>NC_141695.1:915253185-917907638 GCF_964263255.1 Lissotriton vulgaris
CAGGCCTATTGGGGGCTCGGCGGTGTTTTCGGGACACACGGGGGGCGGCCTATGCTCCCGCTATTGTTTGGGGGTCTATTGTGAGTGGCTCTATGACGGGCTCCGGGGCATGTGCGGCAGTTGTGGTTCCGGGACCCTTGGGTTCCATATGGGGCCCAGAGCCCTGTTTTAAAAAAAATAGATAAAATGAAACCCCCGGAGCCCCGTGGTGCTCCATGCAGAGCTCCGGGGTGTTGAGGGCTCCTGCGCACCCGTTGCGAAGTAGTAGGGATCGAGGTCCCGTTTTAAATACAAAGCCCTGGAGCCCCGCTGGGCGCCATGCGGGTTCGCTGGCATGTACAACGGTTGTGGGGTCTCCGTGGTGGTGCTCTTGGGCTCTAGGCCCCGTTTTAAAAGAAAAATTGAAACCCAGGGTTTTGAGGCGGCGTTAGAGGCTCCTGTGCCCCCGTTGCGGCGTGGTAGGGCTCGAGGTCCCGTTTTGAAACATGAAACCCCGCTGGGCGCCATGCATACTCCGGGGCATGTGCGGCGGTGCCCATTTTGTGTTTAAAATTGACGGGAGCGAGGTGCCCCCACCAAGACACGGGGCTCTAAGCTGAGCAACTAAACGTTGCGCACTCGGTAGCAGATTCAACAAAGTGCACATTCACAGACATATTTAACCAGATTATACATTCACCATACTGAAAGCTCGAACAAGCATTCACCCAAGTGCACACACGCCACAATATGATTCACTTGTGTGCCAACTCCGCAATGCAAACTCGGTAACAAATTCACCAGAGTGCGGGTCTCTAATACAATCACTGGAACAGCCAATCATCAACAATTTCGGCATAGTGGATGCTTACTAGCACAAGCATCAGAGTGCACACTTACCAATACATTCACCGGAGTGCGGGTCACTAATACAATCACTGGAACGGCCAATCATTATCAAATTCAGCATAGGGAGGGGGGGGGGAGGCGAGAGCACGACGGAGGAGGGCGGGGGGAGGCGAGCGGAGCCAAGCAGCTCCTAAAAGCAGCAGGGAAGGGAGGCGAGCAGCTACGAAAACACGACCACGTCTCTCCGAGGCAAGGAGACAATGCCTCGGAGAAACGCACGGCCATTTTCGGATTCGGGGGCGTGTTTTTGCGCCCTGAGTGACAGACAACGTCACAGGGCTAAAGAATGCAAAAAATCACGCCCCCGAATCCGAAAGAGACGGAGCTTCTTTGGAGGGACGGGTCCCTCCTTCAATGGCTGGCCTCCTTTTAGGAAGCCAGCCAATGGGAGATGAGACGAAAAGGGAGGTGGGATAAAGGAGCCACTCTAAGTAGCAATAATTCTCCTGACTTCCGGTCTTGGCCTTCGGCCAAGCCTACAGTCCCTCGACCTAAAAAGGGCCAGTACTGCTTACACTTGAGTAGGGACTGTGTGGAATAAGTTCACTTCATATCCCAAGGAATGTATCAACACCTAAAAAAATTAAGGTGTAATCAAATATCCAGTGTTGCAATATATCTATACTTCTGAACATACCAAACAATCAGCCGAATGGTAGCTGTTACCTTAAAAGAGCTGAAAAAGTATATTGCTCCGAGGTCAAAATTCTGTCAGAGGGATCCCAATGGTTCAAAAAGATGAAATAAGTGTTGAAATTACAATTATAATC
This sequence comes from Lissotriton vulgaris, assembly GCF_964263255.1. Taxonomy (NCBI): domain Eukaryota; kingdom Metazoa; phylum Chordata; class Amphibia; order Caudata; family Salamandridae; genus Lissotriton; species Lissotriton vulgaris. The sequence continues at coordinate 915,254,844 of NC_141695.1, forward strand.
ACAGAGAGGGACACAAAACGGCCTAAGATAGGTAGGCATTTGGAAGGTCAAAAGCTCACCTTCTCACTACAGATTGGCGTGTCTGTGAGTGCCTATGTCAGGAAGATCCAATGAAACATGCGGCTGGAATGTAAATAATTCGAAGTTAAGAACCGTGACAAGGGCATTTGCTCTTCTCAAAAATTAGAGTAGGCATACCGGGGATCAAAGCTCACCTTATCGCTAAGGAATTGTCAGTGGCGTCACTAGGGTTGGTGTCACCCGGTGCGGGTAACTCGTGGTGTCACCCCCTCACGACTTACCGCATGGAACAAGGATACCAGTAAAAACTCTGGGGCTTATTTTATTTACAAGCCCCTTGCGCCGCCGGTGCGCCACTTGTTCCCATATTAAAAGTGACGCACTGGTCGCGCAAGGGGCTTGTAAATAAGCCTCCCTGTTCCACTCACTAGTCAAAGCTGCCACCAGCTAGCTGCCTGTCTCCCTTAGACTGGTGAGGGGGCACTGTACCAATACCCCAGTGGGCTTCAAAAACAACAAGGAGCACGTCCAGTGCTGCGCTACAGATACCGAAGCAGACAGGCCCTGACCACCGGCCAGCTCCTCACACGGCATCGTGGTGCTGCTATTTCAATGGGGGTTTTCAGTTTGGCTCACAGTTAGTGCCTGGACATCATGGTGGTGCCGCCTGGGATATGCAGTTACCTTCAGTACCAATTCTGACCCTCCCCCCGCGCCCTGCATTATACCAAACCACCAGAGGCGAATGGCGATTCGTTCTGCCCTTTTTATTGTTTTCTAGTGGTGGCATCTGAGGCTGGTATTGATAGTTACACTGGTTATCATGGACAGTGAAAATGAAAAACTAACCTTTTTCACTTTTTTAGGAGTCAGCAGAAATTCCATATTTAGTTAAGTTATCAATGGAACTTAAACGGTACATGCTCACTTTTGTTTTTAAAATTGTGTTAACATTTCTGCACTAAAACCATGACAATTTCGATGATTACATTTCCATAGAATGTGTGAACGTATTATTTTCTCAAACGTCCCTAGAAGTTTCTTTAAAATACAAACCTCCTGTATATTCCTCGGGTTGGGAGTGCTCTGGTATAAAATATTATAGATAGTAAAGAAAGTACCCTTAACCATATGTTGAATGTGTGATACAGACTGCTTTTGTAATTTAAATCGATGTAGTATCTATTCCAATTAAAATTTTCTTTAGAATGAAGGGTATGCGTGAACTCTACAATAAGATTGCAGCAAGTACTCTAAATTCACTTAGAGATAAAGGGTCCAGGCTCCAGCTTAGCAACGACGGGTGTGGCAAAACCATGCGGTATTAATTGGCTTGACCTCTTTTGATTAATTACACAATATAATGTTCCTCAACCTGAATGGTAAAGAACGTTTCTGTCAATACATTCTAATGCCCACTTTCAGTCTTTGGAAGTGGATCGTAAACACACAAAAAGACAGTAAAGAAAATGTAAGATAATTTGCTTTTCAATGAAGGAGCATTGAGTCCCATATTTCTACGGTGTTGACTGTTTGGTCTTTGGGTATAGTCAACAAGTACAGGACAAGATGGTGTCACAGAATGTAACTAAAGTTCAACAAAGTTTGAAAGAGCTGAAAGCTTGCATGTAAATGGCCAGGATGCTGCCTGCCCTGTTTCACCCTGAAATGTCGCTTTTGACACCAGCTGGAACTATAAATCTGTGCCTGCTTGCCCGCATAGGATTTACTCTAACAGGTTCAGGCTTAGCTGCACAAACATTTTCAGCAGTCAGCTGCTTTTATAGCCACCATCTGAAACGGAGATCCTCCTGCCTGGGCGAGGTCAGTGCATGTATTCAGTCGATAAAAAAAGGGTTCATGTGTGTGCTGTTGTTGTTCGATACGCAAGCGCTGTTTGTACGGCATCGGTGGAAGATACACGAAGACACAAACTTTTTTCTACCGGGTAACATCATAATCTTCTTTTATCGGGTAAGAAGATCTGTTATAAATCGCCTCATTTAGGATCACATCGCTGCTTTAACAAAAGTTCAAGATCATTACAGGCACAGTGACCTCTGCTCAAAGTTCAGAGGTGATGACCACATTCTGAGATACTAGACAAACAAGTAAATCTGTCTCACCTCGGCCTCCGGACCCAAGAACTGAAGTCAGTCCCAAATTTGAAGGGGAGACGAGGGCACTCGCGATATCAAAGGTGGGGACGGGGTGACACATTAATTCTTTATTCTAGCAGTGCAGGATGCACTCCCCTGCTCTGCTGTCTCGTCTCCTCACACAGACGTGGTACTGGCGCGCAACCGCCGCGACGCATCAGAGGACGGAGCACAGCACGCGGGGGCTGTCCCAGGGCCGTCATTGGTAGCCTAAAGATTGACGGCCCTGGGACCCACAAACTGGCATCCGCATCGCACCATCATCGCAACTATAGGTGGTGCGTTCGTGCGTGGTGCGTGGCGACGTGACTGACTGCAGTATAATATTTTAATTTGTAAGCAGGTGCGCACCATGCCGGTGCGCTTGCTTGCGGCTTGCTTGCCTTGCACTATAAATAAAAAGCAGCACTGGCAGCAGAGGTAAGGGCGAGGCTGAGGCTCAGGCTGCACTGTGCACTCCACTGTGCAGTGCAGAGCGAGCCAGCCAGTGTAACCAGATTGGTGTCACCCCATGATGGGGTGACACCCGGTGCGGTCCGCACCCCCCGCACCCCTCTAGTGACGCCACTGGGAATTGTCGACGTGTGTCAGTATCAGAAGGTTCCAAAGTGTTTATGCGGCTGGAATGAAAATGATTTAAAAATTAGGGTCAGTACCAAACGGTGTTCTTGATCGTATCAAACAGAACGCCGCCGGTTGTAAGCTTACCTAGTTGCTGCTAAAAGTCAGCGTTTCTGTAATTTCCAAATGCCTACCTATCTTAGGACGTTTTGTGGCCCTCTCGGTGATTATAATTGTAATTTCAATACTTATTATTTCAGCTTTTTAGGTCTCGGCCTATTCCATTCCGCAGGAATGCGTAGGACGAGTCTATAGCAGTGAAACCAAGAAGTTAAACTAAGCTCTCCCAAAGCGGATTTCCACGAGTGCATGTGCTCTCGTGCACGAGCTTGCCTGACCCTTCTGCCTATCAGCCTCCCTCCCACCTCCCCCCTAATTGCTTTAACTTTCACGGCCTCGAGGCCGTGAGCTACTTCAAAGAGATCCGCTCCCGCCCCCTGCTTCACTCTTTCACTTTAAGACGCACAAACGCCACGTCTTTTTATAAGCCCATAGATTTGGTTGTTACGTTCTTTCTTGTTTTAATGTTCGTGCTCAGTGAAACATTTTCACCCAATTGAACAAAAAACTGTGAACTTAAACAGACTTTAAGACTAACAAACGCCACGTCTTTTTATAAGCCCATAGATTTGGTTGTTACGTTCTTTCTTGTTTTAATGTTCGTGCTCAGTGAAGCATTTTCACACAATTGAACAAAAAACTGTGAACTTAAACACCAAGCCAAATTAATAGTTTCTTACACTTTGTTACCAACCACAAACTGGTTTATCTTATCTCTAATTAGCGCTGGCTCGCTCCCGGCCTCTGTTTGATTCTCGAATTAGCACTGGCTCGCTCCCGGCGTCTGTTTGCTTCTCGAATTAGCGCTGGCTCGCTCCCGGCCTCTGTTTGCTCTGAGTAATACCCTTGTTTTAAAGACAGTCTGTATTGTATTCATCCCCGATGTGCCACTCACGGGGGTGCGCGCCAGGCTTTAAATGCCTTGCAGAGCCGAGATACACATTTAAAAGCCCTCAAAAGCTGATAGCAACAGCCCACACACAACATGAGTGTGTCTATATTTGCACTCTTTCATCCACCATTTTGCGGTTTGATCTGCATTGCAGTATTGTCGTGGTCAGCTCTCAAAATAACTTAAGTCCAATGATTGTTTTTTTATTTTTATAAAATATTTCTATTATGCTTTTCCCTACAGTGTGTTGTAAATGTCATTAGACAACATGCACAGTGTGAATGGCAGGAAGTCAACCCCTCCCCCTCCTCACTTATCGTGAGAACAGTTTTGTGCCCAGCCGTTCAAAGAAAAGGTGTTGTCTCATTTCCTATAGCATGATGTATTTAGAAACTTGATTTCTGAAGTCTGAGACGGAAATACTTTTTCTAGGGCAACATCTTGTACATTGGATTCTTTCTTAGCACTTTGCAAGCAGACAGCAGCTGTCGCACATCGCGCTACAAACGGTTCTGATCTAAGGACATGGTAGCTTGAGAGGGTGAACTATACAGTAATCATGCTTGATCACATCGGTGAATGCCTCACGCACAGTGCAGCAGCTCTCTGAATGCGGTTTTCCTATTCACTACTAATCTTGTTTGTTGTTGGTAATATCGTTATTTGAAGTTATCTGTTTATTTACTTTGGAATTCTTTGTGTGTCTAATTTGCTCCCATACAGCGGTTCCCGAGTGTGAGAAGGGAAAGTTTGTAATAGCACACACCTACCAAGAATACGATCCTCTCTGCAGTTCGGCTTCATCTGTATGTTTTACAGAGAAATGGAAACTTAAAAACACTCCTCGTAATGTCGGTCGGGTGTAGGATATTTAAGAATAGACACACACGCGGATTTCCAGAAGTTCACGAGACCTCGATTAGGTCTTGTGAACACGCTTCTATCCGCCCAAGCCGCATGGGGAGCAGCAGCCTTTGATGTGCCGGCCAGCCATGCAGTGAATAATTAGGGGAGGAGAAATGCCATCTGTTGCTTTGCGCTCGGCCTCAGGCCGGCATTTCTCCTCCCCTAATTATTCACTGCATGGCCGGCCGGCACATCAAAGGCTGCTGCTCCCCATGCGTCTCGCCGCCCTTCCTCCCTTGTTGTTCTTTGCCTGCTGGTTTATTTTGCAGACTGGATTTGTAGAAGACTAGGCAGGGTCGGAATTCACCCGATATGTGCCAGTACAGCACATGAACAAAAATAATAATAACTTCCGATCATACTTCCTTATAGATGTTTTTCACGCTCGCACACCTAAAAAACGAACACTTTTTGTTTTTTGTTTTTTTAAATCCTTGCAGGAGACGGGGTGCATACATTTTTACTCTGGATCTTAAGTAGTTAGACCGTCTAGTTCTTCTTTTCCGTTTGAATTTAATCCAGAATAAGTGTGTATATATATGCCACAATACTACATTTAACTTGACTATGTGACTTTTCTTTTCCCATTTATTCGTTCTCTTCTCTTTCTCTGTTCTTCTTTTCTCTCTATTTTCTCCCTTCCGCTTCCTTGTTTGTGCCTTTCTGCCCCTGTTAGATCCGTTTTTTGTGCCCTTCTGCCCTCTGTTAGACTCGTTTGTGTGCCTTTCTGCCCTTTGCATCACCACATCATCACTCAGCGCTACCCCAGCATCACTCAGCACCACCACATTATCACTCAGCACCACATTATCACTCAGCACCACCACATTATCATTCAGCACAACCACAGCACCCCTCAGCACCACCACAGCACCACCCGGCACCACCAGAGCGCCACTCGGCACCACCACAGCACCACTCGGCACCACCACAGCACCACTCAGCACACCACAGCACCAGTCAGCACCACCACAGCATCACTCAGCACCACCACAGCATCACTCATCAGCACCACAGCACCACTACAGCATTACTCAGCACCACCACAGCACCACTCAGCACCACCACAGCACCACCCAGCACCACCATAGCACCACTCAGCACCACCACAGCATCACTCAGCGCAACCACAGCATCACTCAGCACAACCACAGCATCAATCAGCGCAACCACAGCATCACTCAGCGCAACCACAGCATCACTCAGCGCAACCACAGCATCACTCAGCGCAACCTCAGCACCACCACAGCATCACCACAGCACCACCACAGCGCACCACCACAGCACCACTCAGCGCAACCACAACACCACTCAGCGGAACCACAGCACCACTCAGCGCAACCACAGCATCACTCAGCGCAACCAAAGCATCACTCAGCACAACCAAAGCATCACTCAGTGCAACCACAGCACCACTCAGCACCACCTTAGCATCACTGGTTCAAATATGTTCTCTCAATGTTTCAAGCTTTATTACAAATGTCACAAAAAGATGTTAATATTTCACTTCTGTTCTTGGATTTTCGTCACAATAAAATACACTGAACATAATCTTCGCAAAAGTTATTTACAAAAGTTTAAGCTATTGCCATTATAAATTAAATAAATTATTTAAGTATTAATTATTTAAAAAAATTAAAAGCCATTGGTATTTGTAATATCAATACATCTAAGTCACGTAAATACAAAACATGTTGCATTACAAATGCTATAGGTGTAACATTTGCGAAAGTTATAACTATTGGCATTGTAAATGACAAAGCTATTAATTTAGCTATTTTCAAAACCAACACATAAATAAAAAAATTGTCATTTACAAGACCAATAGCTCAAACGTTCCTAATGCGAGACCTATTGCATTGCAAATGCTTGTTGAACCATTGGGATCCCTCTGACAGAATTTTGACATCGGAGCGATATACTTTTTCAGCTCTTTTAAGGTAACAACTACCATTCGGCTGATTGTTTGGTATGTTCAGATGTATAGGTATATTGTAACACTGGATATTTGATTACACCGTACATTTTTAAGTGTTGATACATTCCTTGGGATATGAAGTGAACTTATTCCACACAGTCCCTACTCAAGGGTAAGCAGTACTGGCCCTTTTTCTTATTGTATTAGAGAGATCCAATTTTTACACAACCTATTGCAACAGCCTTATCTTAATCTCCTTCCCCTAGGGTCACTCAACAAGCCCCTGGTTGTCCCTTTCTTCTAGTCTTGATGAAGACTCGCAAGGCCAAGGTCCTACTAGCCTACAGGCCCTAAGACGAGTCGAAACGTCGACACCCTTGTTTTTTCCTTACCTGGATCTTATTTCACTATAATTATGTGCATATACTATTGGAACAATATGTCCATTTTTGTTTGAATACCTCTATAAACGTGCACATTACTTTGGTGGCCAGGTCAGCTACCGATCCTTTGTATATAAATACTGTAAAGATTTTATGTCACTATTCGAATAATCCTTTTTCTCTACTTTCTATTCACTCAATACACCCTAATCACCTATTTTTCCATGTTGCACGCTTTCTCTGGGGCAACCTATGCACTCTTGAATGACAAAAGAGTATTTATATTCTATTATCTAGATGCAATGAATAAAAATTGTCTCTATTTTCATATTCAGGTCTGTTACAATTTCTCTCTTTTCCTTGACTGAGATACTGAGTTTGCTGGAGCAGAAATAAGGAAAATGCTCTATAACTTGGTTTAATTGACAACTATGTACTGATTGATTTAGCTCTAGGAAGTAAAGGTCTAGGACCACTGTACTCCTCTAACAGAGCACATCACATCTACTCTAATGACACTCTGCTGTATTTGAATATCTCCTTCCACTGTCATTGAAAATGTAGCATACATGCCACCTGAAATTCAGCACACCTAAACAAGCCTCATTTGATCCGCAGCTGCAGGAGAATCATTAACAGGCACCAGCCCTGAGCAGCTGGAATGAATGATGCACCACCACTGCTGGAGACTTGATAGGGAGCAAAGGCCTGCCTGCTGTCAAGCCATGGCCCTATTGAAAGCAGTGAGCACCAATGAATGCCTTACCGTGCATAGCAGAAGTCAAACGTGCTTCAGCACTGTGCACTGCCACCACTACGCCACCAGTGCTTGAGCCCTGAAAGGGAGCAAAGGGGTCCTTGTATCATACCACAGTGAAGCTAAAAGCACCAGTGAAGGTCTTACTGTAACTATCCCCACCACGCCACAAGTGCTAGAGGCCTAGCTGGGAGCAAGGGGTCCTTGTATCATAATAAAAGCACCAATGAATGGCTTACCGTGCCTAGCAGGAATAAATGGTGCTTCGGCACTACACACCAAAGAAAGACAGAATGCAGGTGTGCGTGAGTGCCTGTGAGTGTGCGCAAGAGAGAGAGGGAGAGAGAAAGAGCATGCGCGTGGGCGTGTGTATGCGTGTGAGAGAGTGTGCATGTGTGCGTGCATGTGGGTGAGAGAAAGAGAGCGAGTGAGTGCATGTGTTTGTGCATGTGTGAGTGAAAGAATGTGCATGTGTGCGTGTCTGTGTGTCTATGTGAGAGAGAGTGTGCATGTGTGCGTGCATGTGGGTGAGAGGAGGAGAGAGAAAGAGAGCAGAGAGCCTGCATGTGTGAGTATGCGTGTGTGTGTGAGTGCGAGAGAGCATGCATGTGTGCGTGCCTGTGTGTGAGAGAGAGAGAGGGGGAGAGGGAGAGAGAAAGAGAGCTTGCATGTGTGCGTGCTTGCGTGTGTGAGAGGGAGAGAGAGAGCTTGTGTGCGTGAAAGAGAGAGAGAGTTAATGCTGCATGGCAGAGCATGTTGGGGATCCCACAGCAACCTTCGAACCCCTGTAGGGATGTGTTTCGTGGAAAACATGAATATGAGTCCAACTCGAGGTTTGTTTGTAGGCGTGTGTAGGGCACCCTGCCATCCCAGAACAGTAGACTGGGTGTTACCTCTGATACCGGTACGAGGAGCGGTATTCACCTGTTACAACGCATTTTTTACTCCGCACTACCACTACAACGCGGGCATTACAACGCATACCGTTACAACGCATTGCGCTGGGGGGCGCTCTAGGATAAGAGGTAAGTTTAATTTACTATCCAACACCTTCCCTAGGGTCCACGGGGACTGAAGTTAGAATAGTAAATTATACTTACCACTATCCAGCACCCCAAAGCGCTATGCGTTGTAGCGGTATGCGTTGTAAATACCGCGTTGTAATGGTACGCGGAGTAAAAGTATGCGTTGTAACGACATACATCCACGAGGAGCAGATACCAAATGTTACTCACTTATTTATTAATAGAGTTTTATAAAGCATTAAGTCATGTTATTAAGGTGACTTCCGCGTAGTTTGTGTTAAATGGCACAGAATCTGGTCCGACCACGAGCTACAGAAGGATGGGAGTTCCAATAAGCCCTTGGTGCCCTAAAAAGGGATATTAACCCCGGTCCCAAATTACATTTTAATTTAACTGTTTTTGAAAGTTAAGAATGTACACAGCATCAAATGGCTGGCCGAGAAGGGAGGGGAAATGCGAGGAGCCAAAATTAAACTGACAAGCCCGCTTGCTTCTCTGCGAGAGGGTCGTGTTTCTAAAACGGCCGACTTTGTAACAGATTGGCTGGCTAGAGACATATAAATATGGAAATACTTTGTTTGCGTCTTTGCTCTCGCACTCTGACACCCCCGACAGTGTCAGTCCCAAGTTTCTTGGAATGCTTGGATACGTTTTTATGGCTCCATGCACTTACCTTTCTAAAGTTTCCAGTACCTGGGCTGCAGCGGCGGACTTTAACATTAACAAATGTACAAGCACATTGACTCACTGAAAGGTTTCAAGTGACATGCTTGTCAAGAGCAGATGTTGGGGGATGGACATGGAAAAATGAGGCTAAATTGTTAGCGAGACAAATTTAGTTATTGGAAAAGAAAATCAATAGGGGTGGCGAATAACTAGAGGCAATTGGCATATTAGGACACGTTTTCATGATTTTGTAACATGAATAGGATGTGCTGTTCCAAATGTTTGTAAAGCTCTTTTTTACCCTAGGAGGCAAAGTTTGTGCCAAGTTAAATCCACAGAACATAAACAAGCGAGCACATGCTCATCTGCGCACCCGTGGCTACACTGTCTCCTGAAGGTAGGAAAGCATCTACATCTCCTTCCTGCCTTTAAACCTTTTTCACAATGAGTAACAACAATGCACTGGGCTCAGGGGCGTAACTAAGAGCCCCGCAGTTCCCGCAGTGTGTGTAGGGGGGAAGGAGGCAGGCTTACCCATACTGGGCGGGCTCCCTTAGCCTCTACTGATGGGTGTTTGAGGGGCCGCCCTCCTCAGTTTATCTTGCTGGACGGGGAGAGGCGGGGTGGGGGCTCACATTTTGTTACTCCACTGCTGTGCAGTTCAATGGAAGCATTCTCTTTGAACGTCTACAGACCACAGAGAGAAGATCTCGCCCCACGTTAAGGTGACCTGATTTTCTAAATTATAAACTGGGACAGGCAAGAGACACGGAAGTAGGACTACAAAATGGCAGCATTACCATAGCGCATGGAAGTATTAGCACAGGGCTACAGTAATAACACTCACCAACGTAGGACAGTTGTAACACGCAGCTCCAGAGACATCACTGTGTTCAATTAAATCTAAAAGTCAACAGATCCACCTCAAAAGTAACAAGCATTGGCCATGAAAGAGACACGAAGAGACACGGCCTTGCGGCCGTGAAAGTGAAAGCACGGCCGTGGGTAGCAACGGCAGGGGTGAATTAGGGGGGCGGGGAGCAGGGGAGCGGCGTTCCTTTGAAGTCGGTGGGAGGGAATAAGCATATGGGGTGTGAGGAGAAGTGAGGCCCAGCGCGCGCTGGGGAAGATTCCCGCTTGAATGCCTGAGGCCAAGCGCGTGCTGGGGAAGCGTCAGATGCTGTGGCGGGTCTGATGCGATGATTCGATGATGCGATGATGCGAGGCGGCTGGGGGGGGGAGCAAATGGCAAGCGCGTGCACGGGAACATGCACTGTGAGTAATCCGCCTGCCAAAGCCCTTGGTCAAGAGTTTGTTTCAACTGCTATAAACTCGCCTATTAATCCCTGCGGGATATAATAGGCGAGCCCTAAAAACTAATGTGTGGTAGTCCATCCAGGGCAGCAAAGGTAGTTATCTTCACTGACCTATAGGACGGAGTGCCACCACAGGGATTTTTTAAGGCAGTGGAAATGTGGCCCCCCACTTTTCGAGTTGTCCCCTGGTACAGTGTCTGGGATAGTCAGAAGTGCAACCACAGCACTGAGCATAAACCAGATTATTTTAATATTATTGCTACATCTTTCGAAGCAACGCACGTGGTAGCAACCTGACCTGAGCAGAAAAGGAAATGACTGTCAAGATCATGTTCGCATGCTTCCAAGTGTACTATTTTAGCAAACATTAATGAAGTATCACAAACATGTGTGAAATTAGCCTTCCTAGAGAACATACGGCTGTTATTTTTGTAAGAAGCAAAAAAATTACTTTATTCTACCAAACGTTAGCACAGATGCTTGTTCTTCGTTCCATTCGTATATCCTTCAACCTATGACTTTTCACTTGGTACTGTAAATTTTTTCTATTTCAAAACCCTGTCAATTCAAAATACCTTCAGTTTAAACATATATTCCGCAACAGACACTTGCGGTAACTCACTGAGTTATCAAATATTGTGTCCAGCAGTGTTTACCTGTTGAACACTTGCAAATGGTTTGGATTTAATGCACTTGCTTTCTGTGGGTTTTTGTAGTTAGCTATAAACGTAGGAAAAAACAAATGAAATACATGTTAAATTCGAAAAATGACAATTTCTAGATGCAATGTATATTAAGTGTAATTTTCTCCTCAGCAGTTTATTCAATACCCAAAAGCCATGTGCTAGAACTGTACCGAATTGAAACCAATAGTAACTCGTAGGTCGGAATTTGCACCAGATTATCTATTTCAGAACCCCCCCACCCCACTCATAGAACAAAACCCTTCACAACCCATAGACTACAAAGGGATTTGATGCTTAGTCGCGCAACCGGAAAGTGCTTATGGGTCCCATTAGTGAGTAGAAAAGCTCTATCAAAACTCTACATTACAACGCAACATAACATAATACTTTCTTGTGTGATTCCAATAAAATAAAAGAACGGATATTTTTTTTTAATACAGGTACGTCAAGCAAACAGTTTTTTGCTGCATGGGAACATTTCAAAAAAGCACTTTGTAAATGTATTATTTATTTAAGGCCACAGCAAAGTAGTATACTTATACGTTGTACTATCCATAAAAAGTTGTTTTTACAAGTTTTATACTGGGTTAGGTGGTGTCTTTGGGGTAAAAAGACCATGGGCATTGAATAAGAAAACCGACAGGTGTGTCTGAAGCGATATCACTCACTATTCCACTTCATTAACATTATGCATGATAGGTTTGACCACTTGCTTGTCCCTTCCTTGGTCCTTCAAAAGTCTCCTAAATGCTTAGGTGCTCACAGATGGACAGTGAGTTTTCTTACAACTGTTTCTGTTCCTGACACTACTTTTTTTAGGGCATGGGCAAAGTGAGCAGTTGCCATAGCCGCCGCATTCCAAGAGGCCCTCCGGTACAGTGATTGGGACAATCAGACGTCCAGCTGCAGGCCCGGACTGGCCGTTGCGGGCACCGGGCAAACCCCCGGTGGGCCGCATGGTTTGGGGCCGGTTTTGGGCCCCTGGGGGCCGTTTTTGTCATAGGGCCTTTTTTGCAGCTATTCTGCAAAAACGGACGGCCCTGTAACAAAAACGGCCGAAAACTGGCCTGGCAAAGAGCGCAGTCGCACCCCCAACTCCCCCGGGGGGATGGGGGGGGCCGGCCGAGCACTTTGCCAGGGCCGGTTCTGGTTCCCAGTCCGGCCCTGTCCAGCTGTAATAAAATTGTGCATAAAAAGATTTTCATAATTGTCTCAAATTTCTTTGTCCCCTTGTATCTATTTTTTCTCTATCACCTGGATATCAAAATTCCAGTTCTTCTCATTATGTTACTTATCTATGGACTTCCTTCTCTGGCTAACTCTGTCAGCTGTATCTATCACCCTCTAACTCCTCTCTCTCCCAGAGATCTTCCTGTCTCACATCACCATCCTTCCTCCACCTAACCTTTTCTACCTTATCGCTCTCTCTTTACCAATCTCTATGTACCTACAAAATCTCTCTAATACTCTCCTCTCTCTATACCTCATCTATTTGAAACTCATCTTAACCCTCTCACGAACTCTCCACTCCCCATCTCACCTCGCTCCCTATCTCATATCTCCTTCACTACCTCATCTCTGGCCCGCCTTATATGTCTCATAAGCTAACCTAACCTCTCAATGTACCTCCCTATTCATACACTACCTCACCTGCCTATACCCCTCTCTCTTTCTATCTCATTTCCCTGTTTGTCATCTCTTTCACTTATTCGCTTGTTTCCAGGTACCTGTCTTTCTCTACCTATCTCTCTCTGTACGTTCTTCTCTATTTGAATCCACTCTTTCTACCCCTTCTCTTTCCCTAGTTTTTAGGTCTCGCCTATTCCATTCAACAAGGAATGGATAGGGGAGAATTATAGTAGGCAAAATAAGTTCTCAAACCATCGGCGGATTTCAAACAGTTCACGTGAACACAAGCATGCGCTTCTCCCCCTCCATCCCTCCCACTCTCAGGCTCCCCCGCCCCCACCAGGTTCTTGAAGCGCGACGCTTCGCCAGCGCTTCCCTCCCACTCGCTCACTCCCCTTCTCTCCCGCCCCCCACCGACTTGTAATTTCATTCGGCCGCGCTGCGTTACTTTTACATCCACATGGATTCTCGTTTGTGCTCTCCCTTGTTTCATACTCCACTTCAACCCACAATTGTTGTTGCAGCTAAACTGTCTAATTGAAAGTAGGTAATATTTCCCTAATTATCAGTAATTCGCAGGCATTCACGTGCATTCCTCACATCGCTGTTCTTGAGCGCGTGCTTTAACGCTCCTCCCCCAACACAGAGCGTGTCTCACATCCGTACCTTATCACCCTACAGCGCTTCCCTCCCACTCGCTCACTCCCCTTCTCTCCCGCCCCCCACCCGACTTGTAATTTCATTCGGCCGCGTTGCGTTACTTTTACGTCCACATGGCTTCTCGTTTGTGCTCTCCCTTGTTTCATACTGCACTTCAACCCACAATTGTTGTTGCCGCTAAACTGCCTAATTGAAAGTAGGTAATATTTCCCTAATTATCAGTAATTCGCAGGCATTCACGTGCATTCCTCACATCGCTGTTCTTGAGTGCGCGCTTTAACGCTCCTCCCCCTCCCCCAACACAGAGCATGTCTCACAGCCGTACCTTTTCACCTTGCCGAGCCCTCTCCCATGTGTTCTCTGGGGTAGGTCTTTATTGTAAGGGGCTTGGGTCGCGTCGCTATGCCCAGCTGTCCCCCACCATCTCCTCTGCTTCCTTTGATGCCCCTGTTTGACTTGCAGTTTACATGCAGATTACACAACCGCCGCTCCCCCGGGAGACGCAAGAGCACTTAAATTGAATTCAACGGGACCAGAGTCCATCGACATCACCACCAAGCCGCTCCGGGATTGGCACCAGCTCTGAGGGTTACTCCGGCAACGAGGGGGCTTGTTTTTCATGATCACAGATACAGGAAGAGCCACGCACCCTGTGAGCAGCTGAAAAAAAGCAAAAATTAAACCAAAACCACCAGCTAGGGCTGTAAAATCACACAACAGCCAGTCATCGGCAAGCAATCCGGAGCTTCCGTCTTCGCGGTGAGTCTGCCCATACTTTGCATGGCAGTGCGTCACAATAGATTACAGTGGGCTCACAGGAACACACCACACAGGCCGAGCAAGCAATATATTTCATATGTTGTACTCTGGGTAAATGTGAATTACTTTTATGTTTGGGTTGCTTTGCACTTGAGAGTGTTAGTTATGAAACGTCGGTCAATAACGTATCGTTAAGTCCAGATCAGTCTGCTACACAGTCTTTTCACGCAGTTGTTTTATCTAGGACCCTCCCTTTGGAACACGCTCCCCCCCTGCATCAGAAAGGAAGAAAACTACTTCAGGTTCAGAAAGCTTGTTAAGACCTGGCTGTTTGAACAATAAACACTCAACAGCCATCTCCCTCTCTACCTGTCCTCAAACTAGCTGTGTCTAGGCGCCGGGAAACCCTTTTTGGTTAGCTGTTGCGCCCTATAAATTGATAAAATAAATAAAATAAATAAATGCAGTCAAGCTGGATCGATCTGCACAGTTTTGCTGATGAAGGGTGTGTGCTACATTCTCTACTGTAGTTGGTAGCAGTTAGTATCTGAAGTTTTGATGGGAGAAGCAGGAGGGCACTTTGTTACATGCAAACTCCTTTGCCACATTTCCCCATGTTCCATCTGTTTATTTATGGCTTGTAATTGGTATCAATTCTAGAAACAATATTTACGGTTCCTGCAAAATGTGTAGCGCCTGACTATCCTGTGATTAGTTGCACAGCCCAATCTTGATTCACCAGCGGTTTCCGTAACACAGGGCTGACACTTAAAGTAAAGGCTTGCTTGGTTTTTAATTTAATAACTAATTTAAAAGTGTGTTGTCCATCACATACACTACAAGTGAGGGCACATCCTCTTGGCCTTACTCCTTGTATCGAATTAGCGTGTGTGCCTGTATGCCATTGGAAGTAATTGGCATTGCACGTACTTGTGTTGCAAAATGTCGCTGGCTCCAAGTTAATGAGTTTGAGTTCTGAAACACCCTCACCCTCACACCCCCTCACCCTCACATCCCCTCACCCTCCCATCCCCTCACCCTCCCTAACCCCCTCACACACCCTCTCAACCTCACACACCCTCTCACCTTCACACCCTCACACACCCCCTCACCCTCACCCTCACACACCCCCTCACCCTCACACACCCTCATCCTCACACACCCTCACCCTCACACACCCTCACCCTCACTTACCCTCTCACCCTCACTTACCCTCCCACCCACACACACCCTATCATCTTCACATCCCCTCACCCTCACATCCCCTCATCCTCCCTCACCCTCACACACCCTCACCATCCCTCACACCATCCCTCACACCCTCACCCTCACACCCCCACCCTTACACCCCCCCACCCTCACACCCCCTCACCCTCGCACCCTCTCACCCACCCTCTCACCCTCACCCACCCTTTCACCCTCACACACCCTCACCCTCACTCACCCTCTCACCCTCACACATCCTCTCACCACCTCACCCACCCCCTCACCCACCCCCTCACGCACCCCCTCACCTCCACATCCCCTCACCCTCACACCCCCTCACCCTCCCTCACATCCTCACCCTCACACCCCTCACCCTCATACACCCCCTCACCCTCACACACCCCCTCAAGCTCATACACCCCCTCACCCTTACACACCCTCACCCTTACACAACCTCATTCTCACACACCCTCACAATCACTCCCCCCTCACACACCCTCACCCTCACAAACCCTCACCCTCACACACCCTCACCCACCCTCCTCCTCTCACACACCCTCACCCTCTCATACACCCTCACCACTCTACCACTCTACCGCCCTCACTCTATCGCCCTCACTCTACCGCCCTCACTCTATCTATCTATCTATCTATCTATCTATCTATCTATCTATCTATCTATCTATCTATCTATCTATTATCTATCTATCTATCTATCTATCTATCTATCTATCTATCTATCGCATCACCACAGCATCACAAAGGGGTACCACAGCATCACTCAGGGGCACCACAGCATCACTCAGGGGCACCACAGCATCACTCAGGGGCACCAAAGCATCACTCGGGGGCACCTCAACATCACTATGCGCTACCACAGCATCACTATGCGCTACCACAGCATCACTCGTCGCCACCACAGCATCACTCGTCGCCACCACAGCATCAATCTCTGCAACCATTCAACAACAACTGGTTCAAATATGTTCTCTCAATGTTTCAAGCTTTATTACAAATGTCACAAAAAGATGTTAATATTTCACTTCTGTTCTTTGATTTTCCTCACAATAAAATACACTGAAGATAATCTTCACAAAAATTAATTACAAAACTTTAAGCTATTGCCATTATAAATTACAATAACTTTTATTTAAGTATTAATTATTACAAATTAAAAGCCATTGTTTGTAATATCAATACATCGAAGTCACATAAATGCAACACATATTGCATTACAAATGCTATAGGCGTCACATTTGCGAAAGTTAAAACTATTGGCATTGTGAATGACAAAGCCAATAATTTGGCTATTTACAAAACCAACACAAAAATAAAAAAAAATTCATTTACAAAACCAATAGCTCAAACTTTCCTAATGCGAGACCTATTGCATTGCAAATGCTTGTTTCTCTTTATAAATGTCTCTACTACACCTCTCTGCCTCTACTTCTCTCATCATTCTCTCTCTACCTATGTGTCACCTACTTCTCTTTCTGCACCTCACCACTTTCTCTCTACTTAGTACCTTTCTTTCTCACCACAATTCCTCTTTTTCCCATCAACCCATTCTGTGCCTTTTCTCTGCCTCAATACTTTCTTTACTTGACCTATTTTCCTATAGCTTACTTCTCACTTTGCCCTTTCCCTACTTTCATACTCTTTCTGGTCATTCATCTCTGTGGACTTCCCTCCCTCCCTCACCCGTCTACCTCTCCTTTTTTGCCTCTACTTCTCTCTGCCTCAAACCTCTGTTTACTCACCACTCTTGCTTCCTGTAATTGTCCTACACTCTATATGTGTCTCTACTTACCTCGCTATAAAACCTGACTCATCTATCTACTTATTTCTCTATATATATCTCACATTTTTCTTCCTCTCTCTGTATTTCTTTCTGGCCAACCCATATTTCTTTTAACTTTTCAATTCTCCATGCCTCGCCTACACTTCTGCTTCTTTTCTAGCTCTACCCCCCCACCCACAACTGCTTCACCTTTCCCATTCAACTATTTTGTTTATCTGTCCGTCCTTTCACTATCTTCCACCCATTCTCTTACTAATAAGAGCCTGAGGTCACTGTCCAACCCGAGAGCACAGAGTTGGAGGAGAGACAATGCAGGCTCGTGAACTAAGGAGACAACGCTCGGATTTCGCACAAGGAAATGGTGAAAGTCCTCGGAGCAGTGCATTTATTTTCACTGAGGGTTGAGATTTAAAGCTCTAATTTCAAGCATGAACATTGATCTTAATTTAACATCATGGGGCCTGAATCAGCTGTAAACGAGTGATACATTCAAACTCCCTTAAAGGGCGACCCATAAATATGTTTTGCCCAGCGGTTAAACAATCCTTAAGATGGCTCTGTGCCACCCAGCAAAAACCAGGCCCCAAGACTTCAAAGCAGTTTCTCTCTGACAGTGCCCTGTGGTTTGAAATGCCACCTTTCCACCATCCAGCAGATATTAGAACACTTTGTTATATGAAACATTTCAAAAAGAAAAACACATGTTTGTTGTTTCAATAGCATCTCAGAAACTTTGATTCCTGTGTCTGTGCCTAATGCTCTAATTTCTAACAAGTAAACATTCTTTAGTTATAATTATATACTCCAGTATTATTGTACACTGTCACAGTAATTAGGTCGCAGAGCCACGGGACAGCTAAGCCAAAATGCAGAGGAAGAGGAGGCAGGATCCAGCCCAGGGACGCATTAAAGTTTACCCTCCAACCGGTGCGGTGGCAGTGAGCACCACTACAGAAACAGAACCGCATTGACACAGGCAGTGACGGTAAGCAAAGTCACAGCAGCAAACAAATACCAGCCTGGGCGTATGGACGGCAATTCACCGAAATGCAAAGGATAGTGGAAGTGACATCAGATGCCTTTTGACCTTCACTTTGACACAGACACACACACACACACACACACACACACACACACACACACTCATACATGAACACACTCTCTCACACATAAACACACTCTCACCCGCAAGCACGCACACAACATACATTTAAAAGCATTTTTTACTTAGCTCAGCTGCCATGGAAGGGCACATTCCAGCTTATTTGTACTCCATTTTTATGACACCATTACTGACTAAAATATTGTATTCATTCACTATTAGTCAAAAAGAGAGTGAAGCCCCAGCTGCCCCTGTGTTCCTGGCACCAAATTTACCACCTCTGAGGCCAGGGGTCGAAAGGCAGTGCTAGGTGTAACAAAGGGCAAGCCAGGGCTCGCAGCGGCGACCCCTAAATGACGCCCAGTGAGCAATATTCCAGCTATGACACACAATTTGCATGGACCTGGAGGTGAGCCCCATGGATGCTGCAGCACTGAAACATATTAGCAGTAAACACATGAGCAAATCATTGCAAAAAGTTGTACACAACAAGCTGATATAGTACGAATCTGACTACATTGAATAGCATCACATGCCTTGCAAAACGAGGAAATACAACTCAGATAAACGGAATTAGTAATGTACCAGAAATCAAACGAGACTCCCGAGGAGGTAACGCTATACAGGTTCAGAATCTAGAACCACATTTATGTGCTTGAGCCTTTCAGTGCTTAATTTGAGCTGTGGTTTCTGGTGCTGAGCACAGGCACTTAATCATCACCACTGGCACCTTCCATGAGCATCAGTCAAGGACACATTAATTCATGGTTGGCACAGTGAGATTAAGTGATTTGTCCAGAATCACAGGATGCTGAGCCGACGCAAAGACTCAAACCTGGTTCACCAGCTCCGAAGTTGGCTGCTCTGGCCATTACGCCACACCATCTCCCCACTTTCGTGGTTAGCAGTTGGTTCTGTTTTAGGTGGTGCTAACAGGAGAAATGGGCTGGTGCATGCTGCCTCCTGATGAGAGCCCAGTCACTTTTATTTTTTATTTTTACAAATGAATCACTGGAGCCTGATACAATGGAACCAAACAATATCACAAAACAAAATGATGACATTTGACTGCCAGACGTGGTCAAAAATGTTCTTGGGGAAGAATGCTGTATTGGATAAGCATGGTGACAGTCAGTATGAACTCTATAGAAGGTCCCTGAAAGCTGATGACCATCTTGTTTAGAACAACTAATTGAATAGCCACACACAGACAGTGCACTGTATGAGTCCCATTAACATATACCAGGGAAATACAATCTACAGTTCCTGCCAGCCGTTAAATGCCACACCCAAATCGGGGACGATAGTAATCTTCACTGCAGCTGTAGCTGGAAAGACTCATAAACCCCAAATGGAATACACAGTCGACTACAGCTGAGAATAGAGACTTTTCTGAAAGAAATGACCAAGATAAAAATGGCAATAAGCACAACAAGAGAAACAAACTAAAATGTCCAAGAGATACAGTCATTAAGGTCAGGTATCCCATCTTTTAATAAGCGTCTGGGTGAACCTGAAGCATGCCTGAATGATGTGAAACTGAAAATGACAGAATCCCTTGACGGGGAGCAGAATCACTGGCGTCTTCAGAGAAAAGCGATAGAATTGAAAGACAGTTGCAGGAGGCATCATTTACAATTTTTAGGAATACCAGAAAAGCCATGATTGCCTTCCTCAAAACGTTTTCTGCTGACTATTACAAAGCTGCAATTTGACCCTCCTCTTAAGTTTCAAAGAGGGCATTGAGCCATATAGCTGAACGTGGGGTCGAGACCCACATATAACAAAACATGTACAAACAAGGGTTAAGGCGGGTTAGCTCTACATTGAAACCAATTGGTAATATTGATCACCATCCTGGCCATAAAAGGCAATAGAAGCATAATGATCACTAATCCAATAGACTTAACAAATGCATATGAAAAAATCTATAGTACTGCAGATAAATCTGAACGCAAAGACATCAGTGATCTTCTGGAAGAATATCTGAGGAATGCTGCAATGCCGAAATTAAATCATGATCAAAGACAGGCCTTAGACGGAGAAAGGACAGAGGAAGACATTGCAAATGTCATAGATGGGATGGCAACTTTGTTGGCACCGGGGACGACTGAATTTCATAAGACTAACAATTGGAAAATGTTCCTTCTATTACATAAAGTATATGAAGAACCCTTAGACAAGTGTACAATGGGCCCCAAATGCAGTGGAGCTAAAATAACAGTGATACTAAAACCTAATAAAGACCCATTCATATTTTGTAGTTACAGATCAATTTCATTTGTAAAGACAGATATACAAATACCATAAAACAGTCTGATGATCACAACTGGTATAAATATATCTGCACTGGTACACCCATGCCAGTCATTTTCATACCATATTGATCCTCTACCGCCAATCTATGAACCCCTTTACATTTAATGTTGCAAGTACATAGAGACAATGATGATGCAGTGGCCACATCCTTAAACACGGAAAAAGATTTTAAGCATACGGAATAGGACTATTTATTTGACATCATGGACTCTTTCCGCTCCCTTTCATTTGCTTGCTCTCGCAACTATTTTTCTTCAAATTACATTCATGTTGTAAGAACTGCAGCGGGGAACAAAATATACTAATATCTGCAAAAAGTATAATGATAACAGCGAACAAACTAGGATATTTGTTGCAGCATTGATCTCAGGTATATTCGCTGTATTCCAATTCTCAGTGAGTGGAATAATGGTCAGATGATGATCAGACCATTGTATGATGACAACTGATATTACAGATATAGTAATTGGAGTCCAAAAAGTGACTTTCCTTGGCTTGGAGGGGGGATTCCTTTCTCTTGCAGCTGTCTTTTGCCTTCATTCCTACCCTCTCAGTTTTCTTCCTTTCTCCATTGGCCCCAGCTCTAGTCTCCACAGATTATATCCTTTCCACCATTTTTCCTTTTTCCCTTTGCTGGAGAACTTGCCTGCTGGCCAATTTGGAGCTGTCTGGTGAGACACCAGACATTGACTTTCCTGATTATAGCTTCATTCCTCATGCCCATTAACTTTTCCCTAGTGGACTTTAACCTGATCCCTTTGCCTATGCTCAGAGAATGCTTTTATATCGTCCTCTCTCCTTTGTTGGTGGTAGGAAGCCTTAACCCTCCCCTTTATGGATTATTTTACTTAGCAATAGACTTATTTTTATTAAATGTGTGGTTTGATAATATGGGCTGTAAAAGTAATGACTGAATTGCTTAGAATGTTATTGATATGCACTGATTTTGGATCTTTAATACTATAACCAATTTATCTAAATTTGTCTGAGTCCTTATTAATTGTGTCTTTATGTTCTTTCTACAGAAACGGTGCTTATAATTATCTAATTTCTAATGCATGACAGAGAGCGTCATAGTCTGAGATTAGTATACTTAAACTTCATCATGATTTGTGAGTTGGATACTAATTATTGGTCCTCATTGATGGATAAAGGAATACATCTTTTTATTTGGCTAGAACGATGGCACAAAGCTACAGAGGAAGACCATGTCCTATAGTTTCCTCTTTATGGGACATTTAATTTGAGATCATTGAGATATGAAACCACCTTCTAGACCTGCTCAATAGGAGGCATTAAACACTTTGGAACACATAGCTCATCAAAAAGAGAAATAAAAATATCAGGGAAGGTATAGGAGAACCATCGATCCATATACAAAAGCTTGATGGGATGCACAACAGAAAGTATGGAGAGCAGATGTTATTCAGGAAGAAGAATATATCCTTTCATAGTAGTCAAAGGAGTTGTTTGGGAAAACGAAAAGGAGAAGCTGAAACATCATGAGACAGAAAAGTGTGATGCTGATTCAGAAGGAGAAAGTAGTGACATAGATGATGATTTCTTGTTAATGAATCATCCACCACCATACAATGAATCTCAGAGTGAGGTTTGGCATATGGATACACAACTGAAATTCCAAATGTTCCTGTTATGCCTGAAATACCAAAATACACCACACTTGTTTGTCCTGTAAAGTAAAGGTGACAGAAATAATCCATTTGATTTATTTGAATGCTCCAGATGCTTTAACCATTCCTGTTACTAATGGTCCTGTTCTACTTCTTTATAAATTTGGGTCATAGGTCAATACTGCTCATCCATTGAATATACCTGGTGGAGTAAATATTGCGCATGGTAATTCACTAGATTTGATGACAAGGTGTTTGCTTCAGACACCTATGGCTCTGACTCGAAGCAATATTACAGGTACTAAGAGTACAGGTTCCATTTTAAATCAGATACAATTTGATCCTGCAAGCTGAATGGTTCAGAGGTTACCACATTTTTATCTCCCTAGAACAGGTGAGACTCCTGAAATAAGTTACAATGCTTCTAAAATGAATGCGCCATTTGGAATTTCAGATCCTGATACATCCACATTAAATATTTAAACTAAAATAAGTGGAAATTTGACCAATCGAGATTTGCATTCAATTACTCAAGAGAACAATAGGGATTTACTCCTCAAGAATTTGATGAACTGCTCAATGGGTTTAGTGCCACGATTAATATTCAAAGCCCTGAAAATTTTCCAATACCGGGAAAGGGCAGAACATTAGACGTGGCCAAGCTAAAGATAGAGTACGTTTTAGTCTATCTCAATTAGATACCTACCAGGAGCAGGAACTATTGTAAAGATAACTAGGTAAAGATATTTCCCCATGAGCTAAAAAGACACATGACAAGTTGATTTAATTGGCTCATAAATATGAAATTGATGTTCAGGGATCAAAGATGTTGCAAGGGAAATACAGATTAGACTTTAATAATGAGATTTTGGCAAAATGAGGCAAGTTGGAATGAAATTACAGCTAAAGGAACTAATTACACTGATTAAGAAATGGAGTGAGAGAGAGAAATGGGAAGGTGGGTGGTCAAAAAATAAGGAAACAAAGAAAGTTAGAATGCCGACACCTCTAGCTCTTATCGATGGAGGAGATGAAGTAATACAGATGCTTCCTATGAGGGAAGTGCCTGGTGGAGGATATGTGTGTGTGCCTTGCACTAGGTCTGATATGTTGTCATTCACAAGTGAATTCCCGAAATTGAGAGAAAATCCAGTGGAATGGTACAAGCAGATTGAAAGTTTTGTGACAATGTCAAAAGTTTTTGGATTGATTTGAATACCTTGTTTGACATTGTGGTTCCAGGAGACATATGGACTAAGTGTAACATTTTTGTGGATTGGCCTGATACAGAACCAGATAGGGATCACAAAACGGGCGCACCATTTCCTGTGGTATTACAAAATTTACCAACAAGTAATAAATCACTGGAAAACCAAGATTTCTCCTAAAGAGATTGATTGGTTAAAGATTGACAGGATAACCCAAGAACTTAAGGAATACTCTTTTTCAGACAGTATAGTGAAATGGAAAATTTGGCAGAGAAATATATGGGACATTTTGTTTACAGGTTTGTGAATAGTTTGAGACCCGAGATATTTTCTACTACTGATCAGCATTTAATCTGTTGGCAAAATAGACCACTTGATGAGACCTAGCGTTATGCCAATTATTGCAGAGATGAGATTGAAGTGAAACACAAGAAGTTGAAAGAAAAGCTAATAATTGCTCAAATAAAAGCTGTGCAGAAAGATCAGAATCAGTCTGGTTTTGAAAACACAGTTCAGGTACAGAGAGGATATAATCAAGTTCCAATGATGCAATGTGTTATCGGCTTTCAACAGCAGAATTTTCTGTCATAGTGTAGAGTCGTGGAGTTCCAGTAGATTCTAGAATGGGTGTTGATGTGTCAGGTTTGAAGAAAACTAATCCATGTCACATGTACGGAATATTTGGACATTGGAAATACGTGCATAGGTTTAACATGAATAATGCTGAAAATCAGATTCAGAATGGAGGGTATGCACTCTCTCTGGGAAATAACATGGCCCAGATCCAGCAGACACAAAAACAGAGAGTTCAAAATCTTAAAATATCCCAATCAATGCAGCTAGCACAAGGTCTGATGTCTCTACAGAATGTTCAGGTATAAAGATACACAATGAATCAGAGTCAGCAGATGAACAGAAACTCTTTCCCAAATCAAAATGCATCACAACAGTATTTGATTCAGACAGACGATTTCAATAAGGACCCATCAGCCTGAAGGTGTCTGAGGGGGGAGGAAGCCTCTTTCTTGGTGTAGCTTTAGAGGTAGACCAGAATGGCCTAGATGTGGAAGGAGAGGTAAATGGCAGTCATGCCCCATTCCTTGTTAATACTTGTTCTACGCGCTCTACTGTAAGAACATCAGGGGTGCCTAATCTACATCTCTTGGGAGAAAGTATCCAAGTTGTAGAAGTTTCAAAAAAAGTTGCTCACCCCAATTTCTGAAGCAGTTCCTGTTAAAATAGCATCATTTGAGGATCAACAACGATTTGTGGTGTGTGATTCAAGTCCGGTTAATCTACTTAGATGTGACTTATTGTGCAAGATTAATTGTTCCCTCTATTGCACTCCAAAAAGTATTGAATCTCATACCAGGGATGAGGATGTTCTTTTTAAACTAGCCCAACAGAGATCTGATATGGGAATGTACCCTCAAACACGAGATGACTTTACTATCAAATTGAAAGACACTGTTTATCCTAAAGTCCGGGACTTTACTGGTAAAGATATCGGACTAATCAAAGGTGTTGAACCAGTCCATATCATTGTCAAACCAAATACAGAATTTCTGAGAATCCCACAATATAATTTGACCTCAGATTGCCTGTATTACTCCTGTGATCGACTCAATGATTGAGCGAGGGATCCTAAAGCTAAAGGAGATAATGGGGAGTCCATGTAACTCTCCCATGATGGACTTGCAAAGTTAAGTGCATAGCTCATTGAGTGCATTTTCTCAAAATGGGTGGAAGCTTACCAGCACAAATAAATGACAGTCTCACAGTAGCTAAATTATTGTTGAGGGTGTTGATTGCAAGGTTTGGATTTCCAACTTCTCTTGAGTCAGACCGAGGCACTCATTTTAACAATGAGGTCCTGAAAATGTTATGTGCAACATTTCAAGTTGACCAAAAGCTTCATTGCAGTTATTGTCCAGAAGCATCTGGACTTGTGGAGCAGATTTATGGCACAATGTCTTTGAAGAGGCCCGATGAATTGCCTCTTGTGTTGATGAGTCTGAGAAGTACACCAGACAGGAGGACAGGATTGTCACCCGTGAAGTCATCATGGGCAGAGCGATGAGACAGCCAGTTGTTCCTGTAAATGCTTTCGTCAACATTACAGAACATTTAATATTGGACTACTGCAAAGGTTCACCAGATCAGAGAGGCTGCCATTGCGACTCAACAGGAGCAGTGCCATGACCTCAGTCCTAGTGACTGGGTGATAGTGAAGAAGCATATGCATAAGTCACACTTATTGGAAAGGGCCCTACCAGGTGATACTGGTCATCAACACTGCTGTGAAGAGTGGAAGGCTTCCAAATTGGGTACACAACACCTATACTCGTAGAGTCCCATGTGCCCTTGATGATATAACAGCACCTGTTACTAATGTGGCGGTGTTAACAGTGAGGCAGAGGGAGCAGGTTAGTTAAGCTGTTGGGGCACTAGAGCCCAATATAGCACCTGGAGTGTGGCAGGCCCATTTTCAGTCCCTATACAGCTCTGAGCCGGGAGAACTCCCTGCTCCTATGGAGGTGGATTGGCCGGGCTGTCAAGGGGATCCAATAACATTAGGTGAGGTTACTGCTGCCATCTCAGGTCTGGCTTCGGGGAAGGCGCCGGGACTGGATGGGCTACCGGGGGACCTGTTTAAACAGGAGCCCACCGTCTGGGCGCCTTACCTTGCTGCCCTCTTCAACAGTGTTCTCGGCGGGATGGAAATCCCTAGTACTTGGCTGGGGGCTGAGGTGGTCCCCATCTTCAAAAAGGGCTCGCCCCTCCTCCCAGTCAACTACAGACCGATTAGCCTGATAGATGTAGCACAGAAGCTGTTCGGTAGGGTTTTGTTGAACAGGCTCCAGGATTGGATGGAGGAGGTGGGCGCCCTTAGTCCCTACCAGGCGGGATTTAGGAAGGGGGTATCCACAGTGGATCAGGTTTTTAGACTAAATCTGATCTACTGGAGGACAGCAAAGTTCGAGGGTGGCAGTTTGTACACAATTTTTGTGGACCCACAGGCCGCCTTCGACTTGGTGCCCAGGGGGAAACTTTGGAGCGTCCTGGCAGAGATGGGTGTGCCCCCAGATATCCTTCTGATCTTGCAGAGGTTGCACCACAATAATTACGCCCGTGTGAGGTGTGGGAGGTCGGGGGAACTGACTGACAGATTCCCCGTTGGCAGAGGGGTAAGACAGGGCTGTGTGCTGGCGCCGACCCTGTTTTGCCTCTTCGTCAACGGGGTAATCGCCCATCTCAATGCCACCGACTATACTGACGCCCCCAAACTAAATGGCAGCAGGGTGCCCGCAATTATGTTTGCGGACGACACACTGTTGCTATCTAAAACACCCATGGGCATACAAAGGATACTTGATTCCTTTGTGGCTTTCTGCCTTGATAGAGGGCTAGAAATCAATGCTACAAAAACCAAATTCATGGTTTTGAACCCGAGCCAGAAACAGCGCCCGAATCCACAACTGGGAGCGGAGCGGCTTGAGAGAGTAGCCACCTTTGAATATCTTGGTGTGACCCTCAACGAATCCATGACCTGGGGATCCCACCAGAGTAGGGCAAACCTTAAACTAATACAAACTACTGGGGGCATCTCACGGATGATGACCGGCTCGTCATACCGCCCATTGGGGGCTTTAATCCAGATATATAAGGCCCAGGCTAGGGGGGCGATTATGTACGGGGCTGAATTGTGGGGCTATATGCCCTGCCGGATCCTGTCACTAACAGAAAATAAGTTCATAAGACAGATAGCCGCACTCCCACCTAGTACCCCGCTCCTCCCCTTGAGGCTTGATTTAGGGCTACGACCATTAGCTGACGAGATAAGTCTGAGACCCATAGCCTTCTGGCGTAGGCTGTGGAGCAGCAACGATCTCGCCGACTATAGGGCGGAACTGGTCGAAATACTGAATCATCCCAAGGCGCTTAGCATTCCCTGGGTCAAAAATATTCAAGTTACCTGTGCTGAATTGGGGCTTCCTGATTTGTGGACTGAGCCGGCGACTGTAGCATCAAGCATTTCCAAGAGGACCCTGGCGAATTTGTATCACGAACACAAATGGGCAAGGGCCCAAGCTTCACAGCCAGATGGGTCCCTATCATCTGTGTTCCTGCAAAGCAAGGATTTCTACAGATTTGAGAAAGCATTGGACCCTATCTATCCCATACTTGCCAGGAAGCTGTTCCTCCAATGGAGATACGGCACATTGCCCTTTCGGTCTTTTACAAGCTCCTGGTCTTCGGCTTCCTCCACAAAGTATTGTCCTGTCTGTGCTGACAAGGAGGAAAACGACTTGCACGTGGCCTTCTTTTGCCCAGCCTACAAGGCAGCTAGAAAATATTGGCTCCTCCCTCGGATAAGGAATTTGGGTGGCAGGGAATATGCACCAATGTACAGGATTTTAAAATCCGATGTTTCCGGCCCAACTGTCTTTGTACTTTCCAAATTCTTTACTAATGTTTGGTATACGAGTAATCGCCTTTTAAAAATGCTGGGTAGTACCTAGAAATTCTTCTCTTTTTTAAGATGTTTTAAATTTGTATCAGATCCCTTTTAACATGTACTTAATGTTTTATCTGTTTATGACAGAGTCACAAGTGAATTTTATTTGTACTGTGTATCTTTTATGACCAAATGGTCGAAATAAAGATTGGAAAATTAAATTAAATTAAAATAACAGCACCTGTTACTAATGTGGCGGTGTTAACAGTGAGGCAGAGGGAGCAGGTTAGTTAAGCTTTTGGGGACCAGCAAGCAGCTGGGACAGCACTCGATTTGCCAATAGGGGACCTGGGGGAGTCAACTATTGTCAGTGCCGAAGGGTTCCAGCCAGAAGAGTTGACTACGAGAAATACAGTTCCTAATGAAGGGCTTAGTGCAGTATGAAAGTGAGTTGTACCTGGAAACCGTTGGCCAAGAAGTGGTGAGATACTGGGAAACTGCCTGATGGTAGGGCGAGCACCAAAAACTACTCATGAAATTTCTAAGCAGTCTGACCAGAGTGACAGTGATGATGAGCAACCAGCTGTAAGGAGATCAAAAAGAGCGAGAGTACCCAGCCAAATGTACTGATCTCTTGACTAGACTTATTTAGCAGCAAATGAATGGGGATGAGAATTCTCTACCTTTTGCTTTAACAAAACGTGTCCATCTGAATCTCCTTGAAGCAAACTTTGAAGGACTGACACAGATTATCCTAAATCTACCCATCAATTAAGCTGATTTGCATTTTTTTCATACTAAACCGAACCATTGAACTGTGCTTTGGTATTTTCATGCCAAACTTTTTTCTTTTTTTTTTTTTTTTTTTTTAATTTTTGAAAACCTTTATTGAAATCAGAACACACAGCTATTCAGCCTGACATCCCGGAGGCAAGGCAGCAATAAGAAAGGAGAAAAATAGTGTCAAACAATTGAGACATAATCGTCGAAGGTTAATTTTACATGATATAAACACAACAGCAAGCGCCCACGGGCGCGAAAGTGGCAGTGTGAGTAATGCGACGCTGGGTGTCAGGGATGGGTAGGGTATGGGGCAGGGAAACACGTATCGAGGATAGGTAGCAGGATGGGGAAAGAGGCGGGAGGGGGAAGGTATCAGGAGAATATAATACAGTAGAGCTCAGTTGGCGTCACAGGTTAGGGAGAAACATTGCCATTTTGACTGATTGGTTCAGGCGGTAGGCACACATCTCCCCTGTATTCATTCCATGCTCCCCAAATTTTAGTCCAAGTTCGAGGTCTCCCTCTAGCCACATAGACTGTCTTCTCCCTGAACATGCACCAGTCCATGTTGGCCTTCCACTGAACCAGCAGGGGGGCCTCGGCCGCACCCCATCTCTGGGCTATGTCCCTCTTTGCTACCATGTTCCCAAGGGTAACCCACCTAGTCTGTGCAACGTTGTGGTCAGAAGGCTCCCATATGTTCAAGAGGCATCGACGGGCCTCTGCCTGGGCAGCCACGCCAGTCACCTCTTCCATAACGCGGTGTACCCTTCTCCAGTAGGAGGCGATCACCGGGCAGTCCCAGAGGATGTGTAGAAAAGTGGCAGGAGCCCCACAGCCCCTGCGACAGAGACCGTCAGGCGAGAAACCCATGCGCATCAATCGGGGCCCTGTCATATACACCCGGTGCAAGACCTTAAATTGTACGAGGCGAAGACGGGAAGAAATGGCAACCTCCTTAGGAGAGGAAACCGCGCTCTGCCAATCCTCATCGTCCAACTCAAGGCCATCTGCTACCCACTGGTCTCTCAAACTAAGGAGGAGGTCCGTGCGTACATTGATCAATTTTTTATAGGAGAGTGAGATTGCACTGTCCGGCATGTGCCCATCTAGGATCCTGTCTTCCAGTGGAGAACTTTCGGGAATGACGCCGTCCGGCGGAGAGGCCGAAAGCAGCGCATGTCGCAGCTGAGCGTAGCGGAAAAACTCCGTCGCGCCCAGCTGGTACTCAGCTTGCAACTGGGGGAAGGTCTTAATCAAGCCCTTAGAGAGCATATCGTCAACCCTGCTGATGCCGATAAGGTCCCACCTATCAAATCCCTTGGTGTGCCACAGTCTACCCAGGATGTCGGAATCAAAGAGGGGAGTGAACTTCGTGAGTCTGCCCTGCCACCCTTGTGCCTTAGTAATCGCTCGCCAGGTGCGGACCGCCGTGCGGGTGGGGCCCGTCAACCGTCGGTCGAAGGACTTCGAGTATAGGGCCCGATAATAATTGCCATCGCCCATCAGCCACCTATCCATGGCATAGCCGGGGCTCGCCACTGGGCCATAGAAACCATGGTTCAGGGCAGCTAACTGCGAGGACCAATAGTAACGGCGTACGTCTGGGAGGGCGATGCCCCCATCATACCAGGGGAGCGTGAGTTTGTGAAAGGCAACGCGGGGGCGACCCTCCCAGAGGAGGGTACGGAGAAGGCCTTCGAGGTCACGAAAATAGCGGGCCGGGACAGGGTCTTGGGTGTTTTGGAGTGCGTACAGGAATCTGGGCAGGGCCATCATCTTGAAAAGAGCGGCGCGGCCAAGGAGGGAGAGCGGCAGTTTACGCCAACTGTCCACGTCACGCCGCAACCGCTGCAGAGGAGGAAGCAGGTTGTTGTCATGTCTCAACTTGGGATTCCCAGAGATGTAAATGCCCAGGTATTTGAAGCCGCGCGTGGCAATCTGGATACCGCAGCCTCTGGGGAGACGCGGAGTATCCCCCTTGAGGACATAAAGGGAGGACTTGGCCCAGTTTATAATCAGGCCAGAGTATCGCCCAAAAAGTCTAATGACATCACAGGCCACGATGAGGGATCTGCAGGGGGAAGTCAGGTAAAGCAGTATATCGTCGGCGTAAAGGGAGACCCTGTCTTCAAAGCCAGGGGCCCATGTAATGCCTCGCAAGTCAGGATGCGTATGCAATAGTGCCGCAAGTGGTTCAAGGGCCAAGGCAAAAGAGAGGGGGGACAGGGGGCAGCCCTGTCTGGTACCTCGACGCAGGGGGAATGGCGCCGAAAGGCGACCGTTGACCGTAACATTGGCCATCGGGTCCGCATACAAGAGCTTCACCCAGCTCACAAAGACAGGTCCAAACCCGAGTTTGGTCAGCACTGCCCATAGGTACGGCCATTCGAGCGAGTCGAAGGCCATAGTGGCATCCAGGGACGCTAGGGCAGCCGGCTCCTCGAAGGGTGTGGGCCCTGGCCATGACACCATGGAGGCGTCGCAAGTTAAGGGCAGTGTTCCGGTGGGGGATGAATCCAGGCTGGTCGGGGTGCACGAGATCGCTGATAACTCCAACCAAGCGATTAGCCAGCAACTTGGCGAGGACCTTGGGTTCCACGTTAAGGAGAGAAATAGGACGGTACGAGCGACAAACGTCCCGCGGCTTACCCTCCTTGTGGATGACCACGATGGTAGCTAGTCGCTGATCCAGGGGGAGAGAGCCTCTCTCAAAGGACTCCAAGAACATTTTACGGAGGTGAGGGGAGACCGCGTCCGAACGGATTTTGTACAGTTCCACCGGTATACCGTTAGGCCTGGAGGCCTTCCCGGTCCTTAGGGAGCGGATCGCAAGGTCAATCTCTTCAGCAGAGATGTCCCTGTCCAAGTCCTCTCTCTCCTCCTCGGAAAGACTGGGCAGGTCAATGTCGGAGAGGAAGGCCGACGAGTCCGCCTCCGAAAAGTCAGAGGCAGACTCATAGACCCCCTGAAAGTAGCCAGCGAACGAGT
Source organism: Lissotriton vulgaris (assembly GCF_964263255.1). Taxonomy (NCBI): domain Eukaryota; kingdom Metazoa; phylum Chordata; class Amphibia; order Caudata; family Salamandridae; genus Lissotriton; species Lissotriton vulgaris. The sequence goes on from NC_141695.1 coordinate 915,286,802, forward strand.
CAACAATGGCGCTAGGGTCCGTAAGGACCACTCCGTCGTCTCCAACGAGCTCGGGCACCACACGACTGGCCATTTCCCTCCTGTTGAGCCAAGCCAACAACTTCCCAGCCTTATCGCCCACATCTTAAATACGGCCTCGCTGTTCCTTGGCCAGGATGAGAGCGGCATTAGTAGCCAGGGCGTGGTACTCCGCCTGTTTCAGCGAGAGAGTATGGAGGACAGAGGGGTCAGGCTCGGGACCCAATTGGGCCTCGAGGCGCAGTACTTCCTGCTCGATAGTCAGCATGTCAGAGTCTCTAGTTCGACGGGTCTCAGCGATGAGCGCCTGGGCCTCGCCACGGAGAACCGTCTTAAAGGCCTCCCAGAGTGTAACGGCCGACCTCACCGAGCCCACGTTCTCGGAGAAGTAAAGATCAATGGCTTTGGCCAGGAGGGAGCGGGTCTTGAAATCCCGGAAATACCATGGGTTGATCACTGCCGGACGTTCCGACAGAGTCACTCCAAAATCAAAGGAGACCCACAAAGGGGAGTGATCGGATATGCCCCGCGCCAGAAAGCGGGCTTCGGAAACGGCAAGTGCGTCCGAAGCCAATGTGAGAACATAGTCTATACGCGAAAGGCTCCCGTGTGCACCCGATAGGAAGGAAAATTGGCGGAGCGTGGGATGTAAAAGTCGCCACCCGTCCACCAGCCCAATAGACTCAAGGAAGGACGGCAGCCACAGCTGCGGGCCACGTAGGTCGCGAGGCGGTTGGCGATCAAGTAGACCGGAGCAAACGGAATTAAAGTCACCTCCCACTATCAAACGACCAGCCGGCATAGACAAGATGGCACCACCAAGGTCATGAAAAGTACTAGACTGGAGCCCTGGGGGGACGTACACAGAAAACAACGTGAGGGAACGCCCTTCCCATCTACCAGCTACGGCGGCGTACCGCCCCCTATCGTCGATCAAGGTGGTATCTATCTCTAGGGGAAGGGACGCGCGCACAAGTATGCCCGCCCCCCGGGAGCCGGAAGAGAACCCCGAATGTGCCACCATTTTATAACCCTTACGATTCAGAGCTTTGCAAGCGTTGCCCACCAAGTGCGTCTCCTGAAGAAGGACAATATCTGGCATATGCCGTTTAATCAGTTGTATCACCACCCCTCTCTTGATCCGATCACCCAACCCGTTAACATTCCAACTGAGAATTCTTAACATCCTACCCCTCATCCCTCCACTGCCCGCCCCACCCAGATCCCAGAGACACCCGCATCAGAAACACTTCAGAAGCAACATTGTCCCATTGCCACACTAGAGAAAGAGAAAGGAAAACAACACAAACCATAAACGTGCCCAACAAACCCCCCACCCTGCACCCCTGCATTAGACTAAAAAGCCCCCCCAACCAGCAGTGTGCCTGTCGCCCCATTAACTACTCTACAAAAGACCCAGAGGAGTGAGGAATCCCCGTGAAATCGTCCCGCCACCCACCATGGAAATAAAGGAGAGAATAATAAGCAACAGTAGCACCAGTCCGGCGGTCATTCGAGGCAGGGGTAGCATCAGCTCCCAGTTCATTCTTGCCGCTCCGCTCCGCCGGAGGCGCCCCCAACATCATCCTCTTGCTCATCACGCGCAGGCGAAACAGTGTCCAGCCACTCGCTGACGTTCTCAGGATAGTCAAAAAAGAAGGCACGTCCCTTGTATTCAACGCGGAGCTTCGCAGGAAACTGCATGGAGTACTTGAGACCCATGTCTCTGAGGCGTCTTTTCACCCCCGCGTAGCTCAACCGCTGACGCTGTACCAGCCTGGTAAAGTCCGGGTAGAAGTGCACCTCCGCATTTTGGTAGTGGAGCGGCCCATGCGATCTGGATGCTTGGAGGATCGCATCTCGGTCTCTGAAATTGAGGAGGCGCGCCACGATCGGTCGCGGTGTCGCTCCCGTTTTAGGTGGGCCCGCTGGTACACGGTGGGCTCGTTCCACTGAGAAGAAATTACTCAGTCCCGAGGGCGCCAAATGAGTCTTGACCAAGTCCTCCACAAACAGGCCCGCTGCGCCATTCTCGGACCCTTCCGGTACCCCTACTATGCGGACGTTCTGCCGCCTGGCTCGCCCCTCAAAGTCCTCCAGCCGCTTTGAGAACAGATCAGTAGTCGACCGCAGATTGCGAACCTCAGTCTGCGGTTCGGAGACATCCGTGGTCAGACTGGCGGTCTTAATATCAAGAGTTTTCACACGCTCGTTGGTCTTGCCCAAGTCGGCCCTGATAAGGGTAACGTCAATAGCCATGGAGTCCACTTTATGGGACAGAGTCTCGTGCTGCTGCTGAACGTCGGCACGGAGGCTAGTAATGGCACCCATGATATCCAGGAGGGTAGGATCCGAGCCATCCGGCGGGCTAGTCGATGGGGTCCCTTTAGAGACGGCCCCAGATGTAGGTGGTGACTTGAGGTTTACATATCGCTCCATGCGATTGTTCTGTGTTTGCGATTTGCCTCGACCACCTTTATTCGATGCTCTGTCCGGATCGCCTCTGCCCGCCATGATGGGTACGGGAGAACAAAGGCAGAGCGGCAGCAGGTCTGGGTCCACAGCCGAGAGGCAGACGGATCAAGAAGTCTCAACCAGGTCGACGAGGGCAAGACAGGAACGCAGTGTCTTCACCAAGGAGGCGGCAGGCGGGCACCACGCAGTCCGATCATGCGAAGTGGCGAAGTGACGAAGTCCGGAGGGACAATGGCACCGTCACGGAGCGGAGTTCAGCTCGACGTAACTTTGCTCAGGAGCCACCGATTTGGAAGCCGATTGCAGTCCCCGCCTCAGTAGGCCACCAGCATTACAGTTCCACCAACGTGGGTCAGGATTTCAAGCAGGATGATTGCGGTGGATCGGACGGTCCACGGAGCTCCGAGCTTACGCGGCCATCTTGGTCGCCCGCGAAGCTCCTCCTCATGCCAAACTCTTTTCAACTGCTCAAACCACTTGCTAGTATTTTAATTGTTTGTGTCAAATGGTCTGAATGAGGAAAAGCCATGAACTCTAACATCGAAGTCTCTCTTAGATACAAACATGTATATGCAGGAATCATTTCTGTTATTGCCTTGATATTATTTGCATTGCTTATCAATTTTAACTTCCCACATTATGTACCCATGTAAGATCCTAAGCTTACAATCTCTATTAAAACTGCCAAAACGAATAGCACTGATTCTATTGCTTTGAATGATAACATTTTACACCTCGGTTTTCTAAATTTCCACACTAGTGTACTGAATGAGTACATTGACACAGTGGATGCTAGTGATTTCCACATATGCAATTACCTGCATCAGTTGCTAAAGGTGTTACTTACCATAGTTTACCTTTAAAATATAGAATTTCTTGCAGTGCATTAACTAGTTTGTTTTATGGTACTGATCATACATAGCGGGACAGGGAACAAGACGGTCCAGGGAGGTCTAATAAATTGTAGGTCACTAAGTAAGCATAGTAGTCAGATCTGGGATCTTCTTGTGGAGGAGAATCTTGACTTTCTCTTCCTAACGGAGACTGGGTTAGGAAAGCACTCAGATCCAGAAATAATAGAAGCTATCCCACCGTCATACTCCCTGACCAGGTTAGATAGGAGTGAAGGAAGAGGAGGAGGAATTGCCATCGCTATCAAATCTCCGATGGAATGCACTCTAGAACCCATACAAATTGACAACTGCGAAGCAGGATGTTTCTCTCTGACACTGGGGCCCCAATACTCTGTATCGGGGATTCTTGTTTATAGACCCCCAGGTTCACTGAAGAACTTTAAATCTAGTTTGGTGGAGGGTATTGCTCATCTTGCAACTAGAAAGAGCAGACTTCTGGTACTAGGAGACTTAAACATCCATCTTGAAGATGAGCAGGATAAAGAGGCCACAAATCTAAGACTAGACCTACAGGCACTACAAATCGATCTAAAAAATCATACCCCCACCCATAAACAGGGCCACTTATTAGACCCTATCCTCTGTAGTTGGGACGGAGTTAAGGTTGACATGCCCCTTCCGGTCCCGTGGTCAGACCACTACTTGGTCCCATTTAAAATTCTTATTTTAACTACTGACTCCCACAAAGTGGAGAATAAAAGATACCCCCGCCGCAAATGGAAACAATTCCAACATGATGCGTTTAACAAACTGCTGCTAGAAGGAGGTCCACCGGGGGGTGACGACTGTGAAAGCGCACTGGAAAAACTAGAAGAGCGCATTCTCCGGGCCCTTGATAAGACAGCCCCGATGCATCTTGCCAAGATAGGGAACAAAGACATGAAATCAGCTCCCTGGTTTACACCAGACCTACAAGCGGCTAAATCGGCTTGTAAAAAAAATGGAACGTATATGGCGGATAGACTTCAGCCCTCTGAGTAAATCAAACTACAAGGAGGTGCAGAAAAAAATATCAAATGATGGTACGTGGAGCTAAAGCCACCCATTATAAAAAAAACGTATTGGGGAGGCTGAAAACTCGTCGAAAGAGCTTTTTAAAATCTTCAAAGAGATCTCGGTGGTATCCAACCCAACCACCCATGACACTGACTCCGTAGCAGAATCAAATAAAATAGCTGACTACTTTGCAGGAAAAGTCAGAAACATATATGCTACCTTCTCCAATAAGCCAGTAGATGGAACAAGATCTGAAGTAATCAGAGCAGTAGACACCACCAAAGGGGGATTAAAATTCTTCTTGGTTCCTCCCCCAGAGAAGCTATGTAGCATCTGTCAGGGAATCAAATCGGGCTCCCCTCGAGACCCGGCCCCTCCTAGGGTAATGGGAGAAAGCATCTCGGTACTGGAGCCGTACATCAGGCATATACTCCAGATCTCCTTTTCCACTGAAAACCTTCCGGAAGACTGGAAAAAAACGATAGTTCTTCCCATAAAGAAAAAACCCAACATAAGCCAGGACATATTGGAGAATCTGAGACCTATTTCTCTACTCCCGTACTTAGCCAAAGTAGCGGAGAAAGTGGCTAACTGTCAATTAATGACAGATCTAGAGAAATCTAATATCCTGCACCCCTCCCAATCGGGCTTCCGGGTGGGCTTCTCCATGGAGACTGCCCTCCTAAGAGCAACTGAGACCCTTAGACAGGGGGCGGATGCCCGCAACACCATGGCCTTGGTATTGCTCGACCTCAGTGCGGCATTCGACACTGTAGCCCACTCCATCCTACTTCAGTGTCTAGGCAAAGCGGGTATTACCAACTCCGCACTGGGGTGGCTGAAGTCCTTCCTCACAGGCAGAAGCTTTCAAGTACAACGAGGCTCATGTAGATCAGCAGAGATGGCCTTAGAACAGGGGGTACCTTAGGGCTCCGCCCTGAGTCCAACTCTTTTCAATCTGTACATGACCCCCCTGGCCGAAGTGGTTCAAGCGTACAGGGTAGAGTTGGTCTCCTACGCTGACGACACCCAACTGCTGATCTCTCTGTCTCAAGCACCCTCGATGGCGGCATCCAATTTTAAGGCTTGTATGCAAGCACTAGCAGAATGGATGGACGCACACTGCTTGAAACTCAATGGATCAGAAACAGAGGTAATGGTTGTAGGTGGGAACAATCTGTGCTGGTCTCCAGACTGGTGGCCAACATGTCTGGGTCCTACGCCTGTTCCCTGTAAAGAGGCCAAAAATCTGGGAATATGGGTCGATCGCACCTTGTCCTACGAAGGCCACATTCGTCGCCTCGTATGAAAGTGTTTCGGAGTTCTGAAAACACTAAATCGCACCCTTGATCTACTCCCGCTGGAGGCCAGACGCACTATGACTCAGGCACTGGTGACATCCCGTATGGACTACGGGAATGTCTTATTCTTAGGTGCCACAGCACACAGTCTAGAGCGCCTACAAGTCCTCCAAAACACAGCAGCTCGTCTGGTTCTCCGACTCTCCAGGAGAGCAGCATCCAAACCAGCTTTAGCAACCCTACACTGGCTTCCGGTGAAAAAAAGAGTGATGTTTAAAGCTCTCTTAATGTGTCATAGGATAATCCAACATAAAGCTCCCCCCTATCTTCAGAATCTAGTACAAAGGTATGAGCAGACCAGAGCTTTACGCTCAGAGGGGCTGGGTCTGCTAACGATCCCCCGGGTACGAAGAGCGAAACTCGGTGGTCGCTCCTTTAGTGTAGTAGTGGCAAAAAACTGGAACGCCCTCCCTACACCCCTAAGACTTGAAGAATCGGAAACTAAATTCAGAACTATGTTAAAAACTCACTTACATAATCTATAAGCAGCTGAACAAACGGTGGGAGCGGGATGTCTGTGTTTCTGAACACTTGTTCTCCACAGCGCGGGGACACGCCGGGAAGGCGTCATCAGGCGCTTTATAAACTACCTTATTATTATATTATTATTATTATTATTATTATTATGATGAAGATCTGATCTTTTCTGAACTACCTGTACTAAAAAACGTAAATCCACATCCTGAAGTGTCACTACTTGAGATTATGGACTATCTATTTAGACCAACTCAATCCTTAGACATGGCTTACGCGCATAACCTAACTTGTAACCTAGGGAGAGCTGCAAAGAAATTCAGAGATTTAGTAGAAAGTAGAAAAGGTAGTGCGACAATTAAAACTACTGCACTTTTTAAACCAACTATTTGGAATTTATCAGAAGAACATCATAAAATAGTGGAAGGAATGACTACATTAGCCTTAGACTGGCAACATAACAGAAAGCTTTTTATATATAGAAAAAGGTCAAATATTAACAAACAATTTGAAGTTTTAGTGAACATGAACCTATATTTGATGTTTATGAGAACTGGGAAAGATATTTAGAAGGCGTCAATCCTATCTTTCCTGGAGTGTATTACATTTGTGGAAAGAATGCTTTTTAAGTCTCGCCTATGCATGCGCAGAATAGGAAAAGACCTATAGCAATTGCTTCAGCTTTGCTGACAAAAACGTGTATGCATTGTATTGCTTTGAATGCAACGCGTGCAAGTTTGGCGATTCCCTTGCGGGAGTGAGCTTTTAAACCATGTGTTAATTACAAAAATATGGTTCGTGCTCGCTCCCGCAAAGGAAACAGGCGCAGGCCCCCTCCTCTCTCCCCTCCACCTGCTGCCTCCTCCTCGCCTCATCTTTTTTCCCCTCCAGCGCGAGGCGCGCACGCTTGTTTAGATTTAGCAGAGTGAAGCATGTTACATTTTGGTTAAGCCATTGGCATATTACACATCTCAATCAGCATAGCGCCGATCTCGGGTTGGATACCATTGCGAAGCGCTAAAACTAATGAAAAGGGAAGAAACACTGTATACTCTAGGGCAGATACTATTAAGATTATTCATTTGTTTGAAAGGCATCGAGTAAGGCAGGGTCGAGCCGGTTAACCTTAGATGAACCACCTGCTTTTACAAGTAGAGCTTTGCAACAGGTGCTGAATCTATGGAGCTATACTAAGTAACTGAGTTGGTGCATGCTGACTGTTGGAGAACCAGCGGGGGCTAGGCACCTGTCCTGCCTCAGCTCCTGCCTTGACCCTAGACCAGAAGTGTCCCCAGCACCCTCGCCACGAGGATGAGAGTCCCCAGGCACTCGGCCAGCACCTGCCTCATCAGCCGCCCTGGGCCAAAGAATGTACCTCACCCTTCACGGGGTGTGTGACCTAGAGGCACTGTGCGGCATGCTGTCACCAGCTTGGTGCTCTGTCACTAATCTTAACACATGGCGAACCGGCCGGTGGCTGCAGCCTGCACCCAGGGTCTGTGTGACGTTGTGCACACAGGCCTGGTCAATCATTGCTGTCAAGGTATCCCCGACAGCCTCCACATCTGAAAGAGGAAATGTCAGTGCAAAGCGCCACATGCTGCCAATAACCTCACACACACGAACTACTCGCAATGATGCACGCCTGCTCCAGGGAAACACATTCACCTGCCTGCTCAGGAAGAACACCTTATATGCCTGCCCCAGAAAAACAACTTCATATGCCTGCTCAAGGGAACAGCTTCATATGCCTGCTCAAGGGAACAGCTTCATATGCCTGCTCCAGGAAAACAACTTTATATGCCTGCTTCAGGGAACAGCTTTATATGCCTCCTCCAGGAAAACAACTTCATATGCCTGCTCAAGGGAACAGCTTCATATACCTGCTCCATGAAAACTACTTTATATGCCTGCTCCAGGCAACAGCTTCATATGCCTGCTCCAGGAAAATAACTTCATATGCCTGCCCCAGGGAAACACGATCACATGCCTCCTCCAGTAAAACAACTTCATATGCCTGCGCCAGGGACACAACGTCATATGCCCACACCAGGGAACAGATTCATATGCCTGCTGAAGGAAAACAACTTCAGATGCCTACTCCGGGGAACAGCTTCATATACCTGCTGCAGGGAAAGAACTTCATATGTGTTCTCCAGGAAACAGCTTCATATGCCTGCTGCAGGAAAACAACTCCTTATGCAACATCATTTGCCTGCTCCAGGGAAACAACTTCACATGCCTGCCCGAGGGAACAGCTTCATATGCCTGCACCAGGGAAACAACTTCATTGGCCTGTTCCAGGGAAACAACTTCATATGCCTGCCACAGTAAAACAGCTTTGTATACAACACCATATGCCTGCCCCAGGGAAACAACTTCACACGCCTGCTCCACAGAAACAACTTCATATGCCTGTTCCAGGGAAACAACTTCACATGTCTAAAAAAAACCTTAATATTCCTGCTCCAGGAAAACATCATCATATGCCTGCTCCAGAAAACAAACTTCGTATGCTCATTACCAGCACACCTACATGTCTAGTCGTGAAAAATACCCAAACATGCATGCTCGTAGTAAGCACGTTTAGGTGCCTGTCCCTGTAAAATATACATGTCTGCTTATGTAAAATAATATTATACACCTGCTCCTAGTAAAGGAGTGAGCCTGCTCCAGCCAAACAACTTTAAATGACTGCACCAACTGGCAGCGCTACATGTCTATAGCAAAAGTACACACCTGATCCTGGAAAACAACTGTCCCTTCATGCTCCAAGCAAGCAAGCTTATATGTTTGCTACTACCAAATAAATATAAATGTCTGCTCATGTGCAATAGATTTACCTACAACAGGCAAAGCACCATAAAAGCAACATTATATGTTTTTTACCGAGGAGTATTGATTTTTTTCTGATCATGTAAAAAATAACTTTAAATGCCTGATTAACTTGCATGCCTGCTCATGGAAAACAACTTTACATGCCTGCTTCCGGTTAATATTCATGCCTGCTCCAAAAATAACATTACATGCCTGCTCCTGGGTAATATGTATGTCTGCTCATGAAAAATGCTGGCAATATGTTCCTGCTCCAGGAAAACAATTTAAAATGTCTGTTCCTAAAAAGCAATTTTAGATGACTATTATGGAAAATCTGCATGTACATGGAAAGAACTTTCCAGCAAAATAATTTTACACGTATGCTTTAAGCAATCAGCTACATATGCCCACTCCTGACAAACATACATGCCTACTCATGGAAAATAAGCTTACATACCTACTCCTGGCAAAGATACATTCCTGCTCTTCGGAAACTCCTTTCTTTTCCTGCTCCTTGCAAGCAACTTTGCATGCCCTACATTAGCACATATATATATAAGCGTGGTCAGAGAAAAAAACGTTAACTCCTACTGCTAGCCAATGTATGGGCCTGCTCCTGGGATATGTTTTTTCAATTTTCGCCTAGCAAGCAAGTTTACATGTGCACCTCTGGCAAATATACATGCCTGGTTATGGAAAATAGGTTTGTGCTTTCTCATAGCAAAAATACATGCCTGTTTGTGGACAATAATGTATATGCATACTGCTGTGCAAGAGATACATTCCAGCTTAAAAAAATAAAATAAAAAATGACTTTACATTCCTATACCTGGCAAAGGATTAACAGAGCCCCGCCCACTGCCCAGGACCGCCTTAAGGAGGCCGCAATGCAGCTGCGCAGTAGACATGCACCGCCGGCATGCCAAAAGCAAGTCCGAGTTGGAGACAGCAGGCACAGGCTCCCAGGCTGGGAGTGCAATCATGGGCAATAATTCCACCCTCAAGCAAATCCACACTTGGTTACCATCGATCACAGAATAAACAAGCATTGGCATTTCCAATAGGTCTCGCTTTTGGGACCTTATAAGTATTTAGTTATGCAGCACAATATCCTTGGTGCAACAACATCAACTGTTGCATAGCTAAACACTTATAAGGTCCCAAAGGCGAGACCTATTGGCTATGCCAATGCTTGTTATAAATTGCCAAAAAGACGATATAAAAGTTGCAACGTGGGAATTGTTTTTCCCAAAATATATAATGTGTAACACATTGAAGGAGAATTAAAATAGCAGAAGAGGAGAATGAAGAGAAGTGTGAGTACAAATGAGATAGTGGGTGATATTTTTGGAGATTTAATACCTAGTGTACGAGTAGCATTAAACTCACATAAAATTAAATAACTTTCTACCATAGTTAGCAAATAAGCCACCAGTACAGTTGATTTTTTTTTTGCAATAGATATTGAAATGATTTTAATAAGATTGGCTTGCACTAGACTTCCTTGTCACGAAAGAAGGTTGAGTTTGTCGGTTATTAGGGTCCAATAAAAGGAAGGGAGGGGTTTATTAAAACCAGTTAAACCCTCCCATATTATTTTGAGGTGGTTTAACACCACCTGCTCTAAAGATAATAGGAATCTTTGCTAGCATTAACTACCAAACCCAGGGATCATTATTTGGTGTGTATTCTGTCCAAGCAATACAAAAAAGCCATAAAAACAACCTGTCAGGAAGTTGTAAGCTCTAGCTGGGATACACTCTTACAAACATCCAAATAGCGCCGTAGTAAAACATTTTGGGCTACTGTTACTGAACTCAAATCCAGTTTCAGGCCCTCAACCACGATTTCTTGCCATATCACCAGTAGCAATTGAGAGGAACATTTTAAGGGAATTGATGCTGCTCCACATCAAGGAGGCACTTTTGAAGCTGACCAAATGTTAGTGGCATGATTTTACACAACTCTGATGGAGGTCGACCTGAGATCCGTCAGGGCTTGAGTGACAAAGCACCAGGAGCTGACATTGTCCTATTGATTTATTCAAACATAATGTATCCTTTTGGGCCCTGCTCCTCACGGTTATCTTCAATGGTCTTGCACATACTACCCTACCTGCCTCATGGAGCTCCTTTGTCATCAACCCCATATTCAAAAAGGGTCCGTTCATCTCCCGTATGCCACGGCCAATTTCCTTCCTGGCTAAAATACTGGACAGGTTAGTACAGCTGGTAGCAGGGCAAAGTGGCTGGCGGGTGAGACAAAACAAAAAATGAAAAATATTTTTTTTAAATGTACCTGAATCCTGCTGCTGCATCACCGCTCTTCTGGCTGCACTGCAGGCACAGGCTCCCAAAGTGCCCTGTGGCCGATTCTAAAGCTGCTCTCACAGCATGAGAGCAGCATCAGGGTTGGCCTGAGCACCCTCAATTTGCACTCTCAGTGAGACTCGGATTATCTCTAACTCGGCAATGGTGCTCGGGATGGAGAGAGATTCACTGCTCATGACTGTTTGGCCAGCCTGAGACAGCCAGACAAACCGTCATACACACTGAGAATAATGCCTGTGCCTGACAATTCCCTGACTTCGCCCCTATGACTCCATGGCATGAAGTAAAAGCGATAATAAATGATAAACTTGCATTATTATTTTTCATCTTTCAAGTTTTGCAGCTGCCGCTGCATCTGGTGGCAGTGAAACTCCTCCGCAATCGTGGGGGAGCCACTGCTGTGGCTGGGTTATATTATAATAAAATTACTGAGTGGACGGTCCCCAAATCTATATTCCATAGATGTCAGTACAGCTTCAGACATAAACTGAGGACCATCGAGCTTGGTAACTAGACAGTGGGTAAAAGATCTCCGCTTTACCTAGCATTTATGGATCTGACTTTGGCATTCGACTGTGTAAACAGAGGGAAATTATGGCATATTCTTATTTCTTACAGGCTTTACACTGTTTTGGTCCATTTTATGGCCCATTTACATGAGGGAACAAAGGCTAGAGCCCGCATTAGTCAACAGGGAGAAGTCACAGTAGAAATACAAATTGATCATGGCATCAGGCAGGGATGTGTGTTAGCCCCTTGGTTATTCATTTTGTACGTGAATGATCTCCATCCCTCACTTTTAGATGCAACTCAGGATGTCCCAGTAATTAGGGATAACCCATTCCTAGCCATCTTGTACGAGGATGACACAGTGCTCATAGCACGTACACCCAAGGCACTGCGTATACTAGTACGTACCTTTACAAACTTCATGGCCTCCCTCTACATGCAAACCTATTTTGCCAAGTCCCACGTCATGTTTTGCATCTCCAAGTGCAGGCCCCATCAACCCTGTCAATTGGCGTCAACGCTCTGACCATTACAAGCTCCTTCCCTTATCTGGGTATTTATTTCTCCACTCAAGGGTCATGGTCTTTTAACATCTCTCATCGTACAATGACATTTTTTCAGCCAACGGGTCCTTATGCATTCTTCCCCAACACTTGGGTGGTGGATTCCTAGAAATATTGTTAAAAATGTATAAATCTTAGTGCCATCTAATTGCTTTGTACGGTGCAGAATTATGGGATATTTCTTATTGCAAAGTGACCCAGAAAGAAGAAATCAGATTTCTAAGGAGACTTTTAGCACTTCCCATCTCTGCTGCCAATTACATCAATCAAGAAGAGCAGGGGATGAGATACTTGGAAGATTTGATCTGCGTCTGGCCGGCCCTTCTCTGTAAATCAATATGGAAAAACCCCTAAGTCTGCCCTAGCAAGAGGCACAATACTGGATTGCTTCTTTCTTGATAAAGATTTGCAAATCTCCTGGGTTAGTTATGATAAGACTGTTTATAGTTGTATAGAGATGTAATCTTTTTTCCTGGATCTCTCAACCTGTGTTTCACTGAGTAAAAGGAGCGTGACAGAGGCGTGAGGAGTCCCACTGGCTTAGGAGTCTCCATGCAGGCCCAATGGTCAAAAGATATTTGGACTTAAACAACACTGACAACATTACTAATTATCTATTGACTGCTTACAATAGATGGGAACATTAACTCTTAGTTTGTTTTAGACAGGCACCGTTAAGTACCTGTTATGCTTTCCCCTGAGCTATACAAAGCATCTTGATTCCATAACTTACACCTGTGAAGATGCTTCTAAACAAACTATGCTTAATTTTATTTTCTTCTGTAAATTTTACTTCCAAGTTGTTTTTAACCCCTATTTTAAACAAGCATTTGTAATGCAATAGTTCTCGCATTTGCGAGAGATTAAGCTAATGGTATTGTAAATGACAATGCCTTTCATTTATCTATTTTGATAATTAACACATAAATAAACGGCATTGTCATTTACAATGCCAATAACTCAAACTCTTGTAAATGCAAGACCTATTTCATTTCAAAGAAGCAGCCACAATTGTCCCAGGCTACTTGGCGCAATGAATGTTGCAGGAAAGCATGTTGTGCCTGCAGTACGAGAAACTCATTAAAGAAAATAGTGTTTACAGACCTTCTTGCATAATGCCAGTGACCCTGTAGTATACTCACAAGCTGAGACTAAGAGCCAGTGGTCCATGCACTCCAACCTTCCCATCTGCTGACGGTGAAGCAGGGAGTCTGTCCTTGGCAGCCTTGAGGCCATAAATAGAATGCCATGGTGCCTAAAGCCTTCAGTTAATAGACAGTATAATGTAATCAGGAAACCAAGAAATATAAAAAATATTTTACAGCAAAGCTGCAATAGTCATACAAAAGCTAATTATGCAATGGTGTTTGGGAGGGTTCATAATCTGCAAGCAGCAATTTGCTGTTGTACATGCCATCTCGCTAAACCAGTCCTATACACACCTTGCACCCAGGTACCTGTAATCCAGCATTTAATGTGCAAAAAGTACAAAGTCTTAGAATCAGATGTACCAGAACGCGAATGTCTGGATAAACAAAGCTGGTGGAGAGGGTTTGGAACGTGTGTACGTGATTTAAGTATGTAGTATGGGTACGTAGCCATACACCTTTCTGTAAAGTAACAGGGGGCGTGGGGGTGGTCGATGTAAAGTAACATCACTGGATGGAATGTTAGGCGTGCGTGGATGTACCTGTAATTATCAGTGCTTAAAATGGAAAAATCAGTACTCTCCCTATCAAAATAAAAAGAAGTGTCACTCAGTATTGGCCCAATTAAAGCACTGGTGATAATGTATGTATATCTTCTGCCATGCCACCCCTCTAACTCCTCAAGTGGGTGACATTAGTTGTAGCAGGGACGCTTGCTGAGTGTTGATCACCAGTCCGGTGCACCCGATTTCGGAGCAGTACCGATCATAACCACCAATTCAGGAGGGGAAAGCCAGCCAGCCACCCCGAAAGCCGCTCGGCGTTTGTAATTAACTTAACGTTTAGCAAAATTACAGTTAAAAATACCTTTTGCCAACAAGGCAATTAAGAATGTCTCCCTGAGACCCCTGGATGTGAAGCAGCGCTCGTGACCACCAGTCTTACCAGCACATACATTTTCAAAGAGCCCGGCTAGCACTCCCTCATGTACAGACATCACTTCCAGTAATCAACTTTACCATAGCAATAGAACGCAAGTGCCGTGGTTATTGTGTTCTCATGTTCGTCACAGCATTGGCGTTCCGAGCTTCTGTCACGCAAGCGTACAAATTAACTAGCGACCGGGCATCCCGCGCATATAAAATTCAAATGAATGCCCATGTTTCTGCACAGACACTCTACCATCCTATGCCAGCTCTCTACTCCTCTTCAGTGCGGCCGGACGATGTAAACAACAAGCACAAACTACTTTAAAAACAAACATATGCAATGCTATAGGACTCGGATTTACGCGGGACCTATTGCTTTGGAGTGCGGGAGGTCGAGAGGCACGAACGGGAGTGCTGGGGGTACAGGGGTCCGGGAAGTCACAGACTGAGGGGGGGGGGGCACAGGATGAAAATAGTGATCAAAATGAAGGGGCCAATGGCCATGGAAGGATACAAATGACGACATGGCCTTCATGAGGAGGAACTAACAAGCCGTAAACCAATCGGAAGGCAGCATTTAGGACCTAAGCCAATGAAAAAGATGGGCAGAGAGTGGGCAGAGCTTCCACTGAGCTTACACGCCATACTGAATACTGCATGCCTCGCAAAGTGAGCAGCGCATGCTCGCTGCCGATGTAGGCTCGACCTAAAAAGTACTGCTAAAGGTCTAAATCAATTCCAGACTCACTCTTAGATTGTTATTATTTTTACATATTGATGAAGTGTCTTTGAATGTAAGCACATTTTTAAAGGCTTCCAAGTCGGAATTCACTTTGATGCACTGATGAGATATGCTGCCTCACTTTGGTACTGTATGAGATCTTTTATCTTTCTATTTGAAGCATTTTATATATTGGTTACTGTTAGACCTGGCACTGTTGCCGTGGGTCCCCCTTCCATTTTTGCTGTTGCCTCATATGTTTTTTCTGGTTATAGATGCTTTGAGCACTGTGTCATTGCTGTCCAGGGCCACAGTGCAAGTGCTCCCTAATGTAAATTGATGTATGGATTAGTGATTCCATGATTGGTTTGTTTGGTTTACTTGTCACACCCTAGTACAGTGCACTGAGTGTGCCCAAACCAAATGCTGCTGGTGGGCGTGCAGCACTGGTTGTGCCACCCACAGAAGCAGCCTGTAAAAGTGTGTCTCAGGTCTGCCATTGCCGAGCCTGTGTGCAGTCTGGTACTGCCATGCTGACCGAGCAAGTGCACCCACTTGCCAGTCCCTAAACCTTCCCTTTTCTGCATATTAGTCACCCCTATGGTAGGTCCAAGTGCAGGGTGCATTGTAGGTAAAAGGTAGGGCATGCCCTGGTGTGTTTGGCATGTCCTAATAGTGAATTACAGCCATTTTTGTTTTTCACTATTGCAAGGCTACCCGTTCCCCATATGCCAGAATGGGCAGTTTGATTATTACATCTTATAATCCTAACTGACTCAGGGAACCAGGTAGAAATTCGAGTTTAGTATGCCTGAATTCAGAATGACAAAAATACATCTTTTAGTGAAGTTGGTTTTAACACTCTGTGTTTGAAAATACCACTTTTAGAAAGTAGGAATTTTCTTGTTTAACCATCCAAGCCTGCCTCTGCTAGGTTGTGTATTCCTTGTCTGGAGTTTGAGTGACAGGGGCGGGGGCATTCCAGGGGACAGGGTGAGTCAGCACAGGGCTGAATAGAGAGATCTGCATGTAGATGGGAGGGAGGAGTTACACCTAGGACCTGAATAGGATTGTGCCTGCCTTCCACAATGCTGGGCCCACCACCTGTGGTGCATCTGATGGCCCTAGCCTAGAACGTGAAAGAAAAGAAGGAGTCTTGTCAACAAAGTGCTCCAGGACTGATCAGAACCGGTTTGGACTAGGCAAAGGCCTCTCTGCCGTCAGAGAACAAAGAGAAAATGAGTATAAAAGAGGGACCCAAACCCCAGAACTTTAGATCACTTTTGGGAAACAAGAAGAAACATTTGCTGAGGAGAGGAACCAGAGAGACTGAGGAGGAGACTATCTCTACGCTTAGTGCTGTTTGGGGGCTTGGCCTGCAGTGGTTGCCTGACTGCCAAAGGAAGGAGAAAGGACTTTAGTGCTAATTTCATTCAACTTGTGAAGGATCTCCAAGGGCTTGAGACAGAGCTTGTCTCCTGCTCAAGTCTCAGGGACAATAGACTTCACCCACCAGCTCACCAAGACTTCTTTGGAAGTGCCTGCTGTTGTGTTGGGCCTTCTGAGGGACTGCGTGTCACAAGAAGTTGGAAGCGCGACTCCCGAAGAAGAAGCGCCTCGCCGGAGAAGAGGATCGATGTTTCATCAGACGCCACCGCATCATCAGAGAAGCGTGTCGCACTGCAGCCGTTGTCGTCGCATCGCTGAAGAAGGGTATCGCCACTGCAGCTGTCACATCGCATCGCCAAAACGCCTCGCATCGCCGGAGAAGAGGATCAAAGTCGTATCAGACGCCACTGCATTACTGGGAAGCGTGTCGCAGGGCCTATCATGGCTCAGAAGAATCATTAAGCCACTGCACGGCCCTCGGGTGTGCACGCATCATGTCGCATTAAGAAGAAGATGCCATCTTTGTTTCATTGCACCGGATCTTCATCGCATCACAGCGTTGCTGGTCGCATCGCCACGGAAACGCAGTAAGAAACCGACGCCTCACCTCCCCATGCCGAAAAGAACCGACACATCCCCTACGCATCAGTAGGGACCCGATGCATCACCGTTCTTGCGTGTAAGGAACCAACGCATCACCTTCCCTGCAACAACTTCGTTGTATAGCATTACGCATCCAAAGGTGCATTGAACTCAAAGTGTCACATTTTACTTCTTAAGAGAACTAAGCTAATTCTACCATTTTTGAAGTACAGTATTGCGGATTTTTGTTGTTTGTTGTCTTGTGTTAAGTCTATATAAAAATACTTATTTTTATACTACAACTTGTGTGGTGTCCATCTGTAGTGTTGTCACTCGATGGATGTGTTCACAAATGCTTTACTCACTGCCTCTGAGATAAACCTGTCTGCTCGTGCCAAGCTACCAAGGGGGTGAGCAGGGGTTAGTTTAGGAGGGTACCCACTTACCCTGACTAGACGCAAGGGTCCCTATTTGGTCAAAGGTACCTACTTCTGCCAACTAGAAAACCCCAAATCTGACAGATACATTTTAATTTCAAATGTTATGATGTAAAATGTTCTTATCAATTTATATCATGAATGACGTTTATGGCTGCCATTGTGCTGCCAAATAAAGATTTGAATTGAATTGAATTAAAGGTCCAACAAAGTTGCTCCTACATACCGGATAAGAGCAGATATTTAGAACACTACATTAAAAACCTTACTAACTTGAAAGGGTTAAAATCTGATGGTGCCTGGGAAATGATAGGAGAAGAATTGCCAACTGTTAGTACCTGGTTGGGTAACTTAGGTCATGGACTATTGATTTCTATCTTGAAACCATTAGTGGCAATCTAAAATCTATTAGAATCCTCTATATTTTTAACAGGTACTATCTCTGAAACATAGGTTTTACAAAGATGAATCAAATGGTTGCAAAATGAGGACAACCAGTGTCTTGTCAACAGATTTCTACCCCAAGATATAAGGTGAAGGTGAAACTCCCTAGGATCCACTTGGGATGGAATTGATAATTTGTAGTTTGATGCTATGTCATTGAGTGGAGTTGGGAAATTAGTAAAGGTTCACAGCAAGCATCTTATTTGATGATCTCCTGACTGTTGCTTTTACTCTACATTTTTACACAGCCCTTCCGTTCTGTCATCACTATGTACCTGCTAGGTCCTCTTGGCTGGTTCCCTTCATTGAGGCTAGTTTATATCCATATTTGGAGAGGAGATGGGAGGGCTGGATATAAACCACTGCCATTAAAGATAAGCACTCCCACCAATAAAATGGAGGCAAAATCTTTCTGGATAAACCTAAAAAGTTAGGGAGAAGGGCAGCAGTATCTAGTCAGAGGAATGTGCACTTTAGACGAATCAGGTCACATTCCAAATCTGTGGTCTCTCCTGTCTGCAACAGCTCTCTAGTCAAAAGAATTTGTGGTTCCACAGATGCCACCAGGATGGGGATTGTGCTCAATACACTTAGCTAAGGCAAGCTATCGCCTGGCATATCTGAAAGAATAGCTGCACTAACAGTCAAACGTGTCATGTCCAATACTTCCAGGCCTGGCTCCAGTCAGCGGCAGCTCCTCCGCTAAGGCAGAGAAGCATCGCCCCACTGCTTTGAAGTAGTGAAAGAAAGGAAACATTAAATTATAACTTGAGGGAATTATCATTGTATGTTTTCCTGCTGTAGCAGGTTTGCTGGCAAGATGGGGCTGCCCCTATGACAGAGGAGCAGGGAAGGAGTGGTTTACCCACTCCTAAGTGTGCATGACTGCTTGGCCAGCCCTCTCGGGTCTGCCAAATATTTAGGCGCACTTTGCGTGTTCTTCAAGCAGGCTGCAATCCTGCTTGCCTGGAGATAACACACGTCGCTCAGACCAATCACAACGCTGCATTGCAGTATTGTAATTGGCTCAGGGGAGCCTGGGTGCTTCCTGTTCCGGCTCGAGGGGAGAGACGGTGACGGAAAATCGGAGGAGAGACACTGCATCAAGTAAGTGTTTTATTTACCATTTTTTAAACCCCCTTACCACACATTACTCCCACTCCCCACCCCCAATCCATGCCGGACGCCACTGTCTCCTGCTGTTTTTAGACTGAATCCAGAAATCAGACCATGGTGAAACTGACAAGGCCTATCTGTGACAAATTTCCAGGGATTTATTCAAGGACAGGGAAGGCGAGGTCACATTGACCCTGTTTGCCCAACCACCATTTTGTGCTTGTTGTAAAATGCTACAGTGGCTAGTGCCATTCCTAATGCAAAGGTACATCATACAATAAATCCTGATAGGTTCATATTAACACTTTGTTAGAGGAGCAGTACATTCACCATGAAGGTTCTACCAGTACCCACAGTTGTTCAGCGTCCTGGACATTAGAAATCCAGGAAGGGGAGAATGCACATAATGCTTGCAGCATCTCAGTCAGCCATTCACGACAGACTTTAACTCCAACAACTACTTTTTGAAACAACATTGCAAATGTGTGTTTTTTTTAAATATATTTTGTAGGGCTGTGAAATGGAAAGGTTTTTTCACTGTGACACAAATTATAAGACATGTACATTTTTGACCTGTTTCACAAAGAGCCTCCGCCCTCGTGGCAGATGCCCCTCAGTCGTGGGGAGTCTCTGCATTGAGAATTGTCACTGGGAAGCCTCCACCCCGAGTGCGGAGCCTTCCTTCCCCCCCGACTGAGGTGCCTCCAGGGCAGGACTGGCCGTAGCGGGCACCGGGCGTCTCCCGGGTGAGCCAGAGGGGTGGGGGCCGGTTTTGTCACTGGGGCCAGTTTTGCAGCAGTTCTTCAATATAGGCCCCCTGTAACGCAATAAAAGCGGCAGTGTATGTGCCTAGTAGACCCCTATATTTGCAAGTCACAGCTAACAGAGCCAACCCCAGATTATTTTTGAAGACTCCTCCATGTACAGCTCTGTGCACTGAAGTGCTGATAAGCAAACCAGCCAGCTACTACAGAATTCTCAAGAGCAACACCTATTTGCATCCGGAGCAGAAACTGCATGGCTGCTAAAACAATTTGGTTATGCACATAAATTGCTCTATTTGCGACAGCTATGAAAATAGCAACATTCTTTATTCTAATTGAATGGTTATGTAATTGTTCCAGCCTTAAATTGTGTACGAGTAGGGAACAAAGCATGGACTAATTGGCATCTCCGTTATGAATATCAACATCAAAGTAACACAACATAAGTTTCTCAGAATCATGTACCTGTTTCCTTTGATATTAAGTGATGTTTTATTTGATTATAGGTCACAAACGACAGCCTATGTGTACGGCAGGTTAAGAGAATCTATCGGGCTGAAAATTTGAAAGAAGGTTCAGTAAAGAGCCTTTGTTAAAGCAAAACACCGACTTTTTGGTGTTGTACTTGATAAACAAAACGTTAAATTTACTGAGAATGTTTTTTTCCCCCAAAATATATATTTTTTCTTTCATTTTATATAGGGCAGAGTGAACAATTCCACATGAGTTTCAGCAAACTCACATTACCAGTAAAATTGCAAGGAGGTGAAGTACAGAATTTTAATGATTATTTGGGTAAACATTGTCAAAGATAATGAAGTTATGGGATTTATATTTCTCAAATGTAATATACTGCAAAAAAATATAAATGGTGTTTTACTGTTCACAGCGAGGTCTGAGTGAATTGTTTATTATGTAGGTGAAATTTTGCATAATGCTGTTAAAATTGGGTCCAAACCTAGCTGAACAACATGAACCTGAAGAGATTCGACCCCAACTTTTACCCAAAGCCAGGACCCTGAGACTCAACTTGGACACTTATCTCCCAGTCAAGTAACACATTGTAAAGGACAGCACGATGACCTGGTAAAAGTTATTGCTACCGTTTTGATTGTCTGTGCAGATTTTCTTTTACACAAATTTGGCAGAAACCACTTCCCAACAAAGAATGTGTTTTTGAGAATTTAAGGTTAAAAATGTATTTATATTTCATGTTGCTGTACCACTGCAAATCCACTGCAGAAATCTGTTGTACCGTAAGCCTAAACCACGCAATCTGATTCGCTGACCACAACCTGAAGAAAATGTTGAGAGGTCCTGTTAGGACTCATTCACCGTGTCAAAGTCAAGTTGAAATAATATAGAGAGGTATCCTGACCTCGTGGTTGGAATGTCGGGTTGCAGTAGGATCCCACCGAGGAGCAAGTATTTTTAGGTCTCGGCTAGAGTAGGCTGCGCACATGCGCAGTCTCGCTGGCGAGATTCATTGACTTTAAGTAGCGAGGGTAAACCCCCCCCCGCCATTGGAAAAGAGGTCTCAGTGTCGCCATTCTCCAGCTCTAAGTCCCGTCTTTTTTGGTTTGGGGGGCCGTATTTTTTTCATGTCTTTCTCTCCTCTTTCCATTGGTTGGAAAGTAAACAACAAGTCAAAAACACGCCCGGTGTTTACATTCCAGCCAATGGAGAAGAGGGGAGAAATAAAAACACGCCCCCCAGTCTGAAAAGGACAAGGCTTAGATGTTAGGATTTCCTGGCGTGCTGCGCCATCTGCGTTTGTCCCCAGCAAAGTATTGCCTGCATTGCTTGGCCCACAAGTGAAAAGTGACTGCGGGGCCTGCAACGAGATCGGCCCGTGTGCGGACCCTTTGCTATTCCAGGCCCTACATACCGTGACCTGCGCCTCAGTGCAGCTCTGCCGGGCTGATCCTCGATCCGCCAAATATCCACTTGAAATCGCGGCATCAGTGCACTAAAACCTGCTGGTCTGTAAGGCGAAACATCCCTGAGCTGAGTGGTGGAATTGCGGACTGCAAACGCTGCATCAACAAGCAGAAATCCGTTGTGGAGTGCTCGGACTGTGAGGGCGCAAGATGGCAACTGCCATCTCTCGGTGGTGAACCGGTCCGCAACGCTGCCCCGCTGCGAGTTGGAGACGGACGGTGACCAGTGCTCTGCGGATGGAGATTGCACTTTAGGAACTGTGCTGCTGAGCGACATGCTTCGTGGGTGCCCAGCAGTTCCCGAATGGCTGCGGAGACCCCGACAGAGCTGGGACTCAGTGTGGAGGCCTGGTGTTATCGGCGGGGTGCAGCACGAGGCATTACTCACTGCTGCATGAGGATAGTGGTGCTGGAGCTGGTTGCAGTGAGTGGGGGTGTGGCCTTGCTTGGGCCTGCAGCTGCGGAGGCGGGTGTGGGCCTAAGTGCGGGGCCGCAGTCTGCGAGCCACAACCAGTGGGAGGGCCCATGCATTGCTGAGGCCTGGATCATTCATCTCTTGCATGCAGTAACATGTAAAGTGTGTAGGTGCTCATTACAACCACCCCTGGTACCCTCAATCACTCCCGATGCCCTCCTCCAACACCACCCCTGTTGCGCCGTTCCCCCCGCCCCCATGAGCCCTCTAACCTCTTTTCAGCGGGGAGTCCCAGGAGCCTGCCCCCGCCGCTGTGTGGCTGAGAGCTGTGGCAGAGCCACGGTACCGGTCTCCCAAGCTTGGTGGGTGAGGCAGTTGCGTATGTGTGTGTGGCTCTGTGTGTGTGTGTGGCTCTGTGTGTGTTTGTGTGTCTCTGTGTGTGTGTGTGTCTCAGTGTGTGGCTCTGTGTGTGTGCAAATGCAATAGGTCTTGCATTCGCGAGAGCTAAAGCTATTGGCATTGTAAATGACAATGCCATTTATTTATCTGTTTTCAAAACCGACACATAAATAAAAAGTTTGTCATTTACAATGCCAATAGCTCAAACTTTTGCAAAGGCGAGACCGTTGCATTGTAAATGCTTGTTGGTTGTTTTTGTTTGGCAGTGTGGTGGATGCACAATACTACTGAGGTGCCCATCAGGGGACCCTGTGAAATTTGACTGTGCTACTGCGGTGTTTGGGAAAAAGACAGCAACGGGGTCTTGTCTGCCCACACTATGCACAGCCAAAGGCTTTGTGTGGTGCGTGGTTGGCTCCTTAGGAAAGTTTAGGGGGCAGGGCCCAGCTGTAGGCCAGACTCTGCGGCCAACATCACACTGCACACATCTAAAAGCTATGTGTGGGGGGGGGGGGTTGCTGCTTGTGGGAGTTGGGTACAGTAGGCCACAGGCCATGCCCTACGGCCAACCCCATGTTGTGCATGGCTAAAGGTTGTGTGAGACACTGGGTAGCCTAGTTAGGTAGGGTAATAGAAAGTCACTTTATGTTGAAAATAAACCCTAGACATTCACTTAAAAATACAAAGGTTAGGGTAATGTTATAGTTAGGTATGGTTATAATATTTTACTTTACATTACAAAAAAACTGAGAAATTCACTGAAAATCAAAGATTAAAGTGACTTTATAATTAGGGGAAACATTAAGTTTAAATGGTACATTTTAAATTAAAAGACACAGACATTCACCTGAAATTCACAATTTATAGTTCACAGAAGTAACTTTAACTTGCGCTGCTTAGTATCTCACAAATTACCTCACTTGTCATCTTCATTGATAACATCAATGTGACATCTAAAATTATATCATTGATGATAACAATGTGCATGTTGAAGGCACAAGTACTTCTCAAGGAGAGACAATTATGTCAATAGTATAAGAAATGTGTTTTTATATCTATCCACCACTAAATTCGTAGATCCAGAAAAGTGTTATTCAGCCTGGGCAACTGCAATTTCAAACTCATCTGTATTATTATCCTCAGAAGGAATGTTCTCTGAAAGGTGAACAAAAAAGTTCTGTCTCTTGACTCTCCTGTATTAATACAATATATTTCTCTTTCTGGTCTATGCCTTTGTGCATCTTTTGCACTTAAGTAAGCCTTGAACGACCTCAGCTATAGTCTCCATTCCATTAGTAGGTGCCCAGATTCCTGCAAAAAAAGGTGTTGGTAGCATTACATTTTGCATAGTGTACCTACACTGTAGTATGCAATATGTGTAACCAAGTAATATCAATAGTGTGTAAACCACACACATTTCTGAAGGAGTACTGCAATCCGCAGAAATGCAATGCAGGAATTTAACTTGCAAGAGAAAATTATTAAAACAAAGAAAATATCCCTGGTTATACACTGGGTATAATTTGCAAAACAAGATGACATGCACATTCATGTGGAAACTGTGCAAATCTTTGACATATCAACTTGCTCAATCAAAATCCTTAGTACTGTAAGAAGATCGCAAGATGGAGAAATTGGAGACATCCCCAGTTTTGCCACCGAAAAGCTCTTAAAAACTAGAGAAATCAAAGACTCAATCATAGGTAGAGGTTCTGAAAATTCCCTAATAGCAAACCATGGAGATTTGAGCTTTGAAATAGAAAAATATAAGGGAAAACCATCCAACAGATTTTTCAAGGCAGATGAGAAATCCAAAACAGGTTCAAATAAACTATGAGCAAAACACCACATGTCTAAAGATATTCAGTGTTGCAAACAAGGCCCCTTAGAACTCTAAATAAACCTTCACCAAAAGTAGAGGAAATGCCTTTCTCTAATAAGGTGGACTTCTTCACCTCCAAACAGGCAGATTGACTTGAAGACGGAAAGTAAGGGAGCAGCTTTGAAAGGAGAAGGGATACTTAGAAGTACCCAAAGGGGCAGAAGTGCCAGGGACTTCAATAGAGGAAACTAAGATCTCAAAGGCCAGTACGGGGATATCAAGATCAACTCTCCTCCCTTTAGCTGGAATTTTAGGACAACCCTCTGAATCAATGGAAAGGTAAGGGAGGCATAAAGCAGTTGCTATAGCCATTTGAAAACCAGGGCATCCACCTCCCCCCAGGCTTTCTACTACTGGAACATGGAGCAAGGTCTGTGTAGAAGGTAAATGTTCTTTGATGTGAAGATATCTATGAAGGGTCTATGTAGGGTCTTTTGAAATATTTGCATATTATCTGAAAAGTAATTGTGAACACTGTTAGATCTTGGGATGAGGTTTATGTCATGCTGAGAGAGTCCACTGCAAGGTTGTATATTCCCCTGATAGGGACTGCTGACATGTTCAGTAATTGAACAGCTATATGATTAAGGCTCTTGAAACACGTGATCCCATTATGATTCATGTAGGAGACTGCAACTGTATTCTTCATCTTTGTCAACACATTCTTGGGTTTCAAAATGGGGTGAAAATATTCCAATGTTCCCAAGGATCGCCATGTGCTACGTACAATTTGATCATCTTTGACTTTCCAGGAGAGACCACTTGAAGAGACACAACCTGTCCTGACCTGGCATGTGTCTTGATTGCTAGCGGAGGGTCTTGATCCGTACCCATGCCCTGGAGAGATGTTCAGTATTTAACAACCACGTCATAGTGGCCCTGAACTCTAGTGTTACAGGAACCAATTTGCACAAGGGATCAGTCACCGATGACCAGTAGCAGTTGAGATGCAAAAGGAAGGTTGAAGGTGAAGCCTTGCCCACAGAAATGTATGTACTCAGCCTCCCATATGCCTTTGAACCTCAAACCACAGACTGCCCGGAGCCTTTTCTCTCAACAACAAATCATGTAGAGACAGATTGAAGATGAGCATTCCTCTCCTGTGGGAGAAAACCTCTCCCTATATCTGTCCTAAACTTGGCTCCGATAAACGGTATGTCCTTTGTTGGAGTCAACAGGCATGTGTGAATGTTTAGCAAGAGACCAAGGTGAGTCAAAGCTGACTCTGTCTTATTCCTAAATTGAAGAAAATGATTGCTTGATGCCGATTTAATCAACCAGTCATCCAAATATGGGAAGACTAGAATACCCATTAGATGAAATAGAGCCACGACAGGAGCCATCCCTTTTGTGAATACCCGAGGTGCTGACTTTAATACTAATGGAAGGACACTGAACTGTGAATGAGGATCTTCCACTGCAAACTTCAGGATGTTGCAATGGACAAATAAAGATATGCTCCCCTAAGATCCATTTTTATGAGGAAGTCATTCTTAGGAATCAATAGAATAATCCTCTGCAGTTTCCATCTTGAATTTTGTGTTTTGTGATATTGAGTATCTTCAAATTGAATACTCAGACGATAGCCCCCTGTTGACTTTGAGACTCAGAATATAATTGAGAACATTTTAACTCCATCCTCTCTCCTGTCTGGGATTGGAAACAAAGCTCCCTTCTTCTGGAGCACCAGAACTCCCATCAGCAAGGCCTCTCTCTTGTATGAATCGTCCCCACAGGTAAGGAATTTTCTAGGAATTCTATCCTGTACCCATTTAAGATCCCCTGAAGAGCCCACTGTTTGTTCCTCATACCAGGAAATGAGTTGCTGAATTTATCCTCCAATCAAATCACTAAGGGAGATTCCATCTGCTTGGCATAATCAGGATCGTAGACTTTTGAGGTTCATATACTGTTTCTGCTTCCTGAATGATTTGAAGGAAAACTTCACATGAAATTTAGAGGACTGCTCCTAGCATTGCTGCCTCATTGAAACAAATTATTTGATTTTGAAGAACAGAAGGCTCTAGTGGATTGATACTGAAAAGAAAAACAATGTTCCTTTTCTTTAAAAATAAAATGAAGCTTGTCTTCCAATTAGCACTAAAAAGCCTGGAGCCCTCAATGGGCATCTTAAGTGCTGTAGATCTTTGGACAGCATTGGTGTTACAGTCTTGCAGGCACACCTTCCTATTATCAGCTACAGATGCTCCACTCATCACTTCTGATGCTCTGACCACACCAAATTAAATATAAGAAAGAAACTCAATTTGACACTCCATATCCTCTAAAATAGGGAAACAATCAGACTGATCCTGACTCCTGAATGCTGGGCCTGACATCTTTGGTATGGATTTCCCCAAACGTTTTGCTTTCAATTCTCCTGTTTTTGCTCATGTTGTTTTTGCTCTCCTTACGAATCAACACACTTTATAACTGATAACCAGTGCTAAAGTGCTTGTGCTATATCCTTTACACATGATGAAATTAGTTTATCCCCAATGGCACATTTAATTTATTTGTATATCCCTAGGAAAGTAGTACTATATATACCCAGGGCGAGTAAATGAAATTCTACTAGTGGCTCAGCAGTGCTGATTGTGCCACCCACTTAAGTAGCCTTTTAGACATGTCCCGGGGCTGCCATTGCAGGCTGTGTGTGCAGTTTTGACTGTCATGTCGACCTGGCAAAATTATCTTTTTGCAGGGCTACAATGTCCTTCACATATGTCCTAAACAGCTCACAAGGTAGGCTGCAGTGCATTTCTGCAGTCCTGGTAGTAAAAAACTTGTGTATTCCTTTTTCACTACCGCAAGGCCTGCCTCTCCCATAGGACAACATTGAGTTACCTTATTGCATTTAATAAGTGATTGAATTAAATTGAGAACAGGTAAGAAGGTCAAATTTGGTTTCTAAATAGTTGTATTTTAGAATCTTCTTTAATGGCAAATTTGGATTTTAAGTTATTATTGTGGAAATGACCCTTTTAGGAAGTTGTCATTTTCTTGTCCTGGCCACTTTGTGCCTGCAGCCTGTATCCTGGGTCACATGACTAGGAGCAGCTGGCGGTTGGTCTTCGTGTATTACTCCTAAGAAGGTAGACAAATGGGGAAAAGGTGTTGGCAGCATAGGTAGGCCATCTCTGATAGAGGATTGAGTTGTCACCTAACACAGGTGCACATCACGACGATGTTCTCTCAACACACTCACAACGGGTTCTACACTAGTCTTTTGTGCCCACATACAAGCTAGGGGTAAGGCAGTGATGCAGGAAATCCCAGACTATGCTGTAGGGGGAGGTATCTAAATGGTTCCCCCCTTTTCAAGGGGGTGAACCATGAATAATGGACCCTCAGCCCTAACTCAACATTACACCTCTGGAACTGTGGAAGACTCAGAAGAAGTACTGTCCTGCTGCTGCAAAAAGGACTGCCCCACTGCACTGTTGCTTGAGCAAGAAGGACAGGACCTGCATCTTGAACCCAGGATTGCCAGAGTGACTCCAGAAGCTAGTTGGCAGGCCTCCTGAACAGAGCCTTAGGGAAAGAAAGGCTCCAACCATCTTGAGAGCTGCACCTGGACTCTGCTCGCTATGAGTTTTAACCCCCCCGCCCCCATGTGGTGCCCCCAATCCTGGACACTTGAAAGTGGGGCTAAATGTTCTCTGCTAGCCCAGCTGTGGTCTTATCAAAAATGGTACAGTGGTATGCAAACACAATGCAGCCTTTCACAGCACCTCAACTGAAACGACACATCGTAACACAACTTCAATGTAAACCCGCATTACAGTCGGTCCTCCTCATTGGAGCCACTGCTGCATGACACATCCTTTATGTGGACTTTACAGCTTCCCATCAGAACTGATGCAGTCTTGACACAAGCCCACATAGCAGCCCTCACAGCTCATTGGGACCACTGCTGCATGGCATGATGCTCTGCAACCAGGAAATAAGGTACATCTCTCAGCAAGACTTGCTTGGTCCTATGGCGTAACAAAGGCCCCTTCAGTGCAGGGACCTGAGCTCCAGGGGTCGCCCTCTGCACAGAAACCTGGCCTGAGAGCTCCTGAGTGAGTCCAGAGGTACACACTCTAGGTACTTCGCAGGTGGGACCCCCTCAAGTTTCATTACGCCACTAGCTTGGTCCTTCTATCCAGCCCACATTCCATTGCGGCCCTCAGCCTGAACTTGTGACTTTGTCCTGGTCCAGTGCAACCAGATAGCCAGTGTTGGAGCTGTATGCTTTTAAGCACTCTTTTAACCTAAATCTTTAAAATTGCATTTATCCTGTTCTACTGATTGGAGTTTTGTCATTTCAGTGTCAATTAATTAATTTTTACTCTGTTTTTCTAAACTGGAGTGGGATTTTTCTTGTGTTCGGTTTTTACTTTATTACTGTTTGAAGTGCTGAATAAATACTTTACATATTGCCACTAAGTTAGGCCTGCCTGCTCTTGTGCCAAGTTACCAGGGAGTTGAGCACGGGTTAATTTGGGATTTGCTTGTGTTTCACCCTGACAAGAATTGTGGCCACTGCTTCAGCCAATAACACAATGTCCTCAAATGAATTGTTAAATCCGTAATCGCTTGAGCTGTGCAAGTGCCTCATATCTCAGCTCCAGAGCCAGAAAACCCCTTCTTTAAAGCAGAATCCACCATCTTATCTGATAGATCTCTCAGGATATTCTCCTCTGCCATACAAGAACAGCTCACAAGACTTGCTACTGCAGAATCCACATGAACAGAATCTAACAACACTGTCCCTATATTATCCAGAGGGTACAGTTCAGCCGTAAATCTTGGCACAATTATTTTATCAAAGTCCTTCCACTGTTGCTTGATAACATCCAACACAAATTGATGATGGGCAATCCCACATTAGCAGGGCTCTTAAATTGCCTTAATAGGGACACATCCAAAGTTCCTGGTCTCTATAAAGTAGGAATGTTCATATCAGCCCCAATATAAGCAAACAAATCAGACATCGTGTCCTTAGTAGTATATTTACTCTCAACAAAAGAATCAGATACATCTGTATCCAGACTGTCCCTGATGATTTCCTCCCTAGCACTGGCAAAGTAGCATCCCTTTTAAAGGCTCCCAGAGTCTGACATATATTATACCTAATTCTTGCATCCTACTCCTCTCTAGAATACCTTCTGCACTCAGGAGAAGGGAAGTTATATGAAGAAGATTAAGGAGAAGGTGAAGGAAAATTGTGCCTTCTCTTTGAAGTCAGCTTGGCCATAATTCTCAATCGACGGGCAGTCCCTCCAGGCAAAACAAACTACCAAACTACATCAACTCAGCCACAAACATGTTGCAGATCACCACAGTAATAATAAATGCTTACCTGAAAGTGTTTATTAAATGGTAAAATATTTGAGCTGCTAATCACCGTCCCCAGTGAAAGTTCGACCATTCCCATCCTACTGCATGTGCGGGTCAAACTCTTAACGTAGAGAAACTCCCTCCTCCTCCCAGCCGAGAGAGAAATAAGTGTGGCAATCGTAAAATCAACAAAAGCTGTGAGGAAACAATGCCACCTCCATCTTCCTGTTCCAGCAAAGACTGCAGATCCCACAATGGAGCCCAACACCCCCAAGGCCCAGAAAGGGAAGAAGGCAAGAACTCTTCCAAGACCCCAGACCATCAGGGACCTTCTGCATCCTGGTCCACAACTGCAGAAAGAAAAACAGGAGGAACCAGGAGTGCCAACCCCTTTATTGCACCCAGGTTCGGTGGGTGGGACTAGTATTAGGGATCCTCCTCCTTTGTTCCTATTGTGAGGTAACATCACCTCACTAGTAATGACTGTAATGAGGATGACAGACATAGAGGTAACCGTAGGTGTACTTTCAAAATGAGTTGAATATCTTCAGAAAATGTATTTGTAGTCCTGCCTCATTTTCAGTGAACCAATGTGGGGTACTAATGACAGGACTTCGCTACTACGACATCACTTCCTTCAACTGGCTTGAATATGTAATTGTGTCTGATGAGCCCGCAGCAACTAGGCATCAGACAGTGTCTTGTATCAGTGAGAAGAGTGTTGATGCCACCAGATCAAGTGCGTCTGCGCAATGATAACCATGCACCGGAGTAACAAGCAGGGATAGTGAACTCCATCAGGGTGCATACCCATGCAGGGTGCCTATGTGGTGAGGATGGGCTTGCTCAACTGCTTCATGTTTAACTGATAAGAAGTACATGCTTGCCACAAGTATCAATCTTATTACTAGTTTATATTTGAAGACTTATTTAGCATGGCTACTGCAGTGTAGAACAAGTACGAGAAAGGCATTTTACTCCTGAAACTTTATTAGCTTTGACCAGGTACCCTTTCATTTTTTTTTTTGCAGTTTTATATAGAGTAAAGTCGACCCAAATGTTTTAGAGCACTTTACATGAGCACCAGCTATATTACACAAGGACACATTCATTTTTGGTAGGCAAGTGGAGATTATGTGATTTGCCCAGAATCATAGGATGTTGAGCCAATGCCAAAACTCAAACCTGTTTCCTCAGTGCCAAAGCCGGCAGCTCTGACCATTACGCCATATCCTCTCCCAAGGGTTTTTTCATTTGTTGATCGGGTCCCCTCGTTGTCAGTTTGTGAAGATGAATGGTATGAAAAGTTTAGGTAGACATTATTAACTAGAAATGAGACATACATACTTAACAGCAGGGGTCGCTAGGCCAAATAACAAACATGAAATGTTAAACATAACAGAATTCTATGACATATCACAACAATCCACACTGTCTTTGAACTCTGGTATTACCACACAGTGGTCCACTACCTTTTGGCTAGGTTTGCACTAACAAAATAGCACACATATATGTCTTGCATGCAATATGAATTTTATTAATTGTTTTGCGGTTGCACTATTTTACATAATTTTCACCTACAGGAGAGCAGTTTGAGCAGAAAATATCATTCAGTAGTTATAGCTGAGAGACATATCCGGCTTGCACCAGTCTTCTGCCAGTATGTGCTCAAATTCAGTTCCTGAGAGTGATACCAACCAGCAGTGGCAGCTTGTAATTTGAGCAAGCAGGTAGGCCACACACATACATTCAAAAGCATGCCCTTCTCTGAACCCATATTGAGTAGGGTCCAAGACTTAAGTTTCACGTAGAAAGACACTTAGGGGTACATGCATCAAGAAATGCTTTTGTGAGTCCTTAATTGCGATTATTAAGGAATCACAATTAGGGACTCTCAAAAGCCTATGCATGTAGGAATCGCTATTAAAATAGTGATTCCTAGATGAATTGTATTTATTTATTTTTTGTTTTGTAGAGCGTGAACTTGACCCGTTAGGGTATCAGAGTGCTTTACAGGAATCATAAGAATGTACAATACGCATGGAATCATGATAATATAAAAAAGATAAAGAGGGGCAGGGTGCAGGATATATAAAGGATAGCGGACATGTATGTACAGTTTGCATATTATAGTTACTCGAGAATAAGTCCCCAGGTTTCTAGGAGCGGTGACTAGGTAATCCGAGGGGAGGCACTAGTCAGGAGTTGACCATGGTCTCGGTGCTGGTAAAAGGCAACATTTAACTGAGGAATTTACCCATAACAACGGTTTTGGCCTCCTTCTTGAAGCGTGCCAGAGAAGGGATTCTTCTGATGGCGGGTGGGAGAGAGTTCCATATTCTTGGGGCGGCCCCCAAGAAGGCCCGATTGTAACTTTTTCTTTTCCAGAAGCGTGCAGGTTAAAGCAGGACGTCTCTGGCGGATCAGGAGTTTCTGATTCCTCCAGATACCACCAATTTCTGTGCAAGATAAGCAGAGGAGTTTGAGTATAAGGCCTTGTGTGTGATGCAGGACAGTTTAAGCTGTATTCTAGACTCAAAAGGAAGCCAGTTCAAAGCTTTCAGGTGTGGAGAAATGTGGTTGAATCTTCTTGAGCTGGTAAGAAGTCTGGCGGCAGTGTTGAGGCAGGTTTTTAGAGGTGCCAGGGAGACCTTAGGTAAACCCGAGAGGGTAGAGCAGCCATATTCCAGTCTGGAGATGACAAGAGCTTGGACTGCCATTTTTAGGTCGGCAGTGTCGAGGAAGGGTTTCAGTTTCCTGAGGTAGCTCAGGTGGAATCTGGCTGATTTGGCCATCACCTTGATGTGGTCCAGCATGTTCAAATTTCTGTCGAGGGTAATTCCCAGAGATTTGGCTGTGTCCACAATGGTCAGTGGTCATTCTGAGGCTGTGATAGCATTAATCCATGTCTGCATCTTGGGATTGGTTTTTGGGGGGGACATTAGGAGAAATTCTGTCTTCTTTGCGTTGAGTTTGAGTTTACTGAACACTCTCTTTCAGGGCCTCATTCAGGGAGAGAATCTCCTTGAGGGAGGAGGTTTTGATGTAGAGCTGAGTGTCGTCAGCATACATATGGTAGGAGATATTCGCTGTTGCTAGGACTTTGGCAAGAGGTTCTGGGTACAGGTTGAAGAGGGTAGGGGACAGGGTTGATCCTTGAGGGACTCCAACCATGACCAGAGAGGGAGCTGATAGGTTGTCATTGACTAGGAATCTCTGTGATCGGTTTTCGAGGAAGGATCCGAACCATTCAAGAACGGAGCCATCCAATCCCATTCTGAGATTTAGGCGTTTGAGTAGTTTTACATGGTTGACCATGTCGAAGGCCGAGGATAGGTCTAGAAGGATTAGGAGGTAGGATTTTCCTTGGTCAAGGGCTTGGATGGCATTGTCAACATGTGGAGCATGGTCGCTTCGGTGCTGTGCCCGGGTCTAAATCCAGATTGGAGGTCATCAAGTATGTGGAAGTTGTTGATGTGTTCACCTATTTGCTGAATACCTGCAGGGACTCGAGCTGGACCTATTTGCTGTTGTACACATTTCTCCAACACTTTAGCTAAGAGGGGGATGTTGAAGATAGGTCTGAGGTTGTTGGGGGAGGCTGGATCAAGCATCAGCTTTTTCAAAATGGGGAGGACTTGGCTGGCTTTGAGTCATTCATGGCTTTAAACATTCCTTAATTGCGACTCGCAATTAAGGAATGGCTTCCCATTCACTCCAATGGGCCTACAGGCCCATAGGAATGACTTGGAAATTGCACGCACAATTTGCAAGTACCAATAGGTACTCGCAAATTGCACATGCAATTTCAAGAGTGCAAAGGTGGCAAAATGACACCCTGGTGCACCCCTGAAATTGTGATGTGCACCCATGTTGTGCACACACAATTGCTACCATACCTTTCCCTCCTGAGGCGGAAGCCGGGAGGTCTCTCTTCTATTCTCTGGCAATTTTAATTGAGTGTGTTTGACTTTCATGCTTGTCAATTTTATTTTACTTTTGTGCAGCTTTATTTTCGCGCTTGTGTTATAAGCGTGCTGCTGCCCTGCCTTTAGACTTCCCAGCGCTTGTAAGCGCTTCGCCTTGCTCCCTCTTCCTTGCTTGGGATTTCAGATATCAGACCGCCCTTGGCTGAGTGTTGACGCAGAGGGCTGGGATCTCATTTCGGCCGCCATCTTGGGGGTAGGACTCTCCGCCCTCGCGCTCTAGTAGCGCTATAAAAGGGAACTGTAACATCTTGCATGTGATTAACTACTGCTACCTTACCTTTCCCTCCTGAGGCGGAAGCCGGGAGGTCTCTCTTCTATTCTCTGGCAATTTTAATTGAGTGTGTTTGACTTTCATGCTTGTCAATTTTATTTTACTTTTGTGCAGCTTTATTTTCGCGCTTGTGTTATAAGCGTGCTGCTGCCCTGCCTTTAGACTTCCCAGGGCTTGTAAGCGCTTCGCCTTGCTCCCTTTTCCTTGCTTGGGATTTCAGATTTCAGACCGCCCTCGGCTGAGTGTTGACGCCGAGGGCTGGGATCTCATTTCGGCCGCCATCTTGGGGGTAGGACTCTCCGCCCTCGCGCTCTAGTAGCGCTATAAAAAGCTCCCCCCTCCCTCCGCGCAGCGAACGCGTACTGCGGACGCGCCGGGCCTGCGCCGGAGTCGTGCCAGAGTCCTGCCCGTCTGCGCCCGTCAGCGTCCCGGAGGCGTTTCGGCGTGGCAGGTACCTCTGGCCATTATGCTCTCATACTCCGGTCAGGAGCTCTATTCCCTGTGCACCACGGATGCTGCCTGTCACTCTGTATTTCCTGGCCGTCATAGGGGTAAACATAAGTGCCCTGTTTGTAAATGGCATCCTACCAGCAACCTCCTTTCCACACATCCGATTAAGGATTGTAGCATAAAACATCTTTGTCTACTCCTTAATACGAGGTCGCTGCATAAACACACTCAGGAAATCTTTGATCTCCTTTCTACGACCAGTCCCACTTGCCTGATGCTCACTGAGACCTGGCTCAACGAGTCCTCCCATCCGGACATAATGGCAGCCATTCCCTCTGATTACATCATCCATCGACAAGATAGAGATAAGGGAAGAGGGGGAGGAGTCGCCATAGTTGTGAAAAAATCTTTCCCGTGCACGGTCACGCACACAGATACCATCGTAGGGGCCGACTCTCTCGCCTTCACCCTTTCCCTATCGCCTCAGCAAGCGGTGAAGGGTCTTGTCGTTTACAGACCTCCGGGCCCTGTGGGATCGTTTTTCGATGATCTCCAGCAGGCTCTATCTGCTCTTGTTCTAAGATCTGAGCAGTGTCTATTGGCTGGAGATTTTAACTTCCACATGGATGATCACCAAGACCAAGATGCTATCAAGCTGCTGGATATTACATCTACCCTGGGCCTGTCTCCCTATCTCTTTGGCCCGACCCATGACAAAGGTCATACACTTGACCAGGTCTTTTCCACCTCACCTATTATGGCTGTTACACTTCTACCGGTATTATGGTCTGATCATTGTCTTGTTCAATTTGAAATATCTTCCACTGTGAAACCAACGGTCAGTGCCACGAGACTACAGGGTAGCAGCCATAGGGCGCTCCATCGGGTGACACCAGATCTGTTAGCTCAGGCTCTGGTGGACCATCCTCTCTCCTACACAGGTGATCTGGAGAATGACCTCGAGAGTTTGCAATCCTGGCTCCTAGCTAGATTAAATGAGCTTGCCCCATTACAGCCACCTAGATCTGTCACCCAACGGATCTCGGACCCTTGGTTTACGGAGGAATTGGCCCATCACCGTAGGCAATGTAAAGTCGCAGAACGGGCTTGGAGAGCCCATTATGATACTGAGGCTAAACAGATCTATAAATCCATGATGAAATCCTATCATGATTTAATTCTTCAGGGCAAGAAACGCTACTTTGCCAAAAGAATTAAGGAAGCGGCTAACTCCTGCAAGGAGATTTTCTCAATTGTTCGAGAATTTACCACCCCGCGCTCACCCTCAGCTCAGGATGCTCCGGCGGAGACCTGGGCCAACACCATTGCTAATTTTTTTACCACCAAAATTAGGCAAATACAGGACTCTTTTCCTCCTAGACCAATAGATGACCCGCTGACTCCGCCGATCGAGACTACTCTTGTGTCGACTTCGGGCCCTGTCCTGTTAGACTTCCCGCCCCTTACGGTCTCCGCATCCCTAGCTCTGATGAGAACCTTAAATCGGGCTCACCGCGCAATCCTTGTCCAGCGAAATTTCTAGCAGGAATGGCAGATGTTGTCAATTCCTTAGCCAATCCCATACTTAACCTCTCCCTGAGTCAGGGAGCTCTGCCTCAATCCTGGAAACAGGCCATGGTTATCCCTCTCATTAAGAAGCCCAACCTGGACCCAGAAGTACCATCCAATTACAGGCCGATCTCGCTCCTTCCAGCACTTACCAAAATCTTAGAGAAACACGTCCATAGCGTGTTATCCAACTTCCTGGAGTCGAACGAGCTACTCCATGAGTCCCAATCGGGCTTTCGATCAAACCTAAGCACCGAGACGGCGCTCTTGGAAGTCTCTGAGATTGTGAAGGAGGTGCTGGATACCGGAGGCAGGGTGATGTTAGTCATGCTAGACCTGTCGGCGGCGTTTGACACCGTCCCCCATGAGGATCTCCTCGCTAGGCTTCATGACATCGGTCTAGGGGGGACGGTGCTTGTAACGGAGTTAGCAGTCCAGTAGTTGGGGTGGGCGGAGCTAGGTGGGCAGAGGGGAAGAGGTGGGGACAGGACAGGAAGGGGCCAGTTAGAGTAGGGACGAGGAACGAGACAGACGCACGAATAAAGAGTTGAATGAATCTACACGTGTCTGTGTCTAATTGTAGTAGGACACTACAACTGGCGAACGAGGGTGGGATCAGAGAAGCAGAACCCACTCGAGTGCACCC
This sequence comes from Lissotriton vulgaris, assembly GCF_964263255.1. NCBI lineage: Eukaryota > Metazoa > Chordata > Amphibia > Caudata > Salamandridae > Lissotriton > Lissotriton vulgaris. The sequence goes on from NC_141695.1 coordinate 915,323,679, forward strand.
CGTCCCGCAGCGTGGAGCATCCAGAGCTCCGCTGCACAAGTGATCCTGCGGCGCCAAAAGTGAGGCCCCCCCCAGGAGTGACCGGCGGCCGCTTGGAAGCGGAAAAGAGCAGAGAAGAAAAAGAGCGCCGAGTGAAAGCGCCGGAAAAGGAGCCGGTCGCGCTGGACGCGCGAGACCCGCCAAAACCGTGAGCGAAAGTCGGAAGCCCACTCCGACACTGCCCCAGCAACTCTGCAGCGCCGCGAGAGCGAGAGAAGTGCCCCAAGAGCGAGTGGCGAAGTGCCTGCAGCCAGCGCTGACACCGCCGGTAAAAGTGAAACCCTGCCGCCTGATGCGCGGCGCGCGAAGCCGGCAAACCACGCAGAGCAGCGGAAACTCACCCCGACCCTGCCGGAAGAGTGGAGACGTGCCACAGTGCAACAGTGACTCCAGCAGCCCTGAGCGTGTGTGTGCCTGGAGAGAGAGGGAACCTCGTGGGCTGAAGAGGGGACGGCCATCTTAAGGTCAGGCAACTTAGAAAAAAACCCTATCTAAATAGACGGCGGCCATCTTTGAGTCAGGCAAGAACTAACACAAGCGCCAGCAGTGAAATTATCCGGCTGTAGCAGAGAACCCAGTGAATCTACGGGAGCAAATAACGGCAGTAAGAAACAAACAAGCATTGGTAGCTAATGGCAGTAAGAAACAAACAAGCATTGGTAGCTAAAACAGAACATTCTTGGAAACGCACACCAGTCACTGAACCAGAGTCAAGTACAAGCACTGAAGGCCCACCGCCAAGATGTCCAACCCTCCCCCGCAAAACGCTCCCGCGCAAAAGGAAGTCAAGGGAGGCACACACCTGCGAGCACCGGAGCCCTTAAAAGTCACAACAGGAAGTAGCATGGGCCTGAAATGGCAAGAATGGCTAGAGGACTTTGAGGACTATATTGAAGGGTCCAAAATTGAGCCAGACAAAGACAAGATAATAGCCCTTCGCAACCTAGGAGGGCGCGAGATCAGCAAGATAGTACGAGAGATCCCAACTGATGACAGCGACACCTATGTCAAAGTGAGAGAAGTGTTGAATAACCGCTTTCTGCACAAAAGGAATGTTGATTACGAGCGACACAAGTTCCACCAACAGCGCCAGGACAAAGAAGAGCCACTGAATTCCTTCATACATCGACTGCGACGTCAGTCCCAATACTGTGACTTTACAAACTTCTCGCCCGATGCAGGCATCAAGTCCCAAATAATCTCTGGGTGTCACTCGGAGTCGCTGAGACGACGACTGCTGAGAAAACCGCAAGAACTCGCGGAGATTGAAGAAAATTCCCGGCTGTATGACCAGGCCGAAGAAAACGCGGCGGACATTGAGATTAGGCCCAGCACTAGCCGCGAACATGCCAACCGTGTCTCTGACCGACGACATGGAAGACAAGAATATCGAGGCAACCCGCGTGACAGGTCACGCCGATCCAGATTTTCACCCAGACGTCGCCCGGACCACAGAGCGAAAGATTCTGAGAGGAGAGATTGGCGACCCGAACGCACGAGGCAGTGTTTCAGATGCGGGTACGACTACCCTCACATCGACTCTTGCCCTGCCATGGGCCAACGCTGCAGAAAATGTGGACGGTCCAATCACTTTGAGGCCATGTGCAGCGATTACCACAGAGAAAAACGCAGTGACAATGACAGACGAGCCAGCCGGCAGAGGCCCTCGAGATCTGAAACCAAACGGTACCACGTCAGAGCCGTTCAGGATGACCCTGCTCGGTCCCCAGCATCTTCTCACTCCAGCCACAAGTCTAGACGCTCCAAATGGGATCGTCGCTCTCCATCAAGAGACTCCAGATCTTCCTCATCCAGGCGGTCTTCATACACTACAGAGTACATCAACATCGCTGACAACGATCAGCTCAAACGCTACCCACGGCTCAACATCATGGTGGGAAATCATGCAGCGAAATTCGTGATGGACAGTGGCGCGTCGCTCAACTACATCTCAGTTGCCGAGCACGAACGCATGGTTCCAAAACCTCGCTTGCATTTTGCGCCTGTCCGTGTGTACACCTGGATGTCGAGGAAACCACTCCCATGCCTAGGCAAGTTCGACACCACCCTCACGCATGTCGACATCTCTGTCCCGGCAGTCATCCACGTCATTAAAGGGCCTGATGCCGACTGTCTGTTGAGCCTCCCCACTGCTGAACGTCTGCGCCTGGTGCATATCCTTTTCAATGTGAATGACAGTTCAAACTATGCCATGAAATTTCCATCACTGTTCCAGGGCCTGGGCAAACTGAAAGGCCGGCAAGTTCGTCTGCACATCAATGAACGAGTCAAGCCTGTAGCCCAACATCCACGACGAGTGCCTTTTCACCTGCAATCCGCGGTTGAAAACGAACTGCAGGACCTCTTGGACGCTGACATCATCGAACGCACCGAGGGGCCCACTCCCTGGGTGTCCCCGGTGGTCATTGTCCCCAAAAAAGGGACCCCGACAAAGTCCGTCTCTGTGTGGACATGCGCCTGCCGAACACGGCTATCGAAAGGGAGAGACACCCCGGCCCACACTTGAGCGATATGATCACGGCACTCAATGGGGCTACGGTGTTTTCTAAACTGGACCTTAACAAGGGCTACCATCAGCTCGAGCTGGACGACAGCTCTCGTTCCATCACCACCTTCGCCACACACCTTGGTCTCTTCCGCTACAAACGGCTCAGCTTTGGTGTCTCATCAGCCGCTGAAATTTTCCAAGAGGCGATACGTCTAATCATCCAACACATACCGAACTCCCTCAACTACAGCGATGACATCTTAGTATAAGGCTCGGACATGCGAGAGCACGACATCGCCCTTGACCGCGTCTGCCATGCTCTGATGGACGCAAACTTGACTCTCAACAAAAGTAAATGCGAATTTCATCAGTCAACCTTGAAATTCTTCGGTCACATCTTCTCATCCAATGGCATGAAACCAGACCCCGACAAAGTAGCCATGCTTAACAACACCAAGAGTCCAGCCGACGTCAACGATCTGCGCTCCTTTCTTGGAATGGCGAGCTACTGCGCCCGCTACATTCGTGACTATGCCACTGTGAGCCACCCACTGAGGCTCCTCACAAAATCTGGCCAGCCTTTTGATTGGACCCCGGAATGCGAACGTGCCTTCAGAGACATCAAACACGCCGTGGAATCGTCCGACTGCCTCTCGTACTTCAATCCCAGGAGGAAAACTGAGATCACTGTAGACGCCAGCCCAGTGGGTTTGGGAGCGATCCTGGCTCAATACGACGACGAATCGGAACAGCGGCGGATCATCGCCTACGCCAGTCGGAGCCTCACGGAACCTGAAAAGAAATATTCCCAGCCTGAGAAGGAGAGCCTGGCCGTCGTGTGGGCGTGCGAACACTTCCACATCTTCATATATGGGAAACATTTCACACTCATAACCGACCACCAAGCGCTCGTCACGATCTATGGCAATCCCAAGTGCAAGATGCCCCCCAGGATCGAAAGGTGGGGCCTACGACTACAAGAATACACGTTCACAATTGTCCACAAACCGGGGAAGGGGGAGAATCCAGTCGATTACATGTCCCGCCACCCCCGGGAATCCGCAGAGACAGCACCTTCCATCGCGGAAGAATACATCCACTTTGTGACCAGTCATGCTCGTCCACCAGCCATACCCATGCACACCATCAGGGAGGCAACCAACCAAGACACCATCCTACAGACCGTACTGAAGCGCATACAATCCAACAGGTGGAGGTACCACCCACAGGAAGAAGAAGATCCCGACACCAAGAAAGAGCTCCAAGTCTTTCGGCATGTCGCTGACGAACTCTCAGTAACTGAGGATGGCCTCCTCCTGAGAGATCACAGAATAGTCATCCCAGCAACCCTGAGACAAGGAGTAATCGACCTAGCTCACGAGGGCCATCGAGGGGTGGTGTCCACCAAAAGAGCACTGAGAGAGCGTGTCTGGTTTCCGGCCCTCGACCAGATGGTCGAGGACACTCTGAAAGACTGTCACCCTTGTCAACTGACCAGTCACAATAACCCGCCCGCACCCCTACAGATGACCCCGTTACCCGATGGGGTGTGGCAGGAAGTTGCCATGGACTTTTATGGACCCCTACAATCAGGGAAATACATAGTCGTCATCATGGATGAATATTCCAGGTTCCCAGTGGCCCAGTTCGTCTCATCCACTAGTGCCACCTGCACCCTCAAGGTGCTTGAGGAAGTCTTCGCGACCTGGGGTGTCCCCAAAGTCATCAAAACGGATAACGGGCCCCCATTTAACGGGCACGAATTCAGCGATTTTGCGAAACAAATGGACTTCCAACACCGCAAGGTCACACCACTCTGGCCACAAGCCAACGGCACCGTAGAAAGGTTCATATCCACCATCAAGAGAACCTTCCAACAAGCCACGGCTGAAAAGAAAGACCTGCAGTCAGCACTGAACGAAGTCCTCTGCACTTATAGGACCACTCCACACTCCACGACCGGCCAATGCCCTGCCACTCTCATGCTTGGGAGGACAATGAGAAAGCGGATCCCAACATGGGACGGAGCACTGAAGAAGCCTCTCTCGGACCAGCAACTCAGAGACATGGCCGCAACTGATCAGTGCCGCAAAGAAAAGATGAAAGGATATGCTGACCACAAACGGAGGGCTCGGTCACCCTCCCTCAAAGAAGGCGACAAAGTCATCGTCAAGCAAGAACAACGCCAAAAGACTGACTGTCATTTCAGGGATGAGCCCCTCACAATTGTGCAACAAAAGGGCACCATGGTGACCGCAGAATTAGAAAGTCGGCGAGTCACCCGCAATGCCTCTCACTTCAAGAAATGCCCTCCTGAAAAACATGACTGCCTACCCACCGCCCCCACACCTGAGGGTCAAGACAGCCCGGCGTCCGGCGCACCCAACTCTGAACCCTCACTGGTGCGAGAACCAGTAGCTGAGAACATTGTGTCCGCACCGGCGAGACCTAGACGTCATGTGCAGCCTCCAAAGAGACTAATCGAAGAAATGGACTAATCTCTATTCCCATTGCTATTTTGTTAAGAAAGGGGGAGATGTAACGGAGTTAGCAGTCCAGTAGTTGGGGTGGGCGGAGCTAGGTGGGCAGAGGGGAGGAGGTGGGGACAGGACAGGAAGGGGCCAGTTAGAGTAGGGACGGGGAACGAGACAGACGCACGAATAAAGAGTTGAATGAATCTACACGTGTCCGTGTCTAATTGTAGTAGGACACTACAGTGCTCAACTGGTTTCGCTCCTTCTTAGCCAACCGCCGACAGACGGTCTGGGTCCCATCTGGATCTGCCGAGATGCCGCCATTGGGAGTCGGAGTCCGTCAGGGCTCAGTATTGAGCTCCACTTTATTTAACATCCTCATGACCCCTCTGGCGACATTGGTGGAGTCCTATGGGGCCCGGATCGTCTCTTATGCTGACGACACCCAGCTTCTGTTCACCTGCCGCAAGAGCGAAGATTTCGATGGAGAAAGTATCCGTGAGTGCCTTGGGGCTGTTTTTAATTGGTTCCAACTTAACAGCTTTAAGTGCAACTCGGATAAATCCGAGATACTATTCTTCGGATGCCCATCGGAACCGGATTGGCATGGATGGTGGCCCGCTGACATGTTCCCCCCGGTTCAGTCATCTAAATGGGCGAAGAACCTGGGAGTTAAAATTGACAATGAGCTCTCGCTCAAATCCCAGGTGTCCACTCTTACAGGAACATGTTTTGGGATCCTCAGGATGCTTCGCAAGTTCTTTCCTCTACTTTCCGAGGAACACCGGAGGATAACTGTCCAGGCACTTATAGGATCCAGATTGGATTATGCAAATGTTCTGTATCTGGGTTTACCAGAATATCTTTTACAGCGCATGCAGGTGACCCAGAATGCTGCAGCACGAGCGATTTTTGGCCTGCATCACCGTACTAGTGCCTCAAACCTACTTCTTTCCCTCCATTGGCTTCCTGTACGGAAGAGAATAATGTTTAAGGCTATGACCTTAGCCCATAAAGCCTTGCATGCCAACGGTGCAAAATACCTCCAGAAGAGACTGGATTTTTACCGGCCCACACGATCCTTAAGATCGGAGTCATTGGCCCTGACGGTGGTTCCTCGTATAAAAAGGGCCCGACTGGGCGGCCGGTCTTTTAGATTCCTTGCCCCCCAGTTATGGAACTCCCTACCGCTGTCTTTGCGGGCCACATCTAACTTGCTTGCCTTCAGGAAGGGTCTAAAGACTTGGCTGTTCTCTGGTTAGTGCGTCTCTCCCTTTTTTTTTTGGATTCTGTCTTTTTTACTGTTATGTTTTTCCAGTCTTTCCTAAGGTCTGGAGCACAAAGCGCCGGGACACTCCTTTGGAGTAGCCGTTGCGCTATAAAAGTCCCATATAACATAACATAACACACATGCCCTCACATGTATGAGTAACCGGAAACCTTGAAAAATTCACTTTAGTGCATGTTTAAATGTTTTTGCAAAATACAGACCAGAGTAATTTCTCTGTATTTTGCGGTCCCAAATAGCGAATTAGCTATTTCTAAGTGCTTCAAGCATTGCATTTAAGAAATTGCAATTAGTGATTCCTTACATGCAATCGCAATTTAAGAAATCACAATAAATTGCAATTTCTTAAATTGCGAGTGCCTAACACTTCAATGCATCGCAAAAGGAGTTTTTGCTGGGTTAAACGGCCGATTTTTGCGAATCGCACCATTTACACTAACAAAAAGCTTTGATGCATGCGCCTGTTAGTTGCAAGTTCATTATTTTCTCAACCATTTTTGCTAGTAGTGGGAGGCGTGAGATTGGCTGAAAATTATTAGGATCCTTGGGGTCAAGACGGGACTTCTTTAGTAGTAGGACTGTCGAAGCGACCTTCCTGAGTCTAGGGAAGTGCCCTGTTTCAAACATTGCAGTGAACAGGGACGTAAGTGAAAAGACAACTGGTCCTGGGGCAAATCTGACCACAGAGACTGGAGAGGGACCATAGGGGGAGCTTGATCTTGTTGGCATTGCATGCATGCATGCATACATACATACATACATACATACATATATATATATATATATATATATTCCTCCACAATTGTCCCTTCACCCAGGAACATAACAGGAGCACACGCAGGCTTGATTTTTAAACATTTATTTCATCTCGCATGACGCGTTTCAGCCGCCAGGCCTTTATCAAATGCTGTGTGATGAAAACCGATCGTTGGTATTCCAAGGTTTAAATAGCACATGACGCTCGCCTACTTTGTCGTGGCAATCAAGAGAGGACTGCATTTGTATCATGGTCCTATTTGTTGTTTTTTCGGCGCCATCATTGAATATGGGTAAAAGCATTTCAGTCCTTTGATAATGCTGTTTAGTTTTCATGTTGACTTTGGAAATGAAATTTCCTCCCTCATGATTGGTTTGAATGTTCATGCCTTGCATAAATGTCCGATATTTTAGGCCATTATTGGTCTCTCTCCAGGTGCAGTTGTTCTATGATGCTATTTATGTAACATGCCTTTCGTCAGCCTCTCAGTGCACTTCAGAATTTCTGTCCCTGAAAGTGCTGATGTAAGTAATCCCAACGATCGGTTTTCATCACACAGCATTTGATAAAGGCCTGGCGGCTGAAACGCGTCATGCGAGATGAAATAAATGTTTAAAAATCAAGCCTGCGTGTGCTCCTGTTATGTTCCTGGGTGAAGCGACAATTGTGGAGGAATTAATCAAGTGTAAGCCATATATATATATATATATATATATATATATATTACCTACTGGCAATAGCCAGTAGGTATATATAGTTAGGATTAATTCCCTATGGGATTTCTGAAAATTCTATGTCTAATAACTTTTGCGTTTGTGGACGGAATCGGCTGAAATTTTCAGGAAAATGGCACATTTTGTTTCTGAGCAGCCCCTGAAAATTTGGTGGGGTTTCGTCAAGGGGGGGCTGAGAAAAAAGGGGGGTCCCAAAACGCATTTTTTGCATTGAGTTTTCCATAGGGCGGTTGGACTCACTTTTAGCTCGAACGGCTGAATGGATTTGCACGAAACTTGGCAAAATTGTAGGGACTGTTAGCCCGATGTGCCTTTGCTAGGTCTCAATATATGTGCTTCAGTGGATTTTGAGAAATTAACGTTTAAATCAAGATATATATCTGTAACAGCGCTCCAGGCAGCGATCCGGTCCGCTTACTTTTCGCTTATCGGAACTTTGCGCGCAGAAAGCTGATTGGCTCTCCGGTGTCTGTCAACATTCTAAACAGTCCGGAGCGGACGCCATCTTGTCTCTCGGTAGGATCGAGAGAGAAGAAGAGGTGAAAAACGAAAGGGGAATTTAATGAAAGGGGGCAAGGTATCCCCCTCTTGACCCCCTAGGAATGTTGTTGGGGTTATTAAAGGGTCCCGTGGGGAAAATAAAAAAAAAAATGATTTTTCACGGTAGAAGCGCGGCCGCGAACTGGTAGCGAAACGGGAATTCGCCATTTTGTGCTTCGTTAATTAAATTACTAGTTATAAGTGGGTGCGGGAGACGTATCCTAATCCCCTATGTTTCCTGAGGGTGGCTGAGGAGGCTGATATATGTTGATACATCTCTTCCAGCGGCTGTGCGTGAGCTTTTTTTTTTTTTTGCTGCGTGACAGTCCGGAGCGGCCGCCATCTTGTCTCTCGGTAGGATCGAGAGAGAAGAAAAGGTGAAAAACTAAGGGGGAATTTAATGAAAGGGGGCAAGGTATCCCCCTCTTGACCCCCTAGGAATGTTGTTGGGGTTATTAAAGGGTCCCGTGGGGAAAATAAAAAAAAATGATTTTTCACGGTAGAAGCGCTTCACGGGCCGCGAACTGGGCCGCAAACTGGTAGCGAAACGGGAATTCGCCATTTTGTGCTTCGTTAATTAAAGTACTAGGTATAAGGGGGTGCGGGAGACGTATCCTAATCCCCTATGTTTCCTGAGGGTGGCTGAGGAGGCTGATATATGTTGATACATCTCTTCCAGCGGCTGCGCCATCTTGCCTTTTTTCGAATGCCACAATTTTGTCGTGCACGGCAGCCATTTTAGATGCCAGGCTGGTCCCAGGCTATCACCTAACCCTGCGGATGTAGTTTATGGCCCCAGCTGTAGAGAATTCAGACATGCCAATCCGCCTGATTCAGGCGTGTGACTACTGATTTCAGTGCTAGTCTCCCGCCTCCCGATTTCTGCAAGCAAAAACCCGGGGGCATATTACGAACAACTAGCGATAATTTTTGTCTCTAACTTGTTTAGAGACAAAAATTATCGCCGCACATCGGCGATTTTTATCGCAGATAAACCTTGCTATTATCGCAGAAAAGTCAGCGATATTCATGTATTATCGACCTAATGCTCTTAGCCATGTTATCCACCTCCCATTGGATAACATGGCTAAGAACTGCTCAGGGCAGGTGTTAGATTTTGGAGATATTCGCGCTTAGCGCGAATATCTCCAAAAGTTGGTAATAGAAGGTAGCGATGTTAGGGACTGTTTCCAGTCGCTAACATCTTGGCACGCCACTTTGCATGTCATTAGTGATAAGTATCACTGACATGCAAAGCGGGGCCCAAGATGGTCGCTATCTCCTTTTAGCTGTCACTAACTGGTGTTAGCGACAGCTTGGTAATAGGGAAATAATTTTATCTCCGCTTTCATGGCTTTTAAAGCCAAAAAAGCGGAGATAAACCCCCTTGATAATATGCCCCACGATTCCTTGGGGGTTTCAGCTGACAGGGCTTGGTATTGTGTTACATGGTAATTTTTCCATGAAACGTCAGAGGGTCGATGCAGGGGTTCTAGAAGAGGTGATAAACCATTTAAGCCTCATGAACAAGCGCATGGTCTTTTAAAGATTTGTGAAGTATTCGGGGCGGCGGTGTGTGTGTGCCCTCTTTCAGGAGCGAGCGGGGGGGCACTGCCAGCAACTTGCCAGGTCAGGTAGTGTTCAACACGTGCATCACCCTTTCTCTGCCTGCTATTGCGCTCCATGCTTCGGAAAGGTAAGAAAAAGAACGTGCATTTGAGTTTGAAATGTCCGATCCTGCAGCAGCACACTTCCAAAGCCCACACATGACAATAACCCGATTCAAGGCCCCATTCACCCGTTTTTAAAAAAATAGATAACACTCCAACAAAGTAAGGTTATAAAACTTTATTAACTACTAACTTTAACGAACGGAACAAAAACTAAAAACATTTAAACATTTCTCAACACAAAAAGCAACAATGGTTAGAAGCTGTCTTTTGTGCGAATAGTCCCAAGGCAGCACAACGTGCAGAGTTCTGGACGGCACCCAGGTGATGTCGCCTGGGTGCCGCACTGGTTTAGGGATCCTACAATGCTGCTCCGAAAATTGGCGTGGGGCGTCCCGGGTGGGGCGGGGGGAGGCCTCGTCAGTAGCGGTCTGTTGTGCGAATAGTCCCAAGGCAGCACAACGTGCAGAGTTCTGGACGGCACCCAGGTGATGTCGCCTGGGTGCCGCACTGGTTTAGGGATCCTACAATGCAGCACAGAAAAACAGCGTGGGGCGTCCCGGGTGGTGCGGGGGGAGGCCTCGTCAGTAGCGGTCTGTGTCCAGTGTCACATGGCTGACACAACATGTACGACAGGCACCCAGGTGATGTCCAGTAAACTGCCGCACTGGTTTTGGTATCCTACAATGCTGCTCCGAAAATTGGCGTGCGGCGGCCCGGGGGGGGGGGCGTGGGGGAGCCGGCGTGAACGGGCCTCCCCAGGTGGCGGCCATCTAGCTGAGTTGCGCTCGCTCTTGCGGCCACAGCGTCTCGCTCACCATGTTGTTGAGTTGCTCCCACTCTTGCAGTGCAGCGATAGGCGGCTGCCACATGGCTCTTAAAATGGCGGACAGCTCCTCGGTTTTAGGCCTGGTCCACTGAAATGGCCCTGGGACACCTTGGAACTCGGACGCTTGCCTGCTAGGGCTTGGGCTCCATTCTCGAAAAGCGTCCCCTCAGCCGTGAAGATTCTACAAAAGTCTTGGGGGCCCCCGACTCCCGCAGGCTTCCGGTGGGGAGCGGCTGCCATGATTGCTCGCGGAATGACCACGACGGAGCCACGAGATGGTGGTGCTCTCATGCTGACGCCAGCTTCAGTCTGAATGATCCAGAAACAAGGTGGGGCTTTCATCGTTTGGGAAAAAAAAATGTTCTAAACCAATGAAAAGTGTGATTTTTAGGTCATATGACCAAGCCTTCCATCTTTAGGAAACCAAAAGTAAAATGAACCAATGAAAAGTTTTATAAACAAGTCACATGACCTGTTATGCGGCATAGGGCTACAAAAAGCGTAGAAAATCCGTTGGCACGTGAGGCGGCGTCAGTAGCGGACCGATGTGCGAATAGGCCGAAGGCAGCACAACGCGCCGAGATCCGGATGGCACTTGTTGGTGTCGAGCAAGTTGCTGCACTGGTGTGGCCATCCTACAATGCTGCGCCGAAAGACGGCGTGTCCAGCTGAGTTGCGGTCACTGTTGCGGTACAGTGACTCGAACGCGCCGAGATCCGGATGGCACCGAGGTGGTGTCCAGCAAATTGCCGCACTGGTGTGGCCATCCTACAATGCTGCGCCAAAAGATGGCGTGTCCAGCTGAGTTGCGGTCACTCTTGCGGTACAGTGACTCGAACGCGCCGAGATCCGGATGGCACCGAGGTGGTGTCCAGCAAATTGCCGTACTGGTGTGGCCATCCTACAATGCTGCGCCGAAAGACGGCGTGTTCAGCTGAGTTCCGGTCACTCTTCCGGCACAGTGACTCGAACGCGCCGAGATCCGGATGGCACCGAGGTGGTGTCCAGCAAGTGGCCGCACTGGTGTGGCCATCCTACAATGCTGCGCCGAAAGTCGGCGTGGGGTGCCCCGTTGGCTTATGAGGTGATGTCAGTAGTGGACTGATGTGTGAATAGGTCGGAACCAGCACAAGGCGCCAAGATCCGAATGGCAAGTCCTGGATGTTGAGTGCCTCAGTTGAGAGTTCTGAGCAGTGCTTGTAAGACTGTCTGAAGCTTATTTGCACCTGCTGCAGCTTCACTAGGTCCGGCGGAACTTTTTTCCTTTTCCTTTCTGCTTCTTTTCCTACAATGCGTTTCATCTGAAGACACGACCAGGTCCCTGAATGTGTGCAGGGGGACGCTATTGATTGAATGAAAATGGCGGCTTGACACAAAGCTGACTCAAGCGTTACTGTTGGTGCTATACAGACAAAAATTGGTTTTCAGTTTGTACATTCTTCAGGTTTTTTTTTTCCATCCAAGTCTGATTGAGAGTTTGTAGAAAAATGGCTTCAGATTTTCCACATACTACTCTTCAACATTCTTCCTAAATGTAACAATGTGAAACTCACTAGGAGAACGGCTGTTTCTGTTTCCTTTCAAAATGCTGCCACCAATATTTTCTGAATGGAAGACACCATCTTGTAGCATAAAGGGCCGAAAGGGGTTCTGGTCTGGCCGATGGTTGGTGGAGACATTTTGACTATATCTTGGACCTGCCCGGCCTCGCCCAAAATGGCGCCGGTATAAATGGGACTCGTAACTCCTTGCCCGCAAATGTATATCTAGAAAATGTTATTGTAAGTGGCCCTGTCGTATTTTAATTACAAAATGTACGTCCACCGATTCCGCAACTGTTAGACACCTTTGTTCTTGTCACCTAATGGCCCGCTCGTTACGTTCTTCTACAGTGTAAATGTCTCCTCATCATATACGATTTCAGTTTGCTCCGTGGCCGGCCCACGTGGTTATAGGCCCGTATTTGTATACTGACATTTTCACAATAAAGGTTTTTAAAACAAAACACGGTAGTAGTATTTACATTTGTAAAGTTTTTACTTTTAGTGACTGTTTTCGAATCAGTAAAAAGCAAGTGAAATAAAGCAGTCCAATTACATGACGGATAAAAGGTATAATATGTAGGAACGCAGTAAAGATAAATGGTCAAGGGCAGTTGTGTTTTTCATGTCTGCAACATAAAGTGATCGATAAGAATCTGATAATCAGGCGTATCGGCGACTAAGACAGCAGGCCGAATCTCTTTTACTCAACGGCTCCGTCATGGAAGGAAGAAACGCCCTTTTTCTCGAAAAAGGAATATATTTTACTTGCAAGACAGTTGTAAATTTTCCGGGAAAGTACATTAGCCTGGAATATTATAACATATGTTTGAAAAAAAAATATTGTTCGAAAATAATAAAAAGCGTAATTTTTAGGTCATATGACCAAGCTTTTCATCATTAAATTAACAAAAGTAAAATGAACCAATGAAAAGTTTTATTAACAAGTCACATGACCTGTTATGCTTACGTTACGCGCTGCGCGCCGCGCCTCGGATCACTTCCGGGTGCGCTAACGCGGCGTGTCATAAAACGCATTACGCGACAACGTAGGTCAAGAATATAGTCTAAATGTCTCCACCAACCAGCGTTCAGAACACAACCCCTTTCAGCAGTCCAAAAAGTTCTGTTAAATGACAACAGAGGGGACAGGCAACAAGAACCATCAGTCAAAGAGGGGAGGGCAAGTTCTTCTCTTCCGGGTCATGTTGGGGCGCTACCGGAACTGATCGAATTGGTAGTCTATAGTGTTTCTGGATGTTTCAGACTAAAGCTGGCGTCAGCATGAGACCACTACCATCTCGTAGCTCCGTCGTGGCCATTCCACGAGCAATCATGGCAGCCGCTCCCCACCAGAAGCCTGCGGGAGTCGGAGGCCCCCAAGACTTTTGTAGAATCTTCACGGCTGAGGGGACGCTTTTCGAGAATGGGACCCAAGCCCTAGCAGACAAGCGTCCGAGTTCCAAGGTGTCCCAGGGCCATTTTAGTGGACCAGGCCCAAAACCGAAGAGCCGGCCGCCATTTTGAGAGTCCTGTGGCAGCCGCCTATCGCTGCACCGCAAGAGCGGGCGCATCTCAACTACATGGTGAGCGAGACGCTGTAGTCGCAAGAGCGGGCGGTAAACAGCTGAATGGCGGAAGAGGCACAGTGTAGCAAAAGCGGGCGGAATGGCAACTAAAACGATAAAGGGGCGCCCCACTACAGCTTGTCTTCAGGTCAAACGGATTGTGGGACAAGGTCCAGAATTGAAGAGTCATCAAAAGGCAAAAAGTTCCGCCGGACCCCGGGAGCCGGCCGCCTATGTCGGGGGCGATCTCAGGCTACACCAGTGCTATAAGACTTGGGGAGGGTGTCGGAGCCAAGCGTCTTCTCCGAGTCCATGGCCATCACACCGCCCCTCAGGGGCCTCCGTCAAGCTGTTTAGGAAGGTAACATATCACATTGTTTTCTAATGCAGTCAGGTCCACAAACGACACTCACTTACTTTGAGAATAGTGAAGCTGCAGTAGGTGGAAATAAGCTTCAGACAGTGTTACAAGCACTGCTCAGAACTCTTAACTATGGCACCCAACATCCAGAACTTATGCTATTTGAGAATGGTAGTGACATCGAAGCATCTCAGGGACCAAAACCATTAACGTACTTTCACGTATGAAAATCTTACTTGGGGAGGGGGCAGGAGCGAAGCGCCCCCTCCCAGTCAGCGCCACCACACCGTATGTTGAAAATCTGAAGCCATCGTTCTACAAAGTCAACCAAACTTGGATTGAAAAATCTAGAAAAATGTACAAACTGAAAACCAGTTTTGGTCTGCATAGCATCAGTAGCAACGCTTGAGTCAGCTTTGTGTCAAGCCGCCATTTTGATTCAACAAAGCACAGGCATTGAAAAAGGCTGAAATTCAGAACTCTAAACTATGGCACCCAACATCCAGGAGCTTGCCATCCGGATCTTGGAGCCTTGTGCTGTTTTCGATCTATTCACACATCGGTCCACTACTGACATCATCTTATAAACCAACGTTATGTAAATAGTTTTTTAATAAAATGTTTTACCCTGTTTCTTTGCTGGTGTGTTGTCTATATTTTTAATATTTGCATAGGGTTTGTCGTTATTTTGTGCGGGATGGGTGATGGAGCCGAGCTGTCTTGCAGCCCTCATGGTGTGGAGCTCAGTTCATCTCACTATTTTCGTATTTCTCATGAAGGGTTGTTCCTAATATTTCTATTTTAGCGAGGTCAAAAAGAGATCCAATTAGTGGCCTACTGATTTTGCTCGATTACTTTTATTTTTTTACACGATTTTTCACTATCTGCAAAGACTAAACAGAGTATTGCGACTTTGTGCTTGTATGTAAATAGAGAATGATCCAAAGAGAACCAATTCTAAAACAGTAAATGCTTGGACAACAATCAATGAAATGGAGAGACAAGGAGGCACGACGGATTACAACGGGGGTAAAGGCCTGCGTTAACTACCCTTCAGTATCTGCAAAGAGAGAGTACTACTAAGACAAAAGAGGGGAGGGGGGGGGGTGCAGCGTTCAAAGCACATCAGCGTGCATAAATACGAAAATGTTTTTATCTATCACGTACTTGACATTTTAAAGCTTTTCATATTTGCTATTAAAAAACCAATGAAATTCACAGAAAAAACCATAGGTTATAGTGGATATATAGTTAGGAATTTGCATTTACAAAACCTTGAAAATTCAATGAAAAAACCATTGGTTTTAGGCCATATATAGTTAGGAATTAGCATTTACAAAACCTTATTTTACTCGCATAAAACCATTGAAATTCCATATATAGTTAGAAGCGCTAACTATATATCGCGCACCCGCAATCCACTGCTGATGATGTCACATATTACATCATTCATGACATGGTCAGTGACATCACTGATGACATCACTGATGACATCTCAAATGACATCACTGATGACAACTCAAATGACATCACTGATGACATCTCAAATGACATCACTGATGACATCACTGATGACAACTCAAATGACATCACTGATGACATCTCATTTGTCATCACTGATCACATCACTCATGTGATAATACAATGAACCTCTTCAGACTCTAATATAACCTTACATACACTCAGTATAAACAGACACTCACAGACTGTCACTCATCCATGGAGTTACTCACACACCTAGTCAGTCATGCAAAGAATCAATCACACCTCCATTTCCTCAACTATAAAGTTATACACATCTTACTTATTCAAACATATAATAACACATATTTATTCTCTTATATAATCCCTGATACAAGCTCACAGTGATCGATACAGCCACTCACACATTCACTGGCTCTTATGTTCAGTTATTTATATATCTCAACTCTCACATGTATTGTGTTTTACATACGTACTTACTTGCACATGTAGCAATGAGAAATCCATTCACTCACCAACACACCCATGCATAGTCAACCGCCCATATAGCTGTTTCCACATGCACTCTTGAACTCATACTCCTAGTGAATCAACTGCTTACACATCTATGCACAGAGTCACGCACCTCCCAGCCACCCACACACACACTCAGCCTCCCATTCAAATACTTGGGCAACCAATCAATAACCCATATGGCCACTCTTATAGCTACTGATCAACACATGCAGCAGCTTACACAACAACAAACATACTGATGCACAAATTAAGACAGTTTAGTCACTAACCCATGCACTCAGTGAGACACATTTAATCACTCACTCATACAGTCAGTCATGCACCTACTAAATTCTTCATCCAGACACTTATACATCCACTCATTCTTCAATATGTGAAACATATTTAAACTTTACAGACACATACAATCACTGGATGTTGTGATCAGTGATGTCATCAGTGATGTCATTTGAGATGTCATCAGTGATGTCACTGACCATGTCATGAATGATGTAATATGTGACATCATCAGCAGTGGATTGCGGGTGCGCGATATATAGTTAGCGCTTCTAACTATATATGGAATTTCAATGGTTTTATGCGAGTAAAATAAGGTTTTGTAAATGCTAATTCCTAACTATATATGGCCTAAAACCAATGGTTTTTTCATTGAATTTTCAAGGTTTTGTAAATGCAAATTCCTAACTATATATCCACTATAACCTATGGTTTTTTCTGTGAATATATATATATATATATATATATATATATATATATATATATATATAGTCAGAGCATAGCTGTCCCTTTAACAGCTCTTAAAACACTCCAGTGACCTTTGACACCATGCTGTATTATTGCAGCCTTTTCTTCTTCCAGAAGCTCTAAGCAAAGTCTAAAACATTGATCAGTGTGGCAGCAGTCACTACAGTGCACTAAAACTGTCAGCAGAGGCACTTCGTCTCCTAAATCTAATTTCAGCCAATCATGATTTTCACTGTGACTACAAAAATGAAACTAGCAAACTGTGATTTTTATAATGTCAAGGAACTCTTTAAATTCAAGTTCAGATTTTTTTTAAAAGTAAAATGATCTTTCTGAAAGTTGTGCATTGGCAGCAACAATGCATCATTTCCTCAAATAGATAACACATAATACATTACTTGTAGCCACATTGTAGGATTCCCTCACACACAGAACGGGGGGTATTTTTCTTAGTGCCGTGGGACGTGAGTAGTACAAGAATAGAGGGTCCCAGTACAGAAAAGTTATAGAAAAAGAAAATAGGAAAATTGAGAAAGAATAAATGCAATTAGGAATCACAGTTATGACATCACAATGAATCAAACCATAAAAATGGGTTCAAAATTTAATAAATCAAAAGCGACAAAACAACAGTGCCCAAGGGAAGGGAGGGGGGCTTTGTTTGTGCAAGGTGGGTGTGCAGGTTGCTGGGAAAAATTGAAAAGTGATGGTCAAAGTGACCCACCTGATTCACAGAGTAATTACAACTGTGTTGGCTTAAAAATACAGATCAAACAATGACACTGCTAACCGTACCAGTGTGCCAACCAGCACTCCTTTGTGAGACAAGATGTCTTCAAAGGACGTAGTCAATTGTGTAAATGCTATAATCCAAATAAATCAATCAGAGTGTTCCAAACAGTTCATGTCTTTTAATTTGTATCCAATTCAGTCAGTTCACTGTTACATCACAGTTTCAGGATGTTCACAAACGTAATCCATGTAATTATAGTGAATGCATGATCCTATCCAAATATTTTGGTCTGTGTGCGTTCAATCTCAATGCATTTCGTGCCGCAGGACTTCATCATGAGAAATGCATTACATCTATGAATAAAGTCAAACGAATATGTGTAAGACGATAAGGAAGTAGACACAAGGATTTCAACAAGACAATTACGAAAGTAAACATTTTCAGAGGGTAAGTGTGCTTGTGCCATGCCGTAATCTGTGTTATGGGTCCCCAGGGGCACTTGGAAAAGCCAATGTCCCCCTGGGGTATTTCGCGCGAGGGACGACCTCATGCGGCCTGATTGGGTGGTGGGAGGGGCTAGGTCCAAGTGAAGGGAGGGGAGGGAGGGTTTGACGTCACTCTGAGCGAGTGAGAGGAGCGGTGGTGTCGTGTTTGACAGGAGCAGCTGTGAGGTAATCCTGTCAGCGCTGTCACACGTTCTGAGAGCTGTTTTTTCGACGATTTTTCTGTCAGAAAGTGAAGAATGGCGGCTGAGGATATTGCATTAGAGGCAGTGCGAGCTTTGCTGGCTGTAGGACGGAGTGATTTGCTGAGACCTGGCGCTGTGGTGGATACCTCAGTGGCGGTGAAGCATCCTCGTCGCCTAGCAGCGGAGGGAGTGTCGAGAGCTGTGGCCGCCTGTTAGCCGGTTCACAGTAATGCTCCTGAGGAGGAAGGAGTTGTGGAGATGCCGGCAGCAAGGGCCAGGAGAGCGCGTTCTGTGGGCAGAGGAGGCCGGGGTAAGAAAATTCCACCCCTGCGCTCGTCTTCGGCCCCAAGTGCGTTGCGGGAGGGCCGCAAGTTGGTCACTACACCTACCAGAAGTCGTGCAGGCAGGCGCAGAGGCAGTGCCAATAGAGCTTTTGACGTGCGTGTATCGCATTATCAGCTGGCTGAGGGAGGTGCTGACAGGGCTTATGAGGAGCATCTGGCAACTGCCCCACAGGAGTCTAGAGGTGCCAGGTCACGACCCGGCATGAAAGTTGTGTCAGAAGTGCTCAAGAGGTTGGACGGCCCGTCGGTGAGCGACAAGAGAATTGACATAGCACCAGCATTAGAGGCTGACAGGCAGAGACAGACTTTGGTGGACTATTCCAGCAATAGCGAGTCCGAGGAATATGCTCTGTCAGGAGTTGATGAAGGCGACGACGGCAGGGGTGATTCGCCTGATGCCGAGGACCAGCTCCAACGGGACGAGTTTATGGACTGCCAAGACAGTCTTGTCCCTCAGCCTAGAGGTCCCCCTACACAATTTCTTGATGAAAATGTTCATGTCAATGTAACATATGATTCTCAATTTCCACAGGATCAGCAGTTGAAGGAGGGTGTGATGTGGCAGCCTCACGTTAGGCAATTCAGGAGCGGGAGGTGGGGGGACGTGGTTGGCAGGGGTGGGGATAGGCAACTGAAGGAGGCCGCGGCATTGTTTCCAGACGCCAGGCCTCCGCCTGGGCGTCCTGAGGTATCTTTTGACGATGGGTCTGCGACTCCGTAAGGCCAATGGGTGTGGGTGGAGCACACGGAGCTGCCAGTGCCAAAAAGGTCTGGCACCTCTGCTTCAAGAACGGCTGGTAAGTATGTCACAGGTCCTCGCTCGAGCGGCGAGTATCTCACGGGGGCTGCTGGTCTAGTGACGGATGAGCAGTTCTTTTTCTCTCTGTCAGAGCCGCAGAGCGCTGTACTTGGGGGAGGGGTTAGTTCAAAACACGGATCTAGTGCGGATTTCATAACTACGACTGGGCGCTTTTCACGGAGGCCTGAGTCAGAGGTTCGAAGTCGTTTTCTTAACTTAGCGTCTGGCACTAGGCCAGGTACAAGTTTTGCTATATCGGAAAATGACAAACAGTTTGGTGATGCTGATGGTGAATCGGATAAAGAAAATGAGTATTATGCAAGAGGTGGTTTGTCTCATGGAGGCAAGGAGGGGACTGGGAGGGGGGTGAGGCGAATAACTTCTGCCAGTGTGTTTCAGAGTTCAGGAGCGGTTCTCTCACCGGCACGAGGGCAGATTGGACATCATCAGCGTGATGGTCTGGAAGACTTTCGTCAACGGGCTGCGCAGTTACCAGCAGGTAAGACAGACTGGTGGGCTGCTTGGACACGGCCGTTGGCAGGTGGTACAGGTGTGGCGCCTGTTGAGGGAGGGCATGAGTTGGCGGTTGGGGGTGAAGGTTTGGGGTCGAATCATGGGGAAGGCCCGCAGGCTACGTCAGGGCAAGGGGGGAGGATGGATAAGGAAGGGGGAGGGAGCCCCAGGTCGTCGGTGACTAGTTCAGGTCAGGATGAGACTCCGAGAGCAAGCAGCGCGAGACTGCCTTATATGGGGGTGTTGATGCCTTTAGGTATACATTTGTCCAATAGAACCAGGCAGCGTATCTGGAATCATGAGTATGTGGATGTGTTTCGGCTACTACATAGGGATTTACAGGCAAGGGAAGGTTCCAAAGAGGAGGAAGCTGAATTGTCCCGTAGGCCCAAGGTGCCGAAAACAATAGAAAATTGGACAGCGGCGTTCCTTATTTATGCCAGCGTGTATTGCGAACGTTATCCTGAGAGGGCGGTTTCGCTATTCAAATACATAGATGTAATTCGAAGGGCGCATTTGCAGGCAGATGGATATGCCTGGCTCAACTACGATGAGGAGTTTCGGACGAGAATGAGTTTATTTAACGATAAGCCATGGGGGGAGGTCGACCAGGAGTTGTGGTTGCAGTGGTTGTCGGGTCACTCCTCAGCTAACACGATCCATACGGCTAGTGGGTTGCCGATTCCTTACCGGCCCTTTTCTCAGCGTCCCGCCACAATGGGGGCGGGTAGTGTCGGACGAGGTCAGTTGCCCACAACTGGTGCTTGCTGGAGCTTTAACTGGGGTTCCTGTGTGCGCCAGTATTGTAAATTCAAGCACGAATGCGCTCAGTGCGGCGGCAGACATGCCATTTTTCAGTGCTTTCCCAACCAGAATCCCGGAGAGCATGGTAGAGGTCAGAGAGGGGGGCGAGGATCAGTGCCGCCTCTTATGCCAAAAGGCGCCTACCCCAATTAGATTGCAGGCCATGTTGGATTCTTTGGAGAGGTACCCGGATGTGGACGGAGCGGCCAAATTATTTTGGGGGTTTCGGCTCGGATTTAGGATCGGCTACCAAGGCCCCAGAGCCTTGCGATGGGCTGATAATCTCAAGTCAGCAAAAGAGTTGGCTCCAGTGGTGAAGGCGAAGTTGAAGAAGGAATTGGATTTGGGGAGAATCGTTGGCCCTTTCGCGGTTTGCCCTTTACCCAATTTAATTGTGTCACCCCTTGGTGTGATCCCAAAGAAAGCCCAAGGCGAGTTTCGCCTGATACATCATTTGTCTTGGCCCGAAGGGCAGTCAGTAAACGACTTCATCTCCACCACTGACTCTGCAGTGTCATATTCGTCAGTGGATGACGCGTTGGAATTGGTACGTAAGGCCGGGGTGGGAGCTGACCTTGCTAAATGTGACATTCAGGCTGCCTTCCGCCTGTTGCCTATTCATCCGGTGGATTTCGAGTTGCTGGGCATGTATTTTGATGGAGAGTACTATGTGGATCAGGTGTTACCCATGGGCTGTGCTATCTCTTGCTCACTTTTTGAAACCTTTAGTACATTTCTGGAGTGGTGTGTTGTTCAGCGCGCAGAGCACGTGGCGGTATGTCACTACTTGGATGATTTTTTGTTTGTGGGCAAAGCGGGTACGGAACAGTGTGCCAGGGTTTTGGCCTGTTTCCAGGCAGTGGCTATGGAATTTGGTGTGCCTTTGGCTGAAGACAAGACGGAGGGTCCAACGTCTACGTTGACCTTTTTGGGTATAGAAATAGACACAATCGAAATGGTGGCTCGTTTGCCTCGAGCGAAAGTGCAGGAGATCAGGCTTTTTCTTCAGGAAGTTTTGGGTGCCAAAAAAGTGCAGTTGCGGCAAGTCCAGAGGCTTCTGGGCTACTTGACTTTTGCATGTAGAGTTGTCAGGGCTGGCAGGACTTTTTGTAGGCGTCTGGGCTTTGCTATGGCGGGGGCGTCCTTGCCCCACCATCACATCCGTTTGTCAACAAAAAGTAAGGAAGACTTACGCATCTGGTTGCACTTTTTGGATGAGTTCAATGGCGTGTCCGTCAATTTTGTGGCGGAAGACACTGTCTGGCAGGTGCAAATATTCTCGGATGCGGCCGGAGCCATGGGTTTCGGCTTGTTTTGGGAAGGCAGGTGGTGCGCTGAGCGGTGGCCGGCAGAGTGGTTACAACAAGGCTGCAGCATCGCTTTTCTAGAATTCTTCCCCTTGTTAGTAGCGCTGCAAGTTTGGGGTGAGGAGTTCAAGGACCGCTGCGTGCTGTTTCATATCGATAACATGGCAGTGGTTAGCCTGGTTAATGGGCAGCGGGCCAAAGATGCACGGGTGCTGCAATTGTTACAGGCTTTCATGTTACGTGTTCTGCAGTTGAATATTGTTTTTAGAGCTCAACACATCCCTGGTGTCAACAATTCAATTGCCGACGCTTTGTCTCGTTGTCAGTGGCAGAGGTTTCGGGACTTGGCACCTGGAGCGGACCAATGCAGGACACCGATTCCGTCGAACATGTGGGACCTGGGGAACTGAGAATGGCAGAGTTTGTTGAACAGTCCTTAGCTGTCTCCACGCGACGCAGTTATCAGCTGGCATGGTCTGGGTTTTTGGGATATGCAGCACAGCGCGGCAGAAACGGTACAGCAGTTCAAAATGAGAAGTTTATGTGGGAGTTTGTGTTATATCTGATAGACAAAGGTTTGTCGCCATCCACCATTTCAGGCAAGTTGGCGGGAATTTCGTTTTATAGTCAATTGTTCTTGGGGTGTGAAGTTCGAATGGGTTTCCGTTTACTAAAAATGTTAAAAGGTTTTGGGAGGTAGGTTTCGCGGGAGAAAAAGTTGAGAAATCCCATTACATTTACATTGTTACAAAGCCTGTTGGGCGTACTGCCCGTTTGCTGTTATGATGAATGGAGTGTTGCAAATTACATTAAGACAGTCGAAGACAGACCAGGCGGGAAAGGGGATGTTGGTGCGTCTGGGTGGGAGCGGGGTCCAAGGTGGTTGTCCGGTGGGGGAGTGGGAGTCATTTGTTGAGTCAGATGTCTTTCAAGAGGGCGGGATATTTTGCCATAAGAATAAAATGCAATTGAATTGTTTCCAATTTTTAGCTGTTTTACAGAAGGCCTTGGTGTTGGTGGGGGAGAATCCACTATGTTTTGGGACACATTCTTTCCGAATCGGTGCCGCTACCGAAGCAGCGAG
Organism: Lissotriton vulgaris; assembly: GCF_964263255.1. Lineage (NCBI taxonomy): Eukaryota > Metazoa > Chordata > Amphibia > Caudata > Salamandridae > Lissotriton > Lissotriton vulgaris. Next base: position 915,347,003 of record NC_141695.1, read on the forward strand.
GTTGGGTTGGGGGAAGAGGAGTTGCAGCGAATCGGGCGGTGGAAATCCAATTGTTGTTTTAAATATGTCAGGTTGTAAATGTTTTCAAAAAAAAAAAAAAAGAGAAAAAGAGGGGGGTTTCGAGTTGGTTAATGTTCCTTTTTCCATCACAGGTCGAGTGGCGGATTTTCCTTGGAAAAAGAGGACCTGGATTGTCAGCCATTCGATAGTGAAATGGGCAGCAAACTTTGCTGAACAGCATCTGTGTGGGAGAGGTCTGGGCTTGTATGGTAATGACCATGAGGTGATTTGGAAAGGTTTAGGGGGGATGAAATGGGGGGAGTTGTTCCCGGTTCTAAATAAAATTGCTGAAGTTTGGGGCATTCCAGACTTACTGATCCTACATTTAGGAGAAAATGATCTGGTTGACTGTTCTGGATTGGCGTTAATCAAGCAAATGAAACTTGATTTGGCGGTGATAAAAGACAGGTGGGAAGGGACCCGGGTAGTGTGGACGGAATTTTTGTACAGGAGCCAGTGGAAAGGAGCCAGGGTTCATGCGGCAGTGGAAAGGGCTCGCCAAAAAGTTAACAAAGCTTTGAAATCGTACTGTGTGGCGATGGGCATCACGGTCATTGCACACGAGCATTTTAACAATGAAATGTTGCATTTGTTGAGGAATGATGGGGTTCATCTCTCGCAGATGGGTCAGTCCTATTACTTGATGGAACTTAGAGACACTTTGGCCAATCTATGGTGTGTGGACTTGTGGTGTTCCAAACCAAAGAATTGAGTGGACAAATAATAAAGGCAGTGTTTTCCGTCACTGGGAATTCTTACAATGACTTGAGCGGTCCAATTACGACTTGGGAGGAAGGTTTTTTGGGTGGGGCAGGAAAACTCAGAGGTTTTCCTAGGTGGCGTGTGTTATGGGGATTGGATAATCTAGAGCGGATTCATCCTTTCTCTAAGGGGGAGGGCTTGGGAGGGTAGGTGGGGATGAGATGGAAAGAAGAAGGAAAACATACGGATGGTATAAAACAAGTCATGGATTTGGAAATAAAGCATTGGAAATGGAAATGGTTATATGGAAAGGTTGAAAATAAAGCAAAAGGTTTGTTTGGAAAAGTTTATGTTGCGGGTCTGTCTTTGGCTGTCCTGGTAATAAAGGTGACCTTTTATGCTATATTCAGAGTTGTGTGAGAGTCCTTATTTGCGCGATGGGTCCCCAGGGGCACTTGGCAAAGCCAATGTCCCCCTGGGGTATTTCGCGCGAGAGACAACCTCACACGGCCTGATTGGGTGGTGGGAGGGGCTAGGTCCAAGTGAAGGGAGGGGAGGGAGGGTTTGAAGTCACTCTGAGCGAGTGAGAGGAGCGGTGGTGTCGTGTTTGACCCACCCACCCACCCTGGTTTCACAAATCAAGGGTAGGGTGTGCTTGTTTACTGTCGCGTGTCACTGTTTGTTATGTGTATAAAAAAAAAAACAGCGAATAAGATAAGAAATAAATATATAAATAAGTACATGCATAATATCTCTGATATATGACAAAATGTCAGGATGTCACCTCAGGACACTACAGGCAGACTCTTTTTATTGTGTTGTCGGCGTGTGTTATGGGGATTGGATAATCTAGAGCGGATTCATCCTTTCTCTAAGGGGGAGGGCTTGGGAGGGTAGGTGGGGATGAGATGGAAAGAAGAAGGAAAACATACGGATGGTATAAAACAAGTCATGGATTTGGAAATAAAGCATTAGAAATGGAAATGGTTATATAGAAAGGTTGAAAATAAAGCAAAAGGTTTGTTTGGAAAAGTTTATGTTGTGGGTCTGTCTTTGGCTGTCCTGGTAATAAAGGTGACCTTTTATGCTATATTCAGAGTTGTGTGAGAGTCCTTATTTGCGCGAATCATGCTCTCGTTGTTCCAAAGAATGTCGTGGTAAGTGACTAACATAAAACTAAACTGTCTTGTGCATGAAACGGGTCTGTGATTTTAAGAGAGTAACAACACGAGTGAATGATGATGGTTAGACGGTGGTTCGGAGGTTCAGGTATTGATCAAAACAATCGAGTGAATCGTGCTGATAAACGGTTAACGTGCTTAAAAGAAAATCTGGAGTGCGCGAAATTAAACGTGCACGGTCAAAATACATGAGAAAACAGCAAATTAACCCAGCTCGGGTCGAGTCACCAGTTCAAAAAATAAACATACTGGATCGTAAGCATAGTCTTACCGATAAACAGCGTCCAGCTTTCGATGCGGGATAGAAGTTGAGAAACTCCCCCGCGATGGTACCGTGATGTTAAACAAGGTGCCGTGCATGCGTGAAGTTCCGGTCAGTGCATTTCATCAACAACGGACTAGCGCATATATGTATACTTATGCAAGATTGCCAAAATGAAACGAGGTGTGTTTATACGATAAAAAAAACGGTGTGTTACATGCGTACAGTGAAAAGAAATTAATAAACGTGTGCAAATGAACGCCTGTTAGATGTGACCAAAGTAGATCAGGGTTCAATTGAAACGATATGGGATGTGATACTGGCGGCGGCCATCTTGGAAAAGGTATATTTGGACAACAACAGTGGAAAAAACTGTGAGAAAAGTACTAAATAAAGCTAAAAGCAAAGGTGTAACCAAGTGGAAGTGCTTTTGAGGTGTGTACATGAGAATTAACTGTGAATGGGTATGTATATGACATGAGGATAACACAGATCTAGACCATCTGTAAATGTAAACAAACCATAGTGAAAAATCACGCATTCACCAGAATTACATGGATTACGTTTGCGAACATCCTGAAACTGTGATGTAACAGTGAACTGACTGAATTGGATAAAAATTAAAAGACATGAACTGTTTTGAACACTCTGATTGATTTATTTGGATTATAGCATTTACACAATTGACTGCGTCCTTTGAAGACATCTTGTCTCACAAAGGAGTGCTGGTTGGCACACTGGTACGGTTAGCAGTGTCATTGTTTGATCTTTGAATCCAACTCCCCGAGGTCAGAGGGAGCAACCTACCAGCACCCAAACGTTTAAGTATTTTCCACATTACAGAGTCGGAGATACAGAACAACGAGAATAGAAACAGAGTGCCACACACACATTGGACTTTGAGGCTTAAAAATACAGCCACACACTTCACATAAATGTACAAAAAGTTTCATCACATGCCATCATTAAAGCAACCATTGTAAATAAATCAACATTCTGGTCTATTGTAGGGAGATAAGATGGTTGTCGACGTTTCGACCCACTATGTTCTAGGTGACGGTGTGACCTTAGGACGGGGTCTTCTTCAGGACAAGATGGGAAGGGCAAGGGACCTGGGAAATAGAGGGCATAAAATCAATGTAAGGAATAACGGAGCCAGCAAGGTATGGTGACTACTTGAACACACAAAAGTAATTTACCATGGTTGCCAGTGGTCACGGTCAGAGACTACATGGTAATGAAGGGCCCTGAAGCTCCATGTGTGAGAAAGGAAACAATTCAATAAAGTCTCTAGAAATAAAGAAAGAAAAGAATCTGACCTGAATGAGAGAAATTACTCAAAAAAGGGGGGGTTTTATTAGGATCAACCAGTGGGCCATAGTTATTTAGTCACTGGAAAACAATGCACTTGTAATAAATCGATCTATGTGCTGCCTAGGATCGGTCGGCTCGTGGCGTGATCTGCAAAGAGAGGAAACCAACCCTTAAAAATCTGATCTTAGTTCAAGAACCAAGATGTGCTATCACAGCTAAGTATATACATGAGAGCAAGGTAAATCAATAGCGTTGCTGTGATGATCAAAAAGACGTGAAAGGGTGCGCCTGGGAACACGTCACAAGCTCCGATTGTCGGTACTAATGCAAAAGGATCCCACAAGCTAGTGGGACGTGAGTAGTCAACTGCACCCTAATTCTCGCGGGCCGAAAGTACCAAATATTGCCTGTTTCCAACATTTTTCAAACTTTTCCATGAACTCGAGTTTACTGGAGGCTCAGAATTAGAATCACACCCGTATTTAAGGGGCACCAGTAGGGCAAGTGGGACCGGAGAGTCGTGGGGCAGAAGTGGACAGTGCCAGTTAGACAAGTGGACAGTGGCCTCTTAAGATGAGATTTGGGCAGCTACATTTCTTTTTGTGTACAATGGGCCCGATTCACAGAACTGGCTTGGGACAGAATCCTAAACTTACTACCATTTTGGTATTCACAGAAGGCACTTACTCATTTTGGTATTCACAGAAGGCACTTACTCATTTTGGTATTCACAGGAGGCACTTACTCATTTTGGTATTCACAGAAGGCATTTACTCATTGATGAGTAGGGGCCTTCTGTAAATACCTAAATGAGTATCTTACTCATTTTGAGTAACTTACTCATTTTGGTGTTCACAGAAGGCACTTACTTATTGATGAGTGGGTGCCTTCTGTGAATACCGAAGTGGGTAAGTGCACTTACTCATTTTGGTATTCACAGAAGGCACTTACTCATCAATGAGTGGGTGCCTTCTGTGAATACCAAAATGAGTAAATGGTAGTAAGTTTGGGATTCTGTCTTGAGTTGGTTCTGTGAATCAGGCCCAATGTAAGCACACAGTAAGGGTAGAGGTCATGTTTATCAATGGAGGTACAGTGCACGCATCCAGCCAGCATAATCACTGAAGGAGGTTGGGTGACCACAGCCCGCAACACAGAGAAATGAGAGTTTGTGCACATGTGTGGACTTTAAGGGATCCCAGCTTGCATGGGGCTTAGCTGACCTCAGCCCACCATGCAGTGAAGGAAGTTTTTTTGTACACTTATGGCTCTGTGGTGAACCCAGTCCACCATGCAGTGAAGGAAGTATTTGTGCACACATGTGGCGCTGAGGTGATTCCAGCCCACCAGACAGTGACGTGAGTGTTCATGTTCACTGGAGAAGGCGGGATTATCCTAGCCCACCATGCAGTGAAGGAAGTGTTTGTGCACACATGAGGAGCTGAGGTGATCCCAGCCCACCATGCAGTGAAGGAAGTGTTTGTGCACACATGTGGAGCTGAAGTGATCCCAGACCACCATGCAGTGGAGAGAGTGTTTTTTCACGCATGTGGAGCTGAGGTGATCCCAGCCCACCATGCACTGAATGAAGTGTTTGTGCACACATGTGGCGCTGAGGTGATCCCAGCCCACCATGCACTGAGTGAAGTGTTTGTGCACACATATGGCGCTGAGGTGATCCCAGCCTACCATACAGTGAGTGGGTGTTCATGCTCACTGGAGAAGGTGGTGTTATCCTAGCCCACCATGCAGTGAAGGAAGTGCCTATTCACATATATGGATCTGAGGTGATCCCAGCCCACAATGCAGTGAAGGAAGTGTTTGTGCACACATGTGGTGCTGAGGTGATCCAAGCCCTCCGTGATCAACAGGGTACTTGCAGCTAAGCCTGACAATGACCAGAGGAACCTATTCTCTGCTGCGGTAATAATATTCAACTTAGCTGGGAATAGCAAAGCATATTTGATATCCAGCTGTCTTAGTTTGGATTTGACATTTAGGCAAGAACTCCTTAGTTTGTGTGTGTTTCAGGAAAGGAATGAATTTGGTTATGCTCATCAACTAGGGGCTGTGCTGATGGACTATTCGGTCCCTGAAATTAGACAGCCTGGGCACCATTGGGCAGGTAGGAGTTCCTAGAGCCGGAGGATGGCGCAGAACCTGGTGGACCCTCGCCATCTCAAAGAAAGGGGTGAGAGGGGGGAAGAGCAACCATTGTCATATCATGGTCATATTTTGTCATGGAATGTAAATGGATTTCAGGAGTAAAATAAAGCGAGCATTATTATTACGGGGAATACAAAAATATAAGCCTCTCATGATGATGCCACGAGGGACCCACTTAGCTGGGAACATGTAGCCGTTTATAGGCATAAACAGCTGCATATAGGCCACGACAGGACCTGACACTTAAGGAGCCACCTGGTTGCTGATACAGTGTTGTTTCTGCATGCGACCCCAATTGCAATCGCTAGGCTGAACAGGTTCCTCACATTACCCCCCAAGCAGAGGGGGCGGAGTAGTTATCACGCGGAAAGCAGCTCACACAGAGCGTCACTTCCACAACCACGTAATCGCGCAGAGAAGTAAAGTAGCGGCCCCCACACCATAAACACACACCAGCCCGGCCGCGACCACGCCCGGAAGATAACCTAGACACCTGATGCATGCGCCCTCGGTGATTTGTTGTCTCACTTTTTGTTTTGAATTATGTTCCTAACTATTACAATGCGGTTCAACTGTTGTTATAAAAGCATTGTAAAGCGCTCTGATATCCTTCGGGATCAAGTTTGCTCTATATAAAACTTTATAAATAAATAAAATAAAAACAAATTCCACTTTACAACGTGGTGGCACTTCAAGGCTAAAAACTCAAGAGCTCAGGTCTGAGACTATCAACGACACTCCCCCTATTCATGAGGGGGAGGACCTTCAGATATATTGCATTTCCAAGGAGGTCACGACCACAGGGCTGTGAAATCTACAGACTGGTAAAGTCCAGTTCAGTCAGTCATTCAAGCACCCACACATTTAGCACATGTATAGTGCTTGGCTTCCTGAATTAAATATCCAGTGACTGTCAGGCTTATCTTTTCTCTGCCAGGCAGACAGTCTTTATGTCTGCAAAAAGGTGGGGGTGGGGCCGCGCAACCAAGTACATTTTGTGCAATACACATAGTTTTGTTTCAAAAGTTAGGAATGTTGTACAAAATAAATACAATTCCAAGCACTCCAACTCACCGCACATTTTAATTCAGAGGCAACTGAAAACATTTTATGCTGCGATAAAACCTTAAAGTCAGCAGCAAAACTACAGCTCTTGAAAACTATTAATAATCATATCTGTTATAATATTAAAACCACGGCTCTGAAATAAACAAATTAAAAAAGGGACCATTGTTAAACATACATGAAAAGGTTTTGTAACTGTAAAGAAATAAATGTGCAGAGGAAATATCAGCAGGTTTTCCATTTACTCACCTATTCATATTTTTAAAGAAAGATAATATGTTCTGAGGGAGGTCAAGAATTCATTTGTGCAACAGAAATTATGAACAACAAAAGCAGTTGAAAAGTGCACATATGTTATAGAGAAAGTGTTGGTGGGTCTGCAGAGACAGTTTTAATTTATTTGAATATGTGGCCTGTGAGTTTCAGAGCTAGATAAAGATACAATACAATTTAAATAAGCAACTCATTTATTTGAGAATACTAATTTTCTAAAGTGAAGTCCCGCTTAACAGCTCATCATAACACAAAGAATGAGGCCTTCCCCAAAAATCTTATTCTGAATCTTAGTTAGACTGAGCGAGGTCGATAAATTAAGTTAAGGAAGTGACTGAAAATGAAAAACAAATCACAATCGACATATTTGAAAAAGTCTGCCAAATGTAAAATTCTACACACAAAAATAATTCGCCTTTCCTTTTATTAGATATTGCGGGAGCCATTAAGAACTGCAGAATGCAGTAATATGAACTGAAATAGAGAGGGCATATTCATCAATGTTTAAGACTTTGCTATTCAAATACATGATAAATTGGAGTTAAGTGAGCTATAAAGGAAAACCTGTAGGATGTCAATCATAAAAGCTCCAGTAATGCATGCAATTGGAAATCGATCTGTTACAAGTACAATTTCCATACAAAGTAGCAATGAAAACTGATTGTTGGAAGGATTTACAAAGCATTTTACATACACACTTCCACACCAAGGTCAAATGTAGAGGAGGAAAATGGACACTTTGTGAACTAAAATTCTCAAAACTAATTTACAGTCTCATGAATGAGAGAATTTCACAAATGTTAAGGATATTTTCTAATGCAGAAATTCTTTCAGAATAATGGAATTTAAGCAATTGGAAATGTACTATGAATGGAGGGTTTGTGGGCATTTCAAGGCAGGCCTACATGTAAAAGTAGTTGAACACATAAACATTAAAAATGTGAACATTAATACACTTTTGCAGGACGTTTCCCACCCTTGAAATACATGAAAATAACCTTTAGTGGCGGTCAGCATAGCTAAATTTCTAAGGTGAGCATAGATCAAGAATACATATTGAATGGAAGTGTGGTAGTAAAAGTTTCTCTATAGGAAAACATATTTTCCTAGAAAGGCAAGCTAAATGTGCTAATGTATTTGTGTCACATTTAAATGCCGTATTTCCAGCCTTGTGGAAAATGTGTATGTATAACTTTTACACATTTGAAGTACCCATAAAAATCTACAACAATCATATATTTCCTTGAATATGCCAGAATCTTGTATAAACCCCTATGAAAGTCAGAAATCCATCCCAAATACAGGAAAAATACTTCAGGAGCACTGTCCACCTTTCATAGTGCTTTCTGAATTGGGCTTGAATGTCAAAGAGCTCAGCTTAGTCTCAACCATTACAGGCTTGATGCAGCTCAGATTTCTTGCTGTAGGGTTAGATACATAGTATCATCAGATGTAAATACATTAGGAATACCAATTTCATAATTGTGATTATCTACAAATTGCAGTTAGGAAACTAATTCCCAAACAGAGATTCCTAGTACGTCACAAATCGACAGACCTCATGAATATTAATGAAGTGGATTACAATTTGCGACCCATTAGGAATTGCAGCCATCACAGAGATGGTGGTAGAAACTATTTTTTCAACATTTTAACAGGGACCGGGGTCTAGGGACCCTTTACTGTTTGAAAATTGGATACCACCACTTATTAAAGTACACTGACTTGCAACCGGAATTCAGTCGCAAAACAGTAATACATACAATGCTAATTCGGTATTTGGAAGAGATGCATAAAACACGGCCCTTACAAATACAGAATCAGAAATGCAAAATCCGATGTTGCAACAAGTTACCGATGACATTTTGCATTTAGTACATTTGAAAAAGCATTTTTTGGCGGCAATTGGTTCAGACTGGAAAAATGCTTCATACATCTGGCGCATAGTTGCTTGCAATAGGTAGTCTGTATTATTTCTCATGTATGGCAAATCAAGAAGATGGCTCAAATATCTTCTAAAGTGCAAAAGTGTTTTTAATTCATTTTGGGCATTATGTAAAGAATTTAGAGATTGCGATTTCCTAATTTTAATTCTTTGGAAATCGCAATTAGGTAATACAATTTTCGAAATAACAAAAATCTAGAAGTTGGAAATAGCGATTCCTAGCTGGATTGCAATAGATGTATGTCATGAATTTTAATGAGGTATAGCGCAGTTTTGACTCAATGGAAATTGCAGCCATCAAAGAGTCGGTGGTCTGCTAAGGTCAGCAGCCCTCATGTCTGTATTTGCTTTTTAATAAAGCAATAATTTTTTTAACAACAGTCCATTTTTCTTAAAAAAAAAATGGGATGTGTTTAAAATGAAACAAAAGTAATGGTTAAGTTTAATTTTTTTAAGAGTAGGCAGTGGTGCATGCAGGGTTCCTGGGGGAGGCTATCCCATTTGCAAATGGTTACCACTACCCTTGAGATGTTGGTAAAAAAATCAATGTTTTGCAATTGTAATTCGGTCACAAAGCATTCATACATGCCACTGCAAATTGGTATTAGGAAGGGACACCTTAAACACACTTTCCAAATACTGATTTGCAAACCCAAACTGCAATTCGGTAACAGGGTACTGAATCGCAATTTGTCTTTTGTACATTTTATAAACCTTTTTTGTGGTAGCAAACTACCTGTTTCTGCGAATCGGGCCATTTGCGACCTCAAAAAAGGTTTTGTACACATGGTCCAAAGTTGTTTATGTGCTTACGAGATATAAGTCACAACAAGTGTTCAACTTCTCCCAAAGCTTTGATACTGTAATGATATACATGCATTTTGCGTTTTAGAGAAAACATTTATTATGGACAGTGTGATGCTAACTAAAGCTACATAAGGAATAGTACATTGGATTAACTAAAGGCAACTAAACAATCTGCAGGAGGAGAGAAGGAAAGGGAGGAGGAGTAAGTATATGAGTTATATGCACAGATGTCTGATTATAGCAGAGGATAAATGTTGGAAAACGAGGCAGTATCTGTGAGGCCTGCACAAATAACTTGACTACATTTGTCCACCACTGGGAATCAAACACCCAATTGTACTGCCTTACTCTCAGAGGGTAGCGTTGCAGAGCAATCTGAGGCTTACTCAAGTGAGGTGGTGTGGGCTAGTAATTGCCATTAAAGGTGTGCAGCAATAACACTCAATAATTGATTGACTGTACTTTGCTTTATAAAAGTAAGAGTGCATTTTTTGAACAAACACTCTACTCAATACTATGCACCAATTTACAAACATACATAAGCTGTTGGAATTACTTTGTGACATTGCAGGACATCTCCACCCTTCCCGCAGGGGGGTGGGGTCTAGTACCACCACTCCCATGTATGCACATCATCTTGCCCCCAAATGCAGTTAGTTGAACCTAACCTGGAGCGAGGGCCCTGTGCACTGGCATCATCCCAGCGGCGACCCACCCTGTTACCTCAACAAGCATTTAAAATAGGTATACCTGCCCTGTTGACACACAACCCTGACTGAGCATTTCCTACTGACAATGAAATATACCCCCTTAAGTCTTAAGGGCTAAGAGTCTGGGTTCTTCACCTAAGTGCAGCAGCAAGAATACATGTTTAAGCATCACTTTAGAAAGACAGTACTCATCACATTGGTTGGACATTAAAATGCGTTGCAATTACTACCCCTAAAGGCATCACAGATTAGATCACAGAATTAAGCATATACAGCCAGACACAATAGCAGGAATGTCTGGAAACATACCCCCACTTTGCTTATAACATCACCTTACACAGGTACTTCACATTACACATGTGACTGCGGAGTCCCTCTAAAATAAATAATGTTAGTAAATGCATTTCTGGTGCAATTACACCTTTTCACCTCCAGGATATGCCCTTCTCCAGACATCCCCAGCTCAGTCCTTCATCCTGTGGTGCACTTCTCAATCCTCCTCCAGCTGTAGAACAAATGTTCCAGCCCAGAAGAGTTAAAATGCTGGCTGAGCCCTTGAGGGGTTATTTCTTTAAGTTCCCCAGGAGACTTAGGGCAGGACTTCTTCCTTGTGGTGCTGGGGGAGACTGCGTTGCTTCTGCAGCTCCCCCTGTCCTGTTCAGGCATTTGGCGGTGACCCCATCCTCCTGGGGCCACCACATATCGAGAAAAAAACTGGTTTCGCCTTGCAGGCTAGTTCGGGCCTGCTAGGCATTATGGGGCACTCCTCTCCTCTGGCAGTGAATATTGTAGTGGCTGCTCCCCCGCTGCTTCGGGGAGAGCCACAATGCCATCTTCGGTGGCCTCACGCCGCTCCTTCTGCTGTTGGGGGCCCGGTCCCACCCGGACCTCTTATCAGGTAATGCTGGTGGTGTCCTTAGTCTCCAATCTACATGTTGCAAGAAAAGCCAGGAGCCAAGATGGTTTCTCATAAGACATTGTCTTACTGTTGTATGTGACTTTAAAAAGACAAGGATGAAAGAGTTCAAAAAGTGCTCCCATAGAACAAAGTTTGTGGCATAATTTAAGAAGTCCTTTTGTCGATCTGCAGTGCTCTTGGGATAATCCTGTGAGAAAAAGATATTAGGACCTGACCAGGAGATGTGCTTCAGTTGCTTGGCAATGGAAATGACCTACATTAGTTTGGTGTGTTCCAGAAAATACAAGATAACTCCTCTTGGCTTTTTGGAAGATGTAGGAACTAAAGAAGGATGATCCCTCCTGTGAACTCTCTGAATGTTAAGTGGTGGACCTGCTGGTAGATTCATAGCTTGCAGTAAAAAGGTTTTGTAGATGAAAGAGGGTTTTTCACTTCAGGACCCGTTTCTGTAAAGTGGCTAGCTGTGTTTGTAAAGCATTCACTTTGAGTGAAGTTTAATTGAAATTTGTAATTTGTTGCTCCACTGTAGATATTTGCTCTTCAATACAAGAACACCTGTCACTGAGATTCTGCAACTAGGCATTAGTTCACTCATGAACAGGCGTAGGGGTCTACTTTTCTCCAACAGGAGAGCTAATGAAACATTAGGAAGAGATTTTGAGCGAGAAGGTGGGTCATTTGTAAGCCTTTTAATCTCAGCCTTGCCAGGATTAGATTGCACAGAGCTGGTGAGAGAGGCTAAGGAAGAAGAGGAGTTGGAGATTTTATGTAATGAAGGATCCTCCATTTCAATATGTGAAGACAATGTAGAAGAGCGCAGGAGAAATGTGCTTGTATTTTGCCTGGAGTTTTGATTAAAGATCCTTACTCTGCCCAAAAACTAGAAACATCTGCAGATAGATGATAAGAAGAATGCATAGCAGTATATTCCACACAACAGTGTCACAGAGACACATAATAGGGTCAACTGGCTAATGAGAGAGGTGATGCAGCTGAAGAGAAAATATGTAAATCCTCACATCCTGCTTAGGATAAGAACATTCATGAAGGAAGTAACAATTACGTCCAACAACCAGGCTTCAGAGCTATTTTCTATCAGAATGAACAGGAATGCACTACAGTTGAAATGCCTTTGCCTGTGCCGCTACAGTCTCAAAATGGCAGCGGCATGTGAGGGAATCGAGCCCCCTACCAAAAGTAATAAGTTTGCACCTCGGGTCAGATATGACTTTTATAGCAGCTGTCACACTTCACCTGTAGTCAAATTAAGGATGGAGGCATCTCCAATGAGGGAAGCCGCCATTGCATTGTCATTCCATGAGACGATCCTCAGAGCATCAGTGGAACAGCGCTATCTTGCCCAAGTGTCCTGGATGGCATATTGCTTAACACAGTACCTAGATGTGTTTTCAGCAATTCTAAATAAGTTGCAGAATATTACTATTGACATAGATCCAGGACCTGAAACTGTTCCTAAAGACGACATGCAGCAAGCGTGAGCTACAGAATTTTGGCAAGCTAGCTCTTTGGAATAGTGAATATATATATATATATATATATATATATATATATATATATATATATATATATATATATATATATATATATATATATATATATATATATATATATATATATATATATAGTCCTATGCTGTTTAACATATACGACAGTTTGCCACCATAGTGCAGGAGTTCGGCATATCGGCTGTCTCATATGCAGATGGTACCCAGTTGGTTGTCTCTCTGACAAATGGCCCCAATTTAGGAAACCAACAATTGGTCCCCTTCTTGGATAAAGTGGCCCACTGGATAGCGAGCTGTTGCTTAAAGATAAATGGAGACAAGACGGAACAAATAATACTGGGAAACCTGGCCTTACCCAGACCATTGCAAAGCTGGCCAAACGCCAAAAAGAATATATCTGGGAATTTGGCTGGATAGTGCCCACGCAATGGATTTCCAAGCAAATAAATTGTCTAAATTCTGCTTTAGGCTACTTAGAATGATCAGGAAGATTCTAGCACTGATCCCAGATCATTTAAGAAAAACTGTGATTCATTCCCTCATAGCCTCGCATTTGGACTATGGCAACTCTCTTTATGTTGGCTCGCCTAACTATGTAATAAAGAGATTTCAGGTGGTGCAAAGCACTGCAGCCAGGCTCCTGCTAAGGGTTCCAAGTTACGTTTCAGTAGGAGAATCCTTTAAGCATCTCCATTGGCTGCCGATTGAGGTGAGAATAAAGTTCAAATCCCTCTGCATGGCACACAAGGCCATAAATAACAAAGGTCCAGTAAAACTCAGAAATCAGGTATCTGCGTATGCTCCAACTAGACTCTTAAGATCCTCTCAATTATATCTTCTCAGCTCGACCAGAGTCAAAAGGACAAGATGGGGAGGACGATCATTTACACACTTGGTACCGAAGCTGTGGAATGAGCTTCCACCGTGCCTCAGATCACTGCGAAATGAACGTTCCTTTAGGGTAAAAAAACAAGACCTCGCTGTCTCCCCTCTAATATACTAGTGGGCAAAAGTTCTCAGTTCAGCACTCACCAGCGCCGAGAAGCCCTCAGGCAGTCATGCACTTTACATAAACATGACAAGCGCTTTTCTGGGACCAAGTCAGCCTGTTATATAGCCTTGTATATCTTCTTTACCCCAGTTGCTGATCCATCCCTTAATTAGCACCGAGACGCCCACGGGTATTCGCCGCGCTCTACAAATGTCAATAAATAAATAAATAAATAAATTATACTTCTGTATAATTAAGTAATAGGTAAACCAGTTATTTACAATTCTCAACACCAACAAAGGGGTAGTTTTGAAAGCTCCATATAAATATGTAAGGTATTATCATCATCATTACTCTTATCAGTAGTAGTAGTATAATTACGAATGGGCCGTTAGCTACAGATATAGGTGGACGTGCAATTTTACATTGCTAATTGCATTGTGATTTAAGCCCAACGATAACTGTGAAAAACATAAAACCACTCATTTGCAATAGCCACACACTCTCCACAAACATGCGCTTTTAGAAGACACACTGACTCATTTTATAATCAGGTAACACATTTATGGGAAACCAAAAAAGGTGAGCTCCCTTCAGCCAAGTTAGATTTCCTCTGGGCGTAACTAACATACAGCAGGTTTGTTGATCCCCTGCTTTGTTCTGACAAGTCACTGACAACCACATCTCCATATTATTTGACACCAACTAAGACCATAAAAGATGAGATGCATTTGTAGGATAATATGAAAAATTTGACTAGATTGTATGCCTGCCATATATTATTAAAAGCTAAAGATGTCTGCATTTAATTCTCTGCTGATTTGCTAAACGTTTACATTTTCTAACTTTCTCCTATGTCTTTTTAGGTCAGTGATGGTGAGCAAATCTTTAGGAATTAGATGTTCAGAGCCACAGATCTGGCAATCTGCTGAAAGGCATACTGTTACCTGCAATAGAAAAAGAGGTTCTGAGTGACTAAAACCTAGTGTATTTAAAAAATGTGTCGCTCTAGAAATGTGAGAATTGTCCCTATCACATTTCTCAAGTGACATCAGGACACAGCATGAGAAGGGAATCTTAGGTTTGATACAGTGGAAATTGGTGCAGAGATTGTGCACAGGAATGAGCCCAGTAATAGGTTTCAAAAAATCTTGCAGAATATTTGCAATGACAGACACCAAATTTCATATATGCAAGCAATTGAAATCTAACATGAACAACAGACAACTTCCACCATATGAATGAGTACATTGGTAGAGAAAATGTTTTGTTACCCTACTAAGGAGCATAGTCATATATAGAAATATAAAGACAGGAGGGATCGTCAACACTGCACCATAAAGGCTGGATTCAGGCCACATTTGGTCCTCTTCATCACATGCAAAAAATGTACATATTGTATAATAAATCTAAATAAGAACCATTTATATATATTTATTTTATACATTAGTACAGTGCGCAATTATTAGTTAGAGTGTCATGGAGCAGACAGTCTGCAGTTCTTGATCTTTGGGCAAAGCATTGGGACAAGAATAACAAGGTTGCCAAAAGCTTTAGAAAAAAACAACAGATTAGTTTGACTTCTTATACGGAAGAGCAAAGAGCTCAAGAAAGAAGAGAAAGGTATGGATGGCTTAGCCCCGGCTCAGCTGTATTGGTTGCATATCTTAAGAGTATTGATTTGATGCTCTATGTCTCATTTTTGAAGCTCTGAATAGCCTCGGCTCAGAATATTAGAAACAAAAATGTATCCAGTAGTCTATCTAGAACTTTGCCGTATGCCTCAGCCTTTAATGTGGCGATTCTCATGATAAAGGGGCATATGTAGGTAGCCATTTGCGAATTGCAATCGCTGAAAATCGGTGAATTTCTGCGTTTGCGAATGCAAATCTGTGAAATGGTATGTAGGTAAGAAAAGTTCCATGCAAAATTGCTAATTGCAAAATTTGCGATTAGCAAAATTGCAAAAAAATGTTTTGCGAAAAAATATGCAAATTCGCGAATCTGCGTATCAGTAATTCCGAAAATCGCAAATACCGTCACGCAAAATGCGAATTCGCAAAATCATATGTAGCAAAAAATCGCAAAATGCAAATTCACGAAAATCGCAATTTTGCATTTCACAATTACCACCAACTCTGGCCAGGTGGTAACCAAGTGCAACATATATAAAAAGTGGCCCATGGTGCATTTGTGGTTTCTCACAATGGCTGGGCTCTATGTTATAGCCAGGAGGCTGAGTATTCGTGAGGATGAAGAGAGAGGGAGACGCCAGGAGAGGATTTACAGAGCACGCATCACCCTCTTTCAACGCACTGTGGAGGACATCCATTTGCGCTACAGGATGCATCCAGACAGTATTCTGGAATTGATAGAGGAGCTCACACCCATGCTTCAGTACCCCACTCACAGGGCCCACACCATTCCCCCACACATTCAGGTGTTGTGCTCACTGCACCTCCTATCGTCAGGGAGTTTCCAGGGGGCAATTGCACCAGTGGGAGGGGTGTCCCAGAGCGCACTCTCGCGTTTCTTCCATGCTTTCCTCAATGCCATGATGCAGAGGATGCATGTCCACATTAAATTTCCCAACACATAGCAGGCACTTGATCAGACAAAACTTTTTATCAAATTGCCCAATTCCCACACGTGATTGGCTGTGTAGACGGGACACATGTTGCACTCTTCCCTCCATCACACAATGAGTATGTTTTCAGAAACAGAAAATCATACCATTCTATCAACATCCAGGTAGTGTGCAATGCAAAACATCTCATTACCGATATTGTTTCAAAATTCCCAGGAAGCACCCATGATTCCTTCATCTTCAGACACTGTGCCTTACACCGCAGACTAACTTTGGAGATTTTGGAGAGGCATACCTGCTAGGTAATTTCATGGCACACACAAACATTAGTAGGAATTTGTAAAACTTGCAGCATCTCACTAAACATATTTTTCTTACTCCCATGTAGGAGACAGTGCTTATGCTGTGCGTGAGTTCATTCTCACTCCCTACTTCAATCCTACCAATGTGGCGGAGCGGAGATACAACAACACCCACAGATCCACAAGAGCCACTATTGAGAGGACATTTGGGATACTCAGGAGCCGTTTTCGATGCATCCACAAGAGTGGAGGCACTCTTCAGTACAGTCCAGAAACATGCTGTAAAATAGTGGTGGTCTGCGCTATGCTCCACAACATTGCCATCAAGAAGGGCACCCCCGTGGAACTGACTGACTCCGACAAATCAGATGAGGAGCGATACGCCCCCCAACGGAGGCGTGCAGGAGGAGCTAGGGCAGCTGCTGGGCGCATGCGACGTGATGACATCATAGAAAATTACTTTTAGGTAAGAGAATACACCACAATGCTTAATGTTGTTTTTAAGAAACAAAATGTAAAATGCATGAGTAGTAATGTCACACAATGTGAGTGTAACTCACAAACTTGCACCTGTTCTTTTCCACACAGTGCCAATATGTCATTTACTGAAGTCCTCATGGGATGTGTTGCTTCACAACATTCCAGTGTGCATTTTGTTGCCTCATCTACGGCGTGAAAGCCCTGATGCTGCACCGTCACCCTGGTCTGTGTTTTCAGTGTAGTGCTCCACACCTCTTCCCTGACGCCCACTCCTACGCCTTTCAGCTGGTATTGGTGGAGTAGGTGTACTACGGCTCGATTGCCCATCTGGCGTAACAATGCCCCCAGTTACAGCTGCACGGAGCTGATCAAGAGAATGTGTCACCTGCACCAGGCTCCTGGCAACATCCTGACAGCAGTGTGTCATTGCATGTTGCATGCTCACTGTTCTTCTGCAAAGCATGGCTATTGATGTGGATTGTCGGCTCACAGCCCGGGCAAATTGGTCTAGCCGTGTTGTTAGGTGTTGTTGCTCCCTGCGCTGGGCCTGGCTAGCAGCTCTAGCTTCATTCAAATGTGCCTCTGTTGTTGTTGCAATTGGTATGATGCCGACTCTTACCTCAGACATGTGCCTATTTTGCTGTGCCAGTTGTCGTTTAATTGACGCTATGCCTTTACTTGGCAGGCGCTGCACTTGTAGCATTTGTCCCTCCTGCCCAGCAAAAACAGACTCCAAAATTGTGGTGGCATTGCTGGTGTCCTTCCGTGCCCTCTGTCTGGCTCCACTGCCAGTCATGTTTGATGTGGTGGTTTGCTATGTGCCCTGAGAAGCCCTAGGCGAAACATCAGCCTACGGCTCATCTTCAGCATCTGTGGATCCTGATTGCATTTGGAATAATGCAGGGACAGTTTTGTGCCTTTTTGTTGCTATTATAGGTGGATCAGTAGTGGCACTCTAATTCTCCTGCCCTGCCTCATCTTCTGCTGAAGCAGACTCTTCCACTGGTGCAATAGTGGCTTGGGTAGTTGGTGCATCTGTAAAAAAGAAAATCACACATGAGTTGTTTTTTATTTTTTATTTATAAAATTTAAACTGACACTATTTACATGCCTGCTTGTCTTTTTTGGGCACTTTACATTTTGTATTTAGACCTGTTGCCTACATGACCTTTGTCTGAGTATCTGCCCCTATGTACAAGACATTAGACTACATTTCCCAAAATACTTCACTGGGTATTACTGAAATCATAGACCGGATTCCTATTTGTGCATGCAAGTTTTGGGGATTGAATGGGATGGCAATGCATTGTGTGTTTTTGGCATGCATCTTACCTTCAGTTGTGTCTCTGGCTTCAGAGCAGTCCAGGTCAGCCACGCCCGTCACTGCCTCTGGCCTTAGGGTTGTCTCCACCAACTGCTCCATGGGCGTAGGCTCTGGTGAAGTGGAGCTTCCACCTCCAGTTGTTTAGGCTTCTGCCAATCTCGTGGCAACCCTCTCCTTCGACCTCTGCCTTATGTCATACCACCGCTTCCGGAGGACGTCGGTGGTTCTATGGGTAACACCAATGGCATTGACTTTGTCCTGGATTTCTTCCCAAATTTTCCTCTTCCTTGCTTCAGGCACACAAAGTGAGGCTTTACTAAAAAGACGATCATGGTGCCTCACCACCTCCTCTGTTAGGACCTCTAACTTCCTTTCAGAACATTTCTGCTTTCTTTTTCTGGATAGTTCTTCAGCCTGCTTCTCTCTACCTTTCTCTTCAGCAGCATTTGGATCCATTTTGGTAAGTTTGAGCTCTGAGCAAAAAACACACACCCTCCACTCTGTCTCTCAGCCAGCAACTGACTCTGGGACAGGTGCAGGCAATTAGGTGCAGCATGGCGACTCACACTTCCAGGTTGTGATGTCATCATCCTGCACCTGAATTGCACTTTCCCGTTTTTTGAGATTCCTTAATAGCGAATTCGCTAATAAGGAATCGCAATTCCAGTAATCGCAAAAAATTCTGTGAATTTTTGGGAATTCGCAAAAAATTAGCAGAATTTTACCTACCTACGATTTTGAGATTCGGAAAGTGCGATTCGTGAAAAATCGCATTTTCCGAATCGCAAAATCTGGATTACCTACATATGCCCCAAAGAGAGAGCGTTGGGGAGGCAGGAGTTTCACTTACTGGACAGCAAAAATATGGAATTCTCTTCCTCTTTCACTGAAGAATTGTACAGATCTTCGCTCTTTTAGGAAAGCACTGAAAACATGGCTTTTTAAGCAATAGATTTCTTTGTAACCCCTTTTCATTAGCTCATAGTTTCTATCTTGTCTTTTTGGCAGTTGGCAGCACCTAGAAGCCCCTGGGCAGTAGTGCATTATATGAAAACAAACTTCATTTAATTTCTTTTCACTTTCACCACTTTAACTAATATAGTGATCAGGATGTAAGAAGCAGCTAGAAATTAAACATTTTAGCTGAAATAAAACAAAATTAAAAGTGTGATGTTAAGTTGATCAGTATAATTTTGAAACCATTTTAGTGAAAACAAAGAACATTTATTGATTACAATTATACCAAATGACACAAAATGTGTTAAGTTGATCAAGTTTTATACATTTTAAAGAAAAAAGAAAACATCTGTCAACAAAAAACATTGGAAAACGTCTAAGTCATTGTTAGTCTTTTGGTTTGCGGTGACAAGTTGCTAAGTACACTATTATGCTAACCGCAATTGGTAGTGAAACGGGAAAAGCATAGTGGTTCACCCAAGTCAACAGTTTTACCTTCTGACTTAATAGATATTTGACGGTAAAAATCCTTCAGCTGGTAAAAGTAAGATGTTTGTTGCGAGGATTCACAAATCAAATGTATCAAAATTGGGGTACTGATAAAGCTTCCATTTTGGGCTCCAAAAGATTTGAGTATAAAACCCTGAAAATCGTAGGCAGCAACGTCCTCTTGACCTATAATTTCTCTGTGTTTTATTATAACGATTTGAGACCATTTGAGAAATTCCTTTTGAACGTTATAATTAAATAGGCACAATGAAGAACTATTCTAACAAGGAAATTTGAGTGGTATGTGGTTTTTGATGTATTAGAAATTGAAAGGGGCAATGGGCCTAGTATAGGGTAATTAATTGTACCCTTAGGGAATACTGAGATATTCATTCCTCCACACTACGGTGTTATAACAGGTGATGTTCTTAGCCCAAGTTGTAGAGGGTGATTTGGGCAAACCCCTATGATCTTGTAAGCTTGATTTATAATACAGAGCGGAACTTGGGGTAATCAAAACCAATGATCAAATACTCAATGCAATTTGGTAAAACTCTAACTTGGCTGTCCACATCTAAAAGGGCTCCTATTGTTTTTATATTATTTTGAACAATGGGGAGTTCTTTAATATCTTCATGTACACATGTTATGCTAATTTTCCATCTGGGAAGGACTTAGGGGCTCATTAGGATTGCGGTTAATCCGCATCCTCCGGGCCTTTGGAAGCCACCGCCGTCCCGGAGGATGCGGATTAACCACTGTGGACTGAAAAAAGACCCCCCGCCAGATTAGGATGGCGGGGGGATCTTTTTTCCATCAGCCGCTTTTCCGCCGTAGTCGCCTTCTGACCGAGGCGGAAAAGCTCTACCATGGCTGTCGGTGTCTATCAGACACCGCCAGCCATATTAGGATGTCAGCGGTCCTATGCCTTTACACGGCGGCACTTCCGCCGTGGAAAGTTATACGGACTTTTTTTGGGGGGCCCGTTGCAGGCCCCCAGGGGTGAAGGGGGGGTGGGGGGTGCACATGGTTACCCCCCTGCCTTTGCGTGCACGAAGCGGCAGGCACCACGTGGTGCCTGCAGCTTCATGCACGCAAAGGAAAACATGTTTTTTTTAACATTGCGGCGTGTGCTGCTTCAAGCAGCACCCGCCACAATGTTAAAAATACAGGATGTGACCGCCAGGGTGGCGGTCACATCCTAATTAGCACGGAGGGACCGCCGCTGCCCCTGCGGACGGTCCCTCCTCCTCTGGGGCGGCGGACGGACGCAGGTCCGTCCGCCATCCTAATAGGCCCCTTAGATAGGTTTAACTGTCTGTTGCTTTGCCAATAACTGATTTCACCATGTATCCAATTAGGCATTTACCTTCTTTCCATTGGCATTTACTGACCTTCTAAACTTATGACAGGGATTTCCTGCATAAGGAATGGGTTTTCCAAACCAATTAACACACTACTTGCACCAGAACAAACAATATGATCCCACTCCCTAAACTCAAAGCATTGGATTGTCTGCCCCTTTAGTTCATACTGGGGAACTCCATTTTGATACTCCTACCCAAGTTTCCTCAAGGAACAAGAGTATGTTGCCTCTTAAATCCCCTTTGGAGATTCACGCTCCCTGTTTCTCCCCTCCTGTGCCTGGGAGACAGCTGTAGCCATCTCAATTGTAGACTTAAAAGTAAGATGCTCATGCAGCCATGGCCCGTGTAGGTAACAGCGGTGGGGCCAGGTAAGGGGGTATTTCGAGGGACGATGCTGAGGGTAAAATAATTATTTATTATTATTATTTATTTTATTTTCCTTTGGCATTGTCCCTCGAAATCCCCCCTTAAGCAGCCCCACTACCCCACCACTGTTACCTGCACGTACCACAGCTGTGGTCAAGTAGTCGCATCCTTCATTGAATGGTGAAAGGGAATATGTTAAGAAATGGCTCTAAATATATCTTGTTGACAATTTCCTTCTCACTTGAAGTGCTGTTTTTTAACCACTTATTCTTTTAGTCCTTTATCTATAAAAAAAAGAGCTTTTGGATTGTGGCTAAGTGGTTCCTTCTCTTCCTGGAACAGTATGGCATAGATTTCCTTATCTACACCAAGTCTTTTCAAAATGCTCTTCTTGATTTTCCTATACAGTGTTGTCACTGTAGCATTGGATTTCCTCAATTATTTCGGGTCCATATTATTTACCCTATTTCTCCACAGGTCAATTGGCATTCTTATAACATCCCAGTAGGAATTGGGCTTTATTCTCTTGAATTGGCCAGGAATGCAATAAGTTATT
Source organism: Lissotriton vulgaris (assembly GCF_964263255.1). Lineage (NCBI taxonomy): Eukaryota > Metazoa > Chordata > Amphibia > Caudata > Salamandridae > Lissotriton > Lissotriton vulgaris. The sequence goes on from NC_141695.1 coordinate 915,369,352, forward strand.
AAAGATGACAGCAGTTTCTGGCAATGTTTAAGAAATGACTGGTGCTTTGATAGTCATTTCATCATTTGGCGGGTGGAGGTGCAATCAAGGTGACAAAGTAAATTACTCAGTCACTTTGACTTCCAAACTTCAGCCCCCTAAAGTACAAATCAGCCCCTAGAGAAGCATATGCAAATTAAATGAATGCCTATTTGGCAAATAGGATTTTTGAGTTATATACCTCAAGAGAGATTGTAACTTAAAGCTTAGCATGTCATTTAGCATCTGTTAGACCTGGCATCTTTTGGTGTGTTACCCCTAATTTTTGGTTTCTGACCTCCCGGTTTTGACTCTGTTTTTGTTAGTTTAGTGTCTCTATGCACTTTATCACTGCTGTCCAGTGTTAAAGTGCAAGTGCCTATTGTAAATTGGATTATGGATTGGTGTTTCCATGATTGGCATGTTTGATTTACCGGTAAGTCCCTAGTAAAGGTCTCTGAGAGTGCTAGGGCCAGTAAATCAAATGCTGCTAGTGGGCTTGTTGTACCGATTGTGCAACCCACACGAGCAGCCGTTCAGAAGGTTCTCAGACCTGCCATTGCAGTTCCTGCGTGCAGTTTTTACTGCCATGTCGACTTGGCAAGTGTACCCACTTGCCAAGTCCTAACCTTCCCTTTTATTACATGTGAGTCACCCCTAAGGTAGGCCCAAGGTACTCCTACGGGCAGGGTGCAGTGTATTTGAAAGGTAGGACATGTACTGGTGTGACATGTCCTGATAGTGAACTACAGTATAATTCGTTTTTCACTGCCGCAAGGTGATCTGTCCCGTTGGATAGAATAGGGAATACTCTGTAACATTTTACAAGTATATCATCCCATCGTGACAAGATTGAGCAACTGAGTTAAGTATGACTGCAAAAAATCTTTTAGTAAATATTATTTTTATGTTCTATGTTTGAAAATACCACTTTTAGAAAGTAGGTATTTTCTTGCTTAGCCATCCTGTGTGCCTCTGCTGGGTTGTGGATTGTCTGTCTGGCTTTGGAGTGACAGGGGCTGGGGAAGTGCATTCTCTTCAGACAGCCACTGGGTCGGTCGGGGTGTGTCCTCCCCTTCCTGGGTGAGTCAGGGCTGGGCTGAATAGACCTGGGCTACATTTAGAGTAGTGGGAGGAGATTTCCCTTGTATCTGAATGGGCCGGGTCTGCCTTGGACAATGCTGTCACCACCTCCTGCTGGACAGCTGGGCCAGAGAGAGTACCAAACTGGTTTGGACTAAGCACCAACACTAACTGCCCAAGAGAACTAAGAGAAATGCAGTATTAATATTGGAGCCCAGACCCCAGAACTTTAGAACTCGCTATAATTAAGGAACCTGCCAAGAAGAAGAGCTGAATGAACTGCTACGATGAATACTGCGCCGTTGCTATTTTGTGGCTTTGTTGGCTTGGCCTGCAGTTGCTGCTTCTGCCTTAGGCAGTGAAAGGACTGGACAGAACTTTCTTTACTTGTGCTGAGTATCTCCAAATCGAGCATGCCTCCTGTTCTCAAAGTCTCATAGAAAGCAAAGACTTCACTAACCTCTGGGTACTACCTCTGGAACTGTGGGTTACAGTTGCCACAGAGGGGGAAAAGCAGCCGACACCGTCACAGACACCGCTGCTGGCTCAGTGTCCTGAAGGCAATGCAGAGGGCACCACCACACTTTGCACCACATCCCTGGTCTCACAGACGACGACGACTGCTGCCACCACCCAGTCGCTACTTGCACCGCGACCTGTGGGCACCACACTCTGCACCGCCTCGCCACACTACGCAGCCCTGGTCTCACCGATGACATCGCTGCCAGCTGACGGTGACACAGTGATTTCAACAAAAGACAGGGAATGTAAGATTGTATCATAATATAATAGACAGAGGCAGTGAGATTATTGTAATTGTAATTGCATTTATATAGCACTTACACTTACTACCCCTGACAAGGCATTGACGCGCTTTTTGGCAAGTAGCCCCCTACTCTGGAATGCAAAAAGGATTAGTGGTGAACTAGTACAGGGAAATATGAAATTATTTGAGCTGTGGACATGTTAGTCTGTTAGTTGAACTCAAAAGGATAGAGGTGGGATAGAAGAGGGAAGGGTTTAGAAAGTGTTTATTTGGAGGTCATAGCAGTAGGAGGAGGTTTGGGATGAGAAAAGGAGAGATGGAGAAGGGAAGAGTCTCTAGCTAGACGTGGACGAGGTAGAGAGAGATTAGGTATTGGATGAGCCTAGGAGGGATACATGATGAACGGGTTTAGAAAGGCGTGTTTGGGCGATCATGTATTGTCATTTGTATAGAGCATTCCTAACACTTGAGTGGCCCAAAGCATATATTTGGCTGAAACATTGCTAATATTTTCTTAATGATTTTAACCCATTCAAAACATCAGGCACTATTTAAACAAAAACTGATTTTTTTTTATATTCTGTCATTAGGTTTTAGTAATGATTTTAATTAATGTCCCATCCTTCAAAACATGTCTGCTTTTCTGATTCCAGAAAATTGTTGCCTTGAGCAAAGTATATTGTGGGTCCTGCAGGCCCAGTCGGGCCATCAAGTTCATATGTTTTTTTTCTTCCAAGAGGCTGTTTTGTGGTTGATTAAATGTAGGTTCAGACCTTGTAATCATCCAAATCTCTGAAGGCACACCACCCACAAGAAGCTCCAATCATATCTGTGCACTTTCTTAACCTAGTACTCTATGTTGTTTGTTGTGTTTATACACAAACCACTGCATAGATGCCAAGCATTCCTTGTGTGGCTATGTCTACCTGTCCTCAGACATATTACTTCACTCATGTGTAAGCACCCATGATTATGACACAGTTTCAACCATATCCGCACATCCGCACATCAAATCACTTTAAACAAAGACTGCACTCATACTTATGTCCGTCAATTTTAATCAAATGCTTGACAAACCTCTCTCTCACTTGTTTTCTCTTCAAATTCATGCAAAAGCAAAGCAATAAAGCGTATTAAGTGCATAACTTTCTGCATGACATGATATAAAAAAAACTCTCCAGTTAGGCCACATAACAAAAAAGCACTGTTCCATCTACGGCTTCCAGCAGAGTAATAAGCCTCCCCTCTGCAAATTCACTTTGGTGCCTCATTAAGCATATGAAGCACTGTTTAAATACAACATAATAGTACCCTACCGCACTGAAAGGTCTTAGTAATTGCAATACAGAGCTAGGCAAATCTCTATTGATATGACCTAATCACCTCTTAGTAAAAGTATGGACATTACATAGACCCTGATTCGAAGTTGTATTTTAAATTCTGATCAATACTCAAACAGATGTGTGCACGCAGATCTGATTTCTGTGTTGCACCTTATCTACCAAATGTAATTTTCACCTGACAGCTTTCACCAAAGACCTAATTGCAAAACATAGACTAATCAGTGTGGTAAACATCAGTTCCACATGTAAGTCTTCATTCTCAGGTGGACAGCTCCGGATGTTAATTATATCACCCATTCAAACCTTCAAACCAGGGTAGCAGCAATTACTGCATACAGCAAATATCAAATGAACTCTGTTAGATCTGGGGGTCTCTAGTTGGCAATGGTATTCACCTTTGTCCAAATAGGGACCCTTACTTCTAAATCAGGATAAGGGGATTACACTCCTTAATAACCCCGCTCAACTGCTTGGTAACTTGGCACGAGCAGACAGGCTTATCACAGAGTCAGTGTGCTAAGCATTTGTGAATATACACAGTAATACAGTGAAAACACTACAGATGGACACAACTCAGCTTTTATAAAAATAAGTATTCTTTATATAGACTTAACACAATACCACAAACGACAAAAAATCCACAATACTACACTTAAGATTGCTTAAAGATGATAAAATGTTGCTTAGCTTACGTTGATGATAAATGCGACAAAGTTCGCAACAAAGAACCTGGATGCGTAACGCAAAGTAAACAAAAGGCTTGCAAAAGGGGAGATGCGTCAGTTCCGTGATCCGGGGGAGATGATGCGTCGGGCCTCAATGCTTGCGCAGAGTAAGGGATGCGTCGTGATCCTTACAGGTGCAGGCCCATTGCGGTGCGCAAGATGGCGCCTTGATGCGATGCGATGATCCGGTTGCGATGCGAGAAGATGGCGCCCTTGATGCGACGATGCGATGACAATGCGTAGGCGCCCTGGCAGCCTTTGCGACGACTCTGTACTTTGGAGCCGCGACAGGCCCTGCAACACACTTCTCTGGTGATGCGATGGCGACTCTCTTGATGGCTTCAAGCTTTCCCGGTGATGTGACGGCAGGCAGCTTCGATAAACACACGCTACCAGGGAGATGCGGTGAAGGCTCGCTTCTCCGGCGATGCGATGATTTCAGCTGCGCCAGCAACACGCTTCTTCTCGATGCGTCGTGCTTCCAGCTCCCAGCGACATGCAAATGTCTGCAGTTAGAATTCCCAGCAAGGAAATTCAGAGGGGAGCTGGAGATTAAGTCTTTTGTCCCTGAGACTTAAGCAGGAGACAAACACAGTTCAAGCCCATGGAGAATATTCTGAAGAAGAAAGTCCTTAAAAAGTTCCTTCTCCTTTCCTCGGCAATGAAGCAACCACTGCAGGCCATCCCAGCAAACAGCACAGTGGCAGAGGGTTAGTAAAACTCCTGCAGCTTCCTTGGTTCTTCTCCTTGGCAAAAGGTTTCTTGTTCCAGAAGTGATCTGATGTCTTGGGATCAGGGTCCCAATATTTATACCCCAAAATCCTTTGTTCTCTGAAGGCAGAGAGGCCTCTACCTAGTCTAAACCAGTTCCTGAGCACTTTGTTTACATGATTCTCTTCTTCCTTTCACTATTCAGGGCAGAGACATCAGCCGCCCATAGGAGGTGGAGCCGGCATAGGGGACGGGAATACAGCTCTGGAGCACTTTGTTGACAAGATTCCTCTTCTCCTTTCAGACAAGCCACGGGAGGTGGAGCCAGCATTGTAGAGTGAGGGCCCAGCCCCATTCGTTGTCCCAGGTGCAATTCCTCCCTCCCATCTAGATGCAGATATCTCTATTCACCACCGGGCTGCCCCAGCCTGTCTCCTGGAATCCCCCAGCCCTGTCACTCACAAACCCAGACAAGGAATACACAACCTAGCAGAGGAAGGCCTGGACAGTTAGGCAAGAAACTACCTACTTTCTAAAAGTGGCATTTTCAAACACAGAATATTAAAACCAACTTTACTAAAATATGTATTTTATCATTCTGAGTTCAGGCATACTAAATTCGAATTTCTACCATGTTCCCTGAGTCAGTTAGGATTACAAGAATGTAATAATCTATCTGCCCATTCTGGCCTATGGAGAACAGGTAGCCTTCAATAGTGAAAAACAAAAATGGCTGTAATTTACTATTAGGACAATCTACATACATCAGAGCACGTCCTACCTTAGGGGTGTCTAATATGAAGCAAGGGAAGGTTTAGGGACTGGCAACTGGGTGCACTTGGCCAAGTCGACATGGCAATACTAAACTGGACACAGGCTTTGCAATGGCTGGCCTGAGACACACTTTACAAGCTGCTTCTGTGGGTGGCACAACCAGTGCTGCACGCCCACCAACAGCATTTGATTTACAAGCCCTGTGCACACATGGTGCACTATACTAGGGGCTGACAGGTAAATCAAATAACCCAATCATGGAATCACCAATTAATACGTCAATTTAACATAGGGAGCACTTGCACTGTGGCACTGATTAGCAGTCGCACAGTGCCCAAAGCATATAACCAGCAAAAACATATCAAAACAGAGGAGGCAATCTGTCAAAATGGAAGGGTGACTCACGCCGATGATGCCAGGTCTAACAAACTTTAAATAATTGGGAACAAAGCCACATCCTCAAAATCTGACTTTGTGTTTCTTGTGATGATATTCTAAAAGGTACACAGTCTGCAATAGATGAACCTCAGTTTGCGGTCACTAAGCCCAGAGAGTTTGCCCCTTTTTCATCCTGCTGTAACTTCATTGCCTCTAATAGCCTAGAGAATGTGTGTCTAATCAGGACTTTAGAATATTTATCTGTGGTCATTTTACTTGCTTTTATGTTCAACTTTGCCACTTGTTTTCACCTAGCATACCCACTAGTGGATGGAAGTAAAAGAGATAATCATGCTACTTTCAAAGAAGTCAGACTTAGACCCCAGAGCTGAAACTAACTGTACGTTAATAATTATTTTGCAAGCGGTCATTAAAATTGGTGAGAAGTTCTGGCTCACCGGCTTTCTAGCACATTACTAAACAAATCCCATATGTGACTTAATTTCTCTGAGGCAATTTTTATGTCCTTTGGTTTTCACCCTGCTGGTAAATATATTTTGTTTTCTTTGTTAGACCCTCACCCACTCAAGTAGTGGCAGGCTTCATCATCGGGTGTCATCCTGGTCCCTAAACACCAGGATGGGCTCAACCATTTTTTAAGGAGCACCTTTCTTTAGCTGTAGTGTTCAGCAATTTACAAACACTTCAAACCGCCATGGTATCCTTTTTTATTGTAGTTGTTTGGGGATGATCAAAAGGTTTTGTGTAGAGGGGTAAGTATATAATGGTCCAGGGCTTTAATCAGGACACAAACCTGCTCCAGAGTTTTTTTGAAAACATGCACAACATGCAACAAACTCATGCATTCATAGTGAGGCATTACTCACCTAACATGCTGTGTTTGAGTCTTGACTCCCAGCTAGGGAATCCTCTATTACCTATTGGGGGGAGGAGAGAGAAGACCCCTGCAGACATGCAATCGTCAAGGGTAGTAATCAAGCAGAAAACCAACTTTGAATCCCACTCTCCAACCGGGTCCTCCAGTCAAGAATCAAATACAGCATTTTAGGCACTGGGACGGTCCCTTTGGCTGGACTGAATGATGTCAGACAAGATTACAATCATTTTTCCCACTTGCCTCGTCCTATCACATTGATCTGTACCAGCACTTGCTAGATCGGCCTTTCTGAGGGACTTATATATGTTTCAGGAAATTGTATAGGTTCTCTGAGGCTCACCATAAGCTGCTCTGGCTGCTAGTTTCTAAAATATTTCATTATAAAGTGCCCCGCTCCACAACAGTACCTATTATGAAATAGGGTTCATGCTCCATATGTGTTAGCTTTCAAATCTAAATGAACACTTAATTTGGGCACTTTCCTCCAGTTATCTATCCCCTGATTAAGAAAGGTTAAGTGGGGGTGGAGGGTTGAATGGGCTTACTCTATCACTTATTTTGCTTCTTCTATTTTGCATGCTCTCTGTCTTGGCCTGTGCAAAATGTAGACTCTTACAATGTAGCTAGCTATTTCATTTATTGTCCTTGTTGGAAATGGCCCTTCTTGCAGGGTCATCCCTAATCTTTTTGCCTGACTCTTGGGTTTTTTTCTGACCTTTTGTTGTTGGTTCTATGACTCTGGGCACTTTACCAGTGCTGATAAGGGCTAAAGTGCATATGCTCTCCCTGTGTAAATATGGCTGTCAATTGGTATATCCCTGATTGGCTTATTTGGTTTACCTGTTAGTCCCTAGTAGTGTGGCCTGTGTGTGCCCAGGGCTGGTAACCCAAATGCTGCTGGTGGGCCTGCAGCACTGGTTTGCGCCACCCACAGAAGCAGCTTGTAAAGTGTACCTCAGACCTGCCACTGCAGTGTCTGTGTGCAGTCCAGAACTGCCATCTTGGCTGCAAAGTGCTCACACTTCCAGCCCCTGAACCTTCCCTTGGCACCATATCAGTCACCCCAATGGCAGGGTGCATTGTGTGTGTAAGGTAGGACATGGCTTAATATGTGTAGCATGTCCTGGTAGTGAATTACATCCCATTTCGTTTTTTCACTACTGCAAGGCTTACTGTTCTCCATAGGCTAGAATGGGCAGTCTGACTATTACATTTTATAGTCCTGACTCGGGGATCATGGTAGAAATTCAAGTTTAGTATGCCTGAGCTCAGAATAATAAAATACATCTTTTAGCAAAGTTGGTTTTATTATTCTGTGTTTGAAAATACCACTTTTAGAAAGTAGGTATTTTCTTTCCTAAGCCTTCCAGTGTTCTCTGCTGTTATGTATATTGGCTGTCTGGGTTTAGAGGATCAAAGCAGGCTGAGTCAGACCTTGGTTGAATAAAAAGATCTGCATTGAGTACTGGGGAGCGGTAGCTCCTTGACCTGAATAGGGCTGTGCCCGGCAAGGTGAATGCTGGCTCCACCTCCTACTGTGTGTCTGATGGCAGACCCCCTCTTTCTGAAAGGAAGGATGCAGCCTGGTAAACAAAGTCCTCCACGCTGGAGCAGAACTGGTAAAGGCTGGGTTCCGTGACTAGAGACTTTTGATAACAAAGACTTTTGGTGTATAAATATCTGTGCCCAAACCCATGATTTTTGTATTGCTCCTGGATGTAAAAAAGAACCTCTGTCCGTTTCACTGAAGGACTCTGCAGGAGAGGACTGTCCTTGTGTGCTATTTCTTGGATTGGCCTGCAGTAGTTCCCCCTGGGCTTGGAAGAAGAGGGAAAAGGACGTTTCGAGAGAACTTTTATTTTGCTAAAGCGCTCACCCAAGGGCTAGAAGAGAGCTAGCCTCCTGCTGGAGTCACAGGCACATCGGACTCCCCCACCAGCCTCCTGATTCCTCCCAGCGAGGATTTCTATCTGAATGTGAGGCCCCTGTAAGTTCCATGGCCTCTAGTTCTACTCCAGAGAAGAGAGTGCTGAAATTGTCGCTAACGCCCGTTTGCGAGCCGCTGCAGCTGAAGAGCGTAAGAAAAATCACTGCGCTGCTGCTGCCGAGAGCTCGCAAACCAAGAATCATTGCACCGCATGCTTGCAGGCCCGAGAGTTCTCACTACTCCCAAAGATCATCGCATCACACGTTTGTAGGCCACCGAGTGCTCGCTAACCCCGGATCATCGCATCGAGATCATCGCATCGCAGTGCGGGCGCCGTGCATCCGCCATTTTCCTCGTATCACGTCCGGAGAGTCGCTCTCTCATGGAGCGCCATTTCTTCTCATCGCAACAGGATCGCACACGCAACAGGCTCAGCGCATCATTCCCCCTTGCGGCAAGGATTCAACGCATCACTGGCCTAGCGTGAAAAAGTTTGTTGCTTTGCCCGACATGCATCCACAGACCAGCGCATCATCCTCCCTTGCGGCAAGGATTCAACGCATCGCCGGCCTCGCGTGAGGAAAATCATCGTTACAGCTTGTTTGTGACATTTTGTTGGTTTTGCAACTAAATCCAGTTACATTGTAAGTAAAAGGGTCGCAGAGACCACTGCCTTGAACTGAATTCGTATTTGCACACACTAAACTATTTTTACAGATTTCAAGAAAAATCCTATTTTACAGTATTGTGGCTTCTTAACGTTATTGGTCTTGTGTTAAGTCTATATATAAAGATACTTATTTATTTATAACTACTTGTGTGGTGGCCCTTTGTAGTGTGCCTCGCTGTGTTACTGTGTATGATCATAAGTGCTTTACACACTGCCTCTGAGATAAGCCTAGCTGCTTGTGATACGTTATCACAGGGTTGAGCAGGGGTTATCAAAGGGTGTAGCCCCTTTACTCTGACTTATAAAGAAGGGTCCCTGCTTGGACAGTAGCCAGCCATTGCCAACTAAAGACCCCCATTTCTAACATTGATGGTCAGCGGTGAGGATCTGGACTTGCATTTATGATCGCATACAGTAATTATAGTGTACACTAATAGTGAGTGCAGACCATAACGCAACCACATACGTTGTTGAGGTTTTTTGATTCTATTTTTGATTTATATTGCCAGTATTGCTACAATGGGTCTTGCTGAAATGAGACCTATCTTTTACATAGATGACCTGTTGACCTACAGTCTAGAGGAGCTAAGGGGGTTCTGTGAGGACAGATGTTTAGCTGTGAGTGGGGAGGAGACTCAGCTGTCCTTGCAGACATCACTGAGGCTTTGGCAACAAGACAGATGGAGATTCTTGGAGTCCCAGTACACCTAGCAAGAGGGTAGTTGGTCTGAGGGTGGCTCTGGAGAGTCAGAGGAGAAGTAACAAAGTGTTATGGAATGTCTCATAGTTAGGGAGTCCCTTGCTGAGTCTAGTTCCAATGGTAGTGACCATTTCCCTTCATGGTCCCCAGAGGAGTTGGTGACCAGGTGAGAGGGCCCCATAGGTAGGGAGTCCCTTGCTGGGTATAGTCCCAATCCCCAATCCCTTTCATGGTCCCCAGAGGGGTTGGACAGACAGGGGGAGAGGGAACACCAGCTGGAATTAGAGAGGCTTCAAATGGAGATTGCCTGGCTGGAGGCACACCTAGCGCATATAGCAGTAAAGGAGAAGTTAGCTCTGGAGGGTAGGTTATCTCCTGAGCGCAGTGTTAATTGTCTGGATTCACCAGTGAGGGTGTGGTCCAGTGGTGGCAGCAAAGTTGAGTTATGTAGTAATGACAGTGTAGTAAACCTACCCAGATATGTGGCACCTGACTTGAAGGAGGGGGTTGATCTACACCAGGGGATTCAAGGATATGAGGTAACTCCATTGGTGTGCAGTGTCCCTGAAGTGGATTGGGGAACTAGCACAGGGGCCATAGTCCTAGTGAGGGGAGGGACACCCTACCAACTCTAGATGTGAGGTACATCCTGTGGCTGAAATCCTGGTGTATGAGTGTGATGACCGCCCAGAAGAGTGTGGGTTGAGTGATAGAGACAGCCATGTAAAGTCTTGCCCATTTCAGGAGAGTGGTGTGGGGTATGTGTGTGAGGCACTGGATTGTGAGGTGAAGGTTAGCACCTGCAAGGAACTGTGTAATCCAATTTTGGGAGAGCATATTGTGAGTCCCTGTTTTCCAGAGCTAAACCAACACCTGTTGCAGCGCGGAGTTCTCTGATCGTAAGGGACTTGCACAGGAGGCAGACCTCTGGGTGAGTAACAGAGGTTCTGTAGAGGCCTTAGGGAATGACCCTAATAGGAGTGGTTCAGATGTCTTCCAAACCAGAGTGGTGGGAGAGGTTCGGAGTGATGCAGCTAGGTCCCCTTGTTGTGAGGAGGTTGTAGGGCCTCACATCCTGTCTTGTGGGAGCAGGAGTGAAACTGGGATAGGTCCCGAAGTGCCCCAACTTCAGTCTCCAGGACTAGATGGTTCCATGAGGGCAAAAATAACAGTTGAGGGACAGAATGCAGAACAATGTCATACATTCACCCCAGTACAGAGATCTGGGCCTACATCCATCGTTCTTTTGCACTCCACACCACCCCAGTTCAGACATGGCCATATGCAAATCAGCCTTGACCCTTCGGTCCTCTGAAGCTTGTTTCTGGTCCTGGGAAGGCATGGTTTGGCAGTTCGGGCTGGGCTGTTCCCATGAGGCACAGGGTCAGACTGATTTGCATATGGCCATGTCTGAACTGGGGTGGCAGAGTGGGCTAAAGAACAGTAATGGATTAAACCCAGATCTGTTGACTGGGTGCGAGTGTTTGATTGGTTCAGATGCTCCGTCCATCACCACCCCCTTTTGTACCACTTTGTTCGCCATAAGTTGGCAGGGTATGCTCAGACGTGAGTCCCTTGCTCACTTTGCCACTGGATTCAAGCAAGCCGGGCTGAAGACGGCTGAAATGCCAGAAACCGGTCCTTGGAAGCCTGTTTCCGGTCCAGGGAAGGCATGGCTTTGCAGTGTGGGCTGGACTGTTCCCATGAGGCACAGGGTCAGACTGATTTGCATATGGCCATGTCTGAACTGGGGTGGAAGAGTGGGCTAAAGAACGGTGATGGATTAAACCCAGATCTGTTGACTGGGTGTGAGTGTTTGATTGGTTCAGATGCTCCGTCCATCACCACTCCCTTTTGTACCACTTGGGTCCATGAGGGAACACCAGGTAGGGAGTCTAGTCTCTCCGGATGGACCTTCAGTTGTGGGGGGACTCCCCCTGTTATGTGAGTTGGGAGTACCTGTAGTCAGGCCTCCATCAGTTCTTGTGTCTAGCAGTGCCACTCGTAGAGGGTGGGTGCAGAAGTCCAGCTTGAGGGGTGAGAGGGAGAAGGAGCCCCCAGTGGGATAACCAGTGGGTCAGGGGCCAGTCAGGAGGGCTGAGCCCCAGAGGAGTGACCATAGTGACACCACTTCTGTCCTGGGGGGATCTCTGCGCACTATCAGGTGGACAGGGGTCAGGAGATCTGCGCTAGGCAGACTGTCACGCAACACAGGAGTTCTGTGTTAGCCTCTGGGAGGGTGCTTGTACTCCCCAGGAAGTCCTGGTTTGCCAGGCAGTTGTTCAGCCACAGGGGTTGGTCCCTGAGTTGGGAAGTCAGGTCCAGGTGTAGTCTGACCTGGAGGGAGGTACAACTGTAAGCAGTGCCCCAACCATTTTTTTTCTAAGAGCACCACTCCAGGTGTAAGGGTGCAGTATGCTGGAAAGGGATGCATGGGGAGGGAGTCCTCGCCTCCAACCCCGGTGCCACCTGAGGGGTTTTCCAGGTTGGTAGATCGTGTACAGGGTCAAGGCCCTAACGGGTGGAGGGGTGTGGTTTCCTCGAGGGGGGCCTGTGTGCTTCCCAGGAAGTCCTTGTGCACCAGGCAGACAACTCTAGCGGAGTGTGCTTTCCTTGGGGGGAATTGGTGTACTCCCCCAGAAGTCCTGAGTTGCCAGGCACAGGCCAACCTAAGGGTACAGACCCTGGGTTGGAGGGCCAGGTTTAGGGTGTCCCCCCTGACCTGGAGGAAGGGGGCACTGCTAATATTGCCCCTACCGGTTTGTGTTATGGGAGCACCTCTCCAGGTAGGAGGGTGCAGGGCCCCAGTAAGGGGGAGGGGAGATGACAGCCTCACCCCTGACCTCCGCCCAGTCTAAGGGTACACACCCTATGCTGGGATGCTAGTTGTAGGATAGAACCCCTGAACTGGTGGGCGAATTGTGCAGGACACCTGCCACAGGTGCCTTGACAATTCTGGAAGGGGGTACCGCTCCAGGAGGTAGGGCACCGAGCGCCGAAGAGGAGGACCGGGTGTGGGAAAGCCCACCCCAGTCTCCGGCTCAGCCGCTGGGTACAGACCCAGGGTTGGTGGGTCAGTGTCAGGGTGTCTTGCCTGACCTAATGAGAGGGAGAGTGGGCAAAAGGTACCAGGCACATGGGGTTACTGTCCCCCATTCTTTGATGCCACAGAGGTTTGAGAACCCTGAGAGGTATCATGCCTGGGTCTCCACCCTGACTACTGTCAGTGGCCACTGTGGCTTGTTGTCTATCTGTTGGAACACACCTGTGAGCCAGTTAAGGTTAGGTGCTACACAGGTGGTGTCCACAGCTGAGGAGGAGGACCAGGGCTGGGAAAGCCCACCCCAGTCTCCGGTCCAGCCGCTGGGTACAGGCCCAGGAATGGTGGATCAAATTTAGGGTGGCATGCTTGAACTGATAGGAGGGAGAGTGGACAAAAGGTGCGGGCAGCTGGGGCTACTGCCCCCCTCTCTCTGATGCCCCCGAGGTTTGAGAGCCCTGAGAGGTATGGGGCCTGGGTCTCATCGCAGACTACTGTCAGTGGCAACTGTGGCTTGCTGTCTCTCTGTTGGGACACACCTGTGAGCAAGCTAGGGTTAGGTGCTGCAGAGGTGGTGTCCATAAGTATTGTATTGTATTGTATTGTATATTGGATTTATACAGCGCTTATCACCCAGGGGTCTCTAAGCGCTTGCTTTGGGAACCCGTCCTGGCTTTTCCCTGTGAGATAGCCCCTACAGGGCATCCCCAAGGTGAAAGCCAAGCATCCCACCGCGGGGGCGGTTGTGGAGATTAAGCAAGCTTAATGCCCAGAGTTGCAGAGTGTGAACCCATGATTAGGTCAGGCACCAAAGCGAGAATTATCGAGTCTGTGGACATTTGAGCTCAAGACCCTTCCGCGTCGGGAATTGAACCCTGGTCCCGGGTCTGACCTCTGCCTTAGGGTCTGCCTGCTCTAACCAGTGAGCCACACTTCTCCGGCGAAGAGCTCCCCATTGGTTGTCGTAGTGGACCCTGAGAGTGTGGACCAGGGGATCCCACTGGGTACAGAGTTGCATAGAACTGGAGTATGCCCCTGCAGTCGCGGGCCAGATCCATGTTCTATCGCCCAAAGCAGGGAAGCCCATCAAGGTAGTGATTGGTCTCTCCTGCGTTTTGGCTGGAAGGGGGTTGTGTTGGAAATGGCCCTTCATGCAGGGTCATCCCTAAACTTTTTGCCTACCTCTTCTATTTTTTCTGACCTGTTGTTGTTGGTTTTATGACTCTGGGCACTTTACCACTGCTGATCAGCGCTAAAGTGCATATGCTCTCCCTGTGTAAATATGACTGCGGATTGGTATATCCCTGATTGGCTTATTTGGTTTACCTATTAGTCCCTGGTAGTGTGGCCTGTATGTACCCAGTGCTGGTAACCGAAATGCTGCTGGTGGGTCTGCAGAGCTGGTTTACGCCACCCACAGAAGCAGCATGTAAAGTGTACCTCAGACCTGCCACTGCAGTGTCTGTGTGCAGTCCAGAACTGCCATCTTGACTCTGAAGTGCCCACACTTCCCAGCCCCTGAACCTTCCCTTGGTATCATACCAGTCACCCCTATGACAGGGTGCATTGTGTGTGTAAGGAAGGACATGGCTTGATATATGTAGCATGTCCTGGTTGTGAATTACACCCCATTATTTCGTTTTTCACTACTGCAAGGCTACCTGTTCTCCATAGGCTATAATGGGCAGTCTGACTATTTTATCTTATAGTCCTAACTGACTCAGGGAACATGGTAGAAATTTGAGTTTAGTATGCTTGAGCTCAGAATAATAAAATACATCTTTTAGCAAAGTTGGTTTTAATATTCTGTGTTTAAAAATACCACTTTTAGAATGTAGGTATTTTCTTACCTAAGCCTTACAGTGTGCTCTGCTGTTATGTGTATTGACTATCTGAGTTTATAGGGGCAAGGCAGGTGGAGTCAGACCTGGATTGAATAGAGAGATATACATTGAGTACCGGGGATGGGTAGCTCCTTGACCTGAATAGGGCTGTGCCTGACAAGGTGAATGCTGGCTCCACCTCCTACTGTGCGTCTAATGGCAGACCCCCTCTTTCTGAAAGGAAGGATGCAGCCTGGTAAACAAAGTGTTCCAGGCCTGAGCAGAACTGGTTCTGGCTGGGTTCAGTGACTAGAGACTTTTGAGAACAAAGACTGTTGGGTATAAATATCTGTGCCCAAACCCCTGATTTTTGTATCGCTCCTGGATGTCAAGCAGAACCTCTGTCCGTTTCACTGAAGGACTCTGCAGGAGAGGACTGTCCTTGTGCTTGTGTGCTATTTCTTGGATTGTCCTGCAGTAGTTCCCCCTGGACTTGGAAGAAGAGGGAAAAGGTCTTTTGAGAGAACTTTTGTTTTGCTAAACCAATCACCCAAGGGCTAGAAGAGAGCTAGCCTCCTGCTGGAGTCACAGGCACATGTGACTCCCCCACCAGCCTCCTGATTCCTACCAGTGAGTATTTCTATCTGAAGGTGATGCCTCTGTGAGTTTCAGGGCCTCTAGTTTTACTCCAGAGAAGAGAGCACTGAAATCGTCGCTAACGCCTGCTTGCGAGCCACCGCAGCTGAAGAGCGTAAGAAAAATCACTGCGCTGCTGCCGCCGTGTGCTCGCAAACAAATAATCATTGCATCGCATGCTTGCGTGCCCCCAAAGTGCTCGCTACTCCCAAAGATCATCGCATCGCATGTTTGCTGGCCGCCGAGTGCTCGCTAACCCCGCATCATCGCATCGAAGTGCGGGCGCCGTGCGTCCGCAATTTTCCTCGCATCACGCCCGGAGTGTCGCTCTATCGCTGAGCGCCATTTCTTCTCATTGCAACAGGGTCACACACGCAACAGGCTCAGCGCACCATCCCCCCTTGCGGCAAGGATTCAACGCATCGCTAGCCTAGCGTGAAGAAGTTTGTCGCTTTGTCCCGCACGCATGCGCAAACTGGCGCATCATCTTCCCTTGCGGCAAGGATTCAACTCATCACCGGCCTCACGTGAGGAAAATCATTGCTACAGCTAGTTTTCAACATTTTGTTGGTTTTGCTACGAAATCCAGGTACTTTGTAAGTAAAAGGGTCGCAGAGACTACTGCCTTGAACTGAACTCCTATTTGCACACTCTGATCTATTTTTACAGCATTTCAGGAATAATCCTATTTTACAGTATTGTGAAAATCTTAGACGAAATCTAATAGAAATGTTGTATTTGTGGCTCTTGTTTGATGATAAAGCACTGCCACCTGAGGGATAGCTTAGGGTTGGAATGACTGGCCTATGTGTACATTGAGAGATTGCTCAGTTATGTGAAGCCTGGATATGTCATTTGTTTCTTAACAGCGGCATACCTCTGCTGCTTAATGCAAATATCTTTTTTTTGTCCTTATTCACCAAGATAGCACTTCCCCCAAAGGACTGGGCTGTACAAATACTGCACACATTTGTCTTTGCCCGAGGCTGTCCTGCATCAATCCCCTGGAGCACGGCTCACCTAACACCTCTATACTTGGGAAGAAAGTGGGATTCAGAGCCAGTCATGGTGTACTCATTGGACACAATTCTTTTGCCATGAATCAAAACATCCCCAAAGCACCCCCCCCCCCGCGCTTGATCACAAGATAGTTTTCTTGTTGAGCTCCAAGTAATAAACAATTGTGGATAAACCTTCTCTCGATGTTGGGACCAGTATTTACGTATCAAGATTCTGGCTAAAAGACTCAAGTAAAATAAGAGGCTTCTATCTACCTCCATCAAATTACCATCCTATGCTTCCACGGTTCTAAGGATGACTAGAGAGGGGCTTACCTAGATATCCTATTGAAATATTTCATTGATTGGCTTACCTATTTCCTCTCAATAGAATTGCAGTGGGCATCTTACGAAGAAATGATGGTCGTCCTTCTGAATTGGGTGCACTTTTTACACCTGCCTTCATCTCGAGTAGAGAGCTTCACAAGCTTTTTGGGGGACCAGTAGATTCTGTGGATGATGAAAAAACTGTTCCTTCTCAGTGATACAGATTTAACCATTGAATACAAATATTTCAAAGATCCTTACCATCAGTTTCCTGTCCTAGGTGAAGGCGAGTCTGGTTCCCAAAATTGATAGGGTACTGATTGTCTCTCTTTTCATATTACAATAAGGCTGCATACCAATAGAAAAAAATCTTACTCCTGGAGCCTGAAGTTGTCGAGCAGCTTTTGTCTCAAAAATGTTTCTTTTAGTACATTTTTGTTTTGAACACCAAGATTTTAGTTCTTGATAACCAAAGCGAAATATACTCCCACGTATCTGTCAATACAAATCCTCCCAAGAGAGAACCTCCCCATCTTCAATTAATTGTCCCAATTGTACTATACCACCACTGATCAATGCCATTTTTACGTCCTCCTTCAGGAGCTCTGCTGAACCAGGAGAGTCCTAATTTGGCACCACCAGCACCATATGGTACTGAATACCAAGAATACACCTTACTTCATACCACATACATGTGGTTGATCTCAATATCATAAGCCTTACTTTTAAAGAACATTTTGGAGCACCAAATGTATATGAGAAATGTTCCCTGTATAATCTTCTCATCATCTTTTGGAACAATACACCCATTTTGGACTTTATTGAGGGAACCAAACAGCTCTCAGAACACTTTAATCTGAAAGCGCATCACTACAATTTCACATCAGGGAGGCTCTGGTCAGTTTTTGACAATTTCTTTTTAAGTTTTTCATAAGAAAGTCTGGGGGATTTGGACTTCCAAATAAAGCTATTTATTTTAAATTGGAGTTTGGTCGGGGAGATTTCTCAAACCCTAACAGGATATTGTCAAATATAGAAGTAATTTTCACAAGGACAGACATTTTTACTAGATTAATTCTTCCATACGTCTTTAATGGTATATATTCCACCTGGTGTGTGACAATGATGTCTAGATACCAAATTTCGTTTTTTTTCTAGTGTCTGCATATTCTATGTTTCATATTATTTCAGATTTTTCCTTATTAACGTGGTATCCAGAGGGACTACCAAACCCTTTAGTTATTTGATTAATTTTAATTAGCGACTGCTCGAGGTCAGCCGTGTATATTAATAAGTCATCCACATTATTACATAACAAACAATGCTGAAAGGGAGTTATTTTCTTCGGTTGTCTTAGCACTTGTTCTAGCAGCTCAATATACAGATTAAAGAGGAGATAACGGGCTGCCTTGGCGAGTCCCCATTTCTTTCTGGAAATTCCAAGTGAGATTCCAATTAATAAATAAGCTAGCTTGTGGTGATTCATATATTGCTTGTATGATTCTCACACATTCTTTTTTGATTGCAAATCGATGTAGCGCCTCCCACCTTTTAGTCCTTTTAAACCTATGGTTGTAATGGCTAGGGGACTGGTACCCACACTCCCTTGTGTAGGCATTATAGTGCTGTGTGTTGCCTCATCAAACGAGTGTACTTTGGTAGCGAATGCTTATGAAACCTTACACTGCTGTAAAACTAAGCCTCGGTGTGTCAGTATAACTGATATTAGGTATAATAGAATAGAAATGCGGGAACATTGCACAATGAAAACACTACTTTCTGCACTGCTTGTTTTAGTGTTACAATGACAAACTAGTATCCTTCTTGTTGCCCTGGTGCCCCTCTTGTACCCTATTCAAGGTTGTCCTTTTCTCTACCCACCAATACAAGTTGCTAAATTTAGTGTAGACATTTAAGAACTATTATAGAGAATATTGCCATTCTTATCAAATGAATTTTGTAATAATTTTTAACAAATGTTCCATTTTTATAATACACAATTTCCTTGCAGGATTTCGAAACAACATTGATATTTTAGTGAATTTGACACTTCATGTTCTGGGCTTCCGAACACATTTGTCGTGTTCTCCGGAGCGGCGCCACACAGCACAATATATTCAAGACACAGGTTGGTTCTAATACGCTTCCTTTATTTATATTTACATGAGCTGGTCACATGTACGTCCGTCCTGTTGCTCGTCCTGGTCAATCTGTCCTCTTCCTGTCCCCTGGCCGGATGTGGTGTCCGGTGACCTGGTCACCTCGTCATGACCCACAGGGTCCTAGTGTCCTACTGTCGGTCGCCCATCCCATCAGGTCACGACACCTCCCCCCTTGTTGCAAACAAATGTTCATGACACATTTATCACAATCACTGTCGCCCACCATTGACAGTCCTTATTCACAGTTACACGGAGAGAGAGAGAGAGAGAGAGAGAGAGAGAGAGAGAGAGAGAGAGAGAGAGAGGTGTTCTGTCAGTCTCGTCTGTCCTTCTCCCCAGTCTCTGCTTCCTACTTTTTTCTACGTAGTTTCTTGATCCCCTTGCACTCTTTCTTTGGTCGTCGTTTTCTGCCATCATCTTTCTTTCTGCTTTTCCGTTGTCCTCCAGCTGCTCTCAATTTGCCAGCTGCTCTTTTTCTTTGTCGTTGCCCTCTCTTTGCGGCCTTGTCTCTGTCCTTCCGTTGTCCTCTTTCCGTTCCCTTTTCTTCTGTCTCTCGTCGTCTTGGCCATTGTTCTCTGCCCTCTGTTTTGCTTCTTGTTCCTTTCTTTCTACCACCGCTTTTTGTTGTATTTGTTTCCTCAATGATTCTCTTTTGTTCTCTTCCTCTTTCCTTGTTCTCTGAGTCTTCTCTTTGCTTGCTCTCAGACTCTCTGTTCTCGTCGTTGCATGTCATTGTTATAAGGCCCATCGTTTGAGCTGTGCGATTGCTCATCAGGCATGGCCCTGGGACCTCGCCTTGTAGAACATGAATGTCCTCCTTCTTTATTCTATTCTTGTATCTCAGTTCCTCTGTGAATTTTCCCAAATTAGTTATTTGTTTCCTTGCCCCCCAGGTAAAAACCTTTGTCTGGGACGCTCGCAGTGCCGGTTTGACTTCCATTCTTTCATATTCCGATATGCACATGACATTGCATGTTGCACCACTGTCCAGTATAAAGTCTGTTTCGTGCTCTCCTACTCTTATCTTTGCCTGGTCTGTCTTTCCTCTGGTGCTTCTGTCTTCTGGCTGTGTTGTCTCTCCTGCTTCTTCTTCCTCGCTCCGCTCAGTGTGCGCCTCGGACATGTGGTATAATCTTTCCACTTTCACTTCTTCCTCTTCTTCCTCTGACCCTCGTGATGAACTTCTCCTTTCATTGTCAACATATCTTTTTTTTTTTTAAACCTTTATTCGTAACAAGTGGTGGAAGACAAGCATGAGATCATCAATGACATACATACAAAGCATATAACGATACAGGTGTGATGAAGTGCAGCGGCATACAGAAAGTGTTCAGGTGACATATCCAGAGGGAGAAGTCCAGTGGGCAGAAATAAGGTCACGGCAACAGTAGGGGCCTGGGACGTGACACACCATTACAGAGCATATAAACACACCAATAATACGGACAGCAAGCAAATAACGGTCCAAAGGGGAGAGCAGTGGCAGGGCCGCGAGCACATACGCACAGCGTAGTGGCCCCCAAGGTAAGGCATCATAAACTGCATCCCAAGAGAGGGGGCAGTAAAGCCCCGTTCCCCAGTCAACGGTAATAACATACTCCTCACATCGAGAGAGGCCGCAGTGCATACATAGGGACCCTCACAGCACGTGGACTGGGCAAGAGGCAGAAAAAACGTACAATCCCAACAAACTAATCCACATTAACCCACCCCAACCCGATCAGCACTGTCCGAATCAGAATCCTGCACAGTCCTGGTAAGAAGGTACACCTGCAATGGACTCCAAAAGTCTCTGGGCCTGCAGCGCACAGGCATCAATTCCGCGTAAACATTATATTGGTCCTGACAATAAATGACATCTCTCAGCCAGTCATCGAACCGCGGTATCCTGCCCCTTCCCCAGCAGCAGGCCACACGCCTCTTTGCCAGCAGCAGAGTGACATCCACAAACCTACGATACATTGCTGGCACCGCCCTGGTATAACCCAACAACAGGACCAGAGGGTCAAATGGCACTCCATTGTCGGTCATAGCCTGAAGAGCATCATGGACCCGCACCCAGTACTCCAAAATCACCCCACACTCCCACGCCAAATGGAGAAAATCAGCACCCGTCGCTTGACAACGAGTGCACCTGTCATCCTCCGCTAGTCGGAACCTGAGCTTCCTAGCTGGGGTGTAGTAAAAGCGCTGTATGAATTTGTAGTGTATGATCTTTAGGCGGCAACTAGAGGAGATGTTAGCGGTCACACCACAACAATACTTCCATTGGTCATCAGAAATGGAGATGCCTAGCTCAGCATCCCACTGGGTCCGCACTCGCCCAGGTGAGACAGCACGTTGTCTCCTGATGGCACTATACAATCGAGACACCAAGTGACGTCCATCAGAAAGCAACAACTCATGGAGTGGCAGGGTCACCCCCGGCTCACCGGGGAACTCAGGCAACAGTGATCTCAGGCCCTGGCGCAGCCGGACATAGTAAAACATATCAAGTGGGGAGTACGCCCCATCCCCGAAGAATTGCTCCAGGGTACGGAAGGTGCCCTCACGAAACAGGTCACCCCAGGTGTGAATCGCAAGACGACTGCACAGGCGTCGGAAACCAGCTTCCTGCAGAAGAGACAGGGCAGGGTGATACAGCAAAGGCAACGCAGGCGAGTAAAGAAAAGCAACATCCAGCACCTTTGCGATGCGCTTCCAGGCATCAACAGTGCAGGTGACCGTCGTTTGGTGTGTGTCAATGTCCTCAACACGACCTAGGACCATGCCCTCCAACGGGAGAGAATGAGCGACCCACTGTTCGGCGGCCACCTGAGGCATGAACGGCGAGGGGCGCATCCAGTGGTAGGCGAAGTGCGCTTGAGCGCTAACATAATAAAGTTCAAACTCAGGGACGTCAAAGCCCCCATCGACGTAAGGCAGCGTCAGCGTAGACCACGCCACTCGTGGCTGTTTACCCCCCCAAAACAACCGAAGCAACTCTGAGCGGAGACGTGAGAAAAAATAAGCCCCAGGATAATACGGAATGTTTTGAAACAAATACAGAAAGCGAGGTAACACCACCATCTTGATGAGAGATGCCCTGCCCGCCATAGATAATGGCAAAGAACTCCACCTCGTGATGCTGTCTGCCAAGTTAGTTATAGCCACACCGTAATTAAGCCGTAGTGTCTCCTCCTTGAGCAGTGACACAACAATACCCAAATATCGCAGGTCGGAGTCACACCACTCCAGGGGGTAGTCAAGTGGGAAACGGTGGACCGCCGCAGTGAGTGGAAAGAATTGGGATTTCTGCCAATTGATATGAACCCCAGATACACCACCAAAGACTACAAACTCACGTAATAACGCATTAAGATTCGACTGTGGGTCTTTCACATAGAGGGTAACATCATCAGCGTACATGGATATGCCAATCTGCCGCTGAAGGCAATTAAACGCACTCTGTTGATGCAATTGCCGTATCCTACATGCAAGAGGCTCTATAGCAATGGCGAACAAGAGGGGGGAGAGTGGACACCCCTGCCTGGTACCTCTCGTGATCGGGAAAGGGGAGGACAACACATCATTTACAACCACTCTGGCCATAGGGTCAGTGTAGAGTAGTTTAACCCACGAGATAAATATCCTGGGGAAGCCCATTCTGCACAGGACGTCAATTAAATAACCCCATTCTACCGAGTCGAACGCCTTTGTCGCGTCTAGAAAAACAGCAGCCACCGGGAGCTCCGGGGAAATGGTCGGGATCAAGGAGAATAATGTGCGAAGGTTATGGGAGGTCGCCCGTCCAGGCACAAAACCTGACTGGTCAGGTAGTACTATAATGGGCATGAGTTCAGAGAGACGCACCGCCAATACCTTGGCCAGAATTTTAACATCGCAGTTAAGCAATGAAAGAGGCCTATAGGAGCCCACATCAAGAGGATCCTTTCCGGGTTTGAGTAAAGAGATGATAGCAACTTCCCTCATAGACCCTGGCAGGCGCCCCACTTCAAGGGATTCCTCGAAAACCTCCCGCAACACCGGAGCCATAATATCTACGTAACACTTATAAAATTCAGCGGGGAGGCCATCTAGGCCTCTAGCCTTGCCATTATTAAGCGACATGATGGCACTCCTGACCTCGTCGACCTCCAGGGGCCTACCCAGAAAAGCCCTGTGATCATCAGAGAGCCAGCAAAGCGACAGCTCATCCAAAAATCCCCCATATCTCACATCTCCGGAGTGCTGGGAAGTGTATAAGTGTGTATAGTGTTGCAGAAATGTGTCCCGTATAGTCTCTGAGTCCGTGCAGCGAGTGCCATCAGCCAAGACCAGTTCCAAGACATCTGAGCTGTGTCTCTGGTGCCTCGTAAGAGCCGCCAGGACCTTCCCCGGTCTCTCACCCTCACAATACCGTCTAGCTACCCAGTATTTTCCCCTATGCTTCGCTTCCCTGGCCGCTTCTTCCTCGTATTCCGATAGTTTACTCCTAAACTGGTGCATGATATCAGGGTCAGGGCCAGCAAGTAGACCATTCTCTAGTCGTTTTAGGTCGGCATCTAAATCAGCAAGTGTACGGACAATGGTCCTGAGTACCCCACAGCTCTTGGAGATAGTGAGCCCCCGAATCGTAACCTTGAATGCCTCCCATATTACCTCCACACTGTTCACAGACCCCTTATTCCTCGGAAAGAAAGCCTCTATCTCCTCACCCAATTCCGCCTTAAAAATGGGGTCCAGCAGGGCCGATGGGAATAGCCTCCAAGGCGGACGCGGTCGGTGTAGTCCAGGTACCGACACCACAACCCGAACCGGACAGTGATCAGAGAAGGTCCTGGGGAGGTGTGTCACCCCATGCAATCCTGCCACTAGCCCCCTGGAAAGGAAGATATAATCCAGCCTCGCCCAGGTACGGGCCTGTGTCGTGAAATGAGTGCCCTCCTTAACAGTGGGGTGTACATATCGCCAGCTGTCCACCAGCCCTGCCTCTTCCACAATGCCCCGCAAAACATCTCTGGCTTGTATATTGTACTGATGACTCCCCTCCGATCTGTCCTCAAGAGCCACCATTGCCAAATTAAAATCCCCCCCCCACACAATATGAGAAGCATCAACAGCAAGCACATGTCCCCACAGTGTAAGAAAAAAAGCTGGGCTATCAACATTCGGTGCATAACAATTCACAAAAAGTACAGCAAGCTGTCCAATCCTTCCCCACAACAGTACATATCTCCCATCAGAGTCCAAGTGTGATCCCAACTCCTGGAAGGCAAGTGATTTTTTAATCAATATTGCAACCCCCCTTGCATAAGAGGAGTACGAAGAGAACTTCCTCACAGTGGCCCACCTCCCACCAAACGCATATGTCGGTGACCGGCCCAGATGTGTTTCCTGTAAAAGTGCCACCTGTACGGCATGTAGGTCTAGATACTGCAACACATTTCGGCATTTCCTGGCATCATTGAGCCCACGCACATTCCAAGAAAGAATCGAAATCTTATCCAACACTGCGATCGCCATCACTCATAGGGTATACGTGTCAAAGAGCCCCGCACACCCGCATCAGGCACACCATACGAGCCACGATAGGAGGCCGCAGCCACCACACCACTACCCCACCCAGTAACAAGAAAAGCACAATCAACCATGTCGTCTTCCAACCCCAGAACCAATCCCCCCCCCCCCAAAACCGGTCAACGCACACCAGTGCAACAGGCGCGCAGCTCCATACGGGAACATCCAGAGCGCATCGCATCCAACAAGTGAATGTACAGGGTCCAAAAAGTCCCTACCTCCCACCGCCCACCTGACCAACCCCAAACTGTCAGGCCCCCCTACCACCCCCCCTCCCCACACCCCAGGCATCCATCCACACATCCAAAACACCATCCGCACAACAAAGTAAAGTGTGAACATAGTAGGGGAATTCCCGTTGGGGGTGCCCACCAGAGGTGCACTTCACCACCCCCTCACACTATGCCGCCCTCCCAGCCGATGAGGCAAAGATACAAGGCAGGCACAGCGGTAGGGTGGGTGCCCGGAGCAAGAATAGGAACACAACCTCAGCCAACGCCAACCCAACAGTCACACCATGCAGCCTCACAGACAAAACACAGAGGACCACCCATCAGCCCACAATATCACACGCTTCGGAGAGGCAGCAGGCAGCGGCAGGTGAAACAATGTCAATAGGAAGCGTTCAACACAGTCATCATGCCATCAAAAACCTGATCAGGGGTCTTCCTCCTCCCCCGCCGATTGACGATCGTTCTGTCCCATCCCATCCTGGCGGTCAGCAGCGGCACGTTCCCTCTGCAGCCGCTTCACAAAGTCTTCCGCCTGCTGCGGATTCGTGAAGAAAGTCTGCTTCGCCTGATGAGTGATCCTTAATTTCGCAGGGTAGAGCAAAGCGTAGTCCACCTGGAGGTCCCGAAGCTTCTTCTTAACCGCCAAGAATTTTCGCCGTTGTTCCTGCACCATCGGAGTGAAGTCAGGGTATATCGTGAAATTGACACCCTTGAAGGAGAGTGAGCGGGAAGTGCGGGCCGCATGAAGAGCCGCATCACGATCCCGATAGTTCAGGAGGCGAGCAATGATAGGGCGTGGGGCCGCACCGGGGGCCGGTCGCGGTCCAAGCGAACGGTGCGCCCGTTCTACAATAAACTGGGTCGAAAAGGATCCCGCCCCAACTGCCCCAACCAAGAGCCTCTCCACATACGTTTCCATCTTTCCAACATTTGTAGACTCCGGCACACCTACTACGCGAATGTTGTTGCGCCGACTTCTCGCCTCCAACTCCTCGTTCTTAGCGGCTATTACACGTAGGATATTGTCCATCCGCGCCAACTGAGTGGTATGAGTGGCCGCAGTGTCGTCGTGATCGGAGATACGCTGTTCCGCCGTGGTCAGGCGCTCCTCATGGACATCAAGTTTCTGTACCACCGCGTCCATGCGGGAGCGGGAGGATAGTTTGTCCACCTTATCCACAATGGTGGCGAAGCCTTGCCGCATCTCCTGCATCATCTGCTGGAAGTCAGGGGTGGACGGTTGCAAAACAGCATCAGCGGCAGTCGGAGGAGGAGATCGCGAGGTACCAGCCTCCTGTACCAGGCGGGTGCCCCTTCTGGAAGTCGCCGAGTCAAAGGAGAGCTTAGGTTGCTTATTATCAGGTTTGCCCATGGTGGTACACACAACACACGCACCAATGTCGTAAGCAGGGAGGCCTGAGGGTTGAATCTCGTAAGCAAGGCCACGGTCAACACAGCGACACACACAGCAGGGGATGCCTCGTAAACAATGTCAAAATTGGGTCGCAGAGTGTACACCTCCGTACAAAACCACCAGTAGATACAGTACAGACTCGCCAGGTGCCAAAAGAGCTGCCGCTGTAATAATACCAGGAAGTAGTCCAGGGGGGCCAAGTGATGACCCTGTCCACCACACCTTGAAGTAGAGAGGGCTGAGCCACTCACAGTCCGCAATCAGTGACTGCGTGTAGGGGTCAGCCCCAGCTGTGTTCCGCAGGGGCCAGGGTGGTGCAAACCAGGATCACGGGGCAAATCAGGCACAGCAGGGGACAGCCATGGGCCGTGGTATGTGAATGGCGCTAGCGCCGTGCAAACCACCAGAAGGGACTCGCCGCGTAGCCTATCCCAGCCGGCTCCGCAATACAACGGCCGCTGCAGTGGAAAAGGGCGCCAAGAAGCAAAAGTCCAGGTCCGCTGTGGTACATGCGTTAATATCGCCCACAGCCCCTATGCCAACGCAAGAGTTGAAACACAGCAGGGAGTGACAATGCAGTCCGCGGGGGCACGCCGCCAAACAGACGAGTATAGCAGGCTCCACAAGTATGCCAAACACAATGGTGCCAAATGAGCGAGCAAACGGCCCCCCCGTAGTGCAATCAGACAAGGTCCTCTCACCAGCAGCAGATCACCTCAATGTACAGCACGCCGTCCGCTGGCGCCCAGGGGTAGACCACAGAAGGGGGCACGAGCAGGCAGGCATGCCCCGCCACTCCCCTCCGTGTGATGGCCGGCGGTCCACTCAGGGGCGATGTCCACGCACCTGTCAGATCTCTACAGGGACAGCTCAGCGTGACCCCCGCGATGTCGTCGCTTCACCCCTGCTCACGATCGCCAGCCACAGGCGCCAACGCCGGTCGCGTCCATACAGGCAGCAAAGGAAAGTCCCCGAGGGGGGAGGGGACAGGCCTCCTCCCCTCGTGACAAGCAGCGGGCTGGAGTAATCCGGGACGCCGGACAGCGGAACGCCAGGTCTCCTGAGCAATAGGCGGTGAATCTTCAGAGACCACAAACTCAGGATCGGAACCACCGATCAGCGCGAAAATCGAGCCGAGTGTAGAATACACTCCTCCAAGGCAGAATCTCGGGTCAGATCTGGGGTCAGCGAGGATCCGAAGGATAACTAGCCGGATGAAAGCTCCGGGCTGCAGGAGCCTCACGGCAGTGCGGCCATGCTGCAGTGCGCCCTCTAGCGCTCCCCCTTGTCAACATATCTGACATGTCTTACTGTCGATTCCTGTCGCCTTCCCGTTCTCCCCTTGTCATCTCCTCTGAATTGTGCACCTTGGCACATGCTGGCGTAGTGATTTCTTCCACCACACTTTCTACACGTCTGGCCAAGTGCTGGGCATGGACCTCTGTGTGGAAATTCCATTCCACACTTGTAGCATGTTCTTTCTGGTCGTCTTCTTTCCATTTGTTCCCTCCAGTCATT
This sequence comes from Lissotriton vulgaris, assembly GCF_964263255.1. Classification (NCBI taxonomy): domain Eukaryota; kingdom Metazoa; phylum Chordata; class Amphibia; order Caudata; family Salamandridae; genus Lissotriton; species Lissotriton vulgaris. Next base: position 915,397,055 of record NC_141695.1, read on the forward strand.
CTTCCATCGGTCTGTGCGATATGTCGTGAAGTGTGCGTTTTCTATTTCAGCGCTCTTCCCTCTTTCCATTTCTTTGGCATGTTCCGTTGCTCTCGCCTCTGCTCTCGCTAGGGACAGGATGTTCTCCAATGAGGTCGGTTCCTTTAGTATTCTTGCTCTGAATCCGGTGTCGAGACAGCCTTCTATGATCCGTAGTCTGATCGCTTGCTCGTTGTCGAATTTGTCAAACTCACAATGAGTTACCAACTTTCTCAGTCTTGTTACGAAGTCATCTAGTGTTTCGCTGACTCGTTGACATGCAATGGTAAATGTATATCGTTCGAAATCAATGTTGCGCTGTGGGTCGAATTTGGCTGTTAGACATTTCTTTAGTTGGTCATATGTTTTTGTTTCCTCGGTAGGCAGTGTCACCAGTAGTTCTTCCACGTCATCGCCTGCTAAGTTCAACATTAATCCTAGCTTCTTTCCGTCTGCTACATCTGTATCTTGTGCATATCTTTCAAACCGTCTGATCCATTTCTCCCACCTTATCCCTGTTTGTGGCTCCGATAGGTTGAAAGGTATGTGGTCTCCTGTATTGCGCGCTGGGCTTTGGATCTGCCATTCTTTCCTTCTTTCTTTGGTCGGCTCTTTTCTTTTGTTTCCTTTCTCTTCTTCTTTTTCTCTTCTTTATTTTATTTATTTCTTTATTTCTATCTCTTCCTCTGTGATTTCAGCGCTCTTCTTGGCACTCTTTTGTTATTTCTTCTACTGTCTCTTTACCGTCTTTATTTCTCTTATGTGTCTTTGTTTGGTCTTTATATTTCTTTTTCTTATTGTTTGTGTTTCTTTGTCTTTTTCTTCTTCTTTACTTCTCTTACTTTTGTTGCTCTTTTGTCTCCTTACTGTCTCTTTCTTTCTCTTTACTTCTATTTCTTTGTTGCTCTTTATCTCTGTTTTCAATGTCTCTTTTTCTGTTAATTTAGTCTTTTCCTTCCCTTTTTTTTTTTTTCGCCTGGCCTTGTGATGGCCGCCTTGTTATTTCTGGTGTCTTTTTCGTCCCACACAAAATGGCTGCCGTCGCTCTCGCGAGATTTCGATCTAAAATCTCGCCTTTCCTGACTCCAAGATGCCCTCCTTGCTGATCCTGTGCCTTGATTGGTCCGGCCGCCTGGTTCAAAGATGGCCGCCAAGACTTCTGAGCTCTCGCGAGATCTCGCGCGTCAATTCAAACGAGCTCGCGCCTCAATTGCAAGTGGTCGCGCTCTTACCGCGATCTGTTGTACGCTTTCTTGTCCGTCGGGGTGAGCACCCGCGTCGCCTCTTCACTCTTCGTCCTGGCGCATCCAGGGTGGGCACCTGGTATTCTGCGATGCTGTCCAGCCCAGACATGCGATGTTTTCCGCGTTGGTTCGTATCCCACCCTCGTCGCCAGTTGTCGTGTTCTCCGGAGCGGCGCCACACAGCACAATATATTCAAGACACAGGTTGGTTCTAATACCCTTCCTTTATTTATATTTACATGAGCTGGTCACATGTACGTCCGTCCTGTTGCTCGTCCTGGTCAATCTGTCCTCTTCCTGTCCCCTGGCCGGATGTGGTGTCCGGTGACCTGGTCACCTCGACATGACCCACAGGGTCCTAGTGTCCTACTGTCGGTCGCCCATCCCATCAGGTCACGACACCATTTGAAAACATGGTTGGTATTATAGCATATGCTATGATGAGGCACTGCATCTGTTTCTGTTGGAGTGACTTTGTGATAATATTACCCATCAACCACGCATTCTGTGTGTTATGGGTCATGAAGCAATGCTTAACGCTTGATGCTTATTTCATTGCAACTTATTTCACTTCATTCATTTGTCAGTTGTTAAGCCTGGTGACTTCCTGCATGGATATAGCTAAGTCATCTCATATGAGAACTGCTCGCTGTGGGGTTCAAATTAAGCTATTTTATTTTGATTTAGAATTGCAAAAATTCTTGACTCTAATTAACAGGAGGTAATATTGACAACTGGTTACCACTCCTCTATTCAGTCTTAGGAAGAATGGAAGATGCGTTTGGCATCAAAGCCAAGACCTGGTAATCACATATCCCAAACCGGGTGAATGAACCCAGTAAGCTTAATTTTCTGATACAAGTACATTTGTCCGGCCCCAAACAACCATATGCTGCCATGTACCGATGATCAGAGTAAAACATGGACCTTTAGCTAATAGTTAGACAGAAGCGTACTTCTGACTTCATGAGCTCATTGTCATTTCATAGAAGGAACTTTCGAACAATTGTCAAAAATTGTAATTTTCTTGTACTAATTCTGAGAAAACAGTGTCTAAAGTGCTTTCTAATAGAATCTGTAAAAGCTGCTTTTTAGCTGCCAAATCACTCACTTCCCTTTTTAAAAAGATCTGTCAGTATGTTTGTTAAAATTCACTAAAACATGTTTGCAGTAACCGTATCAGGTTTGATCAATATGTTTAAATGCACAATTTATCACTTTGTTTTCTTGTATTTTTCTAAGGATAACTCTGGTTGACCTCTGAGCCCCCTCCCAAGTTCGGGTCTAGTGTCGCCCCTGCATTCAAACTCACACACATATTTGCACGCAGTACTTCTACACATGTAATTCGTTTAAAAAATATTAAAAAACTGATGAATCAGTTCAGAGAACCAGAGAAAATGATACAAGAGAAAATTAAAGCAAAAGAGGCAAACATGAGAGTTGAAGAGAGTGAAAGACAGAAAAAGAGAATGCACTTGTAAGAGCAGAGAGAGAGGCTAGAACTAGAGAAAGAGGGAGAGCGCGACATTACCAAAATGTGAAAGTTAGAGAAAGAGATGTTACTTGAAATGAATGTGTTGTTTACAGCACATAGCCTTCTCCATCAAATTGTTCACACAGTTTGACAGACTGTGAGCTTGCAGACCTGACCACAGAGCAAGCTGTGGCGATTGCCAACAACACTCACAGTAACTCTGCATTAGATGCCTCCTTCCCTACACACCATCATCTTGTCAAGATGAGAAACTGTAAGAGGGGTATCTGGTGAGGGCTGCAGGATATGGTATTGTATGGAAGTGCATCTGTGGCTTGGGTATGGAGGTCTTCAATGTCCACTCACTTTATCTGTTTACCCGAAATTCATTAGGAACTAGCAGTGATGGGCAGTGGGAGGCTAGCACTGGGAAGGTGTGGGAAACACTACTTGTGGGCACTCTGAGAATGAGACATGGGCGGGCGTATGTGGGGAAGTAGGAAGAGAAGACTCAGTGAGCCATGTTAAAGCTGACACTGGAGAGCAGTCTGAAGAGCTGATAATGGTGATCAGTGCGGGAAGCTAGCCCTGGGAGAGCATGATAAGCTGTCACTGGTGTGCATAAAGAACTGTTCATGGTCAGTATTAAGCAGCTGTTACTGATGGGCAGTATAAAGGCTGTTACTTCTGCTCAGTGTGAGGATTTGGCACCTCTGGGGAGTTTAAGTACGTGGCATGGGTTGGCAGTGTGATCAGAAGGCACTATGAACAATTTGAGAAGTGTTGAGTTCCCAAATGACATCCAGACGAAGTGTAGAGGGAACTCCTTTAATTCCAATCTTAAACCCCCAAGTCAGCAGGGGAGAGCGGACACAGCCGCCCGCAACAGCCTTTCCAATCTTCTCTCTCCACTCTAGAATCTCCCAACCATCACCAAGGCGAGCACACGCTCCAGCCTTAGCTTGGCAACAATACAAGGTGACTTGAGCGGAGCTCGAGCACCAACTCAACAAGAAGCTGGGAGTGAGGGCATAAGAAAAGTCTGGTTGTCATTATGCGGGGCTGTCACAGCAGGCCAGAGGGAGAAGATGCCATGGTAGGCAGCATTAAACGATTGCACTGGTGGGAAGTGTAAGGAACCCATAATGGAAATAATGTAAGATAGGTCCAATGATGCACTATTTGAGAAGCTTGTACTCATGGACACTATGATAAGGTAGGATGTTGGAGCCGTTGTGCAGAGTGAAAAGCATGCAACAGAAGTCAGTTAGAAATTACCATGAGGAAGGGGGCATTGTAAAAAGCCAACTTTCCTGGTAGTGGCGTAAAATGTAAGAGTCATGTGTACTGCCAGGAAAATGTACTACGGGGTCTGTTATAATACAGAAGGCATCACAAACAACCTGTATATTGAGAAAGTGGCTGTTTTTATTATTTAGGTACAGCAAATATAGTGAAAAGCTAGATCTTTATCCAGAACATGTGATTTTGCAGTAAATCTGATCAGAAGTTTTTGAGAAATGAAGGATCACAATTTATAAACGTCTGGATGGTTGGGTCTGCAGGTCTCTCATGAGAGTCACATGGTTCTTCAATTTCAAATAATAATGCAATCTGATTGGTTGAGGTGGCTTTTTTTCTTCATCAGCCACCTTGCTCCCATGTAAATGAAAGGCTCCAGCAAATCCCACGGGAATTCACACTCTGACTGACTGCCACAACATGAAGATAAATGTTGTGGCCGCCAATACAGGACACAAGAACTCAGTCCCTTTGTCCTTAAAATTTAAGAAAAAAGAATGTGTAATGGGGCAGGGTAGGAATACCCTGACCCATTGGAGTAATGACTTCTTCCCCACCTGAATCAAAACACAATTGGGAGGGTTCCACAATCACTTGGGAGGCAACTATTACCAACTATAAAGGACCCTCTGCTCCTGTGCCACTCTCAGAATTACTATACATTTTTTTTAAAGGGGGTGAGTGTCTGTGCTGGGTTGGCTGTGCTGAGTGCAGAAAACTCTGCAAACTCTGGGAACGGAGCTAAGTTCACCACCCAGGCCTAGTCAAAGCAAGGGGTGTTGTGAAAACCTTAGCTGTTCATCACCCCAGAGTTGATTTGTACATCAGACATAGCTAGGGTCACCTCAAAGGAGGTAAAGCTCCAAGCGGCCCAACATAAAGACAGTTACAAGCACTTCATAATGGTGAAATCCACAAATAACATGGACATGCATTTAACCCTGGATATGTCAGCCTAGCACAGGGGACTGTTGATGTACTTTTGATTAAACCTGTTTCCACTGTTGCTGATGGGATGGCATAAACCATTAGATCGCCCTTTTTACAAAAGTGATTTGACTACTGTACTAGACACTTTACACATTGTTTTTATTTGCCCTAACTGGTCAGCCTTAAGATGAAAGAAAGTTTGCCCTGTCTTTTTGCCTATGAAGTTTAATCAAGTGAGACCAGCCTTGTTATACCTGCAACTATTAGACTCACCTGAAGTCTGCTGCTTTTTATCCTGGTTTTTGTCAGGGTTTTATATTGCTAATTAATGATAATATTATTAATTCTGTGTTATAATGTTATTTTAATAATACATTTTCTTAATAACATTCTTTCGACAATTGTATACGGAAATTGAATAAAGATATTTATGATGATGATGATCAGATTATTGGTTTAAAGTGGCCAACATTATTTCCTACTAACATAGTGGGCCCTCAAATTGAGGATTTTGTGGTTAGGTTTATTAGGATGAGCCCCCACTTTGTTCATTCTGAGCCAGTTCTCCCTTATTATTAGAAGCCTCTTATTTTATGTCTCTAAATTTTAAATACGCTAGACAAGCATTACTGTATTTGCAATTTTTAGATAATTTTGTTGACTGCTGCTATTTATCTAGACTTTTACCAGGGGTGATTGTATGCTTATATATAAATTTGCATCTTCTGGATAGCTCATGTGTTCACTAAAGATTTTTAACTGTTTAATTGTTTTTACTGTGCTTTTATATTTGCTGTTATAGTTACATGTATCTCAAGTAACTATAACTAATGCCCTAAGATTTCTATAACTCGCACCCTCGCCATGCACAGTTTTCTCACCAATAATTTTACAGCAACTTTTGCAATGGTATTATCAATGATGTCCTAGAAGATGGTATAAGAGATGTAATATGTGGGGTAATTAGCAGTGCATGGTGAGGGCGCAAAATATAGTTACCTTAGGGCACAAGTTGTAGTTACTTAAGATAAGTATATCTGCTGAATTTCTATGATCTTGTGTGTGTAAACTTTAAACCTAACTATAATATCCCTGTAACTTTTGTTTTTTTCAATTTCTAAGATTTTTTAAAAATTCTATTTCCTAATTATAATGTCCCTTTGATCTTGAAATCTTTCAGTAAACTTCTATGATTATTTTAATGCTATTTGCTAACTAGAATGTCCCTGTAACCTTTGTTTTTTTCATTGAAGTTCCAGTTTTTTTAACACAAAGTAATATTTAATTACTATACGTTAATTCAACTGCCACACGCCTGTGCGCAGTGAGGGTTGGCTGTAGGTCAGGCCTTGTGGCCAATCCTCAAAGGCAGCCAACCTGCAGGACCCCTCCCCAGGCAGGTTTGGTCCCCTTTGCCCGGCAAATGTTTGAGGTGAAGGGGAGAACGGCCTCCCTCCCTGGGCCAATTTAGGCCTTAGGGACACCATTCCCTGGGGCCCAGCATATTAGGAGGGTGAGGTACTTGTGTCCACCTCCCTGGGCCACTTTTGGCCCCAGGGACCCCATCCCATAGGGCCCAGCATATGTTTTGTAGGGAAAGGGGTGCATGGTGCCAATCAATGAGCCATTCCAAGCCTGTGTAACCCCATTCTCAAGAGCCTACTATTTTATTTATGGCGAGGGGGCATGAAGAGCCCATCCCTGAGCTGATTTTGGCCCCAGGGTCCAGATCGCCCGTGGACCAGTTTTATGACAATCTGGAAGGGTGGCCAATTTTGGCCCTGGGGACCCCACCTCCCGGTGCCTGGCCAAAGTTAATAAGAGGGAGGGGCAAGCAGTTCCCCTCCTTGTGCCTATATAAGCCCTAGGGACCCCATCATCCAGGGCCCGTACCTGGATGATGATAAGGGTGGGTGCCGCGGCGGGAGCCCCAAGGCCCCTGTGGCACAGCTAGCTGCCTGCATTCAGCGGGAGCCAGCATTGCTCCTGCCCGCAGAGAGCAGCTGAAAATCTGCTCCCTGTCGTTGGAGCAATATTTAGATCTGTATCCCTACCTGCATCACTGAAGGTGGGGAAACAGATCTGAAGTCTGCTTTCAGCTGGCAGGAGCATTTTTTAAAGCTCCCACCAGCTGCGAGCACACTTCATGTTCGCTCTCGCTTGGCAGGAGCTTTGATGTTGCTCCTGCCAAGCAAGAGCAAACGCAGATTTCCCTGCCCACACCAGTGCGGACAGAGAAGCAGCTATGTCCTGGGGTTGGGCACTGAGGCACATTGCTAGATCTGGCCCTGTTTGATGGGGTTTCTAGGGCCATTATTGGCTCCAGGATGGGGGGGGGCAGCATTATGGTCCCTGGGGCCAAAAATGGCTTGGGGCGGGGGGCTATCTCCCTCCTCTCCCTCTTTACACTACAGCCTGGCCCGGAAAGATGGGATACCGTGGGCATAAATCAGCTTGGTGAAAGGGCCTCACTTGCCCCCCCACCCTCAGAATAAGTATATAAATCCCCCGAGATAAACCCACCAAGGGGCTGGAAAAAAAGACAAGCGTGGGAGACCGAGTATAAAAAAAAAAAGTTGCCATGGATTTGAGGTATGAATTCCAATAATATACTTTTGGTCCCAGGCAGTATCCCTGTGGGACCACATCACCCGGCCTATGGGTTCGAGATACTCCTACCCTGCCCCCTTTCGGGTTCTTTTGTGTCGTTTTGGGACTCCCAAGATGGCAGACACCACCTCCTGGTTTAAGTGGTGGCAGCCAGTCAGATCTCATCTTGAGATCTGTTGGATCCGCAGAGGATCCGTGTCCCTAGATATACATAAATGCTTTTGTTTAATAACTCCAAGACAACTGAACCGATTTACACCAAATTACAAAAAGCACCCTTTCTGAACCACAATCTAGCGTTCTGCCAAATTTTGTGTATTGCCGTGTGATAAACAATCTTTAAATGTACTAGGCTTGCCAGTGGGAAAAGAGGGAATTCTGGGTAGAAGCATTGTTGGCCTTGTATTCAGTACCTATTTATATAACATTTACAGAGAGAGAGAGGGACAGAAATAGTGTTTATTTCTGTGTTTAGCTCCAGACCCATTGAAGTGTAAAATGTTCCTTTACCCACCCAGACCTCAGATTGATAACCAGTGAAGTCTCTGATTGTCGTATGTTGGTTCTCTGTTCTCCAGAGCTTGGAGGAATGGAGATTCGGTTTCTTGACTTCGCATCTTGCTCCTACAAGATCGTACATAACTAATCGTCCTTGGTTGTGTTTAGTCATGAGAAAAACAGGGGCCACTAGTCTCTTCCCCATCTTCGGTGCAGAACATTTCCAAGACTGCACTCAGCGCAGAAGGCAAAGAGGGGAAAGGGACATGAACGATGACCACAAGAAATGCAATTGATTTCCAGACACACAGCTTATCAGACAGGCTCTCTCAAATGTTCTGCTATCTTATTTGAGTGATAACTTTTTCGTCCTAAGCAGAGCATAAAACTACTGTTACTTTCTGCTCCTACTCAACTAAAAATACACATGATTATCATTTACGTGTATTTCACATGAAAGGTAACAACAATTCATGCAGGATCTGCAGATAACACAGCAAAAACCCAAGAAACAGTTGTGAAATAAAATTTTGGGTCATGACAAAATCCCAGGACGTCGGTGGAAGGTCAGCTAAGGGACCCAAAAGGCTTCCAACAACCCAAACAAGTAATATTTAACTCTCCCTATCGAACACTATCCTGAAGTCTCTAAATGCAACACTGTGAGTGGTTAAATATTTCCAAGGATGAAAGGAAAGTCTTTCAGGTGATGCAGCAGAAGAAATTTTAAGAAGCAGCGCTAACATTAAACTTCTAAGAGCTTCGAAAAACCATATCTGGCCCTCCCAATCCCCACAGATAAACCATTGCTGAGCTCTACACTCTCAACCATAGACCATGCAACAAAAATAATTGCAACCGTGCCGACCCACACTCATGGTAGGACCTTTCACCTGCACCCACTTCATCTGCCACAGCACACACTCACCAGCCCACTGATCAGTCCCACCTGAACACACCACAGACGCCACCTGAACAAAAATACCAACTCACATGCACCCTTCTCAACACATGCTCACTATGCAAGCACTCCACCAAGATTTGGGACCTCATTTCCACCCTCACACCTGATATGCTCTTCCTCAATGAGACCTGGCTCAACCCCACTTCTGCACCTGACATCGCCTCGCAATATCCAAAGAATTCAAGAGCACTCACCACAACCACATCAGCAAGGCTGGTGGAGGGATCCCTATCATACACAGGGAATCCATCCAATGCTCCACCACAAATTACAAAATCACCCCAGTGATGAAAAGCCTCAACTTCAGACTACAAACAGACAGCAAGCCCACCATCATACAGCAAACACACTAACTGGTTTATTACCTACTTTGCCATTGATTTAATCAACTACGTTTTCTGCCCCAGTCAGCCCAACACCCCCAAACCCTGCTATAACAAAGTCTCAAATGACACAAGGAACACCGTCACCACCACCCACCCCAACTCCTCCAACAACCTAGACGAGAACATCGTGAGGATTTGCCTTGTTATTGTGTGCACCGGAATTCAAGTGAGTCTCATCGCCGCTGTGTGCAGGTGCGTTGTGCACTGTGAGACTTTCATGAGGATTTGCCGTGTTATTGTGTGCACCAGAGTAAAGTGAGTCTCAGCGACGCTGTGGCCGTGATCTTCGTGCAGCCTGAGACCCGAGTGTGGAGTGCCCAGTGATCATGTACCCGGAGTGAAGGATAACTCAGTGACGCTGTGTGCGTGTGCTTTGTGGCAGCCTGAGATCTTCGTAAGTGAAGCAGCTCAGACCAGCAGTCCCAGAGGAGCTGAGTTGCCGGCCTGAGCCACCGTTGCCATTTCACAAAGCTGCATTGAACGCCCAGCTGCTGGACGAGGAGAGGAGAGTAGGTTCGTGGCCCCCTAGGTAACGTGTGTCGACTACTGGGGCGGTACGCGGGCTCAGAGGGAGACGCTCTCAGCTTCTCTCTCGTGTTGGAAGCCCGAGTCTCTGCTTTGGCTCAAATTGCGGCCCGTGTTGCCAAGGGAGTGGCGGTACAGGGGAAGGAGTGTGAAGCTGCACTTTGGGATTACATCGTACTGTGTTGGGGGCAACTGTGAGAGGCTGACTGCAGCTCAGAAGAAGAGGCGGAGATTCCGCCTAAGGCCCAGTGATCGGGGCCTGAGTGTACTACGTGATATTCCATTTCTGCAGAACGAAGTTCCTAATGGACGTATTACACATTGCATCAGTTCTGTATAATGAACTACCTGAATGTTGTATGATGCATTGTCTTGTTTCTGCATAACAAACTACCTGATTAGCGTATTGCGCATTGCATTATTCCTGCATAACGAATTACCTGATTAGTGTGTACGCATTGCCTTATTTTTGCAGAACGACATATCTGGTGGTTGTATTACACATTGCAATATTTTACCTTGCAGATTGCCTGATTGTTGTGTTACACATTGCATTCTTTTAATTGCAGTGTCTCTGATTGCTACGTTATGCTTTACAGTATTTTTACATTGCAAAAGTGCCTGATTCTAGCATCACAAACTGTATGACATGATATTAGGAGTACAGGGGAAGGTTTAGTGCTCATTGACATTGCCAGAACTTACAAGGGCTGGCTGGCCTAACAACCAGCCAGGAGAAATATATTCAGAACCTCATATGTTGGTTTTATATCATGTGGTCTTATCGTATATCTTTTTCCATAAAGTTAATCATTGGATTATTGTGAGCGTGGTTGCGAATACTTTACACATTTGCCTTGAAGATAAGCCTGGCTGCTCATGCCAAGCTACCAAGGGGGTGAGCAGGGCTATCTAAGAGGGTGACCTCCCTTTCCCTGACTTTGGAACGCAGGTCCCTACTTGGCCTAAGGTACCTACCTCAGCCAACCAGGGATCCCGAGTCTAACACTCCTCTTGCTTCTTCATCCTCTGCATGTTTCATAAGATACTCAATGGCTACCCCAAAGCTCAAAACACACCATGTCCAGCCAAGTGGACTATGGAAACACTATCTATGCAGGGATCACAGCTCACCTCCTCGGATGACTACAGATCGAACAGACCTCAGCAGCCAGACTTGCCCTGGATCTCTATAGATGAACCCACATCACCACCCACTTCAGAGGACTCCACTGGCTCCCTGCCTAGAAAAGATGCCAGTTCAAGCCCCTACCCCATGCATACAAGGTCCTACACAACTTTGGACCCGCCTAATTGAACCACCTACAGAACTTCCATCAGCCCATCATTCACCTCCACTGTCCGTGCCTTTCTCCTACCCTCACCCCAGGAAATCGACTTAGCAGATGCGGAGGTCACTCTTTCTCCTACCTAGCAGGACAGGCATGGAACGAGCTACCCTTTCATGTTTGGTTCTCCCCATCTCTTTCAGAATTCCAAAAGTCCTTGAAGGCCTGTCTGTTCAGCTAATAGACTAGACCCTGCCAGTGCCTGGATACCCTCAAGGGTGACAGTAAGCACTCTACAAATGTACTAATGTATTAATAAGTTGGAGTACCAGGAACACAGATGAAAGGCTGTGCCCAAGTAGAGGAACACAGGATCATGCAGAGCCCAACCAGAGGCTTCCTTACATTAACAGGGAGGGATGCCAAGCCTACTGCACTACGCTGGGTGTGGCTTTCACAGTTTGCGGATCCCTCAAACACTGGAACCTCAATCTGCAGTGGATAATCTAATGCCACTGTAGCTGGTACTGGTATGGGGGATACATCCACATATTTTGTGGTGCCTACTTGGGAACAGGATTAACTGTGCTGGTGATGGAGAGTTTACAACTGGTCAGCACATAGGTGACATCCACAACATGGATCGGCATCATTCTTGTCACACAGTATAGATGACATCTTGAATGGCAAAGGGTGAAAGGGGCAGCCAATAATGCATTAGACCAGAGGTCGATGGGAGTGGCAATGTGTGCCTGCGACAATCCACAATATATGCCAACAGAGCACAATTGATGATCAAATTGCACATGGAAGTCATACACAGTTGAGTAGAATGAATACTCCTGGGCCACAGCATGCTGCTATTACCCAGGGTCAATTAGTTCCCAGCCAGTTGCTTAACATTGTGTTCCCCCTTATGACTATCATACTAGTCAGAGGGGGTGAGATCTGTCCAAATTATCATCCATAATGCAACCTAAGTCTCCTCCTTCAGAAGTATCTGGTTCTGTTGCCACATTGAAAGTTGTTCAGACATAAGGGGAAAAAACTGCATGCTCCATGTTTGAAGCATAGAATCTTGCCAGAGCTAAGGTGTCTAATTCTAGATCAGGGCATTACAACTGTAGTAAGGTATTCCCAAGTTTGACTTGAACCCATACTTTACAGGCTGCTATTAACACTTTGAACATGATTTTTTTATTTTTATTTGGGGTGACCATATTTGAACAGGAAGGAGTTTTCTTCATCCACGAGATTCTTTCTTAAAACCCGTAAATGAGGGGGAATATTCTGTGTATTATCCATTACAAGATTTCTAGTGTTTTTGAGAAAAAAGGCCCTGTGATACAATTTAAAATTCGGTAAAGCAATCCCCCATCTATTTTTATTATGCAGTTTTTTCCAAGCAATTCGAACAGCTTTATTTTTTCATATGAAACTGCTCAGATCTCCAAGTGAATCCATGATTCTAAAAGTGTCTTAGTTTCCAAATAAATTCTCTTAAAATTGATGAAGACTAATTTTTCCAGATCCTTAACTATTTTTACACCAAGATATCTGATTTCTGACTTTTCTGATGGGGAATTTGCTGAGTCATTCCAAGCCATGGTCTCTGTTTTACCCGTATTTACTAAGTAACCAGAGATTTTCCCATAAGCTTCCATTTTGCCTATTATAAGAGGTAATGATGCCTCCGGACTTGGTGTATTGGTCATCAAAGCGTCAGCATATAATGCTTCCTTTTTCACCAATACATACATCTAAAGGGGGAATCCCATTTTCTAACCAAATTCTCCTGGCAAGGGGTTCAATGTATAAATTAAAAAGTAATGGTGACAGGGGGCAGCCATGTCTAGTACCGCGTTCTATCATGATCATTTGTGAAAGGGACCCATTTACCACCAACCTTGCTGTTGGTGCATCATATATTGATCATTGATCGTATCGTCTCTAAGACATTAGCACCTTGATCATTTCGTTCAATGACTTTGTATAAATAAAGCATAGGCACTTGCCAAAGCAGGTCCATATAATCTACTTTCCCCTTAACCAGGATATCTGACCTCCCTATCAACCCTCTTATCTGACATGGCGAGCACTTTTCAATTCTGTAACCACACCAGGTCTCCTTGGGTATATGAGAAGTACCCCTTGCAAACCACTGATCTCAGCATTGGAAATATACTTTTTTTACTTCCTGCCCGGTCAAATGTTTTTCCTGAAAAAATGCAATAAAGGTCCTTCTGTTTTTAATATGAGTGCAACTTATGGACAGAATGCAGAACATAGTCATACATTCACCCCAGTACAGATATCTGGGCGTAACTCCATCGTGTTTTTTGCTCACCATGCCATTCCAGTTAGATCAGAGCCATATGCAAATCAGTCTTGACCCTGCACCCAATGGGAACAGTCCAGCCCGAACTAACGGGCCAGGTCCTCCCTGGGCTGGAAATAAGCATCCTAGGACTGGTTTTGGGGTTTCACCCCGCATCAGCCAGGATAGCTTGACTCCAGTGGCATGGAGAGCACGGGACCCACGTCTGACCACACCCGTCCCACTCGGGTGAGAAATGCAAAAATAAGAATTGATGGCAGTTCGGTCTGGAGTGTTCCCATAAGGCCAGGGTCAAGACTGATTTGCATATAGCTGTGTCTGAACTGGGGTGAGAAAGTGAGCTTAAGAATGTTGATGGATTCAACCCAGATCTGTGACTGTGGTTGAGTGTCTGAAAGGTTTCAGCGCTCCGTGCATCATCTCCTTGTGTTTGCTTTGAATATGAGTGTTCCAGAATCTGACACCACAGTGATCCACCATAGTCTGAACACCCCTGCAGCATGTGGTAGTAATGGTTCATCATCTAGAATACTCAAAATGAAAATCATTCCTCCTCGCAGTCATTAATCTAGATGGTGAGCTCATTCTGGTGAGAGGTCACATGCACAATAGTGGGTACCCATGCTGACTTGCCAGTCCCAGTCAAATTGTCCCAGCGATGATAAGCCCCAGAACTTCAAGCATATTTGAGCTTTTTGATACATTCCACACTCCCAGTCACAAATGATCAAAATTAATTTTTTCTCAGGTTGTATACAGTTCTAGCTGTAAATATGAGCAGGATAGTGTCTTCCGCCTTTGAATTCAAAGGCGGAAGACACTGGTACATTGGTAGTAAAAGATTTCGGTGTCCGTAAAGATCAATCTCTTTCCATGAAGGAACATATTGCTGCTACTACAGCATCTTGTTTTTACATTCTGCGCCTGTTGCAAAGAGTTTTCCCCCTATTACCCATCTCCTCAAGGAAAACCTTGGTCCAAGCTTTGGTAATGAGCCACCTAGACTATGGCAACTCCCTTCTGGCGTCCATCAACAAGAATCTATTGTCTAAACTCCAGGTGATTCAAAATACTGCTGCACTCCTTTTCTGCAACTCCCCTCCATGTTCATCCGCAGCCCCTCTTCTGCGGTCATTACACTGGCTTCTAGGGAAAAAAACACATTTTTCAAAGTATGCTGCTCAACCCGTCGTGCCTTTCACAGCCAAGGGCCCTCTATATTTTAGCAGCTGCAGTTCTGCCTTAAACCCCAGTGAGACTCCTTAGATCTAGTGGGTAAAGCTTTGCTAAGTCCCCAGGTCTAAGAAGGCCAGGGCTGGCCACAGATCTTCCACATTCCATGCTCCTTGTCTTTGGAATAATCTGCCCATGCAGCTCAGTCTCTGCGAAAACCATTTTCTTTTTAGGAAGACGCTAAAAACCCACCTATTTTAGTCAACCTCAGCCTGTCCTCTACCCGTTTTCTGGTGCCGAGATAACCCTTAGGTGTTGATTCGAGGGCGATATGAAGGTAAAATAACATAACACTGGCTCTCTCTCATAGACACTATGGCCTTCGGGAGCCTATCCAGTCTGTCCACATCAAGAATTATCATTTCAGCACTCTCCTCTTTCTGCACATTCGCCAGCCCAGTCTGTTTGGAAACCAAAGGACAGAAGTGATTGTCCCATGAGTTGCACTGCATCTTTCATTGTTTTTGGATTTTCCCATCTCCTCTGTGGGTGCAATCTGTCAGACAGCTCAAACCCTGTTAGCCTTGGAAGCCGCAGTTGTGTGTCATGGTTCTCACAAGCAGTGCCCTATAATACTCCTAAGGACTTAGCTAGCACCTCAGTTTGATAATGGTAACTTCACAACAATGCTCATCAGTGAGCCCATCAGAAAACTGTTTTCAGTGTAATTACAGGCCACAACTTGATCGCACTGTGCACTCCGAAATCCTGGTAGCATACACTTTGGATACAGCTAGATGCAAAGTATAATCTTTGGGTTCGGTGGCTGTGTAAGGAGTGAAGGAGGGGGTATTTCTTCCTCTGATCACCAGTAAGATTAAACCATTATGGTTATTTGACCATGAGGCAATTCAAAGGTGATCATATGTTGGCCACCATGCCAGCATCGCTATCAATGAATATATTCAATCCAAGATCTTCCAGTATGTGAGGAACCCATGATTTTTGCCCCCAAAGCCATCCTCTCCTGCCTCCACTCAACTCTCCCCTCCTATCTGCCACACTATTTTGTGTCCACCTTCATGTCCTGCTGGAGGATTGGAGATGGGGAAGGTTCACCATTTCCCCCCTGGTTCTTTAGCATGGGATTTTTAACAACAGCAATCTTTAATGGCTCTATGTTGGTTATCCAGATGTGCCACCTCCAGGCCCTGCTCTGAACTCTGAGCTCAGCACCAGAAATGAACCCACATCAATAGCCAGCACTTGCCTGGGATCCTACAGTCGTGTGTCACTTTACCAGGTGTCCCTTGAGATCTGCTTCAGTGCCCTCTGGCTTATCAACCATGGCAACTCCTGAACTCCTGTCTCTGGTGGATGATGCCATCTTGGGCCTACCTCATATACTGCGCAGGCTCTCCACTCTTGGCACTCGTGCTGCCAGGTGCGGGAGGAAACCAGAGAGCTTGGAAGCACATGTCACTCCACAGTAGATTTCATGCACTTACCCACACCCAACACTCACTGCACTGAGAGCACCCAAAAGCCCACTCTCCCACACTCATGCAGTCCTGCAACCACCCACACAACACTTCAGGTTCACATGCATGCTCATCAACACTCCCTCGCCAAACATGCCACAGAGATCTGGGAACTGCAACAGGACAATGCCACTGACCTACTTTTCCTCACAGAAACCTGGCTAAACCCTGGATTGGCATCTGACATTGCCACAGTCCCACTTCCCACCCCCAGCTACAAGATCCCCAAGCATAACAGACTTCACAAGCCGGGAGGGGGAATCTCCATCATCCACAAGAGCACAAACAGCTGCACCTCTTTATGGATATATCCTCTTCCGACATGGAACACCTATTGTTCAAGCTCCACATCACAGCCAACTTTACCCTGAGCAGCACTCATCTACAGACCACCGGGCCCACACACCACCATCTTCGCACCATCAGCCCTCGATGCTAGTGATTACATTCTACTGAGACCTGAACTTTCACCTGGAAGACAATGCCGACCCAAAGTCAAGAGCACTCATTGATGGCCTTGGAAGCCTGGTCCTTACCCAGTGATTCAAGGAATATATGCACGTCACCTGACACCTCCTGAACCCAACTTTTACTAACTTCGACAACAAATAAATCGACAAGCCTAGGAAAGAATCCTGGACAAAGCCCGCCCTTGTAAAGTTAAGCATCCCTAGCCTGGTCCAAAGCACACGCACCACTGCCAGACCAGCCAGTCAAAACTAGAACAGCTTCAGTGAGAAGGACTGGAACACCGCTTTCAACACCCACAGATACCGCCATATACAGCAGCTTTTACCCACAACCGTACCTGACAAACCTCACCATCCTCCTTCAGATCTTATCCATAGAACCAATGCTAGCCACATGGCCAATCATCACCCCAGAAGAGACCGCAACCACCATGAAGTCCATCCACTCAGGGGCCTTATCGGACCTGTACCCCCACAATGCCTACTCCAGAGGATTTGAACCCATTAGAGTCATACTTATTTCCACTGTGAATACCTCTGTCACTTCTACAACCTTCCTAGCTGTTTGAAAACACGCAACTGTCCTCCCACTGCTGAACAATCCCTCTGGGACTCTTCAAAGTTTGCCATCTACAGACTCTTGGAGAAAATCCTTAACAGACACCTCACTGAATACCGCTAAGGCCACATAATCCTCAATGCTACTTGGTCTGACTTCAGATCCAGCCACAGCACTTATTACCACCACCAATGATACCTGCATGACTTTTAGCGGAGGAGACAGTGCAACCCTCATGGAATGCCTTCCCGGGACAGAGTAACAATGTAGCGATTAATGCTGAGTTGCGGTACTTCTGATTTATCAAGCCATTCCGGGTCACACAAAATGGCCTTGCGTGACTTAATAAACCTCCATTTTAAGTCTTGCACCATATTGAGTGGTACAAACGCAATGCAAACCTTGATAATTATAGCCCCAACTGTCTAAAGCTGAACATGGACAAGACCATGATCTTTAGAAAGAGCACATTACAGTAGGACTCCACCTGGTGGCCAACAGAGCTAGGACCGACTCCCAACCCCACTAAGAACCTTGGATCATCATTGTCCATTAACATGACTGCCCAAGTCAATGCTGTCACTGCTTCATGCTTCAATACACCGAATATGCTGATGAAGATTTTCAAATGGCTCACAATCAGCACCCAGAAAACTAACACATTTCCGGGCCACAAGCAAGCTGAAGTAAGGGGACACCCTCTTTGATACTAGCAATAAAAGCCACACAAGAAGGCTGCAGACCATTCATAACTCGCCGACCAGAGTCACTCTCAACCTTCTACACCACACTCACATCACACTGAAGGAGCTCCACTGGATCCACATTCAGAAATGAGCACAATTCAACCTCCTTACCCACACTTTCAAAGCACTACATAACACTGGCCCAGCATATCTTAGCAACACATCTGCTTTCATAAACCTTCCAGACACCTTCACTCATTTGGATCCTACTTGCAGAAATCTCACACATATGGAAAACAAGATCTAGCAGTCAACCCTTCTCCTACATACCTCCTAATGGGTAGTCCGGCCTGCCGCTACACATAAAAGCCCCCTCATCACTTCCTGAATTCCACAAGAAGCTGAAGTCCTGGCTTTTTCAAGCAATCTCAAAAGACCCTATGTGTGGCTACAGACTTACCTATGCAGTGCCGGGATACCTTCCCTGGGGATACTGCACTCTTCAAATCTACATAACTTAACAGGAATTCTTGAGAAAGAACACTATTGTGCTGCCATGGAGAGTGAAGCACTTGTATACGAGTTATTATTGGAGAATTGGTTTTGTGCTGTATTGCGACAATAAGTATGTAATATATGTTTTTGTGAAAAGTGGGCACAGCACGATCTCTGCAAGATGAATGTGTATGTTGGCCAACTGCATGCATAGCAGGTTGTGACAAAGCATAAATACGCTCCAATGATGATTTTGCTGGCAGTCTCAAAGACTAAGTCAAGCAGTAGTATGACTTGAATCATGTTTGGGTCACCATAGGCTAACCTGTCTTAATCCAGCATTGGCATACCCTTTTGTGGTGTAGATGTAGAACAACATCATTTTCTGTTTTCTGATGTTGAGTGTTAGAGACATGATGGAGTACGAAGCATGGCACCATCAAGTCCCAGGAGGGGGCAATGGCTTTAAATACAAGTGCCAAGTGCGGTCTAGTAGCTCAACTGATGGTGGTATGTTGTGTGCACTGCACATCCACTAGTGTGCAAAAACCATACATCCAACAAATTTCGGAGAGTACCAGTTAGAGTCATTTTACCCAAGCCACGCTTTATTAGATTGAGTGGTCTTCAAATGTGTTATCATTTTTCTTTAAAGCAAAAGATCTGTTGTGTCTTAACATTATACGCAGATTTTCTGAGAGCATTTATGTATAAGTGAAACTCTAACAAAGAAAATGAGATGATAAATGTAGTTTAACTTAGATTGTGGATGAATTTGGGGAACAGCTAGGGGGAAGTAGTAGATTTTAGTGCCAAATAAGTATCTTGTAACCTTGTATGGACTAAACTGTACAAGAACGCATCCAGTCTATTGTACATCCTACTGTATCTGTTCCGGGTTT
This sequence comes from Lissotriton vulgaris, assembly GCF_964263255.1. Classification (NCBI taxonomy): domain Eukaryota; kingdom Metazoa; phylum Chordata; class Amphibia; order Caudata; family Salamandridae; genus Lissotriton; species Lissotriton vulgaris. The sequence continues at coordinate 915,416,462 of NC_141695.1, forward strand.
TAAAATCGATTTCCTACTGTGGCCTGGTCTGTTTGCACTGTCGTACATGTCCTGCAGTTTTGTAACATTGACAAAAAATAGGCGCTGAATATATGAACTGCCCTCTCAAAGGGCAATTTTCTTTATGCTTATTCAACGCAAGCTAGACTAATATATGTAGCCTCTTAAGGTGGATGAGTGTTTTATGTTGTATGCTTCATGTTCCAACCCATCTTCAAGGTCATATTTACATCAAGTTTGTCCTTGTACGGCCTAGGATATCACGTAACCAACTTTGAGCTTTCACATCAATGACACGCATTGGACATGCACAATAGAACAGGCTTATAAATGCACGGTCTATCTAGGTCTAAGAAAATCCATATATGCACTGTCTAGCTATGCCTAAAAATCCATGTACGTTAATGACTGCTCTCCACCCATCGGTGCTGCTGTCAGCGAAAAACAGCATAAATGATCTAGTTATCTAATAGCATTACGCCATACGTGCGCTCCTGAAAGTTGAACCTAACGCAGATGGATAAAGAATCAAAATCTTCATAGCTGTGTGGAGGACAAAAATTTTTTGTGGAAGCACACAACTTCTGTCTCATTAAAACATGTGCTCCGAACTCCCAACATGTGGCCGGAACCAAACCCCCTCTCTTTTGATGCTCACAAATTGTCTGACAACCGCTGTGCTGAATCGGTCTCCAGAAAGCAAAAGTATGAAAATCTCTAATGAACACTTTCGAAAGTTTTGTGCAACAAGAAATGTTTGTAAATTTCAATGGCTTAATAAAAGGTTTGCTCAAGCCTCCTTGTGCCCATGTCTCATTGTCCCTGCTCTAACTTGGTGTGTGGGATTCCTATTATTTCTGGAGATGCAAATGAGACCATTGATTGATAATAGTTATGGCACAAATTGTAATGTCTCCCTCGAGCCGACCTGCCTGCAACAAAATCAGCCCCCACCGCAGTGAAATCAGCCCCCAGCTCGGCAGCATTCCAAAACGCCCTTTAGTCAGTCCAGCCCTGGGCTCTTCAAAGACTAGAGGACAGCCATGGAGAATATGCCGAATTCCTTTCATTTCTGGTCCCTTGCTAATTACACGGGTCTACTCCTAAGGAGCTAGCCTGCACTTTCCGGAATACTTCTTTTCCTTGCCCACGCCTCTTTACTTTCACTTTGGTGCTTGCCCATGAAGTTTCAGGTAGTGAGCATCTAGTCTGTTAAACCGCCCTGCAACCACGTCCTTTATGGAGTACATTGAAAAATATATACCTCAAGAGACAGGACCACCCATGTATGACTTTGGACGTTCTCTTTGACACTCATTTCTACTGTCTATTTGTTAATGTTCTTTTATATAGAAGCTGAACACCAGTGATGGGTATATTAATTTCCATAAAAGTTAATAAGCAGAAACACAGTGAACCAATTTCCTTACAAACTGTCCTTTTATTAACTATTCTATTGCGAGTCAATATGTGCTAGAAAATATAGCCCTTCGCCCACATGCATTGCACGTTTCATTCAATAAGACAACTTCTATATACATTCCTTGGTGTGCAACATGCAAATGAAAAGGTTTGGCCAAAGTACAACTGACAACCTGTTGCACATTTTGGTTCTTTTTGAGGCAAGGGCTTTCTTGTTACTACAAATCTACTTCGATGTTAGGGGCCTAAGGTAGAGTAAAGGCACTACAATGTTACAGGTTTCTTCTTTAAATAGCCATTTTTTTTTAATCCCATTGTGGATTACTGAAATGGTAGGCATGAACAGATTCTGATCTGCTTACAGGCTTCCGGGATGGGGAGGGATACGGGTATTCTGAGGTTCCGTGAATTCTGAATCCGTTTCATAAAGGTCATTGTATTGTTACGAATTCGATAGTAGCGAACCGTAAATAGCGTGTACGGCAAGTACGAGTGTTTTCGTCATGTTCGATCGATGGATTCACTACGTATTTAGGGATTTCATTCTGAACCCTCGGGTTCCATTTTGTGTACAGCAGCCATTTTGTGGTTGCCCTCACATAGGCCGATGACTACGGCCGAACGAGTCTTTGGTACAGGTATGCTTTAGCTGACTTCTAGATGACCTGAGTGAACTAACCCCGTTGCCTGAAGCTAACCTTGCTAAGCCAGATCCTTGTCCGGTAGCTGGTCGAGATAGAGATCAAAGAGCAGCACATTGTTGAGTTTATTGTACACGCACACACCCCTTTATCTTGCTTCACATCTGTTTCTGTTCCTTCTTTAATGGCCTATTTATAATATGGGTTGTGGTCTTTTATTATGGGTTTGTCCGGCCTGTCGGAGCAAGAATGTTGGGTTTTTCTGTGTAATTGATGGTGGGTTGGACAACTGAAAAGTGGGTTTGTCGTCATGCGATACCTTTTGCAATGTTACCTATGATTGGACAATTCGTAAATAATGGGTGTTTGTCAGGAATGTGATTTTTAGCAGAAAAGACGATGTCTCGCAATACGAAAATTGAGCAGTCTCTAGCGAACCTACTTGTGTCGTACTTCGTAGACTTCTGTTCCTGGTTGCAGCCAATAAATTTGATCTTTGACGTCACCGAGAAGTATCCTGTGTCTCTGTATTCTAAGACAGGTGAACCCGAAGACATTGGGCGTGCCCCTCGCGCAGCTGGGTTCTAAAACCCGGTTCTTCGATTCCAGAATCACATAATACCCCAAAAATTGTCCTGAGGGTCCTAATATTTTGGTTGCTCTTGTCTCAATCAGATGTAGCTGATAACGGGTGAGCATCACCCACAAAACTCATCCAGGAGATTACCTTCTCAGGCATTTACTCTGTCATAAAGAAGAATTATAGCTACATCAAGTGGTGTAGGTAGAACTTGTGCTGCCTAGGGCGGTCCCTGCATTTGCTGCCCCTGGAGACCACCGCCCTAAAACTTGTGCCATCTGGGATGGATCGCCCCACCCCCTTTCTATGCCACTGGGATTGAGTCAGTCTCTAGATTCCTCAGACATGTGCTTGACTATGCAGCTCTGATGGAGACATTGACTGTGCAGACAGGCTGACTGAAGAAATAGTCAAAAGATCAGGAAAGGGATTCTACTTGGAAGAATGGGACAGGAGAGAAGGATTACGTACTTAGTGGTGAAACCCCTATTTTGAGGAAGGGAAAAACAAAGAAGCGGATTTCGTTCCCCTTGGAAAGAGCCCAGCCATGATATTCCTTGCTCATTGCACCAGTGGAAAACCAGTGATTGAGATGCATGCAATCAGAGTTGTTCCATAAGTGTACCTTGCTAATCTGCAAGAGCATCACAGCCACTACTTATAATGGTCTATCTACACTTCAACTGGTTCAGTTATATCACCAATCAGCAGTTCAGATAAGCAGCAACCAATCAACTCCAGTTTGTTTTCAATTTGAACGCCATTTTATACTTTTGGCATTTTAAACTCTTTGCAGTCCTTAAATTGTGGTATTCAGTAGAAAAGGAGCCACGTTCAAGCATTTTTTTCGTTCGACAGTGGCCAAAGGCCATACATTCTTTGATCCAAGATTGACAATCATGAAACCTATTAGAATCAACTGCATTTTTTTTCAGGTTGGGTTCATTTTTGTTTCCTTCACATTTTTGGCATTCCATCTGCAATCTAGTCAATTAAATTGCTTTTATACAGAAATTCTCTTTTAATTTCTCAATATGGGAGTTACTTCATTCCTTAAAATTAATTTGAATAATGCTTTCTTTAGGAGAGGGATACAGCATCTACTCCTGGCCACACAAGTAGCCATAACAGTGTGGGGCAAAGCACAAAATGCCTGGGACGGTACCATAGTACCACATGGGAAACAGCCTTACGGGTGGGAACCTGGCTCCTGGAGATGGAGAAGTAACAGGGATTTGAGCCCTGAGGCCTCATTGGGATCACCAAGGTGGGGAAGTTGTTGGGAAATGGGGAGATGATGCCGTTCTCATCACTACAACATGACTATGGCATGATTGTCAACCAATTCCTAAAGTATGCGCAGATACAACATGCCTGGCAGATGGGGATGGGGCTACCTTTGGAGGACATCCTGGGATTCACTCCACTAGGAGGGTGGTTCTTGATAAAAGAACTGGGTAAGAGAGCAGTTCCCCCACACATATAAAACATTGAATAACAATATGGCAGATAATTTGGGAAAACTGCGAGAGAGTTGGGTGCGCGATGTGGGGAACAAGGAAAATATAGATTGGGAGGCAGCCCTTATGTACGTGAGCGAGGTAGCAATTAAGTCACATCTAGGACAGGTCCAATACAAGGTTCGCCACAGAGTTTACTATGATAAATGGAGACTGCACTATATGGGAAGGATGGCGTTCTCAAACTGCTTGTGGTGCAGGGGGCGATTGAATCTTTACTTCATACACTCTGGGGTGCTCATTAATTCATGACACCTGTGTGGTGATCATCAGAGAGCTCAGTAACATCATTGAAGAGAGTGTCCCACTTGAGCCGAAGTTCATTCTGTGGGGATCCCCATTGATGGGGAACTTCCGGGGGCTAAACTATTATTCTGCAGCATCGGCCTAGTAGTGGCAAAGAGGGAAATAGTCCAGTACTGGGGGGTAGAGGAGGGAGGTGCTGCCAGACGCTCCAGGAATGGAGATGGGGCATGGATATAAACATAGCAGCAGCTAAAGTCATGCATGCTAGTAGGGGATGCCCCGAAAACTCTACAAGGTCTGAGGTGGCTGGGTCAGGTATTATTCCTTGGAGTTACTGGGAGAGGGAGCGGGAGCGGGACAGAGCCCGGATGCATTGGTCATGTGATCACAGGTGTTGTAATGGGTATACATGGGATATCTGTATCATTATTATTTAGGACTTGTATTGCACAACTAATCATCCCAACAGGGATCTCTCGGCGCATTAAGTAAGCACAGTGCTGAGGACTAGGACAGGGCTTACAGCAGTTAGAAGAGCCAAGTCTTTAGGAGCTTCTTAAATTGTTTCACACTTTGGTAGGCCCTTAGCTCATCCGGCAAACAATTCCAATGGAGAGGGGCAAGATTTGAAAATGCACGTCCTCCCGATTTGGCTTTCTTGATTTTACAGGGGAGAAGTAGATTCCTGTTGCTAGATCTTAGTGCACGGACCGGGTTGAAGGCTGTTATTTTTCTCCTTAGATAGAGTGGACCGATCTCTTGTCACGCTTTAAACAGCATCACCAGTAGTTTAAACACAGCTCTCTTTCTCACAGGTAGCCAGTGCAATTGTTGTAGCAGAGGGCGGGAGGGGTACGTCTAGGTTTATATAGGACTAACCTTACCGCTGTATTTTGCACTACCTGTAGTCTTGCTGCAAGGTCATCACGGTCTCTTCCACCTTTTTCCCCTATCACAATGTATCAGCTGAATGCAGTCTGAGGGGAGTTGTGTGGGGGTGGGGGTGAGCCTTGGTTTTCAGTGTTTTTGTCTTCACATGGATGCACGCCTGGTCCCCTATATGGATGATTTGTTTTGGTTTTTTAGGCAAAATAAAATTATAATATATTTTTTTTAAATAATGCTTTGTCCTAGTTTCATTATCCTTCTCTCTAAAGAGAGGGCCAAGCACTAAGTCTCAAGACGTCTAAGGAAGACACATGTTTTGGTAACTTTAAAAGGTTATAGAAGATAACTGGGAAAACTAAAAATTTAATGTTACCCAGCCTCATTCAGACAGCCTTAATGTGTGTGTTTGCAGCTTTAGAAATGTGCCCATCAGAAATGTCATCCTAATTTCCAAATAAGTAAATAAAAAGGTGTGGATTAGTAGTATGCTTTGGTGTAGGCCCCTGTGCAAAGTAGAAATAACTGGGTTAATCTTGGGGCCCGTGAGGTGAGAGTTCAGTTTTTCTTCTTTGAAGCGTTGGCGAAATGTGAACCATTGAGTTGTGCAAAACGAATAACAAAATACAATGCATAAATACCAGAGAATGGATTTTAAAGGCTTCATCACAAAACTAGTTATTTTCTTGTCATTCCTCCAAATACCTACCTGCACTACAAGAATGCCAAAAAATCAATTGGAGCTTCAAGTATAATTGGAAAAACGTACAAGGATAAAAAACAGAAAAAACAATGAAACTTCAATTTATCCTGAAGGTAAAATATACTTTACATACACAATATTTCTATTATTTGGGATGATTTTTTCTTTTTAATAATGTTTGCTGACAGTTTAGACAAAACGCTCACAGGGCTTGACAAGAAAAGTAAGGCAGATAACAGAGAATATAGGTTTTGACACTTTTATTGTAAAGCTTTTCAGAAGGAATAATTACAATGGAACTTCATTTGACAGCTCAGCAAAAAAAAAAAACAATATATTGAAAAAAATAAAAGGAATTAAAATAAAATATAAAAACTGTTTATCTGGTTTACCCCGTCATGCTTACTGATTGAAACAAAAATAATTACATATGAACAGATTGCGATCACAGCCATGAAGGAATGAAAAGAACATAGGACTGAGTGAACAAAAGAGGAAAGGGGATGAATGGGACATTTGAAAGTGGAAATATCAGCCCCTTCCTCCATCCCATCAAAAAAAATATATAATTAAAAAATAAACCCGCTTGTGGGGTCACTAGGAAATGCATCACATATTTATATCAATACAACGTTAGCAATAGTTTCTTCTGATTATACATATTTCACCCATCTTAAAAATAGTTTACATACTCTGCCATAGTATTTCTTCCATTTTATCTTTTAAAAAAAGCTACACTTGCATGTACATAGAACTGTACAGGAAACAAGGCATTATCACAAGCAATTAAATTAACATTGTCTGTATAAATAGAAACAACACTGAAGCTCGGACACAGTTTGATTTTTTTAAAATATTTTTCTATTTTCTTTTTCGAACTCATCATCTTACTCTTCTTCCAATTTTCCCGGAAGCTGTGGTGTGCTGCCGCGTGGAGCGGTCGCCTCCCATTCCTTTGGTATTTCCCTCCCCATTCCCAGCATCATCCCTTTTTGCCCTAGTGCATTGCTAAACAGTGAATAAAATAACCCTCTGCACTCCTCTACAGCTGCCTTTCCCCAAAATGTTTTGGATCGCTGTGTTTTAAATCCCCCATCTTGCTACTCAGTGGTAAAAAAATTGTCCTCTTTAAAATGGTAAAAACTTACGTTGGATCCATGCCACTGATGCCAATTTCATTATCAAGTCAGAAACTTTATATTGATTGAGGCTAGATTGGTGAAATCCCTTTCTGGACCCACATAACAAATTTGAGCATAAGTTAACAATTCATATACCACTTAATTTAAGTTCACTTTTCTATTCGTAGTAAAAGGCGCCTAGAACTGGTTGCACGTCGTATTAATAAGGACTACATTGCCTGTCCCATAACACTAGCACTTGATATTTTTATTACCGAATCAATGCTACCAAAACCATGTCTTATTCATAAAGTCTGCTATGAAATCGAGTCGCTGAAGTATTCAACAAGTATTCCAATAATACATACAAACACTTGTTAAACATTGTAGAATAACTCAATTTCCATATATTTTTCGTGGAAACCCTTAATATCATGTTTTGGTGCTGGTCTACTTTCACAGAGCTAAAAATGTTTTGTTCCTAAGAGGGCCTCCAGTCTCCTCAGCAGCCATAGGAAAAACTCTGGCTTGTGCTGGAATTTCTATTAATATAACCCATGTCACAGAACAAACACGATGTCATCACTTTGTGATTTGCGTTTCAAATTTATAAGGGATCTCGGTGGTTCAGGGTGGCCATTTGTAAAATTTAAGGCTAAGAACAACCCTGCAAAATGGAACAGGTGAAACTTTATTTAATTAAAAGACCTGCAGATTGCCCTCTCTCAAGGATTAAGGCTGTACATAGTAGAGTAACTAGGTAGTTCTCTAGTTTGGACTTTGATAGTTAGCTAGTGGTTCTATGAATTGGAGTATTATCATTTGTGCAGCAGATGTAATTTTTGTTAAACATAAAGAGTCGAAACAGTGTGTATTTCTTCTATGTTGACAGCACAGTATGACTATAAATGGACATGCGTGAATCAAAGCCAGGATCTGGCTATGGCTATTTTTCCGCAAGCAAAATAATTGGCTTTACTTGTAGTTGGTTCCATATGTTCCACTTTTACCTCTTTATTGAGTCATACACATTTTTCCTAACCTCTTGCAACTAATGGATATCAAAATCAGCAAACTTCTGAAAATGTTTATTTGCTGTAATTTCCTGTTGAAAGTGCTTTGGAGAGCTCTTGCAAGTCTTCAAGCACAGTAACCTGCATGGGGTTGACTGTTTCCTTAGAAATTAAATGCCAAGTCTGCAATCTCAGTCCTAGACCTTTATATTCAATGTGATTGGTGAAATGGAAAGAACTGTTCGAGTGTGCCCATCAGAACTCATCCCTCATGAACTAATACTCTAACCATCATATATAACCCCTCCACAAGTGACAATGCAGTAGCTCACCAGTGCACCAGTCAAGTGAGTATAGTCTATCGTGAGACACAGAACTGCAGATTTAGATCCTAGTAATATTTATGCTCAGAGTTGGAGCAGCACTTTTATTTTTTTCATTTATTAGATAACCACTTTTTTAAAGGATATACGGAATTCCCGCTTGGCCATCAAATAGTTCAAAAGTGTATACTGTGATACTAATACCACACACAATTCTCAATTTAGTTTGCAACTCTCCCCACCTCTCAGTTGGAGAAAGAGCTCTACTAGTATAAGGTGCAAAATTGTGTACCCCCTGTGTACATCAATAACCCCCCAACCCCGATTCACAAGGCCAGACATGTAAATCCCCCTGGCAAAGCCAAAAATTTCTAATGCTACCAACACCAAAAGATGGGAAAGGAGAAGCCGACCTGATGGAAGCTGTCCTCTCCGGACCCAAGAATTCAAGACATAACAGCAGTAAATACACTCACTCAGATTAAGACTGCTGTATGACGGGATCTGGGATAAAGAAATCTAAACCTGCACAGATGGGCTGACGTCTTCTCCTCTATCTACTCACAGACTACATCCTATTGGCTGAATCTTGTACAATAGATCAGCAGGAGGACGAGTCAAGTGAAGTTTGATGCTCTGAAGAGGAGAGGAGAGGAAACCTAGCTTCATGGAGTTCTTTCAATAAATGGCTTCTGCCTCCCGATAAGTAGTTTCCCCACCAAGATGGCCTCCATCTGAATATATGGCTGTGCAAAATGAACTGTAACATCACTTGCATGCAACTCGAGCTTACAACAAGCCATGCAGTGCTTTTATTGTGACTTCACACCTTTCAAGATGTGCAAGGAGACGGTCATGGACATATGTCACCCATGAGCAACCATTGATTTAGGAAGGAGCCTGCACATGCGCAGAAGCTGGCTGAACCACTGTTGTGGTCTTTGCATTGTGAATGTTGCGCTGTCACCCTGCTGACAAACACTCTCCTACTCCACGTCTTTTACACATGCTATGACTAAGTACAAATGTTCATTGAAAACACCAAATGAGCAGCCCCAGTCTTATGAAGCAGGAAGAGTTGTGTGGTACTTAAGGAATGAATTAATCAAACTTCTAGGAGAGGAACAGCCCAGCTATCCATCCGTCTGTAGCCGCATCAACTCCTTCCATTGAGAATGTTCCCTCGTGAATGACTGCCTTCTTTAGAAGTCTGCAGTAATGTTCCCATCACCAAGTGTGAAGGACGAAAATGGAAGACTGCCTTCCGCATTGGATGTGCCATTGCATCCAAAGTAAATATTATTTACCATGAAATGAGTGTCAAGGTCTCTGTGTAACTGTGTATTGTTTGAGCCCTCCCACTCAAGCAAAAATAAAAAGATTGAGCAGATTTATGCAGAACAGCAATATTCAACGTCATTAAATGGTGAAGACTGTGCAATGTAACTTGAAAGGCCCTCATCAGTGAAGCTCCCAGCGGGTCATTCAAGCCACCACCGAAGCCAATGGAATAGAGGCTAATTCGTCAAAGCTGTTTGAGTTGGAAAAAGATTATTAAAACTGATACCATAGGACTAATCATCCCTACGTCACGGACAACAGATTGGATATACAGAATAACATGACGTAGTGTGGCATCCTCTTATCTCAGTACTGATATTGGCCATATTGTCAGCACCACATTCTTGTGCTTAGGAACGCACAAGAATGCATCATGACCACTGTGGAGCCCTCAAATTAAAAAAGAAAAGTTACACAAATGTGTGTATATATATATATATATATATATATATATATATATATATATATATATATATATATATATATATATATATATATATATTTTTTTTTTTTTTAAGAACAGATTAAGAGCCTCCTCCCACCCGCTCCTTGGGGCCCCAGTATGCCCTTTTCATCCCAACAGTCAGGCGCGGTAGAGAGGCCCCTAGAGTTCCATCTGCCAGCACAGTTTGGTGTGCATGCCCTGCCTTTTTCCATATTTCCCTGTTCTCTGGTCTCTGGCCCAAAGAGCAGTTGAAAGTTCTGCAGAGTTCGCATGGCTCTGGGACAGGTCAGTTCTAAAAAAAAGTTACAAAATACAAGAGAAGGCTCTACTTAGCAGCACAAGTCTTTGGGGGCCCCTGTATTGCACGAGTTATTTTTTTATCCCAGTATGAAGCAGTCTACTATACCAGGCAAAAATGTGTGGTATAAGAGGAGCCCCTCACATTGCCACTGGTGCCCATTTGGCTACCAAGAGAAGCACATTTGTCCTAGTTTTAGCCCTTAACCAGTTTCCCGACATCATATCAGAGCCTTCGGGGTTCACGTCAATTTGACTACCACTAGAACGGCACCCCAGTGGTACTGAATATGTCCACATGCTCCACAGGATAGGATTGGTCATTCGCTGAGTTGGTCATTCGGCCAGCACTTATCAATCTTGTATTACTACACACTTCAGACTGATAACTTGCCATTAAACCGCACACAACCAGCACCCTAATGATAGTTCAGCAACCATTAAAAGCAGGACAGCTTGATGAGGGGGCAAGGGTGCATTACATGGCTAAGATCACAATGGTCTCCAAACATGCATTTTCAATTGGACTAACTCTACCATGAAAGTAAGACACTAAGTTCGCAAGGCATCACTCTCTCTAGTAAGTGGGTAATACTGGGCATGTGTTATTATTTCAATGGAAGCTGAAATACAACAGTCAACTACAAACAACAAGGTCATGAAGCAACAAGAGCATTACTTCCATTTCCTATATAGACGCATGCAATGGTGAAATAATGAAATTCAACCGATGTCTAGCAACAGCCTCTTCAGAAATAGGGACAACATGTTTGTCCTCTTCTGTTTAAATGAAAGTTCAAGGTGGGTCTGCAATTTCTAAGTGGTGAAGCTGTGTGGATGATAAATACACCACTGCAAAGGAAAGAATATATGGGTTTCTGGATACATTGACAGTATAGGGGATTTCAAAGCAGATCATCCAAGCTCTCCTCCTCTTACCCCAGACGTACCAACACATGAAACCTGATTGGGTTTACGCTAAGCAGCATCGTAATTAATAGTATTTGAAACTATGGACGAGTTATTCTTTTAATTATGGTGCATTACACCCCGTAATGAAAGCCTATCACACAAACTTGACTTAGCTACAAACAGGGTCTATCTAGCACTTGTGTCAAAGAGACTTTGCCAGGTAGGACCCGAGATGTATCTATTGAAGAGCAGAGGGCTTTATGGAAGCGAAGTAAAACAAATCTGCATGGCACTGTTTCCTGCATACTGACCAAATTAAAATTGTCTAAGAAATATGAATGGAATCATAGAAGAATAAAAGACAACTGGATCCTGTGTGGAGAACTCTTGAGAAACTAAAAACCAAGGTCCAGAAAAGTCATGGAAGATCTTGAGAACATTATACCTTGGCCATCGCAGACAAAACTTAACAACCTATTCGAAATCGGGGTATCACTTCTCTGTGCCTTATCTCGCCAGTTTTCTCCTGTGGAAGTTTCTTTGGCACCAGTCTGTGCACTCAGCTCAGACTGCCCTAGCAACTAAAGACTCATTGAACTCTTATTGGCATTGACAAATCCTGCACATATTTGGCTGACAATATGTTGTGTATGTCTTTATAATTACAAAATAGACATTTCGAAGAAAACTCTCAGATTGTAATGACAGCTGAAGCCTAAACACCAAGTAGCTTTGTGATAACTACCGAAAGAAAAATAGTGTTAGCCTTAAATAGTGGTACGGAAGAGCATATAGTAAATCAAGCCACTTTGCTTGCATTAACCAAGAGCAGTATGTAGGGCTGCATTTACACAAAGTGCTATACACACCAAATAATTTGCAGCTCTGAATGTCACCTATTTTTTGCTCTTATAATGGTAAGATATTAAGGCTTGATTGCTTGTAGATTTCATAAAATGTTCAAAGTCAGATATTAATGAGTTGACCTTTAAGAACTATTTCTCCAACAAGAAAAACAAAATCTGGCCAAAACACGTAAAATATTGTCACTTGTAGGCCACTCTCCTATAACATTGGTGGGTGTTTATGAGAATCCTGTGACAGTTCAGCTAAATGTCTACGGGGCAAAGTACAGCATTGTTGACTAGGCTGACTAGCTGCATATTCAAACCAGCCACTGAATACGGACAATCTAAAAGCAATATGTTCTTCACAAGTTTAAAATTTGCAACATAGCAGTTGCTCTTTAAGGCAAGGTGTATGCTCGCAAATAAATCCGGTCACAACTTGGCAGCTTGGGCATTAGAGTTCATGCTTGTTCAGATTACCTACGAGCATTTCTGATTGAAGCGATTAACAACGTTAAAAGAGCTAGGACTTCAAAGAACATGATTTCCAGTAAAAATTGAAGACCCAAGAGGTGGAAGACACTCCAAAAATCACTAAGGTTGTCAGCTCGTCACCTGCGCAATGCAACCATCACAACCTCAGCAGAGCATGATGCCCGAGGTAAGACTATAAAGAAAGCAGGGCAACATTGGGAAAATATGTGCCAACACCAGAGGATGAGAAGGAAATCTTTTGTTGACAAGAGACAAAGAAAAGAATGTAGGAGAAAAGAGAACTAATTTGTACTTAGGATGGAAAGCAAAGACGACAAGAAAACATACAGAATAAAAATCGCCAAAAGTTCAAATTGATTAAATTAATTGGGATGAGAGAAAAACAAAAGACTCGACTGGTCCGAAACTTACAAGATGGTGTTTCCAATGTACCACACACTATGCTAAACACATATCATGCAGATATTCTCCTCATTCCTAGAAGGAGACACACAAGCCTCACATTCATCCTTAAACATCTTCATTGTGAAAAGTGCAAAAACGCTTGAGTTAATGCCAAAAAGCTGATACACAGAGCTACGTTTTGGCCAGATCCATACATCCTTGCTCACACACATACAGTAAAAACCACCGACAACTCTAACAGCTCGAAGAGACCGTCCTAAGTTGAGGTCAATCAAAAGCAGGTTTGGGGCTGATGGAGAATGCCATGACCCCAACCATTCTCTTATTTTGGGATTCTTAACACCGAGTTAAAAACAGAACAGTTTCAAAACAATGAAATACTATGACTTACATGTTACTTTAATTCACACAGTCCAGGAACAGTGGGATACGACACGCAATCGGTATGGTTGAAATGTAAATACACCTTTCTAGCAACACCAATTTAGCAGCACCTCAGATATTGGTGAAAAAAGAATTCTTGGAAGGTGACTGTTGATCACCCAAGAATGCTTTCAATAGTTAAACAAATACAGACGACAACAACAGTAGGCACATTCACACAGCCATCCCAAGGCCCCTTTTAACTCCCTCCAACAACTCACTCTTTCAGGGAAGGCTACATCATAAACAGTGCAGGACATTTTTTGACCAAAAAATAGTCATACGATGCTATACCATACCAGTCAGAAGCATAAAACGATTTCACATGCAACACCCCATCCAGTATTAACCCCCTTTTCACCCATCAACGCACCAACAATGTGCCTACCTCGCAACCAACTACGTGCCTGTCAATGTCTAGTGTCCTCCTAGACAGCACACGAAGGATGCACTGTATGTGGTAGCGTGAGAGCGACAGAAGACTTCTCATCAGCCTAGCCCTACATCAGCTGCAGCGTAAACTAAAAACAATGGAAGGTCAACAAATAGGCCATGATTACGAATTTAACAAGTCTCTCCTTTTTGCATGCAGTGAAGTGTGCGTCACTGTTCCATGAGTGGGAAAAGAAAAGTAATAATCATAATTTGTGCCACATAGCAGGTGAGAAGACTATGTCTCCTTAATAAAATGCCCAGAGCCCAGTGGAAGAGGTGCAATGTGAGAGAGGATCAAGGACAAGTGTCCCGTAGCTAATCCCGTTGCACATCAGATGCCTAGAGTCTGAAGAAATAAAAAGGTGTGTAAAGCAGCACGACACGGTATGTGCTACATGTGCTAGTAGGGAAACACTGCTGGTGGAGTGGTCAAGTGCCAGTAAAATTCAAATCTTAAATGGCCTCAAACTCTCCCAAATGTTCCATTTTCATGGTGTGGTGAGGGGATGTTCATTGTCTGTCATTTGTAGGTCTGCAATATTATCACTGAAGGCATGCCTCAAAGTAGGTAGAGAGAAATGTCCTGTTTACATAATTTTTATTTCATAGAGTTGATCAGCTTATTTAATTAAAAAAATATAAATTGAAATAAAATACGTGCACTTCCAATTCCAGACACCATCACAGTATTTAAAGCTCTCACTACTCTAGATTGTTGAGTCTGGGGATTGGTGTCTCTGTGATGGCAGAATCCCACAAGCACAAAGATTACCTACTCGTGAGAAACAATAATGCATCACCATAAAGCTTCTCGCTCTTTTAAGGTGGACTGGCTTCTTCTCCTCGTGGAAGCAGTTAAAATCAATCATACAAATTAGAAGAGTAAATCTTTTGGTTGGCTCCATTTCCTTAAGAGTGTCGACAGCTATCCAGTGTTACTAGCACGGTTTCTTTAAAGGAAAGAAGGGTCCTTAAAAACAACGCTTGTAAATACTGGACCATGATTGACATCTTGCCCGTGGTTCTACTTATCACAAACCATACCTCTCTAAACTGCTTAAAAATTAATCAATTCCAAGAGCAAATTTTCGGACTGGCCAAGAGCTAAAGTGGATGTTTAATTGTGGACTTGTTTCCTACCACGTTTATATCATCGCCTATCCTCAATTCACCTGGTACGGATCATGAATTTAAAGTTAGCCGTATTCCAGGAGAATGCTGCATTTGCATTTCCACATCATGCCTAGCTGCAGCTTTCTCTGCATTCTGAGAAATTCCTCCTACTATAGATTCTGAAAAAGTTCGCAGATGCACTTTCTCAAGGTGACTAGTCTGGGGAGAGAGGAAAAGCACAGCAAGCTCTTTGAAGATACTCTGTATGACTTAATCAATGTGATCCTAAAAAACATGAGGATGGATGACTTGGCACCTCCCTCTCACTCCTCTTTGCTATGGGCTTTGTTCCTTATATACAACATAGAACAAAAAGGCAGCAGCATAGAATTCTCTCCCCTGTGCACTTCACCGTTGCCCCAGACACGAACATTCCTCGCTCCCTGTCGGATGCGTCCACACGAATAAACATGGACATCTTCCCTGTGTGGGGGTCATTGTCAAATCATAATTAATAGTTCTACAGTGATAGAAGTGTAAAATCAGGCAGAAGACATTTTCATCATTCAAAAGGATAGTATTTACAGAACTCTACAGTAAAAGCTGAGACCGGTGTCAGATCCTTCCCTGCTGTGTGGATGTGACTGAGGGTCTCAAACAGAAAGTGGCTCACTAAAGCTCTGTCTACCTCTCCCATCATCCTTTCCTCCCCTCTCCCTGTAGAAGCTGGCAGCAATGGCTTCCTCACTATCCCTTCTACTGGGCCAGTTGGATCTAAGTGCGCGTGTGCATTTGCACCTGCATGTGCACGCATGCATGCATGCCTTTCTCCCACATTGTTGTGCCGAAGTGCATTGCGATCAAGCCACTCCCTTGTTCTGTACATACAACACACTTCAAAAACACTGGGGTGTATAAGGCTGAGCTAGTGAACATCAGCTTGGTGCCCTTAGATCTCTCCCTTTAAGATAGTCTTTGGCAGAGTCCTAGGCACGTGAGACAACTGCAGGCGCGGGTCGCAATACCCGCTTCAAGATCCTCTTTGCAGTTCTGCAAACCCCTGGAAAACAGTTAATCTAAATACATGCTGCTCCATTCCTCACCACCAAAGAGCTCTCCTTCATGAAGATGTCACAACAGACATTCTCTGCTCGCCATGGGCGCTGCTCTTGGAAAGTAAAAAGTGGAATAAACCATTGTATGGACCAATAAAACCTCAGACATGTCTGTCGTTTGTTGCTCTTTTTTTTGGAAGTGTTTTTTTTCTTCTTTTTTTCCAAAGACTCTTTGTTAAAACTTTGCCTGAAAAGGTTCGCTTAGATTCACAGCACTTTGTCCTTCAATAGCACCCCCACACCCTCCACCCTCAAAGCTTATGGTCCGCTTTCCTGCTTTCTTCTCAAATGCAGGGTGGCTGCAAAATAAAGCTCATAAGTATATCTCCCTCTTGGTGTTCTGGGATGGTGGAGCCGTTGTGGTTTGCTGGAAGTCAGATGTCTGGGTGAGTGGGATGTCTTCCATTGGAGAGACCTTGCAGGGCTCATGGCTGCTATTCGTGAAGGCACTGTATGTGGGCAGCACACGGATGTTGGCCATTTTGGTGGCGGTGCCATTACCACTGCTGTGGTGGTTGCTGCCGCCGCCACGTTCATCAGAGTTCCGGGGGCTTCCGTTGCCAATCTGTTCCTGATTCCCCCGTTCTTGGTAAGGCACAAAAGTGGAGAGTTTGAGGGCGTTCTTGGGCCTCCGGCTGGGGGAGGACTGGCCGGGCATCCAGCAGGTGTCCGAGTGACCATACTCTGTGCATTCCTGGGTGCAGTTCCCTGTCATGGCGACGTCGGGCAATGGTCTGAGATCTGAGAGGGAAAAAAAACACAAAATGATCAAGTTATGTTCTAAAGATAGAACCTTGCGATTTCAATAAAGTGACATTATCTAGGTTTTCCCAGTTCATGCCTTTTTTGCCTCCAACAACACACCTCTGACTCTCCTTCTCTGTCTGATATTCGAGCATGCACCATAGGAGTGTCTTTTCAAGCTAGCAGTGTTTGTATATTACCTTTGGTATTACCTGCTCTCCTCTAGCCCTCACATTTCACCTTAGCCTTTCATCACACCTCCTCAGGCCTATGGTCATCAGAAAGAGTAACAGGTGAGCTGCTCCATCTGAAATGTATTTTATGAAATTTGCCTGAGCTACATTTTTTAACATAGTGCTTTGGCACATTCACACTCTCCACTGAATGTGAGTGGAGAGGCAAACCTACTAAAGCTCCCACTTGAAATGCATTGATGGCAGCCATCAAACTTGAACCCTGAATAAAAGTTCTAATTTTATAACACATGCGCTTGAACCATGTTGTCTTAAAGTGCTTTTATGCATGGTTTTTACTAACTGAAATTAAATTCTTCATTCATACTTGAACCCTGCTTCAACAGAAATAGTTTGCTCCCATTGGAGCTGGGACCACTTCCCAATGCAAGGCATCAGGCTTCTTTGAATGTATTGGATGGACACAGGACGCCTCCAGCTCCAGCAGGCATTGGCTCTTCACTAAACTGCATGTTCTGCTATTAGAGGTGGGCAAGTCACCGAAAGCTCGATTCACTCACGGCAGATTCCTGGCTCTGGCTCAGCTAGAGTTCCCTTTGGAACATTGAGCTCCAAGCAAGGCAAGCCTTCATTTGTCTTCTGCCGGTCTTCCACATTGTAACCTGAGGCCCCAATAGACAAAGCAGTGACCCTTGAGAAAGAGATGCCAATCTAGTAGACAGCTGTGGCTCGTGCAGGTAAGAGGTAGGGCCTGGTGGAGGGGGTGGGATGTCGACAGACGACGGCGAGGGAAAATTCATTTATTTAATTTTTCCTCGTCACCATATGTTGACCCCCCACCGCACCTGGACCCACCGCCCCACTACTCTTACCTGCAAGGGCCGCGGCTGCTAGTGACTGAACACTTGAACAGCATAATCTGTTGCCAGGTCACCTGGGATCAAGACTGCTTCCTCCCTTGTCCAAATTGTGTGATTCCCAAATAAATATTATATTTCCTGGAGCCGCCTTTTTCTTCATTATTACTTAGGAGAGCATCATCAAAAACAGGAATTATACACGAAAAATACAGGAACGCTGTACAAAAACCTCTTGTGTTCGACTTAATAGATTGTAATGTTGCTCAATGTAATATAGGACTTTAGGCCACCTATAGGAGCACATGACAACTGACTTGCTTCTTAATCTGAAATGACAACCTCGCACCTGTATCTCTGTCCATCCAGACTCCTGACACTCCCCCAGACTCCCAACTAGTTGGTCTTTGAAGCAACTGCCGTTCAGCATTCAAGCATGCTGCGGATATAGCGGACCTCATCCTAGCTATACTAACTGAATCCTGGCTCAATGAATACTCTTCTCCCTGCCTGGACTTATTAGTCCCTCCCAACTACAACATCGCCAGGCTGGACAGACATTCCAACAAGAAAGGAGGAGGCATTGCCTGCCTCCACCGATCCTCCCTGCTTGTCACAGAACTCTTGGTGACCTCCACTGACTCCTGCGAATACCTCACACTCTCCATTTGCAGCAACACATTACACACTTTTGTAACTTGCATATGTTTTACCACCCTCCAGGTTCTAATGACTCTTTCACTGATCACTGGTATGACACCAAAGATCCCCATGTCAATGCCATCAAAGACCTCACAACTGACCAAGCACTAACTCAATCCTGCCCTCTACCAACCAACTCTAAAGGGCCCATCCTTGACTGGATCATTTCTAAGGAATCCTCAGTCAAGCTGATCTCCATAGACCCATGTGACTGGTCTGACCATCACTCCATCTCTTTCACTTCAACCGGGACCCATAAGACAAAGACTTCGCAACCGGTAATTCCCAAACGCTGGACCAGAGACACCAAGAACCTTGACCTTATGAAACTAGAGGTTTGCTGCAAATCTGACGCCCCCCCCCTCGCACATTTCCTTGGTCAGCAACCTCAATGAACATTACGTTTCATCCATCTCAAACATTATGGACGACCTTACCCCTCTAAAACAAAAAAGAACACAAATACAGGACAGAAATCCCTGGTTCACTAGCTCCCTCAGCATGGAGAGAAGATCCCTGCGGCAATAGGAAAAAAGACTCTGGAGACAACACCCCTCGGCAACGCATCTAAAACTTCTCCGCCAGGCGAGAAACGCCTACAACAAGCACATCCTCAATTCCAAAAAAGAATACTTCAGATCGGAATTGGGGAACGCCAAGAATAGACCTCGCAAGCTCTTTGAACTGGTCAAACTCCAATCTAATAAACTGGCTAAAACACCAAAAGAATTCCCCAAATCCCTAATATCGTCAGAGGAATTCTCCTCTTTCTTTGCTGATAAAACCACAGCATTAGGAATTGAACTCAGTACCGCCACTTACACCCATCCACCTCCTGACCTGCCCCCTTTTTCTGCACCACCCCCTCTGGGCCCACCTAAAAACCAAGCCCGCTGGACTGACTTCAAATTCTATAACGAAGATTCCATCTCCAAAATCCTTTCTACCTTAAACCCAAATAACCACTTTAATGACCCGTTAACCTCTAACTTCTTCGCTGCCGCCTCCCAATCCATTGTTCCCTGTTGGACTGCAATAATCAATGCATCTCTCCAGCAGGGTTCGATTCCGGACCCTTTGAAAGCCGGCAAAGTCCTCCCTATTCTGAAAAAACCTTCACTGGATCCAGCTTCCCCAGACAATTTAAGACCTATCTCCAATATCCTGCTGTTAGCCAAAGTATTGGAGAAGTGTGTACAAAAACAACTAAGTCAGCACATCAACAACTTCCACCTACTTGACGACTTCCAATCAGGATTCAGACCAGGGCACAGCACTGAATCTACTATGCTCCACATCGTGGATGATGCCCTTCAAGCCCTAGACCAAGGCAAAACCTGCCTTCTAATCCTCCTTGATCTATCCTCCGCCTTCGACACGGTCAACCATGAAAAACTACTTGAAAAACTACTTGGACATCTCAAACTCAGGATGGGTCTGGATGGCGTGGTCCTAGAAGGGTTCAGGTCCTTCCTCCACAATCACTCCCGGAGATACCTGATCAACGGCAATCTATCTGCACCCTCCCCGGCCATGGTTGGAGTCCCTCAAGGGTCAACCCTGTCCCCCACCCTCTTTAATCTTTACTTAGAGCCACTCACCGAAGTTCTTCGTACCACCAACATCTCCTACCATATGTATGTGGATGATACACAAATTTACACCAATATCTCTTCGCTCGAGGAGATCCTCTCCCTGAATGAGAACCTGAAACTGGCTGTCCAATGGCTTGCAAATAACCAACTCAAACTTAACGCAAAGAAAACTGAATTTCTCCTAATCTCCCCTTCAAAAGCCAATCCGGAGATTCAGATGTGGATCAAGGCCATCACAACCCTGAACTGCCCGCCGACTGTTGTGGACTCTGCCAAATCCCTGGGCATAATCCTAGAATGTAACCTGAACATGCAAGATCACATTAACTCGATGGCTCAAGCTGCCAGATTCCAACTGAGCTACCTTTGGGAGCTGAAACCTTTCATAGATGCTCCAGACTTAAAAATAGCAGTACAAGCACTAGTCATCTCTAGACTGGAATATGGTTGTTCCACCCTTACAGGTTTATCCATGATCTCCTTAGCACCCCTAAAAGCCTGTCTCAACGCGGCTGCAAGACTACTCACAGGTACCAGGAAATTTGACCACATCTTCCTGCACATGAATGCGCCGAACTGGCTCCCTTTAGAGGCAGGAATCCAGCTGAAACTGGCATGCATTACACATAAAGTTCTTTACACAAACTCCCCTGCTTATCTAGCACAGAAACTAGTGGTATCTGGAGGAAGAAGGAACCCAAGATCCGCTAGCAAACTTCCTACTCCAACCTGCCTTCTTTCAGAAAAAAAGAACCTACAATAGGGCCTTCACCTGAGCAGCACCAAGAATATGGAACTCTTTCCCACCCGCTATCAGAAGAATCTCTTCTCTAGCACGCTTCAAAAAAGAGGCCAAAACCTTTCTCGTGGGTAAATTCCTCATCTAAGGCCTGCCCTCATCCACCACTTTGGGACAGATGAATCTAAGTCTATTGCCTCTCACCCAGATCACCATTCTCTCCGCCGAGAATATGTGGGACCTTTGTTTTTACTGTCACTAACGGTGATTTGAACCTTCTCCTGTATCCCCCTCTCCCCCTTTGTTCTTAGCACCTCAGGCCTAGCGATCCTAGCTGGTGATTATGTATTTCTCTGCACTTTAAACTTTGTTTTTGTTCACCACTGTACCTCACGGGTCAAGTTCGCGCTCTATAAAACACAAAAATTAATAAATAAACAAACATAGTGGTCAAGGTGGTGGGGGGGATAAAAAATATTTCTAAACGATTTACGAAATATTTTTAAACTTTTCAAACCACTGATATAATATGATGTAGTAAGGATTAATTGGTAAGGTGAAACCCTTCACCATGTCAAAGAAATAAGTTTTTGAATTCTGAAGTGACTGTTATATTTGTATATTTACATAGCATTTTAATGGCTCTACTCGGGAGTGGGGGCCTTACATCCAAGCTAGATTCTTAGCTTGGATCTACTCTCCCGGTCTATTTAATAGCCCGCCCACCTCTGACTGCTTTAACCCTGCATCAACTCCTGCCTGAACTGCATGATCTACTACAGCAGTGCACCAACTCCCGCCTGAACAGCATGCTCTGCTTTAGCCCTGCACCAACTCCCGCCTGAACAGCATGCTCTGCTTTAGCCCTGCACCAACTCCCGCCTGAACAGCATGCTCTGCTTTAGCCCTGCACCAACTCCTGCCTGAACAGCATGCTCTGCTTTAGCCCTGCACCAACTCCTGTCTGAACTGCATGCTCTGCTATAGCCCTGCACCAACTCCTGTCTGAAATGCATGCTCTGCTTTAGCCCTGCACCAACTCCTGTCTGAACTGCATTCTCTGCTATAGCCCTGCACCAACTCCTGTCTGAAATGCATGCTCTGCTATAGCCTTGTAGCAACTCATACCGGAACTGAATGCCCTGCTATAGCCTTGCCCCCATGCTTTACTGTCGCCATGCAACAGTTTCCGCCTTAACTGCATGCTCTGCTATAGCACTGCACCAACTCCTGTCTGAAATGCATGCTCTCCTGTCGCCCTGCACCTACTGTTCTCTGACCTGCAGGCTCTACTGTGCCCCGGCACCAATTTTCTCTTTCTGACACATATTGGGCAAATTGAACTTAGTCCACATTCCCATTCAACACAATAGATGTACTCCACCTTCCTTCTGAAATGCAGAGGTTGCATTGAACCATTTTCACCTCCCTCCTATCAGGCACAATGGACCTACAATAAGTTCCCACTGGAATCTATCGGGCATCACGGACCTCCTTAACGCCCTAGAAGAGCTTGACACACAAGGCCTGCTTCAGAAAACCCCACTCCAGAGCCAAATCAAAAGCATTTGGTAGTCAATTATGGATTATGCTACCCTTTATGGGTGGCATCTCCTTTTATACCATCAACATAACTACACTGGACCGAGGCACGCACCGGGGTCGGCCCAAAGCTGCCCGACTGTAGGCTGTAATGTTGTTAGTCAGGGAGCACCAGATTGGGCATGTGAATAGTGCACCCTAGCATACAAGCAGGTTCTGTTGGACTATTTGGTTAGTCAGGGAGGACCACAAACAGGGAGGCAAAAAAACATCATTGACTCCACATAGGCCAGAAGTCGAGGTCTGGAGATTATACTCCACAACGGCTGGGCCCTGACTGGTGTCTGGCAACTGCAGGTCGCTGGCATCCGAAGGCGTGTTTCTTTAGTGCCTTATAGGTGATAGGCATACGACTGCCAAATCTCATTTTCACTTGAAAGGATGCACCAGACGACCACTATTTACATCTGTATGGAAAAGCTTACTGTGAGTATGACTAACTCACTGTGTGGGTGTAATCTCTCGGACCATGGTCGGTGGGCAGTTAAGCAGGCGCCCTATCCAAAAGCGCGGACCAACGCACTGACCAGCCCATCGAATGGAAAACAGCTTTGTGATGTAATCTTACGAAAGTGGAGGTTTGATGTAATTTTGTGAAAGGAATTACCAATGCTACATCCTTCACTCGAGCCACCTCAGTGCAGCACTAAAAGCGTGAAAACACCAAAGGCTAATTGCTACCCTCTTGTAACGACAACCCCCTGACGCTCAGACTTTCAGCATCACCGCCCCATCAATGGCCCATGGCTGCTCAGCAGCTGCTGCCTTCCCTCCCTAGGGCTGTTTGTGCTCCGCCCCCTCGCCTTGATCCCCGCCCACTGAGATGAGCACCAATCATGCTTGGTCCCCAGAGGTGTCAACACGTGCAGGTGGTTAATGTTCATTTGGGTCTTGGCTTCTCTGCAGCGCGGGTAAGGAGGGCTGCCATGTCCGCTAGTCCTGTACAGAGAATGTGCAGAGACCCCGAAACACATTTTTACGATTAGGCCCAGAGGCTTGGGAAGAACGGCTCAAGTCTGACAGGTGAATTCTAGCAAGAAGGTGTGTGTGCAAGGGGAAGCGCCACAAGAAAGCGTTCGCGGTAGAGCGTAGTATGTATTGTACACACTCTTCAGAGCCGGTGTGATGTGGTCCCAGGAGGGTTGCACGGATCCACTGGGTCCCCAGCTGTAATTAAGGGCTGGCTAATTTTGTGTGCGGTAAAGAGTTAAGGGAACTTCGGTCCAGGCCGCAGGCAGTCAATCAGCTGGGATTAGCGCAATCAGGACAACTCCACCGGGTAGTAGAACAGGACCCCTGGGTCCACCCAGCACAACCACAGGGCACCCTGGGGAAAGAGCAAAAGGCAACATAAGACGTCAGAGATGCAGGGGGGGGGGGGGGGGTAGTGTGCACAGATCACATTGGATAGT
Organism: Lissotriton vulgaris; assembly: GCF_964263255.1. Taxonomy (NCBI): domain Eukaryota; kingdom Metazoa; phylum Chordata; class Amphibia; order Caudata; family Salamandridae; genus Lissotriton; species Lissotriton vulgaris. The sequence continues at coordinate 915,440,590 of NC_141695.1, forward strand.
GCAGTTCCTAGTCAACAAGAACATTGGGAGAACCTCACGATTATGTGGCTAATCAGCACGGGTATACTTTAAATGTGCAGCCTTTCTTATTTTGCTTGATACTGCAGGCTAACCCGCGGTGCGCGCTTCTCGGTTTCAGCTATGACAGGACAGAGGCACAGAGGGTTTAGTAAAAGTGTGTCCATGATCACACCGTTTTCTCCAGTTCAGCAGCCAGGATTCGAGTGAGGCTTTCCTGGTTTCGCCACCGAGAATGTAGACAATATTGGCTCCATCTTCGCCCCCTTCAGTGCTCCCTGATTCAACAAAGTCCTTACAGAGACATCCCAGAACCCCATGAATTTTAGTTGAGCAAATCTCCGGAGTCTGAAATGAGAACTTCAAAGGGGGTCCCATTACATGTACAGAGTACTCAAGATCTCCACGTTGGGTAAAAGAAAAATATGCAACTTCTATATTGAGTAGAGGACAGAGCGGTCCTCGATCCAAAATCACAAAAAAAGTTACATTTATGAATAATAAGTCCTTCGCGGATTTAGTGACCCCGTGCCAACCTGTCACACTGACACGGAGAACTGATGCTCTCAACGATAGGCCTGATCCCGTCTGTAGTGTGTATGCCTGTGATCCATATTAAATCCATTCATGCCTCCTATACCCTCTATAGGGCTTGCAACCACCCCACGTATCCTTCTCTGCATCAAACTGGCTTCTGTTGTTCACTCAGAGGCGTAGCCAGCTCAGATGGTACCCGGTGCGGAAAATTTCTGGTCACCCCAGCTTGGCAAAATGGCAAAAATATGTATTTAAAACGCAAATTTTTGTCATTTTTCACTCCCCTCAGTGATGACACCCAGGGTGGCCTACACCCACCCCACCCCTGCATGCACTCGCCATTGTGGAGAATGCTGATGGTAAGAACTGGTACAACATTCACATTTTCAACACTTATTTCCAGTTTTGTGTGAATGTGTGATATGTGTGCATGTAGCCAATTTGTGTGTAACATTATTTAGTGTTATGCCTACTTAAGAAGCATGTTCGAATCTCATGGCATGTAGCAATATTAAAATGCAAACCTATAGGAAGACAAGTGCTTTCCCTACACATTGGTGTTGGTAGACAAATTCTATATGAACAAGTACTGAGAGGGAGCGATGCACTGCAAGGACACCCAGTGCTTTGGAGTGAAAATATGGAATCCCACGTGCTACTTTGTGTCATCTTTCAATAGTGGATAGTACTGGAAAAGGCAGAATCGATGGGTGCAATGAGAAGCAAAAAGGATGGAAACAAGCCAGTCTATCACCCGCCATGCTTTACAACTAGTGAAACATTTTAGGCCTACCAGCAATCTAGCAAGGGCAATCTCACTGCATACGTCTGATGTTCCTCCCACTTTACACATCTTTTGAGCCCCACTGCTACTCTGGCTATAATGTGCTCCCACAATGACCTGGTTTCATTTTCTGATAGAGTACCATAGTGTGACTGTTCACAGACAGTCACCATGTAAATCACATCGTCAAAAAGCCTCAAGATGTGATCCACTGGACAACGATAGGTTTTCACAACACTACAGTTTGAACACATGAGATTGGCTAGATCACTGAAGAAGGGCGTTTCACAAATGGACAATTAGAAATGTGAACACAACTTGAAGAAAGTTATTAAGGTTTACCAAAATTATCAAACCAATTAACGTGGATCCATGTAATACCGACTGGCCTTCTATGGTGGTCATGCTTATTGGCTGGATCTGGCACAGCAACCGCTCACAATGGGCAACAGAAGATGGAATTCATCAGGAAGTGGTGACATGCAGAGTGCTACAAGCATTAGTGCCCACAAATGGGTATGGAAGGGAATGTACTTTTAATAAAGGTACCAAAATCCCCAACAGGAATCATTTAATGAGGCAGCATAACAAATAAACCAGAATTAAGGAAGAGACTCAAAGCAGTTAAGAATGTGAAAAATACTGTCTCCAGTATTGACTACAAGCAACAAAGACAATCTCGAAGGTCCTAAAGTGCCCACTTGCTTTTAGCCCTAATATAGACCTTCTTTGAATCACAAGGGATTGGCTGCTGTAAGGGATGAATACAGGTGGGTCTGGGATGTATTCTGTCCGTATAGAAAATTGTGAATACAGCTGCTCTGACAGGGCATCACCCTTCACAGATTGGCTAAAGGGAATGACTAACTGCACCCACATCGAAAAGTCAACCTACCAGCAAGGGGATGCCTAGGCAAACACCTGAACATACGAGGTCCATGGTGGGATTACTTTAAATAGATCTAAGGCAAAACCCGTGCAGATTTGGTTTCCTTAGTGCATTCTGTGTCCTCTTGATTTTTCTGCCTGTATTAGGTCTCTGATGACTTGCTTACACATGCATGGCTATTTTACCACATCACTCCCTTTTGCACTATATTTTTTAAAAATCAACGCATTTGAGTATTTACAAACGGTGAAAATTAAAACAATTTACAATGGTGGAAAGAACAATCATGTTTATGATAGGCAGTGCCAACTACTGGAAGAGAAGTGGAGATTTGAGTCAAACATTCCTGACATGCTTAGAGCGGGGGAATCTAAATGTTGGCAGGAAACCACTAAGCCGTTCAAACCTGAAAGAATAGTCAAAGCCCGAGTTCACATGAATGATCTCACCCCATAAGTCATATCTAATGGTTCATAACATAAGTATGTTACCTCGTAAGCAAACCATCAGTTTATAAAAAAAATGTTGGCACCCCTGGAGTTACTCATGTCTGTTGATCCTGAGATGTGGCTAACTTTACCTTGGATCTTGCTAGGCTTTCAAAGATCATGCCCCGTTGTAACATTTCTACGGACTTCTTTAAAAACAATCATCAACTCTACTAGCCTTTCATGGGCACCTGAATGTTGGGACAGAGTTGGAGGTTGAAGGAAAATATTTGGGGCACCCCTGGGACATTTCTTGTTTCATTAATATAGTCCATATTTCAGGTGCTTCCTTCATTAATGCCATCCGAGATGAAGAAATAGGATACCACCCCTTACACATTTTAGGGCTTGGACAGAAATCTTTTCAACAATACCTCGCTGCTGCTAGAATTACTGAAGCGAAGGTTTCATGTCTCAGATAGATTGTATACATCTTCCAGTGTAACAAGAAGAGGAAACAGACAGGGTGGAACAGGACACCACATGCATCATACAAAGGTAGGGAGTGCCAGTAAAAACGGGAGTATCAATGATATTTCTGAAGTTATGCGTTTGGTTAATACATTTCTGGGTTGTAATTGCTACGTGCCAGGTTTGAAAATATTGAGGACATGTCTCTTCATATTGTTAAATATCAAGGTTATCAACTTCCTCATGCTAGGTGTCATTAATGGACTTACACAATACTAATCTGTTTTGATTAGATATCTGGTATGGTAGTGTTTAGGTGTTGCATTTTTTTTGTTGGTTTACATAACTGGCTGCCAACAGGGTGTCTCTGCCTTGTTACTATTAGACATCACTGTTACTGGTTTGAACTGACAGGTATTAATTCTCTTTATGCCTCCATAGGGTTAAGTGTTGATATTTCTTGCATGATACTGTAAGGCATTGATGGTGAGTTTCATACATACAAGTATCATCCCTGTTTCTGGGATATTAGTGCTTGTTCTATTGATGGATATTGAAATATTTCCTCACCATCTATTATATGATTTGCCCATTTAGATGTAACTCTCTGTACTTCCAGTAGCTATGTCTTTGGCACTTAAACATCTCCATTCTGGTCAGTTTTTTTCTTCTCTCGGTGCACCTAGGATTTCTAGCACCCTTGAAAGCATGAAGCCGATATCCGTTTCATAGGACTGATTCAGAAAAAGATCTCTCTGCATAAGGGAAACAATTCACCTAGTCCCCACAAGCCAACACTGCATATGTGTTGAATACTCCCCGACATAAGAGAGTGATCATCATCTCAGTGACTGATAAGATGCTGCAAAGCCACACAACATGGGAGTTCATAAGACGTTCATGGAAAATGGATGCTGACCGAATTCCACACCTATTAGGCAAGAGGTAACCCCAAATTAAAGGATGAAATGTTTGTGGAAATATTTATCTATGCAAAAGTAACATGACATATTCCAATTTTCCATCCCCTTATAGTTCTTGGTTAATAATCCTGCTTTTTAACTAGAAGTGAGGTTCTGCGTGAGGCTGTCAGCCCCACTAATTAGACAGAATAAACGTCACATCTACATCACATTTAATCAAACAATTATTATTTTTTCTCTTTTTTTTATTTTTTAAGTAGAACATGAGATAATTTACCGGAATTCTGTCTACAGCACGGGATTCAAAGCCGGTGGCCCTGCGGACTTTAGAACCTTATAATGAGGCGGGTCGCAGCCTAATCGCGGCACATCTCGGGCTACGGGACCATTTAAATGTTCACCGCTTTTCCCTGTGGCAGTGCGGATATATAAGAGAAGGAGAGAGAGAAACAGAGAGAAAGAGGATGGGACATGAGACAGACAGAGATACACCGCAGGCATAGCTATACACAAAACGTACTGGGCTATAGAGCCTCTTCCAAGTATGGCTTGCTAAAGACTGAACACGCCAATATATGGTCTACCCAATCTCCTGTGGTGGACAAGACGTAAACCATCTAAATAAGGGCATCTTGAAACATCTTTTAAACTAGATTTTTTTCCCAAATCTCAACATGTTAATTGATTATCTGGAAAAAGGTGAAAGCAACACTATATAGGCTTTCAGAGACTCAACAGCTCTAAGTTTTGTTAAATTAAGTATGGCTATGTAGCATAAACCCAAAGCTCTGTCCATTGGGAGTGGGGGGTGTTCTGTACACAAATTGGCTATGTAAAAATAATTCAAGAATCAACTTGTTTAAGAACAGTCTGACTCTATAAATACACACTACCCCAGACTAAACACAAACACATCTTTGTTGCATCTATGCTACCTAAGCATCAGCTGCACTTTCTTGTAAAATATATGTAGTCTATATATTATCAATCTAGACTCAACTCGTGCAAGAACTATCTATGGTACAGCTAATTCAAGAACTCGTTACCCAAGACACAACCAGACAATGTGCGGACTGCCAACACCTCACAAAACGGAAAGGACACACAAGAAAACGGAGTGGAATTACTATCCACAGAAGACTAGAGCGGCCACAGAGAGGATCTAATCATGGAATCTACACAAACTGAAGGCCAGAAATTGAAGCTTCAACTGGTCACTCCAGTACTCTGTGTGACAACAGTGACACATGAGGGTTAGAGGGGTAGCTAAGTGGATCTCTAAGCTTTACTCAGCCACCGCACTTAACGTCCAGAGTCAGAATATATTAGATACGTTTTGTAGTTTAGGGGTAACAATTTTATCCAATTTGTCTCAGCTGCAAAACCTGTACATCGAGGGTGCTCCATCAGTTGTAATATGAAAATCATGACATTTTCAATGAGAGCATCACATTAATACGAAAGCGTACAAAAGTCCTGCGATGGGGGGGTCAGGGGGCTGCTGCTGCACCTTCTACCTTAAGTGTTGAGGAGAAGCCCTCTCAGAATTGCAGCATTGCTATAGGAGTGAATTAATGTAAAGAAAACAATGTCGATACATGGTTTGCCCAGGCACAGTGTCAAATGTTTCATAAATCGCATGAATTACACACTCTGGACTGCAGAAGTTTGAGGGTCCCGTGAATTGTTAATGAAGTGACCTTGTGACAGAGGACATTGATTCCTCAAGTGCTGAAGACCTGATCCAGAGAGAGGAGTGAACGCTGTATCTGCCCCCTCCTTCTTCCCTGCACAGGATGAGCTCGAATGCACCGATTCTAGTCCTAGCCAGTGAATGTCCAGTGGCTCTGTTTCCATGGAGACCGCATGAGATTGACATGGACGTGTCTGGTTAGCACAGTGCCAGGCTATCTCTGTGGGAGGGATGCCTGTTTGCAGAGGCCTCAGGAGTATCTCCGCCTGCTTCTATTTTGTCGGTGTCTGAAAAATAATATTCATTGCGCTTACAGAATGAGAGACTGGACAGAGAGCCCTCCTGGGCCAAAGCTGGAGGGAGGAGCAGTATGAAGTAACAGGCCACACAATTCTCAGTGTATCTGGTACAGAGTGGGCAGTCAAAAAGGGGCAGTGGAAACGGGTTTCAATCTTGCCAAGCATGGAGTGCTTCAGAATGGCAAAGTCACCCAGCACCAACGTGACACGCCTGACGAGCAGGAGGGCAAGATTCATAAGGGAATGAAAAGCTATGTCTGATGACTTTCTTGCCTTCATCCCATTTAACTGGAGTGTTGGAGGAGCAGTGAATTCCAGCCCCTTACAACCGTTTTGTCATGGAAAGCCTTTCGTTTTACAGTGCAGAGATTTCAACTAATAAGTATCCCTAAGGAGCAGTGCTTTAAGTAGAACACAAAGGGGTCCCTGATCCCAGAAAGAAATATGAGTAAAGGGATGGTTCCTGATCCCCCTAATACAGGGTCCCAACGGATGCTGTCGGTACAGCATCTGGGTTTACAAGATGGCACTTTGTGACGTTTAACCTGTTGCCTCCTAGAAGTCAAATATCACAAGCAGGTAACAAAATATAACACGCCTTTCCAATGCAATCGGTCTAACATTTAGGAAGGTTTGAGCTATTGTATTTTACATGTGTTAAGCCTCAGCCTTAACTGCATAGGTTGCACCTTTTGGAAAGGATCCGTAGTTAAGCGCTGTTGGCCATGTTGTTTTAGAGGCCAACCTTCCCCCCTTTTAATTCCACTTAAAGCAGTGGATATATCGGGGTGGGTGTTTGAGGAATAAATCGTGAATTGGCACCAGCATTGGAAGGATATGGCTGAGGCACATTGGTATGCCTTAGTACTAAAAAAGCCATCTCCATGTTAGTTCAGGGTCGAGGACAAATAGAGTGTCTCCCAGACCTAGTAATGGAACAGGAGGTGCTGATGCCGGTTGTGTCTGCATAAGATGTATCGGTGTGGGCACCTTGGATGTTGGATGGCTAGCAGGTGCTGATGCTGTTTGTGACTGAGGTGCATCAGTGTGGTTCAGGCACATTTGGTGTGGTGGTACACAGCGTTCCATCGCTGGGACAGGAAGTGCGATTTCTGCTGTCGGTGCACTGGTGTAGTTTCACTGGGTTCAAAGGCTACAGCATGTGCTGCAGCAGTACTGTTTTAGATGAATTGGTGTTGTTATGTTTGCCCCAAACACTAAATACCACACACTGCTGCAGTTAAAAGCAGAGGTACATCTTAAATGACGTAGCTTCTGATGATTAGAGGGCAGTCAACCCTCATACGAGATTTCATGCTGCCCAGCCTTTTCACCTCCTCCATGGCTATGGTGTATCCTATTCTTCTGTTATTTACATGTCATCTTGCAGACTTCAGTTCTCTTTGTAAGCAGTTGCTGAAAAAAGAAAAAAAAAAAAAAAAAAAAAAAGGACGTGGCTACCATGGTCCCGCCTGCTTTGAAAGTGAAAGCGCAAGCTCGCTGAACATAAAAAATAAGAAGCAGTCGCCATTGTCCTGGGCTGTTTTAAAAGTGAAAGCGCACATGGCGCGCTGAACACAAGAAACAAGAAGTAACCACTATTAAGATAGCAGCATCTCGCGATTAGTGCAACCAGCGTTCCACAAGTGGTGCAATCAAAGCTTTGTAGGAAAGCATTTCGTGCCTGCAGTAAGAGAAACTAATTAAAGAAAATAGTGCTCATAGACTGGCAATATAAAATACTGTGTAACAGAAGAAAAAGGGCCCGTCCTCATGGGAGGTTATAAAAGAAGACAAGGCAGTACTAAGGAGGGACTAACTAAGCTTTTAACAAATCAGATACTGGTTCTGTGTGGGGTTTTGAATAGACAGGAAGAATGGCGCTCAAGCTTGTTCACGGTAGAGTCAGATTCAAAGAATAGTTATGGTGCAACCAGGTCAGGGGAGAACCCAGACAACCCCTGAAAATATGTGGGTGCGGACCCACACTGAAAATTGAGACCAAGTCCTGGGCACACATTCAGAGTAATGCTTAGGAGTGTCAATGCACAGTTATGGTATTCCATGTGAAAGAATTGCAGTGGCCGACACCAGTAGGTTCTTTTGTAGAATTATATTTATAAATTTCTTGAAATATGTCAAATATGAGAACCAGCCGACACATTTTTCATCACCTGGATGTTAACCTGTGACTCTTCAGGGCTGAATGGTGATAATGGTAATGTGCAATATCGCTGGACCGGTGATAATTCCAACCCGGTCGAAAACAGGGCTTTTTTGACGATCAAAAGTGATGAAAAGGAGCAAAGGTAATAGGTTGGGGAGGACGGGTAGGTCCCTTCGACATACGATCCTTGAGCAGAAAGCGGGCGGTGCTTCTGTCTTTCAAGGCGTCCTGTGATAACAGGAGAGAAGTTCCAGGATCCGTCTCGCTTTCTGGTTGCGGAAGAATCGGAAAGGGAACGTACGGGGGAAGGGATTTTCCCGTCCTCCCAAACCTATTACCTTCGCTCCTTTCCATCACTTTTGATTGTAAAAAAAAACGTTTTTGACAATGTTGGAAGTATCACCGGTCCAGCGATATCTCACGCTACCATTATTATCATTCAGCCCTGATGAGTCACAGGTTAACACCCAGGTGACGAAACACGTGTCGGCTGGTTCTTGTAGTTTCCATATTTCAAGAAATGTATAAATATAATTCTACAAAAGAACCTACTGGTGTCGACCACTGCAATTCTTTCACATGAAATACTATAACTGGGCATTGACACTCTTAAGCATTACTCTAAACGTGTGCCCAAGACTTGGTCTCTATTAACAAATCAGAACCAAGCATTTACAAAGGGTAATAACACAAGCCAATAAAAAATATGAGCAGAGAGGGGGCAGATCTTTAAGTGCATACCTGAATAGAGCATGCCTCTCAGAGCAACGCATGCGCTGCCCAGGCTCGACCTAAAAAACAGAGGTGAACATTTCAATGATGTCAGTGAATAAGTCGCTTTAGAATTTTAACTCCTCATTGAGGTCAAGAAAGGAGATGCTACCTGGCAGGTCTGAGCTCGGTGAAGCCGCACCATCCATCTCCAGTTCGGCCACTGCTGGATCAATCCCCGTGCAATTCATAGATGCTACAGGAGGCAGGACGCTGAGTCAGATCACCATTGGCATGACAGTGGAGGGGCAGCACGAAGGTCCCCAGAGATGCCCACAGAGCAGTGCTTGACAGCATCAGCTCCCGGGGGATCACAGCTCAGCACTGAGCCATAGCAAGAGAAAGGCGGAGTGTCAGTCAGAGATGCAATTTGCACATTTGGGCTCTGTCTTCCATTTGCATCCTTTGCATTTCTACCTCTCTACAGAGATTACCACACCAGGCATGTACTGCACGCCCACTTCTGGAAATACTAATAAAAAAGCCTTTGTTGGTAGGTTAATCATACCAATCATAAGCAGGTGACCCATAACATGGCAACTCCTATTTACCAGGCACAGGAATAGGACAAGAGGAAACTGATCAACGCCAGCCCTGTCGATGGGGTAAAAAGACCAAGGTGTCCACCATTTCATGGTCTGTTCTGCAAAGTGATCCCTACTCTATCCTTGCAGGCCCCAAGTTGGACTTCCTGTGTTAGCCAACAGGTGATGTAAACCTAGTATAATACGTAGCAGCCAAAAGCCTGACAGTAACACTTGTTAACACCCTGCATTAACCTCATACTTGTTTCTCAACCAGCAGTCGTGCTTCCTATCAACATTCTCCCTAACATCACTGTGACAAATACAGAGCAATACAAACATGCACGCTTCTACTGAACAGTTCCTTAGAAAGGAGAAATGCCTGCCTTTCTTTAGCCGCCACATTTAACAATGTTTCATGCAGGTTTGTAAAAATTGAACAATGCAACTGGACATGAGGTCAGGTAACATTACAGGGAATGCACTTCTCACATCTTTGACTGATGGATCGGGTAGGCATCAAAAGGAATCAAGTAGGAACACGATCTGAAGGTGTTTGGGCTTTCCTTCAACTAAAAGTTCAAGTGAAAAACTGAAAAAAATAAAACAAGAATGTAAAATGGTGCTGCAGCTGTTTATTCGAACAGAAAAAACGCAGGGTTGTTCTTTTTCCTAAGCACAGGTAAGTACACATACAGAACCCTCTGTACAGATGTTTAGCTTTCCGTATTATCCAGTTGCGAAAAGCGTGTAAGCCTCGAGCCAGGACCTTGATCAAAATTATTAAATTGATACCAATATTTGATGCATTCACTGATGTCTGGAAATGCTTTAGCAAATTGAGGGTTTTCAGAGCTCTCTATAAAGAGGAATACACAGCAATCTATTCAACAATAGCCCATCTTCAAAAAGATAAGACTACACTACCAGGTGCATCTTTTCTTGCTGTTGCTGGCATCACAACTATCCTGGGCAACTGCATTTTTTGTGCTGCCCACAGCAGGTCCATGTATGAAACTGGATTTCCACGACATTTATATTTCATAATGCAGGTGAATTCTGATTCCAAGCATCTTGCACAATGCCAAGGGCTCTGGTAGTAGAAACTGTCCAGCTGTGATTACTGAACTGTGTTTACCTAATACTATCTTGTCTCTGTTTCTTGGATATGTGGCCCCTTCCTGGTACAAGATGGCCATGTACAGCAGGATTTTGGATCCATTTGGGGTTTACACTTTCCCCGGTGGGTATGGATTCAGGAGTTCGTTATAGATTTGTTCTGAGATGCCTAAGAGAATTTGGTGCACTCCAACCTCGGAGGAACTTTGGTACAAATGTATATTTTGGAGTCAAGGAGAGCAGGTGTCAATAACCTGTACGAAAACATCCAATACCACACTCTTCTTGATAATTTCAGCACCAACCATTTGTGTTGAGGCCTTCAACACAGTGATACATTAATGCCCACATCTCACACTACGTGGAAGAGGAAGCTGTTCTCAGATGATTACTCCGGAGTATTTCGATCGTGACCATGTAGTTCATGGTTATGGTCGATCTCACTCTTGACTACAACGGAATAAGATATCAAGCATCTACGTTTGCTTTCCATATTATGGCACCATTATTCTCTCTCAGGATGGGGATGATGTGCAAGCCCATCCTTTTTTCATCTATTCACTTTGTAATTGTAGCTTGGATCAGCATAGTTGATGTGTGTTGCAATCATCTCAAGATGCACTCTTCCTCCCTAACTCCACTTTTTCAATATTTTTGTAAATGCTGTGAAATATCTCTGGCGCCCATTCCTGGTTCACACTTCCCTTTATTCCAGTTGTACTTTGCTCTTAGTCTGGCCTTCACCTGCCCTCTACTCTTCCTGTGCCTCTCCCAGCATTATTGAGGATTCTTTTTTTAGGTCTACCAGAGTCACTCTGTCCGGTTATCAGATCACACTGTCCGGTTATCAGATTTTTCTATCTATTTCACAACTTTTGTGCTGCAATCCCTGCTGAATTCTTATCAAACGCCTTCCTGTTATTCTTGTGGACCCCACCCATTCCTTCTCCATACCTGTCCCGTTTTTTTCCAGTGCTAGTCTTGCCCCAGTCACTCATTCCCCACATTAACCAATTGTGTTTCTCCTTCCCCTTACATACCCACTCTTATCTCGCCATTTTCTGCTCGTCTCGTTCCTACTTTTGCTGCACTGTGCTTCTCCTGCCCTAGTACCATCTTCTTTCCACTTTGTGCTTTTGTCAGAGGCTCAAACCAAACCCCAAAACAACAATGCTAACGTCAGTGGTTCCCAAGTATTCTAAAAGGATGCATGATAACCAAGAGGGGCAATCCTGCCCTGCATTTACTGACATATTAATCTAAGAGGGGGAGAAAAGCACGAGACATTTGTAATCTCTTCTCTAGACATGGATAATCCAGCCTACAGTTAAAGATCTTTCATCACTTTGTGTACATTTTTCCCACACAGAAATAGACCTCCCCTCCCCCCCGTGTTTGTGGAGAGAACTCTGAAGTCAGCTATGGCTTTCATATGCCAGCTTCCAGCAAAATGACTGAGTAAGTGCATAGGAAACACCTTCTTGTCATTTTGGGTAGGCTGTGGTCATTCGTGATTCTGAACAGGTTCCAGTGCAAGAGAACAACAGAGGAGCCTTCGAAATTAATCTCTTGCATAGGTGACCCTGGAGGAGCTGAAGACAAAGGGGGAAAAAAGGGCAGTATAGGAAAGATAAAGGTGGCAGCTGGGCTGGAAGGATACATTGAGCAAAAAGAAAACTGAATCCAAAAGTTAAAATACAAGGAAGTAAAAAGAAATCGTGGCAATGTGTAATGGGGGTGAGAAAGGCAGGTGGGAAAGGAGCGAGTAGACAGAAGGAAGAAAGCCCCCCCCCACACACACACCCACAGACACACTTGGAAGGGAATAGCCGTTAACATGAAAAGAGTAAGGGACTGAGAAATAATAATATAAACTGGGCTAAGTGCATCAAATAATACACGTAGAAGATGGAATGATGGGAAGTGGTGAGTGAACACCAATGAAGTGAGAGAGGAACAAGAGAGAAGGAGGCGGGAGAATGCAAAGAAGTAAAGGGATAATTAGGAGAAAATAGAGGTCAATGTTGAGATAAAGTGGAGAGAGGGAAAGAAGAGTAGATGGAAGACCCAGAGCTATTGAGGGGGTAATAAAGTACAGAGAAGAAAGAAAAGAAATGAGGATGGAATGATAGAATAGAGGGTGTATATACTTGAATGTGAAGAAAATGGATTGCAGAGGGTGGAAAGAAAAGATGCGAGAAAAAATAGGCTGCAGAGGGTGGAAGATGATGTGAGAAGAGGTAAGAGAGTGAAAGAAAGAGGAATCCAAATGAGGAGGTAACAAACAAATATAAGGGAAGAAGAAGATATCATTTGATGAAGGAGAAACACCATGTGAAACAGAGAGGCTAAGCTAGAAGAAGAGCGAGAGAGCGAGAGAGCAAACAGTGGTAAGCAAGGACATGATGGAACGGAAGCCGAGAGAGGACAGCGGGGGAGGCAGTGTGGTTCACACAGCGCGAGCCTGGTTAATCAATGTGGAATTTGTACCTGTGTAATCGCCCAGATCAGCCCATCTCCGCATCCCCTGCTGCGAGCACTAATGGGCACATTACCTGAGCAAGGGCTGGGATCTCGAGGGATAATGTGCCATCAGGGCCCCGGGCTCTGATAAGGGGGAGCACTTGTCTGCGCCGCCGATATCAGCCTGGTCTAGACAGGAAGGCAGAGAGGGACGCACTCGACTGTCGATGAGGGCAGACACGCACTGTGCCCTCGGCACACCCCTGCCAGTCTAACGCGGCGGTGCAGGGATGCTAAGCTCTGGTGGGCCAGTACAGACGATGAAATCACACCAATGAAGAAGTCTTTTTTCACTAGGCTGGAGGGCCTTGAAAAAATATGGCTGATAAATGAGTGCCATGTGGGGGAGGGGCACGTCATATTATCCGAATTTCCGCATATGGCAAATTTAACATACCAGGAATCAATATGGCATTCATGCACATCTTGAAAATCACTAACAAGTGTTCACGAGAATGTGATGTACAAGAGTTAGCTCGTGATCCTGACTCAAGCAGTGGCCTAGAATGACAAGAGCTACCATAACTTTTTATAATTTAATTTGGGTGCAATCGTACCTTTCACTCCATCAGGGCAGAGCTATCGCTTCAGTTGTTCTCACATATAATTTATAAGATTGTTAGGCCTAGCGGCAGTGCGCATGCGCTGCTTACTATTCGAGGAATGCAGTAGTCTAGTATGCTGTGGAAGCAGCGCCTTCTCTCCGCTCATATTTTTGATTGGCTGGTGTCATTGTCCTTGGTAAATGCTGGCTTCCGATTGATAATTAGGCTGGTTAGTCCCTCCATATTACCGGCCTGTCGCCATTTGTAAACTCCTATGAGGACTGTCTCTTACTTGTGGCATTACACAGTCCCGTTCATAAGTCGGTAAGCACAATTTTTTATTTATTTGCAGCGCGGTCCGCTTTCACTTTAGCAGCCGTGCTTGTTTACGTAATTAATTTGCCTAACGGGCCGAAAGGGAGCATTTCTACTCACTAATCTAACAAGCCTTTGCAGTGCAATAGGTCTTGCATTTACGAGAGTTTGAGCTATTGACATTGCAAATAACAATGCCTTTTATTTTTTGTTTTCGTTTTTAAAACATAAATAAAAGGCATTGTCATTTGCAATGCCAATAGCTTAAACTTGCGTAAATACGAAACCTATGGCATTGCAAATGCTTGTCTTTTCTGCTGCCAGTCTCTTAAAAATTAATGAATAGATATACAGAAGACAATTGAAGGCTGTGATTTTCACCAGCACAAAAACCTGGAAGGCTTGTAATTTGTTGTGGCTACATATGTTTATATGATTACACCTTCTAGTAAAATTACTTAACCCAACAGATGGGAACATGCATTGAACATTGGGTTTTTAAACAAGCAAAATCAAACATACAATCATTTGTGTGAAAATGTATGAAGCGTTACTCCCTTTCGCTTGATGAGATGAAATTAAAAATATGCGCCAAATTCACGAGAATTACATTCAGGCGAAATAAAAGCAGCAAAAACTTTTATAGAGGAAGGAAAATTGTACATTTTCTACTTAAACATTTATATGTAGCAGATTAAATTTTTCCTCAGGAAAAAACTCTGAAAAATGTCCACTTGTTTTTTAGGAAAAATGCAGAAAATTAATATTGCAGCTATTTTGTTTACGATAAAATCAGCAAACCTTCCTCTTTGTTTTTTATGCTAAAAATTAAGCTTGCTAAAAGAATGTTTAAGACTTTTGGGACAAATCATGTTTTTGATGGATATTTCTTTAGAGGCACAAAAAGAAAATTACAAGCAGTATTAAAAGCTAAGCCATACTAAGAAACATCCTACATTTACATTTGTGGTCACGCACAATCTCTAAAGAGTGGGACTGTAGCAATAAATGGTCTGTGGCAGATGCAGTCTGCGGTGACCCAGTGGACATTTCAAGCATTCACATTAACCACCATCACACATTATAAGTTTGACTGATGGCTCTATGAAACTTACAATAATTTTTTATTTTAATATTTTCTTTTTGAAAATAACAGTCATAATAAAAAAAAAATGCCCTCCTCCCTATGGGTCTTTCCTCCCATGACGAGGGGGCATTGAGCACTTCAATGCCCATTCCAGGTTTTTCCAGGCAGTGAAGGGCATTGAAAAATTGCTGTATGTATGTTCAATTAAATTAGGTGGGCAGACAGAGCCAAACCTCTAAAAGCCCAACAGAGTAAGGGCTGTTGGAGAAGTTGGACAACAGCGTAGAAGGAGTAGTCTCCTTTATTGCAATCTATGGTCAGCCCGAATTTAAATCGGGCGAGCGGACTATTACGTTGGCAGAGAGGGAACTCTGTCACCGTTGCCACGGAGTTCTCTTTCAGACGATATATTAATCGAGCCATTAGTTATCTTAACAACTGACTGGCTGAATCACTGATACGCCTTTTGTTGCTTCAGCGTCTTACTGTAGCATCAACTGCAAAACAATAAACCATGTACTCTGCATTTGAGGAACGTATATTGAATACTAACTTTACTCTGCTGTTATTTTCAAGCCTTATTAAGGAATTACTAAAAGCTTACCTGATGGTTTATTAAAGCTTTACCAAAGACTTAAAAAGTAGCAATGAAGAACTGAAAAATATACAAGACCTACTATGAATCTACAAATATTGTGCTAAATAGCTACTCACGACTTACTCAACCCCTAAAATATTCCTATACAAATATAAAGTTAAGTTTGACTGAAAATGGACTGCTTCTCCCAACGCGTATTAGATACTAGCAGAGGAGGCTTCTAGACCTCCTAAACACCTTGAATTTAATTGTTTTACGTTATAAGTATTACTGTAGAGCCTTTGACAACTAGTGTGTTATTGTACCTGTTCATAATGTTTGCTGTTTTTGTGTTTTGACTGCATGACTATCGCTTATTATATGAGCTAGAAAATTTACAAAAAGCAATGCTCATCAATGTACGAATGTATGTACACCAGACTTCTAATAACACAGGACCATTTTAAGGGAACATTAAGACAACATGAAATGAAAAATCCAAATATTCAAAAGCATACTTTAAAACTGTACTCAGACTAAGGCCTTTGTACAAAGGTAGAGCAGTTTTAAAGTGAGGAATAAATGTAAAGAAGATTAGATGCTTCCTAAAGCACTGCAGATGTTCGTCCTAAGTTGCCCCAGATTTCTAGTTAGTCAGGTCCCTGGAGTCTTCTTAATGTCACTAAGTGTGGGGTCCTGGCTAAGAGCGGAGGCCTGTCACTTGTCCTAGGTCTAAGGCTCTTGTCCCAAAAAGGAGACCTTGGAGTGGAAGGAAAAGAGTGTAGATGGTTTTTAGGAGTCAATGTATTCTTCTGGTTGGGACAGACTGAACCTAGAGGCTTGAAAAGATTAAAAAGTCACAATGACCTAACTATTGCCAACCGTGCCGTTCTGTTAGCACGTGCATGCATCACCACACGTGTGCCTACAAAATGGCATGTGCACCAATTCTCTTTTTTCATTTACAGATTTAAGACGGCAGACTTCACTTTGATCACTAAATAAAAAACTTTTTTTTAGTATGAAAGTGCAAATTTTAAATAAAGGATGAGTGGAGGGGAAACAGAAGAACAGTTGTAGGAATTGGGTGAGAGGAGGGAAAAAAGCGGCACATGAGGTAGAGAAAACGTGGTGGATTAGGAACTTTTAGGTAAAGCACATGAGATAAAGTGAATAGCAAATGATTGAGAGAGCAACATAGAGCACTAGTACAGGTACTTGTCGGCGAGAAGCACATGAGGAAGAAAGCTGGAAAGAACATGCACTCTTGAGGAGTGCTTAACCAAAAATAAAACAAGTAGATCCAAGTGCACAGTGGAAGGATACAAGCCAACCAATCAAAAAGAAAATAATTAAGCTATGCTCCAAGGGAGGGACAAAAACAGGAAGAGAAATTCAAGACATTAAAGAAAAACAAATGACAGTAACAACCCAACCAGTGGGAAGGCTGTAAGCCCACTTTAAGCTCACAATAGATTATTATGGCTTGGCAGTTCGGGCTGGACTGTTCCCATGAGGCACAGGGTCAAGGCTGATTTGCATATGGCCATGTCTGAACTGAGGTGGTGTGGAGTGCAAAAAAAAATTGATTTAGGCCCAGATCTCTGTACTGGGGTGAATGTATGACCTTGTTCTGCATTCTGTCCATCAACCATTATGTTTGCAGTGGAGAATGATAGAGATGTTAGGCCTGAAGTAAGAGGGCAGAAGGGGGTGCAAGCCGCAGATGGAAAGCAGAAAGGTCGGTGGAACAAAACGGAGCAGTGTTGGATGGAGACAGTGGAGCCAATTAAATATACCTGAGCAGGGTAGGGGCCGTGGATCTGAAGCGGTAGTCCGGTGGAGAGTGTTGGGGTCCAGTGAAGAGAGAGAGAGGTGCGGGACGTGAGAGGAGAAGGGCTATTAAGAGGTTCAATCAATGATAACATGATTGCCTCTCCAGAGTCAGCCGAATAATTATGTGAACATTTTGTGCTCTCTCTGATTTGTAATTAGAGCGTCCGAGCTGTTTGTGGGCTGCAAGTACTCCCACCTTCCCCACCACTGATGGTGTTTATTTCAAGTTAATATATTTGAAGAGCTGCATGGTAAATGTACTGAGGCGCTAGAGGTGCGTGCAGGTGAGGGAGGAGAGCGCCGCATTAAAGGTAGGGGGGTGAACGGAAGTAAGGCAGGATGCAAGGCCATGGCCTGAAGGCGAACAGAGATCAGAGAGTTTCCCAAAGGCAAGCTGGTAAGACTGGGGAAACGGCCACTACAATGCGGCCATTTCCACAAAAACCTTTACCACGCATGTATTACAATGCATGCGTGGTCACAAAAACAGCCTTTACCACGCATACCTTTACTACGAGATACGTAGTAAAGGCATGTGTGGTAAATGCAAAAAAAAAAAAAAAAGGGGGGCTTGGGGGGTCTCCCCCCCAAAAAAAATAAAGTGTGGGATTAAAAAGGTGGGTTGGAGGGGTCCCCCCCAAAAAAAATCTAACCTGAAGTGCAGAGGCTGAAGAAATCATCGTTGTTAGAGAGGAAACGGAAAGAAACTTCCGCTTCCTCTTTACAATGTACGATGGACGTCACCAAGGAAGATGGAGAGGAGAAGAGTTAACTCCTTCGACGCTCATGACGAGCTCAGCTCGTCATGAGGTAACCCTCTCGTATCTCATGACGAGCTGAGCTCGTCATGGATAATGGGATTTACCGTTTTCCAGCGCAGGAGAGGGAATACGATGAGCACCGATGTGGTTAAAAAGGTAAGGGGATATTAAGTTTAACCCCTTTGCTGCGGCGGCAATTCTGCCGCAGCGCTAGGAGGGGGGCCGAGCGGCGCTCGCATGCTCGTGACGGAGCCGCTCCGTCACGGGCCGCGGTTGCGCTGTGCTCATGACGGAGCGGTTCCGTCATGGCCCCGCCCACTCAATAGAACGCGCTGCGCAGGCGTGAAATCAGCGCCGCGCAGGCGCGGCGGCAGGGCCATGACGGAACCGCTCCATCATGAGCACAGCGCAACCGCGGCTCATGACGGAGCGGCTCCGTCATGAGCAAGCATGGGGTTAAAAAAAAAAAAAGTAATAAGGGTTAAGGGCAGGGGTAATTATAAGGAGTGGGGGCTGGGGGTCATGTAAGAGTATGACCTCACCATGCATAAATTTACAACGAAAATCGTTGTAAATTTATGTGTGGTAAAGGAATATTCATAGTAAAGGTTATGCGTATAAAACGCATTCTGTTGCAATGTATGCGTGGTAAAGGCATGCGTTGCAACGGGATGCGTTGAAACGACATACAACTGTAATACTGTCGTGGTATGAGCTAGACAGAAACATATGGAAAGGGGGAAGAACCTGGAAATCGCATAGCGCTAATTCAGATGAGGGGTGCATTGAGCTGTGGGAGGGGCATTTAGATGATGGAAAAGCCCTTATTTTTGCATGAGGCACATGGTCAAGGCTGACTTGCATATGGCCATGTCTGAACTGGGGTGGTGTGGAGTGCAAAAAAACATGGATTTAGGCCCAGATCTCTGTACTGGGGTGAATGTTGCCCCAGGGTAAGTCCAGCGCTATATAAGTTTAATACATTTACATTTACATTTACATGTATGACATTGTTCTGCATCCTGTCCATCAATTGTTGGTTTTGCATTTGTCACCCCGAGTGGGTTGGGTATGCTCAGACGTGAGTCCCATGCTCTCCACACCACTGGAGTCAAGCTATCCTGGCTGGAGACGGTTGACAGCCAGAAACTGGCCCTAGGATGCTTGATTCCGGTCCAGGAAAGACTTAGCTTGGCAGTTCGGGCTGGACTGTTCCCATGAGGCACAGGGTCAAGGCAGATTTGCATATGGCCATGTCTGAACTGGGGTGGTGTGGAGTACAAAAAAACGATGGATTTCGGCCCAGATCTCTGTACTGGGGTGAATGTATGACATTGTTCTGCATTCTGTCCATCAATTATTGGTTTATCATTCTCCACCGCCATAACATTTCTCAACCCAGCCCTTCCCAAACCCATGCTCCCTCTCTGCTGCACAGTGCTTCTTGCCCCACTTCTCCACCTTTCAAGTTGCCAAATCATTTCATCTTCCTTTTACCTTAGCTGCTCCCAATGAACTATTACCTTCTTCCTTTATATTGTTTCCACCTTTTACAATTGTTTTAATTTTCCGCGCTCCGCTTTCATTTTGACTGTTATACTTTTTATTTTAACCTATCCTTTCCTCGGTCGCCATGTTGAAAGAATTCCATGCCAGCTAACCTCCAGCGCACTCCTCGATCCTGTACCCTCATCATTTTTGGCCTCCTTGCCCCTTCATTGTCCTCCCTTCCAAACCTCGCTCTCTCCAGTCCTCCCTTCCTGGCCACCTTGCCTTCTCGCCCCCTCTCTCAGCCACGGCCACCTCACGCCTCCTCTTCCCTTCACTTTTCCATTCATGTGTAATGCTCAGAAACTTCGAGGCTCTGCTCAGATTTATAACCTAATTAAAACGGCCCCTCGCAGGAGGCCCGGCGCGGAAGGCCTGCTTTACAAGGCTCCCGCCTCCTCAGACTCCCTTTGCCTTGAAGAGAGGTCAGCTCACTGAAGCGAGCAGATCCCCGGCACCAACGCACTCGGTGTGACACACTTACTGGACCGCAGGAATATAAAAGAGGAGATTGAAACAACACGAGCACGTCAAGCACACCAACAAGGACGCACAAGCTGCATCACAAAGAAAAGAGTAAACCGAAACACACATTTCAGAAATAAGAAATCTAGGCAGGTACAGCGAACCACTATAAATACCGAGGTGCAAAACACATCAACACCAGAGAAAGACTGTTTCTGAAAGATACACAATAGGAGACGGCCAGACGTCCATGCCCTTTCAGGGAAGTGACAAAACGTTCCACATTAACACAGAAATAGGAAAGCACATCTAAACAGACCAGCCAGCAAAAAACTCGTCCCACTAAGAGAAGAGCTATATAAATGCCCAGCAATAAAAAGAGGTAACCAGAAGAAGGACCTTAGGTTGGGGAGACACAAACATATCTTCAAGGACCTAACAAGAGGAAATCTAAGACATTCAGCTGGAGATGTACACACAAAACTGTATGCACGGAGACAACACTATCTACATGTCCAATAAGAGACAGGAGAGGAACAGACTGAAGCAGATTCCATTTGTTTCTTGCATGGTCACTCCAGATTTCTTGCCTTTTTATGGAGTATGCTTTTGCTGGCTTTAGGACTCTGTGCACTTCCCCACTGGTAAACAGTAGCAAGCGGACTGTCTTTCCCCTCTAAATCATGTGCTGGACATTGGAACTCTATTTGACCAATATAACTTTCCTATAAGTACATTGTAGATAGTGCCATACGTGTACTTGTGCTATAGGACGTTCAATGGTATATCTGGGCTGCAGTGTATGATTTATACCACCCACATATATAACAAAAAAATGTTTCTACCAGGACCACCACTGTGCCTGGCTAGGATGCAGTGTTAATGCACTGCAGTGATAGAATACAGGGGAAAGTGCCCTTGCTATGTAGGAAAGGCCTATTTTTTTGTGGTCAGACATCACCCCTAAAAGGATGCAATGTAAGCACATAGGAGCTAGTATATACAAATAGGGTACACTATATATAGGGGTTAGTTTGCAATTGCAGTGAAATAAAACTCAAAATCTATTTCACTTTGTCGGCCTAGCCTGACCTTTCCTTAATATGCCTAGCTAAGATTAAAATCTTAATTTTACACCTCCAATTAGGAGAGGATAGAAAACGACTTCAAATATATTCCCTGTTTAGTGTTTAAAATCTGACTTCATGCTGAAACCTGATTATGTTTAGCTTAAGCAGAAAAGTAACTTTGTAAAATGGACTTCAGGCTATCTGAGCAGAATTGGTTTAACATGAGTTCTGACACTCATCTCAAATCGAGAGCTGGAACACACATCCTTGGTTGGGAAACTTAATGACTAGCTCCGAGGACAATGTATAGCATTTGGGTCCAGTAAAGGGCAATGAGTGTTAACTGCGGACTACTTAGAAAGAATTAGCTATCTGGCAGTGGAGAGGCACAGTTGGTAAAAAAAGGCAAGTTTAGCACTACCACTTTTGAGTTGGAGATGCCGGAGAGGCCGCCTTCTTTTCATCCAAAAGGAAAGGAGGGCTTCTTCTACTCACCCCCATGTGACCCCTATACAGTTCGTCATCACAGAAAGTGCAAGGGAAAACAAGTTTTCAGCCTGTCCTCTAGCAGAGTGACTAAGAATCTAAAGACACTCTTGCCTGGTGGCACTGGCTCCCACCATCTTGACACTGGGGCTCATGGGTAATTTTACAGTAAGGCAAAGAGGAAGCTCTACAAAAGGAGGTAGGGGGAACGGTCAGAGAATAGATAGTATTCAGCAGTAGAATTCCTACGATTACTAGCTAGTTACACAGGATAATTCTGACTCTTCCACCACCTAAAACATTCTTGAACATGGGATCACTCCATCTGAATCAGAAGAATGTGCTCGAAGAGGTATCTTGACTCCTGGCTCTGACACGAAGAAGAGGACTCCCCAGTATTCGAGGACTCCAGAATCTTGTTGCTACTCAGAGACTGAAACTGCTCTTCAAGGGACAAGTGGCTGGACTCGGTTTACTTGCTGCAGGACACAAAAAGAAGGGCTCCTGGCTCCAAGAGGGCCCAGCTGACTAAAGAGGACTGCAACTCTCTGGAGACTAGCCTGCAGAGACACCAACCCCAAGTAGATAGAGGCTGCAAGGCTGACCAGAAAAAGCTTTCCTAGCAGCTGGAGATTAAGGGACTGATTTAGATCTTGGCGGACACATTACAACAGTGACGGATATCTAGTCCGCCAAAATATTAATTCCACTATATCCTATGTGACTTCAATTTTGTCAGATGGGATATCCGTCACTGTTGTGACTGAGTAACCTGTCTGCCAAGAGTGAAATCAGGACCTAAGTCTGAAAGTGAAATCTTGCACTGGGAAAACACACTTGGTGTATACAATCTCCACTCTATCGTGCTCGGCCTGAAATTGCACCTAGGTTACAGTCCACCATGAACAGTTTTTTTTATGGTGCTTGAACTGTAAAACTCCATTTCTGTTTTATCATTTTGTTGTTCTTTGAGTCTTCTTGTTAATAACATTTTTCCATTTTTTTCTAAATTGGTTTGGGAATTTTATAGTGCTGCTTACTTTATTCTAAAGTTGTTGACGTTGCTTGAGCTTAGCACACTCTTCTCTGGAGATTGCGTGCTGCTTGTGCCAATGCTACAAGCAGATGAGCAAAGATTTCCTCAGAACGGTGTTTCGACCTAACTAGAGTGGGGTAATGGATAGGCAAGGGTGACCTACAAAAATGAGACAATACACACACACAAGGGAAGTCAACCTCTATACAAAAATACACACATGCAGAGAAAAGACTCAAAACTGTGTCAACACTTCTGCAGAGAGATGATCATACAAAATGCTCATCCAACTGAAGAGAGAAAGACAACCCTACTTCACTATCAGTTGCCGCCAGGGAAAAGTCAAAATAGGCATCTCAGATTGGAGAGGAAAGCACACAAGCACAGATTTAATGAGAGGTGATATTAATGAAAATACAAAAGTGATATACAAACTCGGCCAACAAGACAAACACAAAGACAAATCCAACACAGCGGTGACCAAAATCAACATAGCTGCACTGAGACAAGTTTACAAATGGCCCCCAACAAACAGGGTTTGCAAAACATATCTCAGTTGAGAGATGTGGCCGCACAAGAATACACCTACAGAAAGGAAACACACACCCAAAAAGAGAACAACCTAAAGTCACCCCTACGGAAAAGAGATATAAATCAAGAGATTTCAGGAAACACAAACAAGCACACCTCTACTGAGAGGAGTAACTAGCCATATCAGTTAAGAGAGATGGCCGTTCCAAGGGAACCCCTAAAAAGTGGAGAAAAATAAATCTTTGATGAGAGAGAGAGACAGAGAAATAGACACAACCCCAGAGAGAGAGAGAGTACAGTAGCAAAACATTTCAAGACAGTCACACATGCATGGCCTTTCTGGGAGAATACCCCATACACACCTCACTTATGAACTAAGCTTTCATACTAATTCAGGCATATTGACAGCCACCAAGAAAGCCCAACTTGACAAAAGCCCAACGTTTTGAATAGGCAGCCGTGGCCCATGTGGCTAAGAGCGGTGGGGCTGGGTTGTGGGTGGGGGGGGGGGGTGTGGGGGGGGGGACTCAACCGATGACCACGAGGCAAAATTAAATTTTTATTTTCCCTCATCGTCTGTTGAAATCCCAGCCCCACCCGGTCCACCGCTCTTACCTAAACAGGCCATAGCTGTGAATAGGAGACACAAAATTGAGATGGTCTTGGGTCACAAACATGCACACAAGAGATAAACTTCCAGAAAACATTCACTCACATGACCAGATAACATGCACAGAGCCAGAGATACACACTTGCTAAGTTATTGTCATTTGTACAGCACAGGTCTTGCCAATAGTATGGCCTTGTAGTTCCTTGTCTATCCTGGGTATTCTCACCATTTCCGAGACATTTTCATCACAGAACAGTCTCTAAATTGGTCAGATGTGTTTAAATTGGGGATGGTATATTTAAATATTATATTCTGGTCTACCTTGTGTGGGAATGTGGTATTCAATGAGCTGTGGGTGTATGATCTTGGTATTAGAAGAGAGTGGTCAGACGAAATTTCCGAATTGCTTCAACATATCTTTAGTCTGTTAGATGTCTATCTGTTAGGGATGATCTATGGACACAGTACCCAACTACATGTCCTCCTCTTTAAAAACACAACACGATTTCAATAGCTGGAGAGATTAACTGTCTCTCTCAGAGGAAACAGTACCACAAATCCTGAGGGACAACGGAATATCCCTGCACTTTTATAGAGCCATCAGTGAAAATTAGATTTTCTCAAGATTTGTTAGTCGCAGAAAGGTCTGGATTTTACATCCCCAGGCCCTCAAGTAAGGTAGGAGTCAGTCTTACACGCTTAAATGGAGAGATCAAGAGTTGTGCCACTGAGAGAAGACTGAAGGATAGAGAGGCTTGTAGAGATGTGTTGCATGAATGTGGAGGAGTCCTGATGAGTGGCAAGGCATGCAGGTGCGTGAGGGAGGGGAAGGCAGCTGTGGGGATGAATGGGGAGGTATGTGAATGGTGGCTGATTGAGAAGCACACAAGGAGGGATACGTCAGCAGATTTCCCGTGAAATCTATATAATTGAGCACTGGGAAGTAATCGACTATCAAAAAGCACAGTCCTCAAAGAATGTCAAATTACAGCTGGTTCTACAACTCCTCCACTCCGACAGCAGCGCTGGCATTTCAGATCATGTGGATGCATGGGTTAATAGAGTTCCTTCCTTTGGTGGCTATCGACCCACTCTCACCGACTTGCACACATATTCACCTTGGTTTTTTCATTGCGTTTCGCCAACTGACGGAAACTCCAGACACTAGCAGGCAGAACCAAGGTGAACTTTTACAAACCTATGCAACCAAGGGACCACGATTCCTAGAGTACTCCTCTTTTAAGGTCTCCCAAGCCTAAAAAGGTTTCCTATATTCTTGTATCCTACTGATGGTGGCCCAAAGCCCTACAAGGCAGTCCAACGGGCAATCTCCACTCGTGCTCCAAATAGGGAAAGGTTAAGTCATGCAACATTAGCTCTAGGCAACCATAATACATTTTTTGGGGTTGTGTGGAGGGAGACACTCAAGGAAATAAAACAAGCTTGGATGCAATATTAATGTCAGAAAACCTCATGCTACCGGGTTACCTTATTGTTTTCTGAAATGTACCCCACTTTCAAATGTTCACAAAACATTAAGGGAGCAAATATTCTCACCTACCAACACAGATTAAATCAAAAACGCAGACAGTCACAACAAATACCGAGA
This sequence comes from Lissotriton vulgaris, assembly GCF_964263255.1. Classification (NCBI taxonomy): domain Eukaryota; kingdom Metazoa; phylum Chordata; class Amphibia; order Caudata; family Salamandridae; genus Lissotriton; species Lissotriton vulgaris. The sequence continues at coordinate 915,466,212 of NC_141695.1, forward strand.
GCCATTGGAGGTATGCTTTGTGGAACAATATTAACCAATTACAAAGAGAGACTGAAACAAACAAGAAGTAATGGAAGGGAATGCCTAAGCTAATCTTAGCTACTGGTGATCACTCTAGGTAACATTCAATTACATTATGGTTTGCTCTTTTGTGAAATTGAAATCCAGCTCCCACCCAAAAAAAAGGGTTACAACCTGAACTTCTAGGAGAATTCTCTTTTTTGGTAAAACAATCAAGCCCGGAAAGTGTTGGCCTCATTGTATCACAACGTTGAGATGTGGACTGAGCCCTTTTGACAGAGGTATTTAAGCTGGGAGGCATAAATTGATCTCTGGAGGGCAGGGGGCTCCAGGCACCAGCCATGAAGAGTGCTCTGATGAGCCCCTCTGTATTGCCTCAGTAATGCCGCTTGCCACTCATGTCCTGGCCGAGAATAAGAGTCAAAGGGACGGGGCTCCAAACAGTCCTCAAAGTCCCTTCCCCAATTTCTGATAAAGTGACACACACTGGATACTCTTACACTTTGGGGAAACCAGGACGCCCACAGCATGATGCCCATCATGTATTTAGTTGCATTTTATAAAGGATAACTGAACAGAATTTCAATGTTTTGGTTGTTAAAATTGGTTTAGGGCTCCCAAGTTTATAGAATAATTATGGGAAAATTCGTTAAATATTCTGGGGGGCCCAGGTGACATAATGTTTCATACCACGGGCTGATTACTAATACAAATTATCTCCCTTGTAAAATCCCTCACTTTGATCAGAAATTCAACCTCAAACACACACATCAAATAAAGACCAAGTAAACACACTGGACTGTCTCTCGGCAAACACAGGTCAAGCCACAACCATAGAGGGACTAAAACCAGTTACCAGAATGACCTAGGAGAAGCAGCTTGCAAAGTAATTGTTAAAATAATGATCGAACCACTGGTGGTTGTTGAGAGAAGACACCATAAAATATTTTTTTTCTGGAGTTTTATATTGCACAAACTTGATCCAAAGGTATCGGGTATCAGAGGGCTTAACATGAGCACCACTTGCTCAAGTAAGATTTTCCCAGATTCACAGGATGTGGAGCATCATTGCCGAGAATCGAACCCGGTTCCCCAGATATGATAGACCACCCTAGCCGTTAGGCTACATTGGTTGTTCAAAGAACATATTTACTAGGACTTAATCCCACAAAAGCTTCCCTTTTTGAGACATTCTGGTGGCGTTATGTCCTCGCCTTATTTACAAAGGCGGCGTTAAGCTACTTATTGTAGCTTAATGTCGCCTTGTAAACAATGCCCCTATTCATGCAGCATTTAGCGTGAAAGGGGCAGGCAATAGGTGTTGCAGTGGCCGTTCTGATGCAACACCCTATGCTTTTTAAACTGCGCACTAATTAAAAGGGTGTCGTACATATGGGGCAGTGCCAAAATTAAAACCATGGAAAACTTTCTATCTGTGCTGCAAACAGCAAATTACAAAACACAATTTGATGGACAGAATGTAGATCAATGTCTTACGTTCACCCCAGTACAAGGATCTGGGCCTAAATCCATCGTTTTTTGCACTCCACACCACCCTGGGTCAGATAATGGCTTTATGCAAATCAGCTCTGACCCTGTGCCCCATGGGAACAGTCCTGTCCGAACTACAACAGCCATATCTTACCCAGACCGGAATCAAGCATCCGAGGACCGGACCGGTTTCGAGGTAACACCTCTCATCAGCCCGGCTAGCTTGACTCCAGTGGTGTGGAGGCTCTGGGACCCACGTCTGAGCTACCCCAGTACACTCAGGGAGAAAATTACAAAAAACAATTTGATGGACAGAATGTAGATCAATGTCTTACATTCACCCCAGTACAAGGATCTGGGCCTAAATCCATCGTTTTTTGCACTCCACACCACCCTGGGTCAGATAATGGCTTTATGCAAATCAGCTCTGACCCTGTGCCCCATGGGAACAGTCCAGTCCGAACTACAACAGCCATATCTTTCCCAGACCGGAATCAAGCATCCGAGGACCGGACCGGTTTCGAGGTAACACCTCTCATCAGCCCGGCTAGCTTGACTCCAGTGGTGTGGAGGCTCTGGGACCCACGTCTGAGCTACCCCAGTCCATCACTTGTTATTTTTGCAATTGCCGCCCTAAGTGCGCTGGGGATGCCCAGACGTGGGTCCCAGGCACTCCACACCACTTGGAGTCAAGCTAGCCGGGCTGATGAGGTGTTACCTCGAAACCGGTCCGGTCCTCGGATGCTTGATTCCGTTCTGGGAAGGACATGGCTTTTGTAGTTCGGACTGGACTGTTCCCATGGGGCAACAGGGTCAGAGCTGATTTGCATATCGCCATTGTCTAACCCAGGGTGGTGTGGAGTTCAAAAAAACGATGGATTTGGGCCCAGATCTTTTGACTGGGGGAATGTGTGACATTGATCCACATTCGGTCCATCACTTGTTATTTTTGCAACAGCAAATCGCCAGTAGTGATTGTTCGTGTGCAGGAAGGTGTCCCTTTGGTGTTAGCAATTTTGGCTTAACACCACGCTCAGACAGTTTCTTTGTAAATATGCCCCGTGAAATCTTCAATGACCAATCATGGGCAATATTATGCAATTAATATTTCTACTTTGGAAATATGTGCCTTAAATGTAATTTTGAAAAAGTTTTTTGTCTAGTAACGAGTGAGGGTTATTATAGCATCACTCCATTTGAGGGAGGTGGAATTGTGGATTTATCTCACGCTCTCAGTTGAGGATCTAGAAACACAAGAGCGCTGCATGGCATGAGCAAAGCTGGCTATCTTTGCTGAGGGACAAAGAGCTCAAACTCAGGACTAGGGGTAGGCAAAGTTTAGGTTTTTTCTTCACAAACTTAGTTTTGTTTAAACCTTTGTAAACTTTGTGAAGGTTAAAAAATGTAAACGGGGAGGAAAAAAAAATTCTGCATTCACTTTACTCAATAAAGGTGTTTGAGACTATTCTCCCAAAGACGTGTCCTTGAAAAGTTTTTATTCAAATGCAAGGTTTGCCAATTTTACAAGAACTATGCAACTTTTTAAACTCTTCCAAACAAAATATTCATTTCATCTACCCTCGTTAAGACAAGTATTAACCATAGTGAAATCTTGGAAGTGAAATGAACAGTAAAATTAGCAGAGACAAAACAAGACACCTTTTGTAGTGACACACCAGGCCAGGGGTGTCTTTCGCGGAGTTCAGGTGGGACACAATGACCCACGGTGTCAGTGGGTGGGAGGTAGAAGCTCACTGGGACATGATACAGTCTGGGTGTCAGTGACTGCGATACAAGAGGCAGGCTAACATCAGTCTGACAAAGGTGACCTTGAGAATCTGTGGTTAAAAGGTAGGAGATGGAAGTGTATTCGGGCTGGATTGGATGACTTCAGGTGTTTGCTACCGGGAAATCTGGGTGTTGTTGATTGACTGAGAGGACACAGGTTTCAGTGGTTTGGAGGTCGATACTGGGCATCAGTGGCTGGGAAGCAGCGGCACTGCTACTGGTGGCTTTATTGTTTCACTACAAACTCACTCAAAGATTGGCTTTTGGTTGCAAGGTTAAGGTTAAAAGTTCTCAGTAGCTCTTGGCTGTGAGCAGCACCCGCTGCGGGAATGGGAGCGGTTTCTTCAGAGCTGTAGGTCGTTTCTGAAGAAGGGGGGCCACTGGCTCCTGCGCAGCACCACGGTGGCCCTGCCACCCTCCTGCCTGCAGAGGGGCCCAGAAGCTATCAGTACCAGCTCTGGGTCCTGGGTGTGCGCAATCAATTCGACTTAACAGGCCCCGAGCGCGGGCTCACTCATCGGCGATCAAGAGCCGATGTAAGAGCTATCGACCCTGCCAGCAAGAGCAGCTATTGATTTCCTCGTCAATCTCGGGCTAAGCATGTGTTCAGCTAATGTGTCCAATATAAATAAATCACCGGACCCGGGCGAGGGCAGCCAGGGCCCCTGCCATGCAGTGCGGACTGTGCTGGCTGGAAGGGTTTCCATTCACAAACCCTGCCCCGCTGCAGACGGCGCAGTGAGCGGGCACGACACGAGGCCACCTGCCTGCACTGAAGACCCAGGGGCAGCTCCAATCAGAGCCAGCCTCTGCTACCCTGCGGGCCACCGTACGAGGATATACCCTGGCATTTATGGAGGGTGAGGCCAGCTTGGCAGCAATGGAGCACTGTATACGTCTGAGGAGACGACAAAAACACTGGGTACATTAACTAGGGAGGCACATATGTTATCTTACACTAACATACCATTTCACATATTTACAACCGCATTACACTTAACACAATTTTAGGGAGAGGGAATTTAATTGATATTCTCAGAATCACATATATTTCAGTCGTCTCGAATTTCAACTGGCATCTAGGTGCCCAGATGAATACAGCTGGCAGCACAGCACTGGGCCACATCTCCCTGTGCCCGTTTCTGCCCATTCCTCGGGTGGCCCTTGTACTTGTCCCCTTTCTTGTGTTTCTGGTGCCCTGGTTGATGATCTTCTGTCCCCATTGCCTCTTGTCCATAGTTCGCGCATCACGCGCTCCTCTGCCATGCCATAAGGAAGTGCCTTTCTATGCACGCTCCTGCCCACCTCAAGCTGGCCCATGTACTTCTAATCCTCTGCTTGTGTTGCCGCATGTATTTATGCACAGCTGTGAATGCTTTGGGGGCCAAGTGGCTCTGCCTTATGCCTCTGCTAGTGCATATTCCTGCATATTCCACTAATGGTGCATGTACGGAGCTCCCTGCCCACCCATGTGGCCAAAGCATTCCTGCTCTCTGCTGCCAGGCCCTGGTACATGTGAATTATTACTCTGTTCATCCACCTGGACATGCAATAAACTAGGCCTGGGCGGAATTTTAGTTATGCCAGAATAATCAGAGTAATTTCAGTAATTCTGCATTACTCCTGTGATGCAAATTTACCCAAAATTAGTTGCTTCCCTAATTTAGAGAAATATGGGCCAGAATGACTAACACAAGAGCACAGGAACAGTGCAAGAGAGGTTCATGTTCTGTTGCATTTGTGCCATTTCTAAGCACAAAATGCATCCAGGTCCATTTTGGGAGCAACGATGCATTTTGTGCTAAGAAAATAGAGCTAAAGGCTAGGTTACAGTCAGCGCATATTTCCACATAATCAATCGTGAGTAATTTTGCTGCAATTTTGTGTAATTGCACGAGTTACGCCCCCCCCCCCCTTACAATGCCGGCATACGCATCATTCCCCTGCCACTGGATGGGGACATGCTTAATTTCTTTGCCGGCCACTTACACGTGCACCAGTCCTCCGCCCGCCAGTGTGGGGGTGTGTGTGTGTGTGTGTGTGCTCCCTCCCCCTCGTGCCCCGCCGCACGCATTCAATGAACTCCGGATGAGAACCCTTCATCGGTGCGGCAGACTGCAACCTCACTGAGCAAACATGGATTACTGCATCCAATACCTTAGATAAACACTCCTGGCGCTGCTGTCAGATATGATCTGCTGTTAAGGATGCCGTCAGCCTGAAATGATCCACTGATACAAGGGGGAGGAGAGGGGAAGGAAGGGGGCACGCGGACGGACGATGACAGGACGCATCCCTTGGGACACCAGCTCACAAGAGCAGGAGGGAACTCAGGGCAGGCATCGCAGGCGAGGACTTGATGGGGTAAAATGTTCTTTAAAATATTGATGAAGGAGGAGGGGTGAGGATAAAATGCTGCCGAGGATCCACAGGCTGAGGAGGGAGCAGGAAAGCAGGGGCGAAGCTTGGTCAGTAAGATTGGGGGGTTGGGGGGGGTCTTTAGATTTCCCAACAATCACGCTGGCATATCTTGTTAACATGCATCACCTGAGAAGCATGACATAAGTGGGGCTTAAGGGACAGCGTGAAGGGACAGCAAAGCAGATTGTTAGGTGTGGCTTAACCCCTTGGCCGCGGGGGTAATTCCCCCGCTGTGCTGGGGGGAAGGGGGGGGGGGCGCGCACGGCACCCCCGTGCTCGTGACGAGCTGAGCTCGTCATGAGCCACGGTGGCCGTGTGCTCAAGACAATCTGAGCTCGTCACTGCCACACCCGTTTCTTTGGAACGCTCAGCACAGCGGGGGAATTAGCCCCGCGTGCGAGCGTTGGAGCCGTTATGACGAGCTCAGCTCGTCATGAGCACACGGCAACTGTGGCTCATGACAAGCTGAGCTTATCATGAGCATGGGAGGAGTTAAAAAAAATATTTAGGAAAATAACCAATATTGTTTGAGAATTTAAAAACAAAGAGTCAGGGAGGTAGGCAAGTAGGTAGGCGTGTGTGTGTAAATCCTACAGACACCTCACCATACACGACTGAAAGAACCGGTACCCAACTATTTACTACAGTATACATTTATTAGTGGAGTGTAACACCCCAAACAGACCCCCTGAAGCTACTCCCCTGCAGGAATGGTAAAGAGAGGTAAGAAAGGGATCCCCGCGACCACCGCTAGACCTTTCTCCAGCTCACTCTACTGGGTGGAAGCATGTTGGTACTAGGATAGCCCCTATATCTGGTTATCTAGAGGGATCTTTCAGAGAACCTGATATCCAGGTTGGTTCTCTGCTGGAGCAACAGCATGAATCTTCCGAACAGTGGAGGAGGGGGCTGTCTCTCCTGATTTCCCTATAGGCCAAGCGGCCTCTGCAAACAAGGAGCTTGCATGAGTCAAGTGGGAGGGGGGGGATATCCCTGCTCCTTAATGCAAGAGCAATCTGCCAAGTGACACCGCAGCGTTGATATACAAGGCTATCCCTTTCCCTCTGCTGCATTAACCGGCGGAGGAGTACCGCTGCGGTACGGATGGCGAGGAGATCCCTGCACCTTACTGCAGACACAGGCAGGCTGCCAGCGCAGGGGAGGGGGTGCTGACAAAGTGATATCCTTAATAAACTGCAGGCTGCTCCCCCCGCCTCCATTATAAAAAACCTTCTGCTTAGAGCAAATCCAACAAATCTTTCCTGCTCTTCACGGGTGCTGAGTCAGCCCATCTCTCTTGGACTGTGAAATGAGAGAACGCGCACCATGCCAGAGGGGCCTTCTCCCCTCCTGGCTCCGTCACCTGACTGGATACCGCGGCACCCCGTAGCCCGCGCACATGCCCATGACGCCTCTGGCCCATGCCAAAATATCAAGTCAATGTTGTTGCAAGCAGACTGACCACTGGCCAGGATATCACCATGCGCAGAGAGGCACGCGCTGACAAATAATCTATTAGGTCTATGTAGCCCAAGGGGTGATGGATATGGTACTTTAAAAGCACTGAACTCTGGGCGAAGCCAACAGTGCAAACAATGTGATCACTGTGGGACAATGCGAAGTGCAGACAATGTGGTTGAGTGAATAAACTGGGTATTGAAATTGAGATAACTGGTACCACACCACAGTAGACACAGGGTTCCCCCAAATGTGCAAAGAGCCACAGTGGGGCGTGACCCCCAGGGGGGTCGTGGAGTCCTGGGAAGGGGGGTCGCAGAACAGATTCGGTCAGTTTGCCTTAGTGGCGTCGGGCTGATTGAGGGTGCTCACGGTGGAGGCCTAATTCACACCGAGGGGTGAAAAACATCAAAGCCTCATTAACAAGTAAAAGGTCTTTTAAAGACCTGTGAAGTACTCGGGTGTGGCTTTGTGTGTGTTCAGTGAAGCAGACTCACATACACGAGGGGAGGGGTGAGGTTGCTGGAGAGGAGGCTGTAGCCCTTTGAGTTCAATGGGCGTTGCGCGCCTGGAGCTGTGGGTCCCGCCAGTAAAGCACGTGAAAGGTCCTCATTGGTTCAAGTCCCAGGAGTCCTCATACCTGGTGCCTGTGCGGGAGAAATGTGCCTGAGAGTCTGTTCTTCATGGTGAGATGTTGTCACAGCCTGTCTGCCCCCCCCCCCCCCCCGCCCCAACCACTGCCCCCAGCAGGTAGGCACAGAGATGCCCTCCCATGAGAGAGGAAGAAGAAGGAAGAAGACACAGAGATACTGACCCCCCCCCCCCCCCCATGAGAGAGGCACATAAAAGGTGGGTGAATTAATGATGGATGGATGAAAGGGTGGATGGATGGAGGATGCATGTATGGATGAAAGGGTGGATGGCTGTATGGATGGATGGATGAAAGGGTGGACGGATGAAGGATGGATGGATGTAAGGATGAAAGGGTGGATGGATGTGTGAAAAGGTGGGTGGATGAATGATGAGTGGATGGATGAGTAGATGGATGGATGAAAGGATGGATGGATGGATGGATGAAGGATGTATGTATGGATGGAAGGATGAAAGGGATGAAGGATGGATGTATGGATGGATAAAATGTTGCATGTATGATGGATGGATGGATGTGTGAAAAGGTGGGTGGATGAATGATGGATGAAAGGGTGAATGAAGGATGTATGTATGGATGGAAGGATGAAAGGGTGGATGGATGAAGGATTGATGTATGGATGAAAGGGTGAACGGGTGAAGGATAGATGGATGGAAGGAAGAAAGGGTGGATGGATGAAGGGTGGATGGGTGAAGGATGGATGTATGAATGGATGTATGTATGGATGGGAGGATGAAAGGTTGGATGGATGAAGGATGGATGGATGTGTGAAAGTGTGGGTGGACGAATGATGGGTGGATGGATGTGATGAGGTCTAACAGGCGCATTTATGGTTGTCGATAGTTGTTGATGAGGAGTACCAGTTTATAGAAACTTTTGTCGGAAGGGGGTCCTTACGCCTAAAAAGGTTGTACAAGGGGGTCTCGGCATCAAAAAGTTTGAAGACCTCTGCTGTAGTGTGGAGTTGTTGAGATCATGGTTGTAGTATGGGGTTGAGAATTGGACACAGTTATGTGTATATATTCCTATAGGTTCTACTAAAAATATGCAAGGAATATTGAAAATGCAAACTGGTTGCTTCATTCTAAATGTATTATTCGTACTTTTATATTTAGAAAAAGGATATTACGTGGCATTGCATTCTGGCCATCTGTGATGTGCTGAAATGTGGGTCAAACCAGGAAAATGCTCAGGAAGGCCAGTGATGGAACCGTCCAGACTGACTGTCACAGTCTGCCAACTAACAAATCAACCACTCACCAGAACAGTTAGGGCTACAAATGCCACTGTTGTTCACATATTTCCTAAAGCATTCAACACAACTCGCTTACAACTTGTGCCCGCCGGGTGCCCGAGAGTAACATGGGTGTTCAAGCTCCATTAGTTTGACTCAGTGGGCTCAGTTATGATTTTCGAATGTTAGTTGCTGGGGAATGGTTAATTCCTTTCCAGGACTTTTCCAAAACCCACAAAGATTCTATTAGCCGTCGATATATGCTGGAATTGGCTTTCTGAACATTAAGCAGTCTAGTGCTCTACATCCACTGTAGCGAAAAGATTCTCTTGTAAATTTAAAAGCAGATTATTGCTCCTCTCAAGGGCTGGTGACTCCGGTTCATAAAGTAAGATATGTTCGTTCATGTACTCCTAAAGTTGCCATGTGGCTCACTTCCTTTTCAAGCATTTCACATCATGGTATGGGATGCTTGAGAATCTCCAGGAACATTTCAGTATCTTAGTATCAGAAGATTCTTCATGTCTTCTACTACAGGATGGTTCTGATTTTGGAGGCTTCTGTTGCACGGTCCTCAGGGCATGCCCCTGGACACATTTCTCCTCGCACATTTGTGTTGGATAGTTATACAGGTTTTTCACTGTCACCACTGTGAAAGAACGTATAATTGCTTGTAGGATGGCTCGGTTTAAAAGAGGGTAAGTCAACTGCAAAAGCATCTTGATGAAATCCTTTTTGATTCCGATTTTTTAAATAATATTTTGTACCCAATTAGGTGAATGAGATGCTTCGCTGGTGCCCAGGGCGTAGTTATCCCTTTTTGCTATCTTGATGACGCTGCAGTTCTTACTTACTCAGAGTTATGTGTTTGGAGTTATTCCAGTTGCATGCCAGGCTCCAGTCTTTATGAGGTGGTTGGGCAGTTGTGATTTATACCGTTTACTGCCCTTTTTTTCCGGTTTCGTCCTTTCATTTTGCTATATCAGTTTTGTTGCAGATCCTAATGATCCTGAGGTGGAGAAACTCTAAAAAAGGATTTCAGGATCTAAGCTTTGTGTTGCCAAGTGTTGTCTGTCTGATTGCCACAGCTGTCCGCTGTTTGTTGCTGTCGTTACAGGGTCAAGGTCTACATTGCACACACGTGTAATATATTTAAAGACTGATAAGATCATAGCTGGTCTTGTGCCAATAGGTTTGATGTTATGAGCTAAGCATTTATAGCATGTGGCCGGTCATAATTCGGTTGTCCCCTACGCCAACTTATTCTACATAAGCCCTGAGGTCTTTTAGGCTCATGGAGATGGGAATCCCTCAGCTAACGCTCCCATGTCTAATCTTAGGTCAATAGTCCATTTGCGAAAGGATTTGTCATAGTTACGTATGCAATACATAATGGATATCACATAGCATTTTGTTTTTGTTGATCTCACAGTAAACAACCACACATGCAAATGATTTGTAAATTAGAACCATAGATTTGGTGCATAGCAGGCTGCTTATGTTCTGCTAGTGTATTTTATTCCTTAATTCCTTTCACTCTTGGTCTGCATCATACCCGTCTGGCTTCTGGTCTCCACTCCTCATTGCCACCCGCTGTGGTCTTGTGTGCCCTCTCCCCTTAAGTCTATCATGTCCTGTTCTGGGCTGCATTATGCATTTAAACCATACTGCATTTGCGCAGCTTCCCGAGTAAGATGGGTGAATTCCTTTGTGTTCCAGTTGACAACATGGCTGTTGCAGGATCTATGTCCCCACTTACCAGGCATCGCCTTAGCTAGGTCAACAGATACAAATATTTCTCCAACATTTACTATTGTATTTTGCCAACAGCAAACAACATTCTGTTTTGTTAGAGGATTTGCTCTTCATTTGGCCGTAGGGACAACATTGCATTATTTTTACTTTGAGAAAAGCGTATCATGTTGCACTGTCCTAAAATTTTGTGATCTCTCACACACCCTTCAAGTATTTCCAAGATGGTTTATCCATTTCAGGGATCAATGTGCACGTAGATTTGCTGATTAGCATATCTCAGTGTATTCCTACCATCTGCCTGGCCCTGCCCAAATTCTTACACACACTTCTTGTGAGTCGTGCTACAGAATTTTGTCCCAGGCAGGGGGCTCCACAGGATCCTATCGCCATTCCTCTCCAAATGTTGATTTGTGGGTTGTAGCATTGGCTTACAGTGGAATTATAGGGACCTGGCAGTCCGTTTGCTCGTGTTCGAAGGCCACCATCTGCCCATCGACCCCTTTGTGCTGCCTGTTGCCTAGACTGCACTCACTTCTTAGTTACCGTACAGCATTGAGTAATACTTTCTGTTGTGAAATTTCCCGTGTATTAGACAAAGTTCAGGACGTCAAAAGGAGAAACCAAAGTAAAATCCCCATAAAATTGACACAAAACATCCATCCCACAATCGTTTTAGAGGTTAGATTTCCTTTTTATTAATGCAGAGGCACAGATGTGATGCAGAAAAGGGGATAACCTTAAAACGTAACGCGTGTTCAGGAGTTTAAGGAATTATCTGGAATGCAACAACAGGGGGGTGGGTAGAACTTGAGCAGCTAATCTTTACTGACTGGTCCTATGTTCTCAGAGTGTGTGATACACAAGGCAAGATATTCTAATCCCCCTTTCTCCTTCCTCCTAACACCCCCCTGCCAGATTTCTATTTTTTAATCTTCTCTTTGCCTTCTTGAAATGCAAAGATAGAGGGAGACCATAAACCCAGGCTGAGAGCAAAACAGCTTAGCGTGCTGGCAGAAAACATCATTAGGAGAGAAAGGGTCCGCTGCTTGTTTGGCTTGAAGCGTAGGCGGCATGAGGCAGGACCCACAGAACAGAAGGGATGAAGAACTCTGCTAATGCTGAGAGCCACACAAAGATGGCTGACATGGCAGCCTATCACAAGCCTGTTTGGAGAGCAAAATAAACAAAACGTTTTTCCTTATGATTTGACCAGAGGCACTCCGATCCATGGGTTTGGGGGATTTTCTAGCACTTCTCAGGCTGACGAACCAAGGAAACATATTAGTGAACCATATAGCTACAACAATAACATGTTTAAAGATTTTTTTATCTAATACTTATTAAAACAGTATTTAACAATGATAAAAATGTAGGACTATATTTGTGTATTTAAAGCTGAAAATAAGAGTGGCATTGGCAGGGCGGGCACTGCACGAGGTGTGCCAGCAATAAATGCGGGCATCATAATAAAGTTACAGGAATATCACTTCACGGAGAAGATTCTCTTTGTGGGCAATGACATCAGCACTGTGATGACCAAGGCGATGGACAACCAAAAAGGACCAGAGAACAGTTCATTTAGTGTTGCAATGGTGAAGTACAACAGGTGCAGGAATTGGGGCATGACAATGTAATGCCATGATGAAGAATACATGGTTTTGTTTGGGGCTTGGAAAGCTGCTTCGATACAGCCTGGGCTGATTGCTATAACCAAGATCAGACGTTGGCCTAGGGTACTAGGATCATTTTAGGGCGGGTTGGTGGGACTGATGCCAACCAGGAAGTCCACCTGGCACTTACCAGTGGGTTGTAGGGAGTGGCTTGAAAGGTGCCACTGGGGTCATCCTTTCCTGGCCACCGGCACAGGTTTGGGCTCTTGCAACTGGAGGTCCATCTACAGAATACACTTAGTATGCTAGGTCGGGCCACTGGCAATTACTCATGATTCTGGCAGTGGATGTCCTCTTCTTTGGGTTATTCCGTTCATGGAACAGGCAGCAGCACGCTCTTAAGTACAAGAATCCTCTCCTGCCATTCTACTGGTAAAAAAGTGATTAACATTGCACCAGATGTCCCTATGGAATGTATTCTTCCAGGAGACTAGTGGATTTCCAGGCTCTATGCTTGTGCTGGATCAAGGGTTAAATGTTCCTAGAGTGTGAATCTGGGTTGCAACTACATGTCCAGTCAGAGCCATTCATCATTTCAAAACCAAGGGGTCAGACCATGCAGGGGTAAGGGACTAGCGCACCCTTCTCTACATTTCCAGGGATAATTGGGCATTAATTCTGCATTCATGAATCCCAGAAACTCCCAGACAGATGAAAAGCCCTCCAGGCTTGCCAAGGTATCACCATTGCTACTGTTTGAAGTGCACACAAGGCGTTTCATTCTAGCGTGCGACATATCCAGTCATCCTAAGAGGTTAGCAGGGCCTGATGTGTCCAAGAGGGCTGGTTGCCACCCCCCTCCATGCCATCAATGACCAGGTATCCAGCCCTGGGATTTAACATGACAATCTAAATCTTCGCTGGCATTGAAGTCTGGCTTGCTCTCACTGGGCAAATTAGGCTGGCAAGTCTCATAGCATTGATCTGTGGCTTGAAAGCCTGGTCTGTAAACAGTGTCTATAAAGACAGGGAGTTATTTGGCCAACTGGCTAAGAGGTGGCCCTACAGATGAGCAGGGCTACGTGCACACAGATCTCTCTACAGGGAGTCAGAAGTAGTATACCACCGGTTTTGCATAGTGACTGGTTTTGTGCAGTGGTGGTGTTTCCTGGCTTTCACTAAAGCAGATAGGAGCCAAACAGAGCCCTAGGTGCTTTACCACAAAAAATGAATCAATTGCCACCAACCGGAATCCACCATCCAGAGAGCTAGTGGAGTCAGCTGTCCTGAATACATATGTGTACTATCTATTTCCCCATCAAGCAGAAGGTGGGGTGCACATCACGAATTTTCACCTGGCCAAAACTCTGGCGATCATAGTCCCCACAATGACCTTCATGAAGAAATGTATCAAGTTAGTAACATTAAAAGAAAATGTGTGCATCTTCCCGACAGATAAACACTAGATCGCACAAGTATTTCTCACCCATTGCCAGTCGTTGAAAGAACTCTCCCAGCTTGGAAGGATTTGATTGACAAGCCCTCAGTTCTTACCGCCTAACCAGACACGCACGTGGACAATTCTGGAGATTGCAAGTAGCCCAGGTCTCACCTGTGGCCAGGAGCGTGCAATAGGCGAACATAAACAAGTGCTCACATCCCTCTCTAACACACATCCCATAATTCAGAAAGGAAGCGGAACAGAGGAATAAAAAGAACACGGGGAAATGTATTATTTGGGTTTGGAAAGTGTTTGCTTTTTAAAGAGTTAACATGGTTATTTTGCCATTGAGATGATAAAAAATATAATTATAAAGGACATGAAAGGGAAAAAGAGGGAGAGAAATAGAAAAGGAAGCGGAGGGGCCCTGTGAGAGATGAAGACGCCGCTTATCGTGGATGTGGGAGGGTGCTGGCGGGCCTTATCATTTAATTAAAAGCTACAGTCTGAATATCCCGGCTGTTTCAGTCTAATCAGAAGGGACACAAACCGAGAGGGGGACAGGGAGACAGAGCGGCAGAGGACCCCACAGATTAGGCATTCATCTTTCCAGCAATTAGAGGGAAAGGAGGGACAGAGGGATGGACAGACAGGGAGAGATGGATGGAGAAAAGTCAGGAGACTTCACAGAGGAACTTCATCTCCACAGCAATTAGAGAAGAGGGAGGGAGACTGACTGGGGAGGGAGAGGGGCTGGGTAAAGAATAGTAAAAGGGGCAAGTAAGCAAAACGTGAAAAAGGAAGAAAATAGGATGGGACGTGGTGGGAAGAGGACACATAAAAAACAGATAGCAAAGGTAATTATAAAACAGAAGCAGTGACTATACCGCACTTTTTTTTATGAAAAGGTTTTCTCAAGCTTTGGAAAAATACAAAGAAAAAGTTGACATGGCAGCAGGGGACAAGCTTTCAAAGTGATACAACTTTGACAACAGCAGTGCAAGATATGCCCCCAACTGAGCACGAACACAACACACCTATTACAGGTAGTAACACCCGTTTGTTTCCCTCATGCTGCGTGTGAGTGAGAAAGAGGGGTTGTATGTCTAGCAACACAAGCGTACGCAAGGCAAAGTGCAGGCCATGCCAGCCTATCCTTCAGTCACACACACATAAGGCTGCAGTAAAGGTAGGAGTGGTGCAGGTCCCATGTGAGGGTGGGAGTAGCCTGGTATGCAGCTGATGCGGCCCCATGTGAGTCTGTGATGTCATTACACAAAGTCCTCTTCGCTTTAATTGTCATTTCAGATTCATGGGGCCTGGCCATTCAGGGATAAGAGCATCCCACTCAAAGTATCATGAGGAAATTGGACAGGATTTGCATTTAGCCAAAAATCGCAGAAACTCCTTGGGTAAAAGAGCCACAGGTGTGCCATGGCAGGGCTCATTATCGCCACTTTAATCTGGAGTGATAGGGGGGGGGGGGAGATTTCTCAGGGGACGTAACATATCCAGTCATCCTAGAGGCGAGCAGGGTCACTCCATGTCACAAGGACACATTTCTCTGATCTGGGCCTGTAGTCGGGTTTAGCTATATGAAAGAAAGTTCTGGCAGCAATGGCCTCCGGCCGCAGGTTTGCTGGCAGACCCGTTCATTCAAATAAGGGACGCCCAGGCGCCTTGAAGCCACCAAGTCTCTATGAGCTTTGCAAGTCAAACAAAAAACACTTCGAGGTGAGAAAGACAGAGCAGAGCGAGGGAAGCAAATCACTCGAGGGGGGGGGGGGGGGGGGAGTGCGACGAGATGAAGGAGGGAATTAATGCGGGAGAGTGGAGTGAAAGCAGGGATTAGGAGGGGAGTCTTGAGGGTGATAAAAGCGGCGCAGATCAAATAGGAGCCATGTTCCCTTTGCCTCTCGTTCTGTGTAAAAGGATGAACAAAATCACAGAAGGGAAACGGCGGAGGGAAAGAAAAGATGGGTGTGGGAGTGATAACTGCAGAGGAGGCAGAGAGTGGGGGTGGAAATAGTGAAGACAGGCGAGAGGTGAGTGGGAGAAAGTGAGATTGTGAGGCAAATAGCAGCGTAAGAGAAACATTGGCGCGTGGGAGGAGCGAGGTGAGAGTCATGAGCAAGAGAGAACCCGGTGTTTGTGAGAAATAGGAAACGCAGGGAATTCTGGGGGGTGAGACAGAAGCAGGAGAGGCAGTGGGAGATAGGAGGAAGGGACAGCGGGAGAGAGGAGGAAGAGACAGCGGGAGAGAGGAGGAAGAGACAGCGGGAGAGAGGAGGAAGAGACAGCGGGAGAAAGGAGGAAGAGACAGCGGGAGAGAGGAGGAAGAGACAGCGGGAGAGAGGAGGAAGAGACAGCGGGAGAAAGGAGGAAGAGACAGCGGGAGAGAGGAGGAAGAGACAGCGGGAGAGAGGAGGAAGAGACAGCGGGAGAAAGGAGGAAGAGACAGCGGGAGAGAGGAGGAAGAGACAGCGGGAGAGAGGAGGAAGAGACGGCGGGAAACGGAGGGCGCACATTCATCTCCCTGCCAATTAAAAGACGAGAGGAAGGGGACAGGAAAGGAAGAGGCACAGAGGGTCGATTCATCTCTGGCTCAATTAAAGCACTGAGGGGAACTGAGACACACAGCAGGAGGAAGAGACATGCGCAGGAAAGGAAGGTAATGTTATGGGAAAGAAGCTTCGAGGAGGGGAAGCAGTGCTTAATTTGTAAATAAATAAATAAATAGTAAGGTCCAGAGCTCTAATCGGGAGGCCACTTTAGATTGAACCACACAATGCCCCTGCCATGCTGTCAATTATAGTAAAAAACACAACTACTAACCATTGCACTCTTACAAGTGTGACAATTCAGACTAATCTTGGCCCCCAAAGCTATAACACTGGTTTGGGCAGCAGGTTATAGTAATTTAAATGTATTTTGTATTCATAATTAACTGTTGATGTGATCAAATGTAAATTAGCCAGACAGCACCACCTTGTGACAGGTTGTCACAAGTGCTGGAGTTGACAGTTAAGTGCCAGTGCTGAGCACTGGAAACCACTGGCTCAAATTAAGCAATGAGGGTAAGGATGGATATGACAAGCAAAGGGAAAGATACTACAGCAGGAGACCTAAAGGAAAGGTTTAACGACTTGGAAGGAAAAAAACCAAGAAAAGAGATGATCTGAATATGAGAACTTGGAGATAGAACGAGTACAAGATATGATGAGCGGAAGTGAAATGCATGTTAGAAGAAAAGAAGGTGGTATCGAGAAAAGGGAAATATGACAGGAAGAAAATAAATGTGAATTTGATAAATAGTAGAACAATATTCTGAGTAAATGAAATGAAAATGAGACTAAAAGAGGGCTGTGATCAAGGAGAGCTATAAAACACCGAAGAGGGCCAAATAAGAAGAAAAGTCCAGCACCAAAGGGTGAGGGTATAAGTGGGCACAGAAAGGGTATGAGCGAGAGAGGATATGAGGGGGCAGAGTGTGCATCAGTGAAGCAAAAAGGGGATATAAGAATGGAGGGCTATGGCATGATGCATGTGAGAGCACTTAGAGGTCAGACATGGGCAATGAGAGGCCTGTGGGTTTGTGAGGACTAGAGAGGACATATGAAAAAAGGGGTGATTAGGGGAAGTAATGAGAGGGCATATGAGAGGCCAGTGAGGAGGTATCAGAGCAGTAGTGAACATGAAATGGTGAGGGGGGTATTAGAGTACCAAAGGACATAGAGGGCAGAGGGGGCTATGAAACAGCAGTGAATAATGAGTGTGAAGAAGGCAGGTTGTTCATGCAAGGGTACAGGATAAGAGATGTTAAAGTGCACACAGGGCACGAGAGGGGAAATTGGACATGAGAGTGAAGTGGAGGCATTAGGGGCAGTGGGTATGTAAGTGCAATGGAGAATGAGAGGGCAAAGGGGTTTGAGAGTACATGGTGTGAGAGCAAAGGGGGAGTGGAAGAACATTCATTTAATGGGAGTACAAAAAGGCACTTGGGGCCAGATGTAGGTCGGTCGGTAACGGCCGAAAATCGGTATTTTCGGCCGTTACTGACCGGTATTTCAGAAATGGTATGTAGGGGCATTATTTTACAGAATCGGTAAATTTAACGATTCTGTAAAATACCGAATCGGTATTTCTACCGATTCGGTAAATCTCAGATGTAGGTGGGACTCTTCTGAGTCCCAAAGGCCCTACAAATTCGGTATTTTAACACCCAATCCAATTGGGTGTTAAAATACCGAATTCAGGTGTGCATGGACTTGTGTGCATGCACACCTAGCCATGTGACAGACAGACATGCCCTTAGGGCATGTCTGTGTGCCACATGGCGCACATGCCTATTTTTGGGGTGCCAGAGGGTGTCAAAGTGACACCCCCTGCACCCTTGTGAAATTCGGGATTTACCGATTCGGTAAATACCGAATCGGTAATGCCCATTCATTCCTATGGGCTTTAAAGCCCATAGGAATGACTGGGCATTACCGATTCGGTATTTACCGAATCGGTAAATACCGAATTCTTCCGATTCGGTATTCCAGCACATCTGGAATACTTACATACCCACCCCTTAGATTTACCGATTTTTAATTACCGAATCGGTAAAATTCGGTAATTAAAATTCGGTAAATCTATTCTACCTACATCTAGCCCTTGGTGTTTGAGAGAGCAGAGGAGGCAGTAAGATGGCAGAGGGAGATTATGAAAGGGGAGAGACTGGGTATGCTAATAGGAATATGAATTTATAGAAAGGGATTTTATGGGGAAGAGGGAGCATGATCCTAAACAATAGGAAGAAACATACTGCCATGATGTATAAGAAGGAAGAGTTTTGCTGTGTGGGGGGGAGTGGTTATATACTCTACCCATCCACACAAATGTACACTTCTGAAAGGAGGCAGGGAGGGGCAGCCCAGGTGCTCGACTCATCTCCTGCCAATAGACACTGCAGGGGCAAGGCGAAAGGAGTGTGAAGAGGCTGGCACTGTATAGTGATTCAGGCCCGGCTCCAGGAATTTTCATATGGATGGGCCAAGGGTACATTCTTGTGGACCAACGTGGGCCCAATTTTGTCAATTCTAGAGGCAGCCTACAAGCGCAAGATTACATCATATTGCCTTCCACAGATGCTGGTGCAGCCTCTTCTGTAATACTAAAGCACTGGCACATATGTATAGCCAGTGCTATATTCGGACATTCCCTAGTTTGCATGCAAATAATTTTGCCTCTTAGCCTGTCCATAGTATGGAAGTGGAGACAGACAGACACTTAACATGGGAAACAAAAGCAATCATCCAGACTAACAGAATACTCCAGCCATGGTTGGGTTTTGTACCAGTTTGAACTTAATGCTCCACGAAGAGCTTGTGTTTCTCGTGGGCCATGCTGGTTTGTAAAGTGCACTCTCACCCAGGACGGTATGCTGGCCCTGAGCAGGTATAAGATTAGGCCCTAGGTTTGGCTAATGTGGTTCCTCAAAAAGCCAGGTCTTTAGCTTCTTGTGGAATTCAAGAAATAAAGAAGAGGTTTGGGTGTGTAACAGCATTTCATTTCATGCTTTAGGGATGATGTAGGGAAGGCTCTATTATGATCAGTCCCAGTGTGGGGAGATGTGGTTAGACAAGGAGTATCACCAGAGCCACTGAATTGTTGGCTCACCTACCTCCATCCCCAAAACACACCACCCAATTTATTTCAGTTTTCAAGGCTTCAATGTTGAGATGGAGGAAGCACTTAACATGTGTCTCCTTCATGAGCTCTTCTGCCATGACTCAGTGGGCAAAGGTCATGTTTAAATGGACCTGGAGCGCCACCCCCCTCCCCATCCCCACCCCCACCCCCCTGCTAGAGCCGGACCTGTAGTGATTAATTTTATTTCTCTAAAAAGACCAGGAGTGTGAGGTGCTGAGAGAGCAGCAATGAGAGATGCAATGGAGAGCATAAAAGAGAGGGGGTGGAGAGAAGCAGGAAACAAGAGAGAAACAGAGAAACAATCAGAGAGAGCATGAAGAGCTAGAAAGGGATGTGAGACAAGAGAGCAGGAAACAGCCATGGTGAAGCAGTGAGACAGTGACAGGAGTGAGGGATTTAGAGTGACAGGTGGAGAACAGTAGACAGGAAGATAGGAGATCAGGCATGGGGAGTGGAGGTTAGAGGGAAACAGACAAGTCTTGCCGCGGAGTTCTGTATTGTCTGTAGTTTCTTAAGGAGGCATACAGGGACTCCTATATAGTGTGTGTTCCCATAGTCCAGCCTGCTGGTGATGAGGGCTCGAGTGGATGGTCTTTCTGGTGTTGTCGGGGAGTTACCGGACTATCTTGCGGAGCATGCGGAGGGTATGGAAGCAGGTGGATGAGACTGCGTTTACTTTTTCATCATAGATAGTTTGCTGTCTGAGGTAATGCTGAGGCTGCGGGCATGGTCTGTCGGGGCAGGGAATAGTCTAAGTTTAGCAGACCCCCACGAGTCGTTCCCTGATGAGGTGTTGTTCCCAAAGATGAGGACTTCTGTCTTGTCCATGTTGCCTTCACCCAGTCAGTGACTGGGTGCGATTTATCATACATCTGTGGAAGTTGGCTCTGCTGATGGAGGCGTCTTCTGACAGCGAGAGGATGAACTAGGCGACGTCAGCGTAGAAGATTATGTTGAGTCCATGAGATCTGATGGTGTTGTCCAGGAGGGTCATATTCGTGTTGAAGAGGGTGGAGCTGACGGACGATCTTTGGGAGATGCCACAGATGATCTTTGTTTCTGAGGTGAACAGTGGGAGACAGATTCTCTGGATTCTTCCAGTGAGGTCTGAGGCAATCACCACACAGGCATTTATATGAGTAACACTACAGGCCATGTACAATGCTACCAAGGCTCAGAGATCCTGTTGGTTATCACCACATGCCATTTGAAGTCCTACAGGTTCTAATTACAAACTTTCATGGGTCCACCGACCTGTGAGAATGTTTCCAGAGCAATTCTGCGAACCATAAGCCTGGACACAGTGTACTGTATTCATGTACAGTACACTGATTCCTGGTCACCAATAACCTTGATGGCATCAGAAAGTGTACAACTAAAGGAAAGGACAAGGTTCTGATGTTAAGAGAGTCAGGGTGGAGATGCCCCTCAACAGTAGGGCACCGAGCTCCCACTGCACTATCAAATGTAAATACCATTATGTGACCTACTTGTTGCACACCATGCTCAGTAACAGCTGTTACTCAGTAAGCTATTTTATGACTATGTAAACATGTAACAGAAATTAAGCACAGACCTGTCCAGCAAGCTCATTAGCATCCTGAGCTATCTTAGCAGTGTACCCCGAGACTTTCTGGATGCTCATATCCTGTGCAGCAGGTGCTTTAAACATCAGAGCAACTCCAAAATACAATTATGTAAAGCAGGTCAACTATACTGTTTCCTTAATGTCAATTTCTTTGGGGGACAAAGTTTGTAAAATATTACATATGGACTGCTGACCCATGGCACTGTCCTCATCATGAATATGCCCCCAAGACTGCGCCTCTCTTGATTCTATGTCTTCCTATAATTGTCAGTTCCATGAGTACATTATTTTCATTACCAGCACTGTGGGGAGCAGATAAGATTGTGACATTTTACTAGAAATGAATTTCGCAATTCACAGACAAATCGGAGCAGGTGTAAATGAGTGTTGGCTGAGACTGATTTTCCTGCGAAGCAGCGCGGCGTTGCAGTGACCCTCAGTTTCAAACCCGCCCACCCTGACAACACCAGGGAAGCCGAGTGACCTACATAGGATATGCAGGCTTCACTCCATCCGGAGTCCATTTCCATGGATACAACGTGCTTGCTGCGCTATTTCCCACATGAAGGCAGGACCATGGACACAGGGATGTCTGGCATGCGGTGGCCAAAATCAGGACATGTCCGCAAGGCCCCCAGGTGTACTGACCAGGAGCTTTAGGTCATATGTGGATTCAGACACTGTCTATGCTTGAAAGAAGTCTTGGGACCTGCTGCCAGTCCAGTGGCTCAAAGGCAGAGAATAGCACCCGACAAGCGTCCGCTACATGTCAGACGGTCTAGAGCCTTAGTCCTCTTACGGCCCATGGGCAAAGAGCTGGTGGTATCAGTTTAATTATGAAGTGTCAGGGCTCAGCATCACACAAAGTCCCGCTGACGGTTGGCATCAAAAGGCAGCCGTCTTGGTTAGATAGAGAGAAGCCAAAAATGATAGGGCGAAATAAGTGAGCACTATCAGTGGGATAAAATTATTATTTGTAATATTCCACTGATAAGGCTCATGTCTTTTACACTAATAATAATACTGGTAATAGTACAAACATTATTATAGTTATTGGTAGTAGTATTAAAAAACCTTTTCCAAAGCTCTCAAATTCGCACCATTTATCGGTACTACAATTGAATGATAAGAATTAATTTTTTTCCTTTGGCATCCATTTCGTTGTGAAGTCACTGAGGGCAAACTGATGGTGTGACTCTGCATTCACACTCCTGACAATCTGCCTGTGTTGTTGTGCCCTGTACAGCACATTTTCAAAAAAGAGTAACCTAAGAGTAGTCCTGTGATCTGGCATAACCAAGCCCCTAGCATTTAAACCTCTGATGTTAATAACAGGGGTAGCAGAACAAGGAAGCATGCATGTTTCAGTGTAGCAGTACATTCTGTGTCCATCACTGTTGGGGGAGCACACCTTTTTCGAGGTGTCTAGCAGTGGAAGGTGCTTGATTATTGTCTAGTTGGTCTGCTCATGGTACAAGCCACCTAAACAGAGGAGATTTGCCTATGGGGAATCTCGACAACTTAACATTCCTGCTTGTTTAGCATCCATGGCAGAAGGTCCCAGAGCGATGGTCTCCTTATGGTAGGAGGGAGCAGGTCCCTGATGGAGTGGACTTACTGTGGCTGTAAAGAATCCACCCGTCCACTTCTCGCCGACCCATACGCTCTTCATGTGTAGTGGACTATCCATACCTGGCCATACAAGGGCATACTTTGTAATGGCACAAGCAGGAATGCTCTAGGTTTCTTGATTGGGGTGTGAGGAGAGTTTACTAAGGCTTAAGAGGAGGAAAGAAGTGTTTTATATGGTTGTTGGCCTACCACCAGGATAAAATTGAGGAAGACCGGGCCACCACACATCTTTTAGAACAGACGCTGTTTTTCCCTTTGAAGCTAGGGGATTGTGCTCTGATGGGGACACCATTTAATAATGAAGGGTGTTTTCCATGAAGCCAATTTTATGTCCAATAGGGCTGTTTATGCTGGAGCAAAGTAGAGCCATGATTCCACCTGACAGTAATACAGCTCATCGAGAATGAACGGAGGGAGCCTTGATGACTGGATTTCTTCATTCTCTCAGCTGGGAGGTCCTCATCTTTGGCAGGTGCAGTCAAACAGCGCTAGACTGGTTGAGATGCTCTTTATAAATTCCACAAACTTTATCACCTCTACACCCATGAGTGACATGCCTACAGGAGA
Source organism: Lissotriton vulgaris (assembly GCF_964263255.1). Taxonomy (NCBI): domain Eukaryota; kingdom Metazoa; phylum Chordata; class Amphibia; order Caudata; family Salamandridae; genus Lissotriton; species Lissotriton vulgaris. Next base: position 915,489,564 of record NC_141695.1, read on the forward strand.
AGAGTACATCTCAGGAAGAGGGTTTGCATCTATGGCGGAGTTACCCTCAGGCGACCCATCCTGTGTCTGTAGCCACAAGGGAAGGAGGCAGGGTTACCACCAAGTGAAGTGTCAGCTAAAGGGGTGCTCCAATGATGAACTCTGCTTGCCCAATAGGCAGGGACGTGCTTCCATGGAAGCAGTGCTCCCCAAGGGGGTTTTCTCCCAAGGGAAGTTGTGCTGACAAACAAGTGGCCTAGCTTCAGTGGGCTTCATGCATTGATGGCTTTACTGTATAAGCTGTGTTGGAAATTTGCTCTGAGAGAAGGCTAAAGAAGTTGAACAGTCCAGCGGAGGTTCTTTGAGCTCGCCTAGGAGACCACTGTAATCTCCTTATCTTCTCTCTGGCAACAGTTGATCTCTTTCCTATTTTTAACTCACTGCCATTCCATACTCCTCTAACATATTCTGTTCTGAGAGAATTAGTGTGGAAATCTTCACAAATCCCTCGGCAACAAGTTTCAAATCCCACAGCATTAATTACATAAAGGTAAAACCACCAGCCTTGAGAAGGGCGGCAGGTGTGAAAGATGAAAGAATTACAGAGTAAAGAAATAGAGTAAGGAGTTTATAAGCAAGTAACCAAAGTAAAAAAAGAAGTAACAATAGAGGGAGGGGCTAATTTTATGAAAAGAATGGCGGTGACAGGAATACGTTGAAAAGAAAGTTAAAGAAGAAAGGAGGGGCTATAGAAAAATGAAAATGTTGAAAGGGAAAGAAGGAATTAAATAAAGAATGGAGGTCAAAAGGAAAAAGTAGTGATGGATTGAGTAAAGAACAGAAAGAAGGGATTAAATGGAATGAGAGGAAAGGAAAGAAAGGATGAATCGAAGCAAAGGGGAAACAACATGTACGAAATAAAAAGGAAGACAAAGATGAAATAAAAAGATGAAAGCATGAAAGAGAAAATAGAGTAAGGAACAGAAAAAGACGAAGACAAAGGAAAATAATAGTAGAAATAATGAGTAGAAAAGAAAGGAAAAGAGAATTGAGGGGTTATAGAAAAGAGAAGAAATCTGAAAATGCAGCGAGGAATAGAGAAAGACAGGATAAAGGGGTACTTGGGAAGGTGAATAAAACAAACAGGAGTGGACTATTGAGAAAAGAAAGAAAGGCTGACGGACCAGGAAAAACAAAATGTACGAATGAAAGACCTAATTCAGATGAAGAAAATAAAGCTGCAAGGAGATAAAGCTGTTAGGGGAATAACAAACAGAAGTAATGAAGAAAACCGAAAAAGTAAAAAAATAAATATGTATATTTATTAAAATATGTGCAGGTATTTGCGGAACTTACCGCAATTTAAAGTTGTTTAAGTGGGCCTTTAAATCAGTCAGTAAATTGCCCTATTGCACTGTGGAAAACTTCAGTAAATGAGGGCCCAAATTATCTAAACACTATTTCCCACCAGGATTCATAGGTTGGCAAATATGACCACATTGTGGCTGGTGTAGAGAAAGTTACATATTGAAATACATTAGCATTGTCACTGGGTGGGATTTCTTACGTGTACCTGCCTGTTGGGGCAGGAGGTCTACTGCATGTCTCTGGAGAGAGTGCTTCCCCTGCCCGACGCTAATCTCCTGGCAAGTCACTCAAAAGCTACTGTGTGGTTTCTAGATCCCTATCTCATTAAACATGACAACCATACATGTGCACTGAGGGTCTCCCTGTTTACATGTATTGAGACCCTACAGCTTGGCTCTGAGGTCGATGCGGCATGCCTAGTGCACCCCTATTTTTCAGAGAGTAGCTACTGCCCTCTCTACCCAGGCTGTGATAAGACTGACAGTGGTGGCAGCAATACATCTATAGTCAGGAGGGGTGAGTCCCTAGTCACCCTCCTGATCAAGTCTGTGCAGCCTATCCCTTGCCTAGGGTCCTGTTGCTTTTGTCTACCTGATGTGTGTTTGAGAGCCAGTGGGTGTACTGGGGAAGAATGGTGAGTTGAGCCATTGTGTGGAATGCAAGCTGTTCTGCTGGACATCACAGCTCCCCCGGGCCCCTCCCAATGTCCCTGGAGTGGCATGGTGGGCTTGGGTAGAAACTCAGCTCTTATTTGGCTTTAGCTGCACTAACTCTGCTAAGAGATCCCCCCCCCCCCCCCGCAATCCCGGTCAGGGTCTTCTGGTCTGGAGTTAATTAAAATAGCTCTGTAGAGAATAGAACAGGCTGGTACCAGGAAAGACAGAAGGTTGTCTGTGCATGCTTTGGTCAGGCATTGAACAGGCCATGAATGGTTTGCGATCGGAGGTATAATAGGTTGCAAAAGTAGCAGACCCTCGGATTGGATCAGAATATCAATCAGAGATGATAAAAGTCAGGCCTGAGTGGTCAGCTGTTGTTGAAGAGTAGTCTGTGACTGAAGATGCGGCCACACAAGGTTTGTCCAAATGAAGCCAACCATGACCAGCAGTGTGAAGGCAAGATAAAGACACTTGCTCACTGTGTCTTGAATTTGGGGGGCTGGTGTGGAACGGATGCTTACAGCACATCAAAGGAGCTGGTTTGGAAAGGTAGCTTGCAGTGCATCAAGGGAGCTGGTGTGGAAAGGAAGCTTACAGCACATCAAGGGTACTGGTGTGGGAAGGAAGCTTGCAGCACATCAAGGGAGCCAGAGAAGGGGAAGCTCGATTCTAGTCCTTGAAGGGGAGATCAAATCCCCTCTACACTCCTGCGCTGAGAGAGCCTGTAGAAGCAGTAGCTGGGGAATAAAGGCAAGTCAAACAGGTCTCCACCTTTCTTTTTGTGATCTCTGGGGTATAACGTGGACTGGTACTCTGTGCAGCCACTACCCTACTACAGCTAGCCAGTGGCTACTCGACTAGTGGGACATCAGGCACCTGTGGTCAGATCCCTCATACCACTAGAGCAGTGTCCTCACTCAGGATTGGAGGGCACTTCTGTTGCTTTGGGTGGGGGTTATGGGTATGATCAAGAACCTTTGACTTCACATCATATGCTGAAACTGTACCCTTTCAATTCAATGATTGGCATCAAGGCTCTAAAGAATGAGAGCAAACCTGTGCAACATGGTCTGTAATATGCAATCCTAATTTTGTGTTTTCATGTTAACTGTGTTTTTATAGTGCTTGGCGTCTAAGCACAATAAAACGGTTTGGTGTCAGAACTCTGGCCCCAAGGGTTGTAGAGACACCAGTTCTACATTGTTTATCTTAGTTTTATGTGTAGTATAATTCTCTTGGGAGTATTAAAGTACTTTTCTTTTATAAAAAGTGAAGCACTGACTGGACATTGATTTTATCAGCGGGTAGTACGGTGTGCACTGTATTCTGAATGTCTAACCCCACCTCAACTCCTTGAGGAAGCTTTAGACTGCTCTGTCTTGCTTCCCTGAGAGAGTCAAGTGCTGGAGAGGAGTACTTGGTTATCCAGTTTTGGGTACACAAGTACTGAGGCCCCAGGACACCAGTGGGGAACACTCCAATGGATGCGATTGGAGCGCAGTAACCCCTGAGTGCCCTGGTGCCCAGGAAGCTGGGTTTATCACTACTGATGTCACATGCACTACAACCATGCTTCTTCAATGGCATTGCTCAGTTTCTAAAAGGCTCTTGTTCAGGGAATGAAGTGGATAGGAACTACTGGGATTGGGGTCAAGAAAATGCTGCAGGGGCAGCTAATGAGTTCCTTGCAAAGCCAAACTTTGCTGGCTAACCCTTTCAACCCATGCATCACTTCCTCCTAATATCTTGAAAACTACTGGAATTATTTAAGCCAAATCCCACTGAACTTAAATTGGTGGATAAATGTTTTTAATTTTTAAAGTTACATGCAGATTTTGGAAACTATGCAAAATAATAAACGTCCTATCAGGGAAAACTCTTGTAATTACCTATTATACCTCTATGCCTTGTATGCAATTAGTCATTATCTATAAATCATATCTGGTATCAAGTGCTGTGTCAACAGAATGTATACCCGATCTCACTCCTGATTTGAGCCAACTGGAATCTTCAGGGCAGGCAATCAATCAATCATGATTTATGAAGCATGGCTAATCACTCAATAGGGTATTCATGTGCTTCAAGGTCCCGGAGGCTTATTCGAACAGCCAGGTCTTGAGGGCCATTCAGTATTCCAAAAGTGATGTGATGGTCTGGAGATGCGTGGGGAGGCTGTTCCAGGTCTTTGCTGTGGGAAAGGAAGCGTCCTCCATTACTACTTCAGTAGGACAAATAAAAGGGAGTCAGAGCCTAGTCTTCTCGACGGTTGGTGGAAGTTCAGGTAGTTGTTAACAAAGGTAGGTCCTTGTTTGTGTAGAACCTTGTGCGCATGTGTCAGCAGCTTAAATTGGCATCTCTTCTTTTCGGGGACCCAGTGAAGTTGCCGGAGGTGGGCTGTAATGTGGGTTAGTTGGGGGAAGACCATGGATGAGTCTGGCTGCGGCGTTCTGTATGGTCCGAAGTCTCTGCAGGAGGTGTGCGATGATTCCTAGGTAGAGGGAGTTGCCATAGACCAGTCGGCTGGTGATGAGGGCTTGCGTCACGGTGTGTGTGTTAGGGGTAGTCACTTGAAGATCTTGCATAGCATGCGCAGAGTGAGGAAGGAGGCGATAGCGTGGACAGTGGTTTCATGGTGAGCTAGTCTTCAATGATGATTCCAAGGTTTCTGGCATGGCTGGAGGGAGTGGGTGGGTGAGGGTCCTATTTCTGATGGCCACCAGGAGTCATTCCATGTGTAGCTGAAGTTGCCAAACATCAGTACTTGCGTCTTGTCTGTGTTAAGCTGCAGTCAAGAGCACTGGAATTGTCCAGTCACAAACCTGGTCTGTACCTTTGACCCTGTACTTGACGAAACCACTTAAACAATAGGTTTGGAGTCTTTATTAAATGTGAGTTTGAATTTATCATAATAATCATCCAAAGCAGATGCAATGAATACAGATACAAAGATATTGCCTCTCTAATTATTGCTGGATGCAAAACATCAGTTGAGTGCTTCCATAGAAGACCAATGGAATGTTTCTACAGATTGAACAATTCTGTGTTTCCATTGAAGGACTAATTGTGCGTTACCAACAAAGAAACAGGAACATGTTTCCATAGGAGGAATGGCTTGGTAACATAGGAGCAACAGCTTATCTCTATAGGAGCCATAGTGTATCCATAGGATGGGCAGTGGCTCGTTTCCATAAGATCACTGGCTTGTTTCATTAGGAGCATTGGTTTGTTTCCAAAAAAGGAGCAATAGCATGTTGCCGTAAAAGGAGCAATGGTTTGTTTCAATAGAAGCAGCAACTTGTTTTCATAGGAAGAGTGGATTCTCAAAAGAGGAGCAATGGCTTGTTTCCATAGGAGCAAGGGCTTGTTTTTAAAAAAAAAGGAGCAATGGCTTTTTTCCAGAAAAGGAGCAGTGGCTTGCTTCCATAGCAGGAGCAACGGCTTGTTCTACAGAAGTAGCAGCAGGTCGTTTCCCTAGAAGTAATGGCTAGTTTCCCTAGAAGAAACAATGGACTTAGAAAGAGCTATAGGTTGTTTCCCTAGAGAAGAAATAGCTTGTTTTCATAGAAGTGTCAATGGTTTGATCAATAGAAGAAGCAATGGCTTGTTTTCATAGAAAGGTCAATGGTTCTAAATAGAAGGAGCAATGGCTTGCTCAATAGAAGGACCAATAACTTGTTTCCATAAAAATACCAATGGCTTGTTTCCATAGAAAGGCCAATGGCTCGTTTCCATAGATGGACCAATAGCTTGTTCCATAGAAGGGCCAATGGCTTGTTTCCATAGAAGGGCCAATGGCTTGTTTCCATAGAAGGGCCAATGGCGTGTTCCATAGATGGACCAATAACTTGTTTCCTTAGAAGGGCCAATGGCTTGTTTCCATAGAAGGGCAATGGTGTGTTGGAGCGTTTCCATTGAAGGATCAAAGACATGTTTATATACTAGAAGCAATAGCTTGTTTACATAGAAGGGGCAATGGGTTGTTTCTGCAGTCCTACATATGGGAACAGGTCCTCTAAGGGTCCCCAAACCATCACTAAGAGCAGACCTTAATGGAACGTCCCTTTACATTCACTCCATATTCAGTGGTAGTTCAACGGAAGCGTGTGGTGTAGAGTGCTCTGCTCTGCAAAATGTTGCTTTTACGAAGTGATACATCTTCCGTGGCCTAATGTGACTGGGCATGAAGTGAGAGAGAGAATGTTTGATACTCCAATGAGGTGCTGGAAGACAGAATCGCCCCACCTGGACAGCTTCCTTTGGGGAAGAGGGCAATAGGAGCAAGAGTTCACATACATCCATGGGCTTCCGTATGATGTCATACCTTATTGTCCACCTGTGGTGCTACCAAAGTCCGTCATGTGGCCCCTCCCAAAAAAACAGTGACTACTCCTTCAGAACCTAATAGTAAAGTGGATAATTGAGAGGACGTTTGGTATCAGCCTTGGAAGAGACGGTGTCTTATGGGCCTACACGAAAGACACAGACTTGCCTTCCTGCACTGAGACCAGGAAAGACAGACTGGCATTCCTGCCCACAGAATCACAGAATAGGGAAGATGAACACAGGCCTTCCTACACAGAGAACAGGAAATCATTCCTACATACAAAATAGGCAAGATGCAGACATGCCTTCCTGCACTGAGAACAGGCAACAGAGGCAGGCAAATATTCCTGCACAAGGAGCAAGAGAGATGCAGACAGTCATCTCTGCACAAAGAACAAGCGAGATGCAACAGGCATTCCCACACACAACAGACAAGAGGCAGGCAGGCATTCCTGCGCAAAGAACATGTGAGATGCACAAATGCATTCCTGCACACAACGCAGACATTGCAGAGTAGAGTCGGACCTGCATGCAGTTCCATCTCAGCACTAGAATAGTGTATTCTTTAAGGAAGCCTGGGATGATGTCACCCACAATTTTCACTAAGACAGTTGTTAATAGAGGAAGAGTGAAAAGGTAGCTCGGGAAGACTGGGGAAGATCTGACCTTCTACAGAGAAAACAAAGCATGTTTATTATTCAAAACTAACCTTTGCAGGAGTTAATACTTTGGCGATCTTCCTGGCCTAGCCTCTTCTTCAACCTCCTCCATTTGTTTATTTTTCATTACGATGAACAAAAAAAAAGCTTTGAGGGATTGTCAAGTGCAAATCTGCTCTGTTTAGGAGTGGCATTTTCTCTTCCCTTTTAATGCCTCTTGAGATTATTTTAAAAAAAACAGTCTGTCCAATCAGGCCCTGGAATAGCGCTGATGTCACAGCATCAGAAAACGTGCATCCACTGCCCTCTTCCTTTTTTGGACCAATAGGCGCTTAGTGGTTTTGTGCTCTTTGCTCTTTTCTCCATCTCCGGTCTCTCTCTAGCTTATTCTACAAATGCCTGCTGCCAAGACTGGTCTGCAAACATGAGAACACCGAAGCTTTTCCCGATCGGCAAGGTGGTGGTGGTTGTGTGTGTGTGTGTGTGGGGGGGAGGGGTGGGGGAGAAGAGTTAGAAAAGGGTTGCGAGAAGTGCATAAGTGGACAGCTGTGACCTACATGTCAAAAGGTACTGTGATGTATGAGGCAGATCTGGAGGAGGTGGTGGAGGGGCGGTGGAGAAGCATGACTAGCTGCTCCAGGCCCGCTTTATTTCTTTGAATTCTGGGACTTGTAGTCTTCTTTATTCCATTATACAACTGGGACTAGAAATCCCATGATTCAAATGAAAACAAGTATTGAAAATGCAATAGGTCTCGCCTTTGATTAAGTTAAAGTCATTTGCTTTGCTAATGGTATTGTATAGCAAAGCAAATGGCTTTAACTTAATAGAAGGTGAGACATATTGCATTTTTAATGCTTGTTGAAACAGGGAACCCCCCGTGAGAGCCGCACTTGAATGAGAGAGCAGTCCACAGACGTGTGTGAATTCTTGACTACAGGTGGCGGTAAGTTGTGGGTAATAGCGCCGGATGTTTATCTTTTTTGTTACCTAAAAATGAATGCTAAATAATTAAAGTTAGGATCCCATTGGTATTTAGGGCGCAAGGGTCTTATGTGCACATGCCTGGAAAGCGGCTGAATATCCTGCGTGACGTCTTCCACATCCATGCTATTTTTGAGCCAACAGCGCTTTGCGTTCTGGGACTCGCAGTTCTGTTTTAGTTTTCATTGCAAACACGAGTTTATAAATCCAGCATGCAAATTGCTCTTGCTTATATAAATATCTATGCTGTTTAAGGGCTCACCTGGATCACGGAGTCACCTCTCACCTTGACACAGATAGTATTTGTGTAGTTTGTAAGCCTCTTTCATAAGACCAAGGCTAACAGGAAGAAATATGTGGAAGAATCTGGGACAAACACCAAAAATGCCTAGTTCAACTGATTTCTACTTGGAGGGGGCTGTCGCTTCATGAACTTTTATCTACACCACACATCATTTTTTTGACTTTTTTAACTTTAGTTTTTGGACTCACTTTGATTTAGGTTCAGTTAGAGAGACAGCCTACAACCAAGAGCAATAAAGCGGAATAGCCAGATCATTGTGGGAATGAGGTTTTCCAAGGGCCAGTGCCGATGAACAGATTTGTGGGCGGAGGAAAAGAACTGAAGGCAGGCACAACTTAAGTTCTGGGGGGGCAGGGTAGCACTCAGAGTAAGGAAAAGAGAAATCTGTCGAGGAAAATGTTTGAAGTGCTCGGAATTAGGTTTTTTTGCTGCTAAATTAGGAAGATACACTACGGTTCTGAAACTTTGGTTAACATGCAGGCCATTGCTCAACGTCATTTGTCAAACCTAAAAAAATAGGAACTTGTAGTGTCCCTTTTGACTGTGCTCCGATTTCGCTTACACTTTATACAGTTCAACAGTACAGTTCAATCCCAGATAAGAAGTCTCCGGCTTACTTCCCATACGTTAATAATCTGACACAAACAATGTTCGCCTAAAGCCAGTTTAACCTCAGAGAAACAACCTGCCCTGGCCTAGGACACGACTTGACCAGGAAACACAGCGACGTCAGCAGGTTTTTTCATTTTTAATCAGAGCCCGGAGATAGAGAAGGAAGCTCAAAGGAGGGCTGGACTGTAAAAGATAATGAAAGAAAACCGCGATACTGGGGGCTATTCAGAATAGGGTAAAATAGGAAAAGCATGGTCAGGAAAATTAAAGTTGTGAAAAATATACATCAAAAAATTGCCAGCGTGCGCTGAAAGAGTTCATGGACAAACTGCCCCTCTAAACTCCACTCGCTCACTAATATCCCTGCGGGTAGGGCAGTTAACAACATGAGCAGGTGTTGATAATGAAGCTGCTGCACTGCCCCCTCCAGGTGCGTGCAGGGAGGGACTGGTTATGGCCCTTTTACTCCTCCCAGATGAGAGCAGCCCCGGAGTCCGTGTTATGCCCCAGAGAAGTGCGTATTGTACGTTATGCAACCTTTCTGCAGGAACCGGTCGTGTCTTGAGGCCCCCGACTTCCACCCCTCCTGTTGCCACCTTTCCCAGAGCAAATTTTCCAGGGACAGAGATGAAGGTGACGTGGACCCAAGTTGAAGGCCCACCCTCCCTCTCCAGGCCAAGAGGCGGTCTCTGGACTTGCACGAGTTGTGCCGTCTGACATCCGCAGTAACAGCCGCCACCTGACATACCAGCCCTGGCATTTAAATCAGTAACTCGAGCAGAGCGATAAGGGCACTGTGACCCTAGGAGTACCCACCACAGGGAGGCTCTAAGTCACCCCCTCATACTCAATAGACAAACCCTTCAATCACCGACCAGTTTGAGAATCAATGGAAAAATATATTTTTCAGTACAAACGCAATAATCAACATCACATCCTCAACAGTGCCGAGATTTGCAGCATATGCGATATATGCTCGCCAAATATGCTTGATGGCACTCACGCACCCAAAACTGGAGAAAAAATGAACACAAGTGAATTAAGTGAAAGGAATAGTTATATAGCAATATAGTTTTCTGAGTAAATGTAAACACGGAGGGGAGCCCACGAGGGAGGGAACAACAGGGAGCGGGGTAAACGAGGCGACGCTAGGGAGAGACTCAAGTGCTCAAGCTGCGGCCCGTGCTCACAATGAAAAAGAAGGAGTGCGTTCCAGCTAATGAAGGAGACAGTATCACTCCGCAAGTGCGAGATCCAATCCCTCTGGGTGTGGATAAAAGGAGACATGGTGGCAACAAACAGCGATTGTCATGCCTTCAGTGCAATCATTGCACTGCCTTTGGCATAATTTGTGATGCCAAATGACGCGTATAAATCAAAACTTAAGGCGGAGCTGGGACATGGCTTCTGGAATCGTATCTATTCCAAGAAGTCTCGTATGACCAGAGCAGCGCATGCGCTGCTTACGTCAGGCCGAGACCTAAAAACGTGGACTGGAGCAGCTAATTACGCATGGACCTGGAAAACTTCGCATCTATGGGATGATGGCAATGAGACCGGAGTCAGCTTGATCAGCATGCATGATACCTATATATTTTTTTTAACTACACGTCCCAGAGTGCATAGTGTTTGTAGAATTCAAGATCTGGGTTAAGGTGGCCCACATTACATCAGGGTTCTGCAGGTTATATAGTTATAAAAAGGGAGAGACCACGTTTATGGAGGCAAAGTCGAATCAGTAGTGAGAGCCTTTCAGCGTCGATGTGCACATCATAATACTAATGCTTTGCTAACGCAACGAGAATCTCCAGGCGCTTGGTCCCTAGAATAAGAACCCACTGAGGCCCCACCTCCCAGAGATAAAGTATGGAGCAGAAGCCTAGTGTGTCTGAAAAGACGAGGTCTTCTGTGCTGGCGCCCATGAGGGAGTCAGGGTGGGAATAATCTGAAACACAGGCCCATGACAAGGGCCCCAAAGGTAACACCCTTGAAATAAAAGAGGATTTCAAAGGAGTGTTTTTTAACGGATTTGTGGATCCAGGGCCCAACTTGATGGTCTTAGTCCCTCCTGAAAGCCCACATATCCTCCTTGGGGGTGTACAAATCACAAATCTAGTTCTGGACTACAAATTCTGAAAAAATATTTGAAAATGAAACAATTTGGTACACCTGAGACATGTAAGGCCAATTGCGCTATGAAGCAGTGTTTGGCATGGGAGCAGGGGAGGCTAGACCTGAAGCTAAAGACCATGTCCTTAGTGGGTTGGGCACAGGGATTGGCCAAATGCCACTCCCAACAACATAAGGAGAGCAGCAAGGTAGCGACTACTTTCATAGGAGATAGATGAGGAAAAAATCATTAAAAAAACAAGAATTCAATTAAAAGAACTACAGTTAAAGTGCAGTTAGGTTTATAAATTAAACCTTCAAAACCATTGAAATCCATCAGTTATGGTTAACTCCACAGTCTATAACTTGGCCAGCTCCTTGAGACCCTGCGGGTAACTTGCCACGCTTTAGAAATCCTAATTGATATCTAATAAAACAGACTTACTAGTCCCAAGGAGGTGGAATAACCCAGATGTCAGCAGTCTGCTTTACACCAATGTGAATGAACCACCATGCACATCTAAGGCCTCACACAGTTTACAAATTAAACTTTGAAGGGCAAAGAAAGGCAAATATCTGATGCTCTGGTGAAACTAAGCCCTGAAGTCAGCGGAAGTTGCATCACTGTACACAACTGGCTTATTTCATGGGGATTTCAGGCCGAATCATTAAGAGCTACACTTAGTTGCAAGCCACCATAGAGCTATAACTTGATGCCAATTATCACAGAGTTCATGCTACTGTATACCAACATAAAACCACAGAATATAGGTTTTAAAACAGGTCATGGTAATTTACCTACAAGTCAAGGAGACTGTGAGGTTCACAACACAGGGTCACTGCTCGGGATGTGAATAGCCATTTTTAGGTGCAGTTCTCACTTATTTCCAAACATGAAACTGAAGGTTGTATATGGATCGCAGCACCAACACAAAATCTGGCCCTTTCTGCATAGTTTTGCAGGCTGTTCAGTGCTGGAGCCAATTTCCACCTCCACCCCGGACCTCTCATGTGGTTCACAGTGGCGAAGCCCAGAACTTCAGGTCACTGGCATGTTTTTTCTGCACATTCACCATTTCCTGTCCACGTGCATTAAAAGCTAAACGTGATCAAGATAAGAAAAGAAATCCGAAAATCCAGCTAACGTCAAATGGACTGTTTCAGAGCCATAAATCCCTGGAGAGAACCCAGCTGACCAGGGTTCGACACAGGATTGCAGCAGACTGGAGTTCACTAGCCTTAGATTTCTTAAGGAGGGATCTGTCATTTACAAGGTATATGTGATACTGTGCGGCGCTTTCCCTTCCTTCTTGCAGTCTCTCGTAAGTGCTGAACGCAATGATCATAACAAACATGGACCATGGCAACAACCTTGCATGTCTTAATTTTTTTTCAAGGTAACCATTTTTATTTACTAGAAAAATTGTAGGGGGCTTGCTGGCAAGCGCAGATGGACGCTTTGCCTTCGACATGTTCTGCAGTTTGCAAAGTTTAGACAGAATTGTCAAACTGCCCCCAAAGAGGCAGGATGCATTCTTGGCATTCCTCGAATGTGCCATCCTCCTCCTTTGAAGATCTGAGTCCCATGCGGCTCCCCATGCACATGCACTATTCAAGCCTCTCCTTCATCCCGCCCCCACCTCAGCTGGCTTATTTGTACAGAACTCTCTGTCCCCATCCTGAGCTTTTATGCCACAAATCACATTTTAATTAGTCTGATGTTCTGCCTAACAAGGATCCATCTTTGTCCAAGGAGCGATGGATTACTCAAGGAGCGAAGGGAAGGCGGGGGCAGAATAAGCAGCTTTGATGTGGCTCTCGTGTCCAGAGTAAGCGGGCACTTCTCTTCCAGAACTAGAGTACAACCCCTCGGATTCAGCCATTTCTCAACAAAGCTTTCGGAGAAGGTGATGCAAAATATGTTCTAATATAAAAGCAAGCAGTAATAAGACCACTGCTCCCCAGTAGAGAAGAGAGGAGTTTCATAAGGCATTAAATGTTCAACATTCCTCCATCAACTTCGGCGGTGACTGGTGAAGCGCAAGGGTGCCCCATGAATATGGAGCCATGGTCCAGCCAAAACTCAACACCTACCACCAATAGAGCAAGCAGGGATGAAGTAGGCACTTTTAATCGGTCTTTATTGAAGATTTTATATTTTAAGGGAGACAATATTTCAAATTGTTTACCTGCTTGATACAACCCCGAGCAGTCTTACAGTTCAACAAAAACGACTCATTGTGTTAAATGTGCTAACAACATAGGTATTAATATTCTTGAATGCGAGATGAGAGCAAGTCACTGAAACAGTGCGCAGGGCAACTCTTGTCATTGTAAATTCTCTATAGCAGTCCCTGAGGAGCGGGCAAGGGGTGCAAGCCATCAACAGACATGGACAGTGTGAAAGAAGTGGTGTATGGGAAAGGACGGTCAACCCCCATTGAAGGATGGTGCCCAATGTGTCATCCCCCACCTCTGAGCACCATCAACACGGGCAGTCCTGGAGTCAGTTCTACCGTCCAGTATCTCCGGATGGTCTCATGTCAGAGTCAGGTTCCAATGCGATGAATACGATGCCCTATACTATGATCTGGTTGTACTCTCCAGCCTGCCCAGGGAGCTGAGGGATCATGTAATCCTCTGCTCTCACCCCGCGACGGCCTAGTTTTGCTGTCCGGTCTATGAGCCTACTTCCCGCTTTGTCCACCTTGGGGCACGGCATCAGACCCAGCAGACACGTCTTTGGTGCGTTGTGTTGCCTGTCCATTATGTGGGTCATATAGGTGCAAACTTTGGCCCAGAAGGGGTGCAGCGCTGAGCCTTGCCACGTCATGTGGTAAAAGTCAGCCTTTTCTTTGCTGCATCAGGGACAATCGTGTGACAGTGTACTGAACATCCTGTGAAGGCATGTGGGGGGTAGATATGTGCAATGTACATCATTGAATTGCAGCAGCTTTAGCCGCGCATTTCTCAAGACTTGCAGGATATGGATCGAGATCATATTCCAGTCTGTGTAGAATTTGGCACTCTGTAGGTATGGTCTGCAGTGGTCTTTCAGGAAACTTAATACCAGTCCAACTGCCTGACCCAGCGCAGTATATATACAGGAAATCCTGTGTTTTGCAGGGCTCCATATTTACAACACTTCAAATACTGGATCTAGGTCAGGTTTCTGACCGGGGTCTCCCCAAACCTTATCGATGGCTGCCCTAGATACTGCATGTGTCAAGAATTGGCCCACTGAGGTAGCTCTGTAAATGATAAGGCGGTCTCTTCTGGAAAGCGCGAAAATCAGAGAGCATGCCATTAGGGCCCAGCCACCTGGGATTTGAGCCACGCCCACCTTGCATGCCGGGGTAGCCTATTTTGGCGACCGGCAAGTATTAAGTCCTTCCAGGTCAACTTATGACGTTCCGGCTGGGATCCGTGCTGGGAGGGGGAGGAGATGGAGCCTATTTATGCTGGAAGGCTCCAGACTTTGTTCTCTCTTTATCCCACACTGGCCCCAGTCACCAACATAGAATCTCCCATCCACCCATCCATGAGATTAAGTATTTGGGTAGATGTAGGTGGTAAAGAGGGCACAGAAGATTGACTCACATGGTTAACAGGAGTCCTCCTACATACTCCCTAGGCCAGCACTGATGGGGAGAGAGAGTAATCTCTCTGCAGAGAGAATGGGGACACCGGCTGGGGGGGCAAGGGCACCAGGTCACAAGCTAGGTCATTGGGCCGCGGCCTCTTGTTACTCCCTATGAGTCTCCTGGTCAGACTGGTGGTAGAGGGGTGGCCCTTAAAATGGCAGACAAGGACCAGAGGGCTGGGGCTCAGCTCTCAAGCAACCAAGTGGTTTGCGCCTTGCGTGGTTCTCAGTTGGGGTATGCGAGCCGGGGGGCCTCTTGGTGCTGGAGCGATAGAATGTTGTATAGATAAGGAAGTCAGTCAGTTAGGCTGATTGTTTATGATTCCCAATATTAAAAGTGTGAAAATGGATTTGTACAATGTGTAAATAATTTAATTTGTCATGTTTGTGTGTGATGGCGTTATAATAAACATGTCCGTTTGCACCCACATTTATGGTATCAAGTATTGATTGTGGGTTTTTTTATGGGCGGGACTGGGAGCATCCTAGTGGGTACGAGCTCTATGCGGTCAGCTGGTCCCAACAGCAGCTCCCCTCCACTGTCTGAGCCAAGAACCATACCTTGCCCCCTCTTAAGGTGAAAGAAAGCTGTGAAGAAGAAAGGTTGACTGTCAGGGAGAAGGCACATAAAGCTTTGAGTAGAGACAGTGTGAAAAAAGTGGAAAGGGTAAAGAACATGGCTGGAAAAGGTCTGGCTGGACAGGGGAAATAAAGGGCAAACTATTCAGTAACAAAGTAAATTCTCGTGGGTTCGTCATGGAGAGGTGATGGAGCAAGGTGATAAAACAAAATTTTGTGGACCCTTGTAAAATCATACTCCAATAACCATAACCCGTATTAATGAAACGTTGTGCATGAATAACCAACGTAGAATAAGAAATGCATCTACACAAATACACGTGGGAAATTAATCTTGCTTATGTTGCAATCATAATCAACTAATTGTGTGATTTCGTTATGTTAAAACTAATAAGCAGCTTTTAAATTAATGGAATGCGGCCTAAATGTGCTTTTGTTTATATGTCTTTGTGAAAAAACGCGAAAACAAAGTAAGTATATTGCGCCTAAATGTAGCTATTTGCCAGGTAAATACTAATTGGGAAAAACTTAGTAAGGGGGGAGGTAAACAGAAGGGTTAAATGATTCACATTAATATTCATTTGTGTTGGTTTCTATGATAGTTCCCATTCTTGTATTGTGAGGCCTAAGAGAAAATTGAGTCACTCGATTATTGTGGCCACAAAAGAACTGCGCATGAGTGAAAATTGAATGCGAGCAGCTTGAGCCCGGACTGAGTAAAGTTCAAGGTCATTCCGGACTGGAAGTGCAGATGTCTACCAAGTGATGAGCACAGTGGTACAGAACGTGGCAATATTGAGTAACGTTGCGAGTAGGGAACCGAACTAGGCTGGACATTGAATAATACAATGGACCCATTCAAAAAATTGTGGACGGAAGGAAACGTAAGTTTCGATGACGAGATGGTCATCCACCCCAAAACTGTCCAATCAGAACTCACATTTAAGTTAAAAGATACAATTTTAGTTAGATAGAGCTAGTGAAAGAGGTATAAAAAGTGTGATTTTACTGAAGGGGATCGCTTCCTTAGATTTCCTCCTGAATTTCTGCTGGATTGCAGATTTTTCCTGAGATGTAAGAAACCTACCTAACTTGGTTTTCTTTTACAGGGAGATGCACTTTATGTGAGAGTTTAGTTAGGGATGTTAGGAGACTAGGTGGATGGTTTGGGAACTATCAGTCTTTTGCTAATACTTGATCTATTCAAATAATGAAAATGTCTATTCTTGAATTTTCTTAAATAAATGATTTAACTGTCCTGAAACTGAATTCTTATATTTTAAATGTTGAGTTTTCTGAAATAAAATAAAGAGAATCATTCTAGACATGCTGAATTTGCTATTAATAAAAATTAGATAAATAGAGAATCAAGCTTGTCTTGAATTTTCCTACGTCTAATTTTTACTAGTAGATCCATTGATCTCAATGGTGGTGTGTCTAATACAATGTTGTATTTTATGAAACCATGGTAAATACATAAAAATTGCAGGTGTAAATAATATAAATATGCAATTTAGTTTTAAGACATTCCACTATGATACAGCAGCTTTTCCTTTGAATTTCACCGATCCATGAAGTAAAGTGTAAGTGTTTAAGAGCGATTCGCAGTGTTATGGGCCCCACTGTTTGAGAGTATAGTGACATGCTTTTAGAAATTATTTCCGGAGGAGCGCTGCATCAGAGGCAGCTACTGTCACTGATTTACACAGGCTGAGCCTTAGTTCAATGTCATGATCCAGCCCGCCAGTCCTACAGGCAGCAGAGATGGACTCGAAGGTTGTCAGGTAATGTCCGATCTCCAGACTGGGGTTGTGGCACTCCTACAGCAGTTTACCATCCACCTGGGCCGCAGCAGTCTTAGCTGTCCATCTGCTCTTGGTTTAGATTCCAGCATCATATCACTTCCTCCGCAGATTGAGGCTTTCGCTTGGGAGTTACTGTGCCTCATCATCCAAGCAGTGAAGATCGCCTCTGGACTCCTACTTGCTACTGGCCTCGGACGCGAACATACAAGGGAGTGTCTCGGAATGCCACCACTGCAGCTCGGTCTGTGTCCATCAGGGATTTGTGGAGTGTCATGAGCTCATGGCCCAAGACTCCTTCCACCTCCTGCTCCACCGCCTGCACAAGGCTCTTGAACGCTATAACCACTCCTGAAAGGTCCCCGATTGTGAGGATGTCCCTTAGGTCTTTGCTCAGCCCCATGCCTCTGTAGAGTCTGTGAATAAGAGAGACTATTTCAGACCCATGTCTTGAAGAATCCTTTTCATTCCCAGAAAAAAAGCTCTACAACTCTGCACAGCCAAGGTGAAGCTAAGGAAAATGAAGACAGTACTATTGTCTATTAAGATGTAGCCAGCCTGCCTGGCAAGGGACAAATAGCATCTCTGTTGTGAAAGGGCAGGAGTTTGACCCCACCAGCCTCTGTGAAGCCCCCAGCTGCAGTGCGCTCATCGGTACCTGATGCACTTGCTTAAAGGAGAAAAAAAAGTGGACAGGCTGCTGGAAGTTACCTCCCTCTTCAATCATTGCTCCGGTTAAGTGACCATGTGCTGCTGTTCTGTGGCCTCGGGAAGGCCTACTACACAGATGTTGCTGCAGTGAGTCCGGCCCTCCACATCTTCTACTCGGTCTTCTACAGGTCTAAGGTGGTTCAAAAACTCGCACACATGTTGTTGGAGGTCTGTCATCTGAGGCTGCCAGTCGCTTTGATCCTCACAGAGCAGGCCTACCACCACCACATCTATCTTGACCTCCCACGCATGTACCAGAGGAGTCCACCGATTTCAGGATCTGGATGACCTAGTCTGCACCGAGTGCTGGGGTTGCTGGCAGAGGTTTTGGCGTACAGACCAGCACCTCCATAGTCACCTGTGCATCGGCACCCGAGTAGGGCATGGCTGAAAGGTTGGATCTTTGCTTCCTAAATTCCGTAGTGCAAGATGGGGGGGCACCACCCCCTTCCCACACTCCTCAGCTTTTTGCCATCCTTCAAAGAACAGGGTGGGGCGGGGATCCTCGCTATTGTCCAGTCAGTGCACAGGCAGCCTGCTTGCCCAACAGGCGCAATGAAGCAGCACAAGTAGCCGCCAGCTTTTTAAATAGCCTAGTGGGGAGAGCAGCAGGTGTGTGTACCCCTGATGCTCACACTCTCTTTCTGAGCTCAGGCTCCCCACCCGGCACATCATCTCCTTATGATGTTATAAGGTACCACGCACACACTCCTGCAAAGTAGGCACAATGGACAGTCCATTCTTCTCTGATGCTCCTCACAAGCCCGAGCACCAGCACACCAGCACAGGTTGCCCACGGAGTAACTGCATGGCCACACTCAGCTCCTCTCTGGTCATACACCCCCAGAAAGGGCCCTGCATTTTTGCCACCCCTACAGAAGTGGGAGCAGGAGGACTGCTCTCCGTTCTCCCCAAGGGCCCGGCGCTGTCTAAGATACCCAGCATGTGTGGGCAATGGCAGTTTACGGTCTCTACACGGATTCAGCATCGATAAGCCTTACCCAGTACCCCCCACTTCTCATTTCTCATGTACGGTGGGGGGGTAGAAATCAACTTCTGCTGCCTCCAGTAGTCATGCCTCGCACCAGCGGCACAGAGTTATCCAAGTGTTGGTAGCCTGGTAGCCTGCTGCAGCCACGCCATAGTTCTCGGCAGGCCTCCCCATATGCCTGCAGCCCCTCCGAATGTCCCTGGCCTTGCCTCAGATCAGGTGGTCAGCAGCCCCCCCCACCATCTCTGGGGGTCACCAGATCGCCAGTTGGGGCTGGATGCGGCCCAGTACACGCCAGGATGGCGGAGGGTTAAAATGGTGGTCCAGCAGAGCGCTCTAAGCTGTGACGACATACTCCAAGTCATGGCCACACCCCCTAAGCGCCACCTCCCCGGGGTTGGAGAAGGCGCTTAAGTTTCCTAATAGTAATATGTCCTAAGGCTACCACTATTATTCCAAACCTCTAAAGTTTTCCAAAGGTTTGATACAAACTTGGTTATTTATTCAGTGGCATTAACCACCAAGACAAATCAATGCCATCCCTCAGGAGTCCCCGCCGGTCTCATGCGGGTATGCTATTGGATGTATTTACTGGGCAGACTCTGCCAAGAGCTTGTTTTTTCATATTCGATGCCCTCCATTGGAGCTCTGTCAACTTCTCGCGCACATTCCGAAGACATGGCAAGTGTGACTCACTGCGAGTCAAGCCAATATAGGTAGATGCTTTTTGTAGACTTGTCACTCCAAGGAGGAAGTGTTTCCGGTATTATTCAATGGGTTCACGTCATAGCTCAGAGTGACGCCTTGCTCCCTGGAGAGGAAACAGCTTGGAAGGCCCGAGCACCATTGTTTACAGCTGCCAGGGGTTCATTTTAACATCCGTGTTCTGTTTGCCCTGGAGCTAAAACAAACATCAGCAGAATACAATATAGTGAAGTAAACGATGCACAAGATGTTGAAGGAAAGTAAAGCCAGGGAATCAGAACTAGGAAGTTTAAAGGGACAGCTCATTTATCATGCTAAGTCCAATCTCTGGGGCAGGAAATACCATGCGCCAGGACCCCTGGGATAATAAAGTTATCCTACACCGCAGGTAGGAGCCAACAGACCTCAGGTAGAAGGCTTAACTGATCACCATACTAGCCTCTCCCTCTCCTGAGAGAGCCATAAATGTCCTTCTGTAGGAAATACAAAGGTCACCGCCCCCTCTGCTGTGCTGAAGAAATCATGGGTGTGCTTATGTACTAAACACAATGGACAACCTCACCAGCCCCTGCTTTGTTGAAGAAATCATTGTATCCTATTGCACTGAGACCCCTTAGATCACCGCGACCCATGTCCTTCTGTGCTGTGGCTGCTGAGAGGACACCTGCACACTCATTACTGTCCCAAGAGTTTTGATTTGACGCCTTCTATCAATGCGCATTCAAACTACATCACACGAAAGATTATTCTGCTAGTTAACAGCTTCGAAAGTTAAGAAGTGTTTCCTAGAATTCAACGTGAATTTATTTTCCATAGTTATAAAACATTAACTGTTGTATTTGTATTTATTACCTTCAATAAAACACACCTTTCCATTTCATTTTTCACATTAAATATTGCTGCCCTGCTCCCTTCCCGCCTCCTTCTCGGAATTCTAATATATTGGGCTCCATCACTCTTTCTTAATGTCAGATTCTCGAGTAGTTCCATACATCACGTTAGTCTCGGCAGTTTCGTACAGGGTGATGCATGTGCGACCCAGATTTCCAGCCTGGACCTTTGTCTGGGTGGGTTTTGTTTCTGTGCGGAGGGACACTAAAGTGCAACTGTTCTAGGCGGAAGTAGATGCCATGGGTTGCTCTGCAGTGGGACACAAGCTGCAAGTGGGGCGTGGCTTAGCAGTTTAAGCAGCACAGTCCCTTTTCTGCTGACATCAATACTCTTTTACATACACTGCAGCCGGGTCCCGAGTTTAATGGCACAGTGAGCAAAAAATAAATATAGGCTGAACTTGCAGACAAAGTAATTATGAATTGCTGAGATTCTTTGACACAGTCCATCCATCAACTTCCGGTTTTTTCTTCCCAATAGTAGGCCTTAGTACCCAGAAGTGTCTCCCACTTCTCACTGCAAGAGAAGGCCCAAACTGGCCTCACTAATTAGGTCCAGCAAGACCAAAACATGTCGGGGATTATTAGTGATATAGCGCAGAGGGGACATGGCCTTACAGTTCAAGATGGCCTGCCCCTTATGGGGAGTTATCAACGTTGACTTCACGTGATTAGCTCCTTTCTATAGTGCATAGGGATAAAGAGAGCAACGGACATTGCATTCATCGTTTTATGCCCAATAATGTTCACAACATCCTCAGTTTGACAGAATACATAAATTTTGGAACTGAGCAACGCATTCCCTCTGTTAAATCACAGTCTATAAGATCAATAGTTCTGCAAGCAAGGGATAAGCTCAATGCTATCCTTTCTGCATATAGGGCATGTTTCCATGGAATCCAGCTTTTAAAGGATTTGTGGAAAATCCCCAATTCCGCTTTGCCAGAGTATGCAGAAATCTACCCTTTCATGCTTCCGCCTACGTATCTTACTGTGAGTGCACAGAAAGAGAAAGCCAGAAATCTATCAAAGCCACATCAAAATCATGGTACAAGATGCTTTACAGTGTCTGCAGAGTTTGGTGGGATCTTCCCAAATACCCTGTGGTACTCTCCTGTGAATGGTTTTTGGCAACTGCACTCATCCCTGTTCAAAGGAGGGAGTACTGAGCCCTGGGGTACTCCGCTTTTAACGTCCTCCAACCCTGAGGCTACGTCACTATGTTACTCTCCACGTTGATCACCTGTAACACTGCCAGCAAGAAAACAGGAACGCCCAGCGCAGATGCACTGATGCATTATCAAACGTATAACGAATACCATCCAATCACCTTCCAGTGTTTACTGGTGAACGATAACAGACATCAGTAGTTGACACCACAGAAGACACCATCAAAGGTCCAGTGAGACTTAAAAGAGGTCCTTTCACAAGACTGAAAATGAACTTATCAATGGAAGGTTTAGCTGCATGGGTGTTAGACTGGCCTTAGAGCTTCAAAAGCAGGTGATGCTCAGAGTAAGAAGGGGCCTCATGGTAGTAAACAATGATGTTGTCAGCTAATGAGAAAAAAACGAACTCCACCAGCCACTGCTGGGAATTGGAACCATGCAAGCAGCATTAGGTTTGACTTGTTTCACCAAAAGTACTGCAAAACAATAAAATCCAGAACCAAAGTGCATAGTGGAAAACAAGAGAGGAGGCTGTTGCAATTTCATGAAGGATCTTGGGTTCACATACGTGCACTAAACCTGGAAATGTCCCGCAGTCCTAAATACAAAGCAGGAATCCAAACTACAAACCAGAAATGTAGCACTGGGTTGCATATCATTATGCAGAAGGATACAGGCAGACGTAGGGCATTAAGATGGCCTGTGCATCTTTTACGAGCAGTGGGTCACGAGTACTCTCCTCACTGCGAGGGCAACAGCAGGAAACCAACGTCTAGACATTCATTACTTGTCCATCTGTGATATGTACCATCCATGGCAAAGTATGCTCCATTCCTGGAAATACCTGTACATCCGTGACTACCACCAGTATGGAAATGTGTACTGAACCGTAGTGTCACCTGTATGTGTTCGGCAACCAGCACGGAGTGTGTGTTGTTATTGAAGATACCGGTACAAGCTTGGAAATGTGCCCCCTTTCATGGTGTCAAGTGTACATCTGTATAACACATTGCGGCAGGGGGTGTATTCTAGTCTGGAGAATACACTGTGCATCTGTAGTTTCTACAGATGGTGTGTGTGACATCTCCAACCAGCAGCGGATAGGGTGCTTTTTCATAAAATCAACTGCATGTCTACAGAAACAGGGAGACGGTGGGGGCTGGAAGTAGAGTGTATTCCAGAGGAAGTGTGCATATCTGTTGCTTGGACCTGTAGGGATGTATATACACCTTTGTGATGTCACTTGCACATCTGTACTAACCAGAAGGAGGTGTATAATCTATTTTGGAGAAAAAGTGTAACATTTACACCTGTACCAACAGGGAAATGCATACCCTTTCATAGGAAAAGAGGGAGGACTTGTTTTTTTTTTTACAATCACCTGCACATCTATATCTTCTAGTAGCACCGACATGTACTACGGCATACTTTTACCAGCACATTTGTAGGAACCAGCAATGGAGCGTGGATTCCACTGTTGAGAATACCTGCCCATCTAACAGCCCGTGCCAGCACGGAAATGCCTGCCCTCTTCTAGTGTAGCATGCACATCGGAAGCAACCAGCAGGGGCGCGTGTCCTTAATTCTTGAAAATACCTATACATTTATTCCTAGTACCAACCGGGAAACCAGCACTATTTCACATGTACAGCTCCAAGCAGGAGCTCGGGGAACTGTACTGTACTGAGCACTGCGCGCTCTGTCCTGTGACCTGAGGGATGTGTCAACACATTCTGGGCAGTTACTGGGCCGTGTGCGTCATCTTAAGCATCACCTGTGGACAGTGTCGGATTGGTAAGGGGGGGGGGGGGGGGGGGCATTCGGGCAGTGCCCGAGGAGCCGGTGTCCGAGTTCCTGCTGTGGGCTGGTTTTTAAGCACTCTGGGGGCCGATTCGGGCGCTGTCTCTATTGTTGCAACAGCCCGCGGCCCAGTGGGTGTCTGAGTGGCCTTTCTATAGGCAGATGGGCTCTCATTACCTCCTGTTTAGCAACAGGCAGAGGTATTGCAAAATATAGAGTATGCTAATCATTTAGGAACATTTACAGTATCACTCCCTTTGTCTCGCTGGCAGGCCCATTAATGTGCGCACATAACGAGCGGGGCAGGGGGCCTGAGTAGAAGTGGCCTCACTCGTTTCCCCTGTGTGTTTCAGCAGTGTAAACTAACGCGGGCATTTCCCCCTACCCTTGTTTAAATACGATTACGCCAAAGCAGTAATTTGAAGAAAGGCATAATGCAAATGTGGGGCGATTTTTTTTGCATGCTCGGGCCGATTTTCAAAGCCAATCCAACCCTGCCTTTGGATCTGTGACGTAGGAGCAGGAGAAATGTGTACTCTGTTCTTGGGAATACCTGTCCACCTGCCAGCGCCAACCACCGGCCCCCCTCTTCGCATTACCTGTTCAATGCACGAGCCGGAAGTGTGTGCTTTACCAAGAAGTACCCGGATATCCACAGACTGTTCCAGCAGGGGGGTGGGGGCAATGCGTTGTTGGCACTGCCCATGATCTATAGAAGCACAGCAGCCCACAAACAACGTAAGGCACAGAATGTATGTACTGTTCCCGAGCTCCGCCCCCACACTGAACCCTGACAAAGAGCAGCTTTGTTCTCCTGACTCGAGCAGCACGCGCGGGCAAAGTAGAGCTCTCCCACTCACCTGGCAGGGGGTACCAGATATGGCGGAGAGGGGTGCAGGAGCCCCCTCCTTGCTGACGTTGGGGCGAGCAGCAGCCGAAGAGGCGCTGACAAGAAGCGGCCTCGTCGTTCGTTATGGAACGGTGCGTCACAACATCCGGGTACACGCCTGGCATTCAACCCCCTCCACGCTGTTCGACCGGAGGGGCCGCCTGTCACAAGACACCTGAAGCCAGACACCGGGTGCCAGCCCAGTCGGTCCACCCCTGGCGGCTCCGTAGACCAGTGACCAAAAGGGACCCAAACACGAGATGCAGGGGCCAGAAGGCACGCAGTAGTAGTAAGACCACAGGAATATACAGAAGGAAGTAGGGTTCAAACACAGGCAGTATTTCAGAGGCATGTTGGCGGAATACAGATATTAGCAGAAGGTACTCTCGAGTAAGGAATTTACTCATCGTTTGCAGGAAGGGAACCGCACTCTGGAATTATCTCCCTCCCCCCACCAATATCCCCTCTAGTCTGTTTTGTTTGCCTTTCTTGGTGCTCCCTAATCAATACGATCACTGGTACAGCTAGATCAAGGCCCCTGGGCAAAACCTAGCAGGCTGCAAAGGCAAGAGGGACAGGACCCCCAAATTGGGTAGCAGCCAATCACTTGCCATAATACTGTTGAGCCAGTGACTTTTGTAGGTTTGAATGGCTGTACCACAGAAGGTAAATTACTTCTCGCCAATATAAATATCCAGCAGGTGCAGTATACTTGTCTCCTCATCACTGTGCTGGAAGGAGTGTTGCTGCAGGTGGGTGTGTACATGAGAGAAGGTGTTTTTAATTTGTGATGTTATTGGCAGAATTTATACAGTGAGACTTCACTCCTGAAGGTCGTGACACATCGTACCTTACAACAGAATGCTAGCCAACACGTAAGAATGCACAAAAATCGAGGATTTCACAAGGGGGTCACAGGACAACATATACACATGTAAGTATGTATTCAAATAAATATGATAGAAACACAGCTTCCCAGTACGGTGAAACGGGGAGAGAACAGACACAATCTAGGAAGTTGGGAAAATAACAGAAAAGTGGATTTTAAAGATATTCCCTAAAATACACCAAAGAAATAGAAAGTCAGACTTGCAATGGAAAGTTGTTCCAGAATATTGGTCCATATGGAGAGGAGGGCTGTTGACGAGTTTACTCTTTGGGAGTCTTTTTGATATCTAGCATTGGTGTGGATTTGTTCCTAGTAGTGATTACTGTGGGAAAAGGTAAGTTAGTGAAGGTTTACTCCATTTGAGTGACTTATGGATGAACATGCTTTAGAGTGGATTCTGTCAGTGAGAGGAAGACAATTCTAGTATAATTCCATGAACTAAGGATATAAGCTGGAGCTTCCCCACGGGCCGGACAGGGAACTCAAAGCAGCTCTGGCATATTGTCGGACCAGTCCCCAGGGTAGGGGGTGCAAGTGTGAAGCACTGATGCTTTTGTTACGAGGGCAGATGTTGCTCCACTGCTGCAAAAGTGGCCCCCAGTAACAAATCTGGCCCCACCCTTGGAGCCTCTCGGTTAAACACCCGGGGCCGGGTCTGCCATGTCCGGCCCTGGCTTCACTCCAGTGATGTGAAAGCTCCACCCAACTCAACACGTGGAACAACTGAAGTAGCAACTATCATTTGTCATCTCTCCTCTAGACTCCGACCAAGGCTGAAGTTCTAACCATGGCCCTGTCACTGCCTGCTACCTGGTGCCTAGAAATGCAGTCAAACAGGAGATGCCAGTGAGCAGAAAAAAAATCAGAGCACACAGTGTATTCTCTCACCAGAGATGGTGGGAAACTACACCAAAGATGAACCAAGGATAAGCAAAGCCAACAGGTAGGACAGTGGCTGCCAGAATTTTGGTTTTGCCAATGCTTCTTTTGTCATGGCTTTCATCACATTTTATTGTCGAGGGAGCGGCAAGAGCCTTGCCTATGAAAAAAAATATATTCCGAAATGAAAAAAAAAAATTCTCTCGAAAAGTGCACATTGCCAAACTAGCCCCTAACACTGAAGGGAACTATTTTGTGTGTTGATGGGCTCCAGGTGAAAGAGTAGAATGTCGAACACATTGTGAAATTAGGCTAAGGCAGAAGTGGACAGGCAGAAAGAAAATGTGAATGACACAGCAACAGACCAATGCATGAAGAGAGGTGGCTGAAAGCCCTGTAACTACCTAGATTATACATTTAATTTTGATTAAACAAAACAATTAAAAAAAAGGTTTTGGCTAACAGACCTAAAAATCACAGATTATCTGACCCCAGTAGTGGAATACTCTACTAGGCGAGGTTACTCTACTACATGACTGAGTAAACAGTTTGGTAAGGTGGTGACTGGCCCTTTCACAATCCACTGAACTCTCTAGATTTCTTCTGGGTATGATCAAGGGTCCCCAACTTCCCCTCGGCATGTGTAACACAAACATGCCTATGACTAACAGAAGGAATCACCCCATCCCTGCCATACTACATAGACTTCAAGAGCCGTCTAAGCTAGTGAGGTATAAAGATGTCCAACCCGATGCATCAGTGGTAGCAACATATACAAATTCCACCATGCAAAATAATACCCACACACAGTGGGTGAAAATAGATTCAGGACAAATAAGACAGCAATAATGACTAAAAGTGGATAAGTATGTAAAGTAGAGCGTTAAATTAGGAAGGCAAAATAAATAAAAAAAAACAATAGTGATGTAGCAAAACAGAACTACAAACCTCTAAAAAACAGGGAAACCACTGCACAGCAACAATCTACCTTAAGAAACCAGGCTAACAACACAAAAACGAGCCACCTTGAGCAAATCAGGCAAAAGTCGTGAGAAGACACAGATATACAAGCCACTTTGAGGATAAGTGTTCACCTTCAAAAAGTCTGGACACCAACCCAAACTTAGAAAACAAACTATGTAAGGCCACCATCTGTGAGTCAGGCCAAAGACTACATGATAGAAGTCAGGCGGACCCTGGGACAATATGGCAGCCCCCAGGATCCCAAGTCCTCCACAGGAAGACAACAAGCAAACGACAGACCAAGATGCAACATAGAAAAAAAATGCAAGCCACAATTATAGAAAGACACAAACAATAAGATATATTGATAGGTGTGAAGGTGTAGCAAGTCGGACAATATAATGAAGAGAACTACATAGTAGCTGAAAATACAGCTAAGACAAAAACAAAATGAACAATGTACAAATAGACAGATGCTTATACAGCCCTTGAAAGAGTAGGACATTGTGAGGTGACCCTAGTAGGCACATTGAAAAGCAGAACCCAAAAATACAGGGACAACAGGCCCGTCAAGACTCCATCAGAATTCAGTACAGACAGCCAAAGAGGGAAACAGCGCACACACAGAGGGACAGCAAAGCAATGACATGATAAATAGAAAGTGTCTCTCTTCACAGCTTGCTGGATGAGAACACAATTGTTGCTTGGTGATTTGGAAAATCATGCCCAGAATAAATAAATACCAGCAGAGATGAGCATGCAAAGGAAATGCGCATTTTTGTGAATCCTAAGCAAAGATGGATCCGAACAGACTGCAGAGTGGCTGCTTCTTTCCGTTCCTTGGGCAATCTATTTTACATTTCAGATTTAGGAGTATGGTAGGCACGGAGCCAAGAAGCCCGCCCTGTACATATTATGTGCTGTGAGATGTACAGGAGCAGGGAAGCAGTGCTACTTTGAAAAGTATAAACCACAATTCCATTACTTTCCACTTAGCTCACGCTCATTAAAAATGTCAGTAACTCCTTGCGCACCCTTGAACACTCTCGACATACATCGCTCTGGGAATTTGTAGGCTTGCTTCTTTTATTCTTCACCTACTTGTCAATATCTGTGCACTGCTTCTTCTGTGGCTTTGTTGCAGCACTTGACCCGACACACTGTGTTGGATGTGTTACGACTGGATTTGCAGACTAAAATGTGTTCCCTCAAGTACCGTAATCCTAAACTAGACGTGTGATATGGAAATGTGCAGAACAAGTGCCTCACAGGGATTTTAGAAAAAAAGAGAAAGGTCTATATCCCTTGTACTTCCTCTTGTTACCTTTGAGATAAACAGGATGCATTTTTTTTATAAATTAAATGACATCGAAAAACATACATAAAAACACGTTTGCACCAGGAGTCTTTTGATATAGGGCTGGGTGTGTTTGAGGAGACACTTGCACCAGACAGGGACCCAAAGGCTATTTATTCCTTTAACACCACCCTTCATTTTCAATAAAAAAATGAATCAATCCAGGTAAAACTTATCAACTCTTTAATTGAATCTTATGTTTTTGCACTTTGGGGTAGCTAAAAGAGATTGATGTCTCAGAAGTGTGTTATAAATCCGTTTATTGCTTTCATTCACTAATTATTTGACCAAGAGGATACAATACCTGAAGGCTGTTACAGCCACAAACTCTCACGAAGTTATGGGTTACAAATGTTTGCTAAGGAAATTGTTCAAAAAGCAAATACACCTCAATGTTAAATTGCAAGTATGTAGAGTCCTTTGTATAGACGTCATCAGCTCCCAAGATTCTCATATAATCAATACCTAGAGTGTAAAATCTGGATGTAGAATTGGAGGCAGGCTTCAAGGAGCCCACGATAATCGCTGCTGTTTATTTACAAGCCCATTTCCCTCTCATATAAAGTATTTTACAGGGATGTTGCGTAAATTCAAGGACCTGTGTAATCAGGGCAGCTACCTGCCTTGCTCTGAGGAACAATAAAAATGCTAATCCTTTTCTATACTAATATTTGGCTGCCGCGTCTGACGCTTTTTGAAGGTATTTGGTACTCAGCGTTTTAGAAAGTTCACACTTGTCCAAAAAAAATATATTTTCTATTGTTCATGTTCTTAAAAGACACCACTGAAATATCTGCGAGCCCATTTCTTACAAAAGTCAAAGGTACGTACTTGCCGCCCACCCACGCAATATATGAAGACATTGATTCTCAAGGTAAAATGCAATGGTAAGCTAACACCCCCACGCTTTTTACGGTTACTCTTGTGGGCTTTCAAAGGGTCCTTTTTCGACACCTACCAAATGTGGGAGGATACCCTTTCAGAGAAGTGGCTTTCGGGCCATGAGATCAGCAATTCTGTTCTAGTCTTGGACAGCTGCAGCCCGTGCAGGTAAGAGTGGTGAGGCAGTGGGGCCGTTTGGAGGGTAATTTTGACTGATTATTTAATTTTCCCTCGTGGTCATCAGTCCATATTCCCCCTACCTGGCCCCACCAGTCCTACCTGCCAAGCCATTTCACAAACTCCTGCTGAACGCCACATAGGGATAGAACTTGCAAGTGCAGGGAAACGAATGGAGAGGAAGGGGTTAACTAAAAGCTTTGAAAAGAGTAAGTGTTGTGACGTTTGGCATCTCGGAGGAGAGAGGCTGCCTCAGTAACGCAGCTCGCGAGTCCCCTCCAATATCCTCCATGATCCAATTAGACTGAGAGCGCAGGAAATGGCTGGTCGGACTAGGCAGCAGGCCCAATGCAGTTAGTGCCCAGGCCAAGAGAGGGGGGGTAAGCCGGGGTAGGCCAGCTGAGCCGCCCAGCTTTCTGGAGCCCCCATCTCCTGAAAATGAGATTAACCGGCCATGCTAAGGAGCTGGTAATTCAATTAGGATTGAGCAGATGCTGCCACGCCTGATGTCAGGTCGTGGTCACATCTAGCGCGAGAAAGAAAAACTCTCCCGCTCGCGAATCCTCAAACCTTACTCATACAGTGATAAAAAGGCTATTTGCTCCTCAGGCTCTGCTGGCAGACATGATCCAGAAGTCATCAACCAAACAGTCGCTGGAAGAATCTGGGCAGTGCCAAGGAACACCATCCTCTACCAAGCTTGCCACTGTTCCAAAAATAAACTCCCTAAGCATGCTGGTCTTCTTAGATCTGCCATGAGCCTTTCTTCTCAGCAAACACTGAAATCCTGGACTAGCACTTCAGCGGCCGGTTAGGATTCATGCCTTCAAGTCCGACAATGCTGGGTCTTTTTAAGTATAAACATGGGACTTATAGCAAGCACTCCACTGACAGTATTCAGTGGTTTCTAGAGGCGTACCCTTAAAAAAATTCCTTTGCAGGCCCACCTACTACTCTTTCTGCCTCCCTAAGCCAAGAAGTGCCTCTCTCTTCCCTTTTGGGGACTCCTTTCTTCTCATGTCCATAGTACGGTTTCCCTCTCATCATTGGCACTTCACAAGTTATGCCTTTTTCGTCCTTCATCCTGCCTCTCTTCACTGTTTTATCAGAGAGGTCTTCCCTTCTTGGGGCACCAGGACAAGTGAAGCCCAGTAGATAAAGTGACCACTCTGCATGGGAGAAGATGGAAGCCAACCTTTAGGTAAAGGAATATTGTAAAAATAAATGTATAGCGTCCATGCATTATAACACACACTGCAAGTAAACATACTAAGTGCACTAGATGACACATTTAAAGTGTTCAAAATGAAGCAGTTTCTCGGAGAGGAAGGTGCAAAAGCTGAAAAAATCCAAATCTTGTCCATAAAAATTACTCTGAGGCCCCCACCAGAAGAGGAACGAGCGAGAGCGTTTTCACTTTGACCCTAGAGCTCAGTGTCAATAATAAACATTTGAAAATACTTTTTTTTTTTTAAATAAATTTAAAAATGAGTGCGCCCTGCCTAAACTCAGTAGCACAGGGATAGGGGCTACTCAAATGTAACAATGGGCAGTACTAGGGGACCACCTTCAACATTAGCATAGGAGCGGAGGGCACCCTCTCTGAGCTCAAAGGCAGGGCTCTGCAGAGGGATGGCACACTCTTACTTTACTCTAGTCACAGAGAGTGGGCTCCCAGCAGCATTGGTGGGCCCTGATCAATCTGACATCAGAATAGGTCTCTCTGGGTTCTAGTCCAAGCTGAACCCTAGAACTGTCTAAGCAGAGGAGTCCAGATCCAGGACTGCCGGCTCCATCCTAGATTCTTAGAACAACTACAAACTGTGGACAGGAGTTCAATATACATTCACTGTTTATACGTTTATTTTATGAATACTGGCCTTGCTGTTCCTTAATTAGACACCATTGTTCTAAAGCAGGGGTCTCCAAACCGGTCCTGGAGGGCCGGATCCATGCCAGATTTTTAAAATAACTACATGTATCTCAATGGGGATATCCCAAAAAATCTGGCATGGATCCGGCCTTCCAGGACCGGTTTGGAGACTCCTGATCTAAAAGGACCCAAAACCTAGGCGAGCACTAACACATGCTGGGTACGTAGGGAGGAAGAGCAGATTACTGCTAGAGACAAAATAGAGATAATTGCATTTCAGTAGCAGGAGTATATCTGAAGCCCAGATGTATGGCACTCAGTATGGCTCGGTTTTATTAACCTGTAGTAGTAGGGGTAGTGCTAGTCTTCTTCCTTTTACACTGTCCTATGCTTACCTAACTGGTCAGCCAGGACCCAAAATCTGTTTGTATTTTACCTCTTGTGCAAAGCATTATAGCGGTGCATGCAGTGATATTGTTGTGTCTAGATTACTGAACTTTTAGGCCTCCAAGAATTTCAAACAATCTCCTAGGAGAAGCAAAAGTACTCAAAATGATCCTGCATGCTGGTAACCAGAGCGGGCAGATCAATGTACATCTTCCAATCCAATTATTGGGGGCCCTGTACCAACTTCCCATTCCATTGTCCCTGTACCCTCCCCATACATTGGTGCATGTCGTGACTCGTGAGGTCCATTTTTTTCTAATGTCTGCTCTGCAACCCATTCAGGAGCCTCTGTGAACTTGCACATTATCCCAATTCATTCTTCCAGTGAGACAAGCCAGTTAATAGGTTAGAATCGGTGCAAGTCACCACGTATGGATTCCATATTCTCTCAATCTTCGTCCCAGCCCCAATCATCACAGTCTTGTGAACAATTTAAAACCTGCTACTTTCAACCCTAATGCCGAGTTGATCACATTGGTGTGAATTTACCTGTTTACCTTGTGCCAAGAGGCGAGATCCAGCAGTTAAATGCTCTATGATAGACAGGATCAAGTTATGTCTACGCTTAGCACAAAATTACTCTACATCTGAGATGGGTGTTTGAGGAAGGAGAATAAAGCCCTCGTCAGACATGATCACCAGCAACACTGTCAATGCTCCCAACTGTCGTGCTGAATGGAACTGTGGGACATAAACTGTAACTCCCTACAAATTGCTTGAAGCCCATTCCAACAAGATCATTCTGATCCAGGCAATGTGAAGTGAAAATTTAACATACACGACAAGTTTCCCCCACTGTGACACTCCATATCTAGATTATGCCTCTCCCAAATGTCTTTACCACATGCAGGAGATGTCCATGTGGTATGCTCTGTTCTGAGCTCAGCATGTGTGCATTTCTGCAGAAGGTTCTAGATTTCTTGACAAC
Source organism: Lissotriton vulgaris (assembly GCF_964263255.1). Lineage (NCBI taxonomy): Eukaryota > Metazoa > Chordata > Amphibia > Caudata > Salamandridae > Lissotriton > Lissotriton vulgaris. Next base: position 915,522,135 of record NC_141695.1, read on the forward strand.
TTCCTCCCTTCTTTCTCCTTTTCAACAAAATCATAGCGCCGATTTTCAGAGTATGGCTCTACCTTCGTGTTTCTGGTGGATCCATGCTAATTTAGTCCAAAGCCAAGCTCACCCTAATATCTGTCATCATGTATTGGGAAGCGTCTCCTTGGGAAATGCTGTGATATGTCCTCCTGAACACTACTAGTAGGAGTTTCCTGCATCACACCCACAGAACCATCATTTGCTACTTCCCTTCCATCACAGTTTAGGATTGCAACTGTCCACAGTAGATTTGAAGAAAACGGAGTTGATTACACACCTCTTTACCGGTTTAAGTTCTGCTTGAAGCTGTGAATGACTACTGGGGAGTTCCATGGAGAGGGACATTTCCTATGAAAGATCTGCCTCTAGAGGAAGTTGTCATGTATCAAGCAGACTGGTTTACAGAGCCCCACTCAACAACTTTAAAGCACTTGTTAGCCACATATTGAACACACTTGCTTTTGAGGACAATCATGGGTGCATCCTTACAGAATGGTCATCCAGGGATGTCCTAAGGTAGTAGCGATTGAGACAGAAGGGCAGCAGGGTTGGAGACAGCTGCACCACCTAGGCTGGTCACCGACAGTAAACAAAAGATAATATTACCCACCTCAAATAGTCAGCTGCCACATGACCACAGATAAATATAATTAGAAAAAGTTGATTTGAGGCAACAGACCAATTAACAAATTCAGCAAGTAAAGTGTAAATAATATAACAGTCTTCAGATGTTGATTGAGAGTGTTTTATTATTGAAACACCCTTGGTATACATGTATTATTGCCCTGAAGAAGCCCTTTTCATAGGGTGAAATGCGTCCGCTGTTCTTCAACTAGTATACCAAAGATATTTGAATAATAAAAGACTCTCAATCAACACCTGCAGACTATATGTAATATGGTTTACACCTGCTGAATTTGTGAATTGGTGTGTTGCCTCTCATCAACTTTTTCTAATGTCCTAAGGTAAATCCAGTATGTGTCCACTGGGGAAGCTCATCTAAACTCTACACCCAAGCCCAACAACAACTTTAAATTGTAATTATGTGGAAAATTGGACTAAAATAGGCGATATTCGCTGAAACTATGGACATTTATAAGGGTTGTTCTTTGCAAAGTTGACAGGGTGGAATCACAATGAGACTATTAATGCCATTAGTGTAAGGTGAAAATCAAATACCGCTCCCAAACAAATTAGTGCAAACAAACACAGAGTGGGGAGAAAAGCAGAACGACCCCCCTCCTGCCCTTACCATTCTCCGGATGCTCCATTTCACCAATGCTGCCGTCTGGGGTGGTGCGTTCGTAGTGGTCCTCGGGCAGCGCCAAGGGCCCAATGCGGGGCCCCGATGATGACTTGCTGCTGGGAGTCTCCGACTCCTCCAATCCGCTATCGTAGTAGCTGTGCTGGGAGGGGTCCTGCAGGTCTGGCGCCTGGTTGGTGGTGGAGAAGGTCACTCGCCGATGAGGTAACTTCGCACAGTTAAATGAAACGAAAGAAAAGAAAAAAGGAAAGGGAGGAAAGAAAAGGGGCGAAAAAAAAGAAAAGAAAAATGTTTTGGTAAACTGGACATTTTTAGGGCTTTTTAAAAGAAACGTTTAACGCGCCAAGGTTTCATAGGTCAGTGAACAAAATCAGAGTTTACGTTTGGATATTTATCGGAGGTTTCACAGGAGGCACCCCTACAGTATTTCACCGGAATATTAACCTGCCTTCCCTCATCTGGCGCCAAGCGCCTCTCGCGTAATTCACAGAGAAATAAAGCCATCCACCCCCTTCAGGGCGCCAGTCCCCGGCGTATTTCAGCGGTGGCAAACGGCGCAGCTGCCGCAGCTCCGTGCTTTCAGAGCCGTTTTGCTCCAGGGATATTTACGGATGGTGGCAGTGCTCAGATATATGGCGGTTCAAATCCCTCTGACAGTCTCCGGCTGGCACTAGGGAGTTGCTGTCTCGTTTGGGCCTCCTGTTCTGCCACACTCGTGCTTCCCTGCTAGGCGGCTTCAGAGCTGACGGCCGCCGTGACTCAACCATGAAAGGCCCGTGGGACAGTTCGAGCCACTGCCTCCTGCCCTGTGGGGCTGGTCTCGGTGTCCTGTCGGCCCTACAGATGGCCCTATGCAGTACAAGGGCTGGTCCGCCTCGTCGTGTTTTGTACCCTGAAAACCTGATCACCTACAGCGCCCCTTGTCCCAATCCCCAACCCTTGCTCTTCTTCCTCCAATCCCAGGACCAGCTGTTGACCCATATGCACATCTGTCTACTACAAAGATGTTTACATGAGAAGACGGACAAGGGCTGTGCAGAAGAGAAGAGGGGGTGAGGGTTTGGGGGCAATCTCCCAGCTCCCAAGGAATGACTCTGCTACCACAATGCATATCTTGCAGGTGCAGATGTTGAGAGGATTCCTCTCACCATCAGTACTCAGCACCTTCCTTTCACCCCAGCCTATCTCATTCCTTCACGTGCCCTCTCCTCCCTCCCGCATACCCCTCCTGCTTGTCCCCTCCCTATCTGTTGATCAGACTTCTAAAGTCAAGTACCTTCAGTGCACTTTCACTGTGATGAGATACTGGCATCTTCAGCAAGACCACAAGCCTTCTCACTCGCTGCCTACAATGTGCGCCCTGGTCATGCTTTTCTGATCCCCCGTGCCTTATCTCTCCTTACCCAACGAGCACTGTATGTCTGACCCTACCTAAAGGCACCTGGTCTTTCTGAACCTCTTTCATGTCCAGGAACCCTTCCATTTCAATGCAGGTCTACTTGCAGCGACACTGGACTTTTGCATCAAGTGCTCTACCAGATTGACCTATAGCACTTGGGTATTCCTTAGTTTGAACCATCAATCACCCGTTCCAACACGAATCATAGGACCCACGCAATGCACCATATCTCTAACAATCACCACAAATGCTAATACCTCATAATAGGCTTGACCCTCCTGTGGCAATCTGCTCTAATTTTCATTGGCCGTACTAGAGAGTTCAGCCCAATTTTCCAACATGTCCATCAATGGTTCTGGAAAACTAGTACATTACCCACCTCTGCATGGCAGTAAGTGTGCTCTTTTCTTGTGTCCAGAGATTCACAGATCTAGACATTGAAGGAAGTTCCAGGAAAAATTGTGGCCCAAACGACATGCAGGTGTAGGTAATGAGATGCTGAGTGCGAAGGATATGGTCAGCTTGAGGCTAGGTGTGTGTGCTAGCACCAATCCTTTTAGATCCTGTGGATAGCTGCTCCTGAAAATGGATGCTTCCATCATGAAAGATCCCAGCCACATATGTAAACAAGTCGCTAGTACTCCCTATTAAGGTGTGCATACTCTAAAGCTATATATGAAAGAGCATGTTTGAAAGATCTGTCAATGCAATCAGGGAGTGGTAGTGCGAAAGGCAGGCTCTAGCCTCCATGGTCTGCCTTCGCTTCTCTCAAAGTGAACCAGGAACTTTATCTCTAGCGCTGGTCCAGATCATCTCAGTCACCTGTACCTACACCTTCGCCCTCTTCCTCCTTCCATTACCAGTGCCACCCTACCATCAACTCTCTTGCTCTTACCTGTCTGTCACACCTCTAGGGCCAGTAACCCACAATGCAGTACTCCTGAGACTGGTGATATACTATTGTTTTGGGTAGCACCACTACATTTACAAGTTCTTCCTTCGTCCACTAAATATCATCCCTTCTTTTGAATTGTTTTAGTCTGTTCCCCACTTCACTCACCCTCTGTGCTTCAATGCAGTGCTTAATTTGTTTGTTTTTTTAAAAGTGCCAGCGATCTAGTCAGAAGGCCTCTGCAGCTTGCACCACCCATTACCACTGCCACCATTGCCAATGACAGACCCTACACAACTACTAACGAGCACACTGCTACAAGTGTGACAATTCATACTATGCCAGGCCTCCAAAGCTATAAAAACAGCCTGGGCAGCAGGTATTAGTTGCTTTTAATGTATACTGAATTAAAAAACAATTGCTGTTCTGCTCATCTCTAAATTATACAAACAGTGCCACCATGTGGCAGCTGTTATGATTGTCGATGTGGACAAACCACAGGCTCAAATTAAGCACTGCTTCAACTTGTCATAAGATACTATATGATATGATATAAGATACTATACGAAAAATGAACCTAACATTAACTTTTTCTTACCGTCTTCCCGTCTAATTCATTACATCAGGGCCGTCATGTTAAGAAGAGGTTTAAGCTTGTGAAAGTGCTGCTTAGTGAGGGAATGCACTAAGTGTTTATAATGTAGGGCGAGGAAAACAAAAAGGTTCTATCTAATGTAGGTTTTCCAAACCAACCACATGGTTCCTTCCTTGACAAGTCACTTTGTTGCCTATGTGTGGGTGCTTTTCAACGCAGGCTGGAGACTAAAAAGCGCAAGTAAACACTGGGGGCCTCATTTATGAGGCCTTGCGTCAGTTTTGCGCTGCGGATGCGTCACTTTTTGTGACGCATCTGCGGCGTAAAACATGCGCCGTGTTGCGCCATATTTAAAAAGTGACGCATCTAGGTAGATGCGTCACTTTTTAAACCCCTGCGCCACATTATACCTGCGTCAGGTATAATGTATGCAGAGGGGGCGTTCCCCCGCAAAAAGCCTCGTAATAGTGACGCAGTGAAATCTATGAGATTTCACTGCGTCACTTTTAGGATGCGGTTGCGTCAAAATCTTGCGCCTGCCTCACAGCAGGCGTAAGACTGACGCAAGCCCTTTCACATGGGGCTTTCCCCATGTGAAAGGACGCATTGCTGGAGATGCGTCACTTTTGTGACACACTCCAGCAATGCGTCACTTTTGCGCTTACAGATGCGTCAGAAATACTGACGTATCTGTAAGTCCTTGCGACATGATGCGTCATACATTAAATATGACGCATCATTGGTGTCGCAAGGAGTGCGCAGTGAAAAGTGACGCATCGCTGTTTTCACGCAGCGATGCGTCACTTATCATAAATGAGGCCCTGGACATTTAGAGGACAAACACTCCTTAAAAGATGCAATCAGCTACCACAGCTACATAGAAGGGAATCTAAGAACGGCGCACCTCCCCCAGCCAACACGAGCACACACACACATCCCCCACCTCCCACCGCTCTCACAGGTGGCAAATGACCTTTGTGAGTAACATGAGTGGGCACTCATCCTGCACCTCGAAGATGGGCCCGGGGATTGGAGAGGCAATTGTAGCAATGAGCACCAAGAGAAGAGCCCTCGGGGGTCATTTGAAGGTAATTGGAGGCTCTCAGGGCCGCATTAAACCCGAACTGCAGGAGGGCAGCGCTCAGGAAGTGGAAGAGGCCCCGACTCATCCCCGCTTTGTCTCTCCGCCGCACGGGCTCTCGTAAAGTGGGGGGGTCTTGTGCGTTTTGTACGGTGCTCTTTCAGAGGAACCACCAAGCACAATGAATCCCTGGTAAGAAAGCATTCCAGTGCCCGGGCACCTTCCCAAGCCCGTGCCCCCTCCCACCTATTCACTGGGGAGGCAGACCCTTTTCAGCACTCCTCGTCCTTTCGGGTGGGAGCCTTGGGTTCATGAGAACAGCCAGTGGGGCGCTTCGAGTGGACACACTTGAGGAGGAAAAGAGGAGCTACCGAAAGTCTGGGCCGCTGCGCCTTTCACATCTCAGGGGTGGTCAAGAACCCTCCAGAAAAGAAAAAAAAACTATGCCCACCTCGGTCGACTCGCAGGTGCTGACTAAGGTGGCGGTAGAGGGCTGTCAATGGTGTCGATGGGGCACTGATGCATGAAAGGAAATGGGTGACGCCCAGTAGGGGCCCCTGGAATTATATTGCAGGGGAGCAGAAATTATGTAACAGGGTTGACCAAATTACGCAGCAAGAAAAGGCAAATTATACGATATAATGTGCCCATTTTTTAAAAAATAGTATTACTTCATTATTTTGTCATTGGTTTTGCCCATGTTAATGAACACTGCCTTGGCAATGGTCTCGCCTCATTAGTGCCGCTGTAACACCCTAATATGGTAATAAGCTACTGCAAGATGACCAGTCAACCTTCGTGAAGGGCTTGTATTGCACAGCACGTGTCACTGTTTTTTTTAGTAACTTTTGATCTGTTTGAGAGAAAACCAATGTTTTATGTGCAGCAGATGATGGATAGTGTGGTAAATGCGACACCACCATAATTATGCGGAAAGGGCTGACACAACAGAGTTGCATATTTCCAGTGCCCTGCCTTAGAGTTGAGTGCTAAAGGAAGCCATGATTGGGCGCTACTGCACCTACTGGACCTGTGGGCTACCGTACTGGGTAACAGATTCTGCCTATAAGGCAGGCCAGTGCTTCTTAAATAACCGGTATTTTCGACTGTGTCTGATGTGCTTCCACCGCTCCCCCATCTCCTTCAGCCGCACTTGATGGTGCCTTTTGGCATTATTGTAAACTCTAATCCGGCAATTATTTTTTTTGTTAATTTTAATGAAACACTCATTTGCAGGCTTGTCTGAACATCAAGGGCACTCTAGAACCAGCACTTCTGAGAGACTTCACCACCCACACACACAGCTTCCTGGGCACTTTTACATTGTGATCTTTTGTAGATTTTTTTATCTAGGACAGTTGCCCTTTTACACAGTTTACAAAGTCTTCTGTTGGTACAGTTACATACTTCCTTGGTCACAATAGTTGAATATTTAACCTTTTCGGGCAATAGTTATTTTTTTCTTGTTATTTAGGTGTTCCAAGAGGTTATATGTTTTGCAGCTGCTCCCCTCATGGACTTCTCTTGCACTTACACCATGCTTGGTCTTGTTTCTCGCCCCGTGTGCTTCCCCCCTGCACCACTGTGTGTTGTTGTGCTCACACTCAAGTGCTGCTCCCCATCCAGCATTTCTTTCCTGCTGGTGTGTTTCTCCCCACCCCCACCAGCTCCATGTTCCTATCTCTTGCCCATGTGTCTCTTCCTCCCCTGTGCTCCACATTCCTCTCACACCTGTTCCGCTTCCCACCCCCCTTCATATTTCTTCTACCACCTGCTCCTTGTGAGTTGCTTCACTCCATGCGTTTTCTGCATCCCCGACCCTTCCCCCAATTCTTGTACTCTTATGCAGGGGCGGCTCCTCCGCTATGGCGGAGGAGCATTGACCCACTGCTTTTAAGCAGTGTGAGTAAGAAGAACTATAAGCTATCATTTTATGTTTCCTGTCTCTTTGTGGGTAGGCGGGGCTGCTCTGCTCTCTGAGTATGGCAGGGGAGGAGTGGTTTGCTCACTCCTAAATGTGCAGTGACTGTTTGTCTGGCCCTCTCAAGCCGCCCAAACCAGTCATGCGCACTTTCCCCGTTCTCCATGCAGGCTGCATATTAGCCTGCATGGAGAACAAGCTCAGGCACCCATTCTTTGGTCGAACCAGGATGCTCAAAACCAATCACAACGATGCATTGCAGCATTGTGATTGGTCAGGGGGAGCCTGGCTGTACTTCCTGTGCGTGTGACGAGGAGAGCAGAGATGCAGGACCTGGCGTGGCAAGGTAAGTTTTGTTTTTTTACAAATATATATATATTTAAAATTGCGCACTGCTCCCCGACCCTCCACTCCCCCTCACCCACCCACCACTGCTCTTATGAAGCTCTAAACTAAAATAAGCGTTTTCCAGGTCTCTGCTTCGTGTGCTTCTCCCTGCCCCCTGCATAATACTCACCCTGCGCTGCAAGCTCATGTGCGCTGCCCCAACACACTCAATGCCTCACCTGTGCCCAATGTTGCTTTCTTACTTATGTATTACTCTACACGCACCTGTGTTGTTCTCGCTTGCATTCAGCTTTTTCCTGCCTCGAACCCAATCCGGTCTTTTTTTTTTAATTGTTTTTGTGGGTTGACTAGATAGCAAGTTGCTGAGGGCCCCAAGCACTTTCGCTCTAATTTTTCATTTCTTTCTTTACCCACCGATCCATCTCGAATCAGCATATTTAAAAAAAAAAAATAACTACGACTTCACTTTGCAGGTGACCATGAGTAGTGATGCATATTTGCGCATACATCACGATGCATGTGCGCACCTCTACAGTGATGCAGCTGCTGCGTGTACATCATCCTGCCTCTACTTTTGCTTTGTATTCATTTATTTACTTTCGGACAGGAAATCGCAGAGCTAATCAACATTCGAATAAGGCACTGGCAAGGCAGTAGGTCCCAACATTTCCGATCACGGTTTCTAAAGTCCCGGAGGACCCCTGCTGCGACATTTGGCCAAAAGCAGGCTCGTGCCTTGTGTTGCTTACTGACTGTACCTACTAGACGCCGGAGGACATCGCATTCACAAACATTTCAAGCGAATCGGAAGTGAGGTCATGCACCTTTGATCAAGGTTGGTGTGATAGGGTTTGCCCATGGTCCCCCTCTCAACCCCTCAACAATCTCAATTTAGTGCTGAGCAGTTAGGATAAGCCCATGGGCTAGGTCTGGAAACTACACCCAGTAAACATGTCTTCCACAACTCCGTGTACTCTTTCTTGCTAACTTCCGGGTCTCTGGCATCAGGGGTTGCACTTGCCGAGGCAGTGACAGAAGTCCCAGGGCAGGCAAGGGACCTCGACTGCTACTCCCAATTGATGTCCATGTTTAAAGTAGGGGTGAGCGAAATTTGCTAATGAATAATTAATTATGGGAAATGTCTCCAAAATTACACGTAACTGCTCGTAATTGTACAAAATGCAAATCTGTTATTTAGCCCCACATTTTAGAGCAAAATGCCTTGTGTCAATTTCTGACGAGAAGACACATTTCACACTAAAAAAATGTGCAACAAAAAAGAAAGCACCACGAGCAACAGCCGCTTGCATTCTGTTCCTGTGTGTTTGTGGTAAACTTTTCAAGGCAAATCACACGTTTGCTGTAAATTTGTTTCGCGAACATCACAAACAACACATCATTACTTGAAGTAGCACAATGACTGAATGTTTAGGATTTCTGCATAAACAATGTGAATTTCCCAAAATTATTCAAATAACAACGAGATGATTTTAATTTTCCCCAGGCCTAGTATATAGTGCTTGCTGGAACCGTTTTTTGTTGTCCAAAACTTCTAACTTCAATCACATTATACATACCTTGGAAGTACAGAAAGCTGACACAGCATGACAAGGTGTTCGCCTTTGACCCTCACTGTAGAATGTTAACCCAGAGATGTAAATTAAGGATAGCCAGGGTAAGAAGAGCTAGCCCTGGCTTGCCTTTTGGACCTGCTTGCATGGTCTTTGCTAACCCAGGACTCAAGAGTCATGAGAACAGAGAGAAAGTAAGCAGGGCTCGTACATCCTTGTTTACTTTCTGTAGCTTTCACTGCTTGCCCTCCTGCACAGCACTTGCAGCACAAGATAGGGCATTGCTGAGGAGTTACTGTAGGAACACGTCATTTGCTGAGGGTCAAAGGGTGTGTGATGCCATTTTGAGCAGCCCGGGAATCTTTTTAAGCACAATCGATGCGACTGCACACTAAGCTACTTCACTGCCGAAATGTATTCTTGCAACAGACAAGAATACGAGAGAGGAATGCGATTGCTTGGCCTACCCCAAACCTCTGGTGTCTTGGTCCCGAGAAAGGCACCTATTTCGAGCACCAAGCACTGACAACTCACACCCTGCCCAGATGACGTCTCTCCTCGACACTGACGTCACATTTAAAATCTCCAGGCGAGCCCGACTCTAAAAAATAGGCATGCCCCATGTACAATTTTGAAAGCTATCACCCCAGAGCATTTTACTAAAGATGCGTAGTTTTCATAAAAATTACAAGTATTTCGTTTGAAAAGAATGGTACTTTCACCCACCCCGAATGTTATGAACCCCCAGGTGCACTCCAGACTTGGGGAAACACGTGCCACTGGTTAATGTCCTGACATGGGACTCCAGGCACTGCCCATGCATCGAAGGCTGGGCATGTAGTCATGGAAGGTGGGAGGTGAGCAGTGAGAAGCACACACTTGTAGTACCAAGGAATATGACTGAAAAGCCCTAACAGCCCACAAAAGCGATCGCCTTGGCAAGAATGCACATGACTGCGGGGACTGGGACTCGGGCCAGCGAAGAGAGCGTTTTCTTGGCCACTGAAAGACATAGGTTTAAAACTTTGCATCAGTGCCCAGGAGATTTGGAGATGTTACACACTCTACATGACACTAAAAGCAGCGGAAAAAAAGAAAACATCACAAATCGATACCACTTAAATGCCTCAAAAGGCACTCGCTGCAGTGGCTGGTTACCATGGCAGCGTGAAACGTGGCAGTGTCTCGTTTTAATAAATTACATTAAACCATCACATTTTCAATGGCAGACGTTTTTTGCTCATTTGCATTCCGCAGCCAGGCAACAGATGCGGGTGCGTCCACTACCCACAGGGATGTGCGAGCAACCATGGTCACTTGCGCGAGCGATAAGCATATGGGCAGTGGTATTGAAATGATGCCTTGGGCTTTAAAGCAAGTAAAGAAAACTGCCCATCTTGTTTCGTGATAACAGATAATTATACTTGAATGCAGTTGGCCCCCTCAAACCTCGTGTCCCATGACCGCTCCGCCTTCTGCGCCAACGACAGCTATGCCCTGGTAAGAGTACATGGACAGCCCATCCGACTGCCGTTTATTCAAGACACTCAATTTCGATATTGTGGATGAACACTTTTTAAATAAACATTGGCAAATGCAATTGGTCTCGCCTTTGAGACTTGACTCTGCCTTGCTTTTGGCGATGCACTATAGTGCCCAGCTTTTTCCAAATGCGTTGCAGCATCATCAAAAATAAAAAAAGTTAATCAATGCTCAGGCAATGTTAACATGTTTGAAAATGACATAGTGAAGTAATACGATCAAATGTACTCAACCCTTCCATGTACTTTGTTCCTACTCTGCTGCACAACTCCAGTGGCCCTGCCAGGGATGTCTCTCCCTGTGTACATCTCTCCTTCAGATGGAGCTCGAAGTCACTTCCCAATGGCTATCCCTCTAGTCCCACTTCATATATCTTTCAGCGTTTAGCAAGGCTTCAGCCGATCCCCTTCCAGCCACCCCACACACCTGTTTGTATGCATGCATATAGTATTTCCACAGTGTGAACCTTGCCAGAAGCTGTACGCCCGAGTTCCTCCCTGTGTTATTGCTGAGGGGCTTTGTCTTCAATGTCTGGTGTTGGTAGGGGGGAGAAAGGAACTAGGCAGGGTCCGATGGTGATAAAAGGGTTTTGTGCCAGACATTTGGACCACTTCCCTCTCTGGCTATGCTGGTTCCGTCACTTGAGTCGTGCACAATGAGTAGTTCTAGAGTTCCATTTGAGCAGCCCAATGAGTTGTGCGAGTTCACCTTTGTTTGGCAGCGCACTCTTTTGTCCATGGCACCATATTGCCACACACTCCAGCAGGTTCACCTTTGACACCAAATGAGCTTAGTGCACGAGCAGCTAGATCATCCCTCCATCAATAAGGTGACTTGGTTGTCATTCAGGGCAACCATGCAAAAGACTGCCCTGGCCGACTGCATCCGAGCACGCGGATACCAATATGTAGACCCCAAAGCCCCTGCGCTGGCTGCAGAAATGCACGGTTGAATTCCATCCAAGGCAGGCCATCAATAATCTCCCAGAGCCTCTTTCACGGATCAGGCGGGCTGTGGAGTCCACAGCCCTGTGCATGCATAGAGCTGAGCCCACAGGGCCTCGCTCACGGTACACTGACTAAATCAATGCTTCCCCTGCTGACCCCGGGCGCCATGTCTGAGTGAGCTCACCGGCTTAAAATGAGCTGCCTGGTACTCACCGCGACCAGTCAAACTTACCTCTGCCGTGCACACAACACCGAGCGGGGCGCGGCGGGGCACCTGCCAGCAGAGCCCGCGCTGATGGAAGGCACTCGGTGCCACGCTTGGATAATGCGCTGACAAACGACCAGATTACAAAATTATTCAAGAGCAAAAGAAAACAAGAACAGGGACTGGTTACAGAGCATCTACTGAGGTGCAACACGCGGCGGGCACGGAGGGGTCATGAGAAGTCAGTGGAGACGCATGGTGGGGAGTGAGGAACCCAAGGGAGGCGCTGAGGTCTGGATGAATAAATGAATAAGTAAAAGACTCCGCGAGAGCAAACAATACCTAATAGAATTTGCACCTGAGAAGCACGTCTACTAGAAGATCTAAAATCTTATCAACTAATTAGGAAACATAGCATATGTCGCGATTGGGTGTGCACAGTAATTGGAGGGTACATTTCCGAAAGAAAACTACATCAGATATGTCTTTGGAAAGAGGAGGTATTTTTCTCATTGATAGCATTGCAGGCAACATTATGGGTCTAAATACTCTATTGCATAATCTAAAACTATTAGCTTATCAGGAAATGGCCATTTTCTATAACTAACTCATTATCAAAGGCATCTTCTGCTTTGCATTGGAATGTAAAGCACATTAGGCAGTTCAAAGCTGCTGCAAATAAGCCTTTACATTTTGTTGTAGTGAGTTGTCTTCAATTTACAAGATTGACTTAGAGGCCATTGAGGAAACGAGGAAATTAACCTGAAAAACTGGTGTTAAAAAACTACATTTGAACTATTGCTTCTTCTTTAAGGTAGGAAATGGATGAAATGCATTTTAGAATACAATGAGGAAGTACACGTAAAAGCCCCAAATTCATTGAAAGCGTAGTTTTATATGATGAAGCCGACATCTTTTGCCTGCGTGCTCCTTCCAGGTAGGACAATTTCATAAGGAAGCAATGCTTCTTAGAATACCAGTAGGGCTGAGACCAAGTCAGTCACGTGTCAGTAAGCCGCATCACTTATGTTTTTGCAGCTTTGGAGGCCAACCACGACTTCTGGTGTAGTGTCTTCCTTAGCAGCAGAAAGGACTACAGATTGCAGGCACACAGCATTAAAGAGTTCCTATTCATATGGAATCAAAAAAAGCGCTCTCGAAGCACTTGCTTTGATAAAAGAGCGAGTGTGAGTGGCTACACCTTAAAACCTTAGCTCAACTTGCTAGGATAAAGTTTTACAAGAATAGCATGTCCAATCGCAAGTCATGGAGCAGGATGAAGGACATCTATAGCAAGTATTGGCAAAGCCAATAGGTCTTGGCCTTGGGACTAATTGTTTTTCTCAATGTCTTTTAGCCAGGATCTACAGCATCAGCAAGATGTTGTGCAGCACGGTGAAATGGTAAAAAAAATAATTGTAAATGACATGGCCAGGTCATTCTGTAGGCACATACATGCTCCATTATGCACGAGTGACTTATAAAAGGACGCTCGCTCCACATTATTTTTATCTCATGAGGGTTCACCAGCGGGGAGTAGGAGGGTGAATACACAACCAACAAAGAGCAACACGGACAACAGTGGAGTGAGGAAGAGGAGCACAAAAGTGCTACAGTTAGAAAACGAATGCATCTCATGGAGTGCTTAACCAAAAAGGAAAAGAAAAGTGCCTGAAAAGTAAGCAGTGTAGGAGACCAATGATGAGGCTATAGTCCATGGCAGGGACAAACACAAGAAGGGGAGGGAAAGCCCACTCAAGCTTACGAAGAAAAAAGAACACAAATGAGTGACAATAAAGCCAACCAATGGGAAACAGTGGGCATGCCATTCGGCTTGTAGGGGGAAACGCAGAGACAATGGAGACTCCTGTTGCGGCACCCTCCTCAGCTCTGACCTCAGTCAGCCAGTGGCCCTCATCCATCTCCGTCTGACACATTAAAGCGATGCTGTATCAGTGCCATTGATTTCTTTCACTGCTAAAACCAGCCAGTAACTCAAAACAATGTTCCCAATTAGGCTCCAGATGAAATATTAGCATCCTACAGGATATACTAATCTATGTGCATTCATCGCTATTATGCAGCAGATGGCGGCAACGCTGGGAGGTATAAGCAGGTGAAGGAGAACCAAACTGGTGCTGGTTCCTATTTCCCCAAAATTGTTTCTGGCAAACTACAATCCTAGTAGCCCCTTCGCTGATTTTAGCGCTCTGCTGACATTGGGCTAATGAGAAGTATTGGCCAGGTACCCTTTTGTGTCCCAGTAGAGCATCCTAAAAACTGAGCTTCGTACTGTGAATACACACTTGACCCGCACCAGAAGCAAATGTACACGTCTGATGTATGGGTACATTTGTGGGATCCTGCAACAAAGATTACTTTTTGTAGGTCTTGCTAGATGTGCCAGAGACAAATCAGAATTTGGCATAGCACATTGCTAACAGTATGTCATATCATAGAAGCACGTCTGCCAAAAACGTGTAGGATGAACATAGTATGTAGATGGTTGGCTGGGAAGCATAGTCAGCATTTCAAGACTGTCCCAGGCCCTCCGCATCTTGTGATGACTGTTCAATGGAGTGTGAGAAACAAACTGATGATCGCGGGCATTTTCTCAAGTGGGCAGGTGTCCAGTCGGTGGAAAAAGCATGGCAGCAATTAGAAATGATTGGCACATGAGTCAGCCTCTCAGCAAAGGCACTAAATGCTGGTAGGGAGACTAGTCACAAGCGGGACAAACCATACAGAAATTGAAAAAAATATTATGGCCTCCTGCTTCTGAAAGGCCTACAAAACAAGGCAGTCCATGTGAGGTGTGGCCGACTCTTACTCACCCTTACCATATGTTTCTAGATGACAGCCTATAGAAAGCTGACTTACACGTGCTACCCTCTTGCCGCCATACCTGGCCTGGGACACATTGGTACGAGTTTAGGAGGCTGGTGGTGGAGATGGTGCGGGTAGAGGGGTATTCTAGCTGCTAAAATATTATCCAATTTAAAAGGACCTGGTTTTGCAGAGTTCCCATTTTGGACCCTTCACTCCCGCAGTCTCACCTCGTATTGCCCACTTATGGGCTACTGCCTACCAATAAAAAGTCGAGCCCCGTCGCCTCCAACTGCCCGGGCTGTAGAAGCATCCTTCCCTTTGACGTCGCTTGATCACATCCGCCTCCCCTCGCCCCCCGTGCACGTAGCAGCGCTCCCCTCCGCGCTAACGTGTGTCACGGAGCTACCATGGCAACAGCAGCCAGCAGCAGCTGGAGCCCAATTTCCAAGGAATAGGAAGGCTTTTTACTTAGCTTCATTTCAGCTCTTGGAATGTTCGTCAACCGGAAAAAGGCGAAAAACAAGCTTGATAAAGCCCAGGCTGGTGGGAAAAATTAGACGATTAGCTTTGAAGAATCTGTACAGAGCGGGTGCTAATCTTAGAAAGCAGCCACACCATGGTGTGAGTGAAGGAGGCAGATGAATCGTTGGCAATCCTCACTATCTGCTCCCCGAACAGGAAGGCTTGAAACAGCCAGGTGACTTCTAAAGACTCGCTTTTTGGCGATAGCAAGCTTGTCCAGCGCACCTTCGCAAAGGCAACAAGCAACGGCAGATTTTACGGCTGAAAAAGGATAAAGTAAATAGTGGTCATTGTGATGCATCTCTTATAGAGAGCTTGAAAACGTGGCAAGAGCTTGGCCCTCGGGTACCAACATTTGACAACTTTGAGACAACCTAGTATGTGTCAGAATTCTTTGGGAGAATACTTACATAATACATGTGCATGTTGGATTTTGTTAATGTCCAGGGCCACAGGAATTCGGAGGCATGGGCGGGCCAAATTATGTGGCAGGTTTGACTAAATTATGCGACAAGATAGGCAACTAAATACTATCCCAAAGTGGGCTGCATTTGGACGTATAACTAATTATTTTAACGTTTTTGCACGTTACCATTATCTGGGCAAATGTTTCACCTCGTTAGTACTAGTTTAACATCCAAAACAGAAATAAGCAACAGAAATGTGACCAGTCAACATTTTTAAGGGGCACTCCACTGCACAGCAACAGGTCACCACATTATTAGCTACTTTAGATAAGTTTGAACTAGAAACAATTGTTTTTGTTAAATTGCAACAGAAAATTGATTGTGTGGCAAATGCGGCATATCCTTAATTAGAAAGAAATCATGTGAGCCACAAACTTGCATAATTCCAGAGCCATAATTCCAGTAGGGACCAGAACACCTAGGGTGCCACTTGCCTTTGGCCTCCAGTTCCTGCTTATGCCAGACTGACCTGTGACACTGCAGCTGCCTGGGTTTTCCCAACAGGTTTTCCCACTCCGTTCTTCCCGCCAACAGAAGCTGCACCGACCCCAGGACCTACTTAAATGCATACTTTATAAATAACAGAATATTGTCAAAAATGGTTTGCTTCTTCATCAACTGGGCCTCAGTGAGCAAAACCCAAGCACCACGATCCCCAGATTTTTGAGAATTTTAACTCAAATCTCAGAGACATCGGATGAGTTTCCAAAATCTGAAAAACTTTGTTTAGGTTAACAGCTTTCAAGTTTTGACTAACAAACATTTTGTAAAAAGTTCACCTCACATCTCACCAGAAAAATTAATTTCTACTCCAGTAATAATCCTAGGAAGATGAATTGCAGAGTTTTACCTCGTAAAAAAAACAAGCACTGGCAATGACAAAAGGTCTGCCATCGGCTACCAGCCTTTTTGGCCTGGTCACTGCCTGTTTTGTCATGGTTGTGGCAAAACTTCACTGTTAACATAATTGTGGGATGCTGGTCATTCTGGGACAAAATGGCTATAAGAAAAATATTTTTGTCTCAACCTGGTCCTATTTGCATAGTAGTCCATGCTGTTCTTGTGAAAGAGCAGAATAGTCTCTCACACAGGTTCTGTCCTGTAGTGTGTAGAAGAAAAATGTGAAAAACACAATAACACATTCAAGAGGTGATGAAGGGCATTTAAGGAGTACATTATAAATATGCGTTTTGTCAAATCAAAAGGTCTTGGCCAACGCTTGTCCTAAATAATGGAAGTCTCCACGCCAAGCCTTCCTGGGGAGAACACACCAGCCTGCAGTTTTTATTCTAAGCTGTAGGATTCTTTTCCACCCTTGCAGCGCCTGCTAAAACTTCCGGAACAGACAGGCGCCCACCAGCTGAAGGGCAAACTAGCCTGCCCTCGGATCAGGTGTGAGTGGGAAGTATTGGGTTCTCATAGGGCGGGCCTAGAGGAGGCTAACTGGGCTTCATAGCGCTCCACATGACTAAAGGTAGATCTATTTTGAAATATAGGATTGCTTCTTTAGGTCTTTTACCAAGCACTTCACCTTCTAATCAAGTGATGATGTGACAGTAACGTTTCTGGCATTGCATCATCAATCAACAAGCAGGCACACTTTTTGTCCATTGCAGTATTAAGTACAGTTTTAATTAGTTGTTGGCGAAATTTAACACTGCAATTGCACATCCAGTAAAATGGCTGGGATTTTAATGAAATATATCTTAAATTAAACGCATCGAACTAGATGTAAGTAGTCCGGTTATAAAATTACGGAAAAAAGCAGAACTGTTAAAAAAATAAACACAAAAAAAAACAGTATTTTCCTCTCGAGCAAGTTTCACACAAGCAAAAATCCAGATACATTTTTTAATCCTAAAATGGCAAAAAAAAAACACTGTGCTAAATCACGTAACATAAAACGTAAGTGGTCCAGGCAAAATTGATTTTGCCAATTTAGAGCCTCATTCGAAATGCATTAACAACTCATGTGGGACTGTCACTTGGAGTTACCAGCCCCAGGCCCATCACATTTGTGAAAATTCCCATCATTCTGAGTGTGTCACCCAGACCTTAGGACAGCCAAAGCAAGCGAAACGTGCAGGTGAAAATCTGTACAGAATTGCTGCAATTCATGTGGCGAATCAGTGCCAAAAACATACTCCCACCTGTTATTCCTAATTATCTCATAATCTGGCGTTTTTTCTCTACCCCAACATTACTGATGTCCCTTGGAATTGGGAATTACACGATGCTGCAATTTTGACCTCTTGTAACATGCCATGTTTAATCGGCCTCATAAAGTGTTCCCCTTAAACTCAGTGCATACAGATCTGCAAAGTATACTATGCAATGTATTCCTATTATTGGCACAGTATACACCACTTGTAAACAAGGTCATAATGTAGGCTACTACAGCCCTCTTAGGCCCCCATTCAACCGAAGGCCTTTGAATATCTGACATATGGCAGACTCTTATGCCACAATCCATGGACATCAATTCACTTAAATGGCAGGGCAGTGTAAGGGACATCACACACCCTTTGACCTTCACTTTCACTCACACATACACTCATTCACACATACACTCCCTCACATAAACACACTCTAATACATTGTCATACTCCAGCTAATAGTACTTCATTTCCTAAATTACACTAACACTTAGGGAGGGCTTCCCCTGTGTTCCTGGTACTGATCATCACGGAGGACAGGGGCATGAAAGGCATTGCCAGGAGTCGCAAGGGGCAAGCCATGGGTCGCAGCTGTGCCCACATGCAACCGCTAAATGGCGTCCATGTCACCCCCCCTACAGTGTTCAACAATATGTCCTAAATAACCTAGGACATTTCCAGTGAGCCTGAAGGCCTGGATTGGGTGCCACTGGGCTCACTATTTCATTCGACCTTTCTCCAAGAGTTCCTTCACAGGCTTATGAAAATCTGCCCACGTACACACGCCTCCAACCGCCCAGCCCAGAGACCAATATGTCACCGCTCATGTGTGACCTAAACATTTCCAGAGATGCTAAACTGACATCTCTGGAGATTAGCATTGCAAATTCAAATCGAGCCCATGCCAGCCTGTCATTTGTACATAAACAAGAGTATACATGTCAATTAGGCCTGATATGATTGGTCGCGACTCCCGAGAGGGCAGCAGGGCTGAGGGCATCTGTTCCCTGGCTAGGAACATTGAACGCGGGAAGAATTTTACTGCAAAAAAATCCTGCTCATGACATTGCCAAAATTAGAGCATGTAATAAACGTGATAATAATGTAGCTTTTATAGAACACATTTTCACAGGACTACAGTTTCCCATATGTTCATTCATAATTGTGCCATAATGGGGAAAAAAAGTGCAGGCCCCCACATGTTGCATATTTTTCCACCTTGTGCATATTTCGAGATGAGGTTAAGTGTGGCAATAGAGTAACAGCGTGCAGTATTATTGCATCATAGCTAGAGGGTGAGAAATCATGTAATTTGCTGTAGCATAAAAACATGTAATTACAGTAAATTATGCAGAGTTGCAAGTGGACCGTAGCACGGCATTTAGCACCATTTTCTTAGCGCAAAATACTCCCTTGTGTCCAAAATGGACCAGAGGATGCATTTTGCACTAATAAATTAGCGCTGAATGCAAAAGAACAAGAACTGCAACAGCTGCTTGCTAAGTATGTTGTTTCTGTGTTCCTGAAGTAGGATTTTTGCACCAAATTGCTCTTAATTATGCCAAGGGACATAATCACGCATTTTTGGTAATTTTGCATCAAAAGTGTAACACGAAATTACGGAAATTACTCCAATTACTTCAGTGTAATTAAAATCCTTCAAGCCTAATCATAGCACAGCAAAGGGGCATCACATCATCAAAGGCTGATGTCAAAAAGAAACTGTCCAAAAATAGGTCTCGGTTGCAATAATTTGGTTTACATAAAATGCTAAATCAAGAGGGAATGACCAACAGTAAGAAATAATGCAAAATATTCTAACGCTGATCGTAGCACGCAAATCTATATTAACCCATAAGTGCTGGAAATAACAGGTACTATCATTAAAGTAACTGAATGCTACTCACTTTGCCATTTGCATATGGTTGAAAGGCTGAGTCAGGCACACTAATTGAGATCCGTGACCTGCAAGTCACACATTTCCCAGAAGCATCAAGAACCTTTAAAAATATATATTTTTGCGCCCACTAACTCTTGCATCGAACCATAAGCAGTGCTTGTACGAGACGAATAAAAAAACTGCAATCTCCCAGGCTTCTCTCCGCTCCTCTTGGATTGGATTTGGAGCTGTATTGATTATACCCCATCAATATGTATGAATTGCTATGGACTTTGCTTGGAAATGGTCAGTTTTCAAAATCTCGTACTTTTCCAGAGAGCAGTGGCGGGAGCGCTTTGAAGTTTGATGGAGCACCACTTGAGTCAAAGTGTTGCAATCATAGAAAACAGTAAATAAATAAATAACGCAATCCACTTTAGGATTTGGCAGCAGCATTACAGAGTATATTCAACAGAAAACAGCGATGGCCAGGCTTTCAGAGAATATACGTTTTCCTTGAAAATGTTCCTTTGCCTTTTTGATGTCAAGACAGTCATCAGTCCTCTGTAAGGAGGGGGCACACTCTGCCGGCAACCACCACTGGCGCCATAGGCCTAGCTCTGGGAGATGGGTTCACAGCTTGGGAGCAGTCATTCTCCTATTTAACCAGCACAGCGACATCTCATATGGGAAAAACATCATCTAATCCCAGGAAGTCCCTGTTAAACTTGCACATGGACCATCTGTAAATGGCCTCTGCTGGATCCAGAAGTGAAATTTGGGCAAAGAGTGATGACTTTGGACCCTAGGCGATGGCCGTGTGGACTGTGTTTAATAGGGGACGACAGCAATATTCGTTCTAGAGCAGGCGTGTCTACAGATGGTGAGGATGGAGGTCAATCAAGATACTTGCTGAACAGAAACTCTTTCAAGAGTCTTTACTTGAGAATTGGAATAAACCATTGTGCTGGGCTTGAGCTGGAATGCCTGTCCTGGTAAAGTTTGAAAACTACAAGTGCCATCGATGGGCATTTCAACCAGCAGCGCCGTGCTAGCCAGGGCGCACCAGCCATTGTAAAACAGAATTTCTACAATGATCAATAACATCGAGCTGAATTATGCCTCAAAACTGCACTCATTTCGAAATCTGGTTAATAAAAAATGTCAGTCAGGGAATGCAGTGAGCATCTACACACCCTCCTTACTGAAATCCAACAGGGCTCGGGAAACCAGTGCAGGTCTTTGTCCTGCCCCCAGTAGATCCAACCATTTTAATGCACACCCGACAGAGAGGAGAGACCATGTCTGGTGGCTTTGACACATGCTGTCATTTTACTGCAGCTTGTGATCAGATCTACAGCATTAAGCACAAAATGGAAGAAAGCTCTTGGAGGCAGATGGATGGAGTGACAGATGGGCAGGTCGGCGGGGGTAGGGAGGAAAACAGCATCCAATAAGAGATAGGAAGCAGGAGGGAGGGAGAAGAGACAGATCTTAAGTCGGCAATACAAAAGAAATTGAGCACAGCCACACACGTGGATTAAGGACGTGCCCTGACTTCTTCAGAGTGGAAGTGTGGGTCTCATGCTTAATTCTGTTTTAGTGACTTAGTACTATTTTTAGAAGGACTTGATCTCAGAGTGCAGAGTTGGAGTGAGGGGGGAGAGACGAAAGCACACAGCTTCGCCCCCCTCCGGGAAGTGCAGTTCCCTCCCAGAGGTTTCCTAGCACAGAGTAATAGAACTAGTTATGTCTGTTTACAGGGCACCAAGCAGGCGTGGGTGGCAGGGCTATAAACAGGCTTCCGTCTCACAGCCCACATACGCACGCACAGGTGAGTTCGTCACTTAGGGGCGGTAGAAATAACAGTCAACACACTGCGGTGGGGCAATTTATCCTCATTAATGCCGGAGTGAACAGATGGATAATGTTTAGAGAAAATATTTCATTCCGCGAACCAGGCTAGGAGGCGCTGCTTGGAATATCGAGATTAATAGGCACTATATGAGCATACTTTTCAGGAGGGAAAACAGTCTGCTGATACATTTAAATGATCTAAAATTGATACACTTTCCTTTACACACATTAATAAACAAGCACTGACTATGCCAATAGGTCGGGAGCTGTCCGTCAGCCTTTTTGCTAATATTTGGTTTGTTTGGTCATGGTTTTTGCAAATGTTATTGTTGAGGAAGCTCTGCCTGGCCCTCGTAAATCTAATCAAATAAATGTTGGTTTCAAAATGTCCCTAGTACCAAAAGAAACTGTTGTAAGTATATGTGCTCTTACTAAATGTAAAGAAAACTGTCATTCACGGTGAACTTAGCCAATTGCTTAAGTTTAACAACCCACTGCCCCATGGTGTATGCTGCTGTGGCCAGGGAAAAATGTGAATAGACAGACCAATGATGAAGAAGGCTGTGTGAAAACACCTATAAGTATATGAAACATAAAATCTTAGTAAATTCAAAAGGTCTTGGCTAATGCCAGACATAAAAAGCCTACTAAAGACACATTGAGTTACTCAGGGTGTGACAAAAAGAAAGCTATACACACAGAGGCAAAGGGAGTGAGTTGGGCATCAGTGTATATCAAGTAATACTTGCATGATACAGCAATTTCAAGCAGGTCAAATGTGACTACACACAGGGAGTACTTAAATGCTTACAGCACCAGATTTGAAACATCATTCAGAGCATCTTTATGGGGCAGTGTTCAGATCAGATGATCTTTAAAAATATCTGTAACACAAAGCTGGAATTTGCCATGGATGCCAGTACGGTTTCTCAATAAGAGTCAATTCCACAACTACCATACAATCGGATTCTAGTACTACCATAGCGCAATCTTCACAAGTAAATAATTAATAATATTGTTTATTTCTACATTCTTGCAGCCTCAAACTGACTGCATGTTGTCTCAAAAACATTCCGTAAATCCGAAATTTAAAAATGGTCCTTTAATTAAAACTCCTGTTAGTCATCACTCTTTTTCTTCTTCTTTCCAATATCTAACTCCTTCCCTTCCATCCTCTGCATGCCTCCAATCTCTGAGCACAACCTGCTCTTGATGCTTGCATGTTTACCTATAGTCTATTATTGTATTTCAGCAAATTTCTCACAACTCATTTAGAAGATCACAATCTCTCCTCCTTCTGCTGAAAGTCATAGCTATACAACCTAACAATACCTAATCTCCTGTAACTTCATTATTAATCCCACCAACTATGTGCAGTAGCTCACACCCCTCCACTGATGATCGCAACCAACCACTATTAATTTAGTCCAACATAAAGGAATTGAAATGACTGCGTGGATTGGCTAGTTTTGAGCCCACAAGGCTAATTCCAACAACTAACAGTAACCAATAACATTGGGTTCCAGAGTAGCGTGCTGCTTCAAAGCCTCATTAGGGGTAGTAAGCATTATATAAATGCAAGTAAAATTATATTTGCAATCTCTTGAAACATATCTTGGCTAGAATTAGAAATTTAGCTCAACAGTCATACAAGGCAATTGGAGACAGTGAACAAGCTTGTCACCCTGAAAGGATGAGAGGTCTGGGACAGACACACACAGCCTCAGAAGATATGCGTCCAAACTTCAAGCATTTCAGGAAAAAAAGGCTAGTTAGAAAATGTCACTATCATGTATAATTTGAACTGGTGGGGTTCACTGGCACACATTTTTGGGGATCAGAACTTATTTTTCCTTATAAGACATTTACCGAGAGCAGGAAAGGGAAATACACACAGTACCGAAAGAAGAAGAAAGAGATATGGAAAAATAGTCACAAAGAGAAAAAGCAGGAAATTGGAACACTAAAATAAAGTGGCAGGGAGCAGCGCTGACCACTGGCTTATAAGGAGAGCTTAGGGCACACACATTCCTGCTTTTACAAATTCGGCATTGGCTGCACAAATGGTACCCAAAGTCTTGAGCCTGTTTACCAAGTCAATATTACAATCAACACTGTAGTCCTTGTAAGAGTATGTTTACTTATAAGGAACTTTACTGTGGCGCATACCTAGTCAATATCAAATTAATATTCCCCCAAATAAACACTGCTTTCACCCACTTTGGAGGTTGAAATGCCTTCCCTTGTTCACTGACAGACATACCAATAGCAACTCTCTGACAGCGAAGTGTTACTGCATAAACTGGGGTGTACTCAACTAAACAAAAACCAGGCCACGTTAATTTATGTTTACAGAGTTTCCTTGCCTCAGACTTCTGTCAAACAATCTCCAACAACAGACCCCTGACAAAGGGATAGGGTTCAGTCAAAACACTCCTGTCCAAAGAACAGGGCCCTAACAGCACACATTTGTCCAATTAATAGTAGGGTCCTAGAAGTATCTAATGAGCATGGACATAGCAACATAATCTTGTCCCAGGGACAGGAATGTAGCAACAGACCTTTGTTCAAATAAGAGTGCCTCATCAGCAGATTCCTGTTCATTAAGTAATGAAGACCATCAACAGACACTTCAAGAAACAGGAGTTAACAACACACCCAAATCCAACAGGCAATACCCAAAAAGCATGCTTTGGCCCCAATGAGACTAAATCAGGGTCAGACCCTTGTATAGCACTGAATCTGGTTTGCTCTTAGCCTCCGAATTGTTAAAAATTGCTGCAGATGAAGGTAAGACGGCTGCCTCGATCCTGTTGGTTCCTTCTCCTAGAACGACAGTGGGACATTTGAGTTAGGGGTGGTACCTTGGATTGGATCACTTATTTTCTTCAAGACCGGTCCTTTCAAGTTTTCCAGCAGCTTTTTAAATCCAAGATTAAGCCCAACCCAGTTTAATGTCTGCATGCACCTTTAGCGGATGTAGTAGCTAAACATGGGGTGCAGCTCGTTTCTTATGCCGATGATACTCAGCTGATTATTACTCTGGAACAAAATGAAGCTGAGGCCACTCCTAAACTCAGAGCATGTCTAGTGATCTGGTCAATGGGATAAAATCTGTTTGCAATTAAATGCAGGTTAAACTGACATTTTGGTAGTAGGCAAACAACCTATTTGGTCCCATGCTTGGTGGTCTCCTGAATTAGGGTTGACCCCGGTCCCTAAATCTAAGCTAAAAAACCTAGGGGTGTGATTTCACACTACACTGTCTTTTGATGAACAAATCTAAGCCCTGACTTTGGCTGAAAACTCTGCATAAAATTCTCGATATCCTACCACAGGCTGCAGACAATCCATCATCCAGGTGGTGATTGGTTCCTGCTTGGATTGCTGTAATGTTCTATATCTTGGAGCTACAAAAGGCAGAATAAGAATGCTGCAGAATACAGAATACCGCAGCCAGTATGATACTTAACATCCCTAGATGTTCCGCTTTAGGGGCGGCTCTTTTAGAATTACACTGGCTCCCGGTGCAGGACAGAGTGACTTTTAAAGCTCTATGCTTCTGTCATATCATTTTAAATGAGAAAGGCCCTAGCTATCTGTTTCTCTGGATTACACCTATAGGCCTATTAGGAATCTTAGGTCTTCAGGACTTTAAGGCTGATTATCCCAAAAGTGCAAAGAGTGCGGGTGGGTGGACGATCGTTTGGATTTCTTGCAGCAAAAACGTGGAACCAGCTGCCATTGTATCTCAGGATGCAGCCCTCAGAAGTGTTGTTCAGTGGGAAGTTAAAAAGGTGTTTATTTAGGATATCGCAACTGTGATGCAGCTGATGGAGTCCTTGCTTACTGACAAGGAGGAAGAATTCTTAGCGCGGGGACCTTCCATTGGAGTGACCAGGCGGCTCATAAACTTCTAATCCAACAATGGGAACCCTAGGAGTAAAAGTTCCATTTGCTGAATAACAAGCCTGAGCAGAGTGGATTCCACCTCTTGCCTCTTTTATCCATCACCACCCACTCTGTGTCCTTTATCTCAATCTTGCAGGTTCCTTTTCATCTCAACCTTCTCCCTTTGTCACTGTATTCCAGTCTATGCCTTCCCACTTCGGTCTCCTCTTTCTCGCTCTCTTCTGTTCCGGGTCAAAATCAGACAATGAAAAATATGTCCCAGAGCCCAAAGATGAGAACCAGTGGCCGCCACCTGCAACCACTGGCTCAAAATATGCACCCAAAACAATACATCGAGTACCCTTTTAGCACTTATTCCTACTCCAAAGGACTGTTGTGAGTCAGTAAAGGACCTATCCTATCCCTGCCATCAGAACACTGTGCACGCTTCTGTACCTAAGAAACATGGCTTTCACTTATCTCATTCCTGTCCCCTTTAAAATGGTGCTAGAGAGAAAAAACCCACTCAAAAGGCGAACATACCATGAAACCCTGAAAATGGAAAACGGTGCCAAGTCAAAAACAAGAAGAAAGCCACAAAAGATGTTTCAACATCAAGCGACTGAATTTTCACTGCTCCTTACAGATACTGAATTGGCGAGACCAGGAACACAAGTGGCTGTGTAGAGGGAAGGGTACGATGAAGGAAAATCAAAGATTTTCTGTGTGTTTTTTTCCTAATAGTTTTGCACCTGGAAGAATTCAAAAGATGCGATATTTCACATTTTAAGAATTCTGACACGTATATCCACCTGCAGTTCTGAAGCAACTTGAGCCAGAAATAACTATGCATGTACATTAAATTGGTGTCTGCTTTAAGTCAGGCTCTAATTGAGGCTGTTCCAAGGCAGCAGCATCTGTTCCCTCAATAGATGCTTCCACAGGCAGCAGGAGGGCAGCATCCTGTGCGATACACGATACATTATGTATACATTTCCAGGGCCTTTCTTCCTCCAAGAAAGGTTGCACGGCTGTGCCCTGGTGGAGGGATCAGATTCAGCGTTTCGAGAACATGGGATCACATATGAAATGGAAATGTGCTACCCGCAGGCGTTCAGTAATTGCACACACATATATGAATGTTATTTACGAAGAGAAGAGACATATTATTTTCATTGGGGGAATAACTCGGTATTCGTCAGCCCGGGGGCACGAACAAAGACGAGGACCAGGGAAGTGGTGATGCCCACAGTTTACAGGGAAGGAGTTAGCTTTAAAACTCGCAACTTGGAAATGTTTCCAAAAATACTAATGTGAGGCAAGATCTGTCATCACTATATGCCTGGTCATTTCCATGCAACAGCGTAGACGTTATCAAGTTGCACCTCGTCTACGTATGGAGATGCATTTCTTCTCTATTGCTGTTCCAGGGTTTCAGGGATTTGTTTACTGATTTTAACCCCATTAGCCCGGCTGGAATGGCGTCCTACCGTTTGGGTAAAATTGCCTTTATTTTATTCAGCGCCTTCTACTCACTATGCTTCCCCTGCCCAATTTTCAAGATCCTTCCCTGCTCTGAAATACACATGGGCAAGAAGCTCATGTTCTAGAAATACAAGGAATACTAGTGTATAATACTGCAGGATGACGTCTGGAATATTAACATATATGAAGTTTGCTTTTTCCACGCTAAGGGGACAGTTTTACTAATTATTCAATGAAAAGGGTTCTGCACTTGTATCAAAGGTCAAATCAATACTCAAAGGTGGTCACTGCACACCTCTGCTTTTTCTATTTAAAAAAAAAGTACAAATTGCAATTTGGCTCAGCTCTCCGCATAAAAAATGGTGGTTCTACTACTTTTTTAAGCCATGACCTATTGGTTTTTCCAAATACTTATTTCATCTAGGGGTGGGCGTAACTCGTGTAGTGTAATCAAGTGGAATTACCTCAGAATTTCACGAGAATACGCTTGAATAATGTGAGAAGAGTAATTATGTTTTGCTCTATTAATTAGCACAAAAATGCCGCTCCCATCCAAAATGGATGTGACGATGCATTTTTTGGCAAGAAATAGCACTAAGTGCAACAAAACACAAATAGTGAATGCGAGCAGCTGCTCTTGCTCTCTAAATGTGCTCTTGGGGTAGGATTTTCCCCCCAATTTACTACTGGCAGTTAGCGCAGCTTTTGTAGCGCAACATCCACCCTCACATCCAAAATGTACAGGAGGAGGAATTTTGAACTAAGAAACAGAACTGAATGCAGCAGAGCATGAATAGTGAGTAGCGGCTTACTAAATTGATCTTGCAGTACAATATTTTTCCCAAATTACTCCTAACCACACCCACAGGAGTAACCAAGTGAAAATCAATAATTGTGCATCAAAAAGTAACACAGAATTACCAAAATTAATTAGATGACTCCAGTGTAATCAAATTCTGCCCAGCCCTAATTTCATCTCTGTGAGTGATGTCCATAACTTCACACACCCCTAATCAAGGTCAGATGAAAGATGCATGGGTACATTTAGAAATAGTGGTTTTAAATTGAAACATCCTTCATAGGTCTGTAAAAAAAGCTCAGTGGATCCTAATGAACCAGCTGCCACAATCTTTTAGAAATTAGTTTCTTTACAAACACGAATCCTGAATGAGGAGGGGCATGTACCCAAGTCTCTGAAAATACATTTTACACTACTCAGAGTTTGCTCAAATGAATACTTCCGTGCCTGGTCATGGTAATGCCTCCTATTTA
Source organism: Lissotriton vulgaris (assembly GCF_964263255.1). NCBI lineage: Eukaryota > Metazoa > Chordata > Amphibia > Caudata > Salamandridae > Lissotriton > Lissotriton vulgaris. The sequence goes on from NC_141695.1 coordinate 915,550,282, forward strand.
AAGCAGTGCACACGTGTATGAGAGCGAATGTGCAAGTGTATGTATACACTTTTTCTCACACAACTTGAAATTAAGGAATTTATTGTTACAATCCAAAACCTAAAACACAAATTCTCAGTTATTGTTAATCATGCAACTGTAACACACCCGCTACTGCACATGACCACACACGCCACAGATAAAACTGCAAAGGAGATAATTGATAACAATACGAATGATAGCACTGCACATCACCAATGACATTAGTGTAAACACAACCTGTGCCCAGGTTTAATTCCTCCAAAGCTGATTAGCCATGTACTTTGGTCGTGCCCAGGTACACGGTGTGCAGAGTGCGACCTTCGGCCATATCCTGCATCAATATCCCTGCCTCTGGGATCCAAAGAGCAAAACTCCAGAGGTTTGTGAACCTCACAGTGGGTTCTATGCTATTTAGTTCTCTGTAAATTAGAATCAATATTCGATTCTTAAACCAGATTACCAGACGAGAGCTGCTTTTTTTTGCTTAATTGTTCACATACTACTTTTCACATTTACGGTTGACAGTGAAATTACTTCTACTTGGACTGAGCACAATCTTCCTGTCAGTTGCTGTGCTAACTTCTCCTGTAGTTCTGACATCTTGAAATGAAAACTCATGCTTGAGGACCCTTAAATCACGTTTGCCTCACTTGAGAAATCTGAAGAAAACTCAGCAAAAATGTTATGCGTCGGTCAGATGGCATTCTGGAAGTACTGTGTTCAGATCAGATTCATCATATTGGCCAGAACCATTTAGGATAAAAATCATGTCCACTATGTAAGTGTAACTCAGCTATAAATATCGAGTTATCATTGGTGACTCTGTAGTCTAGATGTTTATGCAGAAACTCATGCACTATGTATTTATTTTATCAGTTGTATAAAGTGGTGCAGAATGAGTGGAACCAGAGTAGTAGGAGAGAGAATCCAACCAATGCCCTTTTGAGAGAGATCAAGCTCATATCTTGTGTTGTCACTCAGATGAGCATCACATTCTATTGTAGGGAAGCTGGAATAGCTCAGTTTTCAGATTCTTCTTTAAAAGCCAGTAGTCTGGGTCCGACCTCAGGGAATTCCACAAGTAAGGCCCGGACTCCATGTTTCAACCATTGGAAGACTCTTTGAACAGAAGATAGTGACACAGAGTTCTCAGACTCTAGCCTGCGATGGACCTGATGAAATAGCTTGGATGCTATGCAATCACCCAATAGTGCTGTGAGGTCATATTAATATTCCAATAATCCACACGTCCTATGCATGCTTTACAGGTCCTGGAGAAGCCGTGCAGGGACAAGATATTCTTACACTTACCGGCCAGTGCCCCCCTGATGATTTCCCATTTCAAAATTAGGCTGTCCTCCATTGTTTTTTTAATAAACACTGACCACAGACTTTGTAGACCGGTACTGCAGGTTACGCACCTATTGCTGCATCTGTAGGCAAGTTGCAGAATCTGAAGTCTTTTCAATGTACACACTTTGCAGCAAATTTGGAATATCAGTACACTGTCCCTGTAGGATTAGTTTCAACTTTTTCAATTCTGTGCAACTGCGATGCACGATCACCATAGCCCCACCACCTAGGCCCCAACCACCACTTTGTTATTTTGCAATGATCACACAAGGAGGGTGGTGTAAAAATCAGTCCTCCCTGGAAGGCAGTTTTGTGGGTGTTCCACAGTAGTACAACCTTTGTTATATATCGGCAGACAGCAGATCCTGTTCATTGCATCCTCATTTATGAACCAATTGCAAATTCTGCAATGCCCTATGTGAAAAATGCTATTTTGCACACCCTACTGGAGGATATAAAACGGAGGGAATGCCTGGCACTGCCTCTTTTGCCGCGAGTAGCCCTAAACGGTACCTTGATTTGATTGCTTGATGAAGTTGCTTATTTAAGCAGGCCCATTGCTAAAGATGGTCTTTCCTGGGAACCGAGGAGCTATCCGCTATCCACACGCCAATGCAGTTGACTAGCTCCTCACAGATTTCTGTGATATCCGCATAGTAGTCAGAGGTGACATTGCACCAATGCTCTTATTGGAAGACATGGCTCATTTGGCAGGGTGCAGGTTATCGAACCCCAAGACCCGCCTTCTAATCGCAGTGATCCACTTTCAGTAATCTACACTCACTCATATCTATCATCAATACTTTCCACTGTTCACATCTCTGGAGCAAAATGGCAGCATTTATAAAAAATGTAAAAAACACTACTTTGTCAATGAGGTGGATGTGTTTTGAACAAGGGTTAAACATTTGATGTGATTAGTAATTTGTATTCAATGTGGAGAGGATGTACGTTCAATGTACATCAACTGGTGTTGTGATTTCTAATTTCACGTAAGTGATTAACACCACTAAATATTAACTCTTAATAAACAGGCCCCATGCACACCCTCCCACTGAAGTCACCAGGGAGGCCAAAGTGCTTAGTGAAGCATCCAGGAAAGCTCCCACAACAATCCTCATACTTTTAAAAAGAAAAGGTTAATTTTTTTCTTTTTAGAAATTGAGTCACGTGTGTCCATTTTCTCGTACAAATCAGAATTCGAATCCCGGCTTCCACACTAACCCAAACTGTAAAATTATGGGCAAATCATTTTGGTGCCCCGTCTCGCCATTTCCTTACTGTCAATATTGGTTGTGTTTACAAATTTGTTAAACAACACTAATTAGATAATTAAAATGTAGATTATTAGAGCCTGGTAAATTCCATTGCCTGGAAAATTCAACTGAGCCACAGAGAACTCTACATTCTCAGTATTTTTCACCCTTCCTTCTTTGACGAAACAGACAATTTGGCTATATTGTAGTGTAATTCAATAGGTTTTACAGTTTGTTTGATAAAGTAGGAAACCCAGAAATCCAAGCCGGTCAGAAACCACTTAGATTTTTTGTTTATTTGACCACAAGATGTGACCAGCTAATGGGCATTCAAAAATGTCTCTGAAAGTGAAAATGTACATTATTATCTGAATTCAAAAACTCCCATTGTTTATGTTGCATACCCATGTAACATACGAGGAACTGAAGGTAACACTGCAAAAGTTAAGAAGCAGCAGTACTGGGTCCCTACATATGTGTACTAGAATCCAGACTGAATGAAATATGCAGCTACTCATTTTTGTAGTATCCCAATATAGAAGAGAAAAAAAAATTGCATTTTTATATTTTGCAAGTCTGTTCGATCAAGGCCTTTAAGTGAATTACAGGTGTGTGTCAGACCAAGGAGCTGATATGAAACTTTATTTAACAAGTTGCTACTGGAGCAGACCACAGTGAATATGGCCACCGAAAAAAAGGCAAAAGTTTAATTAAAAATAGTTGAGCCCTCTACTGAGATCAACAAATAAAATAACATACATTTACAATAATTTATATATTTTCCCAACCACATTAAAACACCTTCAAAAACACTTTAAATGTGTATACAGGTTAAAACTAACATTCAGGCAGTGGAAACTACATAAGGCTTATACACTAATCTATATCAGTACCTCTATATTTTAAATATAGCAGGTTTAAAAAAACGAGTCTGTGGCTCTACAAACACTGGACAGATGGAAAGGACAACCATGACCACCCAGCACCTGATGCACTAATGTGTTTTGCTGCATCCCAAATGAGAGAAAGTGAAGACATTTGAAAATGTTAAATGTCCCTCAGAAAATGTTCAAAGAAGAGTCAGTAAAACAGCAAACAAGGATCGTTAAAGTGGACAAACCAGAGAGAGTATGGTTAATGCAAGAACTATCACTGCTGCTTAGAAAGGAGTATTGTGACGGAAACACTAGGTTATGAGTAGGGGGCTGTATCTACAAGTCGATCAATGATCTGTGGTTAGAGCACTCTTGACAAGGTCAGATTTTGAAAACGTTGGGAGACCTTGGATAGCAACAGTGATCTGTCAAATGTCAACAAAAAACAGAATTAGGCATGCTTTCACAAAGGTGGCAGGAAAGGAGATTTCTCCACCCTCACTCGTTCTTCTTTCCTGGTGGAGCAGTTCAAACTTGGCCTCTTCCAAGCAGGATTCCTGCATGGATGTGTGTTCTACCACCAGTATCTTCTCACACAGAAATGTCTATGGCTTATTTACCTCAGGATCGAAGGGGGGACACGGTGTGTGTCCTAGAAAAGGCACTTGCATTTAAAGTACAAGGGAGGGAAGGAGAGTGGGCAGGGGAATGTTTAGGTCGGTTTAGAAAAGGAAGGATTCAGCAAGTGGCCCACGAGTGTAACCGAATTCCCTGCTTTTGTATAAGAATTTGATTTAAGATGCAGAAGAGAACCAGTTAGTTCCAGGGGTCCCATTCAACCCCTCACTAGAGTAGAGAGTAAAAGCATTATTGCTCAAGCTCAAGTAATACCGAGAATCAGAGGCAGGAAGCGATCTGTAGAATTCTAAGAGTTGCCAAACAGATTATCCACTAGGCCACACCTAGAACCCTGAGGTTTTGGGTGTTCGGGTGCTCTTCTAGGCTGAAGCTCCTCAACCAGCATCGGAGAGGCTAGAGACGCTCTTCCTATCGCTCTCCTCTAGGCGCAGCCCCATAGCGCCAAGGCCCGCATTTGCACGCTCGAAGCGCTCGCCCAAATCAATGGTACGGATTCAACATCCAGGGAAGGGAAGAAAAAAAATGTTTTGATAGCAAAGCTCTGGCCAAGCTTCATTCAGGCTCGCCGCAGAGGCACACATTTCAAAAAGCGAGAAATGTGTTGCCTTTCCCTCCCAGCCAAACACTTTAGCAGAATATTAAACACCGACGGCACAAAAGCCAAGTTTCCGAAGCCTGCTCTTCGCTCGCCCAAAGACGGTCTCTTGCATCCTTAAGCAGCCGCTCCCCGTCTCCGGCGCTCTTCTGTTTCCCTTATGATAAGCCCGGCAGTCTATTGGAGCAGAGCGCCTTTGACAGCCTAACTGCCTGGCAGCCGCTCCACCTGCGGGCCCGTCATACAACACAGCACCCGCACGCGCCGCGCAGAAATGCAAGATATGCAAATGGCATTTCTCTTTCTTTTCCACGCGCGCACCAAAATCTTGCTTCGGTAGCAATTTCGCCCTCCTGGGATCCTTTTGTCGTAGCGTTTTCCCCCCTTTTGTACCTGCACGGAGAAAAGGAAAGTTTGCACTTCTTGCTGGAGCGCCGCATCCATCATGGAGGAAGGGGTGAGCAGGAGAAAGGGGGCAGATGGATGGGCCGGTCCCAGTGGTGAGACGAGAGCGGAGCAGAAGCTGGGTAGACGCATGCGCCTCAGGCTCGTCAGCGGATTCCGCTTTTTGCCTTCCCGAAGCAGTAGAGGAGGAGATCATTCATTGGAAGTCAATGGTGGATGTTCTTGGCCTCCTCTCTGTAGGCTTGCATGAGAGACACCGCTGATCGAAGTAACAGATGCAACGATTTGCTGTAGGCTTAGATCTGGGCTGACACCTGATCTGTACCTGGCCTGTGTGAGTGAACCTTGTACTGATGCCGTCTGTGTTCTACCTCTATGGAGTGCCCCAGAAGCTTCTCTCCTGTGCTTGCCATGTTCTGTGTATGAGGGAAGCTTGCACTGCTGGTGCACATGCAGTAGCTGTTTGGAGTGTCAGGGATTCGGTTTGCTGTGCTGCACCCATTCTGATGTGTGTGATGCTTGCACTGCTGGAGCGTGTTCTATGGCTGTGTAGAATGTTAGGGAAGATTAGGTTGCTGTGTAGTAAATATTCTGAATCTGAGGGAAGCTTGCACTGCTAGAGTGAATGCTATGGCTGTTTGGTGTGTCGGGAAGATTAGAGTTTGCAATACTTGTGTTTTATGTACTCTGGATGCAAAGGAAGCATGCACAGCTAGATCTGTTTGGTGTGACGGGGAAGATTAGGGTTTGCTATACTTGATTTTTATTTATTCTGGATGCATAGGAAGCTTGCACCGCTAGAGTGAATGCTGTGGCTGTTTGGTGTGTCGGGAAGATTAGGTTTTGCTATACTTGTGTTTTATGTACTCTGGATGCAAAGGAAGCTTGCACTGCTAGATCGGTTTGGTGTGACGGGGAAGATTAGGGTTCGCTATACTTGATTTTTATGTATTCTGGATGCATAGGAAGCTTGCACTGCTAGAGTGAATGCTGTGGCTGTTTGGTGTGTCAGGAAGATTAGGTTTTGCTATACTTGTGTTTTATGTACTCTGGATGCAAAGGAAGCTTGCACTGCTAGATCGGTTTAGTGTGACGGGGAAGATTAGGGTTTGCTATACTTGATTTTTATGTATTCTGGATGCATAGGAAGCTTGCACTGCTAGAGTGAATGCTGTGGCTGTTTGGTGTGTCGGGAAGATTAGGTTTTGCTATACTTGTGTTTTATGTACTCTGGATGCAAAGGAAGCTTGCACTGCTAGATCGGTTTAGTGTGACGGGGAAGATTAGGGTTTGCTATACTTGTGTTTTATGTATTCTGGATGCATAGGAAGCTTGCACCACTAGAGTGAATGCTGTGGCTGTTTGGTGTGCCTGGGAAGATTAGAGTTGCTATACTTGTGTTTTATGTACTCTGGATGCAAAGGAAGCTTGCACTGCTAGAGCGAATGCTGTGGCTTTTAGGTGTGTCAGGGAAGATTAGGTTTTGATATACTTGTGTTTTATGTACTCTTGATGCGAAGGAAGCTTGCACTGCTAGAGCGAATGCTGGACTGAGGTGTCTGGGATGATTAGGGTTGCTGTGAGGTATATACATATTCTGGATGTGAGGAAGCTTGCACTAACTAAGCGTATGCTATTGCTTTTTGGTGTGCCAGGGATGATTGGGTTTTCTGTGCAGTGCTGTATTGAATCTGGATGTGACGGAAGCATGAACTGCTGGAGCATTTGCTTAAAATAAGATTAGGTTTGCTGTGCAGTGTGCATCTAATCTGGATGTGAGAGAAGCTTGCACGACTGGAGTGTATGCTGTGGCTGTCAAGAGTCTGAGAGAAGATATGTTTGCTGTGCAGTGCTGTACCAATCTGGATGTGATGGAAGCTGGCACTGATGGAGCGTATGCTGTGGCTGTTTGGAGTGTCCAGGAAGATTAGGTTTGCTGTGTTTGTGCAGTGAGTGTTTTCAGTGTGAGAAAAGCTTGCACGGCTACAGCGTATGCTGTGGCTGTTTGGAGTGGAAGAGAAGATTAGGTTTCCTCTGCGGTGCTGTATCCAATCTAGATGTGAGGGAGGCTTGCACCGCTGCAGCGTGTGCTGTGGCTGTTTGGAGTATTACTGAAGATTAGGTTTCCCGTCCAAGACCCTATTCTGGATGTGAGGGAAGCTTGCATGGCTGCAGTGTATGCTGTGATTGTTTGCAGTGGAAGAGAAGATTAGGTTTTCTCTGCAGTGCTGTATCCAATCAGGATGTGAGGGAGGCTTGCACTGCTGCAGCGTGTGCTGTGGCTGTTTGGAGCATTACTGAAGATTAGGTTTCCTGTGCATGTCCCTATTCTGGATGGGAGGGAAGCTTGCACTGCTGCTGGCAGTCCGGAAGCCTCCTTGGAGTGCGTGGCAATCACTGCTGCTCCTTATTTTATAGCAGTTCAGATTGTAAGAGAAGCTTGACTCATGCTGTATGTTCTTTATTTGTTCTGGTTATGAGGGAAGTTTGGCTTTTTACTGTGGGCTGTGACGTGTATCGATGTGAGGAAGACATGTCCTGCTTTTTCTAGCCCTGCACCTGTTTAGGTCCCATGATACTCACATTGCCGTGGCTCACATTGTACCACTCTGTGTGTGAGTGACGCTTCAGTACTGTTGTGCTTTACCTGTTTCGGCTGCGAAGGACATTGAATTTTTCTGAAAATTCCATCTTGTGTATGCAAGTTATGAAGAAAACTTGCACTCGTGTCAGCCCTGTACCTAATTGTGGATATGATGAAAGCTTGCATTAATGCTGCCTGCACCTGTGCTGGGCATGTGGAATGCTTGCACTGCTGCTACGCCTGCACCTGTTCAGGATATGAGGAACTCTGCACCGCTGGTACAATGTCTGAACGTATTCAGGATATGACAAGCTTACACTGCTGCAGTCTGCCGTGTACCCAATCTGATTATGAGGAAAGCCCGTACTGCTGCTACATATCCTATATCTGTTGTGTGTGGGGAGGCTTGCATGGCTGCCATCATCTGTGTCTCTTTTGCTTTCTTGCCTTAAGTGTGCTGGGTATGCCCAGACGAGGGTCCCGGGTTCACTGTGCCACTGGATTCAAGCTAGCCTTGCTGATGAGGGGTGATGCCCCGAAACTGGTCCCAGGATGCTTGTTTCCAATCCAGGGAGAATCTAGCTTGGCAATTCAGTCTGGACTGTTCCCATGAGGCACAGGGTCTAGACTCTAGACTGATTCGCATGTGGCTGGGTCTAAACTGGGGTGAGCAAAAGAATGATGGATTTTACCAAAATCTATTGACTGGGGGAGAATGTTTGATTTACTCTGAAATCTGTCCATTTGTGTGTCTTTTCCATGGCTGCTGCCTGGCATGCACATGTTCAGAATACCAGGAGTGGTTGCAGCGCTGCTGTCGGCCCAGTACATCTTTGTTTTGAGTAAAGCTTGAACTGCTGCTGCCAGGCCTGCATTTGCTCTGGGTTTGGGGAAAGCTTGCACTGCTGCAGTATGCACTGTGCCTGTTCAAGATATGAGGAAACTTGTTTTGCTGCTCTGAGGCCAGTAATGGCTTAGGGTATGAGTAAAACTTGTACTGCTGCTGCGAGGCTTGTATCTATTCAGATATAAAGAAAGCTTTCACTGCTGCTGCAAGGCTAGTACCGGTTATGGGTCAGAGTAAAGATTGCACTGCTTCTGACAGGCCTGAAACTGTTCCGGGTATGAGTGAAGCTTGCATTGCTGCTGCCAGGCCTGTAACTGTTCTGGGTATGAGTGAAGCTTGCACTGCTGCTGGCAGGCCTTTAACTGTTCTGGGTATGAGTGAAGCTTGCACTGCTGCTGGCAGGCCTGTAGCTGTTCTGGGTATGAGTGACGCTTGCACTACTGCTGACAGGCCTGTATCAGTTCTGGGTATGAGTAACGCTTGCACTGCTTCTGACAGGCCAGTATCTGTTATGGGTATGAGTGACGCTTGCACTGCTGCTGCCAGGCCAGTATCTGTTATGGGTATGTTTAAAGCTTGCACTGCTTTTGGTAGGCCTGAAACTGTTCAAGGTATGAGTGAAGCTTGCACTGCTGCTGACGGGCATTTATCTGTTATGGGTATGAGTAAAGCTTGCACTGCTGCTGCCAGGCCTGTAACTGTTCTGGGTATAAGTGAAGCTTGCACTGCTTCTGTTAGGCCTGAAACTGTTCTGGGTATGAGTGAAGCTTGCACTGCTGCTGACGGGCATGTATCTGTTATGGGTATGAGTAAAGCTTGCACTGCTGCTGCCAGGCCTGCGACTGTTCTGGGTATGAGTTAAGCTTGCACTGCTGCTGACGGGCCAGTATCTGTTATGGGTACGAGTAAAGCTTGCACTGCTGCTGCCAGGCCTGTAACTGTTCTGGGTATGAGTGAAGCTTGCACTGCTGCTGACGGGCATGTATCTGTTATGGGTATGAGTAAAGCTTGCGCTGCTGCTGCCAGGACTGTGACTGTTCTGGGTAGGAGTGAAGCTTGCACTGCTGCTGATGGGCCAGTATCTGTTATGGGTATGAGTAAAGCTCGCACTGCTGCTGCCAGGCCTGTAACTTTTCTGGGTATGAGTGAAGCTTGCACTGCTGCGGACGGGCCAGTATCTGTTATGGGTATGAGTAAAGCTTGCACTGCTGCTGCCAGGCCTGTAACTGTTCTGGGTATGAGTGAAGTTTGCACTGCTGCTGACGGGCATGTATCTGTTATGGGTATGAGTAAAGCATGCGCTGCTGCTGCCAGGCCTGTGACTGTTCTGGGTATGAGTAAAGCTTGCACTCCTGCTGCCAGGCCTGTGACTGTTCTGGGTATGAGTGAAGCTTAACTGCTGCTGACGGGCATGTATCTGATATGGGCATGAGTAAAGCTCGCACTGCTGCTGCCAGGCCTGTGACCGTTCTGGGTATGAGTAAGGCTTGCACTGCTGCTGACGGGCCAGTATCCGTTATGGGTATGAGTGAAGCTTGCACTGCTGCTGACCGGCCTGTAACTGTTCTGGGTATAAGTGAAGCTTGCACTGCTGCTGCCAGGCCTGTGACTGTTCTGGGTATGAGTGAAGCTTGCACTGCTGCTGACGGGCATGTAACTGTTCTGGGTATAAGTGAAGCTTGCACTGCTGCTGCCAGGCCAGTATCTGTTCTGGGTATTAGTAAAGCTCGCACTGCTGCTGACGGGCCAGTATCCGTTATGGGTATGAGTAAAGCTCGCACTGCTGCTGCCAGGCCTTTGACTGTTCTGGGTATGATTGAAGCTTGCACTGCTGATGACCGGCCTGTAACTGTTCTGGGTATAAGTGAAGCTTGCACTGCTGCTGCCAGACCTGTGACTGTTCTGGGTATGAGTGAAGCTTGCACTGCTGCTGACCGGCCTGCAACTGTTCTGGGTATAAGTGAAGCTTGCACTGCTGCTGCCAGGCCTGTGACTGTTCTGGGTATGAGTGAAGCTTGCACTTCTGCTGACGGGCATGTAACTGTCTAGGTATAAGTGAAGCTTGCACTGCTGCTGCCAGGCCTGTGACTGTTCTGGGTACGAGTGAAGCTTGCACTTCTGCTGACGGGCATGTAACTGTCTGGGTATAAGTGAAGCATGCACTGCTGCTGCCAGGCCTGTGACTGTTCTGGGTACGAGTGAAGCTTGCACTGCTGCTGACGGGCATGTAACTGTTCTGGGTATAAGTGAAGCTTGCACTGCTGCTGCCAGGCCAGTATCTGTTCTGGTAATTAGTAAAGCTCACACTGCTGCTGCCAGGCCTGTGACTGTTCTGGGTATAAGTAAAGCTTGCACTGCTGCTGACGGGCCAGTATCCGTAATGGGCAGGTCAGTATCTGTTCTGGGTATTAGTAAAGCTTGCACTGCTGCTGACGGGCATGTAACTGTTCTGGGTATAAGTGAAGCTTGCACTGCTGCTGCCAGGCCAGTATCTGTTCTGGTAATTAGTAAAGCTCGCACTGCTGCTGCCAGGCATGTAACTGCTCTAGGTATAAGTGAAGCTTGCACTGCTGCTGCCAGGCCTGTGACTGTTCTGGGTATGACTGAAGCTTGCACTGCTGCTGACAGGCATGTAACTGTTCTGGGTATAAGTGAAGCGTGCACTGCTGCTGCCAGGCCTGTGACTGTTCTGGGTATAAGTAAAGCTTGCACTGCTGCTGATGGGCCAGTATCCGTAATGGGCATGAGTAAAGCTCGCACTGCTGCTGCCAGACCTGTGACTGTTCTGGGTACTAGTGAAGCTTGCACTCCTGATGACGGGCATGTAACTGTTCTGGGTATAAGTGAAGCTTGCACTGCTGCTGCCAGGCCTGTGACTGTTCTGGGTACGAGTGAAGCTTGCACTGCTGCTGACGGGCATGTAACTGCTCTGGGTATAACTGAAGCTTGCACTGCTGCTGCCAGGCCTGTGACTGTTCTGGGTATGACTGAAGCTTGCACTGCTGCTGGCAGGCCTGTACCAGTTCCGGGTAGGAGTAAAGCTTGCACTTGTGCGGTCATGCCTGTACCTTCTGGGCAGATCTGTCCCTAAATCGAATTTCAGGGACAGTGCCCTGGGCAGGTATAACATGTGGAGTTTGTTGTGTTCCCCTCAGAAGATTGGCGCCCTGAGCCCTGCACGCCCAAGAACGGCCCTGATTCAGGGTATGAGGAGAGCTTGCACTGCTCTGCCAGACCTGGACATCATGTGTTTGAGGGACACCTGCAAAGTGGCTAGTCTGTATTTTGTATGTTCACGTTGTGAGGGTAGAATGCTCTATTACTGTCTGTGTTGTACCTGTTCGGTGTAGGCAAAGGCTGCGCTGCTACTGCTTTCATGCGATGCGTAATATAATCTTGCACACCTTATCCTGTGCTCTACCCGTTTTCTTATAGAAGGAATGTAGCTGTGCCAGTTTTGAGTCCACAAACTATTTTTCCACCGCATAATCAGCGCACTTTTCAGAGACAGTGGCTCACACTTCCTGCTTCGCGGGAACGCTCGGTGCCTGCAGTGCTTCATCATTTTGGATGCTTGAGGGAGGTCTGCGAGCACGCACTGACGATTCACTATCCTACAGCGACGACAAAATTGCAACTTTTGATCCTGGAGATCACACAGTTTGTGTGCAAGGAGAGTCAGTGGACATCTCATCTCAAACACCGTCTAAAAACCTAAAACCCCCTTCCCCAGAGGCTGCAGTGTCCGGGCGGGCCATATGCTTAACTGTCAGGCAAGTTTTACGCAACCCTGCACAAAGCTAGGCGTGGGTAAACTGCGGAGTGTGAACAGGTGTGCATGGTCACCCGGCAGCGAGCATTTGATACCCGAGACCAAGAAGCCAAGAACGGGTAAAACCAGACCTGTCTGCAGCTTTGACATCCAAAGTGTTAAGAAAACCCTGGAAGGCAAAAGGGCAGGTGACTGTCAACTATAAAAACAAAAGAAAAGAAGAATGCTTCACAGCGAATAACACGAAACCGGCCCAGAGCAAATGAGGATCCTTTTACACTTCCTCTCACTCCACACCTAGCCGATACTTCCGGCTCCTTCAGTTTCAACCAGGCAATTTGTATACTCCTACAGGCAGCCAAGGCGAGGTTTGCTCGCCTCTGACGTAGTGCGGTAAGGGCGTGACTAGTGAATGAGGAGGTCACAGAAGTAGCCATTCCCGGCCGGTATCTGGGTGATGCACTGCCCTTGCTGACATTTGAATAGGAGACAAGGCGCACACACACAGCAGGCTTGAGTTCACTGCACCAGGTGCGGCTCTAGGCTCATGGTGGCCCTGGGCAGGGAGCGTAGGTAAGGGGCCCTGGAAGAGGGGGTCCGGGCGGGGCGGAGTGCGGAGGACAGGGAAGAGGGGGGGGGGGGGGTCAGGGTGTTTGGAAGTGGAACAGAGCCAGAGGCCGCCAAATTCCTGCCAGGGGCCGTCACGCAAATATGTATCCATCCTCAGAGGATTATTATATTATGGATATATATTGGCGTGCTGGCCCTGTGCAGGTGCACAGCTTGCACATGCCTAAGGCCGCCCCTGACTGCACGTCCACCACACTTGAATGCTACCAAAACCGCAAAGGGTCTAATATGGTAAAAGTTGTTCAAAGAACAGTCGCTGGCCCAGCCCAATCAGCCTTCAGAAACACTCAGAAGGCTGGTCCTCTCCTCACAAATAATGTTCCAGGGAATGATTTAACCCAAATCTCTTGACTGGGGGTGAATGTATGATTTATTCAGCATTCCGTCCATCATTTGTTTGCGTGGCACCAGGGTCATTCTATGACAGATAGAGAAAGGTAAAACAGGTAGCAGAAAGAGTACGATAGCAAAACATGGACTAAATGAGAACTTAGAGCTAGAAAAGAGCCAGCATAAGCTAGATAAAGACACAGAAAGAGTATGGTGGAATGAAAGAGGCACGGAGGTGGAATCGAAACCTGGTCATTAGTAACCACACCATTTGGCAGCATACGTGGCAAGTTACCAAGAAAAACTTACGGCCCAGACCCTGTGATTATGGTTTTATTGGTTATTTATTTATTTTACAAATTAAGCAGGGGTGGAGAATTTGTAAGGTCACACCAACCTGATCAAGCCCATAAATGCTGCAACAAGGGAGCTAGTAGGATTTTACTACTACTACTCCTGTGTGTGGTTGAGCGACAGCCCCAAAGTTAGGGAGGGGTGGAAAATTGAAATGGATCCTGTTAAAAATATAAATAAATTAAAAAAAAACTGTCTGACAATCCGGGAAGGAGAAACAAGGCCTACCCCCGCCCGCTGCCTACCTCCGTTTCCTCTGCTTTCTGAAACAATGCAAGCGTCCAGCAGCAGCGGCCATTGTTAGTCAGACAACGGCTACCTCGACCTGGCGCTGCCGCCTGGCCCCCGAGGAGGATGAACGGATACACGAGGCTCAATAACACACGTGCAGGCTGCCGTATTCACCTCAACAAAAGGCTTCTGTGTACCTCGTGCAATTACAAACAAAACCGGAACAGGCCGCACTTCAAGAGAGCCTCGCTGTGACACCGGTGCGTGCAGGTTCGGCCTGGTGCAGAAAACAGAGGCGTGTCCCCACAAGGTGAGCAGAGAGGGAGTTTGCAGGATAAGGGCCCAAAACCTGGGTGGGTAAATGCCCAGGAGCGTCCCCCTCTCCAGCCCCCCTGCCCCCTCTCCCCCCCGTGTTTCTCACAACACTGCCTTTGGTAGTAAGGTATGCTTCCCGTTTTCATCTTTTAACGTTTATTTTAATTGCAGCACTGCAAGATTAGTATTTCATTTATTGCTTTTGTGCATCCCAAGACAGCCAAGAAGATGGCTTCAAAGCACTTTGAAGGGACGGGATACAGAAAATGTGAAGTAAGACATGCCACTAAGGTAACATTTTCAATAAATCAAAGGGTCTTAAGGCATGACGGTAGAAAGTTAAAGATCTTCTTTTCATTTTAAATGTAAAAGAGAACACGCTCCAAACAGAAGGGTGCCCAAATCACTTACTAAATGTTTTTGATCGTTACAAACAGAATTAATTTGTGTACTTCCTAGTGTGGTCTCATCTAACAATTTTAAGATTTAACTAGCGTTTGCTCACCAACGTTTGGTCAGGATCTCAGCTCAGTAAAGAGGACTCACTTCTGCATATGATTTTGGTATGAACCTTGGAATGAATAAATACATCTCAGTGATTGGTCCAGATTGTGTAACCAGGCCCAGAACCAATCCTCTCCTAGGTCTGGATCCCTGCTTGAACTTTACAGGCACCTGCTTTTTGGGAAAGACCCACTTTCCATTTGGGCCAGTCTGCCTCTGTCAAATACAAGGGTCTGGCCAATATTCTTTTACAGACGCCCAATGGCGTCATCAAACGCAAGTCATCCAAAGGATTTAATACAGAAATTCCTTTGCTTCACAAATGAAATAAGTTGGTTTGTTTAGCCTACTTTAGGAGCATAACAAAAACAAAACACCCACTGGGCGCACACAACTAACTTTTCAATACCCGGCCATCTAGGCTACTTACCTAGGGTGTGCCGTAAACCAGTGTAGTATTGCGAAACTATGCCCCCCTGCAGAAAGTGAAGAGGGGCCAGAGCCTCCCGTACCTCACAGATATTCTTTGGCTAAATGGGGTTCCCTTAAAGGGTTGAGGGGCCACCTTGCAGTGCAGGGGCATGCATTCCATCCTTGTCAGTCATTCCTTGCACACCCATACAGCGCTGTTGCCAAATTAAAGAGTGGGACCTCGAGATTGGGATCAATAACAGCTTTGCATTGCGAAGCTGGGTCCCATGGCTTTTGTTGGCTTAGGACTCAATCATGGGGCAGCAATTGAGATGAAGGCCCATGCCACATCTGAGGGCACAACCTGTGAGGGCTGGTGCATACCACCACCCACGCTCCACGGCCAGGTTCCATATTCAAGGCGCCACATCGAAGACACAGAGTACTTCCCCTTCTGCCCTTATAACGCATTCAGAAAGTGAGGACTGCCTACATGGAGTGCTCTCTCCTGTGGAAGTTTTGTAGGTTCTATTGTGGTATGGTTCAAGGTGGGCTGCCTTCTCTCTGTGGCTACCAAGCAATGGTGCGGGATGTTAAAAGTGTATCTTGGTGAAATATACTCTCATTGGCAGCGAGGTTTGGGCTCTCGTGTGACCAGAATTCCTGGAGCCCTTCAAGTGAAATGTCCCCCTCAACATGACAGACACTCTCTGCTCACCGAAGGCATTGAAGAAGTCCTCATCAAAAGTCCTCCCTGTGTGGTCCAGCTCTGTGACTCGGATCTCTGCTTTCCAGTGGTCTCGGAATCTATGGGGTACTTCCAACAGGTGGCCCCGTTGTTGGTATAAGGGACATAACTGGTCCCACCTGCTCAACAGCAAAAAAATGTACCTTCAGGAGCAATTCAAAAGCGAGGCGTGTCTTTAGAAGAACCTCACTTCTGTTTTAATTTAAACAGTTTTTTAATACATTAAATATATAAATAATTTAAGACAAATATTCCTTTAGGCGCCATGCACCTAAACACAGGGCATTATTGGGATTCACCCATCATGCCCATGCCAGTGTTCACGGGTAGCGCCTGCCCCTTCATCTTTCGAGGCCTATGCAGGGCTTCTGATTCTAGTAGGTGCACAGCTATTGCCACTACAATAAATAGTGGCACATGCCCCAGAGGTGTAAAGGGCACTTGGTGCGTATGGGCCCACACCGGTGGAGGCGGTGCCCATTTCACTACCTCGCATTGGGGCGGATGGTACCCACGCCGTGCCAAAGGTTGTGTGCACGCACACTTAGGCCTGGGCCTGGCATTGGCACACAACTATATTGACGCATGATCCACCGGCCTTTGACGTAATTTCCAGAGTAGCGGCTACAGAAGAGGAAACGCTTTTGCTTGGCGACTTGTCTTGTTCAGGAGTGCAAGTTGAGCCTGTTTGGTCCCAGGAGGATGGAGGGGAACTTGGCCCACGGCATTTAAATAACATGAAGCCGATCAGACAAAATGGATTGACATTTGTGGGACACCTCCAGAAATCCCGAGGTGAGGATTTCAATTTGCTTACAATGCTTTTCACCTGCCTCGATGTAAGGCTGTGGCCGGGTGGGACATGCCGCTGGGTAGTGGCGAGAGCCTTTGTTTATCCGGAAGGAGGCAACAGCAGTGTTGTCCTGTGCCCTGCGGCGGGCCGGGCTGAAAGGTCACGTTAAGACGAAACCTCATTGTTCTCCTTGTTTCTTCCGTAGTACAAAGCAGCCTCCCGCGGCACCGGGATCACTAGCAAACCTGGACTCTGGAGTCACTGGTTTTCCTTCCTCCACCCCCATGGATACAGGCAAGGCGCACGTGCACGCACACAGAAAAGGCGCGTCACAGTGAAAGCAGGTCAAGCACACACAGAACAATGGGCCCAACCTTTGCACAGGGAAACCAGGTGCACCCAGAAACAAGCAGCAAAAGGAAAACAAGGCAGGCCAGGCAAACAAAGCAACAATGGGTCTAACCCATGCCAGGGAACACTGGGCACGAAACCATCTCACAGAACTCGTGCAAAACAAACAAGATACGAGATGACCCAAGGTGCACACTGCGAGATTAGTCGGAGAGAGAGAGGCTTGAAACACATTCACACTAGCCAGAACTAAAGAAGCAAAGCAAAGTCAGGAAGGCCACAACACAGACTCGCACATAACTCACCCCATGCCCTGGTATAAGCAGGCCAGGTAGAGGTCACCACAATGGGCTGACACCAAGTCAAGAGAACAGTAAACTATAGCAACAATTCGACAACCCAAAGAGAAGGCAGGCGAGGTTCACACACCAACAATGGGCTGAACTATGCCAAAGCAGACTTGCTAGGGTAAAATGGCAACAACTGGCTGAAGGCAAGCTACTCAAGCGCACAACAGCTGGATAAACCCAAGGAACGCAAAATGAATAGGCCGTTACTTACTGAAAGACCAGAATGAGAGACACAGTATATATATATATATATATATATATATATATATATATATATATATATATATATATATATATATATATATATATATTTTTTTTTTTTTTAAACAATATTACAGTCGGAGAGGACACACAAAGCAACATTGTCCCGTCCTAAAGTACAGTCGGAAAGGACAAAGAAGCATGCTTGTGTGTCTGTACCCACAAATAATGACAGAAATGCATCTACAATATTCCATGTCACAGTAAAAGCAAGTTGGGCACCCATGACAACAATGGGTTGAGTCAAGACAGCCTAAAACACAGCAAGAGTAGGCAAAACTAGAGCTAAGCATGAAAGTCACCAATGGCAACAATGGGCAGCAGACTAAGCAGAGGGTGGCCAAGTTAACATGGCAGCAATTGGTAAAGCCCAAGGAGAGGAGGCCTGGCATAAACCATAACTATCTGTTAAACTTTGGTGACAACAATTTATGCACAATATATATGAAAGTATCCAAACCCAAGGAAAAATAGGAGCCAACAGCAACAATATGCAAAAATTGACATAAAAGGATGCAAGGCATTAAAAAAACCTAAGGCTAAACCAAGCCAAAGGAATGTAAGGAGGAGGCAGGAGACAGGCCAATCTAATCAGATGCTGTTCTAGGATGGACACATTTGGAAAGTCCCCCCAGATATACCGAAAGGCTCTGCAACACCATACTATTGGCAACATATACGACATACAAGAACACATTAAAATAACAAGACTGCTTCTATAGTTATTGTATAAGAATGAATGCTTGAAACCTCTACAGCAGCTGCAACACCCTTGTCGGGCCCAATGATAAAGCATGCCACCGACCAGGTCGGTGGGTGAGGGCTTTATAAGGAAAACAGTGCTTTTTTCCTTATTATTATTGTCTGACGTACCAGAGTCTTCTATACTCTCCCTAAACTAGCTAGTCCTCATTGATCTATACCTATTACTATAACTAACATGCTGATATTTACATTAGAATGCAAAGACCACCCCTGAGGACACCAGCTAAAGTGAGGGATCAGCCCGTCAGATCTCCTGAGATAATGGGTCAATCAGACCT
The DNA here is from genome assembly GCF_964263255.1 of Lissotriton vulgaris. NCBI lineage: Eukaryota > Metazoa > Chordata > Amphibia > Caudata > Salamandridae > Lissotriton > Lissotriton vulgaris. Next base: position 915,568,950 of record NC_141695.1, read on the forward strand.
GGAGCAGTTTAACCACAAGGCACCAGAAGGAAGACCATCGAAAGAGGACTTATGCAGGTGAACAGCCCAAGAAGAGGCTCGCTTGCTTCCTCCATGCCCAGAGGGACATGGGCCCACAGACTCCTTTCAATAAATTAAACATATCTGGTCACAGTCACCTACACCCTTGGTCTTACCAGGATGAAGATGAGCTTGAGCCCATGAAAGTCTACCTGTCTACTGTGGGCACATCACACTTCTACACTGCTACACTCCTTGAAACCCTGAACACTGCCAGGCTATGGTGATACCAAAAGATCCTTCCACTGGTTCCAGCATTAGTAAACTGTGCCAGGTCCTGGTCTGCCGGCAGCTTCCGGATTGACAGTCACAGGGGACCCTAAGGCAGAAAAACCTTATCATGGAAAGCCAGAACAAATTAAACCTTTACCTGGCCCCTTAAACATGAGGTGGTCAACAGCCCAAGGACCCCTGGGAAGTTGGAAAATATCAACCAGTGCTGGTAGATTCCAAGAGAGAGACTATATGCTGCCACAGTTTTCTTAGCCCAAACAGGGCTCCATAAATGTTAGCAACGTCCGGCTAAAAGTTAAAGAGATACGCCCTTTTTTCATTCTCCTTTTCCCAATCAAGACTTAAAGGTGACTGAAGCTCTGAGTCCCCCTTAAGGAGCCGAAGAGCTGATGGCAAACATCAGGACCCTGATGAGCAACTTTTTACATTGACAGTGTAAAATTGACCCAAAATGTTTGGGAAATGCTTGTTCATTGTCAGCATTTCAATAGAATTTCCAGAGGAGTTTGCATGGTCCTATCCTACTATTATACTTACTGTGCTAGATTTCATGTAACTGTGTATTCACCAGTGCAAAGTCAAAGTAAAACTTGTCCATTCTAGGCACAAAAGCAAACCTCATGACTTCACAAGGGCTGACCACAAACCCGGTCCTTCAGAAGCTGCTCAAAGTTTCCCCTTGGATTAACTTTGTCAAATCGTTTCAATAGATGCTAGCTCCCACCTTTGTGTAAACTGAGGGTGAACATAGCACCATCGAACCACGACTATAGTTTTTTTTCTTGCTATGCAGTGAAATGTTTAATTGTTCTATCTGAGCGTTAATCCTAACATTTTCAAACCACTAAATCTAACTTGATGTTTACCTTTATTGATTGCCTTAACTATGTTTCATTAAGTCCGGAGCCAACTTGCACACTGCCTCCTAATGCAGATTCATAGCAATCCACTGGCTATGGGCCAGGGCAGGTCGGTCACGCATGGCAAAAAAGTAAAAACCATATATAGAAAAATTAGCCAAATGATTGCCATGCCCCAGCAAATGTATGACAGGAGCACATGCCACCAATTTGCAGCAACGAAGGCAAGCAAGCTACAAACAGCAACAGTGAAAACACAAAAGGCAGGTCAGGCCAGCAGACTCAATGTCTCAATGTCAAGAGCAATATTCAAGCACCATAGTGGCAACTACCCCATGGTGGAATCCTGTGGACAGGTAGGTGGTGATAAGGTTCAGGATTAAGATCTGCCACATGCCACCCCAAGCCAAAGAGAGAGATAAAGATCTAATGCCATACATGAACACCAACAAATTTGCAGTCAAATCTATTCTTACTGAATTTTGAATTTTTCTTAGCCATCTTTCCAAGCCATCTCTTAGATCCCAATACTCATCCCATATCTCAAATGTAGACGCTCCAGTTCAAACTGCACCTCTCTCACAGTGACTCATTCTGGTGCATATCAACATCTGTAGAACATCAAGATAACCTGACCAAGCATGAGCCACCACCATCAGCCAACCCTGCCTTACGTTAACGTTACCTGACGATAACCAACATCGCCAGACCATTGCGCAACACTGGCTGATCATAGTCTTAACAGACACCGTTGCAAGCCGGACCATCAGCTTTGTTAAAACACTGGTCATTCCAACCTCAACATTGGCCCCACCAATTGTAAGCATGCATTGATATTGTAATACTCATTGTGGCATAAAATAGAATTCTCATTTTGGTGACTTTCTCTTCATTTATAAAGAGCACAATTCTTTGCATAAGGAGCTTTTCCAAAAATCTGCGATGGTTTCTGTCAGCATCGGTTGCGTTGGAGTTTACTCTGGTGGCAGGCCTTTTGCAATCTATTCTCATCAATCACCATAGTAGGCCAATCTCCTGCATATTTTTGTGTAGAATGTTTAAGGACTGCGCTGCCTTTCTGTAAATAGGTTTACGAATCCTGACCACCCTTCCCCAAAACTATAATAAAATAGAAAGCAAACCTGGTATATTGCATTTCCACCAGCGGCTAAAAATTCTGAAACGCTGTGAAATTATGAAGGTGCACTTGTGCAATATCTCAACAATATTACAGGGCCCACAAAACTCTGCAGAACAATAAAGCGGACATTATAAAACATAAGGCCATCTACAAATTGCTCTGCCTCAGCCTAAAAGCAGCCAGTACCAACATGATTGCGTACTTGAATGTACTGCATCCTTACATATTCTTAAGCAGAATTGATGAGCCCGGGCTGATTCGAATCGCTCTCCGCAGCAGGCACATGAACCCACGGTACTATACCGCGAGCTCCAGAAGGGTGGTTGCAGGGAGAAATAAATGAAAACAAACGGCTGCTGCTCCCTGCGGGTCACCGTAATGCAGGCTGACGGCTGATACACTCTCTGCTGCAGCGGCTGCAAAGTGCTCCGAGCACGGCTGCCGCACCCGCTCCCGTGCACCGCCCCCGCTCCCTCCCTCCCACATCTCAAGTAAAATAGATCAATGTCTAAATTCTTTCTGACACTTCTCATCAGCTTGGTTTATGGATTTCCTGCTGATACAGGACTCGCCTGGTTTACGCTCCCCTCCCTCGCCCAATCGCCGGTGCAGTCCACTGCGCTCCCAGGTCCAGCTCACAAGCAACGCCTCAAATCCTTAAAATGGCCTCTTCGGTTTCTTATTATTTGCCACCGTTTTCTTGCTCATTTAAATTCATTCATGCATTTATCATGTCTGTATGTCAAGCTAACATAACAGTGGGTTAAGGCGTTTGCTGCAGAGAACTGTGCGCAACCTGTGGGATGTGGGTGCAAGCGCCAGAAGGGCCAACCCAGAATTTCATTTGCCTGAGGTCGATAAAATGAAAACCTAACGAGAGGCCCATTTTCGAAGCATATTGCGTCGTAACTCATTGTTCTGCTTATTGGCGTGACTATGACATCATTGCTTCTGGCAGCGCGAGACCGGTCTTCCTTGGGTACCTTTTAGCCGGTCCCTAAAGTAGGGGCATCACATTAGCAGAGTTATTTTTTAAACCTCAAGATCTTCTAAACCAGAAGGGCGTTTGACTGGTCCCCAGAATCCTGTGGCGAGGGGGTCTGACTCTTGGCATGATTATTTATGAAAAAAATGAACATATTAGGGCACCGAAAATCATTTCAAGGCAGAAATAAACAGGAAGCCCCACAAGTGCAAGAACAAACAAATCGACGATTTCCATAGATTTGCATAGATTATGGAGCGCTGGAAAACATGCCTGGCTCATTTTGGAGACGGGCGCATGCTGCCTCCTCCCAGCTGATATCTGGCCCACACACCCAAGCTCCCCCATTACCCATTCCGCCTCCCAGTCAGGGGTGGGGTGGTAGGCGGTTGTATGGGGGAAGGGGGGTCAGTAAATATTGTGCCAATACCTTTAATTGCGGATGCTTAGTGGTGACAGAGCGAGCAGGGCTGAGCATTCTCTGCGCATTAAGTGCCGCCCGGACCCATCAAAAACCGCCTAATCCCTGGGAAATGGCCGGCCGGGGTGGAGCAGGGAATGCATTACCAAGGCCCGGCTTCTATTATTAATGGAGCCGCGTGGAGGAGTACACAGGCCCGGCTGATTAATCTCACCATTAAGTAAAGTAGAACGGCTTTTCCGGCCTCCATCAAGGGGCTCTCCTCACGACATCTCGCGACCCATCCGAGGCTTTTTGGTGACGTGGGACACGGAAGCGAGCAGATACTGGGCATCTGCCCCAGTCCGGTGACGTATGTAAAACCCAGGGCCATGCCTGGACAATCGCTGGGCCCATAGATGCATTAAAAGTAAGACTGGTTCCGGAGCCATCCTTTCTCTGATCTCGGAATGTATGTGTACAGAAGAGTCCACACAGCACATCGGTGGTCCTGCAATACGGTAAACATGTAACTGGCCTATTTTAAAAGACATGCCAAGCAGTGCCTTTTTAATCAACTACAACCTGGAGATTTACAGTGCACAAATCAAAACTACATATATGTGCAGCGTCTTACACTGAAACCCATCGTGGCTGAAAGTTGACATGATGCATTATCTGCACCAAAGGCCCCCTGTCATAATTCACACAACAGGAAAAAAAAAATGTTTGAAGCCCCAGCTCGATCATTATAGAAATATGGTGCCTGGTCCAGCAATCTATTACACAAAATACCCACTGCCAGCGAGTTCTCTGGAACAGAAAAACTCGAACACAAGATAGCCTTTCCGAGCTTCTCAAGGTGCCCCTGCAACTTAGCCCGCACAAGTGACCTCAAGCCGAGTCCAGCTATGTACAAAGACATAGACCATCCCAGGCCAAGATCTGCCCAACAATATCCTGACAGACTGGAAGGGTGTCCAGGCCTACCAGTCCCTCCAGCAACACTGAAACGCACAGGCTGCAGCGCCTGAGCATCTCAGACCCAGAAATGTTACGGCCTCGAGCTGGAAGCAGGTGACACCGGCTCCCTGGGTCACAAGAAAAGGAAAACGAAGCCAACTCCGAGAAAAATAATGTGAGAATAGTTGGTCTGCATGATATGCGGCTGTGTCCCATCTGCTCTTATGTGCCCCAGTTACAAAACAGGCGATTTCTACACAGATTCTCTGCATGTATCAAACAACGCCAAATGGCAAGCACATCTCACCAGCTGTACTGCTTGAAATGAGTTAAAAATAATGTACTTCATCTACAGTAATAGTTCAGGGTTAGCCTCCAAAGGAGGGCAACAAATATCATCCTATTGGCCAAATATATGCCCAAAAGTTCGGGACCGGTCTTGACACACATCCAAGTCACTAGGAGTGCCGCGGTCACCAGCACGGTGGCGATGGAGACATTGCGCCACTTGCTGCACATGCAGTAAGAGGGACAGATGACCTCACGGGGCGCGGTCCAGCATATGCAGTAAGAGGGACAGATGACCTCACGGGGCGCGGTCCAGCATATGCAGTAAGAGGGACAGATGACCTCTCGGGGCGCGGTCCAGCATATGCAGTAAGAGGGACAGATGACCTCTCGGGGCGCGGTCCAGCATATGCAGTAAGAGGGACAGATGACCTCACGAGGCGCGGTCCAGCATATGCAGTAAGAGGGACAGATGACCTCTCGGGGCGCGGTCCAGCATATGCAGTAAGAGGGACAGATGACCTCTCGGGGCGCGGTCCAGCATATGCAGTAAGAGGGACAGATGACCTCACAGGGCGCGTTCCAGCAGATCGGTAGTGCTGGTGTGCACCCTTTCCATACCCATTGCAACGCGTGCCACAAAGCACACAGACTACCACCCCCCTCTCCTCGCACTTTTGATTCCTGCAATCCCATTTCCCGTGAAGGATTAGAGCACAGCTTTACTTGTATCAAAAGGCGTCTGAATAGGTCTCAGATCCCTTGACAAGAGGGGAGACGGTGATAGGCAGAGGGTGATGGCATTAAAGAGCGAAGGCTGAGAGGATAGAACTGGGGAAGAGAAGCGGGCAGTGGAGAAGCCAAGAAGAAGGGATTTTAAAAGACGGGGGAGTGTTATATTCTTGTCTTATTTCCGCTTTTGTGTTCCATCTCATCTGTGGGTGTTCATGTGCTCATCATCTTTTAGGTATATTTTACAATGCATAATATAGTTTGCAATTTCATTGATTTTCGTTGATAGTACATTTTTTGGTTATAGGTTGATAATGTATCAATAGTTCATGATAGTTAGAAACCACAATTTTTAGACAAATGTTAAGGGAGATATCACACATTTATATTCACACCTTACATCACAGATCAAAGGGCTCATCTTTTTCTCATAATAATAGTGAGAAATATTAAATAAAGTGAGTGCCTCTCAATGAGAGAGAGGCTTCAGGCATCCCAGAAGGAACATCTATAGCAAACAGTCTGCATCAAGGTCTCCTACTGGCACTTGCTGCCTGCTTCTCCTAAGGACAGACAAAAATTAGATAAAGATTAACCTTATCTCCAGGCAGGCTGCGGACTGGAAAAATCTGAACTATAATTTGTTTATGTTATTTGGACATTTCCTATTTCATTGTGCCCACCCCTCATTTTAGAAGGGAAGCTTTGGCCACAGAGAGCAAGCTTACTTTTTCAGGATCAATTTTCCACCCTGACGTAGCTAGATGCGGCAAGAGGGGTGGCCGAGTACATTCAGAGTCGAGATCAGCCCTCACTTACTTGGGCTAACAAAGAACTGCATACGCCTTGCCATTCTTTATTGTGTATCATACCTGGGATTTCGGGAAAGAGAAAATAATCTAAAGCTCACTCAGACCACAATCCGTCTTGTGTAATGCATTCAGCTATGATAATGAAGACGCGATAACCTTCAAAGCAGTGTATTTTTAATCTGGCACTTGGAGAAGCACGCAAATGCCTTAAAATCTAACATTTTTCAACGAAGGACAAAGGCCCATATTTTTTATGTGATCTATCTATCCTATAAGGATTTCCGTCGTTCCCTTAAGTTCTCATTTCTTTCTCAAGTTATAGTAAAGTTTTTGCAGCCTATAATCATAGAAGACATCAGAACTCCAATCTTTGGGGTTCTTCAAGACAATAGGTACCCCAAAATTGTCTCTCCGTGGTCTTTTAGAGTAAGAAGCCACTCCTACTCTTGACCGCTGGGTCCACACTCCTAGCAGTTCAGTTAGTTGCTCATCAGGAGTGATTTCTTTTTCACCTGTTTCAGGTTAAAATCCAGTGACAACTCCCCTCCCTAAGTATTGGGGATTCTTTTATTCCACAGAGTTGATAATGAGCATTGAAATGATTGTGAATCAAGACATGAGCACAATACACATCACAGCCTCTTCTACTTTTTCTTAGTGATTGTGAGGACATTTTTTTAGGAGAACATTGAAAAATGGAGGATGTATACTGCTGCGGGAAAACAAAATGGTCAGCCCTGTCCACCGACATTCAGTGGGACTGGCCTTGCTGGGATGCAAAAAGGTTTCCACCAACTGCCACACCAGAGTGATAACAGTTTGGTAGTTTGGGTTGCTGGAAACGCCAGGATGTCAGGGAGGGTGATGCAGGCAAAGCCACATCAACCCGTACAATACACTAACCTTGTACAGAAAGGGGAAATTACCATAATTGTCAGTCCCAAATTAAGTGGCTTATACCCAATGATTGAAATTTGCAATTTTTTTCTGATTGGCAGTGGAATACGAATTTAAGTTGGAATCCAACTATAGCACTTTGTAGAAAGTAATTGTCGCAAGACCCATGTGAAGTATGCATTGCGCCTTCCTAGGTGCATGCTGACCAAATAAGCACACATGGGCGTTGTGGTGTTGTACTGATTATTGTCTAACATAGAAGGATTGTAAGGCCCATGAAGTTCCCAATCTTAAAGAAAGTAGCGAGCCTTGGCTTTCCTACGCAAACCAATATTGAACTTCCTTGTCAATAACCAGTGGTTTAAAAGTTAGGACTTAAAAATGTGGTATTTAGTTGGCTCGCCAGTAAACCCCTCTGCACCATGGTGTTGGAAGGGTGTTGACCAATAACAGTAGATTCGGAGATATCAGTACAAAAAATAGCAAAGTGTGCATCTGAAAAGCTACTAGGTCACATAATTTCAGCACTTTGTACAGCTCTGGGCCTAACTATTGTGTGACTATTTCATAGGAAAATATTACTGCCCCCCTCTTCCCAGGGGCAAAACCCTAACAGATGCTCAAAATACTCTTAAAGTCAGTCAACACTATTAATGCTCAGAACAGTCAATGGTAGAATCATCAGTTTTATACATTCTCATTTTTACTGTTTGCCATCTACTACTTGGTTATTAAAGTGCTTTTCCCCCAAAACGAATTACCAGGCATATATCCGTCTCACATTGTGATGATATATTCTGTGTTATAGTATTATCATAATGTAATATATTTGGTCACAATCTTCACTATGCCGTTCAAGATGTTAAGCCTTAATTACTCGATCAAGTTACTCCAGAGGGTCAGAGAAGCTTTGAAGCCCAGATTTCTGGCCCAGTTAGAATACCCAGGACCCTGGCCAATAGCTAACAAGTGCAGGCTCCACTTTAAACTGCTAGCTGGTCCCCACAGATTCAAGGGTCTGGGAGAAGTCTATAGAGTGTGCATCAAATATCCAGAAGGAAAAAAGGAGACATTATTGTAGTGTTTATAGTGAACATTCCAATCCAAAAGACAGTGTTGTGATGAGACAATCACACTTAACACAGTCTACTCATTGGTCCAGATATCATTGCAGACAGTTCAAAGGAACCACTCAGAACTTGCACTGGCTAGAGATAAGCTCAAGAATCAGGACTCTACGCCAGAGTCACATCCGCGTGGTGTACAACGAACAGGTGAGGATTGGAAATTGTACCATCACTTGTGGCTCATGGCATGTTAAACTTTTGGTCAATCCATGTTCTTTTATTCTCCCCTGAGCACCTGAGCATCAAGGTGCTGTGTGATAGAGCTGGTCAGACTCTTGTCCCCTCAATTTCAGTAAGTAGGATTTAACATTCTTTGCCCTTTCCAGCGCTTTGAAAATGACAGTAATTTGCAGCACTGTGAAAAATTGCAAACTTAAACATCCACCAAGGTAGCACTTCCTGTGCAGACAGCTAGAGAGTCAAAACTGGATAATCTAAAGCGAGAAAGTGACTAAATATTCATATTTATAGCTCAAGTGGACCGTGATAGTCAGAAAGAGTTCAGACATTTGCATATAGAATGCGCCCTTATGTGGAAAGGTAGCTGCCTTAATGCAAAGAGGCTGCAAAAAACACATTTTATATTCAAATATTTAAATAAACCACTATCCTTTTCTGAACTCGCTGCAAGGGAGCGTGAAAGGAGTCAGGAAGGTCATTGAAGTACTCATTGGGGAGGGAAGCCGGAGGGGGTTATGATGATGTGTTGTGGGGCTGGGGCAGGAGGGAAATGACAAGACTAGCATCCATGAACTAGGGTTGCAAATTGTTCCCGAGTGGCTCGACTGTGTTTTCCAACTTGCTGTCCTTGTGAGGGCTAGGGTGGCCCAGTGGATACCCACATTGTGTTCAAACACGGCATGGGGGAAACACTTGCAGAGTTTAATATTTGTAAATGAGGTAAGCTAATGCAGCCCTGGAAGAACTTATTAAATGTCATTAAATAAATCCTAATTTAAAAAAAACTAGAGAACTAGCCGTTGGGCACCAACAATGTGCTATGTATTAGCCAATCATAACCGCACTAGATGCAAGTGCGCTTGTTTGTAGGACAGTTTTCAGTCGTACTGGGACACCTGGGCCTATGAACATTATCAGCTCAATGAAATGAGCTCAGAATGCTCATAAGCTTATAACAAACTTTGCATGTTAGAGCAGAGACCATTTGTTGTTTGCAGAACACAAACTATCCATAGGATCTGTTGGTATGATAGCAGCGCGCCATTTTTTCAGGTGAATCAATCTTGCCAAATTATTTTTGAAGATTTAAAATATGTGGTAGCTAGTAATGTAGCTATATTAACGGCCCACTGAACAGTCTTCCTTCGTGAAGCAACCTCTTAAGAAGGCTTATAACACTGGTGTCCGTAGGTGAAAATGGCAAACAGGCCACTCCTCCGTGAAACTGTAAAAATAAAAAAAGCAGGAAAAAGTAATCTGCAGCTATGTTCTTACGGGATAAACCTCTGCAGAAACGTTCATATAGTGGGAGAAGTTGTCCTTGAAACTGCATTATAAGAAACCGTGTCCCTTGTCCAGAGGGAAATCGTGCAAACTTCAAAACTTTACAATTTCACAGTGTGCAAAAGTTGCCAAACACACAACTTCGATGGTGGAAGTTTTATTTTTGTACACAATCCACATGTGTTTATTGTTAGAGTGAATTAGCACTTCATTGTTGCCTTCTATTTATGAGCAGCCCTGCGCTTTGCGCGTGCAGCAGCTACCACCACAGGGAGGGCGAGTGATCACCACCTGGGGAAGGCTCGCCGCCATCTTGGTTTCACCGGAACATTAAGCCGTGTTCTTTCTTGCAGTCGTCATATGACTGTTCTTCAGGCGAGTGAGAAGCCTGGACATACTTCATTCGATGTGCCAGCCCCAGGGGGACTCAGGCGAGAAATTTCCACTTTGAAAGCCAGGCCGCATAAGGACAAAGGTTGCATTTACACAAGGAGGTTGCAACAGGCAGAAAGCCACGCCAAGACAAAGTAAACACCGAAAGTGGCACTGCAGACGGGCTGTGCCAGGGTAGCCGGTAACCATGGACACGCCCCCTCCCGCTCCGACCCACATGATACTGCAGTGCCAGCACACAGAAAACTGTCAGGCACCCTGGTCTCCAGTGTAGGGTGACTAGGCGTCCTCGTTTTGCCAGGAGGGTCCCTGTTTTTAACTAGCTGTCCCAGCAAATTTTAAGAAATTTAGCTAACATCCCGGTTTTTCGAGAGGGTCGACTGAAAACGGTGGGAGGTGTTTTTTATGTTTTACAAAACAGGGATTGTTAGCAGTTGTTTCAAGAAAGCAATTTAATTAACAGGCAAGCTACTGGGCTTAAAAATTGCATTTTATGTATGTTCTTACTGCATGTTCTGTAATTCTCTGCTGAGGAGCGCGTTCATCGCTTGAAGTAAAATTGTAGTCCTTCTATTTTTGTGAAATGTCCTGGTTTTTGGCTTTAAAATTCTGGTCACCCTACTCCAGTGCCACTCAGTTGGGGGATGGGGGGGGAGGGGCTGGGGGGTTGAAGAGTATCAAAATTCATCTCCATGTGGTGATGCATGGTGACCGGTGTTAAACATACAGCTGTCTCAGTTCTTTGGAGTAGGTAGAGATGTACAAGTCCTTGGTCACGGGCACGAGTTGCTGAGGGGAATAGGGTCCCCAGGTTCCAAAAGTAATTTAGATATACATTTTGTGGGGCACACAGTGCCACCACACAGATCATGGGAACCCTTAACCAAGATATGTTTTTGTTCTCTGGGGAAGGTGTGGGGGCTCGAGGGAGGGGCCCCAGCCACATCGCTGCTTCTGATTAATAATTAGTTAACTGCCCACTCAGTCCTGAGTCAGAGGCAAATGGCTGTATCACTCTGTGCAATGATTAACTTGCCCTTATGAGTACTTATCTTGCTGCCATTGACCTGTGAAATCGTGTTTTATTTTTTTATTTAAGGTTCAGGGGAGAATTGCTCCCAGCAACTGGGTACATGGGAAAAAGAGCCTGAATTGCTGAAAGGCTAGAAAGCCGGCCATATTACATGTGCTGGGGGCTCCACTGCAGAATTGCAAAAAGCCTACCCTAGAAATGGCCTCTGGATTACAGTGTTATAATTATTAGGGTACTCGATAACAATTTACATTTATTTAATAAAGTGACATTGTGTACACCAAGTGTAGCATTGCACTTTGGAGTTTCAGTAATATGTGCTAGGCACACAACTCAAAGGTAGCCATTTTCTTTGTTCGAGGCAGAGACGGGGATCAAAACTGTGACGTGGGTGGGGGAGATTACAGATTAATGCAGGACCTAGTGCTTTGCAAAAATCACCGATCAAGGCTATACAATGACACATTTTTCAATCACTGCTAGAAGTGCACTGATGACCTAGAATGTGCCTGGTGACAGGATGCTACAAAGTGACACCTTTCTAGTTTGTGGTATTTTGAAGAGGGCACAGGAGCCTAGGGCATCACCCTGGAATCCTACGTATAAATGGTATCCGAGCACTGGCAGGTACCGCACTGAAGCGCTTCTTGCATCCTGCTGGCACAAATCACCCTCTCAATGGGCTCGGCTGGCACCCTCATGCTGCCAACAGATGTTTGCAAGTTTCAACATTTAATTAGCAAGGTGAAACCGTTTAAAAGTGTGCCTCATGTGAAGCTGCATTTGTATGCCTGCCTTAGCCAACCACACCACCTGCTACTGTAGGGCTCTGTACCCCAAAGGGCCTGCTGAGCCCCAACTGCTACCGAGATGGCGGCCCTTTAATTCAGCACAGCTAGGTTAGAGGGCCTGTCGTCAAGATACCTACTAGAGAGATGCTAGGAACGGCAATGCAACCACGGCACTCCAGCTCACCCACGACAAGCAATCACTTGCAAATACATTACAGGGCATTCTGCACCTCTGCCAGGGCACTCCAGTATGCTCTTCGTACAAGAGCACCAAAAAGGTTCATGTGGGCACTGCACTCTAGATAGACGACATTTTCTCCAGCTACTTAATTGCTTATCACCAATGGAATAAAAACCACTGACACCGCTCTGTCAATAAACCTACAAATACGGCTACAGTAATACCGAGTATGCACTTCCAAGGCCTGGGCCCTAAGACATCTTGGTCAATATATTCTGCTATGTCCAATAAATAACGCTGCTACAATCGAATGTCTGAGTTAAACTCTGATGGCGCGCTTCAGCTTCGTACAGCAGTACGGTCTGCTATGGTGTTGCTAGAGAACGAAACAGAAGTGCCCCAGTGCACCTCAAATACAAAAAACTCCGGATTTCACACAACTAGGGTTCTAAGTAGAGTGTTGTCTAAAGAAGCTTCTCAACCAGCAATACCTTCTGGTCCCTAATGGCCAGGCCCTAACAGGAGCTTTTCAACATGCCCCGGCTGCAGCCCGCAGTGCTCCTCTTCAAGGGTGAGGAACGAAGACGCGGCCATGGGATGAACCTCAGTTGTGACCGCAGGCAGAGCAACATCAGGGAGTCACCTGAACATTGCTCCATTTAGCTTCTCTGCCCACACTCGCATCATCAGCACTTTGACCATGAAGTGCTATGAACAAACCCTAGCGTGGATAGACATCCAGTGCAATGCCTGGAGTAACCCAAGAGTCTTAGCCATGTAAACATTTCAGAGACCCCAAACCTTCAAGGATTTACATCCTCAATTCTCATCTCATAAGTCTTGGAAAACCAAAGAGGTTACAAGTAACATATAACAGACAGGGGCGGAGAGACTGCTTTCCTCCGCACTAGCATGGAACAGCATGGAACAGGGCCTTTCAGGAGTTTTTTCAAGTGCACTTGCAATGCTGCAGCAGCGACACACTTTAGAGTGGCACTGTGTGCTGATCATGCAATTTGGAAATTGTTCTGGTACCCCCGAGTACAGGAAACAACCAAATGTCAACGGGATCCTCCAGCACATAAATCACCGGGTAAAAGAAAGCCTGCAATTACACTCTTTGTTCACATCACACCAACATTTAGGACTCTCCCCAGCCACGTCCTAGAAGGTTAAAACCTGGTGGTTGGCTGAGTTGTCATTGCTTGATTTCATCAATATCGAGAAATTTAAAGATAATTAATGAAAACACTCATAAACAGCATGTTTTGCTGGCGAACAATATAAAAAGTATACATGATTTTTCGCGAGAGTTCTCTCTCAAAAGATGTATGTGGAAAATGCCACCTACGCAAAGGAAACCAGATCCCGAAGTTTGCAAACTTGGTCACGTTTAGCACAATGTGGCCAGTTGATTTCTAATTTTGCAGACACTTATTAAAATCCTAAGAATGGCATTTAGCACAGAGCTCACATTTAGCCCCACATCGAGGCAGTGGTGAAGTGCTTGCTCTGAGCAAATCCTTCAGCTCATTCAAAGAGGCCATACAATGAAACTGAACTCTGTTCTGGTAAGGAACGCTTACATTATTACTGCAAGAAAAACTGTGTGAGGTCCTAAAAAAAAAAAAAAGAAACATAACAGACTGCAGAGAATGCAGAACTATGCAGTCAAAATGTGTCCAGCCCCAACTATCAACACAGGCAGCAGAGAAAGCACCAACTTTGATCCTTGTTTGAAGCTTTGATCAAATGCAAAACCCTCTCCTGTGCACAATGCACACTGGAGGATAGACCTAGCATACATAGAGACATTGGGCCCTCAGTGCATACAATTGAGGAGCCCGAGGAGACCTGTAGTGCATCTTATTGACCTATAACACTAGAAGCAGAAAGAAATATGGCGGCAGGTCATTAGGAGTTCATGGACTAAATCACACAACAAAATCAACCCGTACATGCATAACGCAATCAGACCTGCAACTCACATGGTCCCACCGTGTGACACACGGTATCTGGTCCCATCACACGGTCACCTGATGAGGACCCAATATCTCACGGTGGCAGGGAAAAGTAGCTGAAACTAATGTAAATAGTGGATTTCCAGCTCATTTTTCAAAGGCTTTGAACTGACGACATCCATGAAGGGGGGTAAAAACCCCATTGGAACCAGCCTCAGCAAGCTTTTTTTATGGAGGAGGAGGGAGTTTAGGGGCAGGGGAGTGACTCAACTACTTCTCAGCGTTGACCCCCCCCCCCCCCCATCATGAGCATGCCTACTACTGGAAATTGCCTGCGTCTGCAGCAGGTACGTACACTTCAAAGCAAGCCTGCAGTCAGTTCCCATTTTCCAACATCGGGCCCTCCAACACTGTGCGATTAGGGCACCACACCGCCTAGCATAGAACAGCCCCCTCCATCCCCCGCCCCCCCATCCCCCATCCCCCACCCCCCCCCCCCCCCCCGCGCTCCCTCCCCACCCCCGGCCCAGGAAGAATCCACTAGCCTACTAAGCACGGCAGGTGAGCCATCCAATTCAAATCAGAGAAGGCCTGGTGCCTGCTCGCAGTCACTGCTGGAGAATAAACACCCTTTGATTTTGCAGGTCTGTGTGGAATTTAAATTAGCTCACATATTTATTTTAAGTAATTACATTTTTAGCCTGTTTTTAATTAAAGGTTCTTGCTTGAAGCTAGCTCCTCATGTGCACTTGGAATCCTACATCTCTAACATTTGTGGTTCTGCACTGTGAAATGTAACTTTTGACCCCTTAAGTGTGGGTGCAAGCAAGATATGTACACACACTGCCACTCCCCACCCCCAACATCTTAAGATGGCTTTGGAAAGAATAACACACTGGAGTTTGGATTATTGCCTGTGAGCCTTCTGCAGGCACCTTATGGGTATGAAAGGTGCACAATTGCAATCCTTCACCCTCTCATAGACCAGTCACACAGTGATGGTGCCACAGCTCCAATGGATGATGCAATAACTAATACAGGAGGGGTTGACCCCATCACTTGGTACAGGAATGGCTGACCGCAGACCTTACTTGCAGTGCACTTGGGGCTACGTGGGAACATGAGGATGGCAAATGAACATTCTTACAAGATGGAGAGGAGGCCTCACTTCCATGGCTGAACAATTCCTTTCAGTCTCTGCTGATAAATCTTAACAGCTTTTAGAACATTGTGTTCAAGCAACATTTCCAACAGCAATACCAACATGAAGCAAACATTGTCTGCAGACATGATTACCATGCACCCCCATAGGTATGAAATGGACACCATGGCTTTGACAATCGCAGTGCTTAACTTGAGCCGGTGGTTGCAGGTGGTGCCCCCTGCACTCTTTTTTTAGGGTCGTCAACAGATTTTGACTCAGCACAAGAATGAGAAACACACAAGGTGATACGGAGGAGGAGGTGCAAGACAGAAAAAAACAGTGCCAAAGCGAGAAAGCAGAAGGTGCAAGGGTGGAATAAAGTGGCAGAAAGAGTGGGTGCTGGATTAAAAAGCCATGAGATGAAATCAAGACAACCCAGCCTTGGTGTTCGGCATGCCGATATTCAGTAGTGCCCCCCACTGGCTTTTGAGCAAAACTTTGGGCCCTGACACTTATTATTTTACAAATGGAGCACTGGCAAAGTGACTGTCAAAGATCACACAGGGGATGTCTGTGGAGGAACAGGTTAGGACTTTAAAGGTCATGCACAGGTCACGAGCGGTCAAATCCTTTCTATTCTGAGAGACAAACAGGACAATAGGACTGATGATCCGAGGCAGCCTGCAACAGCCTCACCTTCAACAATACAAAGGACTACCACTGTCTGGGGATTAAGGGAGAGTGTGGCGAAAGGGAGGACCAGGGATGGAGAGAGAGACAACCGCTGTATTGTCTTCATTGCCAATTTTCTCAAATGCACCGCTGATTTCTCCCCGTAATTGGGTCTCGGGATGCGGGCGACACACGCTGGGCCACTCTGCAGGCAGTCTGGGAAGAGAGCTGATTAACAGGGAGTGAGGGGAATAGAAATGCGATCTCACTCGTGTTCACAGGGGGGTGACTGTGGGAAGGAACTCAACGTGGACTGAAACAGAAGCTGTGCCTCAGGCGCACTGGGCCGCTCAGAGGCTTGAGGGGTGGTGGACCCTACAGAGCAGAAGTAGATGGAAGAGCTGGGACTTACCAAAGCTCTCTGCACCTTCACCTGTGGTCGAGGCTAAGACTTATCTGCGGGCTCTCTCCATCTGTGAGGAGTGGGGAAAGAGCAGCTTCCAGTGCCATGGACAGAAATGGTGGCCGGATGTCCACCTCATTAACTGACCACACAAATGGAAGCGACACACATCTGGGAAGCTCTAATGCTTGCGGTGTCCTCTTCAGCGATTGCTGCCTCAAATGCACTTCCAGTGCAGCCGGCGTGGCAGTCTTGGTTCCTTCTTGCTGAGGAACAGATTTGCCCTTTAGTAAGCCAAGACTTCGATGTAAATACCCCCATATCACTGCCCTGCTATGCCAGCTAATGCTACACTAGGAGGCATATTCTGCAACCTACCACATGCCCTGCAAATGGCAGCCGTTTGCAATGTGGCATCACTCATAGCGTTGTCCATGCAACTTGGACTAAAGAGCGTGCTTACCCACTGCCACGCCTTGCCAATGAGTCCCAAAGCCTCGCTGCCAGCTTCACTGTAGACAAGCAGCATGGACTGACTGAGCTCACACAAGGAGGGTAGCCCAGCCCCTCGCTACTCACTGTCACCCTTCCAGGGCACCCATAGTGTCAGGATTTTGTGTGAGTTGGGCCTGGGTCCAGTCAGAATCAAGTGTTTTATGGTTCTACGTTCACTGGGATTTGGAGGGAGCATATCATAGGCAACATTTGGGGCAATGGTTTCAGTCTTCATGAGAAACAATTGAGACAGAGGAAGAGGCCGACACTGGCTCAGGCCCGAGGATCCAGTAGTTAGAGATTTGACTTTAGGTGGCAAAAGGCAACACATCACACACACACACTCATGAGCTCAGGATCCAGCAAGCACTCGAACAAACCAGGTGCTGCACCCTGGTACAGGACAGAAAGGTAAGAAGGAAGGTCGGACTTTGGCATATCTTTCAACAGACACGGAGACACTCATGTAGGATGAGCTCATAACAGCAACAGTTAGTGGACGCTTCGGGAGGAGGTATACTTCTAAGAATGCAAGTGGTGGTGCTACTGAGCATTCTTGACAGGTGGTAACTACTTTTGGGGCTCACGCACACTTGCAGGTAGATTTGTTTCAGCCCACCACCTTCTCTCATTGGCAGTCTCAGGACTTCAGAGCATTCTAGATCAGTTCCATAGGAGCCCAGTCCACACAGGCTGGACAGCAAGCTACGACAGGATGGAACAGCAGAATCTTAAGCTTCTGGCAAGATCCCTGTCAGGAGGGTGTTGCCGCACTAAAATTAAGAGGCTGGCAGTAGGGCAGGTTCACACAGATCTCACCGGGCTGAGTTTCTCAAAAGAATATATTTTTAATGTAATTTGGCTTTTAGTAGGGCACTACTAGCGACCCCTGGTTGACCAAGATTGCTTGGAGTAAAGGTCCCTCTATTTAGCAGATTACTGCCAATCAACTCCAACTCTCTTTTCAAAGTTTGGTGGAATCAACCAATTAAATCAGGGCTGGATTTAGGGTATTTTCCCACGCCGGGGAACTAGCAGTTTATTCTAGGTCTCCTTTTCAGCAGCTAGGGCAAAGTGGTGACTTGTGCTGTTCTACTGGGAAACCAAGTTTCCTAGGTGGGAAGCTCTGGTGATGAAACAAAGGGTTTGTTGACTACAGGAAATAAGATTTGCCATTTCAACACCATGCTTTGAACATTAGGGGAAAGTGCAACTTTCCCCAAAATAGTCGTGGAGACTTATGCAAAAGTAAAAATTTCCACAAGTATTTAAAAAAAATTAAAGTTATAATGGCATTTCCAGAAGTGCTGCTCTGAGGGAGCCACTCAAGACAGAAAAAAACAAGGAATATGTTGTCCTGTGGCAAATCTCCCTATTGTGTGCATGCACTCAGTGGAAGGGAGCCTTACACATTCTTTCCAAAATAAGTAAAAGGCAGGTGACCAATTTGTGATCCTGCCTGTCCTTCTCGACACAATGTCACTGAGGAGCACTGGACTTGGTGTTAAAGTAGCTCCTAAGATTAGAATTTCACTCAAACATGGCCATAAGACAAAGAATCAGCGGTCTTTAGCGATACAAAGTAAAACGCTGTGGGATGCGACAACTAGACAAAAAAGAAACATATGTTTGCCCAGGAATATTGCCCGGCAGCCAAGGTCAATAGATACTACTGACAACAGTCTTTTGCTTGAAATCCTCTTGGTAAGACCACAACTAGCACTTAATAAATTTTTTTTTAAATGAGGTGCCAGGGCTCTAATCAGCAGGCCTCTTCCACTTGCACTGCCCATTGCTGCGGTCAGTTAAAGTAACAGCCAGAGGCAGCTCCTCCATTAGGGCGGAGGAGCGCCGCCCCACTGCTTTCTCGTAGTGAGAGAAGCAGAAAATAAAATGTTATTGTTAAATAACATTTTATTTTCTGCTTCTCGCGCTGCAAGATAGCAGAAGGAAGGGGTATGCCTGATTGGGGGCAGGCAGGAGGATATGCCTGGCTGGGTGGGTCAGGAGGAGTGGCCTGCACCACTGAGTACCCTGCCTGTTTGGTCAGCCCTGGGGCCGACCAAAGCAGTCATGCGCACTCTACATTTTCTTTATGTAGGCTGCGTGCAGCCTATATAGAGAAAATGGCCTCCCTACAGCTGCCCGGCTGTCCGGGACTCTGCACCAATCACAATGCTGCCATTGCAGCGTTGTGATTGACTTACAGGAGGGGAGGGAGCATGCCTGTTCCGTTCAGAAGCAGGAAAATGCGGAACCCGGCCCAGGAGCAGAGGCAGCACGCAACCGGTCAGGTAAGTTTTATTTGAATTTTTATTTTACCCCCTCCCCGTGGCGGTATTCCCCGCATGATATACCCCGAGCGACGACCCACACGTGAGAATTGAGAGTCATGACTGTTAACAGCATAACAATAAATCACACTCCTGCAAATGTGACGAATCTGATATTTTCAGGACCCCAAAGTTAAAAGAATGGATTTGGCATCAAGTTTTAATCATTCTTAATGTATACTGAATTAATAAACATTTGCTGTGCTCATCTCCGATTTTAAAAAACGCCCCTCCTTGTGGCAGACTGTCATGGGTACTGGTGCTAACAATTAAGTGCCGGTGCTAAGCACCAGACACCGCCAGCTCAAATTAAGCACTGACCATACAGTGCACATTGCCCATACAAAACTACACCACATTAGGCCTCAACTCTCTACAGCAAACCTGATCCACCAG
The DNA here is from genome assembly GCF_964263255.1 of Lissotriton vulgaris. NCBI lineage: Eukaryota > Metazoa > Chordata > Amphibia > Caudata > Salamandridae > Lissotriton > Lissotriton vulgaris. The sequence continues at coordinate 915,588,715 of NC_141695.1, forward strand.
TGTTGGTATCAAACAGGGGCCCATTACTCTCCACTTGTGCTCTTTTAGGCCCATGGGTATAATCATGTACACAATAACAGGCCCCGGGACGCATGAAAGTCTGGCAACTTGCTGCCCATCTACAGCATCCAGTATCTGAGAATGTTATTCTTGCCCATCCTTGTGTGCTTTTCCTATTTGAATATGTTCCTGCGGCTGCTCCAGGACTGCTTGAGCTCTCAGCCATAGTTGGTTATTGGATAATATTTTTTTGTTCTTTTTATAACAGGCACAGGGATGCGGCAAGAGCAATTTATGCTTTTCTTCAGAGACATGAAAAATGCATGGTGTGTGCTGCAGGCGGCCTGCAGTCCTGCAGCCCAGCCAGGACCTTGGCAGAGAGAGCCAGAGGCTTGTCTGAGATCCTTTAGTACTTTCACATTTCTTCATGGGGGGAGGGGTGGATTGGGAGGATGAGGGAGTTAATAGAAAATTATGTACAGGCAGGAAACGTTGCCAAAATCCATAGTCGCGATAAGCAGAAGCACCTGTAAAACTATGTCTTTGTGGCATATTTAAGACTGTGGACGACAGTGAACGGTACCCATCGCTATAGTAAGGTGGAATTAGGTAACATTACACCTTTCAGGTAATAGTATTTCAGACTGTGGTGGACATTCAGTTAATAAAAACATGTTCTCCGAGGAAAGAGTTGAAGGGGGTGTGGTGCACTCAGTTGAAGACATTGTATTAGGCACAGCCGATGTAGCACCAGTAGTGTCATTTTAATTATATTGGACATTAACATAATGCTTGCTAGAAAGTGAATTGTCTCTTAGCAATTAAGCTATTAGCGCGAGGACTCAAGTGATCTGGTACTCATTTTATACACCTGAGTCCATAATTGCAGGATTCAAATCTGCAGCTTGTTCCCGCAAATGAAATTCTTTTATCTTCTGTTTCAGAATCCAGTACACACTGGACGATAATTTGGAAATATCCAACGCAAGAACCACAGAAAACCCACCTTTTGCCCGCTAAACCCAGTCAGGGCAGCAGCAACAGCACCAAATTGTATACCCGTTTTAACTACGCCCCTCGCCCCCATCCAGAAACACACACACAAAGTCATCTATCAGATTCATTTCCATATGCCACATGCGGTGTTCCAATATGGCGGCTCGGTAGGGCCCAGCCTGAGTTGTGGCAGGCCAGAACTAGCTCGGTGTTCAGAATGTGTAATCACTGGTGTTAGGGGGGGTTTACCGGGTGTGGTAAAAACAATTCACCTGGTGCACAGGATTACTACCCTTGGGTACAGTGGTAGCGATTCTGCACCTATGATCTCGCACTACTGAGCCCCACACTACTCATTCACATGTCCTACCCCGTCATTGAGCCCCACAGTGTCCGAACGCATCTGTGCACTAGCAGTAGAGACCCTCACTCGTCTCTTAATGCACTCTTTACGTACAGTTCATCTGCGCTCTAGCCGGACTGGGCCCCACACTCTACCAACTCGGCTATTATCCCAGTGATGAACCCCAGTGCTTTAATTCATCTGTGCTCTAGCAGTAGAGACCCTCACTCGTCTCTTAATGCACTCTTTACGTACAGTTCATCTGCGCTCTAGCCGGACTGGGCCCCACACTCTACCAACTCGGCTATTATCCCAGTAATGAACCCCAGTGCTTTAATTCATCTGTGCTCTAGCAGTAGAGACCCCCAGTCATCTGCTAATGCACTCTCAGCCTGAAGTGTATCTGTGCTTCAGAAGTGCTGAGCACCACACTTCTCAGTTATGGCATATTGATAATCAGTACTAAGCATCACACTGCTGTGGTCGATGATATGCTGTACTGAGCACCACAGCAGGAACTCTTGCTTCACAATACAGAGTGCTGCCCGCTCAGTTAAGGCACCATTGATCTAGCGTACTGAGCATCCCACGGCTAATGCCTTACTAACATCCAAGGCACCCATCTCTTCAACAACTGGTTCCCTCAGTGCTCTGATGATTAACCATGTTTTAACAATACTAAGCCCCACACTGCCCTCAAGCAACGGGCATCAGCCCACTCTGCTAATAATGTACCCTTAACCTGCAGTGAACCCCTATGATCAGTGCTTCCCACAATGCACTGCTAAGGCTCCTGCTGACCACGCAGTGCAACCCGATTAGGCAAAATGGAGGCGCCACTCTTCTGCTAGTAGAGCCGCGCAGCGTTGTCGCTTCTGCAATGATGGAAACAAGCACCACTGGTGCATGCAGCGTCCGCCCTGCAGTACCACCATCAACGGAACCTGCGGCTCCACCACAGCTTTACAATGCACCTTCAGCCTCGGTCTGCGTCCCCTTGGTCCATTGGTAGAGAAGATCAGAAGAGCACTCTTATCAAGCAGATCTATAAGGCTGCCAGTGTTCACAGGGGGTGTTTGCACCATGCTCTGCTGGCACAACCAACTCAAGCCCAGAACTCGCAGCGCAGCTCTTGTTTTTCGGTGAGTCCGACACCCCACCCAGTATCAATACAAGCTCAAGGAATTTCCGAAAGAAGAACACAAGTCACATTCAGTTGCCGGGTTCCAATTTCACCCAGAATCCTTTACTTAGATGTTAAGGCATGCAGCCTCATTCGGATTTCTGTCTCCTCTGTTTCCAAAGACACTCCTGTTCCCATTCAGTTTCCAAATGTATGTCTCAGATCATTGCCTTTTCTATTCGCCCAACACCCAGGGCTCTTACTTTTGTGACCAGATACCAGAGACTCCCTTCTGCCTCCAAGGACCTTTTTGCTCATTGTATACTGAGACATTTGCAAGTGTTTTCGGTTTTCGAAGCCAGAGCCTGGCAAATGTGACAAGCCATGACGCAAGCACATAAGTACGCCTCTTCGCCTCCGGTTGGGTAGTACAAGATGGCCAAGGTTGGGGGTACCTGGGACCATCATATATTTGGGCCTCTGCACCTGATGCAACAATTACGCCTTTGCTCTCACTTTAAATATCAAGAATCTACTACCTTTTGATTCCAATAATAACCACCAGCCCAATTATCCATACCTAGAATCGCCCCATCTTAATGTCGAGAGACATCTGCCTTATAAGACACCCAAAGTGACCCAGCACTTCCAAACTAACCCTTCATGTTTGCTCAGTTGCGGGGTTATGAACACTCCGGGGAGAGGAAACTGGCGGTAGTGGAGGTTGAGGTCGGAGAAGGGGGCAGCCAGGAACACAGAGACCCCGACATTAAAACGGAGTGTCCGGTGGAAAATGCCGACGCGGCGCTTGCCGGGAGTCGAGAAGATGGCAGAGCCAGTGTTTGTTCCCCAGACGGTAACATCAATCCTGTTCGAATGGTAATTATTTTTGCAAGTTAAATCAAGGAGAATGAATTCAATTAAAAAGACTTCCTTCTGCTTCCCGAGGTAATGTATTCCCCGTGGCTCTCGCTCCAGCGCTGCCTGCGCCGCTCCTACCAGACGACTGGCAGAAGGTCTCTCCGAAACGAGACAGTTTCATCAATCGGGAGGAGAGAGTGCTGGTGTCTGGGGGGCTGGGGCGGCGGAGGGCGGGGGAACGCCGCCTTCACTGCGCGCGACTGAATCAACTGACACAGACCGGAAACGGAGCAGGGCGATTGGCTCCCCTTCCAACTACGTAATAATCACAAACCTGAATAATTCCAGGGGAGTGGCCTATGCCGTGCCATGCTAGGAGGGTCACCTGCAGCCAATGAAGATTTTTATATTTAAAAGCACCCTGCATGTTGGGATTTGTAGGCCTATGCTTATGAGAACCCAAAACTACACATCCCAGAATCCATGGTGGTGTCCGTTAAAAGGGCAGGATTTGCATGATAACCCTAGTGTTTATGCTATCCAGCTGTCCTTTGCCCCTCTCCCCTCCAGCTCTGGTCTTGGAGCCATCTGGACCCCTCTAGCCTTCATGGCATCCTTCACTAGAAAGAGCAGAATAACTCTGCAAGCACCTGGTCACCATGCCCGGTACTCAGGGGCAACATGTTCATTTGCTTCCATGGCGCAAGATTAAAAAGCATGTCTTGTAACCACACAAGTCAATTCAACTTAAAACCATCCTTTCAGCAAGTGAGTCTTTCGCAGGCGAGATGCAGCAAATTCTTGCTCCTGACCTTAAGCATCGGATGCATTGCTGTGAATCACTTCCAGCTTTACTGTATGGGGCGAATACTCCAGCCATCTAGAAATGGCTGACCTTTCCTACCGCAAGATTCAATGGTTTCTTCCTGGTATCCAGCTGCAGGCGGAAGGGCTGGTCCATTGTGGCGGTCCGAACTACAGAATAAAAAGTAAATACGGGCATAATCTGGGGAGTGCTTGGATTAAAAGTTTGCTGTGATCAGCATCTATGACTTTGACCAGGAGCAAGCAGTCAACTCACTGGCAAGCACTTGGTAAACAGGGACAAGTAGAGTTGACTTTTGTCCAAGCTCAAGGTGGTGAAAGGTCTTTGGTTTGCAGATCAGCCTCTTCCCATCACTGATGTTGTGAGCAGTCCTCAATATAGAGGCCAGCTTCTCTCCTGGACCTTCAGATCAAATATCCAAGAGAAAGAGCCAGACCCACTCCTGGACTGCCAGGCACTAAAACCCAGATACTGAGAATACTGTGCCAAGATGATGTTTATGGGGAACATATCTGCAGGAACCATTCTTTGCAGTGGGCCATCAAGATAAAAGGTTCTGTACAGATTACATCTCTGCCATGCACCTTTTACAAGGCAGGAACGGTAGGACTCCGAGTAGATCACTTATGAGTGGCATAACAAAATGGCGCCTCTCCTCCTTCCTCAGAAAGTATTGAGGGGGTCCTTTTACTTCAGTAACTTGCAGATATTTATGAGCATAAGCCTGACTGGGGGGGCACCTGAAGGGTGAGACCCCCCCAGCACCCTATGGGCTGGTGTTACACTCATTCCTCTCAGGGAGGAACCTCTGAAACAAGCAACTTTTGTGAGGGCCTTGTACAAACGAAATGTCTATTGCGACTGTAGGCTTTCCTTGCAAGCTCTCAATATACTATCCTAGAGGAACAGTGACCATCCTGAGAGCACTCTGCTGCGAGGACCAGGGATCATCCTGAGAGTACTCTGCTGTGCACAATCAATGTGAACTCATGAGCCCGTTGAGAGGTAGTCACGCAGGGACCTGGGCGCGGGACTGGCTTCGTCATTTAAAAAAAATGTGAGCTGCACATTACCAGGACAGCATGGCTTCAGAGTTAGGGGTCAAATACATTTGCAATTTAACGACCATAAAAACACACTGTTCAAGTCCTAAGGGTGCATCTTCACTCTACAGCCGCTTAAAAGATTTTTGGAGAGGGTCTTTCCTATGGAGGACGTGGGGGACACAAATAAGTGTGCAGATGGTGGCACAGTGGTGTAATGGAAAACCCACAGATTGACCAATAGAGGAATGCGCAGACAGCCCTTGGGAGTCTTGGCAGTGCCGTACACAGTTCTGCGGGCCTTTCCGATGCCTGGGACTCTGGGGAAAGTTGCTGATTGCAAAACTGAACAATTGATGGACAGAATGCAGAACAATGTCATACATTCGCCCCAGTGTAGAGATCTGGGCCTAAATCCATCGTTTTTTTTGCTAACCATGCCATTCCAGTTTGGACCCAGCCATATGCAAATCATTCTGCCAGGCAAGGTCCTCCCTGGACTGGAAACAAGCATCCTAGGACCGGTTTCGGGCTTTCATCCCTCACCAGCCAGGATAGCTTGACTCCAGTGGCATTGAGAGCACAGGACCCACGTCTGGGCATACCCGTCCCACTCCAGGTGACAAATGCAAAAATAACAATTGATGGACAGAATGCAGAACAATGTCATACATTCACCCCAGTACAGAGATCTGGGCTTAAATCCATGTTTTGTTTTGCTCACCATGCCATTTCAGTTTGGACCAAGCCATATGCAAATCAGTCTTGACCCTGCACCCAATGGCAAATCAGTCTTGACCCTGGCCTGGCAGTTCGGTCTGGACTGTTCCCCTTGCAGTCCGGTCTGGACTGTTCCTATGAGGCACCGTGTCAAGACAGATTTGCATATGGCTGGGCCCAAACTGGGGTTGCGAGTGGGAAAAAGAACAATGGATTAAACCCAGATCTTTTGACTGGGGGAGAATGTTTGCATTGTCAGCATTCTGTCCATCATTGGTTTGCTCTAACACTTTTCGTCGTAAGTGGAATGGGTATGCCCAGACGTGGGTCCCTTGCTCACTGGATTCAAGCTAGCCTGGCTGAAGAAGGGTGACATACCCTGAAACCAGTCTCAGCAGGCTGGTTTCCGGTCCAGGGGGGACCTGGCCTGGCAGTTCGGTCTGGACTGTTCGAGGCACATGGTCAAGACTGATTTGTATATGGCTGGGTCCAAACTGGGGTTGCGTAGTGGGCAAAAGAACAATGGATTTAACCCAGCTGCCGATTGGACACCGGTGCAATTCGATGCCACAAGGCCCTGTAAGCCTGGGCCACAGCCCTAACCTTGCAGGGTTGGGCAGTGTAGTACCCAGCTGGTCACTGTCCTAATGTTCCTAATTGTATGCTTGTAGCAGCCACTCCCCCAGAGCTGGCTTACACTCACCCCACACCCATCCCTCACAGGTGTCAGAGGTCATGTGACCCTGTTAATAAAAGGGGCGGGCGCACGTGCCCTCGGCCAGTTCCAGATACCAACTACTAGTGTCTATGTGTTCATTCGTAGTGCATGGGGGCCTAGGGCCCGACACTTTACAGACAGGGAGTACCCCTTACGCAGTTACGTCCCACGGTCCAGGAAACAGGGTAATTAAAGTGCTTAATATACAGTCAGTGCACTGGTACAATTGCGCAAAGCATGCACACAGTGGGAGGGGTGGGGTGGGGAGGAAGAGCTCTTCGAGAGACAAAAATCTGCCCTCTCTCCCTGTTCCCAGCGGCTGATAGCCGTACGAAGACTTTACCAAAAATGAGAGTGGATAAAAAACCCCATTACAAGAACATGGAAATAATTAACGCGCGAATGGCCAGGGCCCCGATAGGATCTGGGCTCCGCCGTGCTCGCCACCCTGCGCCCCCCCCCCCTGGCTGCAATAACGGCGGACAGCTCGCTGTCTATCTCCGGGCCCGCCAGCGCCGTCCTGCGCGCGCAGGACCTGACCTCTGGGTGTTTAATTTTCAGCTTCCCTACCATGCAATTTCAGCTGTAATTAAAATGTAACGAAGATAAGGATCATTAGATACTACAGAAGGAATTCGCTGTCAATACAATTTCTATCAAAATGAGATTCTGGCAGCGGCGCTTTTCTCCCCTCTGCCCCTCTGTTTGTGTCTAACTTCGAACAGAGAGCGCGAGCCCGGGGAGCGGAAGCTATAGGTAGCAGGAGCGAGTTTGAGGTACAAGTAGACAGATGTGTGTAGAGATGTAGGTTAAGGAGATTGCATACAAGGTAGTAGAGGGCGAATGAGGTGGAGTGAAAGGGAAAATAAACCGCATTAACAAAAGCAATAGGTCTTGCCTATGCGAGTCCAGGCTTGCAAAGGACTTAGCCATGTTGTACCGCAGCGTGGCTGTTGAGGTGAGTGGAGCAGAGTGGCGTAGACTGGGTGGAGTGCGGCCGCATAGAGTGCTTAGAGTAGGGAAGCGTGGCATATATTAGAGTGGGGGTAGGGAAGAGTGGCGCAGAGTGAGAGTAGAGAGGAGTGGCATTTTATGGTATGTCTTACAACAGGTGGCAGTGGCATAGAATGTAGTAGAGGAGAGTGGCAAAGAATGGCATGGCGTTGAATGGCATGACATACAATGGAGAGCAGTGGAGGAGAGCGGCATAGAATAGAGTGCCATAGAGTTAAGAGGCACAGAGTCTAATGGAGTGACGTAGAGTGGAATAGATTGAGGTAGAGTAGCATGGAGTGGCATAGGGTGGACGGACATATAAACGTGGCATAGGGTGGAGTGGGATAGAATGGAATGGTGTAGAGTGGGGCAGAGTCGAGTGGTACAGAGTACATTGGTGCAGAGTAGTGTAGAATAGTTTTGAGTGGCATGGCATAAAATGCGTTGAGTGGCATAGAATGACCGAGTGGCATGAAACAGAATTGCTTCGAGTTGAGTAAAATGGTGTAGAGTAGGGTGTAGTGGAGCAACATAGTGGAGTGCCATAAAGTGGGGTGGAGTAGAGTGTGGTGAGTAGAGTGGCACAGGGAAGTGGAGTAAAATGGAATGGTGTAGAGTGGCATAGAGTAGACTGTACTGTTTAGAGCCAGGACACCCTTGAGTACCCGTGAGCTTTAGAAATCTCATTACATTAACATTAGCTGTATGGCGCAGAGTGGTATAGTGTGGAGAAGAGTAAAGTGGGGTAGAGCAGAGTGGAGAAGAGTGCAACAGCAGAGCGGTGGGGACTATAGTGGCAGGGACTAGAGCGGCAATTGCATGGTGTAGGAGGGCGTGGCATAGAACGGCGTGGCATAGAATGGAGCGTAAAACGGCGTGGCATAGAACGACATGGCATAGAACTGCTTGCAGAGGCATAGAATGGAGTTGAGTGTTGTACAATGGAAAGACAGAGTAAAGTAACAAACTATTGTAGATTACAGTGTTTTAGAATGGCATGGTGTTGAATAGAGTGCAGTGGCATTGGATGGAGCATATTGGCAAGGGGTAGAGTAGTGTGGCAGAGAGTTGAATGGAGTGACATACGTCCACAACTCTTTAACTTTCCCGCCACAAGAGCAACTTCCAACGTCAGCAGCACTTCTCAGGTAACAACTTCCGCCAGCAGAGAAAGCAGATGGCACACTTGACAATGTTCTCTATTGAGTTACTGCACTTGCACGCTGAGCTTGGGCTGCCCCAACTGATGTCAAGAAAACAGTTCTATACTGTTGGACATTGGATAAGGAAAGTGAAACTATGCCTCATTTAAAGTCAAGACAGGGCACGTGGGAAGGGGTGGGCTCAGAGCCCAGGGGCATGGGAGGGGGCAAGGTAGCGAGGAGTGATGTGAGCAGTCACCAGATTGCCACATCACCTCATCATGCTTGAGTGATGCAGAGAATCACTTCTCCCTGTGCCCACCACTCTCACTGGTGAAGCGTTAGAATGGGGCAGGCTGGGTATAGGAAATGTTGCGTTGGTCTATTGAGAGGGAGCAGGTGGAGTGAAGGGGCAAGAAATGGAGAGAAGGATAAATGAGTGGACCAAGGAATCAGGGGAAGAAAGACGGAGCAAGGAAGCAATGAGGCGAGCCTGGTCTAGTGGTGGGCAGGCTGGTCGACTAAGAAAACCGTGGATGGACAGATTTGTGATAGAAGTTATAATATTGGGGTGATGTCCATGCTCAAGGGGAAAGATGGTGAGAAATGTTGCGGTGTGAAATGTTTAGGGGTGGAGGACAGGGATGGGAATAACAGATTGTTGTGTAGGATATGTTTGCATGCGCATCTTAGCCGAAGAAGTTAAATATTGACCAGTTTGCTTCTGAATAAAGCGATCTTTTGCACATGCAAAAAACAGCAGAGAAACCATTCCCCTCCCAACAAACTGTTTTTCTTCATGAAGTGTTAAGTTTTGCAACTTCCTCCAACTTTGGAAGATGTAGGGGTTCACCTCGTCAACCTCTACCCTACCCATGGGTGCTTCATTATCTACAAAGAACATTTGAGTCGAAACAGATAATTAGAAAATACATCCTAGTTGAAGTTTAGCAATTCAGGTACCGTTTTCAATTGAACTCTCAAGAGAAACATGGCAATTCCATGGACCTTTGAAAATTACTTTCTAGTGGAAGCTTGGTCTATCAGTCAGTTTTGAAATAGGTCCCAAAAGGAAACTTAGTCAGACCAATGGTCCTTTCGAAAATGCCTTTCTCGCTGACACTTGGCAGGCCAATACCCTCTTTAAAACCACCTCCCGTTGCAAGTTCCTCAATTCACTTTTTTTTTTACATTAACTCCTAAAGGAAAGGGGGAGGTACAGACCTATAACATTTAATTTCTACTGGAATATCTGTCTCTACAACTTCTTTTAAAATGGTCCATGGCCCTCACTATGTGTGGGTGACAGTTGTGATATGCTCCGCACTTGTCCCCCAAACCCAACCTCGACACCATGAGCCACCCACACACAGATACACAGGTTCTGATTGTCCAACAAGTATTAACTTTGCACTGGATCCCAGGTCTTGCTTGCTCTCCACCTCCTCAAGCATACACGGTTTCCCCGTGGACAGCATGGCTTTCAATTGGTCACCTGTGTAGTCGTTTACACTTTACTTGGATCTTTAGGTGTCACCCTTGCAGGACTCTTCCAGCCTGAAAACCTCTCCAGTGATGGATCACTACAACTCTCCATGAAAAGCACTCTTGTGTTGGTGCCTACCTTGTAGGGCTTCCCAGGTCATGTACAGCATTGATAAATGCTGACCTCACACACATCACTGTAATTCATGCATCTGTAGTTGTTTACCGGACACAACTTCATGTGATGAGGGATCCCTTAGTCATTCCCTTTTCCTTCCTATGCCATGAATGGACGAGGAAAGCTTTGCACAGCTCCTGGTGTCAGTCCAGCATGCCTTTGAAGAGACAGAAAGTGCTTTCGAGGCCTTCCACTTAATCCTTTCCCCGCCCTGCATAACTCTTCAGGTGCCAGCACTGAAGAGATCATCATCTTGTGTAAAGCTTTCTAGGCGCAGCACCCCATAATTTTATAAACCTGAACAGATCTCAGGACATTTGATTTAACCTCCCGTTTTATGAGACATCTCCAAAATCAGAGGAAGGATACACAGGCTAAAAAGCAAACACTACTGGCCCAGAATGACATGGTGCATAAGCCTGTTGTGTAAGATAGTAGCAGACGTTTTCCCCATAGAAACTGTGCGTATGTCACATCCATCTTCCTTTTTGAGGCAGTGATCGAGAGCCAGGATTTGATACATTTTTCACACCTCCTTCTTTCTCAGTCAATTCATCTTGTTACGGACAACCGAGTTTTTCTCCTACAGCAGACAAATATTTTCAAATCCACTACAGAGAACGAAAAACTCTACATTTTGATTTAAAAGCTGAACTAAGATTGAAGCAGAATTCTTCACACCCACATTTCAACAATTTCTCATCAGTCGCTGAAGCCCATTACTAATGTCACCAGACAATCTATACACAGGAAAAACACCAATTGAGGCAAATGCACTGAAAACCCCGAGTAACTAATACTTTTCAAACCCACACCAGCACCACACTGCCAACCATATTAGTCAATGCTCCAAACTCTCAGCGACCAGTTTTCTTTGATTTCTTGTAGTGATACATCAAAAATAAACAAAATTAAAAAAAATAAAACATAGATGAAGGGGATCATAAGAGATTAAGATGATTCTATGGGACATGGAAATTCAAGCACTGCATTAAAAATTAGTCACAAAATGCGGTTGCAACAATGAAACGTGTTCTATAATAATGAAGGTGCTGTGAAGTTATATTAAAAATATATTGCTTGTAAATGGTTTACTTGCTTAATAGTAACATTTAGCAACTGAAACAATCACTGAACATCGGACTAGGAACTTTAAAAATAAAATCTTTAAAATGGGTTTAAAATAACTATTGACAATGTCTTACAAGCAGATGGACTATGCCCTTCTTTCAACTGTCAGTCCATGTAAAGATCCTAAAATGAAATTTGTGAAGCTTTTAGTTACCCCAGGAAAAATATTTCAGTAAAATTAATTCTCCTTATTGGTCTGTTGTAGCTCATTTACGTTTCGCAAATATTCAAAGCCTTGTCAGAGTTCACATAATCCCAGCTGAAGGCCGCACATCTGCAGCCTGCTGTTCCACGTCCCCCAGGGGTACGAGTGACAGGTGCGTGCACATACCTACGAGGAGGCGAGCCAGGTAAAGGAAAAGCTGTGGACACCTGAATTTAACAATCTGTCTGTGTACATACTTTCCTAGTGAGATCACTTGTCCTGCTATGCAAACAAGTTGCATTCATCAAGCCCCGCCCTGATGAGTGGATAAACCTCGTAACCGATGCCTCACGCTCTTACATCTGAGGAGATGGGGACACACAAACTATGTCAACAAACGACAGGAGAAACCAAAAGCTTCCCAAAGAGAGCCTTCTTACACGTACAGTGACCCTGCCACGGGCGTGGAAGCTACACAAGAACACACGGGCTCTAGGGGAGAGGCTGTGATAGTGCAAGGCAGCGTCGTATTGTGAGTTGCCACAGCCAGCACCCGGGGTAAACCAAGTATTACGCGACGCAATTTGCGCCTCGAATTTTGCACCCTTTAAATTTTTGAGCTCGGGGCAACTGCGCCGGTGGCCCCTGCAACGCCATGTCATGGCGTTGGGCATAAACGGAAAAGACACGACCTAAACACAGGAGTCGTAAACTGAGACAGACAGCGCAGAGAAAGACACTATATTCAGTGCACTGGAATTATGCAACAAGGGAGGACTACATTATGTGGCATGGTTGACTCAATTATGCAGCAAGAAACTGCAAAATATGCCGCATAGTGCAGCACATATTGGGATACTTACTATCCCTTCATTATTTTGCCATTTTTACTCGTTAACACTGTCTGGACACAGGGGCCGCCACCTTGTTAATACTACTTTAACAGCCAACAACATCAATATGCAACAGAAAGGCGAACAGTCAATCTTTGTGAAGTGCCTTTCGGTGCACAGTAACACGTATTGCAGCATCTTTAGTAACTTTTGAATGGTTCCTAGAAAATATTTTTTTCGTTAAAATCTGCAAATTATGCATCAGATGATGGATTATGTGTTAAATGCAGCAAATTCAAAATTATGTAAAAAACGCAGTGGTCCCGATATAGTGCTACATGAATCTATAGACTACAAGGAAGTCGATCTAGTAAGGATAGAGCATTTGAGGAGGAGTGTGGCCCCATCTCAACAAGTCTGCTAGAGTGGTTTCATCCAGATAGCTTTAGCTTTACCCTAGAGAGCGCGCTTATTATTATTATTTTTTTACAGCATGTCCAGGACAGTGCTTAATTTGAGCAGGTGGTTGCTGGTGGGGACACCAGCACGTATTCTTGGGGACTGGCACTAATTTTTCCTGATCAGACATTTCCTGAGAAAAAAAGACGGAAGGAAACAAAATGGATAAGAAGAAAACGACCAAAAACAGCTGCAAAGGGGAAAAGCAGGAGTATGCAAGAGTAAGATATAGTGTCAGGGGTATCTAGTAGTGGTTTAAAGAGGCATCACATGGTTTTAAATCTATGCAGCTTTGGAATTCTGTGCCCAACCTTTAACTGCACCGACTGCGGGAGGTAAGCATCATTTAAAACAGGGGCATTATGGCCTAATGCCTTAACCACCCATCCATTAGTATGCCTTTACAATGCAAGCCTTTACTACAAATATGCCTTTACAACACATGTATTGACATCCCAAGGAGAGATAGATAGATAGATAGATTTATTTATTTATTTATTTAGGGGTTAGGCACTAATAGCGGCCTAGGGTGGTTTGGTGTTTTTTGGGTTTAGGGGTGGGCAGGTGTACAGGGAGGTAAAGGAGTTACATGGTTTAGCAGTGGGTAGGAATATTGAGTGGAAATATTGTTTTCAGGGTGTAGGGGTGGTTAGCGGTATGTGGTGGTAAGGGTATTTTTGGAATTATGGGATGGCTAGGGTGTTTTTAGGGTGAAGGGGTGGCTAAGGTATTGGGTTGTAAGGGATTAAGGAATGAACGCAGGGGAAGGAGATCTGGAGACAGGGCACCGAGGTTCAGATTTTCACTGCCTTGAAATTACGGGATTCTGTGGCAGAAGGTTTCAAGGAATGGGAGGCTGGGGTGGAGTCAGAGGGGTGGAGATCTTGCTATGGGCTCCAGGAAAGGGCAGGCCACTGTAGACACGGTCTGGGTCTAGACTCCAAGAATAATAATAATAATAATAATAATAATAATAATAATAATAATAATAATAATAATAATAATAATAATAAACATTTGCAAAGCGCAAACAATCACCCGTAAGGGTCTCCAGGCGCTGGGGGCCATCAGGAAGATTGAGCAAGCTATTGCTCAGAGTCACATGGTGCTGGGCTAATCTGCCACCGGTGCCGGGGATCGAACCGTGATCCCGATCCCAGCGTCAGTCGCCCTGGCTGCGGCACCACACCTTGGATAGAAGTATAGCCAGCTGTCTAGAATGTTGGGGTGAGGACTTTACCACAGGCTCCGAGAGGAATTAGAAATCTATGTAGGAGTGCCATCTCGGACTCCAGGGAATGATGTACAGAGAAGGCAACTCAGGGCTTTAGAAAAGCATCACACAAGTTGGAGGGTAACAGACTGCCATCTCTTGATGTAGGAAGGAGCCTTCAGCCCCAGGGGCAGAATAGACACTGCATGAAGGAGGCATGGAGAAGAGAAGGAGACTTTCCTACTGAAACAAAGAGTGGAATCCCAAAGGTGCATTGAAAACTGAGGGGCAAGTCTGTAGCTCTGACCCTTTCAAAGTTGCAATTGCTAGCACTAAACTGATGGTCCAAACTGAAATTACTGCATTATACAATAGACTGGCAAACAAATGTTTTGTCAGCATGTAACCAATCACTTCCTAAACTACAAGTAAGCACAAAATGATCACAACTTAATAGCTGTGGTAGAGCCCGAGGACCAGAGAAGGCTTGAACATTGAGATGCAGCAGTGCAAAGTAGGCCTCACCCAGTGGCGTAACGAAGGCCCCCGCAGGGCGGGCCGGTCCCTGAGCTCCAGGGCCCTGCGCAGCACAGTACCCTGACCTGAGAGCTCCTCAGTGTGCCTGGAGGGGGGCCCTCCCTGTACTTTGCAGGGGGTGCCTCAAGTTTTGTTATGCCACTGGCCTTTGTGGCTCATCCCGTGTTAAAGGAGTACTCAAGCCATGAATTCTGCATATCGGTCAGCCTGCCTGATCACAAGATCAAGCTGGCTATTTAATAGCTCTTGTACCAGATTCTAGCATTGGGGTTTCGAGACGAAATGCATGCTCCGGAGATAGGAGGCAAACACATTTTTCACTGTTACGGGGAGCACATCCTTGGGTTCCAGGTAAACACATTAGAGAGAAGCCTAGTTTAGCCCCCAGGATAGCAGAGGAAGTCCCAAGGAATGAACAAGCGGTTGTAATGTTCCAGGTAACTGAGGATCCAAGCACTTCTATTGAGCAAGAATATTTATTTACCAAAGTAAAAAGGTAAGAGCAGAGTCAGTAAAACATTCTACCTCTACTGTGGTAAAGAAACAATGAGGAATGTTGGGATTAGACAGCAAAGCTCCTCTCAAACCCTAGATGTTATGCTGCATGATTGTGCAAAAATGAAGCACAAGAGAGGGGGGGGGGCAACCACATCAAACATTCACCCTTCTGTAGTACAGAATTCCAGCGGACACTCGCTAGCAAGGGAACTAGTGATCGGAAGCCACACTCTTTGAGCAAATGTGTATGCACAGAAGCTATGGAAGAGATCCCACAACCACCAACCCAGCCCTCCCTACTTAGAACACCCAAGCGGAACCTCCCAGTAAAGGATCCACATTTCACAAATGCTCTCTGCCCTTCCTTGATCATAGCACCCCTGAAAACTCTACCGCAACCATTACAGCAACCTTCCTTGTTGGATTGTAGCAGCTCAGCAAATACAGGCTATCAGGAGAGCATAATTCAAACCGATCCACCCACCCCTTCGCATATAGACCCTGCGCGCAGTCAACAAAGGCGGTAGCACACCTCACCAATGTGCAGAGCAGATCCCCAACCCACAGAGGAGTTAATCAAAGTCAAAGCAGGGGAAAAAGCAGCCAGTTGGAAAGAGAAGCTGATTATGGAAGAAAGTGTCAGAGACTGATTAGCAAATGCATGGCGTAGGGCATTGATTGGCGAGCTCGGGCCCAGCAATGCTGTGTCAGCTTCAATTAGCCCGAGCTTTTACCTATACCCAATAAAAAACAAACAAACAAAACTAGGCTGTGGAGGCAGGATCCACCACTTCATTTCTTCCATGTATTTCTCTGTAATACCGGCCTTGCCTGGCATTTCCAGGTCTCCTCACTAAATGTCTGACAAGCACCACCAGCAGGCAGTTTTACCATCGCTCCTAAACAGTAGCGGTCGGCAGTAGGTGTTTCTATAGGGCGGTGACGTGGGCAGGAGGAGGGGCAGGGTGGGGGGAAATAATGTATGGATTACGGAGTTTTACAGGTAAGTAAATATTTAAATACATAAAACGAATTTCGTTGCGCACACTGCATCACCAAATGTGATGCAGTGTGCGCAACGAAATTCGTTTTATGTATTTAAATGTTTACTTACCTGTAAAACTCCGTAATCCATACATTATTTCCCCCACCCTGCCCCTCCTCCTGCCCACGTCACCGCCCTATAGAAACACCTACTGCCGACCGCTACTGCTCCTAAAACATTAAAGCTACTGTTGACCTTGTACGGATGGGGCTCGCAGTCTCCATTTTCACCGTAGGTTAGCTATACTATACCCTGGCCGCAGGACTGACTTTGCTTAAACAAAGCAGCATGCAAAAATTATTTGAATTGAAAATTCCTTCTGTGACCCGAAAGGAAAAAGTGATGCATTTGTGAAAGTGATACAATGTCCCCACTAGTAGACTGAGGCCCTCATTACGAGTGGGCCGATAAATTCAGCGATTATGAATTTTGCCTTGAAAAACACACCCGGATGATACATTTTGGTTAAACTTCCCAGCAAATACCAGACATCAGGACTTTGGTGCAATAAGCACCAAAATCTGCATGTTATTCCCCAAAAACTTGTGATAGACAATTATTGCACCAGATATATACCGAAAACATCAGTATATGTGTTTGAGTGGTAATTATAACATGCTATATTAGACAATTTGTAATTATGGCCGGAAGGGGGTGAGAATATTTAGCCAACCGGATACTACTTCTGAAAGGCCTGCAAGTCTAGGGCCTAGTCCGTTTTTCTAAAGCTTGATGCTGCAGCCCACATGGCCTTTCAAAGTACCCTACCCAAGGGAAGGCTGCCAAGTTCATCATAGGCTAGCCTGTCTCAGAGCTCGAGAAGTCGAAGCTGGCAATGCCTTTAAACAGTGGTCCTTTAAGGAACGTTGGATGAACTCTGGGTTCCCTTTCATCGAGGGAGTCTGCAATGGAGATTCAAAGAATAGTCCAGCACTCTCCTGTGGGAATTTAGGAGAGAGATAGAAAGGTTCTAGTTTCTGCTTCCAAGAATCATCCTAGCAGAAAAGCAATTAAGCAAAGATTTCCAATTTTCCTTCTTAGTACCTTTTGGGGAGAGCTTTGGTTGGAGATTTACGGGTTAGCTCTCTTTGCACCATCCTTGTGAGAGTGCAGGATTAAGCGTAGTTTAAATCCTCATTTATGCAGGTTGGAAGAATATTAGCATTTCTGTTGTAGTTGTCTCAATCAAGAGTGGAGCAGAAACTAATTTCTGTCCAGGACATTATTCCATAGTTCACGTTCACATTAAGTTTTACGGTCGCAAGATCCCCACCTCCACTGCAGGGAAACATCTCATTTTGCAAACCACATCAGCCACACTAAATCGCATATGAAAAGTCTAAGGATGTCTGCACCAACCAACAAATCACAGACAGAAGTCTGCCATGAAAAATTGAAAAGCTAAACTGCCTAAAGTCCAGGAAATTTAGGGGGATTTGAGATATATATATATATATATATATATATATATATATATATATTCACTGAAAAAACCATAGGTTATAGACCATATATAGTTAGGGATTAGAATTTACAAAACCTTATTTTATTCGCACAAAACCATTGAAATTCCATATATAGTTAGTTGCACTAACTATATATCGCGGACCCGCAATCCACTGCTAATGATGTCACATATTACATCATTCATGACATGGTTAGTGACATCACTGATGACATCACTGATGACATCTCAAATGACATCACTGATGACATCACTGATGACATCACCCAGTGACTGTATGTTTCTGTAAAGTTAAAATATGTCTTACATATTGAAGAATGAGTGGATGTATAAGTGTCTGGATGAAGGATTTAGTAGGTGCATGACTGACTGTATGAGAGAATGATTAAATGTGTCTCACTGAGTGCATGGGTTAGTGACTAAAGTGTCTTAATTTGGCAATCATTATATATGTTGTCCTGTAAACTGCTGCATGTTTAAATCAGTAGCTATATCAGTAACTATATGGGTTATTGAATGGTTGCCCAAGTATTTGTATGGGAGACTGAGTATGTTTGTGGGTGGCTGGGAGGTGTATGACTGTGCATAGATGTGTGAGCAGTTGATTCCCTAGGTGTATGGGTTCAAAAGTGCATGTAGAAACAGCTGTATGGACAGTTGACTGTGTGCATGAGTGTATTGGTGAGTGAATGGATATCTCAGTGCTACATGTCAAAGTAAGTACATATGTAAAACACAGTCCATGTGAGAGTTGACATATATAAATAACTGAACATAAGAGCCAGTGAATGTGAGAGTGACTGTATGGATCATCGTGAACTTGTATCAGGGATTGTATAAGAGAGTAAATATGTGTTAGTATATGTTTGAATAAGTAAGGTGTGTATAACTGTATAGTTGAGGAAATGGAGGTGTGATTGATTCTTTGCATGACTGACTAGGTGTGTGAGTAACTCCATGGATGTGTGACAGTCTGTGAGTGTCTGTTTACACTGAGTGTATCTAAGGTTATATTAGAGTCTGAAGATGTTCATTGTATTATCACATAAATGATATCATCAGTGATGTGATCAGTAATGTCAAATGAGATGTCAGTGATGTTATCAGTGATGTCATTTGAGATGTCATCAGTGATGTCATTTGAGATGTCATCAGTGATGTCATCAGTGATGTCACTGACCATGTCATGAATGATGTAATATGTGACATCATTAGCAGTGGATTGCAAGTCCGCGATATATAGTTAGTGCAACTATCTATATATGGAATTTCAATGGTTTTGTGCGAATAAAATAAGGTTTTGTAAATGCTAATCCCCAACTATATATGGTCTATAACCTATGGTTTTTTTCAGTGAATTTTCAAGGTTTTGTAAATGCAAATTCCTAACTATATATGGTCTATAACCTATGGTTTTTTTCAGTGAATTTCATTGGTTTTTTAAAAGCTAATATCTATAGCTGTAAAATATATTCTTTATTACGTGACGTATCACGTAGCCCGTGAGACGCCTCATGATGCATCGCATAACCATGACGTATCGTCTCTGCAGTGCAAACAAAACCCGTAACGTAAGCGCGCCAGAGCACGCTTAAACATATATATATATTTTTTTAACCTTAATTAGACAAAATCCACACGTGCACATATCACAAACGTTCAAAAAACACAATATGTCGGACTCCCGTTACGCTGGCGGTTAGCTGCCCGGTTAACGTACCGGGAAGCACCTTTACCGCGAAAAATCGCAATTTTCTTTTTCTTTTGCCCCGCGGGGAACTTTAATAGCCCCCTCATCAATCCTAGGGGTTCAGGAGGGGTCTTCCTTACCCCTTTCCTTCATCTACACCTTTTTTTTTTCCACCTCTTGTCTCTCGATCCCACAGAGAGACAAGATGGCGGCTGCTCCAGACTGTTTACAATGTTAACAGCCAATCAGCTTCTCCTCAGACTCCCGTTACACTGCCGGTTAGCTTCTCGGTTAGCTGCCCGGTTCGCGTATCAAGACGCGTCTCTACGGCGAAAAAAATCGGATTTTTTTTTTTGGGCCCCGCATGGCTCTATAATATCCCCCTCATTAATCCTAGGGGGTCAGAAGGGGGCTACCTTGCCCCCTTTCCTTCATTTCCCCCTTTGTTTTGGCCTCCTCTTGTCTCTCGTTCCTACCGAGAGACAAGATGGCGGCCGCTCCGGACTGTTTACAATGTTGACAGCCAATCAGCTACTCCTCAGACTCCCGTTACACTGCCGGTTAGCTTTCCGGTTAGCTTCCCGGTTAGCTGCCCGGTTCGCGTACCAAGACGCGTCTCTACGGCGAAAAAAAATCGGAATTTTTTTTTTTTTTTTTTGGGCCCCGCCTGGCTCTATAATATCCCCCTCATCAATCCTAGGGGGTCAGAAGGGGTCTACCTTGCCCCCTTTCCTTGATTTCCCCCTTTGTTTTGGCCTCCTCTTGTCTCTCGATCCTACTGAGAGACAAGGTGGCGGCCGCTCCGGACTGTTTAGAATGTTGACAGACACCGGAGAGCCAATCAGCTTCGCATCGCAAAGTTCCGTTACGCGAAAAGTACGCGAACCGGAGCGCTGCCCGGAGCGCTGTTACAGATATATATCTTTTTTTGAACGTTAATTTCTCAAAATCCACTGGAGCACATATATTGAGACCTAGCAAAGGCACATCGGGCTAACAGTCCCTACAATTTTGCCAAGTTTCGTGCAAATCCATTCAGCCGTTCGAGCTAAAAGTGAGGCCAACCGCCCTATGGAAAAATGAATGGGAAAAACGCGTTTTGGGACCCCCCTTTTTTCTCGGCCCCCCCTTGACGAACCCCCCCCCAAATTTTCAGGGTCGGCTCAGAAACAAAATGTGCCATTTTCCCGAAAATTTCAGCCAATTCCGTCCACAAACGCCAAAGTTATTAGACATAGAATTTTCAAAAGTTCCATAGAGAAAAAATCCTAACTATATATACCTACTGGCTATCGCCAGTAGGTAATATATATATATATATATATATATATATATATACATACATACAGACACACACATATATATACATATATACTCATATCATGACAGAAAGGGGAAGAGACAATAAGCTTACACACTTCTCCAGGCTCATCCTGAAAGAAGGAAGTGATTTGAAAAAGCAAATAGAGGTAGTTAGTAATTAAACATTCAAATGAGAAACTAGCACAGAGCTATCTAGTCATCAATGCAAAGCTTCATACACAGCTAAACAATTACTCTTCTGTACAAGAACACACAGACAAATCCTTTACCAACATAGTCCTGCAGTATATTTCAAATGCACAGTGATAGCTGCTACCATACCAGACAATACTCTACTCACTGCAAACATATGTGAACTTCCCATAACTGATGTTAGATGGGATAAAGCAGCAACATCACAAGATAAAAGTTCCTAGAAAACTGCATCAACCTCCACATGCATCCCATTGCCATCTTAATTGCTCATGCAGATCACCTTTGGGGACACAGACAACTACCCTACTACCATTACCATCACGAGCTTCCTCCTAATTTCTCAAATCCCCAACAACAGAACAAAGTTTCTCATGATTACCCTATCTGGCCTCCCACAGGGGAGCTTCAAGGGTGTTTGCATATCACCAGTTTGGTAAAAACTGTTCATCCTCAACTGGAATCCCCCTGTGCCACTTTCCCCCTGCTTCCTGCTAAGCTACTCCACTAGCAGGGCCTTTCATTGGTACCCACTATGTAGATGTGCTGCTCCCAAACCGCTTTAGCAGAGATACTTTCAGGGAGACCGAAATACAACCTTCAAAACTGCAGGATATAATTTTACAGCCGGTTGGCCATTCTTCACTACCTCCATCTTCTCCTGTGTTAAGTGAAGGCAAATCTATTACAACTCCTATTCGATAAATTAGGCTCCCAGAGGAATCCAGAATGCAAAGAATATGAAGAGGCGTAAGACGGGAGGGAAAGTGGGAGGAAACTGTAGAGAATAACGTGGTGGAGGGAAGTGGGAGAGAGGCATTACAAAAGTGGGGCTTAAAATAACAGAGGACTTAGTAAAAAGCAAGCTGGAAAGAAGAAAAAACAAGCATTTGCAATGCAATAGGTTTCGCATCACTGAAAGTTTTACCTATTGGTGCTGCAAATAATAATGCAATGCTCATAGCTCAAACTTTCAGTAATCCGAGACCTACTGCATTGCAAATGCTTGTTTTTAATACACTAATAGTAAATAATATATTATTCACTTAGTTTAATAAACATTTGACTAAAAACAAGGAAAGTAGAGCCATCACCGACATCCATTAGGACGAGCTGCTCCTGTGTTCCTGGTAGTGGGCGCAAGTAATGCGCCCCATGCTCCAGAAGTGGAATAAATGCAGGAAGGGGAAGGCATGCCCACATGAGCATAGAAAATATGAAGCAAGTAAATGAAAGTGACAAGAAAACCAACCAATAGTGCAATGTGGAGGGGGGGGGCTGGGAGGGGTTTGTTCCCACTGTATGGTAACAATATGTCTTGTAACAGACAGCACGTTTAGACAAGGCCTAAAAAGCAACTGAACCATAATTTACAAACCCATGAGCACGGTAAAGTCCTAACAATTCAGAGTACAACTGCATACAGTTTAGAGAACCCAAAACACCCCAGGGGTCACCCAGTTTCTTTTCATTCTCTAGAATCTGGTGTTTATTTGCTCCCCTACGTGCGTAACTGAAATGAACACTACATGTACCAGAATTCACATGGAAAACAGGGCCTACTTTCATAATAAAAAAACTCACTGTGCTTTGATACAACATACAGTGCTGTTCACTGCTTGTTAAATACAAACTCAAGACAAGGGATTAAAATTGTGCAGTAGGGTTACAGTTTTACAGCATAAACGTGACTCTAAGGCATGTCAGAATAAGGGCGAGGGTGTGGCCTAAAGGCGAGAGCAGTCGACTTCGAAGGTGGGGAACTGAGTTAATATCTCGGCATGGACGCGCAACATCCAGTGATTCAGAGCAAATCACTAGGTGTTTATTTATAAGACCCCAGCACCTCTGGTGTGTCACTTTTTGTGACGCTCTGGTGGTGCAGGAACCTGCTCCATATTTACCGGGCAGCACTAAGCCACTTTTGGTGCCTTGTGAATATCAGTCCCTTTAACACAGTTTTCTGTGTTAAAGGGGCGTGCAATGGGTGTTGCTGGGGCGTTCCCAGCAACATCCATGGCTTTTTGACACTGCCCCAGATTTACGAGAAATCATAACTCTGAGGCAGCAACAAAAATGTATGACACCCAGAGGAGGCGTAAGGGAAACACAAGGAGAAATATCTTCACTTCTTCTCAATTTTCCTTTTTCTTTGTGTGCTGTATTCTGCATCACTCACACGAAGAGGAAAAAGCCTTGTGATTGTTTTGTGCAGTAAGGTTTCCCTTCCTGCACATAAATAATTATCCCCATAATACAGGCATCCTTGTACACTGGTGCAAAGGTGCCTGCGTTGGCGCACGGCAGGCCATTGGCGCAGGAGAAAAGGACAGAATGTGCTGTATCTGATAGATTTGATGCATTCCTGCTCTTTTCTTTTGCCATAGGGCAGCACAGCAGGAAGGCCTGTAGCGCTGCCCTACGGCAAAAACACATAAATGAGGGTCTTAATCTCTTCCTGCCGTACAAAATTAATGTGTACATCTATAACGCAACTGGTGCTCATATAAAGAGCTCTGATAGCTACGGGCGAGCTTGCGCTGTATAAAAAATCCCCCCCCCCCACCACCCAGAAAAAATGGGCCCTCATAGGATTGAAGAAGGGGCTGCCCGCAACATGTTGGCATAAGACTCAGTTTCACCCAATTATTGTACACCTCCTGTTCTGCATCACAGTCTGACTAAGGCAGAAAAAAGGCCTGGGCACCAAAATTAAAGTGGCCTCCAGGTTATTATAAGACACACTGTACAAATTCTTGGCAAGGTATGGAGAACTGCATGGATTTAAGATTATTGCAGTAGTGTTCATTTTAATATCTGGGAAATCAACAGTAAAAACTACCCCAGGCGACCATAAAACAGTCCCACGAATGGCGTACACACCGACCTGTGAGGCCAGCCCATCGGGCACTGCATGACTGCTGTATAGGCCCGTCCCACCCTGCACCACTCTAGAGCCAGGGGTCTGCTTGCTAATCTCGCCTAGTAAACCATCGTCTGCTGCTGCAGATTACGGCATGCCGCCAGCCGGGCCTTCACGACGACACTTGCGGTGGAACGCCTCCGCCTGCCTTGGGTGCTTTCGCTCAGTTGTGCCCTGTCTACGAATCCTGCTGTGACCTCTGCGCTGATCACTTCTTGAGATCAGAAATGGCTGCCTTTGATGACTGCCCCCTGCTGCCAGGAGGGCGCTGCCCGTCTGGGACCCGGCCAGTTGTATCTTCGGCCCAGCTGTGCTTCTATCACGGCTATCACTTCTATGACGTTTCTATCAGCTTCTGCTCGAGGCCTCGCTGCCAATCTTCTCGTTCAGACTCATGTTTTAGAGATTACACGGCGGTCATCAAGCAAAAGCTAGCGCCAGGTAATCGCGGCATAGCGCCTTGCTTTTGACTCACAGGCACCAGAGGCGCTCGAGGCAAAAATCACCAGGGCACACCAGTGCCGGTCGTGCTTGTCAGTTCTTCACTTCAGCTGCATTTAATATAGCATTCTGAACGAAACTGTTTTTGCGAGTAGCCGACTTAAAAAACAAGTCAGGTCCCGGGCCGCGCTGTGATTCGCTGACGTCACGGGGGTGTCCCGGGCCGGCAGCCAATCGCAGCGCGGCCCGGGACAAAGGGCGGGGCTTAAAAAAAGCACCAGAAACGCCCCCGAATCGCGTTTTCGTGAGAAAGCGCGATTGACAGCCTCTGCCTCCCAATGGCTAGCCTCCATTTATGGAGCTAGCCAATTGGAAACAGAGGCTGTCCTAACCTCACTACTAAAAACAAAAGATTTCGACTGGGAGGGGCTTCGCCCCTCGCCAAAAGTCGAAACCTAAAAAGGAGGGTACAGTTACTGGTTTAAAGAGGGAAGGGGATGAAAAAAAGGCCAGAATGGAGATTTGTACAATATGGTTGCAAGAAAAGACAGAACTCGAAAGACAAATTAGAGAGAAAAGAGTGGCGAGGTCAATAGAGAAACAAAGGAGGAGTAAAGACAACAATAGTGGCAGGGTTAAACATCTATCTGAAAAGCAAGGAGGAGGAGGACTACACATCGGAATGGCAGGGGTAAGAGATTAAAGGGAGGCTGAGTGGACAAGGCTCGCAGAACAACACCGAGTGCAAAGACTGAATATGCTGAATGCACATCTAGTACAGCCATAGCACAGCAGTAACATGAAATGAGCGCAACATTCAGTTCCTAGGCATTATCGTTGTCAGTAGCACCAATACCACTATCTTCATGTACTGCAGGATCACACAAATTGGCCTTTACAATTTGGAAGAAGGCCATTATAACTGAAATAAGGGATGTGCTTACAAAAACCCTGGGCACAGCCAGAAGAACCGAAACCATGGCCTTGGGACAACATAGAATCCAAACTCATCCCTAGAACCCAACTCAAGTACACCGGGGTCTTCTCGGCGAGGAGAGCTGATGTAGTCCTGAATGACACTGACATGTTATGAACATTTCTTGATGACAGAGGATGCTGTGTTTGCTCTGTAGGCATAAAACAGATGCTGTGCATGCTCTAAAGATTACTGGTGGGTGCAATATTCCATTCCATCAGCAGAATTTTGGCACTCCGCATTACTCAAACACTGAATTCTGGCCAAAATCTGCCAATTGCCGCATGGCAGAATATTCCTTGCGTGCATGCCAAAAAGGTAAGTTAGTGAGCGAGATCTGGCATCCTCTGTCGTGATTTTTGGTAGCTAGGAAGGCATTCGGTTAGACTTTTCCAATGTGGGTAGCCGTGAGTTATTGCAACAGTTTACGGTCAGAAGGCTGCCAGTGGAGTAGAAAATCTACTTACGCAGCAACAAAATCACCTCGTTTAGCTGCACCCTCTGGCGTGTTGGGTGGTTCCGTTTGCACAGATTTTTCTGTGTGGATTGCACTACTAGATCACAGCGTAAGCAGCGGGATGTGCCCATTTCAGCCCATTGCTGCAACTCCATGGAATTCCGCGAGTTCCACCCACCCCTACTTAAGATACAGGAAGGATGCAGCATTGTCTCTGAAGACAGACATACCACTCGCTCTCAGGTCATAGAAAGGATGTTGTGAATGCCTTGGTCACTCAAACAATATGCACCTTCTCCCTGATGACACACAATATACTTCATTTGTTTGCATAGAAGGTTCTACATGCTCTTACAAAACAAAAAGGGTTCATTTATGTGCATGCTGTAGAGGATTTCATACATGTTTGGATAGCGTAGAAATGCTCTGCACATGATGGCCGATGACAGAGCGTGTTCAGATTCCGAAACACAACATATTTGTGGCGGTGGAAGAGACTAGGTGCATTTTCCCCATCGACCTAGACCAGATCTGCACATTAGCTCTGATGACAGAAATGAAGATGTAATTGTTCAGATGACAGAAGGGATAGGAGAATTTGCTCTGGTGACAGACAGGATGGATGGGTTTTCACTGTTGACATAAAAGCAATGTAATCAGCGCTGTACACGAAATGGAGGATGGTGTGTCAGCCCATAAACACGTTTTGTATGAAGGCGAAGGGACATATTGGATACATAAGAAAAATGTAGCCGAAAATAAACTGATTCAGGCACGCAGTTTGAGCTTCATTTGGAGAGCCAGTCAAGATATTATATTAAATTTAATAACAGAGGAAGTATTTTTCTGAAGATATAAAAATATGCTATGTGGTTCTATGGCATTGAAAAAGTTGCCTTAATTTCTCAGGCAGAAAGGATGCTGTGTTTCACCAGATGACAGAGAGGGTGCTGTAATAATGCAGAGGCATAGAAATGGTGCTGTATTTGTTTTGATAACAAAAAAGGTGCAGCACTTGAACGTGTGGCATATAAAACGTGCTGTGTGTCCTAAGATAAAACAATGAGGCATTTTCAAAGATAATGAGAGTGTGTGTGACCTTAGCTCGGATTACATAGAAATAGGGCTGCGTTTGCATTCAGAGCATAGAAATAGGGCTGGGTTTGTATTCAGGGCATCGAAATAGGGCTGTTTTCATCAGGACATATAAATAGGGCTGGGTTTGCATTCAGGGCATCGAAGTAGGGCTGTGTTTGCTATGACAGCAAATAAAGGGGGCATCATCATTTGCTCAGAGGACAGAAAAGTGCGGTTTTGCACTCATGACAGAGTGCTTGAAGCCCTCTAATGACAAAGGGAGCTATATTTGCAGTACTGATAAAGAAAATGTGCTGCATTTGCTCTGGTGATATTAAAGGTGCTGTATTTCTGGTTATGAGACAGAAAAATGTCCGTAGTTGCTCCGATGACAGAGAGGTTGTTGAATTTGCACCAACGGCATAGAAAGATTACTGCTGTATTAGCTCACGTGACAGAAATGGTGCTGTGCTTGTTGTGGTAACAGGGTGTGTGCTGTATTCGCACCAGTGTCAAATAAAGGGTACTCTTATTCACACTGGTGACAGGAAGGGGGCAGAACTTGTTTCCAGGATATAGGAAGAAAGGCATATTTCTTCTAATGCCATAGAAACAATAGCCTTGTGTTTGAAATAACTGACAGTGTTTATTTTATTGCGAGGGAGGATGCAACTATTCCATTCCGTGACAAAGGGAGAGTTTTACTCAGAATACAATAACAATGTGATATACTTTCCGACCAGTAGTTATCTGTTCGATAGGAAGCATTAATAATGACTGCATTGATGAAATGCTGTACATCTGATCTGATGGAAATGAAAAGGACACACAAGGATTACTTAGGCAGATGACATAATGCCAGTGTGTGTTGTGGAAACCTTTGCGAAGGATGCCTTTGTGTGTTCTGCCCACCGTACGGTCGCTTATTATTTGACGTCACTGAGAAGATGGCTTCCTACTCTGATAACATGAAATAAACAGAATGCTCTGTGATCCTTCGCCTATTTTTTTCTGCCCAAGATATATTCACAGGCAAAAAGATGGCCCTCTGATGTGGCAGCAGAAAAACCTTCTTCGAATGCGCCCTCCGGAGTGCAATGAAGCAGCAACACATCCTGACGAGGAATGGAGGGGTATTAAAAAGAGCAAATGTGCCAAGTGATGGAGGCTACAGGTGGCGATCACGCCCCTGAGAGACGCCATCTCTCCGCCGCCTTCAGATGTGGGCGGTAGATCCTGCCTGCGAAAGACAGCTCGTCCCTGGTGCACAATTGTTTTCCAGTACAGAAGATAATAAGCAAGATTTATAGGAAATGTTCCATTCTGTACTCAGAGCTGTAGTGTAAATTAGGTGTTCGACGCATTCACAATATACATCCCATAAAGGGTTTTATGGCACTAAATATGATCATAAAAGAGCAAAGGTCAAAGAGGCAGTGAGAGAGAGAGAGAGAGAGAGACAACAGGTAAAATCCTGCAATCATCAGTCTCCATCTCACATGTACAGATACCGCCTACATGCCTCAATGCCTTGTGACAACATCCCACAGTAGGTCAGTTCCGCTGCGCCTTTAAGGCTACGTGCCAAGATGCTATATTTCTGGCTCCCAGATATAGCATTGCCCTACCTCTGCAATGTGTACGGTGGTCATGGAACATATGAAATATTGCAAGGAAACAAAATTGGCCGAATGTACTTTAAAAAAAATGCATTTCAATTAATCTGAGTATGCAAAGTCCACACAATATCAAGAGCAGACAGAAAGCCCGTTTCGGCAAGTTTTACAGCTGTGACAGATCAGGTCTACACCATGCTGAATTTGCCCCCAAACATCTGCAAACCAAAAGGCTTTCATTTCGACTTTTCTAAGGGATGCTGTCAACCAAGAACAGGCAGAGTAAGCATTGTTTAATGTAAATGTGCAGAACTGGGGCAATGTACGAATATGTGTGGCGAATAAGATAA
The DNA here is from genome assembly GCF_964263255.1 of Lissotriton vulgaris. NCBI lineage: Eukaryota > Metazoa > Chordata > Amphibia > Caudata > Salamandridae > Lissotriton > Lissotriton vulgaris. Next base: position 915,617,517 of record NC_141695.1, read on the forward strand.
ATATTGTGTTTTGCAATTACATGTATGTTTGAGTAATATGGTTGCAAACAGATACGCGCGCACAGGCACACCCATATCGTTCTATGCAACGCCCTCCCTGTGTGAGAGGCTCTTGCTGCAATTGTGTTCCCTGTACAGAGCTTCATAACTCGGAGTAAAGATTAGACGAGTACATTTCCTATAATATCATGTACGCTATAACACAGCTTAACTAGAGCTCAAACTCGCTCTCCAATTCCTACTTAAAAAAGAACCTATTTTTTGGGGTTTCAGACATTTTTGTTCTACGTCACAGGCCCCATCTCCTTGCCAAGCTGAGCCGTAGAACCTTTCTGTCCAGATCAGCTCGGTTGAGAAGCCGAGGATACCACTAGCAAGCTCTACAAGGACTTCCTTTTGGTGGTCTTCCCCCTAGTGCTTTACATCTCTGGACAGTGAGGCCAACTTCACTACCTGCTCTGCATAGGCTACCACTGGTGGCATTCCTGCCTGACCCGGGTAGGAGGTCAGCATGGCAGGAAAGAGGCTGGCTGAGTGAGTTAGACTGTGGGGTGGAGAGTGGTGGTCCCATCTGGAGGTTCAAGGCATGTTCCATATCTCGGCGAAAAATGAAGGACAGAAAAGCCCGAACTGCTGAACTGGAAAAAAAACGTTGAGAAATCTGCCACAGAATATTGAAAGCAGCAACAGAAGGTTGCAAGCAACAAAATCATCCCTTGGCCAATTTTATGCTAAAATATGTACTTTGCGAAAAAGGGCAACATAAGCAGAAAAGTCTATCAATGTTTTTAGATTTCTGCTAAACGCGATAACATCAACAAGGAAACCAAAATGGTGCCATTTCAGCCCCAGAGTAAAAATGTTCTCCGGCAACAGTCCAAATTTCAAAAGGTCAAACCCCAGAGGTAGCAATATACACATTCGTTGACACTCTAGATGCCCCTAGGAAAGCAACAGAATCAAGATATTACTTCACATCACCTGTGCCTCCTGAGATTTCTACATTGTACTTGTACCAAAGTCCATTCCATATCTTCACAAGCAACGGGTGACTCGCTTGTAGATGCCATCAGGTGTATATAACCATTATTTCTTAGGAAGGGTTCTGGGCAGCGTGCTTGGGCTCTTTTTATGTTTAGGATTCGACCATGACCTCCGACCATCCACTTGACATTTTCTCTATAGTTTATGGTTGGAATGCTCCTGTATGATATAGTTGGTGCTTTACTTATTTTGAGGTTGTAAGTTTAAACAAACTTTACTTTTCTTTCTGTAGTATTTTCTGGGCTCGGTTGTTTTCTTATTTATGTTATTCAACATTACTGCTGTTCATTCTCTCCCCCTTCTACAAAAAAACACCTTCGAAGAAGCACTCTGCCCTTATTCAACTCCCAAACACAGATTATAGGCAAGTTTTGGAAGACGTGCGCCAACCTTGGTGCTGGATTACCTCGGCCATTTTGGTAGAAGACCTCACCCAGGCTTAATAGACTACAGGAAATCTCCCTTCTCTGAAAACAAAATTCATATCCGACAGATAATCCTCATGTACGAGTTATTAAAAATTACAGTCTGAATATTAATTTTTACTCCTAGACAGAGAATTGGCATTCTTAAAGTTACCAGACGGCTCCACATCGTGGGAGACACCGTGTCCAGTACTTGTCTTTTTTTTAAATGCATTTTAGAGCCGTGGTCTTGGGTTATTTCAATTGAATCAGTGGAATAAAACATCTGAAAATAAGGATTTGTTTAGGAAAAAGTAAGGACTGGAAGACTGTCTCTCATGCGATTAAGTCATCAAGTAAATTTAGGGATTGTGGATGGTAAGTATGGTCACTTTACCTTACATTGTGACTGGATGGCTACAACTACTTCAGAACATATATATAATAGGTTATAAAATCCATCCAGGAAACAGTTAAATAAACAAATGAACAGATGGGTTTTACAATACTGAACATATGAAAGTAAAGGCTAGAATTATTTGTACTTTACCGAATTCAACTATATGCACATTTACGCCTAACAATCAAATAAGATGCAAAGAATTGCCACTTTATAATGAATTTCCACTTGGTGATGCACTCAGGGTTTTGCATAAATGAAGATCTGAAGCAAGTCAAAAACTTGTGTGATTTTTAAAATCGAAGAACACCCTGTCAAACACCACAAGCGTTTTAACCCAAAATGTATTCCATAAAAAACATGTGCATGGACATGCTCGCCTTATCCAAATATGCACTAAATAATAGTCTCTTGAACAAAACCACCCAAAGTGAGACCTTCCAATTGTCGGCTATTCCCTGCATTATCCAACACTTTGGCAAAGTAGTGACGCCCATCAATACCAATCTTCAAAATTATGACTTCGACCCAACACATCCAGATGACCTAACCAAGCAATGATGTGCATTGAATAGTAACACAAGCCGAGAAACTTGCACACCTTAAATATATTATCAGGGCGTGTGGCTCACTGGTTAGAGGCGGCAGACCCAAGAGCAGAGGACGGCCCGGGACCAGGGTTCGATTCCCGGCGCGGCAGGTTTCTGGACCAGGGTCAGCGGACTCGATAATTCTCTTGCCTCGGTGCCTACTCTGATCAGCGTTCACACTCGGCAACTCTGGGCATTAGCTTGCCTCATCTTCACTAACGGCCCCACCAGACCGCCGGGGATGCCTGGTCTCACCCTGGAGATACCCATTAAGGGACCATCTCTCAGGGAAGCCAGGAAGGGTTTTGCAGCGGTCGAAGCGCCTTGGGACCCTCCGGGTACGTAGTGCGCTATATAAATGCCTATACATACATATACATATACATACATACAAAACAATATAAAGTAGATTAAAAAAAAAAAAAAAAAAAATCAAGACTTAAAACATATATCCATATACTTACATAAACCAAGACGCCCTCTTTACCTCCCAACACAAACAAATATTCCACACACCTAAGTGACACACCTGACGAAGCAGAACAAACTAAGGCTTGATCACATCTGGAAACATAAATCAGTATCAGCACATTAAGGTTAATTGAAATACAACTCAGTTGGATGCGGTAGAAGACCAGCATGCAAGAAAACAAGGCATACTTGGTTTTGATTAGGACAACACTATTTTGCTTTTAAATAAGCAATACACAAAAGGTAACGCTTAACCACTGCAGTTTTGTTCACATTAATACTACTAGGGGCTATGTCTAACTAAAAACAACCAGTTTATTTTTTCGAACTAGGCCTTCGTTATGAGTGCAGTTAATTCCAATGGAGCTGGTAACAGCGATTACCAGCCCCATCGTAATTATGAAATCTGCAGAAATGCTGCAGAACTCGTAACTTTTCCCTGGAGATTTTGGCAGCTGGAAGCATCCGACATCCCAGAGTGAAAGCCCAGCCCAAAATGAGGAATTACCACTGAATTCGGAATCAAAATTATATATTCCCCAGTAATTCTCCATTTCTTGGTGGATTCACAGGGTTCTACTCAAAATGGACCAGATGTTCCCCACACACAGGGTTACGGTTACCCCTGGTATCGGCAGGTAATTCATGAGGCAGGGAAAAACCAGGCGTATTTACCGGGCCACTGAAAACGATGGCCCTAGTCTCAGATTCAACCCATACTTACAAATGTATGTATGCAGGATCCTACTTTAATTGGTAGACTCGATTTACTGTTTGTTATGTACAACAGCCTGATCAGTCCATGTGGGTAGAGAATGCTGTATAGTTAGATAAGTAACCTCAACACTTCAATGTGTCCCCTTTCAGACATACCAACCCTAAACTCCCAAGAGCTTCACAGTGTAGCTGTGGATGGTTGTCTCTAGAGACAGCACAAAGGGTGACAGAAGGCACAAAGACCAGAAAGAAAAAGCACAGGATGCAAACAGGCTGCTAGAGCCCTAGTGGGAATGTTTGCTCACCCTCTGCCCTTGCAGCTTAACCATTAACTTTACGGCTGAAATTGGTTTTCATGTCACCTGCTTCTACAATCCATATCACCTGGTGCTCCAGATGGCTCACTAACTCTGTAATCACCCATAAATGCCCAGAGCAAGGAGGCACCGTACCATGAAGGGCACAAGGCTGGCTGAATGCACTAGCCAGAACCAGCATGCTAAAGCCTCCACACCCAGAAAACAAGCTCGGAGGCTGCAAAATGACCAGTGCATGTACAGACCGGGAGCTGGCCAGGAGGCTGCTAGGCTAGAAGAAAGGCTGGAAATGATGCTACTTTATTCAATAGTATGAGTGTTAAGACTACCACATACATTTTATTAATATACCACAGAAGGCAAGAATCCCCTACCCACTTACCAGTTACTAGACACAATGGTCAAGTGTCTAAACTAAGCCCAAACCTGCCACTAGTGTGGATGAAAGAAGACTAGCTATTTTTCAATGATCTTTCAGTTGACACAATCTACGTAACTCCTGGCAGAGGATCCTAAGAAGAAAACAAATCTCATGGCTAACAAACGATAGCCATTCTTGTTTCAATGAAGAAAGAAAAAAAAAAACCTTCTCGAGTGCCACACGCCTGCCTTTTCAACATACAAACAGGGTCCATCTGAACAGGACCAAAGACTGGCATAGGACCCAGCGGAAGGGCCAGCACAATTTAGAGGAGTCACCGGAATAATTTGTTGTCTAGAAGGCGCGGGCGATGAGCACCACTGTAGAGAAATGTTTGTATGTGTTATAGAGCCTGATTTTGCACCCAACGCCTAACTATTCACAATAAATTTGGTAGCCATGCGGCAAGCTCTTCTAGCGGAGCAGTAACTGAGGGGAAATGAAGGTATGATTTGACCACTGCTCCAGGAAAGTTTGGTCTTTTGAAGGTAAAGTCCACAAACAGAAGCCATTCAACACCACAGTTCTTCAACAGAGAGTGAAGCGCAGCATCAGACACCACATGCTTTTTAAACAAAGAAGTGTCCTGATGTATAAGGTATTTAGGGATATTTCCTAGAAGGCTAGATGTCCCAGAAAGGCCAGTCCAGCTCAGGTGCATCAGTTCCATATCATGCAATCTGTCATGGCAGTTACCCCCAGGCTTGATGGCCTTTCAGGCCATCACCAGACTCTTCTATTGACCAGTCTGCCTCAGGTGAAAGTTATACTGCACACAGCAGCTGCATAACTTCAACTTGGGCAGATAGTGCAGTGGCACCCAGGCCTAGAGGCCTGACAGCCCACTAAACTTTAAATATTGCTGTATTTTATAACTCAAACAGCAGCCAGAGGGCCCAATTCCTTCATGGCACCCTGGCTACGTACTGGCACACATACCAGGGATGAGGAAATATGAACAAACTAAAAAAGATGGACAGAGTCTCCTGTGGGGCAGTTGTGACAAAAGCAGGCGCATCTGCCTTTGATTCAGAATTAGGCAAGAGTCATGGACATGCCCACGAAGGCACCAACAACCATGTATTTTTAGAATTGTTGCCATGAGCTTATTCGTCTGCCTACAATCTTCTCAAAAACCCTAGTCGCATTTTTCAACCAACTTGACCAGCAGGTCCAACCTCCTTGTAGAGAAGGCAGGGCTGAGAGAGCCTGCAGCATAAACACAGCTGCTTATAGAGCATAATGGTTACCTGCGTCAATCATCCTCACCAGCTTTCAGTCACATTCTCACACCCTCCTCGGTAACACATTCCAGAGTGTCTCAGACTCTGCACTTCCCTGTTCACAACTGACAACAAGTTTAGTGGAGTCAGAGGACAGTGCGTGTTAATGGAGCAAAACTAGGTTTCCTTTCAAGCAAGAAGCCTGTAATCAGACTGTCAATGGCACTCGGGCTTGTTCTGGCAGAGCCCATAGTTCCGAGAATGACCCGGAAGTAATTCTGAGAGCCAGTCTTTTCTAGCTCACCACCGTTCCCCATTGGAGTTGGAAACTATTTAAAATATTCAATAAAGCTGGATATATTTTTTTTTGTAAACATATCCTAACAATGTTACACATCTTTAAAATTCCATGCCTCCAACTCTTTACCCGGAAGATAACTTTTTAGGCTGGCAAAATAACATAGCAAGGAAATCGCTCCTTGCTGACGTCATTGTGACCTGCAGGTTTCAAAAACAAGCAAGGCCAACTCAGTCTTTCATTCTTTCCCAGGTCGACCACCTGAGTTTAATGAAATCGACCACCTGAGTTTAATGAAATTGATTTATATAAGACCTGCGATCTGTAGCAATTTGAAAATGTACGTTTTGTGGTCGGTAGGGCTTTATAGAACAAATTAATACAATTATCGAAATTCAAAAAAGCCCTGTAAATACAGCTACTGCTCATATGATTCTTTGACTAGCTAATAACTATCAGCTAGACTATCAGGACTCTGGGGAAGATATGGTGTCCCACAACTACTTTCAGTAATATCTCAACCCTGCCCTCCCCACCCATCTCCATAAAGTGCACTGATGTAGCTGCCAGGCCCTTGCAAGCACTATATAACATCTCAAAATAACACAAACAGAACATTTGGCCAGGTGCAGCAGTTCTCATTCGACCAGCATCCCCACCACTGCCCTCAATAGCACAGGCATGTAAGTGTGGGTGCAAGCCTTCAAAGTTTCACTAAGTCTTTAAGGACACATACAGCCATTTTTGTTTTAAGTCCTGATAGTGAAATACATTGAATTACTAAGAAATGGAAGGAAAAACAAATAGCTTTTTGGGCTACTTATAAAAAAGTAAAAAATACAAAACTTGATTCTGTATGCTTAAAGAACACCGTGGAAAGTAAGTATTAAATACCAAAGTATTCTCCCACTGCTCCTTGCAAACGAGGAAGACAATAGTCTCTCTGTCCTCGGTTGTACCTGGTGCACTCGGTATTGGTTTGCAAAACATACAATCTAGGTTCAATCCCTTTGAACACTTTGGTATCAAACAAATCGTAGCATAAGATTTTATTACCAGGAACTTTTCCATCTTCTGGAGATTTTAAAAACGAGCCTGAACTCCAGGTCGTACATTTTCCCCATAACATTTATAAAATAGATCTCATTAAAATATTCCGTCATTAGGGCCCGATATTCCCCCCACTTTAACAAAAGGTGTTGCTTAAGAGGTTGACTTGAACTCAGATTCGAACGGAGACAAAAGTGACCGGCGATGTGCTTCAAGCAAGAGGCACTTGGCGTTTTTAAGGCGCTAACCCGCCACCAGGTGCCATTTTCAGACATCCTTATCTCGCCAGTCAGGTGTCAAACTGCAGGTTCCTCCTCAAATAAACAAGCAAATCCTGACCTTTGACCACGTGTTTTGTGTTCTCACAGGAAAAACAACTTCCTAGTCCATGGTTTAAGGTAGAAACGCACGCGATCCCAGCGCGACCATTGTCTATTTTTTACTCGACTTTGTAGCTACTGATTTAATGTGGCCAATTACTCACAAGTTCATGTTCTTCGTCACCGGTGCAAATGGAAGCATGAACTTTATCACAGTTGTTTTCGCTTGAGAAAGAGATCCGGGTACGGTATTGCAGAGTTCAGATCTGCAAGGAATGAATCCGAAAGGTAAAAGCCCTGCAAACAGAACTGGTCAATCAGTTCCCTGAAATGACTGATACAAGATACCAGTCAAAGGTACCAGCTCGGATTTCAAATGATATTCAATCTCTGGAACAGAAACGAATCAAAATGAAAAATGTGCTAAGTGTTTACCAACATTACCTTAGTGTGAATTCCTAGCCTTTTGTTAACACCGACAGGTACTGGGGGGTTGGATTTACCATGTTGCACAAACTGCTAAGGACACCCCCGTTTCCCCTTCAACTCATGGCTGGTGGTGTCCAAGGTAGTTTGGTCAACAAGTCCACCGTGGAAAAAAGGCCAAGATGCCTTTAAGTAATATGAAGTCATGTGTCCACCAAGAATCACAACCCTAGGACTTGACAGAATCACCGGATGAATTCAGAAGGAGCAGGATGAGCCCAGCAGGTGTTTACCATGGGCCTAAGAGATAGGCTCTAATGGACACAGAGTGCCCAGAGGGACTTTAGGCAGGATCCAGCCATGCGCGAGCGATAGAACGATTGGTCTTCCTTCACATCTTTCTTGTCCACTGGCGGGTGACCTCGTGCATTCATAGGAGGTGATGTGTATGAAAGTAACAACTGTGCCAAGTTCTTCGTGTCAACATTGTTTAACGGATGGCGTAAGACACTAAAATGAAGAAGTCTCGCTCTTGTAATCATGGTTGCAAAGCAGATGGAGATTATCACTTAATGGCCCTAAATGCAATTTAGATTTGCTTCACGATGGGTCTTCTACCACTTGTGAGCACGCCCGGGATCAGACTCCGAAGCCTTACTTCACACAGCACTTACAGCTGGGTCACAGGTCCACTTGCTTCCAAACTTTAACACAGATAACGCTCGCGAAAAATGGTGCCTTACCCATTGATCAAAAACAGGCAGTGCCTGTGGGTCTGCTTGAGAAACATTTTGAACCAGCTATAAGTGATGAGGTATGGCTTCTGCATTAAGTACAAAAACCACAATTGATGGACAGAATGCAGAACAATGTCATACATTCACCCCAGTACAGAGATCTGGGCCTAAATCCATCGTTTTTTAGCACTCCACACCCTTCCAGTTCAGACATGGCCATATGCAAATCAGCCTTGACCCTATGCCTCATGGGAACAGTCCAGCCCAAACTGCCAAGCCAGGTCTTTCCTGGACTGGAATCAAGCATCCTAGGACCGGTTTCTGGCTATCAACCATCTTCAGCCAGGATATCTTGACTCCAGTGGTGTGGAGAGCTTGGGACTCACGTCTGGATGTCTTTCCTGGACCGGGCTTGACTGTTCTCATTGGGTGCAGGGTGAAAAATGATTTGCATATGGCTGGGTCCAAACTGGAATGGCATGGTTAGCAAACAAAACGATGGATTTAGGCCCAGATCTCTGTACTGGGGTGAATGTATGACATTGTTCTGCATTCTGTCCATCAATTGTTGTTTTTGCATTCTGCATTAAGTAGCCAAACTAATTTTCTGTCAGCCTTGATCTTAGGTAATCCCCAATTTAAATGCCTCCTGGCAACCAAGAAGGGTTTATCTCTCTTTTTGATTAGCTACAAGGTTAACAAAACTGGTCTAAAATAGTATTCCATTGTATGCTTTGTAAACTGCTTACGTTTCCAGCCAAGACGTCCAACTTTCTTCAGCCACACCATATTTTAGCATTCTTTTTGTCATTTTTCTAATGGGCCAGGACACAGCTGGAATGTGGATTTTGGCACTTACAGTTCTCAAATGAGTTTCATTTTAAAACTAGGATGAATAGAAGAGGGGTGAAGGATTTAAAAAGGTAAATAATTTAAACCCAAGGAAGCCAAGGAGAAGAGAATATGATTTTTGAATAAATAGTTTCATAGAGAAAGAAGCTATTAATGTTGCCCTCGAATTTGGAAAATCTTGAACTGCGCACATGTTGTAAGATTTGCTGCTTCACAACTTTTTTAGGGAAGGATTGCCATTAAAAAAATTCTTTGACCAGAGCATTATCCTTCTATATAGTTTTGTTCTGCTGAATTTCTCACTTAAGCCAAGCCAACTTTTATCAGATGTATTAGCCATTTAAAAAAAACTGTGCGAAATGTGTGTTGGTACAGTTTTACAAGAAAACGTTATAGAGAATGCCTTTTGCAACTTGACTCATCCCTTATATCTTTATGTTCTTATTTTGGAAGGCTCCTACTGATTCGTTGCAAAGGCGAGAAAGATAGTGAGGCTACCGAAATTTACATAAAAAAAGAATTGTATAAAAGGTGGAAATGAGTAGACAAAGAAATATAAAAAGCAGGCAAACACCCACACACGTGTATGTGTATATATATATATATATATATATATATATTCCAGTTCGGCTCCAAGTTTAGCAAGACCCCTGGCGCTTCTCTCTCCGGTGCAATATTCCTTAGCCGAGCCCAGCCTTAATTTATTCTGCACATATATAGCATTATTATAATGGTCATTTTTAACGTATTTGTTAAACCTGGATCTGTTTTTTTAACAGGCTATTGTGTAATTATTGTGTGTTTTCGATGTTCATGGATGGTTACGCCCCTCACGTGTTAATTGTGCACCTTATTTAAACACGGTTACTGGTTCTGCCAGGCATGTGATCAAGGCTACCGCGACGTAGCCGAAACGTGTCATGCTGGCGACAAGGAGTCAATAAACAACCTTTGCATTTCATTTGCAGCGCTGTGGAGTGGTCTGTACCTGTGCCTCTCTCTTTCTTGGAATTCTCTTCCTCTATCGAGACGTAGCAGGAGCTTGAATCGGATATATATATATATATATATATATATATATATACACACACATACACACACACACACATACATAAATAAAAGATAAACCCAAATATCAGATATCCTTCTTCGAAAAACTACCACTAGGGAATCGGACGGATCAGCAGTGACACCACATGCAGGTCATTTAGAGGTCGACAAACAGAGCACTTCTGAGACAGGTAATAACACCATCTGGCAGACGCACAGCGAGAGACTATTCAGTTTATGGCGTGTGCTATATAGATGGGCAAAAAAACTGCATTACACACAGCATTGTCTGTTTGTAATGGAGTTGTAGTCTCTAAAAGAAAGAGGCAGAGATGGCGTATGCACAGAAATTGTGAATATCATAGGCACATACTTTTAGCTTAAACAAAAAAAATGGCTTCAATGTATAATCTGCTTTGAAATCGACAGGAGCTTAATTTCTTTCATTTCTCCTTTTTTTGTGGTAGGCCGGCAATATGCCACTCCTCAAGCACCTCGGCTTCAGCCTTGGAATAACAAACATCCCCGGCGGCCTCACAAAGGTGCCAATCACCCCTGCTGCCTTCTCTCCAGCTCCTGTGCCATGAATACCAAGGAGGCACCTCCAGCCGCCCAGACGTCCAGTCCCGGAGCTCTGGGCACGAACAGACGGCGCTCCGGCATTAAATAAAAGTTAAAAGCATCCCTCCACTGCCACCTGTGCTGTGCCGCCGCCATTCCTTCCCGCTTCCTTCAATAGATTGCTGCACTGTGGAGTTTCTCACTTGGCTTCTGAATTCACTATTCTCTGGAAGGACTGATCGCAGGCGGGTTGCTTGGCCTTGCTATACGCAAACTGACAGCGCAGGTGTAGTGCAACAGGTCCTGAGATACAGGCAGGGCATCAGGATATCCACAGCACCAGTCTATGAGCAGCACCGGAAGCAGACATAGTATTTTGGGGGGAACCCATCCACTCCCATTGGCTTAGCAAGGGTTCCACAAGTAATATTGCAAACTAAGAAAAGGTCCCCTATCGCCCATTTGGCAGTGCGATGGCCACCAACAACGTTGAGCCCTTGAGCCACTGCACCTGCTTCCACTTCAGATCAACGCAACCCTGTATCACAGACTCCCAAGGGCACCACATGGATGGCAGGTTTCCAAGGATGCTCCAATGGAAACCAGATTACCAGACAGAAAAGACCATACAAATCCTAGAGGCAGAATCACCATCATCTTCAAGGGAGCCACCATCGCCTCAGAAACGACCCCCTGCAACTGGTTTCTCAATCTCCACATCACCACCAAACACACCTCGAGAGGCACCCTTATTCATCACCCAACAGGGCCATGTACCAATTTTGTCAGTAGCATCACTGATTCCATCGCACCCCTGAACCTCGATTCTAGCACATTCATCTTAATCGGAGACCTAAACTTTCACCTAGAAGATCACACCAATCCAGCACAACCTCCCTCCTCGAGGAATGATCCAACCTCCGCTTCCTTCAGGGTGTAGAAAGGCCCACACAGTCCGACAGACACCTGCTGGACCCCATATTCGGTAGCTTCAGCGACATCACTGTAGACAAGGGCACACCAATCACCTGGTTCAACCATGAACTCATCAACTTCAGCATTCCCATCCCACATCTCTGCAGAAACATCACCTCCAGACAAGCATGTCAAGAAAGGAAGAGAGATCTCAAAAGCATCCTGGTCTTCTGGACTTCTAGAAAATAATCCTCCACGCCCCAAAAGCATCCCAGATTCCATCTTCAATGCCTGGAACAAGACCTTTAACCAACTGGCACATGCAAGAGCACAGTATTACCAAGCACCACTGCAAGCAATTTAAGCATAGATGGAGTTGTAGCCAAGAGGACATGTGCACAAGCACATACAAATCCACTCTCAAATGCTACCACCTGTAGATCTAAGCCATCAAAATGCTCTGTGCTCTTACATTGCATAGATGGCAGCATCAAATGCAAAACAAATCTTCCTAATGGAGAAAGATTTCATCTCCCCAGCAGCCAGTTCCACCAGCATCACCTCTGGACCTCTGTGCTAAGCTATCCAATTTCTTCAACAACAAGATCACCAGCATTTATGACAACTTAGAACTGCAACCAGACCCCCTCAGTCCTCGCAGCACTCCTGCACATCTCAACCAACACATAAGGAACAACGCTGACCCTCACCACTGAGGAAACAGCGACCACCATGCAGTCCATCCATTCCGGAGCTCCTCCAGGCCCCTGTATCATAACTTCTTCAAAGGACTGGACTCCCATCAGCACAGCACTTACCCAGATCCTGAATCCTTCCTTCACCCTAGACACTTATATGGGCACCTGGAAACATGCCACAGTACTCCAGACAATGCTATCCAATTACTAACCAATCAACCTGCTACCCTACCCAGCAAAAGTCCTGGATAGGATCATGAACAAACACATAGCCTCAAACCTCAACGAAAATGATCCCTTCAACACTGCTCAAATCAGATATAGGTCCAACCACAGCATGGAAACAGAAATCATCACAGCCACAGACGGCATCTGAATGATTGTTCACAAAGGAGACACCACAGCACCATCCTTCTGGAGCTCTCTGTGGCTTCTGACATCATCTCACACTCTCATCCTCACCCAAAGACTACACAAAGTCGGCATCCAAGGACTAGCACTTTGCTGGATATGCTCCTTCCTGTGAGGCTACCACCTGTCGGGCAGCTTGGCCCTTTCTGCTCAAACGCCTGGAACATCATCTGCGGAGTCCCTCATGGATCAGAACTACACGACCACGCTTGCCAGCTTCATCCATGCCCACAGAATTAATATCTTATTATATTCTGATGACACCCAGCTCACAAATTCCCTCTCCAACAAATGCCCTATACCGGACCACCTTCTTTGCCTGCATGACAGAAGTTTCTGGATGGATGAAAAACAACTGTCTCAAAAACTCTACAGTGAACTACACACCTTGCTGTGGGACAACACCTGGTGGCCCCTGCAACTTGGGACTCACCCCCTTCCAGCAAATAAATGTCAAGAACCTTGGTATAGTAATCGAAAATCAGCTCACCATGACCAGCCAACTAAACTCAATCTCTGCTTCTTTCTTCCACCCACCAAATATGCTAAAGAAGATCTTCAAGTGGCTCCCAACAACACCTGCCAAACCATAACCCTATCCATCCTCACCAGTGGATTGAACTACAGAAACAACCTTTATGCCAGAATCAACAATTAACTGACTAGATAAATCCAGACCATACAAACTCAGCACTAGGGCTCACCCTCAACCACCCACCCCACACCTCAAAGACCTCCACAGATTCCCTATCCACAAACAAGCTCTTTTCAAACTTATTACACACACGTTCAAAGTCTTAAACACAGGCCCCTCGTCTCTCAACACAACCACCAACTTTCACAAAGCAAACCTACCAGACACCTCAGCTCAGACGGACACCTACTTACACACACTCCCTGCATCTGCAGAACCAGAACTGGCAGTCGTGCTTTCTCCTACCTTGCTTCTAAATACTGGAATGACCTGACACTGTGCATCAGTGCCACCTCATATGTACTTGAATTTCAAAAAAGCCAAAGGCATGGATCTTCAGGTAGACCAGATCTAGGCTTGGCCCAGACTGCTCCTGCATCAGCGCCAGGATGCCATCCCGGGTGGTCATGAGCTCTACAAATACACTTAATAAACCAATGCCAGAGAACATGGTTGAAAAGTGCATTTGAGAACTTCGAACAGGAGCATATCCCTGAAAAGCTGGTAGAGTTTGGGCAGATTTAGTAACAGCTCTTTCAGGACACGCACATCTCAGGAAATTTTACATTTTCCCAGTTAACCAATCCACTTTGAAAGGATTCTGTACTTGGACTAACAGTGTGTTTTAACAGGAAGACATACATCTAACTGCACACACATTCTACCATCTTTCCATTTATTTATAAGTTAGTCCAATAAATATGAATTTTTGAACTGGTGTTAAGTGTTCAACTTTTAAAATCTTTCCACTTTGATAGGGAAATGGAAAAAAAGAATTGGCTCATACAACATCTCTTATTATACCTCATGATAGATCTGTGGGGTGGATTCTGTCCTAGTTCTTCCAAGGTACTTTAATATGCAACACTTACTTTTTCAACCGTAACACATGGCAGTGCTGTAGACTTGTGTTAAGTCGTTTAATGCATCCAGTTATTATTAGTGGGTGAATATTGAATGATGAACCCCAACAGCTTTTCTAAACTAAACTCTGAGAAAAGGGATTGCGTGGATGAACTCGTGCCAGCCAGATGGTCTTCAATGTTTGCCAAGCAGACACACGAAATAGCACCCAGTATCAAATGTGTCCATACTCACAGCATGGCTGAGGAGATTGTGCTCAAACAGGTGGGAGTCTGAAATCTAGGAGAGCCTGGCCTATTTGATTGGCTAGAACGAAGGAACACGCAGGCCAGGACATAACCGGCCACTGACACGTGTGAATTGTGTTGCGAGTGCGGTGTCCCCACTACTTTGCCGGCAGTGCAGACTTCTTGTCGGTTTTTCAAATGCGGAGGGCAGCTGGCTGCACCGCCGGTCTCCATTCCGAAGGCTGGGATCATGAAACAGTCAGGAAACTGGTTTAGGAGTTTGTCCTGGGCGCAAGGGTTCATGGGTAAGTGGCTCAATCGAGTTTTCCTGCGCTATTCTCTATTTTTTCCTCCACAATAAAAGCATCGGATTTACAGTAAGAGGAGGGAATGAAGAGAGCTAAGGGTTGAAAAGTGAGACGCTGTATCTTATTGTGAGCCGCGGGCACTGGACGTGGGGCCGTGCAGCCCGCCCCCCTCCCAGCTAGAGATGCTGCTGACCCTCACAAATAACAAACCTTCCTCATCACTGTAAATCTCAGCAGAGCCGGAAGCGCAGCTTCAGCCCTGCAATCACTCACCAAGAAATGCTGACCCCAACCATTCAGCAAGAACCGCCGAGTAACCTTTATATGCAGAATTTCACAGCGGCATCTAGAAGAAAAGAGCACCGAACAAATCTTTTCATATTGAAAAAAAAGAGTGAAGTTCCCCCAGGAGCAGGAGTACGGCACTTGAGCAGTACCGCCAGCACCATGTACTTTGGACGGCTGGCCGCGCTCCGTGAGTAAGGATGTTTCACTGTCTAGTCTGAACGCTTCGCAGATCAAAACAGGATGTCGGCAGCGTCATCAGAACTGGCCCAGACGATACTCGCGTGTGGTCAATGGGTACCCATGGGCCTAACCAGAGGTCACAGACAGAAGGCTCAGGAAACCGGAGTTCAACGTGTGTTGCCACCTTGCTGCTGTTGCCGATTGTTATCCTAGACAGGAAGGCTAGGTCGACGTTCACCCACCTCAGTACCCGCATGCAGCAACCTTGCCCTTGGATAACAATCACAAGACTGGCTTTTGAGGGCACCTAGTTCCTCGATCATTCACTGAAGGAGGGCTGGCTGACCCCTTACCTGTCGAGGGTCATTTGTCAAAAGCCCTGGCCAGTTGAGGGGTGGCACTGGCTTCTGAGAAGGAGTTGGTGCTCTTATTTGTGGGTGTAGGGAGTTTAAATTTAGAGAGCAAGTTTATGTTAAGTTTCAGAGTATGTGAACAGTAAGACACTTCTCCTCTGGACAAACAACCCCTCGCCCTCCACTTCAGGAGTCCTGCTGGCAGTCTCAGCAAAGAGCGCAATTAAGCTAGTAAGGTCCAAAATTGCCCTCGACCTGGTTGAATACATATTGGTATTCACTGTGGAGAAGTTCGTATTGCCACAAAAAGCAAATGTTCTAAGGTGAATTAACAATCAATTAATTGTCCTCCACGAACACCAACTCCGAGAAACGGTCTTACCCCCGGTTGGCTATCAATCCTGCTTTCTCACATAGCCATCTGCTAAAAGAAGACCTCAGAGCGTGGAGGGGTCCTATCCTTTGTGACTGATGCTAGAAGGTGTCACCAACACCCTCAGGGTACATTTCAGAAACCACTCTTGAGAACAGAATGCGGGCTTCCTAATCAACTGCTCACATTTTAGATCTGGCACCAACAGCTGTGTTATTTTATCTCATCAAAATAACAGAAGTCATTATTGACAAACTCAGCAGTGCTCTGCTTATAAACTTGGGAATGATGAAAGGTGGATGGAGCCAATCCGCCTCGACTTCAAAGCAAGTACATCAGTACTTTTAGCCAACTGAAATGAAAACAAAGACTCATCCTTTTTGTGTAGGGACACACGCGAGCTGGACAAGTACACATGTTCTTTGCCGGCATCCAATTTAGAGGCCAACGACATGCAGTGGAGGACAGAGAACCAGACCTTTTCTATGGAACTGGTGTGCAGCTGGCTTGTGAGACGCATGTATCTTTCTCCCCCTCATGCCTCCTGCTCCTCATTCGCATAATGGGGTGATGTCAAGGCATGGGCACCAGGCGGATCATCCATTTCGCTTAAGGATTCCTTCAGGCGGAATCACATCGGAGCAACAGTGCTGAGAAAGAATTGGTAAGTTGGATATGAAAGGTCAGTATTCAGAATCGAAGTGAGGTAGGCAAGAAGGATTGATATATTGGTACTTATCAACCCCTAAACTCATTTATATAAAAGATGCAATGAAGGCCTGGCAGCAGGAGTCCTTGCAAGCATTAAACAGCATTTACTCAGTCAAATCCGTGCACTTTGATAGAAATGTCATGGGTGTGAGGACTTAAGAGTGTACACAGAGCTTAGTTTGTGCTGGAGTTTGCAGGTGGTTGCCACTGGCACTCCATTGTGGGGCCCAAGACAGAGGTGTAAAGCAAATTGATGAGCCTCTTCTGAAAGATGTGTGGTGGGCCTCTCAAGTCTCCCATATCTCAAATGTATTCATTGACATTGGGCTGAATGGGGGCCTCTTGATGGATTGGGAGCCCCCACAAAGATTGCCTCCATCCCACCCACCGCTTGTGCTGCAAAGGCTGCCCCTGCACTTGGACTGGTTTATCATCATCAGACTGTCTCTTTTGCTCTGGGTCAAAGGGAGAAGGGGCACCAGGCTACTTAACCACATGGCTGCTAGGCGTTTTCCCGTCCTGTGCTGCAAATTATTGTTTTACATTATTTCATGACGAGCTGGCCTTGTCATCAGCGCACGGCAGGTAAGCGCCATGACGAGCCCAGCTCGTCATTAGCTTCGAAGGGGTTAAGGAGCTCCACTGGCTTTGTCTTTAGCATTTCTACCTTACTTGGTGCAATTTACCAGATAGAAAGGCATGCAGTGCAGGTGTATATCCCACCAACAACGACCCCAACTACAAGGATGGGTGCAACCCTCTTGCGGCCTCGCAGACACTGCGGACGACTTCCTGATTCTGCAAGACTCACTCGAGGGAGTCGCAGTCTATTAAACAATAATCCATCCTGAGATCAACGATTACTGCGTCGATTGCCTCAGACCATCTCCCTTTGTTACCAGGTAATTTATCTCTCCCCCGGGAAGGGGACCGTCAACTAGGGCAGAATGCCATGAATAATGCAAATTAAAGTGTGACAAAAACACTGCCTTTCTGAGCATCAACAATGTGCCGGGAAAAGGTCAGTACTTGCATCTGGTGATGCAGACTCTGCAGGAATGTGGACACCGCCTCAACATACTCCACAATTTGGAAATCATAAACATTTAGGTACAATGGGGGAACACTCCCCCAGCTTTTAAAATGATACAGAAAACTTCAAAATACAATACTAGGAACAAAACTGGATAAACAAGTTAAGAAACCCACTATTAATGTCCCACAAACACTGTCTTGCAAGAGTGTCTCTATATATTTTCCCTGGATTCAGAAGTTGAGCACGCCTGAATACTCTATAATCTGTATTTCACTCAAACTGTCTCGAACAAGCTCTAACAGTCAAAAGGTTGCTTTGCATTTTGAGTCCTTTATTGTGGCACTTAAAAAGGCCTGCACCTGTAAAAAAAAAAAAAAAAAAAAAAATCTAAACAAAAAATAAATAGAGATTGTGTCTACAGTGCATCTATAAGATAAAGAATGGGAGGATTCAATGCACTTTTGAAATGTAAAATAACTTCATGCATGGCAATACAAGCACTCGATAGGAGTGTGATGGTAAACTCAACAGCCAATGGCATGAGGTGAGAGGGTAATAATCCTCTGAGTGGAGCTAAACAATATGTTTGCATGTATTGCACTGTCAGGCCAGGCCATAAAAAAGGAGAGGTATCGCGAGTGTTCTTGACACATCTAGGATAAGCTTCCAAAGTATCAATAGGGCCAGGAAAATTAACAGTTCAACAGAGGGGTTTACAACAAGAGCATCTCGGGGCTTTCTTTGCATTATTAGCAGCTGTGGGTGTAGACAGTATTAGGTCGGGGTGAAAACTTACTGTTTTCATTCAAATCACTAAATAAGGAGACGTGGAGGTCCAGGGTAGGGCGGAACAGTGTCCTTTGGTTTGATTTTAGGCCAGTGTAGTCCCTGCATTTCAAAGTGAAATCAGAAAGGAACTAAAGTTATACAGATATTTGCCTATGTCAATTTCTCTATCTCCCCCGGGGTAATTATATCAAGCGTGGGTACGAGGATTAAAAAAAAAATAAACAAGAGAAAGACTGCTTTGAGCATTTTCAGAGTCTTTTGATTCCCAGCCCAGCCTTTCGTGGATCAGCTGAATGCAGTCGCAAATTGTGATGCGCGATAGGTAAATAATAAAGCCAACAAATACTGGTAAAGCCAGCAGGGATTTTTGGGAAGCTGGTATGGGTTGCATGTTTTTTTTTTTTTTTTTTTTTTTTTTTTTTTAATGGTAGCATGTGCCAAAAAAATAAATATAACGACAAAAAAACAATGTGTTTCATTTAAATACTCCAATATGTGTTCTTAGGGAGCAGAATTACTTAAAACATGTAAAGAAGCACTAGACATTTAATGCACATCGCTCAAAAACATTCTTTTTGGTGAAAAGAATAGGTAATATAGTTTCTCAATTACTGTAAATTAAAGATGTAGTTCAATCACACAATAGTGACTTTGACATGCTCAAAAAGTTAAGAACGGAAAGAAAAAAAACGTTGGCAAAATAAGGCATTATGACCGTCCCTCAACCTTGGCACCGAAGAGCACAACATACCATCACACACAGAGCAAGAGAGGCAGCGTCTGAAGTGGGCTGGTCCACTGTCTTATGCTCTACGTTGTGGTCATATAAGGAAAATGGAAATTGAAATTAAACAGAGCAGTGGAGGAAGAAAGGTGCCCAAGTGCCCTTCTAGTTATTTTTATGTGTTCATCTTTTATTTAGGATTTTATTAAACAAGGCTATGGTGATAAGTAAAGCTATCTTTAGTCCAGACCAAACTGAAAAAGCATACATAGCAAAGACAAATGGCATTTTAATCTTTTAATTCATGTTAGATTGTAGGACAAAATTATACATTTTATCTGCATCAGTGCCTCTGCTTGCTCTCACTTCATTTCACTTATAATAAAAGCCACAAACATGAAGGGCTCGATGATTCGATGAAACTCTCTGGGAGGAGTGACCAGCCATTCCAGAAATAGTTTCAGACATCCAGTGAAAATAGCAAATGATTCAGATGACCGCGTTCAATAGGACACAATAAAAGACATTGCTCTGCACGTGCAGTTGGCAGGCCTGTCACTGGGTACTGACAGAATGCCGTCTGCCTGGCGGCCATCTTAAACTGGTCCCAAGGGAACTGTAGAGATGCGCACAGCGGGGGCAAGTGGCACGAAGCAAGGGAATGGATATGATTAATGTCTGCTTACTTAACGTGCAAAGTCTGATTTGGGGAGCAAGTATCACAAATACCTTCTTGCTATGAAGGCGGCCCACAATTTTAAAATAAATATGAGCATTGCACTGGCGTTTTCCCAGTTTCGCAAATATTCCCAGAGAAGGAAAGCTTAGTAGAGGGAGATAGAGTAATTTATCCAGGACAACAGAAATTGTTCAAGTAATGAGAACGGGATTTAAAAAATGTGCTTCGTGATCAGAAAACAAAGTATTTAATACCTAGGAAACCTCTCATGTCAATGTATTTGGAGTGGGGGCGGGGGGGGGGGGGGGGGGATTTTGGAGACTGTTGATAACACACAACAGTAGTAACCCTCAAGTGGTGTCCCTTCCAGCGGGGTTCTAGCTAAAATGTCACCCTTATGAAAACGTGCCTGCTTCCTTCCCATACTCACTTGATTACTTTGTGTATTTCTCCCACTCCATACCTTTGACAGGGTAGGTAGGCAAGGGTACACCGGCAAAGTTAAAACAAAAGAATAAATAAAAAGGTACCACATATATGAAATAATGGGGAAATTGGTTTATTAAAACACTTTATATTTTATTGGAAAAAAATATGTACACAATAACTATGCAGCACAGCAGCACAATATTTACAAAAGCAAACAAATCAACACGTTTTGCTCTTAGAAAATAAATAAACAAAGGTTTACTTTAAAAAATAAAAAATAAATATTGAATGTTGGGCTTCATTTTGGTCATGGATGAAGTTCGGTCCTTCATAGGTGGTAGAGGTAGGAGTTAGTGGGGGAAGTGATCTATTTATGCCAAAGAAGGAGACTCATTTAGATTATTGAGCCAGGTTATTGGAGGTCACATCTCGCCACAGTGCTAAAGCAGGATTACGCAAAGTCCAGGGATAGCAACATGGCGGATGTTTTTAAAGCACCAGTCGCATAAGGGCAGAGGGAAAGATGTCACTTTGCATAGACCAGAGCTAAAGCAAGAAGGGGGGGGGGGATACTGTAACCCCTTAAAGGAAAGGAAGCAAGCATTGCACCGGAGAAGGCTGCAGAGAAAAGAGTCATTGCAGAGCAGGGGAAAGGAAGGTGAAAACTGCAGAACGATGTGAGAGAAAGGCACACGAATTCCATTAGACACTAGTGGCGTAGGCACCTGCTGCCAAAATGGAGAAAGAGCACAGGCGGTAGATCTGGATAAGGCAGGTCAGAAGGACAAAAAGGGAGACAGAGTGGGGCTGGCAGAGTTAAGTAGGGATCATTGTTAATTTGGTAGTTCACAGTTCAAAGCGACACTCTTTAAGGCACTGGGTTTTGTATGAAGGACTCCCTGCGTTGCTCTCATGACCCCACACACAAAGGGGGATTTTTGGCAAGTAATTAACTTCTCTATATTTAATACAATCAAGGCCACGGGAGCCCCTCATTGTTTAGGCACAAAATGTTACAGGAGATTAAGCATCATTTCCCATTTCAATGTCCTTATCTGAGGGGCAAACACTGAATAGGAAGTCAGCACCACATACATCTGCATATTAAAGAGCCCTGAAACATGGATAAAGTGTCTATTTACCTAAATGCTGAGCAAGGCCTCGACACAAATGTGCAGAACCAGTAGAAAGGCACAAAATAGAACTAAAATTAGAGGTTTATGCTCCATCCACTAATTCAATAAGTCACTGCCCCGCTCAAGAAGTATTTAAAGAGCTCCTTCGCGCAAGTAGTATGAGAAAGTACCAACGCAGAACTTTTTTTTGCAACTCAGAGTTGTACACCTGCTTACAATACCTTCCACACCTCTTGCAACCCCAAAAATAAAACATTTAGTAGAACAGTACGGACTACACCCCCATAAAAGACGACACCCCCCCCCCCCCCAAATGTCCATTGCTCTCTCAAAAATAAACAAAAGGGTTAACTGTTATTCATAACCACAGCGCAATGCAAGATCCTTCTGGGAAACGCATCACATGGGGAGGGCCAGTGAGGGAGGCAGTCACCCATAAGGAGCAGCCCCCACCCCTTCCCGCCCCCACTTCGCCTCAGAGTGTTATGCACGGTTCCGTTCCCATTGTTGAGAGACAAAAGGTTAAAAATACACCGCGCTGCGAGACCAGCTGTATTAAGGCAGGAAATTGCATTCTCAATGTGGAACAATGAATGGCATTTTTTTGCTTCTTCTCCTCGAAGCAGCAACAATGGCGGGGGAGCTGGACCGGGAGCCTGGTGATTGGGCGCCATTGTTGCAGACGCTGACCCCCAGTCTGAGGGGTGGAAGGAATAGTGAAGACACCACTAGCCTGCCTGGCCTCCAGAAAGAACTCCGGAATTCCGCAGCCCAACAAACACCTGCAGAAAGGCGGGCGCCTGCCCACCAGCCAAGGAGACCATCTCTCCCAGGCTCAAGGGAGGTGATTATCCGCCTTCTGGTACACGTCACTCTCTTTGACTTCATTCAATAGCGAGAATGACTGTATAGGTTCAGTGAGCAGCACCAGCTATTAATGCCTGGGCACGGTGGGCATAATAAGATCTCAACCGCGACTGGCGAGCCAGAGTTCTTACTGAGGCCAAGGTTCCATCGAAGGCCCTGAGCTCAACAGGCGAGGCTGCCGGGCGCAAGCAGGGTCCCCAGCGAAGGCTCGTGGTCATTTGTTGTGGAGCAATGAGAGCACCAGACTATACTGATGGCATATTAGGGGTGAGGGGGAGATGAGGCTTACGACCCTCCCCCGGCCTACGCACATCCTTGAACACTTTTACCTGGAGGGAATGGGGTGAGTGTCTGTTTGTTTACAGGAACCAGAGGCTCCCAGTAGAACAACAGTTTTGACCAGGGCTATTTCTTAGAAACGCCACACATGGGTCTACTTTATAAAAGATTTATAAAGGAAATCTCTGAAAGAGGCCACACTAGCACACAGCGAGTATTGTACCCACGATACAGGCCCTGGTAGTCAGCTGGAGGGACTCTTTCAGGATCCACGTCAGTCTTTCTGCGGAAGGCGATTGCAAGGGAAACAGAGCTTTGCCCTACCCTCCAAATCTTTCTTTACGTGCAGCCTGCCAAACAGTACTACCTCCTTCGTGGATATGAACGTCAGACACATGCAGTGCAACCACCTTGTTGAGCGTAGATGCACAGGGCACATCAGCTGGCACCAAAGGATCCCAACAGACACATGTTCTGCACCCACCCATTCCCAGAATGAGACCCTTGTTTTCACCCTCCAAGTTTGTTCTGGAGTCTTCCATGAAAAGATCTTCATTTCCGATAATGACAGTGGTGTGCCTGCCTGCCATCCACAGTGGGACAATGAACAAAGCACCGCTAATAAGAGGGTAAGTGAGCCAATACAGGACAAGCCTCAGAGCACTCCCTACGGAGCATCTTGGCCACCAGTTTCAACGAGAACACATTATCAGATTCCGAAGCGCTCTAGTGGCCTCAAGGCCTTGCCCAGCGAGTGTTGTGCTCAGTAACCGAGAGGGCAACATGCTTGCCATCTCAGCATGCACAGCTGACCAATGAATGCGGAGTTGGACAGCTGAAACACATTGCAATCTTTGCCACTGTTCATTCTTCACCGCTGCAATCCTCTCTTGGTGCCTCAAAAAGGACCAAGCCAGCAAAACATTTATCAGGGATCCCGGATGGGGTCCCTGGTGGCAATTCATTCTTCAAAAAGATTATGAGGCAAGAAACTACCGAAAGCTGATGCTCAAACCCAATGCCAGATCTTCTTGGAAGGGATGGGAGATGGACTGCTAGCATACACAACAGCTCACGCATTGCTGCACCTCTACACACCTTCCCTTTCTCCCAGGATCCTCAGTTTCTTCATGTACAGCCCATAGTAGCATGCACGTCATTCATATTGTTATAACTCTTTTACACTAAATGCCCACAAAGAGCATGAACAGTAGTTTTTACTTGGGCCACTTGCAACGTTTAGATAGACTCAGAGTACCATTAATCCTAGGTGGATCTGACAGGTCCCAAACAATTATCTGCAAGTGGTCTTACTCATGTAAGGGAAACAAAAGATGTTTTTCTTTTGATACCCAAATGAACACTAGAAAACACTTGTGAAATACATCTATGAACCTCCTTAAAATCGGGGAGCCCCTTCCCAAGCCCCCCTCTACTAATAAACCTCTTCATAAAGAGTAACTGTGTCCACAAATGCCCCAGAATAACCTGGAACTGCAAATGGAATAAAGTGATGTTTTAGTGCATGAAGCTACGTTAGTTGGAATAAAGTGTCTTCGATGTTCATACTGGCCCAAAATATCATTTGACTATAAAATGACTTTTAGCACCTGCTGATTGCTTGGGCACCTTTTTTGGCTAAGCCACTTAGCCCTGTCTCGCCTCCAACAACCAAATACATCACAGTGCATTATATCTCGGACCTCCCTCCCTGAATTGCTCTGTGACAGAGGCAGGGACCCTTTCCTCCTCACCACACCTTAGTCCACGCAATGGTACGGTCCACACCTGTGGTGGTCTGGAAGAGGTCGCCTACCTGCTTGTGATTGTATTTCTGAGGATTGGTCCGATAGCTGTAATCCGAGTACTGGTCAGAGCCAGTGGAGGTGTTGTCCCCAGTGCCAACAAAGGTGTTGGCAGCTGGCAAGTCTTGCACTACCTGGTGCTTTTTGGAGGCCGAAGGGGACTGAGGCTGAAGCTGTATGGAGGGCAAGGGAGAGTTGGAGCGGTAGTGACGACCAAGATCAGGGCTCCCAGGTGGGTAGTTCAGGGGGAGGTGTATTCTGGGGCTATCTGTGACAGAGTCATTCATCAGGTTGAATTTTAGTGACTTCTGAAGCCCCGCCTCTTCGTCCTCCTCTACTGGTTTAGGGGGCTTGGGAGACTTGTTTTTCTTTACCTTGTGTTTGTTGTTCTTGTTGCCTTGTTTGGGCGCATAGAGGTCCTTGGTCTCCTTCTTGCCTGCCTGGTAACCACTCTTGGCTTCCTTTTGCCGACAGTACCGCACAAGCACAACCACCACAATCACCAAAAGAACAGCAATGATGCCTGCGATAACGCCGAAAAGAATGTTGCCACGTTGCTTGCTGCTCTCATACTCTGGGTCACCAGAAATGTCAATGTGCAGGGGAGTATCGAGGCTGTGCCCAAGCAGTGTTTCTAGAAGGGTCATGTTTGTCACTGTCTCATTCACGTAGAAGTGGACCAGGGCTGTGCTGTGTCGCGAAGGCTTTCCTTTGTCATTCACACGTACAACCAGCCGGTGCAGGCCATGATGCTTCCGGAGGATCTCCTTCTCCAAAGAGATGTTGCCAGTGGCCGGCGAGATGTGAAACAGATCAGAAGGATTGCCCCCAGTGATGCTGTAAGTGAGCTCGGCGTTGAGCCCAGTGTCAATATCCTCAGCCCGCACCCTCAGAACCTGGGTGCCTTGGCTGGTTAGAGGATCAATGTGCTGGTAGGAGGTATTTGAAGGCCATGTGATGAAAGGAGCATTGTCATTCTCGTCCAGCACATTGATGGTAACACCTACATATGCGGATCTTGGGGGGTCACCCCCATCCACAGCCTTGAGTCGGAAGGTGTAGGTACTCTGCTGCTCCCGGTCAAAGGAGATGCTGGAGAGAATGGTGCCCGTGCCATTTTTGATGATAAAGTCGCCATTGTCATGCTCCACAGAGAGCTGCACACGAGCGTTCTCACCTTTGTCTGCATCAATGACAGTAACCATGCCCACAGGGCTCAACGGGGGCATGTTCTCCATCACTGAGAAGTTGTAGCCATTGAGCATGAACTTAGGGTCATTATCATTGCGGTCCATTACATTGATGATCACAGAGGCGGATCCCTTGAGGGACGGACTTCCCTTATCCTCTGCTACCACCTGAAACTCATAGCGCTCCCTTTGCTCACGGTCAAGCACAGGATTGACCCGGATCTCACCAGATTCTGGGTTGATGGAAAAAATGCCTTTGGAAGTTGGTTCTGCCTTGATGGAATAAACAAGTTTCGCGTTGGAGCCGCTATCCGCATCACTCGCACTGACCTCCATCACCAGGTCTTCAGGAGAATTGTTCTCTGGGAAGGCTACCTCCATGACACTTTGAGTGAAGACGGGTGCATTGTCATTCACGTCGACCACCTGCACCTTGAGCGAGTTGGTACTAGACAGCGGAGGGTTACCAGAGTCCACTGCCACAATCTCAATTGTGTATTCCTTCACAGCTTCATAGTCCAAGGGTGTGGTTGTCTGCAGGAAGTACTTCTTCTTGCTATCACTGCCTAATTCGCTTGCTTGCTTGAGCTGGAAAGGGACATCGCCTGCCACCACACAGGTCACTGCTGCATTCTCCCCCTCATCGCGATCAGAAACCTGCACCAGTGCCACGGCGGTCTCCACAGGCACATCCTCGGAGATGTTCGCAATGCCATCTTGATGGGTCACCAGCCCAATGCCCCTGATCTCAATAACAGGCTTATTGTCATTCATGTCTTTGATAGTGATGGTCACTTGTGTGCGGTCAGGCTTGGGGCTGGGCCCTTTGTCCTTTGCCACAACGGAGAACCTCAAGGTGCCGACATCCTCACGGTCAATGGGGCCCTGGACAGTAATCAGGCCGGTACCCCGGTCCAGTCGCAGTAGTCGACGAACAGTGTCTGACGCTTGATGGAAAGTGTACTCGATCTCAGCATTGGTCCCTTGGTCAGAGTCGTTTGCTTTCACCTATGAAATAAAGAGATAATAAGGAAGTTGTGAGTTTTACAAACAAAAACAGTAAACCATAAGGCGCAGGCTCAAACATCAACTACACTGCCTTGCCAGTGCCTAAGTGACACTGTGAGCGAACACTACAGGCAAACCTAAATAACCATGTTTTACTGTGCCCCACGTATGCCTCTTTTCTATGCCTTGTTTTACTGAGTAACTGTTGTGGTGGTACTGAAGGCAAGGAATGGAGAGATTGGGGGCAAGGCAACTGGAGGAACAAGTAGTCATTCCGCTTCATAATTTTCCACATAATTAGAATTCAGTTCATCCCACACAATCCAGTTCATGCAAAACAACTTTTTTTTTTAATGTTCACATACAGCGCACTTGGACCTAGTGACATTACTTCCCATGCGAGGAGAGAACAGGAAAATCCATACAGACAGAGCTAAATAATGTTTCAATAATTTAAGACATTTAAGGGACGCAGAGCGAGCCTTGTAGGTCGAGGTCATCATAAATAAAGAGAAGGGTCATGAAAAGTGCAGAACCAGGATAACAACTTTAGGATGCAGAGCCATGTAAGCTGGGATAAGACGGTAGAGGTGCTGAAGAAGAAATGGCAGACATCTCCTTACTAGACTGCCTTTACAAGGAGTTACTTAGAAAGGATGAAATGGCAGACACCTCCTTACTAGACTGCCTTTACAAGGAGTTACTTAGAAAGGATGAAATGGCAGACACCTCCTTACTAGACTGCCTTTACAAGGAGTTACTTAGAAAGGATGAAATGGCAGACATCTTCTTACTAGACTGCCTTTACAAGGAGTTACTTAGAAAGGATGAAATGGCAGACATCTCCTTACTAGACTGCCTTTACAATGAGTTACTTAGAAAGGATGAAATGGCAGACATCTCCTTACTAGACTGCCTTTACAAGGAGTTACTTAGAAAGGATGAAATGGCAGCTTCTCCTTACTAGACTGCCTTTACAAGGACTTGCTTAGAAAGGATGAAATGGCAGACATCTCCTTACTAGACTGCCTTTACAAGGAGTTACTTAGAAAGGATGAAATGGCAGACATCTCCTTACTAGACTGCCTTTACAAGGAGTTACTTAGAAAGGATGAAATGGCAGACATCTCCTTACTAGACTGCCTTTACAATGAGTTACTTAGAAAGGATGAAATGGCAGACATCTCCTTACTAGACTGCCTTTACAAGGATTTGCTTAGAAAGGATGAAATGGCAGACATCTTCTTACTAGACTTCCATTACAATGAGTAACTATGCATCCTGCAAGTTGAATTTTGGCTTGGTAGAACAGAGTGAGGATTTGGGGCTGGTGGAGGGATAGCAGATTGGGGCTTTCATTACATATTTCCTCAGGATCTCCCACTTGAAGGAAGCCCATGAAAGTTCAAGCCCTTCAAGAAACAAGAAAGCCTTGTGAGGTGGATTGTCTTTGGCAAGACATTGCACGATTCTGGCGAGCAGAAGCCTGTGACTATCGTCCCCAGCTAGCCACCTGAACTGGCCGGAGTGATCACTGGCGGGCGAATGGTAAAGACTTTAGGAGGCATCAGACATGCAGCACTAGGCGGGTCAAGCTGTTCTATACCAGAGATTCCATCAGATACCACCGTAAGTCTCCTAAACGGTTTGCCAACACATTTGCGTTCGCTTGCGAGCAGTACTGAGAACGTGAGACAAATCAGAAAGAGAACTAAATAGAATTTGCACAATACCAATATAGAGAGGAGCATTCCTCCTCCTGTGCCTGGGTCATGCCTTTCGAACAGGAGAGTCCGCACTGCTGCCCAGTTAGTCACTGTGTGTTTACTCAAGGTTTGCCATCTCCAGATCAAGATCATCCTTTAGAGATTGAAGGTGGCGGCTGCTGCTCCGTGACTCACCTTCACTGATCAACACAGATCGACGGAGCAGGTATTCTTCGGCGCATGCAGTGCCTTACTCACGGTTTTACCAATAAAAGGCAATAATAGAACAAGAAAAGAAGACCGGTGAGCCTTGGAAGGGAGGTATGCCGCCTCCTTCCCATGAGTCGGATGGGCAAGCGGTGAGAGAGGGAGATCATACGACTGACACTGGTTGAGGTCTCCAAAAGGCTGAAAGGTCTGGGAAGAGTCTGTCACAATCCCTGAAGGTACTCCAAGACCTACCCCCTTTTAGAGGGACGTGTAGTTTTAAAGAGTTTATACTTTTACGGAAACCAACGCAGCTCTTGTCAGCAGCACTGTCCCACTTGCTGTAGGTTGATACCAGCACTTCTTGGCGAGAAGCCAACTTTTGCTAAGTGCTGGCACTTTTCATTCATGATCCTATTCTTTTAAAAGGGACAGTCCAGGCACTTTACAGCAGAGTTGCTATACTGGGACATGCACGCACTTTTCATCATGGCTCCTATTTTTGGTATTTCTGGGGTTATTCGGTAATTGGCAGTGTAGGGCCGCTATGTAACTATTTGGGGACTCAAGGGTTAACGTTTGCAGACTGTCCCACGAGGCGCAGTCACAGACACCGCTGTAACCTGAACCCTGTCCAGATTGGGAAGTTTCCAAGGTGCGGGTGGATGAACCGGTTCTAGAAAGGCCTCCTTGAAAACCGAACTCTAAGGGCACGCGTTGACGGCCTCAAAGGGCTCCCTGTCACAGCAGCCAAACCTGTTCCGACCACAACCGTCTGCCACCTCAGCTGCCTGGCACGGAGTGCCCCGCCCGCCTCCAGCCAGGGCCACACCTGCCAGGAGCGCTCCCGCCCCCGTGGGTATTTTTAGCAAGGCTTGGCAGAGGTGCCCGATTGTTCAATAACTGTCCAACCAAAGACATGAAAGGCATTAATAGGGGCGCGTGACGGTGTTAGACATTCCAAATGACAAATCAGATACGTACACATTGCAACATTGCCCAAAGAAGCTTAGGTGTTGTAAACGACAAAGACTGCAAGGGCGAGGAGCGGAGGGGGGCGAGGACGAGATGGGCTGGAAAACGGGGTTGGTGCAAATGGTACTTCAGAGCCGGGCAAAATAGACGTGTCTCTCATTGTGTGCGTCTGTCTGCATGGCTAGGTGTGTCCGAGTGTCTGTACTTGAAAAGGAAGCAGCCGGGGGTGACCCTAGATGCATCCGCCCTCTCTTGATCAGCCTTACTCGCCCTTCCTCCTCGTCACTTCCCCATCCCCATTTAGCACCTTCACTCTTCCTTGCACCCCCCCTTCCCTTGTCCACCCTCAGCCCTCATCCCCTCCAACCCCACCCACTTCTGCCCCTCCCTCTCTCTTCCTTACCACCATAACTGACCACTAACCTCCCTATCCTGACTCTGCAAATTTTCCGGCTCTCTTTTCAATGTGTGCCTTATGATATTTTTGATTATCACTTCTTCCACATTTTGGTGTGCTTATTTCCCATATTTATCATTTTGAAATCTGTCAGGCGGAGACTTATATGTTGTATATATACACTGGTGCTATGTATGTTCCCTGTCTTATTGACCTTCTTGTCTCAAAAATGTAAAGCGCTCAGATACACCTGGGTCCAGCCAGCGCTATATAAAACCTCCAATATAAATAAATAAATAAATAACCATGTGCATCTGGACAGCAACATCAGGTATGCTCACTCTCGGACACAAGTAGTAAATAACCAAACAGGTCTGAAGAGAAACAAGGAAAACCCTCAGGGCGGGAACAGACAGCCACACTATCATCAATTGTCAAAACTTTGGGACAGAGGGGTGCAATCACCACGTTGATTCTGAAGGAAACTTTAACATATCAGGACCCTAAGAGAAGCGAAGATCATTGCTTGATGAGTGAGCCACAACAAAGGAGGTATCTCAAAGAGTAGTACTTAATTAATGTGTTAGTCTGGAGACAGTCCAAATTAAAACGAGGTCCCCGGACTGGTTTCTATGAACTCCCAGCCAACAGGATGCTACCTGGCAAGACAACTAACGTTTCCCTTCCTTCTTTCTTCATTCCCACCCGCCAAACACCCACAGACTAACTTTCAATGCATCTGCTTTCTATGTAATTAAAGCCAAAATGTGTGAAGACTCACCTGGAGAACGGAATGTCCAACTGGGCTGTTCTCCGACAGCTCTGCTTCATACATCATCCTTTCAAACTTGGGGCTGTTGTCGTTCATGTCCAGGATGGTGATACGCAGCATGGCGCTGCTTGCCCGGGGAGGGTTCCCGCCATCTTGGACTCGGATGGTCAGGTCATAGGAGTCCCGCTGCTCACGGTCCAGGTAGCCCATCACAATCAGCTGCGGCTGCTTCTCATCCGATTCCTCAGCCACCTGCAGCCCGAAGAGCTCGTGGGCTTCTGGGCCAGCAATCAGCTCATACGAGTCCACTCCGTTAGCACCAGAGTCCCGGTCTGTCGCTGGTTGGATGGAAAACAGTGATCCGATGTTGGTGTTCTCTGGAATATGCAGCGTGATCACAGGAGAAGCAAAATTGGGGGTGTTGTCATTCATGTCCAGGACTTCGATCTGGCCCTCCAAAAGCCGAGGGACGCCATTGGTCATCAGGTCTGTAATGGACACTTCAAACTCCAGAAAGCAGGAGTCCCCCTGGTGGAAGTTCTGGCACTCACGCAAGCTCTCACGATCAATGGACGTCTCAGTTGTGTAAATATCCCCCGTTTTACCATCCACGCGCAGGTAGGGGGACCCAACTTCTAGTTTATAGAGGTGGCCCGTATCAGGCAGGCCATAGTCTGATGTCAAGCTCCCAATGAGGGTGTTTGGGGGCTGTTCCTCGAGCACTTTGTAAACTACCGGGGTCCCCAAGCCAAGCAGGGGACAGGTCAGGAAGGAGCAAAGGAAGAGACACCAAGCCGGCCGCTTCATGATCAGCGTCAATGGCGCCATCCACCAGTCTGAAAAAGAGGCAGAACACAGGTTAGAAGCAGCCAAACCTCTCGGGCACCAACACATACAATGCTCTTATACAGCAGCACCGTCTCTAATGGCCTCTGTGAGGACTGATAATCACACCTGTGGAATGCAGGAAGCCGGTGTCTCAGCCAATCAAAGCGCACGCCCTACCTCTTATTCACACAGTGGGTCAAGGTGCACACAGCATTGTCTGGGTCACAGTTTCCGCGTGGAGATTAATTACACGCGCCTGGTATTTGGTCACTCTGTACACTAAAGCTCAAAGTATTGCTCACACCCCTTTCGATGATGGTACA
This sequence comes from Lissotriton vulgaris, assembly GCF_964263255.1. Taxonomy (NCBI): domain Eukaryota; kingdom Metazoa; phylum Chordata; class Amphibia; order Caudata; family Salamandridae; genus Lissotriton; species Lissotriton vulgaris. Next base: position 915,649,570 of record NC_141695.1, read on the forward strand.
CCTACTAGAATAACACACCCTGCTGAGGATTCTGTGACTGTTGCCCAACGTCATTTGGCGACGATGTGCATGTAAGCGTTAAAACACAACTACTGGCCCCTCCCCTGTGCTTCATGGTTGAGAAGACATGCAATAATGGTTTCTTCAGTCAATTGACGGTCTCAGAGTTAAATATGCTACTGCTTCTGTAGGATTGAGGATTCACAAAACTGGTTTATCCTCTGTATGTGGCAAGTCCCAGCTGAAACTCATGACAAGGTTTGATTTTAGGCAAAAATGTTTTCAAGTTTACTGTACTTCAGGTTTAGAAGTCTACCACATCACTCAGCCCGGCATTTCGTAAATGTATGTAGTTCTTACAAAGTCACCCTTAACTCGCAGCTTGTCATAGTTGGCTTTTGCCAGACATAGTTGCCATTCTACAGGTTTTAAAAAAATAAAAACACAAAAACAGGAATGTCTGCATTGCTCAAGAGAAACAAAACACTTTGTGCACAGGCGCCAGAGAGCAGAAGCCACCAAGGGCATTCGGATTAGGTGAGGAAATGCAATGCAAAACACACATACTCGCAATCTTCTTGTTTATATAAACAGCAAGAAAATACCCGGCTAATGGCGCAGTGTGTTAGGACGTTTAACGTGTTTGAGATCTCTGAAACTTCGAACATTCAAACCAGGAGTGGGATTTTTTATTTTGGTTTCGTGTTAAATAGGAAGAAAACGCCAGAGAGTTTGATTACTCCATTAGGTTCTGTTACAAATGCATGGTGCCCTGTTCACATGCATATTTGCTCCAAAAATTGTCAAGGGGTCAAATTTCACACCAAAATATAGCGCTAAATTACAGATTTTCTATTTGCATATTTGGTGCCTTTTACAAATATTTTGCATAACTACACAAAAGCACATTACACAGCTTTTACACACCCCTAGTATTACTGCCCCATTCCATTAACCTCCCAACAGAGTTAGATTAGTTTAAACGCAGGGCCACTGGAATTATGCGGCAGGAGAAGGTCAAATGATGCAGGTGGGTTGAGTAAATTATGCAGACAAAAGGCAAATTACGCGGCATAATGCGGCACATGTTGTAATAGTTTTACTTCATAATGTCATTTTTAACCTTGGGAACACTCTCTTAGCATTGGATTCACCTCACTAGTACCAGTTTAACACCTAGATGTAGCAATCACCAGCAGAAAGCTGACTAGACCAGCTTTACAAAAGGGCCTTACACTGCACAGCCAGTCGTGAAATCGAATTTTTAGTAACATTTGAACCGTTTGAGCGAAATCATTTTTTCTTATAATCTGCAGAATATATGGCAGATGATGGACTATGTGGCAAATCTGCAATCATGCGAATATGGATGTCGCCGCAAAATCACATAATTCCAGTGACCCTGGCTATAGGGAAATCACTCAGTGGCAGAGGGGCTGGTCTGAAAGGTTAGTATGTGGATCATTTTTTGGTCTATTTGTGGGTCTGTTTTATGGTCAGCTGGCCACTTTTACTGTTTATTTTGCCGATATTAAAACAAACACTAAATCAATTTAGCCAAGCAAAGACTTCCAATATAGTAGGTTGAGTTGCACAAAAGAAAGAGACTTACAGGTATAGGGAGAGCTATCAGTAGCTCATGAGCTACTCGCTAGAGAAGCCTGGCATGGAGTATTAAATGCAATTGTAGATATCAGGTAAAGTTGGTGGTGATCCATAGGTAGGGATAAATAAGAACATTTCCGACATCCATACAGGCAATCACAGGATTTCTGGGGTATGACAGGCTGTAAAGCAAGAAAAGGGCCTGTAAGACGCAAAAAGCGCTCGGAACAGACTAAGAAGTAAAAGAGCACTATAAAATCACAGAGGATCTGGAGACCATGCCAAGCCTGTGTGCAACAACCAGTCAAGAGATGGGCAGGCTGGGGAAGCAGGTACTCCTGTGCTGGTTGCACATGGAATGAGACAGGCCAGATTTTGTGCCACAAACTGGTGAAACAAGCACTGGCAAAGCTAATATGTCTCGCCTTTTGCACAGATTTGCTTTGTCAATGCTGAACAGCATCAGCAAAACACAGGCGCAATGATCCTACCGCTGGTCTCCTTATTCTGCAGATGTCTTCAGGTGTCACACATTACGCATGGGCGCCATTTTTTTTTTTTTTTTTTTTAAACCAAGATGGCAGATGCCTCATGGATAGGTAAATATTTTTTTTAGGCAAAATTATGGTAATTCTGTACCCTTACATAAAATTTAGCAATTTCTCCTGCTACAGTAGTCCAAGAGCACCCTACAAAGTCCACATTTCTACTCCTCGCTCTTACTATATTAAACTTTACAAGTAACCTCTAGATATTTCATCTCACCCTGTGGGCACAACAGGACCAAACTGGTGAGAGTCTAGAGATGGCCAGAAGGCCCACTGCATTTCCACTCACTGACGTCATTTCTGAGTTAAAAAACAAACTTCAATCAAAAAAGTGACAATCAACTCTTTTCTCTTTTCCTCGACATCCATCTGGTGGTGGGCCAAAGGCTTCTAATGAAACACGAGTATGCATCTGACATGGGAACAGGAGCGCCACTGAAAAGGAAAACCCATTTGAAATATTTTCCGTAGGTCATGTTTTCAATCCTGTGGAAGATCATTACATCTTACGGATACCATCTGCTCTACTAGCACGCGTCGTCCTTCAGAAGTGCAGATCAACAAGACTATCGCTACCCATGCTGTCCATCTGTACCCTACAACTTGACCCACATAATTTGCTTTACTAAGACCAAGCAGGAATAGGAGTGAATGCAAAGTAAAGAAAAAATATATGGTGTCTTCAAGAATCCGCCAATGTTCAATAGGTCACCCCTTGCACATGTTCCTACTCTTGTTCGACCCAGTTTCACGCTATACTTCTGCTTCACCTCACTTTGAGGTGAAGCAGAAGTATAGTATATTTCTGGCTACATTTCACTAATATCAGACTGGCTTTTCAGACATGACAGCAACTTCCGGACTCCAAGTACTCACATCATCTCTACGAGACGCGCTCTTTGTAAACTTTAGTGTAGATTTCACCCAGTATTTATTACATGGAATGCATTCTGGCGACTAAGTCGCCTGTCACAAGAGATTGGAAATGGAATTTTGGAGAGACGAGAAAAGAAATTCCCAAGGTCTACTACTCATGACTGGTGATTTGCAGGGTGCCAATTGTTGTTACAGGGAAAATGTTAGGTGTAACAGCTGGATAAACAAAACACTACATATATAGTTATTGAAAGAAAACCACTGCTATTAGTTAAAATGCATTGAGGGCGAGGACAGAAGGTTTGTTAGCATCTATTCTGGCCTGGCTGTGGTGCCTACAACAATGCATAGGTTCGAGGTGTCTCAGGAACCAACAATTTAACAAGTCTGGTCTGGTTCACAGGCCAAAGCCCATCTGTACTTGGATGATTGCTTTTCTTTAAGGTCTACCGTTATAAAGATAATCAAAAGGCAGCAACATTTCAGCATAACATGTTTTGATGTTGTTCTTTTAACCCAAGCGGTTTCTAGTGGTAGCAGCTAGGGCTGTACCACTTAACGGCCAATACATTATTCAGCTGCACAGAGTGGCTGCAATGTTCCCCATTTGCTGTAGTTAAACGAACTAGAAGCCCTTTTCATTTTGTTTGCATGGATGCCCGAAGCAGGAAATGAGAAGATGGCGGTGTACTTTCATGGGGCACGGGGAGGTGCCAGAAGGGTCATCACAGTAGTGCTGTGGAGAAGACGGCAGTGAAGTGTGGACTATGCTGGCTCTGGGAGTAGGCAGGTGGACTGGGTATAGAGGGTCCCCGAAGAGGTGGTGGGAGAGCATGCGGTACAGCTCAGAAACCTTTGGGGCGTCTTGAGCAGGTTTTGTGCGTGGGTGCCTGAGACTTGTACAGCGGAGGTGGTTTTACAGTAGAAAATTTACAGCCTTTACCGGTTTGCCCTTCTCGCCTAGCAGCCTTGTACGCGTTTATATATTTAGTAAATATTAATGGCCGATTAGCTTTCACAAAATAAATTGAAATTTAACAGACGTGAGGGCACGCAAATCTGTGTCCCCCTTTGCCTTAGCAAGGTTTATGTTTCCATAACTTACTATGTTTAGTGGAGTCAAATTGCGTGCATTGATGGCCTCCAAGAAGCTCTCTAGGGCAGTGGTTCCCTGATCTGTGGTCAGTGGACCAACGGGGGTCCACAACTCCTACTCCGGGATTCACGACTATTTAGAACATTTTATATTAGCAGATTAAAGAAGCAAAATGTCAAATAGAATTTTTTTTAACGTTCTGTAAATGTGAAGTAATTTAAAATTGAAGGCTAAAATTGGAATCCTTCGTTGCATGTGTGGGAGCAGCCCAAGTACAGCAAACAGAATATAGTATGAACATGTGTGACCTCAACTGAAACGGGGACAAAAAGTGAGCATAAGTAAGGAACAAAAAAGGCAAAGTGATGTTCTAAATTCTATCCATATTACTTCGACTTTAAGAAGTTAAAACTGAATTTAGAAAAGCTGCAAACTTCCCATTAACATTAAAAGTTTAACATTCCTATACCGGTTAGTAAATTAAATGTGTGAATTTGTTTGATGTCGACCTGTTTCTGTATTTTTTGTTGACTCTGTTCAGGTTCAAATCGTAGAAAATGCTTGGGACAGGATCAAAGGATTCCAGTAATGACTCGGTGGGATTCCTTCGTTCCCAGGAATGATTCATTGGTGGTCTCTGGACTACAATAATGACTCACTGGGGGCCACAGAGGTCGAAATGTTAAGAAACGCTGCGCTAGAGGGGTTTAGTGGATTGAAACATTCACAGTGCAAAAGCCACAACAGTTAAAGACAGGAGCATTTCAAATGTTAGACAGAAAACCGAAAGACATGTTATTTCTCACTTGACTACTGGGTGACAAGTTGATAATGCTAGATTTTTGAGTTCATGTGGTGACCTGGGTAGCATTTAAGAAAGACAACTAGCTCTCCATTTCACATTGGTTGGGGTGTACTGAACTACAAACAAGCCTTTAATCCTGCCCTCAATCTCCTCAAAGAAATCAATGTATGAATGTGGGTGGAGACAGATCCTCTTCCCAAGTTTCCTGAAGTACAACACACCGAACATGTGGATTTCTGGCTCTGTTCCATTTTTATCAATTAAGAGTTGGTGAAAATGTTAGCGGAGACAAGGTCTGCAAAATCTGTCTCGAGAGAAGTTGCGCTCAGAGCGGATTCACCACTTTTTGTCGTAAACCAGTTCTGCAGGGTGGATTTTGCAGTTTTTAAGAAACAATGTACTCCACACAGGACTAAGACAACTGGGTTTAACAATTCATCCTTCACCGAAGCAGTAGACAAACAACATCCGTTTACAAACTTTTGCGAGAGAATGTTTGTGTGTCTACTAACATGCTTGGCATGTGCTCTTTTCTGCAAGGTTAGCACCCTGCTCTGAACAGAAGCTCTTACTCCCAGCAGCCAGCTCGGTCTTCAGAAGCAGTAAAATGTTTAACACTGGCAGGATAATAAGGCGCCTTCCGTTCACAGCTCCTCCAAACGCAGCCCTGCGGTTGCAAATGCTATGCGAACACCATTGATAATTATATTACTTGCAATAGGTAACAGGTTCAAATGAAAAACTGTTTCTGTAACAGCACTGAATTCCCTATGAATTTCACACTTCAGGTAGAGCAGGTGCACAATCTGGAGGCGCACTTAGCCCTTTTTAAGAGGCCTGGCCTTCGTAGGGGCATAGTTAAACATATAAACTAATATCACAAGTGCTTCGCACAGAACTCCCCCTGATCACTGGGATCCCCCGTAGGTTTTGGTTATTGAATGCACACACATAAACCAACAATGACATACCCCTAACACAAGCCCGCCCTACTGGCTTTGAGAGTGCTGGTTAGGAATATTAAATAAACGAGTAACAGCAATGTTTTTTGCTGTGAATAATTTAGCTAAAAGTGTTTTAATTTTGGAAATATGAGGCTGAAATGAACATTCCTAAAGCCTGGATGAGGGAGGATCTTCATAGCACCTCAATCACTCCAGTTCTCCCCTTCACACCACTTTCCCCATCGTCTCTCACTTTGGGAGACACTTATTCCCTTTCCTCTCACATTTCTGAATATCCTCCATCTGCATCTCTCAGACATCCCTTCCCGCCTCTTCAACTCAGTCTTTTCTTGCAATGGTTCTGCGCATACTTCCCTTTATCCTCAGCCTCACTGCCCCCTCACGCACGACCATCGGTTCAACTATAAGCACTGAACGTTTTTACTTTGGTGCCGTCAATATCTGGACAGCTGTGCATATTTTCACACACTTTGCCATAGAAACAAACTTACAAATGGCACAAATGTGCACCCAGAAGAGAGGCCAAGCACTGGATGTGCCCGAAGCCGGACTGACTACCTCTATGAGCTACTGACAGGTATTTTAAGAAACTCACTCTCTTCCACTTCAGATCCTGAGCTCTCAAACGTGCCCAGTCATAAATGCCCACCCATGACCGGAACTCACTAAGACGCCAGGGGCAGAGTCAGTTCACTGTTTGCACTGTTCAAGAGGTGCACGTTGTATGAAAGAAACTACTGAAACACCTGGGAAAAGCCAATACTCTTTGGGAATGCAAGATGAAGTAAAGCTTTGAAAATGCAAGCAGAGACTGCATTACCAAGTTGGATTACCTTAAGGGTTTGTTTTTAGGTGTTGTTTGAAAAATCGGTCAATGTTTTTGCCTATAAAGTAAAGGAGATGAACAGGGTCCCGTAGGGCCTTTTGCAAAGTCCGTTTTCTGGGCGCTTCCCGCTCATGTTGTCTCCATACACCCAGTCTTTTTCTCCAGTATGACAGATACCTCAAAGAAGGTTCTGTGCTACACAAATTATGCAGAACAAACTCCACAACAGATCTCAACACTGCCTCCAACACTCTGCTCCTCTGGCACCAAAGGAACACACACTCTCCAAATCGACAGGTCACTTCCACTGCCATGGTCACCATTTACGAGTACGGATCACAGGCGGCTCATAGTAAGCGGCCCTGTAGGTGGCCAAAGAGTCAGCCAGGTCTTTATTCTCTTCTGAATGCTGAGCGGCCGATGGCCCTTCTCTTGCAGGGGATTATTATTACATTCTTATATAGCGCCAGAATCGACCCCCGAAGGGGTATCTCCGTGCTTGCCTTGGGAACCCGTCCTGGTTTTTCTCTGTGAGATAGCCCCTACCGGGCATCCCCAGGTGAAATCCAGGCATCCCGCCGCAGGGGGGCCGTTGTGGAGATTAAGCAAGCTTAATGCCCAGAGTTGCAGAGTGTGAACCCATGATTAGGTCAGGCACCGAAGCGAGAATTATCGAGTCCATGGACATTTGAGCTCAAGACCCTGCCGCGTCGGGAATAGAACCCTGGTCCCGGGTCTGACCTCTGCTTCAGGGTCTGCTTGCTCTAACCAGTGAGCCACACTTCTCCACTCTATAACGCACTATTACGCTCCAAAGCTGGCATGACTACACTAGAAGGTGCTTCTACCTAGGGGGGTATTCTGAGAAGGGGATGGACTATTAGTCCTGGTCATCCTGGATTTGTCTTTTCTCCTTTGGCGGTATAATCGGAGTTTGGATTGTAAAAAGGTTGGGCCCACCCGTGGATCGCTCGGAGTCCATGCAGTAGGGATTTGGAGGGTGTGTTTCTTACCACTAGCACCAAGTGAAGAGCTTTGAGAGGGGTGGACTGTGGATCCGCCTGTCGAGGCTACAGACTTGTCTGGCTGCTGAGTTCTGGATTCTGGTTACTTGCTAGTTCGTTTTCTTGAGAGTCCCGAGCAGACTGTAAATTTGTATGGTTTTGACCACAGTATTCCAAATTCAAACAGCCTGCAATTTGCACATGCTGCAACCTGATTTTTGCTGCACAATGATGAAAGTTTTCATAGCTTATAAGGTTTGCATTCATTTTAGTCTTTTACTTAAATACTTGCTCCTCTAGAATATTTCAAAACGTGCATAGGTCAGAAATACCAACGTCAAACTAAATGTGACATGCACAAAGAAACTTCTCGAGTTCAAGAATGATAAAAACTTCAAAATGCGTGTGTGAAAAAGCGTTAACCGAGGCCACAATTCATATAGCAGAGGAAATAAAATCCTAATCCAAGAGCAAAGAGAATATGACACACAGTTCTCATGAATTGAAATATGTTATGTTCCCAAACTACACCTGTGGCCAGGTGAGAAGGCATTAGACCTGCAAATGGCCTTAGTACTATCTCTTGGCTACTCATTACACGAACATGTGGTTAATTTGAGCCAGAGGTTTCCCGTGCTCAGCACCAGCACCTAATTGTCAGCACAAACAGTTAAGAGTCTGCCACATGGTGGCACAGTCTCTCCAATTTTTTAATTAGCACAATAACATTCATTAAACAATTCAATGTAAAATAAAAAATGACCATTGCCTGCCATCCAAGCCATTCTTTTAGCTGTGGGGGCTTGGATTAGTCTAGTTAGATTTGTAGAAAAGTCTTACAGTCTGTAGTTGTATGGGTAAGGCCATTAGCAGTGCTGGCTAAGGTTGTTGAAAGCTGCAGTGGCCTCCTGATGAGGGCCCGGACCCTGCATGTGTTACAAATTAAGCACTGCCCATGGTATTAATCGCTCTCAAGCTTCCCTATGACATCCACCAGTAGCTCAGCCAGTCCAGGTTTTCTGGGCAATATAGGACTTGGAGTCCTGGTTTTATAATTGGAATAAAGAGCACCAAAAGATCCAGAAGGATTGACAAAAACCTTGACTGGCTGAGCTGCTCAAACCTAAGAGCTCTGTAGATGAGGACCACCGCCACTCAAGCAAAGAGAGGACGACTAGGTAGGACTTGGGATAGACTTTAGTAGGACAGCATGCAGATACTCTGCAATGCCTTCATTGACATCCAAACACCAGTCTGCAGCTCTGCTGGGACCAGTAGATCTGGAAATAAGTGTGCACAGAACAGGTAGGACCGGTCTTGCAAATAGATTGCTGCGCCTGCACCTCGACACACTGGTGGGTGCTCGGCTGCAAACCCCACTGGCAACTGCTACCCGGAACTATGTAGCGGAGCTGAAGAAAGCAGAGAAATGCACATTACTACCCTTGCTCTCGTCATTTCCAGGCACAGGGACATTTTGCAAAGGGGAAAGAACAAGCCAGGTGTGGTTTGTGGAAATGTTTTGAGGCGGGCGGGCTTCGAAGGAGGTTTGGGACACTTCCTGGTTCGAGGATTTACTTTCTCACACTCCATTTGTTTTAAGTGAATCTCACTTTTCTTTCATTAAAAAACACACACATATATATATACATACATACACACACACACACACACATAGGATGTGTCATGTTCTTACTCAAATATATTGATCCCTTTTTCCTCAGCCTTCCAATGTTAAAGAGGCCATCATGACCAAAGTGCTGTACAAGAACCCACCATCAGATAAGCTTATGTTCCTTTCTTTTCTCGGGCCATGACCTTCACTCTCCTCGCCTCCCTTCCTTTATATTCAGTGCCCTGCCTTTCGGAAGCTCTGCTGCAACCTTTTTCAGAGCCACAGGCAAAATTGGATTTTGCCGTCTGTTCACTTGACCTCACACCAGTGATTCTTTGGGGTAATTTGTTGCAATCTGGCACCCTCTTGTGGCCATTTGTGATGAGACTCTAAGGCAGCTGTACATTGTTGCTGAATATTGTGGGCTGTATGGAGCACCAGGTCTATTTTTAAGCAGCAAACGCTCATCAACATCCAAAACAACCCGACAGTACAAAGAGCAGTGAGGACCCACACTTCACAGGCTGCTGCACAGAGCATGCCCAAGGACGCGTGGAGCTGGCTGGATGTACAGAGCTTGTGGGAAAGCAAGAGTTAACTGTCCAAATCATGGCAAATGTGAAACAGAAAATACATTATCACGATTTGTTTCTCCTACGCAGTCATTTCAGAGAATTTGGCTACAATATAGAAACAAAGGGCTGTTGCAATGCTCTGCTAGGGAGAGGTGTTTTAATCCTAAAGTCATAGGTCAGGCCTTCATCCTGGCACATCATTTACAAAGATCTAGAGCCTCGAGACCAGCCAGTGCTCTAAAAGGTTTCCTTTCAGTCTGTATTACACAGACACGTCCCCTATGCAGCACGGGGGTTTCTTCTTAAGACAGGAGGGTCGTAGGCCCCTGAAGTCAGGCAAACAGATGTTCGCACACAGTGGGGGCATTCCCTGCTGCCTCGCCCAGGGCAGGTGCACACGTGTCCCCGAGCGGGAACAAGGCACCCTTTTGATTATGACACATGTATCAATCAGCAGGCACCCTGCACTGCGGACCCACACACCCTTTGCCCCCCTTGTCAAACCCGCCTCCACTTGGCACGGGATCAGCTGGCAGCACAGCTGGCACCGGCGGCAGAGCGCAACTCTGGAGCTCTCGGCGTGCAACGGGCGGTGGCAGGCTACAGGTGCAAACTAACGGAGTAAAGAGGAGACGGAAAGAAACCGGGAAGGGCCTGGACAGAGGGGAGAGGCAAGGAGTCCCGGGGATGCAAGAAGAATCGAAGGAAAATAGGATTTTCGTTCAGTTGCATCCAACATGGAGATTTGGTATTCGATGATTAGCAACGTTATGCTGATCACACCCTAGCAAACCGAAAAATATACTGCATTTTCCCCACACGATATTCAGGTGAGCTGCTTTCCGCTCGGGAATTCAAAATGTTGGAGCCTAAGACAAGAAGATGGCACATCCAGAACATTTGTCAAAAAGACTGCCCACTATGTGAACAAGGCCGTCCAACTATAGGGGAAAAGGGAATCTGTACATTTGCTTTTCCAAGTGTGTCTGAACGTAATCTGGGTGTGTTCCCTTCGCAGTCCAAGATCAAAATGTATACATCAAACATTTTGGGAGTAACTTCACCCATGTTTCGGAAGGGGGTTTGTCCGTGTAAAACAATTGTGAATTTTCAGGAACGTCCTAGGTTCTTCATGCTCTAAATTCTGCAAATCCAAACCCTCCCTTTACACCACCAGGTACCAAGCTTACCACAGCGCAATACCCATCATTGGGACAGATTCCACTGTCCTGCGCAACCCCTGGGGCCCGAAAATGAATTTAATGCAATGTAATCAACACTAGGTTTGTATATGGCAAAGCCACAGGACAGAAGTGTTGACTTTGTCCAGGAACGAGAAACTAGACTTCTGAACTAGCCAGATGTCAAGGCCTGAACATGATCTCTCAGGGTAGGAACTGAATGTGTTAATGATGGGCCTTGTGCATGTACTGAGGCACCAAAGTTTAGTGATTCCCCAAATGAAGGAACTGGTGCCTTTCCATTAAGGTCATTCATTTTTGCAAACAGAATTATTCGCAATTAACAAACTACGCCTTTGTAAATCATATTTACTTGGGACTAGAAAAACACAGCAAGTCAGATGCAGATGACGACTCTTCCCCCAGTATCCACCCTAAAGGGTTGGGAACGAAAGAACAGCGTTCTGAGGATTGCTTGTTATAGTAAGTGACTCTAAATCCATCCTCATGCAATCTGTTATAAGAGAGGCAGCAGGTGTACCAAACCGCCATTGCCTCACAGAGGAGGGCGGATACATGAGGGTGAATTGCAATCCTGAGGAAGGAGGGGGTGAAAACAATGGACACACTTATCAGCTAGGACTCCTTAGGAGTGACTGAAAGTACAAAGGACACCCAGGCAAGATTTTAGATCAGTCCATACTGTGTCTTATGACTTCTATGTTACTCTGAAGCTCTTATATGGCCTCATATGGCGCAGAAAGGAGAAGTGTGCAAACAATGCAATCCCAAAAGTCACACTGCCATTCGAGGAGGCCAGGTTTTAATTCACACTGCCTGCAAGCACTCAATGGGGTGATTACCTGAGCACCACAACTCCATGTACACGCGTGCTGTGACGAGGAATGGGAAAACTCCTTTACTAATAAATCAACCAATGTATGGCACATTTGCAGCCACATCCAAGTTATCTTTGAGGCCAAAAAGCTATAACTTATATTCACAGCACCATAACTTCATTGAAACGGCCATGAACCTTGGGGCCAGACTAACAGCGCCATGACAGCACAGCCAAGAGCCCGGGTGTGAATAACGGACCACACTGTGCGTTTCTTGGCAATTCCGTGTGGCTTCAGTCTCATGTGTGTCAAGACTGGACAGGTTGCTTAGACTGTGCACCACTTTCAAGTGCTCCATAAAGAAACAGAACATTCCATGTTCATTCAGATACGCCCAGTTAATGAGCCAATGCCTCAAACATCTCACATCTGTCAAGCATCAGGTACACAAATTCCTCCAGAAGAATATAATGCAGTAACAAATTAGAGATGTTTTGATTTGGCACAAATTAGAAATGTAAAGGAGAATTTTTTAGGCTGAATGTGGCTAAACAACTTTATAGCTAGTAAACTGTGCGACCCACAAACCACTCACTCAATCCACTTCTGAAATCAGATTCTTCAGGGGGGAAGCGTGCCTTTCTACCTTTAACGGTTTACTGGACAGATGAAAAGGAGTTCATCCACTTGTGCTTCAAATACTGGAAATAAACCACGACTCTATACATCTCCACAATGGGGGAAACGTGGGCTCCTGCGTAGGCTTGAATGCGTCCTAATAACCCCTCAAAAACCCACTGCACATAACAAAACACGGAGGAGACCAGGGAATGTTCTGGAGTCACGTGTACTAAGAATCGGGGCTTGGCAGAGCACCGGCAAACAGCACGAAAGAAGAGATTTAACTACCAGATAACTAACTGCGACGTGTGAAAATGACAGGGAACCCGCATAACCCGGACCGGCCCTCACGCGAGAGGAGTGAGACATTCACCAGATGAGGGCCTCGCGCCCAGTTCATACCAGGCTGTGTGCGGAGGAAAACGAGATGACGCTGACCGACTCCGGTTTCAATCTAGTTAGGTTTGACACCATAACAAGTAGAAATCTGTCCGTCATGTTTTACAGTTTCATAAGACTGGATGGGAGTAAACGCATAGCGTTGAAATACAAGTTATTGCACTAATTAAAAATTAGTGCATTATTTTTAGCGCAATTTCAAGGCACTTAAGAACTCAGTCATATGTTGAAAATATGAGTGATCCGCTGCTGGCACAGCTCCTGCAATTTCAGCTCGGCCTCTTACTCATCGATACTTTATGGACGTCACACGGATGAAAGGAGGAGTCTTCGGATTGGAACCTGTGCCCGCAGCAGGCTCAGGAGAAATCACACACAAGTGTCCCAGCACAGGGTAGGGAACAGGTGAGGAGCAGGGCGGGGGAGGAGGGAAGCACCTGACAGAGCGGTCTTTGTTCCCTGCCTCCGCCAGAGGAGTTGGGCGGGAGCAGCATTCCACGAAAGCTTTTTTCGCCGCTCTGTTCCCGTTTCCCTTTGGTGGCCCTCTTCACCCCCGTGACAGGTATCCTGGCAGGCGCCAGCGAACGTCCTCAGCCAGACACCAGAACCAAATACAGCCCGCGCCCCTCATTTCTCGGGGATGTTGTGGCCTTCACCAGAGCGCCTTCCAGGCCCTGGCACCAGGCGCCCCGGAACACAAGGAGCGAGAGGGGCCTGCGAAAACAACCACTCTGCGGCCTCTCCAGAGACGGTTTAAGGCAGGGGGGGAGAATATCAGAGGGCAATTGCCCAGAGCCCCCACCTTCCAGGGGCCCGCCTACTAAAACGAACCTTCTCCCTAGCTCGCGTCTGCACAGTGTATTTTAACCTTTGACTTACAACTCAATATGATAAGGCAACATAGGGCTTCCATTAGCAAAACAAATGGTATAAGAAAATACAAAGGTGTTCCATATTGGGACTCCCAAAATATTTCTTACCCGGGACCCACATAATCCTTAAAATGACACTGGATCCGAGTGTAAAGCCTCGGTACAATATGGTTCTGTATGATATTAATGCGCAGAGTTTGGGACGACTGCATAATTCTTTAAAAGGTTGTTGTAACTTGAAATACGCAATGTAATAATGAAACGTTATGGCAGCTTAACCAGAGATGGGGTCCATAAATATTGGCAGCTGTCGCTTATGTGAATGAACCATGCAGCGCCTAGATTGCGCCTGTATGAAAACTGGCTGAATAATACAGAAAATATCAGTGTTCTATTTAAGTAAATAGCCCAGAGGTGAGCTATATGACAATGGTTTGTGAATCACTCATGTTTATGTTACTTTACCGTAGAGCAGCCAGACTACACTTAGCATGGAGTTTCATAATATCATCAGTTTCTCCCTAATTAGCTTTAGGGGAGGGGGGAGGGGGGGAGGGGTTAAAAAATGCACACGTTAGTTTACACAGGTGAAACAAGTGAGGCCACTTCTGCTCAGGCCCCCTGCCCCCACTCAGTATGCACAGATTAACGGGCCGGCCAGCGAGACAAAGGGAGTGACACCTCTGCCTGTTGCTAAACAGGAGGTAATGAGCACCCATCGCCTCTAGAAAGGCCACTCAGACACCCACTGGGCCGCTGGCTGTATTTTTACAATAGAGATGGCCAAATGGCCACCCAGACTGCTAAAAAAAAAGCAGCCCACAAAAAAGCAGAACTTGGACGTCGGCCCAATGCCCTCATTACCTCTCCACTCTGCTGGGAATCATACTGTGAACAAAACAAACACAAGGAGATGATGGACGGAGCACTGAACTATTTAGACACTCACCCCCAGTCACAGATCTGGGTTGAATCCATCATCGTTCTTTAGCTCACTTCACCACCTCAGTTCAGACATGGCCATATGCAAATCTGTCTTGACCCTGTGCCTCATGGGTAAAGTCCAGACCGAACTGCCAAGCCAGGTCTTCCCTGGACCGGAATCAAGCAGCCTAGGACCGGTTTCTGGGTAACACCCTTCATCAGCCGGGCTAGCTTGAATCCAGAGGCAAAGTGAGCAAGGGACCGGTTTAAAGGACTGCCTGCATTGGACTGGGTCTCAGCGTTCACCATCAAGCCCGCCTCTTGGCAAACAACCAGGAAAAGTGGATCGACAGAGGCAAAAGGATCAGAAACATGCATAAGAAGAGGAGCAGGGCCCAGAAGGCCGTAAAGATGAATTTGGTATACAAAGACACTTAGAAGAAAAGAAAAACGTAGACAAAAGCCAACCACCTTTTAAAAAAAACAAAAAAAGACCAAACCTACACCCAAAGTCGAAACCCCATGACATCGACACCATGTGAAGTACTTTCCACACAAGAAACAATCAGCCTTCGCAGGATGAGGCCAAGACTTGAACGGCAGAACCCAGCGTGGGGAGGCAGCCCCCTCCCACGCAGCGAGGACCAAGGAGGCCTGGCCGTTTGCATTGTTACCTAAAACAGGCTACAAGTAACGCGTGACCTGCAGCCTGCAGGTTGCAGAAAGTTCCGCGCAGCAGCAGCATTAACACACTCAGCTAACAGGGCTTCTCTTCTAGGCAAACTGACATGCTAATAAGGAGCAGATGGTGGGGGCGGGAGGTTCAAAGGGTGGCTGCAGCAGGGAGATGAACTGTCCCTGCACTCCAAGGCCAGCAGGGGGCACGCCGATGTGCCGGGGCTCACCAGGCCGCCAATCAACGGCCTCCTGAATGTGGCGAGCAGCTCCATCGAAGTGTGGGGGGTGAGCCCTGCACGGGGTGTGGGGGCTTGCTGGTATAACAGGAAGCAGCGCACACTTGCCCCCTTCATTCACACAGGTTAGAAATGCAAAACAGGGCCTTTGTCTGGGGCTTTCCATCTTCAAGGATGCCTTTGTTTGCCCTGCCACCCGCTGCCGCCTCCTGCAGGAGCTTAAATGGCCCCGTCACCACCGGCTCAACTGCAGTTAATCACAGGAGGGATCTCGGCAGCAGCTCGCCCACTCCGACACGGTCTGCCTCCAAGACACCGGGTGCGGAGGCGCTGGGGGGCCGGGGTGCGGGAACACCGGAAGGAGAGGGGAATGGGCGGGACTTGCAAGGGGTAGTGCTCAAGAGGGCAGAGCTGGGGCACCAGACGCGGTGTGAGGTGGCAGACCTAGAACTGGGGGGTGGGGGGGGCAGACCTAGGAGCTACTGGGGGGCGACTCCCAGGTGCAATGGGGTCTTAGTGGAATAGTAATGACCGGTTACTCACCGGTAATATTCATTACTCCGAGTCGTAGCCCTCCCCGTCCCAGTCCTAACTACATGAGCATAGCTCCTCCCACCAGAAACTCCCAAGCAACTTGAAACCCATCCCTTCCCTCCAGGCCACACCCATACCCTGAGGCATATAACCCTGTGACCTGCCAATCAACAACCTGTACCCAACAAGCACAAGAAGCCGAAACAGGGAGGGAGGGATGGGAACCTGGACTGGGACGGGGAGGGCTACGACTCGGAGTAATGAATATTACCGGTGAGTAACCGGTCATTACCTCCTCGTCAGCCCTCCCCGTCCCAGTCCTAACTACATGAGCAGATACCAAAGCAATAATCGGCTTCACTCAGTAGCAAAAAACAGACTTTATTAAAGCACAGAAAGTCACACCACCGGAGTAGAACGCAACACAGCGTCCCCAAACCCAGCAGAATCAGTCCCCCCAACCACCAAACGATAATGGGACATAAAGGTGTGCGGAGAACTCCAGGTAGCAGCCCTGCAGATTTCAGCCATGGAAGCCCCCTGAAAACAAGCCCAGGAAGCCGCCACCCCCCGAGTCGACCTACCCTGAACAGACCCTGGAGCCAACACACCACAGGCCTCATACGCAGCACCCACAGCCCATCGTAGCCAACGACTGAGGGTAGCCCCAGAAGGCTTAAGACCCTGACCAGCCAGGCCAAAGGTCACAAAAAGGGATTCCACCTTACGAAACGGCCCAGTACGCAACAAATAGATCTCAAGAGCCCTCCGAACATCCAAACAGTGCAGCCGCACCTCAACCTCTGAAAGAGGATCAGGACATAAAACAGGCAAAACCAGATCCGCAGAGCAGTGAAAAGAGGAAGGGATCTTGGGAACAAAGGAAGGATCAGGCCGCAGTACCACCCGATCAGGAAAGAAACGTAAAAAAGGGGCCGAACGAAGCAAGGAGCCCAACTCCCCAATCCGCCTAGCCGACGTAATAGCCACCAGGAACAGCACCTTGATTGTCAGAAACCTCAAAGACACCTCCAGTAGAGGCCCAAAGGGAGCCCCCTGCAAAGCCCCTAAAACCAGAGGCAGATCCCAACTAGGAGCAAAGGACCGAATGACAGGCTTCTGAAGGAAGCAACTCCGCAACAAACGGGACACCAGGGGAACCACCGGGTCACAGACCGAACCCCGAAAGGCCCGAACAGCAGCCCACTGAGCCCTCAGGGAAGACACAGCCAGACCCAAGTCAAAGCCGTCCTTCAAAAAGTCCAAGACCAGTACCGGATCCACCTCCAATGCAGACCACCCACGCGCCGTACACCAAGACTGAAAAGAAACCCAATGCCGGGCATAGGATTTGAGAGTCGAAGGGCGCCTGGACCTCTGAATAAATTCCGCCACAGAAGGAGAACACCCCAACGCCACAAGGTTCATCCTCTCAACAGCCAACCCGCCAGTCTCAGGCGGACCAGACACTCCAGAGACAGAGGGGGAAATGACAAGGGACAAGGGACCACCGGCAACCTCCAGCAAGGCCCCACTGCCAACTTCAACAACAGAGGGAACCAAGGCCGCCTGGACCAATCCGGAGCCACCAGGATCACCGAAGCCCGATCCAATTTGACCTTCAGCAGAACACGCGGCAGCAGGGCAATAGGGGGAAAGGCATACATCAGGCCCCCCTCCCACCGGAAGGACAGGGCATCCACCCTCCAAACCTTGGCAGAGCGAACCAGAGAACAAAACGTCTCCCTCAAGGCGTTCCCCGGGGCCGCAAACAGGTCCACCTCCGGGACCCCGAACCGGGCCATCAGGCAACGAAAGACTTCCTGAGACAGGCACATGTCCGACAGGGAGGGAAACACCCTGCTCAGGCGATCCGCCTCCGAGTTCAAAATCCCAGGCAGATGCAAAGCCCTCAGAGACAACAAGTGAGACTCCGCCCACAGGCCTATCCTCTGAGCCAACAAATTGAGGGAAGCCACCCTCGCGCTCCCCTGGCGGTTGATATAACACACCACCACCGTGTTGTCCGACCGCACCATCACATCCCTCTGGAGGACCCAAGGCAGAAAATGAGACAACGCCAATTGAACCGCCTTCAATTCCCGCCAATTTGAGGACATCTCCGCCTCCGGCACAGACCAAAGACCCTGCACAGACTCCTGACCCAAGACCGCACCCCAACCCAGTTCGCTGGCGTCGGTCGTCAGGACCAACCTCACTTGGGACACAAAGGGCGAGCCCTGTAAGAGGTTCCGATCCACCAGCCACCAGGACAACTCCCGGGCGATGGACACACTCCCCGGAACCAACAGCTCGTAATTCAGAGAGGCCGGATCCCAATGCTCCAGAAGATGATTCACAAGGGGGTATAAGTGTAAGCGGGCCCAAGGAACAATCATCACAGTTGCTGACATCAGCCCCTGAACACGCAACCACTGGCGAGCCGTGGAAGACCGAGCCCCCAACACCTTCTTCAGTTTGTGCACAAGAGTCAGTCTGCGGGGTTCCGACAGGAAGACCTTCCCCAACCTGGTGTTGAACACCCCCCCAATGAACAACAGTTCCTGAGTGGGGTGAAGATGGGATTTTTCAAAGTTCAGAATCCACCCGAACCGTTGAAGGAGACTGCAAACCTCCCGGGAATGTGACTGAGCCTGAAGGAAAGAAGAGGAAGAAATCAGCCAATCGTCCAAGTAAGGGAAAACCTGTATACCCTTAGCATGCAACAAACCCACCAAGGGCGCCAACACTATAGTAAACACCCTCGGAGAGGCAGACAGGCCAAAGGGCAATACCTGGAACTGGTAGTGATCCACCCCTACACAGAAACGCAGGAACCTCTGGGAATCTGCGTGCACTGGCACATGAAAATAGGCGTCCCGTAGATCGAGAGAAGCCAGGAAATCTCCCACCGACAGGAAGGGAAGAATCAACTGCAGAGTCACCATTTTGAAGGACCGATGAGGGATACACAAGTTCACCGCCTTCAGATCCAGGACCGGACGGAAGTCCCCATTTGGCTTTTGGATCAAAAACAGGATTGAGTAAACCCCCCGACCCTGTTGTCTCACAGGCACCCTCACCACAGCACCCTTTGACACCAAGTCCCGAACTTCCAGTGCCCCCCTCGACGAAGACTGCTCGGAAGTGATTCCGCAGAAAAAACAAACAGGTTGTTGATTGGCAGGTCACAGGGTTATATGCCTCAGGGTATGGGTGTGGCCTGGAGGGAAGGGATGGGTTTCAAGTTGCTTGGGAGTTTCTGGTGGGAGGAGCTATGCTCATGTAGTTAGGACTGGGACGGGGAGGGCTGACGAGGAGGTAATGCATAGTTCGAGAGGAAAAGCTGGGACAAGAGGAGTGGCAGAGCTGGGCGTGGCCAGCGGCTCGAGTGTGAAGAGGGAGCTGCGGCTGTCTGGGGTCACACACCTCCTCTCTGCGGACACTGCCCGAATTTGCTGTTACTGAGAGGGGACTGCCCACATGCGTGACCGAGACTGGCATGTAACTTGTTGCTGAGAGTCAGCGGGCTGCAGGGGTCAGTCCAGCGCTCACAGGCACCGGCCAAGGAGAGTGTGAGTGTGTGCGTAGGTGTAGGGGGTATACATTACACTTCATCGGGAAAACTATGCCAACCACTCGACGAGGCAGAGTTCAAGCTGCACCACACGCACACGGAACAAAAACAACACAAAATCTAGTCACATTCTAGGAGAAGCACGCGCGCATAAGACAGACCGTAGCAACCACCCCGCGAGGCAAACAAAACTCGGCAACATGCTCACATACCAGCAAACAATAAATCAAGCGGGCGACGCATTCTAAAACTACGGAAAAAACAACCTGCTGTTAACTTACAATTCAAACCTGGAGGAGTCGGGGATGTCCTAGGCAACAACCCGAAAAGGCAACAGCTGGCTTGTGTATCTAAACAGGTACCGCCTACAATTGCTTTTCTAAAACGGACTTCACTTCAGCTGCAATTCACTTTGACAGCAACAAGAGCAGGCTTCTAACTGCGTGCCTCTACGCATCAGACGTAAGTCCTTGATGCGACAGGAGCACAGAGGGTGTCACTGGAGGCAGGGCAACCCGCGAAGGGGTGTAAACTTGGAAAACCCACTGCAGACCTCGCCAGGAAAGGGGGCGAGGGCTACAGTACCCCTCCCTGAACAATGATGCGTCCCCGAGAAGCCGGAGCTCCGGGGGGAATGAGGAGGGCATCTCTGCAGCTGTGACCTCCACAGGGGGACACGTTTGAAAACGAGGTATGCACAAGTGCATCAGTGTGCATCCCCGGGGGCATAATCAGCCCTTGTGCAACCGGTGCATCGCAGACTGCTGCCCCTCTAGCATGGCGGTCTTCGGTTGTCCTTACTTGCACGAGGACCATTCCACTCTCGCTGTGCCACAGGTGGACACTCAGCGGGGGGTGGTCTTGGGTTCACAGGGCTTTTCTCTTCTCTGCAGCACCTCAGTTTAAAGAGTGGAACTTGACTTCTATCCCCGTCAGGCCCTGGCCCCACCTCGGCCTCCATAACCACCCTAAAGAGTTTCTATTTGCCTACCTTTCCTGCACCTGCCTCAAACCCCTGCAACTTATTTAACTGTTCTGTTATTTCCTTCACTACTTGTCATAGACATCTGATTTAAGCTTCCCACAATGCTCCACTGTTCTGCCCCAAGTAAGGGGTCATTGAGGGAGATATTTCCATCCAAGCCCACCTCCTCATTCCCTGCACCTGGACCCGTTCTCCCATCACTCCTGGTCCTTTTCCTATTTTCCTGACCGACTCATATTTGACATGACCTTGAAGTGGAATAAAGTAATCTACAGGAAACCCGGCACCTAGCACATATGCTTAATTCTCTTGCCTCACAGCCCCTGCCTGGTCTCCAGCTGGTTTCGTGGCCTTGCTCCTGTTTCCTAGTGTTTGCTTCAAGCCACCTTCATGCACTGTTTTGGCCCCAACAGTGGACCTCCAAGTAGAAAGCTCAGGTTAGCCGTGCAGCTAACACAACGGAAACACGGATGAGAAAGAACAGCATGCATGTTCACATACTCACTCGTGGGTTAGATGTCAAATCGCATGGGAAGAAAAAAACTGGAAATGCAGGCCTGGCCAGGAACACGTAATCTCCAGGGCATGCGGTTATTCACCACTGACTTCACTAGTCAGCCAAACAGGGGATTAACTGCCGGTGCACAGGTCACAGTGCAGCCCGGTTTAACATAATGCACAAAAGGGCAGACAATATTGGCTTGACACAACCCTGGATTCGTTATTGAAAACGGGGTGCAACTGGCATCCACAAGACATGCTCATCTACGACTTGTTAGCCGGACCGAACTTATCTGTGCGGTGCAGACTGGCGTTGTCCTGCACATGGTGAGTTTAACTAGGAACATGTGTCACAAACTCCTCGTCAGAGGTAGTAAGCCCTATAAACATGCAAATTAAACACGCAATAATTGTTCCTGGTCACAACAACTCTACGCATTTGTGAAAAAGAGAACATTCTTCTACAACTATGTGGAGATTTGATTCTGAGGACCTCATGGGATAAGACAACTGGAGTGATCTTCAGGGAGGAGGCTTTGTTTTATTTCCAGTGGAATGCATGAGAAGCTCAAGGGAAAGGGGCAGGGCTCCTGGCACTCCAGAGAATGCGGCTACACAGCGGTGCCACCAAGGTCTCTTCGATGGCATCTAGCTGTGTGAGAATGAACCAACTACTGCCCCCTCTGAGGCAAGCACAAGGTGTGCATCAAGAACTGGCAAGAGAGTCCAGCCCTCGGTTGAAAATATAAAGCTCAAATGACAGAAAGACATATGCACCCAAAAGTGGTACCAACCTTGTACATAAAGATGGTAGGTACCGCCCAACACAAACTGACTCCTCGTCAATATACTCCAGGCATAATCTCACCTACTTGATGAGAGTTCGGACAGCTACAAAGTACTGCACCGAAACACCTCCCACAGAGGCAACACGTCCAACTCACTCCATCCATACACAGTTAAATGCTAGTGCCTGTCACTCCTGGTCACTACACTTCCCCACAGCAGCCAAGACCACAGAAATACTTCCCACACAGGCCATACTATAAACCCACAGTCTTGGGACCACCACACTCCACAAAGTAGCAATATACATCTCCGCCAAACGAATTTTGGCACTACGTCATTGGTATGAATTATTATGTAAATGCAACTACAGTACAGTAACTTAAAAATTCAAATTGAAGGAGCCGAAGAGAAGGCATCCATCCGCGTATGTGCCCTCGCTCACCGAAAACTGATCCACAATGAAGTCAAAAGTGGTTGAGGAAGGTTTGCGACCCACCAATGTTTACCATTTATATGATGCTTTTTGGCATCATATAGCCTCAACGCACTACGGTGGCACAGGAGAGACGAAAAGAAGCCAAGAAGAGGAAAAAAGAAGGTAACAGAGGAAGTGAGGGATGATACAAATGAGGGAATACAAATAAAGTTAAATGCAGTGCAATCCGCTCTGTGAATAATCCATGTTTTATAGCCCCCTAGTGTACATGTTGGGATTTCGCTAATGTCGGAGGTGCTCTTTAGTGCAGGTTCTGAGCAGTATAAATTACTTCACCGTGAGTCATTAAACAAAGCTCCGTGGAGCCATCCTTGTGGACATCAGCTGTGCACCCCAAAATATGGGCACCAAAAAGGCGGGGTGATGCGAAGATTCACTGAGGAGAAGTGCTCAGAAAAGGCTTATACCCAAGTGCGCCAGGGTATCAAACCCAGAGGCAGTTAGATTTAAAATCGCATGAAATAGTGCTCAGGCTTACTTATGTTATGCACGCTCAGCTTTTTCCAGGTAGGGGAGCTGAGTTAGTTTAAGTGATGTGCCCAGGGTCACACGATTTGGCCACATGGGAATCCAATGCTAACGCTCAGGTATTAATGATTAGAACTTGTGTACTCCATAATGAAACAAACTTAAATCTGTGTCATGTCTACAGCTAAGGGAGTAACCACTCCCCCAACCAACATGCCTCCCTTTCTACATACACCCCAGTTTACAGCATTAACAGGCAAGCAAGAACTACACAATGTAGGGAGCTTTTAAACTCAAACAAACCCCGATGGGGAAATCCAACAAAAGAGGGGAGTGCCATAAATGTGCTTTCACGTGAACATAGTAACAATGAACGTGTTATGGAGAGGCGGGGGCATGGGGTGGCCATTGTGGTGTGTCAGATCCAGACACTACTTTACAGCAGGTACAGTCTGAATTCATCAGACTGTAGAGTGTTCACTATATATACACACCTGCAATATGACTGGCGAAGCACCCCAGGTTTCTCATGTACAAGGCGTCTTACTGCACTACTTTTGGGGTCAAGCTTACCAGACAGCGTAAGCTGCCAGGTTGCTAAGACTTATTAAGGGCTTACCAAGAACTTACAGATGCTTAAAGCCTGCCCATTAGTTACATTTGGTTGGCTTTACTGTCACTCTCGTTTGGCTGCTTCCTATTAGATGGCTTGTTTGTCAATCCTGTGGCTGTCCCTCCCATGAAACATAGCCACTTTACCATCACTATGCCATGATTGGCTAATTTCTATTGTGCCTTTGCTCACTTTTATGGAACTACTTTTATCTTATTGTTTAAGCATTCAATGGAAGTGCAAATGTTTTCCACAGTCTCCCTCCTGTGCTTTCTCCCCCAGCTGTCTCTGCCTACTTTTGTTCTCTCAGGCCTGAGTAGTTTTGCCTCCACGGCTCCACATTGCTCTTTCACTGATGACCTCTATCTCTTGTTGCTTCTCCCCAACCAGCTTCACATCTTGCTCATTCATTTTTTTTAATACGATTTGGCGCTACATTTTAAAACACGTTCACTCTACTTTTTTTATTTAACGAGTCATCTTGGAACAATGGATTAAAAAATTAAAAAATCCTTTTTTAGGCGCGCACACACGCATGTTGAACAAATGTACAAGCGTAAAAAAACCTGGTGTCATACTGTTTTTTTAATACTCATAATGCATAGCAGTCACAATGCTGAACAGCAGGTCTGACATCATATTAGTAAAGCCTATAGGTCTATTGGCAAGACCTATTGGCTTTGCCATTGCTGGTTTCTTTGCTCAAGCATGGACTTTTACAGTTCTCCCTCTCTCATGTGCTTCTCCCCTCCCCATCCAAATGCCCCCCCCCATCTTTACCCTGGTATGGTTAGCTCACTCATGTGGTTGAACCTCAAAAAAACTCCCTCCTCCTGCCAAGTGTTGCTTGTTCACTCCTATGCTTCTCCTCCCTCAAGTGCTGCTTTTCCCCCTCCTCCCAACCTCGCCCTGTAGCTTCCTCTCACCCACTCCTCTTGCCCAGCACAACCTTCTTTAATTTTGTTTTATTTATTTTGGGAGATGATAAGATAGCAAATAGCTACCCGCCCTCCAACTAAAACAGTGCTTCCAAACTTTCATTTTAACAGATCCATGTTGGATCACGGAATTACACACAAACAATGGTGATGGCGTGATTTTGTTGGAATGTATGCGGTGTACGAGTATTGACGCATGCCTGTGCAGGTCATCGCTGATATGCATCCCTACAAAAAGGAAGCTGCCGTATCATTGCATCTTATTCCTTTTCTTTGCATTGTTTTTCAGTTTTGGTCGTGCTGTTCAGCATTAGCTATACAAAAGGGGGTGGTGATGGACGGAGCATCTGAATCAATCAAACACTCACACCCAGTCAAAAGATCTGGGTTTAATCCATCACCGTTCTTTAGCCCACTCTGCCACCCCAGTTCAGACATGGCTATATGCAAATCAGTCTGACCCTGTGCCTCATGGGAACAGTCCAGCCCTAACTGCCAAGCCATGTCTTCCCTGGACTGGAAACAAGCTTCCTAGGCATGGTTTCGGGCATTACAGCAGTCTTCAGCCCGGCTTGCTTGAATCCAGTGGCAAAGTGAGCAAGGGACTCACGTCTGAGCATACCCTCCCAAACTTGTGGCGGCCAAAAGCGGTACAAAAGGGGGTGGTGATGGACTGAGCATCTGAATCAAACACTCACACCAAGTCAAAAGATCTGGGTTTAATCCATCGCCGTTCTTTAGCCCACTCTGCCACCCCACGGTCCAGGGAAGACATGGCTTGGCAGTTAGGGCTGGACTGTTCCCATCACCACCCCCTTTTGTACCGTACAGCATTAGCTAAACACATAGGCAAAGCCAATAGGTTCAAAAGGCTGGGGCATATTGACTGTGCCAATGCTTGTTTAGTGCTAACAATGTAGCAAGACAGATTTTGGTTAGAAGTCTTCCTTGTAACGCTTCTGTCACAGTGCTGTGAAAGACAGTGGCCAGACTCACGTACAGCCGGGTCCACCTTACTTCAGCGCCAACCAACCATCTTCCAAGCACCAAAGAAGTGCACAGCTTTAAAGGAGTCACCTTGAAGCACCGGTTGGTGGCATTTCTGACCAGCACTGCCAACTCCCTGCATACAGACAGGACGAGTCAGCATAGGACAGCGCCTGCCTTATTTTATTTAAACTTTTTTTACAACACTGAATATATTCCCCTTATTGTACTACCGATAATGTCAAAGGAACTTCTATTGTGCATGTACATGTCGGAAATTTCAGCCCTTCAACCATGTCCTCCAGGTACCGAAAAATCTCTTTCCTGGAGCACTTCCCAAAGGCAGGTGCCTCTGTGGCACTGACAGGGCACTCATCAGGGCGCCACACACGCGGTACCCATGGGAGAGAAAGCACAACTCTAGCCATGGACAGCCGGGCAGACAAGATTTAGGAAAGCATCCGTCCATGTCACAAGCTCCCTCTCGGGCCTTGTGCTTCCAGAAGAGACGAAAGCACCTGAGCCGAGGGCTCCTGAACTGCAGCCTTGTAGAAAGGGCAGCACCCTCTGCCTCACAACTGGCGCAGAGCACCACTGCTGAACAGAGCGAACAGCAGCGAAATAAACTGTGTAATGACAGTGAACTCGCATCCCCCTTCTTCAGCCAGCACACCCACAAAACATTCATATAGAGCTCGTGTGCTCTCCCTCACTCCAATACTCGCTTTGGGACAGAGGCACCTCTGTGGGCATCACACCCAAAAACAACATGCTTCCCTCACATGCCACACTGCAGTGTAACATTCTACCAGCCGAGCACACCCTACAGTGCAGTGTCCCAGCAGCCTGCTAATGCGCTTCCGTGTCTGATCAGGGTCGGGCCACTACATCGTACAATACTTACCAAAAAAAACATGATAGGTACGAGACATTCCTCAATATTTCAGTAATTAATGTAGGACCTCAGTTACGTAGCGTTGTTTACCATTCGCAGGTAGCTTACCAGAAGTTAAAACCCTGCGCCTGGATGCTGGTTCCTTGAACCACACCTCACACTCCCAGGTACCTTCTGGAGACAGTTGTATGCAACAGAAATGTGACGCTCACTCCGGCACAGCCAAAGCGATTTAATGTTACCCCTTACGCGGTGTTCACACATATCCCCCGAATGACCGTCCCAAGCCCCCAGTGAGACGCAGAGAATCGCTCTTCATGTACACACAACTCATCAGATGGTCGTCTTAGGACAATGTTCTGACACAGGTACCAATATTACTGCATTCAGCCAATGGTATCCATCTAACGGCCATTGGACAATCCTCCATACCAAGCTACTACAGGGAAGTGCGGTTGCATCCCTGAGGCCCTGTCATTCCAGACAGTAGGATGGGCTTAAAGCAGGCGCCAACCTTCTCTGGGCCGCCACTGCTGGCTTGACACTATGAGTCCGAACCACAAACGGAATGGGCGCTGGAGAGGCCCAGTGAGAACAGGGAGCGTCAGCAGCAACACCCAGACCCTCCCCGAATTACAAGGAAGAATCAACAGGATATCTACCTGGGGCACGTGACGCAACAGGTCCGGTGCGATTGTCCCCTCCTGTCCAGGGGGGCCGACCCAGCTGGGTCATGTCACTTATCAGGCAAGAGCCTGAAAATGGAGTCATGCTGGGGACGGCCCCACTCTGAGCCATGAACAGGCTGCTCTCGCGTTGTTCTCTTAAGGCTGTTAGTGGAGATCTACAGGTCACAGAGAGAGAGATGGCCGATCAGGAGGTGGAGACACCGTCTGGGATTAAAGGATAACTTAACTTGACTGACCAATCCCCCATTGACTGTTTGGGTTGGCTTGGAAGCCTGTTGGCATCTCCAAAGACCGACAGTGTGACCAGTCCAAAGATACACAATTACCAGTCACCTCCTCGACGCCCGCAGGGAGCATGAATTGGACCACAACCAAGCACAAAGGACACAAGCATTAATAGTGTGTACGGAAGGTCAGGCCGCTGAATTCTCAGCACCTGCGGAGGGCACGCAACAGGCGTTCTCAGGAGAAGGAGAGGACACCTACAACATGCATAAATGAAAGGCTGGGCATCTGAGTGAGCAGGGCCATCTGAGGGAGCGGGCCGCTGATCTCAGGCCCGGAGCAGCACTGACCTCACGCTGACCCCAGGTGGGCCATGGCTGGCAGTGCACTGGCCGGAAGCTGCCGCCCGCCCCCCGTTGATCCGCCGAGCTGATCACACGTTTAATTAGAAAAAGAAATATCAGACGAGCCTCGGGATCCTGTGGAGAAGACAGCGACGCAACCGCAGCGCATCAAAGGCGCGCTGGGGAAATTCAATTTTCAGACACTGTAAGAAGTGCGGATGGGGTGGAGGCTCGGGCTCGTCGGGGAGGGGCAGCTGCTGGGGGTCGGGAGAAGCGGTGCCCTCAGCAGACAAGGACAGGGGTCCGATGAGCAGCACGCCAGGTGCACGTGCCAGGACACCCCCCCAGTCGTTCACGTGTACAGTACTGCAGTAAGCAGGGGTGCTGCTGCACATGCCAGTGTCAGAACCAGTGCCCGAGCTGGGCAGGTACTGCCCGGTACTACTTTAATTTGAATGGGAGTACCTGCATTTACTTCCCAGGCCTGCTGCAATACATTAGAATGCAGAGTACCGGCACTTCAAGAGGAAGCAGGTACTCTAAATAGCGAGTTATTTCACTTCTATATTTCCATTTAAAGAACTGATCAGAACTAGCAGTACTGTATAGGTCAACCGGCCAGTACGGAACAACCCCTACAAGACTGGCATATGCATCAAGGTATGGCCGGACACATAGGGAGGGCAGGCACCTATACACTTCAACAGCACAACTCCCACACCATGCCACGCGCAGACTCATCACTGACATGGCGCCCGCACGGTCATGGGGCCGTCTGTCTGAAAGAGAAACTATCCGCCCTTCTCCCAGAGGGACAGCTTGCCCCCCCATGCCGAGGTCAGAGATGTACGCGGTGTGGGTTGCAGTGAGTAGTTCAGCCTTCCACATCTAGCTACATAGGTTCAAACCTAGATTCGGGGCGGCCACTCTCAGCGCCCGGTGTGACGTCAGCTCTACATTCAACGCCCGGTGTGACGTCAGCACTACATTCAGCGCCCGGTGTGACGTCAGCACTACATTGTTCGAGGCCGAGTTCAGCATTAGCCCACTCTGAGCCAGAGGCGGGCCACAGGCCTAGTGAAGTTAGAGTGCGTCTAGGATCTCTTTGTGTGACGTGCAACGCATAGGTTGTAAAGTGAACAGCTTTCAAGTTGGATACATGGACTCATATTAAGGCTGAGAGTTAGCAATATCCATCATTACAGCGCCACGAAGCACCAAAACTACAGAAGCAAGCGCCAAACAAAAATATATTACTTTCACTCCCAAAACGCCCAATTATATAATCTACGGAGATGTATTCGCCTGGTTCTCAGGAAAGTTTAAAGTATACTCAGGACCGCTGGTGTTATGCTTTTATGCATTGGCTTTTTTTGCATAATTAAGGATTTGCCACATATTCCATCATCTGCTGCATATACTGCAGACTTTCGAAAAAAAATGTAGCTCAATCATCAAAAGTTACAAAAAACATGGTAAACAGTTTGCACGCAGAGAAAAGCCCTTCCCAAAAAGTTTAACTGATCATCTTTGTAACCTATTTGTGTACATTGTTGCTAAACTGCCATTAATGAGGTGCAGTCCTTGTCCAGGTAGTATTATGTGTAAACATTACAAAGTACGTCATACCATAAAAAGTGCCACCTATACCACATAATTGGCCTTTTCATGTGGCACAATTTAGTAAATACCGCATAATTCCAGTGGCCCTGCTCATATCCTGTAATCCCAACAGTGTGAGAAGAGCCCTGCTTGTGCATTCATGCAGGTGCACAGAAGGGCACCGTCAAATTCAAACCACAGTGAATATGAGAAGACGAAGAGGACGCAGCCATTGGAAGAGGAGCCTCCCGCCATCCACAGTGCGCGCCTTGAAATCCACAGGAGTTTCAGAGGAGCTACATGTAGGCATGTGCATTAAACACGGGTCATGGAATAGGCCAGAGGGCAGGGGTGCACGCAAGTGTGGCAGGAACGGGCATCATAAAACCAGAAACAGTGTGTGCCCAGGCACCGTGGGCAAAAAGACTCCAGAATGCAATGGTGCCCGGCTGCAGCCTTCACTGGTGATACTCTGCAGGCCAAATGCCTCAAACCACTATTAGCGCTCAAACAAAAAACTGACAAGAAAAACAAGATAGTTCCCAGAACGCCTTGGTTACTGCATTCGGGACATTTAACTCACTGCGTAATTAACGCACAACAAAAAGCGACAGTGAGCAGGCCAGACTGTAAACTCCCCTGGAGGGGGGCTACCTGTGGAGGGGGTGAATGCAGCGTCCTTCCCTTTGTTCCCTCCGTTTCAAGAGATCTGACCCCGCCCTCCCTGCGCCCCACTCCATCCTGTCCTGAGAGGACCCCCTTCTGTGGCCTGTTGAACGTCATTGTTGTGTCTGTTTGCCGAGACTGTTCTCAAAGGCGCGCTAGAAATCCCTTCATGTGGGGGGAGGGAGTGAAAGCGCAAACACGGCAGTCGCCACTCACTCTGCTGTGCAGGCCACGCCACAACTGTACTACCAGCCAGGGGCCTGCCCTCGCCACGCCCTGCGCCTTGGAATCCCTAAAGGAAGGGCGCATTCCCTGGACGGGCTCCGCGTACGAGGGAGGAGAGGGTGGTGACAGGGCTTCAGAATAAAATGAATTAATGCTGGGCGGGGCTCAGGCCGCGAGCAGAGGCCCGGGAGTATCTATCGCAGGATAGTTATCGCGACAGCATCAAAGACAGATGCGGCTAGCCTGAAATGTCACGGTCATTGGATTTCATGAGGAGGGCTGCTGGACCGAAGTCAGATGTATATATCGAATCATCACGGACAGCTCCTGCTATCCATGTTACAATATAAAATGAGTTATCCGTTGGGATCAACTATTAGCCGCCTAAACGCCAGAGCTCGTCCTTGGGGATAAAACAAAAAGCATTCGATGTAAAAACTTACAGATCGGGGAAGATACAGAAAAATAAACAGGTTAAAACATATACGCAAAAAAAAAAAAAAAACAGGGGCAGGGACTGAGGCTGAGGCAAGCTGACGCCGGAAACCGTCTGATCACCTCAGGGGTGCTTTTATAAGAGGTGTCATTACTTAGTTCAGTTATAGGCATTTCGTTGACCCCTGGTGGATGCAAGGCCGACTCTGACCTCACACGGGCTCAATGCAACGCGTGCCCGAGCGCGCCAACCGGGCTTGAAGGCCTAATGCACGATCACGGAATCGGAGCAGAGACGGCGGGTGTGGCGCCCTCTACAGCAGCATGTTGTTATTGCGAGTAGGCGCCCAGCGGGAGCTCACAGGACAAATCCTGTGAGCTGCGGCTCAGTGAATGGGCAGGGCTGTAGTAGCGGGTAGCGCCACGGACAGGATACACAGATCGGGTGCGGACAATTTAAAGGCGAAGACAAGGCGGCCGGTGGCCTCTCTGGGTGTTAACCTTGGAGACGCATCAACACAGCTGTACATACAGGGCAATAACATTAAAAAAATATGTTTTTCTCCAGCGCCTTGAGAGACCAGGAATCTCACAGGCCTGAGCAACAATTGACACCTTTCCTATACACGGCCTTGACATGGCCGTGTGAGAGCAGAGGGCGGCTTTACTGCCCAGCTGGAAGGAGGGGGTGGGGGGGCCTGGGTCGAACCACTTGCAGCAGATGGGGTGTCACTAGCAAAGGGGTATGGAGAAGGGGCGATATTACAATAGACTGGAGGTTCCGAAAGGCAGAGGAGAAAAAAGAGCGGGAGGGGCAGAGTCATCCAGGAGACACTACCCCCACGACAATGGCTAACCCAGCGCTAGATGGCGCTAAACATGGCATGGGACTGATCAACCCTTCAAAGCAGTGGTCTTCAAACTATTTTACAGTAGCGCCTGCCCCGCCCCAGTGGGAAAATCATAGCCCCCCCCCCCAGATTTTTTCACAATTACTCTCTTAAAAGTATTTAGTGTGTGGATGGGGATTTTGAAGAATATTTGGCGTCCCCCCCCCCTCCCTCTTTGACACATATTCCCAGCTAGGATATAAATGACAAAAGTAGTTCGGGATGGCCAATTACAGAGCATAATGCTAGTTGTGGATAGAGCTGGGACACTCAAAGTAGGGGGGCTGCATGTGGCCCTATTGACCTTTAATTGTGGCCCCCTGGTGACCCGCCGCACTGGGCTGTTGTTCACTTGACAGAGCAGGAACATTCAGGCAGCTGTGAAGCAGGCGCACTTCATTTGAAGGTTAACGGAAAGAAGCAAAGAATGATTTCCAGGCAACTTATCTTTGGCATGCATCTGCTTTGCCTCCCCCTAGCCCAACTTTCAACACCCGACCCTCCCCTGCTGGCATTGGTACGGCCCTAGGGAAGCTACAGACCACACCCGACCCTCACTTGTTGGCATTGGTACTGCGCTAGGGAAGCTACAGACCACACTTTGTGGCCCCCAGGGATTGTGAGTACACATGGGCTAGAGCCGGCAGCCCCCTTCCCCCCGCGTTTGAAGGGATGCCTCTGCTGTTCAGCCTTGGAGGCTGTGCACCTTGACAGCACTGTTGCTTCGGTCTTCACTGTCACTCACATGGTGTCGTCCAATGTATGAAACGGCTTCATGCCACCATGCCAGATTTATTGGTCCACCGCTACTACTTTCCAGGTTAATGTTCATATTTTCTGTAACCTCAGTCCTTCCCATTTCCACCCCCCCAACCATTGTATTCTCTCCATGTCCTTATGCGCTCAAGATGTTGTTTTGCTTTGACGGCTCCACGATGTGTGTGCGGGCCTTGGGTCCCCGTTGTGTAAGTGTGTGTGTCCTTGTGCCTGCTCTGGCCTCTCCTTTATGCTGATTCCCCATCGAGTCCACTCTCGAGCGTACTCCCAGTGTAAGATTCCGTGTCCATTCAGGCTGTTGCGTTCAACCGCATTAACCGTACCGCATTACTTATGCGGCATGTGTGCTCGGTAAGTGCTTATTTATTGTCCGATCCATATTCAATACATGCGTGATTGCAAGTTTTAGTGCGAGCAATGCACAGAGCCCAGAAGCCTGGCTGGGTGGAGTCGGTGCTACATATGACAAATGCACTCAGCAGAGCCGAGGTGTAACTGATCTCACGCCACTCTCGCCCCTTCCAGAGGTGTGGGCCTCACTGTCAAACACCAGCGCACCTCTGTGCAGTCTGTCTCGGGGGAGTAATGAGGCATCGGCGACACGTTAATTACATCCGTCAAATAAGCAATATTTCTGATTTTGTCGCTACATGATGTTTTTGCAAAATGTTGCTTTGCGTAATTTCTTGGAGGCTTTTTAAGCGAGTGAGCATCTCCCAATTAAAGCGGGAAGCGCGCAGGTCTCCGCGGTGAGACCTCTCACTGAGGTGTGCTGTTAAGTGTCCCACAGGCAGGAATATGGCAACAACAAAACAAATACACGCAACACCAACCACAGGGGACCACCTACCACAAACCTCCCCATCCAAAATAAAAACTAAGGTTGGAGCTACGGATCTTGCGAGACAAAACCATGCGCTAAACAAATCCCAAGACAGACTTCTTGGCACGTCTGCAGCGTGTTGCATCTCTCTCTCTACCTCATCCTGCGACACAGCTTAGTGACACCATGGGTTGGGAAAATATGGCGCCTGGAAAAACAAACCGGCACTAAGGAGCTACATGCCCGCCTGAATTCTGCAAATGTTGCACGCGTGGTTACCGCGGCTTCTTACAGAGTAATAAATACATTGAAATCAAGAGTGTGCGTTACGACAGGCATAAGCAGCCTCTAGGCGCTGTCTTTTGCACGGACGCGCTGTATGAACCCTTACAGTTAAAATGAACACCAGCTGCTGTATGTATGCTGTATACCAGAGGCTCACAGTCCAGAAGCATGCAATGACAAATGTACCTTGTGTAGGTGTGATATGAATGCATGCGTCCCTCGTCATGCGCTCCATAGGCTTAAGCCACACTGGCAAAGATGTTTAAAATTATAGTCAATAAAGTGGACTTGTGAGCCTCAAACCTACAATATCATCACTTTGTAACCTTCAACAATACTTATGTAAATAAACAAACTGTTAACCTACTAAACATTTAGCAGTTGGTTTTGTCCATCGCCGTGTCGATTGCATTTTACTTCAAAGTACACCACCATATTATCCAACACCCCCTCCACCCCCCTCCCACCAAAACAAAACAAAAAAAAACAGGCCATGCATGCCCCTCCCTTTTCCATTCCTCGTAAAAACACATATAAAGGAAGACTGCATTTTTGAAAGAAAAAAGGCAAAGGCGTACAGCGAGATAAGGATTACACAGTGGAATATCGTTAATCACACAGCCTTGCGGTGCCTTACAAAGAAATAAATTATTCTTTCCGACAATTTGTTCTGCTGCCGCAGAAAACACACAATCCTTTTCCGCGCGCATTGGATGTGTGTGTGCAAATCACAATTCTGCAGGCTATTTAAATATTCATATTATCTCTAGTATTTAGGTACCAGGGGACTATCAGCGCGTGGCAAGCGCTCTATAAGAGGTCAGTTTTAATACAGCATTATTTTATTGGACGGGTACATAGAAAGGTACACGATGCTCCCTATGACAAGCTGCATGGACGGCTCCCCAGCGAAGTCAGTGAAAGTATGGGTGGGACGCCGTCCGGGGAGACTGCCCCCGTGACAAGCAGGCGCCGCTTCCTGCCCAGTTCGAACCCCCCTGAGACATTGAGGGGGCCCGAGGGTGGCGTATGCGTCCTGCTCGGACGAACCAGGTCAGCGCACTCGGCCCCCTCCCCCGCCAGGTCCGGCTCCTGAGTGGGATCCGAGCCTCCGCTGCCTGACCAGAGTGGCACAGCAGGGGCGCGCGCCTGAACCCCGCCACGAGTAGAGTCCAGCAGCACAGAGGCTGCCTCATCGCTGCCGCCTGCACGGCAGCCCTCGGTGCTGGCTCTCCTCCAAGGCCTCGGCACGGAGGCTGCCGAGCCACTCACACAGCACCCCTGTACCGAGGACGCCTGGGCCGTGCACCTCATCCATGTACCGATGGCGCAGGGGAACCGTGCAGCTCACCCCCTGCACCAAGGGAAGCCGTGCAGCTCACACCCTGCACCGTGGGCTGAGCAGCTCATCTCGGGTGCAAAGGAGCCGTGCAGCTCAGCAAATGCACCGAGAGGGCAGGGGAGCTGTGCAAGTCACCCCCTGCACCGAGGGAGCTGAGGTGCCATGCAGCTCACTCAGCGACGAGGACGCACGGGAGCCGTGCAGTTGATCCCCAGCATGAGGGAGCTGGGTGCTGTGTAGCTCAGAGCCTGCACCGTGGGCGCAGCTCACCCCCTGCATCGAGGCACACGGCGTCACCACTGCACGGGGAGCGGAGCTCGTGGTTTAAAACGAGGTACCCAACTTCGCAGCCCTACGGAGGGCGCTGGAGTCATGCCCCTCACACTGTACTGAGGGCACATGGGTGCCATGCAGGTACGCTGCACTGAAGGCGCAGTGGAGCGCTGCAAGGCAGACCCCACAGAGCCGTGCAGCAAACACTGCGCACCGAGGGGTCCACTTTCACAGCTCGTAGGAAGGTGCAGTGGAGCAGCTCGTACACTGCACCCAGCTATACCACCCCATTCCAGACGCGGGCACCCACCGTGTGCCACACGTGTACATGGGCAGACCACGGCACCGCCCCAGGTATGGAGCCCGTGCGCGGCGCAGATCACACACTGCATCACCCACGGAGAGCGCCGGCTCTCGTCGTGCCACACACTCCCCGGTTCGGCACCTCGGACGTGCAGGCAGAGCCGCCTCACAGGCACCAGCTGCAGTGCATGTAGCAAGAGAAGGGGGTCGCTCCCTTCCGCCGTGCACCTGTCTCTACGTCAGTGCAAGTGGCGCGCCATCGCAGCCTCTTCCCATCTCTGCACGCAGCCAGGACCCGAGCGGTGTCCATGCGGGGCGGGGGGCAGCCGGCACTGCAGCGCCCCGCTCTGCTCTCGGCACTGACACAGCCGTGATTTAACACCGCGCACCGAAGCACATATTGGCAATGCCAGATTATCCCAAACAGTACAATTAGGCGCCGATTCTGTAATTCTTTACTACAGCCGCTGAAGTATGATTTATTTCGGGGGGGGGGGGGGGGGTGCTTTTATCCTCGGCAGTAGGACGAATGTACAAAATAATCCGTCAGGTTTCTCTGAAAATGAGCAGCGGCCTCCCAGAGCCGCCTTCCTGCGCGGAGGGACTACATTTCAGGACGCGTGAGTGTGCGCGCCAAGACTGGTCATTTAATACAGCACCAGATGCAGGACAGAACCACCCCAATATGAAACCAGTCAATGTATTATTCTGTCCAGCTGCGTTTGCGCACAACAGGCAAAGGTGCATCTCTTGGCGCTTAAGTTTATAGATGGAATTAATGTAATGCCATACCCAGCAGAAGAACGCCCCTACGAGGCAGGCATTACACCCACGGGGCACAGGGCAGCAGCTGGCGGCTCAGAATACACACGCCACTGCTCGACCGACGGCCACACACAACCTGCCAGAGAGGGGCCATGCCCCCCCCCCCCCCCCGGAGATTGGGCCTGAAAACAGAAGGGGGGGGGGGGCATAGCGCTCCCCAGAACATGCCCGTAGTCTACGGTGGAAATGTGGAAACCTGCTCTGTGCCGCAGAGCGCGTAATATGGAGGGAGCTCCCTCCCCACAGCAATGGAAATCTGAGTATGTAAGAGACATGGGCCTCGCTCTCAGAGACCGCCGGCACTCACCATACCCCTCGAGCCCCCACCACACGCGCGAGCATCCCGAGAGGCCAGAGAGGGACACACAGCAACTAGCGGAGGCACTGAGGACCGGAAACGAGGGGGCCCCGAGGGCCGGAAACGAGGGGGCCCCCGAGGGACTCTTCATTACATGTGTGGACACCAAGGTGCAGCACCCCACTCAGCACGCATAGGAAACGACGGAGTCTGCAGAATAAAGAGCTTTGCGTCACAGCTGGGGAACCAAGGCGTATGGGAAATAACTAAGGAACTCCTCGCACGCAGAGAACAGAGAATGGCAAGTGACACTGCTTGGAGCCCCACTGCATGCTGGAAATAGCTCGTTCCTCAGCCACAGCTTGCAGAGAGCTCGCAGAGTGCGTGAAATAATGTGGTCCCTACCCACAGCAGAACAGTTTATGGAATGAGAGGCGCCGGAGCTTGGGAGCCCGGGGTGTGGTTGATAATGAACCCCTCGCCCACAGCAGGCAGGGCAGGAGAAGCGCCACAGCTGGGGAACCACAATGAGCTCCTCCTCCACAGCAGGCAAAGCATAAGACATTGGAAGTGCCACAGCTGGGAAGCCCCAGATTGTGCGAAATAATGGGGGTTAAACCCACAGTAGACAGAGTTGAGGAACCCACAGAGTGTAGGATTGAATGAGCTCGACACCCACAGAATGTTGAAAAGAGGGAATGAGATGCCCCACAGTTTGTTGGAAATGACGAGCCCCTCACATACAGAGGGACAACATAGGGAGCGATAAACGCCACAGCTGGGGAACCACAGCATGTGGGCAATAGTGAGCTCCTCGCCCAGAGCAGGCAGCAGCCAGGGAAAGGAAGTGCCACGTCTGGGAGCCCTCAGTATGTGGAGAAAATTAGGTCCCCGACCACAGCAGTTTATGAAATGTAACAGCATGTGGGGGAAATGAGCTATTCGCATACAGCAGGCAGGGTATAGGGAGTGAGAAGCGCCACAGCTGGGGAACCACAGCGTGTGGGAAATAATGAGCTCCTCTCATACAGCAGGCAGGGTATAGGGAGTGGGAAGCGCCACAGCTGGGGAACCACAGCGTGTGGGAAATAATGAGCTTCTCTCATACAGCAGGCAGGGTATAGGGAGTGAGAAGCGCCACAGCTGGGGAACCACAGCGTGTGGGAAATAATGAGCTCCTCTCATACAGCAGGCAGGGTATAGGGAGTGAGAAGCGCCACAGCTGGGGAACCACAGCGTGTGGGAAATAATGAGCTTCTCTCATACAGCAGGCAGGGTATAGGGAGTGAGAAGCGCCACAGCTGGGGAACCACAGCGTGTGGGAAATAATGAGCTCCTCTCATACAGCAGGCAGGGTATAGGGAGTGGGAAGCGCGACAGCTGGGGAACCACAGCGTGTGGGAAATAATGAGCTCTTCTCACACAGCAGGCAGGGTATAGGGAATGGGAAGCGCCACAGCATGTTGGAAGTAATGAGCTGCTGGCATAGAGCAGGCAGAAAACAGGGAAGGAGAAGCGCCACAGCTGGGGAACCACAGCATGGGGAAATAGTGAGCTCCTCACCCAGGGCTGGCTCAAGCTAAGGAGTGGGAAATGCAACACCTGGGAGCCCTCAGAGTGTAAAATAATAGGGTCCAGAACCACAGCAGACAGTTTATAAAATGGTAAATGCCACAGCATGTGGGAAATGATGAGTTCTATGCATACAGCAGATAGGCTATAGGGAGCGAGAAGTGGCACAGCTGGGGAACCACAGCATGTGGGAAATAATGAGCTCTTCGCATGCAGCAGGTAGAGTATAGGGCGCAAGCACCACAGCTGGGCAGCCAGTGTGAGATAATGAGGTCCCCGCCCACAGCAGGCAGAGCATGGGGAAGGGGGGGCACCACCGCCTGGAAATCTCAGTGCGAGACACCACTGCGCACCCCAAGACGCCCAAGGAAGCCATCTCTGATATGGGGCACCCCAACCCCAGTGGACAGAACATAAACGAGGGACCTCACGACAGGCATGGAAACTAAAACATTTATGACACAAGTGGCTTCCCAGGGAATGTAGTGTGTGGGCTATATTAACTGAAGGAACTGATTGCAAGAAATAACCAGATGCCATCATCTGAAGCACCAGCCAGGAAAGGCGAAAGGTTCAGAAATGAAGGACGGCGTGGGAAAATGAGGTGTTCAACGGAAACGTTTTGTGGGGGACACGGCGCAGACATTGAAAGAAACAGAATGGGAGACGGCCAACGCGGCCCTCTAACTACCACGCCCTCTTCCCGCCTTGGGTTAGCGGGGCTGCCCATCTACAGGTAGGCAGGGGGCACCAGAGACAGTGGCAGAGTCCCCGCCCTTTCAGGCGGTAGGAGTGGACAGAGACCCCCTCCCCTAAGAAGACCCGGTGGGTTTGACTCAGTTACGACCCCGAGACCCCTGCGGTGCGTGCTTTTCAAAGCACCCCAGGCATGAGTCAGAAGGAGTGGACACGAGATAGACCCCCAATAAAGAGAAGTGGAGGGGACGAGATGTGGCGTTACTCCGCCTGGACTGGCTGGGCAATAGCCCTGTGTACGTGCTCGCGGGTGTAACGCGAAGATTTACGGGGTTATGCAACAGGCAGGCACCCCTACCCTTCCCTCTACAGCGCTGCGAGCATACATTCGTCCTTGCAGCACTAAGTATAGGCAAACGACACCCGAAAATGAACAACTGCGTGTACATCAACAGTTAACCCTAGTTCCTGGCGGAGGCGCCCCATCCCCTGGTGCAGCGCCCAGCAATCTGGGGGCGCACTGAACCCCTATAATCGATGTGCTTTATCATTCAAACTGCAGAGGAGGAAGGGGGCTTTTCTCCCTTGCGCTAGGGTCCCTGGCATACTGGCTAGGCGACTGGTTCCTGGGCGACACCGAGAACACGGACAGCTCGTGCACAGCGCCTGTGCTGGAGCCTGCACACACAGCTCCTCGGAAGCAATGGGGCGATGCCAGTCACCCCTGAACGACTGCGTAATAGCGCCTGATTTCTGTTGCGCCCGTGCAGCGCTAGATAGATGCGCATCATTTGACTTTAACCCGCTTTGATAGGAGAGTAAACCCATTGGGCATACTGAGCAGAGCGCACCTCTGCACCCCCCCCCCCCCCCCCCCCCCGATATCCAGCACGGCGCAACGTAATGCAGCGAGAAACGCTCAAGGGACATTCCCAGAATTGTGCCTTTACCTGGGAGGGGGCATAGTCCTGCACGGACCCCATCTGACCACGGCTAGGGGCGGCCAGGAGAAAAAGGAGGGACCCATTCCTATAGCACCCCAAGAAAGCCCAACATCGAGGTTCCATGAGCCCAGTGTGTGTTTGGGGGGCCATACTGTGGGAATCAGACGTTCTGTCATCCACCACTCGAGGGGAGGAAAGAGGAACAGGGTTCATGTGGCATCACTGTTCGCTGGATACAGGGGTCTAATATCCTCACCGGGGAGAGGCTGCGCGTTGTCGCAGGTACGTACTATAGCCCCATCAGTCCCACACGGTTTTTTTTTTTGGGGGGGGGGGGCGTCTCACACGGTTCGTGGGAATGCAGACATTTTTCAGCGGCAAATGTGGATAGGATGGGGGTGGCAGGTCGGGGATGGGAGCCAATTTGTATCCAGTGTACGCGACAGAATTGGGCGAACTCTCCCCCAAGCGTGGTCTTTCGAAGGGGGTGGGGCGAGTGCTGCTGAGGTACGGGAAGAAAAATACTTCCTGCAACCCGCAAGTCACGCTCCAGGTCAAGGTCCGGCGGCTCCCGTAGCCAGACCAATGCAGGATTGACGACACGCAAGGTGCCTCAAGCAGGCTTCCGGGCGCTTCTCTTCCTGGGGTCCGTGCCTCCTCACCTCGGACCCCATGTATCACCAACTCTGAGTGTAATAGACCCAACCCGGTCTATCCCAGAATATAAAATAGCAGCCCACCCCGCTGATTAGGCCCCGCACTTTTCGTGGGGTTACTCGCCCCCTTCACACTCATCCAAATCACAGAACTCCATTACCATCGGGGGAGGGGGGATTGGCCCGTTGCACATCCCTCGGGGGTCGGGCTCCATGCCCCCTCGCCCGTAAAGCTTCATGATCCTAAACCCCTCACACGGATTCACACTCCCACCTCCACGCGGTTCAGAGACTTAGAACGGGGGGGCTGCGGTCGTGCATTTCTCGTCCCCGCTGAGGGGCTCCATGGCTTCACCCGGGGGTCCACGGTCCCCAAGTTTCACGACCTCCGTACCCTCACGCCGGGGTCCCCGTGACGCATGCCTTTAGATGGAAATGGGGGGCTCCCATGCCTTCGAATCTGGGGGTTGCAGACCCCCCTCCGGTACCTTGAAGGGCTCCATGCGCTCACCTGGAGGGAAGGAGCCCAGATTTCCAAAATCATACGACCCCAAGATGAGTGCCCTCACCCTCTGGAGGAGCTCCTCGACCCATGCCCTCACCTCGGGGGGCTCCGTGCCCCTGTGCTCCCGGGCTGCCGCCTCCACTCTCCTCCCCGGACCTTCCCATCTCGGCGGCTCCTCTCACATCCACGGACGGCTCCCGGTCCAACCACGCACCAGCGGCTCCTCCACAGACCACGGCCCCTGGACGCGCTGCCCTGGTGTGGTGGGGGTCCTCGGCGGCCCGGCTCAGCCTCCTCCGGGCTCAGTGCGGCGCGCAGGGTGCAGTGCTCAGACTGCCAGCCTCACACGGACTGCGCTGAGAGCTGGGAAGGCGAGGGGGCGGAGCGTCGGCCGGCCTCTCCCCCCACAGCGCTCTCCTGTGCCTTCCTCCACAGCTCCAGCCTCTCTCCCGGCCGTCACTGCTGCAGCCTCCTCCGAGGTGTGCGCGCCGCTCTCCCGCCACAGCGCCCTGACTCTCCTCCCGCCGCTGCCCGGCACCTGCCGCAGCCTCTCCAACCCCGACCTCTCCCCTCACACACTGCCGAGCCTGTTCCAGCAACACCACCCAGCTCCGTCACATGGCTTCTGCTTTGCTCTTCCACCACCTCTCCTAACCACTGCTTCTAGGCGCTCTCAGCAAGGCACTCGATACATCCCGACATCCTCCCCTACCATTCCTAGCAACACCCCCTTTCGCTCTCCTCGCACACCCTCTCCCGCATCCCCCACCACTTCTCCAACCCCTGCCCCAAAACCACCGCTCCCGTCGTCTCCTGCCCCTAGCGTCTCCCCACCACCGAAGCCCAAGTTCTCCCCTCCCACGCTACTGCGCCCAGCCTACCCACGACAGCCATCTCAACAGCGCCACAGTCTCTCTTACTGCCCCCATCTCCAAAGCTCCTCGCACCTCCACCCACGGCACGCGACGGTGCCATGTCATGTGCCATACTCATGCCCGATTTATCAAAAGTCTCAAAGTATCGACCGGGCATATTACTTTCCCCAGCAAAAGCAGCCTCTCCTCATCATGCTTCAGACTCCCCCCAACATAGCCACAACCCAGGAGGTTAAACTAGGCCCGGGGGTGGGGCCGGCCGAGGAAGGGGCAAACAGTAAGGAGCCCCCACGCAGCACACGGCCAATTAACACTGTGGAAACTGAAGACTCAGGGGCCCCTCATCATAGTCAGCAGTGGGGGCAACGTTTGCGTCATGCCACAGCCCCGCTCA
Organism: Lissotriton vulgaris; assembly: GCF_964263255.1. Lineage (NCBI taxonomy): Eukaryota > Metazoa > Chordata > Amphibia > Caudata > Salamandridae > Lissotriton > Lissotriton vulgaris. Next base: position 915,691,662 of record NC_141695.1, read on the forward strand.
ATGCCGCCAGAATATCTCTCGCCATCGCCACAGTGTTTGTCACCACAGCCTCCGCCCTACCTCCGCCACCCACAGTCTCAAGCCTCTGTTCCATCACGAATTTTACAGCGCGATACAGCGCCCAGAATGGGACCTCTTGGTGTTATGGACCCCAACTAAGAAACAGGAGGGCAAACAAGAGTTGATTTAACGTTGTCCGAAAATCTGAGTTTTCGCTTTCTTTCTTACATTTTGACAACCTCTCACCTTTTCAAATCCCGAGAGCCCCTCCCCGTCTGTGGCTGCTTTCAGCTAGAGTGGCCATAACCCAGCTTCAGAGTCAGACATCACTCACACCATCCATCTTGTCAAAGGCCACGCCTTCCCACACCATACTTCCCCTCGCCCTCTTTTCTAGAAGAACTGCCGGATTCCCACGACCCTCATCGCGATGCACCACTGCCCCTGCAGTCACAGGGCTGAACCGCACCCACTGCGGACAGACGCACCCTTCCCAAACGCCCTCACGCCCCTTCCAAACCAGCTGTCTCCTTGCACAATCAGCAACCCGCTGAAAAAAACACAACCGGAGAAAAAGCACCCATTCCGTTCAAAAGCGACTGTCCCCTTGAGATATAACACACTATACACACAAACATACACCATCTCTGCACTACAGTGGCGTATCAAAGATGCTATGGGCCCTGGTGCAAGGAGAGAAGGTATACCACTATCGCCATGGTTCAGCTAGGGTATAGCTATGGTTCAGTGGGCCCTTGGGTCCCGGTGCCTCAGCTCCTGCTGCACTATTTGTAGCTACACCCCTGCTTTCTTATGCACAATAAACCAGTCTGTTCAAAAGTGATTAGAATGAAAAAAGGTTACCAGATGGGTAATATCACCATGGATGCCCACTTCAAATCCTGGGTCACCAGTAGTTTCAATTGGTTCAGTTGAAATTAACCAACATTACAGTGGCCCAAAATGCATTGGTTGCTGGAGAAAAGCCCACACCCTGGAAATTGTGTCTTGATGACTAAGGATAGCTGGCAACTGCTCCCTTTAACAAGCATCAGCAAAGATAACCAGTTTAGCCTATTCTACATCTATCCTCTTTGTCAATGTTTTTTTAGACATGTTGCACCGCAGTGCAGGCTGGGTGTGAGCCCCTCTGTGTTATCCTAACACAAATATTCAAAGATGGCCAACCACGTATGCACATTAGTGTGTCCATGGAGACATCCTTGAATAGTCTTGTAATACAGTTTTACAGAAACATGGGCGCCAACTCACCCTGGTCATCTTGGAGTGGATTGCAAGCCCATTCACAAACATGGCTGCCAGAAGCACTGGACACGCCGGATGTGGTGCACCCTAAGCAATGACAAGGCATGGGTTGCACGGCAGAGCCCCTTTAAAGCTTAAAAAAAGAATTGAAAAAAAATTAGTTTTTTTTTAAATTTGTTTTTAGGAAAAGCACAAACTTGCCCACACGTCTTCGCCACTACAGGAGACCACTTTCAGTGTGGGCGAGGACATTGTGTTTCAGAGGAATACTGCCCTTCACAGAAGTGGGGTGACCTACTGCCCCATCATATGTACTGTGGCGGATAAAAGAAAAATGCAAATGACTCTACAGCAGAACAATGGATAACAAGCATGTGCAATGCAATAGGTCTCACATTAGTATAAGTTTGAGCTATTGGCATGGCAAATGTTAATGTTTGTTAGTTGTATATTTTTTTGTGAAAAGTTATCCTGCCAGTAGCATGAGTTTTAAATAAAAAGGAACGGAGCAACAAAGGGTGCCGTGCCACAGGCTGATACTAGGTGTCCCTGTTGAGTTGTAAAGGCACCTCTATTAGTCTTCTAAAGTACTGCACCCTTAATACAATTATAATGAGAAAGATTGCAGCTGAGTATATGTTTCCATTTGTTTTTTATTGGAAGTGAGATTTTTGTTAGCTTGCATTAACACAATTTGCCATTGTTTATTTAAAAAGCAAACTTAAAAAATATCTCACTTCCAATAAATACAAATGGAAATGTGTGCTTAGCTGCAATCTTTCTCTTTATAATTGCATTAAGGCTGCAGTACCTTATGTGGCTTATAGAGGTCCCTTTGTAATTCTACAGGGACTCCTAGTAACAGCTTGTGGGACTGCATCCTTAGGTGCACCACACCCTGGAGGCAGAACTTGCAAAGATTTTTTTAGAGAAAGGGAATTGACGTTGATGCTGTGTCAGCATATGCTCATAGAAAGGGAAGAGGGACTTCTAAATTTAGAGAAGAACGATGAAAATGAAAGACTTACTCTGGCAAGGCAAATATAAATCAGAAACTCATAGCTGGGGTAGCAGTAATTTATCGGAGTCGTAGACCTTGTTATAATCTCTGAAAAAATGAATAAAGACCCTGCAGCTGCATGGGGGAGGGGGAGGGCGGGGGGAGAGGAGGGGTAATAAAAAGGATTAGCAAGCCACATGGGCTCCACAAACTTGCAGCTCCATGGTGGTTTACAAAAAGGAAATATTAAACCAGAAAGGGAGGGTGGTGAAGCAGGAACAGTGCTGCTCTAAAAAGAAGCTGTGCAGGCTCCACAATTCCTGCAGCTCAATGGTGGCACTAAAAATATGAATATCAAACAAGACGCGTGAAACCATTGAAAAGGGTGTAGTGCTGCTCTAAAAAAGCCACGTGGGCGTGGCAAACCTGCAGCTCGATGGTGGGATAAAAACAATAAAATTAAACCAGATGTGTGGTGTTGGTGAAGCGGGCAAGGTGCTGCTCTAAAAAAAAAAGCTGCGTGGGATCCACAAACCTGCAACTCCATGGTCTGATAAAAAAATTGAACATTAAACCAGACGCATGGCATCTGTAAAGCGGATGCGGTGCTGCACTTAAAACAGCTGCGTGGGCTCTACAAACATGCAGATTCCTAGTGGAGCAAAAAAATAAAAATTAAACCAGACGTGTGGCATTGGTGAAGTGGGCGCCGTGCTGCTATTAAAAAAGCTGTGTGGGCTCCACTGCAAAAAAAGGAATTTTTAAACCAAACATGTGGCGTCTGTGCGGTGGGTGTGGTGCTGCTGTAAAAAAAGCAGCGTGGGCTCCTCAAACATATAAAGAGCACAAGTTCGTGTACCTGAAGAAAAGGCACGTAGCCAGTCAAAACATTGTTGTAGCTGATCGGAAAGGCAAAAAAAAAGCTTATGTCGATCGAAAGGAAAACCAGTAAGTCATTAACAAAAGAGAGCTAACAAACTGTAAATAAAACATACCAAGTACGTTCACATGTAACACTGGCAGTCCTTATGGGAGATTACAACAATAGAAAGGGAGGGACTAAACAGGGACAAGGAGGGAATACAAATACAAAACAAATACACCAATGAAATACCAACTAGACGCTAAAAAGAGCCAATAAAATACACTGGCGAAACACAGGCAGAGCCTAACGCTCATAACCTGCATACAGCATGTCTTGAAGAGACAGTGCAAGAGTTGACTAGGCGAGACCTAAAAAGGGCTTACTGAAAGTCCCTGAAAGTAAATTCTAAACATACATATTCTGTAAAATCAGGTGGTCACGGCTAAATCCAGACCTAAAATGAACTGTCTATTTCAAATAAAATGTCTTAAAAGCACTGCTCACTTTGCAAATGCAATCCCCACTCACAACTGCCCCATAAAAAATGAAGTTGTCCATGTAAAAAAAAATATCCACCTAAAACACTGCTGCCCCCTTCAAATGATACTGATCAAGGAATCTAGAAATCTAGAACAGTCTAGAGTAGGGAAAGTGTGACCTTAAAATGTGACTTTGCCCATAAAAAAATGAACTGCCACTGAAAAAGGAAACACAAATTATAGTTATCCTGAAAATGTAACAGCACATAGCAAATGTCTTTTCCCTTGAACATGCAAAGCCCACAAAACGTTAAGTATCCCATCCAAAAGTAACTACAGTGGTTATGTAGCTACCCCTTAAATGTAACTGCCACTTTTACAGACTCCTTCAATCAAAATGTGACACATTTCCCACGCATTGAAAATATTTGCCCCTCATTTGCTAGATCAATTACCTACAAAAGGCAAGAAGACCCTCCTGCTCCCTCAATTGCCCAAGAGCATTTTCATTTCTGAGCTGTGAGTGACATGATTCCAGCTAGCCTGGCTGAGGGGTGAAAACCCAAAACCCATTTCAGGATGCTTGTTTCTGGTCCAGGTAGGAGCTGGCTTGGCAGTGCGTGCTGGACTGTTCCCATGAGGAACAGAGTCAAGACTGAATTGAAAATGGCTGGGTCTAAGCTGGGGTGGCATGGTGAGCAAAAGAACAACGGATTTAACCCAGATCTCTTTACTGGGGGTGAATGTATGATGTATTCAGCATTCTGTCCACCTTTTGTGTGTGTAGCACTTTTTGCCCTAAGTGGGCTGGGTATGCCTAGACGTGGTTCTCTTGCTCACTGTGCCACTGGATTGAAGCCGGCCTAGCTGATGAGGGGGTAATACCCGAAACCAGTCCCGGGATGCTTGTTTCCAGCCAAGGGAGGACCCGGCTTGGCAGTTCAGGTTCGACTGTTCCCATGAGGAACAGGGTCAAGACTGATTTGCCAATGGCTGGGTATAAACATGGGTGGTGAAGTAGCTAAAGAATAATGGATTTAACCCAGATTTCTTGACTGGGGGGTGAATGGATGATTTAGTCAGCCTTTAATCCATCATTTGTTTGCATAGCACATTATTCATTTTGAGTCCGGATTCCTGGACACAAAGCTCTCTGGCTGATTGGCCATACCTTAACTTGGTTACTGGAAAATAATGAATCATCCAATGAACCCCAGGCTCAGATGTGTCGCCCGACAATGCCTTCACTGGTGTTAAAAAAATGAGGCATTATGAGGTAGAGTTTGTGATCTTCGAGATTGGATGGTACTCCGAGGCCTGCAAACCCAGATCAGTGGTCTCGAGCCCTTGAGGAAAAGCCTTAGGCCTGTGATGGACATGCCGTGGGGTGTGCAGACCCAGCACTAGGCTCATAAAACCCCTAAAATAAATAAAGAAATAAATAAAGGGGATCTGGTAATAGGCGGGGCCCTGTGCCCACCCCTGGATGCACGTTGTCAAATGCAGTGAACAGTGGATGTTAGCCACCCACAGTGGGTTGGGCACAGGTCTTGACTCCAAGCAAGGCTCTGCAGCCCATGTTGCAGAACATGGCTGAAGGCCATGCTCAGTGGGGTATGGCCAACTGTGGCAGTTTAGGGATAGGGCCTGGCCAGAAATCAGGCCCTGCTGCCCATTCCTGCTATGCACACCATGGGCCGTGCACAGGGTGGTTTGGTTGTCCACTGCTGGGTGTGTGCAGGAAACGGTTGCATGTGATATATGAGCAAAAAACTCAAACAATCATATGAAAAAATCAAAGACAAGTTTGTGTAGATCCAACAAGTAGAGGCCCCAAATAATCCCATAAGTTCTATTTCCCATGTTTAAATCTAATAGGATTCTTTGCTCTTCGATACAGAAAAAATGACTGCATAGAATTACACCAAACGTGTCATGTACCACAGAAATTTACACAAGGAAGCACCATCATATGGTCTGGTGTGATTCCATTCAGTACTTTTCAAGAAACTAACCTTTTAAAAAATTCTTCCGGTATGGGTGTGAAAAAGTTAAATTATTGGGTATCTATACTGTTAATTTGTGGATCCACTAGGTATTTTGAGTCCAATTAAGAAAAATTGAGGCATATCTTTGGACATGGGAGCTTTTTCTCATGCCATGCATTGTGGGTTCACAAATCCATCTGTGTGTTTATGAATCCACTGGGCTTTCACTGGATTTCTTTTGTGCCTTGCTATAGCCACGATGCCTCACTGAACACCTGTAATGGTGGGGGGAAAAGGGCATAAGGGGGCATGGTGAACCTACCCAGACTCTTGGCCCAGGTGAGTTGCTCAAAGGGACCTCCTAGGTAATGAAATGTTTATGAAAATATTTTTATTTTGGATTTCCCAAACTCTATCCTGGATTTGATTACCCTAGACTCCCTGTGGGTTCCAGGAATTGCGTTCCTAGCACAGGATTTGTTAATTCTGTTAAAAAGCAACACAAAAAAAGGATTCAGTGCACTACTTTTTCACTAGGCCATCAGCCACAGGTGGCATTGGGCACATGCAGTGGGTTGGGAGCAGGCCATCGCTGCAAGCCAGTCCCTGCTGTCAACCCCTGATGCGCACAGTCACACCCGCAATTCAATCGGGCCCTGCACCCAACCCCTGCTTCAAAGAGCTAAAGCCCTTGCTCCATGGGGGTTGGCCACAACCTGCGAGTCGGGCGAAGTGATTGGCTGCCTACAGCCAACTCCTGCTGTGCATGGCCAAAGTTCATAACCAGAGCACGCTGGACTCCTGTGGAGCCCTGTGTGCTAGGTCTGGCCAAAAGCCAAGTGCTGTGGCCCACATCTGGAATGCACTGCCAAAGTTTGGGGCAGCGCAAGTTAGTCAGTTGCAGAAGGTTTGGTGCATAGACCAGTCCCTTTGCCAACCCTGCTGTGCACAGCTCAAGGTCATGCTCAGTTAAGGCTGGCTGGCCATTGTTGGTTGGGTGCAGGGAACTGTTGCATGCAGTTTAGGATAATAAAAAAATCACTGGAAAAAAAAGTTGGAGTGGAGTTACGTTTAGCTTTGGTAAGTTTCCAAGTACAAATGTACCACAATACCTAAAAACGCAGACATTTTACTAAAACGTACAAGAAATCTTGCTTATTTATGCCTGTGAGGAGTTCCTTGGGCTTTAAAATAAAATAAACTCATCATAGAACTGTTTTTAAAACATTCACAGGCCCGGAAAAGGGAGTAAAGGCCTGCAAGTGGGATGTAGCACTCGCTTGTTGGATATTTGGGTCCCAACGAAGCACTGAGAGATCCAGGAGACGCCTAAAAATAAAAAATGAAACCAGCAATCTGATTAGTCACACAGAAACAATGCTAAAAAATAAGCCCACAGGCTACAATAATCAGGAAGAAACTACCTGTATACCATTTGCCACTGTTCTTTGACAGAGGCACGTGAAAAAATTAAAGCCCGGATCCATCATGGCATCTAGCGAAACTGGGTATAACAGTCATCAACCAGTGCAAGCACTATGATTAACTTACCAGCAGCATTCCAGGGTGAGAACGTAATAGTGGTGCCTGAAACATCCATGGCACCACCACCCACTACGTCAGAGAAAGTCAGTTTTTCCACCAGGGCTAAATAAAATCAATGGAATTATATGCACACAGTGCAATCAAGAGCTTTACTGTGGTTGTCCAGGGAACAACCCATGGGCACTTCTGTAATGTGGAAGCACCTAAGACTGAAGCACCCCAGTGAGCCTGCCAGGGTTGAGGTTGAGAGAGAATATCCTAGAGGTAAGAAGGATTAAAAATAGAACCTGCTGATGCATGCCAACAGTAAATATGAAACCTGATATGGAGTATTGTAAGGAATATCACAAGGTGTTCTCTTCAGGGGAGGCCAACAGGAGAGTTTTCACCAAAGCAAGGTGGATGAACTTAAGACAGAATCATAAAAATGACTACAAAAAAATGTAATGTGAAACTAAAAAATCATTCCATTATAGCAAAAAATGTGCCAAAAAGTTATATAAAAAACAAAATAGCAAAAAGAACGACTATTTGACACAGCTACTGGTGCACACAGGCACAGGTTGTGCAATATGATATTTGTCCACCCTACAATCCTCAGACAGATACCATAATTATAGTATGTAAAAAAAACTGAAAATCACTGAAAAAACAAAGGTTATAGTGATGTAATAGTTAGGTGTGGAAATAAGACGTTAGCTTGGAATAAAAAAATTAAACAAAAATTCACTGAAAAAATAAATGTTGAAGTGATGGTATAGTTAAGCATTGTAATGAAACTACAACCTAAGTTAGAAAACTCAGACATTTACTGAAAAAAAAGTTTAAAGTGATGTTAAATTTAGGTGATATAGTCTAACATTTAAAAATGGAAAAACATCTGAAATTAGCCAGATATATTTCAGTGAGCTAACTATAACTTGCGTCCATGCAATGTTTATGACCTCACATAAAACATCACTTTTGATATGTTAAATGGCATCATTGAAGACATTTCCAATTACAAAACTGTTGACATGAACAAGGTCTTATTACCATAAATAACTTTAACCTTCATAGATTGCATGTAACAAATACTAAACACATGGAAACTACTCTCCTAACAGTCAGGAGGCCTCTTATTTTACCATACTGTACACATTTAACCCTGGTTTTGGCTCAGTAGCTTTTGTTAAAATATTACCATATAAAATGTCATGTAATAAGCAATGTACGCAGAGTATCATATACTATTTATTATTTTTGTATGAACCATTTGAAGCTTTGCCTCTTATGAATCATTGTCCCTCCCCACTGTAAACAATGTAATACATAGTGCATCATGCTCTGCACATATACATATTGTTTATGTGTGTGTTAGTGTGTGCACGTGCGTGCACACATGCATATAGTACAGAGGGTAGCAAATTCAATGCTGCACACTGTGTTTAGCTTTATACAACATAGTACAAGAAGTGGCTTAGATGTGATGTGCCATACCACAGGGAATACAACCTGGCATTTACTGCAGAAAAAGCATACTGTACTGGATTTTGTGTAGCACATAACAAAACTTTCTCTTTGCAGAGAAATCTCAATGCAAGTATAGCTGGGTTTCTATTTCTCACTCAATCTAGTCTGTCTATCTCAGTGGCCAAATTGGCAGGGATCTATTGGAAACAACATTTCCATTTTTTTAATTTAACAATAAACAGTTCCCCTACTTTTTCTTAAAAAACAACCACTCTTCATGGGTTTATGCCCAATTTGAGGTGCCTCTTGCCTAAAGTGAAAAGATCAGGTTTCCTAAATGGTGAAGCCCAGGGAGAGACTGGCAGGCAGTTAAAGAACAAACAATCCCTCTGCCAGGGTTTGTGCTACCTGGAAAAAATGCAAATGTGTGCAATTGGTTATTCACCAAAAATGAAGGCTGACTGGAGAACAAAATATGACTTTAATTGATCATGGCATCATAAGCTTTATGTTGACAAATATTTATTCATTTGAGCAGAGTCGGACTGGGACAGAAAATTGGTCCAGGCACCAAAATAAAAGATCCTCATTAGCAAATCAGACAGCTAAAAAGTAACCCACATTCTACAAATGAGGGCACTTTGAACCTATATAGGTGTTTTGCAAGGAATGGGAGTCTGCATGCATTTGTGCTTTCTGCCGGAAATATTTGTCGTAATATCTGTAAAATCGAAAAGTAAAAACCAGGTCCCCAGACCAAAGGACAAGCAAACAGCTAAAAACTCTGGCCCACATTCTACCCTGTCAGATCAGCAATCCTAACAGGGGCGGCTTCTCCACTAAGGCGGAGGAGCGTCACCCTACTGCATTCAGAGTAGGAAAGAGGACAAATACAATGATAACATAGTTATTATGCTCTATTGTTCGTAGCTATGGGGCTGGGTTAGGGCAGGGGGGATGGTATCACTGAGAAGGGGAGTGGTTTGTGCACAATAAGTGTGCATGGCTATTTGGATGGCTATCTTGGGCCAGCCAAACAGTCATGCGCACTTTACATGTTCTCCACCTAGCTGTAATCCACAGGCTAGGTGAACATGCACAGGCTCCCAGTTCCTGTTGGAGTACCGAGCCACGGAAGTCAGACCTATGACAACACTGCTAACAGCAGCATTTTGATTGGCTTAGGGGAGCCTGTGTGCTTCCTGCTTCTGGGACTCATCAGGAAGAGAAGCCACGATGGTGAAGAGCCGGCGGCTGTGAAAAGGTAAGCATTTAAAAAATATTTTGATTTTTTTCACCCTCCCATCCCCGTTCCCTGTTAGCTGCCACTGCACCCTAACCCTTCCAAATTGACCTACAGTCCAGCCAGACTTAGTTTTAGTGAAATAAAATCTTCCTTGGACTTGTGTCACTGGCAATCACCCTAGCTCATACAATATTACATCCACACCGGTGCCAAAATAAGGGATCTCCACAGTTATAAGCACAAACACATTGCAATTACAACTCCTAAGTTATAAGAAAATATTCAAATGTATTAATCAATCGATAAAAACTGTTAAAAACACAATTATAAAAATTCACATTCATAATACATGAGGCAATCAATCATAATGTGTTAAGGTACAATCAAAAAAGAGACATAATTCAGTGATTCATTTCGAAAACATCCTGGGTCAATAATCCGTTGGAATCTACTCACAAAGGTCAGGTTAGTATCAGCGGATGACAACACAATAGTTCCTCGGATTTAATTAAAAACAATGGCGTCAACGCGTTTCGGTGTGCTGCCTTATGTGCACCACCTTTTTCAAGACAAAGTAGTTGGTTGTCTCTCTTTTTTCTCACAATATTAAAAATTCCGTTATATCTCCTGGGTTTCACCTTTAGGACCCAATCCTGTATATAAATTCTCAAAGTTGCTACACCGTGTCCTTCTGATCGTGATCCTGTGCACGATTTCTAGAAACACTTCCTCAATTTGTTAGTCCCACAGTTTGGGTGTTTTGTCCTCCAACTGTGAACTCCCATTCATCCCATTGCCGATCCTAATATTTGGTGGTTCATCGTGTTTACTATGTAGCTGAATCTGTGCTATCCGGGACGCGGCGTTACTTTGATTGCCGCCCCTAGAAGAGGTTCACTGTATCTGAGAACTGAAACACGGAGCACATTTGGGACGGCAGCACAACACACGTTTCCGTAGATCCTATTGCATAGCATTATTAGGCTGAATTAATACTGATTCAGCTACATAGTAAACACGATGAACCACCGAATAATACGATAGTCAATGCTATGAATGGGAGTTCACAGTTGGAGGACAAAACACCCAAACTGTGGGACTAACAAATTGAGAACGTTTTTCTAGAAATCGCGCACAGGATCACGATCAGAAGGACACGGTGTAGCAACTTGGAAAATTTATATACAGGATTGGGTCCTAAAGGTGAAACCCAGGAGATATAACAGAATTTTTATTATTGTGAGAAAAAAGAGAGACAACCAACTACTTTGTCTTGAAAATGGTGTTGCACATCAGGCGGCACACCGAAACGTGTTGACGCCATTGTTTTTAATTAAATCCGAGGAACTATTGTTTTGTCATCCGCTGATACTAGCCTGATGTTGTGAGTAGATTCCAACGGATTAATGACCCAGGAAGTTTTCGAAATGAATCACTGAATTATGTCTATTTTTTGATTGTACCTTAACACATTATGATTGATTGCTTTGTGTATTATGAATGTGAATTTTTATAATTGTGTTTTTATGGATTGATTACTAAATTTGAATATTTTCTTATAACTTAGGAGTTGCAATTGCAATGTGTTTGTGCTTATAACTGTGGGGATCCCTTATTTTGGCACCGGTGTGGATGAAGTATTGTATGAGCTAGGGTGATTGCCAGTGACACAAGTCCAAGGGAAATTTTCTTTTCACTGTTTGTGTTGGTACCCAGTCCCTTGGTTGGTTGGGCCACTCCCTCTATTATATTAAGATGACTTTGTTTTAGAGCAGTAATGTGTGGGTTCAGTTCTGAAGGGAGTCCTTTAAATTGAAACTATGAAGAAGCATTGGCAAAGCCAATAGTTCACACCTATGCAAGAGCTAATGGCTTTGCCAATGTGTTTTAGCCATGCTGTATCTGAGTGTGGCTGCTGTTCAGCACGAGAAAAAGTTATTGATGTAGTGGAGAGTGGAATGGAGTGTTGTAGAATGGAACGGTGAAAAGTTGAGTAGAGTGTCATATAGTGGAGTGGCTTAGATTGTCATGTATTAGGTGGCATAGAGTGGAGTGCCCTAGAGTGACATTGATTGGTGTATACAGGGGTAGTGCAATAGACTGGAGTAGAGTGCATTAGCGTAGAGTGTTGCAGAGTAAAGTGGCATAGAGTGCAGTGACGTAGAGTGCAGTGGCATAGAAATCAGAGGTGTAAAATGCAGTGTTGTAGAATGCAGTGGTGTAGAGTGTTCCATTGCAGAGTGCAGTGTTGCAGAGTAGAGTGTCATAGAGTGCAATGGTGTAGAGTTCAGTGTCATACAATAGATTGTTTCAGAGTAGAGTGAAGTGGCATAGACTGGAATGGTGCAGGGTAGAGTGAGGTTGCGCAGAGTGGCATAGAGTAATGGCGTAAGGTGTTGTAGTGTGCAGTGGCATAGGGTACAGTTATGCAGGGTATATGAAAGTGGCGTACAGTGGATTGGCATAGAGTGCTGTGGAGTAGAGTGGAGTGGTAAAGAGTAGAGTGCAGTTGTGTAGAGTGTATTGGGATAGAGTTCAGTGGCGTAGAGTGAAGGGTTGCAGAGTGGCATAGAGTGGAGTGGCAAAAAAGTGTAGTGGCGAAGAGTGCAGGTGTGAAGAGTGTATTCATGTAGAGTAGAGTGGTGTAGAGTGCATAGGCTAGACTAGAGTGGTATAGAATAGAGATGCGTAGAGTGCAGTGGCATAGAATGGAGTAGTGCAGAGTAGAGTGCAGTGACTCAGAGTGCAGGGGCATGGTGTAAATTGGAGCAGACAGAGTAAAGTGCAGTGGCATGGAATGGGGCAGAGTGGAGTGCATAGAATGGAGTATGCATGGTTTGGTAGCACACTTCAATTACAGACAACACATCTTCAATTGAAATCACAATTAAATTTGCACACATATACAGTTTCATTGATAAAAGTATACAGAGCACAAATGATAATGCAAGGAAATGTTATCACCTAGTGTATTTATTTGTTATGATTGTTTTAAAATCTTTGTTTCCACCACACTTCAGAATTACCCCAAAATGTGCTGCATTTGGGCTTTTCTAATTATGAAATATCTGCAAAGTTAATTTACAGACATTTAAACGTTGTCGTGTGCTCGAAAAAAAATTATATTGTGCAGTGTTCCTCAAGCACTCCTTGGAGCCAGCATGGTTGTCACATAAATCCTCTCACGTTGAAGTCAGAAAAAGGAAAGCAAACCCCAAGCTCCCTCCAAGAAATTTGACCTATGTCTTTGAATTAACAGCAAATGGGTCAAGATAGAACAAGAATTAAATGCCTGTTTACAGAATTGATCACTAGTGGACAAATACAGTAAACAGGGATTGGGCAAGGGAATGGACGAACTCGAGCTGGGCAGCCTAAAACAAATAGAGACAGCAAATAGAAAGAAAGCAAATGTGAGTTACAAACCACAAAGCCAATGGTAAACAAAGGGTGGAATGCAATCCCAGGGAAGCTTTCTGAATGTCCCCAAGACGTCGTTATCAAATCTGGTAGTCTTTCACCTAAAAAGATTGGCAGTTGATGCAGTCTGATTGTGTATCTTTAAAATGTATTTTAACAGCACTTGTTTTACCTTAAACCACTGTATGATTTGCACAGTTTGCAGCAGCCTATCTCACACTGTGTGAGATACATTTTAAAATAATGACTTGCATTCTCACAGTGCTTTCTGTTGAATGCTGGGACCTCATAGCACCATAAACATACAAGTTACTGTTCCACACTGTGCAAGCCAGGATTCAGTTCTGTACTGTTTACGCACTGAGTTTTCATAACATAAATGAGTAATTTTCCCACTGATTACGCTAACTTGAATTTAGGTTCTATGTTGTTATGTTTTATATGCATTTACTGGTAGGTACCAGACCAATTTAAAAAAAAAGTAGTCCCTTCTCTGACCACGCCCCATTGAACTCAGAAAACAGTTTTTATAATGTATTTTATGCATTCCAACCACTAATCGATCGGTCTATCTGCCTGCCTGCCTGTCTGTCTATCTTATCCAGTTATTATTCGATCTCTTGGACTGCTTACCTACTACCCGCCTGTCCCCACTTTCCTTCCTCGAAAACGACGCTCAGCAAAAGGAAGAAGGCAGTCTGAGGAGAAAAAAAACACAGATTTGCAGTCCTTGCAACCGAGGCAGACACCCGTGATTTACGGAGCCAGCTTAAACTGCAATGCACTTCCCGTGGCAGATAAAAGGTGGAGCTGCCGGCTGTAATTCCGAGGGAAAATCACCCCTTCCACTAGCGCGGCTTATTACAAGCAAATGGCTGATGAGAAACATTCTCGTTCTCGCTTCTGCTCCCTTCCCCGTCTCTAAATCCCAGAGTGCCCCCTCCTTTCGTGCAGATGCCATTGGAAACTGTAATTTGCCAGAGGAGTGTTTCTTCTGTTTAAATCTGTTTATTGCAGGCTTTAAACGTCAAATAAGTTGACACAATAACACGGTTCATAAACACCCATGGAAAATACAGGGCAGGTGATTCCTTCTCGACGACTGAGTTTCTCTTCACTCGGTGTTATACATATGCGCGTTTCGAGCAGCCCAGGGTGCCAGCATTGGTTATCGGCGCCACCTAGTGGCCGTTTCACCCGCAAGAAATGAACTGACAACATCGCCAAGGTTCTCACTAATGGAAAACGCGAGTGTCTGAGCAAAGTGGCCAAGGTCTGAATGGGCACTGAATCTCAAGTCGAGTAACGTGATGCGGTAGAGATCTCACATAGCACGACTTAAAATGTGCAACCATCTTAAATACTTTTACATAAGTCAGCAGAACAAAAAATCACATAACATGCTATACCAGAATACAGTATAGCACAGCACACTTGACAAACGTCTAGCAGATAACAAGACACAGTGCAACAAAATGTATCACAGTATAAATTCAATTTATTGCCTAGTACATAGTAACGTGGTAAAGAACAATATAACGTAACATAACAACATGAGTGTGAGTCAATGTGGCACCAGGATTAAACCACAGTGAAGTACTAGTGAGAGGAGACGGTGTGTTTTTTCGGTCCTCCTTAGGCTCTTTTCTAACATGGCCAAGCGGTTCATGCAATTATAGATATGAAGTATTTTCTCAGTGGCGGAAAGCAAAAGAAGGTCAACAACCACAACAAAACCGGTCCCTTCGGAGCAGTGATCTTCAGATGTTTCCATGGCTATCTTTCCTTGCTTAAAATAATGTGGTGGAGACACTCAAGTGAAATAATTTCCGAACATTAAAAAGTTAGCTATTGAGAGGAGACTATTAGAGACCCCTGTGGTTATAACGTGCCATATAAATTAAATAAATAAATAAATAAATAAATAAATAAATAAAACACATTTCTAACGGAGCTTGAGGGCATTTCTTTAAATCATGTATACTCCTTTAATAATCAGTGGCACATTTCAATTGATCACAGTATCTCTGCATTGCAAGCTAGCCAAAAATGTCTCATGGCATCTGAAGGCGGGTGTAGAACCAAATACAGTAAGTAACATATATAGGAAGGGAGTAGGCCAACATTTGAAGGGATTGGAGGGGTGAGGTGGTGTTGGAATGGAAATTACCTCCCTCGCCTACCCCCCACGGCTTTGGAGAGCGTACAACCTACCTAGTGTTGATCTAAAGGCAAAGTTTAACTAACAACAAATAGCAAGGGGTCAATTACTATGCAATCCAAATTTCATTACTAAGAAAAGAGAACCTGGAGGAGGAGCTACGCGCAGATCCAAGATGGACGCGTGAGCACAGGGCTCCCGAGACCCTTTCCGCCTCCCGCATCTATCCTGCTACATATCCTGATTTTGACGGCGGGTTCTAAGCTGATGCCCTGCTGGCAAGATTTCTCTTTTCAGTAATTGATTTGGCCGCTGGGAACCGGACTCTCTGCATCTTGGAACTTTGTGGCCTACACCGATGAATCTCCGCGGCCTCGAGTCTCTGAAGTACCCAGGTGGCAATTGAACAACAACGGTCACTGGGACCCTCCTGTCGCCCCTGGGGTACTTTTGGTTTCGTTTTTTGGTCATCATCTACTGTGACTCGCTGTCTGTTGCGACTGCTGGCCTTGCCCTGCTGCTGGCCCTGCACCTCTTCTTCTTTCGCCCTCATCCCTTTCTTTACTGGTCGGTTCTCACCAGATCTCGAACGACCCGACTGGGCTCGTTACCCACCATGACGGGCAGGTCGGATAGTGAGAAGAGAGCCACCAGGGGTGCATTCCGAGGGGGTGTCGCCCCAATCCAACACTATTGATCGCTTCGCCCGCCCGAAGGGATCCCCTGGTGGAGCGGGTAAAGTTTCGGATGAGACTGGAGATGGCTCTCCTGTGACGGAAGACTTGACATTGCGGGATGTAATGGGTGCCATCGCCGGTGTTAAGACCTCAATGGGCCAGCAGTATGAGACCTTGGCTTTGAAGATAGACACGGTTGCGATTGAAGTCAACCTTATCAGAACGGACCTCGCAAAGACTAACGAGCGGGTCAAGTCGCTGGACATTAAGACCGCAAGCCTCACGACGGATGTCTCTGATCTACAGACGGAGGTTCGTAATCTTTGATCATCAAATGACTTGTTCGCCCGTCGGCTGGACGACTTTGAAAGCCGGGCTAGGCGCAACAACGTTCGCATCATCGGTGTTCCGGAAAGTTCCTCGGAGCTCTCCACGGATCTTTTGGTGGAGGATCTTGTGCTGCATCATCTTGCACCTAAGGGACTCAGCAACTTTTTTACCGTAGAGCGTGCCCACAGAGTCCCAGGTGGTAGGCCTAAACTGGGCGCCGCACCAAGACCTATAATTGCCAGGATTTTTAATTTTTGAGACAGAGACGCTATCCTGCAAGCCTCACGCACCAATGGACCCACTAAATTTGACAACGCGTCGGTCAGTTTTTACCCAGACTTTACGCAAGCGGTGCAAAAACAACGCATGAGCTTCACCGGTGTGAAAAGGCGTCTAAGAGACATGGGACTAAAGTACGCCATGCTGTTCCCGGCTCGCTTGAGGATCGAATGCGAGGAGTGTGTGCTCTTCTTTGATCGCCCGGAGGTTGCCAGTGACTGGATCGATACTTTGCCAGCACACCGTGATCGACAGGAACAATCGATGGGGGCTGAGGGTGGCCCGGAGGAACAGGCGGAGTGAGTCCCTACCGGCGTGCCACCTATACGGACTTGCAGCGGAGGTTTGATTATTACTATGTGCATGACCTGTTGATTACCCGGGGGTTGGAAGGCTCGGGATTCTTCCTCCTCTAAGGGGTCTTTTTCTCTCTTTTCGAAGATTAGTTTAATGGGGCGACAGGCACACTGCACGTTGGGGTGGCTTTCGGGTCTAACGCAGGGGAGCAGGGTGGGGGGGTGTTTTCTGGGTTTTCCTGGGGGTAGGGGGGGGGCTTTTCGTTTCTTTATTTCTCCCGAGGTTCTATTTCGCTACACGCTTTAACCACTGTGCCTGTTTCTCTATGGGGGGAGCACAGCTTATGTTCTTGGAATGGGGGGTAGGGGGCTGCGGGTGCTGAGTTGGAATGTCAATGGTCTGGGCGATAGGATCAAGCGGGGGATTGTTTTACAGTATCTGAAACGTCTTTCACCTGATATAGTGTTACTGCAGGAGACACATCTGATAGGAAATGCTTGCCATGCACTGAATAGAAGGGGATACCGTTTGGTGGCACATTCAGGATTCACTACTGGGTCGAGGGGGGCGGGTGTCCTGGTCAGGAGTTCCCTCCCCTTGGAGATAGATGGTACTGTGTTAGATGATAGAGGCCGGTACACGGCCATTACGGGTTGCTGGGAGGGGAAGACGATCTCTGTTCTTTCTGTGTATGTCCCACCGGGTTTACAGTCCATCACATTTTCTGATTTAGGTAGAGTGGCGCTGAACTTCCCTCTGGGCATGTTGGTGGTTGGTGGGGATTTTAACTCAGTTGTTTGTGGTAGTGAGGATCGTCACCCCCCCGGACTCTCTTGAGGTCACAGTTATGGATGAGTAACTTCCTGGATGCCCTGGGTTTAGTGGATTGCTGGAGGCACCTGCACACTGGGCAGGCACAATATACCTTCCACTCGGGAGCACATGGTAGTCTCTCGAGGCTCGATTATATCCTGGTGCCAGCGGTGCAGATGGTCTCTGTGAGGGAAATTCGACACCTTGCTCGGGGGATCTCGGATCACTCTCCTCTCTGGCTCACGATTGATGTCCAACTGCAAGCCACGGGCCGGGTTGCCCCAATTAACCCCTGGCACCTCCGCCATCCAAAAAACAGGGCTGAGGTGGTTAAATGTGTGGACCACTACTTTGTGGAGAATGTTGGGTCTGTGTCCTCTTCAGTTTCCCTGTGGGAGGCCTTTAAGACAGTCGTCCGGGGTCAAGCCCTTTCCCTGATCGCTAGCGCGAGGAAAAGCAAGTATGATGAAGTGGTGAGATTGGAGACTGAAATCACGTCTCTGGAAGAAGAGCTGGAATCTGGGGTCACACCCGAGGGCTGCATGTTTTGGCCCTTAAGCAGGCCGATTACAAAGCGCTGGCGACGGATGCGGCGAGGATAATGAGTCGTGAGCAGCAGGGGCGCTTGTATGATGTTGGTGATAAGGCCGGGAAGTTGATTGCGTGGCTGGATAAGAGAGAAAGGTTGAATCGTGTGGTGCCTGTTGTGGTAAGAGAGGACGGTGAGCGGGTTGTGGACCCAGGTGAGATAGTCGCGGTGTTCGCACAGCACTTTCAGACGGTCTACGCGCCGGTCTCGGATAGGCCAGAGGAGGATTCACATTTGCTACTCAGGGATATTGCGCTGCCTTGCCTTTCGGAGTCAGATAGGGAGCTTATGGAGGTGGATTTTTCTACTGATGAAGTAGCACTTGCTATCCGCTCCCTTCGCTCAGGGAAGGCCTCCGGCCCGAATGGTATCCCGATAGAGCTGTACAAATTGTGTCCAGACAAGATGGCGTCACACCTTCGCCAAATGTTTTTGGAATCGCGAGATCTCGGGGTTCTTCCCCGGGATCAGAGATTGGCGTCTATTGTTGCCATTCACAAAGATGGGAAGCCTCGTGATCAATGTTCTTCATATAGGCCGATCTCGCTTCTGAACGTCGAGCCCAAAATTTTGGCGAAGCTCTTGGCGACTCGTTTGATCATGGTAATCGGTGATTTGATACACCCTGATCAGTCCGGGTTCATTCCTCATCGGAATACGGCTCTCAATCTTCGCCGCCTTCATGGTGTACTGGCAAGGGCGGGGTCACTCCGTGAGTCTGCCATTTTGGTTTCATTAGATGCTTCGATGGCCTTCGACACGATAGAATGGCCGTATTTGTGGGCGGCCCTCGCAAAATTCGGTTTTGGCCCTAATTTTATTGGCTGGGTCAGGCTTCTTTATGAACAACCAATGGCCCAAGTGGTTGTCAATGGTAGGGCCTCGGAGCCTTTCGTCCTAGGAAGAGGCACGCGACAGGGCTGTCCGTTATCACTGCTCCTCTTCGCGCTTGCTCTTGAGCCCCTTGCTGCGTGGCTTAGGTGGGAGTCGTCGCTTAAGGGCATTAGTTGGTCCTCTGACTTCGAGGACCATATATCGTTGTACGCCGATGATATTCTGTTATACCTTACTTCCCCTCGTAAGTCACTAGGAGTGTTGTTTGACGTGCTACGCTCCTTTGGGAGGAACTCGGGTTTGGTCTAAGTCCTGCATTTATCCGCTCACTGCAGAAATGCCACTGTTGCCCCGTGTCTGTCCGATACCGGTATCGCGCAACAGCTTTAAATACTTAGGGATTTATGTTTCCTTGGACTCAGCCATACGATATGAGAGGAATCTGCTTCCGCCTCTCCGCCGGCTTCGGTCCGACGTCACAGCGTGGTGCGGTTTGCCGCTGTCCCCGGTTGGGAGAGCGGCCCTGTTTAAGATGATCTCCCTCCCTCGATTTCTGTACACCCTCCAAAACACGCTTGACTTGGTGCCTGCTAGTTATTTCCGGGAGATCGAGGGCCTCCAGAGAAATCTGGTATGGGGCGGGCGACCTCGCATTGCACTGGCGAAATTGACTTTGCCCTGGTACGACGGCGGTATAGCGTTGCCCGATATAAAACGGTACTATTGGGCGTCGCAACTGAGTGCTATCAACCACGCAATGTATGGTCCGGTCCCGAATCCGGCATTCGAGATGGATAAATGGCAGCTGCCGGGAGGGGACTACAATAGGGCGCTCTACTCTAGATCGGCGGGGAAAAATCTCACCGGTCCCACTGGGGTTGTGGTACGAGTGTGGGGCGCTGCGACTGCTGCCACGGGATGGACAGACAGGCTGACCAGAGCCACTCCGCTCTATGCGGCGGAAAGACTGGGCTGTCTTTGGACGACGAAGGGATTTGACAAATGGGACCTTATAGGCATTAGTAGGGTAGGAGACCTCTGGGTCAAGGATAGGATCAAATCCTTCGTGGAACTTCAACAAGAGTATAAACTGGGCGATAGAGAGCACTTCCGGTATCTGCAGGTTCGTTATGCACTTGAATCCGTCTTCCCGATTGGTACCGCTATCCCAGAGTCCTCTCCCTTGGAAGACAGGGTGCTTGACGGGTATGTCCCTGATAGTACCATCTCCCTCATTTATAAAAAGCTCATCAATGACCCCTCGGATCTTCTTGTGCAGCTTCATGGAGCCTGGACTGGGGACGGGCTGGAGCTGGATGACGAAGACTGGCAGGCGCGATATCATCCCCTAAGGAAGCCGTGATTCCGGTGCGTCTCCGGCTGGTGCAATTGAAGATTTTACACCGCGTGTATGTCACGGGTCCATGCCTGATGCATATGGGTTACTCTATGGATGGGTTGTGTAGGTGCGGCTGTGGTATGCTTGCTACTTTTCTTCATATTTTGTGGGAATGTCCGGACGTAGTGGTGTATTGGAGACGAGTGCATGAGGTTATGGAAGAGGTTACGGGTGTTTCGTTGTTGCCTGAGGCCAGAAGGTGCCTGTTGAACGTGTGGGTGCCGAACGATTATAGTGTAGCGCAGACTCAATGGGCCACCCTCGGCAACATGATTGCGAAACAAGACATAGCCCAGCTGTGGGGGTCTCAAAGGGCACCTCTAGTTTCCACCTGGGAGGAAAACATGGATTGGTGCATGTTCAGAGAAAAAACTTTATGCATCGCCCGTGGAAGACCTAAGAAATGGGGGAGGATATGGGGTCAATGGAACTCATATCGTGGAGAGATTTGCACCCCCCCTTTTGTAGAAACCAATGATATTACTCTGTCCCCATGACCGGACATCCCATACTCCTATATCCTATTCTACTTTACTTGCTTGTTCGCTCCTGGCCCCTTCATTCCCTCCTCGTTTTTCCATATCCTTTTTACATCTGCCTTTAACTGGGTCGCTCCCCCTGCTATCTGAGACAGCCACATACATTATAAATTTCACCTCGGAATTTTGTTGTTATGTTTAGTTTTTTCTTTTAAAAAATATAAAATGTGAATCATCATAAGAACGCTGCATGGGCATACTGT
Source organism: Lissotriton vulgaris (assembly GCF_964263255.1). Taxonomy (NCBI): domain Eukaryota; kingdom Metazoa; phylum Chordata; class Amphibia; order Caudata; family Salamandridae; genus Lissotriton; species Lissotriton vulgaris. The sequence continues at coordinate 915,713,044 of NC_141695.1, forward strand.
ATCGCTGCCGAACCCCCGGGTTGTCGGCTGATGAGCTGTGTACTATTTTTTGATTTTGATATCCACTGTTACTGGCCGGCCCCTGTGGTTGTAGGTCTGTATTTGTATTACTTTGTTGAAATAAAGGTTTTCAAAAAAAAAAAGAAAAGAGAACCTCATTCCTATAACAAGAAAAACAATGGGTGCTGCTACAGTCACACAAAGGGTCTCCCTCTTTGTGAAAAGATTCCCATCAGTCACCACTCGGATCCGCCCTTCATCATCTGGGATCCTTCACACATGAAGGTGGAATGGTATACCCACTGCGGACTGGCAGATGTTGAAGCCTAGACCTACACGTGGGACCCAGTGATAGAGTTGTAACTAATATTGACAAGGGTGACTGAAAGCAGTGCTCTAAGTGTGAAGTGAAAAGTGAAAATACGTGAGTGTGAATAATCATTAAATTAGGTAGAGAAGAAAAAATTATTTTAATGTGTTTCTCTTCAATCCTAAGGTAATAAAAAGTGCGTAGTGGACTAAACAAATAACCACTATTGATGATAAAAGGTCGACATGTTTCTGCAGACTAATTTGATCCAAACGGTATCATGGTGCTTCCTCAGGACCATTGAACGCTACTGTTTTGTGAAGAATTAAAAAGGCAAAATATCACCTGACATGCAGTGATAGCATCCTTCTCCTGACTTCAAAGTTCAACGGGATATGGATCCATTCCCAAAAGGACACACACATAAAAGAAAACGTGGAATGCATATGATTAAATATAGGTCACTGAATTTAATATTGTTTCATATAAACAGTGTTCCAAAATTAGACTAATGTGTTATATTTTAACATCAATCTACTGTACATCTAATTACAGATGCTCACTTACCCTTGTGGCAGGAGAGAAAAACCCCACCTCACCTGGCTGCAGCTCAGGAAAAATGGAGCACTACTCTATATTACGAAATTGGATAAAAAAGGGAGTTTAGGACACACAGAAGTGTCACTTTATTCAAAAGTACAACCATCAAGCATTCGGTCACCTCACACAATGCCACTATAAATATATCAAGGAATAGTTCCACTAGTTTCTGGTGGAAGTGGTTTCATACATACTCAAATTGCTCAGCATACATGCGAATCACAAAGTAGTTCAGAAAGAGTGTTTCATTATATGCGTATTTCAGATATTATCTTTAAATACATGATGTCATGTGGCCACTGCTCAAACATGCCCGCATTGATAGAAACTTGAGCCACTCCCAAACTGTGGAAACAATTAGATAAATGCAAGTGCCGAAAATCAAAAATCGATAGATGAGGAGCCGGCATTCAGTATAGCAGCGGGGTTACGCTGATACCTACATCAAGTATTTTTCAACGAATTACGGCAGTCCCTCTGGGCTTTCATGGAGGTACCGACGCGGCGCAGGAAACCTCGTTATCTACTCGCTCCCTCTTGGCGCGTGTGATATGTCAGACGTCCGCGACTACCCCAAGGGAGCGTGGGAAGTGTAGTTCTACGGACTTATTCACCTGCAATTTGGCCTGTCATACGATTACGACATTGGCACTGACCGTCCGTGGGAACAACGTCGCTTTACAAATTGTAACAGCCAAAATTTGATCTATTTGATCACTTGCCCCTGCAACAAGCAATACGTAGGGATGACGACGCGTAAAGCGAAAGTCCAGATTTCAGAGCACAAAAGTTCAATTAGATGTTCCAGACAAGCAACTAAACTCACCAATCACTTTATTGAGGTGGGACATTCACCCACAGAGCTGAAATGGACCGCCATCGAACAGCCACTGATTCCTCCTCATGTTACCGACATCAGTAATTTCCTGTTTATAAAGGAACAGAGATGGGTCCACAAACTCAGGTCAGATAAGTTGGGGTTGAATGAAGATATCCCATGGGTGTCACTCTAATATGAGAGGAAAAGCAGTGGGTGAGATTATGCTTGGAATACAAGTCCAGTAAAACCTGGTCTTGAGACATGTTGCTAAATCTCGCTCACGATTGGATGTTAGTTGTTGTTAACACGTAGTCGGAATGTAGGGCTCAGCCATCTCTTAATGTGTATGTAGCTGACATATGGGCGTCTTTTCCTACATTTCCATAGCCATTGGTTTATTTATCATTTATTTATTGTTTCTTGCTCATCAAATTGATTAGAAAATTTCTGAAAAACTATCCGCCTCGGAGACTAGTGGTTACTCGGTAATACAGTATACATATACACTACATTTCCCTAGTTCCCTGCATATTTGCACTTGAATGACAAGCTTTATAGTGGTTATAGATAAGCCTATGAACTTCATGTTCCAAGTCTTCATGGGACTTCGTACTTCATATATGTGCTGATAGAGGGTGGTTAAACAACGAGGTTTGCTGCGCGAATGGAAACACGAGATATTCCTATAAATTATTATCAGAGACACTTGGTATTTTTAAGTGAGTAGAACGCTCTTGGTTTCGGGAATGTCATTCTCGTATGACAGGCCCAATTGCAGGTGAATAAGTCCGTCGAACTACACTTCCCAAGCTCCCTTGGGGTAGTCGCGGACGTCTGACGTATCACACGCGGCAAGAGGGAGCGAGTAGATAACGAGGTTTCCTGTGCCGCGTCGCTACCTCCCATGACTGCCCAGAGGGACGCCCGGGGTACCGACGGACAGGTGAGCGCTGTGAGCTGTAATACTATCTTCTCTGGCTCCGTCCGGTTGAGTCGGAACAGTGCTTACTCTTTACGAGTAATTTTTTGAAGCGCTCATTACTGCCGTAATTCGTTGAAAAATACTTGACGTAGGTATCAGCGTAACCCCGCTGCTATACTGAATGCCGGCTCCTCATCTATCGATTTTTGATTTTCGGCACTTGCATTTATCCAATTGTTTCCACAGTTTGGGGAGTGGCTCGAGTTTCTATCAATGCGGGCATGTTTGAGCAGTTGCCACATGACATCATGTATTTAAAGATAATATCTGAAATACGCATATAATGAAACACTCTTTCTGGACTATGTGATTCGCATGTATGCTGAGCAATTTGAATATGTATGAAACCACTTCCCCCAGAAACTAGTGGAACTATTCCTTGATATATTTATAGTGGCATTGTGTGAGGTGACCGAATGCTTGATTGTACTTTTGAATGAAGTGACACTTCTGTGTGTCCTGAACTCCCTTTTTTATCCAATTTCGTATTATAGAGCGGTGCTCCGTTTTACCTGAGCTGCAGCCAGGTGAGGTGGGGTTTTTCTCTCCTGCCACAAGGCTAAATTAGCATCAATAATTAGATGTACAGTAGATTGATGTTAAAATATAACACATTAGTCTAATTTTGGAACACTGTTTATATGAAACAATATTCAATTCAGTGACCTATATTTAATCATATGCATTCCACGTTTTCTTTTATGTGTGTTTCCTTTTGGGAATGGATCCATATCTCGTTGAACTTTGAAGTCAGGAGAAGGATGCTATCACTGCATGTCAGGTGATATTTTGCCTTTTTAATTCTTCACAAAGCATCAGCGTTCAATGGTCCTGAGGAAGCAGCATGATACCGTTTGGATCTAATTAGTCTGCAGAAACATGTCGACCATTTATCATCAATAGTGGTTATTTGTTTAGTCCACTACGCACTTTTTATTACCTTAGGATTGAAGAGAAACACATAAAAATTCTTTTTTCTTCTCTACCTAATTTTATGATTATTCACACTCACGTATTTTCACTTTTCACTTCACACTTAGAGCACTGCTTTCAGTCACCCTTGTCAATATTAGTTACAACTCTATCACTGGTTACCACGTGTAGGTCTAGGCTTCAACATCTGCCAGTCCGCAGTGGGTATACCATTCCACCTTCATGTGTGAAGGATCCCAGATGATGAAGGGCGGATCCGAGTGGTGACTGATGGGAATCTTTTCACAAAGAGGGAGACCCTATGTGTGACTGTAGCAGCACCCCATTAGTTTTTCTTGTGATAGGAATGAGGTTCTCTTTTCTTAGTAATGAAATTTGGATTGCATAGTAATTGACCCCTTGCTATTTGTTGTTAGTTAAACTGTTTATAGGGATAGTAGCACTGTAGGGTCGTTAAACTGTCCCCAGGACCCTCCCCCCTCTGTTTTGCTAATGATCTAAAGGCAAAGCCATTGGAAGGCCACTTCAGGCTTTCTGAGTTTGGCTTCAGTGATCAGGACAACCAGGCAAGGCCAACAAGGGCCTTTCTGCTTCTAGAACATGAGATTCCACAGAGTGGCTCTGAAGTCTTGAGGGGCACCTAAAGTGCTAACCTCGTAGAGAGAGTGCTATCCTCTACCTGGCCTTTGAGCGTCTATCAGCGGGGATAGCTTGGATTTATGGGGACTGCATACCAGAAGGTAGATGCATAATGCCATCCCTGTTTAAAAGATTGGCACTCTCCCTTAACCAGGTCTTTAGCTCAGTTTGTTTTGGACATAGATGCGCTTGTGTGTGTGCTGCAGGATGAGTGTGGATCATCAAAGTGAAGGGCCTTGAGTGACACGCCCACAGTTCTTTGCTTGAGTTGGGATTAGCTCCAGGAATACTACTCCTCTCTCCCCTAGAGTTTTACTCTTCTTGTTACTTGTGTGCTACATCCTCTTTTGTAATTTGTCTCCTTCATACCCCTAATGTGCTGCTCCTGGCTTCAATCTATTTTCTGCCTGAATTTGAATGTCAAAGGATGTAACACTGTAGTCTAGGCAGAACATACATCTGCCCCTAGAATGTTCATGCTAGATCAAAAGAGTCTTATGTTCAACTCTACCCTTGATGAAATGAATATGTTTGGCTACCTTGCTTGTGCTTTGTTCTTATGTTAAGTTAGCATTTGCAGCACCATTTTATGTTTTGCCGCCATTTTGAATTATGCCGTCAGCTGCGTATTCCCTTCTCGAGAAGCAGGCTGCGGAAAGTCCCATTTACCTAAGGTTAGGCTTTGCTTTGCTAATGAATACACTGTTCTTATTAACACATTCCTTTCCCATAGATAGAGGCTTTCTCCCACCAGCCTTGCGATAGACACGAACAGAACAACCATGGCATAAAGATAATGTGTGCCCGACCTCAGAGTTGAAACTTTCTGTACTTCTTTGTTTTAGCTGCACCTGCTAGTAGATTTCCATTATGGGCGTGGCTTTCTTGGTTCAGAAATGAACATAATGTATCTATGTTTGCTGAAGTCAGTCCCTCTGCAGCAATCCTGGGAGGCTGGTCAGACTGGACTCCGCTCGAGTGTACCTCAATAAAATATACTTGGTTTGTATTCTCTACTGTCTGACCGACTCTTCATTTGTATGGAAGGCTGATAGGTGGTCGCGAGAGACCTGGGTGGCTCTAATCGGGTCTCTTCCTTCACCCTGGTGGTACAGTGGTGAAGCAGGATCAGATTTGAGGAGTCACCAAATTCTGAACAGTGAGCATGGCTGACTGGGACCAACCTGTGAACAAATCTTGGTAGTTGCCCTGCTCAGTAGGCCAGGATTTATCATCTGCTGAAGAGGAACCACAAACCAGTGTGGTTGGGTAGATTGCCTTGTAGCAAACCAAGGTCTCTAATCACTCAGTTCCTTCCAGTCTAGGACCAGCTCTGCATCAGGTGCCTTCCGCGAGTGCTTTTTGCTTTCCTCAAGGGAGAGCCTGGATGATATGGAAAGGGGTGCTGTAGTGTGGCCCTGCATAATAGAGCCCTGCTTAGAAGATTTATCAGACCAGCTGCTTAACAGCCTTTGGAGGGAATGGGGTGCTGGAGTGATGGCCCCACCTTGAAGAGGAATACTCAGCACAGCAACTTGAAGGTTTACAGGTCAAACAAGAGTGTTGCAGGACTCAAAGAATCATCTGCAAAGTGTGAGGCCCAGAGGGAAGTATTGGTAGCGAAGTAAATGTTATAACCCCCCCCCTTTTTTCCCCTGACCTCCATTGTGCCTCAAACAACACCCACCAGCTTAACCTCGAGGGTGCCTTCATTCTGCTTTCAGGCCTGAAAGACTATCAGTGGGGTAGCTCAGTGAGGTTAAGCTGACCTGACCCTGTAAACCACACCAAAACCCCTACAGCAGATGCATAGTTAGCCGCTTTGAAACCCCCGCCGTGTGAGGATGTAAGCCCTCTGCCGTTGTCCCACGGAGATGCAGGCACCCGCCAGTCTGACAAATTGTTAACTGTGAGTGGCTACACTTTCACCACTTTGGGTCCACGCTTTGGGTTATCATCTTTAGTCCCCAACTCCCCCACCTCACCACTTCTGCTTTAACAAGTCATTCGCCCCTACTAGCCCCCTTTCTACCTAACACAGAACCTCCTTGTTGGTGGGCTCTGCGGTCCCTTTTGCATGGGGAGTTGATTGGTCTGTGAGACTGTGGACAGACTGGGCAGGAAACAAAGGGAACAACCCTGAATTGGTGCTGAGAGTGTCTGACTTGGGGAGAATCAGTATGATACGCAGTTTCATGAACACAGTGCCGCACAACCAGGAAGCCTACTTGCCTAAGTCCGTGGCCACTCCCTATAGCTGTGCTGTCCACTCTTGAGACAACCTGATCTCATGTGACGCACACTAGATCTGGGACATGGAGCAGTAAAAACCAGGAACTAGGGTGGTGCTTGTAAGTCTCCTAGGATAAAAGTGAGACACTTTTAAGTACAGGGTCAAACACAAAAGGAAGAGGCTTTGGCATTGTGAACCTGATGTTAAACCCTCTGGGAAGGAATTCTGCTTTGTAAACTTTCTGTTAATTTCCTTGTAGAAGGGGTTTTTACTTAGTACATATACTGTCAAATATCAGGAAGGGTTTTACATATGTAGCCTTGTGAAATATATCTTTACCCAGATCACTAGCTCAGCAGGGGCTGAAAATATCTGATTTTCTTTGTGTCTTTGCAATTTTGCATTTAATATTTAGCATTGTGTGAAATAATATACTCTTCAAAGTCAATATACTGAATGGATTGATAGCATTATTGAGCTTTACTACTTTGGATGCTGAGTTCAGGGTTTATAGTCCACACCACTTCACTGAATAAGCCTTGGACTAGTCTGTCTCACTAATTTGAGAATCAATTTCCAAGGGATATTTAGCACATGGTTTGAGTCCAATAGTAAGGGGGCTCTGGGGACACCAGAGGTTAAAGGACTGCAACAGTCACAATTGGAACCCAGTAACCCCAGATTCCTCTCGTCCAATTCTCACAAGATTGTTTATATTAATGAGGAAATATCAATGATCAGTGCAACCTTTTATGTTTTTTACATGAACTGACATTCAGGCATTGCACAAGTGGTTTTAGACCACTTTCAAAGGTATACTTCACCATACTTATTTGCAAAATTGTATTAATTTTCAGAAAAAACTTGTGAAGCGGCCAAGAATGAATCAATACTCGGGACATGGTCGCATGCCTGGATGGTGATCAATAATTACAAGGCACTTGCATCAGCCCATTATATGAACACAGCATTTTCTATTCACGTGAAAAAACAATCAATGGCTATACACTTCGGAAAATTACCAACAACAGCGGATCAGCCTATATGGCAGTGGTTCCCAAACTTTTTTGACCTGTGGCTCCCTTGACCTAACCGGCAGTTGGCCGTGGCTCCCCACCATTTTTTTACCGGTGGGTGGGTGGGGGGTATGTACTTCCTGTTGTCTTCCTTAAAGTAATTGGGACGCAATGAAGGTATTATAATGGTTGGAATGCTTGAATTATTAATCTCATATTTCACTTCACTCATCTATCCATCCTTTTGTCCATCTCCCCCCTTTCACTCACTCATCAATCCTTACATCCACCCTTTCACTCATCCATCCATTCACCATTTCACTTATCAACTCATCCATCCACCCATTCACTTGCCCATCATCTACCCTTTCATTCATCCATCCATCCATCCTTTCACACACCCATCCACCAATTATTTCGCCCATCAGCTGCCCTTTCATTCATCCATCCATCCATCCTTTCACACACCCATTCACCCGTTTACCCATCCATCCAACCTTCCACCCATACATCCATCTAACTATTTACCTTTTCTCTCATCCATACTTCCACTAATTCACTCATCCATCCATCCTTTCTTTCAATATCTATCCATTCCCCCTTTCATTCATCCATTCATCCTTTCAGTAATCCATCCAGCCATTCAGACATTCCTTCACTTATTTACTCACCCACCTTTTCACATTATGAGCTGAGCCTTTGTCTGCAGAGTTGCAGGCAGAAGAGGCCTATCAAGAACGAACTACAGCAAGGGGTGGGGTGGTGGAGAGTTCACTATGCCCCTGCACATAGGCAGACTGAAAACGTAGAAGTCATGAGTCACATATGATGTACAGTGCCAGGATGTGAGGGGAATGTAACATGGTGTTGTTTCCAGGGCTTTGAGTGGTGTAAAAAAACTGTGGGGTCTCTTCAAAGGGGGTGATGGATGTAATTAAGAGCGTAGTTTAAAACACCTAGGCTAAAAATCTGCTCTTAGCAGAGTGTTGCGCCCGACTGGTATTATGTTATTTCTGTCATTGCATCCAGATATATAATACAGCAAGTATCATTACACCAACAACAAGCCAGGACTATTGGCTTTGTCAATGGTTGCTAGTTCCTTAAAATAAAAAAGCAGCAACCATGGCTTTGTTGAATAAAATACTTCAGTTCTAAAATGATGAGACAGAGAAAGAACGATAACCCGTTCTTTTTAACTTGTTTTAAATGCTTCTTTAAATTAAGTGTTCTCTAACGTTGCAGCTTGGGCGTTTTACTTTTTATCTAACAGAATGCCCTTCTGTACACCGATGCAGGAGGAGGCCGCCACATGCTTTAACACCCGAGACTTCCCCATTGTCATTCTGTGTGTGTCAATCAGCGGCATACTGAATGACAATGGGCGGGAGGAGCTGCTCTTGTGCTCTAGGAGGAGTGAGAGGCGGCTCCATCAGCGGGGGTGAGGCCTCTCACAGGGGAGCAGCGCTGCTCCCTGTGATGGCCAAAATTACAGACAAAAGGCGTACGGACGGTCCGTGAATCTTACAGACAGTTGGTCACCCTAGACTGTGCGCGGCGCCCCTGGCACCTCATTATGGCACACCAGGGTGCCGCGGCGCACAGTTTGGGAACCACTACGTTATGGGTATACAAAGGGCCAAAATCATGCCGACTCTGCGGTTACCATAAAGAAGACTTTATTCATGTAATTTGTATATGGAACCAACTCCACAATGCTCAAGCCACTCTTCTCAGACAAACTTTTAAAGATAGAGGCATCAGGTCCTGTAGAGATGCAATAATAGCATGTTTAAATCCATCGGAAACACAATTAAAATGTAAATTGATCACATTTCTCAAAGTTTTTACACAGGCACACAAAAGTTCGTTATTAGGACTGAACGCAGTTAAGGGTCAATAATGTGGTAAAATATTTGTTAAATAATGAATTCCTATGATTTTCTTTGTTTTCACTTTTTCATTGATGTAATGTGACTGTTCCCTTTTTAATTTTTAACTTCTATTTTTATACGTATTTATATTGTCAAGGTTTTAATTGACAAAACAATAAAAATGTACTTACTTAAAAAAAGAACCAATACTCTTTTTGCTGCATGTTCATGGTCCTCTGAACATTTCTTTACTACCCCCAACAAGTGGGACTGCTCCACAGTTTGAAGAGCACAAATTCAGAATCAAAGTATAAATGTCTGTAATAATGTGGTATTTGTATAGCGCAAACGGAACCAAACATCATAAGAGTGCTGTACAGGGTAAAGGGAAGCAAACTGTCAATGAGTGATTAGGAGCAGAAGTGTACTGTTAATGCACTGTGATTTAGTGCTCCTTGAAGATATGCATCTTGAAGGACCGGGTTTTAGAACCCAACGGCGTCAGGGAAAACGCCCGATGCCTTCGAGTTCCCCTGCCTTGGCAAACAGAGACACGGGACACTTCTTGATGACATCAAAGACCAAAGTTTATTGGCTGCAACCAGGAACGGAGGTCTACGAAGCACAACACGGGTGGTTCGCTAGAGACTGCACAAAATCAATGAGCGGAGCATGGTCTTTTATGCCTAAAATCAAGCCTCAGGCAACATTCCAAATTAGCATTGGGTTCATACAAACTGACCAATAGAAACATGACATTTTAAAAGTAGTGTATGACAACAATCCCACTTTTCCGTTGTCCAGCCCACCACAAATGACCAAGCACATTCCATTATCCTGTTCAATCAGGCCGCACAAACCCATCATAAAACCCTCAACCCAAATCAGTGATTATGTCGTAAAGGAAGGCGCACAAACAGATTGTAAGCAAGATAGAAAGGTGGGTGCAGTGTACTATAAACTTCAGCATGTCCTGCTCTTTGATCTTTATCTGACCAGCTGCTTAGCAAGGAACTGGCTCAACGAGGTCAGCCTCGGGCAAGGAGTCAGTTCGGCCAGGTCATTCAGAAGTCAGCTAAGGTGTACGTGTCTAAAGGACGATTTTCGGCCGCAGTCATCGGCCTATGTGAGGGCAACCACACAAAATGGCTGCCGCACACAAAATGGAACCTGAGGGTTCAAACGAAATCCTTAAATACATTGTGGTCTCATTGATCGATTTATGCGAAAACACTCATACATACCGCACTCGTGATTTGCGGTCCGCTGATACCAAAATCGTCTATTTCCGACGACCTTTATTGAACGGGTTCGGAACCACCGTACCACGGACCCTCGAACTATGGAACCACAATCTTCCAATTTTTCCTAAATTGGAACAGTATTGGGCAAGACATGATTGATAAAGGGATGTTGTTCAAGATCCTGAGTGTATAGATGGAAAAGGCCCACTGCCTCATTTTTTCTTTTTACAATACATAGTGTCCAGTCTGATAGTGTTCCGGGTCAGATGTGCCAAGATCCTTCAGAGATAGTGAACTTGTATTCAAGATAAGGAAGGAGCTAGTAGTGATGTCTTTGTATACGACAAAGCTAGGTTTGTTTTGAAGATGGTGAAGGCCAGCCAGAAGAGCCAATCAAATTCCATCAAGATGGCTATGATGTGATTGTATTTCTGCAGACTCATGCTGTGGTGTGTAATATGTCCTAAATGGGTGCCAATGTGGAGTCTGGGCATTACCACCATCCAGTTTCAAGAGTACGAGGGCCTAAAGAGAAGGTATGAAGTCACTTTCTGGAAGAAAAAAGTTCCCCTTCCTTTAGAAGAGATAGCTGATACCATCTTCTCTTTGTCTTTTTAAAAATGTGCTCCTTGGTGACTGAGGTTGATGTTTACGAGAAGTGACTTGGCATTCGGTGAAAGTTGGGGTTCGCCGCCATCAAGGTTTATCTCATTGAGCCTGGTTTGTACTAATTCTTGTTTGTTGTTCTTGTCAAATAACAGGAAGCCTGTCTTGGTGGGGTTGGTTTTCTGGTATGTGTTGGACATCCAGGTCTAGATAAGGTGTAGGCAGCATCAAAATCATAATGCCGCTCACAAGTGGTTGTCTCCAGAGGCTTCATGGGGAATAGGATTCAAGGTGACATTCTTGACATCTTTGTACAGAATCAGTCCTACTGGAAGGCAAATAAACCAGCAAGATGGTACCATTGATCCATGTATGTGATCTACATGTTACAAGGTGAAGACCAACTCAGCCCCCAATCTTTCAATTCAATAAATTGAGGAAGATTGACAGGAGCAGTAGTAATATTAGTATTTACAGCACTACAAAACGCTGCTTGCTTAGCTGTCAGCAGTCCTAATGGGGAAATCTTGGAGAAAATAGTTCAATTGCTTATTTACAATTGTCATTACTTAAATACTTTGCTTGCTCGCCAAATTTCTTGTGCCTCACCCTCCAAGGACTTTAATTTTGTGTCCTGGTTACTTCAGGATGCAAACTTATGTTACCATCTGGGAAATTAAGTAATAATAGAGGAGTGTAGATGTCTTTGATAAGTCGATGGTTCCTTCAGAAAGAGGTGCCGCTTCAGAAAGTAAGAACTGGCTGAAGAAAAGGGCTATGGGGAACATTAATTATTTGGAGAATCCTTATAGCAAGTGTGGTCTCTATCTAATGTTGTTATAAGACTCCTGCATTGCAGCATCAGAAATTGAATTGCTTCTACTGACCTCCTGATTAAGAAAGTGTTGGTAAAATGGTTGTCAAAATGTGATTTACATTCTTTGCTGGAAATCAATTTCATAGTTTGCATGCTTGCACCTTGAAAGGATGTCTGTTTATAAGCTATTAGATTTTTTGGGGGACGTGCATATATTTTCATTAGGAGTACAGAATAATCATCTCTGTGGCAGCAGAGAGTTTCCTAGTCAATGAAATTTGCCCATTGGAGCTATCTAGGATTGGCAGCGGGTTTATTCTGTGTGGGATGCCGTATAGGGTTGCTCACCAAGGAGCATAAATGTAAGTTGATGTAAGCTGATGGGAAACTGAATTGGATATTTGGAGTACCCAAGGGCCCATCAACATCTCATAGTGTGCCAGATGATCCAGTGTTCACTTAATTACTACTCCAATGCACCTATGAATCTGCTTGCCTCTACCTGTTGCTGGAAGTCAAAGATTAGGTGTTGTGTACAGCCGCGGTCGGTAGTAGGTGTACCTGCAGGGCGGTGACGTGGGGAGGGGAAGGGTGGGGGGTAGTAATCTATGGATTACGGAGCTTTACAGGTAAGTAAAAATATAAATAAATAAAATGAACTTCGTTGTGTGCACTGCATCTCCAAACGCGATGCAGCGCACGCAACAAAATTCGTTTTATTTATTTATATGTTTACTTATCTGTAAAGCTCCGTAATCCATAGATTACTTCCCCCCCACCCTGCCCCTCCCCCTCCCCACGTCACCGCCCTGCAGGTACACCCACTGCCGACCGCGGATGGTTGTGTATTGTATTTTTTTGCATGAACCTCTGTGAAAAATCTATTCGAATTTTGGGCAACAATACTTTATTTGTGAAATGTGATTTGCAGTATCTTTCATCACTTTTATTTTTTACCCCAAAAAGTTGAACTGTGCGAGAAAAAAAACTACCTTGAGATCTAGGCAGTAGATTTTTTCCAGCAAAAAATGTTGCTCTGTGCCGTAGGAGCCTGAGGATGATGTGTCCCACTGCACGGAAAGCTGCTAGTAAACGTGGGCGGAAAATCCGTTCCGCTCGCGGATTTTGCGGATTTTCGGGAAATCCGCAATCCGCGAGATTTGCGGATTTCCCGCAAAATCCGCAAATTCGCACGCAGCGGATTTTTTTGGCGGCGCGCGGCGTTGGTGATACAATTTTTGCGGCGCGCGGCGTTTATCATCGTTTGCCGAGTTGTTTTTTTCGATAGTTTGCGAGTGCTGCGCCATTTTGGATCTTGCTGTGTGATCCCGCGGGAATTGGCGAGCGCGATTACGTCATCGCGGCTTGCCAGCGATAGTTTGTCAACGCGAGTACGGCGAGATCACGTCTCGCGGTACTTCGCAATTGCGAGATTTGAGATGCGGCGAGCGAAAATATAAATTTGCAATTCTGCACAAGAAATCCACCAGCAAGCAGCATAAACCTTCTAGAAATGATGATTTTTATGTGAATAACTCCTTAGTTTGACATTTGCCTGCACTTTTTTAGCGAGGAGTCCATTTTGGGGAGGGGGGCAGGGGGGTGGGAGGAAGGAAGTGCCCCATAGTCTTCAACTTCCTGTTCCTGTTCAGCAGGCTCCTCCCAGTGCTTTGTCCATCTCCTGGTCACTTTTCATTTGGATGTGGACCTGGAAGGATTACTTTTTGTGGATGCTGCTGGATCTTTGGATTTGAGGCCTTTTTGACTTTCTTTGGATCACTGTTGGATTAGAAATTTTACAAGTAAGTTTGTTTGGGGCATTACAGTTGCTGCAACTAAAATTTTGGGATTTTCGATTTTTGGGCTGTTTTGGGGCCTTTTGGGTGGACTGATTCTTTCTGTGGGTTGTCTTGAACTTAAACATCATGGAGGCCATAGATGAATTGGGATTGTGCTGATTTTTCTGTGTTTTTCGATTTTTTTTTTTTGTAAAATTTTGTGTTTTTCGATTTTTGACCTGTTGTTGGGGCCTTGACCAGGGGTAGTGAGTGGTGCATGGGCCTAGTCTTTCTGTGGGCTGTCTTGAATTTAAACATCATGGAGGCCATGGATGGAATGGGATTGTGCTGATTTTGCAGTGTTTTGTCGATTTTTGGGCCTGTACTTGTGGCCTTTTCACCAGGGGTATTTGAGTCTAGCATGGGCCTAGTCTTTCTGTGGGCTGTCTTGAATTTAAACATCATGGAGGCCATGGATGGAATGGGATTGTGCTGATTTTGCAGTGTTTTTCGATTTTTGGGGGTGTTCATAGGGAGGGACATGCCATGTGGCTGGTGGCCATTTTGAGTGCAGCTACAGGCACTGGCCATGTGCTGGCAGGCAAGTGGCCATTTTGAATGCAGGCTTTGTTGTTAGGCCTCCAACCATTTTGCCTACTTTTCAACCTTTATTTATGCCCAGGGGTAGTGAGTCTTGCATGGGCCTAGTATTTCTGTGGGTTGTCTTGAATTTAAACATCATGGAGGCCATGGATTGAATGGGATTGTGCTGATTTTGCAGTGTTTTTCGATTTTTGGGCCTGTACTTGTGGCCTTTTCACCAGGGGTATTTGAGTCTAGCATGGGCCTAGTCTTTCTGTGGGCTGTCTTGAATTTAAACATCATGGAGGCCATGGATGGAATGGGATTGTGCTGATTTTGCAGTGTTTTTCGATTTTTGGGCCTGTACTTGTGGCCTTTTCACCAGGGGTATTTGAGTCTAGCATGGGCCTAGTCTTTCTGTGGGCTGTCTTGAATTTAAACATCATGGAGGCCATGGATGGAATGGGATTGTGCTGATTTTGCAGTGTTTTTCGATTTTTGGGGGTGTTCATGGGGAGGGACATGCCATGTGGCTGGTGGCCATTTTGAGTGCAGCTACAGGCACTGGCCATGTGCTGGCAGGCAAGTGGCCATTTTGAATGCAGGCTTTGTTGTTAGGCCTCCAACCATTTTGCCTACTTTTCAACCTTTATTTATGCCCAGGGGTAGTGAGTCTTGCATGGGCCTAGTATTTCTGTGGGTTGTCTTGAATTTAAACATCATGGAGGCCATGGATTGAATGGGATTGTGCTGATTTTGCAGTGTTTTTCGATTTTTGGGCCTGTACTTGTGGCCTTTTCACCAGGGGTATTTGAGTCTAGCATGGGCCTAGTCTTTCTGTGGGCTGTCTTGAATTTAAACATCATGGAGGCCATGGATGGAATGGGATTGTGCTGATTTTGCAGTGTTTTTCGATTTTTGGGCCTGTACTTGTGGCCTTTTCACCAGGGGTATTTGAGTCTAGCATGGGCCTAGTCTTTCTGTGGGCTGTCTTGAATTTAAACATCATGGAGGCCATGGATGGAATGGGATTGTGCTGATTTTGCAGTGTTTTTCGATTTTTGGGGGTGTTCATGGGGAGGGACATGCCATGTGGCTGGTGGCCATTTTGAGTGCAGCTACAGGCACTGGCCATGTGCTGGCAGGCAAGTGGCCATTTTGAATGCAGGCTTTGTTGTTAGGCCTCCAACCATTTTGCCTACTTTTCAACCTTTATTTATGCCCAGGGGTAGTGAGTCTTGCATGGGCCTAGTATTTCTGTGGGTTGTCTTGAATTTAAACATCATGGAGGCCATGGATTGAATGGGATTGTGCTGATTTTGCAGTGTTTTTCGATTTTTGGGCCTGTACTTGTGGCCTTTTCACCAGGGGTATTTGAGTCTAGCATGGGCCTAGTCTTTCTGTGGGCTGTCTTGAATTTAAACATCATGGAGGCCATGGATGGAATGGGATTGTGCTGATTTTGCAGTGTTTTTCGATTTTTGGGCCTGTACTTGTGGCCTTTTCACCAGGGGTATTTGAGTCTAGCATGGGCCTAGTCTTTCTGTGGGCTGTCTTGAATTTAAACATCATGGAGGCCATGGATGGAATGGGATTGTGCTGATTTTGCAGTGTTTTTCGATTTTTGGGGGTGTTCATGGGGAGGGACATGCCATGTGGCTGGTGGCCATTTTGAGTGCAGCTACAGGCACTGGCCATGTGCTGGCAGGCAAGTGGCCATTTTGAATGCAGGCTTTGTTGTTAGGCCTCCAACCATTTTGCCTACTTTTCAACCTTTATTTATGCCCAGGGGTAGTGAGTCTTGCATGGGCCTAGTATTTCTGTGGGTTGTCTTGAATTTAAACATCATGGAGGCCATGGATTGAATGGGATTGTGCTGATTTTGCAGTGTTTTTCGATTTTTGGGGGTGTTCATGGGGAGGGACATGCCATGTGGCTGGTGGCCATTTTGAGTGCAGCTACAGGCACTGGCCATGTGCTGGCAGGCAAGTGGCCATTTTAAATGCAGGCTTTGTTGTTAGGCCTCCAACCATTTTGCCTACTTTTCAACCTTTATTTATGCCCAGGGGTAGTGAGTCTTGCATGGGCCTAGTCTTTCTGTGGGTTGTCTTGAATTTAAACATTATGGAGGGCATGGATGGATTGGGATTGTGCTGATTTTGCAGTGTTTTTCGATTTTTTTGTGCTCTATAACTGAACTGATGTTCCTCTGTCTTCCATTTTTTTAGGTGCACAAGACTCAAGAGAACCACCAGTGCCAGGAAGAAGTCCTGCAGCGGTGTGTGTGTGCAGCATAACGTCACGCGACGTCACGTCTGGCCTCAGACAACTCTACAATTCGTGCAACTGCGGCCTGCTGTCTGACCTGCTCTGAAGAAGATGGCCCCGCCCCCAAAGAAAGTTCTCCGTAGCTCCTCTAGCAAGAAAGTTGCTAGTAAGGAGCAGAAGAAGCAAGTTACCAAGGAGGCTGGTGTGCCACCCGCCACTTTTTTTGGGAGCAAAAAAAAAAGTACACCTGCAGCAGCAGGATCTGCTGGGGACCAAGCTGAGAGCAGCACCCCTGCTCCATTGGGTTCAGTGCCTCCACCACCACGCCAACTTAAGTCAAAGCCCTTGAGTGCTTCAGAGGCAGTCAGTGTACTTCTCCAATCACCATCGACCAGTGATGTTGGCTCATCGCAAGAAAGTAGCAGCAATGTCCCTGAATCAACACAGGTTGTTGTAACTCATCTGACAAGTGTTGAACAACCACAGCCGCAACAACAACACCATGTGCAAGTACACGCCCAAGTACATGTGGAAGGAGAGGCAGCAAAAGGAGATGCGCAAGCAAAGGTGCATGGAGGTTCACAAGTGCCCACAATAGTTGTTCCTCCCGAAGTAGGGGCACATTTGGAAATCGACAATGAAGCTGAGGTATCATTGGAAGCCACTCCTCCTGATGATCATTCATTGTCTTCCACATCCCTAGCAAGGAAAAGATCAAGGGGGGTGTCTACATCTTCTTCAAGCCCACCTCGTTCTGATGCAAGTGATCTGTCTTGGGAACCACAACTGCGGTCTGACAGTGAGGCACACCATGATCTGACACCGGTACCTAAGCGTAAAAGGAAGGTCGTCCAAAAACTCAAACCTATGGAGTGTGATGAGGCTCAACAAGAAGTGACAGATACTGCTGGTGATGAAGCCTCTCACGATGACGACGAGCCAGTCATCACAAAGGTCACTGCAGCCCCACCGGGCATGCAGCAAAGAGACATTTTGACCCTATCCCGAGAAGCTGCTGAGCGTGATGATGATGTCGGCGAGGAGGAGGCAATGGAAATGGAATCATTAGATTTGGAGTTAAGTAGTACACCAAAACCTACCGCTTCCATATTTCTTCGCAAGAAGGTACCCACCTCGTCCTCGACCTCAATTCGTGGTGGTGAAAGTGCAAAACGTACTGAAGTTCGGCAATCCACATCCTCCACTTCATCTGTCATTAGCAGCAGGACCACCACCACCAGTATCGCCGCCTCCTCCGGCCCCCGAAGACATTTCAAGTCTCCAGTTTGGGACTTCTTTAGTGTTTGCCCAAAAAAGGAAAACGTAGCCATTTGTAGCCTTTGTAAGCTTCGATTTAGTCGTGGTAAGCTTGGTTCTAACTATGGTACCGGAGGCCAGAGAGGTCATCTTGAGAGAAGGCACGCTGTCCAATGGTTTCCGCACCTAGAGGCGGTCAAGAAAGCCGGAATTGCACGTAATGAAAACGTTGATTTGTCATCTGCTGATGACGAGGAGGTAGAAGAAGACGATTCAAACACTTCACTTACACCCAGTTCCCATGTCAGCAGCACACCCCATGGGAGCCACACTAAGAGTGTGGGAGAGAGTGAGACATCAATGCGAGAAAGTTCATCAGCGAGCGTAACTGGGTCGAAGAGATCATCATCATCCCGTAAATCATTGGTCCAGGGCAACATTAAAAAGATGTTGTTTACAGAAGCGCAATATGAACGCAACCACCCAATGACCCGTCTGTATAACACTAAGCTGGCTAAAATGCTAGCTCTGGACCTTCTCCCTTTTTCTTTTGTAGAAGGGGTTGGTTTTCTAGAATTAGTGACAGCGCTCTGCCCTAAATGGAAGGTTCCTAGCCGGTTCTATTTTGCCCGAGTTGCGGTTCCAGCACTACATGAAGATGTTCTGAAGGTGATTGGGGCAGCTTTGCAGAAGAGTGCTGTTCACACTATACATCTGACAACAGACATGTGGACCAGTGGCGCAGGCGCTGATTACATGTGCATCACTGCACACTGGGTCTCTTTTTCAGGGGCTAAAGCAAAGCTAAACTCAGGTGTTGACACTAACATTGTTTTTAAAGGTGCTCGGAAACATGCAACACTAGCCATGTTTGGTTTGGAGAAACGTCACACAGCAGAAAACATTTTGGATGTCTTTAACACAAAGGTCCTTAACTGTCTGTCCCCACTAAAACGCAAGGTTGGTTATGTTTCCACGGACAATGGCTCCAATATAGTTAAGGCCATGAGGGACGGTTACTATTTCAGAGTGCCGTGTTTGGCGCACTGTATAAACCTGGTTGTCCAAAAATTCTTGGGTAATAAACGCAGTGCAGCGTACAGTGTATTGGAGAACTGCCGAAAAATTTGCAAGCATTTCAGGCATTCTTTTAAGGCCCGGAAGCAGCTGAGGAGCATGCTATATCAATGTCAAATGCCAGTGAAAGCACTCATCCAGGAGGTGGTAACACGTTGGAACTCAACCTTCTACATGCTTGAGCGTCTGTATGAGCAGTATACGCAACTCGATCAATATTTCTTGAAAGAGGGTATAGAGGAGCTGAGGATGGGTGGGCCGCAATGGAACATAGTTGAAAGCCTAACACGCATGCTTCGTCCTTTTGAGGTCTTCACGCGTGCAGTCAGCAAGGAGGACTCTAATTTGGGAAAAGCTATCCCATTGTTGTACATGCTGGAGGACCAACTGAAGGAGGTGTGTTCTGTGTTTGGAAAAGATGACAAAAAGAAAGACTCTTTGCTTCTGGCTGAGCAATTATTAGAGCTCCTACAAGGTGATGAACGTCTTAAAAAGATCCACTCAGAACAGCATTACATTTGTGCTACTATTCTGGATCCACGCTACAAAAAGGCGCTGGCAGGCAGAGCATTCTTTCCTTTTGGTGATGAAGATGTTACAAAGTACAAACGTTGGCTAGCCTTGCCAGCCAAGAAGTTTGAAACAGAACGGCTGGAAATTGAAGGAAATGGCAGTACATCAGCAGGCCATCCCCAGTCAAAACAATCCACTTCTGCACCTGTGGCTGTGGCACAAGTGACCTCTCAGCCGTTAAAGACACCGGCAACCGGATCATCTGCACGAAAGACAACAGAAACATTGGAGGCTGAAGAGGATTGGCTAGCTCTGCGTGGGTTTGGTTCTCAAAAGGTCAGAGGCACAGCAAGAGCTACGCAAAGTGGAGGAACCTTGGAGGAGGACCTTGAGTCGATGGTGAAGGACTATCTGAATGACTCCACAGAGGTCTATGTTAATTCTGACCCATTGGCGTATTGGCATGGGAAAAAAGAATTGTGGCCACAGCTCACCAACCTGGCTTTAAACTACTTGTCTTGCCCACTCGCAAGTGTGTCTTCTGAACGGGTTTTCAGTGCGGCTGGTGGGATTGTAACTCCCAAACGGAGCCGCCTCTCGCCCAAAAATGTGGAGAGGTTAACAATGATCAAGATGAATCAGCACCTCATACCACCAGATATAAGAGTACGAGAGAGCGTGCCGGATGAAGAGGAGGTGGCCAGCAACATAGATGAGGGAATTTCTACTCTGTCAGGTGGCACTGACCTCACCCTGGCTGAATTCGCAGAGTATGATGACGAAGCCTTATTCTTATTCCTGGACCGTGATACCGACTTCGAGCCCTGAAAATGAGACAACGAATCAATAACTTTCTTTTTCATCCTTATTCACTTTTATTCCTGTGTGTCTGTCTTTCTTTGTTGTGCACAGTTAATATAATTCAAACTTTAATCAGATAATCACAAAAACAAGCCCATCAGCAGAACTGTCTTCACTTGTTTGCTAATTTATTTGAAGGTGCCGCAGTCTGCATTCCTCAGGTTCACAAGTTCAGAAGAACATGCTCCTCTATCCTCCTCCTCCAGACTCCTATTTCCATCAAAGCAGAGGGCTGGTTTACGCCCAATGAAGAAAGACTCAGCACTTGTGGGGGTGTTGTTCTACCTCTTTGCAGGTGAGTTGACGGGTCTGGGGCCATTGCTGGGAAGCACTAAAAGTGGTTTGGACCAAATCCGAGGCGGAAAATTTTTTGTGTTTTTGATGACTTGCTTGCCTTTGAGGTGCTCTTAGGGGGGGTTCCGTCTGTTTGTGGGTGAGTTTCGTGGTCTGAGAGCATTGCTGGGACACTCTAATCTTGATTGCATTTGCTTTTCAGGAAATCCGTCGTGCCAACCCCGACTTATGGCCTAGCTACGCAGCGCGTTTGGACCGAAGGCCCAGAAATATTGCAAGTATGAGATTTTGCTTTTGGCCTGTTTGGGGGTGTTATGCTTCTTGGCGGGTGGGTTGCCGGGTCTTGGGGCATTCCTGGGAAGGTCTAATACCGGGTAGAAGTGGTTGGGACAAAATCCAGGCCGATTTTTTTTTGGGCTATTTCTGACATTTTGCTCTATGTAGCGTTTTCGGGGGCCTGTTTGGGGGGCTTCCTGGTGTTTGTGGGTGAGTTTCGTGGTCTGGGAGCACTGCTGGGACACTCTAATCTTGATTGCATTTGCTTTTCAGGAAATCCGTCGTGCCAACCCCGACTTATGGCCTAGCTACGCAGCGCGTTTGGACCGAAGGCCCAGAAATATTGCAAGTATGAGATTTTGCTTTTGGCCTGTTTGGGGGTGTTATGCTTCTTGGCGGGTGGGTTGCCGGGTCTTGGGGCATTCCTGGGAAGGTCTAATACCGGGTAGAAGTGGTTGGGACAAAATCCAGGCCGATTTTATTTTGGGCTATTTCTGACATTTTGCTCTATGTAGCGTTTTCGGGGGCCTGTTTGGGGGGCTTCCTGGTGTTTGTGGGTGAGTTTCGTGGTCTGGGAGCACTGCTGGGACACTCTAATCTTGATTGCATTTGCTTTTCAGGAAATCCGTCGTGCCAACCCCGACTTATGGCCTAGCTACGCAGCGCGTTTGGACCGAAGGCCCAGAAATATTGCAAGTATGAGATTTTGCTTTTGGCCTGTTTGGGGGTGTTATGCTTCTTGGCGGGTGGGTTGCCGGGTCTTGGGGCATTCCTGGGAAGGTCTAATACCGGGTAGAAGTGGTTGGGACAAAATCCAGGCCGATTTTTTTTTGGGCTATTTCTGACATTTTGCTCTATGTAGCGTTTTCGGGGGCCTGTTTGGGGGGCTTCCTGGTGTTTGTGGGTGAGTTTCGTGGTCTGGGAGCACTGCTGGGACACTCTAATCTTGATTGCATTTGCTTTTCAGGAAATCCGTCGTGCCAACCCCGACTTATGGCCTAGCTACGCAGCGCGTTTGGACCGAAGGCCCAGAAATATTGCAAGTATGAGATTTTGCTTTTGGCCTGTTTGGGGGTGTTATGCTTCTTGGCGGGTGGGTTGCCGGGTCTTGGGGCATTCCTGGGAAGGTCTAATACCGGGTAGAAGTGGTTGGGACAAAATCCAGGCCGATTTTTTTTTGGGCTATTTCTGACATTTTGCTCTATGTAGCGTTTTCGGGGGCCTGTTTGGGGGGCTTCCTGGTGTTTGTGGGTGAGTTTCGTGGTCTGGGAGCACTGCTGGGACACTCTAATCTTGATTGCATTTGCTTTTCAGGAAATCCGTCGTGCCAACCCCGACTTATGGCCTAGCTACGCAGCGCGTTTGGACCGAAGGCCCAGAAATATTGCAAGTATGAGATTTTGCTTTTGGCCTGTTTGGGGGTGTTATGCTTCTTGGCGGGTGGGTTGCCGGGTCTTGGGGCATTCCTGGGAAGGTCTAATACCGGGTAGAAGTGGTTGGGACAAAATCCAGGCCGATTTTTTTTTGGGCTATTTCTGACATTTTGCTCTATGTAGCGTTTTCGGGGGCCTGTTTGGGGGGCTTCCTGGTGTTTGTGGGTGAGTTTCGTGGTCTGGGAGCACTGCTGGGACACTCTAATCTTGATTGCATTTGCTTTTCAGGAAATCCGTCGTGCCAACCCCGACTTATGGCCTAGCTACGCAGCGCGTTTGGACCGAAGGCCCAGAAATATTGCAAGTATGAGATTTTGCTTTTGGCCTGTTTGGGGGTGTTATGCTTCTTGGCGGGTGGGTTGACGGGTCTTGGGGCATTCCTGGGAAGGTCTAATACCGGGTAGAAGTGGTTGGGACAAAATCCGCGCGGAAAAGCCTTTAGTTTTGGCACTTTTTGTAACTTAGGGTTCGTTAGGGTTAGCCCTAGCAGCAGGATTGCATGTGTTTCGGGGTGTTCTAGATTTTTCAAACTGAGTTCTGGGGTCTTAGAGCACTCGTGAGAATGTGTAATTTTGGTTGCAAGTCATTTGAAGAAAATCCATGGTGGGAAAGGGGGGATTTGGCATAGTTAAAGAAAGCCTTTGCCACTATTCTTAACTTAGGGTTCGTTAGGGTTAGCAGTATTTCTATTGCATGTGTTTGAGTGGGGGGGATTTCGAGTCTTGGAGCGATGCTGGCTATGGCTACTTTTGCTTGGTTGCTTGCAAGTGGTTTGAATGCAATCCACGGTGGGTAATGGGTAATTAGGGTACTTCGGCCTACTTTTACTTTCAAAGTAAGTTTTGTCACCAGTTTTCTGCTAGGCCTCGTTTTTTGAGATTTGATTGGGGGTCTTCTACATTTTTGCGACTGGCTTTAGTAAGGGTCTGGGTGGGAGCACTGCTAGGAAGATCTAATTTTGTTCTAAAACACAGTTTACAGTACACCTAGCTTGAGGGGCAAGATCCGCTACATTAATTTGCCCATACTTATTTATCCTTCAAAAGGTGACTCAGAGTACGCACTTTCAAAAACATTGTACTGTCTACTAGGAAAAACAAATTGTGACTTTTTGCACTCCACAGCCTACATACCTTATATTTATTTATCAGTGGTGTTGTAATATTATATCACTTCCTGTTTTTCGTTGAATAATTACAGGCCGGGTTTCAGTCTCTGCAATGGGGAAAAAAGGATGGAGTCAGGCTTCACAGTAGCGAGCCACAATTCAGCATCAGGCAGGCAGTGGACAGGGTGTCTTCTGGTGACCAACATCGGTGGACGAAGCGTCGGCTGCAATGGAGGAGTGCCGCTAATAGGAGGATTTTTTTTCTGCGGGCAACTTACTTACCACTTCCAACAGGACCACTACAACCACATAGATACAGTATCCCTTGCCTTTTTCTCTGACTGTGACTGCATTTCTTGGCTCTCTCTCGGCTTCTACATTGATCCCTTAACACATCACTTAGTCCACTCCACTATCTGCACCACACATAGTCATTTGTAAGTGCTCCTACGTAATTCGCAAGTCGCAGCACGCCCCAGGCCGTAGAGGACTGGGATGGCCCCAATGATGAAGCATGTCACCAAGGGGCAACCCTGGTGAGTGAGGGGACACCTAGAAAAAAAGCAATTTCTCCTTTTCTATCTACTATACCTTCTGTCAGGTTACGCAGCCCCTAAGCGCCTACCGTACTATGAAACTACATTTCCCATGAGTAGGCGGGAGACTTGCAGACTATTTAGTGAGACTATATGAGAGTACCCTTGTATGTTAGGACAGCACTTCACTGATGCCTGTCTTGTCTTCTGTTACAGGTATCCTTTCCCTGCTGACCCTACCTTTACCCATCCCACATTTTTTATTTTAGTTTGTTATTTTTCTCCCCCGCCTAATGCCTCGAACACCCTGTGTTTACACTTCTGGGTGTTGGTGACATTTGGAGGTGGAACCATATTTGCATCGACTGGATCACGGGGAGTAAACCTGACACCTTCCAGACCAACCCCATTGAGTGTTGTTGTGAATGGATTTATAGTGACCAGCAAGGCTCTCGGGTATCTGGCTACAGAGACCTTATGTTGAATATCGTTATCAATAATTCCACACAGGGCCTGTACTGTCGCATTCTTTCTTTCCACAGTTGTCGATGATATATTCTTACTCTGCTTGACAAAGAACCATTGCTAATGTGAAAGAACTTCAACCGAATTAGTAGTTATACTTTACCATTTGTTAGGCTACAATGTGACACTGCTCTACTGTACTTCTGTCACCTGCTATATTCTCAGTTGTACCGTTGAATTGCTCAGGAGGACAAACCAGATTTCATTTTCTTTTTTTTCATAGGCATGCAACTGCCACTGTGTCACACCACTAGTACCACCGCTATGAGGAAAGTTTATCCGACCAAGATTGCCAACGTTATTCGGTGTTTCCCGTGGAGCCAGCCCTGGGTCTAGCCCTACTTTCAAACACAAATTACAGGTAAGATAAGCGTTTGGTGGTTTGGGGGTATAATGGAGTATTAGTACGAGAGACGAGAGACTGAAGGTAGTACTACTAAAGTCCTAGGACTCTTGGATTCACTTCACTTAGTCTGTGAGAGGCACTTAGTGTTGAAAACATTTGGGCATTTACACTTAAAGGAAGAAAATGGAACTAAACTTTCAGGAAAACAGTCAACGTTAAACCCCCACCCACCAGGCAAGCAGTAAAAAACAGGTATGCTCAGATAAAGTTTGAAAAAGTATATTTATATCCCTAACAAAATAATCTCCCGCAAGACCCTCCCTAACCCCAACGATTGTCCTTCAAAAGTCCCCAAAAACCCAACTCCCAATTCCCACCCCCCAAAAGTCTCTAAAAAAGGGGCAAGGGACACTATGGGTGGATGCTGTTAACTTTTTGGGCCAGGGCATCATGCTCCTCGCGGAGCAAGGCGAGCTCCTGCTGAAGGCGGGACACCATCAGGGTAGTGCGGCGCAGGCGTGCCTTCACTGCCTTGCAGGTGCAAGGCCTGTGAGAGGCAGCTGTTGGCCTTGCTGCTCGGCGGTGGCGTTTGCCTTTGGCAGCCCGGCTCAGTCTCGGTGGACCACTGTGCTGGGTGGCAGCCCGTGGGGCCACGGAGGCCGATGCAGACGACGTTGTTGTAGTTGTCGACTGCACACTTTCCACGTCCTCCAGGGCCACCAGCCGCCGATATTCCGCAACAGTGGCCTCGATCCTCCGTTGCCGGGCCGCTCTAGCCAGCTCCTTCCTCCTTGTTCGTTTGGAAGGAGAACCTATATGAAGAAAGAAAGACATAGTCTGTAACCAATGCTCTTTAAGATTAACTCAATCATTCAGCAGAAATTTGTGCTGCAGTACAACTAGCAACTTGCAAGCGCATTACATAACTATTGAGGCCAGTATCTATCTAACCTCACACTTCTTCATCCTTGCTCTAACATTAGTGGGAGTTTAAGGAACAAATTCTACGAGCACTGTGGACTTCCATTGGAGTCGACTATGAAAGTACACCAGTCTTATTCTTCTTCTTATCTCTTGTTTTGGAAAATTGGTACGTTATTTTCTGCAAGCCGGCATAATGCCAGCGCAGTAAACTTGCACCCGAGAAAAAGAGACGCACGCCATGAGGAGTGACCTAGACTTGCGTTGCCGTTGCGTTACTGTACCCGTCCAGTACATGCAGGTGGTGAAGCTCTTACTTTTCTATTACGGGTGGCACTGAGAATACTCTGTTACAACTCAAGGGCTACTGCTTAATTAATTTAACTTTCACCCTACAGTGGAAATGAGTACTAGAAATGGAAAATTGAAGAAGATAAATAATCTGATTATCTATCACTTCACATGGGATGTTTTTGCTTATATATGGGATGACTTTAGGTGCTTTGCTTTTTATTGAGTGACCAGTGATACATCCACACATGAATGACTGAGTACTACTAAACTTATTAAGAGAGGTAGGGAGTGGCCACCATAATAACCGGATCTATGCAGTGCTTGCAATACAAACTACTGCTACTATTTATGGTAGTATTTGGACAAAATTAAAAGTTCTTTTCCTTGCCTTTCCTACACTGGAACGGACGTGCGGGTGCAGTGTTACATGCTCTTCAAAGTTACACTTAGTTCATCCACTGACCGTCTACTCTCTCTAGATCATGGGTACTCACAAACTTTCTCTCAGGGGCTACATTTACAGTGTAGTTTGGGGCCGAGGGCCGCACTGGTGGGGGCGGAGTCAGAGGGGGCGGGGCTAAAGCAAAACGATAACTTGTGACCATGAGGTTGCACACAGGTCCCTGCAGCAGATGCCCTCATCCACTGAGCCACCAGACCCAGCATTTACATACATCTCTCTCCCTCCTGCTCTCCCTCCTGCCCTCCCTCCATCTCTCTCTCCCTCCTGCCCTCCCTCTCCCTCCCCCTCTGTCATCTCACTGTGTGTGTGTCTATCTGTGTCAGCCTTCAGCCCGGGTTGAGACCGCTTCCTCAACGCGCACACACAGACAACAACACCAAAGTACTTAACAGGTCTTTAAAAGACCATTAACATATTATTGAGGCTTTGTTTGTTTTAGCGCCCCTGCTTCTCCACCCTGACAATCACTGCTTGCCCGGCCCCACAGAGCAGAGGCTTTGTTCTATTTCACCTCTTTGTGGCCTTGCATCTCCACTCTGCTCTGTGGGGGCCGGGGGAGCAGTGATTGTCAGAGTGGAGATGCAGGGGCGCTAACAGGTGAAATACAAAAAAGCCTCTGCTCTGTGGGGGCCGGGGGAGCAGTGATTGTCTGCAAGGTCTGCGCACCGCCAAGGAAGGCTTGCCGGGCCACCACCGGCCCGCGGGCCGTACTAGGAGTACCCCTGCTCTAGATACACATATGCTATCTAAGAGTCAGATAGTAGCATGATCCAGGTATATGGACACATACAGTTTCTGTGTCACCCACCCAGGCTGTTGTCCTTCCACCCATCATTGCTTCATCATTCACCCAGCCATGCATCTCATATTCTTGCCTTCCCAGCTAGTCTTCAATCTCAATAAGTAAGGAATATATAAGAGCTTACCTCTGGCCGCCACCACCACCGTCTCAACTCTCACAGCCGCCGCCGCCGCCTCCTCCCCTGAACAATCGGCCTCCGCCTCCGTGTCCAGCACCACCACCTCCACACTGGCCCCGCCACCAGATGTTCCACCTACAAAGTACATGTAACAATGTTAGAATAAAGCACTCACTAGTCACTAGTATTTGGTCTAGGAATGAAGACATGTGAAAACAATGTAATTTGTGACTGTCTACGTTAAAGTTAAAAAAAATGTCCCTTTTTCCAGGGAAGGTTGTCTTGCTGCACTTTTTGGCACAACTGATGAAGGCTGTTTTTTTAACACGCACCATTTTTCTCCACATAGACAGAAGATGGACTTCTAACTACAAGATCAAGTTGAAACCAGGTGAGAGCTCGGCTCGACCACAAGAAATGTCTTCAATTAATCGTCAGCACTAACCACTTTTCCATTATCAGTTAAACGTTTAGTTTTATTATGACTTCATTTTAATAAATGTGTTTACTTTTAATAAAGCTTTTAAACTTAAATACAATCTGTGTTTTTTGGTCCAGACTAGAGTGACTGAGCGAAAGGTTTTGCAATTTTTGCAAGCATGAGTCCAGATAGAACACTTCAAAAGACATTATGGACAATCCCAGAGGACTGCACTAAGTTGATAGAGCTATTGCTGACTAGAATCATGGGAGTTTCGCCAACCGTGCAATCTTAGTTAGCTACACAGACAGACTAATAAGAATAATCTAGTAATACCACAGGGAGTCATAGTAGAGGCAGGATAAGAATTTAGATACAGTCTACAAGAAGAGCAAAGACAATTTTGAAAAAAGTCAAATGAGGAACGCTAGGAAAAATAGGTACTAGTCTAAAATGAAAACTTACTGGGGCCAGCAGAGGAGCCCTCGCCTGCCCGATCCTGGCCCTGTTGAACAGCATCCGCCGCCTGCTGCTCCTGTGTCCTCCTCTCGCCCCTGGGGGGAGCTGACGTACAACATGAAAGAAAGAACAGAAAACATGGATGATTGTTGCTTGTCAATGTCAACCAAATCAAACATTTCAAAAGAAGAATAACAAAATATTTCCGCGAAATTATATTGATTATGGTTACTTTTCATTTATTTGCGGACCTGTGACTTCGAAAGTCACGTAACTCACTAAACAAAGTACTGAAACGTTCACCTAGGACTGGCAGTCCGCAGTCCGCAGGCAAGACGCAAAGTGACAGACAAACTCCATTGTGATTTCAGTCAGATCAGTGACAACACTAACAGTTGCCTGCTACATTACCAGTCATTTAAATAGTCAAACTATCAATCCACCGCCACTATTTTTCTTATTGTCAGGGTTACAAAGGAAGGGGCAGATTTAAGCCCTTGCGGCTCTTTTGCGCCGTTCTTGCGTGACTTTTGTGACGCAGCAGCTAAACAAAAAAGGTCGCCATGGTGCGGCGTATAATATTATAACAACGTGACGCATTTGGGAGATGCATCCCGTTATAAAGCCCTGCGCCATCAGGGGGCGTTCCGGCGCAAGGGAGGGCATTCCTGCGCTGGAACACATCCTAATAGTGGCTGAGGGAAATCTACAAAATATCAATCAGTCACCTTTAGGACAATGATGCGTCACACAAACCCTGCACCTGCTTGAAGCAGACGTACGGCTTGACCCAGCATTGGGGAGATAGGGTACCCCAGAGCATTGATGGAGCTGCGCCATCGTTGCGACGCAACTCCAGCAGTAAAGCTTCGGTGACGTTTTGGGCCCATGGTGCGCCGCATTGCAAATACGGCGCACCATGTTTGGTGGTGGTAGCGGGCCGCACAATTAATGGCGCATCCCTGCTACTTTGCAGGGATGCGACGGTAATTGCAATTCTGCCCCTTAGGGGCATACTTACTTACGCGTTCTGGCGCATCTCCAGAGATGCGCCAGATCATCATCAAATGCGTCACGCAAAACTACCCTTGCGACACGGCAGATGTGCCTCATTTACAATGCGGCGCGCCCTGGCGCAAGGGTAGGCACTTGCGTGACGCATCTCGTCACGTAAGAGCGGCGCATCGCTGGAGTCACGTCGCCAACGCAATGCAACTCCAGTAATGCTCAGGGCCACCCAATACTTAACATGCTGTGTCAGTCCTTTCGCCTGCTTCGAGCAGACATAAGGAATTGAATTGACGTAGCAGCGTCGCAGAAGTGCCTGCGTTAAATCTTGTACATTTCACGCAGGCAATTTTGCGAGGCGCACAGCCGCTGGACCGCCCACCCTGCGTACTAGGAACGCACCCATTGTGGTGCAGGCCCATGGCTTTATAACGTGACGCATCTCCCTAGATGCGTCATGCTGTAAATGACTCGCAGGGATGCGGCACGTTTACGCCGCTGTTGCGTCACGCAAGGCAACGTAAACGTGGCGCAAGGGGCTTGTAAATGTAATCTGCCCCCTAGTGTCTAGCATTACGCAGTTCTGTAAAGTACACTCATACATAATAGTTACTCAGGCCAATGAGACCACGAAATAGAAAACAAATAAGCATAGTAGCAACGCCACTGAGAAGGAGAGCAGTGCACCTGAAATGCACAGAAGATTTTGAAATATAATTTAACTACAATGTAATCGTCATCAGCGGCATTATTGGCTTGCTCCATGTAAAAAACAAATATTTGCAATACAACAACACAGAGCAGGAGAAAACATCATAGTAGTGAGTGATTAAATGGCTACTACTACTCACCAAGCCCGGGGATCTCCAAGCCGAGCTGGTCCAGCAGGTCGCGCTCGCGGTCCAGGAGGTCCGTCCAGCGATGGGTGACCTGGCTGTAGGTGCGCTGGACCCCGTAGAGGTGGGATATGGCCCAGCACACCTTCTCCCACCGCTTCCGGCGCTCCCGCATGTTGTAGCCGCCGGCCGCGATCCTGCCGCCTCCCGCGATGGTCCTGGGCAGGCGGCGCTGGACGAAGTAGACCAGCGCGCCCACTTCCTCCGGGCTGAATATCTCCCGTCGCGTCACCTGCTCCCCCCTCAATCTCCCGCATGCTGTCCTGCCACTGGGTCCAGCACTACTCCCCGCCGCCGCTGCGGCCCTCAAGTGCCTGGGCAGCTTCACGGCGCCTGGCTTGACCATGGTCTGGGCAGGTAAGGTAGGAAGAAGTAGAAAATTAAGAAAGAATAGGATAGGGAAGAAGAAAAGAAAAGAGTTTAAAAAAGTAGTTTAAAAGTAAAGAAAAATAGCAGAAAAGACAAAAATATACAGCTAGGAAAAGAGAGGGATAGATAAGAAGCAAAATCGTAAAAAAAAAACTGAAAACAAGCAAAGGATGGCAAAGATACCAAGAGGATTAAACACCATGCCCAGACACAGGAAATGAATGAAAAACAAGATGGCCGGCGCCCGTTCACGAGCGCGAAAGTAAGTTCGCGCGAGATTTTCCTCGCGATCTCGTGCGAACCTCTAGATTTCCCGCGCGATCTCGTGCGAACCTCTACTCGCAATGCGCTTACTGCGCGAGATTATACATAGCGGGCGGAAACGGAAATACGTCACGCAAACAAAATGGCCGCGCCCGTACTCGACCTTGGGGTAAATTCGCGTGTTGCGCTGCAAGCGGCTCGCGAATACTGCAAAAAAACTCGCGAAACAACAAGCCGCAAAAAAATAAAATGCTCATTCGCACGAATTGGCGGCTTCCGCGGTCGGTTTCGCACGACGCCGCGCCCCGCGAATAGCGCGAAAAAAACCGAAAAACGATTTCAGCAAAAGCAAAAGCAATGAGCAGGTGCAAAAGGTCAACCTCATGATTTGTAACGATTCTTTGTAGTGCTTCCTGAGGGGGCCCTCCAGAATTCGGTTGCCTGCTTGCAACTATTGTGTGACCCTGCTCTGACCTTAACGGTATGCCACAAAGGTCCTGATTTACAGCTAAAGGAGCAGACAAGCAGGTGCCAGGCTGGAACTTTAAATTCTTTCAGTGACACATTAATTAGCCCCTAATTCATTATTGTCAGTTGGGGCAGGGCAGGTGTTGTAACTAATTTTGCAACAATGAAAGCACTTAGCAAGTGCAAAAGATCACTAATCAGGGCGCACTAAGGAAGCAGGTGCCAGCTAAAAAAATATTCTGTGACACATTAATCAGCCCCAAATTAATTCAGGTCACTTGAGGCAGGGAAGGTGTGCTTTGCTTTGCCGAAAATAATGTACACTGGACAACCAGAGGGTGTGGTGATGAAACAGAGGGTGGCATGGGTGGGCCAGAGGGTGGCATGAGTAGTCAGAGAGTGGCAGTGGTGACAGAGAGTGGCAGTGATGAAGAAGAGTGTCCCAAACAGGCTGGACATGTAGAAACAACAAGTTCGCAAAACTTGCGACCCGACAGGTAAGTTCGCAAATTGCGAAATTGTAAAAACCCTCGCGAACTGGCAGAAACACGGGCGAACACAAAAAAAAAAAAAAATCCGCAAATTCGGGGGAATTCGCGGATTTTGCGGATTGCGAATCCGCAAATCCGCAAAATTCGCGAACGCGAGATCCGCAAAATTCGCCCATGCTTAGCTGCTAGCCCATTTAGCCTTGCTTGTCTCCTCACAGCTGCTGGCCAGTTGAGAATAACTGAGTATTACCGAGGCACTAAGAATTCCGCTAGCATTGAGGCCTGGAATATAGTACAGCACACAGGATTATAGTTCTATGTCAAGTTCTCTGTGCGTTGACTTACTACCTGCTCTGCTGCCAGTGGCTACTGAAGTTAGCTTGGTGACTGCAGCCTCATCTAGGTGGAGACAAACACACATGTGAAGGCTATGGTATTACTAAACAGCTGGAAGCCACTCTGGGTGGTCTTCAACTCAAACATAGTGGGTATTAATCAGGTTTCAAATCAGAACATATACGTGGAACCTGGGAAACATATTGAGGAAAGACTGTTCTCAGGACTGAACACCACATATCTACCCCATTCTTAGCACACATATACATTTACAGATGGTCAAGTAGGGAATCACAAACACAAAGGCAGATGCTATGTTGATTAAGGAGAGGTGGAGGACACTGGAGACTTGGTGAGTAGCAAAGTTGTCGCACATGAATGGAAACAGACCACAGAAGAAAAAATGTGCCAGACCCATTTTTGTCACTGATAATGTGCAAAGTGTTCCGTTGTGTGTATGTGTGTAAATGGAGTGGGTGTGTGATGTGTGGTGTTCTTTATGTTGCCTTCTCCTGCCAGTCTTTGGCCCATGTTTACTAAGTCTTGTGAAACATTATTGTTCATTTATTTCCATATATATTTAAGGGGTTTGAGTGGCCTTTAAGACCACTCAGGCACGTACGTGTTGCCAGTGGAGCACCTTCAAGGGAAGGACGGTCAAGAAACAAAAACTATTTCCTTATCCACGGATCCATGAAAATGGCTTGTATAGGCACATAGTAATATTAATTAATAGAATGAATGTTATTATATGTCAGAATGCTTTGGATAGTACAGAGAGATGCCTTTCAGCACGAGTATCCATTTAAGAGAATGTAAATGCTGCTTAGCTCCATAATAACTACGATACACTACACATCCACAGAGGATATGAAGGTGAAGCCTTGAATACGATTTAAATAGATATGGAACAGGTAAGGTGTGCCCATGATAGGCCCATCTTTAGGCACCTAATTGGACAGAGGTGCAGTTGACGGATCTCAGAGAGGCTAGGATGACCAAAATGTCTTCATCGTTGGCTGAATGGAAGAGATGGGTCTTGCAGACTCTAGGGTGTTTAGGAAGTCATTTTCAAGTCATAGGTGTGCACGCAGGTTGTCCCACAGTGAAGCTCTTGTACATGGAGATCCTTTCCATCTGTTTATCGAGTGACAAAAATGAAGTTGTTTGCTGAGCCCAGGCTGGTATTGCTGGGAGAAGGTAAAAATATATCCAGGTAAATGGCTGCCTGAAGCCCAGTGGACTGGGCATAGAGTTCTGAACTGCTATTTCTCCATGAGCAGTAGCTAATGTAGTCTTTCAGGCAAAAGTGATATGGCTCCAGTGTGTCAAGCTGAACGTGACCCAGGCTGTCCGAGATTGAGAGTCTTGGAGTTTAGCATGATCCTCTTAAGACCTCAATAGACATACAGAAGTAATTCTGAGAGTAAGAGAATAACGTTTGAGTGATAAAGACAGTATTGTTCGGCAGTTTATCACATACACACATGAAGTAGTGATGAGCCTTGGCAATACATTCTCAAGGGTATATACCTAAGGGCAAAATGATGTAAACCAAGGGCCCAATTACGACGCGCTTAGGAAAGCATTCCCACCGAATCGGTTTGGGAATGGTTTTCGATCACCTCGGATCGGGAGAGTCCTATTGACCGATTATGATGCATCCGGATGCTTCGAGATACGATTGAGTCAGACTCCATTGACTTCAATCGGAGCCTATGCTCCAACCAAATGCGTAGGCTCCCATTGAAGAAAAGGGTGGCTGGGGAAAATCGGGCTCCCTGTGAAGGGCACCCCTTGGTGCCTGCCACACTGTGCATGGCTGGTAAGGGGGGACCTCACAGGCCTGAATGGGTCCCCAACGTCTGATTCCGACTGCCGATTCGAGTCGGGTGGCACGATTCGGAATGGCTGTCTGAATCCAGCATTGTAATCGGTCGTTTGGAAACATGGCCCATAGAGACGTACAATTCTGCTCTGTACGGCTCAGTCATTCCAAATTCCGTAATGGTTGGATTGGGATATTCCAAATGCTAACTCGCATCATAATCGGTCGGATGCAAAGCTTTTTGATTCGAGGCCCATTATGATGCAGTTGGAAGGCCTCCTAACGGCATTTGCTCCCCCCAAATTGGATTGGGAACATGTCTTTCCAACTGAGGGCCGGATTCTGATGTGGTTAGTAGGGCCCCCTAATTGCATTTGATCCTTCCAAATCGGATTGGGAACGTGTCTTTCCGACCGACTCAGAAAGGTTTCCGACCAACCGAGTATCATGCCAGTTAGGCAGTTAGGAATATCCCAATCCCAACCCTACGGCATTTGGAATGACCGAGCCGTGCAGAGCATAATCGTACGTCTCTACGGGCCGTGTTTCTGAACAACTGAGTATGATGCTGGATTTGGACGCCTTTCTGAATTGTGCCCTCCGACTCAAATCAGCAGTCGGTATCAGATTTTGGGGGCCTGTAGTGGGCCCTCTGCACCCAGAACCTTCCCAATCAGGCCTGTGGGTGAGCCCATGGGTCCCCCCTTACCTGCCATGCACAGTGCGGCAGGCATCAGGGGGTGCCCGCCACAGGGTTCCCAGTTTTCCCCAGACACCCCTTTCTTCAATGGGAGCCTATGCATTCGGTCAGAACAAAGGTTCCAATTGAAGTCAATGAGAGTCCAACCAAATTGTATCTGGAATCATCCGGATGCATCGTACTCGTTCGGTTGGACTCTCCCGATCCGATAGGAAACCATTCCCAAACTCATTAAGTCAGGAAGCTTTCCAAACCACATCAGAGGGGCAGATTATGATCTTGTTAGGAAGGCCTCCTGACGGGTACCAGAACGCGCGAATCTGATTCAGTGACTATGTTTCCAACCGAGTCGTCATCCGCTCTGAATGACCAAGTACGATGCGAAGATCTCATCCGCGTCAACCAAATCGTTTCCTGGAACCCAATCCTGTCCGACCGACTCGTTCATAGACGAATCAACCTGCACAATGGAGCCCGATTCCGACCGAGCGAGTACAATGCACGATTCGGTCAGCTGTATCGTCTCGGTCTCAGCGAGACGAAACAGCTGTTGGAATCAGATTTCGGGGGGCCGTAGCAGGCCCCCCATCATCCGGAGCATTTTGAATCAGTCACAAGGATGCCCATTGGTCCCCCGATCCATGCATGCACAGTGTGGCGGGTAACATGGGGTGCCCGCCACAGGGTGTACGCTTTTTCACACCCACCCCTTTTTGCTATGCGAGCCTGTGTACGCATCACGAAACAGGCTCCAAAAGAGCTCAATTAGAGCCCAAGACCGTATGGAGGGCTTTTCTAGCGAGATAGTAATCTGGCCCAGAATCAAGCCCTATATCAGAAAGGTTTCTGACCGATTGATTACGATGCTAGTTAGGTGTTAGGAATATCCCAATCCAAGCCCGACGGCATTTGGAATGACTGAGCCGTATAGAGCAGAATTGTACTTCTGTATGGGCTGCGATTCCAAGTGACTAATTACGATGCTGGATTCAGACAGCCTTTCTGAATAGTGCCATCTGACTCGAATCTGAAACCTTTATTATTTAAGAAGCTAGTTCTTTAAGGCAATGATCAAACACATTCCTTTTGATTTGATCTGGTGGTTTATTTGACCTTTTTATTTATAGATATTCATATGTTTTTTTCAAGAAGTTCGATGTGAAAAAGAAAAAACACTTATTCATTCCAGAGTCATATACAATAACAAATAAAACATTTGACAATTACAAAAGACATCATAGACACCTAACATTAACAATGTGACATCACTATATAACACAAATAACATGCGTTTCTTACACCATTTCATAATTTGCCAAATTGGTAACCCTTGAAGCTGCTAGTTCATCACACTCAAGGGAAAGTTTAGACACAGGAAACACACTTGTACATACGACAGGGGATGATTATCATTACATTGCCCTCAGTGAGAATGCCTATTGATTCACAGTTCCTCAGTGTGATTGAATGCTAACGCGTTTCGAGTCCAGGCGAAAGGTACGGGGGCTCTCATCAGGGATTCTAATTATGAATACTGGTGTGGTCTAAAAAAAGATGCAAACAAATATTTCATTAATTGCTGAACTTTCGGTACTCCCACCAAACTGTCAGTTCTGTACTTCTACAACATATATTTACACAGACACAATTACCTGATGGAAGATATTGTCACCATTGGTAATTTTCTCAATAAGTCGTGAAGGGGCGTTAGGTAAATCCTATTTGAAAGAAAGACACCATCAATAACCAAAAGTCTGTATAAGTGACTTAAATGTGGCTCAGTGTCGCTTTGAAGAGCGTACCTGAAAAGATACAGTGTTACTCCTACTTGTGTCATTTACGGGTCAATTAAAGGAACT
Organism: Lissotriton vulgaris; assembly: GCF_964263255.1. Taxonomy (NCBI): domain Eukaryota; kingdom Metazoa; phylum Chordata; class Amphibia; order Caudata; family Salamandridae; genus Lissotriton; species Lissotriton vulgaris. The sequence continues at coordinate 915,749,669 of NC_141695.1, forward strand.
GCCAGACCGCTTCAGATATTATCTGAATGTTTGAAACAACCAAAATTATGATGTGCCTCTCTTTTGCAAGCCACAATGCTATAACTATTTAGAATGCACAAGATAAAAGTTAATTAAATGCGTACCTGCAACGGAGGGAATCTCACGAAGCAGAATCGTTTCAGATATGTTATTCAAATCTAACATTTTCATGCGTGCCTGCAATTGCCGATTGTGATTACCCCAAAATCGAATAAAAATCGCAGAATCAGACGTTTTCCATGTTGAAATTGCGATCTCGCAATTACTGAAATCGCAAATTGCGATCTCGCTAATTGCGAGATTGCAAAAACGGGAGGTCGCATTTCGAGCACAGTGATGACATCACAACCAGGAAGCAGGCAGTTCCCACCCTCATTCTGCATACTGAGCCTGAAGTGGAAGCAGCACTGTCCAGAGCTCCACTCCAGACCACCTCCAGCTCAAAATCAGGAGACACCCCACTGCAGAAAATGTCCCAGGAAGCAGCAGGGGGCAGTTCCTCAGGAAGGAAACGAAAAATAACGTTTTCTGAGCAAGAATTGGAATACCTCATTGAGGGAGTGAGCAAAGACCACGACCGGCTCTTTGGGAAGGACTCAAGGAGGGTTCCTGAGGCGGACAAAAGAAGGATTTGGCTGCGCATCCGCGCCAAAGTAAATTCCGTGGTAGTGACCCAGCACTCCATAGATGATTTCAAGAAGAGGTGGTACGACCTCAGAGGGCGTGCCAAGGAGAGGATTGCAGAGAGGCTGGGGGAGCGTGTTGCAACAGGAGGAGGAGAGCTCGCAGTACCACCCAACACCCCACTGGAGGACTTTGTGGAGGACACCCTGAATCCTGAGGCATGCGTGGGGGTGACCCGGCTGGACACCTCCCGACCTACCCAAGAATCCCAAGGTAAGTGCCATGCGACTGCGACCCTGTCCCCTAACAATGGCCATGACCCCAGAGCTACCCATTAGAAACCCCAGTCATGCAGTCCATGCACACCAGAAAAGCCCTATTGCATTGTGGGACATGTAGTCTGACTACAATTTCCATCTAGCCCCATACAGCCAGACCTGTCCAGTGAGAGTCAATCCTGTCTCTAGCCTACATGCATGAAGCAACCTTACATTTGCAAGATACATGTCATTAATCAACGTCCACTTTACATCACAGGTGGCGCTGAAGAACCCAGCACTGATAGTGAGGCCCTGCATATAGATGACAATCCTGAGGACACCGAGGGAGACATCCATCCTGCCCCTCAACCAGGGCCTTCAGGGCAAACAGCAGCACCATCAGTAGTACCACCACCTGCCCCTGTGGACAGGTCCAGCTCAGCAACAACAGGCGCGCAGCAACCCCACTGTGTGACATCCATGCCAGTGGCACTTCCAACAAATGCTGCAGCACGGAAAAAAACACGGTGCACAGCCACTGTGAGAACACAGTGCAGTGGACTGGTGAGGGAGGCGCGCAACACAACACCACGTGCAGGCAGGGGGGTGAATGTGCGGGTACCTGGCCTGTCAATAGAGCACAATATGCTCCGCATACACCAGAAGCAGGCCCGTCATCTTGCAGCCATTCACCTGCAGCTGCACAAGACTGCAAGCAATGTGGGACAGCTGTCTGACAGAATGGAGAGATGACCGCTGCAGTAGAGGCAAACTCCAAGGCCATGTTGACCCAGCGGGACGTCAACCGGCGGCGCCACCGCCAGCTGCTGACCCCCTGTCTGCGTACACGCGCTCTAACCACATCATTGGGAATGCCACCTCCCAACTCTCACGACGCTCGTTGTCCATGCAAATTCAAATGGTGCAATGCTGCCAGGATGTCGCTAGGGCACTGGAGCAAGTCACCACTGCAGTGCAGGGCCTGCAGTCGACTGGCCATGGCCAGACCGGTGTGGGGGATGACACAAGTGAGGCCAATTCAAGCCACAGCAGCCAATCGTTGCCACTAGTGACAGTACCCCGCCGCAGCACCAGGCCCACTGCTGCTTCATGGGCAAATGCTGAGGAAGAGGTGGAGAGGCAACTTGGAGCGTCCGCCCGGAGGCGCCATCGACAATTCATTTTGTACCATGCAGGGTCATGCTGATGACACAAGCATGCCCTCCTCACATACATGGGGTTGTATGACTCAATACGGCTCTCATGTCACTGTAAGAAACAATGCCACATTATTGTGAAGAAAACAATAATATGACTCATGTCATTTATTCAATTGTCATGCATGAGTGAAGTGTCGGGTGAGGGGAGTGGGTGCACTAGAAATAGTTAATTGTGATGTGGTTGCAACGCCTGTGTCCTTCAGCAGGATTCTCCCCGCATGCATGATGCACATGTGCAGGTTGGCGGTTGTCCCCTTCCGACTCACTGCCAGAGATCTCTACAGGTATCCTGCACTTGGTAGCAATGTTGTGGAGTATTGCACACACAGCCACGACGCAGCAGCAGACCTCAGGCTCGTATTTGCGAAGTATGCAGAATCGGCTCTTCAGAAGGCCAAATGTCCTCTCAATGCAATTTTTTGTGCGTATGTGTGCAGCATTATAATGCCGTTGATGTGGTGTGGCATTGTTGAGGTATGGGGTGAGGAGGTACTCACGGAGACCATAGGCACTGTCACCTGAATGTAAATCGACCTGAATGAAAGGAGCAGAGCCTGTTATGCGCAGATACATGGTCACAATGTAGGATTTGGTGGCATGTGTACTTACCTAGTAGGTGTCCTTCGCCAAAGTCTCCCCTGGCCTGTCGTGTGTGCGGATGTACGACATTACAACGCATGCTTTTACATCGCATGCTTTTACAACGCGGGTTTTACAACGCATACCATTACAACGCTTAGTGCTTTGGGGCGCTGGATAGTGAATAGTTTAATTTACTTAATTTGTTGGACAGTAAATTAAACCTATTCCCTATCCTAGAGCGCCCCCCACGCAATGCGTTGTAATGGTTTGCGTTGTAAAAGTTGCGTCGTAAAGGCACTGCTTTGTAAAAGTTGCATTGTAAGTGATGTTTCCCCACATGTACATGCCGCTGTGCTGGAATATGAAGGAGTCATGTGTGCTCCCCGGGTATTGTGCCACTATGTCCGTGATGATTGTCTTAGCGTTGCACACCATCTGGATATTCAGGGAGTGGTAGGACTTGCAGTTCCGGTACATGTATTCTGTTTGTACAGGTGGGCAGATGTGGATGTGGGTACAGTCAATGCATCCTATTACATGTGGGAATTGCGCAATGTTGTAAAACTGAAGCTTGGTTTGATTAAAGTCCTGTTGGGTGGTCGGGAATGTGATGTAATGGTGTAGCCGGGTCAGCATTGCCTCCAGGAAACTTCTTTGGCAGCGGGACATGGTGCTCTGGGAGATCCCGCCTGCAACGGCAACTACCCCCTGGAAGCTTCTGGAGGCCAGGAGGAGCAGGCTGCACAAAACCTGGACATGGGTGGGCACAGCATTGGTCCTCCTTGTTGGGTGCTGCATCAGGGGGTCTAGGACACGGATCAGCTTAGTGATCATTGCCCCATTCAGGCGGTACTTGGAGTAGATTTGCTCTGCAGTTTGGCCCAGAAGGGTGATCCGCTGGTGGTATATTCGCTCCTGGATTCTGCGTTTGTTCCTTGCTGCAGCCTGGAGCCTTCGCCGCCTGACCACCATGTAGAGTCCTGGCATTGTGAGAGTCCTCATGCTCCTACTGTGTCTCCTTAAGTGTGTTTGGTCAGTCCTGCACCTGTGGCTAGTTATTTTTTTATTTCTTCATGGTTACCACCTGATTTGGGTTCTCCTTAAATTGCGCATCGCAAATAGCGATTTTTCGGATTTTTCGCAATTTGCGATTTTTTATGAATTGCATTAGCGATATTTAGCGAGTTTGCAAAATATTTTGCATAATCCATGGATTCTCACTACATCCGATTCGCTATAGGGGTTTCTCCGGGATTCTGCTAATTATTTTGCGATTTCGCAAAACTGATTTTGCGAATTTGCAATTTTGTACTTTTTTCAATCATGAATTGCTTTTCTTTGGATTGTGATCGTAATAGCTCATTCGAAGCTATTGCGATCGCAATTTTGGATGATGAATCTGGCTGATTATGTTTTTGATAATTCTGTCATGCCATTCGGCCCAGTGACAGTGCTGTTGTATTTTAGAATAAGATAGGCTTCTTTTTGCAATAATGCACTGTCAATATCAATCAATCATTTTGTTGTGTTTAGGACTGATAACACTGTCCACTTCAACTCTTTTATGCTGTGTGATTTCTCAATAAAGTGCTCAACCTTAGGTGCGACTACAATCTTCTTTTTAATTCTGGATCAATGTTGAATCATCTGCTGACTTGTCTTGCCTATGCATGAACACACGTTGGCGTATACGACGTTTTAAGTTTTACAATTCGTAAACTCTGTACATCTCCACTTGATGGCATTGAGAATAAATTCCGTGCCTTCAATTGCGGAATCGCATGCAGCACAATTGCCATATCTGTGGTGGCCTTCAACAGGTTTTAATTGCCAATGAGTTCGTAGGTTACTCCTTGGTTGTGTGGGAAAAATGTCAGCCCTTATAATTTGTTGTCCAATGCTTTGGTTTTTCTTCATGGCAAATAATGGCTTCTGGAAAGGAGATTCTAAGTCCTGCAACAAATGCTAATTTTCAGGACCGAATGTAGAAACGCACACCAGTCTCTCTAATGGTGGTTTTACTTTAGTTTGGAAAAGTTCTTTATGGGTTGTGTACCACTTTTTGTAGCAGGTTTTAACAGTTTCTTATGGTATTCTCTCTTGCCCATTTGTTCACAGAAAATTGCTGCATGCTGTTTGAAATCAGTTTTTCTGGAGCAATTTCTTCGTATCTGCAGTAATTGGCCTTGAAGAAGGTTTTCTTGGATGGGCACTCTTATGGTGCAAAATGGTGTTTATGTCAGTGGATTTTCAATGTAACAAGGTTTTCAACTTGTTCTCATAAGGGAATACTCCCACATCTAAAAAAGCAAGGCTTGTTTTGCTTTAATTAAGACAGAATTTAATGTCCTCATGTCACGTGTTTAGCCAACCATGGAAGGTCAACCAATTCTTCTTGAGAGCCTTGCCAGAGGCACCAAATGTCGTCTTTTAGCATCTCTGTTGCACCGAACATAGCTTTAGCTGGAATTCTTATTTGTAGACCCCACTAGTTCCCCACCCCATCATCTATCAGAACTCTATAACGTAGCTTCTGACCTGTCGCTTAACCATCCACATTTTATGATCCTTGGCAATATTAACTTGCATGTGGATGACAGTCACTGCATTAAAGCGGGCCAGTTTCTTGAAACTCTTGAAGGCCTTAATTTGAGTCAGCGAGTTAGCGACCACACCCATCGGGCTTGCCATACGCTAGACCTACTATTCACTAAGAATCCTAACCTGACCACAGCACCGTCTATACCTCTTACATGGTCAGACCATTTCTTAATCCCGTTTATCTGGCTATACCCTCTCGTTTGACAAACTCTTCTATGGCACTGGATTATAGTAGAACATGGTTTAAAATTACTTTTTACACCATGGCCCCTGAACTCTCCTGCACCCCTCTGCAGCTGGATGGTGATTCGGAACTAGATGTGTCTAACTTTAATAGCTGGCACTCCTCAGCCCTTGATACCGTTGTCCCTCTGCAATCCATTGTCTCCTCTAGACAAAAAACATCAGCCCCCTGGTTTACCCTGGTTTTGTGTGCCAAAAAAAAGGAGGCATAAGAAACCTGAGAGGAACTAGAGATTATTTTATAATCCAGAGGCTAAACTAATCTATAAAGCAGCCATTAAGAGTTTCCACAAACGTAAGTGCTTGACAATGAGGAGTATTTTATTAATAAAGTCAACACTGCCAGTAACTTTTCAAACCCCCTTTTTAAAATATTGAAAGACTTCTGATTTATCAAGCATGATTCCCCCACCCAGGATCTCTGTAATGGGCTATCTGATTTCTTTCATGATAAAATTTGAGACATATAGTCAAATTTTGTCCCCACCTCCTATATCCCAGTCCAAGACACCGTGGTAGCTAATAGTGATGCATTCACGTCCTTTCACTCGATCCCCATTGATATATCACTCCAAAAACTTCTCGCTTATAAATCAGGCTCTCCAAAGCATCCCTGCCCAGCACAATTATTTAGCTCTTTATCCCCCTTATCATTTCTCCTTTGAATTTGATCTGGAACTCTTCCCTGCGCTCTGGGATTTTCCCTTCGACCTGGAAACAGGCCATGTCCTAAAGAAATCGGATGCTGATCCTTCTGCTTTTTAAAATTACCGCCCTATTTCTCGCCAAAGTCCTGGAAAAAGTAGTTCAGGAGCAACCATCTAGCTATCTTGAGCCCCGTAATTTTTTCCATGACTCGCAGTCTGGGTTTATGCCAGGTTATAGCACTGAGACTGCCCTTCTTGAGGACTCTGAGACCATTCGCAAATGCGTGGATGCAGGCGAAGCAGCAATATTCAATCAATCAATCAATCAGAGCATTTATAGAGTGCACTACTCACCCGTGAGGGTCTCAAGGCGCTAGGGGGGGTGGGGTGCTGATACTGTTCGAACAGCCAGGTCTTGAGTAACCTCCTGAAAGTAAGTAGGTCCTGGGTCTGCCGCAGGAGGATTGGGGAGGGTGTTCCTGGTTTTTGCAGCGAGGTAAGAGAATGATCAACCGCCAGTGGTTGCTGTTCGGATGCGGGGGACGGTAGCAAGTGCGAGGTTGGCTGAGCGGAGTTGGCAGTTCGGGGTGCAGAAGGTGAGTCGTCTGTTGAGGTATACCGGTCCGGTGTTGTGGAGTGCCTTGTGTGCGTGGGTGAGGAGCTTGAAGGTGATCCTTTTGTTGACAGGGAGTCGGTGGAGGTTTCGTAGGTGGGGGTGATGTGGCTGTGTCGAGGGATGTCGAGGATCAGGCATGCAGAGGCGTTCTGTATGTGTTGTAGTCATTTCAGGAGTTTGGTTGAGGTTCCTGAGTAGAGGGCATTTCCGTAGTCCAGTCTGCTGCTGACAAAGGCCTGGGTATTAGAGCTTCTCGACCTGTCCGCGGCATTCAACACGGTCTCCTATGCTATCTTGCTTGAGAGACTTTACAGTCTTGAGATTCAGAGCACCCCTCTGTCCTGGATTTGATCCTTCCCAAGTGGCCTCACTCAACAAGTCTCCCTTCAGCCATTTGTTTCAGAGGAGAAACCCCTGAGTTGTGGAGTCCCTCAGGGCTCTGCGCTAAGCCCACTATTTTTTTATGCATATCTCTCTCCTCTGGCCACACTGATAGAATCTTGCGGAGTCAGAGTGATCTCCTATGCTGACGACACAAAATTGGTGTTTTCATTTAAAGATCTTTCTGAAGCAGTTCAGACGCTAGCTGTGTAACATCTCCACCTGGATGTCATTAAACACGCTTAGGCTCAACTCAGAAAAATCTGAGGTGTTGTTTTTAATACAAAAAAAGAACCCTCAGCTACTTCTATGGTAGCCATCTGAGTTGAATCCCCCTCCAGAACCTGTGGACTCATGCCAGGAATCTTGGATTCCGGTTTGACAATGAGTATCCTGCAAATCTCAAATAAACTAGGTTTCCTTGGCTTGTTTTGGTAAATTGCAGATGCTCTGTGAAATTCTCCCTTTTCTCCCTCGGGAGTCCCGCTGAACCATTATTCATGCCCAGATCACCTCACATCTAAACTATGCAAATAGTCAGTATGCAGGCGCTCCAGCCTACCTAATCAAACGCCTGCAGATTGTTCAGAATGCGACTGCAAGGCTGATTTGTAACATCTCATATCGCCACTTGATCTCTCCCCACCTGAAGAAGCTTCACTGGTTTCCAGTGATTAAACGTATCCAGTTTCAGTTGCTGGTTTTGGCTTTTAGAGCAATTTCGGGTCGGGGTCCAGCCTACCTTAGAGTTCGATTTAAGTATTCTCAGTCTAACCGCTCACTTAGATCGAACCATCGCCGCCTCTTCATGACTCTCTGTTTCCGCTGTTCCAAATGGATGGCAGAGCTTTTGCTGTGATTATTGCCAAAACCTGGAATAGCCTACCACTGTCCCTGTGTATGGCTGAATCTGAAACTATTTTCCGACGTGTTCTGAAGAACTGGCTTTTTTTCCGACATTTAGCCCTTTATTGGTACCTGAAACTGTCGCCTGTCTTAGCGCTGGGACACTCCCGTCGGGGGTAGCTGAGCTCTTTATAAGTTTCAAAATAATAATAAATAATAATAATAATAATGACATAGCATAGCCATTGTAAGATTTTTTCTTTAAAGGGGTTGTTGTTAAAAATAATTTTTTCTTCATACTTAACCATGTAGAGGACTGCCATTTCTGGGGAAAAGGGATAACCCATGGCGGTCCCCTTGAACTGTATGTAGAACTGATCTACAAACTTAAAATAATTTTTCTTAAGTGCAACCTCAGCAAGTTGTACAATAAATGTTGTGGGCCCCCTATGTGGACGCGCTCTGCTCTCCAGATAAAGTTCAATCACTTTTAGTGCCTCATCTTGAGGTGTCTGCGTATATAGGGAGGTTACATCAAAAGACGCCATCATTTGCGTTTGACCATCAAACTCATGGCCTTCCACTCTGGTGATAAAATCAGTGGTGTCTCTCAGATACAATGGCACATCTGCCAACAAGGGCTCAGGAAAAAATCAAAACATTTTGAGATTGGCTCTAACAGGGAATCACTGCCCGACACAATTGGTCTCCCTGGTGGATCATTGAGTCTTTTGTGAATCTTGGGCAAAAAATTAATTCTCGGGATCCTTTGGAACCGTTTTGTCAAAATTCTTTCGGTCCCAAGAAGCCTTCTTCAAGACCAGAATTTAATGTCCCCGCTATCAATTCTTGTGTTGATCTTGTGGGATCTTCGACTAACATGGCAGTACCATTCTTGGTTGTTGACTTGATTCCTGTCTTCTGTCAAATACATGTCTCTAGGCCAAATCACAAGGGCTCCGCCTTTGTCTGCCTGCTCAATGACCACTGAGGTGTCCTTCTTGAGGTCATTTATAGCCATTTGCTGTTTGGAAGATATATTCCACTTTAAAAACAAATTCTTCTTCTCCAATTGATTGATTGAAGACAAAACGGTCTGCTTATAGGCGCAGGTCTCTTTAGGAATGTTAAAAGTTGGTGGAATAAATTTAGATTTATTGGTGAGACCTGTGACCTCTTTGCTGCTTGTGGGCTCTTTACCAGCCAAAACACTTTCAAATAGATCTTTCAACAAAATTCAATCCCTTCTAATTTGAGTCATGTGAAATCAGTTGGTCTATTAGGAACAAACATGAGGCTCAATGCCAAAACTTCTTTAGTCAGTTGTTTCTGGGACAAGTTCACGATAGATATATTTTATGATTTTCAAAATTGGCACTGGGTCCTCATTTCCCACGGTTGTTGTTTGAATCTTCCTCTTGGTTTCTGTTCACCTTTGTTTAAAAAGCCACCTGTTTTTTTGAGGAACCCTCTCTGGGGTCAGAGTCACCTGATGAATCCAACGATGAATTTTCAGAAAAAGTGAGGAATCGATTCCGAGAGCGCCCCTCGTAATTTGAGAGTGCTCGACAGGATTCAATAGAGGTGTAAAAATCATCTTTGAGGAACGGTGATACCTGTTCAATATGAAATGTTTTTGTATCTTTCTCAAATTGTTAAGTTTTGAAAATAATAGTATTGTCCTTGAATTTTTGGATCTCTTTATCAATATTTTCAAGTAGTGTCTTTGTTTCTGAAACTGAATGGTTATCCTTTATTGCCTGGACAAGGTGTTCTAATTTGTCTGCTTCTTTTTTGCACAGTCTTTGCACTGTTTCTATCGTGTGAACCATTAAATCCCAGCTACACTTAGTATTTATAAAGCTGAATCCCTTCTTATATTCGGGATCATCAGTAAAAATGACCAGTAAGTTCTTTACCTGGAGACCCAAGGGGATAGTGCATGCTTTCAAATGTTCTAACAGGAGAGCCGTGCAGTTCTGTTTGAATGTGTATTTTGTATTAACGGTTTAATTTATCAGTCTCGTTTTGTTGTTTGGCCGAATATTAAGGGCCTGATTCTGATGCAGTTAGGAAGGCCTCCTAACAGCAGTTGCTACATCCAAATCAGATTGGGAACTTGTCTTTCCGACCGACTCGGAAAGGTTTTCGACCTACCGGGTATGATGCAAGTTAGGGGTTAGGAATATCCCAATCCGAACTTGATGGCGTTTGGAATAACTAAATCATACGGAGCAGAATCGTACGTCTCTATGGGCTGCATTTCCAACCGACTGAGTATGATGCTGGATTTGCATAGCCATTCTGAATTGTGCCATATGACTCGAAAAGGCATCCAGAATCAGACTTTGGGGCCCGTAGTGGGCCCCCCTGTACCCGGTGCCTTCCCAATCGGGCCCGTTGGAGTACCCATCTTAACAGACATGCACTGTGTGGCAGGTAACAGGGGGTGCCCGCGACCTGATTTTCCCCAGGCGCCCCTTTCTTCAATGGAAGCCTATACATTCGGTCGGAACAAAGGGTCCTATTGAAGTCAATGGGAGTCCACCCAAATCGTATCTGGAAGCATCCGGATCAATCGTACTCAGTTCGTTGGACTCTCCCCATCCGATTCGGTCAGAAACCATTCCCAAACTCATTTGGTCTGGAAGCTTTCCATACCGCATAAGAATCGGGCCCTAAGGCTCGAATTATGATGTCAGGTTTACTCACATCCGCCCGACACCGTTGCAGAATTGGAACCCACCGACCGCAGGTCGGCGGTTCTACCCACATTATTTGAATGTGAGCGCACGCAGTGCTTTCAGAAACATCAATTTTTCCATTGGAGCCTGTGCAGAGCCTGTGCAGACAGCGCACGCAGCATATGTACCCACAGTTAAATTGATGTTTTCAAACATCCCTGCACCGTGTGGCATGCACCTCACGCTGCCTGCCAAATGGTGCAGGGATGTTTAGGAGGGCACCCCAGGGTCAAATACAGAGGGCCACGGGGGAAGAGGGCCCTGCTAGGGGCACCCAAAGTCAGTTTCCAACAGGCAGATATGGATTGGCTGTCCGAAACCGACATCATAATCCCAACGTCTGAAACACTGTCCTTTGAGGATTATGAGGCCATTCTTACTGGCTGACAGGCTCTTTGAGCCCGTTGGAACTGGGTCGGATTTCCAGGCTGGTTTAAATTCTGACACATCATAATATGTCGGTTGGACTTTAAACCTACAGTTTTGGTCGGAAAGACTGACATTGTAATTAGGCCTCAAGTATTTTTTCATTCTTCATTGCTGTTATTTGTGTAATACTTATTGGGATATCTAAATGCCATTGTTCTGTAAGTCATTTCTGGTACTGCTGAAAGAAGAGCCTCAAAGGCCAGTGTACTATTGATTCAAAATGGTCGACACTACTTTTTATACTTTTTTTGTAGGTATAACATAAAATCATAATAAAATAAGAATTCTGATTTTTGTTCTTTAAAAAAAAAAGTAAAAATATGACTAAACTTATATTTTTTGTGACAAAGAATGTTGATGTTTTTTTTGACCCTGCTTCAGTATTGTGCCCACCATTGTGGTTATGGACAGAATTGTAAAGTCATGTGTATGTTATTTTTCATCATCTCATTGCAATATAAATATATTGTGTGTTCTTTTACTACCAGTGGTAGTTTTCATTTTTAAAAAAAGATATCATTGTGTTTTAAAAAAAATAGTGGTAAGCATTTCCCTGGTTAATTTAATGTTAGCATATGTACATGTGTGGTAAAGGCATTTGTTTTAAAATACACATTGTTAAGGCATGTGTTAACCAAGCCTCAAGAAATCTACTGACCCACTCACTATGGCGAGTCAAATATTATCAGGGCAATCCATTTTTAGACAAGATAATAAAGAACAGGTGTTCTGTCCTATCATAATGTGAATGAGTAATAAAGATGCCATTAAATATTGTTTTTATCTTGTCACATTTGCTCTGTCCAGAGTCAGAGGTCAAATGTGAACTTATGTCTTAAAATTTGCAGTCCAAAAAAAAAAGTAAACACAACCTCCAGAATAAAATAAGAAACACAGTTAGAGAATTTCATAAAGTGAACTGTCTGACAATCCTACTTTAAAAAATGTGTGAAATGAAAGGCTGCAGGATGTCAGGTATCTCTTCTAGCACAAAACATTTAAATAACTTGTAAATGAACTGTTCAAACACTTCAAAATATAATTTAGTAGTAATGAAATCCCTTTTTTGTAATTCTGTGTAATGAAAAAAGTTGTTAATAGTATGAGAACATATCAGAACACTTTAGTTGGTGATGTGCAAATGATAAACATATTTGCTGAAACCCAATTTCCACAGATTGTTTTATATGCTATATAGTTTTATCAGCAAAACTGCATGTTAATGGGAAGATTTGTGGCCTGGTCAAGGGAAAATATGCTGTTTGTAAATGACAGTGTGCTACCAAATCATGCTTTAGCAATATGTTTATTAAAATTGAGTTTTTATAAATGAACTGATAAAAATTCCTGCCCGACTTGATGACAATGACAAAACTAAGAGGCAAGTAAGGGGTATGTGTACCATATATAATGGCTAGATTCTTATTATACATGGAGAAAAACCTTAGTCTATTAAATCAAATAAAATTGTTTTGGATTGGTCTCATGGCTCTACCAAATGGGAGCAACCATGGTCTGTAATATGCAATGCTAATTGTGTGTCTATATGTTAACTGTGTTTTTGTAGTGCTTGGCGTTTTGGTGCTATAATACTGTTTGGGGTCAGAACTCTGGCCCAGAGTGTTGTACAGACATCTGGTTTGCATTGTTTATACATGTTTTATGTGTGGCATATTTCTCTTTTGCATATTAAAGTACTTTTCTTTAAAAAAAAGCACTGACTAGACAATGAATTTATCAACTGGTAGTACAATGTGCACTGTATTCTTAATGTCTACCTCTCCTCACCTCCATGAGTAAGTTTTGGACTGCTCTGGCTTTCTACCCTGAGAGTCAAGTGCTAGAGAGGAGTACTTAGTTATCCAGTTTTGAGTCCACTTGTACTGAGACCCTGGGACACCAGTGGGGAAAACTCAACTTGATGCGATTTGCAGGGGTAGCTCCTCCGCTAAAGTGGAGGAGTGTCGCCCCCCTGCTTCACAGCAGTAAAAAAAGGAAAAAATAAACTGATAATAACATAATGTTATTATCATTTTATTTTGTCCTTCTGCAGCAGCAGCTTTGCGTGAGGGGGCAGAGCTGCAGAGCTGGGGAGTAGTTGTAGAACCCTCATAAGTGTGCAATGACTGTTTGATATTGGGCTGTCCAAAACAGTCATGCGCACTTTCCCTGCATTAAAGCCTGCACAGAGAACATGCCCAGGACCCCAGTCCCTGTCTGAGCACTGAACCATTGCACTCAGACCAATCATAAAGCTGCATTGCAGCATTGTGATTGGTCAGGGGAGCCTGGCTGTTTCCTGGAGTCTGAGACGGAGGGGAGCGGAGACAAGGGACCCAGTGGTAAAGTGTGTATTTTTTTTTAATTCAACTATGTGCCCACCCCCTTTATCCCATTCCCCCCTTGCCTGCCGCACCACCCCCGAGCTGTGCTAACCACCACTGGCTATTGGAGCACAGTAAGCCCTGAGTGGCCTGGTGCCCAGGAAGCCAGGTCTAAAAAAGTGTAATACAAAATTCCTCAAGATTACAACCCTGTAATGGAAATTTCATGCATGTCTAATGCCAAGATGACCTATTTATTTAGAATGGCTGATTAATTGTGTCAAGCTACAAATTCCGTTCAGTATTCTACCTTCTAAATTGCTTCATACCAAGTCAGTTAGTGGGGAAATTAAGTTCTCCTGATTTCTTTGTAAATTACCCTCTTCTGCGTTCCCACAAGAAAAAAAAAAGATTTTCACAGGCTGGAGGTGGCAACATGAATAAAAAAGCTGGAGACTACGGACCGGATTAAGAAAGGGCCTCCGCAATCATGGTGGGAGGCCCACACTTGCGGCAGTACCTCCATGCTGCAATTCCTGGAGGTCCCGCCATGAAGCAGGGCCCTGCGATGACTGCAGGGCCTCCGCCACCAGTGCTCAGGCTCTTTGTGAATCTGGCCCTAAGTTGGGCATCTAAGAGCTTCTATGGAAAGGGAAATGAAAACATAGGACACGCCAAGAGTTCCTTCTATCAATGTATGTGTGGTATAATGGGCCTTGGGTCCATATGCTACCAATAATGGACACTGTCACACAGTAGCAGGGTACTGGAATTGGCCCAGGGAACGTGTGCCCGACCCCTTTTATTAACAGGGTCAACTTATCGGTGACGCCTGTAATAGGTGACTGTGCAGTGTGAGTGGAACACTAGAACGTGTCCAGCAGCAGGACACTACATCATGTCTCTATAAGAGATATTTTCCTGCACAATTTCATTAGCTCGCATCAGGGGTTTGAAGGCCATATGAGAACAAGCATCTGACCTCAGACCACTTGTCTTTTCGGTCTGAGCTGGTGAAGGAAGCCTTGTAGAACACAGCATGGCGATACACAATGGAAGCAATGCAAGCAATTTGATTTAGTTCTGCCTGCTGTGTAAATAAAGTAGCTAGTCGCTAATGTTGATTTTCCGTATTCATGCTTTTAGCACATTTAATGGCACAAAATAGACAACGCAAGCGAAAGAGCAGGGAGGAAAGATTCTAGGGTGGGAGGCGGGGGAAAGTCAAAGTAATGAGTGGGTGTGAGAGATATGCATGCAGAAAGGAATGGTGAGGACTGGAGGAAGCGAGAGAGTTTACAGCATTCAGCGCTCGCTGGAGCCACTTGTTGTGCAGCATATTAAACACGAGCGTCCGCACACAGGCGTCCTTGTGCACTCACGTTATCATGGCATTTCTGTCAGCCTTGATGTCTTGCTGCTCCACCTAGAGGACATATTGTCGTCCTTTTATCTCCACAACTAAAACAGCATTCCAATGTAGCCCCCGGGGGAAGTAGGGTCGGCAAACCAGTTTTACTCCGGGGTGTTCGCTCAAGACCGGAAGGACAGGGCTGAGGTTAGGGTTAGGGGGTTGGGTTAGAGGTGGAGTTAGGAAGGGTATAAGGAGGGTGGCCAGGTTACCGGAACAGAAGGTGACGGACATGCAGGCTTTCCGGCTGCACTTGATTGGTGAGAGAAAGATCGATTTGTGGTCGGTGCAGCGACTCCAGGATTTCCTGAACTTTGTGTGCAGGGTGGTGCGTGCTGGAAGGACTTTCTGCAGACGCCTTGGCATGGCCATGTCGGTAGCGGTGCTTCCTCATCACAGGGTCCAGATCTCGTTGGGGGTCAGCGCGGACCTTCGGGTGTGGCAGATGTTTTTGTTGGACTTCAATGGTGTGTCACTGGACTTTGTGGATGACAAGATGTTTTGGCAGGTGCAAATTTTCTCTGATGCCGCAGGGGCTTCCGTTTTGGGATCTTCTGGGACAGGAGGTATTGCGCAGGGCAGTGGCTAGAACATTGGTTGAAGCAGGGCAGGAGTATTGCTTTTTTTGGAATTTTTCCCACCGTTGGTCGCCTTGGAGGTGTGGGGCGTGGAGTTCTGGGACAGGTCAGTATTTTTTCATGTGGACAATAGGACGGAAGTGGACTTGGTGAATAATCAAAGAGCAAGAGACCTGCGGCTGCTGCGCCTGTTGTGAAGTTTTAAGTTGCAATGCCTGCGATTGAATGTGATATTTCACGCGCAACATGTCCCAGGTGCAAGCAATGATGTTGCGGATGCATTGTCTTGTTCGCAGTGGCAGCGTTTCAGACGCCGGGAGCCGATGCTTGCAAGGCCAAGGTGCCGGATGGCATCTGGACCTGGGGGGAGGGAGGGTTGTAGACCTCATTGAGAAATCCCTAGCTGAATCTATGAGGCACGCTTACAGATTGGCGTGGTCTGACTTCGGAGCATTTCTGGGATCGACCAGTGAGACGTGCCGCATGTCACGGCAGGACTGTGAACTGGGAGTTCTTTGTTTTGTTTTGGATTGTATGGTGGTTGTCTCAGACAACGATTGGTGGCAAATTGGTGAGAATTTCTTTTTACAGCACGATGTACATGGGTCATGATCCAGCCTAGAGCGAGTTGTTGAGCAGAATGTTGAAAGGTTGGAGTTGGGAGCGGAGTGAAGGTGGGGGTGAGGCACCTAGGGAGGTGATTACTTTTGATCTCTTACAGGAGCTGTTGGCGGAGTTGCTGCATTGTTGTTATGATGAGCACGAGGCCCAGGCCCCCAACGCGACCTATGAAGAAAACAAGTATTAATACAAACTGCACCACAAATACAACAAACTTTCACTGTTGTTGCCCCCCACCAACCGATCTGAACTTATTTTCGCACATAGCGCTTGCAGCAGTGAGATCTCCACTGCCCAATCTGCTGTATCTTATCACAGGACTATCCAAGTGCGCCGCCGCGCCAATGCAAAACAAATGCGTACCATACTTAGCCGGATCCCTGCCCAAATGCCTCAAAGCCATTTGCAACACCGTCAGCAACTGATACGCCGTCACAGGCTTCTGTGAAACATGACCAAAAATTTCACCAGACACACTCTGGGCCTGCTGATAAAAAACCTCTCCACTCCATCACTGGGCACCCCCCCCCCCCCCCCCCCCCCGCCCCCCGCAACCCATTTCACTGTAAGCGCACTTACTCATTTTGGTATTCACAGCAGGCACTTACTCCTCAAGTAAGTGCCTGCTGTGAATACCAAAATGAGTAAGTGCCTTCTGTGAATACCAAAATGGTAGTAAGTTTAGGATTTTGTCTTAAGTTAGTTCTGTGAATCAGGCCCAATGTCATCAGCTCAGCAGCTGCGCTGAAGCAATCACAGGTCTCAAACATCTGTAAGGTTAAAATGTATTTTCCCAACTCCAAGCACCACTGTTTAATGGATGACATTACAAGTTAAGGAAATAATTTGAACTTTTCTCCTTCCGCCAAGTCATCCCCTAGAAATACCAGCACCCATCCACATGGTTATACTTAGATTTCACTGTGTATTCAATCGCTCTAGCCTGTGGCATCGATACTTTCAAGTTATGCTTTCCAGTATTCACAGCAATTATTTCTTACACCCAGAGCCTCTGGAATTATGTAGCGACGGAGGAACAAATTATGGAGCAACTAAAAGGCAAATTATAAGGCTTAATGCTGCAACTCTCTGCTGCAGTATTATTTTGCTATTTTGTTTTTTTTAACGGACATACAATTATGTGTGGGCAAACATTTTACATCACTCGTACTGGCTGCATAGTTTCATACCTTGACAAATGGTTTGGTACTACACACCACCTCTAGTGCTTTTTCAGTAACTTTTAATTAATTGATGTAGGTCAATTTGTTTCTTTAACTCTTCAAATTAAGCAGCAGATAGGAAATTCAGTGGGAAGTGATGTAAATCCATAATACTATGAAAACACAGCAGCTACAGAAGCACATCATTCCATTGCCTTGCCGCTCTATTAATCAGTGGCTCTGATTTCCAAGTGTACGTTATTGTTGCAAATACTGAGTTCAGTGTGCAAGACATAGGGACTGATTTTGGTAGATGGGTTACTCCATCACAACGTCGACCGATATCCCATCGGCCAAAACATAAATCCCATAGGATATAATGGGATTCACCCCTCCAGCCAAGATCTAAATCAGGCCCAAAACTCTATAATCCTGAATCTCCTCCATCATCCGCGCCCAACGTTTCATGCATAATCTATGACCTGGTCCCTCTGCAGTAGGGTATCTAGACGTGGTAGATAGATTATGATCTTTCCACATGGCACAGAGTATATGTGACTATGCGGATGAATAGGATACTAAGGGTTTGTAGCAGGTATAAAACTCCTGGTGACACACGTGGTAGACAAAATACATTTAGTAAAATGATTAATGTCTCTTCATTAGGAGATTTGGATCACTGAACTATAATCAGGAGAAACATCATGAAGTTTATAATTCACCTTTCATGCATTCTTCTTCTATTAATAAAAGGTAGTTGAATAGTTAAGAAATGAGAGAGTAGTGTTGTGACTACTGAAGAAAAGCATTTAGTAAAAGTTACAACACTACAGGCCAGCAAGAATGTACAGTAGTATCTAAGTAGGACCACTGGGATCCAGGTTGGAGCTGTAAAGTTATCAGCAGAGGAATTCTTAGATGCATTCTGGTGTGTATCTCATCTTTGATGGTCTCCCCTGTTTGATGCAGCTCTAAACCCATCAGCTCTTGTGACTCATCCCACATTTCATCAAGTGTACTACTGATCCGATGCCATCACCTGTGTGAAAGTTCAGATGGTATCTTTTGTGTGTTTTTGCTCTTACATTGTTAGCTGTGTGTCTGATCTCTGATGCCATTGATTGTGGAACTTTTTGCTAATGAACAAAGCTGTGTGATCCTGCAATATCGGTGCATGTGACTTGACTTTGATGTTTTAAACTGCACCTCTTCTTGTGCAGTCAGCATTGTGACTACTCTGATATAGTCAACTGTGTGACTGCTTCTAGTACATCACATTTACAAGCATGCTCTTATGTAATCACAGTTTCACTTACTAATATCATGTGCTTGGTAACTTTGAAATGGGGTGTACTGAAATGTGCATCAATCCATCAATTGTGCTACTGTGATCTGATTTCTTCACATATGAACATCACTTATGCACATACATCAGTTATGTCATTTGAGATTTCATCAGCGATGTCATCATTGATGTCATTGAACATATGGGGATGTACTATTTGAAGGCATAAGCAGTGTATGGAAGGGCGTATGTTAGAGTTAACTCAGTAAACTATAACTCTTGAATTTTCTAGCTGACATTTTCACCTAACTATAATCTTTGTTTCTTTTAGTGAATTTTTAAGGGTTTTTATTTCAATGTAAAGAAGGATAATATTCCCCAGACCTAACTATAAGCAGTACTGCTGAAATTATGTGACAGAGTACAACTAAATTACTCGGCAGGGTTTACTAAATCATGCGGCAAGAATATGCAAAATATGCGACATAATACACCATATTTAGTGATAGTATTGCTTTACTATTTTACATTTTTATTCATAGAAACAGTGTCTTAGTAATGATTTCGCCCCATTGGTACATGTTTAACAACTAAATGCAACAATAAGCAACTGAAAGATGATCACTCAAATTTTGAGAAGACCCTTCCACTGCACAGAAGCACATATTATCATGCTTTTTGTAACTTTTGATCCATTTGAGATAAACAAGCTTTTTTTAAATTAAAATGTGCAGTTTATGCAGCAGATGATGTGTGTGGCTGCGGAGTCACATTATTCAGCGGCCCTGACTCTAACATAATTTCGACCTTTGCTTTTCCCTGCATTTCTGAGTTTTTGTAATGTAAAGTAAGATCTAATTACCCTACCTAACTATAACGTCACTTTAACCTTTGTTTTTGTCAGTGAATTTCTACACTATTTCTAATGCAAAGTATGATCTTACCACCATTCCTTACTCTAACCCCACACATTATGGCAACAGGCCCTGCACCAAAGGGCCATGGGGTGGACAACCACACCCCGCCCCATGCCCGGCTAGCCAATAAAAGTGCTTATCACAATACAAAAAGGTATCTTCCTAATTAATGGATGTTTACTGGATTTCACAATGGGTTGCCACATAAAAAAATTAAAGGCTTGCCTACTAACTTTGTCAAACGGTGACCAATTCATTATTCAAGGAAAGCATTTTGGCTTTTTCAAGGGGTCACCCCATCATTACATGAAGGCAATCCTATTGGCTTTGTTAAGGGGCGACCACATCAATATTCAAGGCAAGGCTGTTGGCTTTGTCAAGAACTCACCACATCAACATATGAAGGCAAGCCGAAGAGGTTACCAGTTCAATGAAACAGTAATCATGTTATGATTAAACATTAAAACCAATAGAATCCAAAACCATACTCTAAGGCAGGGGTACTCATAGTACGGCCCGCGGGCCGCTGGCGGCCTGGCAAGCCTTCCTTGGCGGCCCGTGGACCGTCCAAACATCGTATCCGTGTTTAAATATATATATTTTTAAAAGAGTGTCAGCAAACACCCCTGCGGCAGAGCAAGTCAAGAGACTCTCCTGCTCTGTGGGGGCCGGGGCCGGGCGATTCCGTGGAGCTGCAGGGGCCTAAGAGGTGAACAAAACCTCATTAACATGTGAATGGTCTTTTAAAGACCTGTGAAGTGCTCGGGTGCGGCTGTGTATGTGTGTCCCCGGAAGCTGTCTTAGCCCAGGCACACACAGGCAGGATGAGATGAAGCGGTGGTGTTCAATTTTTGAATATACCAAGGGTTAATTATTTTCTTGAATGTATCTCTGACTGTTGTCCACTGTGACCTTACCTTTTTGTACTACTAACTTACCCGGGTCCAGTGGCCTATTTCGGGTTAACCCCATTGTTGTATAACTCATGCTCCCAGCTTAGGCGGCACCCGCCGTATATTCAAAACTCCCAGCCGTATCTTGGCGCTGGTGCACCGCGCAGCTCAGTTCAGTATCTGGCATGTTATATGTAATCCACTCCTCTCCATACTGACCGGGATGTGAACTGACCACTTAATGATGTTTCCACAGGTCCTCGATATTGCATGTGTCGTCACAATGACTTCCCACTTGCCAGCCCGTGCTAACCGAGTCTCTTGGTTGTCCGCTGTTCCAGACAGCAGTTCCTTTGTTGTACCCATCAACCGCACCTCCGAATCATGTGAGCCGGGTTTTCACGTCGGCGGCAATGGGACAAAATGCACTGGCTCTAACTAATGCACTTCCATGCCCTCCAGCCATGCATTATCCTTGTGCCCACTTCAAATATTTAGGCCCTGCGCCTGACAGGGTGTTCAGGAGAATTATTCCTCGCCTCTGGGCACTGTCCAATAGTTTGATTCTTGTGCTTGTGTTGTCTAATGTTCAAAGGCTCTTCCACCAAACCTCGAGATTACACCCAGTCCCAGCACTGAAGCACGTTTGTTATCGGGGCTGCCCTTGACCAAGGCTCTTTCACCAGGCCCACAGTATGCATGTCCTCTCTCTTGTTCCTGCTCGGGAGATCAAAGCCAGCGCCCGCGGAGGCAGAGGGAGAGGGAGGGAGGAAGAGGGGGAGAGAGACAGAGGCAGACAGAGGGAGACAGAGGGAGAGGCAGTCAGAGGGAGAGCGAGGGAGAGGCAGACAGAGGGAGAGCGAGGGAGAGAGAGGGAGAGCGAGGGAGAGTGCGGGAGAGCGAGGGAGGGAGACAGGGGCAGACAGAGGGAGAGCGAGGGAGAGGCAGACAGAGGGAGGGCGAGGGAGAGCACGGGAGAGCGAGGGAGAGCGAGGGAGAGCAAGGGAGAGCAAGGGAGGGAGACAGAGGCAGACAGAGGGAGAGCGAGGGAGAGGCAGGCAGAGGGAGAGCGAGGGAGAGCGCGGGAGAGCGATGGAGAGCGAGGGAGGGAGACAGAGGCAGACAGAGGGAGAGCGAGCGAGAGCAAGGGAGAGAGAGGGAGAGGGAGAATGAGGGTGAGCAAGGGAGAATGAGGGAGAGCGAGGGAGAGCGAGGGAGAGCGAGGGAGAGAGAGAGCGAGGAGGAGCGAGGGAGGGAGACAGAGGGAGAGCGAGGGAGAGCACGGGAGAGCGATGGAGAGCGAGGGAGGGAGACAGAGGGAGACAGAGGCAGACAGAGGGAGAGCGAGGGAGAGGCAGACAGAGGGAGAGCGCGGGAGAGCAATGGAGAGCGAGGGAGGGAGACAGAGGCAGAGCGAGGGAGAGCGAGGGAGAGGGAGAACAAGGGAGAGCGAGGGAGAGCGAGGGAGAATGAGGGAGAGCAAGAGAGAGCGAGGGAGAGTGAGGGAGAGCGAGGGAGAGGGAGAATGAGGGAGATCGAGGGAGAGCGAGGGAGAACGAGGGAGAGCGAGGGAGAGCGAGGGAGAACGAGGGAGAGCGAGGGAGAACGAGGGAGAGCGAGGGAGAGCGATGGAAAGCGATGGAGAGCGAGGGAGGGAGAGCGGGGGAGAGCGAGGGAGAGGCAGGCAGAGGGAGAGCGAGGGAGAGCGCGGGAGAGCGATGGAGAGCGAGGGAGGGAGACAGAGGCAGACAGAGGGAGAGCGAGCAAGAGCAAGGGAGAGCGAGGGAGAGGGAGAATGAGGGTGAGCGAGGGAGAATGAGGGAGAGCGAGGGAGGGAGAGGGAGAGCGAGGGGGAGCGAGGGAGGGAGACAGAGGGAGAGCGAGGGAGAGCACGGGAGAGCGATGGAGAGCGAGGGAGGGAGACAGAGGGAGGCAGATGCAGACAGAGGGAGAGCAAGGGAGAGGCAGACAGAGGGAGAGCGAGGGAGAGCGCGGGAGAGCGATGGAGAGCGAGGGAGGGAGACAGAGGCAGAGCGAGGGAGAGGGAGAACAAGGGAGAGCGAGGGAGAGCGAGGGAGAATGAGGGAGAGCAAGAGAGAGCGAGGGAGAGTGAGGGAGAGCGAGGGAGAGGGAGAATGAGGGAGATCGAAGGAGAGCGAGGGAGAACGAGGGAGAGCGAGGGAGAGCGAGGGAGAATGAGGGAGAGTGAGGAAGAATGAGGGAGAGCGAGGGAGAGCGATGGAAAGCGATGGAGAGCGAGGGAGGGAGAGCGGGGGAGAGCGAGGGAGAGCGAGGGAGAGCGAGGGAGAGGGAGAATGAGGGTGAGCGAGGGAGAATGAGGGAGAGCAATGGAGAGCGAGGGAGAGCGATAGAGAGCGATGGAGAGCGAGGGAGGGAGACAGAGGCAGACAGAGGGAGAGCAAGGGAGAGCGAAGGAGGGAGACAAAGGGAGAATGAGGGAGAGCAAGGGAGAGCGAGGGAGGAAGACAGAGGCAGACAGAGGGAGAGCGAGGGAGGAAGACAGAGGCAGACAGGGAGAGCGAGGGAGGGAGACCGAGGGAGAACAAGGACGAGAGAGGGAGAGCGAGGGAGGTAGACAGAGGCAGACAGGGAGAGCGAGGGAGAGCAAGGGAGGGAGACAAAGGGAGAACGAGGGAGAGCACGGGATAGCGATGGAGGGAGACAGAGGCAGACAGAGGGAGAGCGAGGGAGGGAGTCAGAGGCAGATAGAGGGAGATAGAGGGAGAGCGAGGTAGGGAGCAGAAAGAGAGCGAGGGAGGGAGACAGAGCAAGGGAGGGAGACAGAGCAAGGGCGCGAGACAGCGAGGGAGGGAGACAGAGTGAGGGAGGGAACCAGAGTGCGGGAGGGAGACAGAGTGAGGGAGGGAGACCTCAGAGTGAGGGAGTGGGAAGGAGAGATAGGGAGACAGAGGGAAGGAGGGAAAGGGAAGGAGACAGAGGGAAGGAAGGAGAGGGAAGGAGAGAGAGGGAGAGGGAAATAGAGTCAGGGAGAGAGAAACAGAGTGAGGGAGAGGGAAACAGAGAGAGGGAGAGGGTAACAGGGAGAGGGAAACAGAGAGAGAGAGGGAGACAGGGAGAGAGGGAGACAGAGAGAGAGTGAGACAGTCAGAGTGAGTGCGAGCAGAGGGGGTCGGTGGCAGCTTTCTCCCACGCTCGTTTGGTGGCTAAGGTGATCCCATACACTAGCTTTTGATTCCAGATGCAATTTTAAATACTGGGAATTTTCCTGTTTTAAATGTGAAGCGGACACTTTTTTTAGTTGAAGTGTATTCCGGTTACTGCTACTGTACACGCCCTCCTTAGCACTTAGCCTTACCTGGAAGGGTCTCATGCCTGAACTCAGTGACCTGTCCTACCCGCCCTGGTCCGACACGGTAACTAGTACCGTTGCGCGGAGGGCGTGGTAGGTAGAGTCAGGCACTTCTTGTTTGGATGGTCAACGCTCTAGCTGCAGGGGAGAATCGGGTATAAATTCCACATGCCCCAGCGACCGTGCAGCGGACGCGCGGAAGGCGCAGCGAAGGAGCGCCAAAGGCAAGCCCGTCTGCTCCCCTCCGCGGCCGGACGGTGCCTGGGGCCATGACCCCTGGAGGAATACAGGTAGGCCTAACCTACTCATTGGCAGGAGCTGTTTGATCTGTGCACTGGTATTAAGTCTAAATGCAAGCATGGTATGGATTCCAATGTGGGAGGCCTAACGAAGGAGTTCAGACACTGTGGATACTCGTTCAGCCACTGGGCACGCCTTGGAGGATTTAATAGGGAGCTTAGATGCGCCCTAATTAATTGTAGATCACTTAGTAAGCATAGTATGGAAGATCGCTACTTACTGGCGGATAGCAGGTTGGATATTCTTTTTAACACTGGAACCTGGTTAGACGAGGATTCGGCCCCTGAAATACTAGAAGCTCTCCCTCCGGATTATGGGATATGCAGATTGGATAGACCCTGCGGGAGGGAGGGAGGGATTGCGGTTATCCATAAGGGTGATATTAAACGTACCATGTAGTTAGCTACTATATCTGATAGCGAAGCAGGTGCTATTTCCATTACTGTCTCTATCAACTATATAATTAAAGGCCTACTACTGTATAGACCCCCTGGAGGCAGCAGTAACTTCTCGGCTAGCCTCATAAAAAATATATTATCTACTGCTATGCGCTATGAGAAATTCTTACTCCTAGGGGATTTTAATTTGCATTTCGACAATGCCTCAAACACTCTGGCCCAAGAGGTTCGTCAGGATTTGCTAACCCTGCAATTAGTATTAAAATCTGAGTTACCCACACACCGGCTAGGACATACACTAGACCGAATCTTTTGTAACTGGGAAGCACTTAAAATTGATCCCCCAGAACCAATGGTTTGGACGGACCATTTTCTGGTGCCATTCCAAATTGAGTGTTCTACGGGAAATAACCCTGGGAAAGGGGGAGGCATCACTAAATGGCAGAGAAAATGGGCCAGGTTCCCCCCAGAAGATTTCAGCGCCAGTTTGGTGCGGGGGGGACCTCCGGAAAGACTTGGCACAGCTATTGATGGGGCCTGTTTAGCACTGGACCTTCGTATTCAGCTTGCCTTGGATAACGGCCCCCTGGTCTAGCAGGGGACCCACGCGGCGTACTAAATCCGCAGCGTGGTTTAATGCCGAATTAAAAGTGGCTAAGACGGCTTGTAAGCGTCTTGAAAGAACTTGGAGAAAGGGTTATTTGCCTGACCATGAGAGAGAGCGTATAAATCGAGCCTTAGAGGGTATCATGCCTTGATAAGGAAAACTTGTTCGGCTCATTACATTGAGTGGATTGACAAGTCAGACTGCTCCGCTAAGGAACTTTTCGTGGTCTACAAAGAGATATCCTCACTGGCCTCAATTGGAGAACAGGTGGTGGCCTCTGTGCAATCCTGAAATCAGATAACTGAATTTTTCTATAATAAGGTGCAGGATATTTACTCTACCTTCCCAAATGAGGCAAGGGCTTGTTACGGTGGTAGAGAGCCACTGGGGGAGGGACTCTTGGAAAAGGACAGCCTGAGTGCGCTTACGGTTCCTGATGAGGATCTGTTGATCAAAGTAGCGGGAGGTGTGAAATCTGGTTCTCCCAGAGATCCGGCTCTAGCTAAAATCTTAAGAGGTAACATTGAGACGTTAGCACCGTACATCAGGCATCTTCTAACACTGTCTTTTGAATCTGGCAGGGTGCCGACAACTTGGAAACAAGCTGTGGTGCTTCGACTCAAGAAAAAACCTCAGATTAGTATAACTCAATTGAGCAACCTATGGCCTATTTCTCTCCTTCCCTATTTTGCCAAAATAGCTGAAAAACTGTTCAACCAACAACTCTCGGCACATATTGAAGCTCATAGGCTCCTACATCCCACTCAGGCGGGTTTTCATGCCTGCCACTCAACGGAGTCGGCGCTACTTTTCTCCACGGAGGCCCTGCGGAAACATGTGGATGAGGGTCAGACAGACGCACTGATTCTTCTTGACCTCAGTGCCGCGTTCGACACTGTGGCGCATCACACCTACAGTGTCTGAGGAAGGGCAGAGTGGTAGAGAAGGCATGGCAATGGCTGGAATCTTTTCTCCGCGAGCGTAGCTTTTGTGTTGAGCAGGGACCCTGCAGGTCAGAGGCTTTTGACCTGAACCAAGGAGTCCCCCAGGGTTCCAGTCTCAGCCCCACCCATTCCAACCTATATGTGACACCTGTGGAATTGATCACGGAACAATATGGGGTGGAAGTGGTGACTTATGCTGATGACAAGCAACTGGTTGTGGCTCTGTCACAGCCGGCTGAGCACGCTGCCAGCAGGTTTGCGTCTTGTCTTCAAGACCTGGCTAGCTGGATGTCTGATAACTGTCTCAGATTAAATGGGGGCAAAACGGAGGTACTAATTGTAGGCAAATCTCCTTCTGTTTGGACATCTGCATGGTGGCCTCAGACTTTGGGTCCCTTACCTGTACCTAAGGATCAGGTTAAGAACCTCGGCATTTGGATCGACTCTAAAATTTCTTTTGAGTATCATACTAGACGTGTGGCCGGAACTTGCTTTGGCATTCTTCGCAGTCTGAGGAAGACGCTCAATTTGCTCCCTATGTCAGCTAGGAGGGCCCTGGTCCATGACTTGGTTACTTCCAGGCTGGACTATGGGAATGGCCTCTACCTGGGAGCGAATGCGAGGTGTCTCCAGAGACTGCAGCACATTCAGAATACTGCTTCACGCCTGGTACTAATGCTTCCAAGGAGATCTTCCTCCAAAAAGGCCCTGGAAACATTGCATTGGCTGCCGATCTGGGAGCGCATCCAGTTTAAAGCCCGCTGTATTAGCCATAGAATCATTCAGGGGAATGGCCCTTGCTTCCTGCGGAGCTTGCTTACACCGTACACGCCCACTCGGCTACTGCGGTCTCAGGGTGCTGGTTTGATGTACGTCCCCAAGACCAGTAGGGCCAGAATGGGAGGCAGATCCCTCCGCCTTTTGGCGGCTCGTAGATGGAATACCCTTCCCCTAAGACTCTGTATTGAGCCTTCGGAGGCTGTTTTCCAGAGGAAACTTAAAACTTTTCTGTTCCCAAGGATTTTGTTTTGTTGCCGGGTCGGGTAAGCTGCATTGGGGGGTTGCTGAAGCCACTGAATAGCGCGGGGACACACTGGTGAGTGTAACCAGGCGCTGTATAAACTATTATGGAATTATTATTATTATTGAGACAGAGGGTGAGAGGGAGTGAGACAGTCAGAGTGAGTGAGACAGAGGGAGAAAGGGAGTGAGACAGAGGGAGACAGAGAGACAGAGGGAGAGAGAGGGAGAGAGAGAGACTGAGAAAGAACGAGAGAGAGAGAGAGAGAGAGAGAGAGAGAGAGAGCGAGAGATGTGTGTATGCCGGTTCTGGTGGCTCAGTGGACGAAGGCGTCCGCTGCAGGGACGAGTGATGAACCTCATGGTACCAGTTTTTTTTGTTGCTCAAGCCCCGCCCCTTCCCTTACTGACCCCGCCCCCACCTGTGTGGCCCTTGGCCACAAACCACACTGTAAATGTGGCCCCCGAGAGAAAGTTTTTGAGTACCCATGCATTCATTATTAATAAAAAATATTGCAATGTTTGTTATTAAACCTTTAAATAAAGGATTGGTCTTCAAGGCAACATTAACTTTCTTTTACACTCCTCAGGACACATAAAGCAGCCATAAGACCATCCGCAAGGGGTTCCTGGAATCCACAGCAAACAGCAAAAATTTCAGCTCAGGCAATGCTTTATAACACCATAAACATTTCCAGGGGTCATGTTTAATACGCCCCAGGAAACATAGGGTTACTTTTGATAGATGATTTCTGAGGGGATGCTGCGCTTCCTGGCGTGCCCCACAACACTTTTGTAACATGTTGGTGGAGCCTCTGCTTAGACTGTGGAACCACAAAGCAGGTATCATATATAAAATAGCCCATGAAGGGCATTATGGGGCGCCCTTTGTCCGGAGAATTGTAAAGATAAATGAGCTCTGGCCACTTATTTATTCTAATTATTGGGGCATTGTTTAATTTTATTTTTGGGTGCCTTGATCCCGCCTGAACACCCACAGCTTACTACTTTGTTGGCGGCCTGCAGCCGTCCATATGTGAGGCGGCCACACTTTAAAAAATAAATAAATTGGGGGTTTCCCAGTCCCACTTGTGTCACCCAAAACTCTGTCTCTCATTGAGGTCATGGGGTAGGCTTAAGGCCCCTGTAGTCCACTGTCTGCCAATCCAGCACCCATCCTCAGGTGTTGGTGTGGAAATTGGACATAGTTCTATGTGCTCCCATGTGGCAGGAGCAACATTTCTTTCTGCTCCTGCCGTGTGGGGAAAATCCAATGTCCCTGCACATGCTCTCCTGGGTAGGGAAAAAACATGCCTCTCTCATGTTCTGAGGTTCAGGTCGCTGGGGCATGATACCTGTGTGGGGCCCCAGGGAATGTGGTTCCTGAGGCCATTTCCTGGCTTTGGGGAGTAGGCCACACACATGTTCCTTTCCAATAAGTAATTGAATATATTTGAAATTTTGCATTGGCCCCTGTGTGATGGTGCCCCATGGCCAAAGATTGGCCTGGAGATAGAAGTTGATGCCACCCACTCCCCATTTTTTTTATAAAAATGCTCCTAAAATAGGACGCCACACCTTTTTTTGCCAGCCTGCAAGAGTACAGCAGGACAGCAAAAACATATATTTTTTATTTTCGCTGCAGCATGTGGGGGTCCCTCTTTGATGCCTGCAGAAGGACTATGCGTCACCGTGTCCCTACCCAGATACATTTTGTCCTTTTTAAAAAACATTTTCAGGATAATGGACCAAGTCTCCAAGTCATGCAAAGGCTGGCGCAATATTTCTGTTCATGTTACACCCAACCAATCAGAGTGCTCCCTACAAAAAAATCCCCCCAGAAAGCTTGAATATTTCAATTTCAGCCCCACTGTCAAAATATTCACAATGTTGTAACCTTAATTGCTCCAAAACTACTGAATGGATTTACAAGAAATCACAACTGCAAGCTTTCTGGTTGAAGATGTAGCTTTCTGACAGACATGGAACGGAGCATTTTGGGATGACTTTTCCACATGCAATTCCATAGGAAATATATATTGTATATGTATGTAAGTGTATATGTATTATGTGTTTCAACTACAAGTCTTGATCACATGTGATCAAGACTTGTAGCCAAACGTGTCATACTGGCTTTACTGTTGGTGGTAAATAAATAACAGAAAGCCAAAACCCTTTCCAGAGTGCCAGTCATGTTTGATTGTATTTTGGTGACGAGTGGTTTACTCAGAGAGAAGGCACCAGTAATGCGCTGCAGCAGCAAATCAGCAGCCTTTTGGTTGAAAAATATATATATGTGTATATATATATATATATATATATATATATATATATATATATATATATATATATATATATATATATATATAGTCTCACGAGTTGTCCTGTCGCAGCGGGAGCACAAATCAGTAGGTGCCAGCGATGGGACCAGGGCAGTGTCCCAAATTCATGGAATACCAAAAAATCGCTGCACACACCTTGATACTTGTTGCAGTTTCTTTATTTCAGAACGTGACAAACACCCCTACATGTTTCGAACCGTAGTTCCTGTTCACGGTAGCTTACGTACTTAGTCCCTTCATTATTTCAATACATACAAGAACTGTATGTAGAGGAAGCAATGCGACAATTGAAAAATCCCAACAACTATACTGTACTAACCAAAAATCCAACAGAAAGGATGAAATACGAACTTGAAACTAAGTTGAACAGCTGGTATGAAAAAGGCTTAATCACTGATGCGGAAAAGAAATTTTTAATGGTCGAAAATCCAATCACCCCGACCATTTACTTTTTACCAAAAGTACACAAGACCCTCAACAAGCCTCCCGGCAGGCCAATAATTTCCAGTTGTGGTAGCCTCTACGAAAACGTATCCAGCTACGTGGATTACTTTATAGCTCCGTTAGTACCAACATTAAGCTCCTACATAAAAGACACGGGCGACTTCCTTCGAACTTTAATGGAAACAGAATGGCAGGCAGATTACTTGTTAGTGACCATCGATGTGATATCGTTGTATACATCGATAAACCACGACATTGGATTAACAGCCATCAAATACTTTCTGGATCAACAACCAATTACCCAGAGAGAACATTCGAAAATGATCATGGAAATGATCACACTATGTTTGTTCAACAACATTTTCCTTTTCAACAAAACCATCTACAAACAATGCTGTGGCACAGCAATGGGAGTTTCTTTCTCTCCAAGCTACGCCAATCTCACCATGGGTTGGTGGGAGAAGGGCGTGGCTTGGAGAGAGGAAAACGACCATCACATGGCCAAGGTGGCCCTTTGGCTACGTTTTATTGACGATCTCTTCCTTCTATGGAAGGGCACTGAAGCAGAATTCCTGACATTTTTTGACATTCTCAACCAAAACTCAGTGGGGCTGAAATTCACATATACCATCAGTGCGAAAGAAATAGTCTTCCTAGACACAAAGGTGTATATAGCAGATGGAAAAATTCAAACAACTGTCCATAGGAAAGAAACAGCGACCAATAGCATCCTCCACGACCTGAGCTTTCACCCCCAAAAACTGAAAAAGAGCATTCCGTATGGTGAGCTCCTGCGAATGAAAAGGAATTGCTCTGAGGAGAAAGAAATGGAAAAGAAATTCAAGGAAAAAAAAGAACGCTTCAAACAGAGGGGCTATAAAACCACAGATCTTAATGCATGTGAAACAAAAGCAAGATGCAAATCAAGAGAAGATACCCTCATCAACAAAAAAAGCATTGTTGCCACAGAAGAAGTTGAAGCTAAAAAGACAGATGATCAACCCAGGATGATAATGACTTTCAGCAAAGAAAGCTACAAGATACAAAAAGCCATGATGAAGTACTGGCACGTACTACGTAAAGATCCAGATATTGTAACAACCATAGGAGATCATCCCCTAATCTCCTACAGAAGGGCACCGAATCTTGCGGACCAACTAACTCAAAGTCATTTCGAAATGAAAAAACCGGAATCTTGGCTTGACATAAGGAAACAAGGATTTAATAAGTGTGCAATCTGCAAAGCATGCAAGATAGGACGTAACATCAAAAACTTAAAAGATGCGGCTGGCAAGAACTTTGTAATCAGAACCAACATTAACTGTGAATCGTCATTTGTTGTATATATGATCCAATGTTACTGTGGTAAATCTTACATTGGAAGCACGACATGTTCGATCAAAACACGCATACTCCAACACATACGAGCCATCCAGAATAGCGATTACTCCTATGCTATTGCAAAACATCTAGCAAATCATGAAAACAAAACGTGGCTAGATGTGAGATACTTTGGACTTGCAATTGTACCACAGCATGAGAGAGGAGGCAATCGCATTCAAAGACTGCGACGACTTGAATCCAAGCTAATAATGAGGTTCAAAACGAAACAGCCTGCTGGCCTCAACGGCGATGAAGAACTTTATGTTCATTTATGAGGACAATGTTACAAACTATACTGCAGAAAGCATTATAATTTTGATCAACTTCCATAATAATGTGTTCTTATGAACAACATCCTTTTTCTGCTACTTAACAGTCACGAAAACTGAGCTATTTTGGTTAACTTAGGACTGCCAATAATCAATGAAGATATGTATATGTCGTGGGTGGCTGCATACATTGGGGACGTAGGGCACTCAGCCCTTTATTGTCAAATGGAATTCAGTCCATACAGTTACGCATGATAATTAACCCTCAGGTAAAGAGAGAGTTGATTATACACGCACGTGTAATCACAAGCGTTACAAAGCGACATTGTCCCTGTAAACTGTGGACACGCTTTCCACATGCAGTAACATCAACCAACGCCCCAATGCGGCAAAAACCCACGACCCCAAAAAAAAAATCGTTTTGGCAGATATATCAACTGAAACTATATGTCCCAGCATGCCCCAGATAACTAGAGGGTGTGCTTAGAGGCTGAAATGTATTGAAATAATGAAGGGACTAAGCACGTATGCTACCGTGAACAGGAACTACGGTTCGAAACGCGTAGGGGTGTTTGTCACGTTCTGAAATAAAGAAACTGCAACAAGTATCAAGGTGTGTGCAGCGATTTTTTGGTATTCCATATATATATATATATATATATATATATATATATATATATATATATATATATATATATATATATATATATATATATATATATATATATATATATATATATTCACTGAAAAAACCATAGGTTATAGACCATATATAGTTAGGAATTCGCATTTACAAAACCTTATTTTACTCACACAAAACCATTGAAATTCCATATATAGTTAGTTGCACTAACTATATATCACGCACCCGCAATCCACTGCTGATGATGTCACATATTACATCATTCATGACATGGTCAGTGACATCACTGATGACATCACTGATGACATCTCAAATGACATCACTGATGATATCTCAAATGACATCACTGATGACATCACTGATGACATCTCATTTGACATTACTGATCACATCACTGATGATATCATTCATGTGATAATACGATGAACCTCTTCAGACTCTAATATAACCTTAGATACAATCAGTGTAAACAGACACTCACAGACTGTCACTCATCCATGGAGTTACTCACACACCTAGTCAGTCATGCAAAGAATCAATCACACCTCCATTTCCTCAACTATACAGTTATACAAACTTTACTTATTCAAACATATACTAACACATATTTACTCTCTTATACAATCCCTGATACAAGTTCACAATGATCCATACAGCCACTCACACATTCACTGGCTCTTATGCACAGTTATTTATATATGTCAACTCTCACATGTACTGTGTTTTACATATGTACTTACTTTGACATGTAGCACTGAGATATCCATTCACTCACCAATACACTCATGCACACAGTCAACCGCCCATACAGCTGTTTCCACATGCACTTTTGAAACCATACATCTAGTGAATCAACTGCTCACACATCTATGCACAGAGTCATACACCTCCCAGCCACCCACACACACACTCAGTCTCCCATACAAATACTTGGGCAACCAATCAATAACCCATATAGTTACTCATATAGCTACTTATCAACACATGCAACAGTTTACAGAACAACAGACATAATGATGCACAAATTAAGACAGTTTAGTCACTAACCCATGCACTCAGTGAGACACATTTAATCACTCACTCATACAGTCAGTCATGCACCTACTACATCCTTCATCCAGACACTTATACATCCACTCATTCTTCAATATGTAAGACATATTTTAACTTTACAGAAACATACAGTCACTGGATGTTGTCATCAGTGATGTCATCAGTGATGTCATTTGAGATGTCATCAGTGATGTCATCAGTGATGTCACTGACCATGTCATGAATGATGTAATATGTGACATCATCAGCAGTGGATTGCGGGTGCGCGATATATAGTTAGTGCAACTAACTATATATGGAATTTCAATGGTTTTGTGTGAGTAAAATAAGGTTTTGTAAATGCGAATTCCTAACTATATATGGTCTATAACCTATGGTTTTTTCAGTGAATTTTCAAGGTTTTGTAAATGCTAGTTCCTAACTATATATGGTCTATAACCTATGGTTTTTTCAGTGAATTTTCAAGGTTTTGTAAATGCTAATTCCTAACTATATATGGTCTATAGCCTATGGTTTTTTCAGTGAATATATATATATACATACATATATAAACATATATCATCTATATATCTATATAAATACAAACATAAATGCATGCATACATATACTTATATGCATACAGATGCATGTTATTTACATGAAAGTTGAAAAAACACTAATAAAAGCAAAGCTAAAAAGCCACCACATTACAAACAGAATGGCTTTAACTTAAACGAGGGCGAGATCTATTGCATTTTCAATGCTTGTTTACTTTGGTTCCATCAAGAAGGCATTCAGATGTGTCACACATTTGCCATAAATTCTGAATGTTAGCACTCTAGTTGCACATTAGATCACTGTAGTAAAGCTACTGCTCACCAGGGACGTCTGCTGCTGGTATTCAAAGTGCATGTTTCAGTCTGCATGTCAGAATTTTTTTAATGAAATAGAAGAGGATTTGAGAAGTCACTCAAAATGATCCCTAATTTTTCTTTCTGAAGCACTAATCATACTTTCTATGGCAAAATTAACCCCCTCATGTTGTTCCTTTTTAAATTGAGTGTTTTCAGACTTACCACTTCATTCCAATCAAGATGGCTTCTGGTGTGCCATACTTTTGTCATAAGTAAGACTGTTAGCGCTCTAGTTGTTCTTTAGAACACTCTGGGACATTCTGTCATTGGGCTATACTTGGGGTACATCTGGGTGATATTTGGGCTACATTTAGGCTCTTTTGTCTCTGGTGGCCATCTTGGGAGACTGTATGTCAGAATTTTTTAATGAAATTGAAGAGGGTTTGAGAAGTCACTCAAAATGTGCCCTAATTTTTCTTTCTGCAGCACTAATCATAATTCATATGGAAAAATATACCCCCTCATTTTGTTCCTTTTTAAATTAAATGTTTTAAGAGTTACCACTTTATTCCAATCAAGATGGCTTCAGGTGTGCCATACCTTTGTAATAAGTAGGACTGTTAGCGCTCTAGTTGTTCTTTAGAACACTCTGGGACATTCTGTCATTGGGCTATACTTGGGCTACATCTGGGTGATATTTGGGCTACATTTGGGCTCTTTTGTCTCTGGTGGCCATTTTGGGAGACTGCATGTCAGACTTTTTTAATGAAATAGAAGAGGATTTGAAAAGTCACTCAAAATGTGCCCTAATTTTTCTTTCTGCAGCACTAATAATACCTTCTATTGCATAATATACCCCCTCATTTTGTTCCTTTTTAAATTAAATGTTTTAAGAGTTACCACTTTATTCCCATCACGATGGCTCCAGGTGTGCTATACCTTTGTAATAAGTAGGACTGTTAGCGCTCTAGTTGTTCTTTAGAACACTCGGGACATTCTGTCATTGGGCTATACTTGGGCTACATCTGGGTGATATTTGGGCTACATTTGGGCTCTTTTGTCTCTGGTGGCCATTTTGGGAGACTGCATGTCAGAATATTTAATGAAATAGAAAAGGATTTGAGAAGTCACTCAAAATGTGCCCTAATTTTTCATTCTGCAGCACTAATCATACTTTCTATGGCAAAATATACCCCCTCATGTTGTTTCTTTTTAAATTAAATGTTTTAAGAGTTACCACTTTATTCCAATCAAGATGGCTTCAGGTGTGCCATACCTTTGTAATAAGTAGGACTGTTAGCGCTCTAGTTGTTCTTTAGAACACTCTGGGACATTCTGTCATTGGGCTATACTTGGGCTACATCTGGGTGATATTTGGGCTACATTTGGGCTCTTTTGTCTCTGGTGGCCATTTTGGGAGACTGCATGTCAGAATGTTTTAATGAAATAGAAAAGGATTTGAGAAGTCACTCAAAATGTGCCCTAATTTTTCATTCTGCAGCACTAATCATACTTTCTATGGCAAAATATACCCCCTCATGTTGTTTCTTTTTAAATTAAATGTTTTAAGAGTTACCACTTTATTCCAATCAAGATGGCTTCAGGTGTGCCATACCTTTGTAATAAGTAGGACTGTTAGCGCTCTAGTTGTTCTTTAGAACACTCTAGGAGGCTGCAGTAGAACACAAAGGAATCAACTGACAGTCTCTGTCCTTGTTGGATGTACATGTTTTACTGAGAATGTCAGACTTCATTTTCACATGACTGAGAAGATAATGTGAATTTACAGAAAATATGCTTTCAGTTTAGCTTATAGATCCCCTTCCAAACCACTGTGGGAAAATCATGAGATATTAGTTTTCTTTCAAACAATATTCATGATATCACAGCAGAAGGTTTTTTCACATGGTAAAATCACCTTAGAACCCACCACAATTCCTAAAACGAGTATGGTACCATCAACAAATGATTTATAATGTAACTAAAGTCCTAAAACCCTCTATTAACTACAATGCTTTTTAATGAGGTGCTATCATGTATATTGGTCCCAAGATGGCTGCCAACACTTCTTGGATGAAGTGCTGACAGCCAATCAGATCAGATGTGTGGTTAGGCTCCGCCCAGATATATATCTTTTTTTGAACCTAAATTACTCAAAATCCACTGGAGCACATATATTGAGACCTAGCAAAGGCACATCGGGCTAACAGTCCCTACAATTTTGCCAAGTTTCGTGCAAATCCATTCAGCCGTTCGAGCTAAAAGTGAGGCCAACCGCCCTATGGAAATTAACATGGGAAAAACACGTTTTGGGACCCCCCTTTTTTCTCGGCCCCCCCTTGATGAAACCCCCCCAAATTGTCAGGGGCTGCTCAGAAACAAAATGTTCCATTTTCCTGAAAATTTCAGCCAATTCCATCCACAAACGCCAAAGTTATTAGACATAGAATTTTCAAAAATCCCATAGAGAAAAAATCCTAACTATATATACCTACTGGCGACCGCCAGTAGGTAATATATATATATATATATATATATATATATATATATATATATATATATATATATATATATATATATATATATATATATATATAAGTTATGGGGCGATTCATAAAGTGAGGGCAGAGAAAAAGCTGGGTCAAAACCTGTTTTTCCCATTCAATTTTCCATAGGGATTTCGAACATGACTACAGCCCGAACTGACTGCTGAACGGAATTACTCCAAATTTGACAGAAAACTAGTTCTTGGTCCAGAAAGATTTCTTTTGGAAATTTGGTGCAAATCCATTCAGTAGTTTTGGAGTTATTAAAGGAAAAAGAAATATAGATATGTACGGAGGGGGATTAAACAGATGTCTTGCTGAGATCAGATTGCTTGCCAACACTTCAAACAGGAAGTGATGTCAGCCATCGTGGTATTCGATACTTAGTCCGAGTTCCAAACAAAATGCAAAAAGCAACAAACGAGGAGAAGATAACGTTAAAAAAAAAAACAATTTCTGCAAATTTACAGATGATCCGCAAATCCACAGCAATTATTTTTTAATAATAACAAGCATGGTCTCACACTTTGCTTTTTAATTGGCCCCCGGGTGTGTCAGGTCCTGGATGGAATATACTATTATAAATAAGGGGAGAGATTGTTTGGAAGCGATATATGCAGCCACGCCGGGTGCCGACCCCTTATGCACCACAACTGCCCCTTTGGAGCGTGCCTCTTCTGCGATCTGTGCTGGCCGTCCATGACCCCTCCCTATGGTGGTAAGCACGAGTCACCCAATTGGGTGACACATATAATGACGGGATCCTATTAACTTTCCAAGGCCTGCAAGAAATATATGACCTTGGTGCGGATCTCTTTCTAACCTACAATGCAAGTATGACACTCATTGAGGACGTATAGGCACCTGGACAAGTGAAGCCACCATTACACCTAGGATTGCAATGCTTTCAGACACATGGGCTGGGCAGTCGGGCGATTTTGGTTCTCTATGCATCTTTACAAGGGGGAAGCATGGTCCTATTAGCCTAGATCAAACTTAAATGGAAGGATTCTCTTGGTATGGAATTGACCTCCAAGCAATGGTCCATGGCTCTGAAGAGGGTGAAGCAAGTTTTGTATAATTTTCATTTAAAATTCACTCCGTTCAATTATGTACGTCAAGCTTTGCTCACCCTGCATCACCTCCACAAAATGTTCTCTGCTGTGTCCCTGCAATCCCAAGATGTGGCCACATGGATGCCACATTCATACACATGGTTTGGGAATGCCCCCCACAGCTGCTTTGTGGACTAAGGTGCTGAGGTTCAATTGCCAACGTACCCACTCCTTTGCCTTTTGGGAATTACACAATGCACCAAACGTACTAAGCTTTATTTGAAGTTCATTGACGTGGCTTAGATACTCTTTAAGCACCTTATTGCCATGAACTGGAAGGCCCCTAAGCCTCCAATGATCACAAACTGGTTACAGCGGACTCATAAGTGGGCCCTGGCAGAAGCAGATGTCATGACACATGAGCGTAAGGTACGTTGATGTGTTGGAGTAGCCCAGATGTGGGACCTATGTACTAAATTTGGTGTTGGCTTGAAATCACCTGCCCCCCAGATATGAACCCAATCTCGGACAGCCAGATAACTGACTAAGTTGATACATTAGGTGGCTTAACTATTCCCAAGCACATGTTTCGC
Source organism: Lissotriton vulgaris (assembly GCF_964263255.1). Lineage (NCBI taxonomy): Eukaryota > Metazoa > Chordata > Amphibia > Caudata > Salamandridae > Lissotriton > Lissotriton vulgaris. The sequence goes on from NC_141695.1 coordinate 915,787,836, forward strand.
AAACTCTAGAGGGGGTCCAGCGTTTCCCTGGGCAGAGGTGAATGAGGATTCCTTTTCTCTCCTTTATCCCCCAGGAGGCATTTGTTACATTCCACCTTTTATAGTATGAAATGCGTATATCATGCGCTTTCCCTTGCTTCCTCTTAGCTGCATTGAGCAGCGCCAGCCAGACAGTTTTAGGAGTTATTGATTTACTTTCCTTTTCTTTGTCTTCAATGCTTTATAGGGGTATTAAAAACTTGGCTACTTCTGTGAGAGATAAAAAGTGTGGGCTCTTATCCTGTTCTTACTCCCCCTCCTTTATAGACTCCAACACATTGTGCAATTTGAGAACACAAACTATCAAATGTCAATTTATAAAGATGTGTTTGGTGTACCACTGCATGAATATGCACATATTTGAATCCTGCAACATGTGCAAAGACATTTTGATTCAGATGCCAATAAAGAGATCTCCAAAATATAAAATAAAATAATTAAGGGGAGGGGCACACAGCCCCCTCCGCCCCAGGTCAATTACAGCTCTGAGGTTTACCACCGCATGGGGCCCAGCCCAAAATGAAAACAGGGGGGGAGGCAGCGCGGCTCCTCTCCCAGGCCAACTTAGGCCCTCGGTACCCCATCCCCCAGGGCCCTGCTGAATGATAGAATAGAGAGCGGTGCTGCGAGGCCTACTTCCCAGGTCGATTTCTGCCCCGGGAACCCCATCACCCTGCTCCCTGCCAAAGATTTTGTCCTAGGGGACCCCAAACCCCGGTGCCCAGCATGCAGGGAAAAACGAAAGGGGCTTCATGCCATCCTTCCTAAGCAATTATTGGCCATGGGGGCCACATGGGCATTGCGGCTCCCCCAAGGCCCCCAACAAACACACTGTAGATGCTCCGGGGCACCCACCAGTTAATGGCTGGGCCCTGGGGGATGGGGTCACCAGGGCCAATGGAGTGGGGCTGTATCTCCCGGGGCCGGGGCCTGGTCTTACTTTAAATGGGGAGAAGGGCACACAGCCCCTCTACCCAGGCTGATTTCTGGCCTTAGGGGAACTTTTTTGTGGGACATAGCCATTTTCTGATGGGGAAGGGGCACGCACCCCACCTCCATCCTTCATCCTTCCACCCTTTCATCCTTCCATCCATACATCTATCCTTCATCCATCCACCCTTTCATCCTTACATCTATCCTTCATCCATCTACCCTTTCATCCATCCATTCACCCATCATTCATCCACCCATCTTTTCACAAATCCACCCATCCACCATTCATCCATGCAACCTTCTATCCATCCATCCATCCATCCTTCATCCATCCACCCATCCACCCTTTCATCCATCCACTCATCATTTATCCACCCATCTTTTCACACATCCATCCATCCTTCATCCTTACATCCATCCATCCATCCTTCATCAGTCCACCCTTTCATCCATCCATCCACCCATCATTAATCCACCCACCTTTTCTGTGCCTCTCTCATGGGGGGGTCATTATCTCTCTGCGTTTTATTCCTTCTTCTTTCCCGCTCATGGGAGGGCATCTCTCTGCCTCCCTGCTGGGGGCAGGGGGAATGTTGAGGGGGCAGATAGGCTGTAACAACATCTCACCATGAAGAACAGACTCCCAGGCACATTTCTCCCCCCCCCCCCCCCCCCCCAGCTCGTGTATGTGAGCCCGGCTGAAACAGCTTTAGGGACGCACACACAGCCATGCCCGAGTACGTCACAGGTCTTTAAAAGACCTTTCACTTGTTAATGGGGCTTTGATGTTTTTACCCCATCGGTGTGAATTAGGCCTCCGCCGTTCAATCAGCCCAACGCCAGGAACTGCCGGCTCTGACAGAATCTGCAACCCCCTTCCAAGGACTCCACGACCCCCCTGGGGGTCGCACGCACAGATTGAAGACCTCTGCCCTAAGGGATGCGGTCCACAGGGCCACTAAAGGACGGGGTAGGTGAGCTTCCATTTTTAGTACAACTGAGCACTGGGGTTTGTGTCCCAGAAGTCGAAAAAGACCCGAGAAGGGGATGAGCGTTGCTCCCTTAATTGGCTCCCTTGATTGTTTCGGCCAGGCCCGGAGCCAAAATTGGCCCAGGAGGGGGGCCGTGTGCCCCCTAACCAATATATAAACAGACAGCTGGGCCACAGGTGGCCCTCCTCGAAAGTGGCCATGGGCGGGGAGCCGCGTTTGTGTCACTCCCATCATTTCATAAAATCTACTCCCCTGGGACCTGGCACACCTGGGGGACAAATTTAAAAGCAAGCACAGATCCTCTGCAAATTTGTGGCAAAAATAAAAACATTTTTGGCCCCCATCATGGTCCCTGTTGAACCCCACTACTAGGCCTTGGGAGTCAGGGTATTTCTATCCTGCTCCCTTCTTTGTTTTAACAAAACTTTTTGTGTGGAAGTGGCTGAATCTGAGTCCTAACATGGTTGCCAACGCTTCATGGTTGAAGTGTTAGCAGACAATATGATCTCACCATGAGATCTATCAGATCTGCGGACCCTCCGCGTCCCTAGATATATACATTTAGTTTTTCAATAATAACTCCAAAACTACTGAGCGAATTTAAAACGCATTACTAAAAAGGCTCTTTCTGGACCAAGAGCTAGCTTTCTACCAAATTTGGTATAATTCCGTTCAGCGGTTCAGGCTGTAGTCATGTCTAAAATCCCTTTAGGAAATTTCATGTGGAAAATGCATTTTGGAAACCCCATTTTTCTCTGACCCATTTGACGAATCACTCCAAAACTTTCCATACAGCACCTGAAGTGAGTTGCAAACTAGTTTAGAAAAATTTGTGAATGTTTGTCAAATGGCACCAAAGTTTTTAGCTAAACAAAAAACACCTTGTCTATGGAAACTAGGTCCTAACTTTACTTTCCTCTGGCTACCGCCAATAAATTATAAGTATTGTAGTTAGGACCTACTTTCCATAGGAAAAGTGTTTTTGACTTGCCTATATCTTTGGCACAGGTTGACGAATCTTCACGGAATTTACCAACAAACGTGTGCTAGTGAATCTAATTGTGCATGGAATGTTTCAGGATGATCCATCAAGCGGGGGCTGAGAAAAAAGGGGGTCAAAAAAGTGCTTTTCCATGTTAATTCTCATGGGGATTTTGAACATGCTACAGCCCGAACTTCTGGACTGAATTACACCAAATTTGACAGAAAGCTAGCTGTTGGTCCAGAAACATCCCATTTTGTTATTTGGTGTAAATCCGTTCAGTAGTTTTAAAGTTATTTAAAAAAAACACATTTGTATTTATAGGGCCATGGATCCTCTGTGGATCCGATAGTCCCCATGCTGAAATCTGATTGGCTGCCAACACTTCAAACAGGAAGTGTTGACAGCCATTTTGAGACTCGGCTTAAGCTGAGTCCCCCCAAAAAAAATTAAAATGAAAAGGGGGCAGAGTAGGAATACCCTGACCCCCTAGCCCTTGTCCTGGACCAGGGCAAAAAGGCATTTTTGTTCACCTTTTTGCAGTGAAATCGCAATAGAGTTCAGAATCCGCTACAAAAAAAATGCAGGCTCCTGCTGTATCTCAGGGTGCCCAACCCCAGGACATTGCACTTTGCTTTTGCTTGGCGGGTGAGAACAAACAAAACTTCTCCACCAGCAAGTGGGAGCTTTCCACCCGCTACCACTTGTTCAGAGTGGCGAAACAGATGAAACAACTGCTCCTGCATACAGGGAACTGAATTTTAGCAGCTCTCTGTGTGTGAGAGCAATGCTAATTCCCACAGAAAGTGGGGAGCTGGCTGGGAATGTGTGGTCCCCATCAAACCACACTTGGTACCCAGAGTGGGCTCCGGGGCACCCAGGGAGTTGGGATGGGCCCTGGGGAATGGGGTCCCAAGGGCCAAAATTGGCCAGCGAGCGGGCCATTTGGACCCCTTCCCCCATTGAATTTTGGCTGGACCCCAGGGGATGGGGTCCTCGGGGAGGGGAGTGCCCTTTAATAAGATAAATCCTAACTTCTTGGGCAGGGGTAAGGCAAGGCAAGGGTGTTTCCTTTTGTATTCTAAGTTGAAAAAAAATCTGAAATCCTTAATTGAGGTGACTGCATCATTGATCTATTGGAGCGCAATCTGATCTGGGGTGACTGTGACAAGTGGTTTCTCTCTTGTCTCTCCTGGTGAGAGCAGAGTTCATGATTCTCTGTTTTATTAACCCTGAGTATGCAAATGCCCCAAGTCATCTGCAAGAGCCACCTATTTGGCCACACCCCATTTTCCTTAGAAGTATGAAAAGGCCTTCCCTCCTTTTCCCACATTGATGGACAGCTTAACAAAAGGCCCTTGAACGTGCTTTTGACAATTTTGGGGATGCTTTAATGATGCAGAGGAATACAAGGACATCTTCACCAAACAAAGAAGCACTCAAATCATTTAGTTAAGGGGAAGTACCACTGTTGGGTGGAGATTCACCTCTCTGTAGTCTCATCGGGCCATATGTATCAAGCCTTTTGCGAATCGCAGAGGCCGAAATTTGCAGAATTTCAGCCTTTGCGAATCGCAAAAGGCCTTTTTGCATGTTTTGGTATGTATGAAATATTCGCAAAATAAGGAATAGCAAAGATTTGCGATTCCTTATTTTGCCATAGCATTTAAGGAAACACAATTTTGCGATTCCTTAAATGCTATGTATGTAGCATTTTTGGGGTGTGAATTATGGTTAAGAATTCGCAAATTACCACCAACTTGTAGTTGATGGTAACTTGCGAATTCTTCAAAAAATGCACAATTTGGCATTTTTGAAGGTGGCATGTGATGCACACACATGCCCATAGGGCATGTATGTGCGCCATATGCACACTCGTGTACATTTCAGGGGTGCAGCAGGGTGTCTTTGAGACACCCCTGCACCCTTGAAATAATTCTCAAATTGCGATTAGCAAATTGCGAATTCGCAATTTGAGAATTATTTCACAATCATTCCTATGGGCCTCCTGGCCCATAGGAATGGATTGGAAATTATTCCTTAATTGCGAATTCGCAAAATGCAAATTTGCAAATAAGGAAGATTAAGGAATCGCTAAAAAAAAGCAAATTTCTTCATACATACCATTTTGCGATTCCTAAATAGCGATTCCTTAAAAATCGCTATTTAGGAATCGCAAAAGGGTTTGTTGATACATATGGCCCATCATCTCCTCCTGACTAAGATTCATGTTATCAATGATTTTTGCATGAAGAATCTTGAGGAAAATTACATTGCCGAAATTAGATGCACACCATGTGGTCCTTTACACAGCTGTACTGTAGAATATGCAGAAGACATTTAATCAACGAGGTAGCACTTACTAATTAGCCAAATGAAAGGACTCCTGTTGGGTAGACATTTTGGGCAAAACTAAGGGCTTGTCTTGGAAAAAATGACGTTCGAATCTGTCTCTGGTTCTGATTTTACAGAAATTAAACCTCAACATGAAAGACTTACAAATACAAACATACCAGGTACTCCCGTTGAAGCTTCACTTCAGTAAAGCACGAACAAACCGAACGTCTTGGGCTTGGCAAAGGCAAATAAAGTGTATTTCATCTTGTATTTCACATTGAAAACGATATGAAATGCTTACTGGAGGTGAATTCATCTTTGATCTACTGGAGCGCAATCGGATGTGTAGTGATTTAGAAGAGTTGTTTCTTTCTTGTTGTCTCCTGGTGAGAGCAGAGTCCATGGTTCTCCCTTTTAGATACCCTGAATATGCAAATGCCCAAATTGCATAGCACTTCTCACAGACATAGACAGGGCACTACCACTCCCACTCATCTGAGACCCATACAGGCACCGACAGACCCACTCAGACACTCACACAGACACTCAAACACCCACTCAGACACTCACACAGGTGTTCACAGACCAACAAAGGCACTCACACACCCACTCATAGACCAGCACGGGCACTCACAGACCTACTCACAGAGGCACTCGCACACCTACTCAGACACACAAGCACTCACAGACCCACACAGGCACTCACAGACCCACCCCCAGACCCACACAGACACTCACATACACACAGGCACTCACTTACCCAATCATAGACCCACACAGCCACTCACACAGCTGCTCTCAAAAGTGACAGGTTACAGTTAGGATAAAAAAGTTTAAAAAACCATAGAAATTCACTGAAGAAACCAAAGGTTTCAGGGACATTATAGTTAGGCTCAGATTTCACTTGTACAAAACCAGTTAAATTCAGCAGCTATAGTTACCTGAGCTAACTATAACTTACACCCCATGCAATGCACTGCTTATAACCTCACATATTACATCACTCAAGATATGGTTAGTGACAACACTGATGACATCACAAATAACATCACTGGTGATATCTCTGATGACATCATCAACATATACCCTCACACACCCACTCACACCACCATCCAATCTCTCATACACCCACTCAGATGTGCAAATAAGCACTCACATACCCATACAACTACTCATACACCCATTCACTCAGCCATACAGCCACTGATGCACCCACTCACTCACTGATACAGCCACTCGCACACCCACTCATACAGCCACTTACACACCCACTCATATACCCATAGAGCCACTTACACATGTAGTCACTTAACCATACAGGCACTCACACATGCGCTCACTCACCCATACAGACACTGACTTGCCCAATCACACACCCATAAAACCACTCGCACACCTACTTACAAACCCATACAACTACTCACACATGCACACACACATCCACTCCTACACCTACACAAGCACTCACATCCCCACTCGACCCATAATATTTTTTATCAGATGTATATTTTAGTAATTTGCACAATGCAATGTTTAATAATAGTAAATATTATAAACATGTTTAAGATTTTAATTGAAAAAATAAAATCAACATGTCTGTGAGTCTTACTTTTAACCGCGTTTTTAAAATTGCGTTTTGTGGTCTGAAAAATGTAAAAGAAAGACTTAGAAATGTTAAAAAAATAAATCAAAGCCAACATGTCTCTTTCTTATAACATTTTTCAGGCTAACAAAACACAATCATTAAAACAACCACTAGAGGGACTTGCATTCCAGCTGAAGAGCGTAGAGCTCCAGCTAGGAGTCTTTTTGGAAAATATGGTTATCCTGGGGACATGAATTTCATGACCCAAGAGACTTATCTTTTTCTTTTTAATATGCGGGGTGCTATGGTACTCTCTGTGGCCCTCACAACATTGGTGGTGCCCCTCCCTCTTCTAGAGACACCACAAAGCTGCAAAATAGAAATAAAAGTCTGGATAGCCTACGTATAGCATTAGAGTGTGCTCCTTCAAGGAGCATTGAATAATAAATGAGAGGCGCCTGCCCAGATTTATTATTTACTTTTATTCTGAAAAATAAATATTTTTGTGGGTGTCCCCATGCTCAATTGGAACACCCACATTCTAAATTTTGTTTGAGGGCTGCGGGGGAGCCAAAGGGCCCTAGCCAGCTCCCCTTCCAGCACCCATAGTGAGTAACAGTGGAAGCCGGCAGTTTTTTTTAAGTGAGTGCCACAGTGTCCACACAGGGCACTCACAGCACAACTTGTTTAGTAGGCTGCACTTGGAGCCTCAGGGCGCCCATGACCACAGTTGCCACTCCTGGCAGGAGCCGATCCTTTTTAAACATTTCTGGTGGATACCCCGGTTTCCACACAGGACACCCACACTGCATCGATGGTTGGGGGCCCGGCAAGAGCCACAAGGACCCCACCGCCCAGCTGGCTCCCATCCAGCCGCATACTATGTTGTGGCAGCTGCTGATACCTCTTCTTTGCTCCTGTGTGGGCGCAACAGCTTTTTTTTTACTGATCCCACTGGGCAAGAGCAAAGTTCTGTTCCCTGTCCAGGAGAGCACGGAAAGGGTATGCCAGCACTCTCCCAGGCGTAAAATCACAGTGTCCTTGGGTGGTCTTCCATGGACACTGTTAAGCTTCAGGCCCCGCAATAGTCTCCAGAGCCGATATTGGCCCCCCTCTCATTTTAAAATAAGTTTTGCCCCAGAGGATGGGGTTCTTGGGGCCTAAACAGGCTCTGTTGGTGGGCTTATGCCCTCTTCCACTTTAAAAAACTACAGACCCCGGAGATGGGCTACCCAGAGTATTTAAAGGCTCAAAGAGGAAGGCCGGCCTCCCCCTTCACTCAGAAATGATGACATCCTCTGGGAATGGCATTCCCAGGGCCTGAATAGGCTTGGAAAGAGGGGCCGTATGCCCCTCTCTCCATCAAGAGGATTTGTACCTGCCCCCGGGTCCTGGCCCACCCTGGATAATAATTCCTTTAATTATGCCAAGGAGGGGTGTGGCCAAGCCGCAGACCAAGATGGCCACGCGGCTCTGAAGCTCTGCTGGCCGCCTTGGCGATTGCACAGGATTCCACTCTCCAGTGAGACCAACTGGCATGAAACATACTGCCTAATGACGATGGAGGGCTCCAGATCCGGCGTAGCCCAGCAGCGCAGAAAATAACGCATGGATGGGGCGAATTCAGCACAGGACGTAACCCAGCTCATGAATCCAACATGGCGGCGCCCTGAAGAACGGAAGAGGCCCAGAGAAGATATGGCAGCTATGGCGTATGCGGCGTGGTCCCGTTTCGAGCGGGTGCGGTGAGTTGGCGGGGCAGGCCGGAGCAGCTGGTCGCCAGGTGATATTGCAAGTCACTAGCGGGAGGCCCGTCGGCCTCTCGCAGATATGGATTGGGGCAGCCACCGTGAGGAGCACAGGCATCCACACGGACGCACGCAGGGATAAGGCCTGCGTGTGTTCACCACCATCTGCTTGGGTCCGCTCTTGAATGCCACAGAGGGTGCCTGGGGGGGCGCTCTAAAAAAATATAAAAATGTAACCAGCGCCTGGTATTGCCCCCGCCGTTCTCTCCCCCTACTCCCCCATCGGAGGTACCCTGCTTTGGCACTGCTCGCCTTTACAACTCTGAACCCTACACACAGACTTTGCTTGCCTCTCTTCCGGCGATCGCTGCACTCCCTCCTGCACCATCATTCTAGTGGGAACCAAGTGGCCCTGCGGCTTTCAGACTGTTAAGGGAGCTCCTGGCACCGGCATAAAGCCGGCGGGCGTCTCATAGGTGCCCAGCACTCTAGATTCCACTACATGGCCTCGGCCCTGCCAGCACGGCAGTCAACTGCACATCATATCATGCTACATGGTGACTGGGACTTAGGCACTGCCTTTACCTGTTGTTGTGCCAAACCCTCCTGCCTGCATTATCTAATACTTCTACTCATAGACCTTGGTTCCTGAGTTGGCAGTGTGCTTGCTGCAGGGGCCGCAAAGAACCAAAACAACGCTTACTACCCTTCGAAAAAATAACAGAAACTGACCAGGAAAAATCTGGCAACATGGCAGAAGGAGGGCAGAAACCAGCTGCACCAGATGACTCCGCTACCCAGATGGGCTCTCTCCTGCAAGAGATGCGCACAGACTTCAAGTCCCTAGATGTTCGCTTTGACTCTTTAGATAAAAATATAGCAGACATAGGTGTTAAGATTCAGGCACATTACAGGCTCCTCGACATAATGGGATCCTGCACCTCTGACCTCGAGGATGGCACAGCACAAACACTTAAAAGATTGGATCGAGTTGAACGAATCCTCAAAGAGGTTGCAACCAAAGTTGAGGACTTGGAAGTGCGCAGTTGCCGAAACAACGTTCATATTTTAGGCGTGCCCGAGACCAGAGCCACTGGCCGCATGGACACCTTTGTAGAGTCGATATTGATTGACCTATTTGGTAGGGACTCATTTACAACGGGGTTTATGGTAGAACGCGGTCACCGGACGCTGGGACCTAGGCCCAACCCAGGCTGCCTGCCTCGACCAATTATAGCACGCATCATGTACTTCAGGGAATGAGACACTGCGCTCTGCATGTCACGTGAGCGTTGCAAAATGATATGGCAAGGCTCCAAACTATCACTATTCCCAGATTTCACCATCATAGTACAGGACGCCAGGTGGAAATATAATGGAGTAAAGGCCACGCTGAGGAATCTTGGACTGAAATATGGCATGTTATACCCTGCCCAGCTCAGAGTTGAGGCCAACGGAAGGGCCTGCATCTTTGACAGTCCTACAGAGGTGCAGGAATTCTGCTGTACATATAAGGTCAACAGCGCTCGCCCTCACAAAGAACATAGACTCTAGCCACCACAGAGCGGCTCAGACGCTAGCATGGAGCTTTTCTCCGACTCAGGGCATGGTTGAACTCTCATTCAGATCTAGCTTTACATTACTAGTCGATGTTGTGGGATATAGTTTCTTTGCCATTTTAGTTCAGTTGCCAATGGCGGCTGGGACGTTGCCACCCCCCCTTGGTGATCACCGTATAAATGTTCTACAAAATGCTAATGCACCTTTTGAGGGTTTTGTTCATGGTATTGGAGTTCCAATGGGAGCATTGTTCTTATTTGATAAAATGGATATTGCCTCTCAGATGGGTAGGGAGGATGGGTGAGGGAGGGGGGAAGGGTTTGTTTTTTGTTTACTATTGTTGTGACAGTTCCACAATCTAATGGGGTCTGGAGGTGTAGGTTTGGTGTGTTTGCAAATAGGGTTTTTAGCTTCAGGGTGATAGCTGGGCGCTCTGCTTAAAGTAGACGCAAATTGTGTAGTACAAAAGTAGAAGTTGGTGCAACTGGGTGAGGGGAAAAATCCCTACAACCTCTCAGATATGCTTTGGAAGGCAACCAACACACTGTTTCAATTTACAAAAGAATACCCTATGCACACAACATAGCAAAATAAAACGGTTGTGTCAGTGTCGACGCAAAAATATTGAAGAACAAAGCTAACAGAAACAACACAGGGGTTTCCTGTCCAGTGTATCAACAGCTGGCTGGTTCTGAGAAAATCAAAAGACCCAACTGTTGATACACTGTACAGGAAACCCTTGTGTTGTTTCTGTTAGCTTTGTTCTTCGATATTTTAGTGTTGACACTGACACAACCGTTTTATGTTGCTATGTTGTATGCATAGGGTATTCTTTTGTAAATGGATGTGTAGGTTTGATCGAATATTACACTGTAGAACCCTATCTTAGTTTTTGTATGGCACATGCAGTAGATAACCCCGGCCCCTCGGAATTATCTGTGATGACATGGAATATTCGAGGCCTGAATGACACCCGGAAAAGAAGACAGGTTATCCATTATTTACTATGCCACAGACTGGACATAGCCATTCTGCACCCACTTTGCTTCAAGTTGTGGCTCACATAGATACTTTGCTAACTATAGCAATTACACCAGAGGCGCAGCCATCCTTATACACAAAAGGGTCCCCTTTTGCTAACTCTCTGAGATCCGTGACAGGGAAGGCAGATACATGCTTGTACTTGGTACATTAATCGGGCACAAGATAGCATTGGTCTGCATATATGGTCCTAATATCGACTCCCCTGACTTTATTTTTCCTTACTCTCCCTCCTAACTCAACTTGGCCGGGTATCCCTTTTATTAGGGGGGTACTTTAATATCACACCAGATCCAACCTTAGATAGTACCTCCACCGTGCTGGATCCTAAGCCCTGCGCCCGCAGGGATTTTAACGCATTAAAGGAACAATTCTCTTTAATAGATGTAAGTCGCGCCTACAATCCACAGCACACAGACTATCCACACTACACCAGCTCCCATAATACATGGACACGGATTGACTATTGATTAGCTTCCCCAGATATATCTATTTGGTGTCATTCCATCCACACGTTCCTGCGAGCATACTCTGATCACGCTTCGATTCTGTTAATGTGTACAATCCCACGCCCGAGGGCTTTGAGAGACAGTGGCGGTTCCCAAACCGAGCATTAAACGATAATGTTTTTTTACATGACATACGAGAGGCGATAGAAAAATATTTTACCATCAACACAGGCTCAGGTGATTCTGCGACAATGTTGTGGGAAGGTTTTAAGGCCTATTTGAGGGGCATATGCATATCCAAACATGCCGGGCTGCTGCGAGATTTGCGCAAAACCTTGGCCCGGCTAGAGCATGACCTTAAAACATTAGTCTCCAGACAGCCCCTGACAAAAGACCCTGAGATCGATAAACAACGATAAATGCTACTCGCTGAGTACAGAGACACAGCCGACAGAGAGATCCTGTTTATGGGAAAATACCAGAGTGCAGTGAGATATGGTGAGGGCGAACTCCCGGGTAGGGTCTTAGCTCAGATGATTAGACCTCCCTGTCAAAAGGCATATATGTTTAAATTACAAACATAATCAGGGCAACACATCACAGGCCCAACAGACATTCAAGGGGAGTTTTTGTTACATTTTAAAAACTATACACCACTAGAGTTGGACGGGATCGGACAGGACAAGAAGCTTATCTATCGGAGGTGGCTCTTGCCTATCTAGAGAAGTACATGCAAGACTTCCTTGTGGAGCCTATCTCGGAGACAGACATTGACGAAGCCATCACTGCCCTTAAATCCTCCTCAGCCCCTGGCTTAGATGGATTCACTGGGCCTTTAACAAGGCCTTCAAAGATTTATTGATTCCGCAGCTCTCAGAGGTATACGCTGAAGCTCTGGAGAAACAAGTCTTGCCCCCTACTTTGCGTGAGGCTGTCATTGTCCTCCTCCCCAAATCTGGGAAAGACCCCCTTCTCTGTGGCTCATTTCGTCCGCTCTCACTTTTGAACCTAGATTACAAAAAACTAGCTAAGGTTCTCTCCACTCGATTTTCACTATTAATGGAATTCACAGTATCGCTGGCGCAATCAGGTTTCATTCCCCACCGCTCTACTGCTTTCAACCTGTGTACCTTATTTAAAACTCTGCACAGATTAAACCCTGAGGTCCCAGCTGCCGCGATCCTATTAGACACCAAGAAGGCATTCGACTCCATTGAATGACCATTCGTAATATCTATTATGCAACGTATGGGGATGCTGGCTGGTTTCATAGCCACAGCACTACTATATAGCCAACCCACCACCGCCAGACTGAGATTGAATGGCACATTGCCTGCTCCCTTCACCCTTTCACGAGGTACAAGACAGGGCTGCCCACTTTCGCCCCTATTATTTATTCTGGCCATTGACCCTCTGATGCTGCATTTCCAAGAGAAGCACCTACAGAGAGGATTTGAGTTCAACACAGGACCGCTGTTGGTATCGCTATATGCGGACGACACAACACTGTACGTCCATGACCCGCAGGTAAATCTAGATCCTCTTCTTAGACAAATTCTGAGATTTGGTATATATTCAGGGCTGGGCATAAACTGGCAAAAATCCGTTATTTTTCCTCTTTCGACAGGCACAATCTGATGGGACCTGCAGTTTCCACTAGAGTGGTGCACAGACTTGGTTAAATATTGAGGAATCCATATACATTTGGACGCTGAACAAACCGTTCGATGAAACTATGGACAGGCTGTTTGCGTCCTAGAGGCACAAATAGATAAATGGCTCAAACTTCCATTGTCCATGGCGGGCAGAGTGGCTCTCATTATAATGGTTGTGCTCCCTAAATTTTTGTATTTATTTAATAATATTCCGATCCCCCTGCCAAATAGTTCTTTTTTTATTTTACGCACTCATCTAATACGACTGGTTTGGGGCAACAAGGGGGCCAGGGTTAAGTGGCAAATCAAGACTCTATCTTATGACAGAGAGGGATACGTTGTCCCAGATATGCGGCTATATCACTTGGTAGCCCAGTGCAGCTTTGCACAGACGTGGTACCACTCAGATGCCAGAATTCCCTATTTTAGTCCGGAGTCGGATCTTGTTCGTCCAGACACATTGGCAGCGATCTTGCCTACCGGTTTCCCCAGAGTCCCCAAAGACATCCAAACGGCATCGACAACCAGCTGGGCATGGGAGAAACTGAGACGTCACACTTGCACTTCAATTCTTTACTCCTCAGCACTACCTCTCCCGAATGCCAAGTTGCTCCCAATTAGGGGTGAAAAACTTGTGCAGCGAACATGCGCCAAATTCAACTTAGTAAAAATTGGTCATTTGTTCCCAGAAGGCCATATTTTTGATAGTGACAATGTATCCCAATTCCCCAAAGCAACATTTATGGATACATTTGTTCTTATTAGATTACGCTCTGCACTACGCACTATAACCCCTCACTTTCCTCTCAAACCTCCGTCATTCACTCCCATAACTATGGTAATAAAGAGCGAACAAGGTGTACACCTGATATCCAAACTTTACAAAGCCTGTGCTGCTATTACTCCAGTAAATGACGACAAGGTTCGTGCCGCATGGGAGAAAGACTTAGGCAACCCAATCACAGTTGAACAATGGACTTTCTGCTGTTCAGTTACAAAAAATGTTTCTCTTAACAGCCGCCATAGATTAATACACTTCAAATTTTTGCGTAGAACATACATAACCCCATCCATAGTACACAGAATAGATCCATCCAGATCCCATCACTGTCCTAAATGCAATGCTCCAAATGTGGACTTCGCCCACATGGCGTGGACCTGCCTGCGTATACACTTGTTTTGGGTACAAGTACATACTACTATAAGCAGTATGGTGAATGTTCCAATGGTACCCCTACCAGAAATTGCACTACCGGGGGACGTTGTTCAGTTTCCTCCGACGGCCCAAAAATGTGTTGCCAATGGCCTGTTGTTAGCTAAAAGAGAAGTTGCCATATATTGGGGTGGGACAGCCTCACCTTCAGTTAAGGGTTGGATGAGCAGTTTAGTGTCACGTTCTATGGAAAGTGAACTGTATGCGACCACGATCCCCCCTCCTACCTACCTAGAGACATATGGGGACCGTTCAGGATCTAACACAGCAAAACGACTCTGCGATGCCACCAGAACAGGGCATAGCACCTACAGGTGTGGGGTAAGACACGCCAGAACGTATGCTGATTGTTTTTCTTGTAATGCATGGATACGCTTTTTGGATTGCAGGTTGAAACTCGAAGGGAGCAGGCCGAAATTGTGGGTTTGAGAGGTATGATAGAAGGTAATTATCCTTCACTGGAGATGAAGGCTGATGAGGGTCGGGATAGTAATGTTTTTTTTTTTGATATTCCGTGTTGATTGAATATGTTGTTCTGCCTGTGCACCCAGACTGTATCTCCAATATTACATTACTGTAAGATGACTGCACATTTTCATTGTATTGTTCAATGATCTGTGGAAACTGCTAAATAAAGTTAAAAAAAATAAGAAAAAAATATGCCAGAGTCTGTGCTATTTATTGTTTAAATTGTACCACAGATTCGTGAAAGGACTGCAAATTCATGGCAATTTTTTAAAAGAATGTTTTTGGCCCTGTAGGGAGGGGTCTCTTCTGCCTACCAGGCCTAAAGGGGTACAGTATCCCTATCTGACCCATTATATCTTTGTTTATACTTTTTTGTTGGACTCAGGACTTAACACTGAGTCCTAAGATGATGGCTGCCAGTAGCGGCTCATAGTGGGAGTGTTGCAGGGCGGGGGAGGGGCAGGGTGGGGTATACGGCTAACTAGAGGTAAGTACATCAATAAATAAATAAAATGAATTACATTGCGTGCGCTGCAGTGCAATTTGCGTTGCAGCGCACGCAATGTAATTTGCAAATGGCGTTACAGCGCGCGCAATGCAATTTGTTTTTTTTATTTATTTAGGTACTTACCTCCGGTCGGCTATATGCCGGAGTTTACTACCACCCACCCTGCCCCTCCCCTGCCCCCCTCACTGCCAGCAACACTCCCACTACGAGTCTCTACTGGTGGCTGCCACATCTTTGTTGATGTGGTGGATGCTAATCAGATCTCCTCAGGAGATCTGTCTGCTCTGCGTATCCGCAGTAGTGTGAAATATCTATACCTTTTGAGCCTTAATTTCTCAAAAGCTACTGAATGGATTTATACCAAATCACAAAGAGCAAACTTTCTGGACTAAGATCTTGCTTTCTACCAAATTTGTTCTAATTCTGCTCAGCAGTTTTAGCATTATTACTGTTTAATTGTCCGATGGCAAAATGAAAAGGGAAAAAGTGTTTTGGGGCAAACAAAAGTCTGCTATCAATTTTTCAAAGCTCTTGTAGGGTAGGAGCATACTTTCCAACTCTGCATGTGGGCATGAAAACTACTGTGTCCCGCGGGTGGGCTCTCAAACACGGTGTGTGAGCTGGCCCCGGGGGATGGGGCCCTCTTGATCTTTTAAGGCTCAAAGAGGGGGGCTGCACACCCCTATTTTTTATTTTTTTATTTTTGTATTTAAAGAGTTCTATATAGCGCTGGCTAGACCCGAAGGTATCAGAGCACTTTACATGAGAATCAACAATGTAACAGAACAAGTTCAACAAATTACACAGTACATCAACAAATAAGCAATGCAATTAGGATGGGAGAGAAAGGACAGAGAGAAGTAGTGGAGGGGGTAGGGGAGGTGAGAAAGGGAGGATAAGGGAAGAGAAAATAAGGAGAGACGAAAAGAAGTCTGTCTACAGACCGAATGGGTAGGTAACGACCAAGGAGGGAATCCACGGCCCATCTCCTCTATAGCTAAACCAGTTAGCTCCATCAGGCGCCAGACAAAATAGTTCAGTCTCAATACATTGAGAGGGGAGAGAAGGAGAGACATAAAATAGAGGGAGGATGAGGAAGGAGGGACTGGAGAGATGAAAGGAAGTGGAACAATGTGGCTCAACAATATCACAGAAAAAAATCAACAGATTACACATTACATCAAACAGTCAGCAATACATTCGGAGAGGAGAGAAAGAGAGAAAAAAGTAGTGGGGAGTAGGGGAGGTGAGGGAGTGATGATAAGGGAAGAGACTATAAGGAGAGATGAAAAGAAGTCTGTCTAAAAACCGAGTGGGTAGGTGACGACCAAGGAGGGAATCCACAGCTCATCTCCCCTATAGCTAAACCAGGTAGCTCCATCGGGCATCAGACAAAATAGTTCAGTCTCAAAACATTGAGAGAGGAGAGAAGGAGAGACATAAAATAGAGGAAGGATGCGGGAGCAGAGGACAGGAGAGACGAGAGGAAGTGGAACAATGTAGTTAACCAATATCATAGAAAAAGAACAATCATTATTATTATTATTATTATTATTATCTATACTACTATTATAAAGAGAGAACACAAACCTTTGAGCCAGGTAAACTACAAAAGTAATGCACCAATCACTACACCCAATACACCATTTGAAAGGGGAGATGTGGCAGAAGGACATAGGCTATAGATATGTACACCATATACATTAAACAAGCAAAAATGCCAAAAGTGGTAAAGTAGTCCCTTGTGGGCGTGGTCGTGGGCGTCTCAAACAACAAATGTGGGCGTTTACAGGGCCGTGCCAAGTGCAAATAACAAACATAGGCCAAGCGACTTCACAACACACTTACATATGCACACATAGAGTGGAAATGCACTTTCACTGAATTTAGAACGCACAATATGCAGACATAGAGCGGAACTGCGCTTTCAATGAATTTCTAACAAACATTTGCAAATCCCAACACATACAGCGGAAATGCGCTTTTAATGAATTTAAATTTACACATACAGCACAGTAACACCAATATACAAAAACAGCAGAGGTGCGCGCTATAAGAAATATACACACATTCGTTGCAGTTACCCAGACAACATTGACCCCTTCGCATTAAAAACCGGGCGGGCCTTCCATCGACGAGGAGTGCCAAATTACGCCACACAGGGGGCAGGATTAATCGCATACTACACCAATTACAACGCACTAAAGAAAACACACACACGACTTTGGCTTACCAAAAAAAAAAAGTCTTTAACCATTGGCCATTGACCAACGACGTCACAGGGGGGTAAGCACGAACAAAAAAAGCTGACATTTCTTAACGGAGAAACACAATCAACTGCGCGTTCACGAGTCTTTCCTCACATCTTGCAGACAAGATAAAACGCTCACAATAAGACATACGAATAACGAAAATAACACAACTGCCCATAATCACTCGAGCACTGCCAGGACTTCACCACACAATTGACAAAACGAAAGGGAAACTTCTTTGAAGGGATACAAAAACGAACACACGGAAAGAGCCTTCAAAATAAAAATAAAAAATTAAACAGGTGACACGACACTTGCGGACAACATAAAACATGGAAAACAATACATACGAATTAAAAAAATAACACAAGCATTTACAATGCAACGGTTTCGCCTTTGCAAAAGTTAGAGCTATTGGCATTGTAAATGACAACATTTTTATTTATGTGTTCGTTTTGAAAACAGATAAATCAATGCCAATAGCTTAATCTCTCGCAAATGCCATACACACACACCCACAGAGAGCCCCCCCACACAGAGCCCCCCCACACACACACAACCACACAGAGCCCCCCACACACCCACACAGAGCCCCCACACACACCCACACAGAGCCCCCCCCAAACACCCACACAGAGCCCCCCCACACACTGCGAGCCCCCCCTCACACTGTGAGCCCCACCCACACACCCACATGGAGCCCCCCACACACACTGCAAGCCCCCCACACACTGCGAGCCCCACAAAGCACATATTACTGTAACCATTTGAGGAGATAATAGGTGCAGTAACAGCAAATTTCACAGCGCCTTACGCTGGGGCAGAACTAGCCCGTGAGGATGGCGATAATGCTCTGAATGCCAAACCAAAATGTAATGAAGGCGGGGCCCTACTAAAGGGGGTTTACTAACAAAATAGGCGTAAAGTCACCCGTACAGCCATGTGTCTGCGATCGCCTACAAGAGACGGTGTGTATGCAGGCAGGCACAGGGGGGGGGGGTAGGTAGGGGCACATCAGATATGCAGTGGGACAGACTTCACATGAGATGTCAGCTCTGTTGGTTGCGTGCTGTCAAGTTGAAAGAATTGACTCCCCGGCTGGGGTCGGCATGGGAAAGGCAGGGGAAGGGAGGCGAGACCCCCGGCAGGAACAATACAAGCGGAGCAGCAAACATGGCGACCCGACAAAGGAGGGCATGCAGCAGGGAGTGCTGCAGGAAGCCGCCTGCACGTCACCAGGGACTACCAGATGCAGGAAGGGATCCCTCAACTCCACGGAGACTGCTGGGGGCAGGAACCTGAGCACCCCTACCAAGCCCTGCCTGCCCACCCCTCCACTGTCAGCTGAAGACTGCTCCAGGAAGGAAGCAGTTCAGGGGCCCCGAGACTGCCTCTAGCCTCGTCCCCAGAAACCGATGGGCTTGAACATGCCCCTCCATTTCCGGAGCTCTTAACGTGTAGTATTCCCGGGCACACGTAGGTGCCCGGAGAGAGGAACAAAGATTGTTGGGGGCACGAGGGGCTCCGACCTCCACTCCACGGGAGACATATTTCCGCGTATCAGACAGTAGGCACCGTGAAAAAAGGATCCTGGAAATTGGTTTAATTTACTAAGGACACCGGGCCGCCAGTACCGGCTAAGCTGCGCCAAGCCCCGATCCCCTTCGACAACGTACACTGAATAAAACGCTAACACACTGTTAATAAAACATTTCCCCGGGGAAAGGTCATTTAAAAAGGCTTTAATACCTATAACCATTGCCAGGTATGCGGTGGGGGAAGGGCGACATCCGTCCCCAACATTAAACAAGCCTGGGTGAGAAATAAATACCCCCCTTCCCAGGTGAGAGGCCTCTGAACCCCTCGCCCCCCGAAGGGACCCCGCAGGAGCCGCGGCCGGGTTTACAGGGAGGTCGCGTTGGGGGGTGGGGAAAGGCAGCGTGCGACGGAGGCGCACGGTGCAACAAAGGGGAACAAGCAGTGAAAAGTGCTCGTAACACTAAAGGAAACGTGGGGAAAGTGAAAGGGCGTACTCGGAATCGCCGAGGTTAATGGTGGGGAAAGGAGAAATGCTTACCGGTCGTATGAAGTCCCGGCAAAAAAAAACACCCAGAAAGACATGACGACAAAAGGGACGGGACTTAAAAAAAAGACACGGAAACGCCCTCGAATCGCGTCGTGAGGGGGGAAAGAGTAATTGACAACCATCTCTTCCAATGGCTAGCCTCCATTTATGGAGCTAGCCAATGGAAGAGAGAGGCGGGACAAAGCCCCATACTGTAGATCAAAAGATTTCGCCTGCGTGAGCACCGCTGCGCAGTGCTACGGCCAGGCAAAACCTAACAAATGGGCCAAATCAGTTGAACAGGGCCAGGACTTGCACAGA
The DNA here is from genome assembly GCF_964263255.1 of Lissotriton vulgaris. Lineage (NCBI taxonomy): Eukaryota > Metazoa > Chordata > Amphibia > Caudata > Salamandridae > Lissotriton > Lissotriton vulgaris. Next base: position 915,807,984 of record NC_141695.1, read on the forward strand.
CAACTCTTCTGCGGGGCGGGCGGGGGCCCTGAAGCAGCCTTTTGTTCCCGGACAAAGTCGGTACGGGCTGCTAGTTAAATATATAATGCGCCTGGTTACACTAACTAGTGTGTCCCCGTGCTATAACTAGCCCATATTGACTTGTTCCGCCAAGGTATTTAACAGCAGATCAGATGTCCTTTGGGAAGAGAAAGGTTTTTAACTCTTTGCGGAAGGCTCGCTCTGATGTTTCCGGGCGTAGCTTCTGTGGTAGTTGACTCCATTGCTGGGCTGCCAGGACTCTGAAGGAGTGTCCACCCATTCTCACTCTGCTAAACTTGGGAACAGCTACTCGTCCAGTCCCGCACAATCTTAACTGACTGGTAGGGTGATAGGGGCTTAACAGACTATGGAGATAGGTGGGTCCTTTTCCCTGTAGGATGCGATGTCCTATACAGAGGGCTTTGAATTTCACTCGTTCCCTAATAGGTAGCCAGTGCAGGGATTTGAGTGCTCTCTTAGAAGAGGCCCTCCTGGGCAGCAGGAGAACCAGCCGGGCCGCCGCATTCTGTACCCGCTGTAGCCTATGAATGCATTTTGCACTGGCCCCCAAATACAGGACGTTTCCATAGTCCAATCTGGACGAAATAAGGGCATGCACCATGGTTTTTCTGGCAGGTAGGGGGAGTATATCCAGCGTCTTCCTCAAAACTCTCAGGATGCCAAAGCAAGTCCCTGCCAGCTGTTCCGTCTGTTGCTCGAAAGATATTTTATTGTCGAGCCATACCCCCAGATTTCTCACTGGATTACTGGGGGACGGTAGGGGACCCAGCTCAGAGGGCCACCATGCCAAGGTCCATACTGATGGCGCCTTTCCCACAATCAGAACCTCCGTCTTATTGCCGTTGAGCTTGAGGCAATTACTTGCCATCCATGCAGCAAGCTGCTGCATACACAAGGTGAAATTTGTGGCAGCCAGCTCCTTTGATTGAGTCAGAGTTATGACCAGTTGTGTCTCGTCTGCATAGGTCATGGCCCTTACTCCAAAAGAGTCCGTTATTTTTGCCACGGGAGCCACATACAGATTAAAAAGAGTCGGGCTCAAACGAGACCCTTGCGGCACTCCCTGTTTTAAACTGATGCTTTTAGAGCAAAATGACCCCTGTGCTACTTGAAAGCTTCAGTCAGACAGGAAGAATTTCATCCAATCCCATGCCTTACCTACCACTCCTCCCCTCTTCAGACACTGTAGCAGTGTGTGGTGGGCTACAGTGTCGAAGGCGGCACTGAGATCGAGCAAGATCAGTGCCGCCGTTTGACCCTCGTCAGCATATTTCCTCAAGATCTCAGTTGATACCAGAAGTGCTGACTCTGTCGAGTGGAGGGCGCAGAAACCCGGTTGTGTGGGGTGGAGTAGTCCATTTGTCTCAACAGACAGCTGGCCGCCTTCCTCGAGACGAACGGACCCCTCGACCCCTCGCAGTCTGGCTTCCGGGCCAACCACAGCACCGAGACCGCCCTGATCGCAGTCACCGATGACATCCAAGCGCTGCTCGACAACGGAGATACAGCTGCCCTCATCCTCCTCGACCTTTCCGCGGCCTTCGACACTGTCTGCCATCGTACCCTAGTACAACGCCTCAGCAACGTCGGAGTCCAGGAGAAGGCACTGGAGTGGATCATCTCCTTCCTCGCCGGAAGGACACAGAGAGTCCGCCTCCCCCCGTTCAGATCTGAAGCCACCGAAGTCATCTGCGGCGTCCCTCAAGGCTCCTCGCTCAGTCCAACCCTCTTCAACATCTACATGAGCCCACTCGCAGACATCGCACGCCAGCACAACCTCAACATCATCTCCTACGCCGACGACACCCAGCTGATCCTCTCCCTTACCAACGACCCCGCCACCGCCAGAACCAACCTTCACGAAGGGATGAAAGAGGTAGCCGAATGGATGAAGAACAGCCGCCTGAAACTGAACTCGGACAAGACGGAAGTTCTCTTCCTGGGATCCTCACCCTCCGCCTGGGACGACTCCTGGTGGCCCCCCGCCCTAGGCAGCGCACCCAAACCAACAGACCACGCACGAAACCTGGGCTTCATCCTGGACTCCTCCCTCTCCATGACCAGACAAGTCAACGCTGTCTCCTCGTCGTGCTTCAACATCCTGCGCATGCTACGCAAGATCTTCCGGTGGATCCCCACCGAGACCAGGAAGACGGTAACCCAGGCCCTCGTCACCAGCCGTCTGGACTACGGCAACACCCTCTACGCCGGAACCACCGCCAAACTCCAGAAGAGACTCCAGCTGATCCAGAACGCCTCAGCATGACTCATCCTGGACATCCCCCGTCGCAGCCACATCTCCGGACACCTGAGAGATCTGCACTGGCTCCGGGTCAACAAAAGAATCACCTTCCGTCTCCTCACCCACGCACACAAAGCCCTACACAGCCAAGGCCCAGGATACCTCAACAGCCGCCTCAACTTCTACGCTCCCAAACGCCAGCTTCGTTCGACCAGCCACGCCCTCGCCGCCGTCCCCCGCATCTGTAGAACCACCACAGGGGGACGGTCCTTCTCCTACCTCGCCGCCAAGACCTGGAACTCCCTCCCCACCCACCTTCGCCTGACCCAGGACCACCTCGCCTTCAGGAAGCAACTCAAGACCTGGCTGTTTGAGCAGTAGCAGACCCCCCCCCCCAGCGCCTTGAGACCCTCTGGGTAAGTAGTGCGCTATATAAATTCGATGATTTATTGATTGAATATGAGCAGAGAACTGGTTATTCACGACATTTTCCGCAATTTTGGCAAAGTACGGCAGGAGTGAAATGGGTCGTAAGTTCTCAAGCTGTTCAAAGCTCAGGTTGGACTTTTTCCTCAAAGGGAGGACTACTGCCTCTTTCCATGATTTTGGCACCTGCCCTGAATTAGAGGAGAGCTCCAGTAAGTCTCTAATAGAGGGCTCAAGAGTGTCCAAACTGTCTCTCAGTACCTTAGGCATGGCTGGGTCCTTTGGGGAGCCTGATTTGAAGTTCTTAGCAATAACACACAGGACTTCCCTAGAAGGAACCGCAAACCTTTCTAGACATTCTCCCTTATGGTTAGTAACGGTAGTCTCATTGGGGAAATCCTCCCTGCTGTCACCGGGAAAGATGTGTAGATTTTTTCTACCTTATGAGCAAAAAACTCTGCCACCTTATTGCAGGACTCCTCTGACCCACTCATAGGGGCCGCTGCACCTGAGAGGTCAGATATCTCTTTATAGACTGAGAACAGTTCAATTAAACATTACATAAATAAATCAGCAATTCATTAGGAGAGGAGAAAAAGGAGAGAGAAAAGTAGTGGGGGGTAGGGGAGGTGAGAAAGTGAGGAAAAAGGAAGAGACAATAAGGAGAGACGAAAAGAAGTCTGTCTAAAGACTGACTGGGTAGGTGAAGACTAAGGAGGGAATCCACGGCCCATCTCCCCTATAGCTAAACCAGGTAGCTCCATCGGGCATCAGACAAAATAGTTCAGTCTCAGTACATTGAGAGAGGAGGGAAGGAGAGACATAAAATAGAGGGAGGATGCGGGAGGAGAGGACAGGAGAGACGAAAGGAAGTGGAAACAATGAGGTTCAACAATATAACAGAAAAAGATCGACAGTTAAACATTAAAACAGACAATCAGCAATGTATTAGGAGAGAAGATAGAGGAGAGAGAGAAGTAGTGAGGGGTAGGGGAGGTGAGAAAAAGAGGATAAGGGAAGAGACAGCCGTAGAGACGAAAAGAAGTCTGTCTAAAGACCGAAGGGTAGGTGATGACCAAGGAGGGAATCCATGGCCCATCTCCCCTATAGCTTAACAAGGTACCTCCATCGGGTGTCAGACAAAATAGTTCAGTCTCAAGTGTTGAGGGAAGAGGTTCACTCAGAAACAGGGTGGGAACAAGGTGCAGGTGATGGCAGAGGACAGAAGCTGGAAAGAGTCGGATCGGAGAGGGGAGAGGGAAGGGGAAAGAGAGAGGGGGAAGAAAAGGTCAAGGAGAGACGCGGCAGCGTTTGCCTGAGTCCGCGTAAATGTCCTGAATGGAGTGCAGGATCCAGGTTGGATGATGGCTAAGATCCAGTTCAGATCGATGAATGACCAGTTTTATGATTGACCAGGATTCGCAGTTCATCATGATGAGGTCGACTGTGGCGGCCATCTTGTGGTCAGGCAAAGTTCATTTTTATTTAATCCTCAGGCTGATCGGGTTCATCCCAGTGGGGGGTGTGGGGGGGGTTAGGCAGCTCCGGATCACTGGCCCAATTTCCGGCGTTTCCCCGGGAATCGAGGTGGCCTCCTGCAGAGTTCTTGGAAACAAATGCGCGTTGGAGAACAGGATAGATTAAAGAAAAAGGGGTAACCCTGTGTCCCTCAGAACCTGGGTAGTTAATGGTTAAATACAATAGTGGTTCTGTTGGGTAAGACACATCACTTTGACAATGCTATTGAATGCAAATTGAAGTTTTTAGAATCTCTCTGAAACACATATGCAATGAGAAATAAATGCTCAAGCAATCTACTGATAAAGTTCATGTAGACAAGTGATGATTTCATGTAATTTTATATCAGAATTCATTCATGTTACATCTGAATTAATTCATTCAATGATGACATTCGATTCTTAATTAGACTGTCAATAACAAGTGAAATTTAGTAACAATTGGTGAAAGGTGCTCGGTGCATGTAGCAATGTACAGTGAAATAAAGTAATATATATATACAATTATATACAAGTGTTAGGTTGGCCAGAAGCTATTTCACACCCAAGGAGTCCTAGTGTTCTTTATAAAGGAACCTGGAGGTTCTGGACCACAGGTGAGATTTGACGTTTCGACCCTGGTGCGCCCCAGTTGGTGTTCGCCGCGGGTCTTTATCAAGACAGGTGTGTGGGGGTAGACAGTCTGAAATGTATTAGGAGTGTATGTGTCAGAGAGGTTTACAGAGTGCACAGGACGTTACACTTTCAGTGAGGTGAGTTAGGATACTCACATGTAAATCAGGAGGACTGGTCTCTGCCTGATTTGGTGCGCGGCACGGTTACTGATGAAATCTAGGCCGGGCGGACAGGGAGATCCTAACTTAGATCCTGGCCCATTGAGAAAACCGTCCATATTCTCGGTTGAGAGGGAGTATGCAGATTAATTCCCTGGCTCAGGTGGGTGCGCGGGTATGCTGGCACAACAAGCACTCGTGTCTAACGAGGTTCGTGTTTGAGATGGACGCTTATGTATTGCCCTCAGACACCATTTCTTGTCTAAATAATTCCAGATAAATGAATTCAATTGAGAGCCACAAAAAAGGCCGACTTCCAGGCCTGTAGGAGGGGATGGAGTACATCAGTGCATGAGCAGACTGGATCAGAGCCGGCACTGGACTAGAAAGCATTGCACACAGATGTGCTAACGAAGATCAATGCGAAAGGCTCAGATTGCGGTGACACGGTACCAGCACTTGACTACTAGAGATACGGGCTAGGTGGGCACTTAGCACGCAGATGTGCTAGCGAAAATCAGTGTAAATAGCCCGAGTCGGGTGACTGCCGAATGAGCGTAGAAAGGTTACATTAAATTAATTTAACAAACTAATACAGCTCCTTACTTGCTAAGCAGTGATAGCCTGGAGGGAAAGAGTCTCTTATCCGTGTTATGTCGTTATGAAACCCGGTCACAATCGGAGGAGGTGCTGCCTCTTTCCTCTCTGCTGTGTATCTCCAGCGTTGCCTGCTCGAGTTTACTGTGGCGGAATTAAGGCAGTTCCAGTAACTAGTGTACGTCGGTGGCCTACGTTGCTAGGTGACGGTGAGAAAAACCTCACTGTACCACGCAGTGCGCGTGGTGACGTGGGATAACGGAAATATGCTAGAACGCTACTGGACCTAACCTAAGGGCAAAGTGTGCATTGTAGGCGGAACGTGGGTGACTCACACAACTACAACAGGGTACTTAGTAGATCCTAGCAATAGTTATTATTTGAAACTTGTGGTATACTCGATCATGGTTAAAATTGACCAACTTATTGCATTACTAGGTGAAATTACTTATTTAAAAATGGTACATTATGACATTAAGACAACAGTACATAGGTGTATTAAACATGGTAAGCTAATTAACATACAATAGAACAGAAATTTCGGAACTGTATCTACAGTGGTAATGAGCATCATTTTGGAACTGTATCTACAGTGGTAATGAGCACAGTATAATGTGGTTTGAAGAGCTAGAGACATGGATGGTAATACAGGGTTTATAGAAGGCCCATCCGTTTGCATATCTCCTCATGCTCGTTCAGACAGCTGTTACAGAGTTAAGAACATGTATCCATTTACATTCTTTCCTGTTGAGTGCAGTCGTCATTGAGCCGCCCCTTGGGTTGACATTGATTTTCTCCAGAACTCTCCAACAAATGCTTTCTGGACAGTGGTCAAAGTTTGTGAAGTGGTCTACGTGATTCTGTGTCCTTGTGATAAACCGTATATTGGGCAAACCACTCAAAAAGTAAAGATGAGAGTTCTGCAACATATGAGTCAAATCCGCTGTAAAGTGCAAGGAGCACCCTTGGTGGACCACTTCACAAACTTTGACCACTGTCCAGAAAGCATTCGTTGGAGAGTACTGGAGAAAATCAATGCCAACCAAAGGGGTGGCTCAATGACGGCTGCACTCAACAGGAAAGAATGTAAATGGATACATGTTCTTAACTCTGTAACAGCTGGTCTGAACGAGCATGAGGAGATATCCAAACAGATGGGCCTTCTATAAACCCCGTATTACCATCCATGTCTCTAGCTCTTCAAACCCCATTATACTGTGCTCATTACCACTGTAGATACAGTTCCCAAATTATGTACTCATTTCTGTTCTAATGTATGTTAATTAGCTTACCATGTTTAATACACCTATGCACTGTTGTCTTAATGTCATAATGTACCATTTTTAAATAAGTAATTTTACCTAGTAGTGCTATAAGTTGGTCAATTTTAAACATGATCTAGTATACCACAAGTTTCAAATTATAACTATTGCTTGCATCTACTAAGTACCCTGTTGTAGTTGTGTGAGTCACCCACGTTCCGCCTACAATGCAAACTTTGCCCTTAGGTTAGGTCCAGTAGCGTTCTAGCATTTTTCCGTTCTCCCACGTCACCACGTGCCCTGCGTGGTACAGTGAGGATGTTCTCGCCGTCGCCTAGCAACGCACGCCACCGACGTTCACGAGTTACTGGAACTGCCGTAATTCCGCCGCAGTAAACTCGAGCAGGCAGCGCTTGAGATACACAGTATAGAGCAAGGACGCAGCACCTCCTCCGATTGTGATCAGGATTCATAACAACATAACACAGGTAAGAGACTCTTTCCCTCTAGGCTATCACTGCTTAGCGAGTAAGGGGCTGTATTAGTTTGTTAAATTAATTTAATGTAACCTTTCCACGCTCATTCGGCAGTCACCCGACCCGGGCTATTTACACTGATTTTCGCTAGCACATCTGCGTGCTAAGTGGCCACATAGCCCATATCTCTATTAGTCGAGTGCTGGTACTGTGTCACCGCAATCCGAGCCTTTCACATTGATCTTCGTTAGTACATCTGCGTGCAATGCTTTCTAGTCCAGTGCCGGCTCCAATCCAGTCTGCTCATGCACTGATGTACTCCACTCCCTCCTACAGGCCTGAAAGTCAGCCTTTCTTGTGGCTCTCAATTGAATTCATTTATCTGGAATTATTCAGTCGAGAAATGGTATCTGAGGGCAATACATAAGCGTCCATCTCAAACACGAACCTCGGTAGACAAGAGTGCTCGTTGCGCCAGCGTACCCGCGCACCCACCTGAGCCAGGAAATGAATCTGCATACTCCCTCTCAACCTAGAATATGGACGGTTTTCACGTTGGGCAAGGATCTAAGCTAGGATCTCCCTTTCCTCCCTACCTAGATTTCATCAGTAACCGTGCATCACCACATCAGGCAGAGACCAGTCCTCCTGATTTACATGTGAGTATCCTAACTCACCTCATTGAAAGTGTAACGTCCTGTGCACTCTGTAAACCTCTCTGACACATACACTCCTTATACATTTCAGACTGTCTGCCACCACACACCTGTCTTGATAAAGACCCACCGCGACCACCAACTGGGGCGCACCAGGGTCGAAACGTCGACGCTCACCTGTGGTACAGAACCTCCAGGATCCTATTTAAAGAACACTAAGACTCCTTGGGTGTGAAATAGCTTCTGGCCAACCTAACCCTTGTATATAATTGTATATATATATTACTTTATTTCACTGTACATTGCTACATACACCGAGCACCTTTCACCAATTGTCATTAAGTTTTGCTTGTTATTGACGGTCTAATTAAGAATCGAATGTCATCATTGAATAAATTAATTCAGATGTAACATGAATGAATTCTGATATAAAATTACATGAAATCATCACTTGTCTATATGAACTTTATCAGTAGATTGCTTGAGCATTTATTTCTCATTGCATATGTGTTTCAGAGAGTTTCTAAAAACTTCAATTTGCATTCAATAGCATTGTCAAAGTGATGTGTCTTACCCAACAGAACCACTACCGGAGAACAGGATAGGTCACAGTATAGCATAACACTATTATGGCATATTATTATTACCAATGCTGCTGACGTCATAGGTGCTCTCTAGCCTCTTTCCAAGATAGAAACTGCGTTTGAGTGCTGTTATAAGCAGACCTAAAGTGGCAATGGCAACAATGGTGAGATAGCATTCGCACGAGGGACATGCTGGAATCGTTTGTCTCCTTACATTGTCTCGCCCTGCTTCGCTGTTCTAATGTCCATGATATCCGCCATTTTAAGGTCAGGAGCGTGCAATCAATCACATTCTCTTAATCACCACTGTCGGGAGCATTCGCAGGTGTTATCAGGTGTTTGCAGCGTGTTGGCAATGGGTATGTCTAGTATATACCCCCACTGCTAGAAATATCACCGTCAGTGGAGCGCGGATGCGAGGGACAAACTAGCAAGCTGCAAGGAGACCCTTTCAAGGTCAGGCATATAGCACTATAAATCTGTGGTAACGAAAGGATTGATGTTTCTGCAGTAGGTCGTTGGTTGTGGTTTTAGTCGCCAACACCCATCTTATTGGGCTGAGTCCGGTCCTGGGTGCCTTAGAGGAGCAGTGCAGTCTTAATCTGCAGTCGGCTGGAGTTTCCTAGTTTTCAGTGTATTCCAGGCATCGCCGCCATTTCTATGAATTTATTTCAACCCCAGGGGATGGGGTCCCTGTGGCCTATACTGGGTCAAGTGAGGGGAATGTACCCCCTACTCCTTTGTTTAAGGAAGTGGCCTCAGGGAAGTGAGTCCCTGGGCCTATAATCAGCCTATGGAAAGGAGGGCGTCTGCTCCCTCACTTATTTTTAAATATCGACCCTGGCGATGGGGTCTCCGAGGTCTCAATGTGGCTCAGAGAGGTGGAGCATGCCCCCATCTCCACTGTAGCCCCCAGCCACAATTTCATTTAAAAAAATGCTTTGTGACCCCCTTGGGGTTGCAGTTTAAAACAAAAAATATATACATATTCTGACCTGTGGGGTGGGCAGAGGATACCTACCCTGCCCCCTTATATTTTATTTTTAAATTAAACCCATAACAGGGGACTAAGGCCCCGAGTCCTGCTATGACTGCCAGCAACATTTTTCCTCAAGTTGCAGGCAGCTATTCACAGTGCTTGCTCCTGCTGGAGGTGACTCCCCTTGGAGCGAATTGTCCCAGAGAAAGAAAAGCCCCCTGGGCCAATCAAGGCACACAAAAAGCCCACTTTCTGGATCAAGAGCTATCTTCCTGCTAAATTTAGTGTAATTACATTCAGCAATTTTTGCAGTAGTGCTGTTAAAAAAAGTAAATGGAAAATACATGTGGATTTTGTCTTGTTACCCACTCCTTTATTTCTTCGACCCTGCTGTTTGTATGACTATTAGGGACTTTATGGCTATCTTATTTACCACTTAACACATAAGAAGCAGGTAAAAGTGGGTCCAGATACCTCACTGTATCAGGAAGAAGGCCCTTGCCCACCAATTAGGTGGCATGCTTCATCCTCGGGCCCCTCCTTCAACTGATCATTATAATCTAGGTAGAGCAACAAACCATGAAAGAGATTGTGGAGCTCACTGGGGATTCCTATTTTTTATGGGAGGGTGGTTATTCTTGAGAATGATGCCTATCCTAATATATGTTGGGTGAAAATGTAAGGGGAATTATGTTTTGTCTAAAACTATCGCCTGAGTGGACCATCACAGAAATGTCTTTTGTCCCCCAGGAATAGGAATACAATTGTTGTGAGGTATAATTCAACCAACCGGTGGAGGGCAACATGATTGGTTGAAATGTGCTATTCTCTCCTTTCTGAATTTTTCTTCTCTATTTGTTTACCAACCGAGAGGAAAATCATCCAGTGTCCTATAATTTCTGAAGAGCATAATATAATGAGATAATGACCGTACGCAGCCATGACCAGGATTTTCTAAATGTGTTTGACAAGTTAAAAGCTTTTTTCCAAAAAAGAGAGGTGCGTTGAGGACACGCCTCGACTACAGTACTCTAATTTGTATTACAGTCAAGCACCATTATCTACTGCAAATGTTACCCAATTCTTACATCAGCTATGAGATGCCATGACCAATACAAAATTGAATTTACATGGAGCAATACATTTAGTACAAGTCAGAGGGGGTAGAAAGTGGAAGACCAAATTCAGATTCAAATAGACCTGTTTGAATAACTAGCCATGGTTTCAGACTCTAATGTGTTTACAGCCTTTCATTTTTTAGCACTTAAATCCTTACAGAATATTTAGATGTGCATGTTGTTGTGAACATTGAAGACTTACTGACATATTTAATTACATTAGAGGAACCCATTAAACATGTTAGGTCAGCATTTGAATGTGTAGTTATTTTGTGCAAAACTGTAGAATTTCTTGGTTTCCTCATTTCTTAATGGGATAACTATGGCTCAAATAAAGTGAAGTACATTTCTGACTTGAACGTTTTAAAAACTGTAAAAGCGATTCAGAGTTTTTTGTAAACCACTATTTTTTATAGAAACCGCATAGACTATTTTTGAAGTATAATTTCTTCAATCTCAAAGCGATTAAGTAAAGCAGTCTGTTTTGTATGGTTATAGGAGGGAGATAAGGGGACAATCTCTGAAGCAGAATTTAACTAGTGCTCCTATTCTCAAGTATCCAGGCACTATTTAAAAATGTTTAGTTGAGGCTGGTGCATCACAGGTTTTTATAAGAGAGGTAGTTACATCGCAATATATAATCAAGTTGGTTACACATGGTAGGTTTTATTCAATGAAGATATACCCAACTAGTGAAATTGCTCAATTGCTGATAGAGAAGTTCTTGCCATGAATGTGTCTTTTGTGGAATGGAAGCACTAACTGGTGGGAACTGATCATTGTAACCCCAAGTTCCTAAAATCTATTTGCACCCTTTTAGCAATAGTTATGATGGACACAGTTGTTCAGTCATTATGATAGTTGGAACAGGTATACACCCTGAGTGGTAAACAAGTGTGTACTCCTGCCATGAGTGCCAGAATACATGTGAAACTGGGATCCTAACTTCTCTGTTTGGCCATTGCAGCAGGCTAATCTAACGTGTATAAAGGCCCATGCATGGCCCGTGCTAATGCGAGGTCCAGAATCTATTCTGGGACCTGTAGGGGTTACCAATCCTACACATATTGGATACAGGATTACATTCCATGCGCCGGGTATGTCACATCAAGCATGGTTGGAGCGTACCGAGGCTTTATAAAAATTTGTGTAACAAGACCTTCTTAGTTATGTGAGGTTCAGATTCTTGCGCTGACATTCCATGTGTGTGTTGAGCGCATGTGTGTGCATTGAGTGTGCGGCACACGTATGATAGTAAGGTAATGGGAGTCTGAGTACTGGGATCAGAGGCATCCTATTTGGATTGCTCCAAGTTTAGCAAGACATAAGATGGAGGGTGGATACAGCTTACACAGACAGTGGAAGTATATTGACTGCATTTTCTGTCTGGAGGGTGTAGACCTAGATATTGAAGTGAAGGAAGATGGAGAAAGGGGTCCCTTTGGAATTCGGTGCAGGCCTTGTTACAAAAAGACAGCTGATTAGCTCTTCCTAAACACTACTATTTGGTAAATGGTAGAGGTGAGGAGTGGGGTTGCAGTTCTTGCTGTCCAAGGTGAGAAGATTTAAAGGCAAGTTTGACCTACTTTTTCCTGTCCCTGATTACGTTTCAGGAAGGCTGATGACAACCAGCAGTGGACAGAACTTGCAGAGTTTTATTCTGTGTAATTCCACAGAGTTAGGTAAAAACTCGGCAGGATTCCATGGAGTACTGCCAATGGGCAGAAAATATTACCATTGCACTGTAATTTTGTACTGATAGTGGTAGCAGCACTGAAAAATTAGTGCAAACAGCACCATTCGGTGTGCAAGAACGCACGGCATTTGGAATTAATTTTGCTGCAGGTCAAGTTGAAAATCTACAATAGCGGCAGCAACTCTACTCGAGAAGCAACCCTCTGCTTGTGACCACTGGCAACCACCTTCATCAGCTAATTGTTCTAGGGGAAGCCAAATCGCGCTTGTGTTTGGCATCTTGCATTTTATGTTTCTGGGGGAAAAAACGTTGGCTATACAGCGAATGGGCGGAGTTAGGACAGAACGCCACAAGTCGCCAAATTCCACAGACAGAATAAAACATTTTGACCCACGCCTGAAGGCAACCAGTTGCCTAGGTCTCTCACTTCATTGTTTTCTTGTTTTGGATACTCCTGCTTGGAGCCAGCATTATTGCTACTTGTTGTGATGACCTTGGACAATCAAGGAAATGTAATTTCAAAGAGAATCAACCCAAACTGGCACTAATAACTTACACAGTGGATCCACAATCCCTGTATGTACATTGTGTTTAAAATTTGGATCCAAACCTCATTCTTTGTTCCAATGTCATCTTCTTCATGAAAAAGAAAGGAAGCTATGCAGAGTACTCGAAGGACTTCTGTGTTAACAGGGATGGTGTCTGCATGACAGTCTCCAAGAGGTGAGGGGACAACACCTGACATCTGCACTTTCAGGCTAAGGAGCTGAGCCTGGAAGCCAGACAGCCTGCCTGCAAAGAGAGGTAAGGGAAATGCCTCTCCCTAAAAGAGTGCATTTGGAGGAGCCAGCCCATTCTCATTGTGGTTATCAACCAGAGAAAGTGAGATAAAAGCCAGGAACGACCAGTTTGTGAAGTTGTTCCCTTACGTCTCTGAGTGATTCTAGCCAAAATCTGTTCCAAAATTTCTGAAAGTGTTTAGCATCATCTTCATATGTAATCAGGTATTACTTACTGTAATATAGAAGTTAGACATGAATAGATTATGGGTGTGCAACATTTGCATAATTTGCATTCACATAATTGAAGAAATCTTTGCAAAGTTGATCATTTCGTCTTTTGCTCATTGTGCCAGCTGGCTAATAGGTCAACAATGATTGACCTCCACTTCTGTTTGGCTTGAGCATGTTTTTGTACAATGCCCCAGATGTGGTTCAGAGCCTTAATTTTTGTTTCTACAGTTTGCCTCCAGATGTTCTTTAGTCTCATCTCAGATGTTGCTAGATCTCAGATGTTACTTGAGCCAGGTTTCCTGTGTCATACATAGTTTGTATTTTCTAGAATCTGATTCATGTCTTGCAACTGTCACTCAGAACATCTGTCATTCTGCAGCTTTGACTACTGTCTTCCGCAGAGACTCTGGAAGTCCCTTTGTAGTGTAGTTCCTATATTCCCAATAGGCTCTGCGCATTGGAATAATATATACTATATATTTGATGTAGGACTGAGGTCTACTAGGTCTATATCGAATATATTAGACTTAATTGTGAGTGCCAGCTAGCTCAGAGGTGACTAGAAACTTTCTCGAAAGAACAAGAAGGGATTCGTTTCTGACAACAGCCTAAACATGACAACTTTGTTTCCCAAGAATAAGAAATGTATCTCTAGAGTCGCGGAAACAATAGATAGTTATTTCTCTCAGTCAATCGTGCATGCTTTGTTTCACCAGAGGTGCAGAGAAATAGAGAGACAGGCGTTTTCAATAAAAGTATTTATTTAACAGTCTTCTTTCTCATGCAGAGAAAATAAAGTGCTACAATCGTATTACTGGTTGCAAAGTACAATGCGTACAGTACGAAGAGTATTATAAAATAATACTGTAAAAGCATGATATGGTTTCTAAGCCATAAGATATATATAATACATACATTAATAAATAAAGACTAAAGACTAAGACTAAGACTGGTGCTTCTAAAATACGCCTACCCCGGTGTACCTAACCTAGGTCTAGTACGAGGGAAGAAGTAAGTGAACTGTGGCTTAGTTTCAGTATTCTTTGCCAAGAATCTATCCAAGAATTCTCTACGGGTCTAATCAGCTCCGTACCTTGGTTTTAGAATGAAGGAGGTCTGGTATCTCTCTCTCAGGACTCAACTTCCCAACAACCCGCAAGGGTAGTTTGGAAATACTGGAGCTGGATTTCTTGGCAAGAGAAAAGACAGCGTCTCTCTCAGTGCGTCTGCTGGAGGGTCGGCTTCCTTCGGCACTTGCTGCAGTGAGCTGTGTCGTGTAGGTAGATAGTCAAACTGCTCCAAACCACAGCGTGTTTGCCTGCGCAAGTGTATGCATATTTATACCTTGAAGGTGCCTAGTTTGATGTAAGGTTGGACATAATAACGTCATCAAAGACTCAGTTCTTTGAAAACTCCATGAGTTCTTGGATAAATCAATATTCAAGCAAGGGGAAGTCCCTGACTGCTGAAGGCGTTTTTTTCCAGGAAATCGTTGTGGATTCTCGGAACTAATGGAAGTAGCCATGCCATATTTGGACTGCATAGGCTAAGTCTAAATATGGTTATGATTTCTTTCTATGCCTATATAAGGATAGGGTGATTTATACCTATATATGGGCATGAATCGGGAAAATTACACTAGGGTCTTAAATTCATATACAACCCCTTGTGTCCTTAAGATTTAGTGGTTCGTGCTGCTTTTTCTATGACACATGATTTTCCGGGGGTCAAGATAGTTAGCTTTGTGCCCAACCCTCAACCTGGAGGACTAGTGGATTGCGCTTTGTCTGGTTTCCTCCATTTGACCTGTCTGGCCGAGGCGACCCTACCAGGAGACTAAGGGCCAGATGTAGGTAAATACTGTTTACCGATTCCAAAATACCGAATTTTACTGATTGGGTATTTCAGAATCGGCAAATGGTATGTAGGTACCAATTTTGTAAATTTTACCGAATCGGTATTTAGGAATGAATGGGAAGCCATTCACTATTACTGATTCGGTAAGTACCGAATCAGTAATAGAGGGCACATATTCAAGGGTGGCAGGGTGCCACATTGACACCCTGTTGCACCCCTGAATCGTGCATGTGTGCAAATGTGGCACACATACATGCCATAAGGGCATGTATGTTTGCCACATGGCACTGAAAAAAAAGCAAAATATTGCTTTTTAAAAGGTATTCGGAATTTACCACCAACTCATAGTTGGTGGTAAATAGCAAATCCTTAAATGTAAAAAGCACTCTCTTCAGTGCTCCCTACATTACGGATTCGGTAATTTACCGAATCGGTATTTTAAGAATTCGGTAATTTACCGATTCCTTAACTTGCCGATTCGGTAAATTACAGAATCCTGGAAATGTGGCCCCTACATCCAAAATGCCCAATGCCGGTCAGTAACGGCCGAAATTTGGTAATTTCGGCCGTTACCGACCGGTATTTGGCCACCTACATCTGGCCCCAAGCTCCCACAGCACTCAACCTCAATCTTCAAGGGGATGAGCCCCGAGAGGTTGGTGGCGATAGTTTGGAAGGGGCTGCTATCCTCTGAAACAACTATACATAATTGGAGCATATTTATGAGAAATGCAATTCCATCATTTTATATTTCAGTGTTGAAATGCATCTTCGTATACATTTTTGAAGCAAGAATGCATTTCAATCTTAGAAAAAATAACCAAAAAATAAGAGCACCGCACACAACAGGTGCTTGCATTCTTTTGTTCCTCTGCATTCACTGTAAATTTTTACCATGAATGGTGCATTCACTGTAAATTCTTAAGGCTACTGGCACATAATTATGCGAGGAAGCATAATTGTGTAATTTGAGGAATTTCATGTAACAAGCTTAATGTGAAATTCCCGAAGTTAAGCAAATTGCGCGGGTATAATCTAGATATTTCAAAGCATTTGTGTGCCGGGGTCTGGTTGTTGCTAAGCGAGATATCGCACAGAACTTGAGAGTAGGTAAGGTACAAATATAGTCAAACGGAAATCGGAATTTAACTGATGCAGAAAACTGGAAAAGTTAATTTATGATACACAATATTATCCTCAGAAACATGCTCATATCTGGAGCACATGGACAGAATACCATGTTAGTACTGACTGACAATCCTGTTCAGAGCCTTATGTAAGTGTAACATTCGGATATTTTCTGTGACTGGATTGGTTGTTAATCCCCGACTGTATATTATGAACACACACATCCTAGTGTGAGGATGTCAAGGCAAATCCCTCCATCTCCCCCTAGAGGTCCACTTAAACCCTGTCATTGGGTCACGAATGTTAATGAAGACCCAGACTAAGGGGAGAAGCGGGCGAGAAGGCTGAGAGAGAGATATGTTACTGCAGGCTGTTGTTTAAAAAACATGGAATTTATTCTGGGTTGTACAGTATCTCAAGGACAAACTATGAACACGAAGGTCTCTGCCTACCGGTGAGAGAACATAAGTTGACATAATAGGTTAGGAATGATGCCTAAAGGCAGTGGTCGAAGTGGGGAAAAAAAAGTAGGGGAACGGTGGGCGGAGAATCAGAGGGTGGGAATAACCTGAGCATTGGATCAGTGGACGGAGTTAGAGGTGTGGCCAGGATGCGCAAAACATCCCATTCTTTGGTTTTTGTGTGGCATTTCACTGACCAGGTACAACTTATTATGTTATGTAATTCAACCAATGGATACACATGATTATTTAACGATTAATATGAGCTATTGACATTAGAAACATATTCCACTTTGTGAATTTATTTTAATCACAGAATGTCCCAAAATGCTTAAAAGCGGAAGCACGAGCCATTTGTTTCCAAGCCATGGAGTTTCTGTTGTCAGCATAATACACAGAGACAATAATTTTACGTGTGCGGAAATGACTGTATAGGAAATGTTATATAAGACAAAGGACTACAAGGTGTAGTAGTCACATGATAACCATACTAGTAGACAGTATAGTTTAATAGTGATTGGCCTGGAGAAACACAAACTCAGAATGTAAAACTTTATACCATGATTGGGGGTTCTCTTTAAAAATCATTATTGATTTGTATCAAAAATAACACTTTTTGCCACATTAGGATAACCAAAGGCTTAGGGAAAAAACCATAACTAGTTTATACCTTGCAGTTTGTATGCAGCTCTTAGATGAAAGTTAATAGCTCACTGTTCTTTGTTAGGATTTTAACTTATAAACTGCAAGTAGCAAAAGGATCTCACTGACAAAAGCAGTAACCCACTGACCTTTTTACAATATGTGCACTTTATAATGGGCCTGGTACATTTTCTTTGCAGCAGGCACATTAACCCTCTGCGCTATCTTTACATAAGTCAAAACTTCCACTAGACAAATCGCCGATCTCGCTCTAGGAAAAAGTTTATTCATCAGAGTTATCATGACATTTTTATTATTGACGAAAATAGCTGGCGGCGAGGAAGGAGGCAGCAAGTCACATCAGTCGCACCGCCCTAGAGCGAGCTCTTCTCAGGGGTCCTGTGACCTCAGTGATAGAGTCCCTGTTGCTCTAGGGTCTGCTACTTCGTAGGCCTGCCCACAAGACTGGAGGTGAACTTCAGTATGGATTGTGGTGGGCAAGCCTTCAAGGTGAACCCACACTTGCCACTGCTAGGGTCCACCTGCTGGTGCTAACACACCAGGGCTTTTCTGGTGCCTTCTAAGGTCTGGCATGGGAATGTGCTCCCTCAGGAGAGTGGTCTGGGGGACTGTTCATGAAGGCTGAACCTAGTTCCCCAGTTCTAAATTCAGCAGCTCTGCCCCCAGTGCTACATTTTCTCCCTCACTGAACACCATACTGCCCCACTGAGAGAAACTCATACTGCCTTCAACTATAATCCAGTTTGACCTGCTATAAATAACTGGATGCGACTCAATTCAAATTTTACAATAGGCAAGAGCAATATACTGCCTAAAAGAAAAGGTAACAACATCCTGGAAAAAGCAAACACTCATAAGGAATGAAAGATTTAATAAAGCATGTAAAATGTAAGCAGGAACATGATGAACTTAGCGCTTTTACAGTCATTATTCAGAAATCAACAAGTATTTTTGCCTGAACAGTTAAGGACATAACTACAGGGCCCAGAAAGGACCCATTTCAATGTCCACTGCTTATATGCTTACAAAACATAAGCAGTATGGTTTCAAAAGACCACATTTGTGAACACAAAGCCGCCGTACACATTTCGTTTTCCAATCCACCCATCAACCAGGTATTGCAGTACCTCCAGGCAGGGCCGGTCCTAGGATTTTCGGGGCCCTGGGCAAAAGGGAATGTGGGAGGCCCCTGAAATCTACATAAGTGACACCTTCTGATCTCAGGGAAGCTGCTTTGTGCAGACTCCACTTGGGCCGCAGCTCCTCATCTCAACCACCCCAAGCAACTCTTATACAGCCCAGTTCTGAGGTATGCTGGGGGCAAGATGGCCGCTGACCGGAGGTAACAGATAGCCGCAAGCTTTTCTCTCCCCCTCCTACATGATTTGCTTGGCGATGTAGAATGTGGGATATCGTATTATAGATAAAGCGTTGGATTAATGGAGCACTGGGGCGCGAACTACCACAGTATTGGTTATCCCAACAATTGGTACCGAGCTGGTGCTGGTGGACGTGCAGGAGCAGAATGGCGCCAAAAGGACCAAAATCCCAGAAGGAGCCGAAGGATTCTACTGACCCCAGGGATGCGCAGAAAGATATATCATCATCGGCACCGGCTCCCTCTTTACTAAGTGCGGGACAATTGCAAAGGTTGGCTGCTAAGAACGTGAAGGGGTCCGATGAGGCAGCGACTGGCAACGATGTTTCTAATAATAACTCTAAAGGTGGCAATAAAGCTACGGCAGCTCCTGGACCAGCTCAGAAAGGAGCTAAAAATCGTCTCGAGGTTGCCAGCAGAATGAAACAACCTACCTTGCTCGAGGCTTTCGCTGCATTGCCGTTGGAGATGCTGGTATTCCTTTCAGCGGGTGAGGCCGGGAGCGCTGAGGCAAGTGAGGGATTGGTGCACCCAGACGCGGAGCAGGCGGAAAGCGCAAGGAAGCCGAACAGCGAGCTCATGGATGAGCAAGAAGATCAGAATCCTAAAATGGGTTCGGAACCAGCACTACAATCTGCAGCACTCCCGCCAGAGGTATGTCCCGCAGTCTCTAGCACTCTGACTGACATGGGTAGTAGCGGAGGGGGGTCTGTGTTAAACAATCTGGGGGCCATCTCGGGACTTTACTTCAGACAAAACTCGAAAAGTAGACCCACCAGGAGCACACTCAGTAATCCCCCGGGTTACAACTCCAAGGCAGCAGCACGACTCATTGCCGGGTCCAGTACAGACCGGCGCGGCCCCTGGATCACCTGAGGGGGACTGCTTTTTTTTCTTTAACAAAGATACAGGCTCATCAGTTTCAAGTTGGGGCAGTTAGTCTGATATAGACTCAGATTCAGCTGAATCAGCTAAAAACTCTTCGGTGCAAAGGGCGCCTGCTCCCTTTAGACATAAGCACCAGTAAAATAAGTAGAGATCTCACTCAAAATCCAAACTGGCGCTGAGCCCATCTCATACTAATGCTGCCAAAAAGTTGTTTGGGATTACTCCGCCACATCTTAGTTGTACCGGGAAGAGGACACAATGAATACCCAACAACAGCAGAATAATAGTCCGCCACAGGTCCCCACAATGGATTTGTTATATGCCACTTAGAAGCAGAAGCAGGGGGAAGCCAGGTTGGAGAACCAGAGGGCGAAGCAGGCAACAAATAAGATCCAGGGTTCCCTCAAGAAGATGAGCAAATTATATGAGGAAATGGCGGACAGAGTAACTCATGTGGAGGAAAGGACTGGAAGACTTGAGAACGATGTGACTAAATGGCAGGCATTTAAGGAAACACAAGAGAAGGTGGTGGATGATGTCCAGTGGAAGTTGGAGGACTTTGAGAACTGCCAAAGACGGAACAATATTAGACTGTTAGAGGTGGCGGAAGGGGTCGAAGGGCAGGATGTACGGGGTTTTGTTGTCACCATGCTGAAGGGGGCCTTTCCTGAATTGGTTGTATGGGAATGGGAGAAAGAGGTGCAGCGAGCACACCGTTTCCCCTTGACCCAAAGGAAAGGTTACGGAGTATCTCAATCTGACAGACCCAGAGCCATTCTTGTCTATGTTGGCAATTATTTCCTTAGGCAGGAGGGTTTGGACAAGGCAAGGCCTGAGGCCAGACGGTCGTTTGATGGTACTACATTTTTCGCTCGCCCAGACTTCTGCCATGCTACTGTGGAAAGGAGAAGGCGACTAAGGCAGTTGATTGCCTCATTTCAGAGTTTGGGTTTCGAGGCTTATTTGCTGTACCCAGCGTGCCTTAAAGTGTTAGTAAATGGGCATGTTAGAATGTTCTTTTCAGAGATTAAAGCTCACGTGTATTTAACAGAGCTGAGGGAGCAGAAGGGGAAATGAGCATCTAGGTTTTTATGTAATTAAGATATGGTTCACTGCTGGTGGGATGCACTGATACATTTTTTAATATAAATATTTTACAACGCACTAGTATAATATAAGCACTGAATTAGGTATGTGGGAGGGGGATTGCGGGTTGTTGCGGGCTCAAGCTTTCACACATAGGTCATGATTGATCTATTTGCCTGCAAGGGGGGAGGGTCCTGAGGGGGGAGCTTGGGGGGGTGGGGGAACAGCATAGTTTGGGGTTTGGGTAGTGGTAGTAAATATGAGAGGTGGTGGAAGTTAAGTAAACTGAGTCAAAATAAAGATTTGGGGAAGTTAGGAGGTATCAACAGGAATGTAAGTGGAAATTGGTTGGTTATTCTCTTGGGATAACAATTTGATATGTTTTAATGAGTGTTCGAATAGCCTAATTGAATGTTTGTGGGCTAAATGATCAGCTTAAAAGGCAACGAGTCTCAGTAACCCTAAGGGAATACGCGTAGACTTTGTGTGTTAGCAAGAGACGCACGTTGTGAGAGGAAAGGGGTATCTGTTGGAGCAGTTAGGGTTTCATCTCATAGCTCATTCTAAACAGGGTGGCAATACTCTCTAGGAGAAATTATGTTCCAGTTAGGAAAAAGTTGGAAGATCAATGGGGTAGATGGGTCCTGGCAGAGTGTATGATTGGTGGTGCATGGGTTACGTTGGGTTCAATTTATGGATCGACAGATAATGACCCAGACATTTTTTAATTTTTAGATTTAGAGCTGGCTTCATGGCCCATACCTATTATCCTCTGCGGAGATTTTAATATAAATGGTGCAGAGGGACTGGGTTTAGATCCAGGAGATCAATACCTGGGCAGGAAAAAAAGGACATGTAGAGCAATTCTTAGTTGATGTTTGGGCAAAATTGAAGCCTAAGGACCCTGGTAGCACTTATTACTCCGCCCCACACAGGATTTGTGTTAGGTTGGATTATTTTTTTTATTCCTAATTGCTTATTGTCAAGGAGTCAGATGGAGAAACTCCCACAAATTATTTCCAACCATAGCCCGATAATCTTAACTTTAGAAGGTACTAAAATGATTAGACAAGAGCGTACATGGACTTTTGAGCGGGGGTTACTAAAAGATGGAAATTATGTCCAACATATGAAAGAATGGATAAAAGGGTACTGGGAGATTAACAGAGGCAGCACCTCCTCAGGGGTAACTTGGGATGCCTTAAAGGCAGGTATTGGTGGTGAAACATTGAGTTTCAGTTTACATAGACAAAGGCAAGAGCAATTGAGATCTAAAAAGTTGACTAAAGCAGTAGCAGAGGCTGAGGAGGAATTGACCCAAGCAACTATACTGAGGGCACCCCTGGATCAGGTTCTTCTTAAAGTTATACGGGCAAAAGCAGAAGCTGAGGTGACTATAGCTGGTAAGGCAGCCTCTATTTTTTATGCAAAAAGGGAGTAATGCTATAAATTGAGTGAACGCGTCGGGTATACTTTAGCGGTCCGTGCGATGCAGAAAATAGCTTTAGGGGAGGTTAAAGAGATCTCCGATGGTATGGCCGGATATTTACAGACACAGATGGGATCCGGGAGGTATTCAGGCATTTTTACGCTACATTATATATTGAAGATCATTCAAAGGACCTCTCTGAAATTCAAGATTATCTTAGTAACATCCCAGCTTCATCCCTATCTGAGGAAGATAGGGAGGAGTTAGATGCTCCTTTGGTTCCTGAAGATATTCTGGCGGCTTTGAACAGTCTTCCTTCGGCTAAAGCTGCGAGAACAGACCAGATGCCTGTTGACTTTTATAAAACTTTCCAGGGGGCGATTTTTCCAGACTTAATAGAGACAGTACAGCAGGCCCAGTTGGGGTGTTCTGTCCTGAGCTCCTGGGCTGGCGCAGACATATTTGTTATTTTGAAAAAAGGGAAGCCATCTATAGAACCGGGGTCTTATAGACCAATAATCTTGATGAATTCCGATGCTAAAATTTTTTCCAAGGCGATGGCCCTTAGGCTTATAAAGTTATAAGTAGACTTGTTAGTCCTAATCAGCATGGGTTTATACCGGGAAGAGGCACTACAAAACATGTGAGGAGGGTTATTACTCTTTGATGCTACGGAAATCCCAAGAGACCCTATGGCAGTTATGTTGTAGGACGCAGAAAAAAATTTTGATCGGGTCTCCTGGGACTATCTCTGGTCAACTTTAGCATGGTCAGGCACCGGAGAGGGGTTCATTAAGGCTATTCAGGCTTTATACATTGCTCCCACAGCAAGAATTCGTGTAAATGCAGGATATGCTGCTTCCTTGCAGATTAAAAGCAGCACAAGGCAGGGCTGCCCATGCTCGCCACTGCTTTTTGCACTCTGTATTGATCCGTTTCTGCGTAAGTTGGAAGCAAATAACAAACTACCTCCTAAAAAAGACCCATGGCGTAGAATGTAAAATATTGGGATACACCTATGACGTTGCCATAGTTACCCCGAGACCTGCTGAAGCTATAGTTGAGGTTGAGGTGCCGCGTGTCAGGTTACGCCCTAAATGGGCCTAAGACACAGATAACTAAGAATGAGGGGGCGGTGTGTAATGACAGCCGGGTGGTGGACTTTGGTGTGTATATTGGAATTATTATCTCAGCGGATTTGGATAGAATTGTTGATAGGAACATTGAACCCATAGTTGCCAAAGCTAAAATAGATCTGGATAGGATGCGCAATCTCCATTTCTCTATAGTAGGGTGCTGTAACATAGTTAAAATGGTTTTACTACCTAAGTTCCTCTACCTTTTTAGAGCAATTCCACTTATATTCTAAGCCAAATGATTTGTGTTGCTAGACCAGATGCTTAATAGGCTCATCTGGGCGCACGGGAAAAACAGAAGGACCCTACGTTATATGACTTTGCCTAGGGATAGAGGGGGTTGAGCCGGCCCTGATTTTAAATTGTATTATTGGGCGGAGGCCCTTCAGTATATTATTGGGTTATTTGGGGGGCCCCATCTGATCCGTAGGTTAAACTAGGCTCTACATACATTTACTCGTTATTGATTGGTGGAGAGGCAGAGCATTGTTTTTTAAAGTACACAGATCCTAGTTACTTTAAAAGAACACAATTTAAGACATTGTTGGCTGCTTACAAGATTTGGGCTTCATTTAAGAGGAAATCTGGTCTGGGTAGGTTTAATGCATGTAGTCGATTATGTTATAATAATACTCTCCCAGGGGAAATATTTGCAGACACAGTCTTGGTGGAATGGACTCACCGTGGAGTAAGCAAGTTAGGGGATTTGATGGGCTTGAGAGGGATTCGTTCGTTTTCAGATTTACAGGGGGCTTTTGGTATCGACACAAGAAATTTCTTCAAATATTTACAGGTTAGGAGTTTTTTAGCAAATAATAAAGGTGGGCCTGATAGGTGTCAGAAAAATAAGATTCTCGATGTCATTGAGGGTAGCGCAGAATGCACTATTCGTAGGTTTTATGCTGAGCTGATTGTTTTGAGAGATGATTAGGTAAATACGAAAATAAGTTGGCTGAGAAACTTGGGGTAGGACAAACCTGTTTTCAACTGTCATTAGACTTAGGCCGAACTGTACTATGTTCAGTGGCACTGCAGGCTCAGCACTATAAAACAATCTACTCTCTCTATTATACGCCTGCAAGGATTGCGCAGTGGGGAGGCACAACGGGTACTAGATGCTCCGTTGTGATAGTTCAGAAGCTGGAGTAGTTCATGTTTTTGCTCTGTGCCCCCAGTTAAAGTTGTTGCATAGGGATATAGAAGCTTTTCTAGAGAGATCTCTGGGAGTTAAGATCCCTCTTACACCGGCTATAATATTACTAGGGGTGAATGGTGACGATATGCAAACTAACTCAGGTTATTTCTTCTTCAAGGCTATGTCGTCCTTCGTATATATATTGCATCGGCATGGCTAGATAAAATCCTTCCAACATTCCATTCGATTGCTCTCTGTATTGCTCTCTTTATATAATTTAGAGTAGGGGGTATATGCAAGGAAGGGAAAAAGGGGTAGAAGATTGGAGTTGCGCATATGGGAACCCATATCTACTTGGAAGGAAAAGTCACAGTAGTTTTTTACTTTGGTTAATTCCCTTTGACCTATTTTTTTCTCTTTTTTTCTCCATGGTCTAGGTGATGTTTGGTATATTTTATGGAAATTTTATTTAAGTATGTATGCCTCTCAGTTGATTTTTTTGTCTTCCTTGTATGTTTATTTTTTGTGCTTTGCTGTGCAAGGTAAAATATAAACCCAATAAAAATATACATTTTTTTAAAGCAATGGGAGGGTACCGGAGTGTGTAGTGCCTCATGAAGATTGCAAACAGGATCACAGCCCTATGTCTGACCCACATTATTGCAGTATTGTGTGTTATAAGATACTCTCTGGAAAGGTTGAGAAAACGTTCTGGCCTGCATACAGGTTCAAAAAAAGGATCCTGGGCAGCCTAAGCTAAGTTCTCCAGTTTGTAAAGATATCCACACAAACAGGAATCCCTAAATAGAAAAACCAAGGACTTAGAATAGGACAACCACAGAGACTGAGTCTGAGACACCCAAAGGAACATGCAGAGGACTCATACTAAGAAAATCATATACCTGGTGGCCTGTGCCAGGGAGTGAGGCATCTGTTGTATGACTGTAACTTAAAAATCCTTGATTGTTTCAAAGACATCTTGGTAACTTTGCCTGAGGCATTGTGATAACCCACACTGAGACACCTGTAGAGACAGTCCCAAAGTCTAAAACACCCTGAGAGCTGTGTCTGAGAGACACATCCACAGAGATTTGCGGGACATCCAGCAGATGACAGTGCCTGACACACCTAGTGCAGTTTCGAAGACACCCTGGTGACTGCGTCTCCGACAACCTAAATACTCAGAATGGGAGAGCCTTGGAACTGCTTATGAGATATCCGAAAAATAGTGGCTGAGAGTAAGACACACTGAAAGTGAGGGTGAATGCATGGCTGAGAGTGACTTATCCTCCGAATGTCTCACTTCGAGGCACAATACTTCCAGATGACCGTGTTTGGAGCACTCTGATCTGTTTCCAATGTATCCTGGTGACTATGTCTAAGACACCCTGAAGACACAGACTTAGGTACCAAGTGAGGCAGAGACATGTGGAGTCTGTTTTGATGAATACAAGGAAGTGAATATATATGTGACATGCAAAAACATATCTTCTTCCATTAAAAAAAGTTACAGTTTTATAGACTGGGTCAGGACAAAACAAAAAAGATGAACTCTAAACAAATCCAGATTTATGTGGTACATCAGACTTGAAAGATGAATCTGAATTATTTCAATGAATTCAAGGCCTCATTTTTTCAAGTTTTTTCCTCTTTTCTGTTTTTGCCTTTTCCAGTCTTTCTCCCCTTGCTGCTGTGATTCACCGTGGCCCGCCCCCTCCGCCGACCCTTCCCACCCCCTGCGTTTCCCACTTCCCAGCTGTCCGGTCACCCCAGCACACTACATAATGTCGGCCGCTGTGCGGACATGTCTCTGGCTTGCCAAAGGCAAGTTTGACTCCGCCGCCCACGACTGGACCACACCCAGCACTAGGATCTCGGACCATCCACCATTACGACACCAGCACCCTCTTCGCCCTCAACACAGGACGTCACGCCACCTGCCACCTTGCGTCGCTGAAGACCACTCATTGACCCTTCTCCTTCCGGAACTGCAGCCTCATGCTTGCCCACCCCAACACGAGAGCTCCTCCCGCCACCTAGCCGACCAACAGTGCATCTGACTAGCTCAACTGCATTCTCCTCAATGTACGATCCCTTCACAAACATGTCACTGAAATCTGGGTCCTCCTTAACGTCACTTCTCCCGACATTGCATTCTTCATGGAACCCTGGACCAACCACTGATCCTGCCTGGGCATCACCACTGCCATCCCCTATGGCTACAAAATCATTCACAAAGATCGCACTGACTGACCAGGAGGTAGCATCGCCATTGTCCACAAGGACACCCTTTGCCTGACCAACCACTCAAAATAACCTACTGCAACCATGGAACACCTCCATTTCCATATCCAGACCAACCCCAACACCATCCTCCATGGCACCCTTGTCTACAGGCCACCCAGCCCCCTCCCTCCCTTCACCTACACCATCGTAGACCACATTGCCCCCAGGCTCTCGCATCCACCGACTACACCCTGCTAGGCGACCTCAACTTCTACCAGGACAACCCCAGCAACCAGAACCACATCCCTGCTGGACAACCTCGCCAACATCGGACTCAAGCAGCTAGTCACTGCCCCGACCCACGCAGCTGGCCACACCCTTGACCCCATCTTCACCGCCAGCAGGAACATCACCTACAGCCACACCACTGAACTCCTCTGAACCGACAACCAATGTGTGCACTTCACCTTCACCACCCCCACCATCCACCACTGCCCTCACTGCCTCCCCTTCACAGCTGGAACAAGACTACAGAGGAACACTTTACCGCCTTACTCAGCACAACCATACCACCGACATCAAAAGACGCCAACACCTCAGCACGTAACCTCCAGTGATGGATCTCCAACTGCGCTGACACTCTAGCCCCTCTCAAGAGGTCCTCAAGGAAGCAACACTCCAAGAAAGCCAGCTGGTTCAGTCCCTCCCTCCATGAGTCCAGACGCACCTGCAGACCACTCAAAAAGAGATGGAGGAACAACAAAACCCTGGAAACCAACGCAACCTTCAAAACTGCTGTCAACGCACACTATGCCACCTCCTCAAAGCCACTAAGAAAATGGCTTTACACAACAGCAAGGAACTCCGCCACTGTCAAGGAGTTCGCCAGGCGGAACAGCGAGACCACAGATGTATTATCCTCCCACGACCTCTGCAACAAACTCAGCACCTTCTTCCACAACAAGATCAGGCAGCTCTATGACAGCTTCGAAACCCGAGATCCTGCCTCACCACCTGTTACCACTGCACGCAACCATGCCACACCCCAACAGATCAATTGGACCCCACTTACCACATAAGATGCACTCAAAACCATGAGGCGCATCCACTCTGGAGCCCCATTGGGCCCTTGCCCATATCATATCTTCCATTAAGCAGCCACTGCCATTGCCCCAGAGCTTCACTGCACCATCAACTGCTCAATCGAAACCGCCACCTTCCTAAACAACTGGAAACTCGCAGATATTAACCCCCTGCTGAAGAAGCCATCTGCCGACCCGACAGACCTCAAGAACTTCAGGCACATCTTCCTACTCCCCTTCCCAGGCAAGGTCATCAAGAAGGCCATCAACGGCCAGCTCTTGGAGTTCATCGAGCAAAACCATGTCCTGGACAACTCTCATTACGGCTTCCGAAGCAAACACAGCACCAAAGCGCTCTCCTAACTGCCACTGATGATATCCACTCCCTCCTCAACCACTGCAAAACCACAACTCTCATCCTACTGGACCTCTCAGCAGCCTTCGATACTGGCTCCCACTGCACCCTAATCACAAGACTACACGACGCCGGCATCTGCGACAAGGCCCTGGACTGGATCTATGATTCCTTATCAGCGAACACAGTGAGTCAGACTACCTCCATTCCTCTCAGAACCTACAGAGATCAGCTGCGGAGTGTCCCAAGGCTCCTCCCTGAGCTCCACTCTCTTCAACCTCTACATGGCCCCTCTCTAGAGTCAATCGTCAGAAACCACAGACTCAACATCATCTCATGCGCTGATGACACCAAGCTGATCATTTCCTAACCAATTAATCTACAGCCGCCAGAACCAACTTCCACAGCGGGATGAAGGCCGTGGCTACCTGGTTGAAAGATAGCTGCCTCAAGCTCTCCTCGCATAAGACAGAGGTACTATTCCTAGGACCTGCCCACCCAGCCTGGGACGGCTCTTGGTGGCCCGCCGCTCTGGGAACCCCTCCCACCACCACGGACAACGGACGCAACCACAGCATTGTACTGGACTACTTACTCTCAATGAACCACCAGATCAACGCTCTATTCTCATCCTGTTTCCTCAAGCTGTGCCTGCTCTGAAAGACATTCAGATGAATCCCTACATAATCCAAAAAGATGTTCACCCATGCACTCATCACCAGCATACTAGACTTCAGCAAGGCACTATATGCCGGCATCACCCAGAAACAGCTGAGGAAGCCACAGAACATCCAAAATGCTGCAGACAGACTGGTCCTCGACATCCCCCTCTGCAGCCACACCACTCAACACCTCCCTCAATTCCACTGCGCCCAGTCAATAAGAGAATCACCTTCAAGCTCCTCACACATGCCTACAATGCTCTCCACGATGCAGAACCAGCAAATATGAACCACCGCCTCTCTTTCCATGCACCCGCCAGACAGCTTTGCTCTGCCCAACTTGCCATGGCCACAGTCCCACTGATCCACAACACCAGAACTGGAGAAAGATCCTTCTCCTACCTCGCCACCAAGACCTAGAACACCCTGCCCGTCCACCTCAGGCAATCACCCTAGCTGACCCAATTCAGGAATGATCTCAAGACCAGGCTCATCATTTGAACCTCCATGCCCAGACAGATCAGCAGCCCCCCCCCCCCCCTCAACACCTTGAGACCCTTACGGGTGAGTAGCCACGCTCTATAAATTCCTGATCGATTGATTGATTGAACTCAAAAAGTAGCATGGCTAAACAAGAGTACCAATAAATATTTTACTGGAGGTCTGGTATACATACAAACTACAATTCTGTGCTTTACAAATTTGTATAACAGTATTACTTCACAAACAATGAAATAAATCAGAAAATAACAAATATTTATATATCATGAACAGCTAAACACTTTACAAGCTCATTTGCCATGTGATACAGTAGCAAGTGCATTTGATATGTCAGCCTTAGTGTGGTCTTCCCCCAAACATTTTGCCTTACTTCATCCATTTTACTTATTTATGTTGGCCTTAGGTCTATATGCACTTTACCACTGCTAACCAGTGCTAATATGCATGTGCTCACTCCTCCCTCAAACATTGCTAGATTGGCTTATACCCAATTGGCATATTAAATTTACTTTGTAAGTCCCTTGTAGAGTGGTGTACTATATACCCATGGCCTGTAAATTAAATTTTACTAGTGGTCCTGAAGCCGTTAATGCGTCACCCCCTTAAGCAACACTTTAAAACACTTCCCAAGCCTGCCATTTTAGCCTGAATGCAATTTTAACCTGCCATGTCAACTTGGGATTTAAACTTCCTTGCCAAGAAGTTAACTCTTCTTTTATTGCATATACGTCACCCATAAGGTAGGCCCTAGGAGGGCCCTTAGGGCATGGTGTTGTGTAATTAAAAGGTTGGACATGTACTTTTCAGTTTTACATATCCTGATTGTGAAAAACTCCTAAAATTTGTTTTCACTATTGTGAGGCCTACCCCCTTTAGGATAACATTGGGGATTCCATATTACATTTAATAAGCTTTAATTTCCAATTGAGAGCTGGTAGACATGCCATGTTTGGTGTCTACGGAATTATAATAATAAACTCTCCTCAATGGCAAAGTCAGATTGTTATTACAATTTTGAAAATTCCATTTTAAGAAAGTTTGTATTTCCCCGTCCTTAGCCCTTTTGTGCCTGTAGCCTGTCTTGGGTCAAGCGACTGGGTGTAGTGGACATTTAGACTTTGTGAATTCTTCCCAGGCAGTCACAAAATAGAGGGATTAGGTGTGCATCCCAGAGCCATCTACTGGCAGGATGGGGGAGGAACTAAGCATAGCGCCAACTGAATAGCTTGTGCTGTGCCTTCACACAAAGGGCCTAATGACTCTGCATTGTCACTTCAGACAGCTTTGAGCCAGGGCAGGGGAGGCAGGAAATTCCATGCACTTCAAAGCCACTGCCTAGAGGCTTCTTCCACCTTCCAGAACCAGGGCAACAGGGTATAAAAGAAGAACCTCAGATACCAACTATTCAGTACACTTCTGGACCTCTGCATACTCTGGCCGGAAGAAGGACTGCTGTTCTGCTACAAGGACTGCCACTCTGCTGGACTGTGAAGGAACTGCTGACCTGCTGTTCTGACCTGCTGCTTGCTGCCCTTCACGTTGAACCCAGGACCCTAGAGTGACTCTAAGGGCTAGTTTGCTGGTCTCCTGATCTGAGCCTCAGGGACATAAAAGGCTCCTCAACAGCTCCTGGAACTTGGTGTTCCTTACCCTAAGTGGTGCCTCTTAGTTCCTGGACCCTTGGTGTGGTTCATGGGCTCTTGAAATCAAGCGTTTGGGCTCTTCATGACTGTGTACGGTCCAGTTCGCACTGAGACTGCACCGCTCACACTGCAATTCATTGCAAGCTGCTGCCAACCTGTCTCTTCGCATAGCAGCATCAACTGCTCGCAAGGGACCTGCAAGATAAAGCACCAGCCCACCTGCCTGCAATGCCCTGCCTGCTCTTTGTGCCACTCTGACAAACCCCCACAATGCTGTCCTTGTTCTGCGCAACCCTCTCCAGCACGAACGGTACTCTTGGCACAGAACTTGAGAAAGTAAACTTCCTCTGGACTGATCTAAGACTGTATCCGACCCACGCTCTGGCCCGGTTGGCCTAAACTTTTGAATTTGACCTGGTCCAGTGCAACCAGATAGCTGAATTTGATGCTTTGTGCTTTTAGGCACAATTTTACTGTTTATTCTTTTTTTCTGATTTGATTTTTGTCAGTTTTGTTTTGTTTTATTTCTTAAATTCAGTTCTAGTTTTCTAACCTGGTATGGAATCTTTTTGTGGGGTGTTTTCAATGTTTTATTGTTTTTAAGTGTTGCACAAATACTTTGCATGTTGCCTCTAAGTTAAGTCTGACTGCTCTGTGCCAAGCTACCACAGTGCTGAGCTCAGATTAATTTGGGATTTGATCGTGCCTTACCCTGACCAGGATTTGTGGTTGTTGCTTGACCAGGGCTCACACCCCAGTCAACCAGTAACCCAATTTCTCGCAGTGTCACTATTCTGCAAGGGATTGTCCTGAATATGGTGCCCAAATACCTCTAATTTGATGTGGCATTACTCTCAGAAACCATACTAAATAGCCAAATTGGGAATCAGTATAAATTGATGGGGTCAAACGACCTGAAAAGCCTTACCATTGGCAAATTACACACTCTACAAATGTTAAATAACAACAAAACAAAACTGTTACCTTAAAACGTTATTGTAGTCTTGCTTTCTACTGTGTAACCCCCTTGTTTCTGGCAGCAGTTTAGGCATCAGATTATTGCAGGGCAGTCCTGTGGATGTAAAGACTGGTTTGATAAACTCCATTTCTGCTGCAGTGTTTTTGTGAGTCATGAAACTGTGTCCTGCACAGAAACTGCTCGCAGACCTCCATGAAGATCCAATTATCAAAATGCAGCAGCGTATAGAGAAACAAGTGCTGCACTTGTAGCCAAAAATGATCTAATCTGCCCTATTCATGTGCTGGACTCCGCCAAATTCAAATGAAAGCTTGAAGCAATTGCACTTTAAGAGCTCGGCATGCGGTATGGCTTGGCTTGGGGGCCTTCACCTGACCAGAGCATTATTTGTAGCAGTATAAGTGCCAGGTACCGAGGTATTTTTCAGGATGCCATCATCATTGCCTCTACCCACTTCCCTGCCAGTATGGTAATATAATGAGCCTCACACATTACAAGTGTGATGTTTTAGACTATTCTAGGCCACCAAAAGCTGAAAGAATGGCCTAGACTCGCTGGTTTTATACATTTTTTGAAGTATGTTATGTTACGTTAATTAGGATTTTTAGAGCACATGGCTGCCCTCAAATGGGCTTCCCAGTGCAATAAGAGTTTGACTACTATAGGACGGCATAAAGAAATCATCAAAGTGAGAAAAGCCAGGTCTTAAGTTATTTGTGGAAGAGTTCTTCGCTTGAGCACTGATGCAGGTAGGGGGGTAGAGTGTTCCATATTTTGGGTGCCACAAACCTACAGTCCCTCCTGCCTGACAGAAATGCATTATCCAGGGGTCTTAGGCTAGTCTCTGGATGAAAGATCTTAAAATCCTGGCAAGTAGTGATAGAGCGCGCAGGTCATCCGACTATTTTATTACTAAATATGCACACTTGGGCCCATAATTTATTTACTACACTTTCCTAATCGGGTAACCTACACTCTACTACCAGTAACCCTGTTCCTTTCTATTTATTTCCAATGTACCTGACTTACCAATCCTTGTCACAGGTACCTAAAATCACAATGGATCAAGGAGCTAGCTGAAAAGATAAGCAGTCATCACAATACAATATAAAATTAAAAAAAAATTTGCACTCTTTATAATAACCACAGACTCAGGAAGTTTTGAAAACCTTTATCTAATCATCATCATCATCATCATCATATGTCATGAGCAAAAGATTAACACAGATAAGACTATCTATAACTAGAATTAGAAATATCGTATAGCTATGAATAAGGCAGAGAATACTAATCATTTAGAAATCGGAAAATAAAGGGAAGGAGAAAATAAGGAACATGCTATGTTAGATCAGCAGACTTTCACAACTTCATTAAAGGCGGGTAAAGAAAGGGAACATGCTAAATCAAAGTAGACTTTAGTAATTCACTAACTGTTAAAAGGAAATGAAACTTATGCAATTTGATTTATCCAGATGTGCTTTTTCTCTAGAGGGAGGGTAAGAATGGAACATAAACTATATAAGAAAACGATTTAGCATTTGACTAAAGGTAGGTAGAAAAGTGGAACACGTTAATAGACGAGAAATTAATGAAATCTTATTTATGAAGGGACAGGAAAAAAGGAAAATATGCAATTATGCTTTGCAATATTCGAGAATTAGAAATGCAAATATAGATAAGCAATCACCCACACAGACTTTATATTTACCTAGGATAGAGTGAAGACCAACCCTGGCCACGGGTCAGTTTGGAAAAGACAGGAAAGGACCCTCAAGGGCTTAGGTGCCAGTAGGCGAGCAGGTACAGCTCATGGACAGTCAGGACAGGATAACCCCAGAATTTGGATCAGGAGTGGGTTCACCAAAAGGTACGACCAACACCCGCAGCTTCGGTTGCAACACCTGCGCTACTCCTCTCTGCAAGGAATCTGCCAATAACCCCGATTGGGTTCTCGAACCTCCCAGCAAAGTGCTTCGCCAGCACTTTCAAGTCTGCAAAAACCCCGAATGGGTTTCTCGAACCTTCCAACAGAGTGCTTCGCAGCTCTCTGAGTTCAGTCACCTATAGAGTGCGTTGGGTCAGTGACAGGTCAGCTATTCGGATAAGTCGGACAATTTCTCTAGCTAAACCTAAGATAGTTATACTGTTTTTCGGGTCCGTGTATCCCCCCCCCAATGTTGCAAGTGTAAGGATCCCCAATTTTGATTGGACAAAGGAGGAGGTTAGGTCATCACACCACCTAAAATGTAGACTTTCTCAGGCTTAATATTGAATCTTTGTACACACCCCTTATTTTCTGTGTTCCCATGACGTATGTTTTCACATAACAATGGTGAATACTATTTTCATATACAATTGTTACAAATGTAGTACAGTTCGGCTTCTTCGACTAGGTGAGAAGGCTCTCTCCCAGTCTCATCTTGGCTTGGGTTGCCATCTGGCTTCCGTCTAAAGGTCAATTCTGTGGAGTCTCGCAGATCTCGCGCAGATTCAGATTCAAGCAAGATCACATTAGAACAGGCCAAGTTTTCGAAGTGTTACATGAAATGGAAAAGAATAGTTTTAATACATAGAATAAATGATTTCACTGCATACCATGAGTTGCTTTATTATTCCCATTACTTTATAATAACTAAAGCATTAAGTTTTAGGCAGAACAGACAGCTTTGCGAAAGCGGCAATGCAAGCTTGGAGCATGTGAGAACACAAAGCGGCCATGTCAGCTGTATTGCGCAGGAGCAAACACTTTCCCACCAGAACTGCAAGTACGTCACGTCACTTGAGTATGACCGACGCATGCGCAGTCTATATTCCCGCGTAGCAGCAGCCATTTTAATGGCAAGCGTATTAGATTTAATAAACACATAGGCAAGCTTCACTGGGACACCCCCGTGTAGTGTAAAAATGTGCAATATTAGTAAAATGTACATGTTGATTTAGTTTATTAACATTATTTGAGGTTCTTGATACAAGCAAGTCGCTTAACGTGCGAATCCTTGTTCCATCAGTAGTATGGCTGAATCCAAAGCCTGAGCAAGGCGGGGTGGTGGGGGGGGGGCAGGGAGGGTGTTCACATACACAAAGGCCTGACACACAAAGCAAAGAGTTTTAAATTGTATGCATTTGTCCAACAGCAGCAATGCATAGCTCATGGCTAAGATGGAAAGGATTGATGCTTAGGGATGTGCCCCAGAAGTCGCGCAGTAGGAGTGATCATTTGCCAATTTAATGTCATTTACAGATGGCTTTTTCAATAGCGGAATAACCACCGCATGTTTCAACTCTGTGGGATCTTTGCACAGGAGATGGAGAGCTTGAGGAGCTCAGTCAGAGTCGGATGAGTGATGTGGCCTTCCCTTTTGAGTGCGGGTGGTGACGCGGGGCACAGAGGGAGCCGAATATGATGTTTATCAAGCTATAAAAGCCACCCAAAAGGATCAGATGAAAGGAGGACAGACAAAGCGCAGTAATGTTTCCCTGCGTGGTATCGGAGGGGGCGTAGCCTTCTGGACCGGAACAGGGAAAGTAGGGCAGATATCAGTGATACCACAGAGGCAGGTGGAATTGGCTTTTTGAGTGTGGGGTAGGTCAATGATCTAATAATGGAAAATATTTCCTTAGATGAGTTATGAGCACAATCAGTTTACTTGGCATAGAAGACAAGGCGGCTGTCCCAGTAGCTTAAAGTAGCATTTTACAGCCGTCATATAATTTGCTTTCGCGTCGGAATTATTTTTCTTACATCATGCAAATTAAATAACTTTGCAACCTTCTTTTTGGGCAACAAGTTGATTTTCAAAACAAGGTGTGGGGGATATGATCTTGGGCTTAGAAAGGGTGGTTACTGGGATCAATTTGTCCAAAGTTATCCAACTCCCCAAAATGAGAGTCCAAAGTAGGTATTGAGGCATTTAAAAGATTGCCGAAGGCAGCCAAGTCGAGTCGAAACCGGCTTCAAGTGGTGCGCGGAAAAACAGGATATGGGGAAGTAAGTGGTCAGTTTGTATCAGCATTGGGATTGCAAAGTGATCAGCCCATACCAGAGTAAATGACATATCCACTGCCTGTGAGGATAGATTGGAAAAAACAGGATCCAAGATATGTCCTGCCAGTGTGGAAAGTGAGCCCATATTACTATCGATGCCCGGGCTGCTGGCGCAAGTCGCCTCTTAGTTCCCATTCTGAATAGTTGCCAAATAAAGAGACGGGCGCTGGAAGCAGGAATCACAAGAACAGGATTTATTACTCATGAGGAGAGCCTGTCATTTCGGACACGAAACACAGTGTCTTTCGGGAGGTGCTCTAACAAGTTCTCTGAGACATCGCCTTTTATACATTACGAACAGTCCTTATTACAATAACGACATTGTGAAACAAGGAACAGACATCCCCGTAATCCTCGTGTCAATCCCACCCCCACATACGTCCACAATAGAGGTCCTCAACCTGCTGATAAGAGGAGGGGGCTATCACGCAGCTGAGTGTTCCGCCGATTCTTTAGGATGTGTGCGCCTGATCGTATCCCATGGGGTGGGGAGGCCATGATCAATAGTGGATCCTTTGAAGAGGAGCGACTCCATACAATAAGGGGCAGTAAACGGTATCTCCCGGCTTAGGCGATGGCCTCGGACCTGTGTGGACAGTCGGACTCGGGGGAAGGGGTCATCAAAGGAGAGGTATTCATGCCGCGTGGACAATCAGGCGCAGAGGGAGAGTTTACCAACAGAGGGGTATTCATAAAAGGAAAGGAGGTGTTGGTCAGGCGCGAGCGTGACTCCCAAGGACAGAGTCGCACAGAGAGAGAGGTCTTATGACCCGTGCATGAGAGAGCGGGGGCAGTCAGGTACAGCTGGGGGGGTTATGTCAGCTGAGGCGAAGGATGCTTCTTCAAGAGGAGATGGGGGGGTGCGTGGGTCAAGCAGGAGGGTTACTTCTCAGAGCAGGGTCGCGCAGAGGGAGAGGGTTATTCGAGAATGGGTGGGGGTGTTCAAATGCGTGCAGGAGGGAAGCCGGGGATTCCAAATGAGCGGGCAAAGAGGCCATGGTGCCTAAAATGGCTGTCAGGTACATACGGGCATGGGCCTTTGCTGGCAGAATGATGCGGTCAACGTCTCATGACATTCATGGTGCGCACAGGGAGGGGAACGGGAAAAGACAAATGAACGCCGCTTATGTACATCAATTTCGTGAATTTCCACAGTCGCCGCTTTTTACATAACAAAGTTCATTTCCTAATTGATGGGTGTACATATAAACATGTGTGGTTGATGAAATAGCTTTTGTCCATACTAACATATTGCATATAATTATGAACAGTTGATGTGATTGGCAGAATGCAGCACATAGGAAATTGCGTTTGCAAACATACTACATAGCATAGATGCTTCTGACTTACTCAACTGATACATAAAAGGTTGACCAATGAACATTTTGACCAAGTAGTTGAGGGAGGAATTCAGTCCAATAAGATCTCTTCGTCACAGTGTCTTTTTAGCAGTTAGCCATCACTGGTAGGCTCTAGTCCGTGTCCTTTTGTTGGCGCTGTTGAGCACCGGCGGTGGAGCTATAGGTCCAGCTCGGATCTATCCTTACGCGTTGCAGGGTGTGGTCAGTCCTCTGCTGTTAGACCACAGTCCTGTTCCCTAACCAATCCTTTTAGTGGCGCCTTATGCTTGGCACCTACATTTCCGTGGCATAACCCCATTTCCACCTAAATGCTGTTCTTCCTTTCGGCAAAAAGTCACGTGGAAAAGAGGGTATGTTGTTCAATAGTCGATGGGAGTGAGGGCGGAGTGGGGGTCAGATTTCCTGGGACACACCAAAGGGACCAAGGGAGCAAAAGATAACAACTAAGCAGGCCCATCAATCGGGCTTGAAAAGGGGGACGGAGGCTTCAGGAACACGTGGGGTAGTGGACAGAGAGCTTCAGGACAGCCCTTCATCCTTTCGTTTACCGCGTTTGAGAGTGCTGCCTCGTCCCGTATCTTGTTGCGCTGCGGCTCCACCTTTGGTCGAGGTCGCATGTGTCTCATGATCTGCAGCCAGGCTGTGCGCCACATCCGACCCTTCTCCTCCGATGATCGTATATCTTGGAATGGGTAAAAACAAGTTTTAGAGAACTGGCAGGAGAAGAGATTTTTACATTTGAATTCCACTCGCAATCCTAGCACCTGGGGGTCATGCTCATTGGTCATAGTCAGAAGTCTATTACCATGAAGTAAGTATATGGGTATTTCTACTGTGTTCACACCAAGTCTAATCGGCGTTCATTCATGACACATATGGACAGAGGTCAGACTCCTATCACTTGCGTATTTCATCAAAAACTCAAAAATAAACATTCAGGGGAGACTCGTCCTTCCGACCCGAGCCTTAATAGTCTTACATTTCCCTTTTAGAGCTGGCTAACTCTTTCAAGCAGAGCGGGGGTGCAATCATTGAAGGACAGTGTTAACGCATTTTTCTCGAGGGGCGACAGTTGGCCATGGTCCTTAGTTATGCATCGGGGATAGCAGCTGGGGTCAATCAGGTGGGGCGTGGACGCTTCGGGCATTCGCGCTTGAGTGAAAAAGGGGTGGGGCAATTTGGGCATTGGGGTCAATCTGGACATTGGCGCTTGTCTCTAACGAACTGAAAAATAGGGTGCCATTGACATATAGTTCCCCTATAAAAGGCCAGATTAGGGGACCTTAGTCGTCTCACCTGTCCTTTCTTTCTTAGCCAATTCGAGTTCATTCATTTTGCGGAAAGGAGAGGCAGCAATATGGCAAGTTACAATCGTTTTAGTTTCTGTCAATTTCGCTGAACACCTTCGCGTTCAATAAGTATCCAATCAGACTGGTGCCAGCGGGGCACAATTTTACCACAAAAAGGAAGATGGAACAGGGGGACTCCCATAGAGAGTGAGAGTCGTCCGCAACCTAAACGAGCCATTCGGTACACGTATGACATGTAGAGAGAGAGAGAGAGAGAGAGAGATAGGGAGATAGAGAGGGAGAGAGAGAGAGAGAGACGTGTACACTAATGGGTCTTTTAGTGCACTCACAACACAGAACAGCAGGGGTCAGGTAACACAGAGACGCGAACAGAGGGGAGACATAAACCCATACATTACATACACACAAACTCATTCAAAGAAAGACAGTACATGTATCTCATACAAAAAAGGTTCATGACAAAACATAAAACAGTTATTGGCCAAAAAGATCTTTCTGCATGCTGCGCATCTTTAGTATTCTATTTATCTACGTGCTGAGCTCTTTTTACCTTTCCTCCTTTTCTTCTCGTTTGCTATCTCTGCGAATGTTCTCGGTTGCCAATACTTACACCTCGGTCAGTTGGTCAGGAATTAACCTGGTTGGGCTACTACTCACGGTGGGATCTTTGAGTCATTTTTCCTTTTCTCCCCTTGGCGGAAAGGTTCTCCAGGCTGAGGCGACGGAGGGCATTAATTGGGAGAACAGTCGGACAGCTTAGCTATATCTATAAAAGTGCGAGAAGGAGGTGGTACATTTTTGAACATCAACATCATTCCTACTTTTCCAGACGGGTGGTGCCTAGGTAAACCTTACCCCGGAACTTTTCCTTGTCCTTTCCCTATCTAGTAAAACGTCATAGTTGCACTATCTGGCGTGCTGGTTCGAGTCAAATTTTGTCATACAGTACTAACCCGTCAAGTTTCTATGTCAGTCCATCCTCCCAGTCGTTACGTTCTAAGGAGGAACCGTCATATCTAAGTCTACGTCTTTCAAAACTCGTTAGCGTAAGTACTATGCTCAGATCCCCTTTTTCTCCTTCTGTCGGTCGCTCGACCATCGCTCTTCCATACTTCAACCGATGTTCCGACGTGACCTGCAGAAGGGAGGAGAAAGAAGGGGGTGGGGGCAGCATTCAAAGCACATCAGCGCGCAATAGTCCGGAAATGTTTTTACCTACCACATACTCGACCTATCTCCACGGGGTGCATTCTCTACCATCTCGGCGTTTAAGCCCAGAGGGACCAGTAGTGTTAGATAGATAATCATCGATGGTCTGCATATCTACATGAATCACTTGGTCGTGGCCTTTTAGGTCATGTGCAAGGGTGGTGGTCAAGTGGCATTTCTTTGGTATCGTTTATGGGCGTCTAGAACACTTTTCCGGCTACCTGTGACACATAATGTAGCTGCTAAGTATCGGGCCTTTTTAACCTTCAACCTTAATCATACTGCATGTATTTTACTTATGTCGGTGACAGTAGCCATACATTTCGACAACATTCATCAATACAAACGCTACGATTATATTTGCGTGTTCAAAAAACTTTAATGAAAATGTTGGCGCACAAATACGGGCCTACAACCCAGTGGGCCGGCTACGGAGCAGACTGGAACTGTGCATAAGAGGAACGAAGTCGGTGGCCATTCATTTCGTAACGTGCGGCGGTGCAATAAAATCGTATCAAACTTTCTTTAAGGGGCGAGTATAATGCGTGTCAAGAATTCAAGCTTTCAATAATATCATCTCATTGTCCAACCAATTACTCAAGACCTAACGTTTATCAATTCATTGTCCAAATGCTCAATCAGTGCTTATTTTATACCAATTCATTGCTTCCAAACATAATTAGTACCCACCCTAAATCAGTTCACTGTCCCAGCACATAATCAATATCCATCTTATATCGCTTTCTTTTCCAAGCACATAATCAATATCCATCTTATCTACTTTCATTGTCCAAAAACTGCATACATATCTTGGAGCATCAAGGCTGAGCAATCAGGGCGCAACAAGGATTTTTTTTAAAAAGTCTCATTTTGTATCGACGTCATTTTGGGCGAGGTCAGGCAAGTCCCAGTATAGTCAGATTGCCTCCACTGACTCGTGGTTGGACCAGAACCTCTTTGGCAGTTCAAAAAGTTTTTCGTAATGGGGTAACAGACTAGCAATATGGACCATCAGTCAAAAGTGGGGAGGGCGGCAACAATCTTTCCTACCGGGTCATTCTGGTGTTCCACCGGAACTGAACAAGTCTGTATCTTTGCTGCATTTTAGCCATTTCCAAGCTGAGGCTGGCGCCGGCAGGAGTGCGCCGACGTCTCGTGGCTCCATCGGAGGACGGGGGCGGGGGGCGCCTCGTGGAGAGGTCGGCCCCCCCGGCTCTTTTAGAATCTTCAAGGTTGAGGAGCACAGGGCGTGTGCCCGTCCCGGGCAAAAAACCGCTTTTTGAGATGGACCCTCTTCAAGCAGGAGCGTTGGGGTGTCGCTGGAAGCCTCCACCTGGAGGGAGGTGGGGGAGGCTCGTTCGCGCCGCCTCCCCCTTCCGGCGACCCCGCGCCGTTCTCCGGCTCCAGCGCTTCGGTATTGGCCGTGCCAGGCAATGAAGATGGGGGGGTGGTCGGAGGCAGAGGCAAGACGCCCCCCCCTTTCCGTGGCGGGACTACCTGCAACTATCAGGGGTTGCCACTGGCGGGACTGCCTGTAACACTCCAGAGTTGTCCAAGACATAATTGAAAAAGCGCTGCCGACCTCGCCTTGGCTTCGGCCTTTGATGATGACCGGATCAATCAGGAGAGGGGGGGGGGGTCGGTGGCTGAGGCAAGACATCCCCCCCCGTGGCCTGCAGGGAGCAGAAGAGGGGAAAAGGGGAGACCATTACCATTTTCGGGCCGTCCGCCCTACAGCCTCCCCCTCCAATGGCGGTCAGCCAGGCCCTGCCCTGCACGCATCGAGGCCTCGCCTTCCGGATGGGCGTAACCGCGGGCCTGTTGCACTTCGGGAGCTTCCGGAATGGGGGTAGGTATCTATTGATTTGTATCTATTTCATGTTACCGTTATTTGGGCGTGGTGGGCAGTGAGGCAGACATGTTTGGAGCAGGAATAGGCAGTGGAGCCTAGCTACCTCGTGGCTGTCTTGCCGTCAAGCTTTCGCCATTTTATATTTCTTATTACGAACTATTTCTAATGTTTCTTATTTTTAGTGAAGTCGAAAGCTCATCAGGGGGTTACTGACTTAGCCCGATTTCTTTTATTTTTCCTTCCTTTCCTTAGCGTGTTTCAAGCTAAAGTTTCTGTTAATAGGGTACGGTGATCACTTCATATTTTTATATGTCCTTTCATTAGGGGTACTCCTGGACGGACCAGATGAGTTACCTCCAATAAATGGTCCGGGTGGAACTAGATTATCAATCAGTGGGGAACACATGTCCCTTCATTATGGTATCATCCTGGACGGACCAAATGATGTACCTCCAATCACTGGGGTAGCCTCCTGGGCGGACCAGATGGCCTACCTCCAATAAATGGTCAATGAGTGGGGAGCATATGTCCCTCCATTAGGGTAGCCTCCTGGGCGGACCAGGTGAGCTACCTCCAATAAATAGTCAATCAGTGGGGAGTGGATAGGCCTGACGAATCATAAAGGGGCATAACCTATCCTTGACTACTTGCAAAGACTAGACAGAATATTTCTATTCCACGTTATTTGCAAACAGAAAATACCTCAAACGAACAATTCCTTGGACAACAATGTCCAGTCAATCAATCAATCAGTGGGGAGAAAAACAGGCATGACGGATTACAACGGGACAAACGTCTGCATTACCTGCCCTTCGCTATCTGCAAAGGGAGACAGAATATTCCTATTCGTCTCTGTTTGTGGACAGGGAAGATCTCAAAGAGCAACAATCGATTATTAATCGATATCAAACAATCAGTGGGGAGAAAGGTAGGCATGACGGATTACAACGGGGACAAAAGTCTGCATTACCTACCCTTCTCTATCTGCAAAGAGAGACGAACGTTCCTATTCGCCGCTGTTTGCAAACAGAGAATGTCTCGTTCTCAAGAAGAGAACCAATATTTCAAGTAGCAACCAAAGCTAAATGAACCAATAACCAAACAATATCAGTATTTAAATACCGATTCCAATACAATCAATCAAACAATCAGATGGATAAAACCATCCTACCAATCAGGCGTAAAACGCCCTACTTAATCTTACCCGGACCGGACCATATGGACAGTTCTTTGTCTTCCTCCTCCAGCGCCCGATCGTTCTCTTACTCCATGCAGCATTCCTGTGGGATTCCAGTCAGGACAATAGGTCACTCGAGAGAGGTCCGTTCAGAATCGGTGAAGTTCATTCGATCGGCAGCCGGACGAGGGCCCTCTCAAGGCAGGTATACTCCAATCATTTAGATGTTCACCTCATCGTCTGGATCTCTCTTACTGGACCTTATGTCACTGATGGACCCCGCGTTGGGACGCCAATTGTGGAAAGTGAGCCCATATTACTATCGATGCCCGGGCTGCTGGCGCAAGTCGCCTCTTAGTTCCCATTCTGAATAGTTGCCAAATAAAGAGACGGGCGCTGGAAGCAGGAATCACAAGAACAGGATTTATTACTCATGAGGAGAGCCTGTCATTTCGGACACGAAACACAGTGTCTTTCGGGAGGTGCTCTAACAAGTTCTCTGAGACATCGCCTTTTATACATTACGAACAGTCCTTATTACAATAACGACATTGTGAAACAAGGAACAGACATCCCCGTAATCCTCGTGTCAATCCCACCCCCACATACGTCCACAATAGAGGTCCTCAACCTGCTGATAAGAGGAGGGGGCTATCACGCAGCTGAGTGTTCCGCCGATTCTTTAGGATGTGTGCGCCTGATCGTATCCCATGGGGTGGGAAGGCCATGATCAATAGTGGATCCTTTGAAGAGGAGCGACTCCATACAATAAGGGGCAGTAAACGGTATCTCCCGGCTTAGGCGATGGCCTCGGACCTGTGTGGACAGTCGGACTCAGGGGAAGGGGTCATCAAAGGAGAGGTATTCATGCCGCGTGGACAATCAGGCGCAGAGGGAGAGTTTACCAACAGAGGGGTATTCATAAAAGGAAAGGAGGTGTTGGTCAGGCGCGAGCGTGACTCCCAAGGACAGAGTCGCACAGAGAGAGAGGTCTTATGACCCGTGCATGAGAGAGCGGGGGCAGTCAGGTACAGCTGGGGGGGGTTATGTCAGCTGAGGCGAAGGATGCTTCTTCAAGAGGAGATGGGGGGTGCGTGGGTCAAGCAGGAGGGTTACTTCTCAGAGCAGGGTCGCGCAGAGGGAGAGGGTTATTCGAGAATGGGTGGGGGTGTTCAAATGCGTGCAGGAGGGAAGCCGGGGATTCCAAATGAGCGGGCAAAGAGGCCATGGTGCCTAAAATGGCTGTCAGGTACATACGGGCATGGGCCTTTGCTGGCAGAATGATGCGGTCAACGTCTCATGACATTCAT
Organism: Lissotriton vulgaris; assembly: GCF_964263255.1. NCBI lineage: Eukaryota > Metazoa > Chordata > Amphibia > Caudata > Salamandridae > Lissotriton > Lissotriton vulgaris. The sequence goes on from NC_141695.1 coordinate 915,852,238, forward strand.
GGTGCGCACAGGGAGGGGAACGGGAAAAGACAAATGAACGCCGCTTATGTACATCAATTTCGTGAATTTCCACACCAGGTGGATGGGAGATTTAACCAATTGAATATGTAGCTGGGCTTCTAGGCCTGTGCATGCAGAGGTGTAATTTGTATCCACAAAATGAAGGTTGAAGTCTACCAGAATATTAAAATTTGAAAAATTATGAGCGAAGGGTGCAATGGCTCCTGATAGGGATTGACAACATATAACCTCAGTCCCTGGAGGGTGTTAGATAAAGTAGTCTGGGATGGAGGAACAGTTTGAGAGATTAGAGGAGAAAAAAAATCTGGGGACCAGAAGCTCTTCTTTAGCACAGATAAACTCCCATAAAAAATCAAAAACAATGCTGACTCTGCTTCTATCCAAGTGATCTTAGCTGACAGAACTCTGCCCAATCAACAAGGGCCTGGGCTATGTCTGGGGTGGAACTGTTGTTTAGCCATATTTCCATCAGAAATAAGTTGGCATTGCTATGTCCAAGAAAAAAGTTTAGAATTTCTAGTGTAGGCTGAGCTAGGGAGCGACACTTAAGACTAAAGAGGCGAAACAAGACTTTTCCGTAGGGGGCAAGGCCGCCATTTCTAGCGAGTGTCAGTTTTATCTGTGAAATTACAATGCTTACATGCTGATGAGGTATCCAGCGGATTTTGGTTGTGGATGCAACCTGGCCCATAAGTGGATTGCAATACTCATAGAAGATCTGCAGTACACTGGCGTTGCTTGCTACAGTTTTGCCCAGGGTTCCTGGCCCCTGGTGCCATCCGGCATGGACGGGCCTGCCTTTGGCATGCTTTGGAGCACGAGTGGTGCACACAGTGCCAGCATCTGCTGCACCTCAATGCATAGACCATGTTTTTATAGTCAGTATACATTGTAGAAATTGGCAGCCATTGGCCAACTAGAGAGTGCGCTGTCGTTACAGCATCCCTGGGAGGAACTGCCAAGATATAGGCTCCTTGAAACTCCCTCCACACAGAAAGAACTTACCGGGGACATGAGTCTGTTACAGTGCAATTTATTACAGGGTCACATATAAAAAGCTGCCCCCAATATAGTGCACGTTAAAATGTCTGTCAATAAAAACAATAGCGTCCAGGTGCAGCAAGCACTCAATCAGCAACGGAATTCTAAAAGTGCATCCACACAAAGACCACGTTGTTATAGTTAGTGGACTTTGTAGAAATTGGCAGTAATATTAAAGACTTAATTGATAAACACTGCTCAAAATGGAAAGACATTGCCACCATATGTAGACTGTCCTAAATAAGTGCTGGTGCCTAGGTATGAATGCTGGTACCACACACTGGAAAACACTGGCACACATTAAGCACTGCTTCTGACTTAGTAACGAACAGCAGAAGGGTTTGATTCATGTCATATTTTCATATGCTGGTTTGTTCATCAGATTTGGGACTGTGGTTTACAGAAAGCACTGGACCTATGGCAGTCAGAAAGCTCTGCTCACAAATGAAAGGGACCTGTTCCACCAAAGCTCTCATTCTGTCCAATTCGCCCCTAGTGTTCTTACTTTGTCCTCACCTTCTTACCCCTCCTCACAGTGCTCCCCACTCCCACAGGTCCATGCATAATAGCTCATCTAGACAAGGTGTTTGATTTGCATTAGAGATCTTGTAGTCCCAATTTTAACAAGCATTGGCATAGCCAATAGGTCGCGCTTTTGGGACGTTATAAGTATTTACTTATGCAGCACTGAGCACAATATCCTTGGTGCAACAACATCAACTGTTGCGTGGCTAAACACTGATAAGATCCCAAAGGCGAGACCTATTGGCTATGCCAATACTTTTTTCACTTCTAGGGAGGCCCTGGGCGCTTTGCCAAAGCTCAGTCCCAGTGATTGTCTTATTGATTCACCTGGTGGTCTGGTGGAAGAATACAGCAAATAGGGTTTGAGCAACGAAGGGACAAACTCAAGCTGGACAGCCTAAAACAAGCAGAGCCAGCAAATAGAAAGCAAGCAAATGTAAGTTACAACCCACAACGCCATTGGTAAGCAATGGGTGTAATGCATTCCCTGGGAAGCCTTCGTTAGCAAACCAGAACCCGCCTAGAAAGCATTCGACCTGAGACGAAAGTGTGTGTCCTTGGACAGAAGAATTTTTAAGCCCTTTATCTGGTGTGACCCCAGGCAAATGTCTGGCTCTGCCTGGATATCAGGCCTGACTGTGCATGGTCAATGTCTGACAAAAGATTCATCAGTGGAAGCGAGATCTGCAAACCCCTCAGGTCCATCTATCTAGAGACCGATACTGCAGCTGGGCCAGACTGACTACACTCAGCCAACAAGGATGTACCTTTTCTCCCATTTCTACCTTCGTAACGCCATTTCAGTTCTTATTTTCTGTAGCTCTTACGATTTATTTTCATTGAAAAAGTCTAGCAGAATAAAGAACATCTTTAGCCAGGCTACTGAAAAGTTACAGAGTAGCTCACACTGGGGTCAAACAACAATTATGCTGATAAAATGCAGCAGACAACTAGCTCTAGTTGGACCCCATACATCTGAGTGTGTCTGTCTTGTCTGTCTGTCTGTCTGTCTGGGGGTGGGTGATAGTGAAATACTGCTGCTAGGCTCCCCGCCCACTGAGATTGCAGTGAGTGTGCAGTGGGTGTAGGGCTGGGCAGCCCTGTGACACCAGCTCTTATAGCTGTACAGGTTACTGTAGGTATTGTAAACGTTTCACTCCTCCTCGCCCCACAGCCTACCACAATACAGCACATTTATGTGCCTCAGCGCACACAGCTCGCACACGTTCGTGTCGGTGCCTGGTTGCTCTGAAGAACACGTTTGATTGACGGACTACAGACGCCCCTTGAAAGGTCAAACTCAGTTGTGTTATGCCATGTGTACATTTATTAGCCGGAAAGTGCACACCGGAGATCTAATTTGCTGAGAGGCGCTACTGACATTCATCACGTTGCACTGGTGCAGACTGCCACTGGTGCAAATAAACTGTTTACGTTAATGCTGTTTCTATAGATCGCCATGTTAGTTATGTAAATAACAAATGTCACTGTTATCCAATTTAACACAAATCAATAAATATATGTATATATCAGAAGGATGAGTGTTGCACTGGTCTTCGTATTTGTGAATCAGGTCACCCTGTGTGTCAGCAGCGAGCATACAAAAGCATTGGCATAGCAAATAGGTCTCGCCTTTTGGACCATATCAATGTTTAGCCATGCAATTGTTGATGTTGCTGCACCAAGGTGTAGCGTCCTGCTACCAATAATGACAGACACTCATATCTCTTTCGTAGGAGCTTTTATTCCTGTGTCCTACCTCCATCCTGTCCCTACTCTAACTGACCCGTTCCTTTCCCCGGCTCCTCCTGTTCCTGCTCCTCCCATGACTCCGCCCCCCAACCACTAGACTACCTCACACAATTCTACATCTCCCCCTTTCTTAACAAAGTGAGCTTAATGTCCTCAGTGTTCGCAGGTCTTCAATCCACCACATGGGTTGGCGGACAGCCTGTTCTTCAAGCCTCAGTAGTGTCGAATCAGTGGTGGGTTTGGCTTTGGTCAATCTTTTCGGTGTCTTGATCAGGGCATCCTTGACCATGTTGCGTGTGGACTGTTTATTCTCACAGTCTGCAGTCCTCATGTTTCCTTCTGGTGGCGTAACGGTTGGTTCAGATGCTCGGTCCCTTTCATGAGTGGATAATGTTCTGGTCCTCTTATGGGCACCTGCACCTACTTTTATTTCCTCTTGTCTTGTCCGGTCAAGGGCAACACTGTCCTCCAATTCAGGGTCATGCATACCAGACAGTACGGTACTATCTGACGAGACTGTCTTGGTTTGGTGCGGTAACTCATTCACAGCCTCGGGTTGTCTGACGAACTCGTGGGCTATCTGTGCATAGGCATGTTTCTCTCTCATCTGATGATCTCTCTCTACTGACATGTCCGGCTTTCCTTGCGGAGTGGCTGGCAGGTCCCTTCCCGTCCGGTGACTAAGGTCCACTGTCTCTGTTTTCTTTTTGTAGGTCCTTTGAGTCAGCCTTTCGGACCCCTTCAGGGGTGACGGTGTCTGATCTATGTCCGGGTATACTTGTGATTGACATGACAGATTCTCTTGTAGCGTGACTGAGTATTCAGAGACCTTAGTGTGTGACATGTTGCTCTTGCCAGGACGGATGTCCTTTGGTTCTATGGTGCATTCGGGTGGTTGACGCCATGGCTGTTGTCGGGACTATGACTTGGTCAACTCACGGGATCGAACAGACGTGCTCTCTGGGTCAGAGAAGTCTCTTGTTGACTTCCAGGATCGGACAGACGCGCTCTCTGAACCAGAGGAGTTCCTGGCCATGGACGTGCTTTCTGGGTCAGAGAAGTCTTTTGTCGACTTCCAGGATCGGATAGATGTGCACTCCGCGTCAGAGAGATCCTTCTCCCCATTCCTTCTCAAACGTTTCTTTGAAACTGTCTTTGGTAATGGATTTTTGAATTCCGTAGTCCATGACGAATTGCTCTTCCCCTTTGAATTGTCTTTGAGATGCTTCTCTGTGTGCCTTTGTTGGAACATCTTCAATGCTGTCTCATTTGGGAGGTTGTTTGATGATCCTTTGCTTGTTCCTTGTGCTTGATCCCAAGCTTTTGCCTCTTTGTCCTTCTCGTCTGAAGTTAACAATTTCCTCTCTGTCTCTTCGTTGTCGCGGGAGCCATGGATGCATGGATCTTGTTTGGTTCGTTGCTGTGGAGGATCAGTCTGTCTTGTGCGACCTGTTTCTCCTTCTCGCTTGTTTGATGCTCTAACTCCTCTGATTTGGGGTTTATGTGTTCTCCAGCCAGATGTTTCCTTGGACTCGTCTTCACTGCTTGTCGACTGATGTTCCTGCGCCGACTTCCGGTGTTGACCAGTGCGACCCCTTCTTCTATGGTTAGTCTTTCTCTCCCACTTGCTGAGCAGGATGCCCTCTTGTCCAGGAGTGCGATCTGTCCCACTTGATGCTCTTTCCCCATCAGAGTATTGTGTGTCATACTTTGAATGACCCCTTGAGGAACTCCCGGGGGGTGAATAACTTCTTGGAATTGTCTTTTGGATGGTTGACTCTGGGTCATCTGACTCAGAGTAGTCCTTGGTTGACTTTGAGTAGTCGGATGCTGAGGCATCTGACTCTGAGTAATCCGTGTCACTTTCTTTGTCACTGTATCTTTCCCATTGTCTTGTTGCTGGTCTGCCTTCCCTCTCTCTCCTTTCAGTTCTGTTTGTTTTCTGAGTTCTATCTTCCCAGGTATCTTGATGGTTTGCTCTTAGGTGCACGTCCTTCAATCCTTCTTTTGCTTTGATTTGCATTCCAATCTCGGCCTTCTTGATGATTTCCTTTAACGACCAATGCCCTTGCAGGATCTTGCGCTTTGTGTCAGGGTTTGTGCAACCTTCAACTATCCGAAGTCGAACTGCATCCTCATTTGTAAAAGTGTCGAAGTGGCAGCCTTGTACCATACTTTGCAACCGAGTGATGAAATTTGACAATGGTTCGCCTGGTTCCTGCCGTGCTGTATTGAAAACCATGCGATTATGATCCACATCTGTCTGTGCGTTGAGATGGGCACAGAGCTCCCTTTGGAGTCTTTTATAGATTTCTGTATCCTCTTTGGAAAATGTCCTGATTGGGCATCGGCCCTCCGGACCCACCAACTGGAGGAGTAGTATCAGACATTTTCTCTCTCTTTGCTCACCATTGGCTTTTAAGAAATCTTCTAATGCTTCGAGCCACCAGTGTCGTTTGAGATCCGAGATCCAATCATCAGTCTGCATCGCTGGGGGCGGTACTTCGCTGTATGGAGGGACCCTCTGTGCTGCGTCTCCTCCCGCCATGAGAGAGGGAGATTCTGGTCAACGTCTTTGGTCTGGTCGTTTGCTTAGAAATTGATAGTCTTTGTAACCAACACAGTATGCGCCGGTGAGCGCCGGTGACTGAACTTGGATGGTTCTACTCTCTCCGAGGTCCTCTGTAGGACTGCCCTCTTCCGGGTCTTCTGCAGTTCTGTCCAGCAGCTCTTCTCTCTTCGGCGCTCTTCGGTTTGTGCTCAGTGTCGTCGTTATCTGTCTCTTGCATTTGCTAATGCTTGTTCCATTGTGCTGTTGTCGTTGCTTGGTCCTTGTGCTCGCTGGTGCCTCTTATTTTGTAGACACGTGTTACTTCAGTACATTCGCCACTGCGCATTCGCTTGCGTACACCAATGTTTGTTTATTCGCATGCATCAATACTTGTTTGTGTCCATTCGCCACTGCTTGTTGGTTTCTACTCGCCAAGACTTGTCTGTTGGTTCTTGACAGTACTTGTTTGGCCTTCGCCAATGCTTGTTTGGTCTTCGCCAATGCTTGTTTGGTCTTCGCCAATGCTTGTTTGGTCTTCACCAATGCTTGTTTGGTGTTCGCCACTGCTTGTTTGCTTGTCTTTGCCAGTGCTTGTTTGGTCTTCGCCAATGCTTGTTTTCTTCCTTTGCCAGGGTTTGTCCAATGCTTGTTGGTTTGCATGTGTCAATGTTTGTCTATTTGCATGTACCAATGCTCGTTCCTTTGTATGTGCCAATGCTTGTATGCTCTTCGCCAGTGCTTGTTTATCTCCGTTTGCCAATGCTTGTTTATCTTTTCTTGCCTGACTTCAAAATGGCCGCTCATTGAAAGCTAAAGGGTCTGTCCTGACGAGCGCCTGACTTAAAGATGGCCGCCGTCACTGCCGTCACACACGAGGCTGGCTCTCCAGGCTCATTCACTCGGGGGCACTCAGGACTCACCGGCGGTCGGCTTCTGGGGCAGTCCACGCCAGGATTCACTCCTCCTCCGCCACCACGGACATCAGGTGAGATCGGGGTGGGCTCCCGGCTCGCCTCCGCAGTTCCCGCTTTTTTCGCCGATGACTTCCCAAACCTCACGCATCAGGCGTGAGGTTTTCCGACGCCAGGGCTCGGATTTCAGCGCTCTCAGCAGCGCTTGCTGGCGGCACGCTGTGGACGCCGTCCACACTTCTGGGGCACTTTTTTTTACCTCTCTGGGCACTCCACAGGGTCGGAGTGGGCTCCCGATTCCTGCACACCGGCTCTGCACCTCGGACACACGCTTCCAGCGTGAGGCGCTTTTCTGCTTTGCTCTCGAGCAGTTCAGCGCTTGTTCCTTCTGCCCCTCTGCTCCCTCACAGACTTTGGGGGGTCACTTTTAACAGCTGCTGGCCTCGACCTCCAGGGGGCAGCGTGGTGCTATCCAGCAGCGTTTTCACAGCTGCTTGGGACAGGGCTTCTTCGTGGGGCTTTGCACACAGTGGGGCTTGCTGCATCCCACCTTCGTCGCCAGCTGTAGCATCCTGCTACCAATAATGACAGACACTCATATCTCTTTCGTAGGAGCTTTTATTCCTGTGTCCTACCTCCATCCTGTCCCTACTCTAACTGACCCGTTCCTTTCCCCGGCTCCTCCTGTTCCTGCTCCTCCCATGACTCCGCCCCCCAACCACTAGACTACCTCACACAATTCTACACAAGGATATTATGCTGCATAACTAAATACTTATAAGATCCCAAAGGCGATACCTAGTGGCTATGCCAATACTTGTTGTACTCTTTCGCCACTCTGCCTTTCTTTCATTTACATTTTTTATCCCTTGTTAATGCCCCACTGGTCTGTCACTTCCTCCTGTCGTTTCTGCCGGTGCCTCCTTCACATTGAATTTTGGCCCTTTCAGCAAGAGCACCCAACTTGCTCATCACCTCTGAACAGCAGGTCATCTCATGGATGTCTTTTTGCCAAAATGCCAGTGGTAGCGTAAGTGACATACCCAGCTGATGTAACAGGAAATTACAAGACCATTGACTTGATGACAACACTGGAAGTGACATCATGTGACCTTTGAGGATCCCCTGACACTCATGCATCACAGGCAGTGACATCACATGACCTAGGAATTACGATTACTCACAAAAGAGCTCTTTCGCTTGCTAAGATTCAAAAGAATAATACTGGTTGCATGCTACAAACGAATGTAGTACATCTTGTTTGTGTAGCAAATAGACAAGAAGCCTTGGTTGTTTAATATCTGCTCTGATCTTCAGGTCCCAATTCAGAATCTCTGTAGGGCCATCACCGACCTCCACTCCCTTCATTTCGGATCAGTGTTTACCCTAAGATTGGATATATGGCCGGGATGCCCGTCACCCCCTCCCAACACAATCCCCAAGGATGGGTAGTCAGACGCAGGCTTGAACTTTTGGAAGGCGGGAGGGAGTCACCCTCCCAGCCGTATTTATTAAAATATGAAACAAAATTTAAAACATTAAATAAAAGTTTCATAATCATGTACAATTTTACATTTATTACATTTCGATGAAGACATGTTCTTTGGCTAACCTTAACAGATCTCTAATACAAAGGTTTGCTAGCCGAGTCTAACATCCTGCAAATGCATACATTCTAAATTAAAATTGTACATCCTAGCATTAAGGGCCAACGGCAAGGTCTTAACCGGTGTCAGATCCCTACTACCAATCTCTCGCCCTCACGGTGTGGGTGGGGCATGCGCAGAGGACTGTACCCTCATTGCCAACTGTAATTTCCCTTGTCGTGGTGGGGGCCCCCTTTCCACTCGACGCCATCTTAAAGGTCGTCCGAGTTCCCGTGTGAGGTATCTGTAGGAAGGACAGCGTGGACTCCCCCCATCCCCACACTCTCTATCCGCTGTCGCGGATATCCGGCCCCCGGGAAATTAGTAGGAGGGGCATATAGCCGCCTCCTCCCCTGGGAGGGGCCTATGGCCGTCTCCCCTTAGGCGACCCATCCTTAGTGGGTGCCGCCTCCCCGTGGGAGGAGCCAATGGCCGCCTCCCCCCGGGCGCTCCCATCCATTCTGGGTGGCGCCCCCCTCTAGGGACCTTGAAATTACTGCTCACCGATCATGACCTTACCGCCCGACCAAAGAATAAATACGACAGTTGTTTACCTACTAAGGAAGGAAGACATTCCGCATACTAAATTATATCAAGACTGTTTACTCCTAAAAGAATAAACAGTAACCAACAGACAGAAGTCATATCCTCAATTAAAACATTCCTTTACTTTTCTACAAAGGAAAAAGGGGGTTAACTCAGCAAATCTTTATTTCCAAACAAACATTGCCATAAGGGGCTGGTGGGTGGGTCAAAATTGCTGCTTGTTCCGTCGAGGGCTCACGAGCAACGAGTGGGTGCAGCCTTCAGAGCACAGGAACAAGAGGACGCTTCTTCGGATTCCCGCTCTATTTATTCTTCTGCGGGAGGGCGTGTACCCTCCTCCGGTACGCCTACTGGGCGTGGTCATCGGTGTAGGTGTCTAGGACAACCCCTCTTGGGCGGGAAAAGGCGCGCCCCGGCTACGCCGCTTCGGGCATACCAGCCGGGACACGCCCCCCGCCCAAAATGGTTTCCCGGGAGGATCGGGGCACCCAACCATACGTTCGGGGGGACCGAGTGGTCGCCCCTTTCCATATGGCCGGGATGCCCGTCACCCCCTCCCAACACAATCCCCAAGGATGGGTAGTCAGACGCAGGCTTGAACTTTTGGAAGGCGGGAGGGAGTCACCCTCCCGGCCGTATTTATTAAAATATGAAACAAAATTTAAAACATTAAATAAAAGTTTCATAATCATGTACAATTTTACATTTATTACATTTCGATGAAGACATGTTCTTTGGCTAACCTTAACAGATCTCTAATACAAAGGTTTGCTAGCCGAGTCTAACATCCTGCAAATGCATACATTCTAAATTAAAATTGAACATCCTAGCATTAAGGGCCAACGGCAAGGTCTTAACCGGTGTCAGATCCCTACTACCAATCTCTCGCCCTCACGGTGTGAGTGGGGCATGCGCAGAGGACTGTACCCTCATTGCCAACTGTAATTTCCCTTGTCGTGGTGGGGGCCCCCTTTCCACTCGACGCCATCTTAAAGGTCGTCCGAGTTCCCGTGTGAGGTATCTGTAGGAAGGACAGCGTGGACTCCCCCCCATCCCCACACTCTCTATCCGCCGTCGCGGATATCCGGCCCCCGGGAAATTAGTAGGAGGGGCATATATCTGCCTCCTCCCCTGGGAGGGGCCTATGGCCGTCTCCCCTTAGGCGACCCATCCTTAGTGGGTGCCGCCTCCCCGTGGGAGGGGCCAATGGCCACCTCCCCCCGGGCGCTCCCATCCATTCTGGGTGGCGCCCCCCTCTAGGGACCTTGAAATTACTGCTCACCGATCATGACCTTACCGCCACAGGCCGGATAGTTGACCGACTATTCGGCCCCCCCAACTCCTCCTAAAGGTCATGCTTCCTCAAACCCCTTAGCCATGCTATGAAGTCTCCTATGAGTAAATCATTCCCCTCCCGGGACAGGTGAACCCCATCATTGAGATACATGTGATCACCCCGAATACACCCATGAGGAATGCTATGCAACTGCGCCGAGCGAAACAATTTACCAATTTTATTGTTTACCCTCTTCACCGAATGGTTCAGTGCTGACACCGAAAGGCCCCCCCGCCATACTTTCCTGGGAATCATGTGGGACCAGGCAATCGTGCACCCCGGGACTCTCTTTGACAACCAGCTAACAGCAGCCAAAACTTGTTCAAACAACACTCGTCTACCCAGTGTCACCATGTCATTGCCCCCCAGGTGTACTATGACCACAGATGGCGGTGACCTTTGCCGCCCTAAGAGACCCTCAACGAATGACTCGAATTGGTCAATACAGAGCCCACCCTTCCCATGGAAGGCCACTCTGTACCCGTATTCCCCAGCTGCGCAAGTCGCGTCACCTGCTTTGAATACGTCCGCTGCGCGCCTCACGTATGAGTGGCCCACGACCCATATCACTCTCTCGCTAGACGGTGATCCATGACCGCTGGTCTCCTGGTACTGGGTTGACTCCAAATTCCGCCCCGCGTGACAGGCTCGCGAAACTGTAATTCAAACAAAAGACAAGAAGCGTGAGTGCATGTCATTGACTTTACAACATGTGCAATCGCACATACCTTCTGAAGCAATTCGAGGACCATCGTCCCAATTGTTTCACTTCATCCGCACTCTGACCCCTGGCTGTAGCCTCAGTAGCAGCCCCTATCCTAAAAGAGTGGGTCCCAAAATCGGCCGGGTCCATGCCCGCAGCAGCGATTGTCAGTGCTAACACCCTCTGGAACTGAAACCTCGTCAGTGGGGTGCCATCATTGTGCCTCAGCAGACTCCCCCCCCATGTAACCGCCCTTAGTGCCAAGTATTCCTCTATACACATTATCGGGCACGTGGGGGACCCTCGCACGCGCTGCACAACAACACTATTTCCCGTAGCCCCCTGGTCGGTCTTGGACCTGGCTATCGTGATTACCATCGAATCACCCCTAATTAGGACGTGATCCCTGCACAAGCCTCCCTCAACGTCTTTCTTATTCCTTGCGACCAGTTCGCTCACCCGCATAGCCCCATGGAATGCTAATGCGAAGGCTGCGCGGAACAGAACTGCTTCGTACTGGGAAGAGCATGTCTCGACTAGTTTCGCCATGAGTATAGACAACCTTTCTAAGCCAATCGGGCGCCTCTCATCTTGTTTGCGACCCTTGAGGCGCTGCCAGCCGCGAAGGGCTTTTTTCACCAAAAAGGAACCCGTTGGGTCTTTTATGCCATGCACCTGCACCATGAATGAAATGGCCACTCTATGCCTATTGGCCGTTGCCGCTGATCGGCCCTCTCTGTGTAGTGCTACCAAGAACCCCAGGAAGGATTCCTCCTGACCCAGTTCTGATTCTCTGTCGGACCCAAAAATGTGCAATAGGAACGAAACGCTCCTTCGTATGCTTTCCTCGTCCTTGGGGCTAAGCTTGCTGCCACGAGGTCTTGTAATCCGGGGCACCGATTAGCCATAGTGTTTCGGGGAATGGTGCCGCCACTAGGTCCGCTGTAGGTAGATAACCCCTGAACGCCTGCATATGTGAACGAGAGAGTACATCAGCCGCATGATTCAGTACGCCCGGCACATGTTTCGCCCTGAACTGTACATTCAGTCTCATGCAAAGCAGCACAACTTCTTTCAACAATCTCAAGATCCATTTGCAGCGTGCTGCCTGTTGGTTAATGCATTCAACAACCGACATATTATCAGACCAAAATACCACAGAGCGGTCTCTGAACTCGTCTGGCCATGCCATCAGAGCCACAAAAATAGGGAATAGCTCCAAGAACCCAATGTTACTTGTGAGACCGCTGGAGTGCCACCACGCCGGCCATGTTTGCGCCGACCATCGGTTACCAAAAATGGCGCCAAATCCCACGCTCCCCGCCGAGTCGGTCCACAAACCTAGCTCGTCTGAAGACGCTGGCGGCTTGCTCCATACTACTCGACCGTTGAAGTCCGCCAGAAATGCCAACCAAATGCGCATATCCTGGCGAACCTCTGCAGACAGTGTTGTACGGTGGTGTCCTTCTTTGAGACCAACCATAGCTTGTGCAATAGAGCGTGAGAAGGGGCGGGCCATTGGTATAACTCTCAAGGCAAAGTTAAGCTGACCCACTGTTTGCTGTAACTGGTGCAGGGTCACTTTCTCCTTACTAAGGCATAGCTTCAGGGAATCCCTAAATTTGGCTACCTTTCCCACTGGCAAACGGAAACATCCCTCCACAGAATCGAGCTCAATCCCCAGAAACTCCAGTGAAGTAGATGGTCCAACCGTCTTACCTGGTGCCAATGGGACTCCAAACTCCCTCATGAGGATGCAAAAGACCTGTAGCGCCTGCGCACATTTTGTGTCGCCGGCCGCTCCTAAGAACAGGAAGTCGTCTAGATAATGCATAACATGCCTATGCCCTGTGGCCTCGGTGAATTCCCACTCTAAAAAACAGCTGAATTTTTCAAAATAGGCACAAGAAATGGAGCAACCCATCGGCATGCATTTATCCATGTAATAACTCCCTTGGAATGCAAAACCTAGCAAGCGCTGATCCTGTGGAGGTACCGGGAGCAACCAGAACGCCGGTTCGATATCCGATTTCGCCATCAGCGCCCCGGGGCCCAGGCGATTTAACATGGCGACGGCATCATCGAAAGATGCGTACCGCACCGAACAAACTTCTGGGTCAATGGCCTCGTTCACCGAGGAACCCCTTGGAGCAGACAGGTTATGGATAAGCCTAAACTCCCCCGGGTCTTTCTTCGGGACCACCCCTAACGAGGAACAGATGAAATCCGCCACCGGTGAGCGATGAAAAGGCCCTGCCACTCGCCCTAAGCTGACTTCTTTCGCAATTTTTCTCTCTACCACACTTGGATTATGTTGTGCCGATAACTGGTTTTTACAAAAGGAGTCCCCTCGAAAATCCCCCGCCGGGATGTGGAAGCCGTGCAAGAATCCCTTCCTCAACACCCCAGCGGAGACATAATCAGGGTATTTGTTTAACCAAGGAGTCATAGCCATGAGATCAACGGGCATAGGCAATTGGTCACAACGATCTACCTCACTCCTGCTTGGACCCTCCCTTTCCTCCCTCCCCGTTATTTTTCGATCTACATGAACTCTCCGGGTATGAGGAATTCCCACAGCCCGCACACACATGCTTGAACCTACATGTTCCTTGCGGTCTGTTACAGTTGCCTCGATTGAAGCCCCAACAGACCCCCCGCTTTCCACCATTCCCGCCGGTTTTCGGCTGGTGATCGCCCCCGGCGCCTGCTCGAAAGGGCACCGCGGGCTTTTGGCGGGAGACCCCTGACCCACTCCCGCCCGGCGAGGATGTACCTGCCGCCCCCGGCAGGAGCTGCTTATGCCATGAGACCGAGTCGAGGCAGTCCCAAGTCAGAGAGGCATCATATTCTTTCGCTTTTCGGAATTTCATGTCGTAACCTTTCCATTCCTCTCCCTCATACATTGCATAGAAATCCATAATACGAGTTTGATAGCAAGACAGTTCAGTTAATACCTCGGGTTTACGTTCCCCCATAACTGCAGTAAATATTACAAAGGCCTTTGCCCAATTCGTTATCGTTTCATCCACCCTGAACTCCGCCATCTTAGCGCGCCACACGCTCGGGTGCCACAAATCTTTCTGGGTTTTAGCATATTCCATCTCGCGATGGTCAGTTAATAACGAAAACATATTGACATACTTGTCTCCCCATATCAACTCTTTTGTGGCCAAAGGGATGTGCTGTGCCACCCTCTCCCGCCTTGAGGGTAATGAGCCCTCCCCCGCCATTGGCAAAGCGAGCTTACCCGGTTCAGTCGTTGTTCCCGCCGATTTCTCGAGACCCACTGCCGGTCCTACCGGTGTCACCTGTGGGGAAACAAGAGGAAGATTCGCCTTCGCGGCATCTCTCGACTGCCGCAACTGCTGTATTAGTAACTTGGCCTCTTCGGCCGTGTCTCCGGGCGCCTTGGCACCCCCTGCTTTTTTATTGAGCCATGCGGCCAACTGGGTGGCCAATTCAGGAGGCATATCCTCATCGTTAGCGGGGGTAATCACAACCGGGATCGGTTGACCCGCGTCTGGGATTGGTACCGGGCCGTCAGCTGGTGTGACCGGGGAGGCCGGGGGCACCTCAGGGACCGGAACCTCCCCTGAAACCGCCCTCTTTTTGACCCGCTTCCCTCTACCCTCGGGGACGATTCCTGGCAAGGCCGGGCCTATTACCTTCTTAGGGTTACCAGGATTGCTCAGTGCAGCCAGTTGCTTTTTGACGTCCGCCAAACCTCGGCCGATCGATGGGACTTGTCCGAGTTTCCGCTCCATGCCAGCCATTCGGTTCATCAACATGCGTAGCACCTTATCCGTCTCGGAACCCTTTCCTGCTTTCTTGCCAGCCATGGTTTCGATTATCGGCTCCTTTAGACGAGCAACGAGGTCCTGGACTCTTCGCCTTAGAGTAACTGAAAGAAAAACAACAAGATTACAAGTTCACAAAATTGCTGCTTGTTCCGTCGAGGGCTCACGAGCAACGAGTGGGTGCAGCCTTCAGAGCACAGGAACAAGAGGACGCTTCTTCGGATTCCCGCTCTATTTATTCTTCTGCGGGAGGGCGTGTACCCTCCTCCGGTACGCCTACTGGGCGTGGTCATCGGTGTAGGTGCCTAGGACAACCCCTCTTGGGCGGGAAAAGGCGCGCCCCGGCTACGCTGCTTCGGGCATACCAGCCGGGACACGCCCCCCGCCCAAAATGGTTTCCCGGGAGGATCGGGGCACCCAACCATACGTTCGGGGGGACCGAGTGGTCGCCCCTTTCCATTTGTAACACCAGCTGTATACAGCTCCTGGAAATTGCTGAAGAGCTATCTAAACATTTTTACATTGTATTACCTGCATAAGGTGCAGAGTTAAGCAGATAATGTACTCAGTAACATGCAAAGCATTTCAGAGCCCTGCGTACATTCATTGTGCACGCTGCACTATTGTATGTGATACGGAAATAAGGGGTCTTCTGAGAGTCGTCATTACAGAAAGGAAGTTCATTCATTGAACTTGTTGTATGTATCTTCTTTAAGCATCCACTGAAGGAGCTGTCAGTGACCCTGCCAAATATGGTCAGTTGGTCATATTTATTCTTTTGTGTTGCATTAGGGCGTTTGTCAGCGTGGTCCTAAGACAGTGTGCTCATGCTTCTCCATAAGGAAGCTTGTTTTGTAGCTTGGCTGAATGGTACTCTGTGCTTAATGTATGCTTGTGACTGCGATCCATCCACCCATTACAGGACAAAACTAAACCAAATGATATGGGGGCAGATTTGTTTTAAAGTGAACCATAATCCTTCATTGTTATCTAATCTCATAAAAAAGTACCCACATGTAACATGAACTACCACTATCTTAATAAATATTGAAAGGCAGCAGTCACAGCAGACTGCCTAAGGGTCCAATTATAACTGCTGGAAACCCCTAACTGAAGCTGGTGGTTGTCTCCACCTTGTGCCTCACTACTACCTTCACTGGAAACTGATAAAAACGACTCCTCAACTGTTTTGTTTTTCTCTTCACTGTGACTGTACTTTACCCTTGCACATGTATGCATCCTCCTAAAACATAGTCCGCTTCAGTGCTGATGCTTGCAGGTCAATTCCTTATATCATTTCATGTTCATTCTTTACTTGCTTTTTTGTATTTTTAAACAAGTGCAGCACTTTTTGGTGGCGGAAAAAATATTATATATATATATATATATATATATATATATATATATATATATATATATATATATATATATATATATATATATATATAGTAGAGCAAATTGCGCAAGCGCTTCGGGAGGGCTCACCGCTTCATCCGACCCTTCGGTCTGTATTTGGCTCCTCTGCAATGTTCACAGGTTCCCCTGAATTAAAATTGGGTCCGACGCGTTTCGGAGCCACAAACGCCCCTTCCTCATCGACTGTGCTCACCACAGGTTCTCTTCACGCTGGTCAAACGCGTTTTAGTTTGAACAGCTGGCGTTGTCCTCCCTGAGTGGGTGGAGTCTGGCAACACCGGGACTCATGGTCAACGTAGTCCTGTGAAGTGAAACAAAATAGTAACCTTGAGTAGGCTGGCGTGTCTGCACTTTCATTACTGTCATTAAGATCCTTAAGTAGGATGGGAGGGAAGCTGCGGGCATCACGCTTTATTCAAATGGATGTTGCGCTGACAGGCGAGTGTGTTTGATCTCGCCTCAGTCTCTTAGGACAGGATACATGTTCCGCCATCAGAGTGGAGCTCCTTCCGCGACGAGGCTGGCCGCCTGAATATAGTAGAGCAAATTGCGGAAGGGGCGTTTGTGGCCCCGAAACGCGTCGACCCAATTTTAATTCAGGGGAACCTGTGAACATTGCAGAGGAGCCAAATACAGACCGGAGGGTCGGATGAAGCGGTGAGCCCTCCCGAATTTGCTCTACTATATATATATATATATATATATATATATATTCACTGAAAAAACCATAGGTTATAGACCATATATAGTTAGGAATTCGCATTTACAAAACCTTATTTTACTCACACAAAACCATTGAAATTCCATATATAGTTAGTTGCACTAACTATATATCGCGCACCCGCAATCCACTGCTGATGATGTCACATATTACATCATTCATGACATGGTCAGTGACATCACTGATGACATCACTGATGACATCTCAAATGACATCACTGATGACATCTCAAATGACATCACTGATGACATCACTGATGACATCTCATTTGACATTACTGATCACATCACTGATGATATCATTCATGTGATAATACGATGAACCTCTTCAGACTCTAATATAACCTTAGATACAATCAGTGTAAACAGACACTCACAGACTGTCACTCATCCATGGAGTTACTCACACACCTAGTCAGTCATGCAAAGAATCAATCACACCTCCATTTCCTCAACTATACAGTTATACAAACTTTACTTATTCAAACATATACTAACACATATTTACTCTCTTATACAATCCCTGATACAAGTTCACAATGATCCATACAGCCACTCACACATTCACTGGCTCTTATGCACAGTTATTTATATATGTCAACTCTCACATGTACTGTGTTTTACATATGTACTTACTTTGACATGTAGCACTGAGATATCCATTCACTCACCAATACACTCATGCACACAGTCAACCGCCCATACAGCTGTTTCCACATGCACTTTTGAAACCATACTTCTAGTGAATCAACTGCTCACACATCTATGCACAGAGTCATACACCTCCCAGCCACCCACACACACACTCAGTCTCCCATACAAATACTTGGGCAACCAATCAATAACCCATATAGTTACTCATATAGCTACTTATCAACACATGCAACAGTTTACAGAACAACAGACATAATGATGCACAAATTAAGACAGTTTAGTCACTAACCCATGCACTCAGTGAGACACATTTAATCACTCACTCATACAGTCAGTCATGCACCTACTAAATCCTTCATCCAGACACTTATACATCCACTCATTCTTCAATATGTAAGACATATTTTAACTTTACAGAAACATACAGTCACTGGATGTTGTCATCAGTGATGTCATCAGTGATGTCATTTGAGATGTCATCAGTGATGTCATCAGTGATGTCACTGACCATGTCATGAATGATGTAATATGTGACATCATCAGCAGTGGATTGCGGGTGCGCGATATATAGTTAGTGCAACTAACTATATATGGAATTTCAATGGTTTTGTGTGAGTAAAATAAGGTTTTGTAAATGCGAATTCCTAACTATATATGGTCTATAACCTATGGTTTTTTCAGTGAATTTTCAAGGTTTTGTAAATGCTAATTCCTAACTATATATGGTCTATAACCTATGGTTTTTTCAGTGAATTTTCAAGGTTTTGTAAATGCTAATTCCTAACTATATATGGTCTATAGCCTATGGTTTTTTCAGTGAATATATATATATACATACATATATAAACATATATCATCTGTATATCTATATAAATACAAACATAAATGCATGCATACATATACTTATATGCATACAGATGCATGTTATTTACATGAAAGTTGAAAAAACACTAATAAAAGCAAAGCTAAAAAGCCACCTCATTACAAACAGAATGGCTTTAACTTAAACGAGGGCGAGATCTATTGCATTTTCAATGCTTGTTTACTTTGGTTCCATCAAGAAGGCATTCAGATGTGTCACACATTTGCCATAAATTCTGAATGTTAGCACTCTAGTTGCACATTAGATCACTGTAGTAAAGCTACTGCTCACCAGGGACGTCTGCTGCTGGTAATCAAAGTGCATGTTTCAGTCTGCATGTCAGAATTTTTTTAATGAAATAGAAGAGGATTTGAGAAGTCACTCAAAATGATCCCTAATTTTTCTTTCTGAAGCACTAATCATACTTTCTATGGCAAAATTAACCCCCTCATGTTGTTCCTTTTTAAATTGAGTGTTTTCAGACTTACCACTTCATTCCAATCAAGATGGCTTCTGGTGTGCCATACTTTTGTCATAAGTAAGACTGTTAGCGCTCTAGTTGTTCTTTAGAACACTCTGGGACATTCTGTCATTGGGCTATACTTGGGGTACATCTGGGTGATATTTGGGCTACATTTAGGCTCTTTTGTCTCTGGTGGCCATCTTGGGAGACTGTATGTCAGAATTTTTTAATGAAATTGAAGAGGGTTTGAGAAGTCACTCAAAATGTGCCCTAATTTTTCTTTCTGCAGCACTAATCATAATTCATATGGCAAAATATACCCCCTCATTTTGTTCCTTTTTAAATTAAATGTTTTAAGAGTTACCACTTTATTCCCATCACGATGGCTCCAGGTGTGCTATACCTTTGTAATAAGTAGGACTGTTAGCGCTCTAGTTGTTCTTTAGAACACTCTGGGACATTCTGTCATTGGGCTATACTTGGGCTACATCTGGGTGATATTTGGGCTACATTTGGGCTCTTTTGTCTCTGGTGGCCATTTTGGGAGACTGCATGTCAGAATGTTTTAATGAAATAGAAAAGGATTTGAGAAGTCACTCAAAATGTGCCCTAATTTTTCATTCTGCAGCACTAATCATACTTTCTATGGCAAAATATACCCCCTCATGTTGTTTCTTTTTAAATTAAATGTTTTAAGAGTTACCACTTTATTCCAATCAAGATGGCTTCAGGTGTGCCATACCTTTGTAATAAGTAGGACTGTTAGCGCTCTAGTTGTTCTTTAGAACACTCTGGGACATTCTGTCATTGGGCTATACTTGGGCTACATCTGGGTGATATTTGGGCTACATTTGGGCTCTTTTGTCTCTGGTGGCCATTTTGAGAGACTGCATGTCAGAATGTTTTAATGAAATAGAAAAGGATTTGAGAAGTCACTCAAAATGTGCCCTAATTTTTCATTCTGCAGCACTAATCATACTTTCTATGGCAAAATATACCCCCTCATGTTGTTTCTTTTTAAATTAAATGTTTTAAGAGTTACCACTTTATTCCAATCAAGATGGCTTCAGGTGTGCCATACCTTTGTAATAAGTAGGACTGTTAGCGCTCTAGTTGTTCTTTAGAACACTCTGGGAGGCTGCAGTAGAACACAAAGGAATCAACTGACAGTCTCTGTCCTTGTTGGATGTACATGTTTTACTGAGAATGTCAGACTTCATTTTCACATGACTGAGAAAGATAATGTGAATTTACAGAAAATATGCTTTCAGTTTAGCTTATAGATCCCCTTCCAAACCACTGTGGGAAAATCATGAGATATTAGTTTTCTTTCAAACAATATTCATGATATCACAGCAGAAGGTTTTTTCACATGGTAAAATCACCTTAGAACCCACCACAATTCCTAAAACGAGTATGGTACCATCAACAAATGATTTATAATGTAACTAAAGTCCTAAAACCCTCTATTAACTACAATGCTTTTTAATGAGGTGCTATCATGTATATTGGTCCCAAGATGGCTGCCAACACTTCTTGGATGAAGTGCTGACAGCCAATCAGATCAGATGTGTGGTTAGGCTCCGCCCAGATATATATATTTTTTTGAACCTAAATTACTCAAAATCCACTGGAGCACATATATTGAGACCTAGCAAAGGCACACCGGGCTAACAGTCCCTACAATTTTGCCAAGTTTCGTGCAAATCCATTCAGCCGTTCGAGCTAAAAGTGAGGCCAACCGCCCTATGGAAATTAACATGGGAAAAACGCGTTTTGGGACCCCCCTTTTTTCTCGCCCCCCCTTGATGAAACCCCCCCAAATTGTCAGGGGCTGCTCAGAAACAAAATGTTCCATTTTCCTGAAAATTTCAGCCAATTCCGTGCACAAACGTCAAAGTTATTAGACATAGAATTTTCAAAAATCCCATAGAGAAAAAATCCTAACTATATATACCTACTGGCGACCGCCAGTAGGTAATATATATATATATATATATATATATATATATATATATATATATATATATATATATATATATATATATTATTACCTACTGGCGGTCGCCAGTAGGTAGTTATAGTTAGGATTTTTTTCAATGTTAAATCTCAAAATTCTATTTGGAATAACTTTGGCGCCGGTTGACGAATCTGCCTGAACATTTCCTCAAAATGGCCTTGGTCCTTCCCTGAAAGTTTGGGGGGGATTTGTCAAGCGGGGGCTGAGATAAAAGGGGGGTCCCAAAATGTGTTTTCCCCATGTTAATTTCCATAGGGCGGTCGACCTCACTTTTAGCCCGAACGGCTGAATGGATTTCCACCAAACTTGGCAAAATTGTAGGGACTGGTAGCCCGATGTGCCTTTGCTATGTCTCAAGATATGTGCTTCAGTGGATTTTGAGAAATTTAGGTTCAAAAAAATATATATATCTATGACAGCGCCCCGGTACGCGCTCCGGGGAGCCCTCCGGGCGCGCCACGCGACTTGCGCGCAGAAAGGTGATTGGTTCTTGGGTGTCTGTAAACATTCAAAACAGTCCGGAGCGGCCGCCATCTTGTGTCTCGGTAGGATCGAGACACAAGAGGTGGCCAAAACAAAGGGGGAAATGACCATAAGGGGGCAGGGTAGACCCCCCCCTGAACCCCTAGGTTTGATGTGGGGGCTATAAAAGGGCCCCCAATTCCGATTGTCGCGGAGGGAGCGCCCGGTACGCGCACTGGGGAGCGCACCGGGAAGCGCACAAAAGAGAAAAAAGAATGCCAGAGTTTAAAATTTTTGCCAATATTTTATAAATGGGAGGTAGATCTGAAAAGAACTTTTTTAAAATTCTTTTTGTTGTTTTATATTTTTTTAAATTATTTTTCTGAACATTTTTTTTGTGTTTTTGAACAATTTTATATATATATATATTTTTTTTAAGGGAACAAACAAAAAACAGGAAATTGGAAATGGCTCAACAGGAGCAAAAAAAAAGAAAAGAATTACTGTTTTATTTCCTTGCTGCATTGGTGGTTGTCTACAGCATTATTTATTAAGGTGACGCTAAGTTCACCATAGCATAATGTGTTGCCACAGAAAATGCAAACAAATTTGAGCTTGCCAAATTTTGGTTGAATATTGGGCACCATTTGGCGTTCTTCAGGACCAGAAAGTGAGGGTACAGAAGAGGTGCTGGCCACAGGGGGTGGGTTGTTTCGAAGTTCCTGGACTTCAGCCTGGGCTAAATTATTGGGATGCCACCTCTCCATGTGGCGGATCATGGTAAAATTACCAAAAGAATATTTCTTTGAGGGATTGCCCCTGGAGAGAACTTTGTCACAAATAAGACAGGTGACTTTGGGGGCGTTCACCTTTTTTTGGTCATCTGGAAAAGAAAAAAATTGCCAAATGAAGTGCACTTTAACGTGCCTTTGTCTTGGTTCTTCAGGGAGGAAGCGCCTTCGTTGTTGATCTTCCTCCTCTTCTTCCTCCTCTTCTTCTTGTCCTCCAAGAAACTGTGGTGGTGGACCTTCTTTTCTTGGTGATGGGGGTGGTGGTGGGGGTGCACCAGCTGCAGCAACAAGTGATGCCATTGTTTCCTCAAAAATAGCTCTTGCTCTCTCAATGAAGCAAATAAGAAAGAGGAAAAAAGGAGGGGGCTTTCATTATTTGGAGAAAAAAAATGATGAGAACCAATGAAAAGTGTTATTTTCAAGTCACATGACCCGATGCGCTTACGTTACGCGCTCCGGCGCACTTACGTTACGCGCTCCGGGCCGCGCCGTGGAGCGCTTCCGGGTGCGTTTACGCAGCGCGTCATAAGACACATTGCGCGGCTACGCGATACGTCACGCTTACGCGACGCGTCACGATGTTGTTTTCGATCGCGTTATTGGCACTAACGGGACGCTTCCCGGTTCGCGCACTGGGGCGCTTCAAAATACTACGCTTTCCGGGGCGCTCACCGGGGCGCGCACCGGGAGCGCTCCAAGGCAAAAAAAATTTTTTTAAAAAATACAAAAAAAAAAAAATTAAAAATTGTAAGGACTGGTAGCCCGATGTGCATTTGCTATGTCTCAAGATATATGCTCCAGTTGTTTTTAAGAAAATTAACTTTTAAAAAATATATATTGGGCTACATTGGGCTATATATATGTTTGAGCCCAAATGTGGCCCAAATGTAGCCCAATGTAGCCCAATGTAGCCCAATGTAGCCCAACCACCAGAGCCAAAAAAATACAAATGTAGCCCAAATATCAGCCAGATGTAGCGCAACTATAGCCCAATGATTGTATGTACCAGAGTGTTCTAAAGAACAACTAGAGCGCTAACAGTCTTACTTATAAAGTGAGACTTTTAGTAAGGAATTAGCATTAAAAAAACCTTTGAAATTCACTGAAAAAACCATAGGTTTCACACCAGTTATAGTTAGGAATTAGCATTAAAAAAACCTATTAAATTCACAGAAAAAAAACCATAGGTTTCACACCAGTTATAGTTACCTGGAAATTTTACTGACATAAAACCATTGAAATCCCCACGTTATAGTTAGTTGGACTCACTATAACTTGCGCGTGTAATGCACTGCTGATGACATCACATATTACATCACTCATGACATGGTCAGTGACATCACTCATGACATCACTGATGACACCATCCTTGTGACAGAGAGACTGACCTCCTTTCACTGTAAAGTAACCCTTGAAACACATATTCAAAAATAGAAACTAACATTTTCAAAAAAGTGGAGATACCTATACCAGTTACAACAACCAATTCAGTAATTCCACCATTTACATACACATCCACTCATTCACCAACAGTTCTATATAGTCAGTCATACATATACTCACTCCTCATATATAGTGAGACACCTATACATCCGTTAACACACCGACAGTCTTCCAAAAGTTGCTCACACACATTTTCACACATGCAAATAAAATATTGAACATCCATTTTTTTGCATATACAGCTATACACACACACTACCACCTTACTTCTAAGGAAACTTACACATACTTACTCTCTTAAACAATCACTTATAGAAACACATACTTATTTAAACAAGAACTCTTTCAATCTCTGACTCTCACATATACTCACTTATAGTTATAGTTAGGAATTAGCATTAAAAAAAACTATTAAATTCACAGAAAAAAAACCATAGGTTTCACACCAGTTATAGTTACCTGGAAATTTTACTGACATAAAACCATTGAAATCCCCACGTTATAGTTAGTTGGACTCACTATAACTTGCGCGTGTAATGCACTGCTGATGACATCACATATTACATCACTCATGACATGGTCAGTGACATCACTCATGACATCACTGATGACACCATCCTTGTGACAGAGAGACTGACCTCCTTTCACTGTAAAGTAACCCTTGAAACACATATTCAAAAATAGAAACTAACATTTTCAAAAAAGTGGAGATACCTATACCAGTTACAACAACCAATTCAGTAATTCCACCATTTACATACACATCCACTCATTCACCAACAGTTCTATATAGTCAGTCATACATATACTCACTCCTCATATATAGTGAGACACCTATACATCCGTTAACACACCGACAGTCTTCCAAAAGTTGCTCACACACATATTCACACATGCAAATAAAATATTGAACATCCATTTTTTTGCATATACAGCTATACACACACACTACCACCTTACTTCTAAGGAAACTTACACATACTTACTCTCTTAAACAATCACTTATAGAAACACATACTTATTTAAACAAGAACTCTTTCAATCTCTGACTCTCACATATACTCACTTATATACACCAATACTCACATATACTAGATTAAAACATATGTAGTTACTGATAAAGACACTAGTAAGACAGTCATTCACTTACTAACACATACATATACACACTGATTCACCCATACAGTCCGGCACATGTGCTGTCTTCAAAACACATACAAACAGTGAGTCAGTCATTGATGCATCTGTGTGCTAAGTAACATCCCCACCAAATCATACAGACACTTATACTGATACTAAAAAAAACATCTAATAACCCATATACACACACATGTAGCTACTCACCAACCCATGCAGCCACTTATACACAAAGTGAAACACTGATACAAACATTTAAATATTTAAACAATACTCGCTAATATATGTATTCACTATGATACACTTAATAAGCCAGTTAACCAATCATTTTTTTAAAAAAAAAACATCCATTAAGACACTTATTTAAACATTTATTCTTCCATTGACCTTTACATATACATATATAAAACATGTTTATTTTTCAGAAAGGCACACATTCACTGGATGGTGTCATCAGTGATGTCATCAGTGATGTCACTGACCATGTCATGAGTGATGTAATATGTGATGTCATCAGCAGTGCATTACACGCGCAAGTTATAGTGAGTCGAACTAACTATAACGTGGGAATTTCAATGATTTTATGTCAGTAAAATTTCCAGGTAACTATAACTGGTGTGAAACCTATGGTTTTTTCAGTGAATGTATATATATATATATATGGAGGTACTGGGGAGAGGGAGCAGGCAGGCTGTCTGCTTAAAGGAATGCCCGGCTGTGATGATATTCCACCCGTTCGTTCCTGCAATTTCAAAGGAGCAGGCGAAGCAGCAAATGCATTATCATGTGTGAAGATGGGTCACTGTACCACAATCTGACTGCTTGGTTTGTTTGTTCCACATTGTCCACATTGCAGGACTTGGTGTACTGTGCCCGAGGTCTCGTGGTTGGGACTACAGCGACATTGATCATCGGAGGAACTTTCCCTGTCTGCTTTCTACATCTATGAGTCCCAGCCAATGAGAACACTCGGTGTATTCAAACAGCAGCCCCGCGAAATGATTCATCATGACACATTCAGCACTTACCTGGCACTAATGAGGCACACGCCGAAACGCGTCTGCCAGACGCTGTAATAGTGGACATCGCGACGTTGGCAAAAGTGCACCGGTGGCAATAAAATTCAGTTTGGCAACCCGAGCATGTGTCAGACCTGTTTCAACTGAAAGCAGGATTGGAGGAATATATATATATATATATATATATATATATATATATATATATATATATATATATATATATATATATATATATATATATATATATATATATATATATATATATATATATATATATATATATATATATATATACCCTCACTCCAACAAATGGCGCGGCACTCCAGAGCAGGTTACTAAATGATTTTTATTTGTTCCACACAACCAATGCGTTTCAGCCTAGATGGCCTTAGTCACGGTGTTTGTTCCTGATGCATTTCGGTCAATACTATGACCTTTTTCAAAGGAAGCCTCAAAGCATATGGGGGCTAAAGGGTAAACTATCCCACTTGCTGGTTTTTAAGGTTGTTGCTCCCTGGTGGGCGCCTCAATGGATTGGAGTAAGGCATTAGAAAGTTTGCCCGTGAACCCAACAAGTCTTTTCCTTCGGTGGGCGATGCTTTCTAGTTTCTGCTCATTAGTGCTTTCACTTATTCCCCACGCAGACTGTCTTTGAAGTTTGCTGAGGGCCATTCCCAAGGTCCGGTCCCTGGTGGCTGCCACTGCCCTGATTGCTTGTGCAGAACATCAGATGGGGTCCGATTGCGGGCAGTTGCTGGCGCTCTTTGTGATGGCGGTGCGTTGCTCTCTCTATATATATATATATCATTTTATTACTTTTAAACTCTATGGCATAACTTTGCCAGAAAACATAAAAAATGAAGGCTTGTCATTGCTTTTTTTGTGTGCTATTTTTAAATATTTATACTGGATTTTCCAGACAAAAATGATAATTTGGCTGACCCCTTTCTCTGCTTTTCATTAAATACAAGATTACCATTGGAGCTTTGTTCACAGGCTTCACTGGGGTGAACTCATTCTCCCTTTTCGTTACACAGAACTACATTTGCTAGGTTTTCCTCTGCAGTCTTAATCTATACATATGACCAGCCTCTAATTTCTCAGAGTTCCCCCCCATTATCCTCCATGGGGCCACGGTATTTTAATCCAAGCGTTTGAGATCTTATCATAAAGTACAAAACTCTACACGGATGGTGGACAGTTCCACAAACTCGATGCCCTTGTTCCATGGGGGTCCCTCAGATGAAGTCAACAGTGAATTCTTTATCCTAAAAATGACATTTGGTGTCCTGACAGCTGGGGGAGTTGGCTTTTTAATCGCACTGTGTTTGCTAGGCACTGAAACTCAAGAATTGTACTGGCCTTCAGCCCCGCCTTTGAGACGGTGAGACAGGGATGTTGAAGTAGTGCGAAACATTCTATTATTCCCTGTGGCTCGGCTTTGTGTCCGCTATTAAAGTTTTTACAGTGCAGATTCTGAACCCATGCATCGACAGTAAGTTAACCCTTCGTGTCTGTGCGTCATTAAAGGATCAATAAACTTGCAACACATTTTCCCAGCCTAAAACAGCGTGTGGGCTGCTGTTGTGACGCGTGATATTTAACAATGGATGTGAGTTAATTAGTGAAAGATGTTTAGAGTAATAAGGCTGACATGCTTGGTGTATGAAGCAGGGCATGTTATCCTGCAGAGTGGGAGATTATCAACCTTTAATCTTCCTTTAAATTTTAACTGAAAGTGCTCGCGCCCATACTGCCCAGTCCTGATTGGGTAACATTTGTTATGCAATGATTTTCATGCAGGGGCCCCAGCGTGTCTCAGGAGGCGATGCCACACTTCCAACCATGCTTACTGGAGCAGGAAATGGAGCAGACAGCCAAACACCAAGGACTGAGAGGGATAGAAAATGCAAACCCGCACAGCTACACCCAAAACCTGAACCGCGAACTACTCCAAAAGGGAAACAAGCACACGGCAGAAGGGAGAGGGGGCTTGCGCGATTCCCTTGCGGGAGCGTGCCTCAAGGCACGATAATGGCGCCACCATATGGTACCGCGTGCTCCCGCAAGGGAATTGCCATACGTGCACACGTTGCTATTGCAAGCAATGCAACGCGTGCACGTTTTTGCCCCCAAAGCTGTGCTGATGGCTAAAGGTCTCTCTCCTACGCAGCGAGGCGAGACCTAAAAAGGCTAAATCATAGGACTACAAGTTCAAGAAAGCAAGCATAGAACCTGAAGTGGGTGAGCTACTAAGCCAAGGGGCCTACGAATCTCGAGAGTTCTACCTTCAGTGACTTCCTCATGGCTTCCTGCACATGTGATTGGGGGTGGTGTATCACCCACATCACGATACGAGTGTAAGGTCTTGCATCGCCTATCTGCATGACACATTGCCCCTGTCCCCTCCCCAGCTGTTGCTGCAGTGTCACAGCACTCTTAACCTGAGGGGGCAATAGAAACGCAGCTCTGCGCCCCCACGGATACTCCAGTAGGGCTCGCAGAATGCTCAGATGGTGCCTTGTATTGTATTGTATTGTAATTGCATTTACATAGCGCTTACTAACCCTGACGAGGCGTCAAAGCGCTTTTTCGGCGAGTAGCACGCTCCTCAGGGACCCATAGAGGATTAGGGTTGAATTAGTATAGTGAAACATGCAAGTACATTTTAAGTGGTGGATAGGTTAGTCAGTTATTTGGATTTGGAATGATAGCAGAAGGATAGAGGAGGACAAACTTAACTGGACCAGGACGGAGGAAGGCAGGGCTGCGATGTAAACTTCTGCAACGCATTCTAGCAGACCAGCTAGTTGCAGACTGCGAGGGTATGTGATGAAAGGTACAGCTGTACACTGTGCTGTGTTCACTCATCATAAAGTTAAATCATTTAAAAACTATTACATGGAAATTAACAAAGATTAGACCAATCAAATGACTGTCTGGATTCCGTGAAACTTTCAGAAACAGCTTCGTTGTCAGTGAACAGGGTGCAGCCATGCCTCCCTGGCAAGCAGAAATCATGCTATATGAGAGCATCCCAACTTTTCAACCCCCAAAGTCTTTCACTACTCTGGGGATGCAGCGGTCTTGCAGAAGATAACACTGGGCAGGTCCTTCCTGAGGGTTAAACTGGTTGTTCACTAGCAGATATTAGACAACAAAAGAGAAAGAGAGGCGGGCAGGGGATACATTTTAAAAAAAAATCTCGAGCTCACCCTTCTTGCTCATTTCTTCAAATGCGTGTTCATGGCGGTACTGGCAGAGTTGAGCCAAGTAACCTACATCACCTCCTATCATGCAGTGTAATTTTTTTTCTCTCAGTGGTGTATTGTTTTATTTTTAGATGATGAGTTAAGTGTAAGAAATGAGGGCCCTTTGGAGCCCATTTCAAGCTTTTATTATTATTTTTTTTTACTGTCGTCGCTTAGCCCCAAAATTACCTGGCTCGTTAAAATTCAACCAGACGAAGTGCTAGAGAACCTGATTGCAAATTGGCTGCCATTGCGTGAGGCTCTACCAGCCCGGAGCTGTTTATCCATTCTTAATTCACTCTAAAAGGTGGCATCAGGACTCGCTGGTGGGCTGCCCACATCCGTGATGCCCAGCTGACCTCAACTACTCCTGTGGCTTGCCGCTGAGGGCATAGCAAAGCTGTTTGATGCCTGCTTGTGCGGTGGCCTGTGCAGCTGTTGCCACGGGTAGTGGGCACGGCGTTCCGGTTCTGACAGCCGCAGGACTGCGCTGTTGGAAGTGGCCCGAGACAAGGGGCACTGCGGCTGCCCCTGTGGTGGGGTTACGGCAATCGGGTGTGCCCCTGAAGCCGCTGACGGGTGTGGCACTTGCCGTACTGCAGACCATCTCCCTAGTTGTTGTGTTTGCGACCTGCCCAGGCCCAGGGATGCCTGTCAGAGCTTGGTGTCCCTCTCTACAGATATGAGGCCAGGTGAGGAGAGGAGGGAGTGAGCCATGCCTTGGGCTAGGATCGGCCCATGGGGAGGAGGAGGAGCCCGCTCACCTTGTTGTTGGAGGCTAAGGGAGTGGTGCAGAGGAGCGGCAACCCGGGAATTCCCTGCAGACACTTATGGGCCTGGTCCTCTTTAATGCCAGCATGAGTTTACATGGAACATTGTTCACTCCAAACAACCCGTAGAGGCCCCGGATGCCTGCTGTGCACCTCCCCCTACAAGTCTGGACTGATCGCCTGATTTCTGTCCCTGACCTGATGATACTGGCCTATCTTTCTTGTTGGCCTATCTAAGAAATAAAAAACAGTAATAAATGCCTGGCTCAGGCTCCTGACTACTGCAGCACTACTAGATCACTTAGTTGTGGACGGTGCTGAAGGGATCTGCATGCTCAACGGAGGCGCGGCGAAAGAGGTTGGATCCCTGACATGGCTGGCCTGCTCATGCCCCTTGTGGAACCTTCTAGGGGAGTGGTGAGTACCTGGAAAGTACCACAAGTGACATCTGTGACAACTCTGGGAGTGTTCTGAGCACTCCCCACTGGGGCACACCACCACATCACTGGACGGCCTGCCTGAGGTCTTTTTCTTATGTGGGGTACGGTTCCTCTCCCCACGTCCACTGATCTGCTGAGGAGGAAGGAAGACCTGGGGAGCTGAGACACCGGCAGCTGAGGCCCCCACTGGTGGTCCATCTGGCCCTCGGTTAGCATTTTAGAGGTGAGCTGCCTGTTGGCTTCTTGGGGCCCTGTCTGCCCGCCCAAGATGCTGTCTGGTCTGCTGGCTGATACCTACCACCAGAGGTCTGCTCATGCCCCCTGTTAGAAATGGTGTTTCTAGTTGGCAGGTTTGTACCCTGTCCATGTAGGGACCCTTTGTCAAGTCAGGCTAAGGGAATTATACTTCTAAAACAACCACTGCTCACCCCCTTGGTAGCTTGACAGGAGCAGTCAGGCTTCTCTTAGAGGCAATGTGTAAAGCATTTGCCCACAACACACAGGTCTACAGTGAACCCACTACAAAAGGACACAACACCAGCTTTAGAAACATAGCCAATATTTATCTGTAAAACAAGACCAAAACAATGAAGATCCAAGATACAGTAATAAAGATATGAATTTGACAAGAATAGACTTAAAATACAGTTGCTTAAAGTTGATAGTTCCAACCGTGGCTATCACTGAATTGTGAGCAAACAAATTCAACAGTTCAGGTCAGCCACAAGGTCATGGGAAACCTACGATGCAGGAAAGAACCACAAACAGGACCTTGGAAATGAAGGGCATCTCAGACTTGGCGATGACCTCCAAAAAGGAGGAGTAGTTGGCATTGGCAGGTGTCGGTTCTAGAGGTCGGTGCAGGAGTAACTGGGCCCTTGAAGTCACATGCCTTGCAGATCAAACTCCATGAGGTTGAAGTCAGTAGCGACTGTGGCATTGGGCTGCAGTGAAGAGGAGTATTGCAGTGTGTGGTGCCGTCAGGTCACCTTGCAGGCAGCGACTCGAAGACGGCATCCAGGGTCATCGGTGAGACCAGGGCTGCAGTGTAAAGTGGGGCAGTGCTCGTAGGTCTCAGGCTAGGCAGAGGCATTGTTGTTGCTAAAGCGTTGTTGTTGGAGACCCATGGCTGCACTGCGAGATGGGGCATTGCAGTGTGCTTGGCCCACAGGTGGCCGTGCAAGCATCAGCGTTAGTTGATGATCTTGAGTCAATGGTGAAGGTGGGCCAATGCTGTGGTGTGGCTCGGGGCGGTGCATCAAGTAACTTACAAGTTGTGCTCCCCGCCATGGTGCAGACAGAAGTGTTGATGTTGGCGTGGAACAGCCTCTTCGGGATACCAGGGAGGGAACTTGAATTCAGGTCAAGATGCAAGCAGTGGCTCAGGGGTGCCATTGGGTGGCGTCATTGGTGAGACCGGGGTTGCGATGCTAAGTGAGACGATGCCCTCTGCGGTGCTTTCAGGTCATGGAGTGAAGAACCGGGTTTTTAGAACCCAGCGGCACCAGGGACACGCCCAAAGACTTCGGGTTCTCCTGTCTTGGCAAACAGAGACACTGAATACTTCTAGGTGGCATCAGAGATCAAATATATTAGCTGCAGCTAGTAACAGTAATCCCAGCAATACAACACGGTGTACAACTCAAGAAACTGTTCAATTTTGTAGAGGAAGACTTCAGTATTTATACACAATATTCACATTACAAATGGACACCCACTGCAGCAAATTCTGACCAATAGAAAAACGTTTCTATACATTATCACATTCCAAAAAGGCTCACTTTACATTGTACCAACCCACAAGTTAATTATTAGGATGTCCCAAATTCAATTACCAAAAGCCGGACAAACCCATAATTGAAAGCACAATGCATATAACGAAGGAACATAAAAAGGAAACAATGATAGATAACGAGCAAGATAAGGCATGTGTAGAAAAGCTAAAAGTCAACGATGTGCTGAACTTTGACTCGCAATCTCAGACAAGGATCAACTAAGGAAATTGGCCTCATAAAGGGTCAGTTTCAGATAAAGAGGTCAGTTCCTTACAATGCACCTTAGAGTCAAGAAAAGGCTTAGTTAATAAGTACATGAAAAACGAAGCCCATGCAACTTTGTTTGTTTGGTTATTTCCATGGGCCTACGTGAGGGCAACACAAAATGGAAGTACAGACAAAATGGAACCCATATTCGAAACAAAGTCTCTGAATACGTAATGAACTCGCTAGTTAACATGACGAATTCACTTCATATTGGTTGTACTTGCTAAATACGGTACAACATCACCAAAATCGTGATGGAACCATAATATAACAGGACAAGGCAGATTTTACAGAACCTCAGACCCTCGTTTTGCCATTACGTAGGCAATAACCTAAACTCACGTCAATCTGAATCCAGGTCTATATCTATTCTCATCAGGTCATCAAGGTGTTGCTTTAACATCATCTTATTATCCTTCACTTCTCTCGGGACGGGTCTTCTCACACAGATTGTAGCACAAAGACTACAAATGGCAGGACCACACTGGATGCATAGGCAACATGAGAAAAGGATAGCTAATGCCATACCAAGGAACATCAGAACCTTCCATCCCCATTTGTACAGCAATTCCCATAACCATCCCATCAACGACCAGTTACCTTCATCTACATGTATAGATTCAGCAGACTTACGCAACTTCTGGATGGCTTGGTACACTGTCGGGGCATTATCTGGTATGAAAACGCAGCAACTAGATCCAATCAATTTGTATACCCCACCTCTATCTGCAAGTATAATATCTTTGAACAAAGCGGTTCTGTAATGTCATAAGGCGATCCGCTTGAAGCTCAGCTGTAATAATGCTAAGGGCACCTGCAGTCTCATTTATAGTGGCCTCAACCACTCTCGTAAGCTGACGAATATTCCTACTATTAGCCATAGGACCCCAAAAGGGTAGGAAACCCTTAAAGAAGTCTCCAACTTCTTGTGCAACAGTATCTTTCGCATCGATAATACCTCTACCATATCTTGTCTTATGGTAGTCAACAGCAGCTGTATATGTAGGAGGAAGCAAAAACGCTACATAACATGTACCTGAAAAATCAGACGGCAACCATGTATATGCTCTGTCATAACAGACAAAATACGTGCCTTTGGCTGGCACGAACGGAGGAGATTTCTGGGACGTATAAACGTATGTGTGAACACACACACTCTTACCGAGCTGAGCTCTCGGATTCTGACCATTACCTTGTAAGCAAAGATGACCACGGTGGGGTACAACCCAAATCGAAGGAGACCTTTTCTGTCTCTCTTTCTCAGTAAAACTAACACTATATATCGTTTTATTCCAACCGACATATGCCCGTACCTCATCTTTGGGGATAGCATTATACGCGTCATTATCTCTAATCATATCGACTATTCCCCGTATCAAAGCATTCTTGCTCACGTTATCGTTAACAGAACGCACTGGAGAGGCTTCTATCGCATAGATAAACATGGATTGGAGTGCCCTAACTGACCCATAAGGCGAAAAAGGCAAAACCAAATATGGCATTCCCTTATCTGTAGTATGTGGCATAAGACCACACACCCAACAATTCGTGGTATTAATGACTAACTGATGCTGATGTAACATTTGTATAAACAAATTGTTCACAAATTCTGATCTTCGTGTCTGTTCATGTTCAGGCAACGTATGAAACTCATGTGGAGAAACAGTAGAAAAAGAAAGAGTAGGTTGGGAGGTAGATGTAAGCGGCAATTGTGTGACATAGAAATTCCAACCCACACAAGCTAACGTAATATTCAAAAGCACTAGAAAACACAGTATTAAAAAACATTTGCTACGAACCAATATACATATTCGGACTTTAGAATCTACTTTCCTAACACTCTGGTCAGCATAAAAAACTCCATCCTCTAACGTGCTGCTCATGGTCGTTACCTTCTTCACTTAAGTGTGTGCCAAGATAGTATTAACTACCCTGCACCACGGACCTTGTGTCACTGCGCGGTTCACCCCTTAAGAACTTCCTACCGTGACCCTTCAGCTGAGTCCGAATGGTGACTCAAAAAAGGAAAAAGCAAAAAAGTCTCTTGATCTGACATGGTGTAATTCACTGTATAAAAAATTTGGTTTTATTTGTCCATGGCAATAGGCTTTCTTGGCCTTAAATCGTAGCGTTCTTTATCAGGTACAGTTGGATCCTTAAATAAAAGTTCCGGATTGGTGGTGTCAATCTTTAGATGAGGAGGCACAGCAGCTTGCAGAACATCATCATCCTCGCGTTCTTACCGTGTCCATGTCAAATGAGCATCACTAAAGGGCACAAATGTGGGGACTCTCTCGCAATCTGTGTCAGCTATACCATCCCTCACCCACTGATCATATGGTAAAGGCAAAGGAACTTTTTTACAGTTGGTGGCATGCACCCAGTTCTTTTTGCCAGCTACTCTAACAGCGGTTCTAGTAACCAAAAGGACTAAGTAGGGACCAGTCCATCTAGGTTCCAAGTTCTTGGTACGCTGAAAGTTCTTGACCAAAACGTAATGTCTAGGTTGAATTGAATGTCCTGGATCTGTAGTAGCTGTCGGCAAACTGTCATAGACCTGTTGGTGGAGAATACGTAATTTAGCAGTCAAGTCATGTAAGTAATCCACCAACATAGGCTACTCAATACTGCTGTATTCTTTAGGACGAGGCACGCCCCAAACATTCGCTGGACGAGCAAAAACTATTTGGTATGGGCTAAGTCCCACACAAGAATGCACTGTCGTCCTTGTTGACAGAAGAGCCAACGGCAAGGCATCCGGCCATGTAAGACCAGTGCTCGCTTGTACCTTAGCTAATTTCAGCTTCAAGGTACTATTGTAACATTCAACAAGTCCAGCAGACTGGGGGTGATTCGCTGCATGGAACTTCTGATTTATTCCCAAACCAGAACACACTTTCTTCATGATTTGACCCACAAATTCACTCCCATTGTCCGACCATACAATTCTCGGCAAACCATACCTAGGGAAATAATCTTTGAGCAAAACCTTGGCTGTAGACAAGGCAGTATTATCCTTTAGGGGGTAAGCCTCTATCCACCTGGAAAAGGCACAAACAACCACAAGGACATACTTCAAAATATTGCATCTCTCCATATGAATATAATCTAACTGTATCACTTCAAACGGATACGTTGGAGGAGCAAAATGACCAACTGGAGTTGGAGGTCCCTTGCCAGGATTATACTTCAGACAAATCATACAATGTTTCACCACGTTCTCTGCACATTTCGGAATTCCAGCATTCTGCTAAACTGGAGCCAACAGCTTCCATATTCCCTTCTGTCCCAGGGGGGGATCGGCTATGCTTTGGTCGGTGGTCCCTACGGGCTCCCAGGGAGTAGTCTTCAAGGAGGAAACAGACTCTTTGATAAGGGAACGTAACAATGGTTTTATTTTTATATAACTGCGCCTTTGTCTACTAGTGATTCTTTCACGTGCAAATGCGGCAGAGTCAAAAGGGGGTTTCTTCGGAGTCTCCAGTTTGCGTCACAGGATTTCCCCAAGGCGTCTTCGTCTCTTTCGCCTCCCGCTCTGGGATATGCAACAAAGGAGAGAGAGAGACCTTGTCAGGCAGCCGTATTATACTCTGATAACGGAGGGCCGGGAGTGAGGGAAACCAGTGTTGGTGCAAACTTTTTACAGTCATGACGGGTAGTGCTCGTGAGGGAAGGGGGAGTAAGGCAAGGAGTCGGGGATAGTATACTTAATCAGAAGGTTGGACCCTTTGAGCCACCCAACCCGCTACACGGCCCCGTACCTGCTGTAGCCACGCCCCTCCCGTGGGTGCGTGGCGGGGCGAGTCGTGGTATCGTTGGCCTCCTGGCTTTGTCTCTAGTCCGGGACTCTCGCCGTCTCGTCTTCTCGCTCCCTCTCGCAATCCTCCAGTGTTCTCGTCTCTCGGTTCCGTCTCCTCTGGGGGATCATTGTCCGTCCTCTCTATCGCTGAGCTCGCTTTTGAACTTCCTTCCGGGTCTAGGATGGGCGGGGCGCCGTCATTCCATGCTGCCGAATTAAAGGGACCGCCGTCCTCAGGATGGTGGGTCCAATAGGAGTCGGGTTCCTCGGTCCATCCGGGTTCCGGCGGCTGTGGAGAGGTAACGTTAGCAAGTAACAGGGGAGTAGACTCCCACCAAACACAAGGGTCACTGTCCGTATGATATGCCCCGTCACACCTTCAAACTTATGTGAGCCATTCCATGAGCCATTGTGACCACTGGGAGCACATACTCATCAGGCAACAACCATTGCGGGTGTTCTGACAACTCAACCCAACAACCTGTAGGATCCAACATACCCGTAGTCTCTCTCCACGTACTTACTTCCTTCTCTGTAGCTTCAGCCTGAATCATTTTCACACTTTCTATTGTGTCTTCACACATTCCACCAGCCATAACCCAAGTAGCTGGGCCTGCAACATACATACGGCTCATCATGTCTTTCGCCGTTTCCTTCGCAACTTCATCCACAAACGCATTCCCTCGACCAACATCGTCCAAAACTTTCTTATGCGCACTACACTTCACAATTACAATCTGCTTTGGGAGAGTGAGAGATTCCAAAAGTTCATTCACCAACTGCCCATGCTGTATTTTTGTCCCATGCGAAGTAAGGAACCCACGCTCTCTCCACAAACGCCCAAAACTATGAGCAACACCAAACGCATACTGACTATCGGTGTAAACATTCACTCGCTTTCCTTCTGACAACACGCACGCTCTAGTCAATGCAATCAACTCTGCTGCTTGCGCAGAATTCTGTGGTATGCGTGCTGTCTCAACAACCGTATGTAAAGTTGTAATAGCATACACTGCAGTCGTTTCACCATTCGGAAGTTTAAAACACGAACCATCTACCCATAGGTTACCATCAACATCCGTAAGGGGAGTATCCCTGAGGTCAACTCTAGCTTTCGTTTCTTCCTCTGGATGAAGAAAACAATCATGCTGTTCCTGAGGATCCGTCTCTGTAGAGATTGGTAACAATGTAGCTGGATTCAGCACATTACATCTTTTAATGTGCACATGACTAGCCAACAATGTCAACTCGTAACCTGACAGACGTGCACTAGTAAGGTGCTGTGTCTTAGTCCTGTTTAATAAGGTATCCACTGCATGCGGGACCATCACAATCAACGTATTATCCAATACCAAACCAGCAGACTGTCGGAAAGAAACAGCCGCTGCAGCTGTAGCTCTCAGACAACTCGGCAACGCCTTAGCAACTGGGTCTAACGTTGCTGAAAAATACGCACAAGGACGCTGCTTGTCCCCAAATGATTGTGTCAACACTGACAACACACAACCTTCTCTCTCGTGCACCTACAACGTGAAAGGCTTACTATAGTCTGGGGTACCCAACACAGGAGCCGAACATAATGCATCGCGTAGTTCAGAAAAACTTTTCTGACATTCGTCAGACCAAGGAAGAGGATGCGGAGTATCTTTCAGAGTCAATGTAAACAGAGGTTTCGCCAACAATGAAAAAATAGAAATCCACTGTCTACAATACAATGTAATACCTAAAAAAGCACGCACTTCTCTCTGTGTGGATGGCACACCATTTGCGCAATTGCTTGAATTCGTTCTGGGGTCAATCTCCTTCCCTCCTTCGACAAGAGATGACCTAAGTAGGTCACTTCTTGGCTTCAATATTGCAACTTTGAAGGTGACACTTTATGATGAAGCTCAGGCAAATACCGCAACAAAGAAAGAGTAGCCTCTTTACAAATCTTTTCATCATCAGCAGTAATCAACAAATCATCGACGTACTGAGTAAGAGTAGCACCAACAGGTAACACAAAACAGTCAAGCTGAGTTTTCAACGCTTGACTATAGATGGAGGGACTTTCACAATAACCTTGGGAAGCTCTCTTAAACCGGAAGCTTTGGCCTCCTAATGAGAAGCCAAAAATATCCCTGCTCTCCTCAGCAATAGGAATACTGAAGAAAGCATTCTTTAACTCCATGGCTGCTAGGCGTTTTCCCCTCCTGTGCTGGGAATTGCTGTTTTACTTTATTTCATGACGAGCTGGGCTCGTCATCAGTGTACGAGGAGGCTACACCATGACGAGCCCAGCTCGTCATGAGTGTCGAAGGGGTTAAATCGATGACAGAAAACCAAGCTGCCGAGGCAGGAATCAAAGTCAGCAAAGCAGTGATATCAGGCACCACAGGAAACTGTGGCACGACAATCTTGTTGACCTCTCGAAGGTCGATCACAAACCGGTACACAGGTGGCTGAGAAGCATCAGTACGTTTAAGGACAGGCAAAACAGGACTGGTACAAACATTACCTCTCGTTATCTCAACTACACCCTTCTCAACCAGATCATAGACAATCGCTAAAAGAGCTCTCTCGCCATCGCTCGAAATCTTGTATTGTGGAATACGAGGTAGCCTAGCATTCGACTTAAGGGTAACAACATACGGAGTAATCTGCAAAAGACCAACATCATTTGGACCTGTAGCCCAAAGTGTTTCAGGAAGCGAACGCAATTCCAGTGGCAGACAATCCTTAAACAAATACATTGGAGAAATCACTTTCTTACCGAGGGTAAGTTGTACTCCTGAAGGAGAACAATGCAATGTCGCATACAATCTTTTCAGCAAGTCCAAACCCAACAGATTCTCACCACAACCAGTCGTTAGAATAAGCAGAGCTTCCAATTCACAAGGGCCAATGGAAAGGGACAAAGGACTAGAAACCGGATTACGAACTGGTGCGCCTGAAAATCCTACTGAAACATTGGTCAAGCCAGACAAAGGTGCGCCAGGAAGTTTAGAGTGCATAATAGAACTCTTCATCGCACCAGTATCCAAAAGAAAAGGTTCTACTACACCTGATGTACTCACTTCAACATAAGGTCCACTCTGGTCTACTGGAACTGACACTACTCCCTCAGTTTGTCCTTGGCTGTCCTAGTGATCATTATAACCAGAACTCTCACCTTCGACGTAGTAATCCTCAACATAATACTGGGCGGACTGACCACTCGAAACATTCTGTCTGTCAAAATAATTCGCAGAATTCTGTAGGGAAGAGGAACGCTCATTCTGGGGGATCACACCACATCCCCTACCCCTAGGTGCCTGCTGAACACTACCACGACCTCTCTGACCAGATACACCATTTGCACGCTGTAACAAAGCCGGGCAACTATTCTTATAGTGACCTTCCTCTCCGCAATAAGCACACTGATTAGGGCCAGGAAAGAATCGCGGAGCATAGGGCTCAGGCTTCTGTAACAATCTCTGAAATTGTGGAGGCTGCTAAAACTGAGGCTGATTCTGACGAGGCGGATAGGCTTGCTGCAAAAGAACTTTCGTCTTTAACTCTTTCGTTTTCTTCTCTACTTTATCCTTCTCATCTTTATCCCTATTCTCGTAATATTGTGTAGTAGCCAATATCTGGGCCGACGAAGAAACAGCCCATGAACTCTCAGAGTCCTTTAATTTATTAGAAAGTTCGGGAAGCAAATTAAAGACAAATTTATCCACAAACAACCTTTGACCACCTTCCGTACTCATATCCTGACCACTATGATCAATAAACGTCTCTTCAAACCTAGTGAAGAAATCAGATACACTCGTCTTTCTTCTGCTTACATGCTGCTAACTTATCCCATTTCACTCGTAAAGCGGGCATCATTGTTTTCATCAAATTAATAATTCTACCTGGTAATTCTGAAACTAGAGGTTCAGGTTTAGCACCTCCCTCCTGTCTACCATCTGCAGCAACAATATTCGACCAGGTATCACCTAATTCAGCAGCATGATTCTCATGACGAATCTTCGCCTACAAAGGTTGAGGGACTACATTACCCATCAGCATATCGATGTCAGCTAGATTCATAATACACACGTCAACTGTCTGGGACAACTCCTTGTAATAACCAGCAGGATTCTTACTAAGCATGGGCGGAAAATCCGTTTCGCTCGCGGATTTTGCGGATTTTCGGTAAATTCGCAATCCGCGAGATTCGCGAATCTCCCGCAAAATCCGCAAATCCGCGAGCAGCGGATTTTATGGCTTGCTCGCACTGTTCGCGTGAGTTCGCGGCTTCCCAGTACAACTTCGCGCCCCGCGAATAAGCGCAAAATTGCAGAAATACGATCTTAGCAAAACTGAAACTACTTACCAGGTTCAAAAGTTCAGGCTCATCATTAGTAGCCATTTCCTGTAGTGCTTCCTGAGGGGCCCCTCCAGAGTTCAGTTGCCAGTTGCAACTATTATGTGACCCTGCTCTGAACCTCAGAATAGTTACACATATGCCACAAAGGTCCTGAATTACAGCTAAGGGAGACAAGCAGGAGCCAGGCTGGAAGTTCAAATCCATTAATCAGCCCCTAATTCATTATTGTCAGTTGGGGCAGGGCAGGTGTTGTAACTAATTTTGCAACAATGAAAGCACTTAGCAAGTGCAAAAGATTACTAATCAGGAAGCACTAAGGAAGCAGGTGCCAGCTAAAAAAATATTCTGTGACACATTAATCAGCCCCAAATTAATTCAGGTCACTTGAGGCAGGGAAGGTGTGCTTGCTTTGCCACAATAATGTACACTGACTGGACAACCAGAGGGTGCTGTGATGAAACAGAGGGTGGCATGGGTGGGCCAGAGGGTGGCATGAGTAGTCAGAGAGTGGCAGTGGTGACAGAGAGTGGCAGTGATGAAGAAGAGTGTCCCAAACAGGCTGGACACGTAGAAACAACAAGTTCGCGAAACTTGCGACCCGACAGGTAAGTTCGCGTTTGCGAAATTGTACAAAACCCTCGCGAACTGGCAGAAACCCGCGCGAACACACAAAAAAAAATCCGCAAATTCGCGAGAATTCGCGGATTTTGCGAATTGCGAGTTCGCAAATCCGCAAAATTCGCGAACGCGAGATTCGCAAAATTCGCCCATGCTTAATTCTTACGAGGGTCAGGTAAGGTCTGCTTAAGAGCCAAGACCTCTGCTCTCTTCCAAGGGACATGTACCCATATTCGCTGAAAATGAGCCGGAGCGGCAACAATACCCTGATTTACATTAGGCTGAACTGCTTCTTTCCATACAGGAGGAACTTCTCTCATAGGGTTCTGTTTCACTTTCCTCCTGACAGAGGAATCGGGTTCATACAATGTCTGAGGCGAAAGTCTAGATCTGAAAGCAAGTATCGTCTCTACGGCATCTGTAACATCAGATTCCACTATCATCCCTTTAGCAAACTCCGACTGAACATCGAGCACATCCTGCGGAATTGGACCCAACTCATTATCTTCCCATTCCTGATGCAGAAAAGTACACATTACATTAAAAACATACCTTTGCTTAGGCGGTTCCCACTGAAAGAAAACATCCATAACTGCTGGCAAATCATACCTCGGAGCATTTAAAATCCACCTACAAGCCAACAAATCTAACAC
Source organism: Lissotriton vulgaris (assembly GCF_964263255.1). Taxonomy (NCBI): domain Eukaryota; kingdom Metazoa; phylum Chordata; class Amphibia; order Caudata; family Salamandridae; genus Lissotriton; species Lissotriton vulgaris. Next base: position 915,893,966 of record NC_141695.1, read on the forward strand.
TGTCCATTCTTCGGAACTAGGAAGCTGACTACGACTCTGCTTATGTTCCGAAACAGGGGTCATATTCAGTGACCCAAACAATGGTGACAACAGATTAACAACAGTCTCGGTCATTTGTTTTCGAGCAGAAGGGGAAGAAGTAGACATAAGAACAGGAGAATAAGTATTCTGAGGCAAAGAAGGTGTAGGGACAAGAACAGTAGAAGTTGAAGACGCAGAAGCAGAAGGCAAAGGAGTTTGAGGCAAAGCTGGTAGCAAAGATGGCGACCCTAGAGCGGGTTGCGCAGGAGGAGGCAAAACCATCTTTGGAGCACCGGGTGGCTGAACAACACCAGGAGGTGGAACAACAAAGGGTGGAACAACCGGGGGCAATGGAGGCGCAGTAGCACCCTGCACATAGGGAGGTGGCAATCTCAGTAAATGAGAGATCAAAGGATCTTTTTCAAGGTCTTCATTCACTTTTGGAGGAGAAGACGGCAAGGCCGGATAACATTTATCTATGGCCATACAACGCTGCCTATCTGAGACGTCACTCGCACGCTCTTCTCCATCTTCCTTAAACTGCCTAGCAGCTTGTAATACTGACATATTCTTATCTTTCCTATCTCTTTTTGCTTGCTTAATTTCTCTCTGTTTGGCTTCCTTTCGCCAAAGGCGGAAAGAGTCAAACATTGCCGGACGGGCTTTCTTCTTGAACAACACAACTTCCAAATTATGTAAAATATTTGATTTGAAACTACCACGTTGGGGCCATCGTAAAACACCATCATTTTTAGTATAGTGGACCCATACTTCATTATAAGTAATAGGACCCACTCCGTGTTTTGAATAGAGCTCATAAGTCGGAGTTCCAACCGGAGGTATCGGACACGAGTCCTCCAATCGGAAATCCTTGTTGCAACCACAACTAAACCATTTCCTAATTTTGCTAAGACCAGGCATCTTATAGCTCACTAATCTAGCTTCAAACTTCAAGGGGTTATCAACTATCGATACTCTCGCAAATATACGAGCCCCTCGGCTTCGATTACTGCAGTAGCCGAATCAAACCAAACCAAGAACCATACCAAGAACCAAAACAAAGAACCAAACAAAGTCCTGGAAGCGACCCACTTATACTTAACCAAAATATCTGTCACGCCACCAGAAGACCGTCTATCGTCACGCTCTACAAAGCTTCTATCGAGGGTCCAAGACAGGGCGACAGTCAGGGCAGCAGTCCTTCGTAGCCGTCGGAAAGCGGGAAGCCTCGCAGCAAAGACTTTTGGTCCACGTCGACATACAGGGGTCGATGAAGTGGCGGCCTTCCTCCAGAATTTCCTCACGTGGCTCCTCACGATCCTCAGGCTTGGACCGGTACCGCTGAAGTCGAGCCCCACATTGGGCGCCAACTGAAGAACCGGGTTTTTAGAACCCAGCGGCGCCAGGGACACGCCCAAAGTCTTCGGGTTCTCCCGTCTTGGCAAACAGAGACACGGAATACTTCTAGGTGGCGTCAGAGATCAAATTTATTAGCTGCAGCTAGTAACAGTAATCCCAGCAATACAAAATGGTGTACAACTCAAGAAACTGTTCAATTTTGTAGAGCAAGACTTCAGTATTTATACACAATATTCACATTACAAATGGACACCCACTGCAGCAAATTCTGACCAATAGAAAAACGTTTCTATACATTATCACATTCCAAAAAGGCTCACTTTAAATTGTACCAACCCACAAGTTAATTATTAGGATGTCCCAAATTCAATTACTAAAAGCCAGACAAACCCATAATTGAAAGCACAATGCATATAACGAAGGAACATAAAAAGGAAACAATGATAGATAACGAGCAAGATATGGCATGTGTAGAAAAGCTAAAAGTCAACGATGTCCTGAACTTTGACTCGCAATCTCAGACAAGGATCAACTAAGGAAATTGGCCTCACAAAGGGTCAGTTTCAGATCAAGAGGTCAGTTCCTTACAATGCACCTTAGAGTCAAGAAAAGGCTTAGTTAATAAGTACATGAACAACGAAGTCCATGCAACTTTGTTCGTTTGGTTACTTCCATGGGCCTACGTGAGGGCAACACAAAATGGAAGTACAGACAAAATGGAACCCATATTCGAAACAAAGTCTCTGAAAACGTAATGAACTCGCTAGTTAACATGACGAATTCACTTCATTTTGGTCGTACTTGCTAAATACGGTACAACATCACCAAAATCGTGATGGAACCATAATATAACAGGACAAGGCAGATTTTACAGAACCTCAGGAGCTGTCATTGACTGCTTCGTAGTGGTTTTTATTCTCATGCAGCACAAAACACACAGTTCCCAGTGCTGGTAGCAGATGAGCTTGAAGTCTTTGCTGGTCCTGAGACTTCTTGAACAGGGGGCAAGCTCTACTTCAGGCCCTTGGAGAAACTCAGGAGATAAGTTGTAGAAAGGTCAGTCTAGTCCTTTCACTGCCCAAGGCAGTAGCAGCAACTTCATGCCAAGCCAACAAAGCAACACACAGCAAAGGGGCAGTACTCCTCCTGCCAGCTCTTCCAGCTCTTCTTCTTGGAAAGTTCCTTAGTCTAGAAAAATTCTAAAGTTCTGGGGTCAGGGTCCCAATATTTATACTACTTTTCTATTTGAAGTCTTTGGCAGAAAATCCCTCTTGCTCAGTAAAAACCTGTTCTATCCTCCCTGGTCCAGCTTCACTAAAGGCGGTGGAGACCGCATTGTGTATAGCTGCCACAGCCGATTCAGGTGTTAGTGACAACTCCTCTCAGCACTCTAGCACAGGATGGCCCATCAACCTATGGAGGGCACACCTCAGCTCCCTTTGTGTGAGTGTCTAGAGTGAATGCACAGACAACCTCTGTCAGTCTAAACGTAGATGGTGAATCCACAAGCAGGCAGGGGCACACAGAATGGTTAAGGAAGAAATTGGCCACTTTCTAAATGTGGATGTAGGAAAATGGCTCTGAATATACTGTACCAAAGTAAGGTATAGTATGAACAGAGTCCAGGGAATCCCTAGAGGTATAGCAGAGGCTAAATTAGGTAAGTACTAACAGCTCTCTTTGTGGTAGTGTGGGCAAGCAGGCAGGATATCCAGAGCGTGTGTTAAGCCTTTATTGTATTCACTCAATCAAGAATGATACACAAACTCAGAGACTGGATCCAAAACAATTGGGTAAGTATAAAAAAGGTATACTGGTATTTTATTTCTGAAACCAAGCAGGACTTAGTACAGGTAGGTAAATATATATACTGGATCTGCAGTGGTTACAGGTTTGTTTCACTTTAAAATGCAGTTTGAAATACACAGTAATTACTTTCATATTACTTTTTGGTTACGTATGGATTACTTAAAGTACTGGGAATGATATGCCTATATACCACACCTTAGATTCTCAACATACACGGTAAGTAAGACTTTTTATACTTTGCAATTTAGTTCTCTTTTCTCCATGCAAACATCAGTTCAACACGTAAAACATTTTAGGCCCAAAAAATCTCTTAACATAGGTTCCTATGGGGGAAAAGCGTTAGCGGTTTCTCATGTAAGTACACAACTTACTAATGGGCATTTCAGGGCTTAGGACCAAGGTTCCCCAAGGTCCAGATGGGCACTCGAGTTGCACCACAAGCAGCACTAGGGCGGCCGGGTCAAGAGTGGAGGGGCCCAATGTTAGCCAATGGGGCTAAGAGGCCTTCGGTTAGGGACTGCTGACCAGTGGCAGCCGGCATGGTGCGCGGGTGGTGGGTCTATGTGTGAGTCATGGGGGAGGAGCACAAGGGTGTCACGTGGGGGTATAACAATAAATAAACTTACCTTGAGGCTGGGTCCGCGTCTCTGCTCCTGCTCTCCTGCCTACAACTCCAGGAACAGGAAGCAGGCAGCCAGGCTTCCACCCCTAAGCTAATCATAATGCTGCAATGCAGTGTTATGATTGGTCTGAGTGCCATGACATGGTTCTCAGCCAGGGGATGGAGGGGTGGGCATGTTCCCCATGCAGTCTGTAATGCAGCCTGGATGGAGAATGGGGCAAGTGCGCATGACTGGTTTGGGTAGCCTGAGAGGGCTAACCAAACAGTAATTGGGCACTTAGGAGTGGGCTAACCACTCCTCCCCTCTTGGACAGCAGAGCAGCCCCACCCGCCTGCCCACAAAGCAGCAGGACACAAAGAATAAAATTATAATAACTCTAGGTTATTATCATTTTATGTTTCTACTTGGCACTGCGTAAAAGCAGTGAGGCGACTATCCTCCGCCAAAGCGGAGGAGCTGCCACTGCTACTGACAAGCAGGCCACTCTGGTGTTTGAGCAAAGTTCCTAGGGTTAAGGTCAGCACTGCAGAGGCCAATTATGATCACAGGGGCTGAACCACCAGCGGCACGGGGACAGCCGGTTGCAAGTTGCAAAAAAGGACGTTGTGGACCCTGTGCTTTTCAATAGAGGCCCACGGTTTGCCAAAGTTGCTGCTGGCTTGGAAGGGAGATTTCCTGAAGGCAACCACTAGCTGGAGTGGTAAGTTGGGTTTGTGGAGATTGCTTGGGCACTGTTGGTTGGGCCATGCAAGGCCATGCGGCGTTGTGTGTGGGGGTGTCTTCTAGCATCAGGTTTTCTTACCAGCTCTAGATGCGGTCAGGGAGACTCTTCAAGTTGAGGCTGCAGGCGTTGTCTCAAAGCTTGAGGGAGGTCGAGGATCACCAGATCCCAGGCTAGGGTTCCTGGGGAGACCCCCTTATGGTTTTTGGGCAACTCAAACTTGGGCCATGGGGGTAAGGTGCAGTGTGGTGCAGAATCACCGAGCCATGGGAATCTGGATTCTGTGGATGAGTCTTTGCGTAAGCAAATCCAGTGCTTATTGTAGACAGAGTCGGTAAGATGGATTCAGGGCAGGTCCTCTGGGCCCTGGGGGTTGCTGGCTGCTGGACTTACTGAGGTTCTTGCTCTAGGCAGGTTGTAGATGGGTCAGGCAGGTAGGGCTGGGGCCTAAGCAGTCTGTGTACTCTTCTTCTTCCTGGATCAGCACAGCTCTTTGATCCTTCTTCTTTCTTCGTCAAATCTGAGGAGGCAAGGTTCAGGGTTGCCCCTAAATACTAGATTTAGAGGCATTAAATGGGTGTGAAGGTCAAGATCAAGGGGTCCCGTCCCTGGGGTGGGTACCCTCCCTATTATGTCACCCACAGGTGGGAGCGGGCACGAGCCTTTCCCTATTTTGCTGAGTCTCCTCTTCTTCAAGGTGGAGGGTACTGAGATGTTTGCTTCACCACACCTCTCCACCTGAGGGGTGGGGTTGGCAAAGATGGGCACACCTCTCTACCTAGATTGGTTTTCCTGCTGATTCTCCTGCCCAAAGTGGGGCCCAGAACCGGAGGGCCCAGTTGCTGGAGGCGGCAAAAGGCAGGGTCAGCTTCCTAAGGCAGCAGGCCTTTGAACCGTATCTTCCATAGACTCATCCCATCCTGGGGGAGGAGGCACGACACCTCTGCCCTAGATGAGCTTTGTTTCTGAACCCAGAGAGTGGCGGCTCTCTACCCGGTGTCCAGAACCCTGTCTGGTGGTGGCAAATGGAGGGCAACGATTCAGAAACCACACCAGGACTGGTCGATTTTCAAGGGGCATCTCTAAGATGCCCTCAGAGTGCATTTTACATAAAATCCAACACAGACATCAGTGTGGGTTTAATGCGCTGGGAAGTTTGCTACCAAACTTCCAAGTTTTTAGTAAAGCCATTATGGATTCAACCCAGATCTGTGACTGAAGGTGAGTGTCTGAAAAGGTTCAGCAGTCCGTTCATCATCTCTTGGTGTTTGCTTTGCTTGCCATAAGTGGCAGGGTATGTCCAGATGTGGGTCCATTGCTCACTTTGCCAATGGATTCAAGCTAGCCTAGATGATAAGGGGTGTTACCCCGAAACCGGTCCTAGGATTATTTTTCCCAGTACAGGGAGGACCTGGCCTGGCAGTTCAGGCTGGACTGTTCCCGTGAGGCACAGGGTCAAGACTGATTTGCATATGGCTGGGTCCAAACTGGGGTGGCAAAGTGATCCAAAGAATGATGATGGATTCAACCTAGATCTGTGAATGGGGGTGAGTGTCTATAAAGTTTCAGCACTCCATCCATCATCTCTTTGTGTTTGCTTTGTTTGACCTAAGTTGGCAGAGTATGCCCAGATATGGGTCCCTTGCTCAGTTTGCCGCTGGATTCAAGCTAGCCTGACTGATGAGGGGTGTTACCCTGCAACCGGTCCCAAGATGCTTGTTTCTGGTCCAGGAAGAACTTGGCCTGGCAGTTCGGGCTGGCCTGTTCCTTTGAGGCACAGGGTCAAGACTGATTTACATATGGCTGGGTCCAAACTGGGGTGGCGAAGTGAGCTAAAGAACGATGATGGATTCAACCCAGATCTGTGACTGGGGGTGAGTGTCTGAAAAGATTCAGCACTCCAACCCATTGTCTCTTTGTGTTTGCTTTACACAGGGCTGAGTGCCATGTTGACTCTTCGCTTTTCTCTGCACCAGAACAAGCAGCCTGCAATGGCAGTGTGTGGGTGTTAAGTTACAGGGCCTCTATGGGTGGTACAATAGGTGCCATGGCCCTTAGAGGTATTCCCTGGTCACAGTGCTCTTGGTACCCATGGTACCTTTTACAAGGGACCTACACGTGGCCAGAATTGTGCCAATTGTGGGCAAAGGTACAGTTTTGGGAAAGAACATAGGCCCTAGGAACCTGATTGGCAGGGACCTAGGGAACATCAAGTCAGGTTGCATCAGGTGTCAGGCAAAAAGTGAAGGGTAACCATGCAAAAAGGGGCACTTTCCTACAGTGGCATTTTCAAATACACAATTTAAAAAACACCTTTCCTAAAAGGTGTGTTATTAAATTCTTAGCTCAGGGAGCCTAAGCTCCACTTCTTTATCTTTTCCCAATTGAAAGTTACTCTTGTAAATTGTTACAAGGCAGCTCCAATGATCACCTATGGGAAAGACAGCCTTTCAATAGTGAAAAACAAAATGTATAGTATTTCACAATCAGGAAATGTAAAACGCACCAGCACATATCCTACCTTTCACATACCCTTCACCCTTCCCAGGGGGCTACCTTGGGTCTACCCTATAAGTGACATATATGTAATAAAAGGGAAGGGTTAAGCCTGGCAAGTGGATGCACTTGCCAGATCAATACAATCAAGCAAAACTTATAAAGCCATGCAACTAGCTATCAGGGACATGAAGAACCTACTTCTTCTATCAGAAAAATTTCTTTTAAAATTGGAGCGTCTACAGAAATCCGATCACGATACCCACAATAAACTCTATCTAGATGTCCTGCACATCTAACCTGGGATTCTATTGGAATTATATAACGCATATTAGCAAGTCCATTATCGCCGTTTTAGAGGCAGTTTCCTACCACTAAAACTGCGATAATTTTAACGAGGTTCTTGCTAATATGCCCCTTCATTAGGAGAGAACTGGATAATGCAAAAAACAGACAGAGGAAACTCTTCCAAATACTAAAAGATCAATCCAAAAAAACGGCCAAATCTGCACTAACAGCTATAACATCAAACATAAGCAGCGAAGTTCTCCTCCTTCTTTACAGTCAAAGCCATATCGATGGAGAGGAATCTCAAAAAGGCAGCAGATTGCCCTTCAATCAAGACGAACAACCCAGCCAAGCCTCATTCTCAACCAGTCCTGGAAAAACCTTAAAAATAAAGTGTTATGGTCAGAATTCAAGCCTGTCTCTGACACAGATATCACAAAGATTATCGCGACCATAAAACCAAACAATCACTTCAATGATCCTCTACCTGAAAAGTGCTGGTCTACAATAAACCATCTGCTCATCCCCTCGTGGACAAAGATTATTAACGCTTCGCTATTGCAAGGCTCACTACCGGACTGCCTAAAAATATCCAATTTAAAAAAAAACAACAGAGAACACCGCAGACTTGAACAACTTCAGACCAGTAACAAACATGCCCATGCTAGCCAAAATCCTGGAAAAAGGTATACAACAACAACTGAGCCAACACATCGCAGATTTCAAACTGCTGAATGACTTCCAATCAGGTTTTAGACCAAAACATAGCACTAAAACAGCAATTCTGCACATAGTGAACAATGCTATACTTGCCCTTGACCACAATGAAACCTGTCTCCTAATCCTGCTTGACCTTTCAGCAGCATTAGATGCTGTAAACTATACTAAAATGCTAGATCACCTGAAAAATAGGATGGGCTTAGAGGGTACAGTCTTAAAGTGGTTCAGCTCGTTCCTAGAAAACAGATCGCAAAAATTCATAGTAAACCAAACTTTATCTGCCTGATCCAGAAATTTTATTGGGGTACCACAGGGCTCAACACTATCAACTGCTCTATTCAACTTGTTCGTAGAGCTACTGACTGATATCTTACACCAAGCAAACATCTCCTTCCACATGTACGCTGAAGTTACACAGCTATACATAAAGAACACATCGACAGAAGAGATCGGTATCATGAACCAAGCATTAAAGAAAACTGTCCATTAGCTAACCAGTAATCACCTCTAGCTTAACCCACAGAAAACTGAATTCCTCCAGATTTCCCTCCAGAAAAGCACCACGAATTTCACAGATTGGACCAAACTAATCACAGAGCTGAACTGTATCCCGAAGATTGTAGACTCAACCAAATCCTTGGGCATTATGCTAGACAAAAACCTGAACATGCTTGCACATATCAACACAATGGCAAGAAAACGCCTGCTTCCATCTAAGCTACCTCAGAAAACTGAAACCTTTTTTAAACAATGCAGACCTTAAAACTGCAGTCCAGGCTCTAGTCATATCAAGGATCGAGTATGGTTGCACAACACTAGCAGGTCTTCCTAAGATATCAACAACCCCACTAAAAGTTTGTCTCAATGCGGCTACAAGACTTAAAACTGGATCCAGAAAATTTGACCACATCATCCCTCATCTGAAAATGCTCAACTGGCTGCCCTATGAAGCAAGAATACATCTAAAAATGGCATGTATCATTCACAAAGTGATACATTACAATACACCAAGGTACCTAGCTCAGAAAATCACTCTATCAGGAGGTTGTCGGGTTTCCCAGAGTCATGGAGATCTATTGCTAAAACCAGCCCTATTCCGACAAATAAAAAAATTATGATCGAGCTTTCTCTGGTGCAGCACCAAGAATTTGGGACGCTCTCCCCCCTAACATTAGAAAAAGTTTGTCCGTCACGGCTTTTAAAAGCGCAACCAAAACCTTTCTTATGAGCAAATTCCTGCCATAACTCGAGCGGCCCGGTAGTTATCAGAGTACCCTCTTGTTTAATACAGACACTACCACACATCGACCAATAGCGTAATTTCGATCTCGATTTTGTAAATTTGTATGTCATGCACAAATGTCTCTATAACAATTCAACATACAACTAATTTATGACATCGTAACATAACTGTTGCTAGCAACTTACTGTATAAGGATTAGGTTTACTGAAACTGCAAGGTGTTCGTGTTACGATAAGTGGATAACATTATGTGAATGTAAAGCGCTCTGATACCCTATTAGGGTCAAGTTCGAGCTTCATAAAACACAAAAAATAAATAAATAAAATAAAATCTGCAACCACAGACCCTGGCTGGTCTGAGACACATTTGAAGGGCTACTTATGTGGGAGGTACAATCAGAGCTGAAGGCCCACTAGTAGCATTTGATTTACAGGCTCTGTGCACACACAGTGCACTTTACTAGGAACTTATTATTAAATCAAATATGCCAATCATAGAAGACCAATCATAACACCACTTAAAGTAGGAGCACTTGTACTTTAGCACTGATTAGCAGTGAAAAAGGACAAAGAGGCACTGAACCAGCAAAAACAAAGTCCAGCATTCCATCAAAAACAGTAGGTCAGAAAGCAAAAACACAGGGGAAACAGGCCAAAGGATGCCAGTCTTAGACCCCCCCCCCCACCAGCATTCATGGTACGGAGGCGAGGCGGGATCCCAGGGGCAGTAAAAGCTTTTGGTAAGGTTGGCTGCTGGAGGCCCCCTCCTGCCCCCCCCCCACCCCACCAAGTAGATACCACACTGAACTGTGAAAGACCCATGCCAAACAGACCAAGATCTCCTTTGGCCAGCACAAAAAGATGTGTACTGCCAACCCGTACCCTGATGGAGCTCTGTTACGTCAACCATCTTCAGAGGGTTCATCTCAGGAACCAGGCATCTGCTCCATGTTCATTGACCTGAAACAAAGTTTAACGCCCATTGACTCTAAAACAGACTTATTAACTGACAGATTTGACTGCCTGAAGGACAAGGTGGACAAATATGATGCGTGCATTGACCAGTTGGAGTGCCGCATCTCAGAGTTGAAAATGGGCAACTGACAGATAGGGAGAAACTACTGCAAATGGAAAAAGCCCTGGAAGTGATACACAACAAAAACAAAGATTTAGAAGCTCACTCTAGGCGTAATAATAATATTCAAAATATTGGTGTGCCAGATTAGACGTGATGGGACATATGAGGAACTCTGTCGATGCTATGTTAAGGAAGATGTTTGGGGATGCTCTCTCTTCTGTCCTAATTGTCTAGTGTGCTCTTCGATCACTGGGGCAATGACTGCCACCAGGCGTGCCCACCAGGTCGATCATAGTTAGCTTACTAAATTATTGAGACTAGGACACTGTTTTGCATCTGGCCAGGCAGCAGCAGAACCTGTGTTATCAGAATATTAGCAGATCGATCTTCCCGGACTTCACTGTTGCTGTGCAGGCCGCCTGGAGAGTTATTCTGCCTATCAATTGTTCCCTGATGCAAATGGACGCCAGGTTTCCACTAATATGCCCTGCTAAGCTCCGCATTTTACTTTGGGGCACGACCCACTATTTTACAGATCCTGAGGCAGCAACGAAATTTGTTAAAACTATACCAGGGGCCATGCCACAACTGTCCCAACTCGCTGAAAACTCCAAATCTGGCCATCTCAGTGAGAATGACTAACTGTGAAAAGAGCCTTTTTTACCCATCTTCAGGTCTTGTGATGGGCCAGTGTTGCCCCTGCTGCGACCCAGGTGGGTAGCCTGCCCTTGCAGGCCATACCCACGTACCTGTGATAACCCCGGCCACCCGGCTACCATGTGCCTGGGAGAGTGTTGGACGTCTAGTTCACCCTCTTGGAATGAGTTCCTGGTTTACTCCTAAGTTCAACAAGTTGGGGATGTTTAGTAGGAGAGATGGACAAAGTTGGTCTATTTAGGAGGTCAAAGTGGGTGGCTGGAGAATTGTTTGGGTAATGTTCTTCGCAGCTGTTCTACTGCAGGAAATGGTATTTTTCTTCCCCTTCCTTGGACGCTCAGCATCCTAATGTGCACTTTCAATCTTATTGCTTCTTTCACTCACAATAATAATGGCGCCCGGGTGGCAGCTGCACCGTCTGGGACCCCGGCAGATGCGGGCCGTGGACACCATTTTGCGAGCCCTGAGCCATGCCAGGTTGCGACAAGCATCATGTGACATGACTCATGTCATTGGTAGCTGAGCGCTATGGTACTACCAATGACATTTACCGTAGCGCTCAGCTACCAATCACATGGGACAGCCACCAGGAGTCTCAGGGGGCATTGCAGGCAGGCGAGGCAGGCAGCACTGCCATTGGGTAGCTGAGCGCTACTAATGATAGTGACTACCACATCGCCTAATTGCCTGACATAATGTAAATCGAGAGCTGTACCAATCATGGTACAACTCGGACCTGCCCTTCCCTGCTTAGCCCCCAGCAAGTGCACACTATGCAGGCTCCTCTCCAGTCAGACGCAGAGAGAGTTCAGAGAGAGAAACAGCCTATCTGTCCTGTGCTTCATGTTCAGATCTAACAATAGATTAATTTAAAACTATTTAAAACTGAAGTTTTAGGGCTTTTTGACAGCCTGTCTGTTTTACAGCAAACCCTGCCTGGTTTTGTTTAATTTCTGAAACTTGGTGGAAAACAGCAGGAGACTTTTAGGAGAGGAAGGGAAAAAATCAGGGCAGAAGGAGTCAGAAAAATGGGGAAGGAGGGAGGAAAAAGCAATAAAAAAAACAAGGCAAAAGCAGGAAAAAATAGTCAGAACAATGGGGGAGACTAAGGAAAAAGCAGTAAAAACATGGCAAATGCAGAAGAAAGCAGTCATAGAAATGGGGGCAGTGGGAAGGAAAAAGCAGTAAAAATGAAGCAAAAGTATGAGAAACTACTCAGAAAAATTGAAGTAGGAAGCAGTACAAAAAATGGGACAAAAGCAGGAGAATGGAAAAAGCAGTCAGAAAACAGGGGGAGACATTAACATTTTGCCCCCTTCTGGAAAAATGTCTGCTGACGCCAATGCCTCTGTCCCTTGTTGGATCCATATCAATGCTCCCGTAGACCGTACAGAAGGATTATCCCCTCCAACGCTTGAATAAGAATGCCTGCCCCCTTTGTCAGGTGAGTTTTCTGCAAGAAAGCCGCATGTGACCCTGGTCGAGGTACTGACGGAGCGAGTATGAACAACCTCCTCACCCAACTGCCCCAACCCAGGACCTGTCTCCTCAGTTCACTGTACCCACATCCATCTCATCCACCTTCACCACACAAAACCTCTTCCTCAAGCAGCCCTGGCCTCCATGTCTCTGTTTACTCCAAGCACAGCCATGTTCTCTGTACCCAGGTCACTCTGACCATTAGATGTCTGCTCTGCACCCACAGCCCTCTCATCCATTCTTTGCCCCGCAGCTCTCTCTTGGCAGTACTCTGTGCGCAAGGCAGCTCTCCCCCAGGTATCTCTGCCCGTAGCCATCCACCCTCCTACTTCCGACCCCTGTTCCATGTATCACTTGCTGTTTGATTACATTGACCACCAGGGCTTTAAGTGGGAGGGATCTGTGGGGGTCTGAGCACCCCCAGTTTTTTGGGGGGTCCTCGAAAGGGGTCTCTAGGGGGCTCTATTTTCTGGCCTCAAAGGTCACAGGTAGGGTGACCAGACGTCCCGGTTTTTGTTTGGTGTTTCGGGTGAGCATGCGTGCGCACTGCTTAAGGTGTGACGTCATTGTAGCAGGAAGGGATATCCTTTGAAGAGAGACACTTTCTCTCGGGATTTCCCTGCTGTTTGAACATGCAGCGCCACCTACGTCATCGTGCCAGCCAACCGCACAACAACAGCTGGTTAGAACCGGCACGACCCTGCTTTTACGGCCTGCAGCAAAATTTCTCCAGCAACCAGTGTGACCCTGCTCTGGCTTAAAGCAAGTGAGGGACGAGGGTCTACAACACAATCCAGAAGCAGTGAAAAGGAAACTTACCTTGGTGACATCCACCCAGCCCTACCACAGTCGGGACCCAGCCTCTGCATCAGAGCTGCCTCAGCCAGGATCCTTTCTGAAGCCACACAAGACTTGCCCTCCCAGCCTGCAAACCTTCAATGTGAGTATTTTAATGGTCGTTTTTTTAATCCCCTTCCCCACAGCTTTTTTATTCATGATTTTCTTAAGCACACAATGCTAGTTATCTTGATTTAGACCACGCCCCTACTCGGATAGGTCACACCCCTTTAAGAAATCTGCCACGCCCCTTTTAGCGCCCCACCAGTTTTTTCCCAATTAAAGCCCTGTTTACCACTCCATTGTATGTCTTGTTGTATATGAATCTAGGGCCCTAGTGTAATTTTCCCGATTCCTGCCCATATATAGGTATAAATCACTCTATGCTTATATAGGCATAGAAATCATAACCATGTTTAGATTTAGCCTATGCAGTCCAAATACGGCATGGCTACTTCCACTAGTTCCGAGAATCCACAACGATTTCTTGGAAAAACCCGCCTTCAGCAGTCAGGGACTTCCCCTTGCTTGAATATTGATTTATCCAAGAACTCAAGGAGTTTTCAAAGACCTGAGTCTTTGATGATGTTATTATGTCCAACCTTACGTCAAACTCAGCACCTTCAAGGTATAAATATGCCCACATTTGCCCAGGCAAACACACGGTGGTTTGGAGCAGTTCGACTATCTACTTGCCCGATACCCTGCTACGGCAAGTGCTGAAGGAAGCCGACCCTCCAGCTGACGCACTGAGAGAGACGCTGTCTTTTCTCTTGCCGAGAAATCCAGCTCCTGTGTTTCCAGGCTACCCTTGCGGGTTGCTGGGAAATCGAGTCCTGAGAGAGAGATACAAGACCTCCTTCATTCTAAACCAAGGTACAGAGTTGATTAGACCCTTAGAGAATTCTTGGAATAGATTCTTGGCAAAGAATCTAAACTTAAGCTACACCTCACTTACTTCTTCCCTCGTAGTAGACCTAGGTTAGGTACACCGGGGTAGGTGTATTTTAGAAGCACCAGTTGAGTACTTTTAGTCTTTATTTAATAATGTATGTTTCCTATGTTATTTTATATGGCTTAGAAACCATACCATGCTTTTACAGTATTATTTTATAATACTCTTCGTACTATACGCATTGTACTTTGCAACCATTATTACGATTGTAGCCGTTCATTTCCTCTGCCTAAGAAAGAAGACTGCTCAATAAATACTTTTTATTGAAAATGCCCGTCTCTCTATTTCTCTGCACCTCTGGTGAAACAAAGCATGCACAATTGACTGAGTGAAATAGTTGTCTATTGTTTCCGCGACTCTAGAGATACGTTCCTTATCCTGGGGAAACAAAGTTGTCATGTTTAAGCGGTTGCCAGAAATGAATCCCTTCTGTGAGTTCGAGAAAGTTTCCAGTGACCTCTGAGCTAGCTGGCACTCACAATTAAGTCTAATATATTCGATAGAGACCTAGTCGACCTCAGTCCTACGTCTAAACTATAGTATATATTATTCCAATGCGCAGAGCCTATTGGGAATATAGGAACTACACTACATGGCGCCCAATGTTTGGTAAGGCGATAATGTAACGCTAGATACTAGAGTAACTCAGTCGTGCTTTTCACACAGACCCCTTTTTCCCATAAAATACTCCAATAGACGTCTGGAGTGGGTGAAAGGATAATATCCGCCAAAATTGAGTAGGACGAAAACTCCTATGTATTAGTTTTTGGTTTGTTCAACGTTGAAGGATACAGTGTTCCAAAATATTGTGCACATAATCTTTGTTTCCTTGAAACTTGCCCTGCAAACTTTCGTTCAACAAAATGACGGATAGTGACAATGAAAGGGAGAGAGCTGCAGCAGCAGCTCGGGTAGTTTTGGACACAAATCTCCAATAAAATGACCCGGATGCTATAATCATCCCGGTAATTATAAGGAAAACAATCACTAAATATTTTTTTAGAAAATGGAGTATCATCGAGAGGTGGTAAAGTAATCTTTGTATTAGAGGCACATGAATGTCATCAGACAGAGGCATTCTATTCATGGATTATGTTTCCTACAGCAAATCCAGTAACACATTAGTTCCACTACTACAAAGTAGAGGAACCTCCAGCAGAATACGTTCCTTTTGAGGACATTGAAATTCCACTAACTTACCTAGAGCATCAGCTCTGGTTTAAAGGCGCCTCACAACATCAAAATCACATTACCAGGCTCGGTCCACCAGGTAGACCAGGAGGAACATGGCCGGTACTAGCCAGCTATACACCACATCCTGACATAAAAAACATGACAGGTCCAGAACTGTTAGCACAGCTAAAACAGTTAATTAAAATACATAGACAATTGGTTCAGTATGTCATGCGGACCTTAGCAGTCCAACCTACTGTAAGGATTCCACAGCATACCCCTCACCAGGGGAACACAAACAAAATCTCACCACAGACTATACAATCAGTCATTGGTAAATTACCCGCAAAAAGGGAAAAAATCTGTATTGGTTAGCCCAAAAAATTACTCAGAAAACACAGAATTCTTACAATCTGTCTACCAATGGGGATTGAACCACACGTGGAGGATTGTGCAACTTGGGGTACAATCTTTGCTTCAATCTACACTAAAACACATGGTGTTCCGTCTAAGGTGGTAATACCAGACGTTCTAAGACAAATTCAAAATGAATACGGTCCAGAACTTGCCTTAAATCTTGGTATGAAATTACTAAAAGATTTCAAACAGGTCTCGGCTATACTATTAGCCAACATTAAAGGTGAAGCAGCATCCGTGGCAATCCACCAAAACCTAAAAGAAACAGATATGACAGAGCAATCATATGAACTTGCAAGAATTATTGAAAAATCATATGAAGAACTAGGTAGAGATAGTTTGGGTGGGAAACCAGTAAAACCCCAACTAACTGAAAATCCTGAAAAAGCTTTTATTAAAAATAATCTCACCACTCCTAAAAAGAAGTGAGAGAACACTAAACAGACACTTCATACAGAGAAGCGTTCTCAGTCCAGAGGAAGGTCTCCTCAACAGGAGCCCTGTGAAAAGAGGTGTAACCTCAGAAATAGGGATAATTTGAGAAAACCTGATAGATATCAAGATATTGATACAAGTTCCTCTCGTACCTTTCAGACTTTCTCGCAGAAATCCGAAAGAAGAGGACGATCAGAACAAAAGGAAAAACGCGTGAAGTCCAAAGACGAACAGCAGGTTCCAAAAAATAGGAAAACCGAATGCACCAAGAAGGTAGCAAGTGTAAAGTTCAGACATGATGAGGATCTTGAGGACACAACTCAAGAAAGGGGAGTGGGCCCAGACAATGCTAGACAGCGCAGCAGAAGTCACCATAGCTCGCAAGACCCTGAAGGATCATCTGGAGACAGTGGACTTGAATTAATGCATTCAAGTTGAAACTGCCGACACCAGGGTTAGTGTACCCCATAAGTTATATGAAGTAACACTCCAGATGGAGGGGGACATAACTAGAAAAATAGAAACACTCTTTTGAGAGAAGCTATCTAAGGGTTATGACATTCTTCTAGCTGAACAAGACTGACCACCTGAATTTGTCAGGGAGTGCCCACATGATGAAGAGATAATTATGCCAGCCTTCTCAAATCACATTCCAATTCCTAAAAATATACACATGTGCCAGAAAATGGGCAGTAGCCCAGGCTCCAGCATTATATAAAAATCATGCAGGATGGGATGAGTACTCTCCTCACCATAAAATCCAGTTAAAAGCTCAACCTAGTATGCAAAGGCAATATTCTGTTAAACAGGAAGCTAAAAAACAGGTCAGGGAGATTCTAAATCAACTTGAATACCAAGGGGTGATTGAAACATGCACCTCATCTATGAACAATCCTTTGTTTCCTGTCTCCAAGCCAGACAATACATATCGTCTAGTTTTGGACTACAGACACTAAAACTCTTGTTGCAAAACTTTTGCAGTACAAAATGCATGCTGTGCAGCACTGATGAATAACATAGTGCGTAAACAATATAAAACCACATTAGATATTTCAAATGGGGTTTTCTGTCAAAGCATTGCACCAGAAAGCAGGTACCTGACTGCTTTCTCAATTATGTGGATACTGCGACAATTTTGCCGTCTCCCCCAGGGATTCAAGAATAGTCCAGGGTTATTTTCAGCAAGAGTAACAGAGTTACTACAAACGTATTATGATGAGGCATTATCTTATGGCGATTACATCTATCTTACAGACGATGATTTGGACGTGCACTTGAAAAGAGTGAACACCATAATAATGGGGTTCGCTTCTGAAGGGTACAAATTACATTTTAAGAAATCACGAATTGCCCACCTCAACGTCCTATTTTTAGGCTATGAGTTATCAAGTGAAGGCAAAAGCCTGCCAGCCAACTTTCTAGAGAAATGTGCGCTGCTCCAACCTCCAAAAACGCTGAAAAACTTAGAGTCAATTCTAGGTTTCCTGAATTTTGGAAGAATTTATGTTCTAAACTACGCAGAAAGGGTTAAACCTCTCTACGAACTAATCAAACCTGATTTCAAACAAACCAATTGGACTCAAAATCACACAGAAACTTTGCGTTCAGTGCAAACAGACATGTTAGCAAAAACACAATTACAGACTAAGCATGGGCGGAAAATCCGTTTCGCTCGCGGATTTTGCGGATTTTCGGTAAATTCGCAATCCGCGAGATTCGCGAATCTCCCGCAAAATCCGCAAATCCGCGAGCAGCGGATTTTATGGCTTGCTCGCACTGTTCGCGTGAGTTCGCGGCTTCCCAGTACAACTTCGCGCCCCGCGAATAAGCGCAAAATTGCAGAAATACGATCTTAGCAAAACTGAAACTACTTACCAGGTTCAAAAGTTCAGGCTCATCATTAGTAGCCATTTCCTGTAGTGCTTCCTGAGGGGCCCCTCCAGAGTTCAGTTGCCAGTTGCAACTATTATGTGACCCTGCTCTGAACCTCAGAATAGTTACACATATGCCACAAAGGTCCTGAATTACAGCTAAGGGAGACAAGCAGGAGCCAGGCTGGAAGTTCAAATCCATTAATCAGCCCCTAATTCATTATTGTCAGTTGGGGCAGGGCAGGTGTTGTAACTAATTTTGCAACAATGAAAGCACTTAGCAAGTGCAAAAGATCACTAATCAGGAAGCACTAAGGAAGCAGGTGCCAGCTAAAAAAATATTCTGTGACACATTAATCAGCCCCAAATTAATTCAGGTCACTTGAGGCAGGGAAGGTGTGCTTGCTTTGCCACAATAATGTACACTGACTGGACAACCAGAGGGTGCTGTGATGAAACAGAGGGTGGCATGGGTGGGCCAGAGGGTGGCATGAGTAGTCAGAGAGTGGCAGTGGTGACAGAGAGTGGCAGTGATGAAGAAGAGTGTCCCAAACAGGCTGGACACGTAGAAACAACAAGTTCGCGAAACTTGCGACCCGACAGGTAAGTTCGCGTGTTGCGAAATTGTACAAAACCCTCGCGAACTGGCAGAAACCCGCGCGAACACAAAAAAAAAAAAATCCGCAAATTCTCGAGAATTCACGGATTTTGCGGATTGTGAGTTCGCAAATCCGCAAAATTCGCGAACGCGAGATTCGCAAAATTCGCCCATGCTTATTACAGACACGCGACAACGTGCACAACCTCGTGATCCGAATCATCCCAGGGAGATGCGGATTCACATACTTGACCTTTAATGAAGGTGAAAAGGTACCAATAGCATTTAAATCACACTTGTACACACAAGCTGAAATGAAATTCACTTCTACAGAAAAAATTCTGACAGCGGTTCAAACTGCAGTAGCAAAAGAGAGAGTTCTCGCGCAGGGAAAACCCATAATGATCGTTCCACCTATACCTGCCCTAGAGGCAGTGACAAAAGCGAGCATTCCAAATGCTAAAGCTTTACATCCGAGATAGATACAATGGGTTAATTCTCTTGCTGCAACAGACGTTGAATACGTTTTTTGACCCCTATTTGAAAACACAAGAATTTCTACAATACGAACACGAATGTTCTCTGCCGACCGAGATTCTGCCTCTAGAACATTACAGCTGTATAATCCATACAGACATGTCAGCACAGCCCGCAATTGGGGGTAAACACGCCTATAGTGCTGCGTGCGTAATTGTTAAAGGTCTCTGGCACGAAGGTAAATTCAGACCTATGGTCACTAAAACTCAATCACTCGGAGACTGTACAGCTCAGCGAGCTGAACTTCAGGCTTTCAAGATGGGGCTTGAAAATACCGATAGCGAATTCCCCACCCTCATAGTGTTCGATTCGTATTACTGCGTCCAGTCTTACAATGAATATCTGCAGAACTGGGTTCAAAACGGTTTCAAAGACGCAAAATGTGGCACAATTAAGCACAAAACGCTTTGGGAACAAGTAGTACTAATACAAAAAGAACTACAAAAGACTCACGTGATTCATACACTGAGTCATCAGCGTGATGGCGTTCACGTTGCAGGGAATTCATTGGCTGATGAGGCCGCAAAGGCAGCTGTACAAACGGCTTCCGTTGCTACAATCACTCGTTCACAAAGAGTAATAGACGGTGAAACATTGCTAGCAGTAAAAGCCTCAATGAAAGGTAGCTATGCAGCATTACCTCTGAACTATCCACTCACGTATACATACATATTTGATGCAAACTCCGTTCCTTTTGCTCGAATCCCTGGAGTGGGGGACAGAGTAATTCCAAACAGGAACCGGAGAGGTGCTTTGGTTCACGAAGCACATATGGGAGAGGGTCTGACACTTCAAGGGATCTTAAAATCTCTAATAGAATTAGAAAAGATGTACTGGTGGCCAGGAATAAGCGTCCAAGTTTACAAATTTGGAATTCATTGCGATGTCTGTTACAGAGATCATAGCTTTGAAAACCACCAGATACCTGACTACAGTGTAGCCAGCCCAGTTCAGACACCATTGTTAGACAGCATTAGACTATCTACATGCAGACGTCACCATGGACGGATGCGGTCCCAGAACTATTAGGACAAGATTCATTTGGATGTGGCCCCAGCGCTCGGCTGATGCTCGAACTGTTATAAAAGATTTGCGAGTCTTAATTGGCACATACCCAATCGGCACGCTACATTCTGACCACGGTCCTGCGTTTAGCTCTCGGGCTTACAAGGAGGCCATGGCCAGATTGGGCGTTGCATTGCGGTACTCAAGTCCATTCCATCCTGAGGGAAATGCGGTAGCGGAAAGAAAAAAACGTGACATAAAGCAATCTATAACAGCTAGGGTATTAGGTTCGGGTGATGGGTGGGTCAAACATCTAATAAGTTTCCAACATAGTCTTAACAATCTGCCATGAAATTCTCTAGGTGGAACCACTCCATATGAATTACTGTTTGGTACTAGAATGATTATCGAAGACCTAGATTATCAAACTTCAGTGGTAGAACAAAAACCCTTTGATATCAAAGATCGTTTGGCTGTTTTACAGGACTTAAATGAAACAATAAGAAGTCTGAGTAACACAACGCAAAAGCCAACAACCACTGAAGAAAAACCACCTGTCCCAGCAAGACCTGTCTGGATTCCAAAGATTGGGGATCTAGTAAGGGAAAAGATTGCGGTAAAGAAGGAATTTGGGCCTTCTTACAGAAAAGCAGTACAAAAGAAGAAGCAGCTCCAACGAGTCTAAACAATCCGGGCGCAATTCCAACAATTGACAGAACTGCCTCTGGCTATTTCATCAACTTTGATACATTTTCTGAGGATCCCAGTGAACCTGAAACAACGCCAGCAAATAAGAATTTCAGAGAAAAATTGACAGAACTCTTTCATCAACTTGAAAATACATATCTGGTTTCACCATGGATTGAATTTTGGATTGTGTTAGGTGTACTTTTCCTCCTGCTTTGGCTCAATCTTGTTTTATGTTTGGGAAAAATGATAGATGGAAAATACAGTACAATGGACACAGCAAGTAAGAACATCAACTAGCTCCTGAAACCTCACAAATCATCTCAATCAATCAATCAATCAATCAATCAATCAATCAATCAATCAATCAATCAACCAGGGAATTTGTAAAGTGCACTGCTTACCCACTAGGGTCTCAAGGCGCAGGGGGGGGGGGGGAGCTGCAGCTAGTGTTCGAAGAGCCAGGTCTTGAGCAGTCTTTTGAATGCCGGAAGGTCTGCGGTCTGTAGTAGGGGGAGGGGGAGGGCGTTCCAGGACTTGGCGGCGCAGTGGGAGAAGGATCTGCCCCCGGCAGTGGTTTTGTGGATGCGCGGGACGGGGGCTAGGGACAGGTCGGGGGCGCGGAGTTTCCTGTTGGGTACGTTGAAGGAGAGTCTGTCGTTGAGGTAGGCTGGGCCGGTGTTGTGGAGTGCCTTGTGTGCGAGGATTTTGAGTTTGAATGTGATTCTTTTGTTGACAGGGAGCCAGTGCAGTTCTCTAAGGTGCGGGGTGATGTGGTCCCGGCGTGGGACATTGAGGATCAGGTGTGCGGAGGCGTTCTGGATTCTTTGGAGTTTGTTGATGAGTTTGGACGAGGCTCCGGCGTAGAGGGCGTTTCCGTAGTCGAGTCAGCTGCTGACGAGGGCGTAGGTGACGGTTTTCTGAGTGTCCATCGGGATCCATCTGTAGATCTTGCGGAGCATGCGGAGGTTGTGGAAGCAGGAGGAGGAGACTGTGTTGACTTGGTTGGTCATGCTGAGCTTGGAGTCGAGGATGACCCCTAGGTTGCGCGCGTGGTTGGTTGGTGCTGGGGGGTTTCAAGTGATGCTGGCCACCAGCAGTCGTCCCACGCTGAGGGATTGGGCCCAAGGATGAGGACCTCCGTCTTTTCCGTGTTCAGTTTGAGTCGGCATGCCTCCATCCACTCGGCGACAGCCTTCATGCCCTGGTGTAGGTTGGATTTGGCGGTGAGGGGGTCTTTAGTGAGGGAGAGGATCAGTTGGCTGTCGTTGGCGTAGGAGATTATGTTGAGGTTGTGCAGTCTGGTGATGCGGGTGAGGGGGGCCATGTAGACGTTGAACAGAGTCGGGCTGAGTGAGGATCCCTGGGGGACGCCGCAGATGTAGAGGTGGTTCCGGAGTGGAACGGGGGAGGCAGACTCTCTAGGTTCTGTCGGTGAGGAGGGAGGTGGTCCAGTCCAAGGCCTTGTCTCGGATCCCTGCATCGTAGAGGCGTGTGTGCAGTGTGTGGTGGCAGATGGTGTTGAAGGCGGCAGAGAGGTCCAGGAGGATGAGGGCCGCTGTCTCGCCATTGTCAAGTAGTATTCTGATGTCATCTGTGGCGGCGATGAGGGCGGTCTCGGTGCTGTGGTTGCTGCGGAAGCCTGACTGGGAGGGGTCCAGGATGCTGTTGCCTTCTAGGGCACGAAGCAGTCCCAAAAATAAAGGGCAGGGGCACAGGCACACAGGGTAAAAAAAGGAAGGGTGGGGGCACAGGCACACGGGGTACAAGAAAGAAGGGAAGGGGCACAGGCACACACAGGGTAAAAAGATAAGAGAGGGAAGGGGCGCAGGCAGACGGCATAGGGGAGACCGTCAGGCGCGGGGGCAGCAGGCATGAGTCAGCAGGCAGGAGGCGGCAACAGGAAGGCAGAGGCACTGGTGGTGCTGCAGCGGAGGGGGAGCGACCTGCCAGAAGGTCAGAGGTTGTTCATCGTGAACGAAGAGACCTGTCATCAGTGAACATCACAGCCGTTCCTATACCTGGTGGTATAGCATGGGACACAACTGATTATGACATTTATGGCCCAATGGAACTGTTGAAGATTCCACACAAGTTTAAGGTTTCTTTGAGTGATTTTGACTCATCCAGCACATTTTCTGATTATTGGGACTTTGAAACTGTTAATAATATGATGGCAGATTTAGAAATGTCAGCTAAATTTACAAAACATGAATACTTAGAAGGTTCATCTGATTATGAACAATGTATTGTTTTAATCATTATGGTCACCATTATTGCATAAATCTGCAAACCCTAGAAATGTTTTTACTTATAACCAATGGGAACATTTTCCAACGCCACCAAAGGTTAGCTTAAAAATATTTTATGAAAAGTTTCCATACTTCTCAGGTTTTAATGTCACAAATCCAGAAATGTTTTTATTTCAAAAATGTGAATAAGACAGGAATAAAAAACATGTTGACCAACACTAAACAAATTTATTCTGCAAACTTTTATGCTCAGCTGTCTACATTAGGTGTTGACTTTTGGAAAGACAACATTGAGACAAAAACTGTCTGGGGCACAAAAGACTGGCAGGTACAAGGTTTAGAAGCCTTATTCAGAGCTTGCATTATCCCAGAACAAATAATGTTATTAAAGTATGCAATTCAACAAACATCTTGTCTTGGCTTGGCTAAGATAAAATATTTAAATAAACTGTCCATACCTAAGCCCACGCCTAACAGTAATAACACTGCAGATGATGAGGTAGACGTAAAACAGATTTTACAACACAACAGAACTAATCCTGAATGGAGAAAATTGTTAATCTGGCCCACAGACACGAATAACTGTCAAGATAGATTCCTGAACAAAACACAATGGTTCACAGTGATTAAGCCAGATCCAATATATTCACAGAGACAACATCCAGGGATAGTAACAACATACAGTGTAGGAAAACTATGCCTTGAGTGGCTACAGAAATCCACACTTCCAGAAATTAAACAACACTTATCTTTACTTAAAGAAGGCGTTGATTTACGAGACTTCTTACTTAGACCTCGTAAACCACGTCAAAAACGTTTTATATATGCTTACAATGAAGCATGGAAAGTCACGCAAATGCAAACTGTAGAAAGAATAAGAGAAATTGATCGTATTAATTTGGAGAAAGCTCTCTCTGTAGTGGACAATGGGTTAACAACTCTGTCCTCCAGAATTTATTCTTTGGACAGCATTGTATCATCTGCCATTGACAGAATAGAGCAGGACTTGCTAATGTTACAACATGGCCAGTCTCAATTACTTTCTATAATGCTGCTAGCCTGGACGTTACAAAATCTACTTTCAGGCTACGTGCCATGGCGTCTAATCAACACCATGTCATTGTTTGCTGTATTTAACCTTACAGATAAACAAATCTCTTTGGCACAAAGAGGAGCAGACTATACGGTGCTGAGCATTGAAAAACTGGAGAGATTACCATTAACTGTTTCTGACAAACCAGTCGTAGAATGGATAATACATGGCACCATCACGATACCAGTGACGATTTTCCAGTTTCAGTATTGCTTAAGACACATACCAGCGGGCCTGTATGAAAGGTTGGGTAAAGAATACATCAAGTCTACCTGGAATTTACCATACACACACACACATGTTGGAGTGGTGGAAAGGAGGTATTTCTTAGTGGTAAAAATTGTAAGAACTCACTAGGCGGTACACTTTTGTGTCAAGGTATTAATTTACACGGAGACTTCAAAGGTTCTTCAAATAACCTCTCTTGCCACCTGCACGGTTCACCTGCAGCGGTCATAGAACCAATTTTAAGGCAGCTCTCCAATGGCAGCTACGTTATGCTCAATGATCACAGCTGTTGTGGCATGTTGCCAGGAAAAGCGTATCTAGTTAGTGTGTCAGCCAGGGTCACTTGTTGTATGCAAGTATTGTTTCCAAAAAGCAAGACAGACAGGGAGTCGGCATTATGGCCTTCACTGGATATCTCTTCTATACAAATTGATACTTTAAGCAGAATGAGAGCCATTCTTTTGCAAAAAACTGTGCCACTGACCTCGTCTAGAGAAACGTATGATCTGCAAGTTGCAAGGACTTCTGCAGAGATACATGCATTATTATCAACAACCTGCCCCTACCTTTCGCAGAAATGTTAGGCCAAATCTTAAACATGTCTGATACAGCGGTATTGCACATGTATTTAAGACAATTTTTTCGGGGCTGTTAGCACCATTTGAAGCAGTCCTCTGCATTTTTCCAAATTTCGTGCACTCTGTGCTCGGCGGCCTGCCTCCCATTTTGGCAGGAATTCTAGTTTTATTCCTTCTTCTCCGATATGGCAAGTCCAGTCACCAACGATACCCAGACTACCATGGAACAAGCCCTCCTAGCCATGCGGTTTCGTGAAAGGATGACACAGATTCTTGGCTTGGCTCGTTTAAGAGATCTGAATACCACTTGGTTCCTTTCATTCAGACCAATCTGGCAAGATTGCATCTTACCTGTTCTACGATGCCTGCTTTGCGGAGAAGAATGCGTGTTGGATATCTGTCTTACACTTCCATCAGTACTGCCATCGGATGTTGACGCCTTACTAGGTCTGGTAAGGACTCATGCATTGTGTTGCCCCCAACGGCTACCAATCCTGATGACGGCATTCATTGAGGTCTCACCAGCAAGTCTAACTGATGGTGAGATACGAGGAACAACAGGCACACAGGTACCATCTGATATGAACATTGCTAACGCGGCAACTGGCGCTGACGGGGATGTTTCTCATCTGTGCACATTTGATCTACTTGATGAAGTAGTTCCACTTTCGCCTACTATGGTAGGTGGTTTCTTTGCCAGCCTAGATGATTTGATGTTTTCTCTTGACACCGAGAATAACTTTTGGATCTTGAACACAGCGTTCCATGAACTCTGAAATCCGACCTTCGCTTTTTCAAAACAAACATTCTAAATTGGGAACTCTATTTTTCTACGATTCAATTTGAACTTTTTCAAAATTGGAACTATTTATGGCACAGAGTAATCTGCTTAAAGTAGATTTATTCTTAGAGAACAGGAACTCATTTGAATACTTCCTAGAGACAACATTTGGCCTTGTCCTCAAAACCTAAACAGTTTCATATATTCTGCTATGGAATGGTCTCAACCTTTTTTTCTGTACTTAAGAGCCATTTCATAAATGTAATTTCATGATTCATTCAGTTTGCATTACCAATATCATACTTTATGCTTAAGAATTACATCAATTCCTTTAAATGCGTACTATAGACATACTGATTTTTCATGTACAGCCATTTCGAATGCATTTTCATGTATTTTGGTTGGGATTGTAAACACATGCTTTAGATATGTTTAGATGCTTATAATTTAGTAAAGTTGAACATATTAAAGTGGAGTGGGTGTTGTATATGAATCTAGGACCCTAGTGTAATTTTCCCGATTCATGCCCATATATAGGATCAAATTACCCTGGGGCATATGTAGGTATGCTTTTGCGAATCGCAAACACCGTAATTCGCAGAATTACTGGTGTTTGAGAATGCAAAAGTGTGTGTTGCTATGTAGGTAACAAATGTTCAATGCAAAATTGCTAATCGCTAAATTTGCGATTAGCAATTTTGCGATAAATGGTTTCTGCGAATTAATTTGCGAATCCGCAATCTGCGTATCAGTAATTGTGAAAATCGCAAATACCGTCACGCATAATGTGAATTCGCAATTTCCAATGTAGGAAAAAATTGCAAATTGCGAATTTCCGAAAATCGCAATTTTGCACTTCTCAATTACCACCAACTCTGAGCAGGTGGTAACCAGGTGCAACCTATATAATGTGGCCCATAATGCCTCAGTGGCTTCTCACAATGGCTGGGCTTTATGTTATAGCCACGAGGCTGCGCATACGACTGGCTGAAGAGGGAAGGAGACGCAAGGAGAGGATCTACAGGACACGCATCACCCTCTTCCAACGCACTGAGGAGGACATCCATGTGCACTACAGGCTTCATCCTGAAAGTATCCTGGAGCTGATAGAGGAGCTGACACCCATGCTTGAGCACCCCACATACAGGGCCCACACCATTCCCACTCACATACAGGTGTTGTGCTCACTGCACCTCCTAGCATCAGGGAGTTTCCAGGGGGTAATCGCCACAGTGGGAAGGATGTCCCAGAGTACACTTTCACGTTTCTTCCATGCTTTTCTCAATGCTATTATGCAGAGGATGCATACCCACATCAAATTTCCAAGCACAAAGCAGGAACTTGACCAAACAAAACAGGAAATTGCCCAATTTCCCCACGTGATTGGCTGTGTAGATGGAGCACATGTTGCACTGTCCCCCCCATCACACAATGAGTATGTTTTCAGGAACAGAAAATCAAACCATTCAATAAACATCCAGGTAGTCTGCAATGCAAAAAATCTCATCACCGATATTGTATCTAAATTTCCAGGGAGCACTCATGATTCCTTCATTTTTAGACACTGTGCTTTACATCGTAGACTTTCAAATGGCGATTTTGGAGAGGGATACCTACTAGGTAATTACATGGCACACAAACAGTAGTATGAAATGTTGAAACTGTGGACATCTCACTAACCTTCACCATTCTTCTTTCATGCAGGAGACAGTGCATATGCTGTGCGTGGCTATATACTCACACCCTACTTGAATCCAACCACAGCTGCTGAGCGGAGATACAACACTGCCCACAGAGCCACAAGAGCCACCATAGAGAGAACCTTCAGAATCCTGAAAAGCCGTTTCCGCTGCCTCCACAAGAGTGGAGGCACTCTACAGTACAGTCCAGAAACATGTTGCAAGATATTGGTGGCCTGCGCTATGCTACATAATATTGCCATCAAGAAGGGCACCCCAGTGAATCTGACTAACTCCGACACATCCGATGAGGAGGAACCAGCCCCCCAACGCAGACGTGCATGAGGAGCTGGGGCAGCCGCAAGGCGCATGCGACGTGATGACATCACCCAGAACTACTTCTAGGTAAGAGAATTAACCACAAAGACCAATGTTTTTGTTCAAAAAAATGTTTTAATTCCTTAAATGCAGGATATGTTATGTCACACAGTGTGACTGTAAGTCAGAAAGGTGCACGTGTTCATGTCCACACAGTGACCAAATGTCAGTAACGTAAGTCCTCATGGGAAGGGTTTCTCCACGACATACCATTGAGCATTCTGCCCCTTCACCTACAGCGGGAACACCCTGATGCACCCCCATCAGCCTGTTCTGTATTTTCTGTGTGGTTGTCCACACCTCTGCCCTGACGGCCACTCCTGTAGCTTTCAGCGGGTATTGGTGGAGTAGGTATGCTTTGGCTCGATTGGCCATCAGTGTTAATGCTACCCGGCGTAACAATCCCCCCAGTTACAGCAGCACGCAGCTGATCAAGTGAATGGGTCACCTGCACCAGGTTCTTGGCAATATGCTGACAGCAGTGTGCCATTTCGTGTTACATGCTCACTGTTCTTCTGCAAAGCATGGAAATGGCTTCAGATTGACTGCTCACAGCCCTTGCAAATTGGTCCAGCCGTGTAGTTAGACGTTGTTGATCCCTGTGCTGGGCCTGCCTTGCAATCCTTGCTTCATTTAATTGTGCCTCTGTTGCTGTTGCTATTTGTCTTATACCAACTCTCATCTCTGCCATGTGTCGATTGTGTTGCGTCATCTGACGCTGGATTGATGAAATTCCTCTGCTTTGTAGGCGCTGCACGTGCAACATTTAGCCCTCCAGCCCAGCAAAAACAGACTTAGTACCTGTTGTGGCACTGCAGGTGTTGTTCCGTGCCCTCTGTCTGCCTCCACTGCAGTTGTGTGGGATGTTGGTGTTTGTGATCTTGTCTGAGCTGTGCTAGGTGATGCCTCTGCCTGTGTCTCGTCTTCAACATCTGTGGACCCAGATTGCATTTGTAGTAATGCAGGTACTGTTTTGCGCCGTATTGAATGCACATAAGGTGTGTCAGTTGTGGCACCCTGCCCCTCCTGCCCTGCATGCTCCTCTGCTGGAGCTGACTCTCCCACTGCTGCAACAGTGTCCTGTGTTGTTGGTCCATCTGGAAAAAATAAAATTCACACATAAGTTGTCTACACTATTTACATGCCTGCTGGTCTATATTGTGCACTTTGCATATACCTATTGGGGTTGTTCCCTATATGCCCTTTGTATGTGTATCTGCCCATATTTACATGACATAGGACTACATTTCCCAAGATGCTTCACTGGGTATTACTAAAAACATGGACCACATTCCAAATCATGCATGTGGATTTTGGAGTTTGGGTGGGATGGGAATGCATTGGGTGATTTTGGCATGCATCTTACCTTCAGTGTTGTCTCTGGTTTCTGAGCTGTCGAGGTCAGCCACGCCCG
This sequence comes from Lissotriton vulgaris, assembly GCF_964263255.1. Taxonomy (NCBI): domain Eukaryota; kingdom Metazoa; phylum Chordata; class Amphibia; order Caudata; family Salamandridae; genus Lissotriton; species Lissotriton vulgaris. The sequence continues at coordinate 915,923,377 of NC_141695.1, forward strand.
TCACTGTCTCAGGCATTAGGGTTGCCTCCACCAAATCCTCCATGGGCGTCGGCTCAGGTGTAGTGGAGCTACCACCTCCAGTTAGTTTGGCTTCTGCCAATCTCGTGGCCACCCTCTCTTTGGACCTTTGCCTCATATCGTACCACCGCTTCCTGAGGTCATCGGTGGTACGATGTGTGACGCCAATTGAATTCACCTTCTCTTGTATATCTGCCCAAATTCTCCTCTTTCTGGCTTCAGGCACGCGTAGTGAGGCTTTGCCAAAAAGAAGGTCATGTTGCCTCACCACCTCTTTTGTTGAAACCTCCAACTCCCTCTCAGAAGATTTCTGCTTCCTTTTTCTGCTTTGTTCTTCTGCCTGCATCTCTCTTCCTTGCTTTTCTGCACCCTGTGATTCCATTTTGCAGTGTTTCAAGTCAGAGCCAGACCAACACTCCCTCCACTCTGTCTCTCAGCCAGCAAATGACTCTGGGACAGGTGCAGGCAATTAGGTGCAGGATGCAGACTCACACTTCCTGGTTGTGATGTCATCATTCTGCACCTGAATTCCTCTTTCCCGTTTTTGTGATTCCTTAATAGCGAATTCACTATTAAGGAATCGCTATTTGAGTAATCGCAAAAATATTCTGTGAATTTTTGAGAATTGCAAAATATTAGTGATTTTTTACCTACATCCGATTTTGCGATTCAGAAAGTGCGATTCGCCGAAAATCGCTTTTTCCCAATCGCAAATTCGGATTTACATACATATGCCTCCCTATCCTTATATAGGCATAGAAATCATAACCATATTTAGATGTAGCCTATGCAGTCCAAATACGGCATGGCTACTTCCACTAGTTCTGAGAATCCACAACGATTTCCTGGAAAAACCCGCCTTCAGCAGTCAGGGACTTCCCCTTGCTTGAATATTGATTTATCCAAGAACTCAAGGAGTTTTCAAAGAACTGAATCTTTGATGACATTATTGTGTCCAGCCTTACGTCAAACTCAGCACCTTTAAGGTATAAATATCCCCACATTTGCCCAGGCAAACACACGGTGGTTTGGAGTAGTTCGACTATCTACTTGCCCGACGCCCTGCTACAGCAAGTGCCGAAGGAAGCCGACCCTCCAGCTGACGCACAGAGAGAGACGCTGTCTTTCTCCTGCTGAGAAATCCAGCTCCAGTGTTCCCAGGCTACCCTTGCGGGTTGCTGGGAAATAGAGTTCTGAGAGAGATATACAAGACCTAATTCATTCTAAACCAAGGTACCGAGTTGATTAGACCCTTAGAGAATTCTTGGAACAGATTCTTGGCAAAGAATACTACACTTAGGCTCCACCTCACTTACTTCTTCCCACGTACTAGACCTAGGTTAGGTACACCGGGGTAGGCGTATTTTAGAAGTACCAGTTGAGTACTTTTAGTCTTTATTTATTAATGTATGTTTTCTATGTTATTTTATATGGCTTAGAAACCATACCATGCTTTTACAGTATTATTATAATACTCTTCGTACTGTACGCATTGTACTTTGCAACCAGTATTACGATTGTAGCAGTTCATTTCCTCTGCCTAGAAAGAAGACTGTTCAATAAATACTTTTTATTGAAAACGCCCGTCTCTCTATTTCTCTGCACCTCTGGTGAAACGACGCATGCACGATTGACTGAGTGAAATAGTTGTCTATTGTTTCCGCGACTCTAGAGATACTTTTTTATATCCTGGGGAAACAAAGTTGTCATGTTTATGCGGTTGTCAGAAACTAATCCCTTCTTTTGAATTAGAGAAAGTTTCTAGTGACCTCTGAGCTATCTGGCACTCACAATTAAGTCTAATATATTCGATAGAGTCCTAGTTGACCTCAGTCCTACATCTAAACTATAGTATATATTATTCCAATTTGCAGATCCTGTTGGGAATATAGGAACTACACTACAGTCTCACCAATAGCATCCTTATCTGGTGTCCTTCGCAGTCTCTCTCTCCTTCACTTCACTATGGCACAGCCCCCTCCACCCCCTCACCTCCCCTCTCCTTCCAGGCCCCATCATTCTCACGACCTCTCAGCCTGACACCTCTGCACTCAAGCGGCTATCTCGGTGTTTGGCACTCATTCACCTTCCGAATGTGCATTTCGACCGAAGAAGCTGTTAAATTTCGGGTGGCATCTAGTTTTCAGAACTGGGTAGTCTGGGATGCCAGGAGGCACAGGAACAAGCTCTCCCAGGGCAGGCAGATTCTATTTAAAGACAGGGCATGGGGCAGTCTCTGTGGGCTCTCCGGCAGGCTCTAGTTGGTAATTTCTAGAACACTGGTACCCTCTGCCTTTCTGAGTCTGCCGGGCTGTCTCTTATCTGCAGATGCTGTGCCTATCAGAGTGCACGAGGTGTGAGCACCGCACGCACAAGGGAGGCTCCTCGCATGGACTCCGAGATAGTGCAGGGGCACACCCAGGCTAGTGTGACCCCCCTCGCCCCCTCCAGGCAGCTAACATCCAGAACCTGACCCGTCAAAAGCGGGCTCTCCTCGCACTGCAGGGTACCCCTCCCTCGCCCTCGCGGTAAACACCCAGAGCTTTTCATAACCCCTGCACTCTGCCCCAGTCCCACATGTTTACCACATTTTCCCATACTGTATTCCTTATCAGGACAAGAAAAAGGCCAACGTACACGTTCGTCTCGTAGTGGTCATTTGTTGGCCGCAGTTTATTAGGAATACAAGGAAACATGTATATACTTGCATATTTTGCATGTTATGTCCTGACAAACGTCCTTGTTATTGTCTCTTGGCCCTTCTGGGTTGGTTTCTTTGGTAGGTTTGTTTTTCACTGACTTTGCGCGGGGAGGGAGTAGCTTCTGTCCCGGAGTTAGGCCACCTCGCTACCTTGTCCGACGCTTGTTGTGCCCTGCCTTCCGGTGGGGACTGGGCTGCGAGCGCCGTCCCCGTTTGCTACCCCCCGTCTTTGGTAGGCCAACTTCCCAGCCGTGAGGCATCCCAGAGTGAGTGGTCCTACACACCTGTCCTTAGGCCAACTCACCCAGCCGTGAGGCATCTGAAGGTGAGTGGACCTATTCTGGCACACCGCCCTCCGGTGTGCCTTCATACCAACCGATATCAGCGTAGTTCTTCGCCACGCTTGGCCTGTTCCTCAGCCCTGCAACATTGCTGTTCCTTAGGTGTGGGTGGGTGGTACAAAAATTTGGGCTCTGACGTCGGCGCTGCTCCTCCGCTCTGCTAAGATAGGAGCTTGCCTAAGGGAGCAGTGCTTATATGCCCCCCATATGCCTTCCGGACCCGGTCTGCCCTATGTCCATTGGGGGGTTCGTATCCCGCCTCGGCCTCCATTGTCCAGGGAGGCCGGCGCCTCTTCTGTGGCCGCTACCGGGGGGGCACAGGCGTTTCCTTAGTTGTTCCTGGTCGCTTTGCGTGACAAAACCCAGCCCCCACTAGTTTGTGTCCGGGGGCATGGCGCTAGTTATGACGCCGGCTCTCAAGCCCCCTTTGGGAGCAGCCTCTGCAATAACCCCCCACACTCTGCCCCACTCCCACATGTTTACCACATTTTCCCATACTGTATTCCTTATCAGGACAATAAAAAGGCCAATGTACATGTTCGTCTCGTAATGGCCATTTGTTGGCCGCAGTTTATTAGGAATACAAGGAAACATGTATATACTTGCATATTTTGCATGTTATGTCCTGATAAACTTCCTTGTTATTGTCTCTTGGCCCTTCTGGGTCGGTTTCTTCGGTAGGTTGGTTTTGCGCTCACTTTGCGGCGCTGGGATGTAGTAGCTTCTGTCCCGGAGTTAGGCCACCTCGCTACCTTGTCCGACTCTTGTTGTGCACTGATTTCCGGCGGGGACTGGGCTGCGAGCGCTGTCTCCGTTTGCTACCCCAGTCTTTGGTAGGCCAACTTCCCAGCCATGAGGCATCCCAGAGTGAGTGGTCCTACACACCGGTCCTTAGGCCAACTTACCCAGCCGTGAGGCATCTGAAGGTAAGTGGACCTATTCTGGCACACCGCGTATCGGTTGTGTGTCTCCATATCAACCGATATCAGCGTAGTTCTTCGCCACGCCATCTGGGAGGCTTCCGTCTCCCTGCGGCTCCCCCCAACTATGTCCTGTTCTTCCTTCTTTGCCCCTTGCCAGGAACATCGCTTCCCACAGGTTTGCCCGGCTTGAGTATCTACTTTCTCTATCTTTTATGAGGCTGTCTCCTTCCGTTTTGCTCGCTCAGTGTCCCCTCCGCGAGGCCTCCCGAGGGGCCTGCAGGAGCATCGCCTCTACTTTTCCCGTGGTGGTAGGCCGCCCTTGGCTCCCTCCATGCGCCCCTGCCATGTGCCATCCCAATGACCTGTGTTGTAGGAGCCTTCCCTCTACTTTGAGTAATTCCTTCCTCTCCTACATTTCTTGCCTTCCTTCCGCTTTTATCTTGCGAGGAAGGGGGGAGGGTATGCGCCCCTCTGGGCTTGTTGCCCTTTATCTATCCCCCTTCACCTACTCAGCATGCCCCCCACCCCCGATTGGGGGGGGGGGGGTCACGCTCCCGCCCTGGGGCATGCCCTGATGCCCCCCCCCTTTTTGGTGGAAAAGCCTTTTGTAACTTTTAACAGCCTGACTACCTATTTGGTAGCACTTCGCTTTCCGCCATTCGTAGTACTCTGTTGCTGTGTCTTGGACTGCATGATGGCATTTATACATTCCTCCGGCCTGGATTCCCTGACCCAGTTCACCACAAACTGTCATTGATTTGGTATCCTAAGTATGAGGTCTTGATCTTGCATCTGGGTCGAGGTGTCCCCCGCACCTTCTTTTTATTACGGGTCAGGCCCTGCATGCCAAGGGGGGGCTCTGGCTTTGTGCACGAGGGAGGGTGGCCTGTTGCACTTCCCCACTGGCAACATGCTTTTTAGCCTGTCTCTAATGTCCGCCCCTGCTTCTTCTGCTTTCTGCGTCCCATTTTATTTATATTGGGAAGTATATGGTTTTTGACCAACAATTCCTATCCACTGTCATTTTTTCAAACCATACTACGTAGGGTTTTAGTATCTGCCCTGCTCTCGTCCTCTCAGCTAGTTCTGTCCATTTGTAGTGCCATATTATGGATTCGGGTAGGGGCCCTTATTGTATTTCTGGTTCATTCATTGCAAACCTTTCTTCTTGGTGAAAGAGCTCTGAGTGGTGTTGCAAGCTCTGACTACACTATCGCCAGTGGTTCCAGTGTAAACTTGTATATCCCTGTTTAGCAATATGATGCTATGTATTATGCTTCGTACTTGCTCCTTAATTTGACGCGAATAATCTAGCTCAGAGCCCGAGATACTGTGGCCGTATGTGCCTTCTGCTACCAGAAACATTTGCTTTTCCACCAATGCTTTTCACCAGCTAAGGTTCCCCCAGTTACCCGTTGCCAGGATGACAGGCTGGCCGACCTATTTTTTACTTACTGGCTTTTGCAATGCTGCTCAACTGTGTTTCCCATATTCTTCCTGCCACCGGCTGAACTGATTTTCCGCATATGTCTATTCCAGGCAGGAGCGGCATGCTTCAAAACCTGTTACTAACTTGTGCTGTCATGGCCGGGGTACCTGAACTTTGTAGGTTTTAATGAACTGTTAATGCTGTCTGGCTCACACATGACCTGACGGTACAGGACCGTTTTACGCTAGCACCAGTTGTGTTGCAGGAAGGCATTATATCCTGGGGTCAATTGCTTTGCCCAGCAACCCAGACGTTCAGTGTCTATGACTCTTTCGATGGGCCCAGGTACCTTTCACAAGGACGCCTTCATTTTTCTATGGTGGTCACGGGGGGCTGAAGTGCTTTCCCCAAAATCACAGATCCCTTTAGAAATGTTGGGACAAGCGAGGGTTCCCCTCCGTCCTGCCTTTCTTCGCCGCACTTTTATATATTACGTACTTAAACTGCAGGCCTCAGACCGCTTTACGTTAACCTCGTTTGACCGAACCCAGTGCCCATGTATTGAGGTGGGCTGCTCTAGCCATATGCAGTGGCCCCTCGTGGGCAACACTGGGATTGGTTCCTCCCCTTGAAAAGCATTGCCTGGGGGCATTTAACACAGGTATACTTCTGTTCCTGAGGGGGCCCACCAGCACGTGGCCATCCCGGCAATTATTAGATTATTCGGCATAAAGAACAAAAAGAAGGTGCACTACATAAAAAATCAATAAGAAGTAGGTTCTTTGAGGTTTCTTCTTTTTAGTCAGTTTCTTTGAAAAACAACAACGGCACACAGCCAACGCGTTTCGTTCCCCCGTGCCACAGGAACTTCGTCAGGGCTCATGTTATTAGATGAAAGCTGGGCAGGGTTATCACCAACCGGACCGAAGTGAAGTGTGTATCTAAACGTGGAAGCCAAATAAGTATCACATATATAAGGCAATGATATTCCTGCTGGAAACGAGAAAATACGTAGCAGAGTAAATGAAGGGAACCCGATGTCTCCAAGGATTTCAAATAAATGCTATATGAAGCCGCTTCCCTGAAATCCCAGGTGGAGTAGAAGAAATGAAGGCGGTATATTCTTGTACCACCACTAAAGGTATGGTCCCCTTCCCAAAAACCCAACAGAAGGCAGCAATATCAAAGGAGTGGGGTCCCTCAATGTAAAAAAGGCAGTATCCGTGCAGGTACAGGTCAGCAGTTCCTTGATAAGAGGCTGACAGGCATAATAGCGCGTCTTTCCATCGGCGATGCCTATTATTATTCGGCATGTCGTCACTGTGCTAATGCGTGCAACGTGTGGGTCGCCATTTCAAAACCCCAATGTGCGTTCATTGGCGGTAGACCCGTTCCCCAACCCCTGGCTCTCCTCCTGGGACTTTCGGTATTGGAGAGCGTGAGCCCTTAGTCCGGTTGCCCCATTCCAGATGCAATTTTATATACAGAGGGCCTGCCAATTTGCAGATTGTAACCAGCGCCCACCTGCCCGAGTGTAATCATACAGTGTTAGCTCCTTTCACCATGGCACTGAGGCATCCTTGTTTGTAGAACCCCCTTAGTAGAATATTTTAATTCCTGCCGCGAATACCGCCAGGGTCTTTCTAACAAAACAGGAACTAACTGACTTACTTATAAGATTATGCTTTGCGCTCTGCCTGGTACAAGCCCTTTGCAGAAAGAATATTAACTATCTGTAACCTGTGAATGTAGAGTTGTGGGGGTCGGACTCCTCTGGGCCTTGTCTGACGAATCACCACTGCCAGAGGCTGAGATAGGGCTCTCAACGCTCATAAATAGTTTTAAACATGGAGAGCCGTGAAAGCCAAGGCAATTTTTTTATTTTTTTTATTTTGAACCCCCAACATCCCCTTGAAGGCTATCCCACTTATCTCTTATGATAACGCAGCTTGGTCTTATTCAAATAGTTGCCTGGGTGGTGAATATTATAAGGCTAACATTCCGATCCTGATTAAAGAAAAGTTGCGCTGGTCCTACCCAGATTTACCAGATAATGTATTATTTAACCACGCTTCATATTTCCCAACATTATTTCTGCCATGAAGGGACTTATAAAATGACAGGAAACTAAGAACACATGCACAGGGGTAGTTGTCTTAACAGGCGCATTCGACACGCACAATGCAAACCCTGACTGTCATTCTGAAAGCATCTTGTTTTGCCTGTCACCTTTAATTTGCATGCGCTTTTGTACAATGGCCTGGGTCATTTTCACTGCCCAGGCCGCTTTCAGTGATTTATTGCAGTGCTGAGCATGCCCAGGTATACCCCATAACGGGGACCATCTCATACTCTGAACCTGCTTAGGGCAAGCCCCACTGTGTGTCCTAGGGTAATGACCATCTGGGCGGAAGATATGGAGGCTTCCATCCTCATGTTCAAAGAAACCTTCACTGTCCAGAACCACTTTGTGTCGCACAAAGGGGGTCCCCCAGCACTGATATCCTAAGATGGAAAACTATTTGCCACTACTATGTTGTACACAAACATACAGCTTAGTACAGCTGTCCATTAATTCCGAAATCAGGTTGTAATCCAGCAGTTATGATGTCACTAATCTCGTAATCGCGCAGTACTAACATTGAATTCTGAAAGGCTTTAGCTTTTCTCCATGCCAGTCATCCCTAGATTCTTGGGCGCAGCCGAGCCTGCAAGCCAAGGTATTGGACTTCTGTGCATGTTAATCCGATGCAGTGCGGGGTGTGGTCCGAAGTGTGTTTCTCGAAACAAAAGGCACATTTAGGGCGATGATAGCGTGAGTTTCCAATCTACATTTCCAGGAATGAGAGCACCGGGAGAATGCATCGTTTAAAATAGTCCTCCGTCCATAATTATTATTTTATCTTATTTATATTTTTTTAATTGCAATCATTTTTATTGAAAATGTTGTACAACAAAATTATACAGTGAGAAACATTATATGTGTTGTTGAAGGTACATCTGAACAGAAAGAAGAGCATTTGGCTGAATACGGTAGACCAAGCATGAGAAGGCATAACCATGATGGACGTTGCTACATACAGATGTGACCGGGCATTTTGCCTGTATCTCAACAAATTCGAAAGGCCTCATTTTACAGAGGTCAAGAGGAAGAGGAAAAAGGATGAGAGAGTAGTCCTACATGAGAAGAGGATAGAGAAGAAAGGAAGAGAAGAGAAAGGAGAAGGAAAAGGAAAGGAGTGTGCCACCATGGGATAGGCACTTCCGACCATTCCAGTGTTACCCGGGATGCGTATGTCCTGATCGGATTGAGAAGGACTTCGTGGGTTACAAGTGGTCAGGAGAAGTGGCTATTCATGGTGGTTTATGAGTGTCAAAGTAGATATCAAGTGGTTGACACATTCTCCTTCGTCGGGGTCGCCACGGTGTGGTCTGGAGCGTGATGTTGTCAGCCCCTCGGAGGTTAATCACCCAGTTTAACCAACAGGCATAGCTTGCTTTTTTTGTGTCTTTCCAATTGTTTAGGATGACCTTAATGGCCGCCATGAGCAGGAGGTCTAGTAGGGCTCTATCCGGTTCAGGGAGTTGTGTTTCTTTAACAGAGCCAAAAACAAGATAGGGGAGTTCCATGGGCGGTGTAATGTTGAACAGTTTGTGGATGAACATAAACACTTTGTCCCAATAGGATGAGACACAGTCGAATTGAAGGATAAGGTGGTCCAAATCACCTTCAGCATGCTTGCAGTTCGAACAAAAAGCATTGGGGCAAATTTTGTGAGAATAGAGGCGAGCGGGCGTCCAGAAGACCCTATGCATGAGCCAGTATTTGGTTTGTGATAATGTAGGGCTTATTTTGTGGCTCATACAGGATTTCCAAGTTGCGGACCACTCCGGCTCAGAGATGGGGAAAGAGGCGAGAGAGGACCAGAATTGCGTAGTTTTTTCATTTAGCCTGGATGATTGCGGGCTCAGTAATTTGTACATCCTAGAAACCTGGTGGACTAGTCGATTTATGCTGGAGAAGAATGAGAGAACAACTGGAGGTGTGGGGGACAAGTTCACTTTTGTAATGGCAGACTTAATATTTATAAATAAATAGAAATCGGAAGCATTAATCCCAAATTTCGCCTGGATTCCTGCAAAGGGCAAGGGATATGCTCCCTCATATAGTTGGTGGGGGAAAAGGACACTGCTCTTAATCCAAGTGGGGTTATACAACGACTTGCCTTTATATGTGATGTTAGGGTTCTTCCAAATCGACTCCCATCTGGATCTTCTTATCGTTGTGTCTAACAATTTGTCGATTTCAAGCAGGGCCAGTTTGGTGTTAATATGGATTTTGAGCATGGGATTTGGTTCGCCTTCATTGATAGGATCGAGATGGGATGAATGTCTCCCAGTACCGCTGTTTCTATATCTAACCACACAGGCGAATAGCCCGCAGTAGGGGACAGCCAATAAGAGCCTTGCTTAGCTATGAAGCTAATTGGTATCTCTTGAAGTCAGGAAGGTTGACTCCTCCTATGGCTTTATCTAGTCTAAGTTTCTGAAGGCTGATGCGTGCTTTTTTGCCTTTCCAGAGAAAGTTAGTAATGACCTTGTCCACTTTATGGTGGAATTCCTGTGACAGCAACAGGGGGAGCATGGTGATCAGATAATTTACCAATGGCGAGATCATCATCTTGATGGTCTCGACCCTACCCCACCAAGTGATGAAACGGGGAGACCACCCATCTAGTTGCTTTTTGATTTTTTCGAGGGTAAGGTTTTCGTTGTGCCGGAGGGTCTCGATAATAGAGCTGCCGAATTCTACACCCAAGTATTTTATGTAGTTACTTTGCCAGACGAGTCCCAATTCTCCCAGCATCTCTTTATTGGTGAATATGTTAAGAATGTTTAACTAATATCTCTTTGCTGAGATTCCATGTAGACAAGAGCGTCCGATATAAATGCCGCGTGGAGTTTACCCAGGGCTCAACACATGGCCTCCCCGTCAGAGTCAGCAGCCACAGCACGAGACGACATGAACAATCTGGGACACTGGCCACTATCGTCATCTATTTCCCCTTTGCACTCACGCCACTAGGTGGCACTGCTGCCATACCGCAAGGTGAAAGCTAGCCTGAAGCATCATTGCAAACCGGCCCTACTGCGGGGGCACCACCAGAAGTGCCGCAGAATTGACATCCAGTATACCAAGGATGTCAGGTATCAGGCACTTTATATCCTTTCTTTCTTCTATGCTCTAGGTACTTCAGTACCTTGAAGTGCCGGGCAGTAAACAATATACGCGCAGCCCTGTTTCTTACCGCCTTTGAAGGCTACTTGGCCACTGCCGCCCGCCGCGGCCTTTGTCATCTCGGGAGCACATCCCGCACCGACCGCCGCCTGGTTTCGGCCTGGCTGCTGTCCCTTAATTGTCCCAGCTGCTTGCGCCAAGGCCTGCCATCTGCCCCGGATCGATTTCCTGTGAGCACCGCCTTTCTGGCTTGAGGTGCATTCGGGTAGCCGTTCTGGCGCCCTGCTCTACCTCAATCGCCCGTCCAACAGCTTGTCATCGATCCCAACCTCCTGGCCCCCGGTTCCCGCGAGGTGCCGCCTGGATCACGTCGCCGCTCTTGATGTCATCCTGCTGCTTGCTGCGGTGGCCAGTCCTTCCTCTGTCCTGTGAGCAGGAGTGGGTACCTTCCCTTCCGTCTCTTGCTCGGTCGGTTCCCAAGAGTCCCTTCCTCCTTGGTGGCTGCATGGCGGGGTGGGTACATCGATACTGCTGGGCCGTGGCGGACTCGAAATCCGTTGGCCACAGTCCCCCGGCTCTTTGATGTGCCCGGTGATGCGGCGGGGGCTCCCGCCCTCTTCATGGTTGCCGAACCTGGTTGCGGGCGGGGAGCTTCGGACCGTCTTTCTCTTGCAGGTGGAACGGGGTGGGCACCCAGCCATCCCTGGAAAACCCCTTGTTCTTTTAGGCAGCACCAGCCGGTTCATCGGTCGTGAAGGACTTCACCTTCATGAAATGGAATCCTCGGATATCCACAACAAAAATGTGGGCTCCGACGGATAGGAGCTTTCCTGGGGGAGCAGTGCTTATATCCCCCCCCCCCAGTCACCTTCCAGACCCAGTCGGCCCTATGTCCATTAGGGGGTTCATATCCCGCCTCGGCCTCCGTTGGCCAGGGAGGCCGGCGCCTCTTCCGTGGCCGCTGCGGGGGGGGGGGGCACAGGCGTTTCCTTAGTTGTTCCTGGTCGCTTTGAGCGCCAAAACCCAGCCCCCACTAGTTTGTGTCCGTGGGAATGCGCTGGTTATGGCGCTGGCTCTCAAGCCCTCTTTGGGAGCAGCCTCTGCAACAACCCATCTACCACAGCATGTGATTCCTCGTGGGAAGAATCCAGGCAGTGACTGAGCTCCAATAACACCGGGTGTGTACACCATCACACGTAGTTCACTGTCTGATCCTCGCCGAAAATACAGACAAACACAAGCACCAAAAGGACATACAGACAAGTACACCATAAAACACACACATACACACATACAAACACACATGCGCGCGCACGCGTGCCCCCACACACACTCACAGTCTACTCCAGCTGAGGGTTCCTGGGACTGTGAAGTAGCAGGTTCATGCACCTGCTGCTCAGAGTGATGAGGAGCGGGCCTGTTGGGCTGCTGTCAAGGCACCTATTTAGAAACGTGCACAAAAAGTGTGATGTAACAGGCAGAGTATGGTGCTCCCTATACCAACGTGACCATGCACTGTTATTTAACAGAACTCCCCCCCCACCCTGATAAATAGCAGCAAGTTTGTCCTGTCATAATTTAACCAGGGGTGTAGCCTTTATTACACCTGGTAATTACTGGGTGCGGTTTATTCTTTACCACTTTTTTGCTGAGATCCCTCTGAAACAGGTGTTGTTTTTGCTGTAATCAATAAAAGCACCAGTGTGTTTTCTGAGCGCACTCATGCGTTCTCTCTTTAGAGCGGCATCAAGAAAATGTCTGAGTGCATAGGTTATTATTTGAGTGGCTGTTTATTAGCAACCAAGGACGTCGAAATACATAGTTATTTCTCTTACTACAGAATGCGAGATCGTCCGGCTCCCCAGCGCCCTTGACTCTCAAGACTATTCTCTGCGGCTGCACCTCAAATTCCGGTTGTCACATTTTTCTCACCATGGGTTTGATTCCTCCATTCCATCCGGCCCACCCTAGACAGAGTGCGCTGGTGGAAATATTTCATGCAGACTTTAATAGATTCGATTCGCCATCTCTTTGATGAAAGACACTTCCAACCTTTTGATCTTCCAAGTCGTGCTGTGATTCAAAGACGATCACGTTTCTCTCTCAAAGGAAACATGCTGGAAGCAAAGAAGCGGCTCACACTGCGCGTCTCGAGCGAGGTGATGGGCTCTCTCCTTAGCAGCATATATAGCAGACACAGATACTGGCAACAGGCGACGACTGCCAGGGTCACGTAATCTCTTGACCAGGCAATATTTTCATTACTACCAGAGGAATCTCGTGTCATTTTAGATAATTTAATGATACACTTATAATGCAGAGTTCTTCAAATTACGTAATTGAAGCAACAGCTACCACTTAGTGCAACTCAGGAGCGGCTCCTCCAATATGGGGGAGGAGAGTCGCCCTACTGCTTTTAAGCAGCGCACTACAAAAGAAATATAAAATGATGATAACTTGGAGGTATTATCATTATAGGTTTCCTGTTGCTTTGCGGGTGGGTATGGCTGCTCTGCTCTTGCAGCAGGGCAGGGGAGTGTCATGTCTTGTGAATAAGGACAGACAATTCTCATTGATTTATAAAGGAGCTTTATTCTGTACCTCCTTTTATGTCCCTGTCCCTACTCTAACAGCTCTAGTTCCTGTCCCTGGCTTCTCCCGTTCCTGCTCTCCCTTTCAATCCACCCCCCAACCACTAGACTACATCACACAATCCTACATCTCCCCCTTTCTTAACAAAATGAACTTAATTTCCACAGTGTTCGCAATTCTTCAATCAGCCACACAGGTCGGCGGACAGCCTGTTCTTCAAGCATCAGTAGTGTCGAATCAGTGGTGGGCCTGGCTTTGGTCAATCTTTCCGTTGTCTTAACCAGGGCATCCTTGATTACGGGAGTGCACTTTTGAGAACGCAACCCATTGCGTGTGGGCTGCTGATTCTCTGATTCCGCAATTATCATGGTTCTTTCTTGTTGTGTGACTGCTACTGGCTCAGCGCGGTAGTGGCAGTCTGTTTTCCTTGGTGACTCTTGTTTTATTGGTGATCGATCCCCTTCATGAGTGGACGATGTTCTAGTTCTCTTCCGAGCTCCCACCTGTAAGGTTACTTCTTTTTGTCTTGTCAGGTTGGGAGCAGCACTGTTCTTCTGTTCACTGTCAGGCATGCCAGACGTTAATGTACTATCTGAAATGGGTGTCCTGGTTTGATTCTTGGACTCGTTCGCCGCCTCTGTTTGTCTCTCCCACTCCCACTCGTGTTTGAGACTGGCGAACCCCTTGACCATCCGGGCATGTACCTGTTTCTCTCTCATCCGGTGACAATCTATCTTTGTCACCACATTTGGTTCTCCTCGCAGGGTGACAGGATAGTATTTTTCCACCTGGTAGATGCGGTCCCATCTCTTTGTGTTCCTTCTGTCAGTTCTTTGAGTCAGCCTCGCTGACCCCATCAGGGGTGACGGTATATTACTCATGTCTCGATATGGCGATGACTGACATGACATGTTGTCCTCTAGTTCTATTGTGCGTTCGGGTGATTGATGCCATGGACGTGGCCGGGACCATGATTTTGTTGACCCGAGCGATCGGACAGACACGCTTTCCGAGTTGGAGGAGTCGCTTGCCAATTCCCTTTGAGAACGTTCCTTTGAGGGCGTCTTGACTGGTAAGTTTATTGAGTTGGTAGTCTGTGATAACATGCTCCTGGAGTCGGAGCTATCTGCGGGACATTCCTTTGGGTATGTCTCTTTACGTGTCTTCTGTGTTGTTGCGGTGGAGAGGTTGTTTGCTAACCACGCGTTTACTTCTTTAGTTGGATCCTGGAACATTTGGTCTTTACCCTTCTCACGGGACATCAATTGTCTTTTCTCCGTTTTCTCATTGTCATGACTGTCTTGAGTGCACATGCCTCTCCCTTTTCGGTGTCTAAGTGGCTTACCACTCCTCATGTGGTTAGTTTCTTCTTTTCGCTTGTTGGGTGTACTGATGTCCGTGCCATTGGGGTTGTCACGATTCTGGAAACCTCAGGATCAGGGTGATGCCGAAAGGGGTCCACCTCCTGATTTCCCCACACTCTGACTGTACAAATAACACAGAGCGTAAAGGTAATCAAGCGAGGGATAAATCAGGGAAGGTAAGGAAGGGGTCTGGAACGGATGGGATAGCTGAAACGACAAGAAAGAGAAGATTATCACACCAATTCTGACTACTCTCATTCAAGTCTCGCTAGTGGAACGATACATACCAAACAAATCAGGAGGGGGACCTCTTTCCTCTAAACCATAGATACTTCTCTATACCAGAGGACTCCCTGTAAGAAAACCACTTGTTACTAAGTATTCCACTACTTTCAGCAAAGCATTCAAAAAGGCCAAACCTTCACCACACATACCATATAATGCTTCCCTTGAGTAGAGAATAGTTTTCTC
This sequence comes from Lissotriton vulgaris, assembly GCF_964263255.1. Lineage (NCBI taxonomy): Eukaryota > Metazoa > Chordata > Amphibia > Caudata > Salamandridae > Lissotriton > Lissotriton vulgaris. Next base: position 915,938,455 of record NC_141695.1, read on the forward strand.
CAGTAACCCAGTTGTGTTAGTTTATGATGCTGCCATAGTTCCAAAACAATGAAGATCAGTAATTCGTGAGATTCTCTGACTAAGCACTTCCAGTTCATCCAAGGACAAAAAATAGAGTTCAAATTAGTATTCCTAGCTGGGCCCAACTAATATTGGAACACTAACAAAAAATAGAAGTAAATAATGCTTCCTCATCCGAGGCTTACCAGCTTCCCTTAATTAAGATAGTTCAGAAATGTGGTTGCACGATTTTTATCATCTTCAGCAACCCTAACAGTCACAGTATCAGCTGCTTTCACCTCGCGGCAGCCGCTCGCGGTAAAGACCAAGGCACCGTAGAACTTCTCAGTGCTGACACGCTTCTTATCAATCACAAGTTCCAAGCGAAAGCGCCCCTTGCAACGGGCACCCAGAAACCGGGGATCTTCCCTCGCGGCAGCCGCTCGCGATCGGGAAATTCTCCTCTGAACACAGGAAGCCTTTTCTCCACCGCCGTTACACAAACCCGGCGTCTTCCTGAAATGACACGCTTTTCTCTCTTCGCGGCTGCCGCTCGCGACCAGAAAGAACAATGAGGGAAAGCCTTCCCTCGCGTCTGCTTTGGCAAAGCGTGAGGATCTCGCCACGCAGAACTGCAGCAAAGTACCGAATCCCAATCTTTGATCCTGGAATAAAGCTCCCAACACAGGGAACACGACCACACTCTCTCTTCCAGATTCCAAGGAGTAATCATTTACAGCGCCATCTAGTGGTCATCACAGTTATATAGACTCTGTTCCACACCCATACTTATGGGAGTTGTAGTCCTGCAGGCGCCATTACTCGAATCCTGACAGTATGCCCTCCTTAACGGCGCCTTCTAGCACCAGGCTTCCCAGGATTCCGAGCATGAAATCTTCGAACCGCAAGAGGGGCATGTACTTCAGTACAGGGTTCCCAGGAGTCATCCTCCGAGTCGTATCCTTTCCATGATATTAAATACCACAGCTTCCCCCGTTGGTATTTAGAGTCCAAGATACGACGCACCTCATACTCCAACTGGCCATCTCTCAGCACTGGAGGGACCGCTTGACGCCTCCCAGTTCTGGCGGGTTTCAAAAGACTACAATGAAAAACCGGATGTATTCGTAAGGATGCTGGCAACTTCAGTTTGTATGCCACAGGATTCACTACCCGCAGCACTTCATATGGTCCGATGAACCTAGGATGGAAGATACTGCGGTAGCGGAAACGAATGTTTTTGGTCGACAGCCACACCTTATCCCCCACTTTGTATTCTGGACCCTTCTGACGACGTCGATCTTCCCACTTCTTATACGAAGTTTTTGCCCTTTCCAAGTGCAGTTGTACCCGGCTATGGATCTTCAGCAAAGCCTTCATCCTGGCAGCAACAGTAGGATGGTTATGCACATCACTAGGGATAGTAACAGGCAAGATGTCAGCATGATAACCCGTGTTGGCCCGAAAAGGGGATTCTCCCGTAGAACTATGCCATGCGTTGTTGTAGGACAGTTCGGCTAACCATAACAAAGAGACCCAGGAATCCTTAGCCTCTTCGGCGTAGCATCTCAAATATTTTTTAAGTGTTTGGTTAAGCCTCTCGGTTTGACCATCCGACTGGGGATGAAAACTCGTAGACAATGCATCCGTCACTTGTAGAGCCTTACACCAAGTATGCCAGAACCTGGCGACAAACTGCGGTCCACGATCCGAAATGATGACCTTGGGGATTCCATGCAACCGCACCACTTCAGTCAACAACAACTGCGCGGTTTGAGCAGCCGTAGGGAGATTACGACAGGGAATAAAATGACCCATCTTGGTCAGGCTATTCACCACTACCAGAATGGCATCGCAACCCTTATCCAGCGGTAGTCCCAGCACGAAATCCATGCTTATCACTTGCCAAGGTCTAGAGGGGGTAGGAAGAGGCATCAACAACCCCTTACTCCTGGTTTGTTCACTCTTAGCTCTTGCACAGATTTCACACTGCTCAATCCAAGACTTTACATCGGTCATCATTCCTTCCCACCAGAATTGTCTTTGTAGCGCCTGTAGGGTTTTTGTATGTCCCGGATGACCTGCCACCATGGCGTTATGACACCAATTAAAGGCCATCAGGCGCAATTCATGCGTGGGAAGAAACAGGGCATTATTCCGCATTGGTAGTCCATGTTTCAGAGTACGTTGTTTTTCTTTACCCGCCCAAACCTGCCATTGTGATGCGGGACGTTGTTTACGGACAGCTTCCAGGAACATCTCAACAGTAGTGGCGCACACCACTCTCTCCGGAGGCAGAATCGACAACTGTTCTCCCTTTGATGATGCTCCGGGATCCAATTGGCGGGACAAAGAGTCTGCCTTTCGATTGTCAGCCCCAGGACGAAAGGTAATAGTAAAATCATATTCTGCGAAGAATAACATCCAACGCATTTGTCGTTGCGAAAGGTGCCTAGCAGTCTTCATAAATTGCAGATTTCGGTGATCAGAAAACACCGTAACAGGATGTTGACCCCCCCACAAATAAGGCCTCCACTCCTCAAAGGCCCTTTTTACTGCCAACAGTTCTTTTTCTGCCACTGTGTAGTTCACCTCTGCAGGATTCAGTTTTTTGGACAAAAAGGCAACAGGGTGCAGCTGACCGGTGGATTTATCTCTTTGCGACAAGACTGCTCCAATGGCGATGTCCGAAGCATCAGCTTCTACTACGAATGGAACATCAGATTGTGGATGTCTCACTCTTTAAAAACTGACTTTTAAAATTGTTGTTGTTTGTTGTACATTTGCACAGGAGCACTAATTTGGCCAGGGACAGTTGGGGCGCACTACTGTACCCACCTCAGGCTCACCGAGGGCCGATTTTGGGCCGTACTCGGACTTTGACGGGCTTCCCCGAGGGCGACGACTTTGGCCGCCATCTTGGGTGGGAAAGCCCGGTTAGCGCTCTAGCGTCCGGGCGAATCACGGCCCGGGCGCCTTAAAATGAAGCCCATTTCTCGTCCGCGCAGCGGGCGGGCGCAGCGGGCGCGCCAGAGGCAAGCCCGTCTGGGCCCGTCCGGGCCAGACCGGGCCTTGGGCCAGCCACTCTGCCCGTGGCTCCCTCGGGGCCTCCGCGACTATCGCGGGAGGAGCTCTTGGCACTACAACATCTCGGGGACCCGGGCTGCCATCAGCACACCCGGAGTGACGCCCCTTTCTGTCGCTGCCAATTCTGCCCAGACCATCAGGAGTCTAACGTTAAGAAGTCAGGGCGATTGGTGGAGATGGCGCTACTCAACTGCAGATCTCTGCCAAAGCACTCGGTAGAGATCGGTATGCTTATTGAAGACTGTAACTTGGACGTGCTATTTCTCACGGAGACATGGCTATCCTCTAACACTGACTTCGATATTATCTCCGCACTCCCAAGCGGCTTTAATATTCGGCAACAGAACAGAGAGCAAGGGAAGGGCGGAGGTCTTGCCATAATTTATAAGGACCCCCTAACCTGCAGACTCGAGGAGGGTGGAATCTCAGATGCAGAAAGTGCTGGTTTCAATATCCAGATCTCATCCACCCTTTCCCTTTCTGGCTTCCTTATTTATCGCCCTCCAGGAAGTCTTAGGTCTTTTTCTGACTCCCTACTAGAAGCCACTTTAACAGCTGCAGCCCGGGCTTCCAACTTTATGGTACTAGGAGACCTAAACCTGCATTTTGAGGATCTCAAGGATAAATCCGCCGTAGACTTAATTTCAAACTTTCAAACCTTTGAACTCGAGCTCTTAAACAAGGAAGCCACCCACAATAAAGGCCACCTGCTGGACCCGATCTTTTCTAACAACTCCCAGCTCGCACTGAAATCTCCGCTGCCCTTACCTTGGTCGGACCACTTCGCCGTGCCTTTTTTTTGGGAAATTTTTCCCGAAAAGACCAAGGCTCCTCATCCTCGCACACTTCAAAGAGCCTGGCCTAGGCTTTCGGTGGAAAGCCTGAAAACTGCCCTTGAACAGTCCATTCCCGAAGTTGGATCCGATGTCCTACAAGCAGACACAAATTTCCATAATTGGCTCACGAATTCTCTGGACACGGTTCTGCCTCTTAAATCAATCATAAAAAAGAGTAGCACTTTTAAATCCCCCTGGTTCACGGCCGAACTAAGAGAGCTCAGAAAGGCCTGTAAAAAATCTGAACGGACATGGAGGAAAGATTGGGCACCTAGCAGCAAGACCTCCTATCAGGCAGCTCTGAGGCTCTATAAAGCCGCACGACAGAAATCAAAGGCAGATTTCTTTGAGGAGAAAATCAGACTGTCAGCCAACTCCTCCAGGGAAACGTACAAAATCGTTAACCAGCATCTTAAAATTCCAGTCCCAAGCACCACGCATAATGAGCCCGAAGCCAGGTGCGACCAACTAGCAGACTTCTTCGATGGAAAGATACAGAAAATTCTTGACAGCCTCCCTCAATCTTCCGCAACACCTTCCATCGAAGCCGTCTCCATCGCGTCTACTAGTTCTCAATTTAAAGCGTTTAGTGCTATAACCAGGGAAGACTTTTGCACCACTCTCTCGAACATAAAAAGTGGTTCCCCTTCCGACCCTGCCCCGATGCACATCCTCAAACAGATTCTGAGTACTATAGCCCCTATTGCCACAGAACTTCTAAACATCTCATTTTCCACAGGCATTGTTCCCCCGAGTTGGAAACAGGCCAAAATCAAAGCGCTCTTAAAGAAACCGGGCTTAGACACCTCGGATTTGGCCAACTTTCGCCCCATCTCCCTGCTCCCGGGATTGGGCAAAGTGGCTGAAAAACTGGCGAATAGGCAGCTCTCTGGTTATCTAGAGACTAATAGTCTATTGAGCAGCTCTCAAACAGGCTTTCGCCCAGGCCAGGGCACCGACACGGCCCTCGTAGCGGTGACAGAGGAGGCCAGATGCATCTTAGACTCAGGGGGATCAGCGGCTCTGATCCTCCTGGATCTAAGCGCTGCATTCGACACTGTGGACCATATAACCTTGATCAAACGTCTCGCCAACCTGGGCATCACAGGATCTGCCCTCAAATGGCTGGAATCATTTCTGGAAAAACGATCTTTCAGGATATGGGAAAATGGTTCCATGTCCAAATCCACTCCTCTTCAGTGTGGGGTTCCTCAGGGCTCCTCCCTGAGCCCCACACTGTTTAATGTTTACATGGCCCCGTTAGAGGAGATAATTGCCCCCTTTGGGATCAAATCCATCAGCTACGCAGACGACACACAACTTGTCGTCTCGCTGGCACGCCAAGGGGGATGCCCAGATGATCTCTTCAAATGTCTAACTGCAGTCTCCGTGTGGATGACTGATTCTAAGCTCAAATTAAATGGAGCTAAGACAGAGATCATGCTTCTGGGTAGTCAAGCGACATCTTTGCCCACTGAGCTTTGGCCCCCCTGCATGGGTGAACTCCCTCCACCTAAGGAAAAAATCAAAAGTCTTGGGGTTTGGTTTGAACCTCAATTAACGTTTAGGACCCATGCAGAGAAAGTTGCCGGAGGTTGCTTTGGCCTTCTCCGAGCAGTACGGAAGGTACTCCCTCTTCTGCCTTTCCAATCAAGAAAGTTACTTATCCAGGGTCTAATCCTATCTAGATTGGATTATGGTAACGCCCTCTTTTTGGCTGCACCTCAGGCCTCCATTAATACTCTTCAGCGAGTACAGAACGCCGCAGCCCGGCTGCTCATGGGGGCATCAAGGCGGGCCTCAGCTAAACCTCTGTTAAGAGCTCTCCACTGGCTCCCAATTCAGGAGCGAGTCTCCTTTAAATCACTCTGCATTGCACACAAGACACTGCAAGGTAAAGGCCCTCCGGCCTTGAGAGACATGATCTGCCCCTACAAACCAGCCCGATCCCTGCGGTCCGAGGGAGAAAACCTGGCCACCACTCCTAGAGTGAGGAAAGCACGTTCAGGAGGTCGCCGGTTCTCGCTGAATGCGGCAAAGAAATGGAATGCACTTCCTAGGGAGCTCCGGATGGAAGCCTCCTATCCGAAATTTAGAAAGGCACTTAAAACCTTCCTCTTCCCTAACACATCTTAGATCTTTCCCCTCCTGAGTTCTCTGCAATTATCATTATTGTTTATTATTTTAACAGCGCTGGGACGCTCGAGGGCAGCCATGCGCTTTATAAACCCAATTTCATTTCATTTCATTTCATTTCAAGATAGGGGCAGAACAGAAAGCCTTTTTCATCTGCTCAAAGGCCTCTCCTGCCTCCGAGGTCCAGCAGAATGTAACACCCTTTCTTAGCAACCGGGTTACTGGAGAGGCTAGCTGTGAAAAATGGGCAATAAATCTCCGATAATAATTGGAGAAACCTAGGAAGCATTGTACATCCTTCACACTCCTAGGAACAGGCCATTCTTGTACTGCCTTCACTTTTCTATCCGCCATCCTAAACCCCTGAGGATTCAAGATCACCCCCAAAAACTCCACTTCGGTCACTCCAAACTCACACTTACTTAATTTACAGTATAAGCAATGTTCCTGCAATTTCTGGAGGATCAATATAACCTGACTGACATGCTGAGATGGATCGTCGGAATAAATCAGAATGTCATCGATATAGATGACAACAAAACGGTCAATGTATTCCTTCATGACGTCATTAAGAAAGAACTGAAACGCCGCAGGGGCATTGCAGAGCCCGAACGGCATCACCAGATATTCAAATAGCCCAAAGCGCGTTTTGAACGCCGTCTTCCACTCATCTCCGGCCTGAATCCGCACCAGATGATAAGCCCCTCGAAGGTCCAACCGGGTGTATATGTTGGCCTCCTTCACCTGGTCTAACAGGACGGGGATGAGCAGAAGAGGATACCGATTTTTAATCGTGATCTTATTCAGCTGTCTAAAGTCTATGCAAGCGCGCAGCTCACCGTTTGCCTTCGAAATGAAGAAGAGAGGCGAGGCCGCTGGGGAACGTGATGGTCTTATGAACCCCAATGAGCACAGATGTTCTAAATACTCTTTCAAATATCTCGTCTCAGAATCAGACAACGCATAGACCCTACAAGTAGGAATCTTGGAACCTTCCACCAAATCAATTCGACAATCGTAGTCGCGATGAGGTGGAAGCTTTTCCGCCTCCACCTTGCTGAACACTGCTCGATACTGATGGTATTCTACTGGCAGAGTCACCTCTTTCTCGGCTGCAGTGGCCACCCTAAAACTCTGGGCCAAGGATAGAGTATGTGATCCCTCCTTGTCCTGCAAACATTCGGATACACAAAACTCCGAAGTGAACTGGATAGTTTTCAACTTCCAATCCATCAAAGGATTGTGTTTCCACAACCACGGCATCCCTAGGATGATTTCATATTGCGGAGCCTCAATCATATTTAGTACAATGGATTCTACATGATCCCAGGGCTGTCCACAAAGAGTCAATTCTAACGCTTCAGTATGTTCTACAATGGGACCTGACTTAAGAGGGGTGCCATCCACCGCCAACACCAACTCGGGTAGGTGAGTGGGAACTTTCTTTAATCCTAGCTTCTGCACCAAACCATAGTCTATGAAGTTTCCCGTAGCCCCAGAATCCACCATTGTGTTCACAGATGCCTTTTGCTGTCCTGACCCCAGATACATGGGCAATATTACATGAGACACTGCTTCCATTCTATCCACTACTCCCAAGGACGGTATTCTCCATTCCTTAGGAGGAGTAGGCCTACTCTCAGCCCCCTCGTCTGCCTCCTGAAAAGCATAGGTATTTTCCGCGACTACTGCAACCATCTTTTTGGCAGGAAAAAACAAACCCCTTTTTTGGGGTTTAGCCGGACATTCTCTCACATAGTGCCCCTTCTTGCCGCAATACATGCACAAAACAAGGGCACGTCTGTTCTCTCTTTCTGCCTTGGTTAATGGAGGACGAACAGCCCCTATTTCCATAGCCTCAGGACCTGAATCCTTCTTATGGTTAACACTCTCCACCTCATACCCACTCCATGTTCGCCCACCTCTTTTTCGCTCACCTCCCCTCTCAGAAAGGCGGTGATCCAAACGCAGGGTCAGATTGATCAATGCTAAACAACTCGTGGGCTGGGGATCGATCTGGGCCAGGACGTCTTTCATGTCTTCATTCAACCCCTGGTAGTACAGTGCCATTCTTTTCTCTTCGGGCCATGCTGTTTCCCCCACCAATCTATTGAAGGTTGTCATATAGGTTATTAAATCCTTTCTCCCTTGACGTAACCCCAACAAATCACGATCTGCACTAAGGGTGGTAGCCCTTCTATCAAACACCCTCTCAAACTCCCTTCGGAATGCATTCCAGTCTGTCAACAAAGGATCGTCTTTGCGCACCAAAGGGACTGCCCAATCTGCGGCCTCTCCTGTCATATAAGATATCGCGAAAGCCACCCTGGAATGGTTGGTAGGGAAGGAAGCTGGCCTACATGAAAAATGCAAAGTAATCTGCGTCAGGAATGTCTGAATCTTAAGAGGGTCCCCTGCATATCTCTCTGGACTAGCCAAGGGTATCGGCGGGGGCACCGTAACCTGTATTTGGGATACTCCTGCAGAAGCATCAAAAGGGTTTCTAGCCTGCCTATCAAGCCTTTCCTTCAGAGCAGTAGTTTCTGCACGAGAATTCACCAACTCCTGCTGAACAATAACTAATGCCTGCATGACTTCTTCAAGTGTGGTCATCTTTCAGCACACCCTGACCGGGAGGTTCACTATTTTCTTGGGTAAATGATTCTGTCACGATTCTGGAAACCTCAGGATCAGGGTGATGCCGAAAGGGGTCCACCTCCTGATTTCCCCACACTCTGACTGTACAAATAACACAGAGCGTAAAGGTAATCAAGCGAGGGATAAATCAAGGAAGGTAAGGAAGGGGTCTGGAATGGATGGGATAGCTGAAACGACAAGAAAGAGAAGATTATCACACCAATTCTGACTACTCTCATTCAAGTCTCGCTAGTGGAACGATACATACCAAACAAATCAGGAGGGGGACCTCTTTCCTCTAAACCATAGATACTTCTCTATACCAGAGGACTCCCTGTAAGAAAACCACTTGTTACTAAGTATTCCACTACTTTCAGCAAAGCATTCAAAAAGGCCAAACCTTCACCACATATACCATATAATGCTTCCCTTGAGTAGAGAATAGTTTTCTCCAGTAACCCAGTTGTGTTAGTTTATGATGCTGCCATAGTTCCAAAACAATGAAGATCAGTAATTCGTGAGATTCTCTGACTAAGCACTTCCAGTTCATCCAAGGACAAAAAATAGAGTTCAAATTAGTATTCCTAGCTGGGCCCAACTAATATTGGAACACTAACAAAAAATAGAAGTAAATAATGCTTCCTCATCCAAGGCTTACCAGCTTCCCTTAATTAAGATAGTTCAGAAATGTGGTTGCACGATTTTTATCGTCTTCAGCAACCCTAACAGTCACAGTATCAGCTGCTTTCACCTCGCGGCAGCCGCTCGCGGTAAAGACCAAGGCACCGTAGAACTTCTCAGTGCTGACACGCTTCTTATCAATCACAAGTTCCAAGCGAAAGCGCCCCTTGCAACGGGCACCCAGAAACCGGGGATCTTCCCTCGCGGCAGCCGCTCGCGATCGAGAAATTCTCCTCTGAACACAGGAAGCCTTTTCTCCACCGCCGTTACACAAACCCGGCGTCTTCCTGAAATGACACGCTTTTCTCTCTTCGCGGCAGCCGCTCGCGACCAGAAAGAACAATGAGGGAAAGCCTTCCCTCGCGTCTGCTTTGGCAAAGCGTGAGGATCTCGCCACGCAGAACTGCAGCAAAGTACCGAATCCCAATCTTTGATCCTGGAATAAAGCTCCCAACACAGGGAACACGACCACACTCTCTCTTCCAGATTCCAAGGAGTAATCATTTACAGCGCCATCTAGTGGTCATCACAGTTATATAGACTCTGTTCCACACCCATACTTATGGGAGTTGTAGTCCTGTAGGCGCCATTACTCGAATCCTGACAGGGGTGATGTGTCTCACTGCTTGATGCTCCTTCTGACTCATCTACAGAATTTGGTGAATAGTGGGAGGATGCCCAATGGTGTTCGTGTGCCGATTTCCAGCGTTGACGGGATTGTTCCCATCTTCTGTAGTTTGTCTTCCTTGCCCTCTTGTTGGGCAGGCTGCCATCTTGTCCCTGGGTGTGATCTGTCCCACTTGACACTTCATCCGCTTCAGAACCGTTTTCACCATTAGTTGACTGACCCCTTGAGGTTGAATGACTCCGTGAGGTTGTATCAGTGCTGCCATCTGTTGACTGACTCCTTGAGGTTGAATGACTCCGTGAGGTTGTATCTGTGCCGCTATCGCAATCCTGACTCATCCTGGTCTTTTGTGTGCTTTGTCTCTTGTTTCGTCCTGGCTCTGATCTGCCTTCACCCTCCCTCTTGTCGGTTTTGTTTGTTTCCTGGGTCTTGCCCCCAGACATGAGGGATGTCTCTTTCCAGGCATCCTTGCGTCTTGTATTCGAGTGTACGTCTTTTGATATGTCTCTTTCTTTGACCTGCACTCCAACCTCTGCCCCTCAGATGATTCTCTTTAGTGACCACTGCCCCTGAAGAATCTTGCGCTTCGTGTCAGCATTTGAACAGCCTTCGATTATCCGGAGCCGAACTGCTTCCTCGTTTGTAAATGTGTTGAAATGACAGCATTGTACCAGACTTTGCAAGCGGTGGATGAATTTTGGCAATGGTTCTCCTGGTTCCTGCCGTGCTGTGTTGAAGGCAATGCGATCATGATCCACGTCTGCCAGCGCATGAAAGTGGGCACGTAGCTTCTCTTGGAGTCTCTCATTGGTCCCTGTGTCCTTTTCAGGAAATGTTCTGACAAGGCCTCGGCCCTCACGACCTACTAGCTGGAGGAGTAGTATCAGACATTTTCCATCTCTTCGTTCACCGATGGCGTCAAGAAAATCGTCCAGTGATTCCAGCCACCGGTTCCATTTGGGACTCAAACTCTGACTGTCAGTCTGTGTCACTGGGGGCGGCACCTCAATGCAGGGATTGAACCGTTGTGTTGCTTTTCCCACCGCCATGATCTGATACGGTCACGGGACTGTTCACCTTGCTACCCGTCTTTTTGGCTAACTCTCTTCGGCCGCGATCCTCGATCTGGTCGTTTCCTTTGAGGTTGGTAAGCTTTACAACTGTCTAAGCCAGAGGTATTCAAACATTTCCAGGTTGAGCCCCCCCAGCTGAATTCCCCCAGATGTTGGGCCCCCCCAAAACCCGACCGAAACCTCGGGAATCCGGCACACCACATGATCGACTGCAACGCGCACACCACGGGCCATATCCGGCAAACAATGCTCAACACAACAAGAGTGCCTAGCAAACTGCACGCCTGTGAGTGGGTGTGGCGAAACGACAGAGGCGTACCACACAGCTCAAAACACAATCCTCCAAGGCAAAGGAAGTCATCACAACCCTCCCCATCCATCATGTACACCTTGTCATCCACCAACTCCCCCACCATTCATTCCTTCCCCCCATCTGTGCCCCATCCACATCCAAACCCCTTCAACCATCTGCAAACCCATCCACCATCCATCCCTCCATCCATCATCTCACCCATCCATCCCTCCATCCACCCCCTCACCCATCCATCCATCATCCATCCATCCCTTCACCCAAGCCATCCCGTCACCAAACCATCCACTCTTCCACCCATCCATCCACCCACTCATCCATCCAACTACTCACCCCTTCGCCCAAGCTATCCTCCCACTCATCCATCCACTCCTCCATTCATTCATCCATCCACTCCTCCATTCATCCATCCACTCTTCCACCCTTCCATCCGCTCCTCCACCCATCCATCCACTCACTCATCCATCCAACCACCCACCCTCTCACCCATCCAGCCATCCCCCCACCCACTCATCCATCCACCCAGTCACTCATCCGTCCACCCACTCAACCCCCCACTCATCCATCCACCCACCCATCCATCCCTCCCGCTCTCCACCCTCCCCCCACTCATGCATGCACTCTCTGACCCATCCATCTCCATGCTCCTCTCCTCACCCATCTATGCACGCACCTGCCCATCCACTCTGCCAATCATTCATCCATGTCCTCACTCATCCATCCATCCATCCTCCCCCTCTCTCTCCATTCCCCCCTCACCCAGCCACCCATCACTCCATCCACCCTTCACCCATCCACCCACTCATCCATCCGCTCATCCACTCATGAATCCATCCATTGACCTCTCACCCACCCCTTCACTCTTCCATCCATCCCCCCGTCCATCCACCCTCCTCAATCACCCATCCATCCCCACATCCACCCCTTCACTCATCCATCCATCCATCCATTCATTCACCCCTTCACTCATCAATACATCAATCCATCCATCCATCACCTCTCTCATCCATCCACCCACTGACTCGTCCACCATCCACCCCCCCATCGATCCATCCACCATTTCACTGATCCATCCATCCCTCCACCCATCCATCTACCCTTCCAACCATACACACATCCATCCCTCCACTCATGCATCCATCCTCTCTCCCACCATCCATCCACCCCTTCACCCATCCATCCATCCCCTCACTCATCCATCCACCCCCCACCCATACATCCACCATGTCACCCACACATCCAACATTCCACCCATCACTCCACCCATACATCCACCACTCCACCCATACATCTATTCACCCACATGGCAACATAACAGACGTCTGGTGGCCGGCTCCACCCGACATCCCTCGCTCTCCCTCTAGCTGCCTCTGTCTCCCTCGCTCTCCTTATGTCTCCCTCGCTATGCCTCCCTCGCTCTCCCTCTGTCTCCCTCGCTCTCCCTCTGTCTCCCTCGCTCTCTCTCACTATGCCTCCCTCTCTCTCCCCCTGTCTCCCTCGCTCTCCCTCTGTCTCCCTCCCTCTCCCTCACTCTGCCTCCCTCGCTCTCCCTCTGTCTGCCTGTCTCCCTCCCTCGCTCTCCCTCTGTCTGCCTGTCTACCTCCCTCGCTCTCCCTCTGTCTGCCTGTCTCCCTCCCTCGCTCTCCCTCTGTCTGCATGTCTCCCTCCCTCACTCTCCCTGTCTGCCTCTGTCTCCCTCGCTCTCCCTTTGTCTGCCTCTGTCTCCCTCCCTCGATCTCCCTCTGTCTGCCTGTCTCCCTCCCTCGCTCTCCCTCTGTCTCCCTCGCTCTCTCTCACTATGCCTCCCTCGCTCTCCCTCTGTCTCCCTCGGTCTCCCTCTGTCTCCCTCCCTCTCCCTCACTCTGCCTCCCTCGCTCTCCCTCTGTCTGCCTGTCTCCCTCCCTCGCTCTCCCTCTGTCTGCCTGTCTCCCTCCCTCGCTCTCTCTCTGTCTGCATGTCTGCCTCCCTCACTCTCCCTGTCTGCCTCTGTCTCCCTCGCTCTCCCTCAGTCTGCCTCTGTCTCCCTCCCTCGCTCTCCCTCTGTCTGCCTGTCTCCCTCCCTCGCTCTCCCTCTGTCTGCCTGTCTCCCTCCCTCGCTCTCCCTCGCTCTCCCTCTAGCTGCCTCTGTCTCCCTCGCTCTCCCTATGTCTCCCTCGCTATGCCTCCCTCACTCTCCCTCTGTCTCCCTCCCTCTCCCTCTGTCTCCCTCGCTCTCTCTCACTCTGCCTCCCTCGCTCTCCCTGTGTCTGCCTGTCTCCCTCCCTCGCTCTCCCTCTGTCTGCCTGTCTCCCTCCCTCGCTCTCCCTCTGTTTGCATGTCTCCCTCGCTCTCCCTGTCTGCCTCAGTCTCCCTCGCTCTCCCTCGCGCTGCCTCCCTCGCTCTCGCTCTGTCAGCCTCTGTCTCCCTCCCTCGCTCCCCCTCTGTCTGCCTGTCTCCCTCCCTCGCTCTCCCTCTGTCTATCTGTCTCTGTCTCCTTCCTCCCTCCCTCTCCCTCTTCATCTCACCATGCCTGTGTGTGCCCGGGCTGACACAGCTTCTGGGCACACACACACTCAGCCAGCCAGCCGCATCCGAGCACTTCACACCTCTTTAAGAGACCATTTGCATGCTAATGAGCTTTGTTCAGCTCTTAGGCCCCTGCAGCCCCACTCTGATGGAAATCGCCCACTCTGACGGAAATCGCCCGCCCTCACAGAGAGTCTCTACATCGCGCTGCCACAGGGACAAAGGAACGGGCACAAAGGGAAGATCGGAGTGGAGCGCGCGCCCCCCTGGGATGGTGCCGTGCCCCCCCAGGGGGGCGCGCCCCACAGTTTGAAGAACCCTGGTCTAAGCTTTGCAACTATCTCGGTATGCTTCTGAGAGCGAGACTTGGATTTCTTGAGTTCAGAATGGCCACCACTCAGCTCCACTGTGCATGACTCGTGGCTCAGCGACCTCCCGCTTCCTTTAGAGTTGCATGCTAGCTGCAGGTGGTATGTGGCTCTTCCGCGATGAGGCATGGTAAATTTGGCATCATGTCCGTTTGTCTCTTTCTGGACTAGTGCAGGTTATCCACTCACTTTATTGATGAGAGAAGATTTCCTTGATATTCATTTACTCATGCTTCTGGATCATTTATTTTCTTACTTTCTGTTACTTTTAATTGTTTATCTTCACATGGTGCTGAACATTTTCTTTGGTACTTGCCTTTTGCTCGTGCTCGTTACATTCAGGATCTGCATTCGTCCGTGCTTGGTATGTTCGGGTTTGTGTTGGTTCGTGTTTGTGCGGTCGTGGATTTGCATTCGCTCGGGCCTGCTTATATTTGAAGCGTGTGTTTGCTTGTGCTTGCTTTCAGTGTATCTCTTGCACTTGCCAGTGCTTATTGTGTTTATTGACACTTTTGTTCCTTTCACTTTAGGTTGCTTGTACTCGTGCTTGTTTATCTTTGTCCACCTCTCGCATTTGCTCGTGCTTGTTGGTGTCCACTTGTTACTTCTATCTACCTCTTGCATCTGTCAGTGTTTGTTCCTTTACCTTCGTTAGTGCTTGCTCTCTACATTTGCCAATGCTTGTTGTACTCTTCTTGTCTTTACCAGTGCTTGTTTTCTTTTCTCCTTTTACATTTAACAATGTTTGTTCTCTTGCATTTGTCAATGCTTGTTTCCTCAGGTTGACCACTGCTTGTCTTTACCAAGTCTTGTTCGCTTGCACTCATCAATGCTTGTTTTACTTACATTTGTCAATGTTTGTTCATTTATATTTGTCAATGCTTGTTTCTTTTGTTGACTTACATTTATCGAGGCTTGTTTCTCCAACTCGATTTGCCTGACTTCAATATGGCCGACTCCGATCCCTGACAGGGGATTGGAGGAGTCGCCTGACTCCAAAATGGCCGCCGCTATGGGAATCTCGTTTCCCACGAGATTTTCGGTTTCTCCACTCTTCAGGCTCCCTCTGCCACAATCGGCACTTACCTGTTTTTATAGTTGCCAATGCTTGTTCACTTACTCTTGCCAATGCTTGTTCATTTATATTTGTCAATGCTTGTTTCTTTTGTTGACTTACATTTATCGAGGCTTGTTTCTCCAACTCGATTTGCCTGACTTCAATATGGCCGACTCCGATCCCTGACAGGGGATTGGAGGAGTCGCCTGACTCCAAAATGGCCGCCGCTATGGGAATCTCGTTTCCCACGAGATTTTCGGTTTCTCCACTCTTCAGGCTCCCTCTGCCACAATCGGCACTTACCGACAGCCGGTTTCTCCCGCGATGACACCTTCCCCGGTCGCCAGGCCGACAGCACGCCAGACCAGCAGGTAGGATCGGGGTGGGCTCCCAACCTTTACTTCACCGCTGCACTCCACTCTTTCTCCCGCATCCGGGGTAAGCACCCGGTCGAGTGTTCACGCGCGTTTCTTGGACGGGGTCTCCAGCACTTTACCAGCGCTCTTCCACTGGGGCTCCACGCAACCGGCAGGTCACGGAGCAAGGGGGACACATTGCGAGCCGCCTCACACCTTGCTTCGCCAGGTCCCGCGCTCACTCGGCGATCGCGTGCCAATGCTCACGCATCGGGAGTGAGGTTTCTGCCGGGACTCTTCGAGCTCCGTTTCGAGCTCCGCTTTCGTCGCACTCGTTAGCACCTGCCAGCAGGTCTTCTGGGGGCAGTCTCCCTCACCTGGGGCACTCTTCACCACATTGGGTGCACAGCAGAGTCGGGGTGGGCTCCCGACTCCTGTTCCATCAGGGCACGCCAACTTGCACGCATCAGGCGTGAGTCGCGTTTTGGCGCGATCGAGCGTTTCTTTTCTTCGGACGCTCGGGAGCTCGTTCCCTCGGTTTCTTTGGGCTCCCTCGATCTCCTGGCTTTGGAGAGAGGGTTACTTGCTGCTGGCTTCTCTTTTCGGGCGGCAGCTCTGCTCCACACAGCAGTGTTCTTCTTGTCTGGACACTGCATGGGACAGGGTGCTCTCACAAGGTCCGGTGAGCAATGGGCATGCAGATCCCACCCTCGTCGCCAGTTGTCATGTCTTGTGAATAAGGACAGACAATTCTCATTGATTTATAAAGGAGCTTTATTCTGTACCTCCTTTTATGCCCCTGTCCCTACTCTAACTGCTCTAGTTCCTGTCCCTGGCTCCTCCCGTTCCTGCTCCTCCCTTTCACTCCACCCCCCAACCACTAGACTACATCACACAATCCAACAGGGAGGAGTGATTTGCCCAATCCTAAGTGCACAGTGATTGTTTGGTCGGCCCTCTCAGGCCGCCCAATCAGACATGCGCACTTTCCCCATTCTGCATGCAGTCTATACGACAGCCTGCGTGGAGAAACACCGTAGGCCCCCATTCCATGGTTGAGCATCGAACCAGGATGCTCAAAACCAATCACTACTCTGCATTGCAGCGTTGTAGCCCCCCATTCCCTGGTTGAGCATCGAACCAGGATGCTCAAAACCAATCACTACTCTGCATTGCAACGTTGTGATTGGCCAGGGGAGCCTGGGTGCTAACCAATCACAAAGCTGCATTGCAGCGTTGTTAATGATCAGGGGAGTCTTTTCTGTGTTTTCCGTACCTCGGAGAGCAGGAGCAGAGACACGGTACCAGCGTGGCAAGGTAAGTGTTTAATTTATTTACTGTCCCCCTCCAGCATGCCCGCACCCACCCAACCACCTGCGTTCCATGCTGGCCGCCACTGTCAGCAACAACAGAACACGAACAGCTGTTCTTTGTGGCACTTAAGTTTTATGTTCTATTTTTTAGATCAAAATGTGCCCTCACATTCAAAATTAATGCAAATACACATTTTGGTCTAAAATATAGTGCTGAATCCAGAATTTTCATTTTGTGTATTCTTGCTTACTTTTTGCAGATTTTTTAGTAATTATGCAAAAGCAGATTTTGGGCTAATTCACACCAACCACACTATACTCTGTGGCGGAAGTAATGCTGCTGGAGGATTCTCTAACTCTATTTAGGGATGCAGGGCTACTGCTTCATCCTCAAATCAGAGTATTATCCTATGTTACCCAACAAAGAATCTTGCCGCAAACCTCCACCTCTGTTTTTGACTATACATTATAATTTCCCGACTATACGTGGTTCAATTAATATATACATTGACTTACAAATGCAAATTCATTTTTCAAATCCATAAAATATGAATATGTGAGTATGAGTTTGGTGGTATTCACAAACATCATCTTCACCTTTCAACAGACTAGGAAAAAATAGGGATTTGATGATGACATATTACCAACAAATATATTGCAACTAAAATATTGCTAAATAGCAAAGACACAAATATTGACTTTACATACTTTGGGGCCCATTATGATGTCGGGCGGATTTCCCCCGCCAGGCTGGCGGTAGCCACCGCCGGCCTGGCGGGGACAATCCGCCCGACATCATATCCAGAATTCCCCCCGCCATATTAGAATGGCGGGGGTGACCTCGGCGGAAGGAAAGACTGTCCGCCGCTTTTCCGCCCCCGTCGCCTTGCGGCCGGGGCGGAAAAGGATTAATATTAATTAATTAATTAATTGTGTGCTTATATAGCGCTGGAATCACTCCCGAAGGGGTACCTCCGCGCTTCGACCGCTGCGAAACCCTTCCTGGCTTCCCTGAGAGATGGTCCCTTAATGGGTATCTCCAGGGTGAGACCAGGCATCCCCGGCGGTCTGGTGGGGCCGTTAGTGAAGATGAGGCAAGCTAGTGCCCAGAGTTGCCGAGTGTGATCGCTGATCAGAGTGGGCACCGAGGCGAGAGAACTATCGAGTCCGCTGACCCTGGTCCAGAAACCTGCCGCGTCGGGAATCGAACCCTGGTCCCGGGCCGTCCTCTGCTCTCGGGTCTGCCGCCTCTAACCAGTGAGCCACACTACTTATGGTGGCGGTGTCTATGAGACACCACCAACCATATTAGGATGCCCTTCCTGACATGCTTTTCTGCCACGGAAAGGAATGCGGAGACTCCCTGCGGGGGCCCGTTGCGGGCCCCCTGGGAGTCCGGGGGGTGCACATGGGGGGTACCCACCGCACGGTGCCTGTAATGTTGTGCTTTGAAATGAACAACATGCATTTTTACCATTGCGGCAGGTGCCGCTTTCTGCACCGCCGACCGTAATGGTAAAAAAAGAGGATGCTCCCGCCTGTGTGGCGGGCGCATCCTAATGCTCAAGGCGGGACCTCCTATGGCGGGCGGTCCCGTTTGGTACGAGGATGGCGGGCGGGCAAAGTCAAGCCCGCAAACCTAATGGGGGCCTTTGTATGTAAGACCAAAAATATAAAAACTAAAATATAGAAGACCATGATAGTGTAAAAAAATAAGAATATCAAATTTTAACTATTATAAAAACTTTGAAAAATAAAAAAATTATTAGCAACTTAATCATTGCCAAATATCGAGGACACAAATATTGACTTTATATACTCTGTATATAAGATCAAAAATATAGACATTGAAAATATAGAGGACCATAATAGCATAAGAAAATAAGTACATCACATTTTAATTATCTTACAAACTTTAAAATAATATTACATTTGTTTTAAATGTAATTATAATATAAAATACATGGAAAAATAAATGTAGAAAAATAAATAAATATCTGTACATAATATTTGCAAAATAAATATATTTTTAAATAAAAAATATAGTTGAAACTTTAATCATAAACATATTAATACAATTATTATACTGAAACACTAGATATAAAAAAATAGAAAAATAGATAAAAACAGTAATTCAATAAAATCATATTACTGCAATAAATAATACACAAATTACATTAAACTAACTTTTAAAATTAAAACAGAAAATATATTAAAAGACCAAATTAAAAAAAATTAGACATGGAGGGGCCAAATTCACTACATTCGCTCTGCCCTGAACAACAGTAAGGAAAGTTTTGGGCTCTGAAGGGGTCAGATTTACCTGTCCCACTTCAACATAATCAAGAGCAGGAAAAAGCTGGTCTTTGGACAGGTTATATTTACTATTTCCATTTCAACATATGAAACGGTAGGGAACATTTTGTACTTTGGAGGGGTCAGATTTACCATTCCTACTCCAACCTGTGCAACAGTAAGAAACATGTTGAACTTTAGAGAAGTTGTATTTACTATTTCCACTCCAACATAAACTAGCATAGGAAAAGTGTTGGACCTTGGAGGGGTCAGATTTAATTCTCCCTATCATAAGCTAATGTAAAATTAATTAGATGTCTTTAAAATAAAAAAGCGGCAAATATCTATCTATAAATATATACAAATATGAATAATGTTGTACAATTTATATAATTTCCAAAACCTAAAATTTTAAATCAGCTTGCAAAATTAGGCATACAATTTTATTAAATATTCAACAATTATAAAACTAAATGAAGGATTTAAAATGATTCCTAAGGTTTTTAACTACAGTTCCAACAACCACAAAAAAATTATATTACTTGCAAAAAATTGCAATACATGTTAATCTGAAAATAAGAACTCTATAAACATATTATTATGTTACAAGCCTTATAAATAATGCAATTATTTAATACCCAATTAATTAATAAATTATTAAGAAATGAATACAATATTCTGTCTAATTAACCAATCAACAGAAAAATACCATATTTTTTAAAATGATCTTTTAAATAACAAAAAAACATATTTATATTATTAATGATCTAATTAGTAAATTAAAATATATTAAGAAATATACAAAATTAAAAAAATACATATTTAAAAAAAATTCTCACCCCATTCCCCTACAAACCCAACTACACGCCAAAATATTTGACATAAAATAAAAGCCTTAAAATATATTACCAAAACAAACGAAACACACTAAAAAGAATTTTACATAACATTAGAAAAATAACAGCTTATAACTCAAAAACATATTAAACTCAACTATATAATTAACAAATGCTATTATGTACAACTATACAAAAAACAATATAAAAGACTTCAAAAACATAATTTTATCTTTTATATTCACCCCCACAATAATTTTGATGTCACAATTATTTACACAATATTTGTGACCCCAAAATATTTTGTAACAATATTTTAGCAGGATAGAAGAATCAGAGATGAAATTTTAGCAAGATTACACAATCATTTCAATGTCAGGAGTACATGGTTTCTCAAAATGAGAATTGGTAGCAAATTATCCCAAAATTGGTGGGGCAGTGGTTTCTCCATGAGGAAAATATATTCCCTCGGAAGAAGTAAAAGTGTCTCTCTTATCGACAGTCACCATTATATTTTTGTTGTTACAAAATCATGGCATCAGGAACTGGATGTCACCATCGCAGAACCAGGTCTGACGGAACTAGCCAGAAAATCACAGATGTGGCAACTAAAACAGGAAAAACAATACCAGAGTGATGCCCTGAAAATGGGCACCATAATGGGCATATCACAACAAAAAATGTCCATGGGTCTCCTACATTAAATCACAAACCTGTGTGTGGCTTACAAACAACCAAAAAGTTATCCCTCAAGCATGAAAGATACTCATCAGTTACTCTCCGTTACCGCCCTTGTCATCATCTGGGTTTCCTCATACCAACGAGAAAATGGCTGTAGCTGTAAAGTGAAGTTTCAAAGTGCCACAGACCCTGTGATGCAAGGATTAAGTGTGTGATGTCGACAATTATTTGACATTAACTGATTTGCAGTGCGTGTGAAACAAAAAATGTGATCTAAAATTGGAGAGATAGGAGGCCACACATCTTTATTAGTAGTACCCCTTAACCTTCCAATGTTTAAAAACAGTGCAAATAACGTAGCAGTTTGAATAAATATCTGCTAATATATAGTCAGGGTCAACAAGTTTCAGCAGATAAGATGGATGTGAGCATCCCCTGCCTTCATCAGGACCTAGTCAAGCTACTGCAATATGTGAACAAAAAATGTATAAAAGTGAATCTTCACTGTGTCACCTGGTTATTCATGGGACATCTGGTTGCTCCTCCTGATTGCAATTTCAGCAGGAGTGGATGGCATCACCTCACCTGGCTCCGGCTCAGGTAAGTGAAGCACCACTCTAACCGTCGGTACTCCGGACAGCCGTCGGAGCCGTCTGGGCTCCGACGGCTCCGAAGGCTTTGTGCATGGCATGGACTGTAAAGTCGATGCAGTGCAGGAACTGATATGCATGCACACCGGGGGGGCACATGTTGTGCTGCCTGTGTGCATCCACAAGCGGAGGAGGCACAGGAGGCCTACAAGGCCCACTTTTTTCCTCTTCACCTCAGTGTTCATGTAGGAGTAACCTCCATGACACCGCCAGCGGAGAGGAAACTCGTAATATGCTTGGTGGACCAGGTGGTCCTGCTAAGCATATTGGGGCCTCCTGACTGCCGCATCACCACCAGGTAATGGCGGTTCCCTGGTGACTGTGGCGGGCTATGGTGGTATAACCGCCCGTACCATAATAGGGCGGTTGGGAGACCTTCGATGCCACACCCCCATGAGTATTGCGGTCCATGGACCGCGGGACTTGTAATCGGGCCTGAAGAGTGTATATGGCATTATATGTCTGTGCTGCTTTTCAGTGATTTTGGCGTTAGCAAATGTGTATCTTTACAGCAGAGAAATGAAGGTGCCCCGCATGCTGTTGGTGTAGAAGGGCTAGCAGGGATAAAGCAAAATGTGTCCCATATCTGTAAGAGCCGATGTTCCATCCACAAATGTTTCTGTCCGGAAACATTTCTAACAGGCAATTTTGTCTGTTGGGCAACAAAATACTGTACAAGACTTCTATAGGGAGTAGGGAGCATGGAAGATGTAAGAGGGAGAGTGAGAGAACGGTCAGTGAGTATCAGAAGAACATGTTTATTCAGAAAAATGGAAGAAATGACACGGTAAATAGATGCATGCGTAGAAGCAGACACGCACACTGAGAAAATCCTGGGATGTACAGAGGGGAGACTGAGTGGTTGGTAACGCATAAGTAAATATGGAGACCAAGAGCAGTTTAGATTAGGAACGTATGGTAAGAAACAGACTGGATGGGCCTGGGGACTTTTAATAGCTCTGAATGGCAATTTACACTAGACACTAATAGCATTTTATGAAAATCACTTTATATGAGGGCACTATAAAAATAAAGATTATTATTACCAGTACCTATATTTATCCTGTTCACTGACACAACATCGATGTAAGAATTTTTTTTAATATAATTCAATTTCTTCCCACCCTATCCCCTATAAACCCACAACCTTCTATGGAACTAAAAATGCAAAATTCAAATAAAAAGAAATTAATAACTACAAAAAATGTAACACATATTAAAAATACAAACAATTCTTAGATAAAAAACATACATCACATACATTTAAAATCTCTGATATTTTTAAAATCAATATTACTTACCTTAAGTAGATATTCTTGACCACGATATTCTGGCTGTTGATATTTCTGAACCACGATACTTCTGACTCAATATTTGTGCCACTCTATATTTTAAACTCAATTTCCTGTCTGCACACCTATTTATCCACTTCTGCTTGTGTTTTTGGCTCTCTGTATTCTAAAATAAAAGTATGTTCTAACTTGCACTGATAAGTTTATATTTGAACTAAGGACCTGATTTCAAGTTTGGCAGTATGGGATTCTGCCTGCCCACCAGATTACGAGTTTCTTTGTGGTCTGGCGGGCGTTGATTTGGAGGTCCCACAATGGGGCAGTTCTAAGGCTCATAAGTGAGCCTCTGCAGTGCAGTGCCAAAGGAGCACCAAAGCAAGTTCCTGCAAGGCATGGACTGTACGGTCCAAGCCATGCAGGAGCTGGGGTGCATGAACACAGGGGGCATACCATGTGCCCCCCTGCATGGACAACCATGCACAGGGGCACAAGGGGGCACTGTAGAGCCCCCTTACTTTCCTGACTGCCAGACTTTTCATGGTCGGATCACCACCAAGAAAAGTGTTGAGGCCAGAAAAGTCGAAATATACTTGGCAGTGCCACAGCGGCAGCATATTGCTGCCCCAGACTGCTGTGCCACCGCCGAGGGATCGCAGATCCTTGGCAGCTTCGGCGTTTACGGCAGTTCCATGGCAGTCTGACCACCTATGTTGTATTACGGCAGTCAAACTGACAGTGATGTCAATTCACTTCATGCATGTCTTCTAACCCAAAGATATCACACAAAGTGACTTTGCATGACCTTTATCTTAATGATGGCTCTTTGTACAATTTTATTAATTCAGTCTAGCCTCACTATGTTATTAACCACTGACTAATATCACGCATAAGCAGCACGAGACACAGGGGTTGATTTCAGCGGCAGCCGGTACACATGAGCGCTGTGGGGTAGGGCAGGGCGTGGCAGGGGGGAGGCCGAAAGACGACGGAATAGGTATTATTCACATATTTAATTATACCTATTCCGTCGCCTGTCAACTTATCCCACTCTCACCTGGGACAGTGTTATGTTTTAACCCCAGATGGCTCGTACTCTGTCGGGCCGTCGCAGGAGTATGTCAGAGACGGTGCTGGAATAGTTCCCATTGACGACATACTTATAGTCTGCTGACATCAAAATTAAACATGTGGCCCACATGTTTGCAGCAGAGGACTGCATCCATATTGCAATAGAGTACCCTCCCTGCGAAACACTACATCAGCCCATAATCCTGTCACAAGTTAAGGGCAGAACAGAATTCTTTGAATATATCGGTATTCTGACTGGTAAAGTCGGAGAGATTGCAAACAGCTGAACAGGAGTAGCAATTGCAAACCACATAAATTATGCCATCTTAATGGCAAACGTAAAGATGCCACATTACAGGAATGTTACACTTCTACCTTCCTTGGAGTAGGATGTGGATATGATACACCCAATTGCAAAAAAATGAATTCATGCTGATGTAAATTGACCTTTGAACCTCAGACGTTGTCCCTGCTAAATACTACCATCCTCCAATACTTTGAAGTCCATTGCTAAGGTATGTACTGTTACAGATCACAATGTATTCTTCCTTCTCGTCGTCACTGTACAAGATCACAGTGTATTCAGTAGACGTAGTAAAGATCTGTATTGTATTTATTAGAGCTTGTGAACCTCGCTGCACCCTTCCTTCATTCACAAAATGAATTGCCTTGCAATCCCTTGAAAGAGTATTTTCCTTGGAAGCGGGAATATTCTGCCCTTAACCATTCTGCGTGACATTACGCTGCCACTGTATCACATTATGACATTCGTGAAAAGTGTAAGCCTGTCACCATCTCCAGCTCCCATTCACAACTCATGTATCAGAGAAAATAATTCCCAACAACACCAAGTCTCAATCTCTAGTGCCTCTAAACTCCAAACTGGGCAGTGAACTCAACCAATAAAAGGGCAAACCAGCGAATACCAAACCCATCTCCATTCAGTTCTGAACACTGCTAAATGCCTTCTGAGGGTCAGTCTGCCATCCTAGTACGTGAAACTATCCTTTTCTGGCCTTCCAAGCAAAAGCCATAATAACTTTAAATTAGTCATTCTTAGACGCCACAATTTTTTTAAGATAAGAACAACAAATGCGCAACATTCTGCATTTTACCCACTACACCTCAAGTCAATTAGTCTAAAGAATAAACAATTACAGCTGTGAGTATGTGGCAACTAAAGTGGCAGGGTGCACATGCATGACAATGGTTTGAATGATCAACTCATCCTGCAAGGAACAACTAAGAAAGAGATGCTCTTTCCGTTAGATGGTTGCCTATAAATTAGCATTCCGGACATTGTGCATAACAGAGTATGCCATCTGGCATGGTTCTGGAACAAACGTGAACTGTGGTCGAAGTGCATAAAAAACACAGAAGGGCCAAGTACAATGTCGGTCAGAAAGTCTCCAACTGTTAGTTGGAAGCTTTCTGACCACTGTTCAGGGCCAGATTGGCCATAGCGGCCACCAGGCAATCCCCCGGTGACCCGCGCGGGTGGGGGCCGGTTCTGGGCCCCTAGGGGTCGTTTTTGTTACAGGGCCATTTTTGCAGCATAGCTGCAAAATCGGCAATGTAACAAAACTGGCCGAAAACCGGCCCGTCAAAGAGCTCGGCGCCACCTCCAACCCCCCGAGTGGGAGGGGGGGCCCGGTTGGGCACTTTGCCGGGCCGCTTTTGCTTCCCAGTCCGGCCCTGCTGCTGTTGGAGGCTTTCCGACGGACACAGTCGGTTTGCTGTCCGACTTCCGAATTATGATGTTGGTGGTCAGAGCGTGAACTAGTCGATCGTTTCGACGTGGTTCCGACAGGCTCTCTGAGTCTTCTGGCTGTCAGAAGCACACTGTAATCCCCTATGGATGGTGTTTCCGCTGTCGGGATTACATTGACAGTTTCCCATAGCCTTTACGTTCCTTCCTGTCCGACAAGGAATGGCTGTCGGAAAGTGACTTTGGGGGATCCTAGCAGGGTCCCCTTGCCTCTGCAGCCTACAGTTGTTAGCTGACGGGATACCAAGGGTGCTTCCCAGTAAATCCATGCAATGTGCAAATCTATGCACTGTGGCAGGCACCCTGGGGCACCTGCCACAGGGTGCACGGTTTTACACACAATCCCATTTCTTTATGGGAGCTTGTATTACGGCTGGTTTATGGCCACCACACAAGCTTCCATAGAGAAATGTGAATATCTTACCGAACAGTGTTCGGTCGTGTCATAATCAGGAGGTTGGAACGGCAGACCGGAGGCCAGATAGTGCCGGTCAGAGGCAACTCCGACCGACATCGTAAAAAACCCCAAAGTATGGGAAGTGTAATGCTGAGTGCCATGTGGAGTGGAGGGGCAGTGAGTGTGAGGGTGGGTCAAAGATGTGCATTAAGGACAATACGTTTTGTAACTATTTTTTTATCTTCAGATAACTGCCTAATAAATAAATCATACATCTTAAGTGAAAAAATAAATGTTAGTGAAATTAAGCTGTGAGAAATTTACTTTTTATGTTATGGAAACTTAATTGGACAATGCAATAATGCAGATGTTAGTATGTGTATCAAGAGAGTCATAGAATGTAATGCTGTTTGGCGCACTGGAGACTAGTGAAGTGTATTTACGGTGCTCTTATGTCCCTAGTCTCAGCCTATAATTGAAAGCTATGACAACCTTTAGTCATTATTTTACAAATGAATTCCACACACTTTGTCGCTAAATGTGAAAAACATTTCACTGGTTAAGATAAAACAAGTATTTTCAACATATATATTTTAGCTACAGCAATAAGTCTGCACCTTTGCACCTTGTGCACACACTTTATGTGTCTATTAAAAGAACACACTCCAGAACTCACCAATTAACAATCTTACATCACTTCGGAAAAAATATATATATATTTATCAACCACCAGGAAGCTCAAATTGACTCCTTCGATTAAAGTCCATACAGTCAGCCTATCAGTAATGACAATTTCAATTAACTAACTGCACACATTACCGTTTCTTTCAGTTACCATCTGGCGCTTACCTCTAAGACGAGACAGGGCCTGGGCAGTCAAGCTAAAGCACTGAGGACAGTTCTTTGCTCGTCTCCAGCTCCTTTCAAACAAGGTCACAGGGTGTACATTCACGAGCTGGGAGCTCACTGTGTGGCACAGACTCTCACTTTTCTAAACATATAGTCATAATGACTAAAGAAAACTTTTCCTGTAGGTCTTCTCATGACCCCCTGTTGAGTAAATATCCACAGAGTAGTTGATGAAAAAGATAAGTTTATTGGAAGATTAAGAAGCACTCCCTGCATACAACTGAAGGCTCCAAGAGGTTAGCGGTAACTGACTCTACATTAACAGTTGAAGCATAGAATACATCATGAACAAACTGTACAGGGTAGCGAGGCATACACAATCAAGCAATAACATGTCACAAGATATACACTTGAAAGAAAACACTGGCACGAGTCTTTGTGAATGAATGCGCGAGCATATACTCGCGCTGACTCGTGCATTGAATACACAACACACCTTCCCTCCTTATGAGAAAAAAAAAAACTGAAACAAAAAGAAAGAACAAAAAAAAAAAACTGAGAATTACATTTTTCCTGTCATGTAAGCAACAAAATCTGACAACCACTTTGGTTTCCTTGTAGTTCTTTTGGGTAAAGAAACACCATGTTGAACAGCAACATCTTGATTGGTGATACTATTACTTGAACAACAGGGTACTGCAGCTGCAGTATTTTGATTGGTATAACAACTGCTTGAACAGCAAGGTATAGCAGCTGTATCATCACAAACTACACCCTCACCTGAATCCTCATCCAAATAAGATAGATCAGGATGTTCAGGGATAGGTTCTTTACAATAAACAATCTTGACAGCCTTGAGAATAGCAATTCTACTGAGATTCCAAACTTTATTGTTTGATAATCTCACCGAGTTTTTTAATACCTCTAAAACTTCAAAAGGACCCATAAATAAACTTTCGCCTTTCTTGACCTTCCACGGTTTTTTAACCTTCACCATCATACCAACTTCCACTCTCGGATCCTTTTTTGAACCACATTTCTCATCAAAGTACTTTTTATTAGAGTAATGGGTGCGAATAAGATTTTCTTTAACTTTGCCTAGATCCACATTTGAAGAAGTAGGTTTGACCAACCACGATGGATTCACCTTAGTTCTAGGGATTCTTCCCCTCATGATCTCAAAAGGAGAATACCCAGTCATGGAATTCATGGTTGTCCTGTACATCCATACTTTCTTAAAAATTTCAACTTCCCATTTTTTGTCATCATTACCAGTAAACTGTATGGCACCCTTCAGAACCCTGTTGAATCTTTCTATTACTCCATTCCCACTAGGGTTATATAAAGAAGTGGTGGAATGGGCAATGCCAAGCCTTGAAAAATAATCATTGGCTTTCTTTGAATTGAATTGTACACCATTGTCAGATATAATTCTTACCGGTAGTCCTTCTTCAATAAAAACTTTATCCAGAAAACATAGCACTGAATCTGTATCTATTTTTTGAACAATTTCGATAATTGGCCATTTAGAGAAAATGTCAATGGCTGCAATGACATACTTAGATTTGCAACCAATAGGACCCATAATGTCTATAGCGATGGTTTCCCATGGATTGTTAGGAATAGTATGCGCACCCATATTTGGTTTTAGAGTAACTAAAGACTTATCAGAATTAGCACACACAACACAATTCCTAACCAGTCGTTCAATAAACATATCCATCCCTGGCCACCAAAATAAATGCTTAACTTGTTGTTTGGTTCTAACCATGCCACTATGACCTTCATGGCCCTGTAAAACTATAACTTTCCTTACACCCACTGGTGGAACAATACGTTCACCTCTTTTGATGATGTTCTCACAACATGAAAGTTCTGATCTCACTTCCCAGAAACTTCTTACCTCTGAATTCAAACACTTTTTGTCAGGCCAAGCACTAGTGATGTAATTAGTAACCCTGGGCGGAGTTGGCGGAGTGGGGCTTCGCGGAGCTACGCGAAGTGGGCGAGAAACTACGCCCACCTCCGCACTCCGCGTAGCCCCACTCCGCAAAACCACTGGCCGCCAGCCCCGCCACCCGCCTCCCTCCCGCCCTCCCTAAATACTTTCAAATAAAGGAATGAAATAATTTAAAAAGCACTTACCTTGCCGCCGCTGCCCGCCGCGTCCCCGGGGCTCGCTATCTTCCATCTTCTTTAGTAATGCGCATGCGCGGGCGGCCGCGCATGCGCATTTTCTCGTGAAAATGCGCATGCGCGGCCGCCCGCGCATGCGCATTACTGAAGAAGAAGGAAGACGGAAGATAACGAGCCCCGGGGACGCGGCGGGCAGCGGCGGCAAGGTAAGTGCTTTTTAAATTATTGCATTCCTTTATTTGAAAGTATTTAGGGAGGGCGGGAGGGAGGCGGGTGGCGGCCAGCTACGCTCCGTCTGTGGAGCGTGCGTAGTGCCGCCTGGCTCCGCCAGCTCCGCAAAATGCGGAGTAGGCGGCACTACGCACACTCCGTGCACGGAGCGTAGCTGGCCGCCCACCCCTAGTAATTAGCAACATTCTTTAAAATCTCATCATCTTCAAATTTCTCCCTCCACAGAGTTTGATCAATAGAAATAGGACCCTCATCATGAATCATGGCAATCTGGAAATCGTCCCATTCATTGTGCAAATCCTCCTGAATGGGTAAGGGCATCCTAGATAAAAAATCAGCAGAAACATTTTCCTTACCAGGTAAATATTGTATATTATAAATAAAGTCTTGTAAACGCATGGACATGCGTGCAATACGGGCTGAGGCTCTCAACATGCCTTCTGTAGTGAGAAGCCGTACCAAAGGTTTGTGATCACTCCTCAGTGTACATTCCTTACCCCAGACAAACACTCTGAAATGTTCCAAAGCCCAAATGCACGCTAAAGTCTCCCTTTCTATTGTGGAATACTTTTCTTCAGCAGGAGTAAGAGCCCTGGAGGCATGCGCAATAATAACTTCTTTCCCCTCCTTAGTTTTTTGAGTAAACACAGCACCCAGTCCTTTTGCGCTAGCATCAGTAGTGATGATGTTTTGCAGAGAAGGGTCAAAACAAGAGAGCGCACTTGCTGAGCAAATAGCACTCTTCACATCACAAAGCTCCTTCTCACATTCATTTGTCCATTCAAAAACAACTCTATTCTTAATTAACTGCCTGATATTATATGTTCTACACGAAAAATCAGGTACATACCTGGCGTAGAACTCGACTAAACCTAAAAAGGATCTTACATCATCTTTAGATTGAGGATGAGGAGCAGACTTAATTGCTTCTAAAAGCGAAGGTTTTGGTTTGATCCCTTCTACACAAAGTTCATGACCTAAGTAATTTACAGAATGAACACCAAATTTACATTTCTCATGCTTAATGGTAAGGCCATGTACATTAAGTGCATTCAAAACTTCCTCTAAGGCAGCAATGTGCTTGTCCTTGTCATCATTGAATACTAAGATGTCATCTTGAAAACAGATAGCATTTTTACAATCCTTTAAAATGTCTTGCATAACTCATTGAAAAATTGCTGCTGCGGACGCCAGACCAAATGGCATCCTGTTGAATCTGAAGCACCCAAAAGGTGTAATAAATGCAGTTAGGTCTTTGCTTTTGTCATTTAGCTCTATCTGATGGTAAGCAGCTGATAAATCGATGGTTGAAAAAAAATTTGACCCCCCAACGACAGACAACATTTCAGAAATACGGGGAAGAGGAAACTGATCTACAACAATATTGTTGTTGAGGTGGCGAAGGTCAATGCATAGTCTCACCTTGCCATTGGCCCGTCTAGCAACCACTATGGGCGAAACCCATTCAGATGATTCAATTCTATCTATTATGCCTCCTTCCACCAAAGCATTTAATTCATTTTTAACTTCATCCCTGACAGCAAAGGGAATATTTCTAGCTTTGTGTACTTTAGGGCAAGCGTTTTCTTTTAAACGAATTTCATGTTTAAAGTTGGTTAACCTCCCAATGCCTTTTGAAAAAACATTTGGAAACTTATTTAACATTAATGAAGATATTCCATTCTGCTCATCAATTAACATCACCGGATTGGGACTATTAGGGTTCAGCACAATGTCGAGTTTACCAAAGTCAAACCAGCTAAGCACTGAAGGACCCTTTTTCGAGACATATAATTTTGCAATACACTTTCTGTTTTTAAATCTGAAAACTAAGGTTCTGAACCCTAAAATATCTATCCTTCCACCTGAATATCCCTCAGGGTTGATATCACTCTTTTCTAAATGACTACCTAGTCTTGGCACAAATAATTTTTTCCAGACCGATTCACACACTATAGAATAAGGTGATCCAGAATCAGCATACATGTTGATCTTTACACCTCCAATAACCATATCACATAATGGCTTCTTCTTAATAGTATTGTTATTTACATTCAAGATTACGGAATCTTTTATGTTTAGAACAAAAGAACAGTTATTAGAGTCATTTGTGAGATCTTCATCATCACTATTTTCACTTAGTTCAATACATTTCACTTTTTGGTTAACTTTACCCCTTCTGCAAGCAGAAGTAAAATGTCCTATTAAGCCACAATTTGAACATTTCTGTTTTAAACCTGGACAAGTTTTGTTATTTGCTAAGTGTGACTTGCTGTTGCATCTAAAACACTTAAGGTTACTTTTGAAGTCTTCAGAATTTCCTTTGGAAGGAAATATTTGTTTCTTTTTAGAGGAATCCTTATTTTTATTATCATACTTTTGATTAATTTTTGCAACAACGTCTTTACTAATTGAAACATCTTTACCTTTAACCTGTAGTGCACTCCTACAGGAAAGTTCAGCTTTCCTTACAATGGATACTACAAAATCTAAGTTTTCATCACCATTTATCCATAGTCTTTCCTGTATAGTTTCATTACTGGAGTGCATAACCACCTGATCTCTAATGAGATCTTCTTGTAAATTACCAAATTTACAATCTAATACCAGAGTTTTTAGAGAGGAAACAAAATTATCCACAGATTCTTCACTTAACTGTTTTCTCTGAAAAAACTTAAACCTAGAAATTCCTATGCATACCTTGGGAGAGCAGTATTTATCAAAATCATATACAGCCTTATCAAAAACATTCATATCACCACTTGCTTGTGATGTAGGTAGTTGATTGAAGGCTTTTAACCCTTCAGGTCCCAAACAGTGTGGGAAAATACCTTTTTTTTCTGGAGCTTTCATTTTACCATTGGCATCTAATGTCTCAATATAATTTAAGAAATAAGCCTTCCATTCAATCCAAGGCATACAAGGAGAGCTACCAGCTGACCAATAACTTTGTGGTGGAGAAAGAGTATAACCTTGAGCACACATAATGATGGAAATAGGAGATTAAATAAGTTAATTTACACTCAATATCAATAACTAGTGTATCATTAAATAAACAAATAAACAAATAGCTGTAAAAGAGTAAATCCAAAAAGCAGAATAAAGTACTTGGTTGTTGAAAAAAAAAACAGTCAAACGATTCCTGAAGAATAAAAGCGTTTTCCTGTTTTCATTTGGAGAATACAGCTGCTTTTCTGTTTTTCAATTTCCACTCCGCTTTTCTGCTTTTCAATTTCCACTTCGTAGTTAGTATCCCCGTTTTTTAAACTGTAATCCGACACAGCCGGGAAAAAAAGATGAAGTCACCTCTTTAGTTTTAACTAACGGAGAGTAACCAATGGAGAGCAGCGTCTCGAAAGAAGTGCAGCAATCGTTTCCGCCCAAAAATCATCTACGCGTCAGTGTAGATGAAGATATTCACCAGCGCGAACAAGAACTGAAGACGTGCACTTCAACACGCAGAAAAGAGAAGCGAATGAATTCCACACTTCGGATGGTTATTTTTTCCGTTTCCGTAGCAGGTACTGGAATTAATAGAAGTATTCAGTAACTTTCCGAAGTTCATTCAGAAACAATGAAAAAGCGTAAATTTGAACAGGAAATGTTTCTTTGAAGGTCCAAAATGCTCCGTCCCTCGTCGCCAAATTGTTGAGTAAATATCCACAGAGTAGTTGATGAAAAAGATAAGTTTATTGGAAGATTAAGAAGCACTCCCTGCATACAACTGAAGGCTCCAAGAGGTTAGCGGTAACTGACTCTACATTAACAGTTGAAGCATAGAATACATCATGAACAAACTGTACAGGGTAGCGAGGCATACACAATCAAGCAATAACATGTCACGAGATATACACTTGAAAGAAAACACTGGCACGAGTCTTTGTGAATGAATGCGCGAGCATATATTCGCGCTGACTCGTGCATTGAATACACAACACCCCCTCTTCTCAATCTGGCTGCCAGATCCTCTGTGCAAATACAACAGATTCTAGCCATAGCCTGCGCTTCTTCTACTACAAGTAGAGGGGAAACATGCAGGAATAGGTGCTCCAAAACTTCTTCCCTGACAGGGTGGTTGCCTTTTGCTGCTGGCAGTGACCCAGGGGAGGCAGGCCTGTGATCTCTTGGGTGTTTCCTGGATAGAAAGCCTATCTGCAGCCATTGTCCTGTCCACACTAAGGTGTTAATTGACCTCGCATGTTAGGGTCACTTTACTGTAAATACTATCTTACGTTTATCCATACAGTGATATGCTCAGTGAATTCTGAAAGTGGTATCTTTAACATGCTGTAACTTATCTGTCACTTATCTATCCCGCCTCATTATAGTGAAAACATTATGACCAAGCATACGCCTCTGCTTTATGCCTAATCACTCTGCCGCGGGCAATGTCCTAGGAAACCTTGTGACAGGACGATCCTGATATTGGGCATGGATCTCCATCCTAAATGTGGTGGCTATTAGATTTATTTCAACAAATGTAACATACAACTTTACTACTCCAATCCAATCCAAAAATTCTTTATTTCGGCCATTGAGATCATAAAAGATTCATAAAAACATTTAAAACATTTAAAACACATCAGACACACAATAAAAGCGTGGCAGGGTACATTCACAAGTAGTTCAATTCCCTGTAGAGTCTGGGCATGAGGAAGCGATTAACTCTATTTCGTTACAGTTCATAACACTTTTTACAGAAAATCCATCTTTTAGTATTTTTCCCCTTATCTGCCACATGGCCATTAAAAACTTGGCAACTGCAAAAACTATATGGGGCAGGGTACTTGTCTTCAGTATTCTGTATGAGTATAAATAGTTTCTTATGCCCAAGTTCCAACACAGTGGCACTAGCCAATATTTCCTCGGTCTAGTGTAGGCAGGGCAATAAAACAAAACGTGTGTTTCTTCCTCATCATTCTTAATGCACCCAGGGTAGATTTTATCGTCCCGCACTGTCCATTTGCAAGTGAAAGTTTTGAGGGGCAGGGTGCCTAGCCTCCATTGAATGAACAGTTTCCTTGCCAAAATAGGAAATATAATGTCCATAAAACCTTCAAAGTGATAAGAATTTTTGGAGTCCAGAAATTGTTCAGTTAGAGTGCCGAATTTGGGTGCACACACAAGAGAGACTAGACGTTTCTCCATGTATATATCAACCAGCCTATTGCGTGGCACCCTTTGGCATCCTCTTTCAGGAACCTCCCATAACTCAGGAAGTCCCAGACGATAAAGTTCTCTTTTGACGAAAGCCAACCACGGGATTCTGTCACGCTGATTAAGATTCATAACGTGCTTAACCGCATCGCTGCGGCGGTTATTTTTGCGCTGTGCGGCTTTTTTCTAAAAGCAGCGTTACATGACGAGCTCAGCTCGTCATCCGCACACGACCACCATGGCTGATGACGAGCTGAGCTCGTCATCAGCAGCGAAGGGGTTAAGGTCTTCCCTATAGTGGACAAGTTCACCAGTGGACCAGAGCCTATGCCAAAACCTCAGCGGTTTTAGTTCCAATTCATCCCCTATTGAGGGGAGCCCCAGATCTAATCTTAGAGGTAGCAAGGGTGTACCTTGGGGGAGAACCAAAAGGCGTCTGAGGAAGTTGTTTTCTACCCTGACAAGTTCTGTCCCGGCTTTGTGACCCCACAACTCACTACAATAGGATGCGGCCGCTTTGGCTTGAGTTTTGTACATCTCCACAGCTGGACTAATGGGTTTAAAGGTTGATGTATTCGCGACCTTCAGAATTGCCCCCGACATTTGGGACAACTTTAACCGGTATCTGGTTATCTGAGGACCCCATGATAAATTCTTGTTGGTTGTTGGTTGATTGCTTTATTTCGATATGCATATATCATAAAAGCGATACAAAAGATAAAAACAGCATGTCGAAAAGAGTATGACTGTACATTAAGTAAAAAACAATAAAACACATTAGTTCGTCATAAATTAATTAAAAGGAGATTAAATTGATATGGACAGTCTTCTAAGTCTAATCAACCAGGCCCATTTTAAAAACTTGGCAACGGCACAAACAATCGGAGGGGCTGTATTAGTTAAAAGAATCCGAAGGGCGACAGAGTGCTGGCGGGTACCCAATTCTCTGCAGATAGGTCCAAGCCAACGTGATCTTGGTCGGCCATAATCTGGGCATTCGAAAAGAAAATGTGGCACAGTCTCTGGTTTGTCGGGACAGAGAGCACAGTATCGTGAAGAGGGCTGGGATTTATTCCACCTGGAACAGAGGTCAGCCAAGGGTAACAACCCCAGCCGGAATTTGATGTACAGGGACCGGTCCATGGCAATTGTTATTAGGTCCATGTACGGCTCGTAGGCAACGACATCTTTTATCAACAGAAAAGCTGCGGTGGTTTTGCAGTGCTGCTGGTTACTGATGCGCTTCACATGGACCCACTTTTTAGGGTCTCCTTCGGGGGAGCGGAGTGACTATACCAACAAGAGTCCAGGCCTAGGTCCCCTAGGAGGTGTTTAATGTTCTTCAGCCATTTGATACTATGCCAAGCGTCGGAGTGCATCACCTCAGCCAGGCCATCAGCATAGGGTTTTAGCTCCGGTACCCTCCACAGGCGGGCCCAGAGCAAGAGGGGTCGAAGGCGAGCCTGATCCCCTATTGCTTTGCAGCCAGCATCCATGAGCACTGGGATAGTCGGACTACTCGATGGTATGGCAAGGAGATCTTTAATGAATTTGTTTTCGGCCTTGCACAGTAAGTCCACTTTGCCCAGACCCCACAATTCAGCTCCATATAGTGACGCAGGGACCGCACGAGCTTTATAAATGTCAAGTAGGGGGGCAACACAATGTTTTGTTGAGTTGTTAAACTCCTTGAGGAGGGCCCCCCCCACCCTTTTGTGGGTCAATGCCATTTTATTGATATGGGCGGTCCAACTCATCGCGTCGTTAAGTCGAATTCCCAAGTAGTCGAATTCTGCCACTCTTTCTAGGGGTATAGAATTCAAAATAGGGGGTCGGCCAAGTTTGCGGGGTGGGTGCAAAACTAAGTACTTGGTCTTTTCCACATTGATGACAAGGCCCCTGGAAGTGCAAAAGTCCTGGAAGCGATTCAGTAATGTCTGGAGACCTTGGGGGGTTTTAGAGATGAGGAGGGTGTCATCGGCGAACAGCAAGGTTGGAATTTTTACGCCTCCCAGAGTGGGAGCGTCTGCTGATTCGCCGAGTAGATGGTCTACCACCCCATTGATATAGAGGGAGAATAGGGTGGGGGCCAGAACACAGCCCTGCCTTACTCCCCTCTCGACCCTGATCTTATCGGTCTTTTCCCCGTCCAACCCCCATCTAACCTGGGCATAGGTGTTTTTGTGCAGTTTAATAAGGAGGTTTAGTAAATACGGGGGCATCCCTAGACCGTGTAGCACCCTCCAGAGTTCCTCCCTGGGAACCAGGTCAAAGGCAGTCTTTAGGTCAATAAAGGCCAAATAGAGACTGCCTTTGCCTAGCTCCACCACCTTCCAGTGTAGTAACAGGAGCCTAAAAACCTGTTCGATGGTTCCGGTGCCTGAGCGGAACCCAGCTTGCATGTCAGACAGGATGTGGTTTTCATCCACCCATTGCGAGATCCTCCCTAAAATCGCTTTCCCCGCCAATTTCTGGGTCGAATCTATTAGGCTTATAGGCCTATAGTTCCCAGGTAGATCCCTACTGCCCTTCTTGTATATGGGGACCACCTCAGCACCTCTCCAGGAATCTGGCACCGGGCCTCCCGCAAAGATTGCGTTGAGGAGTGCAGAAATTATTACCCCCCAATCTTCCGGGTATGCTCGAAGAATATCGCCTGGGAGGCCATCCGGGCCAGCTGCTTTAAGTGGTACCAGGGTTTTGATCTGTTTTGTAACATCCAAAACGGAAAAGAGTTCCAGGTCTTGGGCCAAGCTAGAGGGCGGGAGGTCAAAGGGGTCATTTAAAGAGCCTTCAACGGCAGAATAGAGTTTTTGGAAGTGGGAGAACCATGTTTGGGCGTTGATGGTACAGGTCCTCAAAGTATCGTCAGGACGGTTCCTGTTGCCCACCAGATCCCAAAAACGTTTTGCATCTTTCCCTCGACTGGCGGCCAGAAGGTCCTGCCAGAAGTTATCCTCCCACTCCATCTTGGCGCTTTTTTGGCAGAGTGCGTAGTGCCTCCTGGCCACCCTAGTCCTAGATGGTAATTTGGACTTTACTGCTTCAATGAGAAGTGACTTTGCCTCCCTGCACTTCTGATTGAACCAGCCCAATCTGCCTCGTGGGCTTGGTTTCCTTCTGTTCGTGTTAGCTGGCACTACGAAAAGGTCGCTAATAGCCTGGGTTATAGTGCAGAACCTTGAGGCCACCTCCGACAACCCGTCCACCTGGGGGTCAAAATTGGTTAGGGCTGAAGCAAGAAGCTGCCTAATGGCAGAGGTTTTCTCCTCTGAGAGTACTAGCTTTGCCCACTTTAGCCGCCGGCCACAGTTGGCGACTACTGACAGGTCCGAGGTGGGGTTACAAGAAGTTCTAGTCACAGGGCAGGTAATCCACCTGTGAGACATGGTGAGAGAGAGAAGATTGTGATCACTCTCGACAGATGGTATAATCACCATGTCCTCCACCATGCTCCACAGGTGTATGTCGAGAAGGACGTAATCGATCCGTGACGTGTGCCCTGGCCTATTGTAAGTGTGGGCCCCAGCTTTGTCGGACCTGGTCCTGCCATTGGCAGCCCTCAGGCCAAACTCCATGGCTATTGAGTTGATCTGGAGGGCCACTTCTGTCCACTTTTTAATGGGATTCAGTTCAAGGGACGGGATCCCCCACCTAGCGTCGAGTTCCTCTTGATCAGATAAGATTTCAAGGTCCAGGGGCTCAAAGGTGCAGTTAAGATCGCCCGCCACCAGGGTGCAGGACCTATGAGGTGATAAGCGGAGCTGGGCTTCTAGGCAAGATATTACTGGAGATTCTCTGCCCCCCTTTGTGCCTCGGGCGTAAATATTAAAAATATTTAAAATAACTCGGCCTTGGGAGTTTTTCAACACTTTGTTCAGGAGATCCGGGCATTTGGTATCCCGCTCCACCACCCTGCAGTTGAGTTCTGAAGCCACCCAAATTAGGAGGCCACCCGAAGGGCGGCCCCTACCGGTTACACTAAGGGCTGCTGGCAGAAAGTGGGTGGAGTATCCTGCCTTGTGCAGGGGCACCCCGCTCCAGGTTTCCTGGAACAGGCATATGGAGTATTGCTCCACCAGCGAGTTCCAGTCTGGGAGCGCTAGCTTCCTCTCGAGGCCCGCCACATTCCAGCTGAAAACCCTAAGCAAGGAGTCCGTCACAGCCGCAATGCTACGGTTCTCGACGGGGGGCAACGTCTCCACAGCCCCCCCAACAGAGAGGCCAACCAATATGCCGGGAGGTTCCCTGGTTTCCCCTTGCTCTGATACATACTTGGCAGTGACCTGGCTTTGTAGTGCAGTCGAGGGGCAACAGATTTTAGGGGAGGGGATAGACTCGACAGCAGGACTTGAAACCGCAGGATCCTCCCCGGGAACGTCAAAGAGTCAGCAGCCCCAGAAGCCCCAGTTCTGCATCACTGGCGCTGGGTAGAGCTGCTGTGCGAAGACTCCCGGGGAGGGGTGGCCGTGGGCGATGTGTAGAGGAGGGGGCCCGACAGGGCATAGTGGAGTGGTCGGGATCGGTCTCGGGTAAAAAAAAGATAGGTCGACAGCATCGACCCCCGTTCCGGCCGTACGGCCTTGGGAGCATATTGAGTGAGCAGCTCTTATATCTTGAAAATTGACCACCACGCAATCACCCTCAAAAAGTTTTTTCCCGTGGCCAATCCAACTCACCCTGCGCACCCCAAGGATCAGGCCGTCTACACCCACTGGAAGTGGTCTATTGGTTTTCATCCAGTGGATGACTTTGTTTTTTAGCGCCTGGTGTGTTTCCTGTTGTGATTCTTTTAGAAGGGGGACTTTAGTGAGGACAACAACATACGGGTGGCATTCGGGTGGGAGATTTACCGGAGGACACTTGCGTGGCGGAATGTGCTCGGAGGCCGCTAGGGGAGGATTTTTTGGCAAGGAGGGGTTTTTAGACAGAGGGGGATTTTTGGGTGAAGAGGTTGATTTGGTAGCCCTAGTGGTAGGTGCTGCTCCGTTGGTTTTAACAGGCGCAGCAATTGCCGAGTGGACGCTTGGGCCAGTCCCTTTCTTCTGTGGGATCTTTTGGGCAGGATTCGGCACGAGTGCCGTCACTGCTGAGGGGGGAGTGCCGTGCACCTGAACAACGTGGGTGAGTTCACTAGGCACCGCCCGCTTCGCACCGGCCAGAGGGACTGGGGTAGGAGCTTTCCCTGTAGCCGGTGTTTTAGCCGGCAGTGACGACTGAACTCTAGTTGTTTGGCCTACTGGGACCTCTTTAACCACATTCCTGTCTGGGATGAAATCAGTAGGCCTAGGTTGCACTTTCAGCAAGGTTTTCAGGGAGAAAAAGTTGTCCCTAGTGGCCTGTTCAAAATTGTCGAGTCTAGCCCCCAGGCTCCTAACTTGATCGAGTAACGGATTAAACAAAGATTTTACCAAATTCTCGAGAGACTCGAGAGATGTAACCTGGTTTGCTAGAGACGATGTGACTGGGGGCAGGAGGGACGAAGTCGGGGGCTCGACTGCATGCTGGGGGGGGCCTGCAATCCTAAGGAGTTCCAGCTCTCCAGCGTCTTGGTGTGTAGTGCCCCTATTAAGCTTTGTCCTAGAACGCTTGTGGAGCATGGAATAATTCCCCCTCCGAGTGTTGATTCCCCTTTTCCTTTTCCTATGTACCCGCGGAGATCTAGTCTGGGGAAGAGGTAATGTGTGAGGTGAGGGAACAATAGGATCCGAGAAAGACCTGTTGTCAGGAGGGCTGGCTATGCAAGAGGATGGGCCAGAAGCAATAGCCTCGATGCAGCGACTACCTGGGGAGGGAAGTGTTATGAGGCTTTCGATCCTATCTAGTCCAGCCTCTAGCACTGCAATGTGTTGCTCATCAGGTTGGGGCAAGATGGCAGTGAGCATAGGCGGCGACAGAGCATGTGCCACTGTTCCCAAAGAGGAGCGCTTAGATGGAAGGAGGTCTAGTGAAAGGCGGCGTTCCGTCATTGCGATCTCCTTTTCAATGACGTTTGCCACCCGGGTGATGAATTTGTCCATTGTACCGATCATCGTGGAACCCCCTAGAACACTTGCTCCACCACCCCTCAAGGCTTTACCAGATCTGGTGGACATGATAGATCCGAAGCCTACCGTTAGACTCAGGGGGATAAGAGTCGTGGAGGTCGAAGAAAGGGGGGTGGCCCAGCCCAGCCACAGACAGCCCCTGACTGCCACAGACTGCCCGCCCTTTGCTCGGGCTTCGCCCGGCGTCCCGCTCGCGTCCCGCGGAGCGCCTGGCAAATCCTTAAGTCAGAGGGCGTTGCAGGCGGGGGGCGTGGCTGGTGGTGGGCGCGTCCACTCGCACACCTGATCCAGCAGGGACTCCTGGATCTTCGAGTCCCTGCTAGCGCCAATGCCAGGTGGTTGGTTCTCCCGGCGCCTCCTCAAGCCCAGCGCCTTGATGCTGGTTCCGCCTCCTCAATCCGCGAAGCGGCACCCGCGGAGCGGGTGCGGCGAGGGGCAGCGACGGGAAGCAAAGGAAACAGTCCCCAGAACAGCGGGACGTGCAGAGGGCTCCCAACACACCGCAACTCCACAGCTACTCGCAGGTAGGGTCCCAGGGAGCACAGGGACACGCGCCTTTTTCAGGCTGGCCAGGCGGGGGGCGTGGCTGGTGGTGGGCGCGTCCACTCGCACACCTGATCCAGCAGGGACTCCTGGATCTTCGAGTCCCTGCTAGCGCCAATGCCAGGTGGTTGGTTCTCCCGGCGCCTCCTCAAGCCCAGCGCCTTGATGCTGGTTCCGCCTCCTCAATCCGCGAAGCGGCACCCGCGGAGCGGGTGCGGCGAGGGGCAGCGACGGGAAGCAAAGGAAACAGTCCCCAGAACAGCGGGACGTGCAGAGGGCTCCCAACACACCGCAACTCCACAGCTACTCGCAGGTAGGGTCCCAGGGAGCACAGGGACACGCGCCTTTTTCAGGCTGGCCAGGCGGGGGGCGTGGCTGGTGGTGGGCGCGTCCACTCGCACACCTGATCCAGCAGGGACTCCTGGATCTTCGAGTCCCTGCTAGCGCCAATGCCAGGTGGTTGGTTCTCCCGGCGCCTCCTCAAGCCCAGCGCCTTGATGCTGGTTCCGCCTCCTCAATCCGCGAAGCGGCACCCGCGAAGCGGCACCCGCGGAGCGGGTGCGGCGAGGGGCAGCGACGGGAAGCAAAGGAAACAGTCCCCAGAACAGCGGGACGTGCAGAGGGCTCCCAACACACCGCAACTCCACAGCTACTCGCAGGTAGGGTCCCAGGGAGCACAGGGACACGCGCCTTTTTCAGGCTGGCCAGGCGGGGGGCGTGGCTGGTGGTGGGCGCGTCCACTCGCACACCTGATCCAGCAGGGACTCCTGGATCTTCGAGTCCCTGCTAGCGCCAATGCCAGGTGGTTGGTTCTCCCGGCGCCTCCTCAAGCCCAGCGCCTTGATGCTGGTTCCGCCTCCTCAATCCGCGAAGCGGCACCCGCGGAGCGGGTGCGGCGAGGGGCAGCGACGGGAAGCAAAGGATACAGTCCCCAGAACAGCGGGACGTGCAGAGGGCTCCCAACACACCGCAACTCCACAGCTACTCGAAGGTAGGGTAAATTCT
Source organism: Lissotriton vulgaris (assembly GCF_964263255.1). Classification (NCBI taxonomy): domain Eukaryota; kingdom Metazoa; phylum Chordata; class Amphibia; order Caudata; family Salamandridae; genus Lissotriton; species Lissotriton vulgaris. Next base: position 915,980,397 of record NC_141695.1, read on the forward strand.
TGTGTAAAGTTACCCCCAAATACTGGAACGTTCTGACCCTTTCCAGCCTTGCAGAACCCAGTGTTGGATTAGGCCTAGTTGTAAAGGAGGGGTTGAATATCATGAATTTGGTTTTCTCTGTATTAATCTCCAGACCGTGTTGCCTGCAGAAAACCCCAAACCCATCTAATATTCGTTGAATCCCCATCGGGGATTTGGAAAGCAGGAGGGTATCATCGGCAAACATGATAGCCGGAACCCTCCTGCCTACCAGCAAGGGTGCGTTGTTGTCCCTGACATTGTCAAGATGGAGAATGACACTGTTAACAAAGAGGCAAAACAGGGTCGGCGCAAGAACGCAAGAACGCAACCCTGTCTTACCCCTCTGAGAACTGGAAACCTAGAGGACAACGCTCCATCCCTCCCACACCTAACCTGGGCAAAATTGCCTTTGTGGAGCCTAATTATAGCAAGTAGTAGTTGTGAAGGAACGCCCAACTCCTTTAGAACCGTCCATAGTTTCTTGCGGGGAACCAAGTCGAATGCGGACCTCAAAACGGAGCTTTTGTGACCGCTCTGCAGCTGCTAAGTGTCCTTGCAAGTGATATGCTGAAGTAGATTTCATATACCACTCTTTCAAAAGCTGAATCTTCTCCCATGTTTTTGCCTTTTTGCATTTCTATAGCGCGAACTTGGCATAAGGGTATTGGCAAGCTTCACATGAGCACCTGCTACATCACACCAAGCCAGATTTAAATATATCTTTCTTTTTATTTAGGTGCAGCAAGATAAATTGATTTCACACAATCATAATATGTTGAGTATTTACTGAAAGTCAAACCAAGGTCCCCAGTTTCAAAGCTGGCAGCTCTGAATTGACCCTTAACTTTCTTGTGAGTTACCAAGTGTCTGCTTGAGCAGTTCGATACCAACAGGCATTTGTGTGTGGCATACGGGTTGAGATCTGTATTTACAGACACAGCAAGGATAGGAGCAGGGATTTATATGTGGTAGGACTGGCATTTGCAGCCTCCGGTAACAGAACCAGCAGCAAGGGCTCTAGTCCTGCTGAAGAGGAGTTGGCTGCTCCTGGGGGTCTGCTGGAGAAAGCCAGTCCTACCGCCTGCCCTGGCTGGGATCTAGCAAGAGCTGATCTTGATTGCCACCTTCCACAGCCGTCATAAGGCACGGTGGGGTCTGTGATTCTTATGGGCCACACCCCATCCAATGACGACATGCGAAAGGGAGGCATGAAGCCCCGGACAGTACAGAGCTGATAATCATGCCACCTGGGGATGCTTCAAAAACGGACACTCCTGCGCGTCATTTGGGGGTGGACCCCGAAATACACTGACAAAGACAAGCCAGGACTGCAGTGAATGAAGCCATTTCGGCTCTTCAGGGACTGACACATGCGCACCAGTGCAAGTGTCAGTGAAAGTGCCTGCCTGGTTGCCTGACCCACGCATAATGCGAGTGCAGAGTCAGCATAGAAGACAACAAAAATGAAATGCACTGACAATAAGACTTTGGGTCTTCTATGCTATGATAGGTGCCATCCTCACTGACAAATAATCATTATACACAGTGTGTAATGTGATTGTTTAACTACAATGTCTATGGCACATAAAGCACAAACATATAAGGGCACAGCCCCGGTGTCCAAAGCAAGCAGCCACCCCTGCTCATGTTATGGGTGCTAGTGCCATTCTACTGTTGCATGTTGACTCCTCCAATCGGACGATTTTCTTCAAAATGCAAGGGATGTGGAACTTTGTGCTACTAGCCATTATACTAGATTAGCCACAACCCCTTCAAAAATATTTGTAAAGTATTTCATACTCATCCATCTATCCCAGTACAGGACTCCAATCTAACAAGATAAAGGTGTTGAGGTAGAGGCTTCTCAACAAGGGACTGAGATGTGCCATAATTACATTATAATGAGTTATGGTGATAAACTGAACAAACCCACTAGTCCACTTTCTTCTATCTTTGTGGAGTAACCTGAGTTTCCTGCATGCCTGAGTTCAGTTCCCACAGCATGTCATTGCATTACCACCTGAGAATGCAAATTTACAGTAGGTTAGCTGAAAAATTAGCACATGTATTGGAAGCTACTGTGGAAGTGACTTGGGTGTTTATCTATCATACACTGTTGCATATACGTAATTCAAGGAAGAACCAATTTTCTTTCTCACTGAACATGAACAACACCAATACAGGAATGCATAGGGGTCTCCATATGAAAGTTCCCAATGTTCAAGTCCTTATTTAAGAAGTCTTTCACCAAGATCCTAGAAGTACCCACAGTCCTTTTTTGTTTGACATTTTTCCTATGTACAAAACTGAGAGCTGAGCAGGCAATTCCCAATCCATTTGTCTAGCTTGTAGATAAGAGACTCTGCTAAGGGGCTAATCTGCTGTTATACATACTGGATAGCCCCGCAGGGAAATGTAGTATCTTGAATACTTCTCACCCTTTTTCCAGATAGGGGAGGCTATCCATTGCTCCCAAATAGTTCATCGACTGTAAGCACTGAGAGCAACACACCATTGTATACCAATAAATACCCCAGAGCACAGTGCCAGTCTACAGACATCTTGATACCTAGGCTGATTGTCATTTTCTTCAGTGAGGCACTTTCAGAAGGACCCTAAAGAATGTTGTTCCTCTCGGGAAGGCCCTGCTGAATCTGCTTCACCTAAAAGACAAAGCATACTCAACACTGAGACATAAACTGCAGGCCTAGAGATGTGTTTGGAGGCTTGTTCTCTTGCAAACTCGGCTTGCAGAACATCGGGCCTCATTTATGAAAAGTGATGCATCGCTGCGTGAAAACAGCGATGCGTCACTTTTCATTGCACCCTCCTTGCGACACCAATGATGCGTCATATATACAGTATGACGCATCATTGTGCAAGGAGTTACAGATACGTCAGTATTTCTGACATATCTGTATGGCGCAAAAGTGACGTATTGTTTGAGTGTGTCACAAAAGTGACGCAACTCCAGCAATGTGTCCTTTCACATGGGGCAAGCCCCATGTGAAAGGGCCTGCATCAATCTTAGAAATTGACGCATTTGCATCCTAGAAGTGGCGCAGTGAAATCCAATAGATTTCACTGCGTCACTTCTATGACCCTTTCTTGTGTCAGAACACCCCCCTGCATACATTATACCTGGCGCAGGTATAATGTAGCGCAGGGGTTTACAAAATGACGCATCTACCTAGATGCGTCACTTTGTAAATATGGTGCAACAAGGCACATTTTTTACGCTGCTGGTGCGTTACAAAAAGTGATGCACCGGCGGCGTAAAAGTGACGCACAGCCTTATAAATGAGGCCCCGCGTGTTTTGCACAAGGAAACTGTAAGCACTTTTATGTCGGCAAGTCTACCAATTATAAAGCTATTTTAGCAATCCCCGTAACAACCATGACCTCAATCAAAGAAAAATTCGAGCCCCCATTCACTAAACTCACACAACTCCAGTTTCTGAATACCCCTGCATATAAATAATTCCAAGATACTTTCCTAACTAATAGGGTGATCTGGAGTAAGAGAAACTACTCTGCCGGCCGAGAGGTGAAGCTGGCCACTATTTTCCCAGCTAGGAGGCAGACCGAGCGAACTGTCCTCCTCTGTCTAAAAAGATCTGGACTTCGAGAGATTATTCTTCCGAGTCCGAATGCAATCTGATCAAGCCTATAACTCTTACAACTTATCCTATGGGTCACTAAAGTGTGGTCAGAGTGCCCAGGTGCTACACACGTCAATAGTTTTTGTAAATGCCAGATAATCTTGAAAATTATGAGACATTATAGTAATGTGCTAAGACCATAATGTATGTTGGAAAAAAAAACTCAAACAAACATTGATTGAAGTGACAATTATGTTTGGTGAAAGAATGGGAGGAAAGGTAATGTTAAAAGAAAAACGCTGAAATATGCAACCTATAATTTAATGAACTACAACTCGTACCCTCATCAAGCACTGAATATGACCTCACAAATTATATCACTCATGATAATGTAACTGACACCACTCATCGGTCATAGCCTCTGGCCAGACCCTTCATCCAATTCGTAAAGGACGTGAACTCAGAGCCTACGCTCTGACATGGGTCTGCACCCAACCCTCTGCAAGCATCAGACCTCTACTCCACATGATCTTCTACCATATGAAGGGCAAATTTGACACAGGGTATTGCCTGCGGCCAAGGTCTGCACCCACCAATTCACAAGTGCCCCCCACCCCCACAATGCACAGAATTTGGAAATGAACAGAGGAGGTCGTTTGCAAGGCCTGTATTCACTCCAGACTCTGCGTCCAACATACAGTAGGAGTTGGGTGGGGGGCTTGTCCAATGTATCGACTCTGCACCCAATTCCCTGCATGTGTCCAACCCCTGCTGTGGATGGACTTTGGCCATGCAAAACAAGTGTTTGGCCACATGGCCTTTATGTGTGGCCAGGGCTTGTGCCCAAACCTCCATGACCATTTAATACACTGCTTGCTTAGTCTTTAGCCCTTCACACCAAAGGTTGACCAAAGGCCTGTGGTTCAATGAATTTCAGCTGCTAGCTCTCCACAATTGCCCTGTCCCCTCTGCACCCATCCTTTAAGTAAATACAAGTAAAGTGATAATAACATTAGTCAAAAGTGCTACACTTCTTAAATATCCAATTCCTTTTGCATTTTTCAAAAGCTTGCAGACAAACCTATAGGAGCCCAACCATCCATTTCAGTTGTTGTAACACCCCTCGTTCACAAAGCCTGTAACTCACTGTCAGAATCATTTATTGATCTCTTTAGCAATCAGTAATTTCAAAAATGTTGTCATTTAAATATAATCAGTGATGTCATCAATGATATCGTTATTTTTAAGGCTAGCTCTTGTCTCATTGCAACACCTAAATAAAATGTTACTTTAATCGTTGTTTTTCTTCAGTGAAAAATAAATATATACATAATATATATATTAAGAGAGAGAGAGGGGTGGGGAGAGACAGAGGGAGAGAGAATGTGTAGTGTATACCTTTAGTAAGCCAGTGCGTTTAACTACATTCATTTCTGATTCCTATTTTGGATTTTTATGAAATAGTTTAGAAATCCTTCTTGCTCAATATATAGCACGTGTTTTTCCGTTAGAGATTCCTATTCACTTCGGGGGTCCTTGTTCCTTTTACATAAAAGTAAGAAATACAAATCAGTTTGTGCGGGGTCTTATCTAATCGTAAACCGCATTCGCATGTGAGATAAAATAGAAGCAAGCTAGCAAAGCAGGAAACGGCGTCGTCTCCGGAAAACCATTCACCCCGCTTACCCCAACACCAACCTTAGCCGGTGCTGCACAAAGCACCTGTCTGTCAGCAGCAGGCCCCCCTCAGAAGAACAGAGAGCTAAGCAAACATGTAAAATACGAAGACCCTTCCGATAAACCCAGCAAAACACAGAAGGCGAACATTAATCTGAAAGGAAATGAACCCCACACAGAAGAAAATAAATATCTGCAGGCCCCCCGCCTGCCTCACCCAGCCTCCCCTCCCCACCTCCATCTACCTCCAGCCGCCGTCGCCACCCACACAGACAACAAACCTACCTCCGTGTGAAGTAAGCAGTTGAAAGGCTTCTCTGTTCTCCCTCTCTCCTATCAGCTCTTAGAGAAGCGAGAGACGCGAGCCTGCCTCGCACAGAAAATGCAAATCGCACAGATGTTACAATTTCATTTTTTCACTAACAATTAACTAAAAAAAAGATTTATAAAATACCCGACCAAAAATAAGTCTGACTAACAGAGCAGGAGGCGATTGATGAATCTGGTGAGTTGTCTGCTTTTACTGTAATCGATGGAAAGTGACATAGATGGACTGGCCTATGAAAGACTGTGGTTCCATACCACTGTCACACTAAAAGGCCAGTATCAGTGGGAAAGAGGGCTGCCTGAGCATTTCCATTCAATTTGCATAAAGACAACCTGTAAGAAATTGGGTTACTGGTTGACTGTGGTGTGAGCCCATATCATGCAGCAACCACAATACTTGTCAGAGGGAGTCACAAGCGAACCCCAAATTAACCTGTGTTTAACTGTCTGGTAGCTTGGCACAGAGCAGTTAGGCCTAAAGTAGAGGCAATGTGTAAAATATTTTTGCAACACTGCACAAAGCAAAAGAGTGAAAAACAACACACAAAAAGATCCCATGCCAACTTCAGAAAAACACAGCAAAATGTAATAAATAAAACAAGACCAAACAACAGAACTCCAATCAGTCAAACCGGAGATACCCATTTTAAAAAGAATTTTGTGAAAATTGCACCACAAAGCACAAAACACCAAAATAAGATATCTGGTCACACTGGAACGTGTCAAAGTCACACTTTCAGGCCGCCTTCGAAGGAGTGCAGGAGGGATATGCTATGTCTTGAATTGTACACTGTGTTGTGTCTCGTGCCAGCCAGCATTCCGCCTCTTGGCTCGAGCACAACACAGTCTCCATGCGCTATTGTTATTAATTGAAACAGGCACTTTAACGTTCATACATGCATGTAGACTGTTTGGGCAGATCGGGTGGTGAGAGCTGACCGGCGGCTGCGTCCGTCTTTGATCTGTCATTGGGGTTATGCGTTTTCCTGATTAAAGGATTATTCATCTAATCTGCAACGATCCTTTTCTTCGCAACATTGGCGACGATGCTACATAACCCCGGACGAACCTACGCGAAATATTTATTTTAAATGGATTTGCGTTATTTGGCTTATTGAACTTTATCCATTTGGGTATTGTTGGACTTTAATTTCGACAGATTACATATCAGCTTCACCATACCTTGAGCGGCTATTGTGGTTACTAAGGAGTAAAAGGAAAATTCGCTTATTTTAATACAACCTTTCTCGCCATTGGAAAACTTAATTTGGAGAAAAAGGATTATAAGTCTTTGAAGGAAGCTTTCATTTGGAAAAAGATACTCCTTGGTTGAGCTGGTCTTGGTTGAGAATTGATAAAGGAATAAATACCTTGCTATTTGGTTCCTGGATGATCGTTCCTTTGCGCATTTTTTAATCTATGGAACCTTGGATGATTAGAACTCTTGAAGTCTTCACTCTTCTTCTTCAGGACGTTCACTGTGTAACTCTCACGATCCGTAGTGTCTCTGCCTGCGTGAGTCACGTACTTGACGCACAACGTGACTCCATTTTGGATTAGACGGATCTGCGGGATTTTTTACAAAGGGGGGAGAAGTGTTATGTCTTGAATTGTACACTGTGTTGTGTCTCGTTCCAGCCAGCATTCCGCCTCTTGGCTCGAGCACAACACAGTCTCCATGCGCTATTGTTATTAATTGAAACAGGCACTTTAACGTTCATACATGCATGTAGACTGATGGGGCAGATCGGGTGGTGAGAGCTGACCGGCGGCTGCGTCCGTCTTTGATCTGTCATTGGGGTTATGCGTTTTCCTGATTAAAGGATTATTCATCTAATCGGCTACTATCCTTTTCTTCGCAACAGGATACAGTCCCAGGTTAGTCCAGCTGAGCTTTACTTTCTCTAGTTTGTGCCAAGAGTTCCATGCGCATTGAAAAAGACCTAAAGGAGCAGGGAGAGGGTTGTGAAAGGCTGTCAGTGAAGTGTGATTTGCCAGCGTCACAAGCAGGTGTTGCTGAAGCTTCACATTGGCGGTCCAGGTGAGTGGTCAGTGCTGCAGTGTGACGAGTCGAGTTGACAGAGCTTCACAATGATTTGCTGTGCGAGCAATGAGGTCTTGGTGAGATTGGAACATTCACAGTCACAAACAGCCCAAAAGCTTGATTGCAGTGCCCTTGAGCCACACCAAGGGTCCAGAAACTGAGAGTCACTGCTTGGGGGTCAGGAACATGGCACAGCTGGATCCAGGGTGGTGCAGGATGTTAGGGAGCCTTTTTTGTGCATGAGGCTCAATGCAGGAGTCCAGCAGACTAGCCCTTGGAGTCGCTCTGGGCTCTTGGGATCAAGATGAAGTTGCAGGTCAGGTTCTTCTTTCCCAGGGAAGAAGGCTGCAAGCAGCAGGTCAGCACAGCAGGGCGGAAGTTCCTTTACAGCAGCAGTCCAGCTGAGTAGCAGACCTTGTAGCCGCATAGCAGTCCTTCTCCCTGGCAGAGTATCTGCAGGTCGAAGAAATGTACTGAAGAGATGGTGTCTGCGGGTCAGTATTTATACACAGTTGTGCCTTTGAACTGGAGAGAAGCTTCTAGAGTCACACCTTTGAGGTGCACAGATGCCCTGCCTTGCTGGCCCTGGCTCCAATCTAATTACAGGGAGTATGCAGCCCTTTGGGTGGAGACAGGACCGTAGCCTATTCAAGTGTAAGTAGGGATGGGCCCAGCTCCTCCCTCCAATTCTGCGTGTGATGACCCATCCAATCACACCTAAGCTCCCCATTGTGTGTGGCTCTCCAGGAGGAATACACAAAGTCCAACAGCTACTCCCAGTCATGTGACCTAGAGACAGACTGCAGGCACCAAATGGCTAAGGCAAGTAAATGCCAACTTTCTAAAAGTGGAAAATTGCCCAGTGCGCCGCCGTGCACCAGAATCAAGATGCTCTGCTATTGGAGGCAAAAGTCAATAATAGTTGACCTATGAAACCAATATTTTTCAAAGTAATCCATGTAGTCCAAAATACTTCAAAGTAAACTTTACTTTGGAGTACTTTGGACTACATACATTACTTTGAAAAAGATTGGTTTCATAGGTGAACTATTATTGGCTTTTGCATACAATAGCAGTGCATCTTGAATCTGGTGCGCAACAGCGCACTGGGCGATTTTTCATATTTATGGGTGTAATATTGGGGCAGAGCACACTTCAATTTTCCACGCTGATATTCTAAATATTCTGAGTAAACAAAATTAACTAGCTTTGTTAGTGTTCTATGTGTCCATATGGGAAATCATTTGGTTTTGTATGAAGGCCCTCACCCACCAACCTGCTTCATCATCGGGCCCCACCCGAGGCACCGAGTGCGCCTCAGGTGTACTGCAACGCCAGGCTACTGTGGAGCGAGTTTTTTTGAGACGTGAGTGTGCTGTGCAGGTGTGTTGCGTGAGGTTTTAAAATACTGTCCTTGGGGTCCAAAAAGGTTACTTTATTAGTGGGCCCCAGGCAGAACTTAAAAACAAAGGCTTAGGTCGTGTATGGTAGACTTATGGTCTCCGAGGAGCTCGCGACCGGACAACAGTTGTTCCCTTGGGTCAGGAGACCATGCCAAAGTGCTAAAAGGTCCCGGCCCTCCGGCAGAGGTCCATGGAGTTTGTCCTTTGAAGATAGGAGTACAAACTGAGAGGAAATACCTCTCACATATACCAGCTCCTTAAAGCGTGCTTCACATACAGGGTACTGACAAACATATAGACCCCTGTAACACCCCCACACATAATAGGTCCTGAAGAAAGCCAGTATAAGAAAGGCCTAGCTGAAACTAGTCGACCACATTGGATATGGGAGACCATAAGTCTACCATACACGTCCTAAGCCTTTGGTTTTAACTTCTGCCTGGGGCCCACTAATAAGTAACCTTTTGGGACCCCAAGGACAGTATTTTAAAACCTCACGCAACACACCTGCACAGCACACTCACATCTAAAAAAAAAACCCTCTGCAGTAGCCTGGCGTCGCAGCACACCTGAGGCGCACTCGGTGCCTCAGGTGGGACCCGATGATGAAGCATGCCACCAACTAGGTTGGTGGGTGAGGGCCTTCATACAAAACCAAATGGTTTCCCATACAGACACATAGAACACTAACAGAGCTAGTTCTTTTTGTTTACTCATCATATCCCAGGGGAAACGAACTAGCCACTCTGGTTCCTCTCTCTCTCCTTTGATCATTAGATTCTAAATATTCTGCCATTGAGCAAGCATCAAATTAGGATGAACATTTAAAGCTGGAGTGCACTCAATTATTCACAGTCGGATGCAACTTTCTAAAAGTGGCATTTTTAGAATTGCAATTTAAATCCGACTTCTCCATAAGTTAGTATTTTAAATTGGGATTCCAGAGACACCAAACATGAACTGGTTACCTATTTCCTTTTGGAAATTACATTTATAAATTGTAATAGGGTAATTCCAATGTTAATCTTTTAGAGAGGAAGGCCTTGCAGAAGTGAAAACACATTTTTAAGATTTTCAATGCCAGGAATTGTAAACCTTAAAAGTACATGTCATACTTTTAAAATATATTGCACCCTGCCCTCTGGCCTGTCCTGGACCTTCCATAGGGGTAACTTGTATGTATTAAAAACGAAGGTTTGAGCCTGCCAAAAAGTGCATTTTGCCAGGGCGAAAATGGCAATCTGCAAACTGCACACACAGGCTGCAATAGTAGGCCTGAGCCGTGTTTTAAAGGGCTACTTATGTGGGTGGCACACACAGTGCTGCATTCCAACTAGTTTTTATATATAAAACACAAGGGAACCCAAAGGTGCAATAAGCTAGGGACCTTGGGTAGTTACGTATCAATAGAGACAGCGGTCCCTAGACGAGAGATAATGAATCCAGAGTAAATATAGACTAAATAGTTCTATATCAAGTGTCCAGCCGGACAGTTTAATTCTCAATGAATAGAATACATATAAAATTCAGTGTGACACAAGTGGGACACCAGCCGGTGCCCAACTAACACACTCAAGGGAAAACAAACAGGGGAATATATAGGCAAATTGTGACGCCTGAATATCATAAATCATACACAGACAATACAAATTATACACATATGCAAGTAGTAAATCACATGATAGTTATGCATTTAGTGTATTTAGGTCGACGACGTTTCGAACCCAATTAAAATATAAGGTTCATCCTCAGGACAACAATAAATTGCCTAATAAACACAGATATGAATAGTGCCCACACAGGAGTGCCGAATTATGCACAGTAGTTACGATAAAAAATTAGTGGCAGATTACCAATCCCGCAGACCGCTGTTGCGGCATCAGAATATCAGGCAGTTCATATCAAGTGAGGTCACAGGTCCTCAATGGGGGTCCTTGTGAGTCGTGGGAAAAGCCTCCGATGATATGAACTGCCTGATATCCTGATACCGCAACAGTATGTGTATAATTTGTATTGTCTGTGTATGATTTATGATATTCAGACCGTCACAATTTGCCTATATATTCCCCTGTTTGTTTTCCCTTGAGTGTGTTTGTTGGGCACCGGCTGGTGTCCCACTTGTATCACACTGAATTTTATATGTATTCTATTCATTGAGAATTAAACTGTCCGGTTGGACACTTGATATAGAACTATTTAGTCTCTGGATTCATTGTCCCTCGTCTAGGGACTGCTGTCTCTATTGATGCATTCCCACTAGTAGCATTTAATTTACAGATACTGGGCACATGTATTGCCACTTTACTAGGGATGTATAAGTAAATGTAACATGCCAATTGGGTATAAGCCAGTGTCACCATGTTTTAAGGTAAAAGCACGAGGACTTTAGCACTGGCTAGCAAGGGTTATGTGCGCAGAGACCTAAGGCCAGCAAAAATAAAGTCAGCAAAAACAGGAGGTCTGAAGGCAAAAAGTCAGAGGGGAAACCATGGGAAGGATGCCAGGTCTAACATCACTTTACTTTTGAAATAGTCACAATTTTAGAATTCAGCTGAGTGCAGAATTTTCTGACTAAACTTACCCTGTAAGAAAATATTGTTACATATCATGTAGCACTGGCACTGGTTCAAGTTGAACACAAACATAAATTGAATTGCTGAGTTGAATATTACTAGGTCTCCCTCACGTATTTCCTGCATCCTTTTACAGGAAGGAGCAGGTGTGAGTGTAAAGGTGGTGGCAGAAGGTTGAGAGTGGAAACAGCACTTCTGGAGAACTTTTGCAAGCCAGTCCATCAAGAAATAAGATCCGAGACTACATAGAGGGGGACACAGGTCTCCTTGTGGTGAGAAGCTAATCATGGCACCTCATTGCAACACTAGAGATCATCTGCTGTGGTCCGCAATGTGAGTTGATGCATTGACCTTTCCAAACCTAGTGGCATCTAGCAACAGTAACTCAAGATTGCCTTCAACAGCAGTCAAAGGCCATATGCAGAATCCTGGTTTAGAAATTCCAGGGCAATGCAGCTCTGCTATAACTTCAGCCATCAATGCTGTTAGAGACAGCATTGTTTGTATTCCATGGCTTGCCACCCAAGAGTTAACTTGGAAGTGTTCAATGTGAATACTAGGCAAATAATTCAGGTCTGAGTAGGCCAATGTCTCCAGGAGGTACCCTCCTAAGAAGAGATTTTATGAAGTGGTTTAGCTCAAAGATTGGTCTTAAGTGAGCATTTTTGTGCTACAAAAGTTAGTACCATATAAATAGTGAAGCTGTCTAATAAGAGATAATTTTTCATACAATGCTAAAAGTATTCTGTAGCATGACAAGAGGATCCAGAAAGGAAAAGTAATTACACCCTCTTGCACTGCACATCATCTCACTTTTCTGGTTTGGCACACACTGAAAGACAAGTGATAGCGCAGAAACTTCTATATAGGGGCGACTCCTCCGGTAAGACGGTTGAGCATCACCACACTGCTCATTGAGCAGGAAATATAAAATGCTTACAACAAAGGGGCTTATTTATGAGCCCTTGCATCATATTTATGCTGCTGTCGCGTCTCTTTTTGTGACGCTACGACAGTGTAAATAATGTGCCACGTTGCGCTATATTTATGAAGTGACGCCTCTAGGAAGATGCATCACTTCGTAAACCCCTGTGCTACATTATACCTGCGACCGGTATAATGTATGCAGGGTGGGCAGTCCCATCCAAGAAAGGGATGTAGCAGTGGCACAGTAAAATCTATAAGATTTCACTGCGCCACTTCTAGTACGCCAATGCGTCAAAATCTTACACCTGCCTCATGGAAGGCGTAAGATTGACAAAGGTCCATTCACATGGGGTTTGCCCCATGTGAAAGAACACAATGCTGGAGTTGCATCTGTTTTCAGACACATCCCAGCAATGTGTCACTTTTACGCCTACAGATACATCAGTAATACTGACCTATCGGTAACTCCTTGCAACATGATGCGGTGTACTGTAAATACAGTGCATCTATGTTGTCACAATGAGTGCGCACTGAGAAGTGTTGCATCGCTGCTTTGTAGCAGCGATTCAACACTTCTCATAAATAAGGCCCATAGTTATTATCATTTTATTTTTCACAGGTTTGGGGCTTGTTTAGGGAGGGCCGGGCTGGTGGCACAGGGTGAGGAGTGGTTTGCACATTCCAAGTGCGCATGACTGCTTGGCTGGCTATCTCGGGCTGGCCAAACAATCTTGTGCACTTTGCATGTTCCCCACCAGGCTGCATTACACAGCCTGGTGAAAAACATGCCCAGGCTCCCACTCCCCATCCGAGCGCCGATCCTCAGTGCTCAGACCAATCACAATGCTGCACTGCAGCATTGTGATTGGCTTGGGGAGAATCATTGCTTCTTAGTTCCAGGACCTGACGGAGAAGCAGAGGAGAGACGCGACCAGTGGAAAAGGTAAGTGGTATTTAAAAAAAAAAAATCCTCCCTGCCACCATCCACCTTCATTCTTTGCCAGCTGCATCTGAATATTATCATTCTTTATGTAAACATGTAACAGTCAAATATAAAGCTAGCCAATTATTACATGGGGATATAAATCTCCATAGACATCACTGAGGTGAAACTACGATTCTTTACTCAAGACAGGATCAAAGCCTTGTGGGCAGACGCTCACCCACCATGCAGCTTGTGGGCACCTCCAACTGTCCACACAATTCACAACATTCCAACAGAAAATGCGAGTGAAGCATGGTAGAGGTGCCACGAGCCGCACCGTCTGCGAGCCGACATTGCAAGAAATGCTTTACACATCCATTGGATATAACAAATCTCCCCTTTTCCCGTTAACAAAAACATTTATTTTTTAAGGAAACAGAAAAAAAATAAACAATACATTACCTAAAATAAAATTAAAAGAAAATATACAAGATAAATATTATTAAACAACAACACATATGAAAACAAATCTTAACCAATTGCAAAACAGTGCAATATGGCCGTTAAACACATAACACATCAAGTCATCGCATAGGTTTTGAATCTTCCAGGAACTTGGAGGATTTTCTTCCCTAGAGAAGATGAAGAATTGCCCTTAAACATTTTACACCCAACAAGTTCAGTGCCTATTTGCACAGGGCCCTCCACCTTGACCACTCTTGAACAATTCCACCATTGTCCATTTCACAACTTTACAGCACAGCCGTCTTTGCTTACTTCAATCCCACACTTAGTGGGACCATATCTCAACTAAACCGTGACCCATTTGGCCTCAGGTAACTTCACACACACATAATCACCCTTCTTAAAGACTACACTTTTGGCTCCTTAATGACATTAAACCTCTCTTTACTTCTCATTTGTCTATTCTTTATTTTACTCCTAGCTCGCTCAATATCATGTGTCATGACACTACCGGAATTAATTTAGGTTGATTGTTCACCCAAGCTGACCTCAAGAAAACCTGAGTACCCCTGCCTCTCAACGCTGCAAAGGTGCAATACCAGTCACACTATGTGGAGTATTGTGATATGACCAGAGAATTGCACGCACAGCATCTCCCACATCAACATCTATAATCACAGCCCCCTTACACAATCAACAGCCATTCTGTTGGCCCTTTCTACTTGACCATTTCCTTGGAGATGGTAAAGGCTATACCTCTTGTGTCTAATTCCAGCTCCTATTAAAAAATCTTCCATTTCCAATTAAATGAATTGCAATCCATTGTCCAATAACAATTCGGAAGGAAACCCTTCTCGTGCAAACACATCAGTGAGGAAGGTTATGGAACTTCTGGTATTAGGTTCATGAATGAACTTAAACTCAAGCCACTTTGATAAATGATTGATTAACACAATTGCGAATCTTTGAGATAGAGGAAGACTCTGCCAAGGTCGAATAAAATCTATACACACTCTTTCCCACATTTTCTGTGGAACTTCAGGAATAACCATTGGTGGGGTGACTCATCTCATACTCTTATCATTAGTCCTACAATTAGCACATTTACTAACCCTGTCTTCCACATCCGTGTTCATCCTGGGCCATCACAAGGTTCCCCTCAATCTTTTTTAAGTCATTGTCACACCTAGATGACCCTCATGACTAATATCCATCAGTTTCTCCCTGAAAATACTAGTGCACCTCCAACTCTCCACTCAACACATAATGTTCCAACTGAATGTCCGAGTTATGCAGGGTAGAGATGCCACTAGCGGCACTGTCGGCATGTTGACAAATGTACGACGTTACAGCAAATACATTCACAACGCATACCATTACAACAAAACTTACAATGCAGGATCCATTACAACGCATGCCATTACAACACAGCTGCTATTACAACGCATGCCATTACAACGTAAGTATGGGTAAGTATTTTTTATTTTAATTTAATTAATGGGAATGTAATAGTAGAGTAAATATTGGATAGTGTAGGTGTTAAAATTACTATTCTAACTCCAGGGGTGGTGTAATAGTAGGGTAAGTGTTGGATAGTGTAGGGTTTAAAATTACTATTCTAACTCCAGGGGGGTGTATTAGTAGGGTAAGTGTTGGATGGTGTAGTGGTTAAAATTAAATTAAATACTTACCCATACTTACGTTGTAATGGAATGCGTTGTAACAGCAGCTGCGTTGTAATGGAATGCGTTGTAATGGCATGCATTGTAATGGATCCTGCGTTGTAAAAGTTTAGTTGTAATGGTAGTGCGTTGTGAAAGTTGCATTGTAATGGATGTTTCCCATGCCGGCTCCTCTAACACATTGTAAAAAATGTTTTATTCATCCATTGGATATAACATTAATCTTCATCTGAATGAATGCAGCAAACAATAAACACTGGGCTCCTGTTAGCATATTAAACTAAGGCCCAGATTTATGAAAAGTTCACACAACATAGAGCAACAACTAAAGGTGCTCCACAGCATTGCGTGAAAGGGAGATAGCAGAACAGAGAGATATCTGTTAAGATATGGCACTATTTTTCTTTCTCCCCGCCCTGACGCACTTTAGGCTGCCATGGGCCAGAGCAAGAACTCTTGTGCCATAGTGCAAGGGTGTGTGTGGTCTGGAATAGATCTGGAATAGGTTTTGCATTTGAAGGGGACCCTTCCAGTACAAAAACTATTCTTTAACATTTTACGCTTTTTTGTATATTTGCTGTATAATGCAGTACACAATCAGTGCAGTAAAAAGAGGAGAACTGAAGACAGATGCCTTTGTTATGCCTGTCTCAGGAAGGCATAGTATTTTGATGCAGATTCCTTCCTATGAATGTTTATAGGCATGGATTTCCTTCAAGACCAATGGGTGGTTGCATGGGAAAGCACATTCACCATCCATAGAACTCCTCTTTGATGCAAAGTAAATCAACGCAGCTCATGGAGCAACTGTGTGTTATGTCGGGACTGTATCCAATGCAAATTCTGATTTGATTGGACAGTACATCCCAGCATAACACTTTGCATCGGGGTTGTGTTGCAAACGTAATGCAAACCCAGCACAAAGCATTGGTAAATCTAGTCTTATATAAATACCCACTCCCAAAAATATATTTATGCTGTTACCAGTGGCCGGGTCCAAGGGTTTTGCTTTTTATATTCAAGGAAAATCATTCAGAAAAATTATCTTACTGTTTTAATGATTTTCTTCTTACTTCTAGTAGGACATAGATAGTCTTAATTTGCTTTACTCATCGCAGTTGATCTATAGAATAGGATAAATCCATCATACAAACTACCTATGCTGTCAATGCTTTACTAGCCATTCCTAATAAAATTGATTCTGTTTCAATGGGTAACAATAATTGATGCCTCATTGAATCCATAGGCATGTCCTGAAGTTTCAAAATTGGGTACAATTATTCACTTTTAGCAACAAAAATAGAGCTTTTGATATCAACTATCAGCAATCACTGTCTTTTTAACACTTTCAGTATCATTTGTTCCCCGATGCTAAATGTCTTCTGCTTTCTGTTGGTGTTCAGACTGTGTTCGCCGTGGGTTCACAAATTCAAATTGAGGTGTTCATCGTGGTTGAACAAGTGCTTCTCAATCTGAAGTCACAAGTTCCTACTAGTGAGAATTTGTTAAGCTATACCACATCTGTCCCCATGCCCTTTGGAGTGCCAAATGGCTTGCGCCTTTCACCCATGATGTTGAAACTCTGCATAGAGCCTTAAAGGGATTACGTTTCTGAGCAAGGCGTTCCCTACCATAATTTGATGAAAGCTAGCTGTGGCTGTAGGTATCCTTGACTGAATAATAAGAACACCTTAAACTCTACCTTCCAGGGATTGATGGCTAGATGGCCAGAAAACTCTCTCAAAAACACATTTCTCCATTTAACTAATAAGTATAGAAGGTCCTAATCCAGCAATTTCTGAAATAGTTTCCATCAACAGTGCCCCCCTTTTATCCTGGCTGCTAATGCTGAAGAATTGAGCTTTGCATTAAATTCAGCAAAGTTCCGTGTAGACATATAATATCCCAACTGGTATTATTCAAAGGCAATTAGAGAGATATGAATACAACATTATCAGAAAGGAAGCAAGGAGACTCTATTTAATTGTTGAATGTGATCATGGCATCATTTATGTAGTAAAATTAAGAAAAGGAAGAAAAAGGGCAATTGTTACAGCACTGCGATATACAAATAAAACAAATGACAACAACCCAAATTGTACTTGGTGCTCAAAGTGTGTGAGTGAAAAACACGGTGGCGCCGGAGGTAACAATGTGATCAGCGTGGACGGCGCAAAGTGACTGGTGCATAAATATATACAGTGAATGAATGACACAATGTGGTTCTAAGTATCTTAAAGAGTTTGTTTCGACGCTTGTTGTATTATTTGTGAACCACTTTGTATGAAGCGCCTATGATCGCGCTGAATGGTCGACAGCATTTTGGTCCACATTAATCGGGATCTTCATCAGGACTGGGTAGGGTTGGGAACAGTGCTGTACATAGGGGGTGCCTGAGTGGGGTGGTTATGGCAATCGGGGCCCGGGAAGCTGCGGTGGGACCGGCATGGGCCAATAAGGGCCCACTGATAAGCAAGCCTGTGTAAGATGAGTTATCGGCAAGCCTGGGCACCAAGTGAAAATATGATGGAATGTTCTCATCTTCAGGGTCTCGTAAAGTGGAGTGTGGCATGCGGAGGAGTGGGCTTGCGGTAGAAAGACATTCAGCGGTGTGATGCGCGGGTATGGTGGAAAGCACGGCTGGAGGGTGTGGTGGGAGAAGGGGGGGCGGGGGGAATGGTGAAGGCGCAGCGACACGGGAGGGCTGAGTATCTACCTGGTAGGCTTATTAGGAAAGGAGAAATCCAGGATCCACGAGGTCCATCAGATTTCATCATATTTTCACTTGGTGCCCCGGCTCGCCGATAACTCATCTTACACAGGCTTGCTAATCAGTGGGCCCCTATTGGCCCATGCCGGTCTCACCACACCCTCCCCGGGCCCCAATTGCCATAACCACCCCACTTAGGCACCCCCTCTCCTGGGTGCCAATTGGTGGTTTATGAGTGACCCATACTGTTGACTAGACCTCCCCTGGGCCCCATTAGCCTATCCCCCTGCGCTCCAACTAAGCGTACGTGCCCACCCCCAGACAGCCTTTCATCCACGCCATCGTCCTCCCCCTTGACCACCCATCCATCCCTCTCAGCCTCACTCTCTTTCTTTTTGCCCCCTATGTACAGCACTGTTCCCAACCCTACCCAGTCCTGATGAAAATCCTGATTAATGTGGATCAAAACGCCATCGACCATTCAGCGCGATCATAGGCGCTTCATACAAAGTGGTTCACAAATAATACAACAAACGAAAAGTCGAAACGAACTCTTCAAGCTACCTGGAACCACATTGTGTCGTTCATTCACTGTATATATTTATGCACCAATCACCTTGCGCCGTCTACGCTGATCACATTGTTACCTGCGTCGCCACCGTGTTTTTCACTCACACACTTTGAGCACCAAGTACTATTTGGGTTGTTGTAATTTGTTTTATTCGTATATCGCAGTGCTGTAACAACTGCTAATTGCCCTTTTTCTTATTTTTCTTAATTTTACTACATAAATGATGCCATGAGCACATACAATAATTAAATAGAGTCTCCTTGCTTCCTTTCTGATAATGTTGTATTCATATCTTCTCTAATTGCCTTTGAATAATACCAGTTGTCTATATCATATGTCTATATCATATTCTCTACCCCAATCCCAACACGGTTGACAGGTTTTTGCTCCTGTTATCTATACAACAATGTGTGTATTCAACATTTTGTTTTCTACTTTACACCTACACTTGGTAGTTCATCTCCTTACTATGGGGCCGATTATGATTGCGGATAATCCGCATCCTCCGGGCCGGCGGAAGCCACCGCCGGCCCGGAGGATGCGGATTAACCGCTGCGTACTGGAAAAAGACCCCGCGTCAGATTAGGATGGCTGGGGGATATTTTTTCCGTCCGCAGCTTTTCCGCTGCGGTCGCCTTCCGACCGCGGCAGAAAAGCTCTAACATGGCTGGCGGTGTCTATCAGACACCGCCAGGCATATTAGGATGGAGCCGGTCCTATGCTTTTCCACAGCGGCATTTCCGCAGTGGAAAGGCATACGGCCTTTTCTTTGGGGGCCCGTTGCGGTCCCCCAGGGGGTGAAGGGGGGGTGAGGGGTGCACAAGGGGGGTACCTATGGTACCCACCTGCCTTTGCGTGCACGAAGCGGCAGGCACCACACGGTGCCTGCCGCTTCGTGCATGCAAAGGTAAACATGCACTTTTTAACCTTGCGGCGGGTGCTGCTTGAAGCAGCATCCACCGCAATGTTAAATGTAGGGGATGTGACCACCAGGGTGGCGGTCACATCCTAATTTGCATGGAGGGACCGCCGCTGCCCATGCAGACGGTCCCTCTTCCTCGGGTGTGGCGGACAGACGCAGGTCCGTCCGCCATTCTAATGACCCACTATGTGGTGAAGTAATTTGGCCACCTCTATTCTGGCTGTCCTCGCTGTGATATTACAAGTGTGAAAAGAAATGGAATAGTTATAAAAATGAATAGCCATGGTTGAAGTTAGCTAATATTTACATTTCTCCCAAACCCACATGTTTCTCCCTAATAGTCCTACCAAAAAGAAGTTCTGGGATGATGGTTTTTCAGACCTCAAAAAATATTCTGATTTCCTGCAGATGTTCTCCTGGAAGGTGGTCTACTTGTGCTGCTATGCTGCATGTGTGTGGGAGACATCAAAGGACAGTGAGACTTTGGTTTGTTACCTTCCTGCCTTACCACTTTTTCCCATCTTGCTGAATGGCATCTCATTGCCTGCACACCTACTCAAAAACCACAGGTCTCCCCTGACGATCAAAAACACTCGATGTCAATCAGCATCAGCAACACCCCATCTTTCAATGTACTTCAGAACTGATTGGTGCAGCCTAGAGTGGTATTGGCTTGACCTGACCCACCCGAATCATTACTTTGGATCTGATTAGATCTGTTGATCCATAGGCTTTCAGATTTAACACAGATTTAACACAGACATGCCTGGCCAGCTCAAGCCTCTACTCTGAAACGTTGCATGGTAATCATCTGCGACAAAGTATTCGTAGGAATTGAAACAATCTCAAGAATTGGCTGCAAACAAGGCAGGCCTGGTAGCCATGCCACTATGGTCAGGCGAACAGTAGACATGGCAAGCATTCCAGAAGGTAACATACGTGATACTAAATTTGAGACAGACTAAAGAATCGACAGCTTTAAATGAGGCACAACGTACTAAGGCAACTAATGTTGCACAACTACAGTGAAGGGTTGTAATGGCGCTTTGCAGAGAAAGAAAATTATTGAGACTAGCAAACAAGTGAATAACCAAGTGAGCAATGAAGACCCCCATCCCATAGCCTAAACACAATTTCCCTCTAAGAGGAAGATCATGGGACTGCAGAATAAGTAGCTAGAGAAATGATACTCCATGAAACACAATAACTGAACAAAATAAGCTAGAAGAAAATTTGCACAAACACAAAATGCAAGCTACAGAACTGGAAGATGAACATAACACAGATAAAAATGATACTTACAATCAGAAAGTAACCAACCATCTCATATCAAACACACATTAGTTTTGTTGGCCTACAACAAATCGCTGAAGTAGATAAACACAAACAAAACGAGCAGAGACTATCATTGTCATGAAAGACTGGGAAGCTCTAAAAATAAAGTCTCGCTGAGCTGAGAAAGTACACAAACTAACAAATCTACTACAAAAACACAAGAAGAAGTCTGCTATAAGAATTGCTTTGTAAAATAGAAAAAAATGCAAGTTCTCTTGCCTTCAGCGGGAGGCAAGGCAGTTAAGGTTCCTGGTTACACAGAAACCACCTTATAATGCATAAGAGTCCAAAGCTATTCAGGAAAATCTGTTTTCACAATTGAATTGGCTTTCTAATAGCTATTTAAAAAGTTGTTCATTTGTTTTAATAGCTATTCTCTAACCAAAATTAGGGTTCGCACATATAATAAGGTAACCCAGGGTTTTACTGTGAAGAGCCGGCCTTGCTTTTTTTTTACCTACATCTCTTATCATCCTTTGCCTTGTTACTTGGAAACAACCGTTGTACCCTCCAGGCCTTGCACCTCTTGGATTATGCTTTACTCTAATCCCTGAGAGCGTCCTCTGTAGTGTCCTGGAAAAAGAAACAAACAAGCTGTTACTTAGATTATGTGTTTTTTCTTTCCCTTGTTTTGTCGAGACCTTTGGAGGTTCCCTGTACAAGATGTCTTCTTTTTCTATCTTTGCACTAGAGCTTACCTTGTGCGGTCCATGTGAGATACATTATTTGCCAGGTACAAGAACTGTCATTATCCTTTCCCTGTACTAGGCTTTATTGTGTCCTGTTTCATTGTGAAAAAAGAGATCATCCTATTTAAAGTGCTTTACTTGCCTTTCTGTTTACACATTTTCTGGAAGCTTCGGATTTTGGATTACTCTTATTGCCACATGTGTAAAAGTATGCAAAAATTGTAATCAGCATATGATAGGTGTACAGGGATACATCGTTGCAATGTTAAGATCCCCTTTGAGGCTGTACGATGGGATGAAAGTGAACTAAATCAATCTCATTTCTTAGACAGCAAAGCCATCCTTCGAGTTTCATCAGTCTTAAAGATTCAGAACCCAGACAGCAATCTGTCCCCGGGGTCACATAGATTCTGCACACACAAACAGCAGAGCTTTCCTTCGAGTTACATAAGAAATCACAGGCTCAGACGTTAGACGGGAAACCCTTGTGTTACAGTCTCATGCTTCAGACAGCAGAGCTATCCCTTTGGCAACATAGATGTCTTAAGCATAGGCAACAGAACTCTACTTTGGGTTACAGAGATTGTATAGTCTCAGACAGGAGAGCTACGCCTTAGGCTACACATATCTTACATGCTTAGTTAGACCGTGCAAATAAAAATAGTTTCGAGTCCACTTGAAGCATGTTTATTATACAAAAATAGGTAAATTTAGGGAATGAGTCGTGAATTCGTTATATGGCGTCCTAGAGAGAGAGAGCTTTGCCTCACATAGCAGTTGCGCATCTATTGCTAACTTCTTTCCACATGTTTCTAACTTGTATATACTTTCTTCACACAGACACAAGTGACAGTAACTGAAACCTTACGTACCTCAGAAAGGGCCTATGTTTCTCTAGAGATGAATGATAAAACAATCTGAGGAAAGATACAACGGTGGAGGTCTCAGACACTGCGCAGGCATAATGGAGAGTTCTTGCTTTGCAGCGCCAGGCATGAAGACAAGGCGAGTATATCAGACTCGAGAGAACACAATGGTGTGTGGGCGTACAAAATATCTGCGGGTTATTCAACATGGCAATCCGCAAGTGCGTGATTGAATCAGTTAAAAACGGCGAAGTGAGTTCAGGAGACCTTACTTAGATCGTCCAGGGTCAGGCTTTACGCAGCAGCACTTTCTGTCAGCTCAAATATATTTTATAAGAACAGGCTGCAGAGTTGTACTTTAGGGCACACATGTCTGGTGACTCAGGCCTTGCAATGCAAAGAAATTCCACTGATTACAAAGGCAGAGGCTTCCAGTATCAGAACTTTACATCGGATTATATCGATCTTAGACGTCAGGTACCAGGCATCAGCATTGGTGTTTTGACGTCATCAGTGATAGAACCCCAGGTCTTAGACAGAAGATCTACCCTACACAATCGCCCGGATTTCAGAGCTCTTTTTCCCAAGTCACATACAACCAACCCAGGGGGGGCACTAGTGAGCCCGAAGCAAGGGGGGGCCTTAGTGAGGCCGAAGCAAGATGGCCGCACGTTAGTGCAGCTATGCTGGTTGGGGCAATAATCTGTACAATATCCTGCATTTTTCCTGACAATCAACAAAAGAGAGACAGCAATTCCGAAACAGCATCAATTGCGGTATTTATTATAGCACTTTCTGATACCTGTGCGGCAGTTTCCTTGTTAAAAAAATCGTTGTTTAAGGCCCAGAGGATAAAATGGCGGCCATCGCGACCTGCGGCCAATGAAAAGGGCAAATTGATGCACTGGCGAAATGCCTGCCTGCAGGTTGAGTCCAACATATGGCGGAGACGCAGTTGCCAAACATGTTGTGCACCGGAAGGGAAGAACGCTGCTCTGGTGTGGTCTGGGAGCGATACATCCAAGCCAGCTGGAGAGGCGAGGCTGACACTGAGGATATGCGGTGAGAGGGCCGGTGGCCGCTGGGGTGCTCTTCCAAAATCGATTGTGTGGATCGTAGAGTGCTGGTGCTGACGCTCTGAGACGGAGGGGCACACGGGCGCTGTGAGCGAAGTATCTGGTGCAGGTCGCTGTGACCTCATCGTAAGGGTGCTACTGGAATTGCCAAGTGGGCCCTACGCATTGTGCACATCGTAATAATGAGACATCATACACTGACTCCCAAGGCCACTGTGATATTCGGCTAGCTTGACTGTTTAGATCTGAAGCAGGATCGCAGGCCTATTGCGGTGGGGAGCCGGTGTTGAGTAGGCTGACTGCTGGAGGCTGTGGACGCCGGTTCACAGGGAACTTAAAAAGATTGAGATCGGCAGCAGCGAGATGGGTAAACCTGATAAACATTTACAGTCTAAACTCTCGTTTGAATCTAAGCGATTAAAGAAAAGCAGATGTAGACTGCATCGAACACTGAGACGGACCTGGAAGCCGACAGCAGCAGTAAATTGCAAAAAATTATGCTGGCAATGCAACAAAGCTTGCATACAATTGATAGTAAAATTGATAATCTAAACCTGCGTGTGGATACCATGACAGCAAAGCTAGACAAGCATGGAGTATGTCTAATGGAGGCAGAACAGCGCATTTCGAACACGGAAGACAAGGTAGAAAACATCACAAAGTCCTGTACCGAGGTGGAGAAAAGGCTAGAGGTCATAAGGGCCAAAAGCAAAGATTTAGAGGTGAGGTCGCATCGCAACAATCTACACATCACCGGAGTGCCTGAATCTTTCAGCACGGGCAAACTGGAACTCTACGTTGAGGAGATGCTCAAAGCTATGCTCAGTGCGGAACATTTCTCCAACATGTTGGTGGTGGAAACAGCACACCGGTTCCTCGCTCCACGCCCTGTCCCAGGGGCGCCTCCGCGTCCGATAATTGCAAGACTTCTTAACTACCAGGACAGAGATGTGGCCCCCTGTCTTGCGAGGGAGATGGGCACTACTAAATATCAGGGGCTGGAGGTAGCACTGTTCCCAGACGTCCGGAGGGAATTTCAACACGTGAAGTAAAAAAATACAGGATATGAAAATCCAGTATACCATGCTGCACCCTGCTTGTCTCAGGATACTGCATGGGAGCAAACCACGTATCTTCACGACTCCAAAGGACGCTATGCAATTTATAAAGCAGCTGGAGAGGCGAGAAGCGGCTAGAATGGCTGGAGATGAAGCGGACAATGAAGACTAACAGAACATTGCAGGTCGTAAGCCGGTTCTGTCTGGTACCGTTGTGTATTATCATTTTATTGCTAGCTTTACAATTTTATTACATCTCTATAGTCTGTCCAGGAGTGATTCTTTTCCTGGGATACTGATGTTGGACTGTACTGTACAATGTTGATGGATGAAAATGAGGTGTATTGGGAGCGACGAGTACTTGAGGACATCTATAAATGAACTCTAAAATGGATGTGATGCCACACTGGCGGAGGTGGTGGACACGTAATTGTAAAATACACTTGCTGTGTTAGCTGTTTCATTGGGAGTTGGGTGGCTTCAATGGAGCAATGTGGTACAACGGATTGCTTTGTTCATTGTACAATGTTAAAAATGCTTCTGGACGCTGTCATACATATAATTTAATGTGTTGTGTGCAGGTATTGCAGTTGGGTATTATGTCATACCTCCCCTGACAATAGGTGATGGTTTGTAACAGAATACTATGTATGGTATGACACTGACACAGAGCGCCAAGACTCTGTCTGAGCATGATAGAATAAGGTGCATAGAAGTTCGATGTGTTAGGGGAAGCAATAGACTAGCCCTGACCCCCCCTTTATACCAATAAGGGGGTCATTGGGCGACTGGTGTCCTCCATGAGGGTACAACCCAAGCAGTTCATGGGAGAGATTGTAGGCTGTGAGCGGATTAGCTACTCATGGCGTGACGGGGGTTAGCTTTGTTTACGATGTTTTTGTATTGGGGCTCCTTAGCATGATTGGGATGCTTAAGTTGTTGGGGGGGTCGGTTGGGGGATTGTTCAAATGCAGCGTTGCGCAGAGCAGGATGCATGGAAGCAGACAATATGTGAGAAACGGCACAGGTACAGAATTTGCAGATACTTCTCAGATAACATGCAGCATCAATGTCATCAGAGGGTGGTAGAGTGACATGGGTAACGTGGAATGTCAGTGCTCTTAACAACCCAAAGAAAACAAGGCAGGTATTGGCCTATCTGGATTGACATAATGTGCAAGTGGAACTGTTGCAAGAAACTCACTTAAACAAACATGCAGCTGATAAGGTAGCCTCTAGATGGGCAGGGGTGAAATTGGCATCGTCCTACTCATCCTATGCGAGGGGGGTTATGATTTTAGTTGAAAAAAATCTTCCATTTGTATTATCACATGTGGATATAGATGACGATGGTAAATATATCATAGCACAGAGGAAATTGTGTGGCATGATGGTGACTATTCTTAATATTTATGGACCTAACGTCAATGGTCCTAATTTTTCTGAGGCACCTTGGAGTAAGGTCTAAAGATTACAGGCAACAGCTATTGTCTGTGGGGAAGATTTCAATGTAGTACTAAATCCAGAGATAGACCGCCACACTAGTGCGGACCCTTCAGTAAAAAAAGCTGGGCAGGCTGTTCAGAATGGTATATAAAATTTGTCCCTAGTAGATATTTGGAGATTGCGGCACCCGGGGGCGCGAGAGGATACGTGTCACTCATATGCACATCAGTCATGGTCTCGTTTGGACTATTGGTTAACTACCAATGACATACACTCGCTGGTTACTAGGGCTATCCACTTCCGCAGGACTCTCTCTGACCACTCCCCATTGATATTTACAATGATAATACCCATATACACACCGCAGCATTTCCAGTGGCGGTTGCAGTCCTCTGCCCTGCAGAACCAGGTGTTCCAGGAGGGGGTGCGTGAAGCCATTGTGCATTATTTTGAGGACAACACTGGCCCAGTACAGAGTTTGGGCATATTGTCGGAAGCATTCAAAGTGACAATTTGTGGGGTATGCATAGGGCTCCAAGCGGGGGTGCTCAAATCGCTCCGTGGATCTATGAAGAGCCTTGAATAAGAACTAATAGGCCACGAGCGTCAATATAACAGTATGTCGGATGCCACCATGTTGGCGTCAATTCGATTGAAAATCACTGGGTACAACGAACTGGCGGAGCGGTAGGTGAAACATATGTCCAGGTGCTGGACAGCTAGGTACTATGGAGAGGGGGGAAGACCGGGGCGGGCCTTGGCAGCTAAAATAACAGAACCTTGGGCAAAAAATAGTATAGTGCAATCTATTGTTGAAGGGGATAATAGGCACTGTGACAATGCGGTATTCTAGCCTCCTTCATGTATTGCTATAGAGATATGTACAGAAGTAGATCAACCGCTAAAGACCCTGAAATAGCAAAATACTTCGAAGATATTGCCCTGGTATGATTATCAGAAGGACAGCAAGACTTTTTAATGCATCCGTTGACACTAGATGAAGTAAGTGAAGCTATATTTGCTCTGCCGAATGGTAAAGCTACAGGCACAGACGGGCTCCCAGTCGAGTTCTATAATGAATATATTGACATACTGGTGCCGCACCTTCAGGCTATGTTCGAAAATGCCTATGAACAGCAAAAATTGCCGGGCACACTCCGTGAGGCACTGATTATAGCCCTACAGAAACCTGGAAAGGAAC
This sequence comes from Lissotriton vulgaris, assembly GCF_964263255.1. Classification (NCBI taxonomy): domain Eukaryota; kingdom Metazoa; phylum Chordata; class Amphibia; order Caudata; family Salamandridae; genus Lissotriton; species Lissotriton vulgaris. Next base: position 916,007,917 of record NC_141695.1, read on the forward strand.
CTGATAAGTGCAAATCATATTGGCCGTTGTCTTTAATGAACACAGATGTTAAGATACTAGTGAAAGGGTTGGCAACTAGGTTGCAGTTACTACTGCCTGTAATGGTGTTACCTGATTAATCAGGATTAAACCCTGCCTGTTCTGGAACCCACTTTGCCTGCTGCGGCGGTCCTGCTGGACGCCGCAAAGGCATTTGACTCCATCTCTGGAGATATATGCTGGCGGTGTTGGATCGGATGGGGGTGCCGTTCATATACACTAACTGGATCATGCTGTTGTACACAGATCCAATGGCTCATGTCCCTATTAATGGTAGGACGTCTGACACGTTCCTGATCGGGCACGAGACAAAGCAGGGTGGTCCCCTGTCGCCTCTCATATTCGCGGTAGTTTTGGAGCCTCTGCCCTGCATATTGCGCCAGTGGCATGCGCAAGCAGTGTTGCGATTTCATCAGCGGTGTCCATGTATGCTGACGACATGTTCTTATATGTGCGTGAGCCGGAGGTGTATTTGGAGCAACTCATTAGGAAATATATTAGATTTGAATGGCACTCGGTCTGGGTATAAACTGGAACAAATCTGTTGTGATCTCTCTGACAGAGAGCACAAAGCGGGTGGAATTGGAATACCCGGTGGAATGGAGCGACAAGCCAATTAAATACCTAGGTACTTGGATTCATAAAGACCCGCAAATTGTTATGGGTACAAATTATGGTACTGCAGTTACTCAACTTGAGGAGCGAGTCACTAGGTGGATACAGCTCCCATTAATGTTTGCTGACAGGGTGGCTTTGCTTAAAAAGGTGGTCCTACCAACATTTTTATACTTGTTTGTAAATATACCCATCATATTGCGACAACATTTTTTGAATACGCTGCGTGGGTTACTGATCACATTTGTCTGGGGAGGGAAAAAGCCACGCATTAAATGGGAGGTGTGAACATTGCTGTATACCATGGGTGGATTTAGAGTGCCCAACATGCAGTTATACTATCTATGTGCGCATGTGCAGTATGCCTCTTACTGGCAGAATGCACCGCCATATACGCCGCATGTAGTGGTGGAAGCTGGGATGGTCCACCCAATACCATTGAAAGCAATGATTGTCAACGAAACTTCTGTCTTTGAAAAGGATGAAATTGATACGGTGCAGTGTACAAATCACGCTTGGAGGGAGCTTGGGAAACGAGCCCGGCGTTTGCCATTGTATGCTCCGGCAAAGCCACTACTGCACCATGGGAAGATATCAGTGACAGGAGAAGCAGGGTCACTAAAAATGTTGCAGAATGTGGGTGCGCACAATAAGGGTGCTATATACCCTAATGGTAAATTTATTGGACTTCAAACCTTTTTAAATGATGGGGACGTGTCTGTTATGTCGACCATTACATACAGTAGGCTGCAAGCAGCAAATAAAGCCTTATACCCCTGTTTTCCTGATGAGCCTGCTACTCTGGCGGATTTGCAACTCTTATATACCACACAAACTAGAACTAAAATGATTACTCGATTATATAATGCCTCACAGGCTGACGAAGTGGATGTGAGAGTAGGCCCCGTAGGAAAATGGAACACTATTTTACCACAGACACTATCAGAAGAAAAATGGGAAACATGCTGTAAACTAACTGGTCAGTTCACTGCAAATGGAAATCTTCGTCTGATTCACTATAAATATGTTGCTCAGCTGTATTATACACCTGCACAACTTAATAAATATGGCCTGAGAGACTCGCACTGTTGTAGACGATGTGGTGCAGACAATGGTGATTTTCAACATTTAGCGTGGAGTTGTCTTAAGCTAGCTGAATTTTGGGAGTAAGTAACAGTGGCTTTGACAGAAATGGTGGGCGAACCTATAGTATGTAATATGACTGTCTATCTTCTGGAAAATGTGCTACACCTTAAAGTTAGTATTCGAAAATTAGTTGCCCTGGCATTATTATTGGCTAAACATAGAGTATCAATACATTGGGATGGTAGACCAGCACCACAGTTGGCGCATTGGCTGCAAGATATCACATATTGTTGCGATCAGCTTATTTGTTATGGGGAGGAGCTGCCGAGAGCCTCCAGACCACGTGACATTTGGGGACTGTTTACTGCCTGTGTGATAGCTTGATCACCTGACTGATGGAAATTCATGTATTAATGATGTATTTTGCTGTGTAATTTTATGGTCTGTACTGTTGACATATCATACTTGTTCGTAATGAAACTGTACCATCTTGCTGCTATTTATTCTGTTCTGCAATAACAATGGAGCTGATGTCTTATTGTTGTTCTCATGCGAAAATGTATTAAAAAAAATTCTAAAACCAACCCAAGCCCAGAGCAGTCAGCTCCGTGTTGGAGCGCCTGCCTGGCCAGCAGCAGTCTGCAGTGCCAGCAGCTTCTGACCTCACATGCAGCCCAATGGACTCCTCAGCTCTACTGTGAATGCTTCCTTTCACCTACACGGAAGCAGCAGTTCCTCCCACTGCAGTTGCGGTGGCAGGATCGCCATCTCGAGTTGGAAGAGGATCTGTTTATTCAATATTTTGGTTCCCACCTAACCGGTCTTTTGCCTTGCCACACTGCACTTGGCATTCTTCTTAAAGGACCATGCCTGCCCACATGATTGGAGCAGCAACAAGCTCGTTCCAGGCCCTCTTGCAAAATGTGTGGGTTTTGATCTGCTTCTCTTCTCTGTTTACCCAACTCCTTCATCTAAGATAATGGTATGCATTCGAACACCTCTATGATTCAATTCTAGCAGGTTGTGGGCTGTGTTGGCAGCTAGTCCACTGGTCACAATACCGCATTTGTTTTCAACACAGTTACCAAATATAGCTCAGCCATTTCCTGTAGAGGTTTGCTCTATGTAGAAATTATGCAGGAGGGCCGGGTCGCTGTCAAGTTACACAGTCGACAAGGGGTGACACTCTGTCGCCCTATCGCTTTATCAGAAGTTCAGATCTAAAACTCCAACACTGCCCCCTCAGGACGCAGGCACATTTTCAGAGGACTATTTCCTTTCCTCACTAATTCCCCCTTTCACCTCATCTAAAAAATCAGCGCTGTGTCTGATTTTCCCCTCTATCCCCCTCCCACTTGTTGTAACCCCTTCTCTACACATTTCTTGGTAGGTCAGAGACACTGACGGAACGATTAATAGAATAATTCATGATAGGGTCTCTAGTTTTGTGTCTTTTAATCCTCTTTTTTGTGAGTTGGGAAGTTTTCAGAGGATAACAGAACACTACCTACATTTTTAAGTGTGGGAGGCGCTTCAGGAAATGAAAAATATGAGTTTCTTGAACTCCAAAGCACGGCATTCAAAGGGAAGGACAGAGTAACAATAGACAATTCCAACGTGCATACTCATCTCGTATAAGCCTTGAAAGATAGTATGTTTCCATTAGTTATTCTAGTTATTTGTGTTTTCTTTGCTGAGTTTTGCTATACCTTCAAACTACGTGCCGTCCCAAATGCCAGCGGCCTCATTTATGAGGCCTTGCGTCAGTTTTGCGCTGCTGATGCGTCACTTTTAGTGACGCATCGGCGGCGTAAAACATGCGCCTTGTTGCGCCATATTTAAAAAGTGACGCATCTAGGTAGATGCGTCACTTTTTAAACCCCTGCGCCACATTATACCTGCGTCAGGTATAATGTATGCAGAGGGGGCGTTCCCCCGCAAAAAGCCTCGTAATAGTGACGCAGTGAAATCTATGAGATTTTACTGCGTCACTTTTAGGACACTGTTGCGTCAAAATCTTGCGCCTGACTCACAGCAGGCGTAAGACTGACGTAAGCCCTTTCACATGGGGCTTTCCCCATGTGAAAGGACGCATTGCTGGAGTTGCGTCACTTTTGTGACACACTCCAGCAATGCGTCACTTTTGCGCTTCCAGATACGTCAGAAATACTGACGTATCTGTAACACCTTGCGACATGATGCATCATACATTAAATATGACGCATCATTGGTGTCGCAAGGAGTGCGCAGTGAAAAGTGACGCATCGATGTTTTCACGCAGCGATGCGTCACTTTTCATAAATGAGGCCCCCGGTGCTTCACAGAATTTCTCAAAAGACAGCTACACCTATGTAGATGTATCAAGGTAAGCGTTTTGTGCACAGTAAGGGTGTCAGCATCCAAAATGACAATTGCCTCAGTGGCCTCGATTCACAAAGTTTTTTCTATGAAGAGTTGTTTTATATCAGTTGAAGTTAAGTAGCCCTTCATACAACTGACAAGGTCCCAAAGCACATTTATTCATGGGTCCCATCTATTCAATGGAATTGCTTGGATGGTAGAGTGAGTGTCTGTGAGTAGGCCTATGCGAGTAGAGTTTCAGGACCAGAGTTGTACTTTTATCAGGTTGTCTCACCCTCCTTTAGTGTAGAGAATTAAAACAAGTGAGAGATAGCACCTTATTTAAAGTGTGGCCGGTTGAATATTGCACCGCAAATGTGACTGATATCCAAGCTGACATTTTACAAGTGGCTTAAAACCTGTGACATTTGGAGTACGGTGGGTGGGGTACCAGTCAAGGGCCCTTATTTATGAGGCCTTGCGTCAGTTTTGCGCCGCCGGTGCGTCACTTTTTGTGACGCACCAGCGGCGTACAAAATGCGCCTTGTTGCGCCATATTTAAAAAGTGACGCATCTAGGTAGATGCGTCACTTTTTACACCCCTGTGCCACATTATACCTGCATCAGGTATAATGTATGCAGAGGGGGCGTTCCCCCGCAAAAAGCCTCGTAATAGTGACGCAAAGAAATCTATGAGATTTCACTGCGTCACTTTTTGGATGCTGTTGCGTCAAAATCTTGCGCCTGCCTCACAGCAGGTGTAAGACTGACGCAAGCCCTTTCACATGGGGCTTTCCCCATGTGAAAGGACACATTGCTGGAGTTGCGTCACGTTTGTGACACACTCCAGCAATGCGTCACTTTTGCGCTTACAGATGCTTCAGTAATACTGACGCATCTGTCCTTGCGACATGATGCGTCATACATTAAATATGACGCATCATTGGTGTCGCAAGGAGTGCGCAGTGAAAAGTGACGCATCGCTGTTTTCACGCAGCGATGCGTCACTTTTCATAAATGAGGCCCAAGGTGCTTAGGCTTATATTTGCTAATTTGCGTGTGGAGAGAAATTGAGTAATTGCTGTGAGCCCAATGTTGGAAGTCTTTAGCTGTTGTAACTGTGTGGCAGAGACTGCTCATATTTTGTTGCTCAAAGGGTATAGCTCTGCTAATGCATGAAGTGGAGCAAAGGAGAGTCAGAGATGGTGGCACATGCATTTGTCCCTTTAATCATTTAGCTCATTTGTTCTGGTTTCAGGTGATATTTGTCCTGTGTCATCCAGCCCTTCCGGCAGTGCTTTGTGGTTCTGTCAGCTGTTGTGGCCTAATCCATAGAAGAATCATGTTTCACTGTGAAAAACATCTGCCTTTCTTATAGGGTCTCCATGGAATTTTCCACATTTATGCAGAATCTTACTTTTTCTGCCTGTAGAACACTGTGTACTTTACCCCTGCTAACAAGTTGAAAAGTGTGTGCGCTCGTCCTTTTAGCATGAAAAATTTGATATGCTTATAATCGGCCCAGTTAGCTTATCTATAAGTCTACAGTAACTGTACCCAAAGCCTGTAAGGTAAAGGTCAGACTGGACTGCAGTATCTATTGCGTCTTCTACTATTGTGACAGGGTAAAGCATAGCGTCAGGCCTACCATTGTAGCCTGACTAAAGCCACGTTAAAACTGCAATCCAATCTTTCAAAATCAACCCCTTTGGCAGGTTTAAATCTTTCTTTTAAATATTAATAAGTACACCCTAGGTAGGCTTTACTGCCCGTAGGGAAGGGTGCATGGTATATGAAAGGAGAACATGTACAAATTTAAAGTTACACGTCATTACAATGACTAGGTTCCAAAATATATTTTCACTGTAACAAGGCTTGATCAGAAAACAGTAGGATGCATTATGAAATTTAATGATGCCATTTCTGGCTAGGAAACACCTTGACATTTCAATCTTAGTCCCATTGTAATATTTATTAAAAGCTCAATACGCTGGTAAAGGGAGACTTCTAATAAATATTAAGGAAAATGTACTTTTAGACAGTTACATTTCCCTGCCTAATCCCTCTCAAGACTAATTTGCATTAGCCTCCAACTGCAACCATCTGGGTGCTTACCCATGAATGAAGTGTGAAAAACTGTTCCAAGTACAGTGACAAAGGCTTTGGTGTGGTGGGAGGTTTCTGTTACTTTGACAGGATGGCCATTAGTGCAGTGCCCAGGAACTTAATTGAGTTCACAGGGATCTACTCTATCACAGACAGATATCAGATGGCATGTGCACAGGCCTGTTCTTTGTTCTGCCAGTCACCTAAGCTCCAATCACAGTGGGGAGGGAGCTGCACCCAGAACTAGTTTGAGGTGACCACAGAGAAGTGGTCACCTCATTTCCCTGGCAACACATCTGTGGTAAGCACATTGGATTTGTACAAGGGGAGAAGGGCTTCACCATCGTGGATTTGGGTAGCAGAGGGGCACTTTGGGGTACTATAAGGCACACAGAGAGTACTGCAAAAATCACTTCTGGCAATTTTTAACCACATGGTTTGGGAAAAGACATGAATCAACCACACCCACAAGCTCTTGCAAGGCATACAAGGGGCATCCCCAGTACCTTCCTGAGAGCTCTACTAGATGTGAAGAAGATCAGAAGAGGGCTGAACCTGATATTGGAGACCTGAAAAGAGCCCTGAAGCCCTGGACCTGCACTACCTCTTGTCATCAGGAAAAAGAAGTGGACTCCAAGGAACACAAGACTGACCTCCTGGTTCAGCTACAGGGACACCCCAAGATGCAAGCGGCCTTTCCTCCAACTGCCCAGCTGACAACTCCCAAGTAAATCTGCCCTAGACTCTGGTTCCTGCTGTTGATGTTTGCTAAAGAGAGTCTTGACCCCCAATTGACCCCCAATTGCTATTCACAAGGGGCTGGAACCCTAGTATGTGTTAAAGTGTACTTCTCCTAAAATCCTGAGAAACCTGGGACTTAGAAATGTTTTGGCTCCAAAGACCCCCAAAGGGCTGTACTGGGACAAACCTAACAAGCCAATCTGATGAAACAAATCCAAAGCAGCAGGACCTCATGGAGAAGGTATCCGGCGTCATGGAGCTTTCTTCGGCTACAGCCTGCATTCTTGCCCTGCTGGAGGACTCTAAACTCCAAAAAAGTGGCTAAGTGCAAACATAGAAATCTTCACCAGTGGAAGGTGCCAAAAGTATCCAGCCAGAGAGGAACCTTCCTTCAGCATGACATTTTAACTTCTCCCACTTAGAGTTTTCCTGCCAAAAGTCGGCAGCTTCATCAAGACATGCTCCATTGTGGGTTCCCACAGCCCGAGCCACAACCCCACAAGATGCAGGAGCCGGCTTGCTTCTGCCCAGAGGGAGCAGCTGCATTTATGCAAAACACAAGATTAACTACCTGCACCGCTGTGGGCGGGGAAACTACTGTGTTCTGGTGTGGGCTCCCCAGGACACAGTATGTATGCTGGCCCTGTGGTTGGGGTCCTCGGGCCATTAAAGGCTGCACAGCCCCCTCCCTTCTGTTTTGCGGCCCATGGGGATAGGTCCCCAGGGTCTTTAAAAGCTTGGGGTGGTGGCCGCATGGTCCTTTCTCCTTTTTTAAACATATGGGCCCCGGGGGCCGAATACAGCTTAGGGAGGGGGCTGCACCTAATTAGTTAAATTGGACCCTGGGGCAGATAGTGATTTGTTATTAGGAACAAAAAAATGCATTTCCAATGGAATCACGATCCAAACAATAACCACAAAGTGGCGACTGCCACTGGGTAATATGTATATATATATATATATATATATATATATATATATATATATATATATATATATATATATATATATATATATATATATATATATATATATATATATATATATATATATATATATATATATATATATATCAAATGCCCAGACAGCTTGCTTCACATGCCTGTGGCCAGGACCATAAAGGAGGAACCTGCTGCTATTTAAAGTGGGGTACTGTTAACAGCCCAGTCCGACTGGAACGCAGCAGTCTCCCTGTTCTGTAGGTCTTAATCCTTTCATTCAGATACAAAGGATCCTTATTGTGGAGAGCATGGTATGTCAGAGTTAACACTTTATTATAAAAATAGTTTATACCTAGGCAACTAAACGGTCCTGCTACAGATTTTCAATTTCACAACATTTTTTATGAGAATGTAAGATTCTCATAAAAAATGTTGTGAAATTGAAAAACTGTAGCTAGAGTTGAGTATATCTTATCAGGACCTTGAACCACATGTACTAGAACTCTACTGAAACTAATTGAAAATCTGTAGCTATATTTGAATATATCTTATCAGGACCTTGAATCAGATGTGCTAGAACTATATAGGGACTAACAAAAAACTTTGATGTCTTTAGACACATCTAATTGGTAGGAATGTAATAATAGAACCATTGTATATTTACAAATTGAATAATATCTGTATTATAAATTCTAGCAGCCTCATGATGAGTACAAATGGAGCTTGTAGTCTGTAACTGTAGTGCACATAAATTGTAATAATGCGATCTATACACAGATGTAAATATGTTTTATTCTTTTTTAGAAACACCAAGTGGTTCTCCAGAAGAAGGCGTGAATACTCCGAAACGCGCGTAGAGACAAATTAATAACTCCACTTGTTTGGTCTTTTTTACTCAATTTTTAAAAAATATTATGTGTATAAATTGAAGTTGTTGTGATTTATAATATTGTTATTTGTAATAATGCTATGTGTAATAATCAGGAGAAAATAATTATATGTTTTTTAATTATGTCAAGGACTTAATTAAATATTGTTTATATACTTTTTAATAAATCAACCATGAATAATGCACTTACTTATTGTCAATAATTCTATGTGCACTACTACAGGTGATTTACTATTTGGCTATAACAAATCAATGTTCTCCAGTACCTGTTATCCTCTCAGGACCGTTTAGTTGCCTAGGTATAAACTATTTTTATAATATGTGTGCCCTGACCTAGGAACTATCTAGTAGTATCAGGGGGTCCCTTTTGCTATATATTAGAGTTAACACTTTAAACATTATTTGCTTATGCACTGGAAGCCAATGAAGATTCTCGTGTCAGGGTAACACAGATGAGTGTTTAGGTACCTTGTACAATAGGTGGAAGACCATATTTGCACCACCTGTAACCGCTGGATTAAATAATCTGGGATACTCACGTACAAAACACTGAAATGGTCAAGCAACAATAGTATCAAAGCCCTAACCTCTGTGACCTGCACTTCCTGCGGGATCAAGTGAAGAAGTTTCCTGAGTAGGCAAAGAATCCAGAGACAAGTTTGTACAACAGATGTAACCTGGGCATCAAAAGATAGATGCGAACAACACTCCAAGGTTTTGTGTCACCTCCATTGGAGGCTGCGGAGGAGGAACATTATTTGGCCAGGCTCTTGTCCATTACGCTAGGGGATTTGGACCAAACAGCAGGACCTCCGGCTTGTGTGGGTTGCCCTGAAGTTTGTTCTTCTTGAGGCAATCAAGTAGCACCTTTAAACAAAGAGCAAAAGTCTCTTTGGCACTAGCTGCATCCCCTTTGTAGATTAGAAAGAGCTGTGTATTGTTCGAGCAGATCCCTGAGGCACCCTCCTTCTCAACTGTTTGGCTTTGGAAAATAATTGTTTATATATATATATATACATGACACTCCTAGATTGATCACCACCTATAATAGAGAAGAACGGCAGATTAGAGCTATATTGAACAAACACTGGCTAGTAGTGCTAACGGATAACATTCTTCGAGATAGAATTGCAGTTAAACCTGTGGTTACATTTAGAAGAAGTAGCACCATGGGCACAGTATTGGACCGAGTATCACCTGAGGTTAAAAAAGTAACTACTTGGTTGGCACCTAAGAAGGGCTTCACTAAATGCACGTCATGTCGTGCTTGAAAGTTTGGTTGCAACATGTCAACTTATTCCACACCTTTCAGTTCTACTCCTACTTTGATATCGGGAAACTACAACTGCAAAACCGAATATGCTGTATATGTCCTGACGTGCACCTGTGGGCTTAGCTACGTGGGTAGCATGAAGCTACAGGTGCACGTCAGGATTTTGCAGCATATAAGGGCCATTCTCCACAGTGACGCAACATATCCTGTTGCGAGACACTTTAAGAGGGTACATGCAAATAACATCAATTGCTTGTCTTATTTTGTAATAGACGCTGTGGCTAACAAAAGAAGAGGGGGCAATAGGGAGCGCCAACTCCGACAGCTTGAAACCAAATATATCATCGAGCTAGATTGTAAATGGCCTAATGGTTTGAATACCACTGAGGATATGCGCAGCTTCCTGTAATAATACAACTTAGCTGCAATATTGTGGTTTCCTTTTATGAGTGGAGTTGTATGTAAATAGTCCTATGAAGTACGTCCTTTTGTAAATATATTAATTGTTGATTTTACAAATCATTTCTATCATACTTAATCTTTCTCTCGTATTGGTTTATCGAATTGTGTCTATTTTATACATAATCAAATGTTTTTTTAGGATAAGATGGCTGCTGTCAATCTTGTATGAATTTTAGAAATTAGATTCATCTATTTCTTGTGAACAGATGGTTTGACCTTAAATTAGCATTTGATTTGTTGAGAAATCTATACTATCTACACTAGCACTTTATATCTTTATATGCACTTTTACGGTGCACAGACATAATATCGAGTCCAAAATATCGTTTGGACATAATATCGAGTAAATAATATAGACTGGACAAAATATCGACTGGACAGAATATAGACTACAAAAATATTGTTTTTAAGGTAAGTGAAGTAATATCGACTGTATAAAATATAGATACCAAAAATATCGATTTTTTAATAATATATAACATTTTATAGTGTATTTTTATGTAATAATATTAGTGAAAAGTGTGTATTTATGTTATAAATATTTTTATTAAATGATTTTTGTTTTTATAATTATTGCGTAATGTAATTCTGTAGCGGGATGTGGGTTTATAGGGGAATAGGGTGGGAAGTAATTTAATTATACTTAATTAAATATGTAAATTTATTAATTGATATTAATTTGTAATTAATTGTTAATTAATTTATATGTGTCAATTAATTTAATAGTAATTGCAAAATAATTATTAATAATTGATTAATTGGTAATTATGTAAATTTTACTAATTTAATGCAGTAGCGGGTTGTAGGATTATAGGGGAATAGGGTGGGAAGTAATTTAATTAAAAATATTTAAATATGTAAATATATTTATTGATAGTAATTAGTAATTAATTGTTAATTAATGTATATGTCTTAATTAATTTAATAATAATTGTTAATTATTTTATATTAATTGATTAATTGGTTATTATGTGAATTTTACTAATTTAATTTCTGTAGCGGGTTGTGAGTTTATAGGGGCATAGGGTGAAAAGTAATATATTAATAATTAATTAAATAATAAAAAAAATACACGTTATTTATTTGGAAATAATAGTGAAATAATTTTTAATTATTAAAAAATTAATTGTTTATGTTTAATTAATTTGTATTAATAGGTGAATAATTTAAAGAATTATTGTTAAATATTAAATGTCAATTATTATTTATTCTATTACATAACATTTTTATTTAATTTTTAATAATTATTATTAGATATTTCTTGTTAGATTTTTGATTTATATATGAAAGATTTACTTTCCCTAATGTTGTATTCTCTGGAGTGCGAATTGTAATTTTTACACCTACGCTTTCCAACGCTTTCCTTACTGTTGCACCCACTGGAGTTGGAATAGTAATTTTAACCCCTATGCTATCCAACGCTTTCCCTACTGTTCCACCCACTGGAGTGGGAATAGTAATTTTAACCCCTACGCTATCCAACGCTTTCCCTAATGTTGCACCCACTGGAGTGGGAATAGTAATTTTAACCCCTACGCTATCCAACACTTTCCCTACTGTTGCACTCTTTGGAGTGGGAATAGTAATTGTAACCCCTACGCTATCCAACGCTTTCCCTACTGTTGCACTCTTTGGAGTGGGAATAGTAATTTTAACCCCTACGCTATCCAACGCTTTCCCTACTGTTGCACCCACTGGAGTGGGAATAGTAATTTTAACCCCAACGCTATCCAACGCTTTCCCTACTTTTGCACCCACTGGAGTGGGAATAGTAATTTTAACCCCTACGCTATCCAACGCTTTCCCTACTTTTGCACCCACTGGAGGGGGAATAGTAATTTTAACCCCTACGCTATCCAACGCTTTCCCTACTTTTGCACTCTTTGGAGTGGGAATAGTTATTTTAACTTCTACGCTATCCAACGCTTTCCCTAATGTTGCACCCACTGGAGTGGGAATAGTAATTTTAACCCCTACGCTGTCCAACGCTTTCCCTACTGTTGCACCCACTGGAGTGGGAATAGTAATTTTAACTCCTACGCTATCCAACGCTTTCCCTACTGTAGCACCCACTGGAGTGGGAATAGTAATTTTAACCCCTACGCTATCCAACGCTTTCCCTACTGTTGCACCCACAGGAGTGGGAATAGTAATTTTTACCCCTACGCTATCCAGCGCTTTCCCTACTGTTGCACCCACTGGAGTGGGAATAGTAAATTTTACCCCTACGCTATCCAACGCTTTAGCTATAGTAGAATTCACTACAGTTGTTACAATAATTGTTAACTATTTTGCTATGCTACGGTAAAATTATTATATATGTTTATTTAATATAAAAAAATTATATAAATATATATGTATTAATTTTTTAGATTTATTTTTAATTTAAAATAAATATTTATTAATATAACATTATTTTAATAATTTAAAGTAAGGGTAGACTAAATATATGTATTACTACATTAGTATTAACTTAATTTAAAGACATTTAAAAAAAACAATATTTTTTACAGTCTATATTTTAGTAACTCGATATTTTAGAGTCGATATTTTTGTACTTACCTGTTTAAAGATAGCCAGTCGATATTTTGTCCATCGATATTTTGTCAACGATATTTTGTCAACTCGATATTTGTGAGGTCGATATTATTTCAGTGATCCGCACTTTTACACAAAGCTTCTCCCACTGATGTTTACATGGAACAACAAGAATTACAAAGAAAATTGGTCTAGAATAGAGACAAAAATAGGTACATGTTGTCATTTACACTGGACTCATAGGTCTTATTGGTTGAAATGACAATAATCAGATTTACCCGGTAATATTACAGCATTGTTGCAGTCACAATGTAGGCAGTCTTGGATTTATCCAATGAGAACTTTTTAAATAATTGGTATTTATTATTTTATGAATACTTTGACACTTAGCACTTTACATGTTTTTAGATGTCTTTTTAAAACATGTGTATATAAATTCAATGTGTCATATTGTATTAATCTGTCTCAGTAGACTAGAATTACAAAAACGATTTGTGCAGCAACTATAGTCTGTTGTTAATGCCTATGATCATGTGACCTGTGATGTCAGAAATTGGGAGTGGTATCACTCACTTTAAATAGTAGATGGTGTTTTTTCACTTTTGACACGTGATCAAGGGCTTACGGGCTTGAAACGCGTTGTGTTAGGGTCACTTGCAAAATAAACATCTTTGCCCACTTGAAAACTCGGAGGTCTGTGTCTCTTTCCTCTCATGTCTGCTGTGGCGGAAATCAGGAAGTGGTTCGAGTTTCCAGGGGATATATATATATATATATATATATATATATATATATATATATATATATATATATATATATATATATATATATATATATATATATATATATATATATATATATATATATATATTCCTCCAATCCTGATTTCATGAAACCAGGTCTGACACATGCTCGGGTTGCCACAACAGAAATTTAATGCCTCCGGTGCACAATTGCCATTCAACTCGATGTCCACAATTACAGCGTCTGGCAGACGCGTTTCGGCGTGTGCCTCATCAGTGCCAGGTCAGTGCTGCAAGTGTCAAGTTGCTTTCTTCGCTGTGCTGCTGTTTAAAACATCCGAGTGACCTCATTGGCTGGGAGTCGTTGTCATAGAAAGCAGACAGGGAAAGTTCCTCCGATGGTACATGTCGCTATACTCGCCGACCACGAGGCCTCGGGTACTGTGCACTGTGTCCCGCACTAAGAACCAAAACGAACAAAATCGGTGGGGTGAAGTCTTGATTAAAAAGGCTTAAAGAAATATCCTGATTGTGCCGCCTCTTTTGTTTGCTGAAATTTTCCTGGGTCAGGATCCGACCCCTGGGTGGAGCACACACTGCTGAGCGCTCTCGTGTGGCCTTAGGATCACTTTGTGTAAAGATATATATATATATATATATATATATATATATATATATATATATATATATATATATATATATATATATATATATATATATATATATATATATATATATATATATATATATATATATATATATATATATATATATATATTCCTCCAATCCTGATTTCATGAAACCAGGTCTGACACATGCTCGGGTTGCCACAACAGAAATTTAATGCCTCCGGTGCACATTTGCCATTCAACTCGATGTCCACAATTTCAGCGTCTGGCAGACGCGTTTCGGCGTGTGCCTCATCAGTGCCAGGTCAGTGCTGCAAGTGTCAAGTTGCTTTCTTCGCGGGGCTGCTGTTTAAAACATCCGAGTGACCTCATTGGCTGGGAGTCGTTGTCATAGAAAGCAGACAGGGAAAGTTCCTCCGATGGTACATGTCGCTATACTCGCCGACCACGAGGCCTCGGGTACTGTGCACTGTGTCCCGCACTAAGAACCAAAACAAACAAAACAACAAAGTCAGATGTCGGTACAGTGACCCATCCTCGCATATGTTAATGCCTCTGTTATTTTGTTGGCTCTTTTTGGTTGCGGGAATTACCAGGGTGAATTATTTCTCTGCCAGGCATTCCTTTAAGCAGACAGGCTGCCTGCTCCCTCTCCCCAATATCTTCAAGACACTCCAGGTTGGGGGGGCACCGCAATGTGCCTTCCAAGCACTTCAAGCCAAAGTTTGTTGGTTTATTTTTGCGGTGCTCCTGAACGAGGGGCGTGTCAGTATCAGCGGAGCCGACCTCCGCATCCACATACTCCTCCAATCCTGATTTCATGAAACCAGGTCTGAAGGATGTATGACGTGACAACGCATACTGTTACCACGCATACCTTTACAACGCGGTATTTACAACGAATACCGTTACAACGCATAGCGCTTAGAGGTGCTGGATAGTGGTAAGTATAATTTTCTATTCCAACTCCAGTCCCCGTGGACACTAGGGAAGGTGTTGGATAGAAAATTATACTTATTCCCTATCCTAGAGCGCCCCCCAGCGCAATGCGTTGTAATGGTATGCGTGGTAATGCCTGCGTTCTAATGGTAGTGCGTTGTAAAAATTCCGTTGTAAACGTTGCATACCGGTCTGGCAGATGCTCAGGTTGCCACAACAGAAATTTAATGCCTCCGGTGCACAATTGCCATTCAACGCGATGTCCACAATTACAGCGTCTGGCAGACGCGTTTCGGCGTGTGCCTCATCAGTGCCAGGTCAGTGCTGCAAGTGTCAAGCTGCTTTCTTCGCGGGGCTGCTGTTTAAAACATCCGAGTGACCTCATTGGCTGGGAGTCGTTGTCATAGAAAGCAGACAGGGAAAGTTCCTCCGATGGTACATGTCGCTATACTCGCCGACCACGAGGCCTCGGGTACTGTGCACTGTGTCCCGCACTAAGAACCAAAACAAACAAAACAGCACAGTCAGATGTCGGTACAGTGACCCATCCTCGCATATGGTAATGCCTCTGTTATTTTGTTGGCTCTTTTTGGTTGCGGGAAACACCAGGGTGAATTATTTCTCTGCCGGGCATTACTTTAAGCAGACAGGCTGCCTACTCCCTCTCCCCAATACCTTCAAAACACTCCAGGTTGGGGGGGCGCCGCAATGTGCCTTCCAAGCACTTCAAGCCAAAGTTTGTCGGTTTATTTTTGCGGTGCTCCTGAATGAGGGGCGTGTCAGTATCAGCGGAGCCGACCTCCGCATCCACATACTCCTCCAATCCTGATTTCATGAAACCAGGTCTGACACATGCTCGGGTTGCCACAACAGAAATGTAATGCCTCCGGTGCACAATTGCCATTCAATGCGATGTCCACAATTACAGCATCTGGCAGACGAGTTTCGGCGTGTGCCTCATCAGTGCCAGGTCATTGCTGCAAGTGTCAAGTTGCTTTCTTCGCGGGGCTGCTCTGTAAAACATCCGAGTGACCTCATTGGCTGGGAGTCGTTGTCATAGAAAGTAGACAGGGAAAGTTCCTCCGATGGTACATGTCGCTATACTCGCCGACCACGAGGCCTCGGGTACTGTGCATTGTGTCCTGCACTAAGAACCAAAACAAACAAAACTGCACAGTCAGATGTCGGTACAGTGACCCATCCTCTCATATGGTAATGCCTCTGTTATTTTGTTGGCTCTTTTTTGTAGTGGGAAACACCAGGGTGAATATTTCTCTGCCGGGCATTCCTTTAAGCAGACAGGCTGCCTGCTCCCTCTCCCCAATACCTTTAAGACACTCCAGGTTGGGGGGGCGCCGCAATGTGCCTTCCAAGCACTTCAAGCCAAAGTTTGTTGGTTTGTTTTTGCGGTGCTCCTGAACGAGGGGCATGTCAGTATCAGCGGAGCCGACTTCCACATCCACATACTCCTCCAATCCTGATTTCATGAAACCAGGTCTGACACATGCTCAGGTTGCCACAACAGAAATTTAATGCCTCCGGTGCACAATTGCCATTCAACGCCATGTCCACAATTACAGCGTCTGGCAGACGCGTTTCGGCGTGTGCCTCATCAGTGCCAGGTCAGTGCTGCAAGTGTCAAGTTGCTTTCTTCGCGGGGCTGCTGTTTAAAACATCCGAGTGACCTCATTGGCTGGGAGTCGTTGTCATAGAAAGCAGACAGGGAAAGTTCCTCCGATGGTACATGTCGCTATACTCGCCGACCACGAGGCCTCGGGTACTGTGCACTGTGTCCCGCACTTAGAACCAAAACAAACAAAACAACACAGTCAGATGTCGGAACAGTGACCCATCCTCGCATATGTTAATGCCTCTGTTATTTTGTTGGCTCTTTTTGGTTGCGGGAAACACCAGGGTGAATTATTTCTCTGCCGGGCATTCCTTTACGCAGACAGGCTGCCTGCTCCCTCTCCCCAATACCTTCAAGACACTCCAGGTTGGGGGGGCACCGCAATGTGCCTTCCAAGCACTTCAAGCCAAAGTTGGTTGGTTTATTTTTGCAGTGCTCCTGAACGAGGGGCGTGTCAGTATCAGCGGAGCCGACCTCCGCATCCACATACTCCTCCAATCCTGATTTCATGAAACCAGGTCTGACGGATGTATGACGTGACAACGCATACTGTTACCACGCATACCTTTACAACGCGGTATTTACAACGAATACCGTTACAACGCATAGCGTTTAGAGGTGCTGGGTAGTGGTAAGTATAAATTTCTATTCCAACTCCAGTCCCCGTGGACACTAGGGAAGGTGTTGGATAGAAAATTATACTTATTCCCTATCCTAGAGCGCCCCCCAGCGCAATGCGTTGTAATGGTATGCGTGGTAATGCCTGCGTTCTAATAGTAGTGCGTTGTAAAAATTCCGTTGTAAATGTTGCATACCGGTCTGACACATGCTCAGGTTGCCACAACAGAAATTTAATGCCTCCGGTGCACAATTGCCATTTAACGGGATGTCCAAAATTACAGCGTCTGGCAGACGCGTTTCGGCGTGTGCCTCATCAGTGCCAGGTCAGTGCTGCAAGTGTCAAGTTGCTTTCTTTGCGGGGCTGCTGTTTAAAACATCCGAGTGACCTTATTGGCTGCGAGTCGTTGTCATAGAAAGCAGACAGGGAAAGTTCCCCAGATGGTACATGTCGCTATACTCGCCGACCACGAGGCCTCGGGTACTGTGCACTGTGTCCCGCACTAAGAACCAAAACAAACAAAACAGCACAGTCAGATGTCGGTACAGTGACCCATCCTCGCATATGGTAATGCCTCTGTTTTTTTGTTGGCTCTTTTTGGTTGCGGGAAACACCAGGGTGAATTATTTCTCTGCCGGGCATTCCTTTAAGCAGACAGGCTGCCTACTCCCTCTCCCCAATACCTTCAAGACACTCCAGGTTGGGGGAGTGCCGCAATGTGCCTTCCAAGCACTTCAAGCCAAAGTTTGTCGGTTTATTTTTGCGGTGCTCCTGAACGAGGGGCGTGTCAGTATCAGCGGAGCCGACCTCCGCATCCACATACTCCTCCAATCCTGATTTCATGAAACCAGGTCTGACACATGCTCGGGTTGCCACAACAGAAATTTAAGGCCTCCGGTGCACAATTGCCATTCAATGCGATGTCCACAATTACAGCATCTGGCAGACGAGTTTCGGCGTGTGCCTCATCAGTGCCAGGTCATTGCTGCAAGTGTCAAGTTGCTTTCTTCGCCGGCTGCTGTTTAAAACATCAGAGTGACCTCATTGGCTGGGAGTCGTTGTCATAGAAAGTAGACAGGGAAAGTTCCTCCGATGGTACATGTCGCTATACTCGCCGACCACGAGGCCTCGGGTACTGTGCACTGTGTCCTGCACTAAGAACCAAAACAAACAAAACTGCACAGTCAGATGTCGGTACAGTGACCCATCCTCGCATATGGTAATGCCTCTGTTATTTTGTTGGCTCTTTTTGATTGTGGGAAACACGAGGGTGAATTATTTCTCTGCCGGGCATTCCTTTAAGCAGACAGGCTGCCTGCTCCCTCTCCCCAATACCTTCAAGACACTCCAGGTTGGGGGGGCACCGCAATGTGCCTTCCAAGCACTTCAAGCCAAAGTTTGTGGGTTTATTTTTGCGGTGCTCCTGAACGAGGGGCGTGTCAGTATCAGCGGAGCCGACTTCCGCATCCACATACTCCTCCAATCCTGATTTCATGAAACCAGGTCTGACACATGCTCGGGTTGCCACAACAGAAATTTAATGCCTCCGGTGCACAATTGCCATTCAACGCGATGTCCACAATTACAGCATCTGGCAGACGCGTTTCGGCGTGTGCCTCATCAGTGCCAGGTCAGTGCTGCAAGTGTCAAGTTGCTTTCTTCGCGGGGCTGCTGTTTAAAACATCCGAGTGACCTCATTGGCTGGGAGTCGTTGTCATAGGAAGCAGACAGGGAAAGTTCCTCCGATGGTATATGTCGCTATACTCCCCGACCACGAGGCCTCGGGTACTGTTCACTGTGTCCCGCACTAAGAACCAAAACAAACAAAAAAGCACAGTCAGATGTCGGTACAGTGACCCATCCTCGCATATGGTAATGCCTCTGTTATTTTGTTGGCTCTTTTTGGTTGCGGGAAACACCAGGGTGAATTATTTCTCTGCTGGGCATTCCTTTAAGCAGACAGGCTGCCTGCTCCCTCTCCCCAATACCTTCAAGACACTCCAGGTTGGGGGGGCGCCTCAATGTGCCTTCCAAGCACTTCAAGCCAAAGTTTGTCGGTTTATTTTTGCGGTGCTCCTGAACGAGGGGCGTGTCAGTATCAGCGGAGCTGACTTCCGCATCCACATACTCCTCCAATCCTGATTTC
Source organism: Lissotriton vulgaris (assembly GCF_964263255.1). Taxonomy (NCBI): domain Eukaryota; kingdom Metazoa; phylum Chordata; class Amphibia; order Caudata; family Salamandridae; genus Lissotriton; species Lissotriton vulgaris. The sequence goes on from NC_141695.1 coordinate 916,027,653, forward strand.
ATGAAACCAGGTCTGACACATGCTCGGGTTGCCACAACAGAAATTTAATGCCTCCGGTGCACAATTGCCATTCAACGTGATGTCCACAATTACAGCATCTGACAGACGCGTTTCAGCGTGTGCCTCATCAGTGCCAGGTCAGTGCTGCAAGTGTCAAGTTGCTTTCTTCGCGGGGCTGCTGTTTAAAACATCTGAGTGACCTCATTGGCTGGGAGTCGTTGTCATAGAAAGCAGACAGGGAAAGTTCCTCCGATGGTACATGTCGCTATACTCGCCGACCACGAGGCCTCGGGTACTGTGCACTGTGTCCCGCACTAAGAACCAAAACAAACAAAACAGCACAGTCAGATGTCGGTACAGTGACCCATCCTCGCATATGGTAATGCCTCTGTTTTTTTGTTGGCTCTTTTTGGTTGCGGGAAACACCAGGGTGAATTATTTCTCTGCCGGGCATTCCTTTAAGCAGACAGGCTGCCTACTCCCTCTCCCCAATACCTTCAAGACACTCCAGGTTGGGGGAGCGCCGCAATGTGCCTTCCAAGCACTTCAAGCCAAAGTTTGTCGGTTTATTTTTGCGGTGCTCCTGAACGAGGGGCGTGTCAGTATCAGCGGAGCCGACCTCCGCATCCACATACTCCTCCAATCCTGATTTCATGAAACCAGGTCTGACACATGCTCGGGTTGCCACAACAGAAATTTAAGGCCACCGGTGCACAATTGCCATTCAATGCGATGTCCACAATTACAGCATCTGGCAGACGAGTTTCGGCGTGTGCCTCATCAGTGCCAGGTCATTGCTGCAAGTGTCAAGTTGCTTTCTTCGCCGGCTGCTGTTTAAAACATCAGAGTGACCTCATTGGCTGGGAGTCGTTGTCATAGAAAGTAGACAGGGAAAGTTCCTCCGATGGTACATGTCGCTATACTCGCCGACCACGAGGCCTCGGGTACTGTGCACTGTGTCCTGCACTAAGAACCAAAACAAACAAAACTGCACAGTCAGATGTCGGTACAGTGACCCATCCTCGCATATGGTAATGCCTCTGTTATTTTGTTGGCTCTTTTTGATTGTGGGAAACACCAGGGTGAATAATTTCTCTGCCGGGCATTCCTTTAAGCAGACAGGCTGCCTGCTCCCTCTCCCCAATACCTTCAAGACACTCCAGGTTGGGGGAGCGCCGCAATGTGCCTTCCAAGCACTTCAAGCCAAAGTTTGTCGGTTTATTTTTGCGGTGCTCCTGAACGAGGGGCGTGTCAGTATCAGCGGAGCCGACTTCCGCATCCACATACTCCTCCAATCCTGATTTCATGAAACCAGGTCTGACACATGCTCGGGTTGCCACAACAGAAATTTAATGCCTCCGGTGCACAATTGCCATTCAACGCGATGTCCACAATTACAGCATCTGGCAGACGCGTTTCGGCGTGTGCCTCATCAGTGCCAGGTCAGTGCTGCAAGTGTCAAGTTGCTTTCTTCGCGGGGCTGCTGTTTAAAACATCCGAGTGACCTCATTGGCTGGGAGTCGTTGTCATAGGAAGCAGACAGGGAAAGTTCCTACGATGGTATATGTCGCTATACTCCCCGACCACGAGGCCTCGGGTACTGTTCACTGTGTCCCGCACTAAGAACCAAAACAAACAAAACAGCACAGTCAGATGTCGGTACAGTGACCCATCCTCGCATATGGTAATGCCTCTGTTATTTTGTTGGCTCTTTTTGGTTGCGGGAAACACCAGGGTGAATTATTTCTCTGCTGGGCATTCCTTTAAGCAGACAGGCTGCCTGCTCCCTCTCCCCAATACCTTCAAGACACTCCAGGTTGGGGGGGCGCCTCAATGTGCCTTCCAAGCACTTCAAGCCAAAGTTTGTCGGTTTATTTTTGCGGTGCTCCTGAACGAGGGGCGTGTCAGTATCAGCGGAGCTGACTTCCGCATCCACATACTCCTCCAATCCTGATTTCATGAAACCAGGTCTGACACATGCTCGGGTTGCCACAACAGAAATTTAATGCCTCCGGTGCACAATTGCCATTCAACGCGATGTCCACAATTACAGCATCTGACAGACGCGTTTCGGCGTGTGCCTCATCAGTGCCAGGTCAGTGCTGCAAGTGTCAAGTTGCTTTCTTCGCGGGGCTGCTGTTTAAAACATCCGAGTGACCTCATTGGCTGGGAGTCGTTGTCATAGAAAGCAGACAGGGAAAGTTTATCCGATGGTACATGTCGCTTTACTCGCCGACCACGAGGCCTCGGGTACTTTGCACTGTGTCCCGCACTAAGAACCAAAACAAACAAAACAGCACAGTCAGATGTCGGTACAGTGACCCATCCTCGCATATGGTAATGCCTCTGTTATTTTGTTGGCTCTTTTTGGTTGCGGGAAACACCAGGGTGAATTATTTCTCTGCCGGGCATTCCTTTAAGCAGACAGGCTGCCTGCTCCCTCTCCCCAATACCTTCAAGACCCTCCAGGTTGGGGGGGCACCGCAATGTGCCTTCCAAGCACTTCAAGCCAAAGTTTGTCGGTTTATTTTTGCAGTGCTCCTGAACGAGGGGCGTGTCAGTATCAGCGGAGCCGACCTCTGCATCCACATACTCCTCCAATCCTGATTTCATGAAACCAGGTCTGACACATGCTCGGGTTGCCACAACAGAAATTTAATGCCTCCGGTGCACAATTGCCATTCAATGTGATGTCCACAATTACAGCGTCTGGCAGACGCGTTTCGGCGTGTGCCTCATCAGTGCCAGGTCAGTGCTGCAAGTGTCAAGTTGCTTTCTTCGCGGGGCTGCTGTTTAAAACATCCGAATGACCTCATTGGCTGGGAGTCGTTGTCATAGAAAGCAGACAGGGAAAGTTCCTCCGATGGTACATGTCACTATACTCACCGACCACGAGGCCATGGGTACTGTGCACTGTGTCCCGCACTAAGAACCAAAACAAACAAAACAGCACAGTCAGATGTCCGTACAGTGACCCATCCTCGCATATGGTAATGCCTCTGTTATTTTTTTGGCTCTTTTTGGTTGCGGGAAACACCAGGGTGAATTATTTCTCTGCCGGGCATTCCTTTAAGCAGACAGCCTGCCTGCTCCCTCTCCCTAATACCTTCAAGACACTCCAGGTTGGGGGGGCGCCGCAATGTGCCTTCCAAGCACTTCAAGCCAAAGTTTGTCGGTTTATTTTTGCGGTGCTCCTGAACGAGGGGCGTGTCAGTATCAGCGGAGCCAACTTCCGCATCCACATACTCCTCCAATCCTGATTTCATGAAACCAGGTCTGACACATGCTCAGGTTGCCACAACAGAAATTTAATGCCTCCGGTGCACAATTGCCATTCAACGCGATGTCCACAATTACAGCGTCTGGCAGACACGTTTCGGCGTGTGCCTCATCAGTGCCAGGTCAGTGCTGCAAGTGTCAAGTTGCTTTCTTCGCGGATCTGCTGTTTAAAACATCCGAGTGACCTCATTGGCTGGGAGTCGTTGTCATAGAAAGCAGACAGGGAAAGTTTATCCGATGGTACATGTCGCTATACTCGCTGACCACAAGGCCTCAGGTACTTTGCACTGTGTCCCGCACTAAGAACCAAAACAAACAAAACAGCACAGTCAGATGTCGGTACAGTGACCCATCCTCGCATATGGTAATGCCTCTGTTATTTTGTTGGCTCTTTTTGGTTGCGGGAAACACCAGGGTGAATTATTTCTCTGCCGGGCATTCCTTTATGCAGCATATAAGGGCCATTCTCCACAGTGGCGCAACATATCCTGTTGCGAAACACTTTAAGAGGGTACATGCAAATAACATCAATTGCTTGTCTTATTTTGTAATAGACGCTGTGGCTAAGAAAAGAAGAGGGGGCAATAGGGAGCGCCAACTCCGACAGCTTGAAACCAAATATATCATCGAGCTAGATTGTAAATGGCCTAATGGTTTGAATACCACTGAGGATATGCGCAGCTTCCTGTAATAGTACAACTTAGCTGCAATATTGTGGTTTCCTTTTATGAGTGGAGTTGTATGTAAATAGTCCTATGAAGTACGTCCTTTTGTAAATATATTAATTGTTGATTTTACAAATCATTTCTATCATACTTAATCTTTCTCTCGTATTGGTTTATCGAATTGTGTCTATTTTATACATAATCAAATATTTTTTTAGGATAAGATGGCTGCTGTCAATCTTGTATGAATTTTAGAAATTAGATTCATCTATTTCTTGTGAACAGATGGTTTGACCTTAAATTAGCATTTGATTTGTTGAGAAATCTATACTATCTACACTAGCACTTTATATCTTTATATGCACTTTTGCACAAAGCTTCTCCCACTGGTGTTTACATGGAACAACAAGAATTACAAAGAAAATTGATCTAGAATAGAGACAAAAATAGGTACATGTTGTCATGTACACTGGACTCATAGGTCTTATTGGTTGAAATGACAATAAACGGATTTACCCGGTAATATTACAGCATTGTTGCAGTCACAATGTAGGCAGTCTTGGATTTATCCAATGAGAACTTTTAAAATAATTGGTATTTATTATTTTATGAATACTTTGACACTTAGCACTTTACATGTTTTTAGATGTCTTTTTAAAACATGTGTATATAAATTGAAAGTGTCATATTGTATTAATCTGCCTCAGTAGTCTAGAAGTACAAAAACGATTTGTGCAGCAACTATAGTCTGTTGTTAATGCCTATGATCATGTGACCTGTGATGTCAGAAATTGGGAGTGGTATCACTCACTTTAAATAGTAGATGGCGTTTTTTCACTTTTGACACGTGATCAAGGGCTTACGGGCTTGAAACGCGTTGTGTTAGGGTCACTTGCAAAATAAACATCTTTGCCCACTTGAAAACCTCGGAGGTCTGTGTCTCTTTCCTCACCTGTCTGCTGTGGCGGAAATCAGGAAGTGGTTCGAGGTTCCAGGGGATATATATATATATCTATATATATATATATATATATATATATATATATATATATATATATATATATATATATATATATATATATATATATATATATATAGATATATATATATATCTATATCTATATATATATATATATATATATATATAAATATATATATATATATATATATATATATATATATATATATATATATATATATATATATACATGTGAACAAGGCAGATGTGCCAAAACGCGTCATGCGACAAATGAAATAAAACCCTAAGCTGAATGGCAGAAGCTTACTCCTGTGTGTCTGTGTCCGATTTCTCAGTCAAAAGTTGGGAGTGGTTGGAATATAAACATATATATATATATATATATATATATATATATATATATATATATATATATATATATATATATATATATATATATAATCCAGGGTTGCCTCAAAGCAATGAATTGCGCACTCAGGAATCCGTTTCAAAGGTGATTTTATTATTCACAGTTCACACGCTACGCGTTTTGACACAACTTGTGCCTTGGTCACACGTGAATCCCCCAGGTAGGTGTGGCAGGTATAAGCACAAGAAAAGTAAACACAGAAGAGGTAACTTACTAGGAAACCAAACAATGAAGCGTTAATGCAAGTGCCATCTTGTAATGGTGTACTTGTAAGGGGGAAAACACAGGTTATTTCCACCAAGGGCCGATTATTTCAAAGGCAAAAAATTATTCACATAGTTTTCCCAATTATCCCTATCCCTAAGTAAGAATACGAGGGAATTTGTGAATTACTATTAATACATCCTAGGCTCTGGTGCCTTGTGCAAAAAATTATAATTAAATTCCAGGGTCAGATATACCAGCAACTTCGCGGTGTGGCGATGGGCTCGTGTTTTTCCCCCAGCTACTCATGCTTGCGTGTGGGCTGGTGGGAGGAACATGAGCTCAAAACCCACATCGCCGATGGTTACCTTATATCGCGCATTATTGGCGCTTTATAGATGACGTCTGCATTATCTGGCAGGGATCAGTGGATGAGGCAGAAATGTTTGTCAAAGAGGTTAATATGAATGCCTTTAATCTTAAATTCACTTCTACCATCACGACTGACTCAGCAGAATTTCTAGATGTTAACATATTCATCAAAAACAATCAAATTGAAACTTGCCTGCACAGAAAGGCCACTGCAGGCAATTCAATCTTGCATGCTCACAGCTCTCATCCTGCCCACACAATCCGGAGCATCCCCTATGGGGAGTTCATTCGTATCTGCAGAATATGCAGTGAAAATGACTCCCTTGAGAAATGTCTTAATGAATCTAAACAACGTTTCATCCATAGGGGTTACTCTGATTCTATCCTTGACAAGGCTCTACATAAAGCATGTGCATTTGAGCGAAAAACATTATTGATGCCCAAGACTCCTAACATCTCTACCGCTGAATGCAATGTACGCCTAATCACTAACTACAGCACCCAGGAGCACAAAATCAGGGGTATCATTTCTTCTGAATGGCCTATAATCCTTACGGATGTCATTCTTGGACCTATACTTCCCACGAGTCCTAATATCACATTCAGAAGGTCTCCCAGTATGCGAGACTCTCTCGATAGACCCATGCCCGAAGACCCACCTAAAAAGAGTCTGATCACCAAAACTGGGTTCTTCAGGTGTACTTCATGTCGAGCCTGCACTTTTGCCAAAAACAGTACGCATTATGTCACCGCATTCTGGTCCACACCTGTTCCTATTCGAGAATATCTTACATGCAGATCTGAATATGTTGTATACAAACTCAAATGCACGTGCAACTTGGAGTACATCGGAAGTACTAAACTTCCGGTACACCAACGGATTTTGCAGCACATCCGTGCAATTGTCAATAGCGACAACAACTATCCCGTCGCTAGACATTTTCGAGCTGTACATGATAAAAAATTGAGGGATCTCGAATACACAGTTCTGTGCTCAGTACCTCAACCCGGACGGGGAGGTGACAGGATGAAACTTCTTCGGCAGAAAGAATCTCATTTGATTCTTGCCTTAGATACCATGGCACCTAATGGTTTGAACCTGACCGAAGATTTGAGCAATTTCTTGTGAACTGTGTTGTGATGGGTGATGACTTTATTTCCTTTTATTTATCAATTTTTTCTGATGTGACGTAGATTATCACTGAGTGGTTGGCCGGCTGGTCAGCCTTCACATGTATATACTTTGTTTAGGTGTTCCTCTCAATGATATTGAATTGTGCTTATTTTGTTCGATTTGACACCTATTTGCAAAGTTTTATACCATTCGATTATAGTTTGTTCTGTCTAGCATATTTTTCTCAGCTGTGGCTATACATACTTTTTCTTTATTTTCCCCTTTATTTTTACTTTATTATCACTTTTTTCTTGCTTTCTCTGATCAGTTGCTTTGGCTGATTTTGGTTTATTTCTCTATTGTGTACATCTACTTTGCTGTGGTCCTATTCACATGATTATTTCCTTATCTCATTTAGTATGTTTGTAATATTCTGCACAGGGTATTTACTTAGCTGCTAATTATAAGCTAGGCTTGGCAATGTTATTTTGGCACTATGTCATCATTTCCTTTTTCTTGTTCATTTGAACAGCATTGCTTTAGGAGGGTAATATCAGGCACTTGCCTTCACTGTTGGTTGTAAATATTCCTTCCTTTTGTAAATAACCCCCGTGTACATAGTATTACAACTTGCTACTATTTTCTTGATTAATAACATGTAAATGTACGGGACCGTGCATATTCAGCATTTAACGTCATATGTTTTTTGTTACTTTGTTTCTACATTTCGTTACTTTGTAGTCCATCTACTGTGTTTATTACTGTGAGAAGGCGTGTAGCATTGGTTGTTTTCATTTAGCACTTTGTTTTTGTTTACTATTTAAGCACTTCCCTGTTTCTGGCGCGCTGTGTGAACAAGCTCTCTTGCAGAGTGAAACGCGTCATCCTACATTAAAACGTCTTCCCTGTTTTCCATTGTTGGATGTATTTTTTATTTGAGGCTATTGTGGACTGCTGGATACGAGGTGTTTTGAGGTCCTGACCTTTGGTTCTGATATCTACTCGGAACCTGGACTGCTCTTTTCATATATATATATATATATATATATACATGTGAACAAGGCAGATGTGCCAAAACGCGTCATGCGACAAATGAAATAAAACCCTAAGCTGAATGGCAGAAGCTTACTCCTTTGTGTCGGTGTCCGATTTCTCAGTCGAAAGTTGGGAGTGGTTGGTATATATATATATATATATATATATATATATATATATATATATATATATATATATATATATATATATATATATATATATATATATATATATATATAAATCCAGGGTTGCCTCAAAGCAATGAATTGCGCACTCAGGAATCCGTTTCAAAGGTGATTTTATTATTCACAGTTCACACGCTACGCGTTTTGACACAACTTGCGCCTTGCACACGTGAATCCCCCAGGTAGGTATGGCAGGTATAAGCACAAGAAAAGTAAACACAGAAGAGGTAACTTACTAGGAAACCAAACAATGAAGCGTTAATGCAAGTGCCATCTTGTAATGGTGTACTTGTAAGGGGGAAAACACAGATTATTTCCACCAAGGGCCGATTATTTCAAAGGCCAAAAATTATTCACATAGTTTTCACAATTATCCCTATCCCTAAGTAAGAATACGAGGGAATTTGTGAATTACTATTAATACATCCTAGGCTCTGGTGCCTTGTGCAAAAAATTATAATAATGATTATAACCATATGCTTGCGACAATGACTGCAGCCTCGTGTGTATTATTCCATTCGGTCTAGTGCCAAAATTAAACCACACATATGTACACCGTGGTACTCAGTATATTCTTTCGTCTCCTCTTTCTCAAGATACTGTGTTGATAACCAGCCCTACTGCCCCAGGTCAGAGTGCACATCTACTTAAATTACATTACAACTTGCATACAAGTGAAGGTGTCTTTCATCCCAGTGAAGAGAAATTTAGGTCTAGGGACCGTGAAGTGAAGGTGACGGAACCAACTTCTCTCCTCAATTATATCCTACAAAAACAAATAAACATACAATTAAAAATCTCTTTAATAAATTCTTACATATAAAAGAGTTTAACAGTTTAAAGTTCATTAACACATGAGAGCACATTAATATAGCCTTATAGCCCGCCGTAGAGGGCTATATCAGCTATTAAAGGCCCTCTCCAGCGTTAAAGGCCCCGAGCCGAAGGCGAGGGCCTTTAACAAGGGAGAGGGACTTTAATAGCGGTATAGCCCATCTACGAAGGGCTATAAGGCTATTAGAATGTGCTCTCATGTGTTAATGAACTTTAAACTGTTAAACTCTTTTATATGTAAGAATTTATTAAAGAGATTTTTAATTGTTGGCTATTAGAATGAATGTTCTAACAAAAAAAAAAAAACCTTTTGGGAGCGTGAGGGGAATAGAATCCCCTCAGGTGCCCCGAAGCCTTTGTTCACAGCCAGAGCTGTGAACAAAGAAACATTGGAATGTTGGAGCTCCAGGCTTATACCAGCCATTATAAGCACAGAGCACTCCATTGTCTGCAATGGAGCTCCCAACATTCCAATGTTCTAATTACTGTTATGGCATGACTCTGTCTGGGTAAAGATATTACTCTTCATGAAGATGCGTGGTAAGTTCCTCATCGAGGTTGTGTACCCCGGGGAACTTCGTTTCGAGCTCCATTATCCACTTTGACTCCTTCTTTCTCAGGGCCAGTTCTCGATTCCCACCCCTTCTTCCAATGTTGACTTGTTCCACAACAAAGTATCGTAATAAAGAGTTGTTGAATTTATGGTACTCCTGAAAGTGTCGTGCCATAGGGTATTTGTCATCTATGTGGTTAATGGCTCTGAGGTGCTCTTGCACCCGTTTTTTAGCCATGCAAGTAGTGCTCCCTACATACCGAAGTTTGCAGGGGCACTCGAGAACGTAGACGACGAAATTGGTATTGCAGGTCAAAAATTGTTTGATGACTCTTTGTTCATTTCTCCCAGGGATATCAATAGTTTTAACCATTGTACTAGCTTTGCAGGCTTTACAATGGCCACATGGGTAGAAACCCTTGAGGCCTTGTACATGTCTTCTCTTTTCTGTGATATCAGCTTTAACAAGGATATCCCGCTAATTTCTACCTCTTCTATAGGTAATTTGGGGTCTGTCACCCAGAAAAGGACCTACTGTATTGTCTGCTTTCAAAATATTCCAGTTGTCAACCAGTATTTTCTGTACCTGTTTGGATTTACCGTTGAAGGTGGTTATGACACGGGTCTCATTATTAGTGTCATTGTTCTTATCTTTGGGTTTGAGGATTTCGGTTCTATTCACATGTGCAATTTTAAGAACTGCTTTAGCTAGAACTTCTTCCGGATAGCCCCTTTCTCTGAATCTATCCAGCATAGTCTCTTGTTCTATTGCAAATCCTTCATCACTGCTACAGTTTCTCCTCGCCCTCAGAAGCTCACAATAGGGAATACTCCATTTCAGGGGATATGGGTGAGCACTGAGGGCGTGGAGCAAACTGTTGCCAGCCGTGTCCTTCCTGTGGAGTTTGGAAACAAGTTTTCCTTCAACCACACTAATCTCAGTATCTAGGAACTCAACGCTCTCAGAGCTGATGTTGTATGTCAACTGGATATTATAGTCATTAACATTGAGTTTTTCAATGAACCGGACCGCCTCTTCCTCTGTGCCTCTCCAAATGAGAAACAGATCGTTAATATATCTGATCCACGTGGTTACTTTGGCTAACTCTTTAGTAAGGTTGGCATTACTCCCAATTTCCTCCTCCCACTTGCCCAGGAAAAGGTTCGCAAAGCTGGGAGCAAATGCCGAACCCATGGCCGCTCCACGTATCTGCTTATACATAGCGCCATCGAACATAAAGATATTATTGCGTAAGCATATCTTCATCATTTCGATGAGCATGCAGGTATGTTCCATAAAGCAGCTATCCCTGTTCTTGAGATAATGGAGGCTTGCTTCCATACCCTGTACATGATCAATGATCGTGTACAGGGCATTGACATCCATGGTAATCAGGAGGGACCCCCTCAACCCACGGCAGATTATTTACCTTGTTCAGGAAATCTGTGGTGTCCCTGATATACGAGGGTAACCCACAGACATATTCCCTCAGAAAATGATCAATGTACTGTGATAGACATTCATTGACACTGCCTATTGATGATATGATAGGCCTACCTGGAGGGACCCTAGCATCTTTATGAACTTTAGGCAGCAAGTACAACATGGGTTACTTTGGATCATCCTTTTTGAGGAAACAAAACTCTTGCCAGGATAAAAGATCCTCATTACGCCATTCCTGCAGTTTTTCCAAGGTTTCTAATACGCTGTCATTGTAATTCATCATAGTACATTTTACATAGAAATTAAGAGTATTCAATTGTCTTAAGGCCTCAGTCACATACAACTCTTTGCCCCACAGGACAATATTTCCACCCTTGTCCGATGGTCTCAGTATGATGTTTTTATCATCTGCAAGTTCAAATAGAAATTTTCTTTGCTCACCAGAGAGATTCATGTCTCTGGTACACCATAGTTCTTTACTGTGCTTTAATTTAGTAAGTTCTTTAGTGACAACCTCGTGAAATGTATCTATGGCGTCATGAGGCATGATAGGACAGAACACAGATTTAGGTTTAAATGAAGTGCAAGCTGCCCTATCAGTTCTTATTTTATCATGACTGACATCATATTCGGTACTTTGATTGGCAGGAATGGTATCACTTATAGACAGATTCAGGTTCTCATTTTTAAACATATCAAAAAGTTCTTCTACATCATCAGCGATATCAGAATTTCTTGCTTGTTTAAAGAAATGCCATTTTTTTAGTTTGATCTTTCTGACAAATTTGAAAATATCCACCCTGGTATTCGCATAATCAAAAGATTCAGTTGGGCAGAAACTAAGGCCAAGGCAGAGAGTTTCTTTCTCTTTGAAGGTTAAAGTACGTGATGATAAGTTTATAACAGTTTTGTTTACCATTTGTGCATCCATGGTTATTTTTTGTTTTTGTAACCCTTTCTTTTGTTTCCCACGGGTTTTTTGCTCTTTTCCTCTCCTCTGCTGGAGCTTGAATCATCTCTTACCTGATCTCCCCTGCCTTTTCCTCTGCCCCTTGGTCTGCCTCGTGTCGGGTTCTTCTTGAACACCTGAGTTTGCTCTGGTACCGCTTTTCATCTTGTTCTTAGTACTCTGAACTCCTCTAAAAAATTAGCCGGTCTTGTGGTTATTTCAAATTCCGATGAGGTACTTGTAGTCTGTCTTGATACATCAGTGTCTGAGTCTGTAGTCGCCTCCACTGCCGGTGTTGCTGCGCTGGAGGCATTATCTGTGCCTAGTTGTTTTGCTGCGCCAGTTTGATTGTAAAGATAGTCATATTTCGGACTGTAGGTTAAGTTGCGTCCACTTTCGTAATCCGCCACAGTCTCTATGGAGTTTGCGCTGTTTACGGTATTTAATATCCTCTTCGTATTTTTTCAGTCGCCCTTTTAGTTCATCCTTGAATTTAGTTATGGTCTCTTGTTCCGGGCTCTTTTCAAACTCCTTGTCTAGATCTTTAAGCTCTTTCAAAATGGTCTCGCGTTCTTCCCATGCATCTTTGATGAGAATACAGAGCATATTTTTGCTACTCATAGCAGAGTTATTTGCCCAATCTTCCAGCATTTGTGGGTTGGATGACTCTCGAGAAGGCATTATATAAATACGCAGACCACGTAGCACCATTGCCTTATCTACATAGTCCTGCAAAGATGTTGCCTCCCACCATCGAGAGCTTTCTTGTTTCATTAATCTCTCATATTTCCTCAGTTGGGTATGCATTGAGTCATTCTCAGGTCTCATCACAGTTTTGGAAATGTTACTGCCTTTGCCTGGCGCTCTGGCAAAAAGTGTAGCTGCCTCTCGTTTTCTTTCCCCATCTTCATCCATATTGCAAAAGATGGGTTCTGCCCAACAGATTGCCCAGTGTTATTAGATTCTGCACTCGTAGGTTAGGACTGCAAATATGAGCGGTATAACATACCGTTTCTAAATTGTCTTATAAATGTTCTATAAATGTTTCCCCCACTTATTTAAGTGGTTCCTGATGCCGCTTCGTTCCACGTCGGTGGGAACTATATATACAATGTAACAGACGTAATACAACCACTGTTGTTTTTCATTTGGAAAAAATCCACTGTCTGTCTTTGTGACACAGCCGCCCGCTCGTACTCGGTAAGACCCCTCCGCCACACCCGGTACAGGCTACTCAAGCGAAACAATCACACTCCTGCCACCGGTTCCCTCTTTCCCCCGTACATGGGTAGACGCGAATGGGCTCACCTTCAGAGTCGGGACGGCAGCTCCACACGGACTCAAGTCTTCGTATAGCTGTCAAATTGCAGCTTGACGTCTGACGGCCGGCACTGGATCCCTCCGTTTAATCCGAAGAAACAAAGCAGGTGTCACGGTTAGCACCGGACAAGTAATCCAAGTGAAGAATACACAAGCCACTAACCTGAGGTGTCTAGCCAGCGGGGACCACGGCGAGATGATAGTCTTCCCTATACCTGATAGCACTGACCCTCCGCGTGTGACATACACACCGGAGACAAGTAGTCCTCCAGGTAAGGGGAAGGATAGTTGATCGGGGAAGGTTGTTGTGAAGACACCCCTCAAGGTCTGGTCTAAGACTTCGGATGACTTCAAGGCACAACGATTTCTGGAAACACAAGAACACTTGTTTAACACTACAAATGGGCAAATACCATAGTTGTTACATATATACATATAACCAAGTATTCACTTACGGATAACTACTGCTTGTTACAGCCTGAAGTCTGGGAAAAGATGAAGACTCAAGTTCAAGCGGAAGTTGGGCTGTTAACTCACAGCTAGATCCACAGGAAGAAATAAGTTTTAAGTAATTTTCCCCGTGTAGTTCGATTCACTACCGGGGGGAAGATGTGTTCAATATCTGAATAGTACAACTATCCTCAGGGATGATCCGAAGGTAAAGTAGAAAACTACACTCTGATAGCACGGCCGTGCTAATGTATGTATCTGAACTCTACTTGCGAGAAAATGAACAAAGTATCTCGGCGTCCTCAGCGGGAAGGCAAGCGTCCGCGCACCCTCAGCTCTCGGCGTCCTCAGTGGGAAGGCAAGCGTCCGCGCACCCTCAGCTCTCGGCGTCCTCAGCGGGAAGGCAAGTTCCAAACACGATTGTAAAACCGGAAGGATTGACAAGCATCCGGTGATGGGACAAGAGTGTTTTTATACACTCCCAGAGGGCGTGGACCGTTTCGCCAGGTCCCAGGGCTTTCTGGGAGATGTAGTGCTGCAGCGGTATTTCCTTATACTAGCTCTCCAGCTATGGGTAATCGCTACAGCAGGGTCCTGCTGGGATCCTCCCTCCCATGTCAGGTGGCGCAAGTAATTCGGCGGACCACAAGAGCCGAATCAAGTAATAAATCCAGGGTTGCCTCAAAGCAATGAATTGCGCACTCAGGAATCCGTTTCAAAGGTGATTTTATTATTCACAGTTCACACGCTACGTGTTTCGACACAACTTGTGTCTTGGTCACACGTGAATCCCCCAGGTAGGTGTGGCAGGTATAAGCACAAGAAAAGTAAACACAGAAGAGGTAACTTACATTTTCTGAGGGAATATGTCTGTGGGTTACCCTCGTATATCAGGGACACCACAGATTTCCTGAACAAGGTCAATAATCTACCGTGGGTTGAGGGGTCCCTCCTGATTTACATAACCAAAAGGATTCTATCAAAAAAAGTGAAAAGGTGATAGTTTTTTTATTTTTAATATTCTTATAAGTGGTACTAGGCTCTCTCTTAAAGATGGAAAGATGAGAGCACAATGTGCTTGTTAAAATACCCCTCACACACTAAAAAACCGTTAGTGTCATGCTTCATCATAGGGGTCTTCCCGCCCCTATCCCTCCTGATTACCATGGATGTCAATGCCCTGTACACGATCATTGATCATGTACAGGGTATGGAAGCAAGCCTCCATTATCTCAAGAGCAGGGATAGCTGCTTTATGGAACATACCTGCATGCTCATCGAAATGATGAAGATATGCTTACGCAATAATATCTTTATGTTCGATGGCGCTATGTATAAGCAGATACGTGGAGCGGCCATGGGTTCGGCATTTGCTCCCAGCTTTGCGAACCTTTTCCTGGGCAAGTGGGAGGAGGAAATTGGGAGCAATGCCAACCTTACTAATGAGTTAGCCAAAGTAACCACGTGGATCAGATATATTTACGATCTGTTTCTCATTTGGAGAGGCACAGAGGAAGAGGCGGTCCGGTTCATTGAGAAACTCAATGTCAATGACTATAATATCCAGTTGACATACAACATCAGCTCTGAGAGCGTTGAGTTCCTAGATACTGAGATTAGTGTGGTTGAAGGAAAACTTGTTTCCAAACTCCACAGGAAGGACACGGCTGGCAACAGTTTGCTCCACGCCCTCAGTGCTCACCCATATCCCCTGAAATGGAGTATTCCCTATGGTGAGCTTCTGAGGGCGAGGAGAAACTGTAGCAGTGATGAAGGATTTGCAATAGAACAAGAGACTATGCTGGATAGATTCAGAGAAAGGGGCTATCCGGAAGAAGTTCTAGCTAAAGCAGTTCTTAAAATTGCACATGTGAATAGAACCGAAATCCTTAAACCCAAAGATAAGAACAATGACACTAATAATGAGACCCGTGTCATAGCCACCTTCAACTGTAAATCCAAACAGGTACAGAAAATACTGGTTGACAACTGGAATATTTTGAAAGCAGACAATACAGTAGGTCCTCTTCTGGGTGACAGACCCCAAATCACCTATAGAAGAGGTAGAAATTTGGGGGATATCCTTGTTAAAGCTGATATCACAGAAAAGAGAAGACATGTACAAGGCCTCAAGGGTTTTTACCCATGTGGCCATTGTAAAGCCTGCAAAGCTAGTACAATGGTTAAAACTATTGATATCCCTGGGAGAAATGAACAAAGAGTCATCAAACAATTTTTGACCTGCAATACCAATTTTGTCGTCTACGTTCTCGAGTGCCCCTGCAAACTTCGGCATGTAGGGAGCACTACTTGCATGGCTAAAAAACGGGTGCAAGAGCCCCTCAGAGCCATTACCCACGTAGATGACAAATACCCTATTGCACGACACTTTCAGGAGTACCATAAATCCAACAACTCTTTATTACGATACTTTGTTGTGGAACAAGTCAACATAGGAAGAAGGGGTGGGAATCGTGAACTGGCTCTTAGAAAGAAGGAGTCAAAGTGGATAATGGAGCTCAAAACGAAGTTCCCCGGGGGACACAACCTCGATGAGGAACTTACCACGCATCTTCATGAAGAGTAATATCTTTACCCAGACAGAGTCATGCCATAACAGTAATTAATGTGCTCTCATGTGTTAATGAACTTCAAACTGTTAATCTCTTTTATATGTAAGATTTCATTGAAGAGATTTTAATTATATGTTTATTTGTTTTTGTAGGATATAATTGAGGAGAGAAGTTGGTTCCGTCACCTTCACTTCACGGTCCCTAGACCTCAATTTCTCTTCACTGGGATGAAAGACACCTTCACTTGTATGCAAGTTGTAATGTAATTTAAGTAGATGTGCACTCTGACCTGGGGCAGTAGGGCTGGTTATCAACACAGTATCTTGAGAAAGAGGAGACGAAAGAATATACTGAGTACCACGGTTGTAACGACCGGATTCTCGAACCAGATGGGATCAGCTCCTGAGAGCCCCTCCAACCCAGTCGGAACGTAATTACCTCCCTCCTTGGAACGTATTTACAATAGGTATATGTATATGTATGTACATTTCGTACCTAAGGATGGGGAAAATAGCAATACACATGCATAGGTTTTCTACAATATCCCATTCATACCAGCTAGTCGCGCGGCCACCTAGACCCAGACTAATCTACCCTGGGGAAGTTCTGATTATGTACCATTACACACTGATCTCCCTCAGTGCTCACTCGACACGCAATCCGGCATGCCATACACACTGATCTCCCTCAGTGCTCACTCGACACGCAATCCGGCATGCCATTCACACTGGGCTGCAGTCCCAGTGCTCTCTTTTTATCCGGTCCACAATCTGGTGGACCTAAACACCGGTCTCCCTCCCAGTGCTCACTCACTTACAACCCGATCCGCAATCCGGCGGATCTAAGCACCAGTCTCCCACCTGGTGTTCTCATTAATGCCGCTTACCAACGACGATCACTCTCCTATGAATACCTTTGGAAGAAATCTCTCATTGACTACTCGGGATGATACTACAATAACACAAATTAGTGCGGCTTTCCAAATTGGAGTATGTACCTTCTGCTCTTGGCATCAAATAGTCCCTCTCTCCCTCATTATTCAGTCACCTCTTACATGACCGGGATTTACATCCGTTCATGAAAGCAATGTCTGACTAGAAGACCAGGTTACCATGATTGAACAAGAATACAAGGCACATGTTAGTTCACTAAGAACTGGGGTATTTTATTACAATGATTATAAACACAGTACTATACTATAACATATATTTTGCAAAGAAAAGTGAAAGGTTAGAATGTGCACACTATGGGAAAAGGGTCGACATCACCTTAATAATGTGGAGTATGGGTTCAGCAGTCATCTAGGTTCCCTTCTCGTCTGTGCCTTGGCTCGTCTCGGAATCACACCTCAGCAGTCACGAGTACACGTCTGCACCGCTATGCTCTGTCTCCTCTGCTTCCCTCCAAGTCACTGGAACCTTCCTGTGAAAGGATTTGAAAAAGGTCAAGGTGCACCACTTCAACGTTTTCAGAGACTGTTAACTCTGATAAGGTCAACAGAAATGATCACATCAGCTATTACTTGTATTCACTGGAACCTTCCTCTTTATTAGCTGCTGTCTCTCTCTCTGTCTCTGATCGCTCTGCGCTACTTCTCCTTCTCCTTCAATCTTTCTCAGAGAGTCTCAGTTTCATGATCTTTCTCAGACTTCAAAATGGCGACTGTCTGCCTGGAAATAATTAATGGCATTGATGCTAACGGCTAGCTGCCGCCTACAGACTGACTGACTCACAGCCTAACACTTTCGCTAATATGGAAGCTTGTCCGAAAGTTACGGCCAGTAACCTGCCGCCCACCAAATTCTTGTACCTCCCCGTACCAAGGACACGTTCCCAGCCGGCCGGCCTGATGTTGTGTCTTCGGAGTGGAGAAAAATACAGTCTTTCGATAAGGGCCAGCCTGAACCGGTTCTCTCCAAGCGAACAACACTTCGAAACTAAAACATTACACTTGACCTAGAAGCCTCTCAAGCTGCCGGGGCAGAAAGCAAGATGGAGTCTCTCCCGTTTGAGGCCTACAAGGCCCGAAATAAGCATAACTCCATAGAAGGTATACTAACACTCTTGCAAAAGGACGGATTATCACTAATACTAATGAATCTATCCCCTAACTTAAGTTTATAAGCCCTGATCTAAGGAAAAGGGTACGAAAATGCACTACTGTGCCTTGTGAATAGGCCCTGTTTATAATTCTAATCCCTGCACTAGGAGGGTAATAGGCTGGAGTCACTTTCAATCATTCTCCTTCCAAGGAAGGACGAAAAAGTCGGTCAGAACATTTCACCCTTGACTCCAGTCTATTAACCATGTTCTATAAGGAACTAACATCTGTGGAAGAATAATAGGAGACAAAACTAACTGATCTATTCCTCTTGCCAAATCTACAATATTGGAGTAGAGAAGGAATACACTGAATAAAGCAACAGATGGCTACTAAAATACCAATAGAAATCACAATACCCCCTAATATCTGCCGTAGGGAATGTAAGTCAGGTAACCAATTGAAGAGCCAGTCAAACCAACCCTGATCAATATGTTTTCTAACTTCTGCAGTCAAGTCGTGAAGTTTGTCAATATGGGCTTGGATTGATTCAGTGTGGTCTGACAAATTGAAGCAGCAAAGACCCTCAAAGTCGGAACAATCATCTCCATGCTTTAACAGAAGGTAGTCAATGGCTGCGCGGTTCTGCAGAATTGCTCTGCGTTCACCCTGGGCATCTAATAACATGTCAGATAAAATGGTAGAGGTTTGATTAATCGATTTTACCATCCAGAAGGCCATTTTCCCAATGGACTTAGCGTTGTAAACAGCCAACGCGGGGACACCAATAATTGAAATAGCTAAACTAAGGTATTCAGATTTGGAATAGAGATGTAAGGAAGAATCACAGTCCTCATGTAACATCATAGAATCACGGACTACACGGGAATAGGTATTGGGATGTGAGGAAAACATTAATAAACTCAGTCTAGTGATGGCACACGGGCCTCCGGAAATATTTGCAGGAATATAGGGCCAAGAGGAGTTGCCGCACCAAAAGAGCCAACCAGCAGGTAGCAACATTGTGCGGTAATGGCTAGGGGCAACAACTATACTTTTACAGGTCATATTATTTTTAACAGAAACACATGATTTCGGGAGTCTTCATAAACACAATAAGCGTTCATGAGCCGAAAAAGAAGTGGCGGCTCTCAATTTCAGCTTTACACATTCAGTGATTGCTTTAGGATCGCAAGTCAAGAAAAAGCATACATCACCCTGCGTAATATTGTATGTAGTAATCTGAGAATGAATTGGGGGAATGGACTCTGAAAGAATAGTGCATAAGGGACAAAATTCATGGGCCGCGAAATCGCCCAGAATAATATTGGGTCAGGCACTTGATATATTGAAGATGTGTTTCAGAGTTTCCGTTGAGGCGGGGACGGCAACCAAGCAGGTTGCTAAAATGTCAGTTACAGAACGCATAGGTGTCAGGCAAAAATGCGGAGAGTTAGTAACTCGTTTGGCCAGGGTGGTCCAAAAGTTTGATGATGAATCCCACGCAGCGAAGGAACCCGGCACTCGGGCTCTCAAATCAACCAAAGTCTGTGGGTTCCCTCCTCTCCGGACGTAGCAGACCAAAAGGAGTCCAACGCCGGCACATCCTGCAGCAGCAGTCCAGAGAATGATCTGAAAGAAAATCAAATACAGGCATTATTCATTCTCGTAAATAACATTTATCAGCCGGGACAGCTTCCCAGCTATCTTTCCCTGGTCTCATCACCAAAATGGTGTTATCATGACCGGTTGTAATAATTTCAGCCTGTTCAGGGGGATGTTTAGGCGATTGCACCCATATTCTTGCTCCAGGATTGTCAGAGGAGCCGAATCCTTTTTGGCCTTGCACAGTTAGTAAAGTTGGGGCAGTGCCTTTCCGAATCTCACCACTGAAAACAGGCATGATTAGCAATTGAGCAACTCGGTCAGTCTTTTGAATCGGTAAATCAACCTCACTGCTATTCAGCAGGAGAACCTTAATCTCTCCCTGATAATCACTGTCAATCACTCCTCCGAGTACTTGAACACCTTTTAAGGCAAGGCCCGATCTAGGGGCGATCAGACCAAAACTTCCAGCTGGTATACAAACACCAATGCCGGTTTCGACAATTATTCGGTCTTTACTCTTTAGGACAATGTCGTTCATGGCATGCAGGTCCAAGCCTGCGGAACCTGGGGTTGCTCTGCATGGAGCCAAAGCTCCGGGGGTAATTTCCCAGTACATTACAGTATTGCCAATGGTGTTGGGTTTTGCATCAATATTTGGAGGAAACAAACGCATTAAAGGAGATTCAGCATGTAACAAGGGACGATTATTCATGATTAACAATGCTTGAACTAAATAATCCCGCCAATTTTTATAGCGGTTGTCAGTTAACTTTCGCAATTGTTCTTTAAGCAAACCATTCATCCTTTCAATCAGGCCTGACGCCTGTGGATAATAAGGAATATGAAACACCCATTCTATATTGTTTTCCGCACAAAATTCCTGTACCAATCTTCTACGGAAGTGGGATGCATTATCAGATTGAATTTGAAATGGAACACCATAATATAATATGATTAATTCCAATGTTTTAATAGTATTTATTTGGGTAGCATGTTTGCAAGGAAAGGCCACCAAAAGGCCACTGTAAGTGTCGACAATTGTACAAACATATTGACAATTTTTGCTCATAGGGAGCGGGCCAATATAATCGATCTGACAAATTTGAGCGGGCAATTTTCCTCGATGTAAATGACCTTTAACAATTTGTGGTACTTTTCGTAGTCTGGAATGTTGACAAATGGGACAATGCAGAATGGCATCTTTAATGCAATTTAAAGGAATATAAATTCCTCGATCGGCGGCCCACCTGCTAGTGGCTCTCTCTCCAAAATGTCCTGCTTTCTGGTGGGCCCACTTCGCCAATCCCGCCAAATTAGGATCTTGCATGTCCACCACTGCCTCAGCAATTTTAGATTTCTCATCTGCAATGTTATGAAAGAATTTGTCAAGGGAGTCTATCGGGGTATGAGCATCCACATGAAAGATTGTCACAGTACTCTGTGGGTGCATTTCCCAAATTTCTTGCCATAATTCTTTTCCCCACAACTCTTTTGAATGCAACTCCCAATTATGAGAATGCCAAGTTGGTAACCATACCGCCAGTCCATTAGCTGTGGACCAGGAGTCAGTGAAAATATGACATGTGCCAGGTAGTTCCTGTTTCAAAACTTGGTAAACTGCGTATAATTCAGCATATTGACTACTCTTTCCTTCACCAGTTGTACTCAGCAATTTTTGTGTGATCGGATTATAGGACACTGCCTTCCAATGCCGTTTCTCTCCAATGAACCTCGCTGAACCATCCGTAAACCACACATGTTTTCTGTCCTCCGCGGACAAATCATCAAATGGCTTACCCCACTTGACAGGAGATTCCTGTACTACAGGTACGGAGCAATCATTCCCAGTCTCATTCGATGGCGCCTGCGCCACTTGCTCAGGTAATGCTGCCACACCTTTTGGACCCACACGTGCCCTGTCCTGAATGTACCATTTCCACTTAATCACACTCGCCTCTTGAGCATGTCCAATTCGATGAGTTTTCGGCGAACTCATAACCCACTGCATGATAGGAATTTCAGGTCTCAAAATCACAGCATGGCCTAAAGTCAATTGCTCGGTATCCACCAGAGCCCAATAACATGCAAGCAACTGTTTCTCAAAAGGTGTATAACGCTCACCAGCCTCAGGTAACTTTTTAGTCCACAAACCTAATGGCACCTTTTGTCTGCCCTGCTTTTGCCACAGGCTCCAATTCGCATACAGACCTTGTACGGACACATTCAAATCCACATCACCCTCACCCACAGGCCACAGATCCAAGGCGTACTGAATCGCTTCTTTTGCCAAATTAAATGCATTCTGTTGTGGTTCACCCCATTCAAACGCATGCTTTTTGCGAGTGACTCGATATAAAGGAGCCAATATCTGACTCAAATGGGGAATATGCTGACGCCAAAAACCAAACAAGCCAATGAAGCTCTGAGCTTCTTTTCTGTTCCTCGGGACAGCGAAATCTAAAATTTTTCGTTTAACCTGCGGGATCACCTCTCTGTGACCTTCATGCCAATTAATGCCTAAAAACTTAACATTTTGGGATGGACCTTGTAACTTATCAGGATTAATTTCCCAGCCTTTTTCACGTAAGCAGTCAAGGATTTGATCTAATTGGGTCTGAACTTGATCTTGTGTCTCACCTTGAATTAGAATGTCGTCAATATAATGACACACTTGAATTTGCGGGTGTACAGTTACTTCGGACAAATGCTCCGCCACCAGTCGGTGACAGATCGTGGGACTATGTACATAACCTTGAGGAAGACTTCTAAACGTCATTTGACGCCCATTCCAGGTAAAACTGAATTGTTCCTGACACTCGGGGGCAATCGGGATTGAAAAGAAAGCATTAGCAATATCAATAGACGCATACCATGTACCTGGATGCTTTTGGATTCTTTCAATTAAAGTAAAAATGTCTGGTACTGCAACAGCCAAAGGGGGTGTGTGTTTATTCAGTTCTCGATAATCAACTGTCATGCGCCAAGAATTATCACTCTTTTGCACGGGCCAAACGGGATTATTCCAAGCAGAAGTAACCGGAGTTATAACTCCTGCGTCAACCAAATCCTGTATTGTGGCACTGATCTCTTCATGGCCACCCGGAATACGATACTGTTTCTGAGAAACCACTTTTGTAGCTTGGGGAATTTTTATGGGGGGCATTCGTAAACGGCCAACCCGTACGGGTCTGGACAATACGTAGTGTTTAGTTCCAAATTGATAACAACCGTCATCCAAATGCAAAGTCATTCCTTTTAAAATATTAATTCCAATTATATACTCCAAGAGTGGTACAACTAATACAGAATATTCTCTTCGGGGAATTCTACCTATTCTCATCTCAAGTGTAGTTTGCACTGCGGGAGTCTCCTTTCCACCTAAACCAGTAATTGTGAAAAATTGGCCTTTGAATTTCTTTGATTTACCATGAATTAAAGTGGCCTCCGCTCCTGTATCTACCAATGCTCGGGCCCTTTGGATATTACGATGTTTCCAAAAAATTTCAATATCTACATAGGGTCTATTGTCTCTGTGAGCCCACCTGCGTACTGGAGCTTGACCTATTTCCTAGTCATTTTTACTGCGTCCCGCCAACCAAGACAAATCGGGGTAAATACTCTCAGGTTTCTTGGGTATCAAAATGTCCTGTTCATATCCATCTCCATTACGAAATGGATTTTTGTCATTTTCATAGTACTGTGAATTACGATCAGAAAGCCTGTGGCGACCCTCCCTTCTCCTCAACTCAGGGGACTGATCCCTTTCATCTCTATATCTGTTGTAGACACGATCATCTCTCCCCCTTTCTTTTTCCCCCTCACTCCCCCTCTCTTTTTCACAACGAGGGGACCCATCACGTTCACAACGCCGCCCTTCACGGCGATCAGAATCCACACGACACCTTTCATCACCACTGTCATCAGAATAACCACGGTCACAATCATTCTTTCGCACACGACGGGCACCCTCTTTTCGATCCAAACCACGCCTACGAAACATGTCCCATAAGCGATTATTAGGCTCACCGTCAATGTCCTCCCTCTT
Source organism: Lissotriton vulgaris (assembly GCF_964263255.1). Taxonomy (NCBI): domain Eukaryota; kingdom Metazoa; phylum Chordata; class Amphibia; order Caudata; family Salamandridae; genus Lissotriton; species Lissotriton vulgaris. The sequence goes on from NC_141695.1 coordinate 916,051,712, forward strand.
CACACCATCAGCCAATAGAGCAAGAAACATATCACGTCTAGAGAATTTATAATCCCCAGCGGTACGACCCTCAGGTCGAGATTGTCTCTCAGGTTTAAACCATTCACCCAACTCACCAAGCTGACGAACAGATTCAAGCACCATAGACAAAGGATTGCCAGTTTGATTAATCAACAAAGTCATCATAACCTGCTTATAAGCAACAGGGGAAGAACGGATAATGCGATTCCGCACAGAAGATGTTAATAGACCATCCAACAACCTGTCAGAAGTACTGAGAAAAATTGCAGTTTTCATAACCTCCTCTTTCAAACGCTGCGACGCATCGCGCAAAGTATACCACGGCTTGTCATTGACAGGCCAATCAGATTCAGTAGGGCATTTATGGTTAGAGCCATCATTCGCAAGCTGGAGCAGACTAATTTGGCCAGCACCATTATAATTCCGAAAATGGTCTTGTACAGTAGAATCGGAACTCAAAGAGCAAAATCGTAAACAATCACCTGCATCAAGCATGATACCTGCAGCACCTAATTCATAAAGGCGCACCATCCACGTAAGTAAGGCCTCACCGGGCCGTTGTCGGAATCGTTGTAAAATGTCACTAACCTCCTGTTGAGTAAAATCTTCAATACTATCTAAATGGATACCATTCGGCATACCAGGAGCCTGTTGCAATTTGCGTCGAAAAACCGGGTGAGCAGAAACCTCCGGACGAGCCTCCGAAGAAGCTCGAGCCATAGATTTAGAGGAACAATCAGAAGTAGGCACGTCATCAGAACGGGAAGAGCGATCACGGCCGCCAGAATCATCATTTTTGTCACAAGAAGCAGATTTACAGTTACGTCCAGAGCGAGAAGATTCGCGCTTGTCACTCTCCTCAGCCGAGGAGCCAGAATCATTTGAATCCCAGATATTACCATCCCACTCGTCGGGATTCCAATCCAGTCCGGCTTTCGCCACGACCAGACGCACCTTCCGCGTAGAAACACGACCACGACGATGTCTGTATTTGTATTTAGCAATTCGCACTGCAGCCCTTTCGGCTATAGTCTGATAAGTCTCAAGTTTGTCTGAAAGCAATTTATTCTGACATCGCAAAAGAGTATGCGCATTCTGCACTTCAACAAACTTTTCCTCCATATCCACAAATCGCTTTTGCAATTTTACAAATTTCTCGTGAAGCATTTTGTATGCAGTCAAAATAATCCAACCTCTGCGTCCTAAAACAGGAAGCTCATCACCCTTCACTACTGGAGCCTTCTGCAAGCAAGAAACCACATCAGCAGGCTTCGCCTGCTCCAAACAAGAAGTCCAATTCTCACTCAAACCAGTAGAATCGGCGTACTCACGGGCCAAGGCCTCGTAAGGCGTTGATTCCCAGCCGGGAATTTCAACAGGCAATTTGAAAGTAGATTTTGACTTACGCGAAAACATTTCGACACACAAAAAATATATACACAATTATTAACAAAGAAAAATACGTACGAGCAGAGCGCAAACCAACAAAATCAAAACAATACAGCGCACACAGGCTTCGTAAACAGTTTGTGACGCCAGATCTAACGACCGGATTCTCGAACCAGATGGGATCAGCTCCTGAGAGCCCCTCCAACCCAGTCGGAACGTAATCACCTCCCTCCTTGGAACGTATTTACAATAGGTATATGTATATGTATGTACATTTCGTACCTAAGGATGGGGAAAATAGCAATACACATGCATAGGTTTTCTACAATATCCCATTCATACCAGCTAGTCTCGCGGCCACCTAGACCCAGACTAATCAGACCCTCCAGCTTATCGCGATTTCGCGATTTGCAAAAAAATCGCGAAATCGGCCGATCCACGCAAATGCCGCGATATTTACACAAATGCCCGCGAAATCTGCCGTTTCCGTGAGCCGCCAATCAATGGAAAGGAGGAGGGTCCCGCAGCAGGCTGTGGTCTTTGCCGAGCAGCACTATCACTCTCAGCAGCTGAGAGCCCCATCTTCACCGCGCCAGCCCCTGCTGAATCGTCCATCCTCCATCTATTCCTCCTCATACTCACAGGGCCCGCAGATATCCGGGGGTTTATCTTTACTGGGCATCGCACCCTCCTCGCTCCTCCTCCGGTGTTTCCCGCAGGTCTTCAACCTCCACAGGTCGCGGTGGCCGCTGCCATCCACCCCGAGTACAGGCAGCCCTGCGGGTACCGGCCGGCCAACGCAGAGACGTAACAGGACGTAGGGCAGACCCGTGGTAACAGATTACTCTAGGGTCAAAGACAACTCCAGGGACACAGGGCAGTTTCCGGGTCGCAGAGCAGCTACAGGGACATAGCGAGATCCTTAGGAAAAAAGAAAAAATCCGGGATCACAGCCCAGCTTTTGGGTCATAGGGCAGCTACAGAGTCACGGCGTAGTTCAGGGTCATCATAGGGCACATCTTTGGTCACAGGGTGGCTCCTGGGTCATGGCACAGCTCCACGGTCATAATGGTAGAACCAGGTAAACAATGCAGCTCCTGTGACATACGTCACACCCGCACCGCCATGTTGAATCAGGCAGGGTCCATCGGTGGCAGCAATAAGCATATTGACTTCACTGTGTGCGCACCTAAATCATTCACAGCTCCGGGGCACCAGATGGCATGAACTATAAGAACACAAATCACGCTCTTCCCCCATTTAAAGCTGTTTGAGCACAGGGGCTGCAGAGCACTCCATTCAAATGTCATGCATCTATTCTAGATCCTACAGCTTTCAAAGTCTATGGTCCATACCTGGGTAGCTGGTCCAGTGCACTTTTTTTTCCTTTCCATTCTGGAACTAGAAGAACTGGTTTTATAAGAGGACAAAATATACATACCAGTGCAATGTTACTCACGTTTTAATATGGAAGCCTTTAGCCAGAGTTGGAAATGGAAAATAATTACTTCGGGAGTGGAACCCATAAATTGGAGGTCAGGGGTTGGCACGAGAGGGACGTGGAGCCACCAGAGGGGGAATCTTGAAAACAGTCAACTTATACATGTATTTATTTTAAAGCTGCCACGATGAGATTTGCAACAAGGCCACATGTAACAGTAAATATTTTTTGGTATACTTAATTAGTCACAAAGGGCTTAGACTGCATTTTAAAATAAAAATACCTGCTGCAGAAATCTCGGTGTTGCCAACAATTTTCAGGGAAAAATAATAAAGGTAAGATAACGCTAGTGGTTAATGCACTTGCGGGTGAGATCAGTGTTCTGTCTACTCACAGTTTTGACTCAAAGTAGCGAAGAGGGTCAGGGGCGTAACTATACCTGAAATTAAAGGGGCAGGGGCTAAGACTCACAGCGAGGGATGACTTGAGCGCTGGTGGCAGCTGTTACAACAGCCATTTTTGGTGTTCTCCCCATATCCTCCTTCTCCATGAATTCCCACACTACCACTCTCCAACAGTGCACATCAACTCTCCACAGCCTCTCTCTGACATACATTTCATACAGTCCACGCACACTGAGTGATTTTTATTTATTTTATTTATTTCATGCATTTTTATTTAGTGCAGACTTTACCCAAAGGTGTCAGAGCGCTTTACAATAGAACAAAGTACGTTACATAAGGAGAGTGTTACAAAATTGACATGTTACAAAACAAATGAGCAGTCACGCAAAAACACACAAAGCAAAAACACACTAGGATGACGATTGTCAGGGCATAGATCATAAATTTACCATAAAGAAAGGACTTCCATGAGGGACTTGAAGAAGGATGTATTAGTTCTGGAAGTGTCTTTGGAAGAGAAGAGGTTTGAGGTCAGTTTTGAAGGTCCGGGTAGAGGTGGTGGTACGGAGTAATGGAGGTAGCGAGTTCCAGATTCTCACCGCATTGCCAGAGAAGTATCTTCTCCAGCCCCCAGCCCAGGAACATGGAAGCGGGAGCGGCACCCCGCCGGCAAGCAGGAGACAGCCAGCGAACAGCGAACAGGTACGTCCTTCACGCCGTACTTAATAAAAATATTTTTCCCTTTTGTGGGGGCCCGCCGCACACGGGGCACGCGGCGGGCCCGGGGGGGCAAACATCCGTGTTTTTTAACTTTGTTGTACCGGGCATTATTGTTTTTTACATTATAACCAGCAGCACAATACTGGTCTAGATTTGGAGTGCTCAGAAGAACTGAACGTACATGGCCAAGATTAACATGCCTTTTAACCAAAACAAATGGGCTGAATTGTAAATAAAGAAAATGTACATAGCTCCATGTTGGCAAATAACTCAAACAGTGAGATATCTGTGTTTGTTGTCGATAAAAACCCAAAATAAAATGCCGCTAAATGCCGCTAAATTTTAATTTTTGTGCCGCTAAATTTGTCAATCCATGCCGCTATATCCTGGGGGGGTTTGACTAATCTACCCTGGGGCAGTTCTGATTATGTACCATTACACACTGATCTCCCTCAGTGCTCACTCGACACGCAATCCGGCATGCCATACACACTGATCTCCCTCAGTGCTCACTCGACACGCAATCCGGCGTGCCATTCACACTGGGCTGCAGTCCCAGTGCTCTCTTTTTATCCGGTCCACAATCCGGCAGACCTAAACACCGGTCTCCCTCCCAGTGCTCACTCACTTACAACCCGATCCGCAATCCGGCGGATCTAAGCACCAGTCTCCCACCTGGTGTTCTCATTAACGCCGCTTACCAACGACGATCACTCTCCTATGAATACCTTTGGAAGAAATCTCTCATTGACTACTCGGGATGATACTACAATAACACAAATTAGTGCGGCTTTCCAAATTGGAGTATGTACCTTCTGCTCTTGGCATCAAATAGTCCCTCTCTCCCTCATTATTCAGTCACCTCTTACCTGACCGGGATTTACATCCGTTCATGAAAGCAATGTCTGACTAGAAGACCAGGTTACCATGATTGAACAAGAATACAAGGCACATGTTAGTTCACTAAAAACTGGGGTATTTTATTACAATGATTATAAACACAGTACTATACTATAACATATATTCTGCAAAGAAAAGTGAAAGGTTAGAATGTGCACACTATGGGAAAAGGGTCGACATCACCTTAGTAATGTGGAGTCTGGGTTCAGCAGTCATCTAGGTTCCCTTCTCGTCTGTGCCTTGGCTCGTCTCGGAATCACACCTCAGCAGTCACGAGTACACGTCTGCACCGCTATGCTCTGTCTCCTCTGCTTCCCTCCAAGTCACTGGAACCTTCCTCTTTATTAGCTGCTGTCTCTCTCTCTGTCTCTGATCGCTCTGCGCTACTTCTCCTTCTCCTTCAATCTTTCTCAGAGAGTCTCAGTTTCATGATCTTTCTCAGACTTCAAAATGGCGACTGTCTGCCTGGAAATAATTAATGGCATTGATGCTAACGGCTAGCTGCCGCCTACAGACTGACTGACTCACAGCCTAACACTTTCGCTAATATGGAAGCTTGTCCTTTCATGGAAAGTTACGGCCAGTACCCTGCCGCCCACCAAATTCTTGTACCTCCCCGTACCAAGGACACGTTCCCAGCCGGCCGGCCTGATGTTGTGTCTTCGGAGTGGAGAAAAATACAGTCTTTCGATAAGGGCCAGCCTGAACTGGTTCTCTCCAAGCGAACAACACTTCGAAACTAAAACATTACACTTGACCTAGAAGCCTCTCAAGCTGCCGGGGCAGAAAGCAAGATGAAGTCTCTCCCGTTTGAGGCCTACAAGGCCCGAAATAAGCATAACTCCATAGAAGGTATACTAACACTCTTGCAAAAGGACGGATTATCACTAATACTAATGAATCTATCCCCTAACTTAAGTTTATAAGCCCTGATCTAAGGAAAAGGGTACGAAAATGCACTACTGTGCCTTGTGAATAGGAATAGGCCCTGTTTATAATTCTAATCCCTGCACTAGGAGGGTAATAGGCTGGAGTCACTTTCAATCATTCTCCTTCCAAGGAAGGCCGAAAAAGTCGGTCAGAACAACGGTGTACATATGTGTGGTTTAATTTTGGCACTAAACCGAACGGAATAATACACACAAGGCTGCAGTCATTGTCGCAAGCATATGATTATAATAATTATTATATTTTTTTGCACAAGGCACCAGAGCCTAGGATGTATTAATAGTAATTCACAAATTCCCTCGTATTCTTACTTAGGGATAGGGATAATTGTGAAAACTATGTGAATAGTTTTTGGCCTTTGAAATATTCGGGCCCTGGTGGAAATAACCTGTGTTTTCCCCCTTACAAGTACACCATTACAAGATGGCACTTGCATTAACGCTTCATTGTTTGGTTTCCTAGTAAGTTACCTCTTCTGTGTTTACTTTTCTTGTGCTTATACCTGCCACACCTACCTGGGGGATTCACGTGTGACCAAGACACAAGTTGTGTCGAAACGCATAGCGTGTGAACTGTGAATAATAAAATCACCTTTGAAACGGATTCCAGAGTGCGCAATTCATTGCTTTGAGGCAACCCTGGATTTATTACTTGATTCGGCTCTTGTGGTCCCCCGAATTACTTGCGCCACCTGACATGGGAGGGAGGATCCCAGCAGGACCCTGCTTTGTTTCTTCGGATTAAACGGAGGGATCCAGTGCCGGCCGCCAGACGTCAAGCTGCAATTTGACAGCTATACGAAGACTTGAGTCCGTGTGGAGCTGCCGTCCCGACTCTGAAGGTGAGCCCATTCGCGTCTACCCGTGTACGGGGGAAAGAGGGAAACGGTGGCAGGAGTGTGATTGTTTCGCTTGAGTAGCCTGTTACGGGTGTGGCGGAGGGGTCTTACCGAGTACGAGCGGGCGGCTGTGTTACAAAGACAGACAGTGGATTTTTTCCAAATGAAAAACAACAGTGGTTGTATTACGTCTGTTACATTGTATATATAGTTCCCACCGATGTGGAACGAAGCGGCATCAGGAACCACTTAAATAAGTGGGAGAAACATTTATAGAACATTTATAAGACAATTTAGAAACGGTATGTTATACCGCTCATATTTGCAGTCCTAACCTACGAGTGCAGAATCTAATAACACTGAGCAATCTGTTGGGCAGAACCTGTCTTTTGCAATATGGATGAAGATGGGGAAAGAAAACGAGAGGCAGCTACACTTTTTGCCAGAGCGCCAGGCAAAGGCAGTAACATTTCCAAAACTGTGATGAGACCTGAGAATGACTCAATGCATACCCAACTGAGGAAATATGAGAGATTAATGAAACAAGAAAGCTCTCGATGGTGGGAGGCAACATCTTTGCAGGACTATGTAGATAAGGCAATGGTGCCACGTGGTCTGCGTATTTATATAACGCCTTCTCGAGTGTCATCCAACCCACAAATGCTGGAAGATTGGGCAAATAACTCTGCTATGAGTAGCATAAATATGCTATGTATTCTCATCAAAGATGCATGGGAAGAACGCGAGACCATTTTGAAAGAGCTTAAAGATCTAGACAAGGAGTTTGAAAAGAGCCCGGAACAAGAGACCATAACTAAATTCAAGGATGAACTAAAAGGGCGACTGAAAAAATATGAAGATGATATTAAATACCGTAAACAGCGCAAACTCCATAGAGACCGTGGCGATTACGAAAGTGGACGCATCTTAACCTACAGTCCGAAATATGAATATCTTTACAATCAAACTGGCGCAGCAAAACAACTAGGCACAGATAATGCCTCCAGCGCAGCAACACCGGCAGTGGAGGCAACTACAGACTCAGACACTGATGTATCAAGACAGACTACAAGTACCTCATCGGAATTTGAAATAACCACAAGACCGGCTAATTTTTTAGAGGAGTTCAGAGTACTAAGAACAAGACGAAAAGCGATACCAGAGCAAACTCAGGTGTTCAAGAAGAACCCGACACGAGGCAGACCAAGGGGCAGAGGAAAAGGCAGGGGAGATCAGCTAAGAGACGATTCAAGCTCCAGCAGAGGAGAAGAAAAGAGCAAAAAACCCGTGGGAAACAAAAGAAAGGGTTACAAAAACAAAAAATAACCATGGATGCACAAATGGTAAACAAAACTGTTATAAACTTATCATCACGTACTTTAACCTTCAAAGAGAAAGAAACTCTCTGCCTTGGCCTTAGTTTCTGCCCAACTGAATCTTTTGATTATGCGTATACCAGAGTGGATATTTTCAAATTTGTCAGAAAGATCAAACTAAAAAAATGGCATTTCTTTAAACAAGCAAGAAATTCTGATATCGCTGATGATGTAGAAGAACTTTTTGATGTGTTTAATAATGAGAACCTGAATCTGTCTATAAGTGATACCATTCCTTCCAATCAAAGTACCGAATATGATGTCAGTCATGATGAAATAAGAACTGATAGGGCAGCTTGCACTTCATTTAAACCTAAATCTGTGTTCTGTCCTATCATGCCTCATGACGCCATAGATACATTTCACTAGGTTGTCACTAAAGAACTTACTAAATTAAAACACAGTAAAGAACTATGGTGTACCAGAGACATGAATCTCTCTGGTGAGCAAAGAAAATTTCTATTTGAACTTGCAGATGATAAAAACATCATACTGAGACCATCGGACAAGGGTGGAAATATTGTCCTGTGGGGCAAAGAGTTGTATGTGACTGAGGCCTTAAGACAATTGAATACTCTTAATTTCTATGTAAAATGTACTATGATGAATTACAATGACAGCGTATTAGAAACCTGGGAAAAACTGCAGGAATGTCGTAATGAGGGTCTTTTATCCTGGCAAGAGTTTTGTTTCCTCAAAAAGGATTATCCAAAGTTACCCATTTTTTACTTGCTGCCTAAAGTTCATATAGATGCTAGGGTCCCTCCAGGTAGGCCTATCATATCATCAATAGGCAGTGTCAATGAATGTCTATCACAGTACATTGATCATTTTCTGAGGGAATATGTCTGTGGGTTACCCTCGTATATCAGGGACACCACAGATTTCCTGAACAAGGTCAATAATCTACCGTGGGTTGAGGGGTCCCTCCTGATTACCATGGATGTCAATGCCCTGTACACGATCATTGATCATGTACAGGGTATGGAAGCAAGCCTCCATTATTCAAGAACAGGGATAGCTGCTTTATGGAACATACCTGCATGCTCATCGAAATGATGAAGATATGCTTACGCAATAATATCTTTATGTTCGATGGCACTATGTATAAGCAGATACGTGGAGCGGCCATGGGTTCGGCATTTGCTCCCAGCTTTGCGAACCTTTTCCTGGGCAAGTGGGAGGAGGAAATTGGGAGCAATGCCAACCTTACTAATGAGTTAGCCAAAGTAACCACGTGGATCAGATATATTGACGATCTGTTTCTCATTTGGAGAGGCACAGAGGAAGAGGCGGTCCGGTTCATTGAGAAACTCATTGTCAATGACTATATTATCCAGTTGACATACAACATCAGCTCTAAGAGCGTTGAGTTCCTAGATACTGAGATTAGTGTGGTTGAAGGAAAACTTGTTTCCAAACTCCACAGGAAGGACACGGCTGGCAACAGTTTGCTCCACGCCCTCAGTGCTCACCCATATCCCCTGAAATGGAGTATTCCCTATTGTGAGCTTCTGAGGGCGAGGAGAAACTGTAGCAGTGATGAAGGATTTGCAATAGAACAAGAGACTATGCTGGATAGATTCAGAGAAAGGGGCTATCCGGAAGAAGTTCTAGCTAAAGCAGTTCTTAAAATTGCACATGTGAATAGAACCGAAATCCTCAAACCCAAAGATAAGAACAATGACACTAATAATGAGACCCGTGTCATAGCCACCTTCAACTGTAAATCCAAACAGGTACAGAAAATACTGGTTGACAACTGGAATATTTTGAAAGCAGACAATACAGTAGGTCCTCTTCTGGGTGACAGACCCCAAATCACCTATAGAAGAGGTAGAAATTTGCGGGATATCCTTGTTAAAGCTGATATCACAGAAAAGAGAAGACATGTACAAGGCCTCAAGGGTTTCTACCCATGTGGCCATTGTAAAGCCTGCAAAGCTAGTACAATGGTTAAAACTATTGATATCCCTGGGAGAAATGAACAAAGAGTCATCAAACAATTTTTGACCTGCAATACCAATTTCGTCGTCTACGTTCTCGAGTGCCCCTGCAAACTTCAGTATGTAGGGAGCACTACTTGCATGGCTAAAAAACGGGTGGAAGAGCACCTCAGAGCCATTACCCACGTAGATGACAAATACCCTATTGCACGACACTTTCAGGAGTACCATAAATCCATAAACTCTTTATTACGAGACTTTGTTGTGGAACAACTCAACATAGGAAGAAGGGGTGGGAATCGTGAACTGGCCCTGAGAAAGAAGGAGTCAAAGTGGATAATGGAGCTCGAAACGAAGTTCCCCGGGGGACACAACCTCGATGAGGAACTTACCACGCATCTTCATGAAGAGTAATATCTTTACCCAGACAGAGTCATGCCATAACTGTAATTAATGTGCTCTCATGTGTTAATGAACTTCAAACTGTTAAACTCTTTTATATGTAAGATTTTATTGAAGAGATTTTAATTGTATGTTTATTTGTTTTTGTAGGATATAATTGAGGAGAGAAGTTGGTTCCGTCACCTTCACTTCACGGTCCCTAGACCTCAATTTCTCTTCACTGGGATGAAAGACACCTTCACTTGTATGCAAGTTGTAATGTAATTTAAGTAGATGTGCACTCTGACCTGGGGCAGTAGGGCTGGTTATCAACACAGTATCTTGAGAAAGAGGAGACGAAAGAATATACTGAGTACCACGGTGTACATATGTGTGGTTTAATTTTGGCACTAGACCGAATGGAATAATACACACGAGGCTGCAGTCATTGTCGCAAGCATATGGTTATAATAATTATTATAATTTTTTGCACAAGGCACCAGAGCCTAGGATGTATTAATAGTAATTCACAAATTCCCTCGTATTCTTACTTAGGGATAGGGATAATTGTGAAAACTATGTGAACAATTTTTGGCCTTTGAAATAATTTGCCCTTGGTGGAAATAACCTGTGTTTTCCCCCTTACAAGTACACCATTACAAGATGGCACTTGCATTAACGCTTCATTGCTTGGTTTCCTAGTAAGTTACCTCTTCTGTGTTTACTTTTCTTGTGCTTATACCTGCCACACCTACCTGGGGGATTCACGTGTGACCAAGACACAAGTTGTGTCGAAACGCGTAGCGTGTGAACTGTGAATAATAAAATCACCTTTGAAACAGATTCCTGAGTGCGCAATTCATTGCTTTGAGGCAACCCTGGATTTATTACTTGATTCGGCTCTTGTGGTCCGCCGAATTACTTGCGCCACCTGCCATGGGAGGGAGGATCCCAGCAGGACCCTGCTTTGTTTCTTCGGATAGATATATATATATATATATATATATATATATATATATATATATATATATATATATATATATATATATATATATATATATATATATTCACTGAAAAAACCATAGGTTATAGACCATATATAGTTAGGGATTAGCATTTAAAAAACCTTATTTTATTTGCACAAAACCATTGAAATTCCATATATAGTTAGTTGCACTAACTATATTTCGCGGACCCGCAATCCACTGCTAATGATGTCACATATTACATCATTCATGACATGGTCAGTGACATCACTGATGACATCACTGATGACATCTCAAATGACATCACTGATGACATCACTGATGACAACACCCAGTGACTGTATGTTTCTGTAAAGTTAAAATATGTCTTACATATTGAAGAATGAGTGGATGTATAAGTGTCTGGATGAAGGATTTAGTAGGTGCATGACTGACTGTATGAGAGAATGATTAAATGTGTCTCACTGAGTGTATGGGTTAGTGATTAAAGTGTCTTAATTTGGCAATCATTATTTATGTTGTTCTGTAAACTGCTGCATGTTTAAATCAGTAGCTATATCAGTAACTATATGGGTTATTGAATGGTTGCCCAAGTATTTGTATGGGAGACTGAGTATGTGTGTGGGTGGCTGGGAGGTGTATAACTCTGTGCATAGATGTGTGAGCAGTTGATTCCCTAGGTGTATGGGTTCAAAAGTGCATGTAGAAACAGCTGTATGGACAGTTGACTGTGTGCATGAGTATATTGGTGAGTGAATGGATATCTCAGTGCTACATGTCAAAGTAAGTACATATGTAAAACACACTCCATGTGAGAGTTGACATATATAAATAACTGAACATAAGAGCCAGTGAATGTGCGAGTGGCTGTATGAATCATTGTGAACTTGTATCAAGGATTGTATAAGAGAGTAAATATGTGTTACTATATGTTTGAATAAGTAAGGTGTGTATAACTGTATAGTTGAGGAAATGGAGATGTGATTGATTCTTTGCATGACTGACTAGGTGTGTGAGTAACTCCATGGATGTGTGACAGTCTGTGAGTGCCTGTTTACACTGAGTGTATCTAAGGTTATATTAGAGTCTGAAGATGTATTATCACATAAATGATATCATCAGTGATGTAATCAGTAATGTCAAATGAGATGTCAGTGATGTCATCAGTGATGTCATTTGAGATGTCATCAGTGATGTCATCAGTGATGTCATTTGAGATGTCATCAGTGATGTCATCAGTGATGTCACTGACCATGTCATGAATGATGTAATATGTGACATCATTAGCAGTGGATTGCGGGTCCGCGATATATAGTTAGTGCAACTAACTATATATGGAATTTCAATGGTTTTGTGCAAATAAAATAAGGTTTTTTAAATGCTAATCCCTAACTATATATGGTCTATAACCTATGGTTTTTTCAGTGAATTTTCAAGGTTTTGTAAATGCAAATTCCTAACTATATATGGTCTATAACCTATGTTTTTTTCTGTGAATTTCATTGGTTTTTTAAAAGCTAATATCTATAGCTGTAAAATATATTCTTTATTAAGTGACGTATCACGTAGCCCGTGAGACGCCTCATGATGCATCGCATAACCGTGACGTATCGTCTCTGCAGCGCAAACCAAACCCAAAACGTAAGCGCGCCAGAACACGCTTAAAGATATATATATATTTTTTTAACCTTAATTAGACAAAATCCACACGTGCACATATCACAAACGTTCAAAAAACACAATATGTCGGACTCCCGTTACGCTGCCGGTTAGCTGCCCGGTTAACGTACCAGGAAGCACCTTTACCGCGAAAAATCGCAATTTTTTTTTTCTTTTGCCCCGCAGGGAACTTTAATAGCCCCCTCATCAATCCTAGGGGTTCAGGAGGGGTCTGCCTTACCCCTTTCATTCATTTACACCTTCTTTTTTTTCCACCTCTTGTCTCTCGATCCTACCGAGAGACAAGATGGCGGCCGCTCTGGACTGTTTACAATGTTGACAGCCAATCAGCTACTCCTCAGACTCCCGTTACACTGCCGGTTAGCTTCCCGGTTAGCTGTCCGGTTAGCTGCCCGGTTCGCGTACCAAGACGCGTCTCTACGGCGAAAAAATCGGATTTTGTTTTTTTTTGGCCCCGCGTGGCTTTATAATATCCCCCTCATCAATCCTATGGGGTCAGAAGGGGTCTACCTTGCCCTCTTTCCTTCATTTCCCCCTTTGTTTTGGTCTCCTCTTGTCTCTCGATCCTACCGAGAGACAAGATGGCGGCCGCTCCGGACTGTTTACAATGTTGACAGCCAATCAGCTACTCCTCAGACTCCCGTTACACTGCCGGTTAGCTTCCCGGTTAGCTGCCCGGTTAGCTGCCCGGTTCGCGTACCAAGACGCGTCTCTACGGCGAAAAAATCGGATTTTTTTTTTTTGGGGCCCCGCGTGGCTCTATAATATCCCCCTCATCAATCCTAGGGGGTCAGAAGGGGTCTACCTTGCCCCCTTTCCTTCATTTCCCCCTTTGTTTTGGCCTCCTCTTGTCTCTCGATCCTACCGAGAGACAAGATGGCGGCCGCTCCGGACTGTTTAGAATGTTGACAGACACCGGAGAGCCAATCAGCTTCGCTTCGCAAAGTTCCGATACGCGAAAAGTTCGCTAACCGGAGCGCTACCCGGAGCGCTGTTACAGATATATATCTTGTTTTAAACGTTAATTTCTCAAAATCCACTGAAGCACATATATTGAGACCTAGCAAAGGCACATCGGGCTAACAGTCCCTACAATTTTGCCAAGTTTTGTGGAAATCCATTCAGCCGTTCGGGCTAAAAGTGAGGCCAACCGCCCTATGGAAATTAACATGGGAAAAACGTGTTTTGGGACCCCCCTTTTTTCTCGGCCCCCCCTTGACGAACCCCCCCCAAATTTCCAGGAGCTGCTCAGAAACAAAATGTGCCATTTTCCTGAAAATTTCAGCCAATTCCGTCCACAAACGCCAAAGTTATTAGGCATAGAATTTTCAAAAGTTCCATAGAGAAAAAATCCTAACTATACATACCTACTGGCTATCGCCAGTAGGTAATATATACATACATACATACATATATAAATATATATATATATATATATATATATATATATATATATATATTGCACAAATATCCAATCCTTCAATTGGAGTAGTAAGAAAGCACACATTCGAGTGTTTTTAGGAATTACAGCGACTTTATTTTAGACGTTTGTCTCACCCAACGCGTTTCACCTTCTCACAAGCCTTGTGAGAAGGGGAAACACGTTTTTCCTCTTTCTGCTTGTTGATGGCTTTTATTTTGTCTCTTTCTGCTACTTGCTGACCACTATTTTGCCTCTTTCTGCTCATTTTTGACCTCTATTTTGACTCTTTCTGCTAGTTTCTGATTTCTATTTTGTCCTTTCTGCCCATTGCTGGCCTTGATTTTGCCTCTTTCTTCTTGTTCCTGAGCTTTATTTTGCCCATTTCTGCTAGCTTCTGAGCTCTAGTATGCCTCTTCTTGCTCGTTGCTGGCCTTTATCTTTCCATTTTCCTTTTGTGTCTGATCTCTATTTTGCCTCTTTCTGCTTGTTACTGCCCTATATGTTGCCTCTTTCTGCTAGTTTCTGACCTTTTTTTTGCCTCTTTCTGCTAGTTTCTGACCCTTATTTTTCCTGGGGTCTGGTGTTCCTTTTTATTTTTTCAATTTAAGGAAGGAGGGGCCGAGTGGGCCCCTTCCCTGGTTAGATTTGAGTGCTGGGGACCCCATCCACTGGGGCCTGCCTTTTATTTTTTAATTTACTTTTTAAAATGAAGGAAGAGGCCATGTGGCCCCCTTCCTTGGCCAATTATGGCCCCGAGGACCCCATCCCCCAGGGTCCGGCCTTAATTAATATATTTGGTTTAAAATGAAGAGGAGGAGGCTGTGCTGCCCCTCTCCCTGGGCCACTTTCGGCACTGGGGACCCATTCCCAGGGTCTGGTCTTTATTTATGTGTTTGTTTTTTAAAGCGGGCCAAGATGACTCTCCCCAGACCAATTCTGGCCACAGGGACTCCCATCTCATGGAACCTGGCCTCTAGACTGGTTGCCCTGATCCTACCCACATTTCCTTAAAAGAACAGTGTGCCCCATGGAGGTGGCAGTCCCCGGTGCTCTGGGAGGGCCGAGTACCCCCCACATTCCATTATGTAAACAGTGCACCCCAAGGAGGTGGCAGTCCTTGGGGCAGTGTGGGGACAGGACAGCCCCCCACATTCCATTAAGTAAACAGTGTGCCTCCTGAGAGGAGGTGGTCCCGGGGCTGCAGGGGGGCTGAGGGTACCCCTCATTCCATTGAGCAAACAGTATGCCCCAGGGAGCTGGTGGGCCTCCTGGCAGTAGGGGGCTGTGCGGAACTCCCTGCATTTACAGTATTATTTGCCCCAGCAAGATGGCGGTACCTGGGGCTGAGGGGGCCGAGCGGGCTCTCTTTGGTTTTATTGTTTATAGCCTGAGGAGGTGGCGGTCCTCGGGGCTTTTTTAAAGCCTGACAAGGGGGCTCACTGAGCCCCCATCCTTCATTCCCCTGGGATTTGGCCCACCTGGGGGCTTTAAAAAAAGAAGGGCTGGAGGCTACATGTCCTTTTTAAAAATCCACCTGTGAGTTTGTGCAATATAAAAGAATAATAAGGCTTTTTATCCCAGTGTGGCCCCCGAGGGACCACCCCTCCACCACCATATCTGGGGGTTAAGGGCATTTAGATCCTGTCACCGTCTCTTTATTTTTTACATTGTTTTTTGGACTTTGCTTCAAGCTGAGTCACAAGATGGCTGCCAACACTTCCTAGTTGAAGTATTGACAGCCAATCAAATTTTAGTAGGATCCGCAAGGCCACTTCAAGGACTCATGTCCACAGATATCTATATTTTTTTAAGTGAGGTATCTGAAAAACGACTGAACAGATTTATACCAGATCACAAAAAGCACGCCTTCTGGACCAAAATCTAGCTTTCTCCCAAATTTAGTGTAATTCTGTTCAGGAGTTCGGTCTGTAGTCATGTTAAACAAATGAAAAATCCCCATAGACATAACATGGGGAAAACGTACTTTGGTGCCCCTTTTTTTCTCGGGCCCTGCTCAATGGATCACCTCAAAGCTTTCCGCACAGCAGCTGAACTAAAAAGGGGAAGTTTTGTGAAAATTCTGTGGCAATTTGTCAGGCGGCGCCAAAGTTATTGGCAAGACCAAAAAATCGCTTTTCCTATGGAAACTTTGGTTTTAACTATATATATATATATATATATATATATATATATATATATATATTCACTGAAAAAACCATAGGTTATAGACCATATATAGTTAGGAATTCGCATTTACAAAACCTTATTTTACTCACACAAAACCATTGAAATTCCATATATAGTTAGTTGCAATAACTATATATCGCGCACCCGCAATCCACTGCTGATGATGTCACATATTACATCAATCATGACATGGTCAGTGACATCACTGATGACATCACTGATGACATCACTGATGACATCTCAAATGACATCACTGATGACATCTCAAATGACATCACTGATGAAATCACTGATAACATCTCATTTGACATTACTGATCACATCACTGATGATATCATTCATGTGATAATACGATGAACCTCTTCAGACTCTAATATAACCTTAGATACAATCAGTGTAAACAGACACTCACAGACTGTCACTCATCCATGGAGTTACTCACACACCTAGTCAGTCATGCAAAGAATCAATCACACCTCCATTTCCTCAACTATACAGTTATACAAACTTTACTTATTCAAACATATACTAACACATATTTACTCTCTTATACAATCCCTGATACAAGTTCACAATGATCCATACAGCCACTCACACATTCACTGGCTCTTATGCACAGTTATTTATATATGTCAACTCTCACATGTACTGTGTTTTACATATGTACTTACTTTGACATGTAGCACTGAGATATCCATTCACTCACCAATACACTCATGCACACAGTCAACCGCCCATACAGCTGTTTCCACATGCACTTTTGAAACCATACATCTAGTGAATCAACTGCTCACACATCTATGCACAGAGTCATACACCTCCCAGCCACCCACACACACACTCAGTCTCCCATACAAATACTTGGGCAACCAATCAATAACCCATATAGTTACTCATATAGCTACTTATCAACACATGCAACAGTTTACAGAACAACAGACATAATGATGCACAAATTAAGACAGTTTAGTCACTAACCCATGCACTCAGTGAGACACATTTAATCACTCACTCATACAGTCAGTCATGCACCTACTAAATCCTTCATCCAGACACTTATACATCCACTCATTCTTCAATATGTAAGACATATTTTAACTTTACAGAAACATACAGTCACTGGATGTTGTCATCAGTGATGTCATTTGAGATGTCATCAGTGATGTCATCAGTGATGTCACTGACCATGTCATGAATGATGTAATATGTGACATCATCAGCAGTGGATTGTGGGTGCGCGATATATAGTTAGTGCAACTAACTATATATGGAATTTCAATGGTTTTGTGTGAGTAAAATAAGGTTTTGTAAATGCGATTTCCTAACTATATATGGTCTATAACCTATGGTTTTTTCAGTAAATTTTCAAGGTTTTGTAAATGCTAATTCCTAACTATATATGGTCTATAACCTATGGTTTTTTCAGTGAATTTTCAAGGTTTTGTAAATGCTAATTCCTAACTATATATGGTCTATAGCCTATGGTTTTTTCAGTGAATATATATATATATACATACATATATGAACATATATCATCTGTATATCTATATAAATACAAACATAAATGCATGCATACATATACTTATATGCATACAGATGCATGTTATTTACATGAAAGTTGAAAAAACACTAATAAAAACAAAGCTAAAAAGCCACCTCATTACAAACAGAATGGCTTTAACTTAAACGAGGGCGAGATCTATTGCATTTTCAGTGCTTGTTTACTTTGGTTCCATCAAGAAGGCATTCAGATGTGTCACACATTTGCCATAAATTCTGAATGTTAGCACTCTAGTTGCACATTAGATCACTGTAGTAAAGCTACTGCTCACCAGGGACGTCTGCTGCTGGTATTCAAAGTGCATGTTTCAGTCTGCATGTCAGAATTTTTTTAATGAAATCGAAGAGGATTTGAGAAGTCACTCAAAATGATCCCTAATTTTTCTTTCTGAAGCACTAATCATACTTTCTATGGCAAAATTAACCCCCTCATGTTGTTCCTTTTTAAATTGAGTGTTTTCAGACTTACCACTTCATTCCAATCAAGATGGCTTCTGGTGTGCCATACTTTTGTCATAAGTAAGACTGTTAGCGCTCTAGTTGTTCTTTAGAACACTCTGGGACATTCTGTCATTGGGCTATACTTGGGGTACATCTGGGTGATATTTGGGCTACATTTAGGCTCTTTTGTCTCTGGTGGCCATCTTGGGAGACTGTATGTCAGAATTGTTTTATGAAATTGAAGAGGGTTTGAGAAGTCACTCAAAATGTGCCCTAATTTTTCTTTCTGCAGCACTAATCATAATTCATATGGCAAAATATACCCCCTCATTTTGTTCCTTTTTAAATTAAATGTTTTAGGAGTTACCACTTTATTCCAATCAAGATGGCTTCAGGTGTGCCATACCTTTGTAATAAGTAGGACTGTTAGCGCTCTAGTTGTTCTTTAGAACACTCTGGGACATTCTGTCATTGGGCTATACTTGGGCTACATCTGGGTGATATTTGGGCTACATTTGGGCTCTTTTGTCTCTGGTGGCCATTTTGGGAGACTGCATGTCAGAATTTTTTAATGAAATAGAAGAGGATTTGAAAAGTCACTCAAAATGTGCCCTAATTTTTCTTACTGCAGCACTAATAATACCTTCTATTGCATAATATACCCCCTCATTTTGTTCCTTTTTAAATTAAATGTTTTAAGAGTTACCACTTTATTCCCATCACGATGGCTCCAGGTGTGCTATACCTTTGTAATAGGTAGGACTGTTAGCGCTCTAGTTGTTCTTTAGAACACTCTGGGACATTCTGTCATTGGGCTATACTTGGGCTACATCTGGGTGATATTTGGGCTACATTTGGGCTCTTTTGTCTCTGGTGGCCATTTTGGGAGACTGCATGTCAGAATGTTTTAATGAAATAGAAAAGGATTTGAGAAGTCACTCAAAATGTGCCCTAATTTTTCATTCTGCAGCACTAATCATACTTTCTATGGCAAAATATACCCCCTCATGTTGTTTCTTTTTAAATTAAATGTTTTAAGAGTTACCACTTTATTCCAATCAAGATGGCTTCAGGTGTGCCATACCTTTGTAATAAGTAGGACTGTTAGTGCTCTAGTTGTTCTTTAGAACACTCTAGGAGGCTGCAGTAGAACACAAAGGAATCAACTGACAGTCTCTGTCCTTGTTGGATGTACATGTTTTACTTAGAATGTCAGACTTCATTTTCACATGACTGAGAAAGATAATGTGAATTTACAGAAAATATGCTTTCAGTTTAGCTTATAGATCCCCTTCCAAACCACTGTGGGAAAATCACGAGATATTAGTTTTCTTTCAAACAATATTCATGATATCACAGCAGAAGGTTTTTTCACATGGTAAAATCACCTTAGAACCCACCACAATTCCTAAAACGAGTATGGTACAATAAACAAATGATTTATAATGTAACTAAAGTCCTAAAACCCTCTATTAACTACAATGCTTTTTAATGAGGTGCTATCATGTATATTGGTCCCAAGATGGCTGCCAACACTTCTTGGATGAAGTGCTGACAGCCAATCAGATCAGATGTGTGGTTAGGCTCCGCCCAGATATATATCTTTTTTTGAACCTAAATTACTCAAAATCCACTGGAGCACATATATTGAGACCTAGCAAAGGCACATCGGGCTAACAGTCCCTACAATTTTGCCAAGTTTCGTGCAAATCCATTCAGCCGTTCGAGCTAAAAGTGAGGCCAACCGCCCTATGGAAATTAACATGGGAAAAACGTGTTTTGGGACCCCCCTTTTTTCTCGGCCCCCCCTTGATGAAACCCCCCCAAATTGTCAGGGGCTGCTCAGAAACAAAATGTTCCATTTTCCTGAAAATTTCAGCCAATTCCGTCCACAAACACCAAAGTTATTAGACATAGAATTTTCAAAAATCCCATAGAGAAAAAATCCTAACTATATATACCTACTGGCGACCGCCAGTAGGTAATATATATATATATATATATATATATACCGCCAGTAGGTAATATACCGCCAGTAGGTAATATATATATATATATATATATATATATATATTACCTACTGGCGGTCGCCAGTAGGTATATATAGTTAGGATTTTTTCTCTATGGGATTTTTGAAAATTCTATGTCTAATAACTTTGGCGTTTGTGGACGGAATTGGCTGAAATTTTCAGGAAAATGGAACATTTTGTTTCTGAGCAGCCCCTGACAATTTGGGGGGGTTTCATCAAGGGGGGGCCGAGAAAAAAGGGGGGTCCCAAAACGCGTTTTTCCCATGTTAATTTCCATAGGGCGGTTGGCCTCACTTTTAGCTCGAATGGCTGAATGGATTTGCACGAAACTTGGCAAAATTGTAGGGACTGTTAGCCCGGTGTGCCTTTGCTAGGTCTCAATATATGTGCTCCAGTGGATTTTGAGTAATTTAGGTTCAAAAAAAGATATATATCTGGGCGGAGCCTAACCACACATCTGATCTGATTGGCTGTCAGCACTTCATCCAAGAAGTGTTGGCAGCCATCTTGGGACCAATATACATGATAGCACCTCATTAAAAAGCATTGTAGTTAATAGAGGGTTTTAGGACTTTAGTTACATTATAAATCATTTGTTTATTGTACCATACTCGTTTTAGGAATTGTGGTGGGTTCTAAGGTGATTTTACCATGTGAAAAAACCTTCTGCTGTGATATCATGAATATTGTTTGAAAGAAAACTAATATCTCGTGATTTTCCCACAGTGGTTTGGAAGGGGATCTATAAGCTAAACTGAAAGCATATTTTCTGTAAATTCACATTATCTTTCTCAGTCATGTGAAAATGAAGTCTGACATTCTAAGTAAAACATGTACATCCAACAAGGACAGAGACTGTCAGTTGATTCCTTTGTGTTCTACTGCAGCCTCCTAGAGTGTTCTAAAGAACAACTAGAGCACTAACAGTCCTACTTATTATAAAGGTATGGCACACCTGAAGCCATCTTGATTGGAATAAAGTGGTAACTCTTAAAACATTTAATTTAAAAAGAAACAACATGAGGGGGTATATTTTGCCATAGAAAGTATGATTAGTGCTGCAGAATGAAAAATTAGGGCACATTTTGAGTGACTTCTCAAATCCTTTTCTATTTCATTAAAACATTCTGACATGAAGTCTCCCAAAATGGCCACCAGAGACAAAAGAGCCCAAATGTAGCCCAAATATCACCCAGATGTAGCCCAAGTATAGCCCAATGACAGAATGTCCCAGAGTGTTCTAAAGAACAACTAGAGCGCTAACAGTCCTACTTATTACAAAGGTATGGCACACCTGAAGCCATCTTGATTGGAATAAAGTGGTAACTCTTAAAACATTTAATTTAAAAAGAAACAACATGAGGGGGTATATTTTGCCATAGAAAGTATGATTAGTGCTGCAGAATGAAAAATTAGGGCACATTTTGAGTGACTTCTCAAATCCTTTTCTATTTCATTAAAACATTCTGACATGCAGTCTCCCAAAATGGCCACCAGAGACAAAAGAGCCCAAATGTAGCCCAAATATCACCCAGATGTAGCCCAAGTATAGCCCAATGACAGAATGTCCCAGAGTGTTCTAAAGAACAACTAGAGCGCTAACAGTCCTACTTATTACAAAGGTATAGCACACCTGGAGCCATCGTGATGGGAATAAAGTGGTAACTCTTAAAACATTTAATTTAAAAAGGAACAAAATGAGGGGTATATTATGCAATAGAAGGTATTATTAGTGCTGCAGAAAGAAAAATTAGGGCACATTTTGAGTGACTTTTCAAATCCTCTTCTATTTCATTAAAAAATTCTGACATGCAGTATCCCAAAATGGCCACCAGAGACAAAAGAGCCCAAATGTAGCCCAAATATCACCCAGATGTAGCCCAAGTATAGCCCAATGACAGAATGTCCCAGAGTGTTCTAAAGAACAACTAGAGCGCTAACAGTCCTACTTATTACAAAGGTATGGCACACCTGAAGCCATCTTGATTGGAATAAAGTGGTAACTCTTAAAACATTTAATTTAAAAAGAAACAACATGAGGGGGTATATTTTGCCATAGAAAGTATGATTAGTGCTGCAGAATGAAAAATTAGGGCACATTTTGAGTGACTTCTCAAATCCTTTTCTATTTCATTAAAACATTCTGACATGCAGTCTCCCAAAATGGCCACCAGAGACAAAAGAGCCCAAATGTAGCCCAAATATCACCCAGATGTAGCCCAAGTATAGCCCAATGACAGAATGTCCCAGAGTGTTCTAAAGAACAACTAGAGCGCTAACAGTCTTACTTATGACAAAAGTATGGCACACCAGAAGCCATCTTGATTGGAATGAAGTGGTAAGTCTGAAAACACTCAATTTAAAAAGGAACAACATGAGGGGGTTAATTTTGCCATAGAAAGTATGATTAGTGCTTCAGAAAGAAAAATTAGGGGTCATTTTGAGTGACTTCTCAAATCCTCTTCTATTTCATTAAAAACATTCTGACATGCACACTGAAACATGCTTTTTGAATACCAGCAGCAGACGTCCCTGGTGAGCAGTAGCTTTACTACAGTGATCTAATGTGCAACTAGAGTGCTAACATTCAGAATTTATGGCAAATGTGTGACACATCTGAATGCCTTCTTGATGGAACCAAAGTAAACAAGCATTGAAAATGCAATAGATCTCGCCCTCGTTTAAGTTAAAGCCATTCTGTTTGTAATGAGGTGGCTTTTTAGCTTTGCTTTTATTAGTGTTTTTTCAACTTTCATGTAAATAACATGCATCTGTATGCATATAAGTATATGTATGCATGCATTTATGTTTGTATTTATATAGATATACAGATGATATATGTTTATATATGTATGTATATATATATATTCACTGAAAAAAACATAGGTTATAGACCATATATAGTTAGGAATTAGCATTTACAAAACCTTGAAAATTCACTGAAAAAACCATAGGTTATAGACCATATATAGTTAGGAATTAGCATTTACAAAACCTTGAAAATTCACTGAAAAAACCATAGGTTATAGACCATATATAGTTAGGAATTCGCATTTACAAAACCTTATTTTACTCACACAAAACCATTGAAATTCCATATATAGTTAGTTGCACTAACTATATATCGCGCACCCGCAATCCACTGCTGATGATGTCACATATTACATCATTCATGACATGGTCAGTGACATCACTGATGACATCACTGATGACATCTCAAATGACATCACTGATGACATCACTGATGACAACATCCAGTGACTGTATGTTTCTGTAAAGTTAAAATATGTCTTACATATTGAAGAATGAGTGGACGTATAAGTGTCTGGATGAAGGATTTAGTAGGTGCATGACTGACTGTATGAGTGAGTGATTAAATGTGTCTCACTGAGTGCATGGGTTAGTGACTAAACTGTCTTAATTTGTGCATCATTATGTCTGTTGTTCTGTAAACTGTTGCATGTGTTGATAAGTAGCTATATGAGTAACTATATGGGTTATTGATTGGTTGCCCAAGTATTTGTATGGGAGACTGAGTGTGTGTGTGGGTGGCTGGGAGGTGTATGACTCTGTGCATAGATGTGTGAGCAGTTGATTCACTAGATGTATGGTTTCAAAAGTGCATGTGGAAACAGCTGTATGGGCGGTTGACTGTGTGCATGAGTGTATTGGTGAGTGAATGGATATCTCAGTGCTACATGTCAAAGTAAGAACATATGTAAAACACAGTACATGTGAGAGTTGACATATATAAATAACTGTGCATAAGAGCCAGTGAATGTGTGAGTGGCTGTATGGATCATTGTGAACTTGTATCAGGGATTGTATAAGAGAGTAAATATGTGTTAGTATATGTTTGAATAAGTAAAGTTTGTATAACTGTATAGTTGAGGAAATGGAGGTGTGATTGATTCTTTGCATGACTGACTAGGTGTGTGAGTAACTCCATGGATGAGTGACAGTCTGTGAGTGTCTGTTTACACTGATTGTATCTAAGGTTATATTAGAGTCTGAAGAGGTTCATCGTATTATCACATGAATGATATCATCAGTGATGTGATCAGTAATGTCAAATGAGATGTCATCAGTGATGTCATTTGAGATGTCATCAGTGATGTCATTTGAGATGTCATCAGTGATGTCATTTGAGATGTCATCAGTGATGTCATCAGTGATGTCACTGACCATGTCATGAATGATGTAATATGTGACATCATCAGCAGTGGATTGCGGGTGCGCGATATATAGTTAGTGCAACTAACTATATATGGAATTTCAATGGTTTTGTGTGAGTAAAATAAGGTTTTGTAAATGCGAATTCCTAACTATATATGGTCTATAACCTATGGTTTTTTCAGTGAATTTTATATATATATATATATATATATATATATATATATACGGAACAAAACACAGTGAATTCAGATACACCACCCATTGTTACCATCGCCAGCACTGGCAAAGACAAGGTAATAACACCTTTCAGGCCGAAGTCCACTTTTAACCCTATTTTGGCACATGACAATCTGGATATTTACCAGGATCTGATGGTGGAAGACCTTAAAAAGCTTTATACCAACACGAACAAAAAGAGCCAAGCCATTGCACGACAAAACCAAAATTACAATCTACTGGTTAAGAAATTGAAATCAGAGGAGAATTTAGTTGTGAAGCAAGCGGACAAGGGGGGCAACATTGTCCTGTGGGCAAGAGATAAATATGTAGCTGAGGCCGAAAAACAACTAAGCGACACTGCTTGCTATCGGAAAACCAATATCACAACTGTTAAAATGGCCTGGAATGATCTGAATGCTAAACTCATGGGATGGCGTAGCTGTGGATTGATTTCGATGGAGGAATTTAAGTTCCTTAAAAAGGAATTCCCTGTGATTCCTACGTTCTATCTTTTGCCAAAGATTCACAAGGACCCTCTTGCTCCTCCGGGGAGACCGATTATATCGGCAATCGACAGTGCAACAGAATACTTGTCCAGGTACATTGATTTCTTTTTACAAGAATGGGTTAAAGGATTGAACTCTTACATTAGAGATACAAGTGACTTCTTGAGTAAGTTATCCCGGCAGAGTTGGAATGAGGACTATTTACTTATGACATTGGACATCTGTTCTCTATATACATCTATCAGGCATGTTGATGGCTTAAAAGCAACTCAATTCTTTTTGGATAAACGCCCCATACACAACGCACAACATAACAAGATGCTTATGGGGATGCTTAACATATGCCTACAACAGAATTTCTTTATGTTTGGGGGCCAGACCTATCAGCAATTGAGGGGGGTGGCCATGGGGTCTTGCTTCTCCCCCAGTTTCGCATGCCTACACATGGGGCTGTGGGAGGAGCAAACCCTAATGGGACAGCACAGAAAAACAATGGAACAACATGCAATTCTGTACCTCAGGTATATTGATGATTTGTTTTTTATCTGGAGGGGTTCCATGGAAAGTGCTACTGATTTTGTTGATAAACTCAATGTAAATGATTTAAATCTTCAGTTTACTTCTACAATCAGCAGTGTCTCAGTGAGTTTTCTGGACGTAGAGGTATATGTTAAGAACAGCAAAATAGAAACTAAGCTACACAGAAAGATTACCGCAGGTAATACTGTGTTACATGCCTCGAGCAGCCATCCTCGCCACCTTATTCATAGCATCCCCTACGGGGAAATGTTAAGAATAAAACGTATCTGTAGTAATGAAGAGGAATGTAGAACAGCTCAACTACAGTGTAAAAAGCGTTTTTTGGAAAGAGGGTATAGCTCAAGAATGATAGATGAGGCTATCCAAAAAACTACAAAACTTGAAAGGGAACAGTTACTAACTAATTGTCCTGACCCTACGGATGTAACTGAAACTCCACCAACAGAAAAAATTCAGTGTAGGGCTATAGTCACTTATAGCCAACAGCATGCTGAAATTCGCAAAATTTTCTCAAGAAATTGGAATCTTGTACAAGGAGATCCAGTAATTGGTGATCTAGTGACAAATAGACCAGAGATCACATTCAGGAAATCTCCTTCTCTAGGCAGTGCTATTGTAAGTAATACCTTAGACGTTCCCAAAAAATGGTGGGAGCGTATCACAGGCTTTAAAAAGTGTCAAGTCTGCAAAGCCTGTAAGCACGCCATCAATAAAACCCATTATACTAGTCCCTTCCATGACAAACCTATTGCCATCAGACAAAAGCTGGGATGTAAAACAGAATTTGTGATATATGTATTGATATGCCCTTGTGGCCTACAATACGTGGGAAGTACCCGCCTCCCAGCACATAAACGCATCCTTCAGCATTTAAGGGCAATTTCTGGAAAGGACCAAGCCTATCCAGTAGCGAGGCATTTCGAAAAATGTCATAATAGCAACCCAGAAATGCTGCAATACTATCTGGTGGACTCAGTCCTACCTTTGAGGAGGGGGGGAGACAGAGACAGCAAGTTGCGTCTACTGGAAACCCGCTATATCCTCGAATTAAACAGCAAACAGCCTGGGGGGCTTAGCAGCACAGAGGATCTCTATACCTGTTTATAAAGGGATCTCTGTATTTTCCCACTGGTAATTTCTGAAGCTAATGAAATAATGTAAGATCTGCATGTTATGTTCGGCAGCCTGTATTTTAATTTATGAAATTCAATATGTTTGGAACAAAATATCTTTACATTTGGAGGAGAAATCTTTAAACAGCGAAATGGCACTGCAATGGGATTTTCCTTTAGTCCATCGTACGCATGTCTCACTATGGGATGGTGGGAGCAGGAAATAGCTTGGAGCGCAAACAACGAAACATCTGTCAATAAAATTGTAAGTTGGAGGAGATTTATTGACGACTTGTTGATTATTTGGGATGGTACCGAAGCAGAATTCCAGGAATACTTTCAGACAATGAATAACAGTGTGAAAAATTTGAAATTCACTTACAATATGAGCAAAGACAGAATTATATTCCTGGACACCGAAATTTACATCAAGGACCAGCAGATACACACTACTCTCCACAGAAAAGTAACATCGACCAATGCGACATTAGAAGCCACAAGCTTCCACAAAAAAACACTACTGAACAGCATCCCGTACGGGGAGTTCTTGAGAGTCCGGCGGATATGCAGTGAAAAAGATGAGTGGGACAAAAACAGCAAAAAAACGATGGAAAGATTTATAACACGCAAATACCCAGCCAAAATAGTGAAAAACTGTTTGTTGAAAGCAAGCACAAAAACCAGAGAAGAATGTCTCAAAAGGAAAAGACCGGAGGATGATAAAGAAGCAGACAAAATTCGTTTGATTATGGATTTTTCCCAAGAAAGCGAAAAAAATTCCAAAATCCTAAGAAAAAATTGGAAACTACTACAGTTGGACAACACAGTGAAAGAAATTGTTGGCACCCATCCAACCATAACATATAGACGTGCAAAGAACTTAAAGGACCATCTGATACACAGCCATTTTCAGAAAAAACGACAGGATGATTGGTTGAAAACCAAAGGCTTTGTGAAATGCCATAGCTGCAAAATGTGCCAAATAGCCAAACAAACGAAGGAAATAACTTTGGCAAATAAAAAGAAATGGCAGATAAGACAGTGTATCACATGCAAAACCCCATTCACTGTTTATATAGTAGAGTGCCCGTGCTCGATGAAATATGTAGGGAGCACGACAGCAGAACTAAAAAACCGCATACTCCAGCACATGCGTGCAACCATCCACAAGGACCGCTCCAATGCCATAGCAAAACACATGGAACAATCGCATGATGGTGATTGGCAAAAATTAAGATTTTATGGCATACATACGATTACCAAAGGTGAGCGGGGAGGTGATCGAGAAAGACAATTAAGGCAGGCAGAATCGAGATTCATCATAAACCTGAGGACCCTACACCCAAATGGGTTGAATCAATCAGAGGAATTATATGTGCACCTGTAAATAAACTGTATATCGGTACTGCAACAAAGGGACAATGTTTACTGGATGGCAAAAGGTGCCTATCTGGAGGCAGAACATATGATAGAGACATCAGCCTATTGGAAGGCGCTTGAAACAGTGACAAGTTGAATGAAGGACTTATATGTTGATTTAGTAACAATTGTTAACATGTTTAAGGAACACTGCGTGTTGTTGTCTACCCATTCCAGAATCAATTCCTCCTTGGTATCTGGGTGAGTTGGCATGGTAAATATCCTTAGTCCACATGGTATTCTTTTGACCTCTACATAGTTCTCTAAAGCGATTATTTCCCAGCTTTTATTTACTTCTTTTTTATATAAGCGTTCTAACGCATTCATATGTTGTTTTAATGTGACATTGTTTGTTTCCGGTGTTTTCGTCTTGCGGGTCACATCAGCCGCTGTAGCCCCTGATTTGAACATTGTTGATGCTTTAGTAGCGCGTTTAGCAACACGCGCTTCCATTATTGCAAAACACTCCCAGCTTTGAGTTACAGCACACCTTCACTTAAAGAGCGTTTTAGACAAGTTTGTCCCTTTAAATGCAGCTTAACTTTCTCCAGTCTATTGTACATCAGCGCGCTCCGCGTACTGTATACGCTTGGGCGCATTCACTGCTGATGTAAACAGCCACTTCGATTGCCTGCTCGCTTAAATGGTAATGGTAACCGAAGGCGCTCACCTCGTCGTGGGATCTTCCTGCAGCCGCAGCCGAGCCCGCCGCTTCTCTCCCACAGTCACCGAGGGCGTCTCCTTCGCGTTTCGGCAGCTTGCTACACGCAGGGAATCGGGCGCATCTCGCAGCAGACCAATGAATCCAACACGATCCTTCCAAGCCTGAGAGCGCTCAACAGTGTGTGCTCAACCCGAGAGCTGGATCGAAGCCCCAAAATTAATTTTTGAACAAAGGGGGCGGCACAACTGGATACTTTATGAAGCTTTATTCACACAAGCAATGTATTGCAAACAGTAAAATAAAAATAAAGTTAAAACAAAGGATGTAGTACCCAGCATGAACTGTGATGAACTATAATAAGGGTACTATACCCTAAAATCATAGCATTATGAACTGTAAAGTAAAAAGCCCTAAGTGATAATAACTTAAGATGCTTTGAGTACTATACTCGTACAATTATAGCACACCAGTCCTTTGTTTTAACTTTATTTTTATTTTACTGTTTGCAATACATTGCTTGTTAAACTACATATCCCATAATGCCACTTAATGGCTAACATGGGGCAGTATATAAAGCAAAAGCAAAAAAGGACTTACTGACCGTCAAAAAAGCCGTGAGGCTGAAACGCGTTGGTGGAGTGTTTGTGTGTGAATAAAGCTTCATAAAGTATCCAGTTGTGCCGCCCCCTTTGTTCAAAAAAAAAAAAAAAAAAAAAAAAAAATATATATATATATATATATATATATATATATATATATATATATATATATATATATATGAAAGCTCTCTCCCTCCCGGTCCCGGGTGGAAATAAAGACAGCACACTCGGGAATTCTCGTTGGTAGCAATCCTTTACTCGCACAGACGCGTTTCGGAAGCAACGCTTCCTTCCTCAATGTTTGTTACACCGCAATGCGCGATCTGGCGCCATTTTATTTCAAAATAACAAACAACACTTGTTGGTAAACATAGAGAGAGGACTGACGCTTGAGCGCCATCTTGCTAGTACATATAATTCCTGCATTAGCATGACTGATATTAAATGACACATTTCATTTGTGGTTTCTAATGTCAATAAAACATTATTTAAAAACCTCTCATATTTATAACGAGGAATTTACATCGTGATATTGCCGTGAATCGGCAGGTAACCCTCTCCTTAGTACGGTGGGCAATGGACTGTGATCTCGCTACGCGAATTTATTCGTGGGCTGGTGGGAGGAGCAGGAGGCCTGGGGCCCCGATAGAGAACAGTGGTCGAGCTGTATCGTTTCATGGTATCGTTATATTGACGATTTGTGCATAGTTTGGAATGGTTCGGTAGAGACTGCCTGGGAATATGTCAAAGTGTTAAATGACAACAACTGCAACCTAATTTTCACCGGTCATGCAAGTGTAAGTGAGGCGGTATATTTAGATCTAAAGATTGAAGTTATCGACAACAGCATTCAAACTTCTCTCTATAGGAAGCCCACAGCAGGAAATAGTATGCTACATGCGTCAAGTAATCATCCCCAGAAACTCATCAAGAGTATACCTTATGGTGAGCTTCTACGGTTGAAACGGAACTGTTCCACTAATGACGATTTTGAGCTGGCAGCTCAGGAAAGTATTGATAGATTCGAGGCCAGGGGGTATAACAAGCAAATGTTATGTAATACCTTAGACAGAGTAAGGACACAACCCAGACAGACTTTGTTTGTCAAGAAACAAAAACCCACTACTGACACAGAAAAATTCAGGATGATAACATCATATTCCCAAGACTGCCAACAATTGAGGAACATCCTGAAAAGACATTGGCACATATTGCAAAAAGATAATATCATTGGGAATGATATACCTGTTAATCCCTTAATAACTTTTAGAAGGGCACGTTCGTTGAGGGATACTTTGGTACATAGCCATTTGTCACCAATCCCCACACGTACAGGGAAATTAAGAGATGCAAAAGGGTTCTTCCCATGTGGACGATGTAAGGCCTGTGCCAATAGCAAAAGGGTCTACTCTTACGAACTCGTGGGTTGTAGAAAGAAAAAGAGGATTAATCAATTCCTTACCTGTACTTCCCCATTTGCAGTCTATTGCCTCCTCTGCCCTTGCGGGCTTAGGTATATAGGCAGTACTATAAACCCGGTGAAATTGCGTATTTTAGAACATATGCGAGCCATAGTAAACAGAGATTTCACATACCCTGTCGCAAGACATTTTTCCATCAAACATAAGAGCGACAGGAATCTGTTACAGTACTTCTGCTTGGACGCAATTTCTGATAACATAAGGGGAGGGGACAAACTACAGAAACTTCGTAGGTTAGAATCCCGTTACATTATAGACTGCCAGACCAAGGCCCCCTTGGGATTGAACTGTGGGGAGGAACTGACTGTGCATTTAGGGAGCTAAATGTCAATATTGCAGTATCTCTAGTATGGACATTCCTGTTATCACAGCTTAAGGATTTTGGTTTCCATAACATGTGTTCTTCTGTGAATAATGGTGCTTTAGAATGAATTGAGAGCTTTTTTCACTAAAATGGCACCATGTACTTGATAATTGTTCAGTATTTTTGGTAACTTCTGGATTATGGTTTAATATTAAGCAACTTTTTTAATATTTCGATAATTATCATTCAACACTGTTTGGTACAAATCTGTATACGAGGCCAATGGTAATTTAAATGGCAACCTTCGAGTTGCCACAAGCCGATCCACGGCGAGATCACAGTCCATTGCCCACCGTACTAAGGAGAGGGTTACCTGCCGATTCACGGCAATATCACGATGTAAATTCCTCGTTATAAATATGAGAGGTTTTTAAATAATGTTTTATTGACATTAGAAACCACAAATGAAATGTGTCATTTAATATCAGTCATGCTAATGCAAGAATTATATGTACTAGCAAGATGGCGCTCAAGCGTCAGTCCTCTCTCTATGTTTACCAACAAGTGTTGTTTGTTATTTTGAAATAAAATGGCGCCAGATCGCGCATTGCGGTGTAACAAACATTGAGGAAGGAAGCGTTGCTTCCGAAACGCGTCTGTGCGAGTAAAGGATTGCTACCAACGAGAATTCCCGAGTGTGTTGTCTTTATTTCCACCCGGGACCGGGAGGGAGAGAGCTTTCATATTCCAAGCGCGAAGCTCTGACGCGCTCAGACTAGCACCCGCTGCAAGAGTGCCCCGAAACTTGGAGCAGTGAGCCTGTATATATATATATATATATATATATATATATATATATATATATATATATATATATCCATACTAATATTATAAAGAAAGAGCCCAAACCTTTGAGGCGGGTAATCTCAGTAACCACAACATCAATCACAACACCCAATACAGCGTTGGAAAGGGCAGTTGCAGCAGAAGGACAGAGGCTATGCAGACGGCCACCATGTAAATTTAAAAGGTAAAAGAACCGTGCCAGCAAAGTAGTCCCTTGTTGGCGTGTCTGAGTTTTGCTGTGCGCGTGTGCTGGGGGCGTGACAAATGTTGGGGGCGTGTGGTACGTTCCGCCCTTCATGTCATGTGAGTTGTAATTGCGCTGCATCAAGGGGCATGCTGGGGGCGTGACACGCTGGGGCCGTGACAAACTCTGTGGGCGGGTGTCCGTGCTGTGGGCGTGTGTCCGCCCTCCATGCCATGTGAAGCACCAATTACGCAATTGCGCCGCATCAAGGGGCACGCTGGGGGCGTGATAAACGCTGGGGGCTTGCGCTATGTTCCGCACTTCATGCCATCTGGGTCGTACATTAATCAGATCGTCTGCTGTGGCCGTGTGCTGGGGGCGTCACAAAGGCGTTCACCTTGAAGGGTGGTAAGTAACCATTCGCTCAACTCCCTTGGGGGACTGCCCGTTGTCTCACACATACTGGGGGTGCCGAATGCAGTGTGTGCATTGGCCTGGGTGCGTCTGAAAGGGCCGAACACATGTGTGACTTGGCCTGGGTGCGTCTAAAAAGCACTCGGGCCAAAGAGCGTTGGTATGGGTCATAAAAAAATAAGAACAGCGGGAAACAATCATTCAAGACTCACACAAATCTAATTGTTAGACGGTCGCCGCTGGCCCTCAAGCGGAAGCACACGCGACTGAGCGTGTCTGCGGGGACAAATACTGCAGCCTCTCATGCACGCTGTTATTGAACTATCACATTAAACCAAATTACACGCGCCTGCTAACATCAGCCAGGACTGTAGCCGGGCTCAGGCGGCGGATCACTACACTAATTACACGCGACTGCTAACATCAACCAGGGCTGCAGCTTGGCCTCAAGTGGGGGAACACGCGAATGAGAGTATCTGCAGGGACAATTACTGCAGCCTCTCATACTCGCTGTCACTCAACTCTCAAATTAAAGAGTTTTACCCGCGGCTGCTAACTCTCTCATTAAACGAAATTGCACGCAACTGCTAACATCAACCAGGGCTGTAGCCGGGCTCAGGCGGCGGAACACTACACTAATTAGATGCGCCTGCTAACGTGAACCAGGGCTGCAGCTGGGCCTCAAGCGGGGGGACACTCGCCTGCTAACATCAACCAGGGCTGCAGCTGGGCCTCAAGCGGTGGAACAAAAGAATGACCATATCTGAATACACACATTACACAGATTCTATTTCATACCTGGACAACGTCGGGACGGGCTGCTAATATATATATATATATTAGCAGCCCGTCCCGACGTTGTCCAGGTATGAAATAGAATCTGTGTAATGTGTGTATTCAGATATGGTCATTCTTTTGTTCCACCGCTTGAGGCCCAGCTGCAGCCCTGGTTGATGTTAGCAGGCGCGTGTCCCCCCGCTTGAGGCCCAGCTGCAGCCCTGCATATATCAACACAGCGGTTCAAATTTCCTGGTCAAATCAGCGCTCGTAATGGGTGCCTCTCCCTACGGCAGAACCACGCCGTTTCATATCCCAACACTTCCTTTGGCTCGCAAAAGAATTGGGGCGCACTCCTTCAGAATTTCCACAGCAGGATGTTTATTGCGATCTTTTAAACATGAAAGCGAGTGATCTACGCGTTTCGATGCTGCAAGCATCTTGCTCACGATCAACTTTACACTTTTTTTCAAACGATTTAAAAGCATTCGAAAATCTGTGTTACATCACTTCCTGTTTCCTGATTGCATTGCATTGTGGATATTATAGTTTTAGATACAACCACCAAAATGAATTTATACCAAACACTTCAATTATTTACTCATTATTTTACACTGGTGTCAAAAAGTCTCTTTTTGTGACAATGTCCCATTTTGAATTTTATTGATTGTCCTCATTGTATTTTGATATTTTTACCCTCTGGTGGGTTTATGTGGCTTTTCTTGAGATTATGCGATCCCTTAAGTGGGACATTGCTTTCTCCTTCCTTTCCTGTCTCTCAGTGTATGGTCATTTTTTTCTTTTTTCTCCTTTTTCTTTTTTCTTTTTTATTGTTTATTGTTTTTCTTGTCTTTTTCTGTTCACGTTTTTTTTCCGTATATTGTCATTTTTCTCTTGTTTCTTTAGCAAACGTTTTTGATGTCATCTTTTATAGGTGAATATATAACTCCTCCGAAGGATTCAGGCTGTGCAGGCTTAGAGTTTGGAAATTTAGAATGTGGCGTGACTCCTTCTGCCTTAGTAGTTTTTCTCGATCACCACCTCGAATGTTGTTCGGTATTGTTTCAATGCCAAAGAATTTCAATTTTTGCCAATCTCCATCATGTGCTTGTTCCACGTGCTTGGCAACTGCATTTGCTCTATCCTTATGGGTGGTTGCCCTTACATGCTCCATTATACGTTTTTTCAGTTCACATTTTGTACTTCCTACATATAAAAGTGGGCATGGACATTCTATCCCGTATATGGTGTATTCAGTTTTGCATGTAATTAATTGGCGTAT
This sequence comes from Lissotriton vulgaris, assembly GCF_964263255.1. Lineage (NCBI taxonomy): Eukaryota > Metazoa > Chordata > Amphibia > Caudata > Salamandridae > Lissotriton > Lissotriton vulgaris. The sequence goes on from NC_141695.1 coordinate 916,086,906, forward strand.
TTCCCATTTTTTGTTGTTCGGCATTTGAACTTCCTTCGTCTGTTTTGCAATTTGGCACATTTTGCATCCATAACACTTTACAAAACCCGTTGTTTTTAACCAGTTGTCATTCTTTTTCTTTGTTTTGCAGTGGCTGTGAATCAAGTGATCCTTTAAGTTTTGTGCCCTCCGATAGGTTATCATTGGGTGTTTGCCTACTATTTTGCCCACTGTGTCATCCAGGTGAAGAATTTTCCAATTCTTTCTCAAGATTTGCATGATTTAATTGCTACTTTGTGAATAGTCTGTAATAAGTCTTGGTTCCTGTTCTTTATTTTTGTCTTGAATGGAACGTTTTAGACATTCCTCTCTGGGTTTTTCGCTCGCCTTTTTCCAGCATTTTTCCACATTGCCTGGGTTATATTTCAGATTTTTGAATCTTGTTTTTGTTATGGCACTATGTTTTTGCCACTCTGTATCTTCGCTGCAAATTCTTCGAATGCGGAGAAACTCCCCATAAGGGATACTGGAGATGAGTGATGGTTGGTGGAAACTTGTGGCTTCCAGTGTCGCATTGGTTGCTGTTGTTTTTTGGTACCGGGTAGTATGAATTTGATTATCCTTGATGTAAATTCGTGTATCTAGGAAAGTCACTTGATGATTACTTATTTCATATGTGAATTTCAAACCCGACATGCTTTCATTGATGATTTTGTAATAGTTCTGAAATTCTTTCGGAGACCCATCCCAAATGATGAGTAAATCATCTATGAATCATATCCAACTGACAATTTCATTTGTCATATGGTCATTTTCAGTAGCCCAATCGATCTCTTTTTCCCAGTAGCCCATTGTTAGGCAGGCGTAGTTCGGGCTAAAAGAAAAACCCATGCTGGTTCCATTGTTTTGTCGATATAATTCCTCACCAAATAAAAAGATGTTTTGTGTAAGGCATAATGAAATCATGTCCTGGAGCATTTGGTTTTGGTTTTTGTATTTGATGTTCCGGTCTTGTAGGAAATAGTTGCATGCCTTTATCCCTATATCATTTCCAATGTTGGTATATAACGATACGACATCCATCGTGATTAGTTGATAGTTCTCCTGTCATGGTGTATTTTCTAATCTTCGCAGCAGGTCGTTGGTGTCTTGTATATACGAGCTTAATTGCGTCACATATGGTTTTAGGAAGTAATCTATGTATTTGGATATGGGTTCTAGTATCTGTCTCCCTGGTGGTTTTTGCTGATCTTTATGAACCTTTGGCAGGAAATAAATAGTAGCTGTTATTGGGTGGGTTACTGTCAAGTATTTTTGTTCATCGTCGTCGATCAGATTTTTCGATTTCCATTCTTTTAGTTTTTCATCCAATTTACGTTTTATTTCTGATGTGGGATTGGTTTTTAATCTCTCATAGTATTTGGTATCCTTTAGTTGACGATGAGCTTCTATGATGTAGGCACTCTTGTCCCAAATCACTATGTTTTCCCCCTTATCTGCCATTTTTATTTCAATCTGGTCGTCATTTGTCAGGTTCCCTCTCTCCTGTGATGTTAGATTGTCGTTATAGTTTGTGCCTTTGATTTTATACAGATCCTGAATTACCGCATCCTGAAAGATGTCCACCTTATTTCCAGGTGGTAGCTGAGGATAGAATTTTGATTTCGGTTTCTTTTTACTGAGACCAGCTCCTGTTTGAGAAATAGCTTGACTGAGAGATGTTTCATCCTCATCCATGACATCCAAGCTTAGCAAGGTTGTGTAGTAGTTAGCATCTTTAGCTGTTATGTCTGATGTTATATCTTCCTCTGCTTGGTCCTTTTTGTTTTGCCTCGTATTTTCCGCAAAGAATTTTGCCAGTTTGATTTTTCTTATATATAGATAAAAATCTATTCTGACTTGTGCCAAGTTCATTATCTTTTTTGGTCAAAAATTGATGCCCCTTTTTAATAATGATGTTTCTGTTTCCGTGATTGTTCTTTTTGATAGGTTAACAAATTGTAATTCATCTATTGTTTTTCCCTCCTTTGGCGCATACTCCGTGTTTCCGTCCCCACTTTTTCTGTGTTTTCGTTTGTTCCTTTTGCCCCTTCTTGTCGGTTTTTTCTTGCTGGCCATTGGCGTCCTCTTCCTCTTCCTCTTATTTGATGTTGTGTGCTGCGATTCTGTTCCCACTGTCGTTGTTGCAGCACGAGGCACATGTCCTCTAAAAAAGACGTTTTTGCGGGATTCATTGATGTTCCTTGTTCACCATCGCTCGCCTCTGTGGATACCAATGATGATGCTATGGAGGAGGCACTGCTGGACATATTTACCGATCGGTTCATTGGGGTCAGTTGTTTGAGGTAATCAAATTTTTTTGAGAACGTGAAGATGCGTCCCTCCTCATAATCTACGGTGTCACGTATAAACTTGTTGTGTTTACGTTCTCTTACTGTGTCTTCGTGTTTTACAATTTATAATTCTAGATCTTTGAATTTAGTCATGTCACTGTTCAATTTCAATTGTGCAATTTCTTTCTCCGTCTCATTGAGCTGTTCCTTTATCTTATTTAGTCTAAAATTTCTATTAATCCCAAATATGATTTGAGGATAAATTCTCCCCATTCTTCTAGTAATTCATTTGATGTGTCTTGATGGCTCGGCATCAACATTATTCGCAATCCTCTGGGTACCCTTTGTACCTCTAAATATTTTTTCAGTGTTATCAGTTCCCATGATTTATTTATTTCTTTCCGGCTTAATTTTTCCCACATTCTTATTTTGCTCTTTGCATCCGATTTGGGTGTTTCAGATTTCGTGTTCCTTTCTGTTTTATCTCTGTCCGCATTGCTTTTCACAAACATAGTTGTTAATAATTCACTTTGTTTTGCTTCTCTCTGTTCCATTATCGCTTTCAATGATTTATTATTTTTCAAGCAAATTGTCTCAAATTGGTGTGGATATCCAAACCCGTACTTTACAAAACGCTCTCCTAATTGGCCTTTTTCGCGCGTTTACTTCTTCAATGAGGTTTAGTCGCGTTTTCAATTGCCATTGCGTTTTGTGTTTCCGACATAAAGCTGACGAATTATGCCCACTATATAATATATATATATATCCTGCAGCTGTTGTAGTAATGTGACAGAAACCAGCCCGGAGAGAGTTAAAACCATGTGGCTAATCTCCAGGTTAATCAGTTGCCAGACTGATTTTGTTGTCTGTGCCATTATGTGCACCTGTGGCCTTTGGTATATTGGCTCTACTGAAGAAACGTATTCTTGAGCACTGGAGAGCCATAACTAATAAAGATCATAGCGACAACACAGCCAGACACTTCACAGACAAACACAATGGGGATTGGACTAAAGCAAGGTGGTAATAGAGTAGGATCCCTCCACAGATTGGAGTCACGCTTTGTCATACAAGCTGGCAGCGAATTCCCGGGAGGGATGAATCTAGATGAGAAGATGCACTCTCATTTGTAAACCAATGTAATTGATTATTGTAGACTGACTTCATGCACCCTTGTTCCCTTGTTACATTCCCCCTCCATTCCCCATGTAAATTTGTTTCATGATTTTAATTACAAGCATCACTGTATACACACACGGAGCAGTAACATGTTTATGATGTATTGAATGTAGGTATTAGGTAACAATGTATACTAGTGGGACAGTTATTCCTCGAAACTCAACAATAACGTGTTTCTGATTGTACTTGTGGACTTGAATAATGGAGCTCAGGTTATCATACCTTGGGACTAACAGACTCTCATCTTTATATTTCATTGTAGGGAGACCACGCCTGCTTGTGTTGGACAATCTCACCCAAAATAAAGTTATGCGCACCTTCAGTGGATGGACATTCTGACATCCTCCAAATTTTGTAGTCACCACAATACAATATTATACATAAGAAATGCCAGGCCACATAGAAATCAACATAGGGGTACTATACAATTACTGCCCGACACTTGCGCAGTATAGCCGTGATATCACAAGGAGGTTTGTCCAATACTGGTACTATACCATAACAGTAATCACCCACAGAAACATACCACACAATAATGAACAAACACTATACATTAACAACCATTGAGAAACGTTGAAACCCACACACAATTATCAAAACAGTGCAGAAAAGTATCATGTAATAGCCAGAGCAAAAGCAGCCTCACAACACATGATACTCTATCTACACAAATCACTGCTGCAAGTAATTATAGTTTTTCACTGTGCATGCACAAATGTCTTTTTGTCTATATTAATGGCGTTGTCACGTGGTAAGTCTGACCATGATGACAACTTATAAAATGGACTTGACCTTGAATGGAGTCAGGGGACCAAGACCACGGACGTGGTCGAAACACGTTCTCTTTTGTCCAACTAAATATAAACCAACTATACCTTATCGTGTGGACTTGTGGATCTGTTGTATCCTGTATCCAGTTTTTGAGTGGAAAAAAAATAATATATATATATATATATATATATATATATATATATATATATATATATATATATATATATATATATATATATATATACATATATCTATACAATATATATACACACACACACACAGACACAAAACACACACACACAGCTTCTAGTTTACTTCTTTTACATTACTTTACTGCTTCATGTGATATTGTGGCTATTTTATTCAGAGTGCAATAAATCCTGTGGAGTGTAAAAAAAAAAGATTTCTCCTCAATGACGCAAGGCTGACTGTAGTACTGTGGGAATAAAGAAATACTTGCAATAAATCATTATTATCCAATGTCGGCAAGTCTCTTTCTCATATTTTGTATTGATGCTTTGATATCGCTATTGCTGCATTACATGATCCCCAATACCATTTTGATACTTCTTTTATTTTGGAAGTTGTTTTCAATAGTAGAGTTCCTTCTTTGTTGTTGGCTGTGTTCTGCTCTTTTTATGAAGAATCCAATCCACCCATGAGGATAGTTGTAGGTATTTTAATCTGAGCACCAACCCACAGTAAATTCTCAAAGCTATCCCAACACATCAATTTGCTTTTTTTTATAAGCTAGTTGCATTTTGTTATCCCAGCCTCCTTCAGCTGCTTTCTCAGATTAATTTCAAAGATAACTCTCATGGGGTACTTCATGGGGTCCATATTGAGACAAAGTCACAATAGTGTTGTATTTTGAGTAAGGGCTCTGATTTCCAACCATTATGTTGTTGCTGCTGACACCAGGCTAAGCCTGACACAATTTCAAAATATACTTGAGCATCAAATTTCATTAGAAAAGTGGTTGCCCACATTCCAGTAACCATTTCTTGCAACACCAGCCCCAGAGCCAAATTTTCTGGGAATGAGAACAGTGGTCTATTTTTTTTTTTGAAAGGTCCAGCAATATAGTTATAATCTGACAAAGCTAATCCACTCAATTCAATTCAAATAATCTTTATACAGAAAAATCTCCATAAAATATACACACATAAAACATAGTCCTATTCATAAACTATAAAAGAAAATTCAAATTCACAAACCATTAAATAATATACAAATGCAACCATCTTCATGCAATATAAAAGGAAAATCATATACTGTTCAAAGAGATTTAATATTGAACCTCAAAACAGTATACTGTGCAAAAAAAGGCATAAACTTATTCGTCTGACTCGTGGTGTAATGTTTCTAAGTAAACAGACATTTTCCTTCACTTAATGGCATAAGAAACAAATGTAGATACTGTAAAGCTTACTTGTGCTATAGCTGAAATACATAGATAATGAAAAGCATCCTTAAAATAAAACAGTTTATGTGCTTTGAATACTGGTTTTAAAAATTGATTCCTGATGTCCTGATAAAATTTGCCACACAAGATTAAAGGCTTGGTTGATTGTGCAGATGTATCATTACAGGGACCAATTCTTGGAAACGCTACTACAAAATTTTAAATACCCAACCGAAGCCTTGTAAGATTAAATCTTTCCTGTGTATTAGTTACAAGTAGTAAATAGCTTGGTATGTCATTACACAGATTGTCTCTAGTATATTTCTGCACTGTTGTCTTGACACTGGAATCCCTTGTAGCCTCCCTAAAGCCCATAAAAATCATCTTCAGCTCTTTTATATTATAATATAAAATTTGTTTTGCTAATCCAGTCTTATGCAGGCCCTTCCTCAGTTTTTTCCATGAATGTCTGGAGCCCCTAGATGAGTCAATAAAACTACTGACCTTGCTTTGTAGTTTAAGAGTTTCTTTTTTTGTTGAAGGTTAATGGGATGTAATTGAATAGGAATAATAGTTTTGACAGGATTACCATCTTGATAACTTTTACTCGACCATGAATTGTAAAAAAGATATTAATCTTATTTGAGTTATCTTATTATTATCTTTTGCTAGTTTATCTAGATTTCTCTGTGGAATCATTGTGACGTGTGTAATAATAAATCCTACGTTTCCTAACTATTCTTTAATATGATTACCTTTAATTTCCGTATTGTAGATTATTAGGTCAGAATTGAATCAATTAATCAAATACCCAGAAGAGATCTTTCTAAATCTGCAGCATACACTGATAAATTGTATGCCTTGACACAAAAAAATGTGGTTAATGTCTCTATTTAACCCTTATTAATACAACAATATTTCTAAAAATAAGTTAGATAACAATGGTGATGGAAAGCAGCCCCGCTGGTGTCTCTCGTAATGTTACATTTGGATGTCTGTCTTCTTTTTATTACTAGGGTATCAGATGGTACTTTGGGATCACTGAAATAATATCGATAACAAAAATATAGAATTACACAAATATCGAGGATTAAATATTGAATACAAAAATATCGAATTCCTATCTACAAACAGGTAAGTACAAAAATATTGAATCAAAAATATCATTTAAAAAAATATAGTTAGTCAAAGTAGCTAATTTTTTTTAATGTGTTAAAAATAATTTAAAATTAATGAAATATGAAAAATAATTAACTAAAATATACTTAAAAATACTTAAATAACCTTAAAATTATTAAATAATAATTTAAGTTATAAAAAAAAAAGAATTTTATTTTTCAAAACATATATATATATGAGACCACGGCGGCCCCAACAAAATTACAGCAAGAACAAAACAACGTCTCAAAAAGCAGAAAGCGAAAAAAACAGGAGATGGGGGAAATGCACGACAACAAAAAGAAATAACAAAAAAACAAAACTACAGAAGGAATTACAAACGATAATGGCCACACCTACGGAAGAAAAAGATAAAAACACAGACATAAATGTATCAGACATGGCCTTAACAAGTACAGAAGAAGAGACTTTATCATTAGGATTATCCTTTTGTAAACGCACGAATTTTAATTATACACAAACAATAATAGAATCATACGAAAATTAAAATTGAAAAAACATTTCTTCAATTATAAAGAGATAAATAACAGTGACAAAGAACCGACCGAAGACACAAATTGGCGAATTGACGAAATGACATTTATTAAGGAAATGGCGGATCTGGATACTAATGAAAATAATGGCATTATGGACACCCAAGATGCGGCAGATCATGCAGGGGTTTACATTGCGGGTACATCTTAAACGCAGTTTAAACCTAGATCCACATTCTGCCCTATCATGCCTAAAGACTGCATCTATATCTTCTCAGACAAAGTCATACATGACCTAAAATCTCTGTCCCGGACAAGCAGCAATGACTTTTTTAAAACACATGCTAATGAGAGATTAGCGTATGACAATGTCATGTCCAAAATCAAGGAAAGAAGCGATGTAGTTGTACGTTGGTCCGATAAAGGAGGGAATGTGGTCCTTTGGCCTCTTGAAATGTACAATTCTGAAGCATAACTTCAGTTATCTGATAAAGAATGTTACCAGAGGATCAGTGCAACTAACATCTCTAACATTCAAGAGAGGTACCACAGGAGTTTATATGACTGGAAAAGTGCTGGAACAATATCGAAAAACGAATTTGATTTTTTAAAAAATAACTCCCCAGTAACTCCAAATTTGTACCTCATTCCTAAGGTGCATAAAAATGCAACCTGCCCCCCTATAATTTCCGCCATAGGGGGATTGTTCAAAAATACTAGCCGGTTCATAGACTTTTTCCTACAACCTCATGTAAAAACACTACCTTCCTACACAAAAGACAGTGGAGAAATCTTTGACATGAAATGGGAAACAAATTTTGTGTTCATGACTTTGGATGTACAAAGCCTCTATACGAGCATAAGGCACAGAGAAGGTTTGAATGCAATTAAGCATTATTTAGGCGGTAGAAGCATTGATTTGTACCAACATACACAGATGCTGCTCCAAATGACCGAGTGGTGTTTGGAGAATAACACCTTTGCCTTTATCAAACTACTCTACAAACAAACACAGGGGACTGCCATGGGTACTTGCTTCGCCCCCAGCTATGCTAATTTGCATATGGGCTGGTGGAAGGAGCAAGTACTCATGAAGACACACACTGCAGAAATGTCAGAAAATGTGGCGCATTATAGTCGCTATATTGATGACATTTTCACAATTTGGAGAGGAAGTGAGGAAAGTGCAAGTGAATTTGCAGAGCAACTAAATCAAAACAGCCTGAATCTTAAGTTCACATGTGAAACCAGCAAGAGTAGGATACATTTCCTAGATTTGGAGTTGTTTGTGGCAGATGGTAAAATTCAGTCCAGCACCTACCGTAAGCCCACCTCTGGAAACACCATCCTTCACGCCTCCAGTTATCATCCCCCAAACTTAATAGACAGCATCCCCTATGCAGAATGTCTGAGAATGCGACAAAACTGCAGCACGGACGCAAGTTACAAAAATTCTAAGGCTAGTTTGTTTGGTAGATTGCGACTCAGGGGCTATCCTGAACACATACTAAAGACAGCGGAACAAAAATGCGATGCTAAGGATAGAAAGGATTTACTTTTCTCTCACAAAGCAGGAACACCAAAGTCAAAACAAAACACAGGGACCCCACGCCTAATCACAGGTTACAATGCCTATCAGAAACAACTTAGAAACATCATGTATAGGCATTGGCCCATAGTCAGGAATGACCCAGTGATAGGGAATAACTGTAACAAAATCCCTCAGTTTACTTTTCGCAAAACTAAAAGTATGAAGGAAGAATTGGTAGTGAATGTCCCTGTCCTGAAGAAGAAAGAATCACCATGGTTAAAAACAAAAAAAGTTTTTTATAAATGCACTAAGTGCAAAGCATGCCAGTATGGATTGAATGTTACCAAAGTTGATGTGCGACATAGAAAAAAACCACTAGAAATATGTGCAAACTACACATGCAAGACGGACTTTGCAGTTTACGTCTTGCAATGTAGCTGCAATAAAAAATACGTGGGCAGCACTATCCATCCTGCCCACGTGAGGGTGTTACAACACTTAAGAGCTATCACTAACAACGACCCCTCATATCCAGTGACAAGGCACATCAATACCATACATGAGGGAAAAGCGGAGAACATTAAGTACTTCGTTATCGATCATGTAAAGAAAAATATCAGAGGGGGGAATAGACAACTAGCCCTCCGGAGACTAGAGTCACGGTACATTATCCTCCTGGACACTAAGGCCCCACAGGGATTGAACGCAGATGAGGCACTTAGTGTGCATTTATAGCCAACATAATAAAAACAATGAAAGTAGCTTTCTATGCGAACCCGGACCCACTCCTCCGTAGGAGAAGGTTAAAATTAGCATCACTATTACCTTTCAGCAAAGGCTGTAAGTAACACAGTTGAACAAACACAAGGTCAAAAGAGATTTTAATGGTGGCAACATAAAGTATGGCAGGTGTGAACATTGCTTTCATGTAAGGAAATCCAGCAAAAGTATCGTACATTAGGCAAACTAACATTAATAGGTTAAAAAAATATATGTCGGATTCTCACTTATTTGCCCACAAGGGCTATATCCAAGAACAATCCATAATATGGAGGAGTTTTGAGTCATTAGATATTATTTGGGCTGAAATATCGGGCACTAGACCCTCAAGCCAGTTCCCCTCCTTAACATATGACATTGAGAAGTATCGCTTTGATAATTGCTTAGCCTATAGTTAAAAGTGGTACCTATGTACAGAATAATAAAAGTATAAGTTTATACACACATGGGTAATTCATAAGCAATGACCAACCACACATCGCGCTGAGTCATCTTGAAAATGAAGGTGGCAGCTTCACGAGTTTCACAAGCGCCAAACTTCGGTAGATAAAGTTTAAAACATTGATACAATGGGCCATGATGAAATGGTTGCTATGACAACGATGATGCCGCCTCACAGACCAAAGAGCATTTTGCATGTTTAAAATGCACTCACTTACCTGAATTCTTTGTTGTGAGCAAGACGGTTCCATCCGTCGAAACCCGTCAAACTTTGCACTTGATATAAATAAAACTTGTTTCTGAATGAGACCCCACGGTGTCAGCGCCTGTTTACGATTGTGTAAACACAGGAGTGGATAGTATACATATATATATATATATATATATATATATATATATATATATATATATATATATATATATATATATATATATATATATATATATATATATATATATATATATATATATATCCAAACAAGTTTGCTCTCGCAATGAAGACACCCACACAATGTATTTACTACGCCTTTAATGGAAAAGCAGGCAGCGATTCCAGCTTCAATGACCTTTAAGCATAGTCTATTGCCATCGATGCCATACGCGTTTCTGGTTAATTCCCTTGATCACTGGCAAATTGCTTTCTTTGGTGAAAAAACAGCTGTGCATTTAGTTAGTTTTGTACTCGCGTATTTCAGAGATAAATCCCGTCCATCCGGGTGCAATGCATTCTAGTTCATGTAGTTCATATAGTGTATATCCATAGTGATGCAGCTGTTGTCTTCCCTCCATAAATTCATTTTCCTTCGGGTTGCTATTCCGGTACATTGCCCCGTACCGCATTTCCTTAGCCTTGAAAATCCGGCAACTTCACTCCTCAACCGCGCCCCCTATCACTAAGGGCGCAAGGACCCGCTGCGAAGCAGGGGAGTTGTCTTCGTGGCCCGAGCAAGGCCACTTAATATCCAAACAAGTTTGCTCTCGCAATGAAGACACCCACATGATGTATTTACTACGCCTTTATTGGAAAAGCAGGCAGCGATTCCAGCTTCAATGTCCTTCAAGCATAGTCTCTTGCCATCGATGCCATACGCGTTTCTGGTTAATTCCCTTGAGCACTGGCAAATGGCTTTCTTTGGTGAAAAAACAGCTGTGCATTTAGTTCGTTTTGTACTCGCGTTATTTCAGAGATAAATCCTGCCCATCCAGGCGCAATGCATTCTAGTTCATGTAGTTCATATAGTGTATATCCATAGTGGTGCAGCTGTTGTCTTCCCTCCATAAATTCATTTTCCTTCGGGTTGCTATTCCGGTACATTGCCGCCGTACCGCATTTCCTTAGCCTTGCAAATCCGGCAACTTCGCTCCTCAACCGCGCCCCCTATCACTAAGTGCGCAAGGACCCGCTGCGAAGCAGGGGAGTTGTCTTCGTGGCCCGAGCAAGGCCACTTAATATCCAAACAAGTTTTCCAATAAAGGCGTAGTAAATACATCGCGTGGGTGTCGTCATGCTGAGGTGTGCCGTCTTCCCGATTAAATAAAACACACTTCTCGCCTGCACCCGGGTCTCCTCTCTTCTTCTGCGCAGTGGTTTCCAGGATTGGGCTCCAGGCGAGAGTAAGCAGGGATTGTCTTATATATATATATATATATATATATATATATATATATATATATATATATATATATATATATATATATATATATATATATATATACATATATATATATATATATATATATATATATATATATATATATATGAATTAACATAGGATATACAATATTTTTACCATAGGATAGCGGGAGAGTAAAAATTACTATTCCCACTCCAGTGAGTGCAACAGTAGGGAAAACGTTGGATAGCGTAGGGGTAAAAATTACTATTCCCACTCCAGTGAGTGCAACAGTAGGGAAAGTGTTGGATAGCGTAGGGGTAAAAATTACTATTCCCACTCCAGAGAGTGCAACAGTAGGGAAAGCGTTGGATAGCGTAGGTGTAAAAATTACTATTCCCACTCCAGAGAGTGCAACAGTAGGGAAAGCGATGGATAGCGTAGGGGTAAAAATTACTATTCCCAATCCAGTGAGTGCAACAGTAGGGAAAGCGTTGGATAGCGTAGGGGTAAAAATGACTATTCCCACTCCAGTGAGTGCAACAGTAGGGAACCGCTGCATAGTGTAGGGGTAAAAATTACTATTCCCACTCCAGAGAGTACAACAGTACAGAAAGCGTTGGATAGCCTAGGGGTAAAAATTACTATTCCCACTCCACAGAGTGCAACAATAGGAAAGCGTTGGATAACGTAGGAGTAGAAATTACTATTCCCACTCCAGAGGGTGCAAAAGTAGGGAAAGCGTTGGATAGTGTAGGAGTACAAATAACTAATCCCACTCCAGAGAGTGCAACAGTAGGGAAAGTGTTGGATAGCGTAGGGGTATAAATTACTATTCCCACTCCAGTAGGTGCAACAGTAGGGAAAGCGTTGGATAGCGTGGGGGTAAAAATGACAATTCACACTCCAGTGAGTGCAACAGTAGGGAAAGTGTTGGATAGCGTAGGGGTAAAATTACAATTTCCACTCCAGTGAGTGCAACGGTAGGGAAAGTAAACACTTCATATATTGATAAAAATAAATTAAATATAAATACCAAAAATAAATTAATTAAAAGTAATTACCAATTTAATATAATATAATAATTAATCAAATAAAAATAGAAATAATAATTAATTATTTAAATTAATTACCTATTAATACAAATTAATTACCAATTACCAATTAATTAATTAGCAATTTAAAATTAATTGCCAATTATTGCAAAATAAATGCCAATCAATAAATTAAAATATTTAATTAATTACAATCAAATTACTTCTCACCCTATTCCCCTATAAACCCACAACTCTACGGGAAATCTTTTTATAAAATTAAAATAATTATCAATTAATCAATTAATAAAAATTAATTACTAATTCAAATTTGATTAATTACCAATTACAAATTAATTAACAATTAATTCAAGATTATTAACAATAAATACATTTAAATATTTAATTAATTAGAATTAAATTACTTCCCACCCTATTCCCTTATAAACCCACAACTCGCTTAAGAATGAAATTACGCAAAAATTAAATAACATAAAATTCATTTTTTTAAATAAATTTTAAAAAAATATACAATTTTCACACATATACTAACATACAAAACTCTTTATAAAATTCGATATCATTAAAAAATCAATATATTTATTACCTATATTATGTACTTTGATATTTTGACTTTCTATATTTATGAAAATCGATATCAAATTACTTACCTTAAATTCGATATTTTTCTTGACTATATTCTGTCCATTCGATATTTTGTCGATTCTATATTTTTACTTCGATTTTAGTGCAATTCGATATTTTTAACTCGATATTTTGTCTGTATACCGGTACTTTGTATGGGGCTGGAGTGGCCTTATCGGATTTTCTCTGATCCTGAGCCGATGGGCACTACCTATAGGTAAATCCAGTTCACCCAACAAAAGATTTGGAAGAGTCAAGCTCGACTAGATCCAGGGGAGCTTTTCTGGCTACTGGAAGATCTGTAGTTCCTATCAGTGTGTGAGTCAATTATTTTATTTGCTGACTGGGTATAAAACGTTTGTGATCTTCATGTAAAAATTCAAATACCACCCTACTCAGTCTCATGCCAAATGATCCGGATTTTTTTTGATAATCTGTAGTCCAGAGGAAACTGGCATATGTGACTGGTGTTGCATTTGATCCTTATCAGGTTTCAACATATAATTCATTTAATGAAGTTGGAGTAGGCAATTCATATAGTACAAGTGATTTATTAATTCTATCAATATGGGAATAGATATTTCCTTGGTTGCTCCATATATTTTCTTTAGAATACCATGAGCTGCAGCCACATTCCCTCTTTTTTTACCTCGAAGGATTTTTTTAATCTCTTCATCTGTAATAGGTGCATTCAACTCATCGATTTTGTAAGCTGGTTAAATTTGGTAGCTGTAGATTGTTCACCATTTACTAATCAATTCAGAGCCACGGGATAAGGTTTCTCTGTAAACATTTTTTTAAAAGTTTAAAAAGGTGTTTTATATTTTAAAATTATCCTGCAGCAAATTTTCGTGATAGAAGAGTCCAGAGATGGCCATAAATGTTGCTCTACTCCACATTTTTCATTTTCTGTGTTCTCTAATTTGAGGAATGATGTATAGTAATGATCACATTCACTACAGATTTACTTACTTACGTAGTATGAAGTAAGCAGGATAGTCCTGTGAAAGAACAACCAGAATCTCAGTAAATTTGCCCTTATTTTTAGCAAGAAAACAAATATTTGACTTTCCAAAGTGGCCAGGTTTCCATGTGAGACAGGCTTCTCCTGTCCTGGTTCAAGTGTTGATATTATAATGGAATAAACAGGCGCTCAAAGCCCACAAAGAATATTTCTAAATTTGAGCAAATATTCATGTTTGGAGCTAGGAAACTTGGCAGAGATGGCTTTCCAAATCAAACATCTAGATCAAAAAATATTATGTTCTACTCAAGATATTATTAATATATTTTGTTGTATTCCTTTGTAGTTAATTTATTGAAGTTCTTGTCATATATTAGGAAAATACTGTTATTGTTGTTGTGGTGGGAGGACCCCATAGCTCCTTTTCCCCATGTAATAAAGTAACCTATATATATTAAAAGTCCATAGACCCGTGGTCAAAATTGCAATATGCTCTTCCGACTCATTTCAGAAAGAACTATCAGATTCCTTATAAGTTCAAGCAGAAATGTGAATTATAGTGCACCGAAATGCCTTCTGGGGTCTGTGTCTGTCCTGAATGTTAACCCTAACACTGCATTACTTTGTTTCTCTTTTGGTATTCTTTTATCTTGTTTACCCTTCAGTTTACTGCTCATTTGTTGTCATTTTGCCCTCTATTTGTATGTTTTGCTTAGAGTTTTGCTTGTCTTTTTCCTCTTCAGGTGCCTTCTTCCTTGCTGGTCTTGAAGGCTGAGTTTCATCTTCTTCTGTCACTTAACTTTCCTTCAAACTACTAGTGAGGTGTTTGCTTCACAGAAGTGGCAAGGTGACAGGGAAGGTCACCCAATGCATCCCACCTACTTAAAAATGTGACGGTGAAGACAGATCAGAGACTACAACATGACAAGACATATCTAGGCAAACAGATACTAAAAGGTGGGAAACATAGCCTTCCATTGAGAAATTTAAATCTGCTGTGAATAGCATATTTCTTCAATATCCTAGTCAGCTAAAGATAATACATTTTCCTAGAGTTAAATTTGCTTTTGATTCTTCTGAGGCTTAAATAATCCTGGGTCTGGTGAAAGAGTAGTTCTATATCCTGAAGTATTTTCCCCTTAGGTACTGGACTTGATTTAGAAATTGATTACTCTCCCCTGCATGCTGTTGATACGGTCCAAAATAATGAAAATGCTTCCAGCAGTTAGGGCCTTTGTGAGGAGTAAAGATGGACTTTGCTCTCGAGTCTACCAGTGGGGAATCTAAAAAAGGGTCCCACCAATCTCAGCAGCAAGGAAGGTGCAGCTGGACCTTAAGTCTTGTTCCCAACTGTGAGGAAACCGTCATCAATGATCTCCATATTGTAGCATGCAAAAAGGGATGGATGTAATTCTTTAATTAATCTCAGCCACTGGTAATTAGTCTAGCCTCATCTCACTCCATCATTATTTTTAACAACTTGCCACCTCAGTTTGGAACAAGCAATATACAAATCAGTCTTGACACCGCTCCAAAAGAGATAGTCCAGCCCGAAATGCCAAGCCAGCCCCTCCCTTAAACAGAATGCAAGTATGCAAGTAACCAAAGACTGGTCAGTCAGGTGCAGCTTGGTTCAAGTGGTCCAGTGAACACTGGGCCCCTTGTCTGGGCATTCCGGTTGTACTTAGGATATCACGCTGAAACATACAAAAAAGCGATGGCTCCGGTTCAAAGAGGACCTGGCTTGGCAGTTCAGTCTTGATTTGTCCAACTGGAAAAGGATTTGGCTGTTTTTCATATTGCTGCATGTAATCTGAGGTGGCACTGTGGGCAAAAAATGCAATTAATTGGGATATGGCCTGAAGCATCCTAACCATCACTTTTCTGTTAACACCATAATCTGGAAGCACCACAGGTTGTTCCATGTAGGTCTGTTCAATATCAATGATCTATCTCCAGCCTATTGTCCAGTCCTTGCAAGCTGTGCAGCAGCCCACTGCCAATCAGTGCCATTGAAAATATTCTTCCATTTAAACTTCCAACCAACTAGCTTAAGATTTTCTCCCAAGTAGATTTTCCAGGAAAGGTTTGGATTGTCTTTCTACGAAAATGCACAGTGGTGTCACAATTATATGTGCCACTGGTGGCCATGTACAGTCTTCATGGGCCTGAATTTGTGGTAAGACTCAGGACCTGTAGAAAAATTAAGTTAGAGAGTAAAAATTGGAAGTGGATGTGGCTGTTTTTGTTGTTTCTTAGTGGAAGCAGCATTCTGACATCTTGCACTCACTGTGTCATACCTAAAAATGTTGGTGATTATCTGAGGGTAACCCTAAAGACAGGTGAACTGAAGATGAAGATTGTCTTCCACACTATTGCAATCCCATATTCTCAATAATTATTGCAAAATCCATTCACATAATGTTTAATAACCTTGATACTTATTGAACAATAGTAAAAACAAAGGGGTCCTGTTTGCCTAAACCACTGGACTTAATCTAGAATAGGGGACCATTAACATCAACTGCGCATGCAAGCAGTGCACTCCAAAAAAATACAAATGCGACCACTGGTCAAAAAGGAGTAACGGTGGCTCCTGTTTTGAGGCTTCAGTGAGGGAAGATCAATAAAGGTCCTCCCCAGTTTCGGTACAAATCAAGGCTCTCTCTTAGGAATATCAGTTCTGCAGACTGGGGAGTCCTTTGAGATCTTTGGCACAAGGGCAACCTTATGGCAAAGGAAAAAGTGGGAGAGAAGAACTAGTTGAATATAGTGTTGGGGTCTTTTTGTACCTACAGCTGGGCAGTTTACAATCTGAGTTCACTTTTTTGAAGTAAAAAGTGCTTTACTTATCGCTTTATTGTGGTCAGTGAATCTTGGATTTCCTACTGTATCAATATAGAACAACAACACCATGTGGCAGAGAGTTCTTGTTTCAGGGAGCAAACTTCTGAAATGACCTGGAAACAGACCGTAGATGTTTATCTTGCCATGTGACTCTCTGTTGAAAACTGAACACCTAATTTATAGTCCTATTAGGATGGCGGACGGACCTGCGTCTGTCCGCCACCCCCGAGGTGGAGGGACCGTCCACAGGGGCAGCGGCGGTCTCTCCGTAGCAATTAGGATGTGACCGCCAGCCTGGCGGTCACATCCCGTATCTTAAACCTTGCGGCGGGTGCTGCTTGAAGCAGCACCCGCTGCAAGGTTAAAAATGCATGATTTGCATTTACATGCACAACGTGGCAGGCACCGCGCGGTGCCTGCTGCTTTGTGCATGTAAATGCAGTGGGGTACCATAGGTACCCCCAATGTGCACCCCCACCCAACCCTTCACCCTGGAGGCCCGCAAGGGGCCCCAGAAGCAAAGTTCCACATGCTTTTCCATGGCAGAAAAGCCGCCGCGGAAAAGCATGTCTCACCACACATTCTAATTTGGCTGACGGTGTCTTGCAGACACCTCCACCAAATAGCGCTCCTCATCCCGCGAATTAGCGGCGCACGGACCTGCCATCCGCCGCTGTTCCCAACGCCATCCCACCACCATCCTAATCTGGCGGTGGGTGTTTTCTGTCACCGCGGCGGTGAATCCGCATCCTCCGGGCCGGCGGTGGCTTCCACCGGCCCGGAGGATGCGGATTTACCGCCATCATAATCGACCCCCTAATTTGAAATAAATACTGTTCCAAATATTTAAAGACAGTGTCATATGCCGATGACACACACATCATGGCATCCTTTGCAGGGGACCTGATGGACATTGCATCGAGATTTCATGACTGTATGCATGAAGTTGGGCACCAGATGTCCTAAAACTGCCTGAACCTAAACACAGGAAAAACAGAGGTGTTTCTTTTTGGATGCAATACCTCCTTCTGGCAACAAAGCTGGTGGCCACAGGAACTGGGAGAAATCCTGAATCCAGTCTCTAAGGTGAAAAACGTAGGAGTTTACTTCGATACCAAGCTGTCTTTCGAGGGGCTAATTATTGCGATCACCTCCTCTTGTTTTTTCACCATTAAAACTCTCAGGAAAATATTACCTTTTATTCCATTAGAGCATCAGAAAGCAGTGGTTGCAGCACTTATCCTGTCAAAAAGTGATTACTGCAGCGGGCTGTTCCTCAATATACAATCATGATTCCTCAACAAAAGGCAGGTCCTCCAAAATGCAGCAGCTCTTCTGCTGCTTGCCATCCCGAAACATCAATCAGCGGCTCATACCCTTCCAATTTTGCACTGGCTACCAGTTAAAAGACTTATCGAATTCAAGGCCCTTTGCATCACCTTTAAAGCGCTACATGGTCTTGGCTCCAATTACTTTACACGCAGTTTCAGGTGGTATGTCCCGCAGAGTCAGCTACGCTCAGCAGCCTCCTCTAATCTGTTAATCCATAAGGCCAAAACCGCCTCATGGGGGGTGGGGGAGAAGTTTTGTTGCAGGCACAGCTAGATTGTGGAACTCACTTCCTCTGGAACTCAGGATGGAAAACAATCTCTTAAAAACCACTCTGTTCAGCAACTAGCCCGAATGCACCAATCAATCATCCGCTTCAGGTTAGCCAATACTGTACAGCCACCATGCCTAGACACCCTTTGGTATTAGCGTGCGTTACAAATCTAAATTTCACTTCATTTCATGAACGCTATAATATATAGGGCACAGCTGTAATCATTGCCAAGGACCCTAATTGTGGTAAATGGGTGCTAAAAAACATACACCAAATATAACAACATAAATGGACTTCAAACGATCTATGCCGGCAGTTTTTTGCATATTGTTTATAAATGCGTTTTGTTTTTTTAATTCAAATACCCCACGTTGTCACATCCGATGCCACTGTGGGACTGATAACAAGTGCCCTAGTAAGATGGATGGGGCTGTAGAAGGAATAACCAGGCCCATCAAGATTATGAAATCTGTAGAAAATCTTCAGATCCTGTGTATTTCGCTGGGATATTTCAGCTTCTGGAATGAGATGACATCTCCAGGTGTTAGAACAGGGAGTAGTGATAATTATCTACGGGATTCAGAACTGACATTTCAATTCATTAGTAAGGGAACCCTAAGGGTCCTACTTGTAATCCATGTTGACTCTGCCTCCTTTCCCTGAATTATTTACTCGCATTCAGTATCTCCATGAGTTCAACAGGAGACTTAAGATAAGTAAACACCATAAAGAGGCCTTAATGACAATGTTATTTTACTACCACAAAATGTTGCTAAATAAATAAATTTAAGCACATATATATGTGTGTGTGTGTGTGTGTGTGTTTAAAAATACATTTTGTGTTTTGCATAAAATGTGTTTTCACTAGAGTCCTCCTTACAAAATACAAGTTGAGGGCTGAATTTGATCCCTGTACATATAACAGGCCTGGATGGATTTTATCATATTAAGATGCTGATTTAAAGGTTGATAGATGGAGTAGTATCTGTTGGGGTGGTGAAGGACAATAAATTCTCCATCCCTAGGGCACTTGGGGGCATATTATCAAGGGGGTCTATCTCCGCTTTTTTGGCTTTAAAAGCCAAGAAAGCGGAGATAAAATTATCTCCCTATTACCTAGCTGTCGCTAACACCAGTTAGCGACAGCAAGTAGGAGATAGCGACCATCTTGGGCTCCACTTTGCATGTCAGTGATATTTATCACTAATGACATGCAAAGTGGGCGTGCCAAGATGTTAGGGACTGGAAGCAGCCGCTAACATCGCTATCTCCTATTACCAACTTTTGGAGATATTCGCGCTAAGCGCGAATATCTCCAAAAGCTAACACCTGCCCTGAGCAGTTCTTAGCCATGTTATCCTATGGGAGGTGGATAACATGGCTAAGAGCATTAGCTCGGTAATGCATGAATATCGCTGACTTTTCAGCGATATTCATGCATTGCAGCCGATTTTTATCGCATTTGCGATAAACCTTGGTAATACCAAGGTTTATCTGCGCTAAAAATCGCCGCAGCTCAGCGGTAAATTTTTGTCTCTAACCAAGCAATAGCGATAATTATCGCTATTGCTTGGTAATATGCCCCTCTGCCCCTCAAATTTAGAGATGACCGCGAGCTCAGAGATAAACTCTGTACCTTGAATGGAAGAGTATTCATAGTGGTTCCCTTCAAGGTACAAAAACTGGTCATTATTGTTTTTTTCTGTCTCGCACCACCATGCTTTTTCTGGTGGTGACCTGACAGATTTAAAAAAATCACGTCTGCTCTAAAAAGAGTGGGCGGTGTGATGACTTTACTCCTATGGCCCTAGCTTTCTGTTGACGGAGCCAATGAGGGCTCCGGCAACAAATTACTTACAGTCACCTTCTTTAAATGAGGAGGGCAAACAGTTTTGCTGTGAACTACTTCGCATATGTAAATCGCCCCCAAATTTAAATCGATTTTCACAGTCAAAAGCATACATGTCCTATTTAAATTTCTCTCAAAATAGCTGTATACTAGATATTTTAACCTTGTCATTACGTTTCTTATCTGCAGCAACACTGCAGAACAGCAGGCTATTCTGTAAGTGAGTATGTTTGCTAGCTCATATATTTTGAAGCAGCATGGAAACGATTGTGTTGATTGTCTGCAAGATTCTGCTTTTCAAGAAGTGAACTGGAAAATAGCGTACAGTTTCCTCAGAAGCCGGTGTGAGGCGCATAAACAAGTTCAGTTCTGCATACAAAAAGCGATGTTTAGCAAGGTAGACCATCCAATTTCATATTTTTTTTGTTTGCTTTGACTATTGACTGTGTGAGAAGCGTTTTGTACTGCCGCATTGGCAGCAGGCAAAAAACTTTCACCAACCCACATCCACCTAAATCCCAGCCACAGCTGTCATGGTAACAGGATGTAATGTTCACGCCGACCGAGAAGCTTTATAGAAAAAGAAATGTAAAAAAACTGAAGAAAAATAGCAAAATTGAGAAGAGTGGAGGTTTTTGTGTCGTGCAGATTCTAGGGCGGTGTGAAGCTGGAAGGTAATGAAAGGAGCGAATGCTGGCACGAGCAGTGAGCAGACCCTCCACGCTCAATGGGGGGCTGATGGAAAAAGTAGCAGTCTACACCACACCAGCATTACAGGTGACAGGCCATCAAGCCTCACACATGCGAGGTTTAGCAATAAAGATGTTTGAGTGTGTTTTTCTGAATCAACAGACACATTATTTGAAAAAATCTATTTGACAAGAAAACAGGTCGTTTTGGTGATATCTCTGTCTTGAAATTTCATGTTTGGCGGGTGGGCTGCGTTGCATTTGTACTTTTTGTTCCCAGATTGCCCTTCTTAAGGATTGTCTTATGCTATACCTGTGCTGAGTGTAATGGAAACTAGCACCACTATTACATACACTCTATATTTTCTCAGGAAGCTTGTAATGTTACTCCCTGGGCTGCACCTGATCTCTGTGTTTAACACAATTGTACACTGTTACTACCTGGGTTGTACCAAACGCTGCGACACATCTCCACAAACATAGGATTTCCACACAAGGTCCAGGTTGCTATCTCTCTTGTACTGTCTAAACTTGACTACGCCTACAGACTCTCATCTTTATCAGCTATGAAAAAAGGACAACAAATTCAGAACTCTGCTGCCAGACTACAGCTACATGTAAAGACACAAGCCCACTTCTCCCCTAGCTTCAGGGGCCCTACGGTGGTTCACGGTTTCCAGGAGATCCACCTTCAAGCTGTTTTATATCCCCAAAAAGCAATACATGGAACAGGACCACTTTTTCTCAAGAATAAAAATCACCAAATACATACAAGAAAGCAACCTCCACTCAACATCGGCACCTCGCCTCAAAACACCAGCAAACAAGAAAACAACTTTAGTGATACATCTTTTTTCTCTGTTCAAGCAGCAAAAATATGGAATTCATTACCCCAATCATAAGAGCCACAGATAACAATCATATCTTCAGAAGACTACTCAAGAGTTGACACTTTCATACATGGCCACTACACTCAAACACAAATGTACAGCATATCTCTGATCCCTGTGCATGTAAATATGTACAATTTGATTCTATGCATGTATTTGGATATTGGCATTTCATTGTACTAAAATATATACTACTTATGGTTTAAAAATATATAGATATGCTTTGGATATGTTTAACAAATGTATATATTACTTATGGTAAAAAAACAAGATATATATATATATATATAGTATATATATATATATATATATATATTATATATATATATATATATATATATAGTATATATATATATATATATATATATATAAATATTATATATATATATATACTATATATATAAAATATATATATATAATATATATATATATATATATATATATATATATATATATATATATATATATATACATATATATATATATATATATATATATAGATATATATTATATATATATATAGATATATATATTACCTACTGGCGGTCGCCAGTAGGTAGTTATAGTTAGGATTTTTTTCAATGTTAAATCTCAAAATTCTATTTGGAATAACTTTGGCGCCCGTTGACGAATCTGCCTGAAAATTTCCTCAAAATGGCCTTGTCGAGCTCCGGTCCTTGCCTGAAAGTTTGGGGGGGGATGCGTCAAGCGGGGGCCGAGATAAAAGGGGGGTCCCAAAACGCGTTTTCCCCATGTTAATTTCTATAGGGCGGTCGACCTCACTTTTAGCCCGAATGGCTAAATGGATTTACACCAAATTTGGCAAAATTGTAGGGACTGGTAGCCCGATGTGCCTTTGCTATGTCTCAAGATATGTGCTACAGTGGATTTTGAGTAATTTAGGTTAAAAAAATATATATATCTATAAGCGCGCCCCGGTACGCGCTCCGGGGAGCGCTCTGGGCGCACCACGCGACTTGCGCGCAGAAAGCTGATTGGTTCTTGGGTGTCTGTAAACATTCGAAACAGTCCAGAGCGGCAGCCATCTTGTGTCTCGGTAGGATCGAGACACAAGAGGTGGCCAAAACAAAGGGGGAATTTACCATAAGGGGGCAGGGTAGACCCCCCCTTACCCCCTAGGTTTGATGTGGGGGCTATAAAAGGGTCCCGCTGGGCAAAAAAAAATATATATTTTTTTTGATTTGCGCGGGGGGAGCGCCCGGTACGCGCACCGGGGAGCGCACCGGGGAGCGCACCGGGGAGAAAAGAGAATGGCAGAGTTTAAAAATGTAAGTCATTTTATATAAATGGGAGGTAGTTCTGAAAAGAACTGTTTTTTTTCTTTTTGTTGTTTTATATTTTTTTTGGGTTTTTGGAAAAACATTTTTTTTTGATTTTCTGAACAATTTTATATTTTTTTTGTAGTTTTTCTGGGGTGAAACAAAAGACAGGGAATTGCAAACAGCTCAACTGGAGTGATGGTTGTCTGCAGCTCGATTAAGTAAAGTGATGCTCTGCTCACCATATGATATAGTTTTGTTGCAATATAGGCAAACAAATTTAAATTTTGAAAATTTGGTTTGGACATTAGGGACCATCTCCCTAGCCTCTGCACCCGATGGAGTGGGTTGGTTGGAGGTGCCTGAAGTTGAAGGATGGGGAGGGTTCTTGGTCATTTGCCTGACTTCTGCTCTTGAATAATTGTTTGGGTGCTTCCTCTGCATATGCCTTATCATCGTGTGGTTCCCAAACGAATATTTCCTGTTTGGGTTCCCTCTTGACAGTTCTTGGTCACAGATGAGGCAAGTGACCTTTGCTGCATTTACTTTTTTGGCACCCCTTGGCATTTTGAAAAACTCCCAAATAAAATGTTCTTTGGGTTTGTATGGGGGATTGTCCTCCGGCAGATATTGCCTCTCCTCCTGCTCCTCTTCGTCCTCCTCTTCTTCATGACCACCAATGTGGTCTTGCGGTGGTCCTTGTGGTGGTGGTGGAGGTGGTGGTGGTGCAGATGCACCTGCAGCTGCTACCAGTGAAGCCATTTCTTTCAGAATGCAGGTCTTCTTCACTCAACCAACAAAGTGAAAATGAGGAAAAAAGATGGGGTCTTTCATCATTTGGAAAACAAAACTATTGTGAACCAATCAAAGGTGTTATTTTCAGGTCACATGACCCGACGCGCTTACGCTACGCGCCCCGGGGCGCGCCCAGGGGCGCATCGCGTAAGTGCGTCGAATGCTTCCGGGTGCGTTTACGCCGTGCGTATCACGCGGACGCGGCTACCCGATACGTCACGATCATGTTTTCGTTCGCGACATTGGCGCTAACGGGACGCTTCCCGGTTCGCGCACCGGGGCGCTTCAAACGAGTACGCTCTCTGGGGCGCTCACCGGGGCGCGCACCGGGAGCGCTCCAATGCAAAATAAATAAATAAATAAATAAATAAAAAATAAAAAATGGAAAAAATTGTAGGGACTGGTAGCCCGATGTGCCTTTGCTATACTCAAGTGGTTTTTACGAAAATTAACTTTGATAAAAATATATATTGTGCTACATTGGGCTATATATATGTTAGAGCCCAAATGTAGCCCAAATGTAGCCCAATGTAGCCCAATGTAGCCCAATGTAGCCCAAAGATGGCCACCAGAGACAAAAAAATACAAATGTAGCCCAAATATCAGCCATATGTAGCCCAACTATAGCCCAATGATAGAATGTACCAGAGTGTTCTAAAGAACAACTAGAGCGTTAACAGTCTTACTTATAAAGTGAGACTTATAGTTAGGAATTAGCATTTAAAAAAACCTATGAAATTCACTGAAAAAACCATAGGTTTCACACCAGTTTTAGTTAGGAATTAGCATTTAAAAAACCTATGAAATTCACTGAAAAAACCATAGGTTTCACACCAGTTATAGTTACCTGGAAATTTTACTGACATAAAACCATTGAAATTCCACGTTATAGTTAGTTGGACTCACTATAACTTGTGCGTGTAATGCACTGCTGATGACGTCACATATTACATCACTCATGACATGGTCAGTGACATCACTCATGACAACACTGATGACTCCATCCTTGTGACAGAGTGACAGACCTCTTTTCAGTGTAATGTAACCCTTGAAACACATATTCAAAAATAGAAACTAACATTTACAAAAAAGTGGAAATACCTATACCAGTTACAACAACCAATTCAGTAATTCCACCTTTTATATACACATCCACTCATTCACCAACAGTTCTATATAGTCATTCATACATATACTCATATATACTATATTCATACATATACTCAGTAATTCCACTAAAAGGTATATTATATATATATATATGTATACACACATGTATACACACACATATATTAACACATACACATGGCCCTCCTCCCCATGACCAAGGAGGCAATTTTCAGCCCCAGGAACCAACACCACCCTGGGGCATGGTCGAATTGTCAACGAGGAGGGGGCCCTCCTGTCCCTGGGGCAGCTCCTGCAGAAATAAAGAAGGGAGGCCAACCCCCTGGAGCCATCAATGGCCCTGGGGAAAGTCACATTCCCCCGGTGCTGGCTCCCGATGTACTGAGGTACCCACCTTCGGACATAGTTGTCAGCTGTTGATTGGCGGGAGCCTTGATAGCTCCCACCAAGCGAGAGCAAACAGTAAGTCCATTTCAATTGGGTTAGAGCAGGAAAATTGCCACTGCTCACTGAGAGCGGACTTTTCACCTGTTTACCTGCCTGCAATCAGGTGGGCAGGAAAGCTGATGAAAGAATTGCTGCCACAAGAAAGGAGCAGCATTTTCTGCTGCTCCCTGCGTGCGGGAGAAATGCCAGATCCTGCTGGAGTTGGGGAGTCAGCAGGGTCCACGGGGCATTTAGACTTTCCCCGCAACCCTGGGTGCCCTGGGTGGGGCCACAGCGCCCAGGAACAAGTGTATGGGCCCCGGGGATGGGATCCCTGTGACCAAAATCGTCCGGGCTAGGGTGATGGCGTGCTCCCCTCCCATTGAACTAATTGGCTGGGCCCCGGGGATGGGGTCCCCGGGCCAAAATCGGCCTGGAGGAAGGGGGCTGCCTGGCTCCCCTCCCCTTGAACTAATTGGCCAGGACCCGGAGGAGGGGGCCCCTGGGGCCAAAATTGGCCCAGGGAAGATGACCACATAGCTCCCCCTCTCCTTTCACTGATCGGCCAGGCCTCGGGAGAGGGGCTCCCAGGGGCCAAATTGGCCTGGGATGGGCAGCCAGGTGCCCCCATTTCATTAATTAGCTAGGCCCTGTGGGCTGGCTGGCTGCTGCTGTTTATGTTCTGTTGCATTTAGCTAGACTTTAATTACTCAAGACGCATCCCCAGACCCCTTTTTGGATGCAAGGTGCAAACAGTTCTAAGTGCAGCGTTATGTTTCTCACTTAATTCTGCATAATCTCATGTAATTTTACTGTTTTTTCATATAATTATGCTACAGTACATTACACAAGTTATGCCCACCACTGTTTTTTTGTATGAGTGGTGTTTCCCCCTCTGCTAGATGTGCTTAGCCTTCTTTGTTCACAAGACAGCCTAGCAAGTCTACAATTTTCATGTGTTTGATGAGTAACTATAAAAAATAAAGTGCCTGATTCAGGAAGCAAAGTAAATATAAAGCCCTCATTATGAGTGACCTGTAAATTTGCCTGGGTGTATCAGAAGTTCCACGGGCGGGGAATATCCATACTAATAAACGTGGGTCTCTGAAGATCACGTTAGATATTAGGAATGTCGCCGCACCAGAGTGAAATCAGTTAAGATGGCTGTGCTTTAGTGTGGCTCCGCTCTCCTGACCTAACAATTCGAAAATGACATCAATTTTTCACAAAGTCATTGTCCCCATCTGGCACAGAATCTGTATTTGATGATGTTGAAAAAGGACAACTGGTGGGCAATTCGAGGACATGTTTTCTGCTGGATTTACCCTGCCCTGAGTGGAGCGCAGGCCTGTATTTAGAAGCCTCGCAGGAGATGAGCTTCGGAGGCCTTGAGAAATCTTGGAATACTCCTGTTTGCAAGACCCACTAGATCTGATCAGCAACATTGTGAGGCCTGGTAGGTCATCCATATAGATTCGATGCATGGCCACACTTGGCTGAGAGACCGGAAGGCATCAGGGATGGTTGTGGGCATGCTTTGATGGTCGTAGGTACCAGCCTCTGGAGTAGCCTCCACTCTTGAGTATATGGGACAACCAGGGTGGTGAGATTGGGCCACAGCCTTCATCTCTTAAAATGGGACACTGGCACAAGATAGAAATGACCCCAAAACGAATGTCTGACAAAATATCGAAAACAAAAATATCGATATACAAAAACTATCGGAACAAAAATATCGAAGTCAAAAATATAGGAATCCTATCCCTAACAAGGTAAGTACAAATATATCGAAAATAAAATATAGAATGACAAAAATATCGTTTTTTGTAAAATATCGTTTTTTTTAAATATAATAAAAATGTAATATTAACAAAATAATACTTATAAATGTAATAAACATATTTAAAAATGTACTATAATATTAAAAATTAATACATAATGTAATACAAATTACTATTAATAAATATATAATACATAATATATTTTAATTAATAATAACTCTAAATTAATTATTGTCATAACTTAAAAACAAATAAAAATGTAATAAATTACTAATACATTTATTTACATAAAATATTCACATGAATAACAATTAATAACAACATAATACTAATAAAAAAGCTAAATACATTTTAGATAGCGTATGAGTAAAAATTACTATTCCCACTCCAGAGAGTGCGACAGTAGGGAAAGTGTTGGATAGCGTAGCAGTAACGATTACTATTCCCACTCCAGAGAGTGCAACAGTAGGGAAAGTGTTGGATAGCGTAGGGTTAAAAATTACTATTCCATCTCCAGAGAGTGCAACAGTAGGGAAAGTGTTGGATAGCGTAGGGGTAAGTATTACTATTCCTACTCCAGAGAGTGCAACAGTAGGGAAAGTTTTGGATAGCGTAGGGGTAAAAATTACTATTCCCACTCCAGAGAGTGCAACAGTAGGGAAAGTGTTGGATAGCATCAGGGTAACAATTACTATTCCAACTCCAGAGAGTGCAACAGTAGGGAAAGTGTTGGATAGCGTAGGGGTTACTATTACTATTCCTACTCCAGAGAGTGCAACAGTAGGGAAAGTTTTGGATAGAGTAGAGGTAAAAATTACTATTCCCACTCCAGAGAGTGCAACAGTAGGGAAAGTGTTGGATAGCGTAGGGTTAAAAATTACTATTCCAACTCCAGAGAGTGCAACAGTAGGGAAAGTGTTGGATAGCGTAGGGGTAACAATTACTATTCCAACTCCAGAGAATGCAACAGTAGGGAAAGTGTTGGATAGCGTAGGGGTAAACATTACTACTTCCCACCCTATTCCCCTATAAACCCACAACCCGCTACAGTACTAAAAGACAATATTTAATTAAATTACGTTAAAAATAAATAATAAAACATAATAAATACAATATAATATACACACATTTTTTTTAAAAATCGATATTAGTAACATCGAAATTATGTATTTCGATATTATGACATCGATATTTAAAACTTCGAAATTACTAATATCTTACTAATATCGATATTAAGACTGTCGATATTACTTACCTTCTATATTAAGTCCCATCGATATTTAAACTTCGATATAATTGTATATCGAAATTTAAAACTCGATATTTTGTCTGTGTACCCCCCAAAACATACAGTGGTAAAAAGATTCTGCAAATTTCTTGGAAAAAACATCTAAGTCACATAGTGAAATACTAGAAGACATAAAAAGTCTAGAGCATGGAGCACAAATTGTACTGGCACGTTTCACAAGTGGTGGTTGAAGGTGCTTTTAATGGCCTGGCTCCCTGCACACTTCAGCATTTCAACATGACTGTGTATAAATAAATCTGTTGGAGGGAGCTCCATAAAGCTAATCAACAGATCGTGGGGAACCTGTACTCATTAGTGTATATTGGTGCAAGACCTATGGGCAAGGCAGAGGCCAGTCAGCAGAAATTTTTAGTCGACAAGTTCAGTAATGAGAAATCAGCACATAAAAGTATCAATTGGAAGCTTTTAGCTCAGAAGCAGGCAACAGCAATGCTGAGGAAGAAAAGGTTAAGGCACTACTGTACATCATAGATGGAAAATTCAATCACATATGTACTTTAGTTCACCACATGAAAGACAGTCTTGAAGAGTGCATGGCTGTGTGAAAGTGCCACATTTCCAACATCGAAAAGTAGCTCAATGAGAAGGGTACAAAAGTGCACCAAATACAAAAATAAAAAAATCCCTTGAGCTAAAATGCAGTAAGAGTGATTTGGAGGCCCGGTCAAGGTGCAACAATTTTCGAATCTTTGTGATTCCAGAATCTGCAAACACAGAACAAATGGAACAGTTCATGGAGAAGATACTGAAAGAGCTCTTCAGGGATAACACCTTATCCTCTTTATTCATTGTAGAAAAATGCATCAGTCCCTGGTTGCACAGCCACATCCGGCGCACTGCCCAGGACTAAAATACAAAGATTTAAAAATTGCAAGGGTAGAGACCTGATGGTCCAACAAGCCAGAGAAAAGAAGGAGCTGCAACAACTAAAACAACTGCCCAATTGAAGAGGCATTATAAAGGCAAATGCATCTTCTTTAATGAGCCACGGCATGCATCGCAGTTCCTCAAATCTGAGCTCTCTGTCAACCCCTCAGTAAGCTCTGCATCACTCGTGGGGGCAACGACTGCTTGACGACAATGACTGACCTGATCCTGATAAAACAATATGCTTCAGCCTCTCTGACATACTAATGATTGCATTATGTTGAAACTTCTAGGTTGTGCTTAATTTGAGCCAGTGATTTTCGGTGCTCTGCACCAGCACTTAATCATCAACATCGAGCTTTTCATGAACACCAGTTAAGGATGCATTTATTTGTTTATGGTAGGCCCAGGGAGATTACGTGATTTTCCCAGAATTACAGGATGTTGAGCCAATGCCAAGACTCAAACTTGGTTCACCAAATCCGAAATTGGCAGCTCCGGCCATTACACTACATCCTTTCCAAGTTTTTATGGTTAGTAGCTGGTTCTGTTTTAGGCGGCGCTAACAGGAGAAATGGGCTGGTGAAAGCTGCCTTTTGACGAGAGCCCTGGCACTTATTTTTTACACATGAACCCCTGGCTAGGTTGTCCCTAGTTGTTTAAATTGTGCTTTAGTATACTGTACAGAGCCAGATCAGGCGAGGTACCAACCTTGTTTCAGTTGGTATTTTGTTTCAATGCAACCTGTATGCATACAGGTATGACTTGCTCTGTATGGCAGGTTCAAGCTTAGTGGACACCAGTGCTACTCAAATATAGGTAATGCACATTTAAAATTTCATGTACGGTCAGAGTGGTGGTGAGGTGTGCATTATGAAGGAATGAATAAGGTCTTGATAGAGTGCACTGTCACTCAAACAAGAGCATCCTGGTGCTAACTCAAAAACCAGCTGCACTTATAGATCAGTTCAGAAAAGGAACAACCAAGCAGCATCAATAGAGGAAAGCAAAAAATTAGTTGGCAGGAGGCCCTACTAAACTATAATAACAAATGGCAGAGAGTATCTGGTGCAAGTAAGAGACAAGTCTTAAGACTTTTCCTGAAACTAGCTTTGCTCTCAATGAACTAAAGCAAGCCTAGAAGTTGGTTTCAAGCTTTTGAACATAAGACCATAAAGGTTGCCACCCCAGGATGTAACCCTGAAAAATGGAGGTTATAGTAGATTGGTATTTGAGGATCTGAGCGTGCTCTGAGTCCTATGGTGACAAATCTGGGCAGTAAGATATTTGCGGCCCATGGCATGAAAGACTCTGAAGACCAGAAAAAGAATGTTAAATAATGCCCACTTATGAACCGGTAGTGTTGGACTTGGCCTTTTTCCCCCAAAATTTTTCGCTTTTGACCCCCTTATCTGGATTGTCTCCCCCATGGGATTAAACCTGTATAGGCCATGAGTGGTGTGAGACACCTTGTGAAAATGTAATTACCTGACAATGTGAGCACTTGTAAAATCCCCCATTTTAAAACTGCACCTGACTGAAATGTATTGCTTTTAAAATGGATGCCATGGCCATGGGTTTTGCCACTGGACTGACATAGGTCAGCTGTCTAGATAACATTACCCAGCAACCCCTAGCTTTTGGAGGGAAAGCCTGGCACCCAGGGTGCTCACCCCCTCCCCTAGAACCAGTTTAGGCTAGATGTGCCAACATTCTAGAAGGTCCTGGCACTGCCTGGGAGGAGGGTATAAATAGGGGAAAGTGTCACCAGAGGTTTAGTCAGCGCTGGGACAAGGAAGGGAGGGGGACCTGCTGTGAGGTGCGACCGCCACATGGGCCTGTGAGCTGGGCCCTGCACCCCTATAAACCCCCCCGCTGCTGTCCCCATGGGCCCCTGACAAGGGAGGGCCCTACCCAGGACACTAACGCTGTGGGACCTTGAACTACGCCAGCGCTGAAGGAAAGAGGTGCCCACATGAGGAGGAATGCTGTGGGCTTGAACCCCCCAGGAGGTGAGGAGTGTGCCCCTGGGGCTGGCTGTGGAACTATTCGCCCCCCTCCGTGAGGAGCGCCTGTCAGACGCTGTTTGGGGAGGTTGGTGCCCCCCGAGGAACCTGTGGCCCCTTGGGAAGTGCTGCTGCTGCATTGCCTTAAGTGCTGAACTGGGAAGTTGCGGCCCCTGTGGAAGCGCTGGACCGGGAGGAGCTGCCCGGGGAGGATAGTGCCCCCGAGGAACTGTGCCTCACTAATCTGCCTCAGTCAGCCTGCCCCTGAACTGTTGAACAAGCAGTGCGTTGTGAATAGCGCCATAGTGCTGAGAAGATTGTGAGGAGAAGTAGTGCTGTGGGAAGAAAAACGCGTTCTGAGGGCCTGCTGTGTTCCCCCTAGGAAGCGCTATAATCTGGAAGCGCCAATCTGCCCCAGAACTGCCGTGTGGGCGCAAGGAGCAGTGCGCTGTGAATAGCGCTGTGGTCTGAGGAGTAGTGCGTGGTGGAAAACGCTGTTTCCGGAGGAGACCGTGGCAAGGAGCAGTGCGCTGTAAATAGCGCTATTCTCCTGAGGAGAATCATACTGTGAGGAGCCTACCCTCGCGTCATTGCGCTGTCTGCTATATAAATAATTAATTCAAGAAGGGAGCCTACCCCTTACTGGTGCCGTCGTCACCGCTGCAGCCCGGTGTCGCCAGAGGGACCCCCACCGTTGTGGATGCCGTTGCGGCGGCCCCCGGTGTGAGGAGAGGGCCGCCGGAGTGGAGAGGGGGCCGCGCTGGGCCCGAGAAGCCAGCCTCGACCTGCCCATGTGACGGGGGCGTCCGGCCGCGTCATTGGCCCGCCCCCGCCAACGCCGCGCAGGGATTGGTCGCCTGCCCGGGAAGACAGGAAGAAGCAGAGTCGAAGCCCCGGGTCCCCGTGAGGTAGGAGGGGGACCCGGGTGAAGTTTCGTTGCGGGGCCCCAGGCCAAAGAGGGGGCCCCGAGAGGAGCAACCGGAGCGGGAGCTCACCCCGCCGGTCTGTGGCCGCGGACGAAGGGCCGTTGCCGGTAGGACGTGCCGCTGAGGGAGGCGGGGCCGGGGCACACTGTCGGTGCCAGCCTTGCCGGCCCGGAAGAGGCATCGCGAGGGTGTCTATTCCCCCTGGGGGTGCCCCAGAGGGAGCCCAGTTGTCGGGAGGTGGGGGCCTCGAGGCACATGATCGGTGCCTGCCTCCGCCCCGGCCTGGAAGCCAGTGAAGCCTTGCTGCTACTGGCAGTACCGAAGGAAGAGCTCTGGAAAGCTGGTGAGTGGGAGCTCGAGCGGAGCAACCCTGGGAGGGACCTACATGACTTCCAAGTCCCGGAGGGGACTCCATCAGTAAAAGACTCACCAACTGGTACGCAGCTGCCGTGGGGACCGAACCAAACCCAGTAAGGTGCCCGGAGTAAAGGTTATTGGGGAGGACATGGTCTCCCCAGTGTGATTAGGGGGCTCATAAGGAGGGAGGAGGCCCGGTGGTCCCTTTACTGCTGTTGAAGGTCTGTTGCCCCCCCCCCCTACTCCCATACTCCTGTTTCGGGCCAATGTGTTTGGGCCCTAATGAGATGTGCATTCTGGGTTGAGGGGTTGTCTGCCCCTTGATTAAGGCCTGCCCCACCAGATAAACGCGGGATTGCCCTCCTTGAATACTATTGGGGTGGAGAGTATCAATCCCGCCCCGTGAGCTAAGGAGACATATGCCCCAGGTGCTCCTGTTGAGACCTCTTGTGGATACCTAGGCCTCCCCCTAGAAATCCTACTTAACTGTGTGATGCCAAGGTTATAATTCCCCACGGTATTGCCTCTTTTGTAGTGGGGTAGAGGGGATTTTCACTGGAAATGTTGTGACCTGAGCCTACGGTCATTATTGGCATTACTACAGCCAAGGTATACTGATGTTTTACCCTTGAAGGTGGATTGTATGTTGTGGTGCCCTTTTATTGCAGGTGTGCCCCTATGCTGGCCTGATGAGTTATTCCAGGCCCCTGTTTAAGTCTTGTTAATGAGCCTGCCGTACTGATTTCTTACAGGTGCTCCTGACTAGTATGTGCTGTAATGCTCTGTTGTTGTTCTTCCTTTACAGGGGTGGGGATTGGCGTTATAATACATGAGGTGTATTTATGCATAATGTTGTATCTTACATTTCCAGCCAACCCCCCTAAGGATGAGAGTCTGAGTTGGCCCCGCCAGATTGGCCCCAGGTCTAATGTTTGATTAACCATCCTTTTTCCTTATAGCTATGGACTATGGACTCAATCCCTTTTTGGTCCCATGTAAATAATCCCCCTCTGAAGAACTTGGCTCTGGCGCCAATTGGCGTCATGTTGTGACACTACTGTTTTGTATTCTTTTGCCTTGCAGGTTGGAAACACTACTAAACTACATATCTTTTTCCAACTCGAACTGGTGTCCTGCCTCTTTTGTGGTGTGCCTGGTGTGTTGACTGAGGGTACTGCGTGAATGCTTCACATGTCCTCGAAGTTTGGCCTGCCCGCTTGATGCCATGCTACCCCCTTTGAGACTTGGGCAACCCCCATTTCCAACATTTGGTGGCAGAGCGGTGGGATAGGACTTGTGTTTGCGCAGTACCACAGCGGCCACAGGTTACACTGCAAATAGAGCTTGGAGGTAATCTGAGCCTTGTTGTGGGGATTATTGTTTTTTGATTGCTTCCTCCAGAAGAGTGTTTTGAATTGTCCCCTTGTTCCACTGGGAGGGTGTGTCCTGGGTGTACCTCGCCACGATGGGGTTGATCTACCAGGAAGTGGAACTGATGGAGTACACCGAACAGGAGGTGATAGACTTCCTCCTGGAGAGAGGGATACCCCCAGTAGGGAACATTAGGAGGAACCTGTTTCTCTATGAGGCCCTCAAGAGGGGAGAGCCCTTAGAGATTGATGGGGACTTATCTGACTACCCCCCCCGAGGTGTTGAAGGGTCAGTGGGTTAGAGACCAGAGAGAGGGCTCCCCATCCAGAACCCTGGGAGGTAGTTATTCCGAGGAGGAGGAAGAGTTTGACAGGGCGGAGATGCCAGTAGCTGTGGAGGACACCGAAGATAGGGAGTCTCGCACTGGGTCCAGTCCCGGGGGCACTGCCCCATCCCTTTCCCTGTCCCCAGAAGAGTGGGTAGATAGGCGAGAAGAGAGGGAGTATCAGCTGGCGCTGGCAAAGCTCAGGCATGCCGAGGGCTTAGCGCAGCTGAGGGTAGAAGAGCAGCGACTAGAGACTGAAAGGGTCCTAGCGCTGGAGAGGATGGCGGAGGCGGAGAGGGCCTTCGCCAGGGAGAGATCAGCTCAGGTGGGTAGTTTGTCCCCTGAGAGTGGTTTCAGGAGTCTGGATTCACCGAGGTGGGTGGGATCCAGTGGTGGCAGCGAGTGTAGGTCCAGTGCAAGGTGTCCCACTCCCGAAGCCCAGGAGACTGTGCCTGATTCCCCGGAGGAGGAGGACGGGTTAGTGTTGAGGGGCAGGGGAAAGCTGTCCCATCAGTCCTGGGGAGAGTTCGAGGAGGAGTGTTGGACTGTACTGGAGGATTGGGTGGTGCGGAGAGCAGTGGAGGATTGGGAAGGGCTGTGCCATGCCGTTATCCGGGAGCACATGCTGAGGAGTTGTTTCCCGAGACTGCGACACCATCTGTTGCAGTGCGGGTTCTCAGACCCCAGGGAACTTGCACGGGAGGCAGACCTCTGGGTAAGTGCCAGAGTGTCTGGGAAGGCTGAGGGGAATGATCCCGAAGGGAGTGAGACGGGGAGGTGTCCCAAGGTACCCCAGCTGCGGCCACCAGGCCTGGAGTGTTCTTTAAGAGAACCCCAGCTTGGGAGGCTAGGCTGCCCCGATGTGTCATCCAGAGGGAGGGATCCCCTTATGTCAGGAGAACCCGGAGCATCATTAAACAGAGCTCCAGGGGTTCGGGGGACTGACCAGTCACAGGGTCTAGATCTTGGACTGGGGTTCCGGGTTCAGGAGTTGCCTGGCCTGGAGGGTGGGGTTCCTGTAAAGCAGGTCCCTACCAAATTGACTCCCAGGGGTACCACTTCCAGTGGGAGGGTGCGGAACTCTGGGAGGGGGTGCAGAGGGAGGAAGGTCTCTTCTCTGTCACCGGCTCAGCCACAGGGCGCAGATCCCGGGTTGGGTGGCCAGGGACAGGAGTTGCCTGCCCTGGTGGGAGGGACATCTGTAATCAGAGTCCCCCCGGAAGTGACTCCCAGGGGTACTTCTCCGGGTAGGAGGGTGCAGAATTCTGGGAGGGGGTGCAGGGAGAGGGAGGACTCGCCCCTGTCACCGGTTCAGCCTGTGAGTTTCGATTCCAGGTTGGGGAGAGAGTTGTGTGAGGGTGTCCCCAGGCGTAGGAGATGGAGGAACCCTAGGAGGAGAAGGAGGGGGAGGGGAGCCTCGCCCCTAAGGGCTGGTCATTCTGAGGGTGTAGACCCCAGGTGGGTGGACCAGTGGAAATTTGGAGAGAAGAGAGTGGTTCCAGAGTATCACAAGCCTGAGGCTAGAGCCTCCCACTCTAGGAAGGAGAGACATCCCACTAGGGAACACCAGTGGGGTGGTTCTGTTGGTGAAGGGAGGGTTGCGAAGGAGAACCATTGGGTTCCAGAGTGGAGGAGAGACTGCAGGTGCTCCTGTAGTTGCAGGCCTGCGTCCACCTTTTTCCGCCCCAAGCAGGGAAGCCCATCAAGGCATTGATGTGTCTACCCTGGCTTTTGGCTGGGGGGGAGTCGTGTTGGACTTGGCCTTTTTCCCCCAAAATTTTTCGCTTTTGACCCCCTTATCTGGATTGTCTCCCCCATGGGATTAAACCTGTATAGGCCATGAGTGGTGTGAGACACCTTGTGAAAATGTAATTACCTGACAATGTGAGCACTTGTAAAATCCCCCATTTTAAAACTGCACCTGACTGAAATGTATTGCTTTTAAAATGGATGCCATGGCCATGGGTTTTGCCACTGGACTGACATAGGTCAGCTGTCTAGATAACATTACCCAGCAACCCCTAGCTTTTGGAGGGAAAGCCTGGCACCCAGGGTGCTCACCCCCTCCCCTAGAACCAGTTTAGGCTAGATGTGCCAACATTCTAGAAGGTCCTGGCACTGCCTGGGAGGAGGGTATAAATAGGGGAAAGTGTCACCAGAGGTTTAGTCAGCGCTGGGACAAGGAAGGGAGGGGGACCTGCTGTGAGGTGCGACCGCCACATGGGCCTGTGAGCTGGGCCCTGCACCCCTATAAACCCCCCCGCTGCTGTCCCCATGGGCCCCTGACAAGGGAGGGCCCTACCCAGGACACTAACGCTGTGGGACCTTGAACTACGCCAGCGCTGAAGGAAAGAGGTGCCCACATGAGGAGGAATGCTGTGGGCTTGAACCCCCCAGGAGGTGAGGAGTGTGCCCCTGGGGCTGGCTGTGGAACTATTCGCCCCCCTCCGTGAGGAGCGCCTGTCAGACGCTGTTTGGGGAGGTTGGTGCCCCCCGAGGAACCTGTGGCCCCTTGGGAAGTGCTGCTGCTGCATTGCCTTAAGTGCTGAACTGGGAAGTTGCGGCCCCTGTGGAAGCGCTGGACCGGGAGGAGCTGCCCGGGGAGGATAGTGCCCCCGAGGAACTGTGCCTCACTAATCTGCCTCAGTCAGCCTGCCCCTGAACTGTTGAACAAGCAGTGCGTTGTGAATAGCGCCATAGTGCTGAGAAGATTGTGAGGAGAAGTAGTGCTGTGGGAAGAAAAACGCGTTCTGAGGGCCTGCTGTGTTCCCCCTAGGAAGCGCTATAATCTGGAAGCGCCAATCTGCCCCAGAACTGCCGTGTGGGCGCAAGGAGCAGTGCGCTGTGAATAGCGCTGTGGTCTGAGGAGTAGTGCGTGGTGGAAAACGCTGTTTCCGGAGGAGACTGTGGCAAGGAGCAGTGCGCTGTAAATAGCGCTATTCTCCTGAGGAGAATCATACTGTGAGGAGCCTACCCTCGCGTCATTGCGCTGTCTGCTATATAAATAATTAATTCAAGAAGGGAGCCTACCCCTTACTGGTGCCGTCGTCACCGCTGCAGCCCGGTGTCGCCAGAGGGACCCCCACCGTTGTGGATGCCGTTGCGGCGGCCCCCGGTGTGAGGAGAGGGCCGCCGGAGTGGAGAGGGGGCCGCGCTGGGCCCGAGAAGCCAGCCTCGACCTGCCCATGTGACGGGGGCGTCCGGCCGCGTCATTGGCCCGCCCCCGCCAACGCCGCGCAGGGATTGGTCGCCTGCCCGGGAAGACAGGAAGAAGCAGAGTCGAAGCCCCGGGTCCCCGTGAGGTAGGAGGGGGACCCGGGTGAAGTTTCGTTGCGGGGCCCCAGGCCAAAGAGGGGGCCCCGAGAGGAGCAACCGGAGCGGGAGCTCACCCCGCCGGTCTGTGGCCGCGGACGAAGGGCCGTTGCCGGGAGGACGTGCCGCTGAGGGAGGCGGGGCCGGGGCACACTGTCGGTGCCAGCCTTGCCGGCCCGGAAGAGGCGTCGCGAGGGTGTCTATTCCCCCTGGGGGTGCCCCAGAGGGAGCCCAGTTGTCGGGAGGTGGGGGCCTCGAGGCACATGATCGGTGCCTGCCTCCGCCCCGGCCTGGAAGCCAGTGAAGCCTTGCTGCTACTGGCAGTACCGAAGGAAGAGCTCTGGAAAGCTGGTGAGTGGGAGCTCGAGCGGAGCAACCCTGGGAGGGACCTACATGACTTCCAAGTCCCGGAGGGGACTCCATCAGTAAAAGACTCACCAACTGGTACGCAGCTGCCGTGGGGACCGAACCAAACCCAGTAAGGTGCCCGGAGTAAAGGTTATTGGGGAGGACATGGTCTCCCCAGTGTGATTAGGGGGCTCATAAGGAGGGAGGAGGCCCGGTGGTCCCTTTACTGCTGTTGAAGGTCTGTTGCCCCCCCCCTACTCCCATACTCCTGTTTCGGGCCAATGTGTTTGGGCCCTAATGAGATGTGCATTCTGGGTTGAGGGGTTGCCTGCCCCTTGATTAAGGCCTGCCCCACCAGATAAACGCGGGATTGCCCTCCTTGAATACTATTGGGGTGGAGAGTATCAATCCCGCCCCGTGAGCTAAGGAGACATATGCCCCAGGTGCTCCTGTTGAGACCTCTTGTGGATACCTAGGCCTCCCCCTAGAAATCCTACTTAACTGTGTGATGCCAAGGTTATAATTCCCCACGGTATTGCCTCTTTTGTAGTGGGGTAGAGGGGATTTTCACTGGAAATGTTGTGACCTGAGCCTACGGTCATTATTGGCATTACTACAGCCAAGGTATACTGATGTTTTACCCTTGAAGGTGGATTGTATGTTGTGGTGCCCTTTTATTGCAGGTGTGCCCCTATGCTGGCCTGATGAGTTATTCCAGGCCCCTGTTTAAGCCTTGTTAATGAGCCTGCCGTACTGATTTCTTACAGGTGCTCCTGACTAGTATGTGCTGTAATGCTCTGTTGTTGTTCTTCCTTTACAGGGGTGGGGATTGGCGTTATAATACATGAGGTGTATTTATGCATAATGTTGTATCTTACATTTCCAGCCAACCCCCCTAAGGATGAGAGTCTGAGTTGGCCCCGCCAGATTGGCCCCAGGTCTAATGTTTGATTAACCATCCTTTTTCCTTATAGCTATGGACTATGGACTCAATCCCTTTTTGGTCCCATGTAAATAATCCCCCTCTGAAGAACTTGGCTCTGGCGCCAATTGGCGTCATGTTGTGACACTACTGTTTTGTATTCTTTTGCCTTGCAGGTTGGAAACACTACTAAACTACATATCTTTTTCCAACTCGAACTGGTGTCCTGCCTCTTTTGTGGTGTGCCTGGTGTGTTGACTGAGGGTACTGCGTGAATGCTTCACATGTCCTCGAAGTTTGGCCTGCCCGCTTGATGCCATGCTACCCCCTTTGAGACTTGGGCAACCCCCATTTCCAACATTTGGTGGCAGAGCGGTGGGATAGGACTTGTGTTTGCGCAGTACCACAGCGGCCACGGGTTACACTGCAAATAGAGCTTGGAGGTAATCTGAGCCTTGTTGTGGGGATTATTGTTTTTTGATTGCTTCCTCCAGAAGAGTGTTTTGAATTGTCCCCTTGTTCCACTGGGAGGGTGTGTCCCGGGTGCCATTACAATATCCTGAGAGCTTCGAAGGGGAACTCTGTTTGGGCAGTTTAAGCACCAGTGTGGCAGTGGCATGTTAGGCCATCTGGAGCTTATGGAGCAACTGCTTTGAACTCCCTGAATGAAGGCTAATACAATAATGTTTTCCTTGTGGTAAGGGGGAGGAAGTCAAAGAATCTTTGTAAAGATTTTATCATCAAAAAACACATACCGGTCACTGATAGAGCTTGCGGTTGGAAGGAAAGTGTGTTGTCAAATTTGACCATCACATCGTAGGGAAAAACAGATTTGCCTTTCTGAACAGGAGAATTTCAGTTTTATCAGTTTTGCATTTTAATTTGTATTTTTCCATCCAACAAATGATGTTAGTATAACAGCTCTTGAAATTCAGTTCAGACCCAAAATAATCCTCATCAAGACATAGGATTAATTGTGTATATTCTGCATACAAAGTGGTTGCAATTTCATGGGGGTTTATCAAGGATATCAATGGGGCCTTATAGATATTAAATAAGGCAGGGCTAAGTGATGAGGCTTGTGGAACACCAAACGCCACCGGCCGCTCAGCCAAGGAATACTGTCCTATAGCTACCAGTTCTTTCCTATTGGCCAGAAAAGATCTAAACCAGGCCAAGGCCTTGTCAGATATGTTCATCTCAGTAAGACGCTGAAGAAGTATAGAGTGGGAAGTGGTATTGAACACTGCTGAGAGATCCAATGGGATCAAGAAAGCGTTCTTAGCAGAATCCAGCATCATCTAAATGGTTTGAGAGACTTCTAACAAAGCAGACTCTGAATTGCTTGGGTCTGGAGCCAGATTGGAAAATATGGAGTGCTTTAGAGTTTTTGAAGTAGGTAGTTGGTTGACCGTTCATAATTTTCCCCAAAGGTTTGCCAAACTGGAAGCAACGATACAGGCCTAAGGCTGAAACTCACCAGAATTGAAGTGTCCAACAAGATCTTTTTAACAGTGCTTTATTCACTGCCACTTTCCAGGATTTAGGTACTTCAGCCATAGAAAGAGGAGTGGTTAATATCTGGTTGATAACAGAATTCATTGTGTCAATGGCCTTATGTAAAATGGCCAGCAATGCAAGGATATTGAGGAGAGCTATGGTGAATAAAACAAAGGCCCCCTGAGCAAAAGTGAATTTGCAATTCCTAGGTCAGGGAAAAATCATACATGTACATATCTACCTAGGCACTCGCAATTGCTTGTCTCAGGAAACAATGTAAAGGCTAGAGACCATTCTCAAGGATATCACATTACAGTTTTATTGACACTATCCCGTGGCTTGTCCTGAAGAAGGCGCTGGTCGCCGAAATGCGCGTCAAGATTATCTATATTTGTGCCACATATTATTATTATTTATATGGTGTTTTTTTCTTATTTGTTTACAAACGGTTTTTTGATTTTTGTATATGTACTGTATGTTCCTACGGG
The DNA here is from genome assembly GCF_964263255.1 of Lissotriton vulgaris. Lineage (NCBI taxonomy): Eukaryota > Metazoa > Chordata > Amphibia > Caudata > Salamandridae > Lissotriton > Lissotriton vulgaris. The sequence goes on from NC_141695.1 coordinate 916,128,252, forward strand.
ATTTTTGTTTACTCTTTGATATGATTAAATTATTGTTTTTAATTGGTTTTATGAATATATTGCTGCTGTGTCAATAAAACTGTAATGTGAATTCCTTGAGAATGGTCTCTAGCCTTTACATCGTTTCCTAAGACAAGCAATTATGAGTGCCTAGGTAGATATTTACATGTATATTGGGGAGAGCTAAACTTGCTTGAACGTATAACTTATTGTGGTTGTGATAACAAAATCTCCTCAAAAGTAGCTAACATGGATTGGATTGCAAGGGGTGTGATGCCTCTCCATGTGACTGGCTAGGCTTGGGCAAGAGGCTTTGAAACCACGTTGTAAAGTCAATATCTTTTGTTCAAAAAGGTGAAAATCTTATCACATGGGCCTGTGAGGGGGGATATCCCTTGACAGGTCTTTAGGATGCAGGAAAGATTTAGAGATTTGAACGATCTTTTTTAGGTCAAAGTTAGCTAGTTCCACTGGCTGGTGAAATAATATTTTTAGGCATCCCTAATCAAATTGTGATAAGATTTCTCAGCCAGCCTAAACTTAGTCAAGTCCTCAGGTTTATAGGCCAAATGTCATTTATGCTCAAGCTGCTTGCAACTGTGCTTTCCTTTGGCCAAAGTAGGTGTGTACCAGGGTGCAGATGAAGTGGAGTGGCGTTTTTCAGTATGGGCCAGGGATACTATTTCATTAGCTGCATCCATAATCCGTTGATTGAAAAAATCATGATCATCTGCAAGCCTTCTCTTACGGGGGGGGGGGGGGGGGTAGGTTGTGTCCAACCGGGTAGTAAGATTGCAAATTGTGATTTTTCCTCATTCACGAAAGTAAGGGGGGCTCCAGTCAGATTGGGAGTTGGATAGGCAACTAGACTGCACTGTCAGCCTAAAGGGAATCAGCCAGTGGTAAGACCATGATTGAACTACAGGTTCCTCTAAAACCACTAAAGGGAAATTGGTACAAATGTCATCCAGGGTGTGACCAGCTGTATATGTGGGGCCCTCTACTAATTGAGAGCGGCCTAATACTGTTAGAACCTCTCTGACACCTTTAGCATTGGGAGTCTCCAGATCGTCAAAGTGGTAATTAATATCACCTAATAAAGTGAAGTTAGCATATTGGATCAGTAATGGTGACAGGGCATCACCTAGAGTGTCCAAAAGGCTGGAATACCGTCCAGACCGGCGATATATTAAGAACTCAGAGAAGGACTGGGGGTGACCAATTTTGAAACAAAAATCCCAAACTCTCGGCCCCCTTCAACTTGCTCTTCTCAAAAGAGCAAACTTCCATAAGATAATGGGTAAGCATCAGCCACGCCCCTCAAACATATAACATCGGAGGAAAGCATAGCACAAAGTGAGAAGGATTGATATGTCTGGGTTCGACCAATGTTTGAGCCAGGACTCAGTGACAAACATGAAATCTAAATGAAGATCATTGACCAGGTCATGTGGTCCTTTGTCGTGTTTGGGGAGGGGCCGCACATCAATTAGTCCACCAGCAAGAGACTTACTCACCTAGGATTTCTCAGTGGAACAGCCGATTCCAAGGGCAAATTTAAAGCGTTTACATAACACCACAACCTCCAAGCAGGTAAGATCAATAGAACTGCCATAGTGAGGCAGTATACTGTTGGTATATTTTTTAAGTCCGCTGATAAAACCATACCTGAATTGAAACCGACAGAGGGACTAGTGCTATCCGTGGAACAGACACGGATGGGTACAAATGGGTTTACTACTGGCGCACCGCAAGCCTGCACATATTCTTTTTATCCCTTCAGCGCCTCCTGAGTGCTCAACTATGATGTTAACCCTGTTGAAGATGGAGTCTTCGCAAGGTTACAAGAAGTGAAAATACGAGCCCCCCATTCAGTAAGATACAATGAATTTCAAGCCCCAGCACAGTTTTCAGATTCAGGCAACAATTACATGACAGTAAAAATAACATTTCAAGAATTCGATATTTTAAAAGTATGCTGCGTACTAAGCTTTGAAGTGCGTTGAGGTGCAGTGTGACAGTGGTCACATCCATGCTGCGGGCCTGCACATATCCTTTTTTTCCTTTCAGCTCCACGTCTCCCAAGACCTTCCAAGCTCTCAAGTTCAAGTTCAAGTTAAAGAATTTATATAGTAGCGCACTACTCACCCAGAGGGTCTCAAGGCGCTTGGGGATGGGGTTCATAATTTATCGAATAGCCAGGTTTTAAGTTCTTTTCTGAAGGAGATGTGGTTCTGTGTAAGGCGGAGGTGGGTGGGGAGTGAGTTCCAGGTCTTGCCTGCCAAGTAGACTACGATTCAGAAAAGGGGGTGGTGATGAACAGAGTGTCTGAATTAAGCAGACCACTCTTACCCAGTCCAAAGATCAGGGCTTGATCCATCACCGTTATTTATCTCACTGCACCATCCCAGCTCAGAACCTGGCTATATGCAAATCAGTCTGTCCCTGGCCCAGTGCATCATGGGAACAGGGCAGACTAAACTACCAAGCCAATTCTTCACCAGAAAGGAGACAAGCTACCGGGGACCGGTTTCTGGCATTTCAGCCTTCTTCGGCCCGGCTTGCTTGAATCCTGATGGTGCAGTGAGAAAGGGACTCATGTCTGAGTATACCCTGCCACACCTATAGTGGCCAAAAACGATTCAGAAAAGGGGGTGGTGATGAACAGAGTGTCTGAATTAAGCAGACCACTCTTACCCAGTCCAAAGATCAGGGCTTGATCCATCACCGTTATTTATCTCACTGCACCATCCCAGCTCAGAACCTGGCTATATGCAAATCAGTCTGTCCCTGGCCCAGTGCATCATGGGAACAGGGCAGACTAAACTACCAAGCCAATTCTTCACCAGAAAGGAGGCAAGCTACCGGCGACCGGTTTCTGGCATTTCAGCCTTCTTCGGCCCGGCTTGCTTGAATCCTGATGGTGCAGTGAGAAAGGGACTCATGTCTGAGTATACCCTGCCACACCTATAGTGGCCAAAAACGATTCAGAAAAGGGGGTGGTGATGAACAGAGTGTCTAAATTAAGCAGACCACTCTTACCCAGTCCAAAGATCAGGGCTTGATCCATCACCGTTATTTATCTCACTGCACCATCCCAGCTCAGAACCTGGCTATATGCAAATCAGTCTGTCCCTGGCCCAATGCATCATGGGAACAGGGCAGACTAAACTACCAAGCCAATTCTTCACCAGAAAGGAGACAAGCTACCGGGGACCGGTTTCTGGCATGTCAGCCTTCTTCGGCCCGGCTTGCTTGAATCCTGATGGTGCAGTGAGAAAGGGACTCATGTCTGAGTATACCCTGCCACACCTATAGTGGCCAAAAACGATTCAGAAAAGGGGGTGGTGATGAACAGAGTGTCTGAATTAAGCAGACCACTCTTACCCAGTCCAAAGATCAGGGCCTGATCCATCACCGTTATTTATCTCACTGCACCATCCCAGCTCAGAACCTGGCTATATGCAAATCAGTCTGTCCCTGGCCCAGTGCATCATGGGAACAGGGCAGACTAAACTACCAAGCCAATTCTTCACCAGAAAGGAGACAAGCTACCGGGGACCGGTTTCTGGCATTTCAGCCTTCTTCGGCCCGGCTTGCTTGAATCCTGATGGTGCAGTGAGAAAGGGACTCATGTCTGAGTATACCCTGCCACACCTATAGTGGCCAAAAACGATTCAGAAAAGCGGGTGGTGATGAACAGAGTGTCTGAATTAAGCAGACCACTCTTACCCAGTCCAAAGATCAGGGCTTGATCCATCACCGTTATTTATCTCACTGCACCATCCCAGCTCAGAACCTGGCTATATGCAAATCAGTCTGTCCCTGGCCCAGTGCATCATGGGAACAGGGCAGACTAAACTACCAAGCCAATTCTTCACCAGAAAGGAGACGAGCTACCGGGGACCGGTTTCTGGCATTTCAGCCTTCTTCGGCCCGGCTTGCTTGAATCCTGATGGTGCAGTGAGAAAGGGACTCATGTCTGAGTATACCCTGCCACACCTATAGTGGCCAAAAACGATTCAGAAAAGGGGGTGGTGATGAACAGAGTGTCTGAATTAAGCAGACCACTCTTACCCAGTCCAAAGATCAGGGCTTGATCCATCACCGTTATTTATCTCACTGCACCATCCCAGCTCAGAACCTGGCTACATGCAAATCAGTCTGTCCCTGGCCCAGTGCATCATGGGAACAGGGCAGACTAAACTACCAAGCCAATTCTTCACCAGAAAGGAGACAAGCTACCGGGGACCGGTTTCTGGCATTTCAGCCTTCTTCGGCCCGGCTTGCTTGAATCCTGATGGTGCAGTGAGAAAGGGACTCATGTCTGAGTATACCCTGCCACACCTATAGTGGCCAAAAACGATTCAGAAAAGGGGGTGGTGATGAACAGAGTGTCTGAATTAAGCAGACCACTCTTACCCAGTCCAAAGATCAGGGCTTGATCCATCACCGTTATTTATCTCACTGCACCATCCCAGCTCAGAACCTGGCTATATGCAAATCAGTGTGTCCCTGGCCCAGTGCATCATGGGAACAGGGCAGACTAAACTACCAAGCCAATTCTTCACCAGAAAGGAGACAAGCTACCGGGGACCGGTTTCTGGCATTTACTTGTTGTTAAATATTTTGTCCACACTAAGCGTGGAAGGGTATACTCAGATGTGAGTCCCTTGCTCATTGCACCATCAGGATTCAAGCAAGCCGGGCCGACGACGGCTGAAATGCCAGAAACCGGTCCCCGGTAGCTTGTTTCCTTCCCAGTGTAAGAATTGGCTTGGTAGTTTGGTTTGCCCTGTTCCCATCATGCACTAGGACAGGAACAGACTAATTTGCATATAGCCAGGTTCTGAGCTGGGATGGTGCAGTGAGCTAAAAAACGGTGTTGGATCTAGCCCTGATCTCTTGACTGGGTGAGAGTATTCTGCTTAATTCAGAAACTCTGTCCATCACCACCCCTTGTTGTTAAATATTTTGTCCACCCTAAGCGTGGAAGGGTATACTCAGATGTGAGTCCCTTGCTCATTGCACCATCAGGATTCAAGCAAGCCGGGCCGACGACGGCTGAAATGCCAGAAACCGGTCCCCGGTAGCTTGTTTCCTTCCCAGTGTAAGAATTGGCTTGGTAGTTTGGTTTGCCCTGTTCCCATCATGCACTGGGACAGGAACAGAGTAATTTGCATATAGCCAGGTTCTGAGCTGGGATGGTGCAGTGAGCTAAAAAACGGTGTTGGATCTAGCCCTGATCTCTTGACTGGGTGAGAGTATTCTGCTTAATTCAGAAACTCTGTCCATCACCACCTCTTGTTGTTAAATATTTTGTCCACCCTAAGCGTGGAAGGGTATACTCAGATGTGAGTCCCTTGCTCATTGCACCATCAGGATTCAAGCAAGCCGGGCCGACGACGGCTGAAATGCCAGAAACCGGTCCCCGGTAGCTTGTTTCCTTCCCAGTGTAAGAATTGGCTTGGTAGTTTGGTTTGCCCTGTTCCCATCATGCACTGGGACAGGAACAGACTAATTTGCATATAGCCAGGTTCTGAGCTGGGATAGTGCAGTGAGCTAAAAAACGGTGTTGGATCTAGCCCTGATCTCTTGACTGGGTGAGAGTATTCTGCTTAATTCAGAAACTCTGTCCATCACCACCCCTTGTTGTTAAATAAATGCCAAGTAGACTAGACTGTTAACCTTGTTGAAGATGGCAGCTTCGCAAGGTTATCAGAAGTGAAGATAGCAGCGGTGGCCAGCCTAGTTCGTGGGTGGCGGGTGGGGGGATCGCGCGAGGGATGGTGGCACAACTATAAAAAACAAAAAATTAAAAAAATAATCTTACTTTGCCGCAGGCCAGGTCCCGCGTCTCTGCTCCTGCTCTCCTCATACACATCAAAGAACAGAAAGCAGGCCCCACTAACCAATCACACCGCTGCAATGCAGCATTGTAATGGGTAGGCACCCGGGCTCCCCTGACCAAGCACAACGATACAGTGCTGCGTTGTATTTGGTTTTGAGTGTCCTGGTTCGATGCTCAATCAGGGAATGGGGAATGGAGCATGTTCTCCATCCAGGCTGTAATTCAGCCTGCAGGGAGAAAGGAGAATGTGTGCATGACTGGTTTGGGCGGCCCGAGAGGGCCGATCAAACAATCATTTCACACTTAGGAGTGGGCAAAGAGTGGAGTGGGCTCCAAGACCAGAGCAGTCCAGCCCACTCACTCAACCGCCCGCAAAGCAGCAGGAAGCAACCTCAAATGATAATTACGCAAAGTTATTTTTTAATCTGTTCCCACTGCCATTTCATTAAGACACACCGAATTTTAAGCCCCAGAACAGTTTTCCGATACATGCAACAATTAAACAACAGTAAAGTTGCTTTTAAGAATTAGTTAGAGCAAAAACGAAGTAGTGTATTGAGCTTTGAAGAACAGTGAAATGCGGTGTGAGAGCGGTCACTTCCGTGCCGCGGGACTGCACATATCCTTGTTTGCCACCAGCTGCGGCCTCCAGGCGCACTATGCAGACTTGCATCGGGTTTGAGATAATGGATATCGGAAAGTTATGGAGGCCTTGATCAATCACTTCTTTATTGCATATTTTATTTGATTAGAGATAACAAGGGGGAAATAATTACTGACAGTTGCGGTTTTTTGTGGTTGTAATCCTGTTGCATTAGTGAAAGAGGTATTTGAAAGCAGACCAAAATACACGATATGTACTGTAAACACAAGGGCCTCGTTTATGAAAAGTGATGCATCGCTGCGTGAAAACAGCGATGCATCACTTTTCACTGCGCCCTCCTTGCGACACCAATGATGCGTCATATTTACAGTATGACGCATCATGGCGCAAGGAGTTACAGATACGTCAGTATTTCTGATGTATCTGTATGGTGCGAAAATGACGCATTGCTGGAGTGTCACAAAAGTGACGCAACTCCAGCAATGTGTCCTTTCACATGGGGCAAGCCCCATGTGAAAGGGCCTGCGTCAGTCTTACGCCTGCTGTGAGGCAGGTGTAAGAAATTGACGCATTTGTGTCCTAGAAGTGGCGCAGTGAAATCTTATAGATTTCCTGCGTCACTTCTTTGACCCTTTCTTGCGTCAGAACACCCCCCCTGCATACATTATACCTGGCGTAGGTATAATGTAGCGCAGGGGTTTACAAAGTGACGCATCTACCTAGATGCGTCACTTTGTAAATATGGTGCAACAAGGCACATTTTTTACGCTGCTGGTGCGTCATAAAAAGTGATGCACCGGTGCCGTAAAATTGACGCACGGCCTCATAAATGAGGCCCTAGTAATGTAGTGGATCGACAGATCGCGTATGTTGCATTATGATTGATCACCTCTGAAGATATCACTTTGTCCTGGTGGTATGAATAATCACAAGATAAAGGCTACAAAATAAATCATCTGGAATGTGAGAGGACTTAATAGACCCAAAACAGTCCGACGTATTAGAGCAACTATTTAGACACAAAATAGATATTGCATAACCAATAGAGACCCCTCCAAATGTTGTGTCTGAAAATGTGATTGCCAAGATATGGGGAACACCTGGGTACTTTTCATCATATATGTAATACTCCAGAGGAATGGTAATTCTGGTCAAAAGGGGGACCCACTTTAGACATGTTCGCAAAACTATAGACATTGAGGGTGCATATCAAATACTCCATACTTTGTGTAACAAATGTATGACCCACGCTAAAGACTTTCCAACATGCGAACTGATTCACCAAAATGCCTGGGGTAGCGGGAATGACATCACATCCCCACCCTTTGTCCCAATGCCATCACAAGAAGTGACATCATATGATATTTGACAGTTAATTCTTCCTGGAAGCGATGTCACATGACCTTGACAACATCACAGTAATTGACACTGTTGAAGTTAACAGACCTTAAAGCGCACATTTATACAAAAATACAATAGCTACTAACACATTCTCGTTTTTACATCATGAAAACATATGAGTTTGTTCAAACAGGAATTACTGGGAGCACAAACTATTTAAATCACAACAGTCATGATTTATTGGTTCCTCTTGTGCATAACTTTTGCCTAACTCCTTGCCTCCCCACACCTGCAGTCTCCTCCTTCCCCCTTCGGGCGCCTCTGATGTTTAATCATTGACCGACCTCTACCTTGATTCTATGAACTCAATAATCAACTAAGCCGCCCCCCTGCAACTGAAGAGAGTCTCCACCAAGAACTCGAACCCCTGGTATGATGGTAGACTCAATGAAGACAGGCGTGCTATGAGAATGGCTGAGCACACCTGGAGATCTGACCCCTCAGCACTGCACCTTAAAACGCTTTAGAACAAGAGAAATGCCTACTTCAGGAAAATCAAGCGCTCGAAATCTGACTTCTTTAGCCACCAGCTGAACCAAGCAAAAAACCGACCGAGAAAATTGTTCGAACTAGTCAAAACTAAAACCAAGATGCAACCCTTACAAGCAAACACCACTGCAAGCGATATTCCACACTGTGAAGACTTCTCTGCTTTTTTTAAACTAAAGACCGATAACTTACGTAGTGATATCCTCATTGATGCAAGCCGATACTCCAGCCACATCAGCATGACCACCACTCAACCTAAGAACAACGCATCATGGTCATCCTTTGACACATACTCTGAAGAAACAATTCACAAACTGCTCGGCACCTTGAAGCCCTCTACTCACTTCATAGACCCCCTACCTGCCAATGCAGTTAAAGACTTCACCCCCTCCTCCTCCCACTCTGGACTAAAATCATTAACAGCTCCCTTCAGCAAGGACTCATCCCAGACTCCCTCAAGGTAGGGCAAGTCACGAATATACTCAAGAAACCTACAGCTGACCCGGCTGACCTACACAATTACCGCCCTATCACTAATATCCCCACATTGGCCAAGCTGCTGGAAAAATGCGTACAACTCCAACTGACAAAACACATTGATCAGTTTGACCTCCTCAACCCTCATCAATCAGGCTTCCGAGCGAAACACAGCACGGAAACAGCTATGACGCACATAATTGATGACGCCCTCCAAATCCTTGATCGCAATGATTCCTGACTCCTCATCCTTCTTGATCTCTCCTCAGCCTTTGATACTGTCAAACATGAAAACCTACTGGAGTTGTTATATACCAGAATGGGTGTATCCTGGACTGTTCTCAAATGGTTCACTTCCTTCCTACATAACCGGTCTCAGAAGATCAAGATCAACAACGTACTGTCCTCAGCTGTACCTGCAACTCTAGGCGTCCCACAAGGATCTTCCCTATCCCCCACACTGTTCAACCTCGTCATGGAACCACTCACCACCGTGCTGCAAGCATCTAATGTACACTTCCATATGTACGCCGATGACACTCAACTGTACCTCAAACTACAATCCCCGGAAGACATCAGAATCCTGAATTCCACACTCAGTAACACCCAATCTTGGCTGGCCGATAATCAACTCAAAATAAATGCTCTGAAAACTGAATTCCTTCTGATTTCACCTCCTGAGAAAATCGTCATCACCCAAACCTGGCTCAATCATCTAACTGCCCTCAATGTCCAACCCACTATTGTGGAATCCGCGAAAACCTTAGGCATCATACTTGACGCCAACCTCAATATGCAGCAGCACATTAGCAAAGCAACTAAAGGAGCTAATTTCCAAATCAACACTCTGAGGAAACTTAAACCCTTCCTCCCGGCTAAGGACTTCCAAACTGCTGTACAAGCCCTAGTCATCCCTCGCATAGACTACGGAATCGTGGCCCTCAGCGGACTCCCCCTTTCAACAATCGCTCCCCTAAGAGCCTCCTTGAACGCTGCCGCGAGGCTCATCACTGGTTCTAGCAAACATTCGCATATATCCCCTGACTTGAGATCCCTGAACTGGCTGCCTGTTGAAGCCAGAATACAGCTGAAAATTGCTTGTATGACACACTCGGCCGTACACCACAAGTCTCCCAACTACCTCACTCAAAAGCTGACTATATCTGGTGGCGCGAGATCCAATAGAAGCACAAAAAATCTCCTACTGAAACCTCGAAGATTCCGGAAGGAAAAAACATACAAACGCTCCTTCTCAGGAATGGCACCCAGGATCTGGAATGCACTCCCTCCTGAAACAAGACTTATCTCCTCCTCTGCATTTTTTAAGAAGGAGGTCAAAGCCATCCTTATGGCCAAGTTCACATGAACCCTATTACTGCTGGATCTAAGACTTTGCACCGTTTGTGTATTATTGGCACCTGATCGTTTATTTGGTATTATATTGTTACTTGTTTACTTGTTTGCTACCCTATTTTGCTACTCATTCACTATCTACTACTGTATTGTACCCAATAGGTGGTTTAATTCACCCTCCTGTTGCCCCTACCCCTTGTTTCTGTAAAGCGCTCTGATATCTGCAAAGATCTTGTTCGCGCTATATAAAACTTTGAATAAATAAATAAATAAATAACCCAAGAATGAAATATACTGGTAAATAACATGGAAATATATTAAAAGCAATAGTTGTTTTGTGCATCTGATTAATTCATGTAGACCATTATTCAGTCAAATGTGTGCTGGTAAAATGATGACCAAGTCAGATACTGGACAAACTATTACAATCTAATAGTCATACAGTATCTTGTAACATTATGAGATACACAGTCATAGTACATGAGTGAGGAAATAAATTGTACACACGTGAGTAGGTTCAGTTAGAAAGAAACATATAAAAAACATAGCCATATGTGATGCAACAATTAAAATGCAGCGAGCAGCCCCCCAGAAACATGCAATAGCCCCCTAGACCATAGAGAAATTACCCCTCCCCAACCCCTGTTGCAAAATTGTAAATATGATAAAGAAAATGTAGATCATAGAAAAACTGAACACAGAATGCCGCTGTGTGGTATAGATCTCAATTAGCCCACTCCAGTGGGGACAATGCCTTGTTCCAGCTGAGAGGGAGGGACGCGCTGCATGGATGCGAGGTAGGCTCTAAAAGGGCCCCATATGTCTCTGGGCGGCGAGGTAGATGGCACTGTGGCAGCATACACCTCGCTCCTCGTAGTGCAAGAGGCAAGGCTGCTCATCCATCCTTGAATGGAAGGTGCGGTCCTGCTGCCCCAGTGGAAAACCACCTCTCTTTTAGCCAATAAAAAACAGATAGCCGCAAATTTTCGACCTTTTTGGGGAAAATTAACTACATATCCTAAGAGAGCAATTTCATGCAAGGGGTCTAATGTTAAGTGGATCATCCCTTAGTCTTATGTGCACTTCTTTCCAAAAGGAGTATATACGTGGGTAGGTCCAAGCTGTGTCTGCGAAGTTCGCGTGTGGGGTGTCACATTTACGGCAGTTGTGGGGCTTGGAGGGGTCAATTTTATGGACTCTGGCCGGAGTAACATGTATTCTACAGAGAAATTTGAAGTGAATCAACTTGTGCCGACAGTTGAGAGAGACATCTTTCATTACTATGCAGCATGCAGCCCACTGCTCGTCTGAGGTGAGTTACCCAAGTCTTCCTCCCAGTCCCTATGGATCTTGTCATCGTTGAGTGGGATGAGGGTTGCACAAGCCTTATATAGCTTGGAGATAAGGTAGACCCCTTTCTCGTTCTCGATGACTTGTGAGAGAGGGGTAAATGAGTGCGGTTCAAGGGGGAAATCGGGAAATGTGGGGCACAGAGCAGAGCAAACCCGCAGCAGTATAAATTTGTCCATGAAGGTGGCATCAGGGAACCTAGACTCGTCATCAGTGTCAAAAGTGTGCCAGTCAGGGAACAGATCACCAATTTTAATAATGCCAAATTTAGTGAAAGTGCGTTGTATTAGGCGCTCACCTGTGATTGGCAGCCATTGAGCATTAGGAAGAGGTAAGGCAGTGGAATAGAGGGCCGACTTGTCAGTGACCCACCTGAGTTTCCCCAGGCCCAACTGGTCGTGGTGACCGTTTGGATGTCTTGAGTGTCTCGAGGAAGGCCCTTGGGGAGGATAGCTGCCAATTGCTCAGGAAGGACAAGCCCAGCCTCCGGATGAAGATAAGGGATTCGGGCATCTGGTTGGAGCCATGCATGAGCGTAGCTGCATTGCACAACTAAATAATATAGACGTAAGTCGTACCAGTCGTATCAAGTGAGAACAAAGTGTTAAAAAAAACTATTTAGGAGGGAAATGGGGATGTTGTGAAAAAGTTCAAATGATTTAGGGAGCACAATAATTTTGATAAGTGCTAATCTGAGCCACTTATCAATTTGTGCCTCTAAAGTGTGGACAGCTTGTCCAGAGTTAAGCTGGTCGATCTGCTCAGTGTCTAGGTGTATATGGTTGCCCAGGTACTTGACGGAGTCAGTGCACTACTCCAGAGGGAACTCAAGTTCCCATGGTTTTGCACTGGGGGTGAGGGGGAAGATCATGGACTTGTGCCAATTGATGCAAAGACCCGAGTATAAGCCAAAATGGAGTATTTCTTGGTGAGAGGATCTAAATTAATTTGAGGGTCTCTAACTTAAAGAATGGTGTCATCAGCCTATAGTGATACTAATAGTGGGCCCATATTAAATTGCAGTCCTCTGTGAAGGTGCTTTTCTTGAAAATGGCACATCAGGGGGTCCAAAGCGAGTATAAATAGTAAAGGTGAGAGAGGGCAGCCCTGTTGCTTGCCTCCTGAAAATGCAAAGAGTTCGGAGAGTGTTCCGTTTAGCCTGAGCCGAGCTGTGGGACAGCAATATAGCAGTGCCGAGGTTGCAGCAAATCCAATAGGCATCCCCATACGACCCATAATGGACTGAAAAAAGGGCCATTCCAATTAATCAAAGGCCTTTTCAGTGTCTAATATTATTGCTGCTGCAGAAACCTCAGGGTTTATCCAATGCAGGGTGGAAAATAATGTACTTAAAAATGAGAAGATGTGGAGCGGTGGGAAATCCTGCATATGTCTCTCTCGGTAGACAAGCGCTACCTTAGATAAGTATGATTCCTGTTTCGGTGTGGTCACTTCCAATTCTGGAGGTATACAGTGTTTTAAAATAGGACAGAAATTCCTTTCCTGTTGTGTCAGTGAGCTACTGGCCCATCAAGGACTGTAACTCGGGAATGCATGCCGCGCTGATCATCAACGCTAGCACCCTCCCGGGTCACTTACCCTCCCTGTATTGTTTTCCCTGTATTGTGATATTTCCCCATGAATAAGATCTTTTGATCGGCCGTGTCTCTGTATTCCGCTAGCAAAGTCACCCGCTTTGCACAGCTTCTGGGTGGCGAGAATGTAACAGTCTGACATCTAAGGCTGTTAACTCCTGTTCCAGGCGGGACAGAGTGCTGCGCAAATCGTGGAGCACACCGGCATGCTTAGAAATGCATACCCCTCATATGAATACTTTAAATCCTTACAAGAGAACTGCCACTGTGTCCACCGAATCAGTGTTTTTGGCAACATATTGCTCAAATGCTTCCCATATTTCGTGTTGAAAGAGGTCATTGTCTAAGGCGCAACTAGGGAAGCGCCATTGTCTCTCGAAGCCCTCAGGTTGGAGAATCCCAAGCAGCAATAGAACGGGGGAGTGATCAGAATATGTCCGAAGGAGAGTCTGGATCAAACAGCACCAGGAAGGGGAAGGTAACCAGAAGTCAATTCTGGTCTAAGTGTTGTGGCAGCTCGTGTAATGGGTAAAATCTGTGTGGTTTGGGTAAGGTATCGGTCCCAAGTCTAATATAGATAACTGCTCACGCAGGGACTGAAGAGCTCTACGAGCGCGCGGTTTGGAATCTGAAGCAAGAGAAGTGCTATTTAGGGCCTGGTCTGGGGTGATGTTGAAGTCTCCGCCCAACAGAAAGGTCCTAGGGCCAAGTTTTAGGAGCTGGGAGAGTAGGGAATAATAAAAGTTGGGGGAGTCAGTGTTTGGACCATACACGCAAACCATTGCAACACGATGTCCTATTAAAGAGCCAACTAAAATTATGTACCTGCCTTCTTTGTCACGGACAGCGCATGCAGACTGAATGTGACTTGTTTGTGTATGAGAATGGCAGTGCCTCTGGCATAGTTGCTAAAGTTTGCGAAATATCTATGGGCTCCCCAGCTAGAGGCGAAATTGGCAGGGTCAGCTGTGGGCAAGTGAGTCTCCTGCAGGAAGACGATGTCTACTCTGTGGTGAATCAAATAGTGTAAGACTTGGCGCTTCTTGCGTGTATCATTAAGGCCACGGATGTTCCACATCATCAGTGCCAAGTCCGAGGGGCCATCAATACATCCTAATTGGGCCATGGGCGAAACAGAGTGTAAGAATTAGATGGGCGTAAGCGTACAGTGATACAAATTGTGACTTTGTTAAAACGCGAAAGTAACCAAATATAACGAAAACATTGTCAAATGTTCGCCTACCCTCCCCACCCAGCCTCCCTGCCCAACAAGAGAGGCAATACCAAGATTGACAAGGAAAATCATGGTACCAATCGAATTATCAAAAAAATGCAATAAGCCCAGAAAAGGTACATTCATATTTTACAAAACCAATTCAAAGTATACACCAACTGGGGGTGGCAACACCAGAACAGCCGATCAGCAAGCTGGGATAATGCACAGAATAAAAAAAATCCCATTGTCTTCACACAGCAACAGGATAAGGGGCCATTCAAGTGGAATCAACCGAGACCTGACCCGGAAAAAGTTCCATACTGGAATCTGAGCCGCTGTGAGGTGGAGAGAGTCTGCGATCATCACCTGGTCGCTGAGTGTTTTGTTTGTGAGTGCGGCAAAACTCCTGGGCTTCCGTGGGGCTGTCAAAGATGAGGGCACGGCCATTGATCTCGACCCGTAGCCGTGCAGGATAGAGCATGCCATATATCAAGCCAAGGTTCCTGAGCGTGGCTTTGATGCCATTGTACTTGCGGCGGGCCTCTTGTACCATGACGGTGAAGACCGGGTATAGAGACAACTTGGAACCTTGTCACACGGTTTTGCCAGGCTCACGTGCCAGTCGGAGGGCAGTTTCACAGTCCCTAAAGTTCATAAGGCGGGCAATGATGGGCCTAGGTGGGCAGCCAGGATTGGGCCGGGCCCCCAGTGTTCGGTGCGCGTGCTCCAATACAAATCCAGGCGTAAAGGAGTCCCTCCCAAAGATATCAGTGAGAATTGTTTCAACTAATATGTCCATGCAGCCTTTCGACGTGGATTCGGGCATTCCTATGATGTGTATTTTGTTGCGGTGACTGCAAGCCACCAAATCTTCATTCTTGATGGCAACGTCTTTCAGGATACGTTCCACAAGCTCAAGACGTTTAAGGCATTGCGCCGTTCCATCTTTGGGGTCAGATATACTTGATTCCGCTACGTCGAGGCGTCTGTCATGAACCTGTATCTTCATACCTATATCTGCAATAGTTTTGTCTAGTGCATCAAATTTCCCACCCAGTGCCTTAAATCCAGTTTTCATCTCCTGGAGTAGTGAGCAGCTCTGGCCAGCAGTGTCATATGAACGTCCCGCACTCTGCCCGCCCTCCGCCATGATGGAAGAACCCTCTAGGGCCATCTCAGGCACTCTTTCAAAGGGAAGGAGCCTTTGTTTTGGGTCTTTGCTGCCCATGCCGCTGTTCAGGTGAGTAGGGCAGGTGATGGCAGGAGTGCCAGTGTGGACAGACAGCAATGGGTGTGTTTTTGTGAAAGGAGAGGCTAAAGGGGCTGGATGGCTCTGGGAGAAAGCGGTGCACCAGCAATCAGCTGAAGGCATGAATGGACGGCACTAGTGTAGCAGCCCACAGCCCTGGGGGTCGTCTGTTCTGCAAGCACTGCAGCTGCCGAGATCACCAGGTCCGGCGCCAGCAAGCTGGACAGTCAGCAGGACACCAGAATGAGAGACGGAGATCAGTGGAAGCGAGGCCTGGTCGTCATGAGCAGCCAATGAGGAGATGAAGCCTGCCAGTGCCCAGGGTGGAGCAGCAAGGGTGGCACAGGGATCCTTTAGGGCTGGAGGCAGCAGCAGGTAGGTGTAGCACCAGGGGGCAGGGGAAAGGCAACCCAGCAAAGGCGGGACACGGCAGGAAGTGACCCCAGTGATTGAGCACTGTGCTCTCTTGGAACCCGGAAGCTGCAAGTGCACGTAAGCCCTGTTCCTACTAGGTTCGGTATAATGCCGGGGGGAGCTTTGAATCGGTACGCGAACGGCCGAATGGGCCACCGCTCTGTATGCAGATGCGATCAGTGTGGGAGCCACAGTTAGCCATCCCGCCCTGCGCCGCACCCACTCACTGCCACCTCGTACGGCAGTCCAGTCGAGGTGTTCCTGAATCTATTGCCCCCGGGCTATATCTAGACTCTGAAGGCCCACACTGCTGCCATCATGGAGATCTCGCCACCGCAGCGCCATCGCAGTATTCCAGATTGGCTTCTCCGATATTGAAGCAGTGGGGGTTGCAGAGCTCAGGAGCCATGCAGGGAACCAGTGGCGATCATTATTAGGCTGATGGCTTCATGGAAATGGGGGATAATTTACTGAAAGCTGGAACGGCTGGTAGGGCTTCAGAGCCGCACAATCATCTTGGTCCGCGGCTTGGCCACGCCCCCCTAAGAGAAATATCCGAAATTGACAGACCCAATGGAATACTTTGTACACAAAAAATAAAATACTTAGGTGTTCTCTCAATGCAGAGTTATATTATATATTATATATATATATTCCGCCAAGTTCAATGCTACCACTTATAAAATAGAGGAATATATTTCAAACGCTTCCTTAGCAAAGCAAAGCTTAAGCTACATGAAAGGGAATGGCTTAAAACACCTAGAGTGAGATAACAAATGTTATAAAACAGTTGCCCAACTACAAGCTCCTGGGTGCATACAGGCTGGATGCTAAATTTTACGAGGAATGTATCGACCTGGTAGCCCGTAACTCTGTTAGCAATTTATGGTGAGGCTCACGAGGTGGAGCAGCTTACCTCAGTACTATGCAAGGCCATCATTATGGTGCTTGTAAATGTGGGGAAGCTCCAGAGTCATTCTGTCTCTTAGATGCCACTGTTGCTAATACACATAAATGCAAAATCATTGCAAAAGTTATAGCTGTCTGGTAGCAGCCTCACATGAGCGGCCTAGTGTTTCAGGCTTCATCCTGGATTGATCAATCCTTGATAATTTCTGCACATCTGTGACACAACAATTAGATCCAGATATCACGGCTACATCCTTATAATTAGATGTACAAAAGGCATTTGACTCACTTAAATTGACCTTTATACTAACTGTACTGAGGAGAATATGTCTGTGAAAATGGATACTCAGCTGGATTGCTCTTTTCTACACACATCCACTTGTTAGGATTAGAATAAATGGTAGTTTGTCTGCCTCCTTCTAGATTACCAGAGAAAATGGGCATGGGTGCCTCTTTTTACCATTGTTATTTGCGGTCGTAATGGGACCTCTGCCCTGCATTCTCTGAGACAGCTATGCATGCAGAGGTCTATGGTTTGACAGAACAAACTAACTAATTTCATTGTATGCAGATGACATACTGCGACACATCAGAGATCCCCCATCAACATTTCCACCCTTGAGAGATAAACTATCGAATGTGTCCTATGTTAAGGACTAGGCCTCCTTTGGTGTAGAGTGAAGATCTGCTAGATTTCAATTTACACTTGAATGTGGAGAGGGACATTTAAGACCATTACGGATTATTAATCGAGAGATCTCAAGAAAAGGTACTGCAGTGGAGATCCCTTATGTTATCACAGACGAGAAGGGTGAAATAGTTAAAATGGTCTTCCTCCCTATGGTAATATACTTTTTGTTTTGAAAATAGCCAGACTATTCTGTGAAAATTGTTTTTTGCTGGTGTCAATATAAACTTTCTATAATTTGTCTCAGTAGTCAAATACACTGCATAATAGGGGATACAGTGACTCTCACATACTCAATGGGGATTTGGGGTCCCAGATCTAGAACACTGGTTGTAGGCAACTAAGGTCAAATAGGTTTTCAGCTGGTATCACTGATATTGCAAGTCCCCCCGATGTTAAAACTGAAATGGCTATGGTGGTGCTGATCCCCATGGGCACCGTTTTGATTAGACCCATCACAAGACCACAGGTTCAGTTCCATACAGTACATATTGCAGCTTGTGCATGGCATAAAATATCTTCCCTAAAGGGACCAAGTTGAATATTCTTCACAGAGCTGCTCTTACTGAATAGTCCTCTTCTGACAATAACTTCTGATCATTAATTGCAGATCCGTTAGCAAACATGCTACTGACATTTTCAACCTCATTCTAGAGAATGATTTAGACATCATCATCCTTAGCGAAACATGGCTAAATAGTTCCAATCCAATCCAATTCAAAAATTCTTTATTTCGGTCTATAAGACCATAAAAGATACATGATATATACATTCTAGCAACATTTAAAAAAGAATTACAATATAAAAACACATATACGTTAAATAAGTAACACATCGTTCCAGGGATGATGAGGGAAAAAGTGAACATTTCATAATCAGGAGAAAAAACATACATGAATAGATAAGAAGCACAGTCCATGAATATAAAGACAAATTCATAGTTTAGGGTTTTGTGCAATTAACAGTTTTTTCCTGATGAGCCACATAGCCATAATGAATTTCGCCACAGCAAAAACTACGTGAGGCAGAGTACTAGTTCTTAAAACTCTGTAGGCCTCTATATAGCTCCTGAAACCCAAATTCCTGCAAAGAGGGACCAACCAGTATTTCCTAGGTCTGTAATATGCAGGACAGAAGAAAAAAAGATGGGTTTCTTCCTCATCATGGGAGTTACAACCCGGACAGAATTTATCATCCCTCTGTAGCCATTTGGAGGTAAAAGTTTTGATCGGTAAAGTGCCAAACCTCCACTGTATAAACAGCTTCCTGGCAAGAATTGGGAAAATAATATCCAAAAAATCCTCAAACTCATAAGAATTTTTGGATTGTAGGAAACGTTCGGTTAGGGTGCCGTTATTGGTCGAGGTCATAAGTGAATCGAGGCTTTTTTCCTTATAGATTTGGACAAGTCGTTTCCAGGATAGCCTTTGGCAGCCTACTGCTGGGGCTTCCCAGAGTTCAGACAGATTTAGACGGTACAGTTCCTTCTTAACGAAGGCCAGCCAAGGAATTCTGTCTTGTTGATTCAGGGCCAATACATGGGTGAGATCACTCCTATAGTGTTCAAGCTCGCTGGTGGACCAGAGCCTGTGCCAGAATCTTACTGGCTTAGACTCCAGCTCAGCAGCGATAGAGGGTAAACCCACGTCCAATCTCAGGGGAATCAGGGGTGTGCCACGGGGGAGAGCCAGTAGGCATCTGAGAAAGATGTTTTCTACTCTGGCGAGATCCGGACCTGCTCTATACCCCCAAAGCTCACTGCCGTACATTGCAGCCGCTTTGGCTTGCGTTTTGTACAGTTCCAGTGCCGGACTTATAGGTTTGAAGGCTGAAGTATTTACAACCTTCAGAATTGCACCAGATAATTGGGTCAACTTTAGCCAAGATTTCACTATCTGGGGGTCCCAAGATAGATTCTCATGCAGAATCACCCCCAGATATTGAAAGGTTGTGACCCTTTCTAAGCTAGCTGTACCCAGAGAGGGATTTGGTCTTCTCTTTGGTGAGGGATTAAAAATCATGAATTTGGTCTTCTCTGTATTGATCTCTAGACCATGTTGTCTACAGAAAAGACCAAATCCATCCAGAATCCTCTGGATCCCCATTGGGCTTTTGGAAAGCAGGAGGGTGTCGTCAGCAAACATAATGGCTGGCACCCTCCTGCCTGCCAGAGAAGGAGCGTCATTATCTTTAACGTCATCAAGGTGAGATATAACACTGTTCACAAAGAGGCAAAACAGGGTCGGCGCCAGGACGCAACCCTGCCTTACCCCCCTGAGAACAGGAACCTTGAGGACAGCGCTCCATCCCTCCCACACCTAACCTGCACATAGTTGCCATCGTGGAGCCTGATTACGGCATGCAACAGCTCGGATGGTACGCCCAGCTCCTTTAGGACCTCCCATAGTTTTTTCCGTGGGACCAAGTCAAAGGCTGACCTCAGATCCACGAACACCATGTATAGCCTCCCCCCCTCAATCCTCACCGTTTTCCAATACAGGAGGATGAGGCGGAAGATCTGGTCCATGGTGGACGTGTTTTTTCTGAAGCCAGCTTGGAGGGGATTGAGAATTTCATTTGCCTCCATCCAATCAAGGAGCTGGTCCAAGAGGAGACGAGAGAAGAGTTTTTGGGGAACGTCTATGAGGCTAATCGGCCTGTAGTTGGCTGGGAGAAGAGGAGAGCCCTTTTTATAAATAGGCACTATCTCTGCTCACAGCCAAGTACAGGGGATTTCCATCCCCCCCAGGATGGCATTAAAAAGAATGAGGAGGTACGGGCCCCAAATTTCAGGATTTTGTCTGAAAAGATCACCTGGCAACCTATCCAAACCCGGAGCCTTCCCCATTGCCAATCTCTCTACTGCACCCACTACCTCACCAAGAGTGAATTCCAAGCCAGCTACAGGACTGATTATATCATCGAGAGCCACTTCAATGGCGGGCAATACAGTGTCCTGGTAGAGTTTGCCAAAGTGGGCTTCCCAAACAGATGGTGCAATATTTGGCTCCACGGCAGCTTTAACCTCTCCAGTGCCATTATTCACCAAAGACCAGAATTTGTTTGAGTCTCTGGTTTCTAATGCAGAGGAGAGATCCTGCCAGTGATTCCAATCCCACTCCCTTTTTGCCAACGCAATGGCATCCCTATGATCCCGTCTGAGTTTGGCGACCGTACCCTTATCTGACCCTGCCTTGATATTGGCAATTAATTCTTTCTTGGCCTTTCGACAGGAAGAGTTGTACCAAACTGAGGTGCGCGTCTTTTTACGCCGTGGGGCTGCCACAGGATAGAAAACCTCTGCTAAGGAACCTACTAGATTTGCATGTATCTGACCCAGTTTGAGGTTAAAGTGTGTGGACCTAGGCTGATTAATTAATTCATCTAATTCCACAAACTTCGGGAGTGCAATATCAAAGATTTTCCTTATATTTTCTTCAGTACTGACTATTTTCCCCCATTTTACCCTGCGCCTGTTGGAGCTAAGGGCCAGATTTCCCAGGTCATCCTTGTGGTTGGTAGATAGCGAGACAGCAGAAGGTTCCTCCTCTTCCATCCTTGATCTACTGAGAGAGAGATAACAATGTTTATTTAGACCATAGTCTATAAAACCATGGACATACTTTGGAATCCTCATAACATAGCGATAACATACTTAAAACACAATTCATGTTAACACAATTTACAAAATTATAAACCCATCAAATTCTCAATATTAACAATACTTCTAAAACTTTTTAAAATCTGCTTCCTTCTTTTAGTTTCTCCTTTACAAAATCCTGTGTAGCTTTCAAGAACTTCCCCAAAGCAATTGTAATTTCTAGGGATGACATATCCGCAAGAAGACTAGCCGCTTGAGCACATGAGTGCACCTTATATTTAAAAAATATTGGACATAAATATACTTTCCGTATTGCTGAAATCAATGTGCAATAAAGCAATATATGCAGAATGTCATTTCGTACTCCTAGGCCACATGTACAAATACCGTCCGCTTGTATCAGTGCAGCATTTATTTTCCCTTCCATCTTCCAAGGGTTAATACCCACACGGGCCCGTAGGATTTTATATCTTAGCCATTTATTTGGTAAAAAATCCAAATATAGAAACCGAGCCTCCTTTTCCCATGCACTCCTTACCCAGTTAACCAATTTTTTCACCCTCAAATAATCAAGGTCCTGTAATCTAGAGTATTGGAGCCCTTGACCCCTAAGCATTTTCTTTGTAAAGACAATATCCAGGGATGGGTGCAAAAGGCTCAACTATAGGTGCCCCGCTACAGTCTGGAGGGTTTTCCTGACATCCCGTGCCCAACCAAGACTACTAGTTTGGATTTCCTCTCTGCACCATGTTGAGACCTTTTGCACGCCGCCTAGCTCCTGGTGTTTCCAAAATCTTAATAAAGACATTTGGGTCTTTATATTCCAGGCTGTTAGCCCTGCCTCCATCCTAATTGCTTGGATCATGGTACTATTTGGTAAAGACAGCAGCATTTTTAAAATCTTTCCTTCTTCACGCTTCCACCCACTCTTACCACTCAAATAGAGCACTTCTGCACCATACAGAACTTGCGGGGGGATCATAGCTTCAAATGCATTTAACATGGGTCTATGTGACACATCGCCATATTCTTTGTTAAACTTTTTCAGGCCACAAACTGACGAGAAGGCTTTTGCAGCTTGTGCCGCCAAATGGGTACCCCCACTTCAATGCACTATCAAACCAAAGGCCTAGATATTTACATTAATTTACTATTTCTAATTTATCTCGTCCTAGAAACCAATTAACATTTTTATTTTTAAAACTCTTCCCAAATTTTAAGACCTTTGTTTTTTCCATATTAACAATTACAAACTTTTTATCACAGTCATTTTTAAACACATTTAATTTTCTTTGGAGTCCCATTTCCGTTTGGTCAAGGATCACCAGATCATCAGCGTATAAAAGACAAGGCACTTTATTTCTATTCATACGCGGACTCGCATTTTTTTCTATTTCTAGCACTGCAGGAAGATCTGCTAGAAAATTTTTAAAAAGCAGGGGTGCCAAAACGTACCCCTGTCTAAGGCCATTCTTTACCAGTATTTTGTGAGTTAGGGACCCCTTTGTATCTCTAATAACTTGGGCCCAGTTGCCACTGTGTAACTCTTTTAAAATATTAAAAATGCCCTCCGGTATTCTATATTTTCCCAGGACTTCCCAAAGGCTATTACGGTCCACAGAATCAAAAGCCGCCCGGAAATTGACAAAGCAGCAGAACAATTTACCATTTTGCTCTATCGATTTCCTTGCCAATGCCCACAGGGCAAAGCAATGATCTATAGTGGAGTGACCTTCTTTAAACCCTCCTTGTTCGACTGGCACAATAGAGCGCTGCTCTACCCAATCTTTTAATTTACTTTATATTATTTTCGCAAAGATCTTTTCTCCTATATCTAGCAGGTTAATAAGTCTGTAATTCTTTGGGGCATGTACGTCCCCTTTCTTGTGAATCGGCCTAATTATGGCACCCTTCCAACTTCCAATTCTTCCTGTGAGCCCCATTGCATATAAACATTTAGGATCAACATATTTTCATATTTTTTATGAGCAAACGTTGTAGATATCCTACAGCCCAAAAGCCACTTACACGTCACAAGTACTTGGGATAACCAACTCACTATTTTTGTAGATAGTAAAATCAATAAGCCACCTGCCGCGTGGCCAGATTTAGATTTTATTGCTGGACGGTAAATTTGTCGAAACCCTTCAACTACAGGGGGCTCTCCACAAAGCCAGGTCTCTTGTATACAGATGATCTCGTTGTTTTCCTCGTGCTCTTTTAAAAATTCCTGCTTTAACTGTGTTCCGAGAACATTTATATTCCAAGAGACCAATTTTATACAATGTGGCTGCCCTGTTACCTATTCCACATCACTCAGTGGCCCGTTAAGTTCAGTTCCCTCCATATAACGTTGAGAAGGGCCTGCAGGGCTTATGCTATAACTCCAGTTCTTCCAGGCATTCGTCAGGTCTGAGTTATTTATTACTATATTAAAGTTATCCAACCCTTGGTCGACTTCCCTTCCTGGTAGCTTCACTTGACTCTTTCCTAGGCCCGCATGGAAACGTAGGAAGGTTTTCTGTTGCGGAGCACTATGTTCTAACGCAACCTCTTCTTTGGGCACGAGTCTGATCCCTTCTTTACGTATGTCCTTCTCTGCCTTTATTATTGCTGTTTTAACCAGGTCAGAGTAGAGCTGTACCCTAGTAAACTCCTTACCATCACGAGATGTTTGAAATCCCACTTGCTGAAGATCTTTAGATCCTATTCCTTTTAGGTTTGGGCAAAGTAAAGCCACTTATTCCCTTTATCCTCCTCTCTTTCCAGTCTAGGTCCCTTCAATTGCAATTGAGTATTAATTCTAGCCCCTTCCTCCGAGGTAATACCCCGGTATAACTTATCTTTAGGGGAAACCATAAGACCAGGTGTTCTTGCTACCTTGAGAGGCAAATAGATAAAAAAAAATGTAACTCCTTATCCTTGTGATTTTGCTTCCTATTACAGGTCTCCTTTTTTACTAGCAACCTTGTTGATTTATCTGCACTTATTCTTATTATTCTTGATTCTCTCTCTGTTTTAAGGGATTCAAACTTAGGTACTTGTTCAAGTATTCCTATTTGTTCCTTCTGCTCCCTTCTCTTTTTCATTGCTCTTGATTTACCATTTCTTTGTACCTTACTTCCTACCAATCCCACTCGTTTTGACAAACCATAGCTTATATAATCACCACTTCTTTTTACCAGCATCGGCCACCTTGAGATATAAACATGATTATTAGTTGGTAATTCAGCATCATGGTTAACCATTGTTGTGAATGTATCTAGGGCCCTAATTAAGACATTCCCGATTTATGCCCTTATGTGGTTATAACAAATCATATCCTTATAAAGGCATAAGAATCATATCCATATTAAGTCATAGCCAATGCAGTCCAAATACGGCAAGGCTACTCCCATAGACTTCTAGAAAGCACAACGCGTTCCTAAACAAACCAAGCCTTCAGCAGCCCGGGAATTCCCCCTGCTTCAGTTTTGATTTGTCCTAGAACTCCTGAGAGTCCTGAAAGAACTGCCAGTTCTTAGTGACGTCTTATGTCCAACCTTACGTCAAACTCAGCACCTTCCAGGTATAAATATACCAGCATCTGCCTTAAACAACACACAGTGGTTTGGAGCATATCGGCTATCTACTTGCCCGACGCCCAGCTGATGCGAGTGCCGAAGGAAGCCGACCCTCCCTGCTGACGCACTGAGAAAGACGCTGTCTTTTCTCCTGCCGAGAAAATCCAGCTCCAGTGTTCCCCTGACACCCTCGCAGGTTGCTGGAGATCGAGTCCTGAGAGAGAGATACAAGACCTCCTTCATTCTATACCTAAGGTACGGAGCTGATTAGACCCATAGAGAATTCTTGATTCAGATTCTTGGCAAAAAACTGTAACTCATCTACTCCTTCCCACGTACTAGGCTTAGGTTAGGTACACTGGGGCAGGCGTATCTTAGAAACACCAGTTGAGTACGTTTAGTCATTATTTTATCATTGTATGTATTTTATCTATTTTAAGTATCTTATGGCTTAGAAACCATATAAATGTTTTATAGTATTATTTCATAATACTCCTTTTACTGTACACACTTTACTTTATGACAAGTATTGCAATTGTGGCAAATCATTTCTCTTGCATGAGAAAGAAGACTGCTCAATAAATAACCCTTTTATTGAAAACGCCTGTCTCTCTATTTCTCTGCATTTCTGGTGAAACGAAGCATGCACGATTGACTGAGTAAAATAGCTATCTATTGTTTCCGCGGAGATAAGGAAAGGTGAGGTGACATTATTGCCCCCTGTTGGCCTATCAACGACTGTACCGATTGATTGGCCTGATTAGCAGAGTCTACTGTGCGTTCATCAAAAATTAAGGAGGAGCCCCCTTTCCATGATTCATCCCCTTCTTCAGTAGCCAGGGATTTAGCAGGGGAAAATACTCTTTTAAAGTGCTTTCCCACAGAGTCTTTAAGGGAGTTTGATGCTATACCTCCCTTACTTCCTCCTTGTAGTGGTTCTTTGATGGCATTCCCTTTTTTCCTTAGAGCGCATTTAAATTTTAGCCCTACCCCAGGGCAATTCAAATTCTCCCCAGATATTTTTTGGTCTCCTGAAGAAGTTTTTTCTTTCTGAACAGGTCCCAATGCGCTTTTATTTCTCCGAGGGGCCATTTAAATACCAGGTTATACTTTTCATACAATATTAATAATCCACGCAGTATTTTTCCCAAAAACAGACCCCGGTTTATTAAACACAGTCCTCAGGACGGCAGGGACGGGGATGGTACGTGGTATTGTAAACAAATAAAAGCTTTTTTGTCACTTACCTCTATTGTGCCTTTAACTTGTACTTTTGCTGTGCGCCGTGCCCTGCTTGATCCTAATTTCCAGTACAGCAAACAACAAAAGTGAGCAGAGTTCCTCCTTAAGCACCCTCACCAGATAGCTACTGTGAGATTGGTTTTTTTGTACTGCTAGGTTAGTGGTAGTTTTACTAGGTGCTGGCGCCACAGAGGAATCTACACTTTTCCTAGTTGAAGGTAACCAATTCTATAAAGTTTCAACGGTGCTACAAGGAGAAGAGAACCACTTTTCTTCTTCTAGTTAGGCAAGAGCCACAAGATGCTTGATACTCCTTAGCACACGTTTTGTATACAATTTACAAACATATACATGTGTTTCCACCATACATTATTCACACATTCGAAATAATTTTCATTCCTTTTTATTCAGGGTTGATTGGTGTTTATTTCTGGAGACGTCACAGCCGACACGTGTTTCGTCGTTTAGGGAATGTAACCCATGACTTTTTCGAGGCTATTCTCCGAAATATCGTTTTTTATTTTTTGAGGTGATAATTCCAACCCTCAAAGGGGTTCTTGTGGGGATGTTGCACGTATTAAAATAAGTTCATCCGTGTTGTAACCGGAGTATCGGTTGGAAGTATGGCAGCTTTTAGCTGCTGTCTTCACAAGAGAAACATTCGTCCCCGCTGCCTCTTCTATGATGCAGTCTGACCGATACTCCGGTTACAACACGGATGAACTTATTTTAATACGTGCAACATCCCCACAAGAACCCCTTTGAGGGTTGGAATTATCACCTCAAAAAATAAAGAACAATATTTCGGAGAATAGCCTCGAAAAAGTCGTGGGTTACATTCCCTAAACGACGAAACACGTGTCGGCTGTGACGTCTCCAGAAATAAACACCAATCAACCCTGAATAAAAAGGAATGAAAATTATTTCGAATGTGTGAATAATGTATGGTGGAAACACATGTAAATGTATGTAAATTGTATACAAAACGTGTGCTAAGGAGTATCAAGCATACTGTGAGATTGGTGCAGGTATAGAGTTTATCTGGAGTTAAATCTGGAGTCGAATAGATTATATTGGGCACACCGGTTCTGACGCGCAGTTCTTATTTCTTCTCTGCCGCACTTGAGCCACACACTCTCCTCTACTCTCCCCCTCCCACCTTACTTCATGCCTGCAGATCCTCTCTGGGCAGGCACTCAAACGGGGGCACCCACTGCGCTTAGATAGCTTGAAGTTCAAACTTCTTTAGGGAGAGAGAGAGTTACGGGCAGCAACAGATGGGGAATAAATACATTCGCTGAATTTCGCAGAATTTCTTTCACAAATAAACGTGGCGGCTCCGGAAGCAGCTCCAGGCTCAGGCTCGCTCGCTCTCGCATTGCCTCGTCAGTAAGTCAATCCACAGCACGTCGCATGTCGCGGGGTCACAGGCGCAATACGGCAGCAGTACAGCAACAACAGAGCCTTCTACTGGTTCCTTCTAGTCACGACTTAATCCGACTGGACAGAAACGGGCATCCCGGCGATGAGTTAGCTTGCATTTATCGTAATACAATCTCAGTCAAGCAAGCAGATTCCATCGCTCTATCCTCCTGTGAATATCTTTGCATCAATATCTCTGAAGATAAGCGCCTCACCAGAAAGCTTCACGTATTCTACCACCCCCGGGTAATAACCAGGCTTTCATCGACGAGTTAATGGAACTCATTTCACCCAACGACAACTCACAAGTATCACAGATTTCCCAGGGTGACTTTAATCTCCACTGTAACAACTTAAACGTGGTGTAAGCTGCCTTAAAGTGTTTCTGGCAGATCAGAATTTATCCCAATGCTGTGATAGTCCAACTCACAACAAGGGAGAGACACTAGACCTCATCATAGCAAAAACAAACATTGTGTCATTAGATTCCATCACTCCCTGTGATTGGACTGACCATCATACCATCATCTTCTACATCAATATAGTGGTAATTCCAAAAAG
This sequence comes from Lissotriton vulgaris, assembly GCF_964263255.1. Classification (NCBI taxonomy): domain Eukaryota; kingdom Metazoa; phylum Chordata; class Amphibia; order Caudata; family Salamandridae; genus Lissotriton; species Lissotriton vulgaris. The sequence continues at coordinate 916,156,237 of NC_141695.1, forward strand.
GGGACAACCCACAAAAACAAAGCAATGGAAAAGGAACCTACAAAATATTAACCCCATCACCCTGGTAAACCGATGCAACTCTGCTCTGACCTCCTCGACAGATATGGTTGATGTCCATGACCTCACAGTCTTTTACAACTCCACTATGCAAGAAATCCTTGATTCTACAGAGCCCCTCCATGAAAAAAAGTCTCTTCCAAAATATCCAAACCATGGTTCAATGAGACCTTGAACTCGAAGAGACGCAAGTTAAGAGCTGGTGAGCGACTATGGAAATCAGCACCCACCAATGACCACCTATACCACTTGAGAGTGTTAAGGAACTCATACAATAGGAAGATTCTAAAGGCCAAGGCTGACTTTTTCAAAACCCAGCTGAACCAAGCCATAAACCGTCCCAAGAAACTATTCGAAATTGTCAAGCAACAAATGCGCAACTCAACTAACTCTAGAGAAGTAAACGGCCCGGCTACACCTAATTGTGATGAGTTCGCCAACTTCTTCAGAGAAAAGACAAAGACCATTGAACTGGACATCCAATCTAAGATGACCCTTCCACAACCTGTGGCCCAGGATACTGAATGTTACTCTCAGCTCAAGGTTCAGTTTAGTACTCCATGGGAAAGCACAAAAACAATGCTTCCTGGCACACCTACTCGACAATCTCTGAACAAATAACCTATAACCCTCTGCTAGCAATCAACCCCTCCAATCACTTCTCGGATCCCCTTCCTCCTGCCTTATTCAAAATGTTAAAAACATCTATTCTACCCCTATGGGCAAAAATTGTAAACGCCTCTCTGAGACAAGGCTCAATACCGGACTGTCTTAAAATAGGGCAGGTCACACCTATATTAAAGAAATCTGATGCCATCCTATCAGATCTCAACAACTACCGCTCTATATCCAACATCCCCACTCTGGCAAAATTGCTGGAAAAATGTGTACAAATACAATTATGTAACCATATTGAGAACTACAACCTCCTAAACAAACACCAATCTGGCTTCCGGCAAGGTCACAGCACAGAATCTGCTCTCACCCACATAATGGATGACATACTAAAAATGCTAGACCTCAACGAATCATGCCTACTGATACTTCTGGACTTATCCTCTGCCTTCGACACAGTTAAACATAATAACCAATTGTCCCTATTGGAACAAAGGATGGGCCTTACAGACACAGTGTTACAATGGTTCTCCTCCTTCCTAAATAACAGAACACAAAGAATCAAGATGAAGCATTCATTCTCTCAACCCTCCACGGTCACCCTAGGTGTTCCACAGGGCTCAGCTCTATCACCCATTCTCTTCAACTTACTAATGGAACCCCTGGAGAACGCCTTGAACTCAGCAAACATTCCATATCACCTGTATGCGGACGACACCCAACTGTATCCGAAAATCTCCACTCCAGAAGACTTCATTCCCCTCAACGCTATTCTACAGAACACTCAAAGTTGGCTCACTGACAACCATCTCATGCTTAACACAAAAAAAACAAAATTCCTTCTCATCTCCCCACCCAATCACACTCCTAAGATAGATCTATGGCTGAAAAACCTAACCTCATTTGACTCTGCTCCCCTCATCATTGAATCCGCGAAATCCCTGGGAGTCACTATAGACAAACACCTGAATATTCAGGCGCACATTACTAATGCCACCAAGGGAGCTAATGACAAGTTGCATATACTAAGGAAACTCAAACCCTACCTTCCACAGGCCAACCTAAAAATGGAAGTACAAGCCCTAGTGCTACCAAGATTAGACTATGGAAGCACAACTCTTTGCGGTCTCCCCAAAAACAAGCTGGCTCCGCTGAGGGCATCGCTCAATGCTGCGGCAAGACTGGTATCAGGAACAAAAAGAAATAACCACATCTCCCCGACCCTAAAAGCGTTGAACCGGCTGCCCTATGAGGCAAGAATACACCTAAAGGTCACTTGCATGACCCACAAAGCTCTGCATACCAATACACCCAGTTTCTTAGCTCTAAAGCTGGAGCGTTCTGGAGGATGCCGACAACTAGGCAGCACGAGCTCTCTACTTCTGACACCACAATTCTTCCATAACAAGAGAATTGGTTGCAGAGCTTTCTCAGGGATTGTTCCCCAGATCTGGAACTCCTTACCTCCTGGGATGCGTGGAATCTCCTTCTTTACCGCCTTCAAAAAAGAAGTAAAAATATTCCTTTTGAACAAATTCACGTCCTAAGATTGAATTCTAGGTTGATCGCACGCCTCCTACATGATCTTCATTTCACTGCCTATCTCTTGTGTATCGATGGAGAATATTACTTGTATGTCTATGACCTCAACCACCTGAACATTTAATAACAATGTATTTTGTTTTGACTACTGATCACATATGTTATCCACACACTATATTCCTCTTTTGTTTGAAATGATGATAATATCCTTGCATACTACATCATCTCTTTTGTTTAACAATTGTATACTTTAAAGCACTCTGATACCCTCGTGGGCCACGTTCGCGCTATATAAAACCTTATAAATATATAAATAAATAAATCTAAAACACAGCTACAGCTCCCACACTATAATATTATAAAAATGTGAGACCTTTATATAGCTAGTACATTTATTTCACTTGGGCAGTTCAGGGAGATAGAAGGCACATCATCACTAAATTTCTTTTATATTTTAGGACTCCATACGAGGGGATTATTCCAGTTTCTCTTCGGAGCCACCCACATTGATAGCATGACAGCAACTAATTACAAGTGTTGGCTATAGAGAAGTATGTTGAATTATATAAATCAATCACATATAATAGAATACATTCCACTGACATAGAAAAAGAGATGTCAGACAAAGGAATTTCATCCACTTTGGCTCCTTCATGGAAATAGTTGTGTTAATCCATCCAGAGGGGCCCAATAAAACAAGGTGGGGAGGTGTCACATAAGCATATTTTTCCATAGAAGAGTTTACTCTCTGATAACAAAAAAATGACTGAACAAAGTGACACCAAAAATGGCACAAAGTTAGAACATTACTCAGAAAGTGTGATTTTTAATGATTTGATGTAAATCCGTTTGGCTATTTTTGAGGATTAGCATTTAAAAAGGGGCTTGGGTTGGGTATGAAGGGGGTAACCATCAGAAAATGTTAGAAGTTTTAGGACTGTTTTATTTGCTAACGGGGTGCCAAGACTACATTACTCCGGCAAATTGTTAATTTTTAAATATAGTCAAACCTGAATGGCCAAGGAAACTTTTCCTCCCATCAACCAAATCATTACCAAAGTTTCTGAGTAGGAATTGAGGTACCTGATCTTTCTGATTGGCTGAGATCAAATCAAGACAAAATGTTGTGGCTGCCATTACAGGACTCAGTCACCAATTCATGAGAAGAATAAAAATAGGACATGGTAAGCACACCCTGAACCGCAGGCTCATGTGGGGGTCCCATAGGAACCCCCGTCATTGATTCACATTTTAAAATGCAGTGCTTATTGCCTGTAAATGGGACCCAGTGAGGCCCTTCTGAGGTATCCAACGTATTCACACTGTATCTTCAGTACTATGTTGGTATCACAGTACCCAATAATACATACAAAATGCCCATGCAGGGGGTTGGCCTTCCCCAAGGGGATAGGTGCAAGGTTTCCAACCTCCACCAGGAAGGGTTGGCCTAAAACAGCAGATTAGGCACAGTACCTGGTAGCAGGTCAGGCCCTGTGTTCAACCCCTGCTGTGCACATACAAAGAACTTGTGCAGGGGGTTTGGGTGCCCCCACCAGAGTTTGTCACACGACTGAGCACAGATGTGCACATTGGAGATTGGCAGACACCTGGAGGTTTGGGAGCAAGGCTTGGCAGCTATGCACAGCTGGAGCTGGATGCCCCATGCAGTTTGACAGCAGGACCTCACCATGGCTAAGAAATCAAACCCTTTGTGGTCTGCTGACCTCAGGTTCTATGTGCTGGAAGCTAATCGTAGTAAGATGCAATTTGCAACCCAGTTCATGAATATTGATGAGGTAGGTACTTAAGAAGACAAAAAAAACATTTTTGCTCATGGCTCATGGCTTGATGAACTGCCATCTATTTTGTCAATCTGTGGCACTCTGCTCACCAACTGTGACGACCCTCCCCGGAAGCAATGACAATTGATGCTTGCAAAACAAGGATCCTGTACTGATGTTGTCTTTCCAGGGCATCCTGGGAGAGAGTTGCATCAGGTGCTCCATGTGTTGTAGGCAGTGTCAGATGAAGATACTCTATGTTGCTGTTGTTTGTAATGCTTTGCAGCTACAAACTGGATGGAATACCAAGCGCTAAGATGCCTATTTATCCCAGAAGTACGGAATGAGTACTTTTTGCCAGTTCCCTTGCTTGTTGCAGATTTTTACAAGTGACTTTTTCTTAAGCAGACACCTTTTTTCATCAGAAGGCATTGACAAAAATGTCCAACTGTTTCTTCAGGATGCCTCTGTTTTCCTTCTGCACATCTTCAAACTGCTCATGTACAGGGATGTAGCATTCCGATGTAACTGCATCATTTATATTTGGTATATTTCCTCCAAAAAGAGAAATATTCAAGAGCAAAAATACAGAATCCGCAAAGAGGGAAGAAAGTGATAAACAAGTCCCTAATAAAGGAAATGAGGTTTAAAGTGATTCAAATTGTATGAATATAGTGACAGGAACCAATAAGATGTGGTTTTATTGTGAGCCCTTTTGACTCGAGTACTTTTTTAGGTACCACGGTAAAGCAAAAGCTAAAAACAGAAACATTTGAATATTTTTTTAAGCAAAAAGTAGAAAATCTCTTATTTATTTGGACCTGTCAGAAAACCCCTAGGGTCAGATTTGTAAAACTTTGACCACTTCACTGCAAACTAAAGTTTAGTTTAAACTTCTGGGGCCCATAGTACTTTTTTTCAGATCACATGACCTGGAAAAGGAAGTAAAACCCTTGTCAAGTTCTGCAACATTCAATCATTGTCTTGCTGGGTACCAACAGCACACTAAAAAACAAAACAAATATGAAAACAGCCACACAGGATACACTACTAAAAAAAGAAGCCTACTGGCTTCAGAAATAATCACAAAGCAATGCATTGAACACCACTTAAACATTGATATTTTCTAGAGGGAGATTGCTGGCCACATAATCCCTCTACATCATGGCTTCAGGACAAACTCCTGAATAGCAGGCACCTACTACTCTATCCTTGTATTCCATCCCTGCTGGAATAAAACAGGATGATAGTGTTATGGTGCTGCCATCAACATCTACCGTAGGCCTGGCTGAAATTTACACTATAAAGCAGAATTTACACTATAAAGCAGAATTACAGATAATCACAAGATTACGCCCTCTCATTTATTTAAGAATATTTGGGGGGGAAAAAATCCTACCACGCGAACACATTTACTGACTTTGAGTGATTGCCTGTGCTGCTGTTTATGTTCTGTTGCAATTAATGCTATTTTGATAGCGAAAAATGCATCCTCCTATCCATTTTGGACGCTTGTATTTATTTAGCGCTAAAAACTTGCAATAAATGCTGGGAGTAAGTTGGGGGGAAACATCCTACCCCAAGTACACATTTAGGAAGCACGAGTGACTGCTCGCACTTGCTATTCATGTCTGCTGCATTTAGGCACTTTTTATTTGAGCAAAATGCACGTTCCCATCCCGTTTGGATTTGAGGAGGCATTTTTGCGCCCTATCAAGAGTGATGGACAGGATGCAAAGAGAACAGCAGAGAGAAGAAGTAGGAGGTGATACTGCACCAGATAACATACTTCAACAGAAACAAGAGGAAGAGGATAAAAAACACACAGCGCATATTTACAAGCCCCTATCACCACAGGAAAGCTACTTTTAAAGACGTCCTTATGGAGATACGGTCTTCGCCTTAGTTACAGAGCAGCATTAAGCCACTTAACATATCTTAACGCTGCCTTGTAAATAAGGCACCCTTTCACGCGATACTTAGCATTCTGCCCTAACACCCCTTTATTTTGACGCTACCCCCTATTTACAAGGGCGGTGTAAATAGGATGCAGTGTCAACAGTAGCAGTCGGTGGTGGCAGTAGCTGCCGGGCACTACGTGGAGAGGGGGAGGGACAGAGGGCCAGGGTGGGGGGGGGGGGTAGTAATCTATGGATTATGGAGGATTACAGGTAAGTATACATATAAATAAATAAAACGAATTTCGTTGTGTGTATTGCATTGCATTGGGGATGCAGTGCGTGCAAACGAAATTCGTTTTATTTATTTATATTTGTACTTACCTGTAATCCTCCATAATCCGTAGATTACTACCCCCCACCCTGCCCCTACCCATGTCACCGCCCAACAGCTACTCCCACCCCCAACCGCTACTGAGTGTCAAAATTAAGACCAAAAAAACCTTGTCTTAACATGGCGAAACAAGGAGAAATGCTTTATTAAAATAAAGTTTTGTAAAGAAAACAAAAGAAATGTCTAATATTCTTTCTTACAAATAAATTATTGAACAAGAAAATAATTAAAAAGTAGTTAATCATTGTTAAAAACAGATAATTAGAAAAAGTTTCATATAAAAAAGTACCTTGGAAAAAACCCCACAAAAAACAATAAGATGTCAAATTTGCTAGAGGCAGAGTGCACTGTCCAATCTCCTCTGTGTACCGCTATAGGCCGTATGTAGGGTGGGTGAGATTGAATGCTTGCAGAGGGTTTGAAAGCAAAGTCTGGGCAGAGACCAGGGCACGCTCATCCTAGCCTCCACTGCAGACCATGCACAGTGGGGATGCCTGCTTGAAGAATGCTAAATGATGAATATTATAAAAAACTCAGAAATTTGAGATACATTTAAAAAAACAAGAAATTCACTAGCAATAAAACAAAGGTTACAGAGTTTTTATAATTAAGTTACAGCCACCATGTCTGATTTATACCTCCAGAAGCATGAGTTCAGGATGAGATGGAAGACAGGGTCAAATGACACAGAAACGTCCTAGACGACATAGTCACTCAACTACCTCCATCCAGTTTATACACAAATGAAGTGCTACAGCTGGCACAGACTCAAGTCAATGGCTGGGTTAAAATCCAAATAGAAAAGGAGCAAGAAGTGAATTTGTTTCATGAAAGGAAGAGGAATGAAGAGGGAGGACTTTGACTTTAGTTTTGACTGATATTTCAGAAACTTTATAAGATAGAGGAGGAAGAGAAATGTGTTGGTAGCGTGTTAAAACTGAAATGTTGGGTCCTGGCTTTTTGCAAAAGAGTGGTGTGGCAATAACAGTTTTCCACCGTCCTTGCAAGACCCAAAAAGATGTTGCAAAGACAAATTATGGGAAAAGAAATAGCATGCATTGCAAGTGTCAAGAAATCAGGAGAGCAGAGATCAGGAAGGAGCCGGGTGATATATCTACAACTTTTAAGTGAGTGAAATCCTTGTAAGTGGAAGTTAAATGCCTAAGATAATCAGAAAAGATCAGAGGTAGCAGTGAAACTCCCCATATAGTAGTGGGTAACGATGGAGCAAAGAAAGAGACTCTATGCCAATCTTAGAATAAAAAACTGATTATTCTTTACATCAGTCTGTATAGATGAGACTAGTAGAGCATTTGAGGTAGGAAATACATTAACAATCCCAAAACTTTCTATGAAACACTCCCAGGATGAGGCTAGAACAAAATACAGTTTATTCTTAAAGACTAGTCCTTTTGTATTTATTCCAAGCAATAAAATATAAGTGGTAGGTGTACGAGCAATATGATTACCTCCAATGGCAATCAGTATGTTTAAACAATTGTAGATACCGCAGCACTCTCTTTTAATCAAAAATCCCAAGAATAAGGTAAACCACAATATTCTCAAACTTTGGGTGCTCAATGGGATCACCTCCTAGTCCATGAGGTGCGAAACAGAAATCAACTGGGGAGCCTTACACCGTGTAAGGACAAACCCCGTGCACTCCAATGGCGCCTTTGCGCGTAGATTGTTTGTAAAAAATTGTAAACTGAAAAGTTTGTAGATCGTAATGATATCTTTTTAATTCTCAATGTTATCATATGAAATCATCATATTCCAGCATATGATTAAATGTCCTTGATCTTATTGGATATATACATCAATAGTTCATAGTCCAAGCTTTTCAAAGATTCACAGAAGTGAGCACTATCCCCTATGCATTTCGTGCATAGCACTTCGTCAGGGGGAATCTGAGGAAAAATTACAAAAACTAAAGTTTATCGCTGATCTGCGATAACTCAGAATGCACAAAAAATTATTATTATGGAGTTATATGCATAATTTGAAGAGGTGGAAGAATGGGCCAAAACAACGAGAGAGAAAGGGTCAATAGGTTACTCTTGTACCCCTTGGAGCTCATATATCAAAACCAATAATAACTACAATATGAAACTATAAAAATGAGGAGTTGATGACCACCATGTGCACAAAAAAGGAAGTGAGTAAAAGAAAAAACGATGAATAAACGAAAAATAACGAGCCAGTAATAGTGGTTTGAGATATACACAGAAAACGGTGCTGTAACGAGTGTGGGGTCACAACCGCGAGTGAAATACAAGGTGCCATAAGACCATTAGCCCATGGGAACATGCCAACACATAATACGCAATGGATTAAGGAGGCACAAATAAAGTGGAGCTTAGAAACGAAGATAGTAAATGCAAACCCTCGTGGGCATGCTAGACAGTTGTCCCTAGACCTGTGGTAGTGAGGAAACAGAAAATCTTATGTGGCCAGTATGTCCCCTACTCGCACCCTATCCATGTACCTCTGCCCCATGTATGACCATGTTATCATGTAATTCCCTTCTCATGCCTGTAATAATAATGTCTCTGCATTTCCGTTCAACATTAGCATGTCAGTTATTATGCCCTCCATGAATGAAACGTTAAGTCTGCACTGAGGCCTACGTTGCCAATGCATTTACATGGTACACGTTTAAAAGTCGAGATGCACACGTTTTGTGGCCCAGCCGAGCCAGGCCCTGAATTCAGGCTCCGAGCCTCTTCTGACTCTGAGAGCTGCAGTTTAGGTATGCATCCCTGACCTCTCCCTTACTCCCTGCTCAGCCGAGAGGTGCCTGGCCTGGCCTGCCAAGACGGTATTTTGCCTACAGTTATCTGCTCAGCTCCGCAAAAACACATTCCAGTCTAGTGAAAGAGGTAAACATATTCCGCCTGCAGAGCGTAGGGCCTAGCCTTCCTGTCTCCATTCAAGTGATTTACTGAACCCGTTGCCATGGAAGGCCCTTGGCCCCCACGCAATACTCGAAGAAATATATGCACACACTAGCATTTAGTGATGAACAGCTTTTGCTCGAGAGACCTTTATTTCAGACAATACATCCTTCAAACCCAGGATATCAGATATGCCAAAGGTGCAGGTCGTTCTGACATCCCAGACTCCTCTACTAGTGCTAAAGTCAGCTTCCCCCCCAGCTCTCCCCAGTTACACGTCAATTACACGTCATGACCAGTTTTACGCGCACAAGTAGGGTAAAGGTTCCTGCTGACCCTGCAGACCTCCTCTATGCATCCACCCACCTATGACACACCTATGACTCATCAAGTGAACACCCATGTACACACCTCCTTTCACGCCTTCTTTCACGCCCATGTGTTCTTATCTCTCTCTTTCACTTGCTCCGCCTGGAGCGTACCGCCTTCTCTATGCATTGTAATTGTGTGGTTTTACTATATATAATGCGTTATGTGAATAAAACTTTAGATATCCCTTCCTGAACCTTAGTGGTGATGGAACCCGATTCTCCACTGGCTCGAGTCATTGTAATAAAGCCCTTTTGACTCGGACACCACGGACTCTGCCTCTCATTTTATGAGCTATCCTTATTCCTTATTAATGTATAAATTATGACAGGGTAATAACTTTATTTACCACATTAATCTGGCGCCCGAATAGGGACTAGTCCCCTTCCCCATGCGCCGGCGATGTAAGCGCAGCCCCCTGACCCCTTCTATAGCCGTGACGGACTTCCAGTGTGCACGTCAGCGGGATTTCCCGCCAACTCCCTCAGGCCCACGGAGGAGACGGAGACTGCGACCAGGCATCCACACGAGGCGGTGAGGATTGCGGACTATCCCGACCAGAGCCCAAGCCGAGAGAGCAAGGTCCGAGGTATCCCGAGGCCCACCTGTTCCGAGGCGCATGCGCAGCAAGCAGCAGTAGCAGCACCAGACGCCGTAGCAGTCCTGTCCAGTATCGAGTTTCCCGAGGCCTTCAGTTTTGCTTCCCGGTGAGTACCGTTGTTGGGAACGCATAGAGACGGGTTCATTTATTTGAGCCCGGTCAAGACGGGTCTGGGTACACAGACCCCGTACAGACGTGTCCATTTAGGTGGATGCGGTAAAGACGTGTCTCTTCATGAGACCGGTATGACTGTACTGTTTAGCAGTGCATAAAGTAACAAGTAATTCAGGATTGTATCTTTTCTATGTACTAGTTAGTATCTGTTTCTAATGTTTTTATGTCGTGGTATGAATGATTGTTCTTAGTCTATTATTGTGCTTATTGTGTTTTTGTTCAAGTTAGTTCAAACATGCCACTGCTCCCGAAATTACGTCAGATAGGAACCAGGAAAGGGATACTCGAAGAGGCAGTTCCCGTCCCGCCTAGGGACACTCCTGGTCGTTTTATGTACCAGAAACATGGCCTAGATGCCATACTGTTTTTAGATTTATGGGTAGATTATACGAAGGATCTGGAAGAGAAATATAGATGGCCTGTCTCAGGGACATGGAATGCTGATTGCATCATGAGAGTAGAGGAAGCACTATGGAAAAAGAAAGCTAGGCAATCCCAGAAAGATTCCATAGAGTTATGGCGTAAAGAAGCGCATAGGAGAACAGAGAATGAAATACATAAAGCAGAGAGAAGTAGAGAAGCATCAGAAAAAGCCAAAGAAAAAGAGCTAAAGGAAGAAGGTGAACGGGTTAAAGCAGAACAAGTAGATAGACAAAGAAATGCCCTTATTAAAGGCATGTATCCCATCCTCGCCGAGGGCCTACCTAAAGTGACCCCGGAAGTACCCATTAACTTGCCACCACCACTGATCCCGACTAAACTCCGTAGCCATAAACAGACCGCAGCGGACATTTTTCTCTCCTCCTATTTAGACGACGCTGCTCCGGAGTATGTAAATGAAGATTTACCTCCTCCCAACCCTACCAATCCTCCTGTCAACGTCCCTACAAATCCTTTTCACCAACCACCAGTAGTACAAGATCAATCCGCATTACCAGCGGCAACGCTGGCAGTGAAAGCAGACTCAAGTCTAGGCGACTCAAGTCAAGGAGCATCGGGAGGGGGGCCCACTGGAGATATACCGCACACCCCACCACCAATAAAACGAACACTACGAGATTTAGCACTACAACGCACGCCAAAACCAACGACACCAGCATCGCTTAGGCAATCACTTACCGATTGTATATATGATCCAGTACCAGGTGAGGGCGCAATGCTCATATACTCAGTACGTTTAAGACGCGTTGCAGACTATTTGATTACTTTACCAGACATGAGGGAACATTTAGACAGAATATACCATTTCATTAGAACGGGGGAGGGACCAGAAAGTATACATGAGGCAATGGCAAATAGAAAAGTGGAGCTTCAACGCATGCTCTTACAGTTTTTGATTAATTGTTTGATCAGGGAACGAGACCAGCCAGATAAAGAAGTAACTAAAGGTATGAAGACTTGGAGTGACAATATAGCTGTTGGTAAACATGATACACAGAACAGAATAGAAAGCATGTACAGGAAAATTCGTAAAGAAATACATGATATACACAAGAAAGAACAGGCCGAGAAGCAAGCCGAGAAAGAGGACGACGAAGTCTCAGAGGACGATGACACAGTAACAGAGGAAACAAATAAAATGAATTATGTAGGCAGGGCAAGACCGTTTGACAGGCCCATAGGCCTAGATTACCGTAAACGTTCTATCTCTCCAATACCAGAAAGATATTCTCTCGAACACCTTTTCCAAGCTACTGAACATGCACTGAAAAAGCGAGTAGGGAGTAGTGAACTTTGTACTATACATGAACAGGAACTAGCCCGGTCAGCAGTTCAATGGGCTTGTAATTCTAACATATATAAGGATGACATAGTAGCGCAAACATTTTTGAGTCTTCCTCCGGAAGAACAGCGTTTAGCTGGTATTTACATGATTCAACATCTCATCACATTGTACGAGAGTCAACATTCTGATCCAGGTCCCTTGTATAAATTACTGGACGATTTACTCCTAGCAAGATGGAGAGGCCTAGGTACCGAGTTAATTAATGTCATTCTAGAGCAACGACATAAGTACTTGACTTTCCTGACTCCGCACTTGATTCCTGCCCCCCACCGAGAAAGGAAGACCTTTCACATAGACAGACAGAACCCCCTACGAGAGGTTCATCCCGTTAGAACTGCAGGAGGTGAGCTTCAACGAGTATACGTTTACACACCCTTGACGAAAATGGAATTATTGGAAATGAAAAAATTACTGCCCAGTCATGATAAAGACCCAGGGGGGTTCCACCGTGAATTAAAAGACATGCTCCGCATAGGGGATTACACATACGCTGATACCATTAAATTATTGAAAGTACTGTTACCAGCAGGTATTTACGAAAAGCTTAAAGAGAAGGAATGGGAGGTGGGAGAGAAAAAGATAAGTTGGACAGAATTAGAAGACGAGGACAGAACTCGAGGCCCTGGTGTTGGTCTTGGGGACAAAGCTAAAGAACTACCCAAATTATTAATACAGGTTTTGCCGAGATTACTGACTACCAAAAAGGAAGATTGGGATGCTATTTCAGCCTGCAAACAGAAACAAGATGAAGACACTAGTGATTTTTATTCTAGATTCGAAAAATGTTTTACTATTAACAGTGGCCTGAAGCCAAGTAGTGAATCGTACCCCCATCTTTTTGTGAGCAAATTAGTAGAGAATTCCTTACCCCAGATCAAGAATAGAGTACTGAAGGTTGAGAGTACCTGGCAAGCAAACAGCCCTTCCCAAATGTTACAAATGTTACAGTATCACCAGAACCGAATTAGAGAAGAACAGGAACACGAAAAGAGACGCATGAAAGATACGAAAATGAAAGTACTAGTTGCTCAATCAGTTCCAGCTGATGGCCAGAAAAAGGGCACGGCACCTGTCAAAGGGAACTGTAACTACTGTAAACAGCCAGGTCACTATATAAATGAATGTGCTGTCCTGAAACACAATATAGCTACAGGCAAGACGAAAGAAAGACCGCGTCCTCCTAGACAGGATAACATCCCGCAGAACAAACAAACTCCACAGAACACGCAACAGACAGTAGCTGTACCCCAACCCATTGCTGCCACACAACATGTCACACAACAAATGTACCAGTATGCCCAGTCAGACTATCCAGACTATCAACAGTATTCATGAAACAGCCTAGAGAGGAAAGTCGGCTTGCCCCTTATTGAGGTTCCTGTAGATCAAGAGGGTCCCTATGTACATAGTCGTGTATTGGGAAAAGACAGAAAATTTCTGATTGACACAGGGGCGAGCAGAACTACCATCAGTCATGACGAGGTTCCAGGGGCACCCCTCTCAGGCTCACAGAATATTTCCCTGGGATTTTCAGGAAAGCCTATTGTTAACGAAGTGTCAAAGCCAGTTTCCCTAGGAGTCGGTCCATTGTCCCGTACTACAGACTTGTTGCTTACGAAATCATGTCCAGAAAACTTGCTCGGTATAAAGACATTGAAAGAACTAGGAGCAGTGATTTGTTGTTCTCCGGAAGGAGTGAGATTGTTTTTACATGATTTTAAAGGACATTATGTATTGAGAGATTTTGATCCCAGACTCCAGAATGTACCACAGCATTTATGGGCACAAGGTCCGACTGATGTAGGTTACATGCACATTACACCATACCGTGTTACACTCAAGCAAGGAGTTGTACTGCCACGAATCCGACAATACAAGTTACCACCTGATGCTGTGATAGCGTTACTAAAAATTGTTGACGAACTCATTACACAGGGAGTGGTTGTAGAAACTGACTCCAATGTATGTAACTCTCCTATTATTCCGATTCTTAAACGAACTGACCCGAATGCACCACCGGTCTACAGACTAGTGATTGACCTCCGAGAACTGAACAAATGCATAATACCACAGTACCCAGTAGTCCCAGACATTTCTTCACTACTGACTGCAATTGATTCCGAAGCGACGTTCTTTACTGTGATAGATCTCAAGAACGCCTTCTTTAGTGTCCCGATCCATCCAGAGAGCCAATACCTCTTCGGTTTCTGTTTAAATGGACGAAGCTTCAAATTTACGAGGGCTCCTCAAGGGTTCACAGAAAGTCCTAGTATTTACAGTCAAGCATTGAAAAGACAACTAGACAGTATTCACATGCCTACCGACACTGCATTACTGCAATACGTTGACGATCTCTTGATCACAGCACGAACAGAACGAGACTGTGAACGTGCATCACTGACAGTCTTGTACTTCCTGGCAGAAAAGGGACACAAGGTGTCCCCTTCAAAGTTACAATTCTGTGCCCAGCAAGTGGTATACCTTGGACACTTGCTGTCCAAGAGGGGTAGACAGCTGACACCAGACCGCATCCAGTTAATTGCACATCTTCCACAGCCCAAGACACAAAAGGAAGTACGGGCCTTCATCGGCCTCACTTCTTACTGCAGACAATGGATCCCTCAGTACGCATATCTAGCCAAACCACTCATACAGTTGACAACACAGGAGGCAGCGTCTTCGACTGTCCTCCCTTGGACTCAGGAACATACACTTGCATTTGATGAATTGAAGAAAGCTCTATGTCAAGCACCAGTTTTAGCGACACCATGTTACAGCAAACCGTTTACACTTTTTGTCACGGAACGCGAAGGCACAGCATTATCTGTCCTTACATAAGATCAGGCAGGAAAACACAAGCCTTGTGCTTACTTTTCTAGTACATTGGATCCAGTGGCCCAGGCTCTGCCTGCGTGCCTGAAATCAGTTGCAGCAACAGCTCTAGCAATCAGACAAAGCGATTCTATCGTGTTAGGACATCCTCTGACAGTACAGGTTCCACACTCAGTGGAAGTTCTCTTGAACCGGACACAGACACAGCACCTGACTATAGCAAGACTGACAGGATATGAATTGACATTATTCCAGCCACACATAGAGATCAGACGATGCAATATTTTAAACCCTGCTACACTCTTGCCTTCAAGCACAGCAGACCCTACACCACATGACTGTGTGGAAGTAATAAATACAGTGACGAAGCCAAGACAAGACTTGACAGACATTGCACTGCCAGACCCAGACCTGACACTTTATGTGGATGGTTCATGCATGAGAACAAGCACAGGAGAGTTAGTGGCCGCATATGCAGTGACCACTGATACTGACGTCATAGAGACACATCGAATTGACACCCTGTCAGCCCAAGCAGCAGAGCTCATCGCTCTGACCCAAGCCTGTATACGAGCCAAGAACTTGAAAGTAAACATATACACGGATTCACAGTATGCATTCGGAGTCGTACACGACTTTGGAGTCCTCTGGCAGGAGAGAGGTTTTCTGACCTCTCATGGGGCCAAAATACAGCATGGTCCCCTCATTCAAGCTCTGTTAGATGCAATACACTTACCTACAGCCATAGCCATCATGAAGTGCAAAGCACATACTAAAGTCACAGACACCATTTCCCAGGGTAACGACCTGGCAGATCGAACAGCTAAACTTACAGCCCAGACTCAAACAGATATTCCAGCTGACACGACAAAGACTGAAGTACCATCACTGACAAATTGCATGACAGTCAGGGATCCCTCACAGGATGTACTCGACATACAGACACATGCCACTCCAGACGAAATCAAGAAATGGACTGAACAAGGAGGGGTCCAGACAGATCAGGGATGGATGACAAAAGGCAAAGCAACGTGGTTCCTCCCTGACTCCATGGTTCAAGCTATCATTAATACAGCACATAGTCCAGCACACTTAGGAGAAAAGGCCATGTTAGACAGTTTACAGAACATCTGGTTCAACAAGCATTTACGTGCAGCAGCAAAACAGAAAGTGCGTACCTGCATGATCTGTTGTCAGTTCAATCCAGGCAAAGGCATTCCCGTGGAACAAGGTGGATTTCATCCTCCTGACCACCCTTTTGAAGTCCTCCAGATGGATTATATCCAGATGGACAGATGTCGAGGATTCAAGTATGTCCTCGTAGTTGTATGTGCCCTATCCAGATGGACAGAAGCGTACCCAGTCCCAGATTACACTGCTGTGACCACTGCCAGACAGTTGGTCCGAGAATTCTTTCCGCGATACGGCTTGCCCCGTGTCGTGTACTCAGATAATGGTCAGCCATTCTCTTCTGAACTGATGAAACAAGTATCTCTTCTGCTAGGGTACCAGTGGAGATTCCATTGCGTACGACACCCAGAGGCAGCAGGCCTCGTTGAGAGACACAATCAGACTCTCAAAACAAAGTTAGCGAAGGTCTGTGCAGAAAAAGGCGTGGATTGGATGGTAGCCTTGCCGGTTGCCCTCTTTTACATGCGTATGGTAGCTCATTCCAGAACCGGACTATCCCCGTACGAGGTGGTTTTTGGTAGACCGCCGAATATGTGGGGTACGCCTATGCCACGAAAAATTACAGATGTCGACAGTACTATGCTGACAGATTACCTGGCTTCCTTGATGTCTGCACTCCTTTCTTGTCGTTCACAGGTTGCAGCTGCCTTCCCCGACAACACCCAGGTGAAGACTCATTCAATTGTTCCGGGAGACCTGGTGTTTGTCCGCAACTTCGACCGTTCAAGCCCTCTGGAGCCCCGCTGGCGTGCACCCAAGTTGGTCCTGCTAACGACGAGAACCGCCGTCAAGGTCGAGGGAAGGAAGGGCTGGCTCCATGCCCACCACGTGAAACGTTTCCATGGACTTGGTTCAGTAAAGGACTCTAAGGACTGCCCCGGAGACATTGACTCTAAACTCCCTTTGCTAGAAAAGACTCCGCAACAAGAATATAGACAAAAACTACGGTCTAGTAAGTCAGACAGCGTTTAATTGTTTAAGTCCCCCTCGGGTGAAGCGGTTAGACAGGTTCCTGACATGTATAAGATCGTAGACCCAAATAGACAGAGGTCAAAGGTCAAATCAAGCTTTATTCAGTTTTTAAGTTTAAAACCATAAAAGCAGCAGAGAAAATAAAAAAATACATGCATATATAAAAGGCACAATAATTAATTGCAGGTTTAAAAAAGGGAAAATAAATTTGACTATTTAAAACAAACTAGAATCAGTCTTGTGCAGAATAAAAGCGCATGGTACACAGGAACCCCCTTTCAATGGATTTTATAGTTCAATACTCTGGGGCCAGGATAAAAGTCAAACAAGTCACAGATACAAATAGGGCCATCTCCAGTTTTGGGCTGAGAGGATCTTAGGTAGGGGACAATGTTCCTGTGTTTGAATTTAATTAAAATCAGATCTCCTGGACAGTTTTTGGGCAACGTACCCAACCATCCTACCCTCCTGACGCTTACAATTCCGCCATCTAGGTCAGGTGGCAGCGGTCTATTGTTATTGAGCCAGAAGATGGCTTTGTTCAACAGGTCCTGGTTTGTTTCAAATTTGCCCTGTCTAAGCTCTGGCACCCCAGAGAGAACAGTCACATAGGGGGCGGCTTCAGGGGGTAGGTTGATTCGATGCCTTCTTTCATGAGGAATCCTAGGTGCTATTAAAGGGACATAAATCGGTTTAGGAGTAATATTACATCTTTTTGGGATGAGTTTGCTAGTAGAGGGATCAATTGGTGGTGCTTTTCTGTGTTCTGTAGACTTAGGTTTCTCATGGTTGGTGGAGGGCGTATAACATAAAGGAGAAGCAGTGTTTAGATTTGATGGATTAATCCTTTGTACTATTTTTTCCACACTGGACAACCTTTCTCCCAGATCCTGAATTTTTGTGACCAGGGGTGATAGGGCCGCGTTCAGCAATCGTTCAATGTGGGCCAGTAGGGTGGATTGGAAGGGGGAAACAGAATCATTTGATGTGGCCCCCACCTTCTGTGGCGTTGAAACAGGTGAAATAGCGGGGGGTGATGAGGGGCTACAGGACATTTGATCAACATTAGCTGGAATCTCCTCAATGTTCATTTTGGTGATTAGGGCCTGGGGCAGCGTGTTAGCTTGAGTGGGAATCATTACAGGCAATAAAGGTCCGGAAGTGGGTGGAGTTGATATGTTAGGGACGTAGTTTGTGCCACACAAGGCATTCAGGTCCTCCCAGATAGACATATTGTTAGGAGTGCAAGAGCTCCAAAATAGACACTGGACGGGTCAGGGACAAATGACAATTGGAAGCAAAAGGGTTAGTTATTTTCTGTACCTGCTTCTATGATGGGGCCAGGTGGGGTGGCCCGTCCCGTCCTCCTCGGGTCCTCTGAGGGCCACAGAGGGCCCGCCCTTTGCCCGGGCTTAGCCCGGCACCCGCCCGCGCGCGCGTCCTGTGGGGCCGGAGGTGAGGGCTGACTTAAATAGGCTCCGGTAGCAAGGGGGTGTGGCCGCCGCCTCCCGAGTCCTCCCGCTGGCTCCAGGTGCGTCCTTGCACTTCTCTGTGCTCACGCTGCGCCTCCCGCGAAGCGGGAGACGCGAGGTCTGATTTGTATTCCCCCGGTAGCAAGGGGGTGTGGCCGCCGCCTCCCGAGTCCTCCCGCTGGCTCCAGGTGCGTCCTTGCACTTCTCTGTGCTCACGCTGCGCCTCCCGCGAAGCGGGAGACGCGAGGTCTGATTTGTATTCCCCCGGTAGCAAGGGGGTGTGGCCGCCGCCTCCCGAGTCCTCCCGCTGGCTCTAGGTGCGTCCTTGCACTTCTCTGTGCTCACGCTGCGCCTCCCGCGAAGCGGGAGACGCGAGGTCTGATTTGTATTCCCCCGGTAGCAAGGGGGTGTGGCCGCCGCCTCCCGAGTCCTCCCGCTGGCTCCAGGTGCATCCTTGCACTTCTCTGTGCTCACGCTGCGCCTGACCTTTAAATAGACAGAGAGATAGGCAGAAAGAGATGAAACAGAAGTACTGTAAAAACTTACGCAGCAGATGCATAGTAACTCTGATCATGATGTTTTTTCTAAGTATATCGATTATATGTATTAGCTTGACTCTACATGTTTTCTTTCCTCCTCTTGGTTCACATATACATTCTTCTTTTAATGACACTGTAGAGCACATTTTCAGTGACCTGCCACCCCATGAATTGTCATATCGACTAGCACTACGCAACAATACTTTTATTCGTATGTTACACCATTCTCACCAGACCAGCAATGTAACGAATTGCTGGGTGTGTGGCCGACTCCCACCTTATCAGAAAATGGAGGGAGCTCTGCCTCTCTTTCCTTACCCGTTTTCGCACAATGGTTCGTGCGGAGCATGGTTTGCTTTAATGTCATCAACACAAGGTAGACAGTTCACAGATTCCCAGAGTGAATGGATTTGGGGGGACCTGAATATAGTAATGAATAAGGCATGTTTTCCCGATAAAGATGGTTTCCCCCAAAGGAAAGGAACAGATCTAGAAAATGAAGTGTACGAATTAGGA
Source organism: Lissotriton vulgaris (assembly GCF_964263255.1). Lineage (NCBI taxonomy): Eukaryota > Metazoa > Chordata > Amphibia > Caudata > Salamandridae > Lissotriton > Lissotriton vulgaris. The sequence goes on from NC_141695.1 coordinate 916,175,873, forward strand.
AATGTTTCCCTTAACCTCATGATTCTGAACGTCCAGTCCGAGACGAATACAGGTTCACCGTTTATAACAGTCTTACCCGTGAAAGGTGAATTATGCGTGAGGAAAAATGGTTCAGTACATTTAGGACACAGTGAATGTAATACTGTGGTTGAATTCAATGATAAAGGAAAGTCTACTTTCAAAGCTTCCCGCCATTCCTATTTCATTTGTGGACAGACAGCCTATGTACGTCTGCCCTTAGACTGGGATGGGACGTGTTATATAGCGTTCCTCCTGCCACCTGTTTTTCTAGCACCATCCCACTATCACCAAGATTCACGATTAGTACATGTAAGACACAAGAGGGAGACTGAGTCCCCGGTTGTCGACCAGACTGAGACAGCTCTGGAGCAATATACAGATTTCAATAAAGGATTCTTTTTCTTCATAGGTCCCGTCCAAAACAGTAAATTAATACGCAGGTTAACCAGAACTTTGGAAGCAGTAGTGAATGAGACTACTTCTGCCTTAGGTAACTTGACAGAGGAGCAGTCTGCTATGAGACTTGTTGTTCTTCAGAACCGCCTTGTTCTTGACGTCATCCTGGCCGATAGGGGCGGGGCTTGTACAGTGATCGGCTCCAGTTGTTGTGTGTTTATTCCAAATAACGCACCATCAGTGTATGCAGCAATAACAAGGCTCCATAAGATAGCTCACGAAATACACCAGAATCCAGGCACCTGGACTTGGTACGGTTGGCTCTGGAGTGTGATATCAGCCTGGGGATGGAAAGTGTTGTCATTCCTGGGAATAATACTGCTCGTAGTATTCAGTTGCTGTCTCTGTCTGCAATGTGGCCCAGCGATTTGCGGCTTGTGTGCCACCGCCTGTATTCCCCGTCCACGTTCACGTCCCCGTACACGAATGAAAAAGGATGAACAAATGATGCTATATGAACAGATAGATGGTCTCATGAATATAGATGTGTCCTGAAGGGCACAGTAGGGGCCAAGGAGGGAATGAGGAAACAGAAAATCTTATGTGGCCAGTATGTCCCCTACTCGCACCCTATCCATGTACCTCTGCCCCATGTATGACCATGTTATCATGTAATTCCCTTCTCATGCCTGTAATAATAATGTCTCTGCATTTCCGTTCAACATTAGCATGTCAGTTATTAGGCCCTCCATGAATGAAACGTTAAGTCTGCACTGAGGCCTACGTTGCCAATGCATTTACATGGTACACGTTTAAAAGTCGAGATGCACACGTTTTGTGGCCCAGCCAAGCCAGGCCCTGAATTCAGGCTCCGAGCCTCTTCTGACTCTGAAAGCTGCAGTTTAGGTATGCATCCCTGACCTCTCCCTTACTCCCTGCTCAGCCGAGAGGTGCCCGGCCTGGCCTGCCAAGACGGTATTTTGCCTACAGTTATCTGCTCAGCTCTGCAAAAACACATTCCAGTCTAGTGAAAGAGGTAAACATATTCCGCCTGCAGAGCGTAGGGCCTAGCCTTCCTGTCTCCATTCAAGTGATTTACTGAACCCGTTGCCATGGAAGGCCCTTGGCCCCCACGCAATACTCGAAGAAATATATGCACACACTAGCATTTAGTGATGAACAGCTTTTGCTCGAGAGACCTTTATTTCAGACAATACATCCTTCAAACCCAGGATATCAGATATGCCAAAGGTGCAGGTCGTTCTGACATCCCAGACTCCTCTACTAGTGCTAAAGTCAGCTTCCCCCCCAGCTCTCCCCAGTTACACGTCAATTACACGTCATGACCAGTTTTACGCGCACAAGTAGGGTAAAGGTTCCTGCTGACCCTGCAGACCTCCTCTATGCATCCACCCACCTATGACACACCTATGACTCATCAAGTGAACACCCATGTACACACCTCCTTTCACGCCTTCTTTCACGCCCATGTGTTCTTATCTCTCTCTTTCACTTGCTCCTCCTGGAGCGTACCGCCTTCTCTATGCATTGTAATTGTGTGGTTTTACTATATATAATGCGTTATGTGAATAAAACTTTAGATATCCCTTCCTGAACCTTAGTGGTGATGGAACCCGATTCTCCACTGGCTCGAGTCCTTTTGACTCGGACACCACGGACTCTGCCTCTCATTTTATGAGCTATCCTTATTCCTTATTAATGTATAAATTATGACAGGGTAATAACTTTATTTACCACAGTAGGATGGTAGTAAAAAGTAGAAATTCGTAAGTATTCCATGGAGAAACAGAGCTTACCCGCTCAAGTTGTGAACAGAACTTGTATGTCTATATTCTTCTGACATTACAAGTGCGAGGATAAACAGAACCCGGAAGACGGGGGTTGACATGGCGTGTGCCTAAGAGTGCCGAATTAGTGGAAATAAAAAGAGGACTCAACAAAATGGACGGGGTGCAAAGGAAAAAAGACTGGAGAACAGATGAACGATCTAACGAAACATTATGCCAATTCAAACAGTAACCACAATACATAAATGATCAAATCAGAAAAAAAGTATGTAAATTACGAGATCGTAAGAGCGGAACGCCCGCCCACTCAAGACATCATGCTTGTGAAAAAAATGTCCAAATGTACAAGGTAAATCGAACAGGGATAAAATGCTAATTAAACAGGTGTGAAGCAACGAAAATAGCCAAAAGAGGGGATGGAAGGGAAGGGGGTGGGGGGCGGAAGAAAAGGGGATCATAAGTAATACATCTTACAATATAATATGGCTCAAATGAGAGTGAAAGAAGAAGAGAAAATGGAAAGATGAAAAAGAGTGTCAGGGTGAAAGAAAAATTGAGCAGATAAATAGAATTAAGCTAGATAAAAAGGGTATAGCATGAAGCGTGCACAACTAAAAAAATGAGGAAATAGGGAAAACTAAGGAATGTCCAAACAAATGAGAACAATTGAGAAAGGAGGTTCTGGAGAGAGTATGCAAGAAGTGTACAGTAGAGAGAAGTAAATACAAGGGGTACAGCAAGTCAAGAAAAATTATAGGAAACAACTGTACTCTAATCTCTCATTTAGTCCTTTCGGATGTAGGGCTCTCAGTTTATGTTGCCAGAATAATTCTCGTTGAAGTAGATGCTTGTTATTGTCTCTGTTTTCTGTTTTCTCAACAACTTCCAGAATTAAGAAACGGATCTGACTGGCATTATGTGAATTGTTAATACAGTGTGCTGCGACACAGGATTTTAGATTTTTGGTGCGAATGTTGCTGCGATGTTCAGTCAATCTGATTTTAACTTTGCGTTCAGTTTTACCCACATATGGGAGGCCACAAGGGCATTTGAGAAGGTAAATGACATTAGTCGTGTCTCATATAGCATTCACCTTGAGTTTTATGGGGGTTCCTTGGGTTGGATGTGGTATAGTGTTGCCATTCGTTATGCTGTTGCAGTGTCCACAGTTGTGGCATGGCAAAGTTCCTTTGTATGAGATGTTTGATGTTCTTTTGGTTGCTCTCAATAATTGTTTATGTTTTTAGAACGCTGGTAAGCGAATATAGGAAAGTTCTCAAAAACGTTGTGAAAATCATTTTCTAGTTGTAAAAGCGGCCAATGTTTGCGTATAGATTCCTTGATTTTCAAGCTTTGTACGGAGTACTTGGAAATGAATACCAGACGTGTATCTGTAGTAGTAGATGATGGCTTAGTTTTCAACAATTGTGTTTGTTCTTTGTTTTTAACTCTATTTTCTGCTGCTTGCATAATGTATCTAGGGTAGCCTCTTTGGTGAAATTTGTCTATGATTTTTTAGATGTTTTCGACAAAAAGTTCATCTGTGGATGCAATTCTTCTCGCTCTAAGTAATTGTGAGTATGGTAGATGTTTTTTTAAACTCATTTGATGGAAGCTCTTAAAATGAAGGTAGGTATTGCGATCAGTGGCCTTGGTGTAGATGGATGTTATTAACTGGTTATCAATAATCTTGATGTAGACATCCAAGAATTATATCTCTGATTTACTTAAGGTATGGGTGAATTGAATCCTTTCGTCAACTTTATTGAGGTCATCCATAACTGTAAGAAGTTGATTTTCAGTACCTTTCCACATCAGGAAAATGTTGTCGATGTAACGATTGTTTGCACATATGTGTTGCTGCCAATCTGAATTAGAAAGGATATGTTCAGTTTCATATTGGTCCATAAAAAAATTAGCATATGCTGGAGCGGCACAGTTGGCCATGGCTACTCCAGAGAGCTGGATGTAGTAGTTATTCTCCGATGTTTTAAAGTAGCTGTGATGGTGTGTGAACTGCATTAATTCCATGAGAAAAATCTGTAGGTCTTGGGGTTTATCAGTGTGCATAAGGGCAGATTCCATGGCTTCAAGTCCCAAACTGTGGGGAATGGAAGTATATAAGGAATTGACGTCAATAGTATAGAGAATGATGGAATGGTCAGTTGGTATCTCGTTGTTATTGATTTTTATCAGAAATTCTGTGGTGTCCTGTATATAGGTGGACATGTTCTTTACACTTGACTGTAGGTGTTTATCTATGTATAATCCGGTAGGTTCATGAATAGAATTACACGTACTTACTATTGGGTGAAATGGTGGTCTGCTAGCATGCTCATGTATTTTCGGGACCAGATATAGGTATGGTATTTGAGGGTGATCTTTCAATAAAAACATTTTATCTCGTTCTGTGATGGTCTTGAAATTTATAGCTGTGTCAATTATAGTTTCTAGGACTTTCTTAAATGATTCTGTAGGATCTGAGTTGATGGCCAGGTATAAATCAGGGTTGTTGAGGTGTGCAGTCAAATTATCTGAATGAAACGAGGAGTCTAAGATAACTAAGGCGCCCCCTTGTCGGCTTTACAAATCTTGATGTTGTCATTCATAGCCAGTTGGTTAAGAGCTTGACGTTCATTGATTTATGAGTTCGACTTATGAGATCTGTTTCCCTGGAAAATGGAGTGAAGATCCTTTTGAACAAGTGTTTCGAAAATGTCCAAGATTTTGTGACTAGTTGGAGGTACAAAAGTGCTTTTGGGGCGTAAATCCATGAGAGTACTGTGATCTTCTCTTGATATATCAGTATATTTACACATCAATTCAAGCTCTAAAGGTTCACAGGGTACCTGGCATGGGGGGAGTTTTCTGGTTCTCAAGCACAATCTGTATGGCAGAAATAGAATACTGGTGTGAGCATGGGTGGAGTGAGGGACGGATACACAGGCGCGGAGGCTGTCTGTAGTGTGAACATGTAGAAGGTTTATTGGTAACAACAGGTTATCTTGGTTCTCCGGATGGTAGTGGATCTTCTTTCTCCTTTTCTGGTTATTCTCCATTGTGTCCAGTTTTCCTGGCCTTTTGGTTTGGTTGATCTTCTCCGAGGTGGTTCCCGAAAACAGTGAGGGTCCCCGGAGGCTCATGCAGAGGGGAGCAACAAAAGGGAGCTGTCAGCGGTTGTGTTGGTCTTCAGTTCTGTGACTAAGGTTATCAGTCACAACATTCACTTGGTGATTTGGGTTTAAAGAAAGACTTGGATGGTGGGATGTGCAAAAAGGAAGGCGTCACCTAACAAAAGCGAATGTATAGAGGGAAGGAACGGGATGGTAGTGGAACTATGGTGCTTAGGAGGGGACGTGAGATTTTGAGGTAGTTCAGGGTAGTGAGGATAACGTGCTGTACACCCCCACCCTCCCTTATCCCACCCCTGGTATTTGTTCACCGCCCACCTCCCCTGCTCCCGCTATCCCATTCTCTCTCTCTCTGTAACTCGCCGGCTCCTCCGCAACTCTCCTGAGTTGTGGCCGCTCTCCAGCCTCCTCTGGTGTGCTCCACCACTCCTCGCCCCATTCTTCTTCTCTATCTGGCCCGTCTTCTCTACTTGGGTCATTCTCCTTCTATGCTAAGCTCTGGCTCTTCCCCTCGTCCTCCTCGTCTCCAGCAAATGCAATGCCTTCCTTTCCTCTCCGCGCTGTCTTGACAAGCGCTGGGTTTCTGTTTTTGGGGTCAGTTCCGTCCCCTTCCACTGACTCCCGCCTCGTGGTTGATTCCTGTAGGGATACAGGAAAAGGGGTCGGGGTTATCCTTGATGGCGTCGTCCTGTACTCTCCTGGGTTTCGTGAGGATTGCGGAGAGTTTAGGACATGACTTTCCGGATGAACAGGTACCATACTGGCCCTCATATGTGCCTTTTCACAACGGGTTACAATACATTTTGGTTGAAAATAACTCAGCCACTGCATTAGGTAGGATCTAATGTCAAAGATGGTGGAAGCAGCTCTGTTGTTTAAGTGATGTGCGTTCAATGCTTATTCACACTCTTTCCAAGACTTCTCCTCCTCCAACTGCACCGGATGGGGAAAGGATATGACTTCTTTACCAGAGTGATTCCTGAATGTAAGCATTTGGCATTAGTAGACACTAGAGTTTCCTCAAAACATGCAATAATAAAAAAAACAATAAATCACAATGCATTAGCTATCCAAAACCCAGCTTCCTCTCTTATTAACCCATTGACTTTATGCTTATCTATGACCATGTAAAGTACTGCCCTGCCTTGTGGCTAGGTTTGTGCTATAGAAATACTACATATGTACATAAGCACCCATTTCACGATGTGGGGCACCACTTTGCTGCATATCATTTTTTTAATGACATCTGTGCCCCGACCCAGATCCTCCAGAGGTAGACTATGCTACTTGCAAACTGGAAGAGATTGCTGGCTCTGAAAAGCCCACAAGCCATTAGTACAATCATTTTCTTAACACGCATCGGCCTTACACAATTTTTCTATTATATAACATAACGTGTATTTGTAAAGCGCACATCCACCCAAGGGTATCTTGACATTGAATAACAGGGGCCTCATTTATGATGCCCCTTGCGCCTTCGGAACTTCACTTTTCATGAAGTTCCGTGGCGCAGAAGCCTGCGTGTTATTTATCAGGCAGCAGTACGCCAGTTTTTGTGGCGTACTGCTGCCTGATAAATATCAGTCCCTTTAACGCAGTGTACTGCGTTACAGGGGCGTGCAATGGGTTTTGCTGGGGGCGTTCCCAGCAACATCCATGGCCTTTTGACACTGCCCCAGATTTACGAGAAATCGTAACTCTGAGGCAGTGCCAAAAGCTTACGCCTCCCCAGGGGAGGCGTAAGGGAGGCGCAACAGGGAGAAATGTCTTTATTTCTCCTCGTATTTCCTTTTTCTATGTGTGCTGCATTCTACAGCACACATAGAAAGAGGAAAAGCCTCTTGTGATTATTTTTGTACAAAAAGGTTTCCCTTCCTGTACAAAAATAATCTTCCCCGCAACGCAGGCACCCTTGCATCATTGTGCAAGGGTGCCTGCGCTGGCACAGGCAGCCCATTGTGCGCCGGCGGAGGGGAAAAGGACAGGAATGCGCCGTATCTTATAGATACGGCGCATTTCTGCCCTTTTCTTTTGCCGTAGGGAAGCGCAGCAGGAAGGCCTGCTGCGCTTTCCTACGGCAAAAAGCCATAAATGAGGCCCCAGATGTTTATTGTTACCCAATTCAATGGCACTCGTTTTATGGACTTCAGAAGAATGAAGGGCTTAGCTGACTAGACCCACCGGGATTTGAACCTGTGATGTGGAGATCAAACAAAGGCCCTACAATGGACGCATTAATCCACTAAGCCACCAGACCTATCATGATAACATGCTAGTTGCTTCTAAGATAACGCTTGAGACAATGCACATACTTTTCTTCACTTGTCTGCCAAATTAATTTAGAGGTGTGCATCAAAATCAATGATAAACCCAAATAAATGACCAAATCACCTCATACAGGGTCCCCTTTTAGTACTTCCCTCTCCTATTGTTGTGTTTCCTTCCTTTGCATGCCTGCAAAAATAAACCTCTCTTTCTCGGAAATTGCCTTTATTAAAACACTGGTAAGTCTTGCTGCAAGCCTAAGAATTTGCATGCCGTTACCCAGTATGCCTTCAATTTATTCTTGTAAATGAAGCCTCCCTTGGGGATTCGCCAGAGTCTAATTGCAAGAGACAGTGCTGTTTTATTAAAAAATATGTTATCTCCTGTACTTTTCTTTATGGGAGCAGGGGGAGTCAATCCTCTGCTTTGAATTAGTTTTTAGAGTTGAATCGACCACCTGCTCTTCTCTGGCCTTCTTTTTTTAAAGAATGTCTTAGTGGCTATTTTATTCCTGATAACACGAGATATATGTCAAACAAGTAAAGGCAGTCAGGTCCCAAGAGGGTTTTAAGCCTCGTACTCCCCTTCTTTGTCTTTGAATGGCTAACCTATGGGGAACTAGAAGTTTAAACTATTTAGAATTAGTTTATTGCCACGGCCATGTTTAATAGTGTACATTTTTAGTCATACTTCGTGGGTGTCAATTGCCTGAATGTGCATACTGTGTGCTATTATCTCTCTTTCGACTTTCTTACTATATCACTCTGGCTACATTGGAATCTTGTACTGTGTAGTGTTATATGACCTTGTATCTTTTTCTTTTTTCTCTCATGGTTCTTAATTCATTTTATCTTCTCTTTACTACCGTTTTCTCAGTCATTTCTTTATCTGTCTCAATGTACCATTCCCTTCAAATTTCACACAATTAATCTTTTTAAACTTCTCAATATTATGTGGAATGGGAATGTCATTGCCCGGCTGAGCATGAAATTGATACACTGACATTAGTTTTGGCCCTCTCATTCTACTGATCTAATGTGTGCACAGAGATGTGGGATTTTCATGACAACGAGAGGTCCAGAGCGTATTATATAACCTGCAGGGGCACACCAAGCGTGACCTCACAAAGGCCATAGGACTACGGTCTATGCCTGGGATTGGTCATGTAAGGTCATATAAAGTAGTGGTTGCAGCATACCGTGTCTTTTTTAATCATTACAATGGCCATACCTTTTTTACTGTGTCAAAGAGTGCAGTTTACCTACCCCTCTTGTGTAATGTTCTGCCTTTATGTGAGCTCCTGACCTTTGCGCTGACAGTATGTATCAAGTATATATATTAGTGGTTGATGTGTAGCACGTATGGTAGTAGGACTTTGTGTGAGGTGAAAATCTGAGAACTAGGACCACTGGAATCTATTTTGAAGTGCACCTAGTTTAGCCTGGCACCACATGGAGAGTGAATACAGCTTCCACAAACAGTTAAAGTGTATTGTTGGACGGTGGAGACTAAGGGCCTGATTTAGGAAATAATGGGGTTTCTATTTCGGCGGATAGGCTATCCATCACTGTGACGGAGTAACCTGTCCATCAAGATCTAAATCAGGCCCTAATTCACTAAATTGAGGGAGGATGAGATAGTGCTAACCTTTGAAATGAATTGAGGTGAGGGTGGGACGGCGGTTTTGTTGTTCAATGTATTGAAGTTTCTAGGTAAGGCCTGTCCTTTTGACGGCCCCTCCATCAGAGAGGCTGATGAAAGCCAAGACATTTCACACTCCATTGTGCTCTTATTAGGGATACTCCTACTAGCAGCCTGCCCCATTTCTACTTGTTGTGAGAGCCTTTTGCACATCTTGCTAAAAGGCTGAGTCTGAGGAACAGCCAGAAAATATGATTTGAAAGAGAACCAACTAAAACATTTCTGAAACCTTAGATACTGGATCCACATCCCCTGCCATGGAAATGTGTATGCAAGTGGGATCCAAGGCACCACACTTTGCTTCAGATCCAAGATCTTCATGACCAAGGAAGGGAGTGTTCTGTGGAATACCCAAACGACTGCTATGTGCCCAGAGCTGGTGTCTGCTTGATAGATAGTCTTCCAGAAGGGAGGGGATTTCACTTCTTACTGAGGATCTAGAGTGCCGAGAAGACTACCTACTTGCTAAGAGAATGAAGGACTGTGCTGGCCCTACAGTGGGAGACTGTCCATGAAGAGGAGTCCAGCAGTTTCCTGGTGTGAGAAACACTCACAGGAAGCTGATTGAGAGAGAGTACGAGTTTGAGATTTTTTCAATCATATTATGTTAGATACTTTGATGCAGCTGCTGATCTGTTAAGAAACCAATGGCAACTCCTCAACAGTTCTTCATGGTGCAGCCTGCCACCCATGAGCTGCCACAAACTGGCCTATCCCTGCACTGCCCTTTATTTAATTGAACAGTGTTCATGAAAATACAACTTTTGTGTTTTCATGAACACTGCCATTGTGCAGGTCATCCCTCTTGGCCTCGCCACGAGGCTCCTGATGACAAGAGGAGGAGGAAGAAAGTGGGGCCTAACAAGATCCATCTGTAAAGTGTTGTTTAAAATAGTGAACTCTGTAGATTGATATCTGGGCTTCTCATGTCTGGAGGGAGTAATTCAATGCAAGGCCCAATCCAAACGTCTGCAGTCACAGCTATCTGTTTGTCCTCTTCTTTTACACCTTAATTTCCTTTCTTTAGCAGTCTCCAGTTTTTCTTCCACATTTCAGACACCATTCTGGAAATATACAACACATACACACTCTCGAATGGACTCATTAGACAGAAACAAGTACACACTTCAAGCATAGTACAGATAATCTATAGAATGGGGCATCATTATTCCCCTATTATGGTGCTCCTTTAGGCCACACCACGCTCACTCATACAACCAAAGATATCCCAACAGGACTGAACATTCGCCAGTCACAGCTCAAATATGACATAATAGCTCTCACTGCCACCACTAAATATATATATATGCACACACACAATTCTAAGCTCAATCTTAGATTTACAACTCACTTACATTTGAACACTCACCTAATGTGGGAAAATGAGTGCACATCTTCACAATGATATGGTATGCTAAATGAATTTGGTATGGTATGTTACATGAATTTCAATAACCTAACCTATAACATATCACAAAATTGCATAGCATAACATAACATAACAAATCATAACATAGCATAACATATCATAACATAACATTACACAACAATCCCAATCCACTGTAGGAGTACAAGCCTTTATTAAAGAGATGCTCTCGATAAGTATCCCACTCACAACAACTCATAACTTTGTAATAACTGTCTACAATGGAAATCTAAATCATCACATACAGAAAATGTATACATATCTACTAAACAGTGTACTAAGTTGGGGAAATAAGAAGACATAATACATCTTCTACATTATAAATGAATACACATAGAGACGTGCCAACACAAAAAACATGTAAACAACACAACAAACCCGGGGTCTAAAAACCAATACTATGGTTGGCTATCTACACTTTCACAGAGGTAAAGTGGTGCCTAAGTCACTACTATGCCAAAAATGAAGAACTCACAACAAAAGGAAGAAAACCTTGCAGTGATATATGGTGAGATCCAACCTCATTAGTCTGGATAGCCATCAACTTCTCGTTGTGATCAGTATAATTATTTGGTCACCCAGCTAAAGAAGTGGTATATCTCTTGATCATAGAGAACACCATTCCTATGGTAATGGGTTGGATCTTGCCCACATTCACTTAGAAAAATACAATCAATCAATCAATCAATCAATCATCGCATTTATATAGCGCACTACTCACCCAGAGGGTCTCAAGGCGCTGGGGGAGGGGGGTCCGCTACAATGAACAACTGTGTAGTTGACCACCGAGAAGATAAGGTGCAGTGCAAAACACAAAGATATGTGGGGATTTAAAATAGGGTGATGTGGCACAAAATAGAAAACTTTTTATTAAGGTGTGAACACTTCCCCTAATTAAAAACAGAACATAGTGCTAACGGCAGTTTAAACAAATAACTGCCAAAAAGGGCCAACATGTTTCAGCCGATCGGGCAGACCGTCCCTAGGCTTTCTTCAGAGCATCTGCTCTCAAGTATTGCTACTGCATATGCACGTGATAATCCTACACCGTGAAAATATGATACTAATCAAGATATGATACTAATCAAGAACGTGAAAGATTCTTAATGTTAATCATGAATGAAATAACAATAGTAGTGCAAGTATCAGGATCACTTTTAAAGCATGTAAATATTTTAAACTTGAAGTTTTAGGCAGTTTCTTACCTGGGGCGAGACTGCTTCGCTCCAGGCAGCATCACGATCTGACATCGGAGCGCCGCCTGCGATTGACGCTGGGCACTCCCCCCACCCACCGGAGCCGCCATCTTGGGTAGGGAAGGGAGACGGTACAGTCTATCGTCCCTCCCACCCTCCTCACCCAATCTATGAATAAATACAGCCGCACTACCCGTCCGCGCAGCGGGCGGGCGCAGCGGGCGCGCCGGTGGCGCGCCGAAGGCGCGCCTAAGGCAAGCCCGTCTGCGCCCGTCCGCGCCTGGCACGGGCCCAGGGCCAGTCCCCCTATCCAGGCAAATAGGGAGAACCGCGTAAGCTGGACCAGAGAACAGCTTTTACAAATAGGCTTGGGCTCTTGTACTTCACCTGCCCGCTGCCCCCCTAACAATTTAGACGGCCTCTCCTTCAATTGTCCTCAGTGCAACCTAACTCTCCCTCCTTGGTGCGAACGCACCCCACCTCTACCTCCCGCCCCGACTGTACGTATTCTGAAATTAGCGCTGATTAATTGCAGATCTCTCCCCCGTCACGCTAATGAAATCTGGTCGACCCTGACCACTTACAGCTGGGATATCCTATTCCTTACGGAGTCTTGGACAAAAAACACCTCAAACCCGGATATCTACCTAGCCACCCCCCCGGACTATCGCTTCTTGGGTATTAACCGAGAAGGAAAAACTGGAGGTGGTCTGGCCATTATGTTCAAATAAAATACAAATAATAGTGGAGGGTCAAAAGAATGAATTTTCTGAAAAAACGACTATGTGTGAGAATCAGTGGCAATAGTCCACTAATCAGGGTACATCATTCGTGGTTATTGAAAAATGTGGCTCACTAATCAAGAGTTACTACTAGGCGGTGATTTGGGCAAACATAGATGCCGTTTAAATTTTACCGTCCTTTTCTTAAGAATAACCGACAAAAGACATTCCTCTCTACAAACGGAGGTTTGGCCTTTGCCATGATACCTAATTCTGCTGAGGCCCTAAACAGGGCACATTGGCCATTTAAACCCGCAAGCACGCCAGAATAAGTTGTGATTAAGTGTGAAGTCAGCGGCTGCTGACGTGTCTTTGTATGTCTTTCTTTTCACTTTAGAGCGGTGCTTCAATTACCTGCGCTGTGAGCCAGGTGAGGTGAGGCAGTACTCTCCTGCACAATATGGTAAGTGAGAGTCCTACCACATATCATTTCGAGGTATGGTGGTTATATGTAGGAATTAAAGTACTACGAAGAGGATTGCACTAGTGGTTCTCTTTACAGATATGATATACCATGTAAGTGTTTTGGATATCGTAGATATACTAATTGTATGTTTTTTCTCTTTTTTCGACTATGTTTCTTTCACATTGGACGTCTCAGCTGGGAGAATGATCCTTCATTAGTACCCAGGTGAAAGATTTCCTTTTTATATATAATGTTCTAACACACCACTAGCAGTAGCGACACAGGTCCTGAGGAATGCAGTGGATACCTCTGTGATCCAAAAATCTGCTGAAACATGTCATGTCGACCAACCTGTTGGTAGCTATTAGGTGAAACTACCAATTTCGCTCGTTTTAATTCTTAGAAACACTGAGGTCTTTAATAAATAATTTTTCCTCATAGTTATCTAATTTTATATATCACTATCCTGCACTTTTTGCACTTTTACACACCCCCTCGCACTGCTTTTCAGAAGCTCCCTGTGACCCAGTTATACCATCACTGGTCCTTATGCTGTCCCCATTGACCATACTAAAATACTATCCTTCATGGTTAGAAGGAACCCATATGATGAAAAGGGCGCCAAGGAAGAGCTACTGATGGGTATTTTTCAATAACCACGAATGATGTACCCTGATTAGTGGACTATTGCCACTGATTCTCACACATAGTCGTTTTTTCAGAAAATTCATTCTTTTGACCCTCCACTATTATTTGTATTTTGTTCAGTTACTTTCGGGGAGTATAGTGGTGAGTGGTCGTAAAAAATTATCCCTGGGACCCAAACAACCCTTGTTTTATTAATGCTTTTGTGCGGCTAAGGCCGCGGGTCTATTCTCTTTACCCCCTCTATGAGAGCTTGATAGACATTGACTATACGTACCTTCACTACTTTTTTCTGTGTGTGTAATTTGTGCGGTCACTATACTATCATGGCAACAATCCTTGGCCTTTCCTTTGATGAAGTAGAGATTCAATCCATCTTGGATGAGAATCCCAGTATTCTGGATAACATACCTATTCCTCAAGTAAGCACCGATGAAGGTTGGGCAAAAATTCTATCTATTAAAAAGAGTCAATCACGTATTTGTGCCCATGGCGTAGTAATGGCTCAGTACCTACGCGGCAACTGCGCACCCAGTGGACTAATTGTGACTAATGCTCCTAGGCTCTTTTTGGATGATAAAGAATTCCTGAATAATTGGTATCTAATCGCGTGGAAATGTACCCGCGATTGGTTAGTGCTTATAATCAAAACAGCAAAAAAGGCGGCCGATAAAATCTTGGTCGAGATTCAATTATTAGAAGGGCAGATTAGAACTACACTCTCGAGCAAAATCTTCACAAAGAATCTGGATGAAAATAATAAGGCTAACAAAGAATTCAGTGATTCAATTTTGTTTAAGAAACTAGAGAAGTGTAAAAAAGATATAGAAAAATTTGCCACTGAGAAAATCTATCCCTACACCAGCGACTCCTTTGTCCCCCCAGTTTATAACTCTAAGGGTCACAAAGGAGGGTCAAGCTACGGTACTTCCAGCTCTGGCGACGGATCTAGTGATTCAGACTCGTCCAGCCTAGGTAGCAACACCAACAACAAAGGCCGAGGGAGAGGTAACCGAAGGAACTGGAGAGGACCTGGTCAGAACTATATCCAACCCCAGTTTCCACCATGGTGGCAACCAAACCCCTGGTCTCAGGGAGCCCCTTTCCCACAACAGATGATGCCCTTTGGTCCCCAACAATTCTTCCCTGATTTCAATTCCCAGCCTTTTTTAGGACATGGCAGGGGGAGACAGAGAGGGAGGAGGAGAGGACAGCAGCAGAACCAAGTGCAGTGGAACCTCGCACCTCAGTCAATGGGCCTACGGAACGGGAAACAGATACCACAGGATCAAACGACAGCGACAACATCAGGAACGACCTCGTGATAAATCTCAGTTCAAGAACACTATCTGAGACGGAGCTGAAAATGCTCAATAGAGGTCTGGGTTTTGTAGCAACCAATATCGGCGACCCATTCCAGACCCAAATTGAGATGGGGAAATTCTTCAGGAAAATCCGTTTACACTTCCTCTTTGCAAAAGACAACGAAGGTGGAAGAGATACATCACTGATGGACCAGAATACAGGTTTGAAAAGACCCTCCACCTTCAATCCACCCACCACAGGACTTCCAGCTAAGGTTATTGCCTTTGAAGAAGCGGTGGGTAGCGATGTAAAGAATTTGCTGCAACAGAACAGTAAGCCCTTTGTCAATTTCCCGAAGAAAGAACAGATAGCTCTAAAAAATCTCAAAGAGGATTCCTTGATAGTGATCAAACCTGCCGATAAGGGCGGAGCTATAGTGGTCCTCGATACCACCACTTACCGTGAGGAATGCATTCGACAACTTAACGATGTGAGATCATACCGTAAACTTACTGAGGATCCCACCGCCAGACTATCTTTGGCTATAAAACAATATGTGGAAGAAGCACTATCTGAGGGATGGATAACATCAAAGGAGGCATCATACCTACAATTGTCACATCCTGTTATCCCATATTTTTACGTGCTACCTAAAGTGCACAAACCTCAAAGGCCACCGCCTGGACGCCCAATAATATCGGGCATTGGGTCACTGCTCGAACCCCTTTCCACCTTTGTAGACCACTTTTTGAGACCCATGGTCCATAATATGCCTACATACCTACAAGATACGAAGGATGTTCTGAAGATTCTACCAGACGTTGAGTTTGATGCCAACCTGGATCTATTGGTATCGTTCGACGTAGAATCTCTCTATACGTCAATTCCTCAAAGGGAGACCCTTGATGTGATTGAGACTTTGCTACGAACTCGTAATTTAGACTCAATTACTCCGGTCTCTTTTATCATGACTTTGGCCACCTTAGCGATGACCGAAAATTATTTTCAATTCGAGGATTCCATGTATCTACAGGTCTCTGGGACCAGCATGGGCAGTGTTTTTGCCCCGAGCCTGGCGAACCTCTACGTCCATCGGTTCGAAGAAGAAGTCATCCTCACTGAAACCAACCCTTTCCTCGCCTCGTTACGCCTATGGAAACGTTACATTGATGACGTTCTTGTGGTCTGGCGTGGTACTGTGGATGACCTACAAACCTTCCACGTTTGGTTGAATAGCAGAAATGCTTTCCTTCGGTTCACAGTGGAACACAGCAAAACACATCTGGCTTTTCTGGACCTTAAGATCAATGTCACTTCAACAGGTCTTCAATCCGAACTCTACCGGAAACCGATGGCAAGAAACTCTCTACTGAGCTATGAGAGCTGTCACCCTAAAGCTCTGAGAGACAACTTGCCTTACGGACAATTCCTGAGAATACAGAGGAATTGCTCTACCAAGGAGAGTTTCTTTAACCATGCTAAAATATTGGAGAACAATTTACTTGAGAAAAAGTATCCCAAACATCTGATACGAAGATCGAAAAAGAGGGCGTTCAATAACAACCGCGAAAGTCTTCTGGAGCCATCGGTACTCAAAACACAAGAACCCCGGATCACCTGTGTCAACACGTTTGGCACCCGCTCCAATCAGATTCAAAAGATCATAAAGAAGCATTGGGGTATCCTGAATACGGGCAACGACAGCCTGCCTCCCCCTTTGTTTGCTTTTAAAAGGGGTAGAAATCTAAAGGACCAATTGGTCCACACCAGACCTAGATCAGTGACCCCCAGAGCAGTAGGAACACTCTGGGATATGCCAGCCGTGACAGGGCACCATCCCTGTGGGAGCTGTGCTGCATGTCCGTTGACTGCCAAATCAAGAACCATCGACATTGGGGGTGGGCGTCTGTGGGAACAAAGGCGCTTCACCAATTGCAATAGTCTAAATGTCATCTACTTAATAGTCTGCCCCTGTGAGTACAAATACGTGGGGATGACGACTAGGAAAGTCAAGACACGTATTTCCGAACATAAGAGCACCATTAGGTGTCGTAAACAGTCCACCAAAATGACCAATCATTTTTTGGAGGTGGGACATGGCCCAAATGATTTTCGTTGGACTGTGCTTGAACAACCATTGATACCAAATCATGTGACAGACATAAACAAGTTTTTGTTCAAGAAAGAACAAAAATGGGTATATACCCTGAACTCAGACAAGGATGGGCTGAACGATGACATACCGTGGATGTCACTCTGATCTTCAATCCCCTATAACAGTGTGAGGGTAGTCTCAAAATACACTTAACCATTCAGGGTTTTGGCATTAGTTCTGACCAGATAAAAGGCTACGTTTGCCCTCTCCTGGTGATGATATCTATACCTACTAATATCACCGCTAGACCATCCACTAATTGACTATGAACTTTCACACATGGATTCTGCCTAATAATGTGGATCCTATTATGAAAAGTTTGCCACCCACACGCTACTCAGTATGGCACTACATATTCCACAACACCCCAGTGTGTATATCAACTTGTCAGCGAGGCCTATTAGCACTCTTAAATCTAAAGATTTAGTAAATGTCGAATCAGACCGTAGTGCCTCCCTGTACATATATTTGCGCATCTGACTATGATATTACAATGTAAGCGTCACAGACTACGCAAATAAACGTGTTGAAACAGGCACTTTTGCCTCTGAACTACATGCCCCATATTCCTCAAGGGCAGGGGGCGTGATGGGACACGCCCAGTGATGGAAGCATAACTGTTGCTCCTAACTACGCGCGTCACCTCCCCTTACAGCCAGAGGGACGCTGGAAGTATCGACGGACAGGTAAGAGACAATTGCTCTATGCCTGTCTGCCAGCGATTGTAGAAGTTTGTTACAACCGTATGTGCGCGTTCTCCCCAGACCTGTACAGAGCAGGGAGAGCAGGACAGCGCTGAGTGCGAGAGCTTGCATCAGGGTAGTTTGCCCTCCGCCCGAATTGTATCACGCAGACGCTCATAGAGCGGGAGCGTATGTGCTTCCCCATTTACTTACAGCGGCGGAATACACATTGCCATTATCACTGTCCTGCGCTGAAGGCTTGGGGCAGAGACTTATCGCGTGTTTAATCTAACGTGAGCCTACATCGATTAGGAGATACCAATAGACGCTGGGACTGTTTTTCGTGGCTCACTAATCAAGAGTTACTACTAGGCGGTGATTTGGGCAAACATAGATGCCGTTTAAATTTTACCGTCCTTTTCTTAAGAATAACCGACAAAAGACATTCCTCTCTACAAACGGAGGTTTGGCCTTTGCCATGATACCTAATTCTGCCGAGGCCCTAAACAGGGCACATTGGCCATTTAAACCCGCAAGCACGCCAGAATAAGTTGTGATTAAGTGTGAAGTCAGCGGCTGCTGACGTGTCTTTGTATGTCTTTCTTTTCACTTTAGAGCGGTGCTTCAATTACCTGCGCTGTGAGCCAGGTGAGGTGAGGCAGTACTCTCCTGCACAATATGGTAAGTGAGAGTCCTACCACATATCATTTCGAGGTATGGTGGTTATATGTAGGAATTAAAGTACTACGAAGAGGATTGCACTAGTGGTTCTCTTTACAGATATGATATACCATGTAAGTGTTTTGGATATCGTAGATATACTAATTGTATGTTTTTTCTCTTTTTTCGACTATGTTTCTTTCACATTGGACGTCTCAGCTGGGAGAATGATCCTTCATTAGTACCCAGGTGAAAGATTTCCTTTTTATATATAATGTTCTAACACACCACTAGCAGTAGCGACACAGGTCCTGAGGAATGCAGTGGATACCTCTGTGATCCAAAAATCTGCTGAAACATGTCATGTCGACCAACCTGTTGGTAGCTATTAGGTGAAACTACCAATTTCGCTCGTTTTAATTCTTAGAAACACTGAGGTCTTTAATAAATAATTTTTCCTCATAGTTATCTAATTTTATATATCACTATCCTGCACTTTTTGCACTTTTACACACCCCCTCGCACTGCTTTTCAGAAGCTCCCTGTGACCCAGTTATACCATCACTGGTCCTTATGCTGTCCCCATTGACCATACTAAAATACTATCCTTCATGGTTAGAAGGAACCCATATGATGAAAAGGGCGCCAAGGAAGAGCTACTGATGGGTATTTTTCAATAACCACGAATGATGTACCCTGATTAGTGGACTATTGCCACTGATTCTCACACATAGTCGTTTTTTCAGAAAATTCATTCTTTTGACCCTCCACTATTATTTGTATTTTGTTCAGTTACTTTCGGGGAGTATAGTGGTGAGTGGTCGTAAAAAATTATCCCTGGGACCCAAACAACCCTTGTTTTATTAATGCATTATGTTCAAATCCCACCTTAATATCTCCATTAAAAAAATCACTAACATTGGGCTGATCGAAGCCATGTATTTTTCTATTGCTGACTCCGTGGCGGTTTATCTAACCGGCATCTTAGTCTACAACCCTCCTAAAGCATCTCCTTCCTCTTTAACGCAGTTGGTTCACACTATCACTGACCTATCTCTCAAGCACCCGCACTTTATAGTATTAGGGGACTTCAACCTTCATGCGGATGATCCTACCTGTACCCGAGCCACTCGTTTCCTCGACTCTCTTCAGAGTCTGAGCCTGACGCAATTAATTCAAGGTCCGACGCACGTGGCTGGCCATACATTGGACCTAATTTTTTCCAATCTACCAGGGACCATTACCCACCCCACCCTTCCCCTCACTTGGTCCGATCATTTCCTTCTCACGGTCGACATCCCATTACCCCAGGCACCTACCCCGGTGGAACTGGGTACAGACTATAGGCGAAAATGGCACAAAATCACACGCACTGCCCTAGAGCCGGTCTTTAGTTGCCCTCTGGAGCCTTACATAGAAAACATTGACACCTGCGTTAACATGTTCAATGCAACCTTACTGTCTGCGATTGATGGAATTGCTCCATCTCTACCTGTTTCGTCCGCAAGATCCCGCCCCTCTGCTCCTTGGTTTTCAGCGGCACTGCGTGAAGAAAGAAGTCACTGCAAAAGATTAGAACGCAGCTGGAGATTAACATATGATACAGAGGCAAAATCTATCTACAGAACGGCCTTAAAGAAATTCACCAAACTAAAAAAATCTGCCATGAGAGAGTTTTTTGCCTCACAAATTAAAGATGCAGACAACTCGGCAAAGACATTGTTTAAAATTGTTAAAGACTTTGTTAAACCCCCTGCAATGACACCTAACAATCTAGCCAACCAGTCCCTTTGCAATGGACTATCAGATTTCTTTCAGGAAAAAATTGAAAAAATTGCATCCTCCTTTCCTCCAGTTGGGGCATCTGACCTCTCCCTTTCCCCGGTCTCAATCAACCATGACATTGCTCCTACCCTAGTGGCTTTTAAGGACCTCTCTCCAAACCTTGCACTTAAACTACTCTTACAGTGCAAATCTGGTTCTCCTTTGGACCCGATCCCCCCTAAAATCATGAGTGATTTGGCTACTATATTGCTAGAGCCACTTACTTCTATTTGGAATGCCTCTTTACATCTAGGCCAATTCCCCTCAGCCTGGAAAGAAGCTCTGCTTGTGCCTATCCTGAAGAAAACAGATGCGGACCCCATGCAATTTAGTAATTACCGGCCCATCTCTCTCCTTCCGAAACCCGCGAAGGTCTTGGAAAAGGCAGTCCAATTACAACTTGCAGAATATCTAGAGACCAACTTCCTTCTACATGACTCCCAGTCCGGTTTCCGCACGGGCTTTAGCACGGAAACCGCACTGCTAGAAGTATCGGAGACTGTTCGAGAATGTGTGGATAAGGGCGAGGAGGCCATGTTGGTTCTCCTCGACCTGTCCGCCGCTTTCGATACGGTGTCCCACAAAATTCTTCTAGATCGACTGGAGCAGATTGGACTGAGCGGCACTGCCCTGTCGTGGATCAGTTCCTTTCTCCAAGGACGATCACAGAGGGTTCTTCTCAGACCGTTTAAATCGGGATGCAAACCTCTTGTATGCGGAGTCCCACAAGGCTCAGCGCTGAGTCCTTTGTTCTTCAATGTCTACCTGGCCCCTCTTGCCAAGGTAGTGGAGGCATGCGGAGTCAGAGTGATCTCTTATGCTGATGATACACAGCTGATATTCTCCTTTAGAGATCACTCTGACTCCAGCCTCTCTAGCTTTTGCCACTGTCTTGGCGAAATTTGTTCATGGATGGCCTCGAACCACTTGCGTCTTAACACCGACAAGACGGAGGTTCTGTTTTTTAATCAAAAAATGACCATACCACCTTCACTATGGTGGCCAACGGTACTCAATCCCCCCCCAATCCCGGTGCACACCGCCCGCAATCTGGGGTTCATGTTCGATGATACGCTCTCCTGCAGCCCTCAAATAAACAAGGTTACTGCTGCCTGCTTTGGTAAATTAAAGATGATGAGAAAGATCTTCCCATTTTTGCCGATGGATGCATGCAGAACTGTCACTCAGGCTTTAATTACCTCCCACTTGGATTATGCCAACAGTCTTTACGCGGGGGCCCCTCTATATCAAATTGAACGTCTGCAAGTAATTCAAAATGCTGCAGCAAGACTGATTGGCAATATCCCGTTCCGTCACCCGATCTCAGCGTTTCGCAAAGAGCTCCACTGGCTTCCTATAGCCAGTCGCATTAAGTTTAAAACGCTCACTCTTACTTTTCGAGCTCTGAACGGAACCGGCCCAGATTATTTAAGAAAGAGATTGAGACTATCTCACTCAGTCAGAGACTTACGCTCCAATAACCTTTGTCTCATGCTTGTACCATGATTTCGCCGCACAAGAATGGGTGGCAGAGCTTTTGCTGTCCTTGCGGCCAAACATTGGAACAGCTTACCTGTTGACCTCAGATTTGCCCCATCCGAAGCACTGTTCCGTAGACGTCTGAAAACGTGGCTATTTTCATCTATTTAGATTGTTCCTCCTCTCCTGCTGACAGCTTTAGCGCCGGGACACCCCCGTTGGGGGTAGCCGCGCGCTTTACAAGATTCATAAATAAATAATAAATAAATAAAAAGGTTGGAATGGATAAAACCTGTAGTATTCTGATCCTCCGCATCAAGGAATGCAGATGGCATCTACAACAAATTAAATAAAATGAAATTTAATAATTAAATCAAGAGCATTCTCTTCATTGTTTAGTTCATAAAGTGGAATGCATGAAAGAAGCTGATAAGTACTCACCCAGCTTGACCGGGGACTGGACCTCACCTCACCTGGATCGTGCTCAGGATTAGGAGGCCCCAATCTGTAAGAAGTAAGGAGGAAGAGGGAACTATAGAGTAGAAAAATACAGAGCTGTATGTCAAGACAGTCCCTCCATTAACTCAAT
This sequence comes from Lissotriton vulgaris, assembly GCF_964263255.1. NCBI lineage: Eukaryota > Metazoa > Chordata > Amphibia > Caudata > Salamandridae > Lissotriton > Lissotriton vulgaris. The sequence continues at coordinate 916,198,345 of NC_141695.1, forward strand.
ACGCTAAGTCCCTCCTCACAATCTCCTCCTCTCCAGAGTGCGGTAAATAAAAAGCAGCCACTGGTACATCATCAAGCACCCATGGCACAACAACACACTCAATGCGCATACTTTTAGATAAAATCGTAATCTGAAGTGGACCAGAACCCCACACAGTGTATACCAGTGGAGGTCTGTGTCTTTACAACTCTCATGTGTCTCATTTCAACCTCCACAGGCAGTTGCTCACCCTAGCTATATGGAGGCCTACAGACATAGTGAGTTATTTCAATTGTGTCCTTGCCGGGACACCCTTTACTTCTTATTTTGAATCACATATGTTAGACAACTTGGCCAAATTCTAAACAAACAAATGCCATAATGGTCAATTGTGGCCTCCCTAGAGTGCTCGCTATCAGTAAGGGCCAAGTAGTACTATAATATTACCCCGCAGCCTACCTGTCCGTCGTTGCCTCAAGACTGTCCTGAGTCTTGGGGGAGGCTACGAGCGGAACTGGTTGCTGGTATTCAATAGAGCGCGCTGGGAACTATTTTCTTACAGCGCCCAGTCAGTAGAAGTGCCAGATAAATGGTCCTTACCTTTCAATAAACCATCATTGGAAGGCTTGAATAACGACCGCTGTTGATATAATTTAACGGTCTCTTCATGCTTGTAGTTTAAAACCATTCTACCAACAACAATACTCGCCATCGCAATGCGCCGATGTGTGTAACTACAAAGTGACGTCATCAATATGGCGTTTGTAGTTCGTTGTAAAAGAAATGGCGTTTGTAGTGTGTTATAAGTAAAATTGATAAACAAGATCGCCTGGGCCATTATTCCCCTTTAGTATACCAAACACCTACGCATAAGATGTATATAAATAACTAACCTGAATATTCTGTCAGGTCCCACCATAGTGCCGAAATATATGGAACTACAAAATGACATCATAGCCCTGACGCTTGTAGTTCAGAGTCAGAAACTTGTATCAGAAAGTGTAAACAGCGTTCTTTATGAAGCAAACTGGTCAGAGTAGTGTGAAATTACCTATCCCACATAATCTGTCAAAAGCCACGCAGTGTGCTGAGATGTAATGTATTGTATTATATTGAACTACAGAATGACATCATGGCCCTGGCGCTTGTAGTTCATAATCAAAACATTGCTCCAGTATATGCAAACAACGCTCTTTATGAAGGGACTAAGCTGCCCAGAATAATGTATATCCTGTAGTAAATGGCTATACCATATTTCATCTATTATTTTGCTAGTCAAAATGAATCAAGCAAGTTAGACTACACTGCGCAAAGTTGCCAGTGGATCATAGTGTAGCATGATTAAAAAGGTTTGCTAAACTGAGCTCAACAATACAGCAATTATATCTTGTAGTAACAACTTCCTCATACCATTAATCAATATTCAAAAACCTAGTGACCATACGACAGTGTAGCCAAATACTAAGTGTCATAGTGTATGTGTTGCGTCTCATACAAACAATACACTAAAGGAAGGGGAAAAACATGATCCCATGCAGTGCCCACGTTAGTAGTATGGAATGATACCTTTCGTCACCATTCATTTTTTGACAGTTGGGAACGCCCCCCAGAAGTGACGTAGGAGCTGGAAGTCCCGCCCGGGAAGTCCCTCCCCGGATGTCCCTACCCGGAAGTCCAGGGCCGGAAGTCCCAGGCCGGATGTCCCAGGCCGGAAGTCCAGGGCCGGAAGTCTAGGGACGGAAGTCCTGCCCCTGAGGGTCGGCCTGAGGGGCAACCCTGGAAGCGGGGCTGTTTTAGGGTGTGAGGGCCATTCACACATGAATTAATGAATACGTATGTGTGTCAATAGTGTAGAGTGGTGGTGCGGGGTGCCTAGGCCTATCTGCAAGGCAGCCAGTAGGGCCTACTTGGGTGTTTAGGCTTATGGGTTGGGGGAGCAGAGACTTACCTGTGTGCGCCATGTTGGTTGGGCCAGCAGGGACATGTCTGTGCCTGCAGGGACATGTCTGGGCATGTCCATCGGATAGTTGCGGCTGCAGGCTGATGTTGCTTGAGCAGCGTCGAGGTCCATCTGTGGAATGGGAGCCCTAGAGTGTTGCAGGGTCTTTTTGGAGGTAGGCCAGCCCCCTAGGAGGCGTGGCTAATGCCTATGGAGTTCCTGAGTGGTGGCCTGTGGTATAAGGGCATAGCCATAGCCAGCCAAGGGCGGGAATTCCAATGTCCCCAGAAGAGGCGGGAAGCTAGACTGTTGGTTTGCTGGAACAGTAATTTTGCGCCTAATTTTAAAAATTCTCTGATTGAAAAGGAAAAATAAATAAAATAAAAAATAAATTAAGACAACTGTTATGCAAGTCACGTCATGAAGCTTTATTCGGTGCATAAAAAATGACCATAAAAGCACAAAACACATACATGGTATAATAATTACAGTGATTTACAGGATGGGGAGACTACCAAAATATAAGACACAATGGTTTAAAAACACATACTTTTCCTGGCCTTAATAGATTGAATTAAAAAGGTAGCAGTTAAAAAACAGACATCGACATGTAGCAGGTTAAAAATAAGACTCATAGCCTGAATAACTGTGCGTACACCATATTTAAGAAACATAGGCTTTAAATAGGTTGTACGGAAATTCATATACAGTTTACAGATCAAAAGAAAGTGCAAAGTGCTTTGTTTGGATACACCATCACACATACATGGCCCCTGCGGATATTTCTTAAGAGTTGGCAGAGCTACTAAGTGGTGTGCTACACCAAACCTCAGCCTGGTTAGCACAAACTTGTGTGATGGCCGTGTCACCCATATTAAATAGGGTGAACAGACAAAATATCGACTCCAAAATATCGACTGGACATAATATCGAGTTTTAAATATAGACTGGACAAAATATCGACTGGACATAATATCGACTACAAAAATATCGTTTTTCAGGTAAGTGAAGTAATATCGACTGTTTAAAATATAGATAGCAAAAATATCGAATTTTTAATAATATATAATATTTTATAGTGTATTTTTATGTAATATGTGTGAAAAGTGTGTATTAATGTTATAAAATATTTTATTAAATGGAATTTGTTTTTTTAATAATTGCGTTATGTAATTCTGTAGCGGGTTGTGGGTTTATAGGGGAATAGGGTGGGAAGTAATTTAATAATAATTAATTAATTAATATATGTTTGTAAATATTTATAATTAATAATTAATTGATAATTAATAATAATTAGTTAATTAATTAATATAATTTTGTACATATTTTGAATTAGTAATTAATTGGTAATTGATTAATTGTAATTAGTTAATTACATTAATTAGAATACATTTTAATATATATAATTTTGTGTTATTGTTAAGTAATTAATTGGGAAAAAATCATATTAATTATTAAAATAATTACAGCTAATGTGCTAATATATTTACTTTATTGTTATTGTTAATTAATAATTAATTGGTAATTAAATAATATTGATACATTTTGGGTAAAGGAGTATTTTTAGGGTTCAGGGTCAGTTTTTAGTTTTTGGGTAAAGGGGCATTTTTAGGGTTCAGGGTCAGTTTTCAGTTTTTGGGTAAAGGGGCATTTTTAGGGTTCAGGGTCAGTTTTCAGTTTTTGGGTAAAGGGGCATTTTTAGGGTTCAGGGTCAGTTTTCAGTTTTTGGGTAAAGGGGCATTTTTAGGGTTCAGGGTCAGTTTTCAGTTTTTGGGTAAAGGGGCATTTTTAGGGTTCAGGGTCAGTTTTCAGTTTTTGGGTAAAGGGGCATTTTTAGGGTTCAGGGTCAGTTTTCAGTTTTTTGGGTAAAGGGGCATTTTTAGGGTTCAAGGTCAGTTTTCAGTTTTTGGGTAAAGGGGCATTTTTAGGGTTCAGGGTCAGTTTTTAGTTTTTGGGTAAAGGGGCATTTTTAGGGTTCAGGGTCAGTTTTTAGTTTTTGGGTAAAGGGGTATTTTTAGGGTTCAGGGTCAGTTTTGGGTTTTTGGGTAAAGGGGTATATTTTAGGGTTCAGGGTCAACAAATAAGATTGTAAATTTTTTTTTTATTATTTTCATTTATTATTTAATTATTATAATTTAATTTAAGTATTTTTAAGTATATTTTAGTCATTAAAATTTAATATTAATTTAATTTAACACTGTTTTTAATAAAGTCGATATTTTTTACATCTATATTATTGTTAACGATATTTTGTACTCGATATTTTTGTACTTACCTGTTTGTAGATAGAAAGTCGATATTTTGTCTGTCGATATTTTGGCAACGATATTTTTGCAGGTCGATATTTTGGCAGTCTATATTATTTCAGTGATCCATTAAATAGATGGGAAAACCTTCAACAATAGTGTAACCATTGTAAAATGTGACAGTAGATAAAGATCCGTTAGCAACAGCTCGCTTTCTCACAGAGAAGGCCAAAAATTTGGATTTCAGCTCAGATTTTTTAAATTAAGGCCGCTGCGCCAGGATCAACCAAGACATTTAAATTAAAAATCTCAGAAAACAGCTGATGACATATTTTAACCAGGGTATATTAGAATATTTATCCAATGAGAGACAGCCCTCTATGATCGATCTGGTAAAAGATTTTTCCTCCTGGAGCCAGATTGACCGCCAAGTCATAAGTGGCCTCAGGGATAATTGATCGATCAGGAAATGAGTGTCCATTTCCCGATGGATTAACTCAGCAGAAGCAGAAGTTGGCAACGACAGGAGCTTTTGTTGTTCAATGTATTGAAGTTTCTAGGTAAGGCCTGTCCTTTTGACGGCCCCTCCATCAGAGAGGCTGATGAAAGCCAAGACATTTCACACTCCATTGTGCTCTTATTAGGGATACTCCTACTAGCAGCCTGCCCCATTTCTACTTGTTGTGAGAGCCTTTTGCACATCTTGCTAAAAGGCTGAGTCTGAGGAACAGCCAGAAAATATGATTTGAAAGAGAACCAACTAAAACATTTCTGAAACCTTAGATACTGGATCCACATCCCCTGCCATGGAAATGTGTATGCAAGTGGGATCCAAGGCACCACACTTTGCTTCAGATCCAAGATCTTCATGACCAAGGAAGGGAGTGTTCTGTGGAATACCCAAACGACTGCTATGTGCCCAGAGCTGGTGTCTGCTTGATAGATAGTCTTCCAGAAGGGAGGGGATTTCACTTCTTACTGAGGATCTAGAGTGCCGAGAAGACTACCTACTTGCTAAGAGAATGAAGGACTGTGCTGGCCCTACAGTGGGAGACTGTCCATGAAGAGGAGTCCAGCAGTTTCCTGGTGTGAGAAACACTCACAGGAAGCTGATTGAGAGAGAGTACGAGTTTGAGATTTTTTCAATCATATTATGTTAGATACTTTGATGCAGCTGCTGATCTGTTAAGAAACCAATGGCAACTCCTCAACAGTTCTTCATGGTGCAGCCTGCCACCCATGAGCTGCCACAAACTGGCCTATCCCTGCACTGCCCTTTATTTAATTGAACAGTGTTCATGAAAATACAACTTTTGTGTTTTCATGAACACTGCCATTGTGCAGGTCATCCCTCTTGGCCTCGCCACGAGGCTCCTGATGACAAGAGGAGGAGGAAGAAAGTGGGGCCTAACAAGATCCATCTGTAAAGTGTTGTTTAAAATAGTGAACTCTGTAGATTGATATCTGGGCTTCTCATGTCTGGAGGGAGTAATTCAATGCAAGGCCCAATCCAAACGTCTGCAGTCACAGCTATCTGTTTGTCCTCTTCTTTTACACCTTAATTTCCTTTCTTTAGCAGTCTCCAGGTTTTCTTCCACATTTCAGACACCATTCTGGAAATATACAACACATACACACTCTCGAATGGACTCATTAGACAGAAACAAGTACACACTTCAAGCATAGTACAGATAATCTATAGAATGGGGCATCATTATTCCCCTATTATGGTGCTCCTTTAGGCCACACCACGCTCACTCATACAACCAAAGATATCCCAACAGGACTGAACATTCGCCAGTCACAGCTCAAATATGACATAATAGCTCTCACTGCCACCACTAAATATATATATATGCACACACACAATTCTAAGCTCAATCTTAGATTTACAACTCACTTACATTTGAACACTCACCTAATGTGGGAAAATGAGTGCACATCTTCACAATGATATGGTATGCTAAATGAATTTGGTATGGTATGTTACATGAATTTCAATAACCTAACCTATAACATATCACAAAATTGCATAGCATAACATAACATAACAAATCATAACATAGCATAACATATCATAACATAACATTACACAACAATCCCAATCCACTGTAGGAGTACAAGCCTTTATTAAAGAGATGCTCTCGATAAGTATCCCACTCACAACAACTCATAACTTTGTAATAACTGTCTACAATGGAAATCTAAATCATCACATACAGAAAATGTATACATATCTACTAAACAGTGTACTAAGTTGGGGAAATAAGAAGACATAATACATCTTCTACATTATAAATGAATACACATAGAGACGTGCCAACACAAAAAACATGTAAACAACACAACAAACCCGGGGTCTAAAAACCAATACTATGGTTGGCTATCTACACTTTCACAGAGGTAAAGTGGTGCCTAAGTCACTACTATGCCAAAAATGAAGAACTCACAACAAAAGGAAGAAAACCTTGCAGTGATATATGGTGAGATCCAACCTCATTAGTCTGGATAGCCATCAACTTCTCGTTGTGATCAGTATAATTATTTGGTCACCCAGCTAAAGAAGTGGTATATCTCTTGATCATAGAGAACACCATTCCTATGGTAATGGGTTGGATCTTGCCCACATTCACTTAGAAAAATACAATCAATCAATCAATCAATCAATCATCGCATTTATATAGCGCACTACTCACCCAGAGGGTCTCAAGGCGCTGGGGGAGGGGGGTCCGCTACAATGAACAACTGTGTAGTTGACCACCGAGAAGATAAGGTGCAGTGCAAAACACAAAGATATGTGGGGATTTAAAATAGGGTGATGTGGCACAAAATAGAAAACTTTTTATTAAGGTGTGAACACTTCCCCTAATTAAAAACAGAACATAGTGCTAACGGCAGTTTAAACAAATAACTGCCAAAAAGGGCCAACATGTTTCAGCCGATCGGGCAGACCGTCCCTAGGCTTTCTTCAGAGCATCTGCTCTCAAGTATTGCTACTGCATATGCACGTGATAATCCTACACCGTGAAAATATGATACTAATCAAGATATGATACTAATCAAGAACGTGAAAGATTCTTAATGTTAATCATGAATGAAATAACAATAGTAGTGCAAGTATCAGGATCACTTTTAAAGCATGTAAATATTTTAAACTTGAAGTTTTAGGCAGTTTCTTACCTGGGGCGAGACTGCTTCGCTCCAGGCAGCATCACGATCTGACATCGGAGCGCCGCCTGCGATTGACGCTGGGCACTCCCCCCACCCACCGGAGCCGCCATCTTGGGTAGGGAAGGGAGACGGTACAGTCTATCGTCCCTCCCACCCTCCTCACCCAATCTATGAATAAATACAGCCGCACTACCCGTCCGCGCAGCGGGCGGGCGCAGCGGGCGCGCCGGTGGCGCGCCGAAGGCGCGCCTAAGGCAAGCCCGTCTGCGCCCGTCCGCGCCTGGCACGGGCCCAGGGCCAGTCCCCCTATCCAGGCAAATAGGGAGAACCGCGTAAGCTGGACCAGAGAACAGCTTTTACAAATAGGCTTGGGCTCTTGTACTTCACCTGCCCGCTGCCCCCCTAACAATTTAGACGGCCTCTCCTTCAATTGTCCTCAGTGCAACCTAACTCTCCCTCCTTGGTGCGAACGCACCCCACCTCTACCTCCCGCCCCGACTGTACGTATTCTGAAATTAGCGCTGATTAATTGCAGATCTCTCCCCCGTCACGCTAATGAAATCTGGTCGACCCTGACCACTTACAGCTGGGATATCCTATTCCTTACGGAGTCTTGGACAAAAAACACCTCAAACCCGGATATCTACCTAGCCACCCCCCCGGACTATCGCTTCTTGGGTATTAACCGAGAAGGAAAAACTGGAGGTGGTCTGGCCATTATGTTCAAATAAAATACAAATAATAGTGGAGGGTCAAAAGAATGAATTTTCTGAAAAAACGACTATGTGTGAGAATCAGTGGCAATAGTCCACTAATCAGGGTACATCATTCGTGGTTATTGAAAAATGTGGCTCACTAATCAAGAGTTACTACTAGGCGGTGATTTGGGCAAACATAGATGCCGTTTAAATTTTACCGTCCTTTTCTTAAGAATAACCGACAAAAGACATTCCTCTCTACAAACGGAGGTTTGGCCTTTGCCATGATACCTAATTCTGCTGAGGCCCTAAACAGGGCACATTGGCCATTTAAACCCGCAAGCACGCCAGAATAAGTTGTGATTAAGTGTGAAGTCAGCGGCTGCTGACGTGTCTTTGTATGTCTTTCTTTTCACTTTAGAGCGGTGCTTCAATTACCTGCGCTGTGAGCCAGGTGAGGTGAGGCAGTACTCTCCTGCACAATATGGTAAGTGAGAGTCCTACCACATATCATTTCGAGGTATGGTGGTTATATGTAGGAATTAAAGTACTACGAAGAGGATTGCACTAGTGGTTCTCTTTACAGATATGATATACCATGTAAGTGTTTTGGATATCGTAGATATACTAATTGTATGTTTTTTCTCTTTTTTCGACTATGTTTCTTTCACATTGGACGTCTCAGCTGGGAGAATGATCCTTCATTAGTACCCAGGTGAAAGATTTCCTTTTTATATATAATGTTCTAACACACCACTAGCAGTAGCGACACAGGTCCTGAGGAATGCAGTGGATACCTCTGTGATCCAAAAATCTGCTGAAACATGTCATGTCGACCAACCTGTTGGTAGCTATTAGGTGAAACTACCAATTTCGCTCGTTTTAATTCTTAGAAACACTGAGGTCTTTAATAAATAATTTTTCCTCATAGTTATCTAATTTTATATATCACTATCCTGCACTTTTTGCACTTTTACACACCCCCTCGCACTGCTTTTCAGAAGCTCCCTGTGACCCAGTTATACCATCACTGGTCCTTATGCTGTCCCCATTGACCATACTAAAATACTATCCTTCATGGTTAGAAGGAACCCATATGATGAAAAGGGCGCCAAGGAAGAGCTACTGATGGGTATTTTTCAATAACCACGAATGATGTACCCTGATTAGTGGACTATTGCCACTGATTCTCACACATAGTCGTTTTTTCAGAAAATTCATTCTTTTGACCCTCCACTATTATTTGTATTTTGTTCAGTTACTTTCGGGGAGTATAGTGGTGAGTGGTCGTAAAAAATTATCCCTGGGACCCAAACAACCCTTGTTTTATTAATGCTTTTGTGCGGCTAAGGCCGCGGGTCTATTCTCTTTACCCCCTCTATGAGAGCTTGATAGACATTGACTATACGTACCTTCACTACTTTTTTCTGTGTGTGTAATTTGTGCGGTCACTATACTATCATGGCAACAATCCTTGGCCTTTCCTTTGATGAAGTAGAGATTCAATCCATCTTGGATGAGAATCCCAGTATTCTGGATAACATACCTATTCCTCAAGTAAGCACCGATGAAGGTTGGGCAAAAATTCTATCTATTAAAAAGAGTCAATCACGTATTTGTGCCCATGGCGTAGTAATGGCTCAGTACCTACGCGGCAACTGCGCACCCAGTGGACTAATTGTGACTAATGCTCCTAGGCTCTTTTTGGATGATAAAGAATTCCTGAATAATTGGTATCTAATCGCGTGGAAATGTACCCGCGATTGGTTAGTGCTTATAATCAAAACAGCAAAAAAGGCGGCCGATAAAATCTTGGTCGAGATTCAATTATTAGAAGGGCAGATTAGAACTACACTCTCGAGCAAAATCTTCACAAAGAATCTGGATGAAAATAATAAGGCTAACAAAGAATTCAGTGATTCAATTTTGTTTAAGAAACTAGAGAAGTGTAAAAAAGATATAGAAAAATTTGCCACTGAGAAAATCTATCCCTACACCAGCGACTCCTTTGTCCCCCCAGTTTATAACTCTAAGGGTCACAAAGGAGGGTCAAGCTACGGTACTTCCAGCTCTGGCGACGGATCTAGTGATTCAGACTCGTCCAGCCTAGGTAGCAACACCAACAACAAAGGCCGAGGGAGAGGTAACCGAAGGAACTGGAGAGGACCTGGTCAGAACTATATCCAACCCCAGTTTCCACCATGGTGGCAACCAAACCCCTGGTCTCAGGGAGCCCCTTTCCCACAACAGATGATGCCCTTTGGTCCCCAACAATTCTTCCCTGATTTCAATTCCCAGCCTTTTTTAGGACATGGCAGGGGGAGACAGAGAGGGAGGAGGAGAGGACAGCAGCAGAACCAAGTGCAGTGGAACCTCGCACCTCAGTCAATGGGCCTACGGAACGGGAAACAGATACCACAGGATCAAACGACAGCGACAACATCAGGAACGACCTCGTGATAAATCTCAGTTCAAGAACACTATCTGAGACGGAGCTGAAAATGCTCAATAGAGGTCTGGGTTTTGTAGCAACCAATATCGGCGACCCATTCCAGACCCAAATTGAGATGGGGAAATTCTTCAGGAAAATCCGTTTACACTTCCTCTTTGCAAAAGACAACGAAGGTGGAAGAGATACATCACTGATGGACCAGAATACAGGTTTGAAAAGACCCTCCACCTTCAATCCACCCACCACAGGACTTCCAGCTAAGGTTATTGCCTTTGAAGAAGCGGTGGGTAGCGATGTAAAGAATTTGCTGCAACAGAACAGTAAGCCCTTTGTCAATTTCCCGAAGAAAGAACAGATAGCTCTAAAAAATCTCAAAGAGGATTCCTCGATAGTGATCAAACCTGCCGATAAGGGCGGAGCTATAGTGGTCCTCGATACCACCACTTACCGTGAGGAATGCATTCGACAACTTAACGATGTGAGATCATACCGTAAACTTACTGAGGATCCCACCGCCAGACTATCTTTGGCTATAAAACAATATGTGGAAGAAGCACTATCTGAGGGATGGATAACATCAAAGGAGGCATCATACCTACAATTGTCACATCCTGTTATCCCATATTTTTACGTGCTACCTAAAGTGCACAAACCTCAAAGGCCACCGCCTGGACGCCCAATAATATCGGGCATTGGGTCACTGCTCGAACCCCTTTCCACCTTTGTAGACCACTTTTTGAGACCCATGGTCCATAATATGCCTACATACCTACAAGATACGAAGGATGTTCTGAAGATTCTACCAGACGTTGAGTTTGATGCCAACCTGGATCTATTGGTATCGTTCGACGTAGAATCTCTCTATACGTCAATTCCTCAAAGGGAGACCCTTGATGTGATTGAGACTTTGCTACGAACTCGTAATTTAGACTCAATTACTCCGGTCTCTTTTATCATGACTTTGGCCACCTTAGCGATGACCGAAAATTATTTTCAATTCGAGGATTCCATGTATCTACAGGTCTCTGGGACCAGCATGGGCAGTGTTTTTGCCCCGAGCCTGGCGAACCTCTACGTCCATCGGTTCGAAGAAGAAGTCATCCTCACTGAAACCAACCCTTTCCTCGCCTCGTTACGCCTATGGAAACGTTACATTGATGACGTTCTTGTGGTCTGGCGTGGTACTGTGGATGACCTACAAACCTTCCACGTTTGGTTGAATAGCAGAAATGCTTTCCTTCGGTTCACAGTGGAACACAGCAAAACACATCTGGCTTTTCTGGACCTTAAGATCAATGTCACTTCAACAGGTCTTCAATCCGAACTCTACCGGAAACCGATGGCAAGAAACTCTCTACTGAGCTATGAGAGCTGTCACCCTAAAGCTCTGAGAGACAACTTGCCTTACGGACAATTCCTGAGAATACAGAGGAATTGCTCTACCAAGGAGAGTTTCTTTAACCATGCTAAAATATTGGAGAACAATTTACTTGAGAAAAAGTATCCCAAACATCTGATACGAAGATCGAAAAAGAGGGCGTTCAATAACAACCGCGAAAGTCTTCTGGAGCCATCGGTACTCAAAACACAAGAACCCCGGATCACCTGTGTCAACACGTTTGGCACCCGCTCCAATCAGATTCAAAAGATCATAAAGAAGCATTGGGGTATCCTGAATACGGGCAACGACAGCCTGCCTCCCCCTTTGTTTGCTTTTAAAAGGGGTAGAAATCTAAAGGACCAATTGGTCCACACCAGACCTAGATCAGTGACCCCCAGAGCAGTAGGAACACTCTGGGATATGCCAGCCGTGACAGGGCACCATCCCTGTGGGAGCTGTGCTGCATGTCCGTTGACTGCCAAATCAAGAACCATCGACATTGGGGGTGGGCGTCTGTGGGAACAAAGGCGCTTCACCAATTGCAATAGTCTAAATGTCATCTACTTAATAGTCTGCCCCTGTGAGTACAAATACGTGGGGATGACGACTAGGAAAGTCAAGACACGTATTTCCGAACATAAGAGCACCATTAGGTGTCGTAAACAGTCCACCAAAATGACCAATCATTTTTTGGAGGTGGGACATGGCCCAAATGATTTTCGTTGGACTGTGCTTGAACAACCATTGATACCAAATCATGTGACAGACATAAACAAGTTTTTGTTCAAGAAAGAACAAAAATGGGTATATACCCTGAACTCAGACAAGGATGGGCTGAACGATGACATACCGTGGATGTCACTCTGATCTTCAATCCCCTATAACAGTGTGAGGGTAGTCTCAAAATACACTTAACCATTCAGGGTTTTGGCATTAGTTCTGACCAGATAAAAGGCTACGTTTGCCCTCTCCTGGTGATGATATCTATACCTACTAATATCACCGCTAGACCATCCACTAATTGACTATGAACTTTCACACATGGATTCTGCCTAATAATGTGGATCCTATTATGAAAAGTTTGCCACCCACACGCTACTCAGTATGGCACTACATATTCCACAACACCCCAGTGTGTATATCAACTTGTCAGCGAGGCCTATTAGCACTCTTAAATCTAAAGATTTAGTAAATGTCGAATCAGACCGTAGTGCCTCCCTGTACATATATTTGCGCATCTGACTATGATATTACAATGTAAGCGTCACAGACTACGCAAATAAACGTGTTGAAACAGGCACTTTTGCCTCTGAACTACATGCCCCATATTCCTCAAGGGCAGGGGGCGTGATGGGACACGCCCAGTGATGGAAGCATAACTGTTGCTCCTAACTACGCGCGTCACCTCCCCTTACAGCCAGAGGGACGCTGGAAGTATCGACGGACAGGTAAGAGACAATTGCTCTATGCCTGTCTGCCAGCGATTGTAGAAGTTTGTTACAACCGTATGCGCGCGTTCTCCCCAGACCTGTACAGAGCAGGGAGAGCAGGACAGCGCTGAGTGCGAGAGCTTGCATCAGGGTAGTTTGCCCTCCGCCCGAATTGTATCACGCAGACGCTCATAGAGCGGGAGCGTATGTGCTTCCCCATTTACTTACAGCGGCGGAATACACATTGCCATTATCACTGTCCTGCGCTGAAGGCTTGGGGCAGAGACTTATCGCGTGTTTAATCTAACGTGAGCCTACATCGATTAGGAGATACCAATAGACGCTGGGACTGTTTTTCGTGGCTCACTAATCAAGAGTTACTACTAGGCGGTGATTTGGGCAAACATAGATGCCTTTTAAATTTTACCGTCCTTTTCTTAAGAATAACCGACAAAAGACATTCCTCTCTACAAACGGAGGTTTGGCCTTTGCCATGATACCTAATTCTGCCGAGGCCCTAAACAGGGCACATTGGCCATTTAAACCCGCAAGCACGCCAGAATAAGTTGTGATTAAGTGTGAAGTCAGCGGCTGCTGACGTGTCTTTGTATGTCTTTCTTTTCACTTTAGAGCGGTGCTTCAATTACCTGCGCTGTGAGCCAGGTGAGGTGAGGCAGTACTCTCCTGCACAATATGGTAAGTGAGAGTCCTACCACATATCATTTCGAGGTATGGTGGTTATATGTAGGAATTAAAGTACTACGAAGAGGATTGCACTAGTGGTTCTCTTTACAGATATGATATACCATGTAAGTGTTTTGGATATCGTAGATATACTAATTGTATGTTTTTTCTCTTTTTTCGACTATGTTTCTTTCACATTGGACGTCTCAGCTGGGAGAATGATCCTTCATTAGTACCCAGGTGAAAGATTTCCTTTTTATATATAATGTTCTAACACACCACTAGCAGTAGCGACACAGGTCCTGAGGAATGCAGTGGATACCTCTGTGATCCAAAAATCTGCTGAAACATGTCATGTCGACCAACCTGTTGGTAGCTATTAGGTGAAACTACCAATTTCGCTCGTTTTAATTCTTAGAAACACTGAGGTCTTTAATAAATAATTTTTCCTCATAGTTATCTAATTTTATATATCACTATCCTGCACTTTTTGCACTTTTACACACCCCCTCGCACTGCTTTTCAGAAGCTCCCTGTGACCCAGTTATACCATCACTGGTCCTTATGCTGTCCCCATTGACCATACTAAAATACTATCCTTCATGGTTAGAAGGAACCCATATGATGAAAAGGGCGCCAAGGAAGAGCTACTGATGGGTATTTTTCAATAACCACGAATGATGTACCCTGATTAGTGGACTATTGCCACTGATTCTCACACATAGTCGTTTTTTCAGAAAATTCATTCTTTTGACCCTCCACTATTATTTGTATTTTGTTCAGTTACTTTCGGGGAGTATAGTGGTGAGTGGTCGTAAAAAAATATCCCTGGGACCCAAACAACCCTTGTTTTATTAATGCATTATGTTCAAATCCCACCTTAATATCTCCATTAAAAAAATCACTAACATTGGGCTGATCGAAGCCATGTATTTTTCTATTGCTGACTCCGTGGCGGTTTATCTAACCGGCATCTTAGTCTACAACCCTCCTAAAGCATCTCCTTCCTCTTTAACGCAGTTGGTTCACACTATCACTGACCTATCTCTCAAGCACCCGCACTTTATAGTATTAGGGGACTTCAACCTTCATGCGGATGATCCTACCTGTACCCGAGCCACTCGTTTCCTCGACTCTCTTCAGAGTCTGAGCCTGACGCAATTAATTCAAGGTCCGACGCACGTGGCTGGCCATACATTGGACCTAATTTTTTCCAATCTACCAGGGACCATTACCCACCCCACCCTTCCCCTCACTTGGTCCGATCATTTCCTTCTCACGGTCGACATCCCATTACCCCAGGCACCTACCCCGGTGGAACTGGGTACAGACTATAGGCGAAAATGGCACAAAATCACACGCACTGCCCTAGAGCCGGTCTTTAGTTGCCCTCTGGAGCCTTACATAGAAAACATTGACACCTGCGTTAACATGTTCAATGCAACCTTACTGTCTGCGATTGATGGAATTGCTCCATCTCTACCTGTTTCGTCCGCAAGATCCCGCCCCTCTGCTCCTTGGTTTTCAGCGGCACTGCGTGAAGAAAGAAGTCACTGCAAAAGATTAGAACGCAGCTGGAGATTAACATATGATACAGAGGCAAAATCTATCTACAGAACGGCCTTAAAGAAATTCACCAAACTAAAAAAATCTGCCATGAGAGAGTTTTTTGCCTCACAAATTAAAGATGCAGACAACTCGGCAAAGACATTGTTTAAAATTGTTAAAGACTTTGTTAAACCCCCTGCAATGACACCTAACAATCTAGCCAACCAGTCCCTTTGCAATGGACTATCAGATTTCTTTCAGGAAAAAATTGAAAAAATTGCATCCTCCTTTCCTCCAGTTGGGGCATCTGACCTCTCCCTTTCCCCGGTCTCAATCAACCATGACATTGCTCCTACCCTAGTGGCTTTTAAGGACCTCTCTCCAAACCTTGCACTTAAACTACTCTTACAGTGCAAATCTGGTTCTCCTTTGGACCCGATCCCCCCTAAAATCATGAGTGATTTGGCTACTATATTGCTAGAGCCACTTACTTCTATTTGGAATGCCTCTTTACATCTAGGCCAATTCCCCTCAGCCTGGAAAGAAGCTCTGCTTGTGCCTATCCTGAAGAAAACAGATGCGGACCCCATGCAATTTAGTAATTACCGGCCCATCTCTCTCCTTCCGAAACCCGCGAAGGTCTTGGAAAAGGCAGTCCAATTACAACTTGCAGAATATCTAGAGACCAACTTCCTTCTACATGACTCCCAGTCCGGTTTCCGCACGGGCTTTAGCACGGAAACCGCACTGCTAGAAGTATCGGAGACTGTTCGAGAATGTGTGGATAAGGGCGAGGAGGCCATGTTGGTTCTCCTCGACCTGTCCGCCGCTTTCAATACGGTGTCCCACAAAATTCTTCTAGATCGACTGGAGCAGATTGGACTGAGCGGCACTGCCCTGTCGTGGATCAGTTCCTTTCTCCAAGGACGATCACAGAGGGTTCTTCTCAGACCGTTTAAATCGGGATGCAAACCTCTTGTATGCGGAGTCCCACAAGGCTCAGCGCTGAGTCCTTTGTTCTTCAATGTCTACCTGGCCCCTCTTGCCAAGTTAGTGGAGGCATGCGGAGTCAGAGTGATCTCTTATGCTGATGATACACAGCTGATATTCTCCTTTAGAGATCACTCTGACTCCAGCCTCTCTAGCTTTTGCCACTGTCTTGGCGAAATTTGTTCATGGATGGCCTCGAACCACTTGCGTCTTAACACCGACAAGACGGAGGTTCTGTTTTTTAATCAAAAAATGACCATACCACCTTCACTATGGTGGCCAACGGTACTCAATCCCCCCCCAATCCCGGTGCACACCGCCCGCAATCTGGGGTTCATGTTCGATGATACGCTCTCCTGCAGCCCTCAAATAAACAAGGTTACTGCTGCCTGCTTTGGTAAATTAAAGATGATGAGAAAGATCTTCCCATTTTTGCCGATGGATGCATGCAGAACTGTCACTCAGGCTTTAATTACCTCCCACTTGGATTATGCCAACAGTCTTTACGCGGGGGCCCCTCTATATCAAATTGAACGTCTGCAAGTAATTCAAAATGCTGCAGCAAGACTGATTGGCAATATCCCGTTCCGTCACCCGATCTCAGCGTTTCGCAAAGAGCTCCACTGGCTTCCTATAGCCAGTCGCATTAAGTTTAAAACGCTCACTCTTACTTTTCGAGCTCTGAACGGAACCGGCCCAGATTATTTAAGAAAGAGATTGAGACTATCTCACTCAGTCAGAGACTTACGCTCCAATAACCTTTGTCTCATGCTTGTACCATGATTTCGCCGCACAAGAATGGGTGGCAGAGCTTTTGCTGTCCTTGCGGCCAAACATTGGAACAGCTTACCTGTTGACCTCAGATTTGCCCCATCCGAAGCACTGTTCCGTAGACGTCTGAAAACGTGGCTATTTTCATCTATTTAGATTGTTCCTCCTCTCCTGCTGACAGCTTTAGCGCCGGGACACCCCCGTTGGGGGTAGCCGCGCGCTTTACAAGATTCATAAATAAATAATAAATAAATAAAAAGGTTGGAATGGATAAAACCTGTAGTATTCTGATCCTCCGCATCAAGGAATGCAGATGGCATCTACAACAAATTAAATAAAATGAAATTTAATAATTAAATCAAGAGCATTCTCTTCATTGTTTAGTTCATAAAGTGGAATGCATGAAAGAAGCTGATAAGTACTCACCCAGCTTGACCGGGGACTGGACCTCACCTCACCTGGATCGTGCTCAGGATTAGGAGGCCCCAATCTGTAAGAAGTAAGGAGGAAGAGGGAACTATAGAGTAGAAAAATACAGAGCTGTATGTCAAGACAGTCCCTCCATTAACTCAATACGCTAAGTCCCTCCTCACAATCTCCTCCTCTCCAGAGTGCGGTAAATAAAAAGCAGCCACTGGTACATCATCAAGCACCCATGGCACAACAACACACTCAATGCGCATACTTTTAGATAAAATCGTAATCTGAAGTGGACCAGAACCCCACACAGTGTATACCAGTGGAGGTCTGTGTCTTTACAACTCTCATGTGTCTCATTTCAACCTCCACAGGCAGTTGCTCACCCTAGCTATATGGAGGCCTACAGACATAGTGAGTTATTTCAATTGTGTCCTTGCCGGGACACCCTTTACTTCTTATTTTGAATCACATATGTTAGACAACTTGGCCAAATTCTAAACAAACAAATGCCATAATGGTCAATTGTGGCCTCCCTAGAGTGCTCGCTATCAGTAAGGGCCAAGTAGTACTATAATATTACCCCGCAGCCTACCTGTCCGTCGTTGCCTCAAGACTGTCCTGAGTCTTGGGGGAGGCTACGAGCGGAACTGGTTGCTGGTATTCAATAGAGCGCGCTGGGAACTATTTTCTTACAGCGCCCAGTCAGTAGAAGTGCCAGATAAATGGTCCTTACCTTTCAATAAACCATCATTGGAAGGCTTGAATAACGACCGCTGTTGATATAATTTAACGGTCTCTTCATGCTTGTAGTTTAAAACCATTCTACCAACAACAATACTCGCCATCGCAATGCGCCGATGTGTGTAACTACAAAGTGACGTCATCAATATGGCGTTTGTAGTTCGTTGTAAAAGAAATGGCGTTTGTAGTGTGTTATAAGTAAAATTGATAAACAAGATCGCCTGGGCCATTATTCCCCTTTAGTATACCAAACACCTACGCATAAGATGTATATAAATAACTAACCTGAATATTCTGTCAGGTCCCACCATAGTGCCGAAATATATGGAACTACAAAATGACATCATAGCCCTGACGCTTGTAGTTCAGAGTCAGAAACTTGTATCAGAAAGTGTAAACAGCGTTCTTTATGAAGCAAACTGGTCAGAGTAGTGTGAAATTACCTATCCCACATAATCTGTCAAAAGCCACGCAGTGTGCTGAGATGTAATGTATTGTATTATATTGAACTACAGAATGACATCATGGCCCTGGCGCTTGTAGTTCATAATCAAAACATTGCTCCAGTATATGCAAACAACGCTCTTTATGAAGGGACTAAGCTGCCCAGAATAATGTATATCCTGTAGTAAATGGCTATACCATATTTCATCTATTATTTTGCTAGTCAAAATGAATCAAGCAAGTTAGACTACACTGCGCAAAGTTGCCAGTGGATCATAGTGTAGCATGATTAAAAAGGTTTGCTAAACTGAGCTCAACAATACAGCAATTATATCTTGTAGTAACAACTTCCTCATACCATTAATCAATATTCAAAAACCTAGTGACCATACGACAGTGTAGCCAAATACTAAGTGTCATAGTGTATGTGTTGCGTCTCATACAAACAATACACTAAAGGAAGGGGAAAAACATGATCCCATGCAGTGCCCACGTTAGTAGTATGGAATGATACCTTTCGTCACCATTCATTTTTTGACAGTTGGGAACGCCCCCCAGAAGTGACGTAGGAGCTGGAAGTCCCGCCCGGGAAGTCCCTCCCCGGATGTCCCTACCCGGAAGTCCAGGGCCGGAAGTCCCAGGCCGGATGTCCCAGGCCGGAAGTCCAGGGCCGGAAGTCTAGGGACGGAAGTCCTGCCCCTGAGGGTCGGCCTGAGGGGCAACCCTGGAAGCGGGGCTGTTTTAGGGTGTGAGGGCCATTCACACATGAATTAATGAATACGTATGTGTGTCAATAGTGTAGAGTGGTGGTGCGGGGTGCCTAGGCCTATCTGCAAGGCAGCCAGTAGGGCCTACTTGGGTGTTTAGGCTTATGGGTTGGGGGAGCAGAGACTTACCTGTGTGCGCCATGTTGGTTGGGCCAGCAGGGACATGTCTGTGCCTGCAGGGACATGTCTGGGCATGTCCATCGGATAGTTGCGGCTGCAGGCTGATGTTGCTTGAGCAGCGTCGAGGTCCATCTGTGGAATGGGAGCCCTAGAGTGTTGCAGGGTCTTTTTGGAGGTAGGCCAGCCCCCTAGGAGGCGTGGCTAATGCCTATGGAGTTCCTGAGTGGTGGCCTGTGGTATAAGGGCATAGCCATAGCCAGCCAAGGGCGGGAATTCCAATGTCCCCAGAAGAGGCGGGAAGCTAGACTGTTGGTTTGCTGGAACAGTAATTTTGCGCCTAATTTTAAAAATTCTCTGATTGAAAAGGAAAAATAAATAAAATAAAAAATAAATTAAGACAACTGTTATGCAAGTCACGTCATGAAGCTTTATTCGGTGCATAAAAAATGACCATAAAAGCACAAAACACATACATGGTATAATAATTACAGTGATTTACAGGATGGGGAGACTACCAAAATATAAGACACAATGGTTTAAAAACACATACTTTTCCTGGCCTTAATAGATTGAATTAAAAAGGTAGCAGTTAAAAAACAGACATCGACATGTAGCAGGTTAAAAATAAGACTCATAGCCTGAATAACTGTGCGTACACCATATTTAAGAAACATAGGCTTTAAATAGGTTGTACGGAAATTCATATACAGTTTACAGATCAAAAGAAAGTGCAAAGTGCTTTGTTTGGATACACCATCACACATACATGGCCCCTGCGGATATTTCTTAAGAGTTGGCAGAGCTACTAAGTGGTGTGCTACACCAAACCTCAGCCTGGTTAGCACAAACTTGTGTGATGGCCGTGTCACCCATATTAAATAGGGTGAACAGACAAAATATCGACTCCAAAATATCGACTGGACATAATATCGAGTTTTAAATATAGACTGGACAAAATATCGACTGGACATAATATCGACTACAAAAATATCGTTTTTCAGGTAAGTGAAGTAATATCGACTGTTTAAAATATAGATAGCAAAAATATCGAATTTTTAATAATATATAATATTTTATAGTGTATTTTTATGTAATATGTGTGAAAAGTGTGTATTAATGTTATAAAATATTTTATTAAATGGAATTTGTTTTTTTAATAATTGCGTTATGTAATTCTGTAGCGGGTTGTGGGTTTATAGGGGAATAGGGTGGGAAGTAATTTAATAATAATTAATTAATTAATATATGTTTGTAAATATTTATAATTAATAATTAATTGATAATTAATAATAATTAGTTAATTAATTAATATAATTTTGTACATATTTTGAATTAGTAATTAATTGGTAATTGATTAATTGTAATTAGTTAATTACATTAATTAGAATACATTTTAATATATATAATTTTGTGTTATTGTTAAGTAATTAATTGGGAAAAAATCATATTAATTATTAAAATAATTACAGCTAATGTGCTAATATATTTACTTTATTGTTATTGTTAATTAATAATTAATTGGTAATTAAATAATATTGATACATTTTGGGTAAAGGAGTATTTTTAGGGTTCAGGGTCAGTTTTTAGTTTTTGGGTAAAGGGGCATTTTTAGGGTTCAGGGTCAGTTTTCAGTTTTTGGGTAAAGGGGCATTTTTAGGGTTCAGGGTCAGTTTTCAGTTTTTGGGTAAAGGGGCATTTTTAGGGTTCAGGGTCAGTTTTCAGTTTTTGGGTAAAGGGGCATTTTTAGGGTTCAGGGTCAGTTTTCAGTTTTTGGGTAAAGGGGCATTTTTAGGGTTCAGGGTCAGTTTTCAGTTTTTGGGTAAAGGGGCATTTTTAGGGTTCAGGGTCAGTTTTCAGTTTTTTGGGTAAAGGGGCATTTTTAGGGTTCAAGGTCAGTTTTCAGTTTTTGGGTAAAGGGGCATTTTTAGGGTTCAGGGTCAGTTTTTAGTTTTTGGGTAAAGGGGCATTTTTAGGGTTCAGGGTCAGTTTTTAGTTTTTGGGTAAAGGGGTATTTTTAGGGTTCAGGGTCAGTTTTGGGTTTTTGGGTAAAGGGGTATATTTTAGGGTTCAGGGTCAACAAATAAGATTGTAAATTTTTTTTTTATTATTTTCATTTATTATTTAATTATTATAATTTAATTTAAGTATTTTTAAGTATATTTTAGTCATTAAAATTTAATATTAATTTAATTTAACACTGTTTTTAATAAAGTCGATATTTTTTACATCTATATTATTGTTAACGATATTTTGTACTCGATATTTTTGTACTTACCTGTTTGTAGATAGAAAGTCGATATTTTGTCTGTCGATATTTTGGCAACGATATTTTTGCAGGTCGATATTTTGGCAGTCTATATTATTTCAGTGATCCATTAAATAGATGGGAAAACCTTCAACAATAGTGTAACCATTGTAAAATGTGACAGTAGATAAAGATCCGTTAGCAACAGCTCGCTTTCTCACAGAGAAGGCCAAAAATTTGGATTTCAGCTCAGATTTTTTAAATTAAGGCCGCTGCGCCAGGATCAACCAAGACATTTAAATTAAAAATCTCAGAAAACAGCTGATGACATATTTTAACCAGGGTATATTAGAATATTTATCCAATGAGAGACAGCCCTCTATGATCGATCTGGTAAAAGATTTTTCCTCCTGGAGCCAGATTGACCGCCAAGTCATAAGTGGCCTCAGGGATAATTGATCGATCAGGAAATGAGTGTCCATTTCCCGATGGATTAACTCAGCAGAAGCAGAAGTTGGCAACGACAGGAGCTTTTGTTGTTCAATGTATTGAAGTTTCTAGGTAAGGCCTGTCCTTTTGACGGCCCCTCCATCAGAGAGGCTGATGAAAGCCAAGACATTTCACACTCCATTGTGCTCTTATTAGGGATACTCCTACTAGCAGCCTGCCCCATTTCTACTTGTTGTGAGAGCCTTTTGCACATCTTGCTAAAAGGCTGAGTCTGAGGAACAGCCAGAAAATATGATTTGAAAGAGAACCAACTAAAACATTTCTGAAACCTTAGATACTGGATCCACATCCCCTGCCATGGAAATGTGTATGCAAGTGGGATCCAAGGCACCACACTTTGCTTCAGATCCAAGATCTTCATGACCAAGGAAGGGAGTGTTCTGTGGAATACCCAAACGACTGCTATGTGCCCAGAGCTGGTGTCTGCTTGATAGATAGTCTTCCAGAAGGGAGGGGATTTCACTTCTTACTGAGGATCTAGAGTGCCGAGAAGACTACCTACTTGCTAAGAGAATGAAGGACTGTGCTGGCCCTACAGTGGGAGACTGTCCATGAAGAGGAGTCCAGCAGTTTCCTGGTGTGAGAAACACTCACAGGAAGCTGATTGAGAGAGAGTACGAGTTTGAGATTTTTTCAATCATATTATGTTAGATACTTTGATGCAGCTGCTGATCTGTTAAGAAACCAATGGCAACTCCTCAACAGTTCTTCATGGTGCAGCCTGCCACCCATGAGCTGCCACAAACTGGCCTATCCCTGCACTGCCCTTTATTTAATTGAACAGTGTTCATGAAAATACAACTTTTGTGTTTTCATGAACACTGCCATTGTGCAGGTCATCCCTCTTGGCCTCGCCACGAGGCTCCTGATGACAAGAGGAGGAGGAAGAAAGTGGGGCCTAACAAGATCCATCTGTAAAGTGTTGTTTAAAATAGTGAACTCTGTAGATTGATATCTGGGCTTCTCATGTCTGGAGGGAGTAATTCAATGCAAGGCCCAATCCAAACGTCTGCAGTCACAGCTATCTGTTTGTCCTCTTCTTTTACACCTTAATTTCCTTTCTTTAGCAGTCTCCAGGTTTTCTTCCACATTTCAGACACCATTCTGGAAATATACAACACATACACACTCTCGAATGGACTCATTAGACAGAAACAAGTACACACTTCAAGCATAGTACAGATAATCTATAGAATGGGGCATCATTATTCCCCTATTATGGTGCTCCTTTAGGCCACACCACGCTCACTCATACAACCAAAGATATCCCAACAGGACTGAACATTCGCCAGTCACAGCTCAAATATGACATAATAGCTCTCACTGCCACCACTAAATATATATATATGCACACACACAATTCTAAGCTCAATCTTAGATTTACAACTCACTTACATTTGAACACTCACCTAATGTGGGAAAATGAGTGCACATCTTCACAATGATATGGTATGCTAAATGAATTTGGTATGGTATGTTACATGAATTTCAATAACCTAACCTATAACATATCACAAAATTGCATAGCATAACATAACATAACAAATCATAACATAGCATAACATATCATAACATAACATTACACAACAATCCCAATCCACTGTAGGAGTACAAGCCTTTATTAAAGAGATGCTCTCGATAAGTATCCCACTCACAACAACTCATAACTTTGTAATAACTGTCTACAATGGAAATCTAAATCATCACATACAGAAAATGTATACATATCTACTAAACAGTGTACTAAGTTGGGGAAATAAGAAGACATAATACATCTTCTACATTATAAATGAATACACATAGAGACGTGCCAACACAAAAAACATGTAAACAACACAACAAACCCGGGGTCTAAAAACCAATACTATGGTTGGCTATCTACACTTTCACAGAGGTAAAGTGGTGCCTAAGTCACTACTATGCCAAAAATGAAGAACTCACAACAAAAGGAAGAAAACCTTGCAGTGATATATGGTGAGATCCAACCTCATTAGTCTGGATAGCCATCAACTTCTCGTTGTGATCAGTATAATTATTTGGTCACCCAGCTAAAGAAGTGGTATATCTCTTGATCATAGAGAACACCATTCCTATGGTAATGGGTTGGATCTTGCCCACATTCACTTAGAAAAATACAATCAATCAATCAATCAATCAATCATCGCATTTATATAGCGCACTACTCACCCAGAGGGTCTCAAGGCGCTGGGGGAGGGGGGTCCGCTACAATGAACAACTGTGTAGTTGACCACCGAGAAGATAAGGTGCAGTGCAAAACACAAAGATATGTGGGGATTTAAAATAGGGTGATGTGGCACAAAATAGAAAACTTTTTATTAAGGTGTGAACACTTCCCCTAATTAAAAACAGAACATAGTGCTAACGGCAGTTTAAACAAATAACTGCCAAAAAGGGCCAACATGTTTCAGCCGATCGGGCAGACCGTCCCTAGGCTTTCTTCAGAGCATCTGCTCTCAAGTATTGCTACTGCATATGCACGTGATAATCCTACACCGTGAAAATATGATACTAATCAAGATATGATACTAATCAAGAACGTGAAAGATTCTTAATGTTAATCATGAATGAAATAACAATAGTAGTGCAAGTATCAGGATCACTTTTAAAGCATGTAAATATTTTAAACTTGAAGTTTTAGGCAGTTTCTTACCTGGGGCGAGACTGCTTCGCTCCAGGCAGCATCACGATCTGACATCGGAGCGCCGCCTGCGATTGACGCTGGGCACTCCCCCCACCCACCGGAGCCGCCATCTTGGGTAGGGAAGGGAGACGGTACAGTCTATCGTCCCTCCCACCCTCCTCACCCAATCTATGAATAAATACAGCCGCACTACCCGTCCGCGCAGCGGGCGGGCGCAGCGGGCGCGCCGGTGGCGCGCCGAAGGCGCGCCTAAGGCAAGCCCGTCTGCGCCCGTCCGCGCCTGGCACGGGCCCAGGGCCAGTCCCCCTATCCAGGCAAATAGGGAGAACCGCGTAAGCTGGACCAGAGAACAGCTTTTACAAATAGGCTTGGGCTCTTGTACTTCACCTGCCCGCTGCCCCCCTAACAATTTAGACGGCCTCTCCTTCAATTGTCCTCAGTGCAACCTAACTCTCCCTCCTTGGTGCGAACGCACCCCACCTCTACCTCCCGCCCCGACTGTACGTATTCTGAAATTAGCGCTGATTAATTGCAGATCTCTCCCCCGTCACGCTAATGAAATCTGGTCGACCCTGACCACTTACAGCTGGGATATCCTATTCCTTACGGAGTCTTGGACAAAAAACACCTCAAACCCGGATATCTACCTAGCCACCCCCCCGGACTATCGCTTCTTGGGTATTAACCGAGAAGGAAAAACTGGAGGTGGTCTGGCCATTATGTTCAAATAAAATACAAATAATAGTGGAGGGTCAAAAGAATGAATTTTCTGAAAAAACGACTATGTGTGAGAATCAGTGGCAATAGTCCACTAATCAGGGTACATCATTCGTGGTTATTGAAAAATGTGGCTCACTAATCAAGAGTTACTACTAGGCGGTGATTTGGGCAAACATAGATGCCGTTTAAATTTTACCGTCCTTTTCTTAAGAATAACCGACAAAAGACATTCCTCTCTACAAACGGAGGTTTGGCCTTTGCCATGATACCTAATTCTGCTGAGGCCCTAAACAGGGCACATTGGCCATTTAAACCCGCAAGCACGCCAGAATAAGTTGTGATTAAGTGTGAAGTCAGCGGCTGCTGACGTGTCTTTGTATGTCTTTCTTTTCACTTTAGAGCGGTGCTTCAATTACCTGCGCTGTGAGCCAGGTGAGGTGAGGCAGTACTCTCCTGCACAATATGGTAAGTGAGAGTCCTACCACATATCATTTCGAGGTATGGTGGTTATATGTAGGAATTAAAGTACTACGAAGAGGATTGCACTAGTGGTTCTCTTTACAGATATGATATACCATGTAAGTGTTTTGGATATCGTAGATATACTAATTGTATGTTTTTTCTCTTTTTTCGACTATGTTTCTTTCACATTGGACGTCTCAGCTGGGAGAATGATCCTTCATTAGTACCCAGGTGAAAGATTTCCTTTTTATATATAATGTTCTAACACACCACTAGCAGTAGCGACACAGGTCCTGAGGAATGCAGTGGATACCTCTGTGATCCAAAAATCTGCTGAAACATGTCATGTCGACCAACCTGTTGGTAGCTATTAGGTGAAACTACCAATTTCGCTCGTTTTAATTCTTAGAAACACTGAGGTCTTTAATAAATAATTTTTCCTCATAGTTATCTAATTTTATATATCACTATCCTGCACTTTTTGCACTTTTACACACCCCCTCGCACTGCTTTTCAGAAGCTCCCTGTGACCCAGTTATACCATCACTGGTCCTTATGCTGTCCCCATTGACCATACTAAAATACTATCCTTCATGGTTAGAAGGAACCCATATGATGAAAAGGGCGCCAAGGAAGAGCTACTGATGGGTATTTTTCAATAACCACGAATGATGTACCCTGATTAGTGGACTATTGCCACTGATTCTCACACATAGTCGTTTTTTCAGAAAATTCATTCTTTTGACCCTCCACTATTATTTGTATTTTGTTCAGTTACTTTCGGGGAGTATAGTGGTGAGTGGTCGTAAAAAATTATCCCTGGGACCCAAACAACCCTTGTTTTATTAATGCTTTTGTGCGGCTAAGGCCGCGGGTCTATTCTCTTTACCCCCTCTATGAGAGCTTGATAGACATTGACTATACGTACCTTCACTACTTTTTTCTGTGTGTGTAATTTGTGCGGTCACTATACTATCATGGCAACAATCCTTGGCCTTTCCTTTGATGAAGTAGAGATTCAATCCATCTTGGATGAGAATCCCAGTATTCTGGATAACATACCTATTCCTCAAGTAAGCACCGATGAAGGTTGGGCAAAAATTCTATCTATTAAAAAGAGTCAATCACGTATTTGTGCCCATGGCGTAGTAATGGCTCAGTACCTACGCGGCAACTGCGCACCCAGTGGACTAATTGTGACTAATGCTCCTAGGCTCTTTTTGGATGATAAAGAATTCCTGAATAATTGGTATCTAATCGCGTGGAAATGTACCCGCGATTGGTTAGTGCTTATAATCAAAACAGCAAAAAAGGCGGCCGATAAAATCTTGGTCGAGATTCAATTATTAGAAGGGCAGATTAGAACTACACTCTCGAGCAAAATCTTCACAAAGAATCTGGATGAAAATAATAAGGCTAACAAAGAATTCAGTGATTCAATTTTGTTTAAGAAACTAGAGAAGTGTAAAAAAGATATAGAAAAATTTGCCACTGAGAAAATCTATCCCTACACCAGCGACTCCTTTGTCCCCCCAGTTTATAACTCTAAGGGTCACAAAGGAGGGTCAAGCTACGGTACTTCCAGCTCTGGCGACGGATCTAGTGATTCAGACTCGTCCAGCCTAGGTAGCAACACCAACAACAAAGGCCGAGGGAGAGGTAACCGAAGGAACTGGAGAGGACCTGGTCAGAACTATATCCAACCCCAGTTTCCACCATGGTGGCAACCAAACCCCTGGTCTCAGGGAGCCCCTTTCCCACAACAGATGATGCCCTTTGGTCCCCAACAATTCTTCCCTGATTTCAATTCCCAGCCTTTTTTAGGACATGGCAGGGGGAGACAGAGAGGGAGGAGGAGAGGACAGCAGCAGAACCAAGTGCAGTGGAACCTCGCACCTCAGTCAATGGGCCTACGGAACGGGAAACAGATACCACAGGATCAAACGACAGCGACAACATCAGGAACGACCTCGTGATAAATCTCAGTTCAAGAACACTATCTGAGACGGAGCTGAAAATGCTCAATAGAGGTCTGGGTTTTGTAGCAACCAATATCGGCGACCCATTCCAGACCCAAATTGAGATGGGGAAATTCTTCAGGAAAATCCGTTTACACTTCCTCTTTGCAAAAGACAACGAAGGTGGAAGAGATACATCACTGATGGACCAGAATACAGGTTTGAAAAGACCCTCCACCTTCAATCCACCCACCACAGGACTTCCAGCTAAGGTTATTGCCTTTGAAGAAGCGGTGGGTAGCGATGTAAAGAATTTGCTGCAACAGAACAGTAAGCCCTTTGTCAATTTCCCGAAGAAAGAACAGATAGCTCTAAAAAATCTCAAAGAGGATTCCTCGATAGTGATCAAACCTGCCGATAAGGGCGGAGCTATAGTGGTCCTCGATACCACCACTTACCGTGAGGAATGCATTCGACAACTTAACGATGTGAGATCATACCGTAAACTTACTGAGGATCCCACCGCCAGACTATCTTTGGCTATAAAACAATATGTGGAAGAAGCACTATCTGAGGGATGGATAACATCAAAGGAGGCATCATACCTACAATTGTCACATCCTGTTATCCCATATTTTTACGTGCTACCTAAAGTGCACAAACCTCAAAGGCCACCGCCTGGACGCCCAATAATATCGGGCATTGGGTCACTGCTCGAACCCCTTTCCACCTTTGTAGACCACTTTTTGAGACCCATGGTCCATAATATGCCTACATACCTACAAGATACGAAGGATGTTCTGAAGATTCTACCAGACGTTGAGTTTGATGCCAACCTGGATCTATTGGTATCGTTCGACGTAGAATCTCTCTATACGTCAATTCCTCAAAGGGAGACCCTTGATGTGATTGAGACTTTGCTACGAACTCGTAATTTAGACTCAATTACTCCGGTCTCTTTTATCATGACTTTGGCCACCTTAGCGATGACCGAAAATTATTTTCAATTCGAGGATTCCATGTATCTACAGGTCTCTGGGACCAGCATGGGCAGTGTTTTTGCCCCGAGCCTGGCGAACCTCTACGTCCATCGGTTCGAAGAAGAAGTCATCCTCACTGAAACCAACCCTTTCCTCGCCTCGTTACGCCTATGGAAACGTTACATTGATGACGTTCTTGTGGTCTGGCGTGGTACTGTGGATGACCTACAAACCTTCCACGTTTGGTTGAATAGCAGAAATGCTTTCCTTCGGTTCACAGTGGAACACAGCAAAACACATCTGGCTTTTCTGGACCTTAAGATCAATGTCACTTCAACAGGTCTTCAATCCGAACTCTACCGGAAACCGATGGCAAGAAACTCTCTACTGAGCTATGAGAGCTGTCACCCTAAAGCTCTGAGAGACAACTTGCCTTACGGACAATTCCTGAGAATACAGAGGAATTGCTCTACCAAGGAGAGTTTCTTTAACCATGCTAAAATATTGGAGAACAATTTACTTGAGAAAAAGTATCCCAAACATCTGATACGAAGATCGAAAAAGAGGGCGTTCAATAACAACCGCGAAAGTCTTCTGGAGCCATCGGTACTCAAAACACAAGAACCCCGGATCACCTGTGTCAACACGTTTGGCACCCGCTCCAATCAGATTCAAAAGATCATAAAGAAGCATTGGGGTATCCTGAATACGGGCAACGACAGCCTGCCTCCCCCTTTGTTTGCTTTTAAAAGGGGTAGAAATCTAAAGGACCAATTGGTCCACACCAGACCTAGATCAGTGACCCCCAGAGCAGTAGGAACACTCTGGGATATGCCAGCCGTGACAGGGCACCATCCCTGTGGGAGCTGTGCTGCATGTCCGTTGACTGCCAAATCAAGAACCATCGACATTGGGGGTGGGCGTCTGTGGGAACAAAGGCGCTTCACCAATTGCAATAGTCTAAATGTCATCTACTTAATAGTCTGCCCCTGTGAGTACAAATACGTGGGGATGACGACTAGGAAAGTCAAGACACGTATTTCCGAACATAAGAGCACCATTAGGTGTCGTAAACAGTCCACCAAAATGACCAATCATTTTTTGGAGGTGGGACATGGCCCAAATGATTTTCGTTGGACTGTGCTTGAACAACCATTGATACCAAATCATGTGACAGACATAAACAAGTTTTTGTTCAAGAAAGAACAAAAATGGGTATATACCCTGAACTCAGACAAGGATGGGCTGAACGATGACATACCGTGGATGTCACTCTGATCTTCAATCCCCTATAACAGTGTGAGGGTAGTCTCAAAATACACTTAACCATTCAGGGTTTTGGCATTAGTTCTGACCAGATAAAAGGCTACGTTTGCCCTCTCCTGGTGATGATATCTATACCTACTAATATCACCGCTAGACCATCCACTAATTGACTATGAACTTTCACACATGGATTCTGCCTAATAATGTGGATCCTATTATGAAAAGTTTGCCACCCACACGCTACTCAGTATGGCACTACATATTCCACAACACCCCAGTGTGTATATCAACTTGTCAGCGAGGCCTATTAGCACTCTTAAATCTAAAGATTTAGTAAATGTCGAATCAGACCGTAGTGCCTCCCTGTACATATATTTGCGCATCTGACTATGATATTACAATGTAAGCGTCACAGACTACGCAAATAAACGTGTTGAAACAGGCACTTTTGCCTCTGAACTACATGCCCCATATTCCTCAAGGGCAGGGGGCGTGATGGGACACGCCCAGTGATGGAAGCATAACTGTTGCTCCTAACTACGCGCGTCACCTCCCCTTACAGCCAGAGGGACGCTGGAAGTATCGACGGACAGGTAAGAGACAATTGCTCTATGCCTGTCTGCCAGCGATTGTAGAAGTTTGTTACAACCGTATGCGCGCGTTCTCCCCAGACCTGTACAGAGCAGGGAGAGCAGGACAGCGCTGAGTGCGAGAGCTTGCATCAGGGTAGTTTGCCCTCCGCCCGAATTGTATCACGCAGACGCTCATAGAGCGGGAGCGTATGTGCTTCCCCATTTACTTACAGCGGCGGAATACACATTGCCATTATCACTGTCCTGCGCTGAAGGCTTGGGGCAGAGACTTATCGCGTGTTTAATCTAACGTGAGCCTACATCGATTAGGAGATACCAATAGACGCTGGGACTGTTTTTCGTGGCTCACTAATCAAGAGTTACTACTAGGCGGTGATTTGGGCAAACATAGATGCCGTTTAAATTTTACCGTCCTTTTCTTAAGAATAACCGACAAAAGACATTCCTCTCTACAAACGGAGGTTTGGCCTTTGCCATGATACCTAATTCTGCCGAGGCCCTAAACAGGGCACATTGGCCATTTAAACCCGCAAGCACGCCAGAATAAGTTGTGATTAAGTGTGAAGTCAGCGGCTGCTGACGTGTCTTTGTATGTCTTTCTTTTCACTTTAGAGCGGTGCTTCAATTACCTGCGCTGTGAGCCAGGTGAGGTGAGGCAGTACTCTCCTGCACAATATGGTAAGTGAGAGTCCTACCACATATCATTTCGAGGTATGGTGGTTATATGTAGGAATTAAAGTACTACGAAGAGGATTGCACTAGTGGTTCTCTTTACAGATATGATATACCATGTAAGTGTTTTGGATATCGTAGATATACTAATTGTATGTTTTTTCTCTTTTTTCGACTATGTTTCTTTCACATTGGACGTCTCAGCTGGGAGAATGATCCTTCATTAGTACCCAGGTGAAAGATTTCCTTTTTATATATAATGTTCTAACACACCACTAGCAGTAGCGACACAGGTCCTGAGGAATGCAGTGGATACCTCTGTGATCCAAAAATCTGCTGAAACATGTCATGTCGACCAACCTGTTGGTAGCTATTAGGTGAAACTACCAATTTCGCTCGTTTTAATTCTTAGAAACACTGAGGTCTTTAATAAATAATTTTTCCTCATAGTTATCTAATTTTATATATCACTATCCTGCACTTTTTGCACTTTTACACACCCCCTCGCACTGCTTTTCAGAAGCTCCCTGTGACCCAGTTATACCATCACTGGTCCTTATGCTGTCCCCATTGACCATACTAAAATACTATCCTTCATGGTTAGAAGGAACCCATATGATGAAAAGGGCGCCAAGGAAGAGCTACTGATGGGTATTTTTCAATAACCACGAATGATGTACCCTGATTAGTGGACTATTGCCACTGATTCTCACACATAGTCGTTTTTTCAGAAAATTCATTCTTTTGACCCTCCACTATTATTTGTATTTTGTTCAGTTACTTTCGGGGAGTATAGTGGTGAGTGGTCGTAAAAAAATATCCCTGGGACCCAAACAACCCTTGTTTTATTAATGCATTATGTTCAAATCCCACCTTAATATCTCCATTAAAAAAATCACTAACATTGGGCTGATCGAAGCCATGTATTTTTCTATTGCTGACTCCGTGGCGGTTTATCTAACCGGCATCTTAGTCTACAACCCTCCTAAAGCATCTCCTTCCTCTTTAACGCAGTTGGTTCACACTATCACTGACCTATCTCTCAAGCACCCGCACTTTATAGTATTAGGGGACTTCAACCTTCATGCGGATGATCCTACCTGTACCCGAGCCACTCGTTTCCTCGACTCTCTTCAGAGTCTGAGCCTGACGCAATTAATTCAAGGTCCGACGCATGTGGCTGGCCATACATTGGACCTAATTTTTTCCAATCTACCAGGGACCATTACCCACCCCACCCTTCCCCTCACTTGGTCCGATCATTTCCTTCTCACGGTCGACATCCCATTACCCCAGGCACCTACCCCGGTGGAACTGGGTACAGACTATAGGCGAAAATGGCACAAAATCACACGCACTGCCCTAGAGCCGGTCTTTAGTTGCCCTCTGGAGCCTTACATAGAAAACATTGACACCTGCGTTAACATGTTCAATGCAACCTTACTGTCTGCGATTGATGGAATTGCTCCATCTCTACCTGTTTCGTCCGCAAGATCCCGCCCCTCTGCTCCTTGGTTTTCAGCGGCACTGCGTGAAGAAAGAAGTCACTGCAAAAGATTAGAACGCAGCTGGAGATTAACATATGATACAGAGGCAAAATCTATCTACAGAACGGCCTTAAAGAAATTCACCAAACTAAAAAAATCTGCCATGAGAGAGTTTTTTGCCTCACAAATTAAAGATGCAGACAACTCGGCAAAGACATTGTTTAAAATTGTTAAAGACTTTGTTAAACCCCCTGCAATGACACCTAACAATCTAGCCAACCAGTCCCTTTGCAATGGACTATCAGATTTCTTTCAGGAAAAAATTGAAAAAATTGCATCCTCCTTTCCTCCAGTTGGGGCATCTGACCTCTCCCTTTCCCCGGTCTCAATCAACCATGACATTGCTCCTACCCTAGTGGCTTTTAAGGACCTCTCTCCAAACCTTGCACTTAAACTACTCTTACAGTGCAAATCTGGTTCTCCTTTGGACCCGATCCCCCCTAAAATCATGAGTGATTTGGCTACTATATTGCTAGAGCCACTTACTTCTATTTGGAATGCCTCTTTACATCTAGGCCAATTCCCCTCAGCCTGGAAAGAAGCTCTGCTTGTGCCTATCCTGAAGAAAACAGATGCGGACCCCATGCAATTTAGTAATTACCGGCCCATCTCTCTCCTTCCGAAACCCGCGAAGGTCTTGGAAAAGGCAGTCCAATTACAACTTGCAGAATATCTAGAGACCAACTTCCTTCTACATGACTCCCAGTCCGGTTTCCGCACGGGCTTTAGCACGGAAACCGCACTGCTAGAAGTATCGGAGACTGTTCGAGAATGTGTGGATAAGGGCGAGGAGGCCATGTTGGTTCTCCTCGACCTGTCCGCCGCTTTCGATACGGTGTCCCACAAAATTCTTCTAGATCGACTGGAGCAGATTGGACTGAGCGGCACTGCCCTGTCGTGGATCAGTTCCTTTCTCCAAGGACGATCACAGAGGGTTCTTCTCAGACCGTTTAAATCGGGATGCAAACCTCTTGTATGCGGAGTCCCACAAGGCTCAGCGCTGAGTCCTTTGTTCTTCAATGTCTACCTGGCCCCTCTTGCCAAGGTAGTGGAGGCATGCGGAGTCAGAGTGATCTCTTATGCTGATGATACACAGCTGATATTCTCCTTTAGAGATCACTCTGACTCCAGCCTCTCTAGCTTTTGCCACTGTCTTGGCGAAATTTGTTCATGGATGGCCTCGAACCACTTGCGTCTTAACACCGACAAGACGGAGGTTCTGTTTTTTAATCAAAAAATGACCATACCACCTTCACTATGGTGGCCAACGGTACTCAATCCCCCCCCAATCCCGGTGCACACCGCCCGCAATCTGGGGTTCATGTTCGATGATACGCTCTCCTGCAGCCCTCAAATAAACAAGGTTACTGCTGCCTGCTTTGGTAAATTAAAGATGATGAGAAAGATCTTCCCATTTTTGCCGATGGATGCATGCAGAACTGTCACTCAGGCTTTAATTACCTCCCACTTGGATTATGCCAACAGTCTTTACGCGGGGGCCCCTCTATATCAAATTGAACGTCTGCAAGTAATTCAAAATGCTGCAGCAAGACTGATTGGCAATATCCCGTTCCGTCACCCGATCTCAGCGTTTCGCAAAGAGCTCCACTGGCTTCCTATAGCCAGTCGCATTAAGTTTAAAACGCTCACTCTTACTTTTCGAGCTCTGAACGGAACCGGCCCAGATTATTTAAGAAAGAGATTGAGACTATCTCACTCAGTCAGAGACTTACGCTCCAATAACCTTTGTCTCATGCTTGTACCATGATTTCGCCGCACAAGAATGGGTGGCAGAGCTTTTGCTGTCCTTGCGGCCAAACATTGGAACAGCTTACCTGTTGACCTCAGATTTGCCCCATCCGAAGCACTGTTCCGTAGACGTCTGAAAACGTGGCTATTTTCATCTATTTAGATTGTTCCTCCTCTCCTGCTGACAGCTTTAGCGCCGGGACACCCCCGTTGGGGGTAGCCGCGCGCTTTACAAGATTCATAAATAAATAATAAATAAATAAAAAGGTTGGAATGGATAAAACCTGTAGTATTCTGATCCTCCGCATCAAGGAATGCAGATGGCATCTACAACAAATTAAATAAAATGAAATTTAATAATTAAATCAAGAGCATTCTCTTCATTGTTTAGTTCATAAAGTGGAATGCATGAAAGAAGCTGATAAGTACTCACCCAGCTTGACCGGGGACTGGACCTCACCTCACCTGGATCGTGCTCAGGATTAGGAGGCCCCAATCTGTAAGAAGTAAGGAGGAAGAGGGAACTATAGAGTAGAAAAATACAGAGCTGTATGTCAAGACAGTCCCTCCATTAACTCAATACGCTAAGTCCCTCCTCACAATCTCCTCCTCTCCAGAGTGCGGTAAATAAAAAGCAGCCACTGGTACATCATCAAGCACCCATGGCACAACAACACACTCAATGCGCATACTTTTAGATAAAATCGTAATCTGAAGTGGACCAGAACCCCACACAGTGTATACCAGTGGAGGTCTGTGTCTTTACAACTCTCATGTGTCTCATTTCAACCTCCACAGGCAGTTGCTCACCCTAGCTATATGGAGGCCTACAGACATAGTGAGTTATTTCAATTGTGTCCTTGCCGGGACACCCTTTACTTCTTATTTTGAATCACATATGTTAGACAACTTGGCCAAATTCTAAACAAACAAATGCCATAATGGTCAATTGTGGCCTCCCTAGAGTGCTCGCTATCAGTAAGGGCCAAGTAGTACTATAATATTACCCCGCAGCCTACCTGTCCGTCGTTGCCTCAAGACTGTCCTGAGTCTTGGGGGAGGCTACGAGCGGAACTGGTTGCTGGTATTCAATAGAGCGCGCTGGGAACTATTTTCTTACAGCGCCCAGTCAGTAGAAGTGCCAGATAAATGGTCCTTACCTTTCAATAAACCATCATTGGAAGGCTTGAATAACGACCGCTGTTGATATAATTTAACGGTCTCTTCATGCTTGTAGTTTAAAACCATTCTACCAACAACAATACTCGCCATCGCAATGCGCCGATGTGTGTAACTACAAAGTGACGTCATCAATATGGCGTTTGTAGTTCGTTGTAAAAGAAATGGCGTTTGTAGTGTGTTATAAGTAAAATTGATAAACAAGATCGCCTGGGCCATTATTCCCCTTTAGTATACCAAACACCTACGCATAAGATGTATATAAATAACTAACCTGAATATTCTGTCAGGTCCCACCATAGTGCCGAAATATATGGAACTACAAAATGACATCATAGCCCTGACGCTTGTAGTTCAGAGTCAGAAACTTGTATCAGAAAGTGTAAACAGCGTTCTTTATGAAGCAAACTGGTCAGAGTAGTGTGAAATTACCTATCCCACATAATCTGTCAAAAGCCACGCAGTGTGCTGAGATGTAATGTATTGTATTATATTGAACTACAGAATGACATCATGGCCCTGGCGCTTGTAGTTCATAATCAAAACATTGCTCCAGTATATGCAAACAACGCTCTTTATGAAGGGACTAAGCTGCCCAGAATAATGTATATCCTGTAGTAAATGGCTATACCATATTTCATCTATTATTTTGCTAGTCAAAATGAATCAAGCAAGTTAGACTACACTGCGCAAAGTTGCCAGTGGATCATAGTGTAGCATGATTAAAAAGGTTTGCTAAACTGAGCTCAACAATACAGCAATTATATCTTGTAGTAACAACTTCCTCATACCATTAATCAATATTCAAAAACCTAGTGACCATACGACAGTGTAGCCAAATACTAAGTGTCATAGTGTATGTGTTGCGTCTCATACAAACAATACACTAAAGGAAGGGGAAAAACATGATCCCATGCAGTGCCCACGTTAGTAGTATGGAATGATACCTTTCGTCACCATTCATTTTTTGACAGTTGGGAACGCCCCCCAGAAGTGACGTAGGAGCTGGAAGTCCCGCCCGGGAAGTCCCTCCCCGGATGTCCCTACCCGGAAGTCCAGGGCCGGAAGTCCCAGGCCGGATGTCCCAGGCCGGAAGTCCAGGGCCGGAAGTCTAGGGACGGAAGTCCTGCCCCTGAGGGTCGGCCTGAGGGGCAACCCTGGAAGCGGGGCTGTTTTAGGGTGTGAGGGCCATTCACACATGAATTAATGAATACGTATGTGTGTCAATAGTGTAGAGTGGTGGTGCGGGGTGCCTAGGCCTATCTGCAAGGCAGCCAGTAGGGCCTACTTGGGTGTTTAGGCTTATGGGTTGGGGGAGCAGAGACTTACCTGTGTGCGCCATGTTGGTTGGGCCAGCAGGGACATGTCTGTGCCTGCAGGGACATGTCTGGGCATGTCCATCGGATAGTTGCGGCTGCAGGCTGATGTTGCTTGAGCAGCGTCGAGGTCCATCTGTGGAATGGGAGCCCTAGAGTGTTGCAGGGTCTTTTTGGAGGTAGGCCAGCCCCCTAGGAGGCGTGGCTAATGCCTATGGAGTTCCTGAGTGGTGGCCTGTGGTATAAGGGCATAGCCATAGCCAGCCAAGGGCGGGAATTCCAATGTCCCCAGAAGAGGCGGGAAGCTAGACTGTTGGTTTGCTGGAACAGTAATTTTGCGCCTAATTTTAAAAATTCTCTGATTGAAAAGGAAAAATAAATAAAATAAAAAATAAATTAAGACAACTGTTATGCAAGTCACGTCATGAAGCTTTATTCGGTGCATAAAAAATGACCATAAAAGCACAAAACACATACATGGTATAATAATTACAGTGATTTACAGGATGGGGAGACTACCAAAATATAAGACACAATGGTTTAAAAACACATACTTTTCCTGGCCTTAATAGATTGAATTAAAAAGGTAGCAGTTAAAAAACAGACATCGACATGTAGCAGGTTAAAAATAAGACTCATAGCCTGAATAACTGTGCGTACACCATATTTAAGAAACATAGGCTTTAAATAGGTTGTACGGAAATTCATATACAGTTTACAGATCAAAAGAAAGTGCAAAGTGCTTTGTTTGGATACACCATCACACATACATGGCCCCTGCGGATATTTCTTAAGAGTTGGCAGAGCTACTAAGTGGTGTGCTACACCAAACCTCAGCCTGGTTAGCACAAACTTGTGTGATGGCCGTGTCACCCATATTAAATAGATGGGAAAACCTTCAACAATAGTGTAACCATTGTAAAATGTGACAGTAGATAAAGATCCGTTAGCAACAGCTCGCTTTCTCACAGAGAAGGCCAAAAATTTGGATTTCAGCTCAGATTTTTTAAATTAAGGCCGCTGCGCCAGGATCAACCAAGACATTTAAATTAAAAATCTCAGAAAACAGCTGATGACATATTTTAACCAGGGTATATTAGAATATTTATCCAATGAGAGACAGCCCTCTATGATCGATCTGGTAAAAGATTTTTCCTCCTGGAGCCAGATTGACCGCCAAGTCATAAGTGGCCTCAGGGATAATTGATCGATCAGGAAATGAGTGTCCATTTCCCGATGGATTAACTCAGCAGAAGCAGAAGTTGGCAACGACAGGAGCTTTTTTAAAAAGGAATTTTCCTCCTGCTGCAACTTATGGTCACGTCTATGTCCCCAGACACCAGCCCCATAGAGTGCGATACTGACGCACCTGGCTTGATAGATCTTAAGCATGTCTCTGGTACGTCGGTCCCCGACCTTGTTAGCAAATCTAAAAACACTGTTGGCATTTTTTGCCATTTTAATACGGATGTTTTTAAATTCGTTGGACCATGATCTGTCTTTCGAGAAGGTTATACCAAGATAACAAAATGTATCCACCTTATCTTTATCAATAAAAAAAACAGTTTGAAGCTTTACTTTTAGCCCCACAGGTCATGGTAAACGTTTTCCCCTTGTTAATAATTAATTTTCTATCACTGATAAAGGTAGAAAATCTATTAATCAGGCGCTGTAATCCTAACGGTGTTCTAGAGAGCAGGACAGCATCATCGGCATATAATAACACCGGCACAGGAGCTCCATTTATCTGGGGGGCATCCGCTTTAACACTTTTTAAGATTTCATCGATTCCGTTAATAAATAAAATGAAAAGGAGGGGGGCCAGTACACAGCCCTGTCTAATCCCTCTTTTAACTCCAAATTTTGGGGTGAATTCACCATTGGTGCCAAAACGCACACAAGTTTTTAATTTCCTATACAGCCTAGCCAGAAAGTAGATTATGCCCTCTGGTGCTCCTAACTGTAACAGGGTTGGCCATAGAATAAAGTGGTCAACCATGTCAAAAGCACTACTTAGGTCTGCGAAGCAGAGGTAAATTGAGCCAGATTTTGCTTCAGTGTATTTCCCGATCAATAAATCACGGTTTAAACACTGATCGAGTGTACCCCGGCCATTTCTAAATCCATACTGACTATCTTGCTCGGCCCATTCCTCTAACCTTGCTAACATAACTCTACTCATTATCTTGACTGAGGAGTCAAGAAGAGAGATCGGACGGTAATTTTTCACCTCAGACCTACTGCCCTTTTTATGTATTGGGATAATAATTGATTCCCCCCATGTTTCAGGTGCCTCGGTACATACTGCAGCATTAAAAACAATAGCCAAAAGAGGGCTCCACATCTCCGGCGCTACTTTATGGACGTCGATGGGCACTCCATCGGGTCCCTGGGCTTTCCCCCCCTTGCTTGCCCATATGCCAAGTTCTACCTCACTAACTGTGATATCCAGGGGTAGAACTTCCCACCTTCTTTGGTCGGTACCAAACAGCTGTTGGAATAAAAAATATTTGAAAAATGGGCTATCCAACCATCGCCCGGGACATTAGAAGTTAACTCTGGCAGATTTTCATCCTTAAGAAAAGGAGAGTTCACAGTAGCCCAAAACAGAGTACTATTGGAGCACTCGGCCGCCTGATTGAGAGAATCCCACGCCAACTGCTGTAGCTCACTCTTCCTCTGTTTTAAGGCACACTTATATTCTCGTCTTGATTTTATTACAGAGTCAGTGTCCCTGTTTTTTTTGGGGCAAGGGCATGTTTTAATTCAGTTAAAAGCCTAGTACATGAGTGGTCAAACCAGGCCGGTTCATTTTTACGCTCAAACCAGGCCGGAAGTCCAGGGCCGGAAGTCTAGGGCCGGAAGTCCTGCCCCTGAGGGTCGGCCTGAGGGGCAACCCTGGAAGCGGGGCTGTGGTAGGGTGTGAGGGCCATTCACACATGAATTAATGAATATGTATGTGTGCCAATGGTGTAGAGTGGTGGTGTGGGGTGCCTAGGCCTATCTGAAAGGCAGCCAGTAGGGCCTACTTGGGTGTTTAGGGTTATGGGTTGGGGGAGCAGAGACTTACCTGTGTGCGCCATGTTGGTTGGGCCAGCAGGGACATGTCTGGGCCAGCAGGGACATGTCTGGGCCTGCAGGGACAAGTCTGGGCATGTCCATCGGATAGTTGCGGCTGCAGGCTGATGTTGCTTGAGCAGTGGAGAGGTCCACCTGTGGAATGGGAGCCCTAGAGTGTTGCTGGGTCTTTTTGGAGGTAGACCAGCCCCCTAGGAGGCGTGCCTAATGCCTATGGAGTTCCTGAGTGGTGGCCTGTGGCGTAAGGGCATAGCCATAGCCAGCCAAGTGCGGGAATTCCAATGTCCCCAGAAGAGGAGGGAAGCTAGACTGTTGGTTTGCTGGAACAGTAATTTTGCCGCCTAATTTTAAAAAGTCTCTGATGGAAAAGGAAAAATAAATAAAATAAAAAATAAATAAAGACAAGTGTTATGCAATTGTGGCTCCTTTCTACATGGGAGTAATGTGTTAGGGATGATAAACATGGCCATCATGTAAAGCAACAGCCGGGGTCTGGCAACATGTCCAGGCATTGTTCTGTAACATGGTGGAGCATGCTGAAGCAACCCTAGACTGCTAGTTTGCCAGTGCAATATTTTGCACAGCCTAACTTTAAAGTCTCTGGTGTAAAATGATGCCAGTTATGAAAAGGAAACATAAATAAATTAATATTTTAAAGTCTCTGATGTAAAATGATGCCAGTTATGAAAAGGAAAATAAATAAAATAAAAAATAAATAAAGACAGGCGTTATGCAATTGTTACTTCTTTCTACATGAGAGTAATGTGTTAGGGATGATAAACATGGCCAGCATGTAAAGCAACAGCTGTGGACTGTGTAACCGGCCAGTGCATGGTTCTTTAACAGGGTAATGGGTGTTGCCACAAACCTAGACTGTAAGGTTGCTGGTGCAACATTATGCACAGCCAAGGTTGAAAGTCTCTGATGTAAATGACACTAATTATGAAAAGAAATAATAAATAAATGATATAAATAAGGACAAGTGTTAGGCACCCCAGACTATGCTTTATGTGTGAGTGAGGGGCCAAGGCTGATAAACATGGCAGTATTGTAAAGCATGCGGAAGGGTTCAGTAACATGGACAGACATATTTTTGTAATGGTAAGATAGGCTGCTACAGCCCAGAAAGGACTGGATGGCGCAAATTCCAGAAAAAGGTGGCAAACCAGTCATGGAGTTGTAACAGGGTGAAAAAAAATGCTGTTGCATCACAGAAAGAGCGGGACGACAAGAGTTTCATAAGAGCGGCAAAACTAAAATGTAAGTTTGCTGATGTAACATTTTCAGCGCCTAAGTTCAAACCGTCTAAAAGACTGCTAAGACACAAAGAGGTTTCTGCATAGGAGTCAGCTGTCAGGGACTGAGAAGCATGAGAGTCTTGCAAAAAGTGGAGCAGAGGGTCTAGAAATATGCACAGTCATGATGTTCTTAGACAGGGAGAGGTCGGTGAAAGTATGACATTTTTTAAGGTGCGCTTTTTAGACATTGGGAGTGCGCAGAGAAAAAATTTAAATAGGGATGTAACTACACTTGCACTCTGAAATTTGTTGGAGTACCTAATTGTATCTTTGCGGGTAAACAGGCTTTGGCAGAAGACTACAGAGTTAACATGGTCTAGAGGGGAAACAGCCACGCTGATGAAACACACTCTATACTTAATGTAAGTAGCTATGGATTTTGTTTTTATTCTATAAGGCAGTTCTGGTATTTATTAAAAACTTTATACAAGGAATAACTGTAAAATAAGCATGCATATAGGTAATATTGTAGTACTATGTCATAGAGACCTAACAGCTTTAAGAGGGTAAAAATTACAAACTAAAACAATGCCTTTTATACACATACCTTAAGTGTTGGTGGTCTCCGACGTCTGCTGTATTACAAGGGGCCAGTTGTGGTAGGTGCACTGGCTACTGCTGCTCTGTGCACTTGTTCTAGCCCGGATACTACATTTTATTGACTGCCTGCCTTCCCCTGCTGCACCTTCTGGGAGCACACTCCTCAGCATACTAATACACAATCTTTACTTAACACAGCTAAGATTCCAGTACTTGTAGTGCTGGCTATTCTCAGTCTCATACTGTTTAGGGGCGGTACAGTAATGTTATTGGGAACTCGACAATGAAGATACTTCCTATCAACATTCTATGCATGTTCACATTCATTTGAGAAGACTATTGATGTTTTCTGGTGAGTGTTCCATGATGCTGTTAGTCTAGTAAATTTGTATTTACAGCAGCTAGGATACAAAGTGCACCTCAGAGGGCTCAGACAATACCATTGCATTTAACAATTACAGACATGGCATTACATTCCTCAGCACACTGCCTTGTATCCCCTTATTTGGCACCGCTGATAGCCTCCTCGTGATTGTCTTCTGTTCAGTCGACTGCTGTATTGACAACACTATTTTATTGTAGTTTTACTGCTTTGATTCCATGGCTCATGGATACACAGGTTTTGCTCTCTTGAGCTCAGTTGCAAAAATTGTCCTCTGTAGACCATTCATTGCAGTGTTCATTTGTAAAAAATAGGTGCTGGGGCTCTTATCAGGAGGCAGCTTCCACCAGACCATTTCTCCTGCTAGCCCGCCTAAAACAGAACCAACTACCAACCACGAAAGTGGGGAGAGGATGTGGCGTAATGGACAGAGTTGCTGACATTGGTGTAGAGGAACCAGGTTTGAGCCAGGACATCGGCTCAACATCCTGTGATCCTGGACAAATCACTTAATCTCTCTAAGCATAAATGAATGTGTCCTTAACTGGTGCTAATGGAAAGCATTGGTGTTGATGATTAAGCACCGGCTGAGCACCGGAAAACACTGGCTCAAATTAAGCACTGATTCTTCTGCTTCTTTGTGCCAGAGCTAAAACATACATAAACCTGTCAATCTGTGGAACCTATTCCTAAATGAAACTGCCTTGAAGTACATGTGCCGAAGCAGGAGGACAGATACATACTCCCCATAC
Source organism: Lissotriton vulgaris (assembly GCF_964263255.1). Taxonomy (NCBI): domain Eukaryota; kingdom Metazoa; phylum Chordata; class Amphibia; order Caudata; family Salamandridae; genus Lissotriton; species Lissotriton vulgaris. The sequence goes on from NC_141695.1 coordinate 916,242,035, forward strand.
ACAGAGTATACTCCTTGTGTTGTACATTCCCAAAGGTGCCATCCAGTGTAGATAGAAAACACAAAGTTCTTTTTGTCCAAACCTATGTCACTCACAATTACCAACAACTGGGGCCCCGGGTGTTGGAACTAGGGGTGAAGCAGGTGCTATAGCACCCCCAGACCTGGGAGGAGTTAAGAAAGTTGGTGGAAAACAGTGAATCCTTTCAATCTGTGAAATTTTCAAATAGCATTAGCAGTGTGCTCAAAAGCAGTGAAAGATCAACGGAAATTAAGGAGAGCCCAGAGAACAAAGGTATGCCACTCTTGTGAGTGGGTGATATCAGATTACAAGAGCGAGGCACATGAAAGGCACTAATGTAACCAATAGCTCCTTTTTTAAAGTTTGCCAATATCGCAAACAAGAATCATTTGAGTCTTTTAATTGGGAAATGTGGAGACAGACATGTGTTAAAGTAGGGTGGGAAAACAAACCAATTCACAAATTATTTTACCCTTGCGTGCATGCATGTCTAAAACCACTCTGATTTATTAAGTGTCTTTTCTAAGTAACTCATTTCTTTAATGTATATATATTTTTTAATTAATTGACGCAATGTATTCACATGTTTCATAATATCGCACCATAATGCAAACTAAACCACATTTTTACTAAAAAAGGTCTCAGACTATCATGCACCCGCTTCCATCCCGTCATGTCTCCACTTAAAACTTTTTGTCATGCTCATTTGATACACTTGCTTGTTCAGTAACAGCATGATGCTCTTAGAACACCTACAGTTTTAGCGTGCTGAAGCCCCTGGCCAGCATCCTGAATCAGAAATGTGTTCTAACTTCACTGATGGCTTTTCAGAGCTCATGTGACATCGTTCACCAGATGGCCCCTTTCTAGCTCCCTGGGAAGCAGATCCTATGTTGGTTCATGCCGTAGAGCACTTCTGCGGATGAGTCTAGACCTTCAATATTCCAGATGACAGAAGATTTTTGTTTTCCAAATCCTCATGCAATTAAAAGTGTCTCAGACCAAGGTAGATATCCCTCCATCACCATAACGACCTTTAAAATCTACATACTAAGTGTGCCAAAATAGGACTTTCTGTGGTGTATTGAGCCGAAGAAGAAAATGGACTTGGATGTCCAGAAAGCGAGGAAGTAAACCTGATACTGTATTAGTAGCAACCGTGCAAATAGGAGAGAACTCTTTGTTATGTTATGGTAGGTGTTTTATTTAGGCACCCTACACTATTTACATGGTCTGTTAACACCCTTAAGTGTTATGACAGTTTGCTCTCCAACAGAAGGTTCATTTATTGTGGGAATCAGACTTGTGTATTACGGACTTGTTGTCAGTGTGTTTGTGGTGGCTTTGCTCAATTTGCACTGTGGTGGTGTGTCTCTATCCCTGAGCCTTGAGTTTATTGTTTTGTCCATTTGTGGATGTAAACAAGCAGATGCCTATGGGTGAGGGCCGTGTGGTTTGCCTTATATTTTAACAGTATACTACAGCTCTGTTTGGCCCAGCAGTGTGAGGTTTTGCTGGAAGAGTTTTGCCATAATAGATAGATGGTTTATACTAGATGTTGAACACCCTCATTTTCTGTCTAAGACGTGTGTCTTGTTGTAACTTGTGTAAAGAAGTAGGTTGGTATGGTTTAGACTGATGTGGTGTTGCAGTTGGTGGTGTAGGATGGTGTTGGGAGGCAAGTGTGGTTTTGGCTATTGTAAGGCAATGAGTTGTATAGTAATTACATTGCAATTTAGTGTGGTAAGATAAGGTATTTGGTGATGTGGTACACACAACTTTAAGGTGAGATGTAATGATATGGTGTGCCAAAGTCTGAGAAAGTGTGGCATGGTGTGGTATTGAGTCTGTTGAGAGTGGTGTGGTACTGAGAGATGTGGTGTTGAAAATTTGTGATGTGACATGATGGCATATGTTAGTGTATGATATAATGTGCTGTAGTGAGGTAGATTGAAGTCGAGTGGTGCAATATGAGATTCACTTGTGTGGTATGTTGGTGTGTTCGCTGGTGCAGTGTGGTGATATGTACTAAGTGAACTTTGTTGTTGTATAGTTCTGCTGTGTTGTGATGTGCAATGTAATTGCTCTTATATGGATAGTTGTGATATTGAAGGACATGTTTACTGCATGGTGTGGTGTAGTCTGATGTGGAACCATAGGGAGGGGTTGATAGATGGGTGGGGTGCAATATGATAGCCTGTTATATATCCTTGGTATAAAGTGTGGGATGTTGTAATCTGGTATAAGTATACTTGCATCCGGTGGTGCAATGTGTAGGATGTTGCGTTGTGGTGTGGTGTAGATTGGTGTGGGGTACATTAGTGTGGTGTTAGATTTTGTGGTGCTATGTGGCATATGTGGTATGGCGAACAGCGAGGTGTGTTGTGGTACAGTAAGGTGTGTTGTATACCATAGAATGTATGCTCCTATGTGGTGGTATTAAGTCAAGGAGGATGCTGTGAGGTGCGGTAGCGTCACAGGAAGAGTTTTGCCATAAAAGATAGATGGTTATTACTAGATGTTGAACAGCCTCATTTTATGTGTCAGACTTGTGTCTTGCTGTAACTTGTGTAAAGAAGCAGGATGGTATGGTTTAGACTGATGTGGTGTTGCAGTGGGTGGTGTGGGGAGTCAAGTGCGGTTCTGGCTATTGTACTACGTTGGGTTGTATAGTAATTACATTGCAATTTAGTGTGGTACGGTGAGGTATGGTGTTATGTGGCATTTGATGATGTGGTATACAGACCTTTAAGGTGAGATGTAATGATATGGTGTGCCAAAGCCTTAGAAAGTGTGTCATGGTGTGGTATGGTGTGTGGTGAGAGTGGTGTGGTACTTAGAGATGTGGTGTTGAAAATTGATGATGTGACATGATGGAATATGTTAGTGTATGATTTAATGTGCTGTAGTGAGGTAGACTCCAGTGGAGTGGTGCAATATGAGATTGTCTTGTGTGGTATGTTGGTGTGGGCCACTTTTCGCAAGACTCTCATGCTTATCAGTCCCTGAGAGCTGACTCCTATGTACAAGCCTCTTCGTGTCTCAGCAGTCTTTTAGGCGGTTTGAAAATAGGCGCTGAAAATGTTACATCAGCAAACTTACATTTTAGTTTTGCCGCTCTTATGAAACTCTTGTTCGTCCCGCTCTTTCTGTGATGCAACAGCATTTTTTTTCACCCTGTTACAACTCCATGACTGGTTTGCCACCTTTTGTGGAATTTGCGCCATCCAACCCCTTCTGGGCTGCAGCAGCCTATTTTACCATTACAAAAATATGTCTGTCCATGTTACTGAACCCTTCCGCATGCTTTACAATACTGCCATGTTTATCAGCCTTGGCCCCTCACTCACACATAAAGCATAGACTGGGGTGCCTAACACTTGTCCTTATTTATATCATTTATTTATTATTTCTTTTCATAATTAGTGTCATTTACATCAGAGACTTTCAACCTTGGCTGTGCATAATGTTGCACCTGCAACCTTAAAGTCTAGGTTTGTGGCAACACCCATTACCCTGTTAAAGAACCATGCACTTGCCTGTTACACAGTCCACAGCTGTTGCTTTACATGCTGGCCATGTTTATCATCCCTAACACATTACTCTCATGTAGAAAGAAGTAACAATTGCATAACACCTGTCTTTATTTATTTTTTATTTTATTTATTTTCCTTTTCATAACTGGCATCATTTTACACCAGAGACTTTAAAGTTAGGCTGTGCAAAATATTGCACTGGCAAACTAGCAGACTAGGGTTGCTGCAGCATGCTCCACCATGTTACAGAACAATGCCTGGACATGTTGCAAGACCCCGGCTGTTGCTTTCAATGATGGCCATGTTTATCATCCCTAACACATTACTCTCATGTAGAAAGAAGTAAAAATTGCATAACAATTGTCTTTATTTATTTTTAATTCCTTTTACACCAGAGACTTTAAAGTTAGGCTGTGCAAAATATTGCACTGACAAACTAGCAGTCTGGGGCTGATGCAGCACAGTCCACCATGTTATAGAACAATCCCTGGACATGTTGCCAGACCCCTGCTGTTGCTTTACAAGATGGCCATGTTTATCATACCTAACACATTACCCCATGTAAAAAGAAACCACAATTGCATAACAATTGTCTTCATTTATTTTTAATTTTATTTATTTTTCCTTTTCCATCAGAGACTTTTTAAAATTAGGGGGCAAAATTACTGTTTCAGCAAACCAACAGTCTAGCTTCCCGCCTCTTCCGGGGACATTGGAATTCCCGCCCTTGGCTGGCTATGGCTAAGCCCTTACACCACAGCCGACCATTCAGGAACTCCATAGGCATTAGGCACGCCTCCTAGGGGGCTGGTCTACCTCCAAAAAGACACAGCAACACTCTAGGGCTCCCATTCCACAGGTGGACCCCGCCACTGCTCAAGCCACACCCGCTTGCAGCCGCAACTACCAGCTGAACATGCCCAGACATGTCCCTGCATGCCCAGACATGTCCCTGCTTGCCCTGCCAACATGGCGCACACAGGGACGTCTCTGCTCACCCATCAGCTGTTGCTTTACATGCTGGCCATGTTTATCATCCCTAACACATTACTCTCATGTAGAAAGAAGTAACAATTGCATAACACCTGTCTTTATTTATTTTTTATTTTATTTATTTTCCTTTTCATAACTGGCATCATTTTACATCAGAGACTTTAAAATATTTATTTATTTATTTTTCCTTTTCAAAACTGGCATCATTTTACACCAGAGACTTTAAAGTTAGGCTGTGCAAAATATTGCACTGGCAAACTAGCAGACTAGGGTTGCTGCAGCATGCTCCACCATGTTACAGAAAAATGCCTGGACATGTTGCAAGACCCCGGCTGTTGCTTTCTATGATGGCCATGTTTATCATCCCTAACACATTACTCTCATGTAGAAAGAAGTAAAAATTGCATAACACCTGTCTTTATTTATTTTGTATTGTATTTTTTTTCCCTTTTATAACTGGCATAATTTTACATAAGAGACTTTAAAATATTCATTTATTTATTTTTCCTTTTCATAACTGGCATCATTTTACACCAGAGACTTTAAAGTTAGGCTGTACAAAATATTGCACTGGCAAACTAGCAGTCTAGGGTTGCTGCAGCATGCTCCACCATGTTACAGAACAATGCCTGGAAATGTTGCCAGACCCCAGCTGTTGCTTTACATGATGGCCATGTTTATCATCCCTAACACATTACCCCCATGTAAAAAGAAACCACAATTGCATAACACTTGTCTTTATTTATTTTTTATTTTATTTATTTTTCCTTTTCCATTAGACTTTTTAAAATTAGGCGGCAACATTACTGTTCCAGCAAACCAATAGTCTAGCTTCCCGCCTCTTCTGGGGACATTGGAATTCCTGCCCTTGGCTGGCTATCGCTACGCCCTAACACCACAGGCCACCACTCAGGAACTCCATAGGCATTAGGTACGCCTCCTAGGGGGCTGGCCTACCTCCAAAAAAACCCTGCAACACTCTAGGGCTCCCATTCCAGAGATGGACCTCGCCGCTGCTCAAGAAACATCAGCCTGCAGCCGCAACTATCCGATGGACATGCCCAGACATGTCCCTGCTGGTCTAACCAACTGGCGCACACAGGTAAGTCTCTGCTCCCCCAAGCCATAACCCTAAACACCCAAGTAGGCCCTACTGGCTGCCTTGCAGATAGCCCTAGGCACTCCGCACCACCACTCTACACCATTGACACACATACATATTCATTAATTCATGTGTGAAGGGCCCTTACACCCTACGACAGCCCCGTTTCCAGGGTTGCTCCTCAGGCCGACCCTCAGGGGCAGGACTTCCGGCCCTAGACTTCTGGCCCTGGACTTCCGGCCTGGGACTTCCGGCCTGGGACTTCCGGCCGGGACTTCCGGTCGTGGACTTCCGGGGAGGGACTTCTGGAGCTGGACTTCCGGGGCAGGACTTCCGGCTCCTACGTCACTTCCGGGGGGCATTCCCATCTGTCAAAAAATGAATGGTGCTGAAAGGTATCATTCTATACTACTCACGTTCTGTATACAGTGGATGCAAGCCAATTTTCAGAAGTTCCCCATTAGTCCTGTGTTGCAGACTTATACCTAGCAGTAACTACCTGTAAGAGGGGCGGGCATTAAAGATTAGACCATGGTATGTCATTGTTGAGCCCCAGTGTGTCTGTACGGAGCTTAAATATCAATTTTTGTTCTTTGATAAACAGATACCTTGAAATTTTGCTTACATGTGACGGTGTCAAAGATTTTTCCAATACTGTCCACTGGAAGTCCTCTTCACCATGGTGCTTCTCTACAAAATGTTTTGTGAGACTCGTCATTGTCTTTTTACAACAAAACGAGCTCTTATGTTTGAGCATCGGAATGCGCAATTTCCTACATATCTCGTCGAACAAGGGCAGGTCAGAAGATAAAATAAATTGTCACTGTTGCAATTTGAAAAATGGACTTGTTCCCAAGGACGATCAGTGCCTATGACCACATGATGGAATGTTTAATTTGTGGGCAGATAGAACAGCTTCCACACGGGTGGTGTCCCTCTGCGGCTGGTACATTCCACAGGGTGCCTATCGTTCTTTCCGGCACATCCTTAGGACGTGTGTGTACCAGCCGGTCACTTATGCTGCTGGCCCTCTTGAACGCAAAAAGCGGAGAAATTGCCCGTATGGCAAGTTGTCTTTGAGGGCCTTGGGGTGTTGGGTCTCATATTGTAACAATGAGTTCCTTGCCATAGGCTTATGGTAAAGCTCACTCTGCAACCCATCAGGGGTTGCATAGATGGATAAATCTAGGAACAACAGTCTTTCTTTGTTAATCTCTGCAGTGAACTTGATTCACAGTCACTGATTAAGCGCTCGCTTAAGCGGGCAAAGGTATAAGTCTGCAACACAGGACTAATGGGGAACTTCTGAAAATTGGCTTGCACCCACTGTGGACAGAACGTGGGAACTTCATGGGATCATGTTTTTCCCCTTCCTTTAGTGTATTGTTTGTATGAGACGCAACACATACACTATGACACTCAGTATTTGGCTACACTGTCGTATGGTCACTAGGTTTTTGAATATTGATTAATGGTATATGGAAGTTGTTACCACGAGATATAATTGCTGTATTGTTGAGCTCAGTTTAGCAAACCTTATTCATCATGCTACGCTGCGATCTACTGGCAACTTTGCGCAGTGTAGTCTAACTTGCTTGATTCACTTTGACTAGCGAAATAATGGATGAAATATGGTATAGCCATTTACTACAGGATATACATTATTCTGGGCAGCTTAGTCCCTTCATAAAGAACGTTGTTTGCATATACTGGAGCAAGTTTTTGACTATGAACTACAAGCGCCAGGGCCATGACGTCATTCTATAGTTCAATATAATACAATACATTACATCTCGGCACACTGCGTGGCTTTTGACAGATTATGTGGGATAGGTAATTTCACACTACTCTGGCCAGTTTGCTTCATAAAGAACGCTGTTTACACTTTCTGATACAAGTTTCTGACTCCGAACTACAAGCGTCAGGGCTATGACGACATATTGTAGTTCCATATATTTCGGCACTATGCGTGGCACCTGACAGAGTATTCAGGTTAGTCATTTATATACTCTTATGCGTAGGTGTTTGGTATACTAAAGGGGAATAATGGCCCAGGCGATCTTGTTTATCAATTTTACCTATAACACACTACAAACGCCATTTCTTTTACAACGTACTACAAACGCCATATTGATGATGTCACTTTTTAGCTACACACATCTGCGCATTGCGATGGCGAGTATTGTTGTTGGTAGACGGGTTTTACACTACAAGCATGAAGAGACCGTTAAATTATATCTACCGCGGTTGTTATTCACGCCTTCCAATGATGATTTATTGAAAGGTAAGGACCATTTATCTGGTAGTACTACTGACTGAGCGCTGTAAGAAAATAGTTCCCAGTGTGCTCTATTTAATACAAGCCACCTGTTCTGCTCGTTGCCTCCCCCATGACTCAGGACAGTCTTGAGACAACGACGGACAGGTAGGCTGCGTGGCAATATTATAGTATCACTTGCCCCTTACTAATAGCGAGCATTCTAGGGAGGCCACAATTGACCATTATGGCGTTTGATTGTTTAGAATTTGGCCAAGTTGTCTAACATATGTGATTTAAATTTAGAAGTAGAGGGTGTCTCGGTAAGGACACAATTGAATTAATTCGCTATGTCTGTAGGCCACCATATAGCTAGGGCGAGCAACTGCCTGTGGAGGTTGAAATGAGACACATGAGAGTTGTACAGACACAGACCTCCACTGATATACCCAGTGTGGCGGTCTGGTCCACTTATGATTACGATTTTATCTATAAGTATGAGTATTGAGTGTGTTTTTGTGCCATGGGTGCTGGATGATGTACCAGTGGCTGCTTTTTATTTACTGCACTCTGGAGAGGAAGAGATTGTGAGGAGGGACTTAGCGTATTGAGTTAATGGAAGGACTGTCTTAACATACAGCTCTGTATTTTTCTACTTTATAGCTCCCTCTTCCTCCTTACTTCTTACAGAGCAGGGCCTCTTAATCCTGAGCACGGTCCAGGTAAGGTGAGGTCCAGACCCTGGTCAAGCTGGGTGAGCACTTATCAGCTTCTTTCATGCATTCCACTTTATGAACTAAACAATGAAGAGAACGCTCTTGATTTAATTATTAAATTTAATTTGATTTAATTTCTTGTAGATGCCATCTGCATTCCTTGATGCGGAGGGTTAGAATACTACAATTTGTATCCATTCCAACCTTATTGGTGTTATTTCATTCATGATTAACATTAAGAATCTTTCACGTTCTTGATTAGTACCATATTTTCTCGGTGAAGTATTATCACATGCATGTGCATGTTGCAATACTCGAGAGCAGAGACCCTGAAGAAAGCCTAGGGCTGGTCTGCCCGTTTTGCTGATACATGTTGGCCCTTTTTGGCAGTTATTTGTTTAAACTGCCATTTGCACTGTTCTGTTTTTAATTAGGGGATGTGTTCACATCTTAATAAAACGTTTTCTATTTTGTGCCACATCACCCTATTTTAAATCACCACATAACTTTGTGTTTTGCATTGCACCTTATCTTCTCGATGGTCAACTACACAGTTTTTCATTGTATTTTCATAAGTGAATGTGGGCAAGATCCAACCCATTACCATAGGAATGGTGTTCTCTATGATCAAGAGATATACCACTTCTTAAGCTGGTTGGCCAAATTATACTACTGATCACAACTAGAAGTTGATGGCTATGCAGACTAATGAGGTTGGATCTCACCATATATCACTTCAAGGTTTTCTTCCTTTTGTTGTGAGTTCTTCATTTTGGCTTAGTAGTGACTCATGCACCACTTTACCTCTGTGAAAGTGTAGATAGCCAACCATAGTATTGGTTTTTAGACCCCAGGTTTGTTGTGTTGTTTACAAGTCAGTATTTGGGGATGTGAACCTGGGCTGGTCTTTAAAATTTCCGTATGACCCTTCTCCTACCGGTATTGTTGTCAACACAAACAAATGTCCATAAATTATTTATTCCTAAGGAAGATGTGCAGGAAAAATCTTTCCTGAATTTCCTGAAGTGACATCGTTAAATCCTCAAATTATTATGACACCTGTCTCATCATTCTAATATTTTTAATCTTATCATCTTTTCTTCACCATGCAATCTTTAAAGATTCCACACATTACTACTGACAGCTTTCAACAGTTTTCCGTCATTTAGCAAGACCTACGAATAGACCAAGTCATTAGACATAAACCTTTGTGGTCAATGAGCCCTACCCTGTTTAATATTTATGTGGCCCCGCTTGCACGGGTGGTGAAATCGTTTGGGCTGGAAGTGTTGTCCTATGCGGACGACAATCAAATAATGGTGTCTATCACGCAAAATGTCAGTGACTCCGTGCATAATTAAAAAAATTGTATGCAAGCAGTCTCGTCAAGGATAGTACAAAACTATCTAAAACTGGATGGCGAGAAGATGGAGGTCCTGATCTTTGGGGACAAGACAGACATCTGGTCTGGGGAGTGGTGGCCTGATTTCCTGGGCACCTGCCGAACTCCTGTTTCTCCTTGTAAAAGCGTGTGAGTTGTGGTGGATGATTCCCTTTCTCTGAATTTGCAGGTCTCTAGGATAGTGGCCACCTGTTTTGGGCTCATTAGGCTCAGAAGGAAAATTTCTCAGCTCCTCTCATTTGATGCCCGCAAAAAAGTGGTGGTTGCATTAATATTGTCCAGATTGGACTACTGCAACACCCTTTATCTAGGCATCAAGAAAGGACAGCTGTGTCGCCTGCAGCTGGTTCAGAATGCCGCTGCCAGGTTGGATGATGGATTTACCCAAACATCACTCAGTCTCGTCTTCCCTTCTGCACTGGCTTCCTGTGGATCGCAAAATTATGTTTAAACCCTCTGTCTCACTCACAATGCCTTCTATGCCCGTTGGGTATCAAGGCCTTGTTTCAACAGTATGTGCCCTCGCTGAACCTTAGTTCAGGAAAAAAGAATCTTCTTACAGTTCCTAGGTTTAAAAGGATGAGATGGGGTGGGAGAGCTTTTTCATTTGCTGCTGCCAATGTTTGGAACTCTCTCCCGGATGATCTTTCGGGGCAACGATCTCACACAATCTTTCGAAAGATTTTAAAGACCTGGCTGTTCCCTGAGAGGCGGGTTTAAGTGGGATTCTGTCTGCTTGCATATTGGTGTGTACTCAGCGCCTTGATACCCTTGGGCTAAGTCTGCACTTTAAAAATTCTCAATTCATTCATTCATTCATTCAAGGCCACTCTCAAAACAAAAAAATCATCTATCTCTTTAATAACAAGCTGTGCCTCATTCTCTTCAATATGAGATATCCTTCTCTGCCAGATGTTAGTCCCTCACAATTTAACAACCCAACCAGGAGTTACCTCTCTAACTACTTTAGACTGTGACAATTGTTTGCATTAGCCTATTACTGTTTTAGTACTACAGTCAAAATTATAATATATTAGTATTACTGTCTGTCCATTTTGTCCCCATGACATTGAAAATGCTACTTGATATCCAAACCCACTACTTCTCATGGACACCAGCAGTCTCTGTATTCATATTCTTGGAACAGGTATATTAGCATCCTTGTATCTTTATAAAGATGTTGTATAGTTGTGTATTTTCCATTCTGCTTCTAATTCTTTGCAGATGAATAATTTTGTTTGTCTGCAGACACCATAGTACCCTTTGTTCAAAGTTCTTCTCTCACTTTCATAATTTTATTTTATTTCCTACTATATCCCTTTTTTATTCTTTCTGAGTTACCTCACCCTTCTTTTTACAATGACTACTTTACACACTTTATATCCTTTTCCTCATCTTCCACAAATGTTATGGAAAGACAGTCTATGGTTTGCCACAGGAATGTATCGAACCTGAAAATCATGCTCTGCAACCAACACATTTTTCACTCGCTTGTGTTAAAATGGCTTCTCCCATCATACTGACTAGCATGAGTAGTAATAACACAATTCATTTTTACTTTGAAACAATACTTTTCAAACTCCTCTTTACATTTGTCACTCCGTTCACATGTTACTAAATTGAAGAGAAAACCCCTTAAAGCCATTATTTGCTTGTTTTAATAAAGTAGAACTCCTCCTCCCTTTGAAACATATGTAATTTTCCTTACCAACGTATCGAGACTAAGCATGGGCGAATTTTGCGAATTTGCGATCCGCGAATTTGCGGATTTGCGAATTTGCGATCTGCAAAATTCACGAATTTGTGCGAATTTGCGGCTTTTTGTTTATTTGCGTGTTCGCAGGGTTTTTTGCGTGTTCGCGGGGTTTTTTGCGTGTTCGCAGGGCTTTTTGCGTCTTCGCGAGCCGCTTTACATAGCGAAGTTACCCATGCAGTCGTTTATGGGAGAGGGAGAGAGAGATAGATAGATAGATAGAAAGAGAGAGAAAGAGAGGGAAAGAGAGAGGGAGAGAGAGAACGAGAGAAAGAAAGAGAGGCCGGATCTCTGAAGGGCCAGATTCCTGAGTTGCCCCTACAGAACATACAGCTTTTTATTTTTAGCAAAATGCATATGAAAATTGTGCTGTAAAGGTCTCTTTTAGTTTAACCCCTCCTGACAACTCAAAATGGGTGTATTTGCCATCCTCTCCCTTCTTCCTGTTTTTTATATCTGTAAGTGCTTCCTGATGAGGTTTAATTCCTTGGATAGGTGCCTCGTTGCCTACTTGTAACTATTCTCTGACCCTGCTTCAAGGGTCAGAGCAGGGTCAGAGAATAGTTGCAAGTAGGCAACGAGGCGCCAGGAAGCAATTAGCAGCAGGTGTCCAAGTTGAAGTTAATTTGTTTGTAACCCTTTTGTAAAAGGTTACAAAGAAATTAGGTTCAACTTTTGCACCGCTGCTGTAACCCTTGCTTGGCTGAAAATGCGTCCCCGCTGATTCGCGGATTTTACCGCGATTTCGCGAGATTCGCGGATCGCGAAATTGCGGAAAATCCGCAAATTCGCCCGCGAAACGGATTTTACGCCCACCCTTAATCGAGACTTATTGCAGACAGTGCTCACTCAACTGTCCCAAGGTGCTATGTAATTTCTACTAATCTCTAGCTCAAGTAGTTTTTCACCTTGTGCCTTTCTCAAAACTTAAAAGTGAAACACTTTTCTTTTCCTTTCCTTTCTAGACGTTGTAGGTTTATACAATTGTTTCCAGAAAGATCTTAGATTAAGAAATATGCAACACGTTATGTCAGCCAAAAATGCCAGTCCTTTAAACTTGCAAAGATGTTGGTTGAGATGGCAGTCCTTTAAACTTGCAAAGATGTTGGTTGAGATGGCAGACAATATTTTGACAAATAGGTGTGTCTTGTTTAAAGGAGAATGGAATCATTAGGTTCAGGAAACAGCGATGGGCTCCAGGTTTGGTTTGCCTCTTTATATGTGGACCTCTGTATAGGATGATTTGAGAAGGGGCATCCCTGTGCTTCTTCTGCCAAAGAATGGATGCAATGGATCTCCTCACGCCATGGTAAACCATTCGAAATATAGTATATATTTTCCAGAATCAAACAGTTGACTCTCTCCACTAAACTGTTTGCTTGGGGCCTGAACATAGCAACTCTCTCATGATTGACTCCCAACTTGCATAAAAAACTGCATTTTCTTAGATACTAGTTGGACTTCGTTGTCTGACACCAAAACCTTCGGAATCCCTTCATTAAAAAAAAACTCTTTCCATAAACGCAATTACCCTTTGCGTGTTCACTCAGTCTGTGGTCGTCATGCATGGTAGTCGACCAGGACCATCAAGAATTTATCACATGACCCAAGTTTAGATATTGGGCCTAAGAAATCAATTGCAACTATTTCCCATGGGCGCTTGGGAAATGACACACACATTAAAGGAGGTTGTCTAACAACTTTAGATTTGTCGGATTGGGCACTTGCATGACACTCTTTCACAGCATCTTCAATATCACTATCCATGCCAGGCCACCAATACGCCTGTCGGACTCTCCTTTTGGTCATGTTCCTTCCTAAGTGCCCCTCATAGGCGATGTTTACAATTTTCCCCCTCAATCCAACCAGTGGTACAAACTGACACCTTCTCGTTAATTTTCCATCACATGCACTTTACTCACTTTCTACATGATGGTAACTTCTAAAACGAATATCCTGTGTGACACTTTCACTCTATCCCATGGAGACACACCTAACTATACACTACAAAATCTCATCGTTAGACATGGCGTCCATCCAGTCTTGCTTGGAGAAAGCTTCCTCACTATTGCAGTTAGTGTTAAACACTTCCTCAACTACATTATCTACATCTGAGGCAACTCCATCAATTAGCATCCTTGATAAATAATCTGCCACCACATTTTTTATTCCTTTAACATATTCGACAGCAAAGTTGTATTTGAGCACTGACAACATCCACCTGGAGATTCTTGGAGTGACACTACCTTCAAGCCCTCTCCCCTCTTTGAATAAGTGAACAAAGGGTGTGTGATCCGTATGAACCTTAAATGGTAATTCCCACACAAGATATTTAAAGTGCTTTACGCCCCAACAACACGCTAAGGCCTCCTTCTCTATTACGGAATATGTCAGTTCAGCATCATGTAACCTTCTCGATGCAAACCCAATAACTTTCTCCACACCATCAATCATCAGCGTTAAAACTGAACCTATCCCAATCACACTTGCATCTGTAGTAACAATAGTTTTAGCCTTGATATTAAAATGACCAAGAGTAGGAGCATTCATAATACTGTTTTTTATCATGCAAAATGCATGATCGCAATTAGCATTCTCATTCAAATATGATCCCTTTTTTCATTTACACTCTTAAGAGCTCAACTATTTCAGTGAATCCTTTTTACAAATTTCGAGCAGTACTCTGCCATACCTAAAAATTACTTTAATTGGTCTTTATTCTCTGGGGCGGGGGCATCCTTGATAGCAGAAATAATACTTTTCTTAGGTTTGATGCCATCTTTACATTTCTCGTGTCTTAGATACGTTACACACCTTTTGTTTAGTTGACACTTTATAGTAAGTCCATTAGTTTGCATTCTTTTGAGAACTTCATCCATTACCAAATCATGATGTTCATTTTCTTTCCCCACAATTAAGACATCATCTTGAAAACACAAGATGTTTTTCATGTCCCCAAAAATTCACTGCATCACCCTTTGAAACACCACTGAGGCAGATGCCAAACCAAAAGGCATTCTGCAATAGCGAAATGCAACCAGCGGCACGACAAACGAGGTGAGGTGTCTTGAAGTTACATCCAAATCGATCTGATGATATGCTGCGGACATATCCATTACGCTAACGACAGTACCACCACCCATTGCTGTCAGCATTTCAGAGATGTTGGGCAGGGGTTGCCTGTCCACCCAAACATTTTTATTTAAGTACAGACACAAATTAATTTTCTCACCCCATCCTTGGGTGTAACCACAATGGGGGCCAACCATTCTGAGGCCTCAATAGGCGCTGTGATGTTTGCCGCAAGCAATTTCTCAAGTTCATTTTGTAAAGGATCTCTCATCAAATATGGCAAATTCCTCACCTTATGCACAAGAGGTATTGCATATTTTTTAATATAATCTAGTGAGAATTTTTTTTACGTTTCCCTAGTTTATCAGAAAAGACTTGTGGGTATTTTTCCATCAGACCCGACTGATACGTGGGGATGGAAATAACAGTCTCTCTTGCATTAGGATTCAGAATTATATTAAGATATTTTTGGTGTCGCCACCCTATCAAATTGGATCCTTGGTTAGTCAAATACACTCGTCGATATACCTTTTTTCCACAAAACAAAATCACCATTCATTTCAATCCTAAAATATCAATCGTTTTTCCACCATACCCCACAGCCTTAATATCAGGCTTGTCCCAAGATTTGACATCAGCCTCATATTCCCAGATCTTTGAATACATATCCATAGACAACAGTGTGTATAGACTACCTGAATCTACTAGGATAGTAACGTCATGTTCATCTAAATTTATGACACAATGAGGCTTACTTTAATTATATCACATTCTAAAATGGTATGATCATGATCTAATCCAAGATCTAATCTGTCGGCACATAACATAAACTCCTGAACATTCTCACATATATCATCCACTTCTTGTATCTGAGTTTTCGTTCTACACACTTTGGCAAGATGTCCCCTCTTCCCACAAGCTCTGCATAATAGCATTCCTGCCCATATATCTAGGGCTAGAAGCTAGGTGCCCAGGAGCACCGCAGCAATAACATTTTACATTTCTCCAATGAGTTCCTGAAATGGCAGTATTTGTATGAGCAGTATCACTAAACTTGTTAAGGACCTTACTTGAAACAACAGAGTTTGTACTAGCAGTATCACTACACTTGTTTGGAATCCTATTGGTATGTTTTGTAGATGAATTTATTTCTTTGGTTTTATCCACACATCCTGCATGAGTTTCCACACCCTTGTCAACCTGCTCTTTGGCTACTGTTGAATTGCTACAATTTACCATCTCCTTTATCCATAAATCAGTATGCTCTGCTCTAGACCTTTAGCTATTTGTATTGCTTCCTCTAAAGTTGGCTCTTTAATTAGTAACTTCTCTCCACTCTTTTATTATTTTTACACCTCACAATTTGATCACGTATGAGGGAATCTGCTAAACCCTCAGAGCAACAAGTAAGTGAAAGACCGCGTAACACAGCAACATAAGTTTCAATATCCTCATCAATCTTATGTTTCCAACAAAAACACTTATGTCTTTCCAACACAATATTGATTTTAGTAGTAAATCATAAATCCAACATCTGCATAGTCATTTCATACACATTGTTAGGCTGACCATCCCCCATTCCTAAGGAAATTTCAGGAAGATCTTTGTATAAGCGCCGCCCCTCAATTCCTAAATGGTGAAGTCGAATCACTTGCCTATGCACAGGACCACACTTGTCTGCACCTGTAGCAAGAATGTAAGTTAAAAATAAGCTCCAATCTTTCCAGAGAATAGCAGGATCACATGGAGTAGGAAGAAATGTAGGTGGTGCCTTTAACCCTTGCTCTACCATGTTTAATGTTAATTCAATTAGTACAGTACAATAAACTGCAAATTAATTAGTCCCACCTGTAGAAAAGCAAACGTGAGATTAAATAATAAACTAAGATAACAAACTAAAACAAGAACTTAAAATAACAAACCAAGTTGTTTGAAGAGATGTTTGATTCTGTTCTTGTCAAAGTTGTTGCTATTTCGACGCTTTGCTTAAAAAATAAAGAACGAAGTATATTTGAAAATATGACACTTCAGCTTTACTGTAGACAAAACAACGAGTCTCAGTACAAAATGAAGGACATCTTTCCCAACGATGCAAAATGGCTGCCAAAACGTAAGCTGTGTGTCTATTTTTTAAAGAAAATTGCCCTTGTGAAAGACACAGCAGGGTGAGTGAAACAGAAGCGCAGTGAAGAATGTAATGGAAAGCACAAGTTCTTGTAAGTCTTCGTTCTGAAAGTATTTACTTTCAATCGTTTGCTTTCTCACCGCTCTCAACAGTCACCCTATCCTTACAAACTGTGATTGTCCTCCTTAGACAATGTTGTTTACTCACAATCGTCAGCTTTCTCGCTGCTTCTAACACTCAATCAGTGTTTTCTTCACAAACAACCCTGTTTATTTTCGATTGTTAGCTTTTTTGCCGCTCGTATAAATCAATCAGCTCTAGCTTCAGTGTGACTTCACAGTATTTCTTCCCAATCAATCAATCAAAAAAATATATATATATCACATAGCGCAAATTGACTCATTCAGGGAAGTGTCGACGTCAAAATTAGTTAGTTGACTGACACCACAGTATCCAATCTCTGACACAGCCCCAAATGTTGGAATACACACCCTGTAATTTGCAACCGCATGTAGAGAAGACATAGGGCCAGATGTAGGTGGCCCAATACCGGTCGGTAACGGCCGAAATTACCGAATTTCGGCCGTTACCGACCGTATTGGGCATTTGGGATGTAGGGGCCCAAAAAGCACCGAATCGGTAAATTCACCGAATCGGTAAAGTTACTGAATCGGAAACTTTACCGAATCGGGAAATATACAGAATCTGTAAATTTACCGAATCGGAAACTTTACCGATTCGGGAAATTTACAGAATCAGGAAATTTACAGAATCGGTAAAGTTACCGATTCGGAAACTTTACCGAATCGGTAATTAAGAAATGGTAAAAATGAATTTCGAGATGTAGGTACCCTTTTAAATACCGAATTTGCATGAAATTTGGTATTTAAGAGTCAGTATTTACCATGGATTGAAATCAGGTGGTAACCGGGTGCAGGCTATAAAAAAAGGCCCCAAAATTCACCACTTTCACCAGAATGGCGGCATTCTATGTCATTGCGAGGTGGCTACAGCTCCAGGTAGAAGGAGAGAGGCTCTGGAGGAGGGAGGAGAAGGTGTACAGGCAGAGGATCACTCTATTCCAGCTAACTGAGCCTGAGATCCTACAGAGGTACAGGCTGGCCCCACAAACTATCCTGGACCTTATCAGGGATCTCCACCCACTGTTGGACCATCCAACCCCAAGGGCGCACGCCATCCCACCCCATGTGCAGGTGCTGTGCGGCCTACACCTGCTTGCATATGGGAGTTACCAGAGTGTGGTTGCTGCGGTAGGTGGGGTGTCCCACAGCTGTCTGTCCCGTTTCTTAAAAAAATTCCTTGACGCCATGTTGCAGAGAATGCATCACTACATCAGCTTCCCTGCAACGCATGCAGAACTGCTAAGGACAAAGACAGACTTTTATCAGATGTCGCAGTTCCCAAACATCATTGGCTGTATTGATGGTACCCACATACCAATATGCCCACCTGCTGCCACAGAGTACATTTATCGGAACCGTAAGTCCACCCACACCATAAATGTACAGGTGATCTGTGATTCCAAGTTCATGATCACTGACATAGATGCCAAATTCCCAGGGAGTACCCACGACTCCTACATCTTCCAAAACAGTGGGATCTACGCACGCCTGACAGCGGGGGAATTCGGCGAAGGATACTTGCTAGGTAACACACTGTGTGAAACTCCCTTGATACGTATTGCAGGTGGATGTGTATGTGTGCATGTGAGTAATGTTTTTTCTTCTTACTATTAGGAGACAGTGCATATGCCCTCCGGTCCTTCATCCTCACACCCTACCTCAACCCTACAACACCAAGTCAGAGGAGATACAACAGGGCACACAAAACAACCAGAAACATTGTGGAGCGCACCTTTGGTATGTGGAAGAGCAGGTTTCGCTGGCTCCATAAGAGTGGAGGGGCCCGCCAGTACACACCAATCACCTGCTGCAAGATGATTGCAGACTGTGCAATGCTGCACAACCTGGCGGTCAAGAAGGGCACAGAAGTGGATATCTCAGATTATGAGGACCATGATGATGAGGAAGTAGTGCCTGAACCACACACATCTGGAGTTGCCACACAATCTGATGGCAGACACAGACGGGAAGAGGTCAAGCGCAACTTCTTTTAAGTAAGTAAAGAAACACAGACAGGTGGAGTATGCACCCAATGTAGTTTAATAGTGTAATGACGTAGGTTTCTAAAGCACAAATGTGCAACAAAAAGTATTTAACTTCAATGATGTCAGTCCTGGTTCACTTCACCATGAACTGTAATAGTCATTTCCGTCCACGCTTCCCAGTGCCACTTGTATGTTGCTCTCCGTGCTCACTGTCTTGCTGGCCTGTGGCCTCAGCGTGGTGCCTGCTACTCCTTGTCTCTGGGACATGGGAGCTTGCAATGCTGATCCTACTTGTGCTCTCCTCACTTACAGGCACATCCAGAGCAGCTGTTTGTACAGTCTGGGCATTCAACAGCGCCTCAAGAGCACTGGTCATCCTGTCCATGCCCCTAGTGACCTCATTGGTGTTTTGGGTCATAGCCTCATGCATGTTACTGCTTCTCCTGCATAGCAGGGATGTGGCAGTGGCCAGGCGGTTCAGCGCTTTATTTTGGCCATGAGCATGCTGCCTTTCCTTGCGCCTTGCCTCAAAATCAGTGTCTAGTTTGGTGCATAGCAGCTGCACCGATTGGCTAATTCCGCGCATCCCTGCTGCCATCTCTTTGTTCACTAGTACAAGTTCATTGATGCCCTTCCCTATTTCTCCAATGTTATTGTTCAGGGACCTCATTTGGCGCTGGCATGCCTGGATGGCTCTTCCCTGCATCCTCTGTATTCTCACCATGCTCCCCTCAAGACCACGGAACACACTTGGATCCTCCACAGGTGCATCTGCTGGCCTTTCCTGGACTCTGCGGCGTCTTGCACCACCATGGCCCACCCCTGCACTTGAGTGCGTTGTACCAGAGCTGACATCTACAGGCAAGTTATGTGTTTCGTCCCCCTCCATGTCAGCTGCTGATGACTCCATTTCTAGTAGTGGGGCCACAACATTCCTCCTGCTTGGTTGTGATGCAGGTGTTGTATCATGCTCTGATGCTGGCATTTCAGGGGATGACAGCAACAGAGGGGATTGAGATCTGCGAGGGGACGCATGCAGCTCTGGAGCCATTTCAGAGTCTTGTGCAGAAGGATGGCTACTTGGTGCACCTGTGTCCTGTGGTATGTTCTGGGTAGTTGGACCTGCCTCCTGACTCTCCTCCCTCTCTGGTGGAGTGCCTTCAGTCTCCTGCGAATGCCTGCGAGACGTTTCACCTATGGACATATGAGCGTACATTAGCTACGCGCTACTGTCTCACAGTCACTTCAATTAAAAATTTCTCACATTAGCTTTGTTCTCTATCCAATCATTTAGCTGACTTTGTGGTTGGTGTGCTGTATGAAATGTTCTTACATATCCTGACTACATATACCATGATGCATTGCCCCTGTATAGTGCTAGAAGTACTGGACTGGGGTTCACTTGCCCACAACGGGTACAGGTAAGGATGATGGTATGGGGCGGAATGCTGTGCATTTGTCTTACCTTTTTGCCTTGCAGCTCTGGCTGACCTGTCTACTTCTACCAGTCTGCAGACGCTGTCTGGTTCAATGGTTGAGGCCACCATCTCCTCCAGGTCAGTAAGGGGGGGTGCAGGTTTCTTGCTTCCGCCAGTTTTTGATGCCTGCTTGTGGTGTTCAGCCAATTTCTTTTTGGTTTGGCTCCTGAGGTCGTAAATTCGCTTTTTCAGGTCCTCTGTGTCTCTGGTAGTCACCTCAACAGCATTTACTTTGTCCAATATGTCCAGCCAGAGTTTCCTTTTGGCAGATTCTGCCACAGCGAGGGACTGCCTGTCAAAGAGTTTTTGGTGCACCTTCACCACCTCCTCAACAAGGACCTGCAGCTCCATGCTGCTGAATTTGAGTTTCCTCCTCCTCTCAGGCTGCTCTTTTTCTTTGCTGCTTGCCATTTTGCAGTTTTAAAAGTGCGCAAAACCCTTTCTGCTGCTCAGGGACTAAGCTCAGCTCCAACTGCCTTTCCAGAACCTTCTAATTAGTTGCAGCTGCCTGTGTAGCCACTTCCTGGTAGGGAGGGGGAGGGTGGTAGCACCTGATTGGCTACCTACTTAAGTTTCACTTTTGTTTGCTTTCCGATTCGGTATTTACCGATTCGGTATTTACCGAATCGGTATTTACCGATTTGGTATTTCCTATTCATTCCTATGGGCCAAAAGGCCCATAGGAATGAATGGGGGATACCGAATCGGTAAATACCGATTCGGTAAATACCGATTCGGTAAATTCCCATTGTCCGATTCAGAATTTTACCGAATCGGTATTTTTTACCGATTTTTTATCTACATACCATTTTCCGATTCTAAAATACCGAGTTGGTAAAATTCGGTATTTTAGAATCGGTAAAATCGGATAACCTACATCTGGCCCAAAGTATTTACAATGGCATGCAGTATCAAAATTTAATAGCACCCAGTGGGATTGTAGAAGATGGTCCCAGTAATAACACAGTATATTCATCCAGTAGTAACACAGCATATTTATCCAGGGGTGGAGGTAGTAGCGGTCAGTGGTGGGAGTAGCTGCCGGGCGGTGACGTGGGGAGGGGCAGGGCGGGGGTAATAATCTATGGATTACGGAGAATTACAGGTAAGTAAACATATAAATAAATTTGGGGATGCAGTGCGCGCAACAAAATTTGTTTAATTTATTTATATGTTTACTTACCTGTAATCCTCTGATATCCATAGATTACTACCCATCACCCTGTCCCTACCACTCCCCACCTCACCACCCGGCAGCTACTCCCACCACCGACCGCTACTGGGTGGAGGTACAGATTATCTGCCCCCTGCGCAGATCAACTTGTCGTAAATGTAAAGATCGACTTTCCACGCAATTTGTGAAGACTGGGTAGCTTTTTTGAAGAACAACAGCAGGTACCTCCAGCTCAGCTTCACAGCTCATAAGAAATCCAGTAACTAACAAAGAATAACATTCTAACCTAGCAACATGCTGAGAGTTCCATGACATGCAGATAACTCCACACTGGCACCAAAACATGATTGTGTGAGCATTTGGGCTATTTGAATGATAACACATAAAATGTGCAGTTTACTATGTGTTGCAACAGTAATAGGATTGCATTTCTTAATGTGGACTTTTGTGAAGGATGGTAAAATCTAAGTAAATTATTTGAAAAGAGCAACTGCTATTAACAATTTTCTGAAAGCGGAATGTGCACATTCTACATAGGTCATTAAGGAAGTACCCTATAGAGAAATGGCCAGAATATGCCATGACTGCAGTGAGGAACAACAATTTAAGAAGGCTATTCATGAACTGAGAAACAGATTGACATTACAGGGTTATAAAGGTACCCTTTTTGAACAGGCAGAGGAGTATTTGAAGAGTCACTAGGGGCACCACTCTCATGCAGAAACCAAAAGGGGCTGTGGGAAATTGAATAGCATTGGTGACTTGTAACTCAGAACATGATGACATCTATAAGACCTTATTGAAACACAGGCCATTACTCGTAGGGGTACTTCGATTGGAGAAGGTGATCTCAAATAAACCTCTGGTCACTTACATGAGAAAGGCAGACCGTAATCAATCAATCAATCAATCCATCAATCAGTCAGTCATTTGTTAAGCTCACTCCATACCCGCAAGGGTCTCAAGGCACTGGGGGGGGGGGGGGGGTTGGGGCAGCTACGTATCGAACAGCCAGGTCTTTAGTGTCCTCCTGAAGGTCAGCAGGTCTTGGGTCTGTCGTAGGCTTAGTGGGAGGGTGTTCCATGTCTTGGCGGCGAGGTGGGAGAAGGATCTCCCGCCGGTGGTTGTTCTTCGGATGTGCGAGACGGTGGTGAGTGAGAGGTCGGTGGAGCGTAGCTGGCGGTTGGGGGTGTAGAAGGAGAGCCGTCTGTTCAGGTCGACTGGGCCGGTCTTGTGGAGTGCCTTGTGTGCGTGGATGAGGAGCTTGAAGGATATCCTATTGTTGACAGGGAGCCAGTGCAGGTTTCTCAGGTAGCGGCTGATGTGGCCGTGTCGTGGTACATCGAGGATCAGTCGTGCCGAGGTGTTTTGGATGCATTGTAGTTGATCGATGAGCTTGGTCGGGGCTCCCGCATAGACGGCGTTTCCGTATTCGAGTCTGCTGCTCACGAGGGCCTGGGTGACTGTCTTTCTTGTATATGTCGGGATCCATCTGTAGATCTTGTGGAGCATGCGGAGGATGTTGAAGCAGGAGGAGGAGACGGCGTTGACTTGCTTGGTCATTGAGAGCGTTGCGTCGAGGATGATTCCCAGGTTGCGTGCGTGGTCGGTGGGGGTTGGGGCTGCCCCCAGTGCTGTTGGCCACCAGGAGTCGTCCCAGGCTGACAGGTTGGAGCCGAGGATGAGGACCTCCCTCTTGTCCGAGTTCAGCTTCAGACGGCTGATCTTCATCCAGTCGGCGACGGCCTTTATTCCTTCATGGAGGTTGGCTTTGGCAGTGACTGGGTCCTTGGTGAGGGAGAGGATCAGTTGAGTGTCGTCGGCGTAGGAGATTATGTTGAGGTTATGCTTTCAGGCGACGTGTGCAAGCGGGGCTATGTGTATGTTGAAGAGTGTCGGGTAATGGAGATTCATGAAGGAGCTTCATGGGCTAGGGATCGCTTTTCAGCGTAAATCCCCAACAAAACCCCCTAATCGAGCCAAAGAGCCATTACTATCTGGAAGTGAAGGAGGGAATCTTGTGATCTGCTAAGATGACAACACATCCCAAGACAATGAATAAGGTGAAACAGCGAGGATCGCGGTGAAGACCGTGCAACAACGAAACAAAGGAAACAAAACAGAAAGGCTTTCCCCTACTGGACACCTGCAGATGGCTGCCAGCCCTGATGTTCCTGTGCAGCCCGTGCCCTCTCTGAGAATTGGAGGATCAAGAATTTGGGCAATGACAAGCTGCAGGACTCACAGGCCCTTCCTCCCCCAAAGAGCATGCCT
This sequence comes from Lissotriton vulgaris, assembly GCF_964263255.1. Lineage (NCBI taxonomy): Eukaryota > Metazoa > Chordata > Amphibia > Caudata > Salamandridae > Lissotriton > Lissotriton vulgaris. Next base: position 916,266,066 of record NC_141695.1, read on the forward strand.
ATGTTATGCTGCAGGAGGGAACAGTGAGAATGAGACGGCCATGTTGCGAAGAGGACACCACAGTCCATCCATGCAAGCAACCTCCTTCAGCCCATGGTGCTCGTCCATCCCCCAGTGCTGTGCACTGGCCACTATGGCTCCCTGGCAAGTTTGCACTACCGTAAGACAGCAGGGGAAGGAGGTCTCACTTGTTGCACGTAGATGGCGACCTGACCAACTCCTCTTGCATGGCCTAAGTCCTGCCTGCAGGACGACCGGGGCTATTCGTAGGGGCTCACAGGTGCTATTGGGACTACAGGTTGTCTAACTCGATCCACTTGTTGGCATGCGGCTTGCCAGACCCATGCAGCCTCATCCCAGTCGGCAGCATGACAACTGACCCCCATCAGGCACCTGACATAGCTGGGGGTATCATACGGACAGCGTAAGAGTGTCACCAACAAGAGTTGATCCTGCTGGTGCCCACTGCTCACAACCCCCCATGGCTCACATGACGCAGCCTTAGTTATGATCAATTCCGGCAGGCATGCGAAATACTGCTCTATTAACTGCTGGCCAAAAACACTATCATTTATTAGGGACTATCATGTGTTTGGGAGTAAAAAAAGGACAACATCAAAAGGCTGAGCCTGCAGCTACCCCCTTCTTCCTGCTTCCATGATTGTCGACCAAGGGACCGCCTGCACCTTCTTCAATAGCGCAACTTGCCAGATGCAGGGATGGTGAGGAGTCTTCCACTTCTTCCCTTGAGCTCCTCATCGCTCCCTCACTCCATACTACCCAGCAGCCCACACTCTAATAGTATACTGATAGTATACACTGTTATTCTTTGCCTATCTGCTCTTTTTACTAACTTAACGTCAATACTGATCTACACTGTGACTATATCCCTGTATGCTATTGAATGCCTATATGCTATCTGCACATTAGATGTCTACACTGTCTGCTGATGGTCTGCACTGTTATTCTTTGCCTATACAATCTTTAGCTCCCTTTACATCAATATCAGTCTATACTGTAACTGTATGCCTATATGTTCCTATATCTATGCCTATATGCGTTTTCTTCATTTTATGTCAATTTCATGAGCCTTTCCATACACTGCCACCTTAAGTCGACACGCAATAACTATCTAAAACTTTATCCCCCACATTTCCTACTGCCCATCATACACCTCTTGAATACACTGTTGGCATGTATCTGTTCTTACTTCCTGGAACTGTACCTACCCCATAGACAACTCCTGCATCTGATACTGTTTATCATAGACAGCTCCTGATTCTGATACTGTTTATCATAGACATTTTTGTGTGTACAGTTGCATACACTATTACCTTAATTTGAAACACCTTACCATAAGTACCTCAAGACTATGCCACCCACATCTCCTTTTGTCCATCATATACCTCTCATGAACACAGTGGCCACACATCTTGGTTACCCTATGCAAATGCATTTATTACATAGGCAATTCATGCAACTGCTACTGTTTGTCATGCTATTACTATGTATTTGCATCTATGCCATGTAATTGTACCTACCTCATATGTAACTCGTGCAACGGTTACTTCACCAACTGTTACTTTGCTAGTGTTGCTCTGTATCTGTACCTACTCCACGTAATCGTACTTACCCCACATGCTACTTGTGAAACTGCTACTGTCTACTAGTTGTGTATGCTGTTGCTGTGTATATGTGCCTAAAATATGTAATTGAACTTACACCATATGTAACTTGCGTAAGAGTTACTTTTCTAGATGTTACTTTAATAGGGTTATTATGCATCTGTACCTATTCCATGTAACTGTACTTACCTCATATGTAACTCATCCAACTGTTACTGTGCTAACTATGTAAAGAGCTCTGATACACTCGTGTCGAGTTCACGCTATACAAAACTCAATAAATATATAAATAAATAAAATATCTGTACTATCAGAAATTAAGATTTTCAAATAGTCTCAGAGAGACTTTATTATATTGACCAGTTCATTAACTGTAACAATACATTTGAGAGTTATGCAATTATATGTAAATGTTGGCATTATCATACGAGCCTTTAAAATATAAATCCAAGGACATTCGAGGGCTATCAAAAATAAAGATACATATTTCCCTTTGGCCTACCACATTAAAGAATGTCACCCGGATTCCTGTGATTTCAAATTTTATGGGTTACAAAAGGTTAATTCAAGCTCACTTGTAGGGGACCTTGAACTTACTTTCCACCAGATGGAGGCGAGATGTATAAGCCGACTGAGAACCCTCGAAAAAGTTTTGAATACAGAAAGCGAGATACAGTACTTTTTGTACTCAACTGGGTAATCTTGCATCTTGAATCTTGCATGGATCATGATAGGCAAAGGAATAGCAGCAGGGTCATATATAACTAGACTTTATGTCTATACCCATCGTGCTTTTTTCTTGTTTGGTTGAGTTTAGTGGTTTATTCAATTTGGGACAGTTCAGATGGAAGGGATTCACTAACTTTTAGAGACTAGTGGAATATTTCCTTAATAAGAGTGGTATTGGATTTTTATATGTGGATTTGGTAGGTTTCATCCATGATGATGGATTCTGATTAAATAAAATGTCACTGGTAATGACATACTCCATGATGGTGGATCTTGTTGAAGTAAAACTTTGTAGATAAATACATACTTCAAGATGGTGGAGCCTTATAAAATAAAATTCTGCCTAGAAGGTCCAATAGATGTTCCCTTTTTTTAAACTTTGTTGTGGTCCTTTGTATTTGGATTAGGCAGGTCACTTCAAATTTACATTCCATACTCTGTGATGGTGGATCCTGGTGATATAAAACATTGTCTGCAAGTAAATACTCCACAATGTGGATCCAGGTGTATCAACATTTTGAATTGAAATTAATATTTAGAGATGGCAGTGTCTTATGAAATAAGATTCTGCGTAGTAGGACTAGATTTCTTCTCTTTTTACAATGTTACTGGCGTACAGTTGTTTGTTATTGAAATGTGTTCATTATTATTGAGCTCGAAAGCATCTGAGGAAAAGGCTTGGTCAGTTGTTATTTTGCGGTGAGAGTGATGTTGGGTTGTAAGATGCTTGTTGCAGAGAAATTGTAACATATTGAGTGATATAATGGCAGAATTATTGCAAGTGCCTCTTTTTTATAAGAGACAGGTATAAATTGATCTCTTGCTATGTTTTGGGTAGGTTTATGGTGTAAAATACTGTTTGGGAGATTGGAAATTATTTACTCATTGGCCATTTCAACATGGTGGACAGCTGTACAAGGAAACCTGCGGGGGATTGATTGACCAAAGGGATTAGATCTGCCCCCCTTTTTAATCGGCCAAGTCCGTAATTTCAGTTTTGTGGATGATCGAACTGTTGAATGGCATGATGATTCCATTACACTTGAGGTAAGATACTGCGGTTCAATTATATGCCTGATGGATGGTGGACCTTTCTGCCCCTATGTGTGGTACACTTGGGGAGAATAACTAGATTTTTTTCAGCACTCACAAGAAAAAAAGTCAAGGAGCAGTTCAAGGTCCAGCACCCATGCTCCTTCATAGAAGTATGAACAAGAGCAAGAGGGAATGACTGTTCCTATACAGAGGACGTTATGTTGGTGTGTATAATGTGAGCGGGCTTTCCTTATTGGAAGGTATTGCCCTCACAAACCCATGTGGGTGTCATGCTTCAACATCGAGCTTTGCTCATTTTGGGGCTGGCGCTGGAATGCCCCATGGATGCCTCGAGAGGGGTCTTTGGCAGAGATCTTTTCTTTAGCTGTGATGATGCATGTGGGTGTGTGGAGACTCAGTAGTGAACATAGTGAAAAAAGAGGTGGTCTAACACTACCTAAGAGGTACCCAGAGATATATTTAAATGGTTGGATTAAAAACAGATAAGTGTAGATTGTCACTGCAGCATTATGACGCATAATGATCTAGTGGGTAGTATTTTAGAAGGTCAGGTCCACATGTTTCACATCTTCGTGGTCCAGTTGCGTTTCTTCAGAACCAATGAAATCAAAATCCCTACTCTTACTTGGGCGAGTAAGTTAAATCCTGGCTTTTATTTGAGGATCACTTGTGGTGAAAAAAAGGTCAATAGTACCTCAGAATAATCACCCTATCCGATCTACCCTTCCATCTCAAATCACAAGGACTTCTAGTGCCTTAGGTCAGGGCAGAGGACCACGTAAGTACTGTGGTGTAAATGATTCCAACAGCATTTGAACTACCACACTATGCGTATCAAATGAAATTTCGATCTTCAAGTATTCATACATATGGGATAGATCAGACCAAACGTAAATTTTCAAAAGTTTTATTAATCAACAGTGTTCTCTTCTCAGGAATCACTGTACCTGTCACTCTAGCCTACACGTGTTTCATCACAGCATGTGGCTGTGAATCTTCAGGGCTATAAAGGATATATAAAAAAACAAATGATAATAAAAAAATAATAACCAAAATGATAATTTAAAACCATACACGAGGTATGTGTGGAGGGAAAGGACACCAGTGATGTGGAAACCAAAAAGGACAGGTGGGAGAAAGACAAAAGTGACTTTTGCAATGTTGTTCACATAAGCGTTCTTATTTTTGTATATTCTTAACTCTAAATCTGTGCAATAGATTTGTGTTTAGTGACATACGGCGTATATACGGTTGGATGATCCTATAGTGCGTGAACCTTTGTTCCAATCCTGAGTAACCAAACAAGTGTGTTGTGGGGTGACTTGCCATTATTAAGTATTTCACTTTAGGTAGTCCTGACTTCAAAAAAACGTAATTTCATCTTGCCTGACACTCAAAGTTTAAATAACCTTATCATACGAAGTTGGCAGTATATTAGATACCAATTAATAAGGATGGCCCAAAATAGCAAAAGTAAATGAATTAGCGTTAAAATATAAAACCATCCTCCATTAGTTTAGTCCTTAATAACCCATAATCTCTACTTCTCATTAAATTAACGTTTTCAATATGTAAATTATTCATGCATTGCCGTCAAGCATAATAATCATTGTATGTTTTAAGATCAATACTGCATATTTACTTCTTCATACACAACTTGTTCCATTAAGTCCAATAGCATAATAATAACTAGCACAGTCACTAAGCAATTGTCGGTTTAAAGCCTGAATTCACAACATTATTCTCTGTATCTCCCCTAACTTGTAAGTAAAGGATTACCGTTTTTTTCAAAGCATACGAACAGTCAATGCCGTGTCACTTAGTTATGTCAATACGGGTAACTGTAATTAAAACTTGATCGTTACATTCTATGCAAAGATATGGTAGTAAGAAGGGGCTTGGGTAGGCAGCTGCGAAAGAAAGCGTAAAAAAAGGGGGCTGGTTTACCTGATCTTAATGATCGAGGCGCGTTGTCTGGAAGTAAGAAAATAAACTACAATCAGACAGAGAAAACGGGGATTGTTGGTACAATAAAACAAGCGTGAGCTGACATGAGAACATATCCTGATTCCATAGTAAAATGGACTCACCGGGTGACCGGTGATAATTCCGACCCGGTCCTTATCGGGTAGTTTCTGTTGAAACGAGAACGGCACCGATGGTTTTCGGTTGCCGTCAGCCAAAAGGTTGGGTGTAGGGTTTCACAGCGTAAATAATCAAATATCTGTATATTTGGGCTGGAAATTAAAAGAAAAGATTGTGTTGCAAGAGTGGGTTTCTTAAATTATCTAAGCGTGCAATAGGGGGCAGTGATCTCCGCGGAGATCGTTTAGAATCTTACCCGTTTGTTGCCCGTGGTCAAGCTTGGTGCAGCTTCGGTTTCCAAGTGCGTGAACACACAAACAACGGATCCCGCCCATTTACAAAGCGCAGTTTACAAAAAAACTAGACTGCTCAGTTTCTGGAGTTGCTGGCAAGAAATGGAAGAGTTACTTCCACTACAACCATAGCCCTGATCTTAAGCGGATTCACTGTGAAAGCCCAAAAAAAATGAAAAAATGAAATATAAGTTATAATACATCTAGAGTCAGCACAGTGATAAGTTTATCCAAAGAGACTAAAAGTTGGATTATTTGTGTTTTAGGTCAAGATTAGTCTCATTTGTATCGGATGAAAAAGAGATTGGTAAAATAACGTCTAGTTGGAACGCTCCGGGTCCCAAAAGAGAGAGATGTCAAAAGGGTTCTAATTTTTAAAAAAATGGTTTTATAATTGGTAGAGTCACCAGAATCGCCAAAATGTTGTTTTAGGAGGCTAAGTAGAGGGGTCATATAAATAATTTATTTCGCAGCTGACTAAGGGTATTAACCTCTCATCCGCAAACCTGGACAGACATATGATTTCTTTATTGAGCAAAGGTCTCAGTTTCAATCCTACGGATCAAGGTGATCCATGTAGGATGAAGATTGATTTGTTTAAATATATTAGAGGACTAAAATTAAAGAAGCATTTCTCGGGTACACCAACAGAAAGTGCCACTTCCACTGAAGATCTAGAAGAGGTTTCCACCAACCCTATAAGTATTCAAGAGGTCCTGGCATCACACCTACTATTGTCAATCACGGATTTTGATGATCCTCCGAATTCGTTCAACGACTTACTAACCGACTTGGAACTGAAGACCAATAGCACTATAGATAGTGGCCTAAAAAACAAATCCAAATGGACACCCACCTAACCCAGTGGCAACACTATTGACACTTTTTACAAACTAGTATTGGAAGACATTAACAAGTATGAGAATAAAGTCTCTAAACAGGGACACAAAAACAAAGATAATCTAACCAGAGAAGAGAGAATAGCATTAAAAACTCTGAATGATAACCAGGACATTGTGATCCGTGAAGCGGATAAAGGGGGAAATGTAGTGGTCATGAATAGAATAGACTACAATGCAGAAATTTTCTCTCAACTTTCTGACAATTTTTGTTATGAAGCTATTCCCAGCAATCACATGGGTCCTTTAACAATACTAATCAATAACTATCTGAGAGATTGGAAGGAGGCAGGTCTGATAAACGATGCGGAATACATGTACCTAAAAGTCACACGTCCATCTTATCCGTGGCTATATACCCTGCCCAAAATCCATAAACCTGCTTCTTTTCCTCCAGGGAGACCAATTGTATCGGGGATTGGGGGTCCAACAGAGAGACTCTCACAATACGTTGACAAATTCCTAAATCCACTGGTGAAGAATTTGCCATCCTATATACAGGATTCTAAACACATCTTGAGTATCTTAACAGACATCACATGGCAACCTGGATTGATAATGGCGACCCTTGACGTGGTTTCGCTTTATACCTCCATTGAACCAGACCTAGGATTAAGAGCTGTAACCAAAGCATTAAACACCAGACCAATCACACTGCTTGAACATACCAAAATGCTGGTAACAATGATGGACATCATTTTAAATCAAAATTTCTTTGTATTTGATAAAAAATGGTACAGACAAATAAGAGGAGTAGCCATGGGCTCGAGGTTTTCCCCATCTTTTGCTAACATCTACATGGGAGCTCTTGAAGCTGAGATGATCTGGAGCATTAAGGGCAGCAAATGGATTGACTATATATTGTACTGGGGTCGCTACATAGACGATTGCCTTTTAATATGGTCAGGAACTGAAACTACACTCAAGGAATTCTGTGTATATCTGAATGACAATGAGATGAACATGCGATTCACCACGCATATCAGCACTTCTAATGTGTCCTTTCTAGACTTAGAACTATACATTAAGAATGGGACTCTGCATAGTAGATTATTCCGCAAAAAAACAGCATGTAATTCAATTCTTCATAGTAACAGCTGTCATCCTAGTCATCAAATAAACGGAATCCCTTATGGAGAGTTCATGCGAGCAAGACGGAACTGTAGCGAAGAAAAAGAATTTGAAACCTGCATACAAGATATGCAGTCCAGGTTTTCAAAAAGAGGTTATAAGCCTCAAATCATTTCTTAAGCAGACAAAAAGATTAAAAAAACAAGCCGGGAATCAACATTAACAGCCAGACACCCAAGAACTGATAACAGTCAACAACCGGTGAGACTCATCACAGACTTCAATGAATTGAGTCCTGTGGTACGAAAAAGTTTTCATAAACATTGGGGGATCCTTAGTGCAGACAGAACGCTAACCAGCGCTATAGGAAATCATCCTCAAATAACCTTTCGCAGAGGGAGGAATCTAAAGAACAGACTAAGCCCAACTGTGCCCAAAGTTACAAGGACTTGTGATTGGCTGACCCAAAAATCTAAAGGTTTCTTTAAATGCGGTATGTGCTCAATGTGCAGATGGGCAAACCATGGAACCAAGACATTCCTAGATCACAGATCCAAACTGTATACAATCAAAACAAACATTAACTGCGACACGAAGTTTACTGTGTACATCATTGAATGTGCCTGTAAAAGCAGATATGTGGGAAGCTCGATTAGGGCACTTAAAGAACGCATTAGAGAACACGCAAGAGCATATGCCACCAAGGATCCAAGATATCCCATGGCTATACATATGGCCTCATGTTCTTCACAAGGAAATATCAAATCATTTACCTTCTATAGCATTGATGTTGTACAACCTTCAGTAAGAGGTGGGAACAGGGAACTACGCCTTAGAAGACAAGAGGCACTATGGATTATGCGTCTAGATACAACCAACAGAGGCCAGAACACTGATGATGAACTGCATTTCTTCTTGGGATCAGACAACTAGGATGATCCCTTATCAGACATTAAGTATCTATATTGTATATAAAAAATGTTCAGCTGAATCTTCAATGAGAAATGATATTTTGTTATTCTTGAACCGAATTCGTTTGATTTCCCTTTTGCAAGGACATGTATAAACTGCTAGTCGAGGTCAAATATGTAAATTAATGTCAAAGTAATGACTATACAAATGATGCAGATATATCTTACCGAAGGGAATCACATCATTACTAGATATCCGAGATTTTGAGGACCCTATATTCTTTTCCTCCCAGTTGGGAGTTGTTCTTCAATTTTCTGCTGATTTTCATCCATACCAAGTTAAATCACTTTCTCAATCTATCATGTTGGACTCTAACAGTAGTCCAATCCCTTATATGGGTCACTCTTACCGATTTTCCATACCCTTAGTCAGCTGCGAAATAAATTATTTATATGACCCCTCTACTTAGCCTCCTAAAACAAAATTTTGGCGATTCTGGTGACTCTACCAATTATAAAACCATTTTTTTAAAAATTAGAACCCTTTTGACATCTCTCTCTTTTGGGACCCGGAGCGTTCCAACTAGACGTTATTTTACCAATCTCTTTTTCATCCGATACAAATGAGACTAATCTTGACCTAAAACACAAATAATCCAACTTTTAGTCTCTTTGGATAAACTTATCACTGTGCTGACTCTAGATGTATTATAACTTATATTTCATTTTTTCATTTTTTTTGGGCTTTCACAGTGAATCCGCTTATGATCAGGGCTATGGTTGTAGTGGAAGTAACTCTTCCATTTCTTGCCAGCAACTCCAGAAACTGAGCAGTCTAGTTTTTTTGTAAACTGCGCTTTGTAAATGGGCGGGATCCGTTGTTTGTGTGTTCCCGCACTTGGAAACCGAAGCTGCACCAAGCTTGACCACGGGCAACAAACGGGTAAGATTCTAAACGATCTCCGCGGAGATCACTGCCCCCTATTGCACGCTTAGATAATTTAAGAAACCCACTCTTGCAACACAATCTTTTCTTTTAATTTCCAGCCCAAATATACAGATATTTGATTATTTACGCTGTGAAACCCTACACCCAACCTTTTGGCTGACGGCAACCGAAAACCATCGGTGCCGTTCTCGTTTCAACAGAAACTACCCGATAAGGACCGGGTCGGAATTATCACCGGTCACCCGGTGAGTCCATTTTACTATGGAATCAGGATATGTTCTCATGTCAGCTCACGCTTGTTTTATTGTACCAACAATCCCCGTTTTCTCTGTCTGATTGTAGTTTATTTTCTTACTTCCAGACAACGCGCCTCGATCATTAAGATCAGGTAAACCAGCCCCCTTTTTTTACGCTTTCTTTCGCAGCTGCCTACCCAAGCCCCTTCTTACTACCATATCTTTGCATAGAATGTAAAGATCAAGTTTTAATTACAGTTACCCGTATTGACATAACTAAGTGACACGGCATTGACTGTTCGTATGCTTTGAAAAAAACGGTAATCCTTTACTTACAAGTTAGGGGAGATACAGAGAATAATGTTGTGAATTCAGGCTTTAAACCGACAATTGCTTAGTGACTGTGCTAGTTATTATTATGCTATTGGACTTAATCGAACAAGTTGTGTATGAAGAAGTAAATATGCGGTATTGATCTTAAAACATACAATGATTATTATGCTTGACGGCAATGCATGAATAATTTACATATTGAAAACGTTAATTTAATGAGAAGTAGAGATTATGGTTTATTAAGGACTAAACTAATGGAGGATGGTTTTATATTTTAACGCTAATTCATTTACTTTTGCTATTTTGGGCCATCCTTATTAATTGGTATCTAATATACTGCCAACTTTGTATGATAAGGTTATTTAAACTTTGAGTGTCAGGCAAGATGAAATTAAGTTTTTTTGAAGTCAGGACTACCTAAAGTGAAATACTTAATAATGGCAAGTCACCCCACAACACACTTGTTTGGTTACTCAGGATTGGAACAAAGGTTCACGCACTATAGGATCATCCAACCGTATATACGCCGTATGTCACTAAACACAAATCTATTGCACAGATTTAGAGTTAAGAATATACAAAAATAAGAACGCTTATGTGAACAACATTGCAAAAGTCACTTTTGTCTTTCTCCCACCTGTCCTTTTTGGTTTCCACATCACTGGTGTCCTTTCCCTCCACACATACCTCGTGTATGGTTTTAAATTATCATTTTGTTTATTATTTTTTTATTATCATTTGTTTTTTTATATATCCTTTATAGCCCTGAAGATTCACAGCCACATGCTGTGATGAAACACGTGTAGGCTAGAGTGACAGGTACAGTGATTCCCGAGAAGAGAACACTGTTGATTAATAAAACTTTTGAAAATTTACGTTTGGTCTGATCTATCCCATATGTATGAATACTTGTAGATTGAAATTTCATTTGATACGCATAGTGTGCTCTGGATTCCAGCTCAATCACAATAAGAGGGAGGTCCCTGAACCTCTTCTCCTTACAGAGGTTAAGGTTTTCCTCTGGCCAAGAAGCACCTACCTTAAAGCCACGATACTCTGAAACTTTACCGTGAGAAGTTGAGCGCCAAATTTCTGAACACTAAAAAACCTGCTCACAGACTGTACAAGCATTTGAACTACCCCTCTCTCTGCCTGCTTCTAGATTCTCACATGTTGTAATGCTACCACAACAAGCAACACTCTGTTTTAAATCCTACCAAGGGGACCCCTGATTAAATATATGTCTTGGTACCTCTTAGGTAGTTTTAGACCACCTCTTTTCTCACTATATCCACTAATGAGTCCCTAATTACTCATATGCATCATCACGGCCAAAAACAAAAGATCTCACCAAAGAGCCGTCTCGCTGGCCCCTGGACTATTACGCAAGCCCCACAAGGAATAATTCCTGATGATGAAGCATGAAATCCACATGGGCGTGTGAGAGGAATACCTCCCAATAATGAAGACCCCTTCACTTAATACACTCCAACCAATCGTCTTCTGTATAGGAACAGTCAGCCCCTCTTGTTTGCATAGATTTATATATCAGGACAGGTTTGGATTGAGTTTGGGGGTTCTCCTTCCTTTAGAGCATACATATGATGCCTACAAGTTTGTATATGGAGATCATGGTGGTGAGTGAATAGGTAGGAATGGCAAAAGGTTAGCAATGAAGAGTGTTTCCTTGTTGGTGTTCTTGTATGATGGTAATAATTGATGGGTTTTTGAAAGTGGAAATGTCAATGTTCATCTTGTAAAGCTCTAGATTTGAATTTACAGAGTTTAGAAAATAACAGGGTTGTGGTGACCCTTGGTGGCACCATCATATTTTGTGATACAAGGCTGATGATACACTTACTGGGGATGTTATAGTGTTGTGATGCGATATCGGCTCATGCCCCAGCCGAGCCTCCTCCGTTCGGGCGTTCTACCTATCATGAATCCGGCCCCGAAGCGTCCCTAGATACGGACATGACAACCTACACCCTACCCCTCTGTCCTTTCTTGCAGGATCCAATCAGGAACAGCCTCCCTCAGGAAGCACACCCTCGTGACCCCGGAAGTCTCTCCTTCTCTTCAGCCCTGGACACTGGAAAAGGCGGAAGCGGAGACCAAAGCAGCGTCGGAGCAGCGATCTTGTGGCAGGAGACTCAGACCGGTGTGAGACGGAAGAAGCCAAAGACGTGTGGAGCGAGGACTGGTGGAGTCCATTGGAGGAAGCTGGAGAGCGGCCGCAACTCACCTGGAGAGTTGCGGCGGAGCGTGTGAGTACCCCAGAACAACCTCCATAGCACACTAGACGCTCTGTATATAGACCTCTTTAGTATCACCAGGCCTGGCCCAAAACTGTAATTATTCTATATAGCACTTCACTACTTGTATAGCACCGTAGCGATAATCCAACCCTCACGGACCCCTCACAAGACACCCTTCTTCTCTCCATATCCTGTCCCTTCCGTTCCTACCTCCTACCCTACCTCCCCCTCCCTCACGGTCGCTCACAATCCCCTCACTTGCCCCGGGTGCTGGTTACGGTTCGCGTGTGTTATAGTCCGGTCGGACTAACGGCTCCCTTGTTTTCTCTCTCCCCTATACCTCCGAGGACCGACCCAGCTCCGGACCTCCCCGAAGCCCAGCGACCCAGGAAGGAGCCGCCTCACCGCCCTCTGGAGTCTTGTTGTTTTTGTTGTTTCCCCAGTGACATTTGATTTGGCAACTACTGACCTTGGAATAAAGTATCGGTCATTGCACACTATATTCGGCCTCCTTGCCTGATTTTCCGGCCCGCCGTAACCCCACGAGGACAGGTGGTGTCAGAAGTGGGATCAGCCGGCAGCATGGAGGCCGCCATTAAGAAAATGGCCGAAACCCAGGAACAACTAGGAAAGATGATGGAACGATTCCTGAAGACAGCAGAGGACGACAGGGGACAACTACATGACATCCTCAAGGGTCAGGGCGATGCGCATGTCCAGGCGATGAGGAAACTAACAGACGCCTTGGGACAACAGACCGCTGACCTCCCTTCCTTCGGTTGTCCTGCAGAAGTATGTACCGGGGGAGGACCTGGACTACTTCTTTACAAATTTTGAGAGACTAGCCTAGGCTGCCACATGGCCAGTGGATCACTGGGGCCAATATCTGGGTCCTCTATTGACCGGGGATCTACAGGCGGCTTATCAACAAGCCAATATCCAGGGTAACACACCCTATGAGGACATTAAGAAGTGTATCCTGGAACGCTTGGGTATCGACGACGAAACCTACAGGGTCAAGCTATGGCAAGCCAAAGAAGGGCCCCAAGAAACGCCCCTAGCCCTGTCATTCCGGATTAAGGACTTAACCAATCGGTGGCTTCGACCCGATACCTCCACGAAAGAGGACATTCTCGGAAAAATCTATCTGGAACAGTTCCTAGCATCCCTACATCCAGCCACCCAGAGGTGGGTAAGACAACACGCTCGCCTCATGCTGATACGGCCGTCGAAATAGCAAGTGCCTATAGTCGAGCACAAGAGCTCCAGAGAACCAAGGAAGAACACCCAAGCCGACAGCATAACTCGGTTGTTGTCCGACCCCATCGACCACCCCTACCAAGGAGACCAGAACCACCTCCCCTCCTACCTGCACCTATTCTGTACCGACCACCCAACCCAGGACCTCAGTGCTACAATTGCGGGGGTTTGGCCACATTGCCCGTATGTGCCCACAGAAGGAAGAACCTATGGAGGTTGGCCTCGTCCAGAACTATGTGTGCGTCACTCCCGGGGCCACGCCTCCCCCGTTTCGTTGTTCAGTGAACATTGATGGACAACCCGTACTCGCCCTAGCCAACACAGGGTGTAGACAAGTGTCCTAAGGCCTCAAGACTTCACAAACCCTGTCGGTCCGCTCACTGGCATGGTTGCCATCCAATGCGTCCATGGGGATACCAAGAGATATCCGACCGCTCGGATACGAGTACAACATCCCGCGGATCTCGGAACCGATCTTACAGTGGGACTGGTACCTAACCTCCCGGAGCAGGCCATCTTGGGGAGCGATTACTCAGGTCTTCCGCGTCTTCTGCAGGATACAACAGACTCATTGGCCCAATGGTGGAATGAAGCCCCTTTTTCCCAGGAACAGCCTAATGCAGTTCCGACGCCCAGATCCCGGAAAACCCGAAACGAGAAAAGAAAGGCAAAGAAAGGGTATGCCAGTGCCTACCCCGTACTACCCGTAGAGCATCCCTGGCAGACGGATAGGGAATTCAGGGCCTCACAAAGAGAGGACTCCAACATACAGGAAGCATGGAGAAAGGCTTTGGAGAACGAAGATCCCTTACAAGTAGGTCCCTATTTCTTCAAAAGAAACGGACTGTTATACAGAAAAGGCGGGCCCGCCAAACCCCACAGTTGTTGATACCAGGCCCCTTTTGGGACAAGGTGCTGTTCCTGGCCCACAGCCACTTATTAGGGGTCACTTTAGCGACGAGAAAACAGGACAGGCCATCTTAGAGAAGTTCTATTGGCCGGGCATACACCAACAGATCAAGATATATTTCCGTGAATGCCCGGTCTGCCAGAAAAACAGTAGATATAGACCACCTAAGGTCCCCCTACACCCTCTTCCTCTAATTGATGTACCCTTTAGCCGGGTTGGGATGGATATAATTGGACCCCTTATACCTTCCCGAAGCGGTTGTCGTTATGCATTGGTACTTGTGGACTACGCCACTCGCTTCCCTGAAGCAATACCCCTACGTCACCCCACTACACAAAGCATAGCCAAAGTGTTAATCGCCATATTTTTCAGGGTGGGGTTTCCCAGGGAGATCCTTATGGATCAAGGCACCCCTTTTGTGTCTACACTAATGCGACAAGTCTGCTCACAATTAGGGATAAAACAGATCCGAACATCCGCTTACCACCCGCAAACGGATGAGTTAGTCGAGCGGTACAACGCCACACTGAAACAAACACTCAAGAAAATGTTGGCCCTAGAAGCCAGAAGGTGGGAGGAGATGTTGCCGTTGGCCTTGTTCGCCATCCGGTGCAAAGTCCAGAGTAGTACAGGATATTCCCCCTATGAACTGTTGTATGGTCACCCTCCCCGTACCCTCCTGGACATGGCCCAAGAGGCCTTGGAGGCAGAACCCGACCGTACTCGACCCCTCCCAGAATATGTAGAGAACCTCAAAACTCATCTGCCTCTTTTACGGGACACAGTCCGACAAAACATGGAAAGTGCTCAAGCCTCTCAAAAACAGCAATATGATAAGGGCAATAAAACCCGTACCTTTGTCGTTGGTGATCTAGTCCTCCTAATGATGCCATCCTCCGACCAGAAGCTGTTAGGCCAGTGGCAGGGCCCATATACCATTCTTCGACAAGTGACCCTTGTTACCTACGAACTGGAGCTGGACCCCACACGGGGTACAACCCAGATATACCATATAAACCTCCTCAAGAAATGGGAAGGACCCCGACCGGTCCTATCCGGTTCCAACCTTTATTCGTCTCTTCCCTTTGAGACCTTTATTGATCCCGAGTTGCCCAAACCACAAAAACAGAACCTTCAGGAGGTTCTACATCCCCTTCAAAAGGTGTTTTCCTCCTCTCCGGGGCGTACCTCGGTTATAGAACACGCCATTCAAACCGAACTGGGAAAGGTGGTACGCCTAAGACCCTATCGGGTCCCGGAGGCCCGAAGAACAGTCATAAAAAAAGAAATAGAACAGATGCTGCGAATGGGGATCATCGAACACTCCATAAGCAACTGGAATACCCCTATAGTTCAAGTACCCAAACCCGACGGATCGATAAGGTTTTGCATCGATTCCCGCGAGGTGAATACCCCCTTCCTCGGGTAGATGAAATGGTCGAAAAAATAGGAAAGGCCAAATACATATCCACACTTGACCTCTGCAAAGGTTATTGGCAGATACCCCTAAACTCACAAGATAAAAAAAGACTGCCTTTTCCACCCCAGAGGGATTGTACCAATTCACTGTACTACCTTTCAGCCTTCATGGCGCGCCTGCTACCTTTCAGAGAGCTATGAATCATATCCTGAAACCCCATTCCCAATACGCTGGAGCATACTTGGACAACATCATTATATATAGCGATAGTTGGGAACAACACCTAAACCGCTTGTACCAGGTTATCACCTCCCTGGGAGCCTTCAGGTTCACCATCAACCCCTCTATAACCACTCTAGCAGCCCAGACAGTAAAATACCTTGGCTTTCTCCTGGGCGAAGGTGTTATACGACCCCAAAAGAACAAAATAGAAGCCATCCAATCACTCCCTTTCCCCCAATCACGAAAAGACCTCCGAGCGTTTTTGGGAATACTCGGTTACTACCGAAGATTCATACCCGATTTTCCCAAAGGGCTGCCCCCCTCACAGACTTAATAAAGAAAACAGCAAGAACAGACGTTGCTTTAAGGAACCCCTCTCCTATACTCAGGCAGGCCTTTAACAGGCTCAAGTATGACCTTACCTCCAGTAAGGTCTTAATCATTCCGGACTATACCAAACCCTTCGTGCTGCAGACTGATGCGTCAGACCAAGGTCTAGGTGCAGTACTGTCCCAAAGAGACGACGATGGAAACGAGAGACCAATCCGATATCTCAGTAGGAAACTATTTCCTCGGGAAATGAACTATGCAGTCGTGGAGAAAGAGGCTCTCGCCATTAAGTGGGCTGTTGAAAGTCTCCGGTACTATCTGGATGGACGAGACTTTCTCTTATATACTGATCATGCCCCTCTGGAGTGGATGGCCCGGAATAAAGAACATAATGACCGGGTCCTCCGCTGGTTCCTGTCCCTACAACCATACCGGTTCAAAACAATCCATCGGAAGGGGACGGACCAGGGAAACGCTGATTTCCTCTCCCATTATCCCATTGCCCCAACCCGTACAAGAAGGACAGGTAGGGGAAGGGGATGTGATGCGATATCGGCTCATGCCCCAGCCGAGCCTCCTCCGTTCGGGCGTTCTACCTATCATGAATCCGGCCCTGAAGCGTCCCTAGATACGGACATGACAACCTACACCCCACCCCTCTGTCCTTTCTTGCAGGATCCAATCAGGAACAGCCTCCCTCAGGAAGCACACCCTCGTGACCCCGGAAGTCCCTCCTACTCTTCAGCCCCGGACACTGGAAAAGGCGGAAGCGGAGACCGAAGCAGCGTCGGAGCAGCGATCTCGTGGCAGGAGACTCAGACCGGTGTGGAAGCGGAACCAGAGACGGAAGAAGCCGAAGACGTGTGGAGCGAGGACTGGTGGAGTCCATTGGAGGAAGCTGGAGAGCGGCCGCAACTCACCTGGAGAGTTGCAGCGAAGCGTGTGAGTACCCCAGAACAACCTCCATAGCACACTAGGTGCTCTGTATATAAACCTCTTTAGTATTACCAGGCCTGGCCCAACACTGTAATTATTCTAAATAGCACTTCACTACTTGTATAGCACCGTAGCGATAATCCAACCCTCACGGACCCATCACAAGACACCCTTCTTCTCTCCATATCCTGTCCCTTGCGTTCCTACCTCCTACCCTACATCCCCCTCCCTCACGCTCGCTCTTAATCCCTCACTTGCCCCGGGTACTGGTTATGGTTCGCGTGTGTTATAGTCCGCTCGGATTAACAGCTCCCTTGTTTTTTCTCTCCCCTATACCTCCGAGGACCGACCCAGCTCCGGACCTCCCCGAAGCCCAGCGACCCAGGAAGAAGCCGCCTCACCGCCCTCTGGAGCCTTGTTGTTTTTGTTGTTTCCCCAGTGACATTTGATTTGGCAACTACTGACCTTGGAATAAAGTATCGGTCATTGCACACTATATTCGGCCTCCTTGCCTGATTTTCTGGCCCGCCGTAACCCCACGAGGACAAGTGGAATATCCAGAAGATTTCTGTGAGGGTTATTAAGATAGATTTTCTGTTTGAAGATATAATAAGTTTATTTTTAGGGTACAAGTATTAACGAACCATGGAACAATAACACCAACTGTGTGGGCATTGTTGGTCATGTGTGAATAAATCGATGTGAGTAAAATGAAATTGAATTGGCCACATATGAAGAAACCTCAGTATATAATAATTGTTGTTTATACCTTATAACAGAGGCTTATATGTGGTTGAAATAATCTGGTTCACATGAACATTGGGGCCGATTCACAGAACTAATCTGAGACAAAGTCCTAAACTTACTACTTTTGGTATTCACAGAGGCATTAAGTAGTAGTGAAGTTAGTACTTTGTCTTAAGTGAGTATTTTGTCTTAAAGGATTTTGTCTTAAGTTAGTATTTTGTATTAAATTAGTATTGTGTCTTAAGTTAGGATTTTGTTTTACGTTAGGATTCTGTCTTAGGACCAAAATTTAAGACAAATCCTAACTTAAGACAACATCCTAACTTAAGACAAAATACTTAGGACAAAATACTAACTTAAGACAAAATACTAACTTTACTTCTACTAAATGCCTTCTGTGAATACCAAAAGTAGTACGTTTAGGATTTTGTCTCAGATTAGTTCTGTGAATCGGCCCCACTGTGATTAGAGAGGCTTATTAAGGAATTTAATTTAGGTCATGTCCTGTTAGGTCTTCCTTCCTACATAATAATACTTTTATTTAATATGATCTTGATTTTCTCTTTATAATTGATCACTGTTTATTAATGAATTAATATGTGATTTGGCATTCTAATGATATTTGCTATCATATGTAATTGCAGCTCATCGTTTGTGGTCTGGCAATTAGTAATAGGATGTGAATGTATGAGTGTTAGAAATGGGAGTCTTTAAAGCTCTGCACAGACACTGCAGGGGCAGATCTGAGATACTTTTTCAGGGCTACTCATGTGAGTGGCACAAACAGTGCTGCAGGCCAGCTAGTAGCATTTGATTAACAGACCCTGGCACACTTAGTGTACTTTACTAGGGACTTACCAGTAAATCAAATATTCCAAATATGCTAATCATGGAACCACCAAACCATTATAACAATTTATACAGATAGCAGACGCACTTTAGCCCTGATTAGTATTGGTAAAGTGCCCAGAGTCCTAAAGCCAACATCAACAGGTCAGGAAACAAATAAGAGGAAGAAGACAAATGTTTGGGGATAACCCTGCAAAAAGGGCCAAGTCCAACAATAGGCATCATGGATAATGGAAACAAGTCTTACATTTTTTTAATCGTAAAAAATGTGTGGGTATGTCTTTTTACAACCCTGATGAAGTCCTGTTATGAGGACGAAACACGTTGGGTGGGCTGAGTGAATGCTTGAAAAGATAAAAGAATTAAATGGAATATACAATGAAGTGGTCTTCTTAAATATGTCAATAGACTGAATGGGGAAGGAGTTGCTATTGGACTGTTGAAACTTGACACAGTTGTATTTACATTATAACTGTGATTTGGATTTTACATATGATATTTTACTAAGTGATCCTCGCTTTGTTGCATTTATTAAATATATAGAGGTTCACTGGCAGTATGATGTCAGTGAAGTCAGCACCAGACATAAGGACAATGAAGGATTAATAACCAGTGTGGTGGAATATGGAGGCATGGCAAAGTTGGCAGCTGAGACGTTCATGATCCCGGTATAATCTCAGCCACTCTTCTGACACAACTTAATCCTGTTGTGCCCTCACTGTTGCATTGAGGTGATAGATCAGTGTGGTGGTCCCAGATGATGTTTCTGACTAATGCTACCAAGGATATGGAGCCGGATCTACACCTGTGGCTCACCTGGGATGGCCCAACCCCTTTGGGCCTTGCCACAGTGCATAGCCATCAGACCTGCTTGAATCACCCTTGCCACAGACTACCGCTACACCCTCACTCTTGAATCTACTAGGCTGCATCGAGTGACTGTCTCATCAGCACCCACAGGCTGTATTATACCGTGCCAGCACCCACTCTAGGGACTTGCAGCCTGTGGAGTCCTGGGCTGTAGGTAGGTAGCTATCATGTGCCTACTTCCTGCACACGGTTCAGGATCACCATGCAGCAGTAGACCCCCGGGCCGCTCACGGTGACTGCACCAGTGGTTTGGGCATGCAAGCCCAACAGGGCAGACTGCACTGCGGAAATTTGGCAAGGATATGGCCTACAGGAAAACAGAGCCCACACACCCTTCACATTTGTACTTCTGATGCGGTTGGGCTCTCCCCTGCCCAGTCTGCAGAGGTTGTTCTAGTAATGTGAGCCCTGACAGCACAGGACACTCTTGAGTAGCAAAACACTCCCTGCTCCTACAGTACTTAACATGGCACAACATGGAGTCTCTGCATAACTTATGCGTTCAACAGCAACCTCTAGAGGACCTTGGTTTAGCTCCATCTGCTTTTTTTCTGAAAAAGAGGTCCTCACCAGTGACAGCATGCTCCATACAATCATTAGCGCCCGATACACCTGTGAAAATTGTGAACAGGCATAGGCCACCTCATCATCCAACCCTCCTTGTCACTAAACTCAACTAGTACGGGCTCGATATGTTTAAACCAAAAATGAATTAAGTACCCCTGACCTTGGGTTAAAAGGGTAATAGAGATGGGATGGAGACATCTGCCCCCACAGTCACACAAACATTAACGGAGCACACAGGAAAATTCAACAAGATCCTCAAGGCCATAATGAACATTAAAACATCCCTTGAGACCAAGCTCAATGCTCTGGTGATAAATGTGGGCCTATTGTGGGTGGACTATAGGAAATTAACGGAGAAGGTAAATGAAAGGTAACCCACCTTGGTGGCCCTTCACCTCACATTCACAGAGAGACACAGACACAAATACACGTCCTCCAAAACTAAATCTAAGACCTAAAGCACTGAGTTGATGATGCAGGGGGTCGGTCCCGGATTAGCTACAACTGTCGAACAGTGGAACTGCTGAAACGTGTGGATGCTGCGAGCGTAGAACTCTACTTGGAAGACTGGGTCGTAAATATGGTGTTTGGGGTTGCATCACTTTGAATTCTTTTTTGTGGAGCATGCCTATAGGGTACCAGGCTGATTACATCCCCAATGATCACTACCAAAGTCTGTGATAACCTAGCGCTTTGATCACTGTGACCAGGACCACATCCTCCAGGTGGCACATGCTAAATGTCCCTCGCAAATAGAAAACTATATGGCCAACATTTACCTGGACTACACCACAAGGTCCAGCAAGAGAGGGTGTCCTTTCATGAAGTGCACCAACATTTGCACCATCTAGGCTTTCATTACGCGCATATGTATCCTGCTAAACTCAAAGTCATTTAGGGGTACACCACCCTATTCTTGTCCACACTGGACAAAGACTGGGCTTGGCTAAAGGTCTGGGAGATGACGGGTGGATCCGTCTAGGGTGCAGAAAGCCATAAAACAAGCCCAAGTGGTGGTAGAGGTTGAACAGCCAAATCAGTAGCCTGCACCCTCCCCTACAGTAACTGAACCTGTAGAACCGATTTCAACTTAAAATATGATGTGGCTGGTGTGACTGTAGTGGACCGGATTCTATGGAGAGTACCGAATATCACCCCAATGACCTTAGACTGCATATTGTCTGGCCTTTGATGATTATACTGTTTCCAAATCCAAGGGCAACAGGGAGGTCCCCATATATAGTTGCAACTCTGTATGTAATAGGAGGTCTCTGTGGATATGGAACACCCCTAAAAGTTTTGCACATTTCACTGGGAGGAGGCCCCTACAGCAGCAGTCAGTACTCTTGATGATATACCCCAACCTGGATCCATCATTTGCCTCTACAATAGCACCCTGAGTGCCTCCCCCAAGGACAGGGAGACACAGATCAATGCAAGGTGGTGCAAAGGGTTGGCCCCTGTTTTATGGTCTGACCAGGGACTGGGAGTTGGGGTGTTCATGTTCTATGTGCTAATCTCTAATCTGGTTTTTGTTCTCCTTGACAATCCACATGCCATATTTAGTTACACATGGAGAGAGGGGGACACTTGTATCATGGCATACTACAACACAGGATCCACACCACTCCAGTCACAGGATGGTAATATGATTAATACCAGGACTAGTTCTTACAATGTCTTCACTTGGAATGTCAAAGGTATGGCAAGTCTGCTACACGATACAAGGTACACCTTGATCTGAAATGATGCCATATCCTCTTGTCTTCTATACAGGAGACACACCTCACTATAGTGGAACTGACCAAGTTATGCAAATGGTGGCATGGCATAGTGGCTGGAACAATGTACTCCAGTTATGCCAGTGGGGTCCTGATATTGGTTACCCTGGGGGTCCCATTTTGTCTCCTTGTATTTTACAGTAGATCCAGAGGGCTGCTATGTGGTACTGAAAGGTCTCTTAGACAGGTCAATATTATCAGTAGCGGCACAGTACACTCCAAATGCCAACCAGATGGTCTTCTTCAACAAAGTGATGCCCAATTTACTAACCAATGCACTGTCACATGCTTTTGGTGCAGAGAATACAATAGTGTGCCCGAAATTAATATGGCCAGACCTGCCAACCCCGCTTTCTCGGAGGCCCAGTCACTCATGACCTCAAGATATTTCCAACATTGGGCTACCCACATGCAACTTTCGAACATATGGCACTTCTCTCACCCGAATACACACACTATTCCATACTACATGCAATTCATACCAGAATATACATTATATACTGTAAAGTAGATCTCGTTCCTATGGCAAGGAGGACTGAATACCTGTGACACCCCTTGTTGGGTCATAACCCCTTACTCCTCACACTGGACTGGGGAGGCATTCACCCACCTAAACCCACAAGCACAACTCCACAACTGTGCTTCGGAACTCAGCATATCACGCAACCCTTGGGGATGCTGTAGACCAGGGGTCTCCAACCTTTTGTGCAGGGAGAGCTACTTCTGGTCAGTGAAAATCGTTGTGAGCTACTAAACCCCAAGCAACTCGCGCATTTTTCCAAGAGACCCCCCACACGCCCAGTTTTATAGACTTTAAGCCTAATTTCTAACACACTAATAATACTGCAACACAATGCCTCCCCTTTCTTTAATTATCACAAATGACAGCACTTTAAAATGCATAAGTGTAGTGTGCACTGTACAAAATCTGTGATGCCATGCATAGCCACCCTATGTGGCTTTTAATGGCCTAATGGATATGGAGGCAAGACAGAACAAATTGGTGTGGTGTGTTACTCTGACCCAGGGAGGCATTCCATGAGTGGAGTATGGGTGTTAACATGCATCCACCAATAGAATTTGACACATTCTCAGATTCCCTATTAGTGGAGGACCTGGAAATGCGTCAAGTTGCAACACCACAACACCACAACAGGTGAGGCGTAACCAGGAGGAATACCTTTATAGCTCCTCTTTTTTCCCTTTTTATATGGGTGCTGCATTCTGCAGCACACATAGAAAGAGGAAAATGCCTCAGAAGATTGTTTTTGTGCAAGACATGCCCCTTCCTGCGCAAAAAACAATTCTATCTGCAACACAGGCACCCTTGCAACACGGTACAGGGGCCTGCGTTGGCACTAGGCAGCAGTTTGTGTGCCAGTGCAGGGAAAGGATAGGAATGCGTCATTAAAATCATAAATACAGCATTTTCCTGCCCTTTACCTTAGCGCAGCAAGGTAGCTTGTTGCGCTATGTGAAAGTTTGCTAAATTTGCCCCCCAGAATAAGGTACCATAGCGCTATGGCATCATGAGAACTGTCACAGGACTCATGATGGTATGCATGCAGGGTCTCGCCATTCACTCTTTAGTGTTGTTGTATTTCCAGGCCCCATTATACAAGCATCAGTCTCCTCCCACACATGCGCAGCCAGCATGAACTGTCCACTCTCCCCAGTACTAGACTGGACTGGACATAGCTCATCTTAAAAGGAATGACCATAGTCTGGCCTACACAGAAGCTCTGCTTGACTCAATGGGAATTCCTGAGCTGTTGTCTTGCGCAGCCTTTTATATTTTTTAACAATTGAAATATATAATGTTCAGTTTTTGAAAACGAGATCTGGTGCTCAATATTGAGTAACTGACCATACATAGGTTTCACCTTGAAACTGTGTTGAATATGTACAGCCTCGTGAGAAGTAAAAACAAAATATGCAGGTATATTAGTAGTGGCATGGTGGGGCGGGAGCTGGTGAGCTGGATTATTGTAACCCCAAGGTGATGGGATTATTGGGTCAAACTAAACCAGGCCCAAACTAAACAGAATGCTGTACTGACGGTTTTAACATTTCATATATTTTTACACTTTAACTGATAAGACCAGAATCAAGAATTTATGATGATGCAATGTGCCAGCCTTAATTACATTTCCGATTTTCTGTGCAGATGTGAGATGGTTAATATTTAAAATGGAAATGTGTCTTTGCGATCTTCAGACAACAGCCATGTAGCAAACAAGGCCTGTCAATTACAGCGCAGAGGGGGTGTTGCTACATGTGCTTGGCTGTGTGGTTACCCTCCTGCCTTTGGATAAGTTTGGTATTAGACCCGTATCTCACTACGTGTGCAGCATGTGGAGTAGTGTGTTATGCTCAACTGTAATAGACAGCTCTCTTATTATTACACTATGGGGCTACTACAGTCAGGCAGAGGTAATCTTGGGAAGAGAGGCTGCCACCCTATTACAGTTTTTACCAAGTGCAAGAAGGCATAGGAAAAATACAAATCTGCTGCTTGCTCATTTGTCTCCTCTTTAAAGCAGAAGGAAAACATGGACGCAAAGGGATCCGAAGAGGGGGCGCATACAGAAGTGGATTAGGTAATGCTAAATTCTGAACTTAGTTTAGGTGGATAGGATGAGGGAGGCAAGTTTTTCCTCTGAATGCAAGACAATGATAGTCTGGGCTTAGAACATACATGCATTATAGTATAGGACTACGTTTGTTCTCTCTATATGTATTGAAGCTCAGCATGATTTTTGCTTTCATAGAGCGGGTCTCACATATCCTGAGCCAGGTCCAGGAGAGGTGAGGTCTGTCCCCCGGGCACACTGGGTGAGTAGACATTGTCTTTTGTTTTGAAAGGGACTGGATAGTCTTTCGGGGACATTGGTGGTTTTTAACACTGTGTCCATTGTGTGTTTATAGATGTTTCATACACCACGTGACCTGTGGAGTACTATCAGACGATGGAAAACTATATTTGTGATATTTGTGAGGTTATTTGTAGAGCGCGGCGTTCACTCCGTAGGGAGCATCTTGGCGCTAAAGATCCTGAGTGATCGAGCCTGAGGTTGAAGAGGGGATTAGATGGCCGTTTTGGCCGTATACTTTACACTGTTTAAATCACATGAAGTAGCATATATGAGCTAGAACAGTGGCCCTGAAGAAAGCCTAGGGTCCCTTTTCCCATTAAGGCTGAAACATATTGGCCCCCATGCAGGTATTTGGTTGAACTGCAGATACATATATTATTGCACTGTTCTTGATTTTAACAGGAGGAGGACCTTCTCAATAAAGTCTCTTTGAGGTTTCTCTATCCTTTTTAACTCACTTCACTACACCATTCCTTTTTTGTCGCACTGCACCTGATCCCATCAGATCAGAGTCATTTGGTCCTAAAGTGATTGCGGGTTGGAATCCCGGTTGGATAAAGGGTACGATTGAGGTCTCAATGATCTAGAGACACGAGACCCTTAAGGATGACCAAGTGATAATATTGATCACCACGAGAACTTTTGATGGGAATCCTAGATGATATTCCTCTGCAATCACTGGTGGACCTTTGTTTGACATTCCCTGTCCCTTGTAAACTAGCAGTAAGTCTTGACTCTGTCTTGATGTATTAATAAAAACATTAAGACTTCCTCTTTAGATGTCCTAGATACCCTCTTTTTAGACCCCTAGGTTTGTATGTTGTACATGTAGTCCTTGTTGTATAAATTCTGAACTGTAACATGTCCCCAATTCCAGGCCTGGTAACTCGTAATGCCGGGTAGGTGGGTGGGAGATACCGGCTGCTGGAATCTTTACTGTTACGCAGGTAGGGGGTAAACTCATCACCACTATATTTATATTCCTTGGCTTGGTTTATTGCCACAAATTACTAATGTACTCTTCTTTTTGCGTGCCCTACTGAAGTACGTTATAAAGAATAACACACCTTTCGTGTTTGTTTACTTTACTGGGCATACTTTACACATTACCGCAGCACAAATGTTTTTTTCTTTCAAACGGACCTTTATATATTCATGTCGAGTCACACAAAGGTGTTCAAGGATATTACAAATTAATACAAAAGAGAAGTGGAAAGGGAGGAGAATGGGGCCATCACATTAAATAACAGCAGCAGCTGCAAATAATAACGGTTGTGCTTTTTGTCTCGTAGTGCCGTCTACAGTGGAAATAAAGACTTAAAAAAAGTAATTCCCATCTTTTGTAAGACACCTGACATGGAGAGTCGGGTGTGCTCCCATGACTTACCTGCTGCTCTGCTGAAAAGGGCAAATAGCGTGGGTCCCGGCAATTCTATACTGCTTGCCTTGGGTGATCTGAAAACCAGCTGCTCTGTCCTGTCATGCTTAATACAGCTCCGCACTTGCACAGTTCTCGCTCGTGACTCACACAATTAGCGCGGTTCCAGTGAGGAAAAGGCAGGGGGCGCCTAGACCAGGGTCACGAGTCACAAGACGCTGATGGAACGTCATCCTCTTCGCCTGGCCCACCCCAGCTATGCTCAAAGGCCAATCTGAGCAGCTGCTTTGGGTAAGGACGGGCAACAGAGCCTGTAACAGCCTAAAAAGCTCAAATAACACTACCGGTAGGTCGCGATCGACCGGTTAGAGACCCCTGTCCTAGACTCATGGCGTGCGCTTTATCCACAGTCCTGTGACTACACGTTCTTCTCCGATGTTCACCGTACATATTCCCAGTTGGATTACATCTTTGTCAGTCAGTCGTTACAGGGCGACATACAGGACGCTAAGATCTTTCCCCTATCGGTTTCCGATCACAGCTTGTAGTCGATCTGTCTTCAGTGGCGGGGGAGTGCCCCGGCTACTCCCAATTGGTACTTTCCTCCCTCTCTTGTTCGCGATAAGGATTCCTGCACCAAGTTGAGATCCGCCATCACTGAATTATTTAAGGTTAACCGCCCGGAGGACACCTCAGAGTTTACTACTTGGGACACTCTAAAGGCTGTCCTCCAGGGTGAATGCATCACCCTTAATGCCACCCTGAATAAGCAGATTGCTCGTGAGCGGGAGTCTTTGGAAACTGAGCTGTCCACTCTCGAACATTCTCATAAAGCCAACCGTACGAGACAAACACAACGTCAACTCATGGCCCTCAGAGGCAAGCTGCGGGCCAATTACTCTAACAGGGCAGAATTCACCCTTCTTAAATTACGACACCTATCCTACACTCAAGGCAACAAGGTACTTAGCTCGGCAACTGAGGGACACGCGAGAGAGGGAATATATAGGGATATCTTGGGCCCATCAGGGACGGTAATGCATAAGGACGACGATAAGGCTGCCATTTTTGGGTCTTTTTACCGGGACCTCTATACCGGTGAATCTTCAGATGGAGTAGCTCAGCGGGAATAGCTCCAATCACTGCCTTTGCCTCAGGTTTCTGACATGTGGAATGACCTCCTTACTGCCCCTATTACCATTGAGGATGTAACCATAGCCATCCAAGGCTTGAAACCTAATAAAGCCCCCTACTCTTTTCTACACGACATTCGCTCCTCACCTCTCCTCTTATCTCGTAAATCTGTTTAATAAGATGGCAGAGGAAGGTGTGACTTCTGGTTCCATGTCAGAGGCCGTAATCTTAGTCATCCCCAAGCCGGGGAAAGATATCCAATGCTGTGCCTCCTATCGGCCAATTGCCTTATTAAACCTAGACGCTAAGCTCTACTCATCAATTATTGCCAACCGACTAAATGATCTCATGCCTGTCCTTATCCACCAAGACCAGTGCGGCTTCATTAAAGGCCGCCAAACACATGACAATACCCGTAGAATTGTACACCTCATAGAGAAGGCCAATAGGCACCACATCCCGGCAGTCCTAGTAGGTCTGGATGCCGAGAAGGCCTTTGATAGGGTGGTCTGGAACTTCCTATTTTGCACATTCACAGCATTTGGCTTTGCTCCCAAATTACTCAACATGATCAGAGCTACCTATCGTTTCCCTAATTCCAGGGTTGTGGTCAACGGGGTACGCTTCCCTGTCTTCCCACACTCGAGAGGAACCCGGCAGGGATGTCCCCTCTCCCCCTTACTTTTTGCCCTCAGCATTGAGCTTCTGGCCCTAGCGATCCAGAATAACCCAGGTATTCAGGGAATACCGTTCACAAGGGGAACCCCATAAAATATCCCTGTTCGCGGATGACGTGCTTTTGTCCCTGGCGGAACCTGAAACTTCCCTACCTTGCTTGCAACTTGAACTCGAATGCTACAAGCTAATCTCTGTGTTTAAAATTAATTCAGGAAAGTCTTTTATACTTAATCTTACCCTTTCAACCAGGGCAGCCCTCACCCCGCTAGCTTGGGCTACCTCAACCATTCAATACTTAGGGGTACAACTGACACCTAATCTACAGGGGCTCTATGCAGCTCTCCTCACGCAGATTCAAGCAGAGCTCACCAAATGGAAGCCACTCTTTCTATCATGGCTAGGGCGCATACACGCTGTAAAGAAGACCCTCCTGCCCAAGCTCCTTTATCTATTTCAGGCATTACCTATTGAACTGGATTGTGATTTCTTTCGGAGAGTGAAGGCCATGATCTTACGCTACGTCTGACAGGGTGGACGCATGCTTCTCTTACTCTTTGCTCCGCCGCTCCCGCGCTGAAGGGGGTGTAGGCCTGCCGGATATCCAGCTCTACTATAAGACGGCCCAGCTGCGAGTTCTGATGACTCCAAGAAACACTGGCTGCAAATGGACGCCAGAGTGACAGGTCGGACTATTTGGGATCTGGTTTGGCGCCCTCCCAAAGGCAGACCCCGAACACATACATTAGTGCACCTACACGCACCACACTTAAGAGTTTGGGACACGGTTTTGAGTGATGGCTTGTGGGCTTCCTTCCCATCCCCCTTCACCCCAATCCACTACAATCCAGCCTTCCCCCTGGCCCTGCATGAGGGTCCTTTAGAGGCATGGAAGAAGGGAGGTTGTCTATTCCTAATAGACTTATTTCACTACTCTGAGCCCCTCACCTTTGAAGAATGTAAAAGGGAATTCGAACTAGAGAACTCTGAAAAATATCATTACACGCAACTGATGCACTGGGCCCTCACTCCCCAGGTCCAGGAGGCTATCACTCATCCTCTCATGAAATTTTAGGCCTTCCTCTCCAAAACATCCTCTATGAAAGGAGTGATTTAATTCATCTATAATCTTTTACTTAAGACTGCTCTCTCTCCACGCCCCAGGTATATGTCCATGTGGGAGGACATGATCCAACGTCCGATCTCCGAAGAGGAGTGGGCTCACCTTGGGTCCGATATTGCTCGCTTTAACCACTCCACTGACCTCAAGGTTGCTCATCTCAAGACCTTGATGGACTGGTACGTGCATCTTTCCAGGCTCCGACAAATTTTCCCTACTTCTTCGGATAGGTGTTGGAGGGGTTGTGGGCTTCTGGGAGACTTTAGACACATATGGTGGGACTGCCCGTCTATCCGCCCCTTTTGGGAAGAAATTTTAGTCCACATAAAGGAAATGCTAGGCTATCCCATCCCTACCACTATAGCGGGGGTCCTTCTGGGGCTTCGTGACCCCTCCCTTGAACACCAGACCCGAGCTGATAAAATGATCATGTGGCTCTGCATTGGCATGGCTAAAGTCACCCTGATGGCGGCCTGGAAGAAGAAGGAGGCTCCAGCTATCTCTCTGTGGCACTCTCGTCTCTGGAGACTACTGAGCCTGGAGCGTATGACTGACATCTTCAGAGATGACTGCACGAACTTTGAATTCAAATGGGGCCCTTTGGTTTCCTTCCTTTCTCGGGGTCTTCCATCTGCAGATTGTCCTCCTATTAGCAGATTCTCCATCTCTTTCAATTTTGATCACTATACTAGTATCATCTGTTCTCCTGGTTGTTTACTTGTCGCCGCCACCACGGGTAGGGTATCATACTGATGCATGTGATGCATGTCCCACGTCGGGACAAACTCCAATGTGCCGAGTCTTTTTCCTCCTTTACAGCACTCTGGAGTAGGTACTGTTCTAGAAATATGATATCTCTCAGGAGGACATGTACGACTGCCTACCGTGATTGCATGATTGTTTTTTGCATCCTTGGTTGTTGAGTT
Source organism: Lissotriton vulgaris (assembly GCF_964263255.1). Classification (NCBI taxonomy): domain Eukaryota; kingdom Metazoa; phylum Chordata; class Amphibia; order Caudata; family Salamandridae; genus Lissotriton; species Lissotriton vulgaris. The sequence continues at coordinate 916,296,512 of NC_141695.1, forward strand.
AGACGGATCGGCACCGGTTGTTTAGAAGCTGTAACTCTCATCTGGCATCTTTACTCTGAAGAGGAGCAAAATTCCTTTATTTGCTGTACTCAGTTCATGCACCGAATGTTTGTGCAGGCTTGTTTTTCCCCTGCGTGGGATCTTGTGACACTGCAACTCTTTGTGGTTCTGGAATGAGTATTCCCAAAATTTCAATAAACATATCTTTGAAAAAAAAACACCCGTCTTTCTCTGTCTTTCAACAACAAAGTTCACTTTCCCTTTCAACTGCCCTACTTTTGAACGCGGCAGTCAGCCCTCCTATCCAATACCCACCCACTTCATCCACATCATCATGCTCACCTGTGGAACCTTAATCACTCAAGCCTACCTCCAGTTTGTTAAACACTACAACCCCCATAATGAACCCAGTTACTACACATAATGTTACAATCTGTCATTCATGTGATACACAATTGAAAAACGTGATTGATGCAACTTAAAACCATTTAAAAAATATTAATATCGTTGTAAACATGTGAAATGTTCAACTTTTATTGCTAATGTTTCTTTGTTTGTCTGACACCGATTTAAACAATGCTTGGTGAACAGAGATGTTCTGCTTTGCATGAGGATAATAATGTGATTTCCAAGAAGTTCCTGTTTTAGTTTTCCGTTCTTTGTGGGTGCCAACCCGTTTCTTTGGGCTAAACCGTTATAAACTTCATAATATGCGAGTTGCACTCCGTCTCTTATGATTAATTTGTTCATGTTGAAACATCTCAGTTCGACGTTGCGTGCACACTGGGAACGTGCCTAACCCAAACTGCACATTTACAACTAACCAACATCTTGATGGGGTGCCCTTTTCACCCCAAACCAATGGCACAGCCAATACTGCCTCTGCTTAATTTCATTTTTCCATTGGTCTCCATTTAACTGCTTTTTCTCCATCGATCATCCAGTCATTCATTCATTTGAAATTAGTTCAAATCCGCATGCAAGGAAATGCATTTTCCAAAGTTTCGCATATTCAAGATGGGCCATCCGATCCTCTATTCAAGAATACGTACTAGTGCAAGTTCATCAAAGCAGTTTATTAAAACCCAATGCATTGCGGGCCACTGCGGCCCTTCGTCAGGGAAAACTGCAAATAACAATAAAACATGCATTATTATACCATTCCTCTATGTACAAAATGTTATTTATAATATTAGTTGCACCTCTCTACTCTTTAACTAACTCTCATGAAATTCACTATTAATGTTTGCATATTTACAACGTTTCCATAGTAATATGGAAGGGACCGTGCACTGCTATAAGTACCAAGGGGATATCTATGGAAATGTTGTAAATATGCAAACATTAATAGTGAATTTCACGAGTACAGACAAAACAACAAAGTCGACATGGCACACTGCCTGTGTGCCATGCCAACTAGAACTGCCTTAGGTATAGGCCAGTCACCCCTCTAGCATGCCTTACAGACTAAAGGCAGGGTGCACTATATCAGAAGTGTGGGCATATCTGCAGGAGCAGATATTCCTCTGCAACATTTATGTCTATTTTTAGATATTGAAAGTGGTAGGGAACCCTTAGAGAGTTCATGGCTGGAAACTCGATAACTCGAGTTCCACAGCACCATGGTTGCTTATCTGAGCACAGGAGTGTTTGCTACGAAACAACTCCTCTTAATAAACCCCCACTGATGTCAGTGTGGGATTTATTGAAACATGTACTCAGTGGCTGTACACACTGCTTAAGAGGGAAGCTTCAAAGGCCTGTTGCTTTTGTAATGCGACCCCCAGCCTCTGATGCTAGCAGCAGATGGCAGCCCCCGGTTTAGACCCCCACTTTGGGTGGGAAAACCGGTGTGAAATGCTAGGAAGAGTAGGAAGTGAGCCAACCTCTGCCAACTCCACCTCTAACGCGTGGGAGGCAAGGTGAAGAACATTGTTCAGATCCTGCCATCTTGATGATAGGGGGACTCCCCCAATCACAGCTAAGACTATGCCCCCTTCCACAGGAGGGTGGCATAATTGAGGGTGTAGACACCCCAGGTAAGGTGCCCATTTGGCCCTACTTGTCATTCCCTTAAAGCAACCCTACAATTGGAATTTAGGTGGCTAAAAAGGAGAAAAACGAGGAAGACGCCATGCAGATAGGACTGTCGACACACACTGACTTGGGCCCAGCCCTACCGGCCTGTCTGAACCTCTCAAAGATTCTGTGATGAAAGGACACCTGTACTGCAGCCATTGACCTCCACAACCCTTGGGAGAACTGCCTGCCTTCAATAAGACTAGAACTCGCGAGTACAGAGGCTCTGGCCACAAGAAAGCAACACCAAGGACTCTGGTGCCCTCCGGATCCACAATCTTTGACCACTTTGCACCAGACACCTACGGCAATTGTCCAGGTGGCCCAGCCAATCCAGAAAAGGTCCCCCAGCCATCCTGAATCCAAGTCCAGTGTTGGCTGACCTCTTCTTGACTCCACAATTACGTCTGCAATGTGAATCTGATGGCCCCCCTCGACCATGAACAGCTCCGGTAAGAGAACCCACATCAAAGGACACAGCGGCACCCAAAGCCCCTGGGCCTTGAGGAGCTCAACTGATAGTGTCTCTATGACCTACCACGTCTCAACTTACCTCTGCTGTCATTGGTTTCCTTTGTGCAGCTTCCAATTCATTGCCTGCAGCCTGTTAACCAAACTGACTTTCTCCATTGAATAGCATTGGGCACCCAATGCCGTCTTTACACCCTGCACCCGGCCGCCTCTGTGCCACTGGTGGTTTATGTTTGGTACTCCCTTGTGGGGCCGCCGTGATAGGTTTAACTTCTTAAGCTTGAGACCTGTGACCGATCTACTTATCTGAAAGCATTGTGTCTTCAAGCACCCCCAGTCTCCATTGAATAACAACCGGTCTGATCTTCAACTTGACCGCTGCACCTGGCCGGCGCTGTGCCACTGGTGGTGTAATATCTGTGCCTACCTGAACCTTGCCGTCTGCTGACCCTGCAATCTGAAGACTGAATTTGTAAGTTAGCTGTAAAACCGCATTACTGTTTTCCTCAATAGGTTAACATTGCAAAGACTGAAAATTGCAATGTGTCCACTTTTGAAACTGAAAAGAATTTCTATTTGATAACATACTAACCTTTTTGCAAAGATCTTGGTCTTAGAATAAATCTTGAGCAAAGCTTATTTTTATAAAATTGGTGTGGATCTCCTTTTTGAGTCGTGTGCCATTTATCGGTCATAGTGTGCATAATAAATGTCTTACACTTCTTAGTGTTAGGCCTAAGGCTGCTCACCCACGCTACCAGAATAGAGCACTTTGGGTTTGCATTGCGCCCTGTAAAATTCTGGGGGACTCTCTGGACACTGTGCACGGTATAACCACCTAGTGGTATACAATATACACAGCCAGCTTCCTACAGTGAGGCTTTAACTGGTGCAAGACTAGGCTACAAGCCCCTATGTAATTTGGTTGACTACCAAATAACCTAAGGACCATCTTTAAGGTGGACAGGTGGACTGAAGGTCACATTCTGAGGGAGTGTGCACATTCCTGACCTCTTGGTATCCTCAGAATTCCCGTATATTATGCAGAATTGCCCAGTGAATAGACTACGATGTAAGTCAAATTGTGGGTTGAAAGTCCACATTAACCAGGCCACCACTCTCCTTTTGGGGACTTGGGCATGTTCCAGTAAGAATTTCATGCAGTGTAAGAGACAACATGGCGAGATGAAAATCACATTATTCCAATTCAGTAGCGTGCACTCATTATTACAGAGGAATCAATAGAACTCCTTTTGTAATATACCACTCTGCAGCGCCTGCTGGGCAAACAGTGAATGTCTAGCATTCACATTTTCTGTAATGACCCCCCCCCCCCTGATTTGGTCCACATACTGGAATAACTGTTTGGAGAATGGCATACTTAGCCGAAGATGGTGCATGACCCAATTGTTTTTTTAATTTTTTATTAGGGGGTGGGCCGTGAGGGGCTTGAAACCCGTGTTTAAATGTGGGTCAAGTCAAACATACCCTCGAAAGAAAGAAGGTCTAAATAGAGGGAGCCCCATGACAGTCCCGCCTAAGACCTGAGTGCCCCCCTTCTGTCCTGAGTTTGCTCACATCCAATACATGAATTATCTGGCTCAGAATCACCAGCTACGACACAGATTATCCAAAGATTAAAAAACTGACACCTCCTATTTTACTGAACTCAGTAGCACCATAAAGCAATTTTTCTTAGAAGCAGGGTTCCACCGGAGCCTCAAACTGCTTCCTCCTGGGTGTGAAATATTCTAATAACAAAAAAAGAAATACAAATGTTTGGGCAGGAGATTATGTTACAAAAAAAATGTAAGAAAGGAAGCGCAAGCTCGTTGCCGTCCACCAATGATGGTATAGGGGATACGATGACCCGGCCTTCCGAAAAGACCGTTGGCTCTTCCCTGGTGGTGGTCTCTAGGGGGCGGTGTATAGTAAATTTCTGATTCCCATCCTGTCTTGTCCGACTAATCATGCTGTGCTTGTGTGGAAAGATGCTATCAGGAGTCTGGGTTGGGAGGGTACACTAACCAGTGCCAGACCACTTAGGCACCGGTTGGGTTGATTGTCGCGGTCCCCGGGATTCAACAAATGGGAAACCATTAGCATCTCCTGAATTGGGGACCTATGGAAATCGGGCAAGGTCATCCCATTCTCCCATTGCAGCAAGAATATGAAAGGGCCAATTCCGAACTGTTTTGGTATCTCCAAATTAGACACGCTTTGCTTACAGCTCTCCCAAAAGGGACTGAACTCCCTGAGTCCTCTCCGCTGGAGGACAGGATTTTGGACGGCAATTTGCCAGAGACGGCTCTTTCCCGTATATACAGAAAACTCGTTATCAACATGCCGGATCCCTTGATCTTCCTCAGATGTAAATGGGACCACAATGTGGCTGGGCTGGATAATGAGGAGTGGTGGGCTGCAGTGGCATCTCCGCAGGAGGTCGCCATTTCTTCTAGGTTACGATTGGTCCAACTCAAACTCCTTCACAGAGCATATTTGTCTGGACCCTCTCTGGTCCATATGGGCTACGCCCAGGACGCTAATTGTGTCCGGCACTGTGGGCAAGATGCCACCTTTATTCACACACAGTGAGACTGTGCTACAATACAGAAATACTGGGAGAGGGTGGTACGTATGATGGAAGAGGCGTTGGGACAGCAGATATCATGTAATATCAAAGTGATTTTGTTGAACATCTGGGACCCCACAGACCTCCGTGCTAAGGAGAGAATTTGGGTAGCAATGGGCTTCATTGTAGCCAAGCGTAATATTGCAAGTCTATGGAGGGCCCCAAACCCACCCAAGATTGAAGATGGGCCAGGGACATGGATTCATGTATGGTGATGGAGGTGCCTCTATATGTCTCACAAGGGTTTCCGAAGAAATGGTCACAAATATGGGGGTCGTGGAACACTTTTCATGGGGATATTTGTGAACCACCTAGGAGCGGGTGGAAGGTGCTGCCGAAATGGTATAATATGTGATTTTTGACGATATTTGTAATGTACTGTGCCATGAATAATTGCTGTTGTGTTATTGTGCTTCACAGACCCTTTGAACATTGTGGTGCTTCAATTGTTTACATGCCTTTTCAATTAAAAGAGTTTTGAAAAAAAAAAAAGAAAGGAAGCGCGGATCTGAAATCTTATGTTTCTCATTCTAGGTGCAGAGAAGCAGGGGCCAGCATTGGGATGCGACCATCTTGTCTGTGAAGACAATCACATTTGAAACACTCAGTGACCGAGGAAGCAAACAGGTTTGGCTTTGTGTTCAGTGTAACGTTTGTGTCTCCTTAGCAGTAGGATGGAAATTCCTTACATTTATAGTACTGTAAGCCAATTATCTCTCAATAATTGTTTTTATTAAATATGTTATGTGTGTGTAAAACAGAATCCTATGCTTGATTCAAAATACGTTTAATAATTCTTGTACCAACAATTTCTTACAATAGAAATCACTCCATTTACACTAAATAACAGTTAAGACCGATTTTGAGCCAAGCAATAAATAGCTTTCACCTGGCATTCTGTACAATGCATATTTAGCCTTCGAAGAAGGACCTTTCTTTGCCCCTACACCTTTTGCGTGTCCTCTGTTTATGTCTTTCTCTTCCCAACCTACCTGCTGCCTTTACTGAAATCACTTTCTTTTTTAAAAGCCTGCTAAACAATGTCCTTCTGTATGGGGGAAGGTCAAACAGCATACCACCAATTGAGATATCAAGGCAACAGAACAAAGCAGAAGTAATGTAGCTGGTACAAAGAGATTTCTCTTCTTTTGTTATTATTTGTATTAGCAAAAGGTGTCTCACAGAGAGGTAAGACTCTCTCCCTCCAGATACACTTAAAAAGCAGCTTTCAGAAAATATGATTTAAACCCTATAGAATTTATGCCCAACGTGTCTAGGTTCATAGTGCACTCACAACGTGCAAGTCGCTGCTCAACAAACATTACCACCTTCCCCATCCATCGGCTCCCTTCCCATCTCCTTTGTTATCACCCTAGGAGAGTAAGAGTCAAAGACTAGGAGTGTGGTTCTTCTAAGGCGTAGCTATATAGTCACACAAGATTCCAGAAATGAAGGCAAAGGCAGGTTTTTAGATGTTCAATAGGAGAAGAAAGAAAAGCAAGCAGGCACTGCACAGCAAGTGACTCTTGAAATACATATGGAACAAGGTACATTTTAGTCAGGGTTCCTCAGCCAAAGCAGTGATGAAAAATTAAAAAATGCATTGTATCCAGAAACAAATTCCTTCTATCTACATCCCCACCAGGGGCAGACACCTGCTGTCAACAATGCACGCCCCCAGACTACTTTGGCAAAAAATGTCTCAACATCCAGTTAATGCAAGCACCACATCTGTCTAACACAGGAATGAAACATACAAGCAGTTTCTCAGTTTGAGTTTGCTACCAATTGCACTACACCAGGGCAACACATAATGCATTGTCCCTGCAAAGGTATCTGCCACAGGTGAAGCCCCCATCCATAGTCAACTTTAGGCAACTCAGGTTAGGGCTCATGGGTCCAATACCATCCGCAGGTCAATATTCCAGGGTCTCTCTACCTCTTAAAGACCCCATCCTTGGGGCCTCCAAATGATGTCACAATTCCCTCGCAGGCATGTCATGACCGACAACCACCACTAAGTCCCTCCTGCCCATTGAGTGAGTAATGGAGAGCCTCTCCAATGTGCAGGGTATGCTTAGCTAAGAACAGTTACAATTTCTTCTATGATCCCTCAATGTCTAGTTCAACATAAGCCAGACCAAACTGCTTATAGTAAGTTCTTTACATGATAAGTGAAAGGTCTAAATCAGTGGTTCTCAAACCTTTTAGAACAACGACCCACTTTGTAGAACAACAAACTTTCACGACTCACGTGGTAGCACATGTCATTTATAGGCAGCACATGTTATATTGAAATTGCCACTAAATTTACACAGGTATACAGTTTTACTGAAAAAGATATGTATTGGACACAAATCATAATGTGTGAAAATTGTGTTTCAGTGAACATTTAGCATGTGTGCATCACTAAGTTAAGTGTCTTGATTTGGTTTGATCCTATTAAAATCTTTGTTTCTATCAAACTTCAGACTTACAAAACATTTGGTTCATATTTTCTTTCTTAACTGTTGAAGGTGTACAGTTCATTTACAGGTATTTACATTTTGTTGTGTGTTACAATAATGACCTGACCTCCTATAGCCATTCCTTTCCCACTCTCTGTAGCACAGCAAGAGTCTCATATAATTTACCTTACTTTTGTTTCTCTTACTGCTTAGTGAGAGGACTCTGTAAACACCAATTCCGCAGCAATTTGTCATAGGACATAGCCTGACATTTGCTCTGTCTTTGAAGCACAGAAAATGTGACAAGATAAACACCAAATTTAAATGCATCTTTGTGTATTGCTTGTACTTTCACAACCCACCAAAAATGAGGTTGTGACTGACCCACAGTTTGGGAAACACTGTCTACCGAGATGGCATGCTAATGCCAGACTAGACAGAGCTGATGACAGTAGGCAAAACCCAAGCAATGGCTGCAATTGGCCAACATGGTCTACAAACTCAAACTTAGAGGTGCATTACGTTGGCGGTTGGATGTGCATCCGCCCGCCATTGAAGAAGGATTGAGACTGCCCAAGAAGGAGCCGGCGGTCCCACCTTCCATATTTTGTTCAGACCACCATGCTGGAGGTCAGAAACTGCCTTTTTCTACTGCAGCTTGTGTTGCAGCCCTGAAAAGGGGAGCAGCACAAACCGCAGTAAAAAAAAAGGCATTTTCCAAACATCCATGCACCGTGTGCCATGCACCATGGATGCTTGGAGGGGCATCTCATGTACCCCCCTGGCCACTTAGCAAAGGCCCACGGAGGACGGGGGCCCTACTTAGGGCCCCCAGAATCCCTTTCTGACCGCCTCTTTATGGCGGTGGGACCGACATGAAAAGCCTGTCGGAAATGAGCATTGTGATCATGACAGTTGTGCCTGAGCAGCCGCCACCTCCATTCAGGATCACAATTCTGACCGCCGCCCTATCGGGACCAGTTGGTCCTGACTGAGGTGGCAGTCCTGACAGACAAGGGTCCAACCGCCTGCATTCTAATGTGATGGCCGGCCCGAAGGGCTCTCTGTTGGTGGGACAACCACCAACGGCCTGTCAGTGGCGGTCTACTAGAATTGTGATGTGCCCCTTAGATGCACAACACAATATCAAAAGTAATTATACACATTCATTCTGTTTCGAAATATAAAGACACCCGATGATAGCTGATATTCTTGAACAGCTACCTTCAGTCGTGTCTACTTGACCTATTTTTTGACACCTTGTATGTACTTTCTGATAGGGGTGGGTAACCCAATATACCCTTGCGGGCTTGGGCAGTCAAAGTATTTAAAGGAAAATTTGCCGGCAAGGGATTTGTTTGGTGCTTTGAGTTTCACAGTATCATGAAATCTATATTACTTAAATATATATGAATATTCAACTTTATTCTGCTGCTTTATTCAGCTCATTGATTTAAGTAATATAGATTTCATGATACTGTGAAACTCAAAGCACCTTGTATGTACGACACTGAGCTCCTGCACAAACATTGGACATATTGCCATTAATACTACAATATGAATGCATGCCTTTGACACGGGAAAGAAACTGAACTTACACAAGTGCCGTAACAAAACCTCCAATCAGGCAGAGTAAATCCTAGTAAAAAATAGTAAGGGAATTTGGCACTCCCCAACTCCAGACTGAAGTAGATGAGAGCTGGATCCAGGTGGAGCAGCATTCTAAGAGATGTAGTGGTAGGAAGTCCCCTAAAAGAACCAGCATCCTACGGGCATTGAGAACAAGAAATAAGAAGCAACAGTATTCAGGAGGGGAAAACCCACCACAACAGTTATTGTAGCATTTGTGGCACGTAGTATCGATGATTCCTGCTTTTTATATATGAATATACAGGAAATGAAGACAGGCAATACGTAGGAAGCTCCAAAATGTAAGTTGATTCACCATGATGGATAGGAATACTCACAGATATTGCAGTAGCAGAGGAGTCCAAATTGGACTGAGGAAGGGATATGATGTCACTTTCTGTTTCGTGAACAGAGAAAACAGAGAATGGATCAATATGTGCACAAACATGAAACCATGCTCCCATACAAAAATGTCCAAGGTAAAGATATGTTTGTTTAAGAATAGATATTCCCCCACACAGCCTTCTAATGGAATGCAGTGAGTTAGAGAGTCCAGTACCATTAATGACCCTGCCCAGGTTCCAGCCCCCAGGAAGAAAGATATATACTCGTGTCTTCCATGTTTGCACAGACAAGAACAAACCCTACAATCATAACACATAGATTTGGACATGCATGCAATCAGCGAGCCCGCTTACAGCCCTTCTGACTCCATGGCTCAAGAGTCTCCATCAAAGTTACCAATGCAGCAATATTATTCTTCATTTACTTGATAGACAGATGCATAATTCCCAATCTGAGATGTTGATTTGACCAACTGACTTTATGCAACATGTGTTTCATCCATATGACACACAGCCAATCTGGACTACCACAAGGCTAAAAATGCAATATACGATACACAAATAACAAATACATTGTAATATTACACAAACATCTTAACTCCCTATACTGCATTGAATTATTCTCTACAATGCACAAGTTCTATATCATGAAGATATGTGGACATTATGAAGTCATACTATATATATAAATTGTTCAACACTATAAAACACCAAATGTAAAACTCATTCCAAACATTAAATAAGCTTATCTCAAAACCAAATTTGATTTATGCTTTCATAGCTTGTCACATTTTCTCATTCCATACTCACGTCTATCTACAAATGTAATAGTAGACTACTAATGTTTTCTCCCTCTCTAGAAAGTTGCAAGTGCATAATAGATGAACAAATGTCGTCTGCAAGTAACAAAAATAATTGTATTCCAAACCATTGAAAGACCACTCAATTAAAAATATACTCTCTTATAAAAAATTACCTAAATTTAATAAATATTAAGTTCATCATAATCTGTGAATATATGACATGCCCTTTGTAACAAAATATATATTGCACTATAGTGTTACACTGTTATTTTAAATCAACTGAGTAAAACACTTGACAACAGACCAAACCCTAATTATAGACTGGTTTTATGTGGGGGGACCAGAGTACAATCCTCCACATGTCTGACACTTAAGCCATGCAAACGTAATCTCATGTTAAACATTGTGACGCCTATTCACCATAATAAACAAATATGTGCAGACATACTACTAGTACATTTACGTTTACACTTTTGAGTAATTTTACTACTTTTGGCTATTCAACTTGGTAAGTGTAAAGTTACTCAAAAGTGTAGACCTTTTTGTCTCTATCCTTAAACAGAGGGTGGAACCAAATTTATGGGTCCATGTATGAGAATTTATGAGTTACTGCTTGGAAAAAGGAACAGTACTAAGTACAGCACCATACATGGCCAACCAATAATATTGCAACACTCTCCCCTAGAACATAATGGAGTCTAGGGCCTAAAATAGAACCCCATAGGAAATAATGTTAAATTAAATATTATTATTTCATGATAAAATATTTAATAGCAATTTTAATTGAGAAATAAATGTAGCTATTTTTTTAAAAGAATAAACTTGCTTTGAAATTAACCCGGTGGTGCATGGGTATGTATTTTTAATCCATACTAAGTATATAATTTGCCTTAGGTAGAAAAATGTTTTAGTCTTAAAAAATAATGTTAATTTAATTTAAAGTATTTGAGTTAATTAAATATTTAATAAAAAATGAGCTCAATAGTGCTGCAGCATTTTGTTTTGTGCTGCATTAACAAAAATATTTTTTACTATTTTTTTTTTCAAGTTAATAAATCTTTTACTTTTCCCTAAGTTTCCATAGGGAGATCTTTGTTAAAAAGTATATGATAATGTTTGGGAAAAAAGAAAAAGTGTTTGTTATCTGAAAAAAATGTAAAATATTGTCATGCTAAATATCAAGGTGAATTTTGTATACTTATTTTAAATGTGGAACAAATAAAAGGATATAACATAATTTAATTATTTTAATTTGAAATATAATTATTTACAATTTGTATACAGATACTAGTTTAAATAATTACATTTAATCTTACATTAATTCCTATGGTTTTTTTTTAAGACCCTTCCTCCGTTTGTTCTATGTGGGGGTGTTGCAGTACCAGTGGTTGGCCATTTGTGGTGCCTGCCTATGCTAGCTTTGAGCTTGAGTACATTTACTACTGTTTTCTGTCTTTTTTGGCAGTAGTATCTTTAGAAGTTCTGTTTATGAATGGCAACGGGTTTATACCTTTTTGGGTGGGTGCATGAACCTCAAAACCCTCAGTTACACTCCATAAACTCCTCCTTACTTGCTGTGAACCCTGTGCATTTAGGAGTCGGTATGCCCAGCTTTACTACCACTTCCCTTGGTCCCACATTTACAACTAAGGTCATAATTTGTATGTTGGTCAGAAAGCCTCCATCCACAGGTCTGAGGCTTTCTGACCGACTTCCAAGGTTTCAAATTGGACCGCCATTTTACTCTGACGGCGATCGGATTTGAAACTGGCCGGTCAATCGGGCTGGCTTCTGATGGGTTCAAGGAGCCCGTCGGCCAGTCGGAACTGCCACATAATCATGTACGGACGTAGTTTCCACCGTCATGATTATGATGTTGGTTTCCAACAGGCTTTCCACGTTGGGCTTTCTGACATGGAAAGCCTGTTGGAAAGCAACTTTGGGGCCCTTAGCAGACCTCTCTGTCTTCTGCGGCCTCCGCTTGGGGGCTGAGGGGGCGTGTATGGTGCCCCCCAGTAAATCCCTGCACCATGTGGCTGGCATCATGAGATGCCTGTCACACAGTGTAGGGATTTACAGTAACTCCCATTTCCCTATGGGAAATAGGAGTCTGCGGTCACATTGTAACTGCGGTATTAGATCGCTGACCTGAGGTCGGTCAGTTCCGAAACCACAGGGATGTCAGACTGAGGCAACTCCGACTGACATCCTAATCAGGCCCTAAATAGTAAACACACATTTTTATGCTTTTACTAATAATAGATGTCTGTTTTGATTTTTCAGTTCATATGTCTTTTCTGTATATTCTTACCTAATTTTAACTTTTTCAATGTACCCAACAGGAACATTCGATGATGATGGTTTTACTGGTAGACTGAGGACTGTATTTAAATTTTTTGACAGCACAATTTTTTTTGAAGGAATTATCTTATAAATACAATACCATAATTAATACGTTATTTTTTAACTATCCTTGCCTGTGCCCCGTTCAAAGGCCACAGAGCAAGCACAAGCTCCTGGGCCCTACCATGGGGGTTAAGGCTGTGCTTAATTTATAAAAAAAATAAATGCCAGTGCCCTAACAGGAGTCCACTTGTGCTTGCAGTGGCCCATTGCCACTGTCAGCACTGCCAATTACAGTTTCAACACAACTACTAGCCCTCACACTCCTACATGTTAGACATTTCTGATTATTCCAGGCCCCAAAGCTATAAAAATGGCTTTGGCAGCAGGTATTAGTTATTTTATTTTTAATGAATATTGAATTAATTAACTGCTGTTATGTTTGGCTCTACATTAGACAAACAGCGTCACCATGTGTCAGCCTGCTATAAGTACTGTGTTGACAATAAAGGAACACCGGCTCAAATAAAGCACTGTGTTGAAATCTTTTACTCCGGATGCTCTGGGGGTCTAACCTACTATGGATTCAGAGCAACTGGGCCAAATATCCATTCAGCACTTGACTCTCAATGATAGCATGTGTCAAGCAGTCTAAGGTTTCTGGGGAGAAAGTAGGCACGGGGGGTGAACACAGGCTCACAACTCAAAATATATTCAATAGCAACAATAAATTATTGTCCAGATAAACACTTGTTTTTATGAAAAATGGAGTATTTATATCCAACACAAAAGTAAAATACGGCATTACCAAGCAATGCACACATTCCTCCAAGGTCAGCGCTCTAGTGTTTCAATAGGCAGTTCCTGAGTTCCAGTCAACTCTACCAAGCGATAGTGGTTATTCGCTATTCACATTAGGCAACATTCAGGTTGAACCTCCACTAGTAGTTTGTGTCTCAGGGGCCCCAGTACAACTCAAATTAAAGTCAAAACTGTTCCAGCAGCGAAGCACTTTGTGACAGGCAAGTTCCCCCACGTCCTTCAAGCTCATCAATCAGTCCTACCCGCCTCAGCAGGACCTGCTCAACCAGATCATCTGAGGGTGCCTCTCTTGCACACTGTCTCCAATGAGTCTCGCACACTACAGGGGCAAACAAGCACTGTATAATTCTGAACTAATGGAAAGGGAAACACTCAAATCAACTGTTGTGAGTTACATCGGGAATGAATTGTGTAGGCGACCACTTCCATCCTACCTCACTTTACCCATGACCAGTTGGGAGAGATCACTGTTGTTTCGCCTAAGGGCGGGCTCAGTGAAATCCCTACTGGTCTTTCCTTTGGGTTATCACCACACAACACAATACAACCCATGTCTGTGTGATGGTATTAGTAAACAGAATGATTTGCACTTTCTATTCTTCTGTACATTTTATCTAAAATATATCAATTGGTTTTTAATCCCTTATTTTAGGAAACAAAGACCCCTTTCGTTGGGGGGAGTGTAATACAATGTTGCTCTCCCTGGACACAGATGAACTAATTTTTCGCTCTAGCACTTTTCTGAGACTTATGACATGTGTACGCAAAATGATGGAAAACCCCTGAAAATAGTCCTATGAGAGTTGTATTAGATTTTTTTAATAATTATGAATTTTGTAATTTTGATCTGTCATGTAATTGAATTGTTTTAATGTGGTACTTTTATGAATTTTATGAAATTCGAATAAAGGTCTTTTGAACTTGAACTACAGGGGCAACAGTCAGGAGTCCTTGTGTTAGTCACATGTGGTCCTGTGGGGACAGTAGCAGGGTGTCCTCAATTCTTCTGGCATGCTGACAAGTTTCCCTGGATCCTCCCTATACATTTTCTTTGTGGGGAATAACTATGATTGTGGTGCAAATCCTCATTCGGGGCTCAGGCATGCATGGTTTCCACAGCAGTTTCTTCCTTTGTACAATGGTCTCGAGCAGACAATGATCCTTGCCTTCGTTCCTCGACCCCACCTGGCATACCAGGGTCACCTTCCTCCTTCTGCACACTGGCTACAGCCTGATCGGCATGGCGGTAATATTCATGGCAGCCCAACCTTGCATAGGAGGTGACGACTTCTCTCTGCACACTGACCAGTGGTCCCTCCATTGCTCGCCACTTCCTACTGCCCATTCGGCACAGCAGCAATCTTCACGGCGGCAGCAACTGGCAAACATGATCACCAATTTCATACCACTCACAGACCACTACACGATCAGCATGGCAGTAATCTTCACAGAAGCCCCACCTGGCATACCAGGTTAACAACTTCCCTCCGCACACTTGCATTGACCTGATTTGGAGCAGAAGCCATCTCCCAACACTTTGTTTCAGAGATCCAATTGCTAGGATCTCCCCCTGGACCTCAGTCATTCCAGCACTTTCCCCTTCCTCAAAGGACATAATAGTTTTGGGAAGTAGGCAGGCACTAGTGCTCTGAGATGCTGGGGCCGATAGTTTTGGATTCCCCTCACTCAGATGAAAAACTGTCAGACCTTGGTCTCCAGTTCAGATCACAGCTATAAGTCTTGCAAAGCTTCTCCTTGCTTAGAGTCTGAGGGGAAGATGTATCAAAATACCTATTTGCGATTCTCAAATAGCGATTTTTTGAGAATAGCTATTTGAGAATTGCAAAATGGTATGTATATAAAAAAAATCGCAATTTTTTAGCGATTTCTTAAAATTCCTTAATTGCGATTACCAGATTGCTAATCTCAATTAAGGAATAATTTCCCATTCATTTCTATGGACCAGGAGGCCTATAGGAATGAATGTGAAGTTATTCTCAATTTGCAATTCGCAATTTGAGAATCGCAAATTGAGAATAATTTCAAGGGTGCAAGGGTGTCATAAGGACACCCTGATGCACCCCTGAAATTTACATGTGTGCGCATATATCACACATACATGCCCTAAGGGCATGTATGTGCACCATATGGCACCTTCACAAATGCCAAAAAGTGCATTTGTGAAAGAAATCACAAATTACCACCAACTTGAAGTTAGTGGTAATTTGAGATTTCTTAAGGAGAAATCGCATTAATTTAATGCTTGATGCATAGCATTTAAGGAATCGCAATTTGCGATTCCTTAAATGCTTACCCAAAATTAAGGAATCACACATTTTGGGATTCCTTAATTTTTTATGCAATTTCCTTCATACATACCGTTTAGCAAATTTTTAGTCACAAACGCTGCTTTTTTCCGAATTGCAGCTCTTGCGACTAAAAATTGCTTTGATACATCTGCCCCTGAGTCTTTTAAATTTGTTTTGAGGATCTGCTTCCTTTCGCATCCTTTACTATGCCCTGCCTACTTCCTCCAGATAGCAGCCTGTCACAGAAGGAGTGACTCCAAATCTGATAGCCCTCTCAACACAGGCCATGGGAGTGACTAGAGTTTCACAAATGGATGTCAGCCACAGAGATATGTATATTGAAAGGTTAACCCAGGGCCTCAGCCCTACTTTTCATGATTCTCCTATCAGCCCCATCTTCTTTCTGTGATGTGTTCAGGCCCCTTTCTAGCAACCTAGCTCTGAATCAAAAAGTACCTATTGAAACAGGGTAATCACCAACCCTTCCCACTCCCCTCCCCCCACCCCTCGATTTGGCAGCTACAGTGGGGATGGAGTTCTTGATGGGCCTCTTCTGTCTGCAACTCGACGGACAGACTCAAAAATAAGGTCAAAGCGTTGAGTGAGTGAATTAATGGATGAATGTGTGTGTATATGAAAGGGTGGATGAGTGAGTGAAGGAGTGGATGGGTAGATGGATGGATGGCTGGATGAATGAGTGAAACAATGGATGTAAGGATGGATTAGTGACAGAATGGCAATTAGTAAAAGGGAAGGGTGGATAGATGAAAGGGTAGATGGATAAGTGAAAGAATGGATGGATGAATTCAAAGAAGGATGGTTGATGGATGAGAGAGTGAATGGATTGATGAGTGAAAGGGTAGATGGATGATGAGAAAGAATGGATGGATTAATGAAAGGATGGAAGAATGCATGAATGGGTGGAGTAAAAGGGTGGATGGATGGACACAATGAAAGCGTGAGTAGATGGATGAGCAAAAGGATGGATGGATGAGTGAAAGGGTGGAACTTGGGCATAGTGAACCCCCAACTTTAGCAGATACAGCTGGAGTGAGGGCCTCTTCTTTGGCAGACAAAGGTGAATGGGTGAGTGCAAGGATGGGTGGGTGATGGATGTATGAGTGAAAGGGTGGATGGATGGGTGAGTGAGAGGATGGATGGATGAGTAGATGGATGGAATAATGAATAACTGAAAGGGTAGATGTAAGGATGGATGCACAAATGAATGGATGAATGAGTAAAAGGGATGGTGGATGGGTGGATGAGTTAAAGGGTGGATAGATGATGAGAGAAACAATGGATGGAAACACGAGGGAGTGAAAGTACGGATGGTTAAGCAAAAGGGATGGTGGGTGGATGGACAATGAGAGGATGGATGGCTGAGTGAAAGGGAGGGTAGATGAATGGAAGGGATGAGTAAAAGGTTGGAAGGACGGATGGATGGAATGAAAGGATAGATGGGCGGATGGTTGGAAGGCTAAATGGATAGATGAGTGAAAGGATGAATGGGTGAGTGAATGGATGGATGATGAGTGAAAGTTTGTATGAGAGAAAGAATGGATGGATGAGTGAAAGTTATGGTAGATGAATGGAACGGTGAATGGCTGAACAAGTGAAAGAATTGATGAGTGAAAGGGAGGGTGGATGGATGAAAGGGTGGATGGATGGATGACTGAAAGAATGGATTGATTAGTGAGTTGATGAATGGACAAGTGTAAGTGTAAATGGAGAGAAGGATGGGTGGAAGAATGGCAGGATGAGCGAAAAGGTGGATGGATAGTTGAGTGAATGGGGGATGGATGAATCGATTGATTGAAAGGGTAGATAGATGGGTGGAGTGAAAGAGTGAATGGATAGATGAATGACTGAAAGGATGTATGGATTAGTGAAAGGGTAGATGGAGAGATGGATGAGTGAAAGGGTGGATGGATGGATAGATAAATGGATGGGTGGATATGTTTGAAGATGGATGGATAGGTTTGGATATGGATGGGTGGACAAACAAAATCGTGAAAGGCTGCAATACAGGTGGAAGAATGAATTGATGAAAGAATGTAATGGTGAACCTGTGAATTTCAACAGGTAGATGGAAGGATGAATTGATAGTTGCTTGGATGGAAGAGACAAGAGAGCTATTCTAGGGGGGGTGGTGATGACTTGCTTAATTTGCTTGTTCCATCATAATTTTCTGGCTACTCTCTTTCTTTGAAGTATACTGAATAGCCTGGCTCTCCCTTCCTCCAGGTGTCCCACCCAGCCATCATCAAAACCTGTCTGGGGGAATTCTCTACCTAATCATGTTCCTCCAGTTTGCCCTGGGCCCCCCAATATGGAACCTAACATCCTCCATGTATTTTACCATACACAGGCACACATTTACCCAGCACATGCATATATAACACAAGCACTGCACAGCACTGCATTATCCGTGTATTATACCATTCACAGATACGTATACAACCAGCATATGTATAGCGCACATGCACTGTGCAGCACTGAACATCAAACCAATGGAGGCCAAGGGTGAGTTAAGCACACAACAATACACAACAGCAGAACTTTAAATAAGTGAGCCTGTAGGCCTCACTCCAGTGACACAGGTAAAATGGCATGTTCACGCCTTCTGATCACTACTCGGTATGCTGCCACCATCGGGCTCATGCTGCTTAACTCCAGGCAAAGGCAGGAGCCATTCACCACTATGAAGGTAGCACTTGAGCTCCTCTCCTGGTTCAAAAAGATCAGAATCCGTGAGACAGGCCTATGTCATGGGACACACGTGTGATCCAGTTTACCCATGACAGCAAAAAAACAGCACCAGGGACCCAGAGATCAGTGCAGTTGGAGGCACACAGATCAGGGGTCCACATCCATCACCATGCGAGGGACTTTTCCATCCCAACAGATTCCCCACCTAGATCAGAACACACAAATTCCAATCAGGGAGAGCTTGGATGGCCAGATCAGTAAACCCAATGTGAAAGTCCATCTGCATTCCCATGGCTCAATCTGGCTTTCTGCTTCACTACAATGTCTAACCCTTGCAAAGAAGTAGTTCATTTAAACTACTTGTAATTCTCTCCCTTCATAGCCAGGGGGCACTCAGGGAGTGGGTACCCGTCCATCACCAAGCAAGGGACTTTTCGGTTCCAACAATCCTGAATTGACATTATTGGAAATCTATAAGCACTGAGGAAGGCATTAATTGATGAAAGACATGTTGGCTAGAACAGAATATCTACTTGAACAAATAACCAGGCTTAGAATATAATAATATTTGGACTTTAAATTTCTGTCTCAAGCGGAGTGCTTGAAGGATAAACTAAATATTGTGCAGCTTTTCCTTTGAAAGAGTTACTTGGTTGCCACTACTAAGCTCTTGGAGAAGCAGAGCTCAAACAAGAAGCACATTAATACCTGACCTCACAAGGGAAGTGTGCGGCCAAACATGCCTAGCTGCCATCACTCACAAACAGATTTATAAATTGGCTTACATGTAGTTTGTACATTGTTTAATATGGTACACATCTTAATTCATGGTCAAAACAGATTGATTATACGTCATAAAATTTAGTGGAAATAAATAAATTGTTGGATATCATGAGACTTGCGGAAGTGGATTCACCCCTTTTGCATGCGGTAAAAATGGTGTGTGAATGGCTGTATGAAAGAGTGAGTGTCTGTGGGTTTGGCTGTGTCGGTGAGTGAGTGGCTGGGTGAACGGTTGTAAGGATGTGTGAATGGGTATGTAAGTGGTTGTGCGGGTGTGTGATTGAGTGTGTGATTGGTTGTATGGGTGAGTGAGTGGTGCTATGAGTGAGTAAGTGGGTGTTTGAGTGGCTGTGTAGGTGAATAACTGGGTGTGTCAGTAGCTGTATGGGTGAGTCTGTAGCTGTGTGAGTGGCTGTTTGGACGAGTGATTGGTTATATGCTCAGGCTCTATGAGTGAGTGGGTATGTGAGTGAACATGTGGTTAAATGATTGGTTATGTAAGTAATTGTATGGGTCTGTGAATGGGTATGTGAGTGGTTGTGTAGTTGTATGAAAAGTTTATGGGGTGTGAGTGAATATGTAAGTGGTTCTAAGGATGATCTCATCAGTGATGTCACTGACAATGTCATGAGTGATGTCATATTGGAGGTCATAATCAGTGCATTGCGCAATGCATAAGGGATAGTTAGCTCAAGTAACTATAACTGCTGAATTTCACTGGTTTTGTATAAATGAAATCTGAGCCTAATTATAACGTCCCTGTAAACTTTTTTTTTTGTAAGTGAATTTTGAAGTTTAAAAAAAATTCTATTTCCTAACTATAAAATCCTTGTAACCTTTGTTGTTTTCTTTGAATTTCTATGATTTTTAAATTCTATTTCTGAACTATAAAATCCCTGAATCCTTTAGTTTTTTAGGTGAATTTGTAAGTTTTTTAAATTTTATTTTCCAACTGTAACCACTGAACTTTGAAACTGAGTGTGTGAGTGACTTCATGAGTGCCTCAGTGGGTATACGAGTGTCTGAGTACATTTGTTAAGTGGGTGTGAGAGTGTATGAGGGGTGCTGCAAGTGCGTACACGAGTGTCGGAGTGGTTGTGTGAGTCTATGAGAGAGTCTGAGTCGGTGCAAGAGTCTCTGAGTAAATCTGTGTATGTGTGTGAGACAGAGTATGAGTGATTCTCTAAGTGGATGCATGAGTGTCTGACTGTGTCTGTGAGTGGGTGTACGTATCTGAGTCCGTCTGTGAGTGGATAACTGAGTGAATAGGTCTGTGAGTGGCTGTGAGAGTATCTCATAATTTTATGAGTGGGTGCATGAGTGCCAGAGTTGGTTCTGCTCATTTTCAGCTCATTTTCTGCCATTTTCTGCTCACTTCAGGCCTTTTTGCCCCTTTCAAATAGTTTCTGATCTCTATTTTGCCTCTTTCTGCTAATTTTTTACCTTTATTTTTACTCTTTCTGCTCAGTTCTGACCTCTTTTTTGCCTCTTCTGCTAGTTTCATGATCCCTATTTTGCCACTTTCTGCTTGTTTATTTTATCTCTTTTTTGTTCATTTCTGATCTCTATTTTGCCTCTTTCTTCTTGTTTCTGATCCCTCTTTTGCCTCTTTCTGCTCGTTTGTTTTATTACTTTTTGTTCATTTCTTATCTCTATTTTGCCTCTTTCTGCTTGTTTCTGATCTCTTGCTTGTTTCTTTCTGCTTGTTTGTGACCTTTATTTTGTTTCCTTCTGCTTGTGTCTGATATCTATTTTTCCCGTTTCTGCATGCTGTTGACCTTTATTTTGTCTCTTTCTGCTTGTTTCTGATCTCAATTTTCCCTTTTTCCTCTTTTCTGACCTTTATTTTGCCTCTTTCTGCACGTTACTGTTCTCTATTTTGCCTCTTTCTGCTCATTCCTGATCTCTATTTTGCTTTTTCTGCTTGTATGTGACCTCTATTTTTTCCTCTTGCTTCTAATATCTGAGGTTTATTTTGCCTCTTTCTGCTCAATTCTGATCTCTATTTTGCCTCTTCCTGCTAATTTCTGACCTTTATTTTGCCTTTCAGCTAATTTTGTATCTCTATTTTGCCTCTTTCTGCTAGTTTCCCACCTTTATTCTGGCCCTTGCTGCTCATTTTTGAACTCTAATCTGCCTCTTCCTATTCATTTTTTACCTCTATTTTACACCGTTCTGCTAGTTTCTGACCTCTATCATGCCTCTTTCTGCTTGTCGGTGATGTTTGGTATGCCTCTTTCTGCTCGTTTCTCACCTTTGTTTTGCCTCTTTCTGCTTGTTTCTCACCATTATTCTGACTCTTTCTGCTCTTTCACAGCTTTATTTTGCCTCTTTCTGCTCATTGCTGATCTTTATTTTGCCTCTTTCTGACAATTATTTTGTATCTTTCTGCAGGTTACTCACCTTTATTTGACCTCTTTTTGATTGTTACTGACCTTTATTTTGCTTCTTTCTGCCCATTTCTGACCTTAAATCTACCACTTTCTGTTAATTTCTCACCTTTAGTTTGCTTCTTTCTGCTCGTTGCTGACCTTTATTTGCCTCTCTCTGCTCATTTCTGAACTTTATTCTTCATATTTCCGATCATTTCTGACCTTTATTTTGCCTCTTTCTTGTCTTTTCCCACTTGAGACCGCGGGTGAGCTACAAGGCCCCTCAGTCACAGCTGACTTCCCACCTTCTTCAGGAGGCCTAATTGTCCTCAATGACAGGGAGCTGCAGAACATGCAGCTCCTTGCCTGTGAGAGCAATCCTTTTGTCTGTTTCCCTTCTCGCTTGACAGCAAGCAGGGAAATAGACCAAAGCTCCGCTCTCAGCAAGCAGGAGTGGTTTCACAGCTCTTTCTTGCTGAGAGCGGAGTTTTTGTTTACTCTGACTTAGCGGGAGCTCAATTCAGAGCAAACAGCTATGTCCTGGGGTTGGGCACACACTTGACGTGTTTCAGCACCAACAGTATCTTGATCATGAGTGATTAGGCAAAAGTGAACACAGACATATTTAATGACCAAGGTGCATAGATAAAAACAATGAACAATTAAGTGCAAGCGGCTGTGGGCACAAGCTTGGAGTGTCATAAGGAAACCAAACTTACAAAGCAAAAATATATTTTGAGCAAGTGTAAGCATCATAACAAATAGTTAGAAGAATACAAAACAGGAGGAGTGTTGGATCTTAGGAGTAGGCAGAATACTAAGCAATTATATTACATATGATAATATATGCATTGTGAAAGAAAATTACTGAACATTGGTAGAAACTGGCCAACGTTCCCACATACCAGCCCAAGTGGGAAATAAACCCCCCAAACCAAATGGCTATTGTCTCAAGCGCCCAAGTGAGCTGATATATCCCCTACACAAATGCAGAAAGTTTCAACAAAAGGTGATGGGGACAAAATAAAAGCCTCAGGAAGCACAATAAAGAGAGAAAAGGCACACTAAGTAGAAGTCTCCTCAGTAGACAACAGATTCTACAGCGCTGTATCCAGTGACATGTGACTTGACACCATATCGCAGCCACCACCTTTGCATATGTTTAGGTAGTCAAGAAACCTGCTGGTAGTCCAGGTAAAATACTGTAACCGCCATCAGAAATTAAATGTATCTTTACCAGTATAGCCATTCAGTGGAGTGAGTAACCCTGGTGTCGCCACAAGTAAACATGCTCAGGTTGCGAGAAATAGCTGTAAAAACTCTCTGCAAAAATAATAACTTAGTATCTGTCCTACAGTATATTCATTCCCTAGTTTGACATGATGGCTCACACAAAACTGCGGTCCGTGCAGGTAACAGCGGTGGGGAGGTGCAGGCGGGTAAGGGCGGATTTCGTGGGGCGATGCAAAGGGAAAATTAAATAAAGAATTCTGGCTGCAGATAAAACACTTGAAGACTGTATAGCAAGTCGATCTGTACAACTGGGATATAGCTTTCTCCTCTCTACTGAATTGGCAGGCTTCAAATTTGCTGCTGTCCCTGTCTGCACTCTGGATGTTTCTCCAGGTATATCTATGTGCCTTGTCTCTAGCTGTCATGCTTTAAGAGTTGCCAGTAATGTCCTGCAGTGTGCTTCCTGCAGGACCTGTCAAGCTTTCATCAAGTTTTCTGGGATGTCTGTGTTAATATGTTAATCAGGCGCAAACGTATTTATGTATGGGGATATCATCTGTAGCCCAAGAATTTCCTTGTAAAGGGCGAGGTAATTTACTGAGTGAGTAGAGGTCTTTTCCTTCCCGGGGCCACTTCATAAACAGTATGTAATGATACTGTCTTTGTTTTCCACTCCATAGGAAGGGATCTGTTCCTGGATATTTCATGATTTTCTGTCCATTGGGCATATGATAAGGCACCGTTTGGGATAGTTCAATTTTCTTTCGAATTGCTTGTTTGATCTTGTTTTTGCCATGCAGAATGACTGTGCCATTTCTCTGTGTCCCTCTATTAATGGTTTTTTTATGCCACCCGCCAGTGCCTTTCTTTTTCTATAAGTTGTCATTCACTCAGTGACCTCAATCATTATTGCTGAATGTGCATATCTCTGAGCCTCTAGTATAATTTACCCCATTTTAAAGAGTGCCAGTGGTTGCCACTCCCCACAGCACATGCACCTTGTCACTCCTGGCCCATTCACCCCTAATGTGAACGCCCCGTTGACTTTTCTGTAGGAATTGCAAGTAGCCAGTGAGAGAAGAATGCAGATGTGTTTCTCTTTTCCCACCGGTCTCCACTCAAAATTATGGCTGGGCCACAGTCATAGGCCTTACTGCGGGCTTAAGTCCATGTCTTCCCACTGGACCTCGCTTTTATCTTCCATTTCCATTTCAGCCATGTAAAGCAGCCACTATCAATTGATGGGACCATCTTCACAGAGGGCTCTACAACCCTGCATTTATTGCTGTCCAGCAAAGCTGCATGCCTTCTTCTTGTGGATTCCCACTGCATCTTAATCTGGGCTGGGATACTGAGCAGCATGTGTGAGCACTATGCCCTCCAGTGTAGAGATCCATGATTATTGACTTCTGAGCCTCTGTAGTGCAATCAGAAAGCACAATGCCGCAGGATTTTCAGGCGTGATGCAGGAGCCTCACTAAGACACATCTGCCATGATGGCTGCTGTAGCCACTTCACCAGTCATCTCTCTTTTTCGAGTCATGTTAACCAGCATGCACTACTTGAATCAGTGGTTCTGCATTTGCAAAGATCAGTGAGAATAGGGTTAATATAGTTTGTTACTAGCATTTATGGTGAAGCCTGTATGGCATTGACCTGGTGCACTATCAATGTGAAAGTGTTTCATGATACACTGCAGTAGGTCGGTGGCCCCTATGAGGATAGCTTTCATGTATGTGTTTTAGCGTTTGTGGCTTTTGAGGCACACTATCATAGAATTGAAAGGTTTAGACCATAGAAAATTGTGACTGTGAAGAGAAGCACAAACAATAAACAGAATATAGGTTTTGTGACTAGAGGTTCTTTGATAGAGTAGCTGTGGGTAGACCCTCTGTGGATAAAGTACCTGTGGCTAAGGAATCTGTGGGTACAGGTGGAGAGAATTACACATTTTGGGTACAGTGTAGCATGATGAACAGTAGAAGTTATTTTCAAAATGTAGGAGCGCACTATTGATGGCCATTGCCTCTCTTCTTCCTCTACAATCACGATTGGACATGCTTAATTAACATGTGATCCTATAGACTGACTATTTTCTCTTAGGTGCTGCTATTCCAGCCTGTGCATAGCCTTGGGTAGGATGCACACAGTCTACCTTCCTGAAAAAGGATGTTTCATCTTTGCAGAATGCTGTAAAGGGGAATGTAAACTGAGACAGATTTGCTGTATATTAATGTAGTTTAAAGCATAATCCTTCCTCGACAGTCAGGAAGCAACTGATAGTCCTGGAATTCTCAACACCCACAGGTCTTACTTTAAAATTATGACGACAAATGACATCATAACACATCCCCTCCCCTTCGTACAATATCATATACATATTAACAATTTCCAAATGAAAGATGAAATGCATAGATTAACATAAAGTAAAATAAGATTTTGTTAACATAAGAAATTTGCTGAAAACGCATTAATCTTTTTTAGATTTTAGAATTATGCCCCCACACACTTGGAGGAAAACATTTGACATAATCACTAAGATAAGATTGAGGTCTACGATCACTGTTTTCTCTGATGACACTAGATCTTGCCACACCACTTTCGCTCAGCAACTGTAGTCATTGAAACTATATATTCTGCTTTGCATAATTCGTCATCTTCATCAGCATCACACCAGAACATCCTTCATTCCTTCTGATATATCTACCTCCTTTCTGATACAATGCCACATTTCATAAATTCCCCTTTTATCCTCTTTCTAAGATCACAAAGAACTACTGACTTGCTTGATCATTAATGGCCATTGAATGTGGACAGACACCCCCGTTTGTGCCCCCGATTTTATCTTCATGCAGTCAGCTACGCTGAATATACATCTCCTTCTTTCTTCCCCCAAACATGCTACTTTGCCACCAGAGGAAATCCAATCTTTCAATCACTCAGGCACCAATTTGATATGAGGTAGACATCCCCACATCTCTTGGTACGAATATTTCTGTGTGACACTATGCACAGCGGTCTGATAAGCCCCTCCCATGTCACACACCACTTTTTAACAGCCCATTGATTAGCTAGTGCAATTTGGATATACCTTTGAACTAATGCATTGGCGTGCTCTGCCATACCATTTCCCTTAGGATTGTAGAGTGGTATACAAAAATGTTTAATTCCTCAATTTTATTTGAAATTTTGACATTTCACTTGATGTCAGCTGAGTGCCATTATCCTTAATGAGTACAGTAGATACTCCCTCTTCAGCAAAGAGCTCTTCTAAAGTACAAATAGTAGTCCGAGTTGTTCTTTCAAGAACTTTACAAATTAACCATTTAGAAAAAGCATCTACCATTATCAAAGCAAATCGCATATCATGTTTTCAACTAGACATGGGACCTATGAAATAAAATCAGACTGTATACCATGGTATCCTTGGATCCTCAATATGACCTTCTTCAGATCTGCAACCTAATTTAAACCATTCTCACTTTCTTTGCACACGGCACACCATTTACCCACAGACTGACTTGAACACCTAGCCCGGGCCACCAAAACTCACTCTTCAACTATTTTTGTAATGCTCTGCCACAGATGACCCTCGTGGGCTAAACTAAATAATTTAATTCTCAACCCAACAGGGGGTACAAAGCAATCAAAATTGTAACAAGTGATCTTGCTGATAACAAGGTCACACTCTCCATTGCCACACTGGTATGAATCATGTACACTACTTCTTTGAAGACTAGATAAGAATTAATAATAAGAATTAATTTCACTTTCCCATTCCTGACTTGTGAAAGCCCCTAAACCACTATCTACATTTTACTGAATAGATGCTATTACTCCTTTATTCCCACACTCACTCACAGCAGTTCTATTGAGTATCTCCCAATCACATGGTAATCTTGATAGGGAATCAGCCTGTATATTCCTCCAGCCTTGAATAAATTCCAATACATATAGATACTCTAGTAGCCTGGCTAGTCTTGCAAATCCTTTACCTGCTTCACTAGTTAATAAGATCTTAATCAATGGCTTGTGCCCGTTCGCAAAATAAATGAAAATCCCCCAAATATACAGGAACAAAATCAAGACCCCATGCTGCAGCCAATGCTTCCTGCTCAATAAAGGAATCGTTTCTCTCAGATTGGGTGAGTGAGCATGAAGCAAATGCCACGGTTCTTTCTCTTTTATGATGAATATGTCAAGACACTGTCCCAATACCTGTAGTACTCACATCCATGGTGAGGACTGACTTGAGTCTTGTAGCAATTGGGGCCAATATGCCAGCACTACTGATCTTATCGTTTATTGTAACAAGATATTTTTGTAGTTCTTCCTCCCACAAATATTTGCTCCCTTTTCTCATCAATTTTCATAAACCATCTGTTTTGTCAGGGAAGTTTTCAGAAAAGTTTGCATAATACTCTATGAGCCCTAACAATGATCACAACTGGTCTTTGTCCTTTGGCAGTGCATGTCTAATAGCCTCCACAAGACAGTGTTTGGGTTTAATCCAATCTGCTTGAATTGAATACCCAAAGTATTCTATTTGTTCCAACAAAAATGTGAATTTTCTTGGCCTAGGGTTAAACCTGATTTTCTCAATTTGGGTAAGACTTGTCTCAGAGCTAAAGTGTTTTGCTCAATGGATTCCCCAAAGACTAATATGTCATCCTAAAAGTATACTACAGTTCCCATCCCTTTAAAGATTTGAGCCATCATCTGCTGAAACACACTAAGCTAAAGCTAATCTGAATGGCATGCAGGTGAAATGAAAAGTTCCTTCCATTGTTATAAATGCAGTTAACGATTTGGATTCTTCATTTAACCGTATATGATGGTAAGCACTCCTCAGACCCACCTTTGAGAAGTACATACCATCCTTTAAGGAAGATGCCAATTAATTAGCACTCGGAAGAGGAAATGTGCCACCAAAAATATTGTGATTTAAAGATCTGCGATTTACACAAAATCTCAATGGTCCATCTGATAACAACAGGTGAGACCCATGGTGAAGCCTCGTCCAACTCAATGATCCTTCTTTCTGGCATTTAATCAATCACATTTTTTTTACATCTCCTCTCACTGCTAATGGCAATCTTCTCCCTCTATTTTGCACCGGTAGTGATTTTTTTTTTGTAGAATTTTGTGCATATACGCTTTGAGACATCCATGTTTTCCTTCAAACAACCTCTTCGCACCACTCAAGACATCCTTTTCCTGCAATTCTTACACAACTATAAATTGGTTTGGCACCCTAGGATTTATCAGGATGTCCAAATCAAATTGGCGCTTCCATCCTAATATAGGAGGACCATCAGCACCTTCCCTTCAACCTTGCGGTTCTCAAATTTTATTGTGCCCACCATATACCCCAAACTATTTTACCATGGTACCCACCTGGAACTATATTCTTTGGCAATAATGTGATGTTTTGCCAATGTGTTTTAAACAATTCTTTTGGAATAATGGTGTACATTGACCCAGAGTCCACCATTAATTCTACTTTGTTTGCACACACATCAAAAAATGCCTTTGGTCTACACATCCTCCTCTTGTTACCCACAGTATTTATTCTCCACTTATCCCATCTATGTTTAATTTTATGTAACCCATATCCAGTTTGCTGCTCTCTTCAGCTACACCTACCCTGGTCTTGTTGCTTTCCTTGCTAGTCCTGTTGCTTTCCTTGCACATGATCTCAAAGTGCCCCTTACAGCCACATTTCCTGCAGTCTTTATTACGCGCAAAGCACCATTTGGAAACTGATCCATGGTATGAGCTTCCTCATCACGTACATCTTTTGGAATTTTTCTTAATAATTGCACTCAAATTAATCACCCTGTTACCATCCATGGATAGTGCATTTTCATCCCTAATATCCCTTTGCAGACTGTCCTTATTGTTGTCCATATCTACAATTGATACTTCACTTACGTTTTCCCTTTTTACTCAGTTCTTGCATTCAATACTCTCACTCCTCAATCACTTTGGCAATGTCTACCACATCTTTGAAGCTAGGGTCTTTAGCTGCCCATAGTCATTCCTGTGTCCTTGTGCTCTTGCACTGAACTATGAGTTTGTCTCAAATAAGCTCATCAGATCTCATCACCCCAAAATGACATATCATAGACATTTCTCTGAGTCTAGCTACAAATTTGTCAATAGGTTCTTGTTCACCCTGTGGTTGGGCATAAGATTTTGTAGACTGGTATGAACAGATTGACTTCTTTTGTGAGCCTAATCGCTAGTCTTTTAAGTGCTTCCTTAAATTCATCATCCATCGATTGGCAATTGGGCCTTAGGCTACAGGTAAGTACTTAAATATGTGTTGACCCTCATAACCCAACGTGCTCAACAATAATGCTTTCTTTCTAGCAGCACCAAAATGTTGTCCATCTAGGGCTGTGATATAATTTACAAAGATCCCCACCCAGTACTCCCAAGTATTAGAAGGAGAACCTGGTTGTGACAGAAAAAGGGTTGAAGAAATTATATGACTGTGTGACTACATACCGTCACTAGGCGGTACACCTTTAGTAATAAATTGTCAAAATATCTTGTACACTTTGAGTAATTAATTGTCAGAATATCCTATTAGAGTCATATATACTTGACAATACCACAGTGTATGTGCTCACCACCTCCTCCTGTTGAGATGAATGTTAAATGTCACAACGTACTATGGTTTGAATGGAAATTCCCTTACTATTTAGTTGCTAGTAGTCAGTTTTCCAAGAGAAAAGTTTGCAAAATTCCTTGTGGATGATTCTTAAAGGTGACTGTATTACTGTGTGCACACTTGCACTCTGATTATTGGTTTAGTATTGTTGAAACATAGGTGTGAGTATCACCATATATGCTCTCTTCTAGCCAACTGGTATGTCAAATCATCAGTGAGATGAGCACAACATCGTATAAGCTTGTGACTAAATATCCAAATACATGCTGTGATCTGTAAGGTAACCCCATCACCACATACGCTTGTTACACATTACTCTGTGCTTGCCCACTTCCACTAAGTTTGAATCTACATGCAACTCCAACATTCTACACAGCGCACCAGTGCTTGAGTAGTGGCATGCAGTATGGCCGAAGTTCTACAAAGTGCACTAATGCTCGAGCAAGCTGATATTGCGCTAAGGTAAAAACTCCCCTACACTGTACATTCATGTTGCTGACAAAAAAATATTGTGCCTTCTTCCCTTTGTGTTGCACACCTTTCTCTGCTCTGTGTAAGCGCAGCGCTACTCCCAGATGAACGCCTCCATGATCCAATCACCTCCAGATGGCCTCTCCGCTTCTCCACTTTGATCACCTGGGTTGTGTGTCATCCAGTACTTTAATTTTAAATCCCTGACTCGTCGCTAATGTATGTTGTGAAGGGGAATGAAGACTAGCTGAATATTAAAAATACAGCACACAACCAAGCGTGATCCTTCCAAGACAGTCAGGACCCAACTGACACTCCTGGAATTCTTAATACCCATTGTCATGTTTCTTTGTTTTCAAATGTTTTGTTTTTCTTTAATCATCTCTCTTCCTCGAGCGTTCTCTGCAAGGTTCTTATTCTTGCTGAGAACGTTACAAGGGAGTTGCGGTTGAAAAAGTCATGTGCAGGCTGCGCCCTGCCTTGCTCCTGTGTTCCTGTTTCCAAATAAACTTCATAACTTCAAA
This sequence comes from Lissotriton vulgaris, assembly GCF_964263255.1. Lineage (NCBI taxonomy): Eukaryota > Metazoa > Chordata > Amphibia > Caudata > Salamandridae > Lissotriton > Lissotriton vulgaris. Next base: position 916,327,162 of record NC_141695.1, read on the forward strand.
AGTCACTGTTTCCTGGACTTTACATTCACCATTTTAACAATATTTGTATTTCTTCCATTACTTTTTCTTCTGTTTCTTCATTACAATGGCAGCACAAACTTAAGCTATACAACCTCCTCAAGCCTTTTGGCCATGTGGTACTGAATCATGCATGAAATGGCTACAATGGAAATCGTATTTTTTACACTTTATTGAAACTATGGATGAAGAAGGGAAGATGAAACCGGAAAGGAAGAACAATTTATTGTCACAATCAATTGGCACTGGAGGATTGAAAATGTATGAGGAAATGGCAAAAACTACTGGTTGGGGTGAATCGAATGAGATTTCTGATGTTTTGAAAGATTTTGATAATTACTTTTTCCCTAAAGTATGTATTGGTATTACGAGGTATAATCTGGTGAGTCTATTGATGTTTACATTGCTGCTCTTAAAAAAATTGCAGAAGACTGTACATTTGATCATCTTCAAGAACAATTTATTAGGGACCAAGTTTTAATGAACGCTCTTGATCCAAGTATCCAAGAAAGACTTTGGATTAATGGCGATGCAGATCTTAAGGATGTTTTGGCAATTGTTAGACAGGCTGAACTTTCTAGCCGTAGTGCTAAAGCAATTAAAAATGAGAATAACGAAGTGAATGAACAAGTCGTTTTTTAAAATCCAAAATAAGTCACATCCTAAACAAAAATTTCAACCCAAACCTAAAACATCACATTCTAAGAAGAATGATGAACTTAAAAGCTACAGTTGTGGCAGTAATTCTCATTTGGGAAATAACAAACTTTGTCCTGCCATTAAGAAAAAAAATCCTAATTGCGGTCCAATTGGTCATCATTACTCTAGGGCATGTAATAGGAAGAAGAGCAAAAAAGTTCAAGTAGTTTGTGAGTCTACTTCAAGTGATGATAAAACCATAGTTATGAAAGTTATGCATTTTTCAGTTAAGGAAGCTTGTAGTGACATTCAAATGGAAAAAGTTCATTTTTAATATTAAGTATATTAATGACAAATAAGTTAAAAAGAAACCTATTTGTAACATGTCCATTTGGGGTGTCTTTATTGACATTTATGCAGAGTCAGGCTCCCCGTACACCATCATTAGCGAAAATGTATGGCATTCAAAATTATTGCAGGTTTTAGGTGAGAAGCTTTATACTCCTGATATATCACCCAAAGGTTATTCCAGAGAAAAGATTGACATTATTGGCTTTAGACCCCTTAAATTCAGATTTAAAGGCAGATAATGTCTTGGGAAGCTTTATGTGGCCAAACATGGACCTTCGGTACTAGGATGGAAGGACCAACGGAACCTTAATATTATTTTGAATCCCAATTGTCTTGATCCTTTACTTGTGGTTGATCATGGTAGTGCAATTGGTAATATCATGTTATCTAAATTTCCTAATGTTTTCAGTGAAAAAATTGGAACCTTTAAAGAGTTTACTCAATGCATAATCTTAAAGCAGAATGTTAATGCAAAAATTCACAAAGCCAGGGAGATACCTATTTTAATGCAATGAAGTTGAAAACGAATTAGCTAAATTGGTCAAAGAGGACATTATAGAGCCAATAGAATCATCTGAATGGATTTGTCCTGTTGTCGTTGCCAGGCGGTCCAAAGGAAATATGTGTCTCTGTATTGTCCTTCGCCATCTAAATGAGAATATTGTTATTGATAAGTTTCCTTTACTAAAATTTTCTGAAATGTTGTCCTTAGTCAATGGTGCTATGTTCTTCTCCGCAATAGAGTTATCGTCAGCATATCACCAAATTTTGCTTGATGAGGAAAGTAAACATCTAACCGCATTCATCACACCTATGGGTTGCTTCCAATATAAAAGAATGCCATTTGGTTTGGCTTCTGCTGCAGCAATTTTTCAACTGTTGATGCATCACCTTTTTAAGGTAAGATTTTTCCAAGATGATATCTTTATTTTTGATAAGGATATGAGTGAACATGATTCTGTTCTGGAAGAAGGTTTAAGTATTTTAGATCAAAAGGGTTTGACAATAGAATTCTCTAAATGTAAAATGACTGTGAAGTCAGTGACTTACCTTGGTCATGTTTTATGTGCTGATGGCATTGCTACCAAACCCAAATTAGTAGAAGCTATAAGAGATGCCCCTCCACCTTCCAACAAAGATGAAGTAAGATCATTCATAGGGATGGTGGAATTTTAGGCTAAGTTTGTGAAAGGCTTTTCAGACAAGGTTTTTAACATTTGTCAACTTCCAAAGAACAACACTAGGCTTGTTTGGTCTTATGGTTGCATGAAAGAATTTAATAACACCAAGGAAGCCATCATGCATGCCCCTGTATTAAGCCCTTTAAATGCGAACAATAATTCCATTGTCACAGTTGACACCAGCAATAAAGGGTTAGGAGGTGTACTTTCTCAAACTGATGAACATGGTAAAGAAAGTATAGTTGCATATGCATCTAGGGCACTTTCTCCTTCTGAAAGTAAATTCTATGTGATTGAAAAATAAACTTTGGCAGTAGTATGGACGTTAGAGCATTTCCGGAGCTTTGTTTGGGGTAAAGAATGTTTAGTTAAGTCTGATCATAAACCTCTAGTCAAACTTCTCACTACTGAAGGGTTATTCAAGGCTTCAGCAAGGATAGCCAAAATGTCCATCGGTCTACAAGATTTTTTTTCCAAAATTGAATATGTTCCGGGTAAGAGTAATATCTTAGTAGATTTCCTTTCTCGCATGCCTTTAGATCTACAAGAAAGTAACGAAAATGAGTGGAACTTGTTGCAAGTTGCTTTTGTACATGATGAAAGTCTGTTTGGTGTTGAAAAGAGAAAATGGATTGAGGAATAATCGAATGAAAGTGATTTAGTATCTTTGATTTCTTTAATTTGTAAAGGATGGCCTCAAGGTAACTCCTAGTCTCAAACCGTTCTGGGAAGAAAGAAATGAGTTATCAGTTAATGATGGTACCATATTTTGTGGTAATAAAGCTATTCCACCCACATCATTAAGGAATTTGATCTTACATTTATGTCATGAAGATCATTGTGGCATAGTTAAAACTAAACAGAATGGTAAAACATGGTATTGGTGGCCTGAAGTAGATGTAAATGCTGAAAGAATCGTACGTTAGTGTGTTATTTGTTCTCACTCTGATGAGGCACTCAAGACTCTAAGACCAGACGTGTGAACCTATCATTCCTGGTGGTCCTTGGCACACTGTTGCCATGAACATCATGGGTCCTATTGGTGCAAACCACAAATACATTATCTCTATGATTGATATTGTTTCAAGATGGCCCTCTATTAACATAGTGGAGAAAGTTGACTCTACAGCGGTTTTACAATTTATTGACAGAGTATTTATGGAAGAGGGTTTTCCAGTACAAATTATTAGTGATAAAGGAGTACAATTCATTTCCAAATTAGCCAAAACATATTTTGAAAGAGTCGGTGTGAAACATAAGGCCACTTCTTTTATATAATCCTAGTGGTAATTATATGTGTGAAAGATTCAACAAAGTTTTTAAAAATGCCATCCAAATTGCTGTGATGAATAGAGTTGATTGGGAATTTCAAGTACTTAAAGAAGTATGGAATTATAGAACTATTACTCATGAAGCATTAAAAATTTCTCCGTTTGATATTATGAGAGGTTGCACAGCTAGAACTAAATGCAATCCGGAGTGGTTACACAAAAGTGCTGGTCTGGATATTTGCATGAATTTGGTTAAAAATAACATTCTTGAGAAACACTTAGAATACAAAAGCACCTTTGATGATACATTTGGGCACGTTTGGTTGACGTTAAAGCTGGTATGTGGGTCAAAGTTAAAAAGCCTTGGAAAGTCCGCAAAGGTGAATCTCAGTTTTCTAATCCCTTGTTAGTTAAAAAAGTTCTACGGAATGTAGTTCTATTAAGTGACTGCAAGGTTTGGAATATCAGAAGGATTGCCATTTACAGAGGAAAAAAAGAGTTATCTGTTCCAACTTCTTCACCTGTTTGTGAAACTTTTGATGATATCGAGAGTCATACCATTACTTCTGATTCCATTTCTAATCCAATTGTTGAGAAGGGGCATGGTGATGTTGTCTTGGAATCTGATATTCATAATTCAAGATGTATTGCTAGGAATGTTGGTTTGGATAGTGAAATGGAAACTGACAAACTTTATTCATCTCCTACAAATGAAATTGTGTTGGAAACTGATCAACTTAATTCTTCTACCACTAATGGAAATGTTGGAGTATCTAATGAGAATTGCGACACAATTGAGCCTGACACCAGTGAAAATGATGTTAAGAAAAGAATACATTGTAAACCCAAGTGGTTAAAAGATTTTGTATGCTAATATGTTTTTATATTATTTGTTTTATTAAGGAGGAGGATGTGTTATGTTTATATGTATTTAAATGTTTTGTTTTTCTTCAATCATCTCTCTTCCTCTAGCGTTCTCTGCAAGGTTCTTATTCTTGCTGAGAACGTTACAAGGGATTTGGGGTTGAAGAAGTCCTGTGCAGGCTGCACCCTGCCTTGCTCCTGTGTTCCTGTTTCCGAATAAACTTCAAAACTTCAAAATTCACCATTTCCTGGACTTTACACCCCTCTTCTTCTTTTGGAATTACGTTAACAAATAACTTCATAACATAAAAGACAAGTTTGACTTAGGCAGAATCAGTAACTTGCCAAGTGAGCCGAACATTAGGATTGAGCAATCCAAACCCTATTGACATTTTAGAGGAATTATTTCTCTGGCATCCTCTCCAGTTCCCAGTAGGCTTGAACACCTATAGAAACCCATGTCTAAAGCCTTGACCCTTCTTGGATCAACCGCCTCCAGAGGTGAGATGGAAACTCACAAGCAGCACCTTTTCAACTCCCTGCCTCCCGTTATGGTGTGCCCACCTGGAGTTAGAAGAGGGGATGACTGTTTTCTCTCATCACCTCTCCCATCTGCGTTCCCTGTCATTCTGTCTGTAGCAGACCAAATTTTATTCCTGCACATAAACAAATTAGCCTTTTCCAATTTACTGTTCAAATGTAAAATGAATTACAAATTACCTCAACATTACAGTTTCGCAGACTCTAATGATGAATATGAAGAACAAAGATTTACTTTACCTAAAGACTATTTGTCCATGAATTCTCGGACTCCTAAAAAAGTTAATTAACGCTTGTTTTCCTTCTGTTCTTCCTTACCGAAGAGGGGAGACAGAATTTGCAGACAGAGGAAAACTGATTTGTTCAATTCCACATGAAACTAGTATTAGCAAAGCCGCGAGGTCTGGCTTTGGCAAGTCTGCAATGCTCTATTTAATTGATTACCTACAAATATATACAGTAGTCGTTAAAAGTGTAAATGTACTTACAGTAAAAAGGTTACTGCTTTAGGGTGCTGCAAAACAAATAAGTAAATAATAACTTGAACAAAATATGAAATGAAAGCTGAGATTACTTGCCCTGGCATTGAAGTGAACTACATTGTTTTGAGGATGTGCACATGCCCCAGCAAAATGCTGTCCCTACGAGTATGGTGAGTCAGTGGCTGAAGTGGACTGATCCATTGGCAGAGTCTGTATGCTGTGGTAGACAGAAGCAAAATGTAAATGACACATTAACACACCAATGGATATAGAGGACGGACAGAAAGATATATTTTTTCCTTTATGCTTCCGCTCCGCCCGACGCATGTGCTACTTCATGTGTAGGTGGAGAACACGCAACAATTCCATGTCAGTGGTCCCATCACGACCACAAAAAGATGTAGTGCACACCAGGAGCTGTTAATTATTTTATCTTTTCTGCCAACACGTCACGAAAACACTGGACAAACTCATTTCGGGATGATAGCATCCCTCAATATCCAGGACATGTTGGCAATAAAGAGACAATAATTAACAGCTCCTGGTGTGCATTTCATCTTTTTGTGGCCATGACGGGACCACCCACATGGAATATATATATGTATATATATATATATATATATATATATATATATATATATATATATATATAATATATATATATATATATATATATACACATATACATATATATACATATATACATATATATCTATATATTTAGCCTACTAGCGGTCGCCAGTAGGTAGCTATAGTTAGGACCTAGTTACCATAGGAAAATCGCAACATTCTATTCCCAATCACTTTCGCGCAGATTGACGAATCTTCACGAAATTTTCAAAACTTATGGCCCGCTCTGGTCTGCTCCTATCTTGAAAGTTTCGGGGAGACTCGGCAAGGGGGGGGCTGAGAACAAAGGGGGGTCCTAAAACGTATTTTCCCCATGCAATTTCCTGTAGGAAACTTTAGCCGCAGCTACAGCCTGAACTGCTGAACGGAATTACACCAAATTTGGCAAAAAGGTAGCCCTTCGTTCAGAAAGAACTCTTTTTGTTAAATGATGTAAATTTGTTCAGTACTTGCTGAGAAAATCAAAATGAAAAAAATATCAATATCTAGAGGCACGCCGGATCCGCGCACCCTCTCGATCATTAGCTTCATGCTAATTGGCTGTCAAAACTCCAAATCAGGAAGTGTTGGCAGCCATCTTGTGCCTCGGTAGAACCAAGGCACAAGAAATCAGTAAAACAAACAAGAAAATAAAGAAAAGGGGGCAGGTTAGAAATACCCTGACCCCCTAGGCCTGCTTAGAGGGTCCCACGAAGGACCCCCAAGGACAAACAAAACATTTTTTTTTTTAAACAGCGAAATGAGTGACGGATCTGTGGATCCTGCAGCAAATATAAAAAAATGAAGCGCGTACTCCAGCGCTTCCTTATTAATTAGCCCCCGGGTGGGCCAAGTCCCGGGGGCATAGCCAAAAATATTTTCGGGGGCCCAGGGGGACCCCGCAGCACCGGTGACCACCATCCCAGGGGCTTTTTTGAAATATTTGGAGGGGGCACACAGCACCCCGCAGCTCCGAGGAACGCCACCTCCCCCCCCCCCCAGGGCTTCTTTTTAAAATATATGGGGGGCTTCATTTTAAATAAATAAATACCTGTGCGGGGGCTAGAGACCCCACACGCCCCGGGGACCGCCACCTCCCCGGGCACTAAAATGTAAATTTGGGGGTCCGTTACAGACCCCGAAGCTACCACATTAACAATGTTGGGAGGTGGACCGTGCGGCCCCCCTCCTGGAGCCCTGTGATGGCCCTGGGGACTGCCACCCCCCAGGGCCAGCTCCTGCAGTGTCCTGGGGTGCCTACCCCAGGACACTGTTGTTTGCTATGGCAGGGCAGGAGCCTTGCTGCTCCCGCTTTGCCATAGCCGGCCCCACCCCCTCCCTGCAGCACTCTGCAAACATGCCTCATTCTATGTGTGTTGCATTCTGCAGCACACATGGAAAGAGGAAAACATCTCTATGGATTGATTTTGTGCAAGACGTTGTCCCTTCATACACACAAAAAACCCTGTCTACAACATAGGCACTCTTGTAAGATGGTGCAAGGGTGTCTGCATTGGCTCTAGGCTGCTGAGACAGTGCCAGCACAGGAGGAAAGGACAGGAATGCACCATATTGGATAAATACAGTGAATTCCTGCCCTTTCTCTGTGACACAGCCCTGCACTACCTTTCCCATAAATATGCCCGTACATGTTTTGCTGCATTCTGACCTGCAGGATTAGGAATGGTTGGTAATAACACCTCCTGCGATGTCGGTATCTAGAGCAATGTCAAAGTTGCATTCAATGCATTTGAATGATTATACATTCTGGAAACATTACACAAAGTTACACGTAATAAGTGGAATTCAAAACCGGCATGTGCTGCTACACTTTCGCATTAAATGCATCCTCATGACTGTTTTGGACACAGACTAAAACGATAGTGCAAAAAGCACAAGCACTGCAAACAGCAGCTGCTCATGTTCTGGTTGTTTGTATCGTTCCTGATAGTTTGTGCTAAATGTTTGGTGCGAATGGCACGTAATTACACAATATTGCTTAACAGCATAATTTCAGGAATTTGACTCAACTAGCACATAGATGCCATTTAGGTGTCGCCAGGGGTCTCAGATCTGACTTGTGGCTCCATTTACGACCCCTGGCACTGCCTTTGTGAGTCCTGGCCTCTGAGGTGGCAAAATCAGTACCAAGATTCTAGGGACAGCTCTGAATTCCTTATTTGCTGCCCGTTTTTCATTATACTAAGAGTGAATAATATTCTATTATTCATTATTGGTGTAATAAATAATGGATGGATCACACTTAGCTGAAACAGGACCTTTAGTGGCAGCTATGGTATGTAATAACAGTTTTTATATGTATGTTGTGTACATGCTTGGAGGTGTGAGAATCTGTTTATGTGAGAAAGAGCATGTGTATATCATAGTATGCGTCTGTACGCATGTGTGTGTGAAAGTGAGTGTCAGTGACAGGTAGTGAGTGAGATTATTGGAGACTGAGTGTTAGATTTACTATTTATTGACATGAGGTAACCTTGAGTCAAAGTGAGAGAGAAAAAAATGCACTGTATCTACTAAGATATGATGCATGTTTTCTCTCCTTCTGCTCTGGTGCACTTTCAACAGACAACGCACAGACCGTTGTGGTATAAAACAATGGTGTGCGCATCCTCTTAAGCCTGGGTTTTGTACTGCATAGGGTGATTTTTGTACTGGAAGGGGTGACTTTAACTATGAAAACCATGCGTTAATGTTTTTCCCACTTTGTATGTGTGCAGTGCAATGCAGCACACATGCAAAGAAAAACAATGAGGAATGAAAACGTTTCACCTCGTTATGCCTGCCTTGAGGAGTCATACGATTTTTGCACAAATTCATGTCTGGCAACGTTTGTAGATTGGGATTTGCATCAAACCCATAGATTGATGCATGAGAATGCCCATGCACCACCCATGGAATGGTCACCTTGACACAAAATAACACAAGGCAGTACATAGATCAATTTGCGTTTCTTGGGGATACTATTCAATGCAAATCAGTATTTGTGTTGGAGAGTAAATCCCACCTTAATACTTTGCTCCGTGTTTACATCACAAAAGGGATGCAAACATGGTGCACAGTATTAGTCAACCTAGGCTGAATGTCAGTAGGGGTGAGTAAGTGTGAGTGAAATTTAGAGTGAATACAAGTGAGTGAGTAAGAATGAATAAGAATGAGTGTAAATGGGGTGTAAGAGAGTATGGGTGTGATTTTAGGGTCATGTGACAAGCCTTCCTCAAACAAAGCAGGGTCAAGGGTCATATGATATCACTTCCTGTTGTTATGTCATTAATGTCAAAGAGCATATGATGTCACTTCTGCTGCCCTGGCCTTTGGTGAATCGACACTTATGAACAAGCACACGGTGAAATGAGCAGAAACATAAGAGATTGGGCCGCCGTAACGAAAATTTTGCCTAGGCCTATTAGTTAGTGAGTGTGATATTACTGCACCAAATTACTGCAAACTCAGATTGATGCCATAGCTGCGAAAATAGACTTGTTCACTGTCACAGTGTTTGTTCTAATTTAGTGCCCAGTGCCCGGCGGATGCTTTTAGCATTTAATATAATTTCTCCCTTTCCTGATATGCCATGCCCTCTGACTGCCTTCCTACCATTCCTCTTTCTTACATTGGAGCAGAGAAATGCTCTGCTACCTGACCCGCTGAATAAAAATGCACAGAGCGCAGGGCGGCGGCGCTGTCAACGGGGGGGAAATGAATTTCTTTCGTTCATTTCTGTCTACCAAGTGAATGAATGAGGACACTTAATATAGAAGCTGGTGCAGCGAGGAATCGATCCCCGGAGCACGTGGGGCAGCCTTTGCACGGTGCATACAATGAAGGGGCGATTATTGCGCAGCATAAATCATGCGCGCGCTCCCTGGTGAGGTCCTATAAGTTCACAACCAAGCCAGAAACCTCAGCAATCATTTACTCCTACCCTCATCTATCTCTAATATCCGGCCTGTTTCCTCTGCCTTAATGTGACCATTACTGTCATGTCTTCTTTCGTGTCAGAGGAATGATATTCGACGAGCTTCCATCTCGGGCGCCCCTTCCTGTCTGCCCCTGGTCTTCTTGGTGCTCTGGATACAGGATAAGCATGTGCAGGAGGGGGCACCACACTGTTATTTTTATCACCTGCGTCATTAGGCGTAGACAGTCTTCCCAGCTCCTCTCTCAGGGCCCATTGGCCCCGGGGACGAGTGATCGTAAAAGGAACCAAATATAATTGTTATTTTTATTTTCACAGAGCACCATTTTCAACAAAAGGCCGCCCAAGGACACGGAGTCCGAATGGTTGGATCTGAAGAGGAAAGGCGGGTTAGTTGGAGATTATTGTGAAAATCCTGGTGATAGAAGTGTCTTATGAGCACCCCAGAAGACACAGGGGCCCATTAGTATGTCGGGCGGATCGCCACCGCATTTCCTTCCATCCGGCAGACGGAAGGACTGCCTGCCGGTTTTACGCCCGTTTGACGAGTCCACCAGGTGGAAAAGCTGTTAATATGGTGGCATATTAAGATGCATGTGGGGTTTTGCATGCGGTTGTCAACATTGGGGGCCCATAGCAGGCCCCCAGGGATTCTGGGTGGTGGAGGTGCACATGAGGGGTACCTAAGGTACCCCCTGCATGAATGTACAATGTGGCAGGCACTGCACGGTGCCTGTCACGTTGTACATTCAAAAGCACAACTTGCATTTCTGGTATTGCGGCGGGCGGTGCTTTCAGTACCGCCCGCCGCAATGTTAAAAATGTGGGATGCGCCCGCCAGTATGGCGGGCGCATTCTAATGATATGTGCGGGACCTGCGCATGCATTGCTGGCGGTCCCATTTACCGGGGGTTTGGCGGATGCTAATGACCCCCACAGTGGTTCATTCCACTGGTCAGAGAGTGTGACAGGGTGTTCCAAAGTTCTGGGCCCAGTGCAAAATCCCCTCTTCTTCCAGCAACCTATTTCTTGACATGTAGAAGGCAAAATCCTGCCCCTGGGAATCTTATAGTTCTTCTTGTAACATGGGATTAACAAAGGTAGGTTAAAACAAAGCTGTGAACTGGCCAGTAGGCATTTGTGTTTTTAATTCATTCCTCATTTGGCATCAAGCCAGCGAAAAATGCTCAGTATGTATTGGTCATGGATGAGACTCAATGTTGTCAGTGGTGGTTGGTGATCTATGAAAGTGGTGAGGCGTAATATGTATGCAGAATTCCATTTAGTGAAGCGTGTGACCCCCCAGTACATTTAGGACGTTTCGGGAGGAGGGTGGGTGATTTAAAAGTGCAATTTTGACACAAATCTGCCCAAAAGCAAATGGCTCTAAACCATATTCATATACAATCTATCTGATGGGTAGCACAGATGCCTCTTTGTGCCCTCACAGCCTTCAAACAGATTCACTGTCTCAGGCTGCAGTGTGACCCTCACTTACATACTATGCTGGTCAGTAGATTTGGGAAAAGGGGAAAAGGAAAGGTGAGAGAATTTGAGAAACTGGATATCTTCACAATTTGCCTGTTTTTTATTTCTTGTCTCAAACTTCACTGCAGAAGCATTGATATTTGTATTCAAAACTAGATATCACTTTTGAAGTTCCAAGTCGCTATTCCTAATATGACCCATGATATCCCTTGTGACAATCTCTGTATATCATATTCTCTCTAGGTGGTTAAAACTCTGGGGCTTCCTGAACTGATCTTGGTTCTACATCCATCTTACTATTACTTCAACTTGCCATTACATCAGCTTGTGTCTAGCTCCCTAACTGGCTGGGAATGTTGTTAGGGTAGTAAATCTGCCAGTCAAAGCTGTGACTAGTCGAAATACCGAACAATTGTGATGGAGTGGTCAGGTTGGTGTAGTTTTCAGCTGCTGGAGGTCAGGGTTGTGATATACATCTATCACTGGTATGCCTGGGGCGATGAGTGCGATGTGATGTGCTTGAGGGGGACCCAGTTGAAAAGACAGTAATGGCTGGTGCACAGGTTTATGGCAAGGTTATGCAGCATTCTCCTGTTGCTTTTTTGGGGTGCTTTCGGGCTTTGTGGAACTTTCTCCACTTTACAGAGTCTTCTTATGCAAGGACTACAATGACTTTACATTGCTCTGCTTTGCTATGCGTTGGTGCGAGGCCTTAGTAAATCAGAGCATAAGTGACAATAATGTAAGGCAAAGATCAGCTGAGGCTTATGAGATGCAAGAACACTGAGACAAGAATTTTAGGATAAGAGCACTACCATGCAGACATGAATGCAGAGACACAGCTATGGGGATATGGATCCTGGTGAACTGATCTCCTCGTGACAGTGGCTTACTTGAACCCTGGCACCAGACGGGGACACCCCAACGCAGAAGGGTTGCATATACAAGAACAGTGACCGCACAGAAAGACACAAAACACCTCTGGCAACTCTCTCAGGGGGATTTACATATTGCAGCCCACAGGGTAATAACCAAGGCCCAGCAGCCCCCACAGTACAGGGGGCCCTGAGCTCCAGGGGGCCCCCTGAGCACAGTACCCTGTCCTGAGAGCGCCTGAGTGAGTCTGGAGGGGGTCCCTCCCTGTACTTCGCAAGGGGCCCCTCTCAAATTTTGTTACGCCACTGGCTGCCCATTTTTCGTAGGAACACATCTGTGCCAAATGCCCCGGAGGAGTGTCTTCAGCTCAAATAGCACAACACACATAATAATATAAACACAGATCGAGAACTTGTGCAACACACTCTGACAACGGGATTATGGTAAAAATGTATAACAACTGTTTTGTTAAACCTTCTCTCTGGTACTTTATTATTTTGGAGTAAAAAAGTCGGCGTCAAAGTACTTGAATATTAACCTGCTACACTTACTCATATATCCGCTCCACTTCACCAGGTGCATTAATCGACTGTGCCTCTTACCAGATCACACACTTCTGCAAGGCATTCCTTTTACGCAGTGAAAAGTAGTTTAACCTTTGTGAGCCTGGATGACGAAGAATCAAAAGCTACACCCCTATACCGAGCACAGTTGCTGGAAATAAAAGTGCGTGGAATGCTGCAGTGCCCCCAAAAATAACAATGCTGGAGTTTCAACGGTGAGTGAGCAACAAAGATGCATTTAAATGTTATTTTTATATAGTCACATTTGCTGTGCATTCGGAGATAGAGGTCAAATGTCACACCATCCTCTGATAAATTGCTGCTTACTCTTCTAACATAGAGATTGTTTTTTAATTTTCTTTCTCTGACAGCAAAACGAGAGGATTGAGCACAGTGAACTATGTGACAATCTTGCTGCTGTAACTGGAAGGCTGTAGGATGTCATTTTTGTAAGCCCTCAACATTTAAATTCCTATTAAGGACCTGTAAAAAATATTTTAAAACATATCTGTAGTTATGAAAACACAAAATAAGTGGGGTTTTTTGTAAATCCGAAGTATGATGGAAATTTAGGATTTAATAGGATCGAAACAAATCAAAAACTTTGGGGCATATTACCAACGAGTAGTGATATTTATCGCTAACTAGGCTTTGCAACGATTTTTTTATCGCTAAGCATCGCCGGAAATTATCGCTGAGATAACTTGCTATTAGCAAAGTTTATCTCAGAAGTGATAAAAATCCTCACGCTAACTGCCAAATGAGAGATTATCGCTGGAAAACCAACGATAATCTCCCGAAGTTTGGCGTTAGCTTGATGATAGGGGCTCACAAACTTAGCCATGATATCCACCTTCAATAGGATATCATGGCTAAGTCAGGAAAATACCAGGTGAAAAAAAAGCAGCGCTAACCGCGGTTAGCACAGCTTTTTTTTATCACTAACAGGGTTAGCGATATCCTTGATAATAAGAGAAATGTTGCTTAACAACATTTCTCCTATTATTTTTCTCTGGAATGCTCCCTTTGCATCTCATTAGAGATGCAAGGGGAAGCGTACAGAAAAAGGGTGCTAACATGCGAATTTGCGTGTTAGCACCCTGTTGCTGCTAGGGAGATAATTTTATCTCCGCTTTCTTGGCTTTTAAAGCCAAAAAAGCAGAGATAAATCCCTTGATAATATGCCCCTTTTTTTGTGATGGCCAAGGGACAAATATCTGAAACGCATTTTCCCACATTCTTGTTTGTGTGCTATCTAGTTTTATCAATAAAACGTGTCTGTACAAATTAATTGGCCATGGAGAATACCTTGTCTGTAAATGACAGTGCACTACCACAACATGCTTTACACAACCCTTACCACTTTCTTTCTGAATAGTCGTGGCTCATTTCCTACACTTTGTGTGACGCTTGGACCTTTCACAATCCCCATTAGTTCAGTGGTGTGATATTAATGGCAGAACTCCCACTCTGAAATCCTTCCACCAACATTGGACCCGAGACAACCTAGTGTCTGTAGACTGGCATAAGCTGGGAAAGGAGGGGGAATTTTAGAAAGAACTGTAGCTCAGCTAATAGCAGTAACTCGTCACTTTTCTTTACCTATTCCACTTGCACTCTCAGACAATGCCATTAGAATCCTTGCTCAGAGCCGAGGGAGTGTGTGAGTCTGAAACAGGATGCTCGCAAGGTAGAGTGGTAAATTGAAACAAGCTTGTCTGTGGCACTGGATTTTGGCATCGGGCCTTTTCACTGAAAACAGGGAAAACAGTTCTGTGATCTCACAAGGGATGTGGGGTGGGCAGCGGTCAGACCCTTGAGGCCTCATGCACAAAAAAATGATTGAGAGCAGCACCGCAAGCAATTTTGCTGCATCATTTTAAAAGCACAGAGATTCGTCATACTAACAACAATATGACACATTCATGTGCTTTCCCCTGCGCTGGTGCACAGTTGGCTGCAATGCATTATGTTGCAGGGGTGCCTGCATTGCAGGATTGGTTGTTTTTGTGCGGGAAAGGACAACGTCCTGCAGAAAAAAATCTTTAAAGGCACTTTTCTCTTTTTATGCATGCTGTATAGTATTTCTCCTTGTTGCGCCACTCCTGCACATCTCCTGAGGAGGTGTAGGATGTTGACACATTCCCAGCTTTACAAAACTTTGTATATGTGGGAATGTTTCAAGTTCCGTGGATGGTTCCATGGAGTGTTGTTGTAGGGAACACCCACAGCAACACTCATGGAATGCCTTTTTCATGCAGTATTGTGTGAAAGGGGGCCTGTTAGAAATGGGGTCTGTAGTTGGCCAGGGCTTGCACCTTTGTCCAAATAGGGACCCTTCTTCCTAGTCAGGATAAGGGAGTTACACTCCTAAAATAACCCCTGCCCACCCCCTTGGTAGCTTGGCATGAGCAGTCAGGCTTACCTTAGAGGCAGAGGCAGTGTGTAAAGCATTTGCACATAACCAACGGTCGGTGCAGGAGTCGTCTGGCCCTTAAAGTCACACGCATTGCAGATCGAACGCCTCGCGGTTGAAGTCAGGAGCGCTGGCGTCGGGCCCTGCAGTGTGAAGTGCAGCAGTGTGGCGTACGATGCCCTCAGATCATGGTGCAAAGTGATGCAGTGCACGTTGCGGTGCTAGCAGGTCAAGGTACAGGCAGCGGCGCCGTTGTTGCTGGAGCGCTATCATTGACTGTCGAACTGGAGTCAATGGCACCGGTGTCGGTAGGCTAAGGCGATATGTTGTGTACGTTTACGAGTGGTTTACTTGAACCACGGTGCAAACAGCGTAGTTGATTTCGGCATGGAGCAGTGTCTTGGTGATACCAAGGCGACAGCGTGAAGCAAGGTGATGCGGCATGCAGTGCCCACAGGTCACGATGCAAGCAGCGGCTCGGTAGCAGAGTCAGCAGGCATCATTGGTAGACCAGGGTCATGGTGCAGCATTGCAGGCGGTGCCCTCTGGGGTGCCTTCAGGATACAGAGTTGGCAGCAGCATCGTAGACGGTGTTGGGTTGCTTTTTCCTTCTGTTGCAGCACAAAATCTCCAGTGCTGAGGGCAGAAGAACTTGAAGTCTTGACTGTTCCAGAGACTTCTTGAACATGCGGCAAGCCCTACCTCAAGCCCTTGGAGAAAGTCACAAAAGTAGAAAGCAGAAAGTTTAGTCCAGTTCTTTCACTGCCCAAGACAGAAGCAGCCACTGCAGGCCAAAGCACTCAGCAAAGTGGTAGTTCCTCCTCACAGCTTCTCCAACTCTTCTTCTTGGCAGTCTTCTTGGTCCAAAAGAGTTCTAAGGTTCAGGGGTTTGGGCCCCACTTTTTCTATCTCAATGTCCTTTGTCCTCTCAGGCAGAGAGTGTCTGTGCCCAGCCAGAACCGGTTCTGCCCTCTCTGGTGTGGCTTCCTGGCAGGAGGTG
Source organism: Lissotriton vulgaris (assembly GCF_964263255.1). Lineage (NCBI taxonomy): Eukaryota > Metazoa > Chordata > Amphibia > Caudata > Salamandridae > Lissotriton > Lissotriton vulgaris. Next base: position 916,343,397 of record NC_141695.1, read on the forward strand.
GAGACGGCATTGTCAGAGGCAGACCAGGCCCATTCATGTGAAAGGAAATCTCCTCCCCCTACTCTAAATACAGCCCAGGTCTATTCAGTCCTTTCCTGACCCGTCTAGACTATCTGGAGCCACTGCCCTTTTCCAGCCCCTGTCATCCAAAGCCCAGACAGTCAATCCACAACTAGCAGAGGCCAACTGGATGGCTGAGCAAGAAAATACCTACCTTCTAAAAGTGGTATATTCAAACACAGAACGTAAAAATCACCTTCACTAAAAAATGTTAACTTTATTTTTCTACCTAGTTCCCAGGGCCAGTTATGTTTATAAGATGTTATGAACAAACTCCCCATTCTGTCCTATGGGAACAGGCAGCCTTGCAATAGTGAAAAACTAAATTAGCAGTACTTCACTATCAGGACGTGCCACACACACCAGGGCATGTCCTACCTTGGAACTCCCAGCGCACTTCACTACGGACTTACCAGTAAATCCAATATGCCAATCATGAAAACACAAATCCATAACACAATTTACAACAGGAGCACTTGCACTTTAAAACTGAACAGCAGTGAGAAAGTGCACAGAGACACTAAACCAGCAAAAACAGAGTCAAAACCAGGAGGTCAGAAAGCAAAAAGACTTAGGGAAACATGCCAAAAGTTGTCAAGTCTAACAGGGCCATATTTACAAGGCTAGGAAAAGTAACGCAGGGTGACTTTACACAACCTTATAAATATGGGCAGGCACACTGCACCACCAGTGTTTCAGAAACATTTACGCACATGTGGCTCAATGGCCTTGTAAATGAAGCCCTTAGTTCCTTTGTACATTGAGTGAGCAGATAATGAAAGGCTAAAGGGATGGGCCAATAGAGAAGCATTTCCAATTGGTCAATATTTCTGAAAGGCTGTATGGACTGGGGAAGAGTCAGACCCATGGTAGGCTTCACAGAAAGAAAACAGATCAGGGGGTATAATAATTCACATTCCAGGATTTGTTGAAAGGCTTTTGACCACCCTATTTACCCTTCTTAGAGAATAAAATGTCACATTTTTAGGGATTTGGATGTTGTTTCTATTATTTTTCCAAAACAACAGCATAAACCCATTTCCTCATTTGAGTTGACATTTTGGATATGAAATATGGAATTCTTAGTGGACAACACATGAGTCTTTAAATATCATGAACTCCAGTTTTTTTTCTTTGGAACATGAATGATGTAATATGTGACATCATCAGCAGTGCATTACGGGGGCGTGAGATATAGTTAGCTGAACTAACTATAACGGAGGAATTTCTATGGTTTTGTATGAGTGAAATGTCCAACTAACTATGATGTCCCTGAAACCTATGATTTTTTCAGTGAACTTATAAGGTTTTTATAAATGCTAATTTCTAACTATAACGTGCTTGAGACCTATGTTTGTTTCAGTGAATTTCAATGGTTTCATCTAATTTCTAACTATAACATAGCAGTCACGTTTGCAGAGTGGTGGAGAAAGGTGAGCATGGCCTTCAAACACCTCTTAACAATCTCACTGTATGGGATTTACTGGAGGTAACAGGAGGAGTAGTTAGCCCCCAACATCAACCTTGGGGGCCAACTACCCCTTTTATTACCACCAGTCCCACACAGAAGTATTGCTAATTTCTTATGTCGGGCCCGCCCCCTCCCCACACCACTGTGTAAACGCACCCCCTAGCACGTTGTAAATTGGGGAATTAAGTTCTCGTGAATCCTGAGGGTCCATGTGGGCCAACTAGCTCACCAGGTACCTCCAGTAAGCACCACAGAGCTATTTTGTGGAGAGGTGGTCCAAGGCCACACCCCTTTTTACACCACTCTGCAACACAGCTCTGTGGCTCTTACTGGAGGTACCTGGTGGGCTACTTGGACCCCAGGGACCCTCAGGATTCAAGGGGAGTTAATCCCCCAACTTACAAAGTGGCAGAGGGCTCGTTTGCACAGTGGTGAACGGAGGGGGCGGGACCTGATTTGACAAGTGTGTAAACTGGCCCCTTGAGGCATTTTAAGTTGGGTAGATTAAAAAGGTGCAGTCTCCTCCTTAGTTAAAGGGGTATGCCCCTACTCGCTGCATCACAAAGCAAAATGCATGCTGATCTGTGCAGTCCATCATGGAACCCATTAAGTAATGGGCGAAATCCAAAACACACAGTGGTGCCTTTAGCGATGTTCCGCACACCGCCACAGCCCCCTTTGGTGTAGTTGTCAGCTCTACCACTTTCTGTACCCATAGGCAGTACAATACTGCCTCCTATCTCTCTGTTTATGGAGCCTCGTTACATATACATGTGAAGACCAAGTTGGCTGACATACGCGTAGCTCCTTACCAAGACAGCGGTCCCCATGGCGGTGTCAGCATACCAGCCAAAACATTCATACCAAGTCCTACTTTAGAATAGAAGTAAGTGGGACAACAGCTCCGGGTGAAACAGGTGGGTTTATTGAGCACCATTGAGCACGGGTGCTGCAAAGTCCATGAAATGCTTTAGGCAGACGCGTTTCAGTCAGTGTGACTTTCCTCAGTGCCGGTCTCATAGGCTAAGCAAATCAGCTGGGGTAGATTAAAAGGTTGCAGTCTCCTCCTTATTTAAAGGGGTATGCCCTCACTCGCTGCATCACAAGGCGAACTGCATGCTGGTCTGTGCAGTCCATTGTGGAACCCATTAAGTAATGGTCGAAATTCAACACACACAGTGGTACCGTTACCGATGTTCCGCACACTGCCACAGCGGTAGGTAGTTAGAGTTAGGACCAAAGTTTCCATAAGAAAAGCTTTTTTTTTGCCAATAACTTTGGCACAGCTTGATGAATTTCCACACAATGTTTACAAAACTTCCACTTTTGGTTCAGCTGCTATGTTGAAGGTTTCGAAGTGATCTGTCAAGCGGGTTCCAAGAAAAGAGGGGGGTCCCAAAATGCATTTTCCCCATGTTAAGTCTACAAGGATTTTTTTTTTTTAACACAACAGCATCCGGAACTGCTGTACGGAATCATACCAAATTTGGCAGAACGATAGATGTTGGTCCAGGAGGCGTACTTTTTGTCAGTTGGTCTGAATCCGTTTAGTAGTTTTTGAGATATCTAATTTAAAAAAAATATAGATATCTGGGTACGCGGTTCACTGCAGCGGGCTTCTGGATCATACTAAAATTTGATTGGCTGCCAACATTTCAACCAAGAAGTGTTGACAGCCATTTTGGGACTCGGCTTGAAGCTGACTCCCAGAAAAAAAGTTAAAAATAAAGAAAAAGGGGGAGGGTAGGAATAGAAACCACACTAACCCCAGGGATTGACTGGAGGAGGGAACAAGAGGCCCAGGGCACTAGGAGCAGGCCAGCCTCCAACATGAAACGTTCAACACAAATGGGGCCGCTCCCATAAAAGTGACTGAAGGTGCTCAAGGGTTAGATTGTGAGTGTTGACATCTCACAAAAAGTGAAGGACTAGTCTCACATACCACCTGGTGTCATGCTTCATCATAGGCAGTCCTCGCCCTCTAAAAACTCAGTTTGATAGAGGGCGGGGATTCACCTGATGACAGGGTTGCACTTCCAAACTAAGTGGGGGGCCGTGGAAAGTAAGTAAATTTTAAAAACCATTACAGTTGCCAAATGTAATTTTAATAGTGTAGGCAGCTGTATGGTATTAAAAAAGTGGACAGTGAAGTGGGGAAATGTATTATCCCCTCACTGTGATAAATAGGGTCAACATGTTGCTGCCCAGTGTCCCTGGGGGTACATGGCATTCATCAGGACCTGTGTCAAGCGGGCTCTGTTCTTACCAACTTCATGGTGAAAAGGTACCACTAGGTTCGGTGACCTTTGTCACTCTCCACTTCAAGGGCTCTCAGTTGGCCCTAGAACCTCAACCTATGTGCTCCATGGGAGGAGGGATGGAGGGAAGGCCCCTGTAGTCAGACTTGTAACAAGGTGCACCTTCCGTGGTAGCGCCTAGCCATGTCCTTCTGTTCTCCTTCGGTCACTTTTCAGGGAGCGGCCCCATTTGTGTTGTACAACACAGGGTAGGAATACCCTGATTTTCCAGATATGGTGGAGGGGTCCCTCAAGGTCCCCGCTGGGGTAAAAAGTATATATATGTTTTATTTTGGTGCAGACTCATGGCTGGTAGAGCCCCATAATGCACTTAAAGGGGTGATTTGTATATCTGTCCCCTGTTTGTTGTGCTCCAATATGGCCAGGGGCACCTTCTACATGTTATAAAAGTGTTGTGTGGGGCTTCAAGAAGACATCCCACTAGTTAATAAAAAAATAAAAACAAAATTATTCTGGATCATTAAAAGTATTGCCTCAGGAGAGCTGGAGCTGTCTAACCTAGAGCTGCATGCTCTTTAACTGGATTGCGTGGACCTTTTGTGGTTGGTTCTATGGCTGCATTTTGTGGCTTGAAGAATGTTAAGGAAAGTTTCATCACAGGTTTATTGATTGTTATTTTGTAGAAAACTTGCTTTATTGTGTGACAGTGATTATTATTAATCATTACCATGTATATACATGGAAGTACACTCGATTATAGTTATTGATACATTACTGTGTTGATTTATTGAGGAAGCCAGTAAGTCAGCAGTATATATGTTCATGTACTGACCCTTTGATAAAGCCAATAGGTCCACTTTGTATACCTTGGTTTTCTGGGCCTTTAAAAAAGTCAGTAGGTTTAGAGTAAGACTTTTTCCCGAAAGTAACTATAAATCATGCCCTTGCCATGCACTACTAATCACTTCACATATTACATCACTCATGCCATGCTCTATGACATCATTAATAACATCAGTGTAGCATCTGAAGTAACATCATTGATGACAACACTATCAAAGGAGAGGGTGTGAATTACAGTTACTTTAGGGCAGGAGTTAGAGTTATGTGAGAAAACAATTACTGCTGAATTTCATTGGTTTTCTTAGTTTAAAATTGCAGGATTTAACTTAAATTTGACCTAACTATAATGCTCCTTCAACCTTTGCATTTTTTTCAGTGGTTTTTTTAATGTGAAGTAACACAAACAGACACACACACACATATATATATATGCTACTTTACATTTTTTTAAACTTAGAAATTCACTATGTACTATACACTATATATGTGTGCACACCACAGGCCTGTCACTCCCAGTCTGACTGTAAAGTTTCTCAAATCTATTTCAGATTGAGTTTGCGCTCCATAAAACAGTGAAGAATATTACATAAACTCAATGCATTGCTTTCATATTTTCATATCGACTATGACATCATTTAACATGTATTTTATTCCATTTCCATATCTAAAAAAACTTTTAGGACAGTGAAAATAAGAAAATGAATTGTGTTGATGTTCAGGCTTACAAGCGCCTGAGAAGGACCCCTAAACCTAAGGTTTTCTTTCCTTTTGTATTAGATCTGTAGGGCAGCCCCTTTTACTGCTCCACACATACTCTTAGTAATAATTTATAAGGACTCTCTTGAGATCTCATGCTCAATTTGGTCAAATAGCCCTTCATAACTCATTTACCAGATACATGACCAGGCATGTGCTCTGATTTTCTAGTAGGGCCTTCTGCTTGAGGGATTGAATAGCAGTCAGGTAGAAAAGCATGGCCAATGTATTTACTTGGGTCAGCTGGAAATAGTCTCACTTCAGTTTCTAATGTTAAGCTTATTGGATTTGTCTGCCCGTGTTCTTGAGAAATCGCATGAGAATCAGATAAAATACTACCACCCTCAGCGCCCTCATAATCTTAAACCACACTCCTAAAGCGAACCATTAATTTCCTCATAGAGTGTAGGATGAAAGCAGTGGTTTAGTTGCCCTACCTTACAATTTCCCTGCCTGATATCTAGCTGCGCAGAACCCCACTACCTAAATGGATCCAGCCATATTCCAATGAAAACCCGCTTATTGTAAATTATAAAACCTAGTCTTCGAGGTCAGTGCCATGTGTAGACTAGGACTGGACAGAACTTCGATTACATCGGAGTAATTGGAGTAGTTTCAGTAATTCTGCTTTAAACTTTGATGCAGATTTACTGAACATAATGCAATTATGCATGCTTGCGTAATAAAGAGTAAGTATAATTTGGGGAGAAAAAAATCCTACTGGAGTAATGCAAAATGCATCCTCGCGTGCATTTTGCACTTAGAAAATATGACTAAATGCGGGGATGAAAAATCCTACACCAACTGCACATTTAGCGAGTGTGAGCAGCTGCATGCGCTCGCTTTTTATGTTTGCTTGCATTTCGCACTAACCCCCAGATGCATCAAGCATCCATTTTGCGATTCCTTATTAGCGAAAAATAAGGATTCGCTAATAAGGAGTAGCAAAATGCCATGCATGAAGAACTCGCTTTAAAAGTAGCGATTTCTTAAAATTCCTTAATTGCGACTCGCAAATTGCAAGTCGCAATTAAGGAATACCTCCCCATTCATTCCTATAGGCCATGGGTACTCACAAACTTTCTCTCGGGGGCCAAATTTACAGTTTGGTTTGTGTCCGAGGGCCGCATCGGTGGGGGGGGCAGGGTCAGTGGGGGAGGGGGAGGGGCTAGAGCAACAACATAAAACTGACCATGAGGTTGATCATAGGTCCCTGCAGCGGACGCCTTGGTCCACTGAGCCGTCCCGGCATACACACATCTCTCTCGGTCTCCCTCCCTCTCTCTAGCTCTCTCTCCCTCTCACCCTCCCTCTCTCCTGTCTTCCTCTGTCTCACTCCGACTGTCTCACACCCTCTCTCTCACTCCCTCTCTCTCACTCCCTCGCTCTCACTCCCTCTTCGTCCCCCTCTCTTTCCCTCCCTCTCACTCACTCTCTGTCTCACCCCCTTTCCCTCCCTCTCCGTCTCCTTCCCTTTCCCTCCCTCTCACTCCCTCCCTTTCCCTCCCTCTCTGTCTCTATCTCACTCCCTCTCCCTCCCTGTCCGTCTCACTCCCTCCCGTCTCACTCACTCCCTCTCACCCTCCACCCTCCCACTCCACTCCACTCTCACTCTCATCCCTCTCTCTCACTCGCTCACTATCTCTCCCTCACACACCCTCCCTTCACTCACACACCCAAACACACCCACCCCTCACACTCACTCACTCCCACTCACTCACTCCCACTCACCCCACACTCCCACTCACTCCCACTCACTCACTCACTCCCACTCACTCCCTCCCTCCCACTCACTCCATCCCTCTCACTCACTCCCTCCCTCTCACTCACTCCATCCCTCTCACTCACTCCATCTCTCTCACTCACTCCATCCCTCTCACTCACTCTATCCCTCTCACTCCCTCCCTCTCACTCACTCCCTCCCTCTCACTCACTCCCTCCCTCTCACTCACTCGCTCCCACTCATTTACTCATTCTCTCTCACTCACTCCCTCTCACTCACTCCCTCTCACTCTCACTCACTCCCTCTCACTCATTCACTCCCTCTCACTCATTCTCACTCACTCTCACTCTCTCAGTCACTCTCTCACTCCCTCCCTCTCCCTCCCTCTCCCTCCCTCCCTCCCTCTCTCTCTCTCCCTCCCTCACTCTCACTCCCTCCCTCCCACTCCCTCCCTCTCATTCACTCACTCCCTCTCACTCACTCACTACCTCTCATTCACTCCCTCCCTATCACTCACTCACTCTCTCTCATTCACTCCCTCCCTCTCACTCACTCCCTCCCACTCTCTCCCACTCACTCCCTCCCACTCCCTCCCACTCCCTCCGTCCCACTCCCTCCCTCCCACTCACTCCCTCTCACTCACTCCATCCCTCTCACTCACTTCATCCCTCTCACTCACTCCCACTCACTCACTCCCTCTCACTCACTCAACTCATTTACTCACTCACTCCCACTAACTCCCTCGCCCTCCCTCACTCCCTCTCCCTCACTCACTCCCTCTCCCTCACTCACTCCCTCTCCCTCACTAATTCCCTCTCCCTCACTCACTCCCTCTCAACCCCTCTCTCTCTCCCTCTCACACTCTCCCTCTCACTCCCACTCACTCACTCCCACTCACTCACTCCCACTCACTCACTCCCACTCATTTACTCATTCTCTCTCACTCCCTCTGTCACTCACTCCCTCTCAGTCACTCACTCCCTCTCCCTCACTCCCTCTCCCTCACTCCCTCTCACTCTCACTCCCTCTCACTCACTCACTCACTCCCTCTCACTCCTTCCCTCCCTCCCTCTCACTCCCTCTCACTCTCTCTCTCCCTCTCCGTCCCCTCCCCCTCCCTTTCCCTCCCACTCCCTCTGTCACCTCACCCTGCCTGTGCGCCAGCCGGGGCACACACACACAGCCGCACCCGAGCACTTCACAGGTCATTAAAAGACCATTTGCATGTTAATGATGCCTTTGTATTTCACCTCTCCTTAGGCCCCTGCAGCTTTACTCTGGCCATTCCTAGGATCGCCCGCCGGCAGCCCCCACAAAGCAGCAAGAGTCTCTCTCGCTGCTGCAGACACTTTAAAAAAACAACTCGGGAAACACAGGTAATAGGTATGATGTCTCGGGGGTCCGCGGGCCGCCAGGGAAGGCTTGCCGGGCCGCCACTGGCCCGCGGGCCGTACTATGAGTACCCCTGCTATAGGCCTAGAGGCCCCTACGAATGAATGGGAAGACAATCTCAATTTGTGAATCTCAATTAGAGAATCGCAAATTCAGATTGCAATTTCAAGGGTGCCAGGGTGTCAAAAGGACACCCTGTTGCACCCCTGAAATCTGCATATGGGTACATTTTGCACACACACATGCCCTAAGGGCATGTCTGTGTGTAAAATGGAACTTTGAAAAATGCACTTTAGTGCATTTTTAAAAGTTTTTGCAAATTACCATGAAGTTCAACTTCATGGTAATTTGCGCCCCCTATTAGCAAAATCGCAAATTTTTTAACTTTAATGCATTGCATTTAAGGAATCTCAATTTGAGATTCCTTAAATGCAATAGCAATTCAAGTAATTGCAATTTTGCGATTTCTTAAATTGCGATTTTTGCATTTGGGATGATACATCCCAATTGCAAAAATACCGGCTGCAAAGGGGCAGATTCTGAGAATCTGCCCCTTTGTGAGCGGATTTTAGCTTGATGCATCTGGGCCTATATCTTTGCAGCTCGGAAGTATTTTGGGCGCAAGGGGACATTTTTGCGATATATAAAAAGCTCAAAATGCAGAATTACTCCGCTCCAAGCTTCTCCTTGCAGATAAACAGTCCTCCTTAGTGGATAAACTCATTATCACCCTCTGATAAAAGTCCCCTACCCCTTCACAAATCGTGAGTGTGCACGCACTTCATGCTGCACGTATAAGCAGATGCAGATTTGTGTCTTCAGCAGCTGCCACAGGTCCATGAAAAAGTCTCCCACCCTTACCCAGGCGAGAGCCAAAACCTCTAATCTTCTGGAAGCTTCCCAGATGAAAATGTTCTGTGAGAGCCTAAACAAATTCAGCTGAGCTTCAATGGACATCTAAACCGGGTGGTAATGGGGTGCATGTGTGATCACCCCACTTACTGCACAAATTCCTAATTGCAGACATTCGGACACCTGCAATAAAAACAAATCAGTGGTGCAAAAAACATTTGAGAAATGCATTGTTAATCTATGCGACCCCCCACCCCTCCGCCTCCACAACTGGCAATACTCTGGCAATAACATTGCGGAAGTCCTGTGGTTAAAAAAAAAAAAAATTCTCCCAAACTGGGAGGTGATACCCAGTGGTACCATATTTACGGAGGTACTGGTGAATTCCTCCTTTTCTCCATGTGGCTTTAAATGAGCCTTTTTCATTCCCGGTTTCTCCGGCGCTCACACACACCTGCTGTACTCAATAATTGAATTGCATCCGGCTGCGTAGCCACTGCAGCATGGTCCCTTGTGCAAGTAAGGGAACGGACCCCTATGACTGCTTTTTGAATGATAAAGCACTAATCAGGGTTCAGTGGCCCCCCTCAGGCTTCTGTCCCCGGTGCCATTGCACCTGCTGCACCGATTGAGCTACACTGCTATGTGCTTCCTGAACGCACAGGTGTGCGCGCACACAGACGCAGACACACACAGCAGGGCAAGCACGAGGGAGCCAGAGAAGGGCAACAGTGACTGGAAGCGGCGGTACCAGGTCTAGTTATTTAACTTTAAAGTCAACATTGGATGTAAGAAATCCTCCCAAGTTTCGTTTAAGAAAAAAAAAGTCCTAATTTATAGCCCACATTGTGTTTTTGTACCTTAATGGCGGCTACTGAATTAGTAGCAAGTGCTGACCACAAAGAGTTAAGGCTGTAGAGTGAGTGAAAAATCTGACTTCCTGACTTAAATCTCATTAGCCAAATGTGCCTGTAGGGGCTTTGATGGGTAATTGTGACAAATGAGTGTCCAGTTTCTAAAGTATGGCTTCAGACGAGACTGAAACTTCAGCCGAAGTTTCCTTTCCCTGGAATACACATCGAAATAGGAGGCCAGTTTCTGTTAAGGGGCGCAGAGCGGTGCAAGAAATAAGAGCAGTGTTTTCTTCACTGAGCAACAATACACGCTACTGCTCAAGATTCCAAGTGCTTATACAAGTGAACAAATCACTATCCAACAACCCGCACAAGGAACATTTTTCAGGCCAAGGAGCACATCGCTGCACAATGGACACATGCATGTGTTGTGTTACTGTTCATTTATAGTTTTATGGCCCAGTTAATGGCGTAATTTTAAATAGTAATAAAAAACATATGTGTGGAGGGTCAAGGGGAATATTTAACGACCTGTCTACTCGCTCCCCTGCTGTCAAGATACAAAACACACAACAGAGCAGACCAGGTCAAGAAATGGTGTGTAACTATATGGATGACTGTGAAACAGTTGGATGCATGTGTGGGCAAATGCTATTGAATCACACAAGCTAGAACATCTCCCATCAGCCCACCCTTGTTGGTGGAGTTTATGTCATATGGGAATTGATGAACATCCAATGCCACGCCCGACCATATAGTGTCAGTGCGGGAGTGGATGTCAAAACTCTAGCCATGATGTTCATCAGTAAATAGGGTTAATAAAGTGCAGTGCTCAAGTGATCGTGATGAATAAAATTAAAATTGACTACTAAGACTCAAGAAACGTTCATGTAGAAGTCTAGGTGTCAAGAATTAAAAACACGCCAAGTAGTAAGACTACCCTATGGCGCTATGTAGGACGGTCGACATGTTTCAGCCTAAAGGGGAATTACCCCGGCTTTCTTCAGGACCTCAGATATGGAATAGCTACTGCAAATACAAGTGATGTGTTGAATTAAGAATAACATGAAGTGTATTTGAAAAAAGTTACATATCTACCGGGAACTTAACGCTCTAAAGTCCACTGTAGAAAAGGGAAGCATATCTTCTTCCTATCGAGAAACAGAAATATTGTCAACAACACTAGGTTGCACACATACAACCGCAAGAATACACAGAAACCCCATAGTTAAAAACACCTGCGTGAACAATTTACATTCCGCATTATAAAAGAAGCATAGTAGCTTAATCACACAGAGGCATTTCCTCACAGTGATACTCACCCAGCTTTATGTGGGTGAAGACCTCACCTCACCCGGCAACCGCTCGGGAGCATGAGGCCCCGCTCTACAGTGTAGAAAAAAGACACCGTTAGCACATGACTTAACCGTATCCAGCCGAATTGCTCTACACAAATAACCCAACAAACGTGTGATAGAAGCCAAACTGTGAAACCATAATCAAAACCCAGCCATGGGCTGATATTGGACACTTAACACTCAAAGAATACACATGCTGTAATATTACACGTGTCACAAAACACAATGTAGGCACAAATTGGATGCCTCTGAATAGCTCAATGAATCTCTTATTAACAATATTAAATTGCAAAACATGAGTATAGACAGAAGCCTGTCAATATACTACAGTCCTTAGGAGTTAATGGAGGGTGCCAAGAGCGCCCATTGAGAGCTTCCTTGGCCACCCAATGTGGGGATAACCATAGGGTGCCACAGAATGTACACGGACAAAGTCCTAAGTTGAAAACAGGGTCCCCAGAATTAAAGGGCCATCCAGGCTCCTAGCAATCATGTCGCCTCAATGAAAAGTGAAATGAAAACCGAAATACAAAACAGAACGGACATCAAAGTTTCACAGTCATCCATATAGTTACACACCATTTCTTGACCTGGTCTGCTCTGTTGTGTGTGTTTCGTAATTTTAAATAGTCCACATAAAGTTAGCGGGCCTCATTTATGAGAAATGAGTGCACCCTCCTTGCGACATGATGGATGCATCATATATACTGTATGATGCATCATGCATCATGTCGCACGGAGTTACATATGCATCAGTATTTCTGATGTATCCGTAGGCGCAAAAGTGACGCATTGCTGGAGTGTGTCACAAAAGTGACGCAACTCCAGCAATGTGTCCTTTCACATGGAAAGGGCCTGCGTCAATCTTACGCCTGCTGTGAGGCAGGCATAAGATATTGACGCATGTGCACCCTAGAAGTGGCGCAATGAAATTTCGTAGGTTTCACTGCATCACTTCTATGAGGCTAACTTACGTGGGAACGCCCAGCCGGCATACATTATACCTGACGCAGGTATAACGTATCGCAGGTGTTTACAAAGTGACGCATCTGCTTAGATGTGTCACTTTGTAAATAGGGCCCAAAAGGAGGCATGTTTTACGCAGCTATTGCGTCACAAAAAGTGACGCAACGGAAGTGCAAAACTGTCGCAAGGCCTCATAAATAAGGCCCAGCATATTTAGGGTGCATGTTCGTGGGCTAGTGTCTGTGTGTGTTGAGTTGTGTTCTGAGTAGTCCATATTGACGCTTCACTTAGGTGTGTAAATGTTAGACACAGTGGGGCATACTTATCAACAATTCATGTAGTGCAGCAAGGCACCTTGCTCCACTTTGCTGTGTGACAAGGAAAGGATAGGATTGCGCCACATTTAACATAACAAGGCGCATTCCTGTCATTTCCAAGTGCTGGTTTACAATGTGTTGCCTAGCACCACCTCAGGCAACTTGTTGAAAGAAAGAGGGAATGCAATGCGAGCAGGATTATTTTGAAAACAAATTTTATTCATCAAAATAACACATATAATGCAGACCTCTGAATCCCAGAGATAACTACCGCATGTACCATTCAAATGATATTGTCTTTGATCATTTTACTAATTTAAACAGGGGAATCTGAAAAGCGATCCATATAAAATGAATCCCTGCAAACCCCAGCACCCCCCTTCCCACCCCCAAGCACCATCTCCTCATTCCTGAAAAGCATATCTCTAAACTAAACTGCCACTGCTCTACTTGAAAGCCCAATGGGAAAATGTCTGCTCCTGCCATGGAGATAAGGGCAACCCGTGCAAGATCAACGACAACGAAGAAGGCTCACAGAACACACCAGATCCTGGATCGGGCCCTCCTGCTGCGGTTCCAATTCCAAGCAACGATAATCCGCCCAGTGCTTCGAGATCTTATAGTGCTTACGGGGCACCCCCTAGCTTCAAAGATGGGAATCTCAAGACCCATACAGAAGTCCAAACCTCTCTTCCAGACTGAGACCGAGGGATCCACCACTGCCTTCCAGGCGCTAGCTATATCTCTCTTCGCTAAGGTGAAGCCTAATAACATAAGGTGGGGCTTATAAATATTGCCCCCGATCCCTTCCATCACATGAAGGAGGACAAGTTTCGGCTAGCTAGGAAGCTCCCACCCCAGAACGCGAGCAGGATTATTTTATGCAGGAAGGCACACCTCCCTGAGCCAGAGTGCAGCACAGATAGAAAGAGTTGAAAACAAGGAGAAATAAAGTTACTTCTCCACGTTACGCCTCCCCTGGGGATGTGTAGCATTTTAACACATTCCCAGGTCTACCAGCAATGGTAAATTTGTGAATGAGCCAAAATCCATGGGTTTTGCGTAGGAACACTCACGTACGACCATGGAATGCCTCCCTGGCGTAGAGTAATGGAACACTGTGTTACTCTAAATTTATCAAGCCACTCAGGGCTATGCAAGGGGGCCTTAAGTGGCTTGATAAATTTAACTTAAGAGTTATGTCGTTCTTGCACCTAATTGAGTGGCACAAATGCGATGCAACTCTTTGATAAATACGATCCTGTGTGTGGATTGATACACACCTTCATTTCGAGCATTGTTGGGAACCTCCATGTAGTCTGACCAGATGGATTGCAGGCCCTGGAACTTTCTCCAGCTGCCCAAAAGCACATGGGGGAATATTTATATAACTTTCACACAGCACAGTGCAGCACATCAAGCTACTCCATATTTAACAAATTAAGATGCATTCCTGTCCTTCCTTGTGCTGGTGCTCTTTTGGCTGCCGAGCGCCAATGCAGGCACCCTTGCACCATAGTGCAAGCATGCCTGCTTAGTAAGCAGGACTGTTTTAGTGCCGGAAGGGGGACTTTCCTGAACAAAATCCCCTAAAGCAATTTCCTCTTTCTACGTGTACTGCAAAATGCAGAAAATATAGAAAGAGGAAGTACGTCACAGTAGACGTGTGCTCATGACGGCCGGAAACCGTCAGAAAGTTGCCGCTCCACCGACGCGTGTTTAATTCCCCGCGTGCGTGGGAGAATTATTCAGTGGGCGGAGTTCTGACAGCTCCCGGCCGTCATGAGCACACGCCCACTGTGATTTATGATGGCCGGGAGCCGTCATAAGTACGGGAGCGCCACGCCCAACCCCGCACCCCCCTCGCACCGTGGCGAAATTCGCGCCGCGGCGAAGGGGTTAACACTGATGGTAAATCTGGGAATGCACCAAAATCCACTGATGGAACTCCTCCCTAGGGCAGAGCAATGAAATTCAGTAATTTGTGCTGAGTTGTGTTATTCTGGATTTATCTATCCAAGCAAGGCCACTCAAAGTGTGCCGCTCTTGCTCTCCATCACGTGGGACAAGGGCGACGCAACTCTAACATATATATGCCCCTGCATCTTAATACTCATCAGGACTGAGTTAAGTTTTAGCCTTGGTTTCATGCGTGTTTATGCAGTACTTAATTTTTGGTTGCTGGTGGACGGAACAGGATTCTTTTGCTTCCCTCCCACAGTCAGTCCATGGCAACAATAAAGTATTAGCTCAGAAGCATGACGCTTCCTCTCAGTGTCCTATTGATGGCCGATGCAGGCCAAGCACTTTCCATTTGTAGGAAAGTCTTGTGGCAGAGGTCGAAGTGGGCCAGTTAATTCCGATGGCCCAGCTGAAATAGGGAGGGAGTCTCCACTGCTGTGGAACCAACGGAGGGACATCCAGCTAAAGAAAACAAGCCTTTTTTGCCAGAGTGCCTGCTCCAAGAAATGTAAATATATGCAGTTGGTTAATCTGCAAACGTAAAAGCTGTTTGAAAGCCAGTATTGACTTTAATTAATGGAGTCACTTGAAACTTCCTGAAGGCAAAGATTAATTATTTTTTAAAGGTATTGTAAGGGTGTTAGTTGCTGAGCTGTGGTGTGTGTGCTTTTAAAGGACATATATAAATATGTTTGCAGTAGGCTTAATCTCATTTCCTAGTGCCAAAATCTATTTTTGAAAGACATTTTTTTATCTTAAAACTACAACTTTTTTGCACTTTTTGCGGCAGCCTATGTTTAACTGTCTGTAATGAAAGTTTTAAATAATGTCTTACATATTCACAGTTCCTACTGTCACAGACTAGGACCTAATAGTACTGAAAATACTTTTCGCTCTTCCCCACTGCACCAAACAGGCTTCAATTCTGTGGCTCTCTGGTTACACACACAGATATCTGCAGTGATCACATTAACCAAATTGAAGTTTCAGTTCAAAATAATTTTATTAGGATATAAGGAGGTGTCAATACATAGAAAAAAATAAATAAAAACATGTTGTCAAGAGTAAATAAAGCAAATTACAATTGTAGGATTGAGTCATAACAATGAAAAGGCAAGTATGAGAATTACAAGGCTATCAGATAAGTAACACAATGATGGGTAATGTTCATGATGGGAATGGCGAAAAGAGAAAAAAAAATGACTGTGAAAAAGGTAAAGGAATGAGAAGGCATTTAAGGGGGTTTAGAAACCTCTTGTTGAAAAGGGGGTAGGTGAAAGGACTCCCTTTGCCTATGGAAACATTTTCTTGGGTAGCCTGTCCTCCATTTGGGATAATGTTGAGTCAAATACTCACATTATCGATTTGTTATTAGCTGTTGGTTTCCAACAGATTACAGTCAATTGGAAGAACTCTAGCAACATCACGTTTAAGGCTTGGTGGTACAATGTTTGTCACAACCATCGACTTGACACAGCTTTTGTTCACCCGCTGTCTCTTGCCCCGAAGAGACATGACTTATGGCTACCAAATTGAAGTTTCATAACATAAAATTGAGCATTTCCCAATGATTAGTTTAACTTGCATTTCTTTTTTAATTTAAGGTGTGTGCATTATCTTATATGCAGTTAACTAAACGTGAAAGACTAACTGAGTAGTTACAGAATATTTTACTATTTTAGCTACACCTTTGACCTTGAGCCACACTCAAAGAACCCACCTCAATGGTACTCAGGAGCATTGCTCCCATAATTTTTTTTAATGCACTTCGGCCCGATTATGAGTAGGCATTGATGGTTTTTAAAACTTAATCCTATCCAAACAAAAAAAAACTAAAAACATTTCAAGGTGTTTGGAATTTATTTAATGGAATACTTATCACATATTTTGAGTATATGTGGAATAACATGTGGACATGTATGTGGATTCATTACAACTCCAATAGTAGCTCAAGCGACGTCACACTCCCAGTGCTTTAATGACATCACAGGATGTAACCTGACTTTTGATCCTGAATCTTTTCAGGAAGCTATGTCAATCCTCTTAACCATTCTGACACCACAATAATTGACACAGCTGATGTTCAATATTAACTGCAAGCATACAATAAAAACACAATAAATATAAATGCATATTTGAGATACCACCTATATTAGGTTGTTGATATGATCATTGGAAGGTCTTGTGCTTAATATTTGCCCAGAAGTTTAGCGATCAAGCAAAGCTAGGAAGCCAAACCTCTTCTGAGGGGTGTCAAGGGAGTTTTCACCTCATGAACAATTCTAACAGTATGAGGTGAAATAGTGCATTTTAAAGAACAAATTTCACATATATTTTCTAAAAAGCAATAGACTCTGAAACTACGCTCATTAAAGATTCAAATCTTTTTGTAATGTGTCAAACTAATGAAACACGATAGCCCCCAGGAGTTGGCCACTTTTTTAAAAATATGCTCTGGGCTCCCCATATCTCAAAAGTACCTCCATTGTGCCAGGACCAGCGTTTTGTCATTAATGCCACCATAGGCAATGGGTGACCCCTTATACAAAAAACTACAAATAATATGCCAGTGCCAGAATTTTGCCATTCCTGCCGTTCATATTGCATATATGACCCTTTTATCAAAAATGGTATTTGCAAATATATGGCTCTGCTGCATTTGCCACATAATCTATGATCTGCTGCATAATATGCAGATTTCAACAACAACAAATTTTGCTTGTAGCTCAAATGGATGAAAAGTTACTTAAAATGCAGCAACACATGTTGTCATGCAGTAGTAGACTAAAGGTTGATTAGTCCCCTCTATGCTGTTGATTTCTGTATTTGATTGTCAAAGTGGTACTAATAATGTGAAATCTTTGCCCTGATAGACCCTGATTGTGAGTTCAGGTGCTATGCATTGCACTTGATAAATAATAATACAAAGGGTTACGTAATTTATTGGGTGCTATTAGTACCACCTATTATGAGTTGGTGGGGAATAGCATGCAGATTTTGGTGTTTACCGCAATAACATCTGCATGATACGGTAAGTACTGTATGCTTTCTCATGTTAAATTTCAGCAGGTTTGACCTGGCAAAATTTAATGGAGGTTTAAGTATTTAATGCATTCAATAATTATCGGATGGGTTAAATAAATACCAAAGTGTAATTTGAAACCTTGCGTTAATAGGGGCCTACCACGGGTCAGAGTATGCCGAGCAACTCATTGGAGCCATAGTGGTAACATGTACAAATTCCACAATAACGAGGTATTTGGTCCTCTCCTACTGCATAATTCCAAATGCCCTGCCCCTATGCCAGGTTGTCCTCTTTATGTCACAGATTACCTCCAATGTGCTAGAACCAGCATTTTGCCTTTGGCGCCCACATACTAAGAATGTCCTTTATTATGCCAGCAATTTTCAATGGGTAACCTTAATGCAAAGAATGAATTACCTCTTGTATGCCAGTACCATTTTTCTTCTACTGGTGCCCATTGTGACAATAATTAAATTACAGTGTGCCGTTGACAACATTTTGTCAAAGATTTCAGTCATGCTAAGAACTACCTCCACTTTGTCAGTACCAACAGGTTGGCATCAGTGTCTCCAGATGATAAAAAGTACCTTCAGACTCTAATTCAAAACATCACATTCTCACTCACTCTCACTTAAATTTACTCACACTCATTCATTCCCTCTCACATGCACTCGCTTATTCTCATGCATTCTAACACTCCCATACAATCATACTTATTTTTTCTAGTTCACTTACAGTCACTCTTAATCTCAGTTACTAGCTCTCACTCACTCTGATGCCCTCATACTATTTTGCTGGTACTCAGTCTCACTCATTCTCCCTCACTACCTGTCAATGACTCTCACTCAGTTCCTGGGCATACCTGCAGACAGGAGGAACCCCATATCCGGAGGCTCCGATTTTAATAATGATTTTCCGTGAAACCAGCAATTACATTTAAATTAGCCCTTCTATCTGCATCGCAACAAATTTAACCCTGAAAAATAGAGTGACATCTGGTGATCTACAGACATCACTGAATTTCCTTGACTGTCCAGGCGACGCATTATTTTTTACTATTGTCCATTAGATATACAGTATATCTTTATTGAAATCACAAGAGGACATTGCTTCCTACATTCCACTGTGTATTACTAGCGCTCCATCGTCATGTGCATTTGAGATCGCTTTTGATACACCGCACTGCCCTCATTGACTGTTCATCACTATAGGTTTCCTATCCATATTAAAAATTCATCAATTGTCTTTACTGTGGCCCTCTTCCTGACGGCCCCCGGTAGCTTGTTTCCTTCCCAGTGTAAGAATTGGCTTTTGTAGTTTGGTTTGCCCTGTTCCCATCATGCACTGGGACAGGAACAGACTAATTTGCATACAGTCAGGTTCTGAAACTGGGATGGTGCAGTGAGCTAAAAAACGGTGTTGGATCTAGCCCTGATCTCTTGACTGGGTGAGAGTATTCTGTTTAATTCAGAGACTCTGTCCCTCACCACCCCTTGTTGTAAATAATTTTGTCCACCCTAAGCGTGGAAGGGTATACTCAGATGTGAGTCCCTTGCTCATTGCACCATCAGGATTCAAGCAAGCCGGGCCGAAGAGGCTGAAATGCCAGATACCGGTCCCCGGTAGCTTGTTTCCTTCCCAGTGTAAGAATTGGCTTTTGTAGTTTGGTTTGCCCTGTTCCCATCATGCACTGGGACAGGAACAGACTAATTTGCATACAGTCAGGTTCTGAAACTGGGATGGTGCAGTGAGCTAAAAAACGGTGTTGGATCTAGCCCTGATCTCTTGACTGGGTGAGAGTATTCTGTTTAATTCAGAGACTCTGTCCCTCACCACCCCTTGTTGTAAATATTTTTGTCCACCCTTAGCGTGGAAGGGTATACTCAGATGTGAGTCCCTTGCTCATTGCACCATCAGGATTCAAGCAAGCCGGGCCGAAGAGGCTGAAATGCCAGAAACCGGTCCCCGGTAGCTTGTTTCCTTCCCAGTGTAAGAATTGGCTTTTGTAGTTTGGTTTGCCCTGTTCCCATCATGCACTGGGACAGGAACAGACTAATTTGCATACAGTCAGGTTCTGAAACTGGGATGGTGCAGTGAGCTAAAAAACGGTGTTGGATCTAGCCCTGATCTCTTGACTGGGTGAGAGTATTCTGTTTAATTCAGAGACTCTGTCCCTCACCACCCCTTGTTGTAAATATTTTTGTCCACCCTAAGCGTGGAAGGGTATACTCAGATGTGAGTCCCTTGCTCATTGCACCATCAGGATTCAAGCAAGCCGGGCCGAAGAGGCTGAAATGCCAGAAACCGGTCCCCGGTAGCTTGTTTCCTTCCCAGTGTAAGAATTGGCTTTTGTAGTTTGGTTTGCCCTGTTCCCATCATGCACTGGGACAGGAACAGACTAATTTGCATACAGTCAGGTTCTGAAACTGGGATGGTGCAGTGAGCTAAAAAACGGTGTTGGATCTAGCCCTGATCTCTTGACTGGGTGAGAGTATTCTGTTTAATTCAGAGACTCTGTCCCTCACCACCCCTTGTTGTAAATATTTTTGTCCACCCTAAGCGTGGAAGGGTATACTCAGATGTGAGTCCCTTGCTCATTGCACCATCAGGATTCAAGCAAGCCGGGCCGAAGAGGCTGAAATGCCAGAAACCGGTCCCCGGTAGCTTGTTTCCTTCCCAGTGTAAGAATTGGCTTTTGTAGTTTGGTTTGCCCTGTTCCCATCATGCACTGGGACAGGAACAGACTAATTTGCATACAGTCAGGTTCTGAAACTGGGATGGTGCAGTGAGCTAAAAAACGGTGTTGGATCTAGCCCTGATCTCTTGACTGGGTGAGAGTATTCTGTTTAATTCAGAGACTCTGTCCCTCACCACCCCTTGTTGTAAATATTTTTGTCCACCCTAAGCGTGGAAGGGTATACTCAGATGTGAGTCCCTTGCTCATTGCACCATCAGGATTCAAGCAAGCCGGGCCGAAGAGGCTGAAATGCCAGAAACCGGTCCCCGGTAGCTTGTTTCCTTCCCAGTGTAAGAATTGGCTTTTGTAGTTTGGTTTGCCCTGTTCCCATCATGCACTGGGACAGGAACAGACTAATTTGCATACAGTCAGGTTCTGAAACTGGGATGGTGCAGTGAGCTAAAAAACGGTGTTGGATCTAGCCCTGATCTCTTGACTGGGTGAGAGTATTCTGTTTAATTCAGAGACTCTGTCCCTCACCACCCCTTGTTGTAAATATTTTTGTCCACCCTAAGCGTGGAAGGGTATACTCAGATGTGAGTCCCTTGCTCATTGCACCATCAGGATTCAAGCAAGCCGGGCCGAAGAGGCTGAAATGCCAGCTACCGGCCCCCGGTAGCTTGTTTCCTTCCCAGTGTAAGAATTGGCTTTTGTAGTTTGGTTTGCCCTGTTCCCATCATGCACTGGGACAGGAACAGACTAATTTGCATACAGTCAGGTTCTGAAACTGGGATGGTGCAGTGAGCTAAAAAACGGTGTTGGATCTAGCCCTGATCTCTTGACTGGGTGAGAGTATTCTGTTTAATTCAGAGACTCTGTCCCTCACCACCCCTTGTTGTAAATATTTTTGTCCACCCTAAGCGTGGAAGGGTATACTCAGATGTGAGTCCCTTGCTCATTGCACCATCAGGATTCAAGCAAGCCGGGCCGAAGAGGCTGAAATGCCAGAAACCGGTCCCCGGTAGCTTGTTTCCTTCCCAGTGTAAGAATTGGCTTTTGTAGTTTGGTTTGCCCTGTTCCCATCATGCACTGGGACAGGAACAGACTAATTTGCATACAGTCAGGTTCTGAAACTGGGATGGTGCAGTGAGCTAAAAAACGGTGTTGGATCTAGCCCTGATCTCTTGACTGGGTGAGAGTATTCTGTTTAATTCAGAGACTCTGTCCCTCACCACCCCTTGTTGTAAATACTCTTCCTGACGAAGGCACCTTGAGTGTGCGGAAACATGTGTAGAATTCCACCAGTCATTTGAATTTGTGCAACTCTATTCTCAAGTGATGGTGTTCTTTATATATTGTGTTGACTTACCACTTGAAATGAAATGAAAAGCTTTAGTCGATTACTATAAACAAGATCATAACAGCACATAACAATAATATGTTAATATACACAGTTTGTACAATTAAAAAGCAATCCCCTTATACAATAAAAAAAAGATTGCTTTTCTTTGTTAAAAATCTTTCCTCATCATATTATTATAAATTTCCTA
Organism: Lissotriton vulgaris; assembly: GCF_964263255.1. NCBI lineage: Eukaryota > Metazoa > Chordata > Amphibia > Caudata > Salamandridae > Lissotriton > Lissotriton vulgaris. The sequence goes on from NC_141695.1 coordinate 916,365,461, forward strand.
CATTTAACCACATTTTTAAAATTTTTTACCAAGCACCATATGACTTCTCACTTATTGACATTTCAACAATGCTTTTAATCCATTTTTAGTATGGTTTAGTATGAGTCCGATTGATGGATATGAAAGTGAATGAATGATTTTCAATCTTTTCCATTGTCTAAAAATTTAAGAAATGCAAATTTTGGAATTTTTAATAAATATTGTTGTCCTTTGGTTCTTTCTGAGAATTATCATATATGTAAGAGCATTAATAATGGTCTACATTTTGGTTGCCTTAAATCTGTACATTTATCCCACTCACTTTCACTCACACACACATAGACACTCATCCACCCACACACTTTCACACATAAATACACTCACACATGCAAGCACAAACAAAACTTATATTAAAAAAATCATTAGCTCAGTGGCCACCGAAAATCCTGGTCCAGCTAATTGTGCTTCACTTTTTATTACTCTAAAACATGGTCAGCACTGAATTTGCCACCTTTAATGGCAAGGGTTGCAAAAGCATTGCCAGGAGTAGCAAGGGACTCTGCAACCTCTTAATAACATCCAGGTGTGTTTATTTGTGTGCTTACTGAACTAAAATATGTGCATCCTGGTCACTACTCGCCCTTTTCTCTCTGTTAAAATTCTTGTAACGGAGGGTGCAATCTTGATCATTACCGGATGCAATAAACATTGCACCACTTAAAATTGCAAACCCTGTGTGAACAAGTATTTGCGCAGTGATCACATTTTAATGAGACACTTGTAATCATGCTTGAGCATCAGTGCTGGATTTTTCTTTTACAAACTTTTGTCATCAGTTTTCTTAACCAATTAGTTAAACTGAGTAAAACACAAATTTCAAGTTAAAGGCTGCATTTTTTATTTTTATCGAGACACACATAATATGCAAGATGCAAGGAAGGAATGTAGGGAGCAATGCATGACACAACAACAGATACCATATATTACAACGGCTTGGTGGATCCAGGGTCCAGATAAATCCACATCAAAGTGATGGAGCTGAGTGACTAAAGAAAACAAGTTTTTTGAAGAAGGTAGAGGAGGGGTTTGTCCTAATTTCTGGGGGCAGTGTGCTCCATATTCTTTATGCTAGACCAGAGAAGGAGCTGTTGTAAGTTTCTTTTTGTTGAACTTCTGTGGTTTTAGCAGAACCTCTTGAGGAATGACTGCCACATGATAGTTCAAGTCTCTGAGCCAGATAGACAGGTTTGTTGTGGTGGATGGCCTTATTAGGCATGCAAGCTATATTCAACTGAATTATAGGTTCTAACAGGAGTAATTTTAGATGGGGAGGTCAGGAGTAATGTGGTTGAATCAACTGGATTCCGTGATGAGCCTAGCAGCTGAATTCAATGAGGCCTGTAGTGGTGGCAGTCTTACTTTGGGTAGACCGTCCATAGTAGCTCTCCCATTGTCTAAATGAGAGATGACCAGGGATTGGACAGCTAACTGAAAATCAGCAGGGGGAAAGCAAGGTTTGATTTTCCTCAGTATATTTAGATGGTAATTGGTTCTCCTGGTGGTGGCACTGATATGATCTTGCATGTTTAGGTATTTGTCTATTGTTATATCTACAGATCTAGTGGAATTGATCACATGTGGGATGCAGTTGAGGGCAGTGAGTTGTTTGAACCATTCTTCTGTGGGGGTAGAGTGATTGTGTGGGGTGATCAGTAGGAATTCAATTTTTAGAGTGTTAAGCATGAAGTGATTGTCGGTCAGCCATTGTGTCTTCAGTAGGGTGCAGTTGAACACTGTGATGTCTTCAGGTGAAGACAGTTTCAGATTCAGTTGTGTATGTGGTAGTGAATGTTTGAAAGCTTCAGCTATTCATTCAGGGTTTACCTAAGCAAGTTGAATAAGGTGCTTGAGAGTGTGGATCCTTGAGGCACTACAATCGTGACTGGTCAGTTAGGGTTTGATTGACTTTGATTCCTAATGCACTATTATGAAGGAATAAGGCAATTAAGTTTAAGACAGGACCAGACAGCCCCATCCTCTTCTCCAGAAGGTCAATCATATTGTCATGTTTGGCCATGTGGAAAACAGAGGAGCTATCGACCAGTATAAGTAGGCAGCGTTCATTCTGGTATAGCATTCTCCTGGCTTTAACAACAATGTTTGCAAGAGCCATTTCAGTGCTATGACTGGTTCTGAATCCAAATTGCTGAGGATCAAGGAGTTGAAATAGTTTAATGTGGTTGCAGACTTTGATGTGTCGGTATTTTTCTAGTAGATGTTGGTGATTGGGTGGTAATTATTGAGGTCAGACCGGTCTGCATTCACTTGTTTTGGAATAAGGGTGACCTGCCCTATATTTAAGTAGTCAGGAAACAAAACCAGAGAGAGAGAGATGCATTGACAATCTTTCTCCAGAGAGGGAGTATGGAGGGGTTCAGCTGTTTGATTAACTTGGAAGGTAGAGGATCATTGAAATGGTTGGAGGGTTTTATTGTAGTTGATATTTTAAGTAAGTATGGGCGGAAAATCCGTTCCGCTCGCGGATTTTGCGGATTTTCGGTAAATTCGCAATCCGCGAGATTCGCGAATTTCCCGCAAAATCCGCAAATCCGCGAGCAGCGGATTTTATGGCTTGCTCGCACTGTTCGCGTGAGTTCGCGGCTTCCCAGTTCAACTTCGCGCCCCGCGAATAAGCGCTAAATTGCAGAAATACGATCTTAGCAAAACTGAAACTACTTACCAGGTTCAAAAGTTCAAGCTCATCATTAGTAGCCATTTCCTGTAGTGCTTCCTGAGGGGCCCCTCCAGAGTTCAGTTGCCTACTTGCAACTATTATGTGACCCTGCTCTGACCCTCAGAATAGTTACACAAAGGTCCTGAATTACAGCTAAGGCAGACAAGCAGGAGCCAGGCTGGAAGTTCAAATCCAGTGACACATTAATCAGCCCCTAATTCATTATTGTCAGTTGGGGCAGGGCAGGTGTTGTAACTAATTTTGCAACAATGAAAGCACTTAGCAAGTGCAAAAGATCACTAATCAGGAAGCACTAAGGAAGCAGGTGCCAGCTAAAAAAATATTCTGTGACACATTAATCAGCCCCAAATTAATTCAGGTCACTTGAGGCAGGGAAGGTGTGCTTTGCTTTGCCACAATAATGTACACTGGACAACCAGAGGGTGCTGTGATGAAACAGAGGGTGGCATGGGTGAGCCAGAGGGTGGCATGTGGTGACAGAGGGTGGCAGTGATGAAGAAGAGTGTCCCAAACAGGCTGGACACGTAGAAACAACAAATTCGCAAAACTTGCGACCCAACAGGTAAGTTTGCGTTTGCGTAATTGTAAAAAAACCCTCGCGACCTGGCAGAAACCCGCGCGAACACACAAAAAAAAAAAATCCACAAATTCGCGAGAATTTGCTGATTTTGCGGATTGCGAGTTCGCAAATCCGCAAAATTCGCGAACGCGAGATTCGCAAAATTCGCCCATGCTTAATTTTAAGTAAATCTGCTCAATCTCGGATTTTGAAGTCTCTCTATGTGGCATTGTTTTTAGTAGTATAGCCAAAAGGAGGGGAACTGACCTGGTGCTCTACAGGTTGAAGCCTGGGCTGGGCCTGGGTTGGCTGAAGCTGTGAAGCATGATGGAGATCAGACTCAAACCTCCTGTATTTCCAATGAAATTGGTGAAGAACTCCCCGCTGCATGGCAAGGATCCGGTGTAACTGAGTGTTGGTTAGAGATGCATACTGTTTGTTGTTTGATGTATAGTTTCCTGGGTCGGTTTTTGTTATTGTCTAGTTGCGCCCTGAAGTATTCTGTTTTGGAACATTGGATATATTTATTGTCAGAGCTTTTTGTCGACTTCACGTGCTTGAGGTGTGCGATGGAGGGAGAACTTCTCCATGTTCTTTCAGCAATCCTTAAGTCATGTCCTCCCCCATTAAGGCTGCCATTGAACCAGGGGTTGGAGTGTTGGATCAGTTTTCTTTTGAGCTGTTTAGGAGGAATCGTGTCCAGTATGTCTGACATGTATTGTATGTAGTGTTCAACAAGATCATTGATATTCGGCAAGTTTGAGGGAGGCAGACCGGTGGTGTTGATAGTAGAGGTTAGATCATATGGATTAATGTTTCTCAAGTCTCTGGAGCATTGTCTGGGTTTAAGAGGTTGACCCTTTCTAGTCAACACCTTCTCCAGGATGATGAAGGAGATTAGGAAGTGGGTGTTATGGATTCAAATTGAATGGTATTATCCTTAGATATGATTTGATCAGGAGTGGAGCCTCTATTGTGTGTTCAGCCAGGTTGAGGTCCCTAAGTAAAGCTTTGAAAGTGTTCGGGATGGGGTCATTAGAGTAATTCTAACGTAAACTGTAATCCCAGATGAAGATATGGTTTGTGTGCTTATATTAGTTTGAGGAAATTGTCCACATTATTTGGTCAGTGAAAGGAAGGTGGTTTTCTGGCAGGTGGTAAATCGTGTGGAGTTTGCATACCATCTTCTTATTGCTCTAAACTACAATACCTAAATATTCATAGGCTACCATTGGCACCATTTGTGAGTGTTGCAGGGTGAGCATGGAGCAGTAAATACATGCTAAGCCCCACCCCCCAGCTCTACCAGTTCTATTAATTCTGGAGATGCCATAGTTGGGTTGGACTAGAATGTCCAGTATAGGTAAGGAGGTCTCATTGGGCCATGTTTCTGTTCATATGAGGAGCTCAAGGTCTTGTGTGAGAATGAGATCCTCAATATCAGCTGCATAATTTACTGCTGACCTGCAGTTGAGAAGCATAGACCTGAGATGACATTTGGTTTCTAAAGCTAAATTGTAAATGCAAACATTTGCTAAAGGTAAGCTAGGAACTAAATGCGCAGTGTTCTCTTGACATGGAGAGATATACAAACCTATTATATAAGATTTGCGTGCTTATCTAGGTTCCTGATCGATACTGTGACCTTATGCCCCTATTCGGCTATAAATCCATTTATTCCCTATATTGGCATAACCGTTCAAGTGCGATTTTCTGAAAAGTCATCTCTGGCCTCACACGAACAGAGCCACATTCCAGCATGACTCTCTGCTACTTCCTTTGCGACCAATTAGTGCAATGACAGAGCAGCAGTCACTATCTGATATTCCTAGATAACACTCCGAGTTCTTCAACAAGATAAAACTTAGCAAAACCTGGAAATCCCCGCTTGCTATGTTTTGATTAGTAATGGAACTCTAATGAGCAACTGATAACTGTCACTTCCTAGTGACATCTTTAATTGACGTCTTATGTCCAGCAAACTTGCGTCAAACCCGGCACCTGTCAGGTATAAATATTACCAACGTTGCCTTAAGCAAAGAGAGAGATACGAGCTGTGAGTTTGTTGCCTGTTGCTGATGCCAGCTGCCTGCATGACCCTGTGTTGGTAAAAACTAGCACTCTGTCGCTGCAGCCTGCTATCCTGTGGTGGTGAAGCTGCTGATTACCATTATCGCCGCTACAGCGCGAACTATGGTGCAGTACGCTTGAGGAGCCGAGCAGCCGTCCTCTGCGAAGACATCCAGCAGATTCCAGCTGCCCGCGGACGCTGTCACCCCTCCTTCCTCGACGCGCTGAAGAGAAGCCGCTGCATTTCTCGTGCAGAGAAATCCAGTCCTGGCGCTTCCGGTCTACCCTCGCAGGTGACTGGGATATCGAGAGAGACCCCTGAAGGAGATACCAATCCTCCATCATTCTATTCAGAGGTATGGTGTTGACTAAACCCTTAGACGAGAATTCTTGAAACAAACCTTGGCAAAACCAACTTAACTTAAAGCTACTTACTTACTCCCCTTCTCACGTGTTAGGCTTAGGTCAGGCACACTGGGGTAGGCTTAGTTAGAAGCACCAGTTGAGTACGTTAGCCAAATGTATATATGACTGTATATATGTTTCATTACTTTTAAACCATTGTATGGCTAAGAAACCATATCAATGCTTTTACAGTTCTATTTCGCAATACTTATCTTACTGTACGTACTTTTTATAATAACAATTATTGCAATTGTGGCAATACATTTCTCTTGTACGAGAAGAAAGACTGTTCAATAAATGTTAACCCTTTATTGACTAACGCCCGTCTCTCTATTCTCTACATCTCGTGAAAGTAAACTGCACTAGACTGACTGAGTGAAATACATTTCTATTGTTTCACACGACCCTAGAGATCGACTCTTGATCTGAGGAGCAAAGTTGTCATGTTGCACGGTTGTTGGAAAACTGAATCCCTTCTTGTCTGTGCCAAGGAAGCTGATCACTTCCTATGCAGAGAAGAAAGTTTCCAGTGACCTCTGAGCTAGTTGGTAACACAACCCAATTAAGTTTAGCATAGTCAGTGGAGGCCTGGAATATCCGCAGTTCCACGTCGATACTACTGTTTATGTTATTCCAATGCGCAGGGCCTAGTGGGAAACTAGGAACTACACTACATGGCGCCCAAACGTTTGGTAAGGCGATAAACTAACGCAAGACTTATAGAGTAACTCAGTCGTGCATATTTCACAGACCCCTTTCTCCCGTAAATACTCCAATAGACGTCTGGAGTGGGTGAAAGGTTAAAATCCGCCCGACCTTAGTAGGAAGAGATTCCTATGTAAAGCTCTGGTTTATTCAACGTTGAAGGATACAGTGTTCCAAAATATTGTGCACCTAATCTTTGTCTCCTTGGAGACCTACTCTGCAAAACCTGCATTTATACAATGTCAGTAGAAAATAACGGAACCTCTGGGGCCGCAGCAGATGCGACTCAGCAAGGTCCCGAATACACAGACCCAGATGCTATTATCATCCCGGTCCACTTAAGAAGATCTATAACTTTAAAACTTATAGAGAACGGACTGACACCTCAAGGTGGTACAGTAATTTTCGTGATAGAGGCTCACGAGTATCGGCAGACAGAGGTATTCTATTCATGGATAAACTTTCCAGCGGTAAACGCTAGAACAAAAGAGTTTCACTATTACAAAATAGAGGAACCTCCGGGAGAGTACGCTCCTTTCGAGGAGATTGAAATCCCACTTAAATTTCAAGAGCACCTGCTCTGGTTTAATGGCGCCCTAAAACACAATGATCACATTACCAGGCTCGGTCCACTAGGTAGACCAGGAGCCACGTGGCCGGTTCTAGCCAGCTACACACCACATCCTGACATTGCAAGAATGTCTAGAGAAGAGCTGTTAGCACAGCTAAACACATTAATAAAAATACATAGGCAATTAGTCCAATATGTAATGCGGACTGCAACAGTCCAGCCAGCTGTTAATACACCACAGCTGACCCCTCATCAGGGGAACACAAATAAAATTACACCACAGAACATACAGTCATGTCTTGGTAAAACACACGTAAAACGGGAACAAATTCCTTTCTGGTTAGCCCAGAAAATCACTCAAATAGAGGCAGTATTTCCTGATACTACCCCTATTGAGAAACACAGAATCTTGACCATCTGCCTTCCTATGGGAATCGCACCACACGTGGAGGACTGCGACACTTGGGGTACAGTCTTTGCTTCCATTTACACAAAAACACACGGTGTTCCGTCTATGGCGGTAATACCAGAAGTGCTAAAACAGATTCAAAATGAATTCGGTCCAGAGCCCGCTTTAAATCTAGGTATGAAATTACTGAAAGACTTCAAGCAGGTCACGGCTATATTATTAGCCAACATAAAGGGAGAAGCAGCATCTGTGGCGATCCGCCAGAAGTTGAGGGAAACAGATATAAAAGATCCTGTTGAGCTTGCAAAAATCATAGAAAAGTGCTATGAAGAATTAGGTAGAGACAGCTTGGGTGGGAAACCAGTTAAGCCCCAACTGCTCGAAAATCCTGAAAAATTATTTATTAAAAATAATTTAAACACTCCTAAAAAGAGCTGGGATGGAAATAAACAATCCACTCCCAAGGAAAAAGTTTTCCAGTCCAGAGGAAGGTCTCCTCGACGGAGAGAGAGAACTCCGACTCGAGAACGCCAGTCTCCCCAACGGGAGCCCTCTGAGAAAAGATATAACCTTAGAAATAGGGATAATATAAAAAAACCTGATAGATATCAAAGTATTGATACACGTCCCTCTCGATCTTCTCCACAGAATTCGGAAAGAAGAGGACGGTCAGACCCAGGAGAGCACACCAAGTCCAAAGACAAGGAACCTGCTCAAAATAAGAAATCTCAATTTCAGAAAAAGAAGGTAGCCAGTATTAGAGTAATCAACCATGCCGAGAATACTGAGGACACAGTTGAAAAACGGGGAGTGGGCATTGACAATGTTGGACAGTGCAGCAGAGATCAGTATAGCGCGCAAGATCTTGATGAGTCATCTGGAGACAGTGGACACGAATGAATTCATTCAGGTTGAAACTGCCGACGCCAGACTTAGCGAGCCCCATAAAATATACGAAATAACATTGCGTATAGAGGGTGATAAGACTAGGAAAATTAAGGGTCTATTTTGGGATAAGCTCTCAAAAGGCTATGATATTCTGTTAGCTGAAAAAGATTGGCCCCCAGAGTTTGTCAGGGAGTGCCCTCATGGCGAAGAAGTGATTATGCCTGCCTTCTCGAATCACATACCGATTCATAAAAAATATACATATGCAAGGAAATGGGCAGTAGCCCAGGCACCTGCATTATATAAAAATCATGTAGGATGGGATGAGGATTCTCCTCCTCACAAAATCCAACTAAAAAGTGAACCAACTGCCCAACGGCAGTATCCCATAAAGCAAGAAGCTAAAAAACAAGTCAGGGAGATCTTAGATCAACTTGAGTACCAGGGGGTGATTGAAACATGCACCTCTCAAATGAACAATCCTTTGTTTCCTGTCTCCGAGCCAGACAATTCATATCGTCTAGTTTTGGACTACAGACATCTTAATACGTGTTGCAAAACTTTTGCAGTACAAAACTCGCATAGTGCAGCCCTAATGAATAACATAGTTAGGAAAAAATATAAAACGACATTAGACATTTCTAATGGTTTCTTTTGTCAAAACATTGCACCAGAAAGCAGATATTTGACCGCTTTCTCCGCATTTGGGTCACAGAAAAAATTCTGTCGACTCCCACAGGGGTTCAAGAACAGCCCAGGACTATTCTCAGCTAGGGTAACAGAGTTACTACAAATCTATGATGATGAAGCATTATCTTACGTAGATGATATTTATCTCACAGACGACGACTTGGATACTCACTTGAAAAGAGTGAACACCATCATACTTGGGTTCGCAGCAGAGGGTTACAAATTCAACTTTAAAAAGTCCCGAATTGCCCATCTGACAGTACTATTTTTAGGGTACGAATTATCAAGTGAAGGGAAAAGCCTAGCGGACAACTTCTTAGAGAAGTGCGCTGTACTCCAAGCTCCAAAAACGCTGAAGAATTTACAATCAATACTAGGTTTTCTGAATTTCGGAAGAACTTACATACTAAATTACGCAGAGAGGGTTAAACCTCTCTACGAACTAATTAAACCTGATTTAAAACAAATCAATTGGACTCAAAAACACACAGAAATTTTGAGATCACTGCAAACAGACATGTTAGCAAAAACTAAATTAGATATACGTGACAACACGATCGATCTTGTAATCCGAGTCATCCCAGGAAGATGCAGATTCACGTACCTAACCTCTAATGAGGGAGAAAAGGTACCAATTTCAATTAAATCTCACTTGTACACACAAGCAGAAAAAACAGTCAGTCGCACAGAAAGAACTGTGAACGCAGTGCAAATCGCATTAGCAAATGAACGAGAACTAGCACACTGCAAACGGATTAATATCCTTACAGCGGAATCCGCCTTCGAGGCGCTATTCAGCCCAGTAAACCTGCCTACAGTGTCACTGGATCCGAAATGGATACAGTGCATAGATTCTCTAGGAGCGGAAGATGTGAAATACTATTTCGCCCCGCAATTTGAAGAACTGAATGATTTAGAATATGAAGAAGAATATCCTCTGCCAATCGAAATTCTGCCTCTCCCACAGTATGCCTGAACCGAAAATAACAAAAACTGAATCAGTAAAGTACTGTTTGGCTCAAAGAACTGAAATCAGATGTTTAAAGATGGCGCTCGAAAATGCAGAACGCAAATTCCCCACACTTATAGTGTGCGATTCTCATTTTTGCGTCAACTCTTACAATAACAAACTGCAGAGTTGGATCGAAAACGACTACAAAGATGACACAGGTGCCACAATAAAGCATAAAAAGCTCTGGAACGAGGTAGCTCTTTTACACAAAGAACTACAAAAGACTCACGTGATTCACGCACAGAGTCTTCAACGTGATGGCGTTCACGTTGCAGGGAATTCATTGGCTAATACAGCCAAAGCGGAAGCAACTAACCCGGCTTCCGTAGCCACAAAAAAGCGTACAGATAAATACATAGACGGGGAAACCATGCTGGCAGTAAAAACGACCGTAAAAGGCGACTGTGCAGCACTACCCGTGAACTATACACTCAATTATGCATACATAATCGATGCAAACTCCGTTCCTTTTGCTCGAATCCCTGGAGTGGGGGACAGAGTAATTCCAAACAGGAGCAGGAGGGGCTTCCTCTTACTGGAAGCACACATGGGGTTGGGTCTGAAACACCAAACAATCAAAGCCTCTCTGAAAGAATTACAATCAGAGTACTGGTGGCCAGGAATGAGTATAGATATTCAATGTTTTGCTCAAAAATGTAAAAACTGCAACCGAGATCGCAGAAATGAACAGGCCAGTGTAGTTTCAGGATCCCTTCTAGACAGCGTAAGGCGGTCTATCTGCGCAATCAAAGAAGAGAAGCGCGTCCCAGTGTACACAGTTAAGGCGAAAAGCACTTAAAAAATGAGGCCTCCAGCGCTCGGCTGACGCTAGAACGGTTATAAAAGATTTGCGAGTCCATATCGGCATATACGCAATTACCACGTTCCATTCTGATCAGGGTCCTGCTTTCAGCTCTCGAGCCTATAAGGAGGCCATGGCTAGCATGGGAATTGGGTTGCGGTATTCTTGTCCGTCGCACCCCGAAGGGAATAGTGTGGTAGAAAGAAAAAACCGTGACATAAAGCAATCTATAACAGCGAAGGTATTAGGTTCAGGCGCTGGGTGGGTCAAACATTTAATAAGTGTCCAGACTAGTCTTAACAACATGCCAAGAAATTCTCTAAAAGGTTTCAGCCCATACGAACTATTGTTCGGAATTAGAATGCGAGTTCAGGACCTCGATAGTCAGATGTCAGTGGTACAAGAAGAAAAAACGCAGTTTGATGTAAAAGACCGTTTGGCTGTTTTACAGGAACTGAATGAAACAAGAAAATCATTAAGCAACATAAAGTTAAAGCAACAGCCAAGTACCACTGACGAGGCACCACCCGCAACAGCCCCAGCAAGGCCTGTCTGGATTCCAAAGATTGGGGATCTAGTCAGAGAAAAGATCGCGGTTAAGAAGGAATTTGGGCCTTCTTACAGAAAAGCAGTACCTGTCTTAGCAGTCACCGGAACAAGATCAGTTGTGCTACCGCCCCTTGCTGGTAAAAAGGAGAACAGAGTCGTGTCTATCGATCTGGTAAAACCACAAGCATGTGGCCTATAATCAACAGTAGGCCCAGTGGACTCCCAAGAAACAACAGAATACCCAAACTTGCAACAATCCAAGAGGTTCAAACTGAAAGACTCATCACATTCGATCAGCCTGCAGTGCACAATGAAGGACTATGCAATAATGCCATGGAACTCGTGCCTCTTGAAACACAGATTGAAACAGTTCGTCAAGAAACAACACCAGTCTACACTAATGTGGCATCAGAAAGTGCTACCGAAAGACAGATTGAAAGAACAATCCCATCAATTGACAGAACTGCCTCTGGTTATTTCATCAACTTCGACAACTTCTCTGAAGATTTTAACGACCCCGAAGTGATGCCAGAAACAAAAAAGTCTTTTAAAGAAAAAGCAACGGAACTCTTTCATCAACTGAAGGAAATCTACTTAATTTCCCCTTGGCTAGAGTTCTGGTTTGGTCTAGGTGTATTATTCCTCCTGCTTTGGCTCATCATGGTACTGTGTTTGGGAAAATTCATTGAAGGAAAATATATTACAATGGACACAGCAAGTCAGAACATCAACCTAGTCTTGAAACCACACAGATCATCCCACGTGAAGAAAAGAGAACTGTCAACAGTAAATGTCACAGCAATTCCAATACCTGGTGGGGTAGTATGGGAGAAAACAGACTATGAGATATATGGTCCGGTCGAAATCCTGAAGTATCCTCATCAACTAAAGGTTTCCTTAAGTGACTTTGTGACACCTAGTACATTCTCTGATGATTGGGACTTTAACAGTATTAATGACATGATGTCTGATTTAGTAATGTCAGCTAGATTCACAGATCATGATTATTTACAAGGTTCATCTAGTTATGAACAGTTATTCTGTTACACCCACTATGGGGATCATTACTTGCATAAATCTGCACAGCCTAGAAATGTTTTTATGTATAATCAATGGGAACATTGTGCTACACCACCTAAAAGCAGTTCGAAAGCATTTTTTGAGAAATTCAAATACTTCTCAGGGTTTAACACCAGTGATGCAGAAACGTTTTATTACAAACTGTTAGATAAAACAGGAATGAAAACAATGCTGACAAATTCTAAATTGATATATTCAGAAGCATTTTATGACAAAATGATGACATTTGGTTTTGATTATTGGAAAAATAATATTGAAACGAAAACAATTTGGGGTACAAAAGAGTGGCAGGTGCAAGGCATAGAAGCACTATTTCGAACCTGCATGATACCAGAACAAATGTTATTTTTAAATGACACTGTACACCAAACATCCTGTCTTGGCCTAGCTAAGATCAAAGACCTTAAAACACCGTCTATTCCAAAGCCAATACCAGAAAATACAACAGCTGATATTGAGTTAGACGTGTCACAAATTTTACATTTCAACAGAACACATGCTGATTGGAAAAAGTGGTTAATCTGGCCTACAGACACAAATAGCTGTCAAGATAGATTCCTGAATAAAACACAGGGGTTAAAAATGACCAGATTAGACCCTAGATACTCCCAGAGACAACATCCAGGGATTATAACAACATACAGTGTAGGGAAACTCTGCCTAGAATGGCTAACTACATCCACACTGGCTGAAATTAAGCAACACTTGTCTTTGCTAAAAGATGGTGCTGATTTGCGCGATTTCATTCTTGGACCACGCAAACAGCGTCAAAAGCGTTTCATAGCGACCAGTATCTATGCTGCTTACAACGAGGCTTGGAAAGTAAAGCAAATTGAAACTGCTGAAAAAATACGAGAAATTGATCGTATTAATTTGGAAAAATCACTTTCTGTGGTAGACAATGGGTTAATGACTCTGTCTTCCAGAATATATTCTTTGGACAATATTGTATCCTCTGCCTTTGATGTGATAGACAGAGATTTGCTAATGTTACAACATGGCCAATCTCAATTACGCTCTATTATAGAATTAGGCTGGACGCTGCAAAATCTTCGTTCAGGCTATGTGCCTTGGCGTTTAATCAACACAACGTCATTATTTTCCAGTTTTAACCTTACTGATAAACAGATCAGTTTGGCACAGAAAGGAGCAGACTATACAATCCTGAGCATCGAAAAACTCGAGAGATTATCATTGACAATGTCAGAGAGTCCTGTCATTGAATGGATAATACACGGAATTATCACAATTCCGATAACAACTTTCCGATTTAAAAAGTGCCTTGAGTACATACCTGCTGGCCAATATGAACAATTGGGTAAGGGATATGTAAAATCCGAATGGAAATTACCATACACTCATTCTTGCTATAGTGACAGTGACAAAAATGTATTTCTTAGTGGTAACAACTGTAAACATTCACTAAGCGGTATACTTTTGTGTCAGGGTATTAATTTACACGGAGCATGTGATGGAAATTCAAACAACCTTTCATGCCACCAGCTAGTCACACCTGCAACTCAGATAGAGCCCTTCTTTATGCAACTCGCAAACGGGAGTTACATTCTTAGAACGGATCACAGATGTTGTGGCCTGACGCCCGGAAAAAGTTATCTAATACAAGTAACGTCCATGGTCAAATGTTGTATGCAAGCATTGTTTCCGAGCGGGCCTCCAGACATAGTGACTCCCCTCTGGCCTCGTCTGAATCTCTATTCTATACGAATTGATACATTAAGCAAAATGAAATCTGTACTTTTACAGACAACAGTGCCTATAACGTCATCTAAAGAGACGTATGATCTTCTAGTCGCAAGGACGGCTACTGAAGTTCATGACCTTTTATCAACAAATTGCCCCGTGCATTTCGTAGAAATGTTCAGCCAACTCCTTAACATGTCTAGTGCAACAAGCATCCCAGGCATATTTAAGACAGTCTTTACGGGACTGCTAACACCCTTCCAGGCAATTTTGGGAATCTTTCCTAATTTTGTGCACTCCATTTTTGGCGGCATTCCACTATTTTTGGGACTCGTTGCAGGGATTCTATTTTTGACCATCCTGCTACGTTATGGCAAGCCTCGGCTCAGACATAGCTCCCATGGGAATGGAAGAGACAATCCTAGCAATGCGCTACAGGGACAGGATAACTAACGTCCTCGGATTGGCCAGGCTGAGAGATCTAAACATGACCTGGTTCCTTTCATTCAGACCGATATGGCAAAATTGCATTTTACCTGTGCTACGGTGTATGCTTTGCGGCGATGAATGCGTGTTGGACATCTGTCTTTCACTTCCATCAGCAGTACCAATGGACGTCGATACTTTGCTCAGTCCAATAACGGCTCACGCATTGTGTTGTCCCCAGCGGCTACCAATCCTGATGACGGCATTTGTGGAGACTCCTGTACTACAGCCAAGTGGTATCAGTGGAGCGAGTGACAAAAGCAACATCATCCAGGTACAACGTTCTGTGAGCATTGCTGGTCCTGCCTTCGATGACAGCAATCATTCTCACACCTGCCAAGTTACAGCGCTATCTAATTTGGTTGAACTATCACCTGAATTTGTAGACCAATTCTTTGAGAGCCTGTCTGATACGATGTTCTCACCCACAGAGAAACAATAACTTTTGAGAAGCTTTCCGACACACAGCGTTCCCATGAACTCTGAATTCGGCCTTCAGTTTTGATCAACAAAAACTGCCAGGAGCTTTTGGAAATCTATTTTCTTTGAATTGGACAATTTTTTTAATATTGACCCTTTTTGGCACGAACAATTCTTTGCTTAACGTAAAAACTATTCTTAGAGAACAGAAGCTTCACACTTCTATTTCTAAACACATCTAGAGACATACCAACATAACACCAGCCTCTAGCACACATGTTATTACAATGCATTTTTATGTGATGATTTATCTCGCCTTTCTTCTGTCAGAGATACTTCATGTGTAATTCCTTTTGCATAATCGTTCATTGACTTCATATGCAATAATTTTTTGAATGATTAATATGCTTTAAAAAACGTACAGTACCTAAATTCCATGTATTACAAGTACGCCTATTTCGAATGCATTTATGTATTTTGGGGTGGGCTATGTTACACATGCATCTTATTGCTTAGTTTTAGTAATTTTGATGGACATGAAAACGTGGAGTGGGTGTTGCGTGCTTATCTAGGTTCCTGATCGATACTGTGACCTTATGCCCCTATTCGGCTATAAATCCATTTATTCCCTATATTGGCATAACCGTTCAAGTGCGATTTTCTGAAAAGTCATCTCTGGCCTCACACGAACAGAGCCACATTCCAGCATGACTCTCTGCTACTTCCTTTGCGACCAATTAGTGCAATGACAGAGCAGCAGTCACTATCTGATATTCCTAGATAACACTCCGAGTTCTTCAACAAGATAAAACTTAGCAAAACCTGGAAATCCCCGCTTGCTATGTTTTGATTAGTAATGGAACTCTAATGAGCAACTGATAACTGTCACTTCCTAGTGACATCTTTAATTGACGTCTTATGTCCAGCAAACTTGCGTCAAACCCGGCACCTGTCAGGTATAAATATTACCAACGTTGCCTTAAGCAAAGAGAGAGATACGAGCTGTGAGTTCGTTGCCTGTTGCTGATGCCAGCTGCCTGCATGACCCTGTGTTGGTAAAAACTAGCACTCTGTCGCTGCAGCCTGCTATCCTGTGGTGGTGAAGCTGCTGATTACCATTATCGCCGCTACAGCGCGAACTATGGTGCAGTACGCTTGAGGAGCCGAGCAGCCGTCCTCTGCGAAGACATCCAGCAGATTCCAGCTGCCCGCGGACGCTGTCACCCCTCCTTCCTCGACGCGCTGAAGAGAAGCCGCTGCATTTCTCGTGCAGAGAAATCCAGTCCCGGCGCTTCCGGTCTACCCTCGCAGGTGACTGGGATATCGAGAGAGACCCCTGAAGGAGATACCAATCCTCCATCATTCTATTCAGAGGTATGGTGTTGACTAAACCCTTAGACGAGAATTCTTGAAACAAACCTTGGCAAAACCAACTTAACTTAAAGCTACTTACTTACTCCCCTTCTCACGTGTTAGGCTTAGGTCAGGCACACTGGGGTAGGCTTAGTTAGAAGCACCAGTTGAGTACGTTAGCCAAATGTATATATGACTGTATATATGTTTCATTACTTTTAAACCATTGTATGGCTAAGAAACCATATCAATGCTTTTACAGTTCTATTTCGCAATACTTATCTTACTGTACGTACTTTTTATAATAACAATTATTGCAATTGTGGCAATACATTTCTCTTGTACGAGAAGAAAGACTGTTCAATAAATGTTAACCCTTTATTGACTAACGCCCGTCTCTCTATTCTCTACATCTCGTGAAAGTAAACTGCACTAGACTGACTGAGTGAAATACATTTCTATTGTTTCACACGACCCTAGAGATCGACTCTTGATCTGAGGAGCAAAGTTGCCATGTTGCACGGTTGTTGGAAAACTGAATCCCTTCTTGTCTGTGCCAAGGAAGCTGATCACTTCCTATGCAGAGAAGAAAGTTTCCAGTGACCTCTGAGCTAGTTGGTAACACAACCCAATTAAGTTTAGCATAGTCAGTGGAGGCCTGGAATATCCGCAGTTCCACGTCGATACTACTGTTTATGTTATTCCAATGCGCAGGGCCTAGTGGGAAACTAGGAACTACACTACACCTAACAAGAGAGAGGAGTGATATGGATGTTGAACAAGGCTAAAAGAGATATGGGAAAACTGATGCATTCTGACATGAAAATGATAGAATCACTGATCGAAAAGAAACATCTTAACTAGAGGAACAAATGAAGGGAAAACAAATCTTCAGCTGTTGGCTCTAACTATCCCATTTAAAATTTTTCATTCTGTCCCTTTATGATCTCCTGAATTTTGATTTCTTTGTATGATCAGAGTAAAGAACTCTGATGTCTTGATCTCATCCTACGGAATTTGCCAAATGTTTCTGTTGTGGCTAAGCTATGAACTGGGGCTTGGCACTGTCATACTTTAGAGTTTCATACTTCATGTAAAGGTGCCTCTGTTCGTAGGTTGATAGTTGAGACTTAATTGCCCCGCTGTGAGTTTGGTGGTTGGCTGTGTTACTTGTGCCAATAGATCCACAAAACCCCATCTGTGTCCCGACCAACTACTTTACTGGCACAAACTCATCAATGGTGAGGAGGACTACCTGCGGGGAAGAGGTTTAGACCACCAACTTCCCCACCGCTCAGAAACTGCATCACTGGATTGGAGTCCTGTTTGCCAACTCAGTAGTCCAATGCACTTTCTGCTTTTACTCAGGTTGGTGTTTTGAGACATAGTTTGGTAAAAAAAGTAACTAGGGGGACATGCCAACCATTGCAGCGGAGAACTCAGGGTGAGGTTTGTCTCTCATGCAATCTTTATGTCCTTCCAACTCTAGACCACATTGACATCACATATGCACTGTGCATGACGATGTACATGTTTGTCATATTAGATCAGGACAGGTGCCTCAATCCTACTAACATAACTACTGTGATGCTTGGGTTTCCATGTCAAGGCAGCGAAGGTTACAGTTGTGAAAACTCTCCTGTTGGAGATATTTAAGGAACTAATTTGGTGCATAAATCGTAGGACGGGGAAGTGGAGGTTAGAGTTGTGGAAACTCTTCTGTTGGAAATATTCAAGGTACTCATATGGTACATAAACTATGCACCAGGGCAGCAGAAGCGAATTCCCTTGTCTTTCACAACTATACTTTGTGAGACTGAATTTGACGTGCCAGTGCAGCAGAGACTTTCTTTTCAAGACCTTGATAAGCAATCATGGATTTCTTCAATTTTACTTTCCTGTTCATCTGTTTCCACCGGGTACTGCACTGTCTTCATTAATCTCTAGTAACCAGATCTTCTTCTCAGTATGGCTTTGGCAAGCATGTCTCAACTGCCTGTTTTCCCATTGGAGACCCATTATTATCCTGAAAGCTAAGGAAGAAAACTTTTCCCTAGCCAGGAAGTAATGGGTCCATATATTGGGAATGGAGGAAAGAAATATATGAGTAGCTGGATGACCATCCTCTGTGTAATGCTGATTATGAACCAAGGGAGATGTCCAAAATGTCTGTCGTCTTGTGCTTGAATGCTGCAAGTGTTTTGATAGAATTCAAGAGGAATAGAGAAGGTGTGCAATTAATTGGTACCCCTAGAATTCCAGGCACACTAATGTATATTTGGAACCCTCACTTATTTCCTAATTAGGGGTCAATTACTGAGGTCTACCAATAGCCAGAAAGCCCAGGAAACTATTTTAGGTAAGAATCCTGACATTAAGGTTGCTGCAGCAGGAACTGATGGGATGGAAAATACACTCATCTGTGTACTAGAATTCAGAGAAAGTCATAGTGCAAAAGTGCTGCAGTTTGGCAGCTTTCTAACAGTGCTAGTTGTTGAATGGGAATGCCATATTTAAGAAGTGTTGGCTAAAAGGCCATTAAACTAGGTTCTATAAGTGTGATAGGAATCAGAGTGTCAAAGTAATTTTTGATGGTGTGAAGAAGTTGATCTTGAGTATAATAGAGGATAGTGGGCTGGATTGGGAGCCGCTGGACATGGTGGACTTTAAAGTGATTGCAGGTGGAAAATAATTAATGGTGTTTGCAGACTTAGCTTTCTTGACCAAAATTGGGGCAAGCACTTTGTTAAGGACAAAATAAAGTAATTTCCTTCTGACAATAATCCGATGGATAATGATGAGGCAAACATTGCCATAGTTGGCTGTATTGTAATGGGAATTGAATATCTTAATAGGGAGACTGTGGGAAAGGTCTAAATGGATATTATTTACTAGGATGTCACCACCAAGGTGATATGTGCATCACATTAAACCCCAGTCAGTTGGAACAAGTTCTCCTAGTGTCCCCAGTAATGTTGGGTCAGACATCTTCAGAAGTTCACCAGTGTCTTTGACTTAGATCTAGGCCTACTGAGAAGTTTATGAACAAAATCAATCGCAAGAAAAAGGCTGCACCTTGTGTGGGAAAAACATTCTCAAGTTCAAGTTTGACATTTGTATAGCGCCCTATATACCCAGAGGGTCTCAAGGCGCTTGAGGAGGGGGGGGGGGTGCTTTATTTATCGAATATCCAAGTTTTAAGTTGCTTTCTGAAGGAGAGGTGGTTCTGAGTAAGGCGGAGATGGGTGGGGAGAGAATTCCACATCTTGGCCGCTAGGTAGGAGAAGGATCTTCCCCCATGGTGGATTTGTGGATGCGTGGGATTGCGGCGAGGGCTTGAGTGGATGATCGCAGTTGGCGGGTGGGGGTGTAGAAATACAGGCGAGTGTTGAGGCATTTGGGTCCTGGGTCGTAGAGGGCTTTGTGTGCGTGGGTAAGGAGACGAAATGTTATTCTCTTGTTGACGGGGAGCCAGTGGAGGTCTTTCAGGTGGCCGGAGATGTGGGCTTGGCGGGGGATGTCTAGTATGAGTCTGGCTGAGGCGTTTTGGATGCGTTGGAGTTTATTCTGTAGTTTGGCAGTGGTTCCGGCGTAAAGGGTATTTCCATAATCCAGTCGGCTAGTGACCAGTGCGTGGGTAACTGTCTTTCTTGTTTCGGCGGGGATCCAACTGAAGATTTTTTTGAGCATGCGTAGGATGTTGAAACATGAAGATGAGACAGCGTTGACTTGTCTGGTCATCGAGAGGGAGGAGTCCAGGATGAAGCCCAGGTTACGTGCGTGATCAGTAGGTATGGGTGCTGTACCCAGGGCCGGTGGCCACCATGAGTCGTCCCAGGATGAGGGGGATGATCCTAAGATGAGGACTTCAGTTTTGTCTGAGTTTAGTTTTAAACGGCTGTTCTTCATCCATTCGGCTACTTCTTTCATTCCATCGTGTAGATTGGTCTTGGCGATGTATGGGTCTTTGGTGAGGGAGAGGATCAACTGGGTCATGCTGGGGGAAGTGTTATTGGGTTTAGGGTAGTGTTGTAGTGTAGGGTCATGCATGGTTAGTGTTTTAGGGTTTAGGGTAGTGTTGTAGTATTTGTGTAGTGTAGGGTCATGCTGGGGGTAGTGTTTTAGGGTTTAGGGTAGTGTTTGTGTAGTGTAGGGTCATGCTGGGGGTAGTGTTTTAGGGTTTAGGGTAGTGTTGTAGTGTTTGTATAGTGCAGGGTCATGCTGGGGGTAGTGTTGTAGGGTTTAGGGTAGTGTTGTAGTGTTTGTGTAGTGTAGGGTCATGCTGGGGTAGTGTTTTAGGGTTTTGGGTAGTGTTGTAGTGTAGGGTTATGCTGGGGGAAGTGTTATAGGGTTTAGGGTAGTGTTGTAGTGTAGGGACATGCTGGGGGTAGTGTTTTAGGGTTTAGGGTAGTGTTGTAGTGTTTGTGTAGTGTAGGGTCATGCTGGGGGTAGTGTTTTAGGGTTTTTGGGTAGTTGTAGTGTAGGGTCATGCTGGGGGAAGTGTTATAGGGTTTAGGGTAGTGTTGTAGTGTAGGGTCATGCATGGTTAGTGTTTTAGGGTAGTGTTGTAGTGTTTGTGTAGTGTAGGGTCATGCTAGGGTGTGGTGTTTTAGGGTTTACGGTAGTGTTGTAGTGTTTGTGTAGTGTAGGGTCATGCTGGGTGAAGTGTTTTAGGGTTTAGGGTAGTGGTGTAGTGTAGGGTCATGCATGGTTAGTGTTTTAGGGTGTAGGGTAGTGTTGTAGTGTTTGTGTAGTGTAGGGTCATGCTGGGGTGTAGTGTTTAGGGTTTAGGGTAGTGTTGTAGTGTTTGTGTAGTGTAGGGTCATGCTGGGGTGTAGTGTTTTAGGGTTTAGGGTAGTTTTGTAGTGTTTGTGTAGTGGAGGGTCATGCTGGGTGAAGTTTTTTAGGGTTTAGGGTAGTGTTGTAGTGTTTGTGTAGTGTTGGGTCATGCTGTGGTGTAGTGTATTAAGGTATTGTTGTAGTGTTTGTGTAGGGAAGTAAAGTGCTTTATGGTTGTGTTGGGTGGTCGTGCTGGGTAGTGTAAATGTAGGTAAAGGACTGTGTGTCAAGGGTGGGTGGTGCAGGGGTACTACATTAGAGTGTAGGGTAGGGTAGGGTAGGGTACTCTTACTTACCTTTACAACTTTTACAACGAGTATACCTTTAACATGCATGCCTTTGCGTTTTAAAGGCATGCGTGCTAAAGGCATATTCGTTGTAAAGGTTTTCGTTATTTGCGGACTAATAGTACTTGCGGGATCATTTTTGCGGACTGATGGTATGCAGGATATTTGTGTGCGGATTAACGTCACATATTCCTGCTAAAATCTTGATTTAGCCATCCCTAACATAGGGGGTGGATTATGCTGATACAACCCTCTGGGTCGTATCAGCAAGGTTATCGCCCTTTTGCAGGGAACATCGCTGGAAAACCAGCGATGTACCCTGCAAATCGGCGATAACCTCGCTATCTCTGGAATTTGTATCGCCCTGGAGTAACACGTTGTTAATAACGCTCTACCAGGGCTACAAATGCCAGAGATAGCCTGCAATAATATAATTATCGCTAAGCACGGCCAGCGATGATTATCGCTGGCCGTTGTTAATATGCCCCTTGGTATTTTTATACCCCAAATAGTAAAATAGTATGGCTATGAGATCTTCTTTCATTTCCTTAAGGGGAAAGGTACCCAACTCCAGGGTCAGTCCAGCGTGGTTGGATGCCAGGTGGAGAAGGAATGGGGTAAGGTCCTTGATGAGGATGTCATCTCCGCTAGAAAGAGCTGCAGGGGTTGGCACCCTAACTCACTGATGCAATGCACCAATTTCAAATTATAGAAACCGATTGGACTGCAGTCCTGATACCGGTCCGCTGGGTAGTCTTGTGCAGGCTGTATTTTCAGGTTACTAATCTATCAGTCCTGTTTGAGTTATAAAAACTCCGTGGAAATCCAAACAATCTTTGTGAACAACACACTCAGAGAGCACGAATAAACAAGAACATGCAAATTAAAGTATTTATTGTATAATACTCTGTCTAGTGCATACAATATTAATGTAACCACACAGAATATGAACACAAAAGCAGTTAGGGATGCAATGCCCAGTGAAAACAAGTGGAATATTCCAAGCATTTTAATGAGCTGTTCTTAACATTCTAACACCTTAATGCTATTTCTAAATGCTATCATAACTTGTAGCTACTGCATTAAATAGTGAAAGCTGCCTTTGGAGTGTCTCTAGATGGATCGCACCACGTAACATACATGTGCTTGGTTGGGGGCACCTTCCACACAGCTCCAGGAGTAAAAATCAGCTCTCAGTCTGACAGTGGCTGGATTAAAAAACTGAAATGACCTCTGGTGATAATTCTATCATGAAGACCTTCCCAATGAATGCTCTAATCCTGGAGTTTAAATATGGGTTGACCACTGACTCTATCTCATGCTTTCAAAACAAAGGAGAGTTTGGAGACATTGTACCTCTTACCAGACTACATTATAATGCTGAAAAGTATGCCATATCTATACACATATTTAAGCAAAGTGCTATATTGTTAATAGGAAAGTAATAAAAAGATGTCAGCAGAGACAGTGAACAGCCATGATGAACTTGTGCAACTATTTCTCATAAACTTGACAGACTGGGGTGGCATGATGCCCTTAAGGGCTGCCAGTGTAGAGTCTGGAAAGCCATGGAGCAGGGCTACATTTCCATAAACATGATAGTATAGAAGGGCATAACTAGCTTTTTTGAAGTTGTGTTCTGGAAGAAATGTTTCCACTTTATTTTGGGAGAGATATCTGATGGATTTTTTGATAATATGTTTTTGAGGGGGAGGTTGATGTCCAGATTGAATCCACTTGGCATTCAATGAAAGTTGGTGTTTCAATCCGACAAGAGTTATGCATTTGAGCAAGATTTGTATTGGTTCTTGTTTGTTGTTCTTGGCAAATTACATGAATTATGTGTAGGTTGGATTGAGCTTCAGGTCAGCACTGAACATCCAGATTTGGGTGATGTGTAGACGATGTTTGAAGTGTTGGATGTCTGAAGCAGAGAGGGCTTTCAAGTAGAGTAATATAACATCAGTATACTGGTGAATTTTAAGGCTATTATATTTGAGAAGAGCACCAGGCATCTCCATGTTGCTGTCAAAGATGGCAGAGGAGATTATGGAACCCTGGGGGGATGCTGCAGGTGACAGGGATCTTTGGGACATGAAGGTAAACAATCTCACATCTGCTGAAAAGTTAGGAGGAACACCAAAGAAGAATTTTGCCATTCGACATTCCAGAGTGCATCTGAGGGTGGGATGACAGACTGTACCAGAGGCAGCTGAGAGGTCCAGCAATATCTGAAGGCAAGTGTCATCTTCATCTGTGGTTAGGAGGGCATTGTCTAAGATGTGCATGGTAGCAGTCTCCATGCTGCAGCATGATCTGAAGCCAACTGGTAGTCATGCAGGAGATAGTTGAATAATAGGATTTCGGAGTTGAACATTATCTTGCAAAAGAATGGTAGGTGAGTAACGGGCCTGGAGTAGGTGACATCATCAGGGTGTATTGAAGGTTTCTATAGGAGTCTGCAGCTGTGACCTGTCTTGAGAGCTTCTGAGAAGATGCGTTGACAGAGGGAGTAGGGGTGAGAGATTGTCCCCTGAGAAATCTTTGATGAAGGAGTTGGGAAAGACATAATCTTCACGAGAGGAGGCTTTGAGGGAGTTGAGCATTTCAGCAAGATTCACTATAGGTAGAGTTTTGAAGGATGACCATTTCAGGATTCTATAGGATGGGTTGGTCATAACATTGTTTTTTTGTATTCTTACTCGATGTCATCATTGCTTTCATGTCCTTCCTTCCATCATTTTTGTAAAGTGCTCTGATATCCTTCGGGATCTTGTTCGCGCTATATAAAACTTTACAAATAAAATAAATAAATCCGATGAAGCCGGTTTGATATTGTAGATGCTCTTTCTTCATCATTACAGCTTTCTAATAATCTTTGAGAAGTAAGCTTGCAGATGTTTCCTAGAAACGGAACTCCACAGCTTCATAGCTTGCAAGCCCCTTTTTCAGCTCAAACTTCTCTGCGAGATGCTGGGCTGCCACAGGCGAGACTTTTGTGAAACAACAGTATGGAACTCCTGTTCCTGAGGAATATGACCTTTGTGGTAGTTCTCTTTTTATATGTCCCCCATTTCGACCAGGGGGAAGAAAACATCAGCCATTTAGTCTGCATATGCCCATCATTGAAGGAAGAAAGAACAACATATCTAGAAAACATTTTAATAACCGAGAAGTACGAACCAGTAGACAAGTTCAGGCAGATTGTTTTAAGCCAACCGATATAGTCATGAATACATATGTTACCATTTTTTTACTCTAGTTAAAAGAAAGTTGAATTTTCTGACTTGAATATAGCAAATTTGCTAGTTTCAGTTTGCAGAAATACTGTTAAAAAGGCTTTTCAATTAATTAAGCATAGAAATATAATTTGCACAGGACTATTAGCACTTAAAAAAAGACATTCATTTATGATCCTTGGTGAAGGGGAGAAGTAAACATGGCTCATAATGAGTTTTTAGAATAAAATATATAGGGCCCGATTCACAGAATGAACTTAAGACTCAATCCTAAACTTACTACTGTTTTGGTATTCACAGATTGCACTTACTACTTTTGGTATTCTCAGAATGAACTTACTACTTTTGGCATTCACAGAATGCACTTACTTCTTTTGGTATTCACAGAATGAACTTACTCATTTCGGTATTCACAGAAGTTAGGACTACTAACTTTAGGACTCCTAAATGCCTTCTGTGAATACAGAAAGTCGTAAAATTAGGATTTTTCTCAATTTAGTAGTAGTAAAGTTAGGACTCCTAACTTTAGGACTCCTAAATGCCTTCTGTGAATACCGAAAGGCCTAAAATTACGATTTTTCTCAATTTAGTAGTAGTAAAGTTAGGACTACTAACTTTAGGACTCCTAAATGCCTTCTGTGAATACCGAAAGTCTTAAAATTAGGATTTTTCTCAATTTAGTAGTAGTAAAGTTAGGACTCCTAACTTTACTACTACTAAATTGAGAAAAATCCTAATTTTAAGACTTTCGGTATTCACAGAAAAAACTTAGGCGTTCTAAAGTTAGTAGTCCTAACTTTACTACTACTAAATTGAGAAAAATCCTAATTTTAAGACTTTCGGTATTCACAGAAGGCATTTAGGAGTCCTAAAGTTAGGAGTCCTAACTTCTGTGAATACCGAAATGAGTAAGTTCATTCTGTGAATACCAAAAGTAGTAAGTGCATTCTGTGAATGCCAAAAGTAGTAAATTCATTCTGTGAATACCAAAAGTAGTAAGTGCAATCTGTGAATATCAAAACAGTAGTAAGTTTAGGATTGAGTCTTAAGTTCATTCTGTGAATCGGGCCCAATGACAATAACTTAAAGGTATTTGAAGGAGGAACCATGTATCTGTAAGAAGGACAACATATAGGCTTTTAAAGTTAATGATTTAATTGTGTATGATTGTTTTTTTTATATAATCATATGTATTGTAGATCTGTTATATGGAGGAATCAAATTGGCCGACATTATTGTTTTTACTGTATGTTACTTCCCTGCTCACGGTTTCCTTGGTCTTTGAAGTTGAATTATTGCTTTAATAATGGTTGTGAAATTCATGATTTTATATTTTATGATTTTAATTAATCAAACAATAAAATGTAATAAGAATCATATGTCACCCATTTCAAGATGCTCTTTCCAACAGCGATCTCTACCATGAGAAAGTCCTTCTCTTCACACAGGGTTCCATATATTTGCATTTGTCTCCTGTCAATAATTACTTTTTGTTGGAGTTACTCCATGGTTTTAAAACATGAACACATGAAATGGCAAAACCTTATTTGATTCACATCCCTATGTGATCTTGGAGTCAGGTTTGAAAAGATTAGGCTGCAGTGTCCATCATCAAGGATGCATGACAGGGGGCCTCTGATCCCCAAAGGAGCTTATTTTTCCCGTCAGTTGTTTGGAACATCTGGCTAGGACCTTCAGCATCAGGAGTCTAGTCATAAACATCTCCTAGCGCACTAGCCTTCTCTGAACTGACATGTTGTGATCTACCTAATCAGGAAGCTGCAATCAAAGAACCTAGAACCCCTGTCCAGAGAAATTACAACCTACTGTCTTGCAAGATACATTACTGTCCAAGCAGATTCCTTCCTGGGTCTTCTGCAAATTGCTACTCTAGAAAAGTTAGGAAAGGCTAGTAAATGGATGGTGGATCCATAGATCACTCAACCTTGGGCCATCTGGAGGTAGACCACTTTGCTTTCTGTCTAACCCATTAGATTCAGCATTTTGTGAGCTTGCATCCAGATTTTGAAGACTAAGCAATAAATGCATTTTTTCCAAGAATTAAGCCTTTTGTCTGTCTTTCTTTCTCCACAATTCCCCGAATCAAAGTCAATCTTTGCCATGATCTAGCTTCACAATAGTCAGCTTGAGATACTCTACTATCACCTTTTTTTGGTCCTCCCAGGTTTGTGCTAGCTCTTCTTTGAGTGGTCAGTTGACCCTCTAATGCCATTGCCTGCATATCCCACCATTCTACAGGATGCTCAGGGATTCCTCATGTTCTTTCTCAACCAATTTCAGCTCCCTTTTCTGGTTTGGCTTCTGTCAGGAGATTGGATTCATATTTTAGTCATGGTCACCAGACACTGAAAGAGCCTAGAAAGCAGCTAGTCTCTTTGTGCTCCCTCCTACAGCAGTCACGTTACCACACTTTCCTGTTCACAAGAGCTCACACTGACTGCTCACTGACCTACTCACTCACTTGCTTATTCAATATCCCTAGAAGTCATATATACTTTAGGTAAACCAGTATAGGCAATGCAAATGATATTAAGCATTTTAAAGGCCATGTAAGCACACTGGTGTATTATTAAAAAATGACTATTGCAGCTTATTGAATGGTTGGACAAGAGAGTAGATTTAGGCAAATGATTCCTATTGGAGCTTTTACAACAACCTATTGAGATTGCTGGTTCCAACAACATCTGTGGTATCTGAGTTACCTCTCCATTAGGAATCTAAGGCAGCCACAAATAGCTGAGCTCAGGTCTATGAGTTCAAAGAACTCACATACTAAGAGTGCCATGATTTGAGAGCATGCCTAAGCCCATCTAGCAAGTCTTTCTAGAAATCCTGGCTTTTTAATGGTTTTACATGAGCTTCAGGGTCAGTACTGGGGAGATGATTCAGTCCTGGTAACAGCTAGCATCCCCGATTCATCTTCACAACAGCTCAAAGGGCCTATGGCTTAACACGGATAAGGGATCAGATTTGAAGAAGACAGCAGGCACATGATTACCTAAATATCCTTATTTCACAAGCCCACACAGGTGTGTGCAGGTAAGTCTTTGATCAAGTCAACTGACTTGATACACAGTATTCAATAGAACGTAAAAGACCACGGAACATGCAACTTAGAACATGGAACTGTACTGGGATAGGAAGCACTAGTTCCAATTACTACATAAGAACTTGGATAGCAGAGGTCTGAAACAACCCCACTTTGCCTCCTGACAGTGTGGAATAAAAGGCTGGTGTCTATAAAGTGCCTTCGTACCGAAACTTAACCTGCTTTTAAGCATTTTTAGTTGCAGCAAACATGAGATTTTAAACACAGCCACTAAACTGCACCGTCTCTCTATCCCCCTGTTCAGGGAGCTGCCCCCAACAATTGTACAACACACTATGCCTCGGAAAGCACCTTTGCCTATATGTTTCCTGCTTTGAAGTCCAGCATTTTTTACTGGCCTAAAGGCAACAGTGTTCCTCATTACAAAATATGGGCATAACTATGTTAATGTAAGCTCGACTTTCAGTATGTATTTGGTCACATGATTAAAATAAACGTATTTTTCAATTATATTTAAACCCCTTTTTGGAACACTCCCGATATTGAGAAGGCTGAAAGCACCTTTTGATAACATATTCCTTAATACGAGAAACTGTAACTTTAAGGGTATGCTCTTCTCGGATAAAATCATTGATAATCAAAAGTGTCAATATCTGGATGAGCGAAACCTGTGTTGAATTTATTAGTGTGGAATGGACTTGAGATTTTCCTCCCTGGTGGGCAGTGATATCATATACTTCACGAATCCTTTTTGTTTTCCATATCAGTTTACCAGAGCCCTCTCACGTCTGATGTATCAATGTAGGTCTTAAATGTGGTCTCGCACATTCTGGGTTGCATTATGTGTCCTGTTGTAGTGTGCAACTTATTTTTTTTCGGCTGGCAAATTTAGAAGCATATTGATTATTATTAACCTTAGTCAACATTGCAAAGTTCCCTGGTTACCTTTGCCCGTGCAAAGAGCTTTTTTAACACATCAAAAAAGGGTGCCTCTTATTCGAACGTGCCAAACTGTAAATTGAATGCAAAATATTTCCATGCATGCTTGCTTTTAGCAAATCTTTACATGCATAGTGGCAAATGTTTGAATCATTTTTCTTGTCCATTTTACCATGTGAAGAGTTTTTCTATGCATGATAGCATTTTCTGGAAAAAAGCAGTCTTTTCCTGAAACATATTTCACGGAGAACATATTATTATGAAATGTGGATACATGGGAGAAATATAATCAAAAGTCATCATTTTCATACAACAGATGCAAAGTGTAAGCTTAGCAATCATTGCGAAGGCACAAATGTATCCGAAGTCCTTTGCAAAGGCTGCAAAAAATGAAGGAATAAAAAGATTATGAGTTTGCACACCCCTCTTCTGGGGTGAATGTGTCCCCTTCAGTATCGCCTCACACCTGGGAGCTCCTTTTCTTGCTTGTTTGGACCCAGGCCTTCTGGCGAGCCCTGCATGCTGGCTGCTTTTCTCAGGCACAGATGGATTTAAGGGCAGATTAGCTTCAGAATATTCCTCTCTGCTTCCTGTCTCCTGTTATTGATTACTCACTGTATATTCTGGTACAGGCGAGGGAGAGAAAGAACGCGGGAGGGGCGACAGAGGCAAGGGGCATCTAAAAGCGAGAGGAAATTAGAATTGATAGCCCAGTTTTCAGAGGATCCCGAAGTCAGAGTGGATTTTTTTGCACTAACTGGACCCTGGTTGATAAATCACTCTGACAGGCCTCCTCAAGGTTCCCAGTGTTTCTTTCTCCGCGGTTGACAGAAGTTCTGTACCTGCTCCAAGCAAAGCTTCGAGTGCGCGTTGGCTCTAACCTCATCCTTCTGTGTCTAAGTGACAGCAGCACAGGGCCGCGCTGGCGACCGCCCAGCAAGAGCCACTCTTCTGCTGAAGTCCTGAGGACATCTGAAGCAGATGCCAACTCGGAAACACACACGGCACCGCTCTGAACTTTTCCAGGTTCATGTCTGGATGGGTTTTACAGTCAAACTTTTTAGTCTATGCATTCTGGCTCTATAGTTTAGTTTATCTTACTGTAAAAAAAGGAATACAAGCACCAGAATGCAAAGATGAAAAACTTCTGCGCTCCAAGGGTGCCTGGAAAGATCTCCTGTTTCAGGTGCCCACAGGAATGCAAGTGTAACTGCCCTTAGATGCCCCTGGGCAATCCATTTGTGGTGACAAATTATGAATCCCTCATTGAAGTTTAACTACATCTTGAGAGAGACAACCCATGGGCGAGGCATTGGTCTGCTTCCAAGCAGCTCCCTGTACAACTGCCCCTGGAGCTTATAGGGGGTATGTACTGCATACATTGTTTTCTTGCACGGTTTATTCATTTATTTATTCATGAAGTTTTATAAGTGCGAACACGACCAAGATTTTGGTGTCAGAGCGCTGTACAACCTAATAAATAGCATCAAATATACAAGGAGGAAAATATAGAATATACAGCATGAAAAGATAATACAAAGAGACATAGTGAAAACACCAGCAGAGAAATCAAATTGGCATGGATAGTTGTCACAGGTAGGAAGGAGATTATTCAGTAGTCTAATTTTTACTTTGTTTTTTAAAAGAGTGGTTGAAGGGATTGTCCTGATCTCTGGGGGAAGAGAGTTACAAATTTTTGGGCAATTCCAGAGAAATATCTCTTATATGATATGATATGATATGATATGATATGATAAGAGGATTTTATAGAGCGCTCGTTCACCAACGGTTTCTTGGCGCTAGGTATAGGGGAGCGTGGGCAGACAGGGCGTGTAAGTTATTGATCGTAGGCCTGGGAGAACAGCCATGTTTTAAGAGCTTTCCTGAACATAGGGTAAGACTCAATTTGACGTAGTGCGGGCGGTAGTGTGTTCCAAAGCTGGGGTGGCAGGAACTTGAATCGAAGTCCACCGTGTTTCTTACGCTTGAAGGACTGGGGAGTCAGGAGATTGGAGCTGGCAGAACAAAGGGTGCGGCGGGGGATGTAGCGCTGAATTCTGTTGGCTGTAAAGACTGGCCCATGGGATGAGAGAGCTCTGTGGATCAGACAGCCTAGTTTGAAGAGGCAGCGTTGGGCAACTGGGAGCCAGTGAAGACTTTTCAGAAGGGGTTTTACGTGGTGCGACCTAGGTTGGCCGTGTACGAGTCTGGCCCCTTGGTCCTGCCCCAGTTGAAGCCGCTGTAACTGATAGGCAGGGATCCCGGCATATAAGGAGTTGGAATAATCGATTTGTGGCATGACTAAGGCCAAAATGACCTGGACAAGGGACTCAAAGGAAAGAAATTTGCTGATTTTTTGGATCCTGCGTAGCTGGAAAAAGCAGGAGGAGACTACAGAGTTAACCTGAGTCTTTAGTGTGAGATTGCTACTAAATGTGACACCAAGACTTTTGACCGCGCTGGCTGCGACAGGTGGAGGGCTCAGAACAGGTGGCCAAAAGTTATGGTTCCATGGATTAAGTGAGGGCCTAGTGAATACCAGCTCCGTCTTGCCTGGATTTATTTTTAGTTGGCTTATGTTCATCCAATTTCTGATGGACGTCATGGTGGACTGGAAAGTTTCAATTGCAGATGGGTGGGGTCAATGGTAAAAAACGAGCTGGATGTCGTCAGCGTAGTTAAAAATAGGTATGTCTCTCCTCCGTAAATCTGATATCAGTGGCAGGATGTACAGATTGAATAGGAGCGGGAGAGGGAGGAACCCTGGGCAACCCCACAAGTGAGTTTCTTTTTCTCCGAGGGGAAGTCGGAGAGGCGGACAGCTTGGTGGCGGTTGGTGAGAAAAGAGTTTATCCATTTTAGGGGGATGCCCTGGATGCCGGCGCCCTCGACTCGTTCAACCAAGTGCTTGTGGTCGACGGTGTCGAAGGCAGCCGACAGATCCAGGAGGACAAGAGCCTGCAAGATGTTTTGGTCCGCCCCCTTTCTTAGTTCATCATGGACTGCCAACATGATGGATTCGGTGGAGTGTTCGGGTCTAAAACCCGCTTGGTGTGGGTCCAAGTAGTACGAGTGTTCCACAAATGCACTAAGGCAGCTTGTTCCATAAGCTTCCAGGATTTTTCCCAGGAAGGGTAAAAGCAAGATGGGCCGGAAATTGCTGGGTACAATAGGGTCGGCCCCTGCTTTTTTCAGAATTGGTCTTACTTCTGCCATTTTAAAACAGTTAGGGACAATGCCTGTGGACAGGGAGTTGTTAAGGAGGGACAATGGAATTTCGGGGAGCTGAAGAAAGATCTCACGGGCAATGTGAGGGGGGCAGCTGTCTGTGGGTGAACCGGAACAAACTATTTTAAGGAGGGAGAAGAAAGTGTCTTGCGTGATGGGTGGGAAGAAGTCAAATGAAAGGTTGTGATATGTCTGAGCAGACTCTGCGGGAGATACGTTCTTCGGGATGCTGGCTTTGATTGTGGCAATTTTGTCGAAGAATAAGAGTTGAGAGAGTCACTGAGCTTTTGTGATGGGACTAGTTTGGTGGTGATCCGGTCAGGCTTGACGAGCTCGTCCACGATAGAAAAAAACTCTTTCGCTTTGTTGTCTGAGTTAAGGATTTTTAATGAGAAATAATCTGATTTAGCTTTCAGAATGGCAGCTTTGTATTCCTGAAGAACCATCATGAACGAGGATTTTTTTATGGGGCAATAAATCTGTCTCCACTTGCGCTCCGATTGACGCAGGGTCAGTTTCATCTCTTTTAGGTTGGTGGTAAACCAGCGTTGAGCGTCATGTGGTCTCCTACAATTTATCTTCTTGAGTGGGGCCAATCTATCTCTGCTTGTGGCCAGCCAGGCATTGATGTTATCTGCCTGGTCATGGAGAGATGATTGTGAGTCATTGGGTGAGGGGCTGGGGGGCTTAGAGGTAGCTAAGAGGGAGCAGAGCTCGGCAATGTCAACCCGGCTCCAGTTCCTTGCCTGGCAGGTCCCTGGGAGAGGGGTTTTAACAGGGGAGGGGATCGGGAGGGAAAAGGAAATAAAATGGTGATCCGACCAGGTACAGGGAATGACCTGTATGTCTAAGATCTCCTGATTGGTTGACCAGACCTGGTCTAGTGTATGCCCTTTAATGTGGGTGGCTACCTTGATGTGCTGTGTAAGGTTCATCCTGATCAGTAGCTCCGTGAAAGCCACTTACGAGGGGCACTCGCATGCATCACATGGCCAGTAGATGGAGTCGCCAATAGCTAGTAGTCTGGCATGATTCATGGCAAGTTCTGCAATTGTGTTTCCAAAAACTTGGGAAAAAGAAGGCTTATGGCTGGGAGGTCTGTAGACTAATGCACACACAAGTGGGGAAGAGGATGAGTCAAGATTACAGAAAAGGCAGTCTACCAAAGGGATTTTAGAGGTAGAGAGGGAGGTAAATTTGAGGGCTTGTGAAATTATGGCCGCCACCCCACCCCCTGCCTTCGACTCTGATCTATTGGCCTGAAGAGCGTAGTAGTTATTGGGGATGGCTGCCAACATATCTGGGGATGATTCCTCAGTCAGCCAAGGTTCGGTTAAGAGCAAAATGTCTGGTTTATGGGTGTCTAAAAGATAGAAGATCTCTAATTGATGCTTGACCATTGATCGGGTATTAAGATACCAGATGGACAAGCTATTATGGGTCTGTATTCTCTGAGAGGAGGGAGGTGAGGGGGGATATCCCTGTGGGGCTTGATGCGTGAGGGGAGGTCCGGTGGGAGGGGGATGGTTTCCCCAACCGTGGTCTTAGGTGATAGCAGCCCAAATTCCCTCAGGGTTTTGCTGATGTCAGGGGAGATGGCCTGGGATGACCATAGTGAGAGTAGTTTGGCTTGAGAATAATGGTGGGGGAATTGGGCAGGGTGTGTGGCCCCTGGCCCTGGCCGGTCGCGGACAGGCGCAGATGGGCTTGCCTTCGGCGCGCCAGCGATGCACCCGGTGCACGCGTCCGCTGCGCGACGGGTAGCACATAGGGAGATATAGGCTGCGAGCCCAGCGCTAGTTGCGGAGCTCCGCCCCCAACTGCCATGGAAGAGGTACTGCTGCCTGTGTCAGTCTGCACCCTCCACAACAATCGGGATAACCAATGGTGGACCAGGGTGCAGGCGGCAGGAGAGGGCAGGAAAGTGCAGGTGAGAGAATTACAATCTCAAGAAGTAATGTGCAAATTAGCAATTATTTTTAAAAACAAAGTGTTAAAATCCAAAGATCAGGCGGTCAAATGATTATGGCTGGGGAGAGAGACACACCCAGACTTACATGACCAGTTTCTATGCCGCTACAGTCTGCAATCACGCATCCAGTGCGTGGGCGAAGTGTTACAGCAGATATAGGCTGCGAGCCCGGCGCTAGTCGCAGAGCTCCGCCCCCAACTGCCAAGGTTTTCTTTTTGTGAATTTTTTGTGCTTTCAGCAGTAGGTAGCATGTACTACAAAAAGCTATATTCCTTTCCGGATAGAACTAGTTCCTGAGCCAGGTAGGAATGAGTGTTGTGGTGGATGGCTCTGTATGTCATGCATGCTATTTTTAGGTGGATCCTAGATTCATACGGTAGCCAGTTCAGAGAGTGGAGGGTTGGAGTTTTGTGATAATCTTTATTTACGCCTGTGATGGTCCGTGCAGCCGCATTGAGGGTTGCCCTCAGCGGTGCAAGTTTTGTTTTCGGTAGGCCAATGGTTAACATGCCACTGCTCATTGAAATGGCAGAAGACACCCACTTTTATTAATTGTGGCATTAATGTCCCATCTTCCCTTCAATATTAGACACTACTGTAAAGATGTACCTTCACTGCCCACGATTTGCTGCCTGCAATAAGATGGCTGCTGTACATTTCAGAAAGTGGTCTACTACTGAGAGTGCTGCTGGAGATGTCCTCTGTTGATTTCTTTCTATGATTTACATAAACACTCTGAGGTAACCAAAAGGCAGTAGTTAATATGAAAGTCTGAAATTAATATATTTAAGTAAACATAGATGAAATAGCGGATGCTACCACCTTGCCACATTTCAGACTGATTATTAGGTTGGACTTCCAATAGCCATGTGCCGCACATTGATGTCCGTACCATAGGTCTTCAAACAATTTTGTGCCAAAATCCTCGTTGAATTAAATCATTTGGTTATGCCCTCCATGATATACCATCTAATATGTCTCTATCATTTGTATTGAAAATCGTTAACGTCATTGCATGAAATCTAAACTTTGTAGGTGAACGTAGGTAACTTATGTAGGTAACTTTCCTCTGAGAAATGTAGAGTATCTGATATTCACTAGTGATGGCAAATGTTTCATTATTGGTATAGGCAACGTAAAATATTTTGAGCCTGCAGCACATTCCAAAATGATTAGGGAAAAATGGGAGCAGCTGAAAACAAAAAAAATAACAAAATTTACACCAATTAATTTTGAAGCAAACTTGAAATCAATTACATTCAGAATTTCAAGCATTGCAGCTGTATCTACTTTTCCTTTTTAAAAACATATTTTGACAAGTTCTTTGGCAAAATGCAGCAGTTCTCAAAGACCATTTTAGAGTGGCTAATGATACCTTTGTCCTCCTCTTGCCTGGACAACTCACCATGGTGGGGATCGATGGCCTACCATTTAATTTGAAGGGCAAATCCCCTAATTTCGTAGACCACTGTCCCAAGGAGCCACATGTTGCATGACTATATAATTTTCAGCTATGGTACAACATATATTGGTTCTGGTGTGCTTCTAGAAGTAATATATTTCCTCCGAACCATCTTCTTCTCCTGTAGCTCTCATCTCAGTGTGATAGTGATGCCCTTTCTGTGCTGTCCTGGAAGACCGTCTTTCAATTCCTCGGTGCAGGTTACTCTTTTACTCGCTGTTTACAGCCCTCGAGGGCCGTATCTTTGTTCCTTGACAGTGTTGGCAAGATGCAAGCGAACGATGAATGAGAAAGTAGGAGAGATTTAACATAGCTTGCCTTAAAAGGTCATATCCCTGTTGCTGGCAAAATATATAGGCCCTAATATGTCACAACTATGAGCAATGAAAGTCTATTCCTCTATTTCTGGGGCATCGAGAGAGGTGCACGTGCCCTCACAGTGCCTATCACCATGTAGAGGCATGCCTCGTATCTGGGCTAGTAGCACGCATTTATATGTAACTTTATAGTAGCAGGCAGTCCTAGGACCACATCTGCACTGTCGGCAAAAGTTCAGATATCACTACTGCACAATACATCAGATGACTAATCCACCTCAGCTTCATACTGGAAAGTTTTGGGATGATCCAACAAGCAAGGGCTGAAAAAAAGCGGGTGGGGGTCTTAACATGTACTTTTAAAAATGTCTCATAGGAGAATTGGGTACAGCTATAGCAAAAAGGGATGTAAGGGATTACACCAAATTTGGCAGAAAGTTATATCTTTACCCAGAAATCATGCTTGTTGTGATTTGGTGAAGAGCTGTTCAGTAGTTTTTGATAAATTAGAGGTTTAAAAATGTTTGTATCAATGGGAACGCAGAGGATCCAAGGATCCAACAGATCAAAAGATTAGATCTGATTGGTCCCACAACATCAACAAAGATGTTGCTGCAGCCATGTTAGGGCATGGGGGCTGTCCTGAAAAAATATTTAAACAAAGTTTTGCAATGTAATCGATCTCCAACTTGTGAAAGTTAGAGCTCTTGGTGTTGAAAATGGCGATGATTTTTACTTTTGTTTTTTTTGGTATGCAGTGAAATCAACTAGCAGCTAACAGATTTGTGCAGGAGTGGTTTGGCCTACTTGTCCAGTAGACCAAAAAAAGAGAAATGTATTGTTATGACCTGAAATAAAATACTCCAGGTTGTTGAGTAAAAGGAATTACGCACCTCCTGATGTTTTTGTTTGTGTTGCACGAGGAACAGAAAATGCTCTTCCTTAAATAAATTTAACCCCTTAAGTGCGGGGAACGTTCAGCGGTCGTCGCGTGCACTACCTCGCTAGTGCTGCGCACGTTCGCTGAACGTTCCATTCCCGTTAGCGCAATCGAACGTCCGCACTGGGGCGGAATTTTCGGCGCGCTTAACGGGTTAAGGCAAACCAGCATGCAATATTGAATGTCAAAAACGAACCTAAAAAATCTTGAAACAAGCATTAGAGTGAGGGAATGGAAACAAACTATCATACAAAAAGAAGAGCTGGGTGAAAGCTAATGAAGGTTATTTACCAGGAGAGAAAATGGTAACAAAGAAAACGATCAGACAAAGAACAGTACTGTGATAGAATAATGAGTATATGAAGCAGTGAAAATATTGATACAAATTGTACCAAAACCTTTTTCAAATTGTGTGTGGTGTGTGTGGAAGGGTGGGAGTGGAAGAGTGTTGTGTTACGGATGTGCAGGCAGGTAAAAAAAAGTCCTCTGGTTGCTGCAGAGGTGATCGGAGATAATATGGATGAAGATCTGCGAGAATACAAGAGGACTGTGGAAGGGTTACAGCAGATGATGGGTTGTAAGTATTAATCAGATTTTGAAAACAAGGTCTTCCTCTACTTATACAGAAGAGGGTACACCTGCAGGTGTTCATTTAGAATAGCGATTAGAGAATGGAGACTAGTAATAAGCCCTATTTATAAAACAGTGCTTATTTATGCAATGTCACTGTTCAGAACAGATGTTAATATTTCCTACCTAAAGAATTTTTAATTTATCACCGCAGAAAAACTAAGCATCTAAGCTGGTGGTAGTGATTATCGTCAGAGATGAGAATTGAGAGTACACGTATTATAAATGTGGTAGAGACAGTGACTGAGCAGATATGAAAGCATAATTAAAGGGAATTGGAGCAATGCATCTGATTTAATTACAAGACCAGAGGCTACATTATGCATTTTCCTTTAATGCAGTCCAAGCAGCTGCATACATCACAATAGTAAAATTCCAAAGAAGAATAAAGGCAACATATAAAAGGCATGAGACAGCAACAATCAGCCTCTTTTAAATGCGGCTCCAAGCAGATAAGTTGACCTTCCTCCTTCTTGTTTTTATGGTATCTACCTTGCTTAAACTTTTTTCTTTTAGGGTGTGTTTCTGGTGTGGCACCCCCACTCCTCCCACACCCCCCATTCCTACCAATCTCCAATTTACAGAGATTCCTAATTTCCTGTTCCCCTCCCGAGCGTATGCGTGTCTGTGTCCTCACCATTTAGGTAATCATGTTTTTTAATGCCTGTGTTTCTCTTTACGTTGTAATGCTCGCCTTATGTTGTATACTGTGTATCTCGTCCATTTGTCTGTTTACTCCTTTTATCCCGGTAACCCTTTTATTGCCCCATCAGGTAAGTTACTTTAAGCGAATTACCACTTCCCCCTCCGCGAGGCTCTAAGGCGATGTAACCTATCGCAGCTCCTTCCTTCCCCGCACTGCAACCTTATTTCTGCCTTTCCTCGCTCCCTCACGAAGAGCGGAGAGGCAAAGGAAAGTAGCTCAGCAACGGGAGCGCAACATCCTCCTGTTGCCTAGTGCCATTCCTCTCCGGCCTCCAGCTGATCGCTAAGCCGATTGGGCTCAAGGCCGGAGGGTTTCCATAGCAATCACATTCCGCTGATCGCTCGAGCTTCTGGCTTCACTCCAGAGCTGTTTTTTTGACACGGAGTTAACCGAAAGTCTCCTATTGTTTTATTTTCTGCATTTAAAAAAAAGAAAAAGGGGTTATTACCAAGTATTAGGGAGCTGACACCCTTTACTTAAAAACCTTATTTGCTCTTATTTGAAGGTGTTTTCATAAACCCAAGGTCTCATATCCCTCATCAAGGACCTTAGTTCCTTATTGTTATATTTATTAACCTCACTCATTACTGAGTTTTTTTCTGACATTATGTCTGACTCTGATTCTGATGAGGCTTCTGCCCCCACCCCCAACTTAGAGAATGAGGCTTTTAAAAAGATGCTGCCCATGGAAATGAAATCCTGTATGTTAGAGAGTCTTTCTCAATTAATGGCATCTAAACGTTCTCTTTCAGAGGAGGATATTACCCAATCTATGTTATCTCATTCTCAAAATGACTCAGAACTAAGGGGCAAGAGACTAAGAAAGAGCAAAAATGTTGAAAAGAGCATGGGAGGTCTTGGCACCTCATCAACTCTGGGAGGTCTTGGCACCACATCGAATAATGGAGGTCTTCGCACCTCAATTCACCAGGGTGTCCCTCTTGGCACAAAAGATACAGTTTTCCAAAGCGGCACAAAAAGAACACAGTGCTCTTTATAACCTGGGGGACGATAATTCTGATGATTCTGAATTTGTGGACGAATATGTCCTCGATCTCAAAGATGACGATCAGGATTCTGATGAACTAGTAGGGGATCTCCCATCATCCTTTAAGAATACTATTCTTAATCCATTAGGAGAGGAAATGTTCTCCCCACTAAATTTAAAGCACCCACGGAGTTCTGAATGGTCTCCACAAGACCACGTTGCAAAATTTATAAACAAATGGATCAGAAATCTCTTGGCGAGAGAAACACGTAACATCCTTAGAGCAGAATGCTCAAGACCTTCTGTGGAAGACAAAACTTGTTATTCCCCTAATCTGGATCTAGAACTGATCAAGTTTCTTTTCAAACTAGAGCAAGACCCAAGAAAGGGGATGGAAAAATCCCTTAAAGGTAGTCAAGATCGTATCCTAGATGTTCTTGGATCCCTGTCCAGAATTCTGGACTCTGCAGAAGAGAGCCACATTAACGATACTCATCCTTCTGGGCAATGCTAGCGCAACTATGAACACAAAGCGACGTAGAATCGTCCTTACAAAAATAAACCCCAAACTAAGCGACCTAGCCGACAAAGAACCCTCTTGGAGCCCTAAAGGACTGCTCATCAGCGAAGACCTCATCAAATCTCTGGGCAAATATGTTTCCACTTTTACAGCCCTTGACAAATCTCAACAAAATATGTGAAAGGTGTCCAATAACAACCTTTTTGGAAGCGCCGGTAGACAGGGCCTCTCTTCCGGCCGCTTTATTCAGAGGCCCTATTCCAGAGGCCGTGGCTTTGGTGGAGGATACAAGCAATTTAATGTTCCACAGTTCTAACCTCAAAGAGGTAGAGGTCAACGAGGCAGAGGATTTAGATCATGTGGAACACCCAACTCCAATACACCCTCAGGTGAGTATTCTCCCTTCTCCTTCTTCCCCCTTAAAGGTGAGCAGCAGCCCCAGACATTTTTTACACAAAAGAAAGTTGATTACTCAAGACACTTGGGTCTTAAACACTGTTTTATGATGATTTCTCACATACACCTGTTCAGACATCTTTCCCGAAGGAGCTTCCCTTAAGTCCCAACCAACAAAAAATATAGAAGAGGAGATTTCCTCCATGATTCAAAAGGGTGCAATATTAGAGGCCCTCATCGAGCAACTAGGCTTCATAAGCAACCTTTTACTAGAAGAAAAAAAGAACAAAGGCTGGAGACCCATCATAAGCTTAAGAGATCTGAACAAGTGTTTTACCTACAGACATTTCAATATGGAGGGCATCCATCTTCTCAGAGATTTATTTCTAGAGTGAGACTGGCTAGTCAAACTAGATCTAAAGGATGCCTACTTCACTATTCCTATGGCAGTGATTCATCAACCCTTTCTCCAAATTCTATGTAAGAATCAATTATACCAATTTCAGGCACTCCCCTTCGGACTCTCTTCTGCACCTTGGTGCTTCACCAAGATCATGAGATCCGTAGTCTCTTATCTAAGGTCAAGAGGCGTTAGCTTAATTATTTATCTGGACGACATTCTTATTATGTCCCAAGACGCCTCCGAGCTAGTTCAGGATCGAAACTTTGTGATGAATCTCCTATGGGAATGGAGAGCAGGCATCAAGTCGGAGCTCCTCAACAAAGGCACAGGTATCAAAGTTGAAGTTAGAGGTGGAGGTGGAGGTGGAGTTTAAAGCAGTTAAGAATACTATAGCACAGTGCCAATACCGTATTGGTGCCCTAGGGGTAAAGAGATAAATGGTTAATTTGTGACAAATGCAGCCCATTGACATCCGCTTGCCCTAACACACCAGGACCCATATTGAGTATGCAAAATAAGACATTAGGCATGCTAAATTGA
Organism: Lissotriton vulgaris; assembly: GCF_964263255.1. Classification (NCBI taxonomy): domain Eukaryota; kingdom Metazoa; phylum Chordata; class Amphibia; order Caudata; family Salamandridae; genus Lissotriton; species Lissotriton vulgaris. The sequence goes on from NC_141695.1 coordinate 916,406,371, forward strand.
ATGAAAGCCATACTACTATGAGACCATAATATTGAGGAGTAAACCTTAATCTTACTGTGTGAAAGGACCACGTTTCCAGTTCTGCCTCATTTAAAAACATTAAGTCAGTTGAAAGCATTTCGATTTGTTTTAAGTATGTGTCCTTAACTCCATGTGCACGTCCCACAAGCATTTGCAGAGGTGCTGTACTGGGTGGTGAGCTTTGATTTCCTGACAGCTACTACCTGCATCACTGGCCGGCTTTCCTGGGGTACTCCTGTGACCTCACCGAATAGGGTGCGGAATGGTGTCCCACACACACCCCTGGTGAGTGTTGGAATAATTAACTGAAGTGAGGCTCAAAGGGGAGACATATAGTTTTAAACAATCAACACACTGGGATAGGGGCAGCTTATGCGGCATCATGGACTTACTTTAAATTTGAAACACATGCAAAGTGGTGTTCACACTCCTCTTGTCTTCAAGTGAAGTTTCACCAAGAGCATGCACACAGCACAGGGTTTCCCAAAGCAGGCTGCACGTGTGAAATGACAAAAAAAGTAGCAATTTTAAAATGGAAGCGCAGTTGAACCAGTACGTGTCTTCTTCTGAAATAGAGGTTATGAAACAATGATGGATTATCTTAATGTGAATGAAAATTAGATTGCTGCATTAGATAGTAAATGTATTAGAATTATTGAAACGTTATGGCATATATACAAGAGATCCCTGTCTATTCTTCATCCGCTTGGCAGTCATCTCAGAACGGCAAAACATCTAATGTGCTTGGCTAAAGTGCTACCTAAAGAATTATATGTACTCAGAGGAGTAGTAAATTAAAAGTAAATGTATCTTTAAATCTATTTATGGTTAAAAAAGATCAAAAAATAGTTTTTTGTCACTTTATTTACAGTTTGCAGGTTTATTTCGTAATGCTTAAGACATTTTGTCTTTGCGTTTTTATCGTCCTGCAGCTTTAAGTGTAAGTTAAAGTAAGCAATACATTTTGTAACTAATGGGCGCCTGAAGCAGTACATCAAACACAGACAGGACACCCAGCACATTTTAAAACAAGCAGTGTTGTGAAGGTGCAGTGCCACAGGCTGGCACTGGATGTCGCTTGGTACCTCTTTTGGTCACATATGGTACTGCACCGCCTACACAGCAAGGCAAAGGATATGGTGCAGTGGTGAGAGCTGCTGACTGGTGAGCTGGGGACTCATATTCGAGTCTGCTTTCTGCTCAACATACTGTGATAATGGACTGATTGTTTATTTTCCCTGGAGCCTGGGTCAGCTATACAAATAAGTGATTAATGTAGAATATTACCTAAATGCCATACAGCAATCTTGGGGCGGGCAAGCAGTGTCGTGCAGGGGGGTGGGGTAGAAAGAAAGGGATATTAAAGGAGGGCACTGCACTGTAAATTATCCGTAAGGGTTGGTGGAGGCCAGAAAGCAGTGAGAGGGAGTCACAGGAGATTAAGGGACATGAAGGAACTGAAGGAGTGTTGTGGGAGGGTTGAGAGTGAGGCATGGGGAGATAAAGGGATGGCAACCAAGTTTCATTGCACAAGTAAACAGTTAAGGAGCAAAGAGGCAGGCCAACTAACAAATGAGTTCTCTCTAAGTATAAATAACCTGAACAGTAAGAACATATGTAAGAGGGGTAGTTCAAAAGGAGAGACTATATGGATCCACAATGGATCCACAGATCTACGTTAAAAATAAAGACGAAAATGGATGGCTACTGGCATTGGTAAATGAAAGCCCCCTATGGTGGGCCAGGGTCCGGGGGGCAGGGTAGTATTACAGCTACAGTTTTATTAGTAGGAAGCATGTGGACCCCGTCCCCGAGCTTTCTGAAGACCCCAGCGACCTCATCTACTGGAACCAATGGCAATTTAAATGGGTAGGACTCTTGCTGCCTCCTCCCTGATTGCTCTTAACGCCTTGGCGATCCCATTCCCAGTTGCTGATGTATTTTTGTATGGGTAGAGGGGCATACACACCCCTCCCCCAGGTTTTCAAAGGCCCTGGGGATCCCATTTTGAAGTCTGATTTCATTATTTTGGGGAGGGTGGCAGTTACCTCATCCCCGGGCCAGCTGCATTTCTGTTGGGGCAGAGGGTGTGAGCTAGCAGGAACTCCAACAAAAATAAGACTGTTGGTGTCCTGGGTGGGACTGGGACACTCACAAAAAAAGAAAGCAAAAAAAGTATAAAGAGAAAAGAATATTAAATGGGCAACACCAGTATGTTTGTTAAGTGTTGTGGGGGGCTACATAAAAAAAGAATACCATCATTCCTATCATCAATAGAACATGACCCCAGGAAACGTTTATGATATTTTTAAGCATTCCAAAAGCTGGAGCGTTTGCTCCTCAGTTTGGGAAGGCAGGGCACTTTGTGGTTGGTATTATGGCTTCATTATGTGCCTTGAGATGCGTAAAAGAAAGACTCTAACACCTGTTGAATATTGTTTCAATTGCAAATAGTTTATTTAAATGTTTATTGATAGCATTGCAATGTCCCCTTGATAAAACCAATGGGCCTGCCTTTTTATGTATCAACAGTCACTTACATTAAAGAAAATTAGAACTTCGCTGAAAAAGCAAAGGTAAAAGTGACAATTATTGTTAGGTATTTAAAAGGCCTTAACAAAAAAACTGAAAATACCAAGGGTTAAAGTGACATAATATTTTGGTGATACTGTCATATGGAACATAACATTTGAAATTAAAAAAAGCCACTGAAATTCACCAGTTATAGTTAATTGAAGTAACTCTAACTCTTTTTTTTCACTGAATTACTACTTTTTTTCTTAACATATAGTAATATTTTTTTACCAACCATAAAGCCAACCTCACTCCTCATACACCCTTCGGCTGTGCTCACCGTCAAGTTGGTCACAGAGCCGGGCCTAAGACTACGTCCTGTGTCCAACCTCCCACAGGCGGCCAACCCACACACCCGAAATGCAGGCCAGCCCCTTTTCCCCACCGTATTCTGAAACGGCAGCCACAACATTTCTGTTCATTACGCAGCCAGCCAATGAGAGGACAAGCTCATAGTAGATGGTAAAAGAACCCCTCTGGACTAATCAGACGGCTCAATTTTTTAATTAGTATGACTGTGGGTCTCTTGTGAGACTCTCTCAAACCCATCCTTCCAGATGTACAAAATATTTTTAAACCTTAATTTCTCAAACATTACTGACAGATTTACACCAAATCACAAAAAGCATGCTTTCTGAATCAAGATGTTGTGACTACTGTTTCAGGAATTGGGGACTCGGTCTGCCTATCCTGAGAATTAAAATAAAATAAAGTAGAATGGAGCAGGTTAGGGGTACCCTAAGCCTGTGGACCTTGTGTTGGGGGCCCAGATGAACTCTCCATGGGTCCAAATTTGAAAACAATAATTGTGTGAGTTTCTGTGATCCTGTGGCTCTTGTGGGAGTAAGCGAGGGTCCCCACTTTCTGCTAGAGTTCCTCTGGAGTGCAATGGGCAACACTGACTCCCACGAGAGTCTTGCATGATCAGAGAACCATTTAATAAAACTGGGGGGCCGGATGTCTGTGGTGGGTTGGCCACGTACATGTGGTTGGCCCTGGTTGGCTCTGCAATTAACCAACACATTGCACAGCCAATGATTGTGCACTGTGGATTGTTGGCTGCCCACAAGTGGGGGGGAGGGGGCAGAACCTGCTGAGAACCCCACATGTGCGGTGGCTGCTCACGGTGTGTTTGGTGCAAGACCTATGTCCAACACCATGCTGAGCATGCCCGTGGGGGGGTTGGGTGCAGTGCCTGACTTAAAGCTGAGCCCTGCGGCCAACCTCATGTCACATACAGCTATCGGTCAAGTGCAGCGGGGTGGCATAATTTATGGTAATGAAAAAATTACTTTCAGTTTTTAAAAAAACAAGAAAGTCACTGAAAAAACAAATGGTAAAGTGACGTTATAGTTAGGTGAAAATGTCAGTTTAAGCCTAACATTTTAAACTAAAAAGCTATAACTGACGTTTGAATCTTGTGTTTCTTACCTTATATATTACAACACTCATGACATTTTCTATGTCATCACTGATGACAATTTAAGTGGCATAATTGATGACTGCACTGTCCATGGTAGGGAAGTTATAGCTACTTGAAATAACCACCCTTGGTTGAATTTAAGTGTTGTTCAGTTTACACCTAAACTATATACTTTATAAACCATCCATTTATTTTGGCTGTACTTTGTGCTCATGGTTAGATGGAAATGTATTTTCCATCGCCCACTTCAAGTTATGAAGTGTGTAGGTACCATTGTAGCTGTCTGAGTTTTCCGTGTGATTCAGTGGTGATTTATTCATGTCTCCTTCACAAATAAAAATATAATGCATGGCACATTTTATTGAAAAAACATCACTAGTAAAATGCCCACATTAGGCAAAGTTTTTTCCAATTTCTTTTGTTATGGAAGCATAGGCAGCCATATTTAGGTGGCTGTAGCTATTCGTTTTTCTTTGTTGTCTTTTTGACATAGTGTTGCAGTAAAAATATATATTTTTTAAAGTACCAATCTCAAAGCTTGCCCAAGCCAGACCTGTTGACTTTGCCAATACTTAATCTTCTTGACTTGCAAGCAAAAGCTCATCTCGTACCATTGGTTTTCATTTAAAGCAACATTTGTATGTCTTATGTCATCCATAAGTCACCGGAACAAGCTGAACCTTTCACTTGAAAGTGAGAAGATGAGAGTGATGCAGCTTATTTTTTATGTCAATGGAAAGTATGAGAAACACTGCTTTGTGTCTTTGGTTCTAAATAGATTGTTAAGATGCATGACATCCTGCCAGGAATTTTCTAAGTGACTGGAAACTGGTGGTTATCATTTGAAGCTTTTAGGCTACCTTACTTCCTGCAGTGCTTAGACATCAGCTTCTAGGCTGTCATGGCACCATCAGCTGTGTTTGTCTAGCTAAGAATGTTTTCAGATTGTTTATTAAATCAACTGACTTTGAGTGAATAACATATTCCAGCTCCCAAGAAAAGTATGAGCAACCAGTGCTTTGAATGTGCTTGAGGATCAGAGAGCACCCGGTATTACTTTCACAGTGAGACCATTCTTGCCAAAATTCTTCTCATGGACCATGTCTTGCTTTCCTGATGCATCTAGTAAATTGTGCAGCAAAACAGCCAGATGAGGCACTGACCTCAAACGCAGCCCACCATACCTCAGATATGGGGGGGAGTATTCTGATTAGGAGTGGCCCAGTGGTCAAAGTCGGCGGGATCTGAGGGGCATGATGTGTCCATACTTTTTTAATTTAAGAAAAACAGTACCCCTACTTTTTATGAAAATGGAACCATCCCAGAACGGTTAATTCAGACTGTTGAAATGTTTCAGTTCAGGTGTAATGGAGGGAGTCTCCTGTGCTGCGAAACCAAGGGAGAGGCAGGCAGTTAAACAAGAAACGAGTCTTCTTTCCAGGGTGCCTGCTTTGCCTGCAAAATTGTAAGTGTGCTCAACTGGTCAATCTGCAATTGTAAAGGATGCCTGGAAGCCGGTATTGACTTTAACTGATGGACTCACTTGTAGCTTCTTGTAACACAGATTTATTCTTTTTTAGTAGCATTGCAAGGGAGTTACAAGTTGAGCTGAAGAAGTGTGTGCTTTGAAAGAACATTTGTAAAACAAATCTGCACTACATACAGTCTGGGTATTATGAAAATCTATTTTTCAGAAGCCTTTATTATATCTTAAAACTTTTTGCGCATTTTATAGCAGCCTGTCTTCTACTTTGTGTAATGCAAGTTTAAATTAACGATTTGTATATTCCCAGTGCTTTTTTAAATGGACTGGAGCCTCCAGGCACTGATCATACACAAGTCACTATTCTTCACTGTGCCAACCAGGGTTCAGTTCTGTAGCCCTTTGGTTACAGACACAGACCTCTGCAGTGCATTAACCAATATAGGTGTTATAATGTACAATAATGCATTTCCCACTGATTAATTTAACTTGCATTTATTTTTCATTACTTTGTGTGTTACTTTATATATGTAGTTACCTGAAGACGAAAGACCCAAAAAAGTTACAGAATATTTTGTTGTTTTTTTAACCACACCTTTGACACTGTCCCCATGCTAGCTCACCACGCCCCCATTTGCACACAACAGCACAGTTCCCATACTGTTTTTAAGGCACTTCAACCACTGGAGCAGCCAAGCCTTGCGGTACGTGACCATCTACCACGGTACTAAATCAGAAAAATCATAGAATGCATGAGAATGTCTGGATGGTGCTGCAGCCCAGTTAGCACACTCTTCGTTCACCAATAAACCCTGCCCCTGACCCGACCACAAGATTATTATTATTATTATTATTATTATTTAAAATCTTATATAGCGCGCAGCTACCCTTGGGCGTCCCGGCGCTTTTCCAGACAACATCCGATGGTACTGGGGGACAGAATTAACACACTGTGCGGGAAACAAAAAGGTTTTAAGACCTTTGCGGAAACGCAATGTGCAAGATTCGGCGCGTAGATTTAGAGGAAGCGAGTTCCAAAGCTTTGCCGTATTAAATGAAAATCTTCTCCCACCCGTCCGGGCCTTTTTGACTCTAGGAACTAGCAAGAGATGTTTCCGATCAGAACGCAGCGTTCTGCTTGCTTTGTATGGCATAAGTAGATTTTTTAGAATGAGGGGGCCTTTTCCTGAGAGGATTTTATGGGCAGTACAAAGTGCCTTAAAAGTCACTCTCTCCCGCACTGGGAGCCAATGCAGCGCCTTCAATGCCGGTTTCGCTGATTGCGTCCTCGGGATATCCATAAGCAGCCTTGCCGCTGCATTTTGGACCTGCTGAAGGGTCTTGAAGGTGGATTCAGGGGCGCCCAAAAAAATGGCGTTACTATAATCAAGTCTAGATGTTATAAGACCCTGAATCAACAGCTTCCTCGATGTTAGCGGTAGAAGAAGGAAAATTTTTCGAGCCGAGCGAAGCAGGGCATAACACACTCCTGCGGTTTTCTTGGCTTGGGTGCGAAATGACAAGTCTGGTTCTAGCCAGACTCCCAGGCTCTTAATCGCTTCTTTGGGGGCCGGGAGGTCACCCATGCATCTCGGCCAGCTAATCGAAGGGAAATGGGGAGTTTTACTCCCCAGCAGCAATATTTCCGTCTTCGAGACGTTCAGCTTGAGGGAAGATTCTTCCATCCAAGTATGAACATCCGACAGGCAGGAGTTCAAGATGTCCGGGTTGTCGGCCAGATGGGATAAGGAAACCACCAGCTGCGTATCGTCAGCATAGCTGACGATTTTGATGTCATATGGGGACACTAAGTCCTCCAGGGGGGCCATGTAAACATTAAATAATGTAGGGCTCAGGGAGGAGCCCTGTGGCACTCCACACTGGAGGGGGATTGATTTATATCTCTCACAGCCATCCCAAACCTGGTAAGTTCGTCCAGAAAGAAAAGATCTCAGCCACTGCAAGGCCACCCCGGACACCCCTACCTCAGCCAGCCGCCGAATCAACACCAGATGGTTCACGGTGTCAAACGCCGCACTGAGGTCCAGGAGGATCACTGCCACTGACCCTCCTGAATCAAGAATAGAGATTCATCGACGACCGCCAAAAGGGCCGTGTCGGTGCCCTGACCTGGGCGGAAGCCGGTCTGCGAGACCCGGAGGAGTCCATTTGACTCCAAGAAAGCTGACAATTGCTTGTTGACCAACCTTTCAGCAATTTTGCCGAGGCCCGGCAGCAGCGAGATGGGCCTAAAGTTTGACAGGTCCGTGGGATCCAAATTGGGCTTTTTTAAAAGAGCCTTCACAACAGCAGTTTTCCAAGTAGGTGGCACCACACCCTGGCCAAAAGAAGCGTTCATTAGGTCCGTCACGGGAGCTACAATGGATGCTGTTACCTGTTTGAGGAACCTCATGGGAACAGGGTCCATGGGGGAACCACTTTTAACCGATGCTAAGGTTTTGGCTACCTCGCTCACTGATACTGGGCCAAAGGAATCAAGATGGAAAGCTGTCTCTCTGATCTGAGTTCCCAAGATCCCCTGAAAGGCAAGTTCTGAGAAGCCCCTCTCTCTGAAATCAATCATCCTTAGCCCCCATCTCCTCTTTCATATATGTTCTACCTGATCTGGAATGAAACCGGATCTAATGACCATATATCCCCTGATATATTCTGTGTGCATTGACAACTATTACTGTGGGTCCTTTGCACCTGTACCAGTGTAAAGTTCAGTCCTCCCTAGAGACCTTAACCACAAAAAAAGCCATTGTTTAACTTAATCGGTGGAACAAAATAACTGTACCATAAAGAGCTAAAATTGAGATATGAAGCTGTTTTTTGTTTTTTTCTTCCAGTGACTCCTATTTGCACTGTCCACGAGCCCTCAAACCCATGAAGGTAAATTCCATTCATGTCACTCAATGGCTGAGATTCAGAGCCACTTCCCTACCGTTTAGGCTCTACACAGACACTAAAAGATATTGATTACAACATCAGTATCCATGATAGGCAGCACTTTCCTCATTGGTGATCACCCCCCATAACCGTGACACAATAAATCATGTTATTATCCAACATTAAATCAATTCTTCAGAATTGTGTTATTTGTCCAATTGTGAGTTGTGAAAATCTGATTTACTTGGGCTGTTACCAGCGGCATTCAGGAGAAATATTGCCATCATTAAAATGCATTTCCACAGACTCCCATTGTATCCGACTTCAGCACCGAGGACAGCTCCAGAGCTGTTCGCGGTGCAGGGTCTGGGACGCTGAAAATTGCAGCCTTTATAAAGGATAACTTCGATGTATTCCGACAGAGCCACATGAACTACTTACCAGACTGTCTCTGAAGCGTCCCTAAGTCCAACCGAGTGATTAAAGGAAACCCCACAGTGAAGAGTGCCTACTCCAACCAAAAGGATCAGGCAAAAAAAGCGGTTGATCATTTTGTTTGCTTCTTTTGGTCTGATAATTTAGGGGCATATTATCAAGGGGGTTTATCTCCGCTTTTTTGGCTTTAAAAGCCAAGAAAGAAGAGATAAAATTATCTCCCTATTACCTAGCTGTCGCTAACACCAGTTAGCGACAGCTAGTAGGAGATAGCGACCATCTTGGGCCCCACTTTGCATATCAGTGAAATTTATCACTAATGACATGCAAAGTGGGCGTGCTAAGATGTTAGCGACTGGAAACAGTCGCTAACATCGCTATCTCCTATTATCAACTTTTGGAGATATTCGCGCTTAGCGCGAATATCTCCAAAAGCTAACACCTGTCCCTGAGCAGTTCTTAGCCATGTTATCCAATGGTAGGTGGATAACATGGCTAAGAGCATTAGCTCGGTAATGCATGAATATCGCTGACTTTTCAGCGATATTCATGCATTGCGGCCGATTTTTATCGCTTAGGAGATAAACCTTGATAATAGCAAGGTTCCTCAGCGATAAAAATCGCCGCAGCTCGGCGGTAAAAATATTGCTGCTAAGCCAACATAGCAATAATTATCGCTAGTTTTTGGTAATATGCCCCTAAGTTCCTTTCTTTTTGGCAGTGAAAAGGTCATACCTTATCACTAATGCTAATAGCAAACACTCTCTTTCTATATAGTCTCCCTATTGCTTGCTTTCTCTTTTTCAACCCCTCGCTCTCCCGCCCCTCTCTCTGCATCTCCTTCGTTTTCTTTTTCTTTCTCAAGCCGAACCTATTACTCCTGTCTCTCTCTCAGCCTCTTGTTTCCCCCTCTCCCTCACCACCTCCCTCTTCTCCTCTTTCTCTCTGCCGTTCTCTCTCTTTCAACCTAACTTAACCTCCCGCATTGCTGCCTTTCTATCCTTCTTTCTCAGTCAGCTCTCTCACTCTCTCTCTCTCTCTCTCCGAATCTCTCATTATATCTTCTTTTATCTTCTCTGTTTTTGTTCTTGCTTGCTCCTGGCTGCGCACATGTGCATACAGATCTAAAATATTCTCGTTCCAAGAGGGAGGAGATGGGCAGGTGGAGGAGGGGATTTGTACATGAATGTATCTTACATTAGGGCGGGAAAGTGGTGGATGGGGAACTGTTTCTCTTTAGTTGGGTAATATCTTTAAACTGGCAAGGAAAGCCATTAGCTATTTGTCTTGCAGTGGAGAGCCCTGTCAGAGGAGCCACAGGAATTTTAAATTACTGTCACATCAAGACCGGTAGAAAGGGCACTCCATGACAGCCAGAGAGGTTTTTTAATCTCCGGCTGCTTTAATTTGTTTAAGAGGACAGCGCGCCATCCCTGCCGCAGCCCTTTGTCTCATTGCGCGTATGGGGGGATGATGGTCCTGCAGCCCTGGGAGCTCCAGCTGAAATGGCGGCAATTAAAAGTGATTGGACTCCCGAGGAGCAGAGGCCAGAAGGAACGGACAGGTATGGTGCTTCGCCGCGGCGTCTGAAGTCGTCATCCCCAGCTACGCACGGGGCGGCTGCGCTGCTCGCGATCGCCAGCTGTTTGCGGCTGAGCTGGTCTGTGCAGCACCTTTTACTCCACATCTTTTCTCCACATGTGATGACTCAAAAGCTGACCTGATGAACCCAAATACCATATCTATGACTTCATTCTGTCTTTAATTCTATCCACCCTGGGACAACTCTAGAAAATGTAGTTATTCAAGCGGAGCCTCCAAGTAGAATAATTTGCCTGCTGTCCAGTTGTTTCTACCTCCACATGTTCAGTACCGGGAGACCCTGTTGGGTAGCTGCGTGCTTTATAAGTGTATTAATAAATAAAAAGACAGTTACCACTTCAGGGTCTACGTTTCAAGTTTACTCTCTTAGGGGAGTCACTGGTGCTGGATAATCATGTAGAATTTTGAGGGTCTTTCTGAATGGAGTGCTGAGGCTCGGTGTGTGTGGTATGTGTGAACAAGACTGATCCAGGACCGAAGGAATGGAAATACAAAGTACCTCTTTAATTATGGTTACAAAAGAAGCCCACAATTAGAGCTGAGATTAACGATTGATATGTATATATTCTAGACATTCCATTATAAAGTGGGCTACAACTAGTTACCTGCTGAAAAGTGTTCCTCTGCATATCTTGGGCAAGGAATACTTTTGAGTGGCCAAGAAATTGGCTGAAAATCCGATTGTAGAAGCAAAGCAAGAATCCATTCCAACATGAACAGAAATGCCCACCACTTTGGCCAGTTTAATCCGGGACAGATAAGGAGCAGAATTCAATCTGTGGAACTAAGAGAGGTTTTTTTAAAAATCCAAGCCTCAATTATATTGGCATCGATGAAACAGCCCATGGCCATCGTCTTAATGGATGTTGGCAGTCATCTCCCACCCGAAGTGGAGACTGCACCCAAGTTTCTTGGATCTTCTTCTCAGCAACAAATGTGTTTATTTAGGGTTTATGAACCAGCTTAGTTGCATGGCACTGAGGTGCCAAGGTACAATTCCTTGGTATTCTACTCACCACTGACAGCCACTTAAAGCTGTGGAGGAATGAAGCAGGAGGTAGACTTTCCAAAAATGGTCGGAGAAAGGAGGCTGGCCCCTGCTACTCTGATAGCATGAAATCACGTTTGGATAAGGACATTTTCAAGCTTCTTGTTTAGAATAGTATCTGTCAAACAAGATCTCAGCCACTGTTAGGTGAGTAAGGTATACTGACATGAGGTGGTCTGCCATGGATGATCTAATGATTAGATTGCTGTGTGTCAGAACATCAGAACAGAAGTACCATCTGATATAAATGTCGTGTCCGAAATGTTGCTTCCAAAAATATCATCTCTTGATTGTAGATTCTATAATTTAGCCTTATAGCCCGCCATAGCGGGTTATACCAGCCATTAGAGGCCTGTTCCTGTGTTAAAGGCCCAAGCTGAAGTCGAGGGTCTTTAACAAGGGAGCCGGACTTTAATGGCCGGTATAGCCCTGCTACAAAGGCTATTAGAACATTCTGACATTGGAGGGCAGAATGTTCTAACAAATAAAACAAAGGCCTCATGGAGACCGAGGGGATTGAAATCCCATCGGGCTCTGTGAGGCCTTTGTTCACAGCTGTTGCTCTGGACAAACATAGGAATGTTGGGGCTCCGGGCTTCTACCAGCCATTAGAAGCCCAGAGAACTCCACGGTTTTCATTGGAGCTCCCAACATTCCAATGTTCTAATACAAATAGCAATAGGGCAATACTTTCCTCGACAATATTTAGTATAAAATATTTTTGTCAGATGTTATCCTGACAACAATATTCTGGCATCACACCAATCACACATGTCGCACATTATGGATAGGCCAAGAAAGGCCTTCCTGCACCAGAGCCCTGTACTTCTGGTCTCACTCCCACCCCTGTGTTTAAAATCATGAGTGACTGGGGAAAGGCTTTGAAATGTATTGAAGTCGATATGGGACCTCACCTTTTTCACAGAAATCTGGACACAGAAGTACCTTCTGCATCCATACAGATAATGTGCACCCAGCCTCCATAAAGATTTGTTATTTCAAATTAAAAATCAGCTTTAAACGGAGCTTTGACAGCCAATCTCAAATATTCATTTTTTTCTCCAAACATGGATAAAGATCCCACAATTCAAATTCAAAACATCTTGAAAGCAAATTCTATCTTGTGTAACTATTACTCATGTTTTTGATGTAACAGAAGTCCAGAGACAAAACTTCTAAAAATCTTTTCAAGTTTCTGGATGATGGCAAAGCAGCATTATGGCTGTTGCATCATGTAACACTCTCATTCAACTCCTTGCTAAACACAATTCAGGAGGTGGCCAGGATGCTGGATCAAGATAAAGGCAGTATGTGGTTTGACTCCATCCCCCTGACTAACAGGATGTCTATTTTTTGCTTGGAGCGTGGTAGATCATGACCAATGGCAATCATTTGTGGAGTATCTCAATCTTAAATGTTATGTCCTACCACTCCATGATATCTATGCTAAATTTCCTTGGGTAAACTTTCCCAATTTCATGTAGGACAAGGGCATACAGTGTGTGCGGATCACAGGAATGCCACAAACAAGACTAGATGACTGCTGAATGGGTTTGTCTAGATATTCGGTATTGAATACAACAGAATGAGAAAAAAAATGGTGATAAAAACTTCTCACAAATTATCAATCATGAGGAATCTATAAGAACCACTGCTGAATTATCCCTCTTAAAGATAAAGGGAAAGCACTGAGTGTAATCTTTGATGCCACCTTTTGCATGACAAGTCAATCTAGGTGGTTCATTTGCAATTGCTGTCTAAAACGGTTAAAAATAATTCAAGCATTTGGTGTAGAATCTCATTGTGGAATTATAATAAGCTCGAGATTTTTCAACTGTAATGTCTAATAGGTGCTGCCAAGAGCAAACTCCAGAATCAGCATATGCTTCATAAGACAGTAACTGGAAACTGAAAGGTTTCCTGCAACAGAAACATATTACTTTCAGGCTTTTGAAGGTTCACTAGCTTCATTTTGTAAATAGTGTTCGAAGAGAGAAAAGATCGAGCAATGCAGCATGTGAAAACAATCTTGGGACGGAGGATTGTGAGGAATGCCAGCAAATTGTGGCACTCTTACCCTCTACAGTAGGGTGCGAGAAATAGCTTGGCAGCTGTATGGGAAGTTAATGAATATCAGTTTATTGTAACTCTTTGAGCTCGACTAAATCTATTCTAGTGCTTGGATGTCAATAATGAGTTAGTTTAGCACTACATAGTACAGAAAATGGATGTTAATGATGACCCTGTAGGTACTACAATGCAGGACGGCTAAACAGGTAAGAAGACGTGCCTCGGTAAGTGGGGGGCAGTAGGGGGACTGAGAGTTTGCCAGGGTGGGGGAAGTGTACTCAGAACAGAGGATGGCAGCCATTGCCAACTAGTGCTGGCCCGCCATTGTACTGTTTAGACCTAAGGAATGAAGCTGTTCCTTTTTTTTAGGTTGGGCCTGGGCAGTGCTTGCGCTGCTCAGCGAGCCATACTATACTGGAGTATGTACTTGAAGTCCTGCTCACTCTCCGCCCATTTTTCTCATTGGCTTGTGTCATTGTCCTTGGTAAATTCTGACTTCTGATTCGTTATTAGGCTTGTTCGTCCTTCCTTAGAACTTAATTGTCTTTATTTGTAGCCTCCCATGAGGACTGGTCCTTTTACTTCTGTTGTTACACGGTATGTCTTGTTGGTCTGTAAGCACTATTTTCTTTAAAGAGTTTCTCTTATTTCAGAAGGGCAGGAGGGTCTCTCGTGCGCAGTTGTGACCACCAGAATGTTTATTTAACTCGTAGCAAATATGGAGCTCTTCATGGGCCATGAAAGGCAGAAGGGGGCAACTCAGCAATGCCATTTAGCATTTGGAATGCAATAGGTCCCACATTTGCGAGAGTTTAAACTATTTGCATAGTAAATGACAATGCCTTTTAAGTTATAAAAAACAAAACATAAATAAAAGGTACTGTCATTTACAGTGCCAATAGCTCAAACCTGCATAAATGCGAAATCTATTGCATTGCAGATGCTTGTTATAACTGTGTGAGCGTCACAACTCTCAAAGTTGACACTGTTTAAAAAAATAGCTTACGAAATTGCAAGTCAGAAGACTATATACTGGGCACAACCTAAAATACAATCTCCACGATGGTCAGAATACACCTGAAAATACTCTGACAGTTCCTAAACATTACTGTTGAACCCACTGCTGCCAGCGTCTCTTTTGAGCACGCTCCGCAGACAAAAACGTCCTCCCCACCACCAAGCTGACGCCACCATACAACATTGCTGCCTCACTGAATATTAGTCCCTCATTGTCAGCAAATTTAGCCTACAGCAACTTCCAGGGCAAAGAAAAGGCAAATTAACGGAGCCGCTAGTCACAAAAGAATCATCATGTCAAAGCAACAGGCGCAGTCTGAGGGACTAAGCTTCTGTTGTCCTCCATGTTTTTATGGGTACGGTTTGTATACACCAACCACCCTTGAGTTGGTTCAGGAGCATTTCCAGTGCCTAGTAAATTTTTGTTTGTGTGTTTCTTACTTGGAACTATCTTATTTGAAAAAATGTTCGTGTTTCAGTGTATGTTCTTTTTATGTGTGGAAATATACCTGCTGCTGCTGGTAAAGTTAACCTATTATAGTTAATCTTTTTTGTGCCAGCTTCTTTGCCTTGCAATTTATCAATAAGCTACTCCTCTGAGTATATTGACATTATATTCCATGGATGTATGATTGTGGGCCTTGATATTGCAAACAGAAGCTGGTGATTTTTTTCAACCTGTTTAAAACTCATACAAAATGTTATTTGGCCTTGACCCTTCAATGTGCTTTAGGAATAAATCAATGTAAAATATATGACTAGTTAAGGTTGTTCATTTTTACAATTCGTACATTCCAACTTGAAATAACAAGTGATTCAACATCTCAGTAAAAGGTATTATAAAGCATTTTCAGAAAAATCAGGCATTCATTTTTCTGTATGTATGTTATAATACTGTTTCCCTTTTTACCGAGCTAATGAGACACTTTCGGTGGGATTTGTCGTACTGTTTAACCAATACATCAGTTATATTACAGGCAAGGAAGTAGACGATGTGATGGGTAGGATATAGTTTGTTGGCTGTAGAAAAACAGAGTATTACAGTGGTGGGATGCGGCATTTTTAGTCAGAGACGCTTTAAGGCTTGGGCAAAGTGGGCTTGAGCACAGGCGCCCTTCTTTCAGGGTGCCCCTAATAGAGTCAGCTCTGGTCTGCTGAGTCATGCCTTAATCACCTTGGATAATTCTTCAGAGTATTTTGAATAACGTTTACCATTAATTAATTTTAATGTGGGTAATCTGTGAGAGTTTATTGTAAACATTTTGCAGATAAATATTGTGTTAGTGCTTCATACATCATCCATGCAAAAGTTTATTTTAGATCAAAACAGAAACTGGCATGTGAGAAATGGGAGGGTGTTACAGAGATTATTTGCAGTAACATTAGAGAGCAGCTGCTGTGTTACAATACACATGTCAATATCCATGCATATTATATGTAAGCACATATAGAATTTGGAGGAGTGCACCTGTGCACTGTCAGGACCTGGCCAAGGAGGGCATGAAAGGACTTAATATGGATCATAATTTCAACAGCCGCGGTCGTACAGGTAACAGCGGTAGTGCGGTGGGGCCGAGTTAGGGGCGATTTAGAGGGACTATGCAGAGGGAAAATAAAATAAATAATTAATTTTCCCTCGGCATTGTACCTCAAAATCCCCCCTAACCCGGCCACACCGCCACACCGCTGTTACCTGCACAGACAGCGGCTGAATTTCAAAGGTTTTCCTAGCAGGGGCCCCAGAAGTACGTTTGTCCCAGGGCTCCCCAAATCCTTAAGATGCCCCTGTTTATGTTTCAGCATCTTCTCCTCGTGGCTCTTCTAATGGTGGTTCCTGGGTGAGGGAGGTTGGGGATAATTAGCAGTGTTTTGGGAGCTGATTATACCCTCCTTCAGTATGTGACACTGCTATTTTGGGTGTATTGTGCTAACCCACTCATGCACTAAAACAAAAAACAAAGATTTCAAATAATGTTATCTAGAATTTGTCATTCATGAGATGGATAATTAAATTTTTGCTCTGCCGGGCATTATGCTCGTTCCTCAATAAATGATTTTAGGATTCACAAAACTTAGGGCATAATCTTGTCAAAGAAGGAATAGTGACTATTGTGGTAAGATGTCATGATAATGATTTTCTTAAATTTGTTTTGGCAGCTGAGATGAAAATAGCCTAACATGCCTTTCACATCAATTGTATGTTTGTGAAGGGTTGTAAGCTGCGGAGTCGTGTGTATATCAGTAATAAACAGACTATACAGAGTCATTTGTATTCTGCTAAACTGCCCACTGATTGGGACGTGCCTGCAACAGTGCTACCAGTGTTTGGCTGTCAAACTGAGGACTCGTGGGTCACGGTAAACTAAACCGGGAGAAGCTAATGCCTTCTTAAAGCGGCGTGGCTCACAGTGTATACATTTGGAAAAGGGTGAGAGGCTGGGAAAGCTTCTCCAAAGAAGTTTACAAGCTGCAGCAGATTTGCAGAGGAGTGTAACTTATGTTTACGATATGAATGAACGGGTTTTGGGTATTACAGTAGAGATATGTTAACAGTAGATATTTCTCCCTTTAGTTATCAGTTTGAAGCCTCTTTGAATCACTAAATCAAAATGTCCAGAAGAAGATGGCTCTGCTACCGGCCACAGCTGAGAGAACTAAATACAATGTATTCACAAAAGTATTAATTGGAATGACATTCAATCAAACGGTAATCTTACAAAGTACATATGCTCACCCGTGAGGGTCTCAAGGCGCTAAGTGGGAGGGTCTGCGGTTCAGTCGATGAGCCAGGTCTTGAAGTCTTTCTTGAATTGCGGCAGCAAAGGTGATTGCCTGAGGTGCAGAGGCAGGGAGTTACAGGTCTTCGCAGCGAGGTAGGAGAAGGCTCTTCCTCCAGCCCTGGTCTTGCAGATCTGTGGAATGGTACATTAAAGCTTGTAAGTAAAATCTCAAAAGGCATCAAATGTTGTCATCTAGCACATGCAGACAGGCTGAATACATCACCAACAACATTATATATCTGACTACTAATCACAACATATTATTTAAACGTGAGTGGACATCAATACATGATACTGTTGATGACATCAGCAAACATTTCAATTTCTTCTCCCAGAAAAAGCTCCTAATATACAACAAAATTTAAGCATTTATTTGAGGTGTATCCTTGACTCAAGCGAACTGAAATGTATTGTGTCATGTTGCTAGTATGTGAAACCT
This sequence comes from Lissotriton vulgaris, assembly GCF_964263255.1. Lineage (NCBI taxonomy): Eukaryota > Metazoa > Chordata > Amphibia > Caudata > Salamandridae > Lissotriton > Lissotriton vulgaris. The sequence continues at coordinate 916,424,155 of NC_141695.1, forward strand.
TACCATTTATGGCAGTGCCATCGTGCCTGATGCTGTGTAAGGGTAGTGGTGCACACCCTCTTCTGTTTCTTGAAGTGCATACTGTTCTTTCTCCACCTTGCATCCTTAGGACGTGTATTTCACTTCAGTGATAATCATTATCAACCTATTACAGTGGCTTTACTTCACTTGCTGATGGCCCTATTTATTTCTTTATTTACTTTGGTCCTGATACATATTAGTTTTTCTATGACTGATTACACAAACATTATATAATCAACAGAAGGAGTATCACCATTGGACCACAAAAGCAGTCCTAAATGGGATAAAGGGAGATGGAGATGTGACAAAAGAAAAATATTCTTTTGTTTGAAGACCCCTTACTCATCAACCTGGTTGGTGACATGCTTCATCATCGGGTCCCACCCGGACAGCCGAGTGCCATCCGGGTGTGCTGCGACACCTGACTACAGTGGAGCGGGGTTTTTTTGTTGTGAGTGTGGTGCACAAAAAAGTGTAGTGATGTTAAAAATTTGGCCCAGTATAACTTCTTAACAAATTTTATTCTGAAGCTACTGTACAATAATAAAAACAAGTGTGGGATACTGGTTTTGGTTTAATAGACCAATAGTATCTATGTGAAGTGAAATAACGGTCTACATGTTTCAACCTGTGGTGGTAGATTCCAGGTTTTCATCAGGACCAAAAGCGAGTGGAAACTGGGTGGTATACACACTCTAACGTATATCCAACTCTAGATTCCTAAGCCTAACTATATTTGCAGTAGGTGTCCTCAAAGCCTAAGTTGGCGAGGAAAAAACCAGAGAAACCTGTGGAGAAAATAGGAATAATCACAAACAAATTACATGCCTGTAATGTAGGGAGGTTTCTCAGTGACATACATGCTCCATGCGCTCCCCTTCATGCGGATAAGTGTAAACCCTGTAGGTGCATGATACATACAGTGGTAAAAATACTGACAAAGTCAGCATTGTGATCCAAGTATGCTAGGGTTGTGTCAACTGTTAGCAGTTTAAGAGAGGTGCGTTTTGCCCGTGATCGATTCTTTTATACACTCAGAATCACACCGATCAATATCCGTGAGACAGTGAGTGCGGGATGATATCTTTAGACACTTACACATATTTTGGCACAATGGCTGTTAGCGTTCGTTTCCAGTAGTGATAGCGTATTTCAATGCATGCATTCAAAAGTTAAAAATAGCATCGTGAGATAAGGCAATGGGAGATACATGTTCGGACTGGCGGGGAAATCTTACTCGTGACACGAGATTCTAGCGCGACATAGGGGTGGGGAGAGGTCTGTTCTACCTCAAACTTGTTCTGTTGAGGTAAAGGGTGAAAAATAGAGGAACGTTGTTGACCGCATCCTTCTCGGGGATCGGAAACAAAAAACAGCCAGTTACGGGTAGTAGCTCTCATGGGTGGAGAACTCCGTTGCCTGAAACAGAAAATGGATTAAACAAGACTCACAGTTTAGTAGAAGGAAGGAGGCCATTGTGCCTAGTCGCCCTCTCGAGATCCCTGTAACAGTGCGGGGAAAAGCTGTCGGCATGTTAAGAGCCTCGAGTTCCGGTGTGGGCGTTGTTAGTGATCACGCAGTGCGCGTGATGTCTGAATTGCCATGAAAACCACAAGGCTTCAATTACGGTGGCTCTCGTGGTACAAGAAGTGTAATAATGTGTATGTGGTTAATTGGGGGATAGACCGCGGCTAGAGAATGAATATTGCAACAGCGTGTCTAGTAGAGCCAAATGCAGGCTCTAAGTGTACATGGCTATTGCGACAAGATAGAGCAATAGTCGCACAATGATGTCACATTAGTTATTTCAGCATCTTAAAAGCAAGGGGTGGGTGGGCGGAGTTGGGGGGGTAAGAGGGGAAACAGACAGCAACCGGATAGTATGCGGAACAAATGGCACTAAAACGGAAGAATGTACATGGTACACATTGGGGAACTGACTCCAGTATTGGTAATTGTCAAATAAATGCCTCTCAGTCAGTGGCAAAATGGTAGCTACCCAGCTGTCTCATGATCATGAGCATGGTTACCTCTGGAGTACTGTGCCCCCCGGGATATTATCATTGAGTCCAGATATATGTGTTGAAAGCCTGTAGATCCAGCGTTGCTCTTTCTCAAAGAGACGTTGTTGTATCTTGGGCCAGGTCTGAATCTGTTCAATGATAGTCCACTCCATGTCATTTGGAGTATGTTTTTTTTCTAGGAAGTGATCTGTTAGTTTTGTGGCATTTTTTTGGATAGTACTACGATGTACAGAAATCCTTAGTTTTATCATTCTACACATCATGCCAACGTATGATTTGTTGCAGGGGCATTTAATGAGATATACAACATTATTGCTGTTGCAATTCGTGTGTGACAGTAGTTTCCATATTCATCCTGGTTCTAAGGATAGAGTCTTTGTATTGCTGGTCAAGTGGCTAACACTGCAGTCTCTGCAGCGGAAATGGCCCATAACATCTGGGAGCCCAGAGAAGCACTGTTGGAAGATAAAATGAACACTAACATGGACATACCACTTACATGCGTAACAACCTTCAACATAATTTAGGGTCCAGAGGACCAGGAGTACCTCCCTCAACTACGGTGGAAAATCCCTTACTCTCTCCTTTGTTATTTACGTTTGATTACACAAACATACACAGCAACTGCACACCCCCTCCAAACTCTGCGGACGGATAATATAGTTGAAAAGGTGAACCCTGGAAACAGAGCTGCGGGTGCTGTAACTAAAAAACCCTGGGGGAATCCATTGAGAATGGACGCGAAGTAGGAACAGGTGCAAATACTTTCTGTCACACTGAGCTGTGGGTTTTGGGAGTGCTCAAGGTTCTGTACTCAGTGCTAAATCTGCAAAACAAAGAGCTGGAGCTAAACGTTTCCTATTTTTTTCTTCATCTGTTGCTCAGTGTTGTCCCTGTTGCTCTGGCTGAAACTCTGATCATGTCCCCAAAAAGGTAATCCAATGCCCACCTCCTGCAGCCAGCAGCTGCATTGTACAAGGAAAAGGATATGCATGAACTAACTGATTGCTTAGTACAGTAGAAAACCATTCTAGCTGAAGCATTGTGGATTTAGAATGGAGTGGAGAATAGTTAGAGGAGAGCAAGGAAGCGGACAGATTTGCATAAATTTCAAATAAAAATCAATGCATGGGCGTGTCTGCTGCCTTACATAATAAAAATATTTCAGATATGTTGCTTTGCTTCATTACCCAATAAACATGACGGAAATGACTGAGGCGGTATTAATTTTCTAGCAGACAGTTCTAGTTGGAAAATTAGGAAATCAAAAGCAGTTTTTCAGAAAAAGGAAAACCCAGAATCATTCTATCACAATGAAAGACTGCGCTACAAAACTACTTCTAGCAAAAAATGGTTTATAGTAGCAATCCTGCAAGAACAACCAGATTATGGGGTTAATAATTGACCTACGGGCCAACCAGTTTTTTTATCTGCTAACAATATCATATAAAAAATCTATCTTATTCACTGGTGCACAAACAGAATATCGAGTTTTAAATGTAGACATACACAAATATCGAGTTGGAAATGTTGTGATCTAGAAATATCGACAGCAAAAATATCATGTTCAAGAAAATATACTTGGAGGTAAGAAATACAGTTTTTGAAAATATCTAAGTTTTTAATATCGTTTGCAAAAATATAGTTGTTTCAAATATCAAATTTATCCTTTTAATTAGTGTTTTGTATTTTAGTATGTATTTTAAAAGCATGTAAACTATTTTGTCGTATAAGTATTGCTTTTGTTTTTTAATATACGTGTTACATTTTTAGTACTTTTTAAATTAATTTTTTATTACATTTTGCATTTTTTAGTTCCGTAGCAGGTTGTGGTTGTATAGGGGAATAGGGTGGGAAGTAATTTAATAATCATAAATGTTTTATTTTTTATTTCTCAGTATATATTACATTTATATTTTATTGTGTTAATTGTGTGAATTAATGTATTATTAATTTATTATTAATTGGTTGTTAATCATTATTAATTAATTGGTAATTATGCTAATGGTGTCATCTTTTTTAGAAGCAGGTTATGGGTTCATAGGGGAATAGGGTGGGAAGTAATTTAATTATAATGCATTTATTAATATTTTTCATGAAATAATAAATATTTAAATTACAATTTATAGTGTTAATTGTTAGAATTATATTATTAACTGTTTGTTATTTATTATTATTAATGTATTAATGATTGGTATTGATGTTAATTGTTCATTTTAAAAGAACCGGGTTGTGGGTTTATAGGGGAATAGGGTGGGAAGTAATGTAATTATAATACATTTATTAATATTTTTATTTATTAATAGTCAACTAATTTATATTGTATAGTACTATTTGTGGGAATTAATGTATTCATAATTATTTATTACTTGCTTTTAATTGTTATTAATTAATTAATTGATAACAGATTAAGTTAATTCTGTTATTTTTTGGGGGGGCAGGTGGTGGTGTGTATAGGGCAATAGGGTGGAATTAATTTATTTATCATTCATTAATACATATTTGCTGTTTAATGCTAATTAATTAATTGAAATTAAAATGTAGCAATTGTGTAATTAATTTTAGATGTGAGCTGTGGGATTTATAGTGGTAAAGGATGGGAAGAAATACCTTTTAAATTAATTAATATGTTGTTGTTAATAGATAATAATTTATTAATGTTAAGTTAGTTATGGAAATTGTGTAATGATTTTTAGGCGCGAGTTGTGGTCTTGATTAGGGTGGAGGGTGGAAAGGTATTTATATTGAATTAATTAATTAATAATTAATTGATCATTAATATTAATTCATCAATTCATAAATATTTATGACAAATGTATATTTTTATTTTGTGTGTGGGTTTCTGTTTTATAGGGGTAACGTTTGGGGAGTGCATTCATATTTATTTGTTTTAATTTGTCTTTTAATTAATTATGTTTCTGTAATTGATAATTAATTATTCTAATTTGGAGGTACATTTTTTAAAGAATTTAATGTGTGGTGAATTGTGTGGTGTTATAGGATAGGAAATAAAAAAGATGACATTTATGTAATAATTAATGTTTTTGTTTATAAATAATTCATATTAAAAGCAGGTCTTTTTTAAAAATATTTTTTAAATTGTAAAATAAATCTTTCTAGGTATTTGATATATCTTTTTGACAATATATTATGTTTTTATCTTTTTTAAATTTTCAATATTTTTGTAGATGTTTTCTTCTTTTGTTTTTGAAATCTTTTGTGTTGTAGAATGATTTTTTATTTGTTTTAAATTAAGAAATGAATCCAACGGGAATCTTTTTTTTTACCCCTCTGCTATCCAACACTTTCCTTACTGTTGCACTCACTAGAGGGGGATAGTAATTTTTACCTCTCCGATATCCAACACTTTCCCTACTGTTGCAGTCACTGGTGTGGGAATAGTCATTTTTACTCCTCCGTTATCCAACAATTTGCCTACTGTTGCACTCACTGGAGTGGGAATAGTAATTTTTACCTCTCCACTCTCTAACACTTTCCATACTGTTGCACTCACTGGAGTGGGAATAGTAATTTTTACTTCTCGGCTATCCAACATTTTCCCTAATGTTGCACTCACTGGAGCGGGTATATTAATGTTTACCTCTCAGCTATCCAACACTTTACTTACTGGTGCACTCATTGCAGTGGGGATAGTAAGTTTTACCTCTCCGCTATCCAACACTTTCCCTAATGTTGCACTCACTGGAGTGGGAATCGGAAGTTTTATCTCTCCGCTATCCAACACTTTCTATGCAGTTGCACTAGCTGAGGTGGGAATAGTAATTTTTACCCCTCGATATCCAACACTTTCCCTACTGTTGCACTCACTGGTGTGGGAATACTAATTTTTACTCCCCCGCTATCCAACAATGTCTGTACTGTTGCACTGACTGGAGTGGGAATAGTAAGATTTACCTTTCCGCTATCCAACACTTTCCATACTGTTGCACTCACTGGAGTGGGAATAGTATTTTTAACCCCTCTGCTATCCAACATTTTCCAAACTATTGCACTCACTGGAGTGAGAATATTAAGTTTTACCCTCTGCTATCCAACACTTTCCTTACTATTGTATTCACTGGAGTGGGAATAGTAATTTTTACCCCACCACTATCCAACATTTTCCCTACTGTTGCACTCATTGGAGTGGGAATAGTAAGTTTTATCCCTCCGCTATCCAAATCTTTCCCTACCGTTGCACTCACTGGAATTGGAATAGTAATTTTTGCCCCTCCGCTATCCAACACTTTCTCTACTGTTGCACTTACTGGAGTGGGGATAGTAATGTTTACCCCTCTGCCACCCAACACTTTCCCTGCTGTTGCACTACCTGGAGTGTGCATAGTAATTTTTACCCCTAGGCTATACAACACGTTATCTACTATTGCACTCACTGGAGTGAGAATAATAATTTTTGCCCCTTCGCTATCCAACATTTTCCCTACTGTTGCACTCACTGGAGTGGGATTAGTTATTTTACCCCTCGCTATCCAATACTTTCCCTACTGTACCACTCAATGGAGTGCAAAATTTAAGTTGAAAGTCTATTAAATATTTTTATGTTTTAATTTATAATATAATGTTTTTTATTAGATTTTATGTTAAAGGAGTGTATATATATACACACACATGTATATATATATATATATATATATATATATATATATATATATATATATATATATATATATATATATATATATATATATATATATATATATATATATATATATATATATATATATATATATATATTCACTGAAAAAACCATAGGTTATAGACCATATATAGTTAGGAATTCGCATTTACAAAACCTTATTTTACTCACACAAAACCATTGAAATTCCATATATAGTTAGTTGCACTAACTATATATCGCGCACCCGCAATCCACTGCTGATGATGTCACATATTACATCATTCATGACATGGTCAGTGACATCACTGATGACATCACTGATGACATCTCAAATGACATCACTGATGACATCTCAAATGACATCACTGATGACATCACTGATGACATCTCATTTGACATTACTGATTACATCACTGATGATATCATTCATGTGATAATACGATGAACCTCTTCAGACTCTAATATAACCTTAGATACAATCAGTGTAAACAGACACTCACAGACTGTCACTCATCCATGGAGTTACTCACACACCTAGTCAGTCATGCAAAGAATCAATCACACCTCCATTTCCTCAACTATACAGTTATACAAACTTTACTTATTCAAACATATACTAACACATATTTACTCCCTTATACAATCCCTGATACAAGTTCACAATGATCCATACAGCCACTCACACATTCACTGGCTCTTATGCACAGTTATTTATATATGTCAACTCTCACATGTACTGTGTTTTACATATGTACTTACTTTGACATGTAGCACTGAGATATCCATTCACTCACCAATACACTCATGCACACAGTCAACCGCCCATACAGCTGTTTCCACATGCACTTTTGAAACCATACATCTAGTGAATCAACTGCTCACACATCTATGCACAGAGTCATACACCTCCCAGCCACCCACACACACACTCAGTCTCCCATACAAATACTTGGGCAACCAATCAATAACCCATATAGTTACTCATATAGCTACTTATCAACACATGCAACAGTTTACAGAACAACAGACATAATGATGCACAAATTAAGACAGTTTAGTCACTAACCCATGCACTCAGTGAGACACATTTAATCACTCACTCATACAGTCAGTCATGCACCTACTAAATCCTTCATCCAGACACTTATACATCCACTCATTCTTCAATATGTAAGACATATTTTAACTTTACAGAAACATACAGTCACTGGATGTTGTCATCAGTGATGTCATCAGTGATGTCATTTGAGATGTCATCAGTGATGTCATCAGTGATGTCACTGACCATGTCATGAATGATGTAATATGTGACATCATCAGCAGTGGATTGCGGGTGCACGATATATAGTTAGTGCAACTAACTATATATGGAATTTCAATGGTTTTGTGTGAGTAAAATAAGGTTTTGTAAATGCGAATTCCTAACTATATATGGTCTATAACCTATGGTTTTTTCAGTGAATTTCCAAGGTTTTGTAAATGCTAATTCCTAACTATATATGGTCTAAAACCTATGGTTTTTTCAGTGAATATATATATATACATACATATATAAACATATATCATCTGTATATCTATATAAATACAAACATAAATGCATGCATACATATACTTATATGCATACAGATGCATGTTATTTACATGAAAGTTGAAAAAACACTAATAAAAGCAAAGCTAAAAAGCCACCTCATTACAAACAGAATGGCTTTAACTTAAACGAGGGCGAGATCTATTGCATTTTCAATGCTTGTTTACTTTGGTTCCATCAAGAAGGCATTCAGATGTGTCACACATTTGCCATAAATTCTGAATGTTAGCACTCTAGTTGCACATTAGATCACTGTAGTAAAGCTACTGCTCACCAGGGACGTCTGCTGCTGGTATTCAAAGTGCATGTTTCAGTCTGCATGTCAGAATTTTTTTAATGAAATAGAAGAGGATTTGAGAAGTCACTCAAAATCATCCCTAATTTTTCTTTCTGAAGCACTAATCATACTTTCTATGGCAAAATTAACCCCCTCATGTTGTTCCTTTTTAAATTGAGTGTTTTCAGACTTACCACTTCATTCCAATCAAGATGGCTTCTGGTGTGCCATACTTTTGTCATAAGTAAGACTGTTAGCGCTCTAGTTGTTCTTTAGAACACTCTGGGACATTCTGTCATTGGGCTATACTTGGGGTACATCTGGGTGATATTTGGGCTACATTTAGGCTCTTTTGTCTCTGGTGGCCATCTTGGGAGACTGTATGTCAGAATTTTTTAATGAAATTGAAGAGGGTTTGAGAAGTCACTCAAAATGTGCCCTAATTTTTCTTTCTGCAGCACTAATCATAATTCATATGGCAAAATATACCCCCTCATTTTGTTCCTTTTTAAATTAAATGTTTTAAGAGTTACCACTTTATTCCAATCAAGATGGCTTCAGGTGTGCCATACCTTTGTAATAAGTAGGACTGCTAGCGCTCTAGTTGTTCTTTAGAACACTCTGGGACATTCTGTCATTGGGCTATACTTGGGCTACATCTGGGTGATATTTGGGCTACATTTGGGCTCTTTTGTCTCTGGTGGCCATTTTGGGAGACTGCATTTCAGAATTTTTTAATGAAATAGAAGAGGATTTGAAAAGTCACTCAAAATGTGCCCTAATTTTTCTTTCTGCAGCACTAATAATACCTTCTATTGCATAATATACCCCCTCATTTTGTTCCTTTTTAAATTAAATGTTTAAGAGTTACCACTTTATTCCCATCTCGATGGCTCCAGGTGTGCTATACCTTTGTAATAAGTAGGACTGTTAGCGCTCTAGTTGTTCTTTAGAACACTCTGGGACATTCTGTCATTGGGCTATACTTGGGCTACATCTGGGTGATATTTGGGCTACATTTGGGCTCTTTTGTCTCTGGTGGCCATTTTGGGAGACTGCATGTCAGAATGTTTTAATGAAATAGAAAAGGATTTGAGAAGTCACTCAAAATGTGCCCTAATTTTTCATTCTGCAACACTAATCATACTTTCTATGGCAAAATATACCCCCTCATGTTGTTTCTTTTTAAATTAAATGTTTTAAGAGTTACCACTTTATTCCAATCAAGATGGCTTCAGGTGTTCCATACCTTTGTAATAAGTAGGACTGTTAGCGCTCTAGTTGTTCTTTAGAACACTCTGGGACATTCTGTCATTGGGCTATACTAGGGCTACATCTGGGTGATATTTGGGCTACATTTGGGCTCTTTTGTCTCTGGTGGCCATTTTGGGAGACTGCATGTCAGAATGTTTTAATGAAATAGAAAAGGATTTGAGAAGTCACTCAAAATGTGCCCTAATTTTTCATTCTGCAGCACTAATCATACTTTCTATGGCAAAATATACCCCCTCATGTTGTTTCTTTTTAAATTAAATGTTTTAAGAGTTACCACTTTCTTCCAATCAAGATGGCTTTAGGTGTGCCATACCTTTGTAATAAGTAGGACTGTTAGCGCTCTAGTTGTTCTTTAGAACACTCTAGGAGGCTGCAGTAGAACACAAAGGAATCAACTGACAGTCTCTGTCCTTGTTGGATGTACATGTTTTACTGAGAATGTCAGACTTCATTTTCACATGACTGAGAAAGATAATGTGAATTTACAGAAAATATGCTTTCAGTTTAGCTTATAGATCCCCTTCCAAACCACTGTGGGAAAATCATGAGATATTAGTTTTCTTTCAAACAATATTCATGATATCACAGCAGAAGGTTTTTTCACATGGTAAAATCACCTTAGAACCCACCACAATTCCTAAAACGAGTATGGTACCATCAACAAATGATTTATAATGTAACTAAAGTCCTAAAACCCTCTATTAACTACAATGCTTTTTAATGAGGTGCTATCATGTATATTGGTCCCAAGATGGCTGCCAACACTTCTTGGATGAAGTGCTGACAGCCAATCAGATCAGATGTGTGGTTAGGCTCCGCCCAGATATAAATCTTTTTTTTAACCTAAATTACTCAAAATCCACTGGAGCACATATATTGAGACCTAGCAAAGGCACATCGGGCTAACAGTCCCTACAATTTTGCCAAGTTTCGTGCAAATCCATTCAGCCGTTCGAGCTAAAAGTGAGGCCAACCGCCCTATGGAAATTAACATGGGAAAAACGCGTTTTGGGACCCCCCTTTTTTCTCGGCCCCCCCTTGATGAAACCCCCCCAAATTGTCAGGGGCTGCTCAGAAACAAAATGTTCCATTTTCCTGAAAATTTCAGCCAATTCCGTCCACAAACGCCAAAGTTATTAGACATAGAATTTTCAAAAATCCCATAGAGAAAAAATCCTAACTATATATATCTACTGGCGACCGCCAGTAGGTAATATATATATATATATATATATATATATATATATATATATATATATATATATATATATATTTTTTTTTTTTTTTTTTTTTTTCACTGAAAAACCATAGGTTTCACACCAGTTATAGTTAGCTGGAAATTTTACTGACATAAAACCAATGAAATTCCACGTTATAGTTAGTTGGACTCACTATAACTTGCGCGCCTGCAATGCACTGCTGATGACGTCACATATTACATCACTCATGACATGGTCAGTGACATCACTCATGACATCACTGATGACACCATCCAGTGAATGTGTGTCTTTCTGAAAAATATATATGTTTTATATATGTATTTGTAAAGGACGATGGAAGAATAAATGGTTAAATAAGTGTGTAAATGGATGTTTGTTTTTAAAAGAATTGATTGGTTAACTGCCTTATTAAGTGTATCTTAGTGAATACATATATTAGCAAGTAACTTTTAAATATTGAAATGTATGTATCAGTGTTTCACTTTGTGTATAGGTGGCTGTATGGGTTGGTGACTGACTCACTGTTTGTATGTGTTTTGAAGACAGCATATGTACAGGACTGTATGGATGGATGAGTGTGTATATGTGTGTGTTAGTGAGTAAACGACTGTCTCACTATTGTCTTTATCAGTAACCACATATGTTTTAATCTAGTATATGTGAGTATTGATATATATAAGTGAGTATATGTGAGAGTGAGAGATTGTAAGAGTTCCTGTTTAAATAAGTATGTGTTTCTATAAATGATTGTTTAAGAGAGTAAGTATGTGTAAGTTTCCTTAGAAGTAAAGTGGTAGTGTGTGTATAGCTGTATATGCAAATAAATGGATGTTCAATAGTTTTTTTGCATGTGTGAATATCTGTGTGAGTAACTTTTGAATGACTGTCGGTGTGTAACAGGATGTATAGGTCTATCACTACATATGATGAGTGAATATATATATGAATGACTATATAGAACTGTTGGTGAATGAGTGGATGTGTATATAAATGGTGGAATTACTGAATTGGTTGTTGTAACTGGAATAGGTATCTCCACTTTTTTGAAAATGTTAGTTTCTATTTTTGAATATGTGTTTCAAGGGTTACTTTACAGTGAAAGGAGGTCTGTCACTCTGTCACAAGGAGGGTGTCATCAGTAAGGGTGGGCGTAAAATCCGTTTCGCGGGCAAATTTGCGGTTTTTCCGCGAATTCGCGATCCGCAAATCTCGCGGTAAAATCCGTGAATCAGCGGGGACGAATTTTCAGCCAAGCAAGTGTTACAGCAGCAGGTGCAAAAGTTGAACCTAATTTCTTTGTAACCTTTTACAAAAGAGTTACAAACAAATTAACTTCAACTTGGACACCTGCTGCTAATTGCTTCTGGCGCCTCGTTGCCTACTTGCACCTATTCTCTGACCCTGCTCTGACCCTTGAAGCAGGGTCAGAGAATAGTTACAAGTAGGCAACGAGGCACCAATCAAAGGAATTAAACCTCATCAGGAAGCACTTACAGATATAAAAAACAGGAAGAAGGGAGAGGATGGCAAATACACCCATTTTGAGTTGTCAGGAGGGGTTAAACTAAAAGAGACCTTTACAGCACAATTCTCATATGCATTTTGCTAAAAATAAAAAGCTGTATGTTCTGTAGGGGCAACTCAGGAATCTGGCCCTTCAGAGATACGGCCTCTCTTTCTTTCTCTCGTTCTCTCTCTCCCTCTCTCTTTCCCTCTCTTTCTCTCTCTTTCTATCTATCTATCTATCTATCTCTCTCTCCCTCTCCCATAAATGACTGCATGGGTAACTTCGCTATGCAAGCGGCTCGCGAAGACGCAAAAAGCCTCGCGAACACGCAAAAAACCCCGCGAACACGCAAAAACCCCGCGAACACGCAAAAAACCAAAAATCCGCAAATTCGCACAAATTCGTGAATTTTGCGGATCTCGAATTCGCAAATCCGCAAATTCGCGGATTGCGAATTCGCAAAATTCGCCCATGCTTAGTCATCAGTGATGTCATGAGTGATGTCACTGACCATGTCATGAGTGATGTAATATGTGACGTCATCAGCAGTGCATTGCAGGCGCGCAAGTTATAGTGAGTCCAACTAACTATAACGTGGAATTTCATTGGTTTTATGTCAGTAAAATTTCCAGCTAACTATAACTGGTGTGAAACCTATGGTTTTTTCAGAGAATTAATAGGTTTTTTAAATACTAATTCCTAACTATAACTGGTGTGAAACCTATGGTTTTTTCAGTGAATTTCTTAGGTTTTTTAAATGCAAATTCCTAACTATAACTGGTGTGAAACCTATGGTTTTTTCAGTGAATTTCATAGGTTTTTTAAATGCTAATTCCTAACTATAAGTCTCACTTTATAAGTAAGACTGTTAGCGCTCTTGTTGTTCTTTAGAACACTCTGGAACATTCTGTCATTGGGCTATAGTTGGGCTACATCTGGCTGATATATGGGCTACATTTGTTTTTTTTTGTCTCTGGTGGCCATCTTTGGGATACATTGGGCTACATGGGGCTACATTGGGCTACATTTGGGCTACATTTGGGCTCTAACATATATATAGCCCAATGTAGCACAATATATATGTTTTCAAAGTTAATTTTCGTAAAAACCACTTGAGCATATATCTTGAGACCTAGCAAAGGCACATCGGGCTACCAGTCCCTACAAATTTGCCAATTTTTTTTTTTGTATATCGTTTTTTTTTTTTGCCTTGGAGCGCTCCCGGTGCGCGCCACGGTGAGCGCCCCGGAAAGTGTAGTTTTATGAAGCGCCCCGGGGCGCGCACCAGGGAGCGCGCCGGGGAGCGTCCCGTAAGCGCCAATATCACGAACGAAAACATAATCGTGACGTATCGCGTAGCCGCGTGATACGCACGGCGTAAGCGCACCCAGAAGCACTCGAGCGAATACGATCGCGCAACGTAGGCGTCCGACGCGCTTACGCGATGCGCCCCTAGGCGCACCCCGGGGCACGTAGCGTAAGTGCGTCGGGTCATGTGACCTGAAAATAACACTTTTCATTGGTTCATAACAGTTTTGGTTTCATAATGATGAAGCTCCTGGACATGTGACCTAAAAATAACACTTTTCATTGGTTCAATACATGTTTTTTTTCAAAAGGATGAAAGACCCCACCTTTTTTCCTTATTCTGACTTTGTCCTTTGACTTAGGAAGACCTGTTTGTACCTGTCTGTACCTTTTTGATCTATATAATGGCTTCAGTAGCAGCAGCAGCTGGTGCATCTGCACCACCACCACAACCACCAAGAGGACCACCTCAAGATATCATTGGTGGTCAACAAGAGGAGGAAGAGGAGGAGGAGGAGGAAGAGGAGAGGAGAACATTGCTTGAAGAACAAAATACCCCACACCAGCCAAGACCACACATTATATGGGAGTTTTTTTCAATCCCAGAGAGGAAGAAAAAAGTAAACGCAGCCAAGGTGACTTGCAAAATCTGTGGCGTGGAACTTTCCAGGGGAAACCCGAACAAGAAATATTCATTTGGAAACAACACGATGATACGCCACATGCAGCACAAGCATCCAATAAATTATTCTGCTGCAGAGATGAGGGAACTGGCCAGTAACCCTCCCCAATCCACAAGCACCACCTCAAAAAGGAAGCAACCCACTCCGTCGGCACCAGAGGAAAGTGAGAAGATGCCTTGCATTCAGCCACGATTTGCAGATTTCCGAATTATCTGTAAATATTGTGGGAAGACCATCTCCTACGGAGAACAGAGCGTAAAGCTCATCGTCCTTGCTGGGGACATCCACAAATGCCCCAATAAACCCTAATTATTTCATTTCTTTTTTTTTTGCTCCAGTTGAGCCATTTTCAATTCCCTGTTTTTTCGTTTCTCCCCATGAAAAATACCAAAAAAATATAAAACTGTTCAGAAAACCCCCAAAAAGTACAAAATGTTCAAAAAAAATATATATATATATAAAACAACAAAAAGAAGAAAAAAAACAGTTCTTTTTAGAACTACCTCCAATTTAAAAAAAAAGGCTTCTTTTTTAAAAACTCTGTCATTCTTTGTTCCCCGTGGTCTGCTCCCCGGTCCGCTCCCCGGTGCGCGTACCGGGCGCTCCCGCCGCGCAAATCAAAAAAAAAAATTTTTTTTTTAGCCCCACGGGACCCTATTATAGCCTCCACATCAAACCTAGGGGGTCAGGGGGGGTCTACCCTGCCCCCTTATGGTCATTTCCCCTTTTTTTTTGGCACCTCTTGTGTCTCGATCCTACCGAGACACAAGATGGCGGCTGCTCCGGCCGTTTTCGAATGTTTACAGACACCCGAGAGCCAATCAGCTTTCCGTGCGCACCTTGCGTGGCGCGCCCAGAGCGCACCCCGGTGCACGTACCGGGGCGCTGCCATAGATATATATATTTTTTTTAACCTAAATTACTCAAAATCCACTGGAGCACATATCTTGAGAAATAGCAAAGGCACATTGGGCTACCAGTCCCTACAATTTTGCCAAGTTTGGTGGTAATCCATTCAGCCGTTCGGGCTAAAAGTGAGTTTGACCGCCCTATGGAAATTAACATGGGGAAAACACGTTTTGGGACCCCCCTTTTATCTCGGCCCCCACTTGACGAATCCCCCCGAAACATTCAAGGATGGGCCGGAGCTTCGCGAGGCAAATTTGAGGAAGTTTTCAGGCAGATTCGTCAACCGGCACCAAAGTTATTCCAAATAGAATTTTGAGATTGTGCATTGAAAAAAATCCTAACTATAACTACCTACTGGCGACCGCCAGTAGGTAATATATATATATATTTTTTTTTTCCCCAGAAGAAAGTGCAGACAGCACTGAAACGCGTTGGGATTTCAAGTAAAAATAAACGGGACCTGACTCTTCCTGCGCATGCAATAAATGATGGTTTGTAACCTACCTGCTCCCGAGTGATCCTTTCGCTGCAGAGCCATTGAAAGAAAAAAAATATATATAGATATATAGATATATATAGATATATTTACTGAAAAAACCAAAGGTTTCATACATGTTATAGTTAGCTGGACAGTTCACTTATACAAAACCTTTGAAATTCTCCCATTATAGATAGTTCAACTAACTGCTGATGACATCACATATAACATCACTCATGACATGGTCAGTGACATCACTCATGACATCTAAAATGACATCACTCATGACATCCCTGATAACATCATCCAGTGAATGTTTTTTTTGTTATTTAAATATGTTTTCTATTTGTGTATCACAAGGTAGATGGAAGAAGAAATAGATAAATAAATGTCTCAATGGATGTTTTTTTTGTAAAAATGATACTCAAAAAGCCAACTAATAACTCATATAGACACTCATGTAGCTACTCACCAACCCATGCAGCCAATTATAGACAAAATGAGACACTGATACAGATATTTACATATTTAAACATTACTCGCTAATACAGGTATTCACTAAGATACACTTAATAAGCCAGTTATGCAGCCATCAGTGATGTAATCAGTGATGTCATTTGATATGTCATGAGTGATATCATGAGTGATGTCACTGACCATGTCATGAGTGATGTTATATGTGACGTCATCAGCGGTGCATTGTGGGCACGCGTGTTATAGTTAGCTGAACTAACTATAACGGGAGAATTTCAAAGGTTTTGTATAAGTGAAATGTCCAGCTAACTATAACATGTATAAAACCTTTAGTTTTTTCAGTGAATTTCCATGGTTTTTTAAATGCCAATTCCTAGCTATAACGTGTGTCAAACCTATGTTTTTTTCAGTGAATTTGCAAGGTTTTTTAAATGCTAATTCCTAACTATAACATGGCTGAAACCTATGGTTTTTTCACTGAATATGTATATGCACTGGAAAATTGAACACCCACTTCCTTTACAAAGAAATGGAAAGTTTGCATCTCTGCAACCTCTCTAATTTTTCACCTTAGTCATCTTCCACTCAATCAACACAACAACGACAAATACACACACCTACTTGCTACCATTTTTCGCTGAGCTTATCAATTATTCTTCTTTAATTCAAATTCAAAGTGTAGGCCATTTATTCATCTTTCTTGGTAACTACTACCCATGAATAGCAGTGGTTAAGAATAGAAGTGGTTAATTTGCACACTTCCGTCCTTTCTTGCGTCTTTTCTACCACACACTGGGGCAGGTTTACAAGCCCATTGCGCCACTTTTGCATCATTTTTGCCACAAGCTTGTAAATCTGCCGAACTGTGTGTACTTTATGCACTAGCTTTCTTCCTTAGATGTAGTACTAGTTTCTCTTGCTCCCACTGCAGAATCCAACACCCTATCTGTGTAATGACCTGGAATTTCAAAGATCCACTTCACTGACAATGCAGTAGGTAGTTTACGTCTCTCCAGCCTTTCATATTTTTCAGGTTTTTCATCTTCCACTCAATCTACACATCATCCACACATACACACATCTAATTACTGCATTCCTCAGCTGTGATTATCAACTATTCTTCTATTTTATATTCATATTCAAAGTGCAAGCAAGCCCTTTATCGAGCCTTTTTGTTGTAACTACTGTTCCAGGAGTTCTACTCATACACAGAACTATGCATAAAGACTTAGGACCTCAGTGAATTACGGTGTACCAAAACCAACCTTATTACACAAAGCCCCTACCAGACTAGCAATCAGTCACTCATTGGTTCTTCGCCCTAGAGCAAAAACACCAATAACTAGTCAACCCAGAACATGCAACTTAAATTACATGAAGTAAACTGGATAACAAGAGCACTCTTTCATTATAGTCTTACACCAGTCCAAAACAAGATGTAAATAAAGACACGTGCAACTTTGAAATGTTTATTTCTAACGCCAGAATATCATGCACAGTACCTTAGATAAGACAACCAAACATATTATCAGAAACAAGTTTGGCAGCATTGTCACTATTCTATCAAATACAAACGGAAAAAGCATCCTATAATGTTAAAGGTAAATACATTTAAAATATACCTACATTTCACCCTCCTTACCTAACAGATTAGTTTATAACTACACAAAGTCTCATAGATTACATGGGCAGACCCATACCTCTGGTAGTCAGCAGTAGTGCATCACATTCAGTGCTCTACAAACTGTCAGGATACAAATGTTCTCCAACTGTGTGTAACTTTGCCTCCACAATGCATTATGAAACGCGCAAGTATCAGAGGTGGCCACAGCTGCATATGTGTTATGGCTTGAACGTGCGAGGATCATTCTGAATAAAAGACACAGTATTCAAGATAACCTTGATGTTCCATGCTCTCACTATACACACAAAACTAGCGAGGCAGTTTACAAATCTAGCATACCAAATTATTCTCATATAAACTAAAATACTTAGAGTTCTCTAAACATTATCACAAGTACGTGTCGTGTGCAAAGCAGAGCAGGAAAGCAAAAATAGCGTGTAAGCTTCTAATAAACCCATGCTAACTTAACAGGGTGTGACTGCAAGGCTCAGCCCCACGGCACCCTTCCTTGATCGAAGCACGGGATATAAACATGGGTGAATTAGGAAAGCAGAGTCCAAGCCTAAAAAGCAGTCAAGTTCACATGTTCGCAAAAAAAATTTGCTCTTTGATAGAAAGCAGTAGCTAAATAATAAAGAATACGTAGAAAAATCGAAGAGTCTTAATCCAACAGCGTGTAAGCACAGTATGTAGCAACATCCTCTAAGAGGAAGTCATTGTTCTCATCTGAAAACATTTCAGCCATCCAATTCAATAGTTGGAATGAACATACATGTTCCTCAACAACCGGAGCCTCCATCACCATCAGAGGAAAACTCGGGTCATCTTCAATGTAACTTCGTGCCAAGAAGTCATGCACCGCTGCAAAAACATTCCAACATCCCATTATTCCATGTATCGCTGTTAAGGCCATAATCCCGCCGCCAGATCAGAGCAATTCATGAGCAACCAAGGGGCTCATCAGCTGATCATAATCGGCGTTGGGAGACACCGTACTGCAGAGACACAAATCCAGGGCCCAGTCGAAATCGCAGCTCAGGCAATGGAACACATGTTGAACGCATGTGAAAAAGGAAAATCAAAACGATAATCCATAAACTTTACTCAATGTAGCCAGAGGCAGCGCTCCGTAATAACTAAGCATTCGGTTGCCGTCCAGCAACAACAGGGACATATTCTCGTCTGCTGCACAATGTGCATCCATATTTAAGTAAACAAATTAATACAAGCACACCGGCAACTAATGTGAGAATTAAGGAGAATCCACCAAAGATGCTGGAAAAAATTGAATGGAAAAACACCGACAAGACACCAAATATACTTTCTACAGAAGTCACAAGGCCACTTCTTCTAACTTTTAAAAAGTAAGGTAACCCCGTAGTCAAGGATACAATAAAGATACTCTGAATTAACTCCCCAAAATTCAAGAGCACATCTGTATTTAATAAATCATGCACTTCTGTGCGGGTGTTTGCTACATGAAGGACAAATGTTTCTGTAGCAGATATAACAGCGACCTCTTTCTGAGACAATAGCGCTCTTATACGACTCATTTGGTTGACTCTGCTTTCAAGGTCGAAATCGAAAGCCAGATGGAAACATCCAGCTTCCCATGCAGAGGAGTTAACACAACTTTTTTTTAATCAAACCACATGCTCAGTTACCGTAATCATGTAAGCGATGCCTGCTAACATTGCACAACAATCTCCATTATTTCAAAGTAAATAACTCCCGTTTCCAGTAAACTGAATGTTGTTATGATAGCAGGTGTCGGACTACCTTTCCAAACTCAGTCCAAATTAGGCCCATCTTGTTTACAAGAGCCATGCAATTCTATGTGTCTACAAATTAAGGAGTGATCTGTTGCTATTGTGCAATCTGCGCCATTCAGAGAGACTTCTTTTCCCTCCCTCAGGCACCTATATATAAATGGTAATAACCAAGCTTCATGGACATATCCGCTGCCTAAACATCCATTTCTGCCTATAGCATAGTATTTCATGCAAACCTTAAACTTAAACAGGTTAAAAAATAACGTTATGATACTGTGGATAAGCCACACACCTGAATTGGATCTCCAATGACTGATCACTTCTAACCATTCTCATAGAGAGAGTGATTGCACCATAGTTTGTACTGCTAATCATTCTCAGCATACACTATGAATAAGCTTTGACGTAACGCGTCGCATCAAAGCTTCCGTGTGACGTCACTTACGGCTCCCCGTATACAAAACACGCAAATGTTTTTAATTGTTTAAAAACATATATTCATGTATTTAATGAACATACTAACAAAAGACTTAATCTAGGATAATTATGAAATCCTTTTTTTAAAACTTTTTAAAATCCTATATTACTTCTATATTGTATAAGTGGAACTGCGTGGCCCTCTGCCTGCTGCCGTAGACTCCATCACGCCCAGACCCGGTTCATAAGCACGCGTGATCGTCACCACAAAACCATTAGCACACATATCGCTTTACCACACATGCTTTTACAAATAGTATGCATTTACCACGCATAATAAACGCATAATCTAATTATATTTTTTTCTTGACGAACACGCGTTCTAATGGCTGTGGCTTATGTCCTTCAAATTAGTTTCTAGGTATACGTGTGACCAAATCTGATAAGATCTGAGGCCAAGGACAAACACCATGGTGTCTGTGGCAAGAAATCTCATCGATCACAGAGAAAATATGAGCAGGGTAAAATGAAAGTAACAGGTATAATAAAAATAATGGAGGAAAACGACTAAAATGGCGGTTGAACAGAGTATGTAATCAACGTTTGGCGCCTCAACACTACATTTCAAATAAATATACATACAATATGTTTATTAATATATTACAAAAGTATAGCACTGGATGACACACACGACCCGAGAAAACAAAGCGGCAAATTTAATACCTAAAATCAGGGGAGATTTGCTTGGCGAACTAGAAGAAAAAGAAGAAAAGTGCACTTGCAAACAAGGCCGCGCATGCGTAGAGAGTACAACTGATGCAGGAAAAAAACCCGGAAAGTTTTACACACTGTCATAGAAATATAGCTCTAAAAATTGCGCCCGGAATTTGCCCCCCGAGACCTAATGAATAAAACGGACTTCTAGTTTTTTTCCCCTTTTTCCACAGCGTACGCGTACGCCGCAATTTTTTATTTTAAAAATTGACCCTAAAATTCCATGTACGGCCCTCTGAGCAAGCCTATAGGGTCAGCATGTTTCTACCCTGCCCTCTTTCCTTATTTCTCAACTTTGTTTTACTGTTTTCTTGTGACTCGTTTCTACCGAGGCACAAGATGGCCGCCTACACTTCCGAGTGTTGACAGACAGTTGACAGCCAATCAGCATGCAGCTTGTGCTTGTAATTGAACGTATCTCCGTCCGCGTGTAGAACTCTGGCTCTAGATATCGCTATGATTTTACTTGTGATTTTCTCAGAAACTACTGAACTGATATACACCATTAACAAAAAGCACAATCTGCGAATCGTTTTCTACCTTTTTGCCAAATTTGGTGTAATTCCGTTCAGCCGTTTGGGCTGAAGCCCTGGCTAAAGGTCGTTATAGAAAATTGCATGGGGAAAACACGTTTTGGGACCCCCTTTTTTCTCGGCCCCCGCTTGACGAATCACCCCCAAACTTTCAGGGAAAGATTGGAACCGAGCAGGCCATTTTCCTTTAGAAATTCGCGAAGATTCGTCCACCGGCGCCAAAGTTATTCTAAATAGAATGTTGTGGATTTCCTATGGAAAGTAGGTCCTAACTATAACTACCTACTGGAGACTGCCAGTAGGTAATATATATATATATATATATATATATATATATATATATATATATATATATATATATATATATATATATATATATATATTATATATATATATATATATATATATATATATATATATATATATATATATGTATATCAACCGTGATCAAGTTGACAGCAGTCATCAAAACGCTTTGGTTGTGCATGTTTTTCTCGTAATAAAAAGCAAAATACTTGTGAACGTACCCGTGAGCGCGAATCCTTTCTTCTTTGGAGAGTAGAAGAATATGTATATATATAAATATGGAAGGGATTCAGAAATGATTTTTTTCATTTTTTGATCGTGCTGGCAAAACGGAGTTGTTTCAGACTTTCAAAAAGAATGCTGCAATGTGCGCAGAAAAATACTCACCTGGCTGTTTAAAGTGAACTATTCCACACCAACATAAGTGCACAGCTTTCAAGGTACGAATTCTGAATGTCAAAACTTAATACTATGAGGACTTCCAGTTGACACAATTTAATATTATTGGAGGTGCACTATGGGAGTTGTATTTTAACATCCAGCCACGTGACTCTAAAGAACTTAGAAAAGCATCACAGGAGCGCAAGGGCGTTCAGTGTGTCACGACTTCCACCTGTGAGCAAGGCCAGGAGGCCGAAACGTTAGGTGATTGGAAGTATGCAATGGTGCTTTAAGCTGAAATAAACCAACCTTTTGTCAGTAATGGGCCTCTACTTCGTTGCTGTTTAATTTGATGGGCTGCTCCATGCCCATGTCTTTGAGGCTACCCTGAAGAGTTGGAGGCTCCGGTAACTGGAGAAGCTGTGTTTTATATATATATATATATATATATATATATATATATATATATATATATATATATTACCTACTGGCGGTCGCCAGTAGGTATATATGGTGAACAGACAAAATATCGACTCCAAAATATCGACTGGACATAATATCGAGTTTTAAATATAGACTGGACAAAATATCGACTGGACATAATATCGACTACAAAAATATCGTTTTTCAGGTAAGTGAAGTAATATCGACTGTATAAAATATAGATAGCATAAATATCGAATTTTTAATAATAAATAATATTTTATAGTGTCTATTTATGTAATAATATGTGTGAAAAGTGTGTATTAATGTTATAAAATATTTTATTAAATGGATTTTGTTTTTTTAATAATTGCGTTATGTAATTCTGTAGCGGGTTGTGGGTTTATAGGGGAATAGGGTGGGAAGTAATTTAATAATAATTAATTAATTAATATATGTTTGTAAATATTTATAATTAATAATTAATTGATAATTAATAATAATTAGTTAATTAATTAATATAATTTTGTACATATTTTGAATAAGTAATTAATTGGTAATTGATTAATTGTAATTAGTTAATTACATTTATTAGAGTACATTTAAATATATATAATTTTGTGTTATTGTTAAGTAATTAATTGGGAAAAAATAATATTAATTATTAAAATAATTACAGCTAATGTGCTAATATATTTACTTTATTGTTATTGTTAATTAATAATTATTTGGTAATTAAATAATATTGATAAATTTTGGGTAAAGGAGTATTTTTAGGGTTCAGGGTCAGTTTTCAGTTTTTTGGTAAAGGGGCATTTTTAGGGTTCAGGGTCAGTTTTCAGTTTTTGGGTAAAGGGGCATTTTTAGGGTTCAGGGTCAGTTTTCAGTTTTTGGGTAAAGGGGCATTTTTAGGGTTCAGGGTCAGTTTTCAGTTTTTGGGTAAAGGGGCATTTTTAGGGTTCAGGGTCAGTTTTCAGTTTTTGGGTAAAGGGGTATTTTTAGGGTTCAGGGTCAGTTTTCAGTTTTTTGGGTAAAGGGGCATTTTTAGGGTTCAAGGTCAGTTTTCAGTTTTTGGGTAAAGGGGCATTTTTAGGGTTCAGGGTCAGTTTTCTGTTTTTGGGTAAAGGGGCATTTTTAGGGTTCAGGGTCAGTTTTTAGTTTTTGGGTAAAGGGGTATTTTTAGGGTTCAGGGTCAGTTTTGGGTTTTTGGGTAAAGGGGTATATTTTAGGGTTCAGGGTCAATAAATAAGATTGTAAAAAATTATTTTTATTATTTTCATTTATTATTTAATTATTATAATTTAATTTAAGTATTTTTAAGTATATTTTAGTAATTAAAATTTAATATTAATTTAATTTAACACTGTTTTTAATAAAGTCGATATTTTTTACATCTATGTTATTGTTAACGATATTTTGTACTCGATATTTTTGTACTTACCTGTTTGTAGATAGAAAGTCGATATTTTGTCTGTCGATATTTTGGCAACGATATTTTTGCAGGTCGATATTTTGGCAGTCTATATTATTTCAGTGATCCGGTATATATAGTTAGGATTTTTTCTCTATGGGATTTTTGAAAATTCTATGTCTAATAACTTTGGCGTTTGTGGACGGAATTGGCTGAAATTTTCAGGAAAATGGAACATTTTGTTTCTGAGCAGCCCCTGACAATTTGGGGGGGTTTCATCAAGGGGGGGCCGAGAAAAAAGGGGGGTCCCAAAACGCGTTTTTCCCATGTTAATTTCCATAAGGCGGTTGGCCTCACTTTTAGCTCGAACGGCTGAATGGATTTGCACGAAACTTGGCAAAATTGTAGGGACTGTTAGCCCAATGTGCCTTTGCTAGGTCTCAATATATGTGCTCCAGTGGATTTTGAGTAATTTAGGTTCAAAAAAAGATATATATCTGGGCGGAGCCTAACCACACATCTGATCTGATTGGCTGTCAGCACTTCATCCAAGAAGTGTTGGCAGCCATCTTGGGACCAATATACATGATAGCACCTCATTAAAAAGCATTGTAGTTAATAGAGGGTTTTAGGACTTTAGTCACGTTATAAATCATTTGTTGATGGTACCATACTCGTTTTAGGAATTGTGGTGGGTTCTAAGGTGATTTTACCATGTGAAAAAACCTTCTGCTGTGATATCATGAATATTGTTTGAAAGAAAACGAATATCTCATGATTTTCCCACAGTGGTTTGGAAGGGGATCTATAAACTAAACTGAAAGCATATTTTCTGTAAATTCACATTATCTTTCTCAGTCATGTGAAAATGAAGTCTGACATTCTCAGTAAAACATGTACATCCAACAAGGACAGAGACTGTCAGTTGATTCCTTTGTGCTCTACTGCAGCCTCCTAAAGTGTTCTAAAGAACAACTAGAGCGCTAACAGTCCTACGTATTACAAAGGTATGGCACACCTGAAGCCATCTTGATTGGAATAAAGTGGTAACTCTTAAAACATTTAATTTAAAAAGGAACAAAATGAGGGGGTATATTTTGCCATATGAATTATGATTAGTGCTGCAGAAAGGAAAATTAGGGCACATTTTGAGTGACTTCTCAAACCCTCTTCAATTTCATTAAAAAATTCTGACATACAGTCTCCCAAGATGGCCAACAGAGACAAAAGAGCCTAAATGTAGCCCAAATATCACCCAGATGTACCCCAAGTATAGCCCAATGACAGAATGCCCCAGAGTGTTCTAAAGAACAACTAGAGCGCTAACAGTCTTACTTATGACAAAAGTATGGCACACCAGAAGCCATCTTGATTGGAATGAAGTGGTAAGTCTGAAAACACTCAATTTAAAAAGGAACAACATGAGGGGGTTAATTTTGCCATAGAAAGTATGATTAGTGCTTCAGAAAGAAAAATTAGGGATCATTTTGAGTGACTTCTCAAATCCTCTTCTATTTCATTAAAAAAATTCTGACATGCAGACTGAAACATGCACTTTGAATACCAGCAGCAGACGTCCCTGGTGAGCAGTAGCTTTACTACAGTGATCTAATGTGCAACTAGAGTGCTAACATTCAGAATTTATGGCAAATGTGTGACACATCTGAATGCCTTCTTGATGGAACCAAAGTAAACAAGCATTGAAAATGCAATAGATCTCGCCCTCGTTTAAGTTAAAGCCATTCTGTTTGTAATGAGGTGGCTTTTTAGCTTTGCTTTTATTAGTGTTTTTTCAACTTTCATGTAAATAACATGCATCTGTATGCATATAAGTATATGTATGCATGCATTTATGTTTGTATTTATATAGATATACAGATGTTATATGTTTATATATGTATGTATATATATATATTCACTGAAAAAACCATAGGTTATAGACCATATATAGTTAGGAATTAGCATTTACAAAACCTTGAAAATTCACTGAAAAAACCATATGTTATAGACCATATATAGTTAGGAATTAGCATTTACAAAACCTTGAAAATTCACTGAAAAAACCATAGGTTATAGACCATATATAGTTAGGAATTCGCATTTACAAAACCTTATTTTACTCACACAAAACCATTGAAATTCCATATATAGTTAGTTGCACTAACTATATATCGCGCACCCGCAATCCACTGCTGATGATGTCACATATTACATCATTCATGACATGGTCAGTGACATCACTGATGACATCACTGATGACATCTCAAATGACATCACTGATGACATCACTGATGACAACATCCAGTGACTGTATGTTTCTGTAAAGTTAAAATATGTCTTACATATTGAAGAATGAGTGGATGTATAAGTGTCTGGATGAAGGATTTAGTAGGTGCATGACTGACTGTATGAGTGAGTGATTAAATGTGTCTCACTGAGTGCATGGGTTAGTGACTAAACTGTCTTAATTTGTGCATCATTATGTCTGTTGTTCTGTAAACTGTTGCATGTGTTGATAAGTAGCTATATGAGTAACTACATGGGTTATTGATTGGTTGCCCAAGTATTTGTATGGGAGACTGAGTGTGTGTGTGGGTGGCTGGGAGGTGTATGACTCTGTGCATAGATGTGTGAGCAGTTGATTCACTAGATGTATGGTTTCAAAAGTGCATGTGGAAACAGCTGTATGGGCGGTTGACTGTGTGCATGAGTGTATTGGTGAGTGAATGGTCAGTGCTACATGTCAAAGTAAGTACATATGTAAAACACAGTACATGTGAGAGTTGACATATATAAATAACTGTGCATAAGAGCCAGTGAATGTGTGAGTGGCTGTATGGATCATTGTGAACTTGTATCAGGGATTGTATAAGAGAGTAAATATGTGTTAGTATATGTTTGAATAAGTAAAGTTTGTATAACTGTATAGTTGAGGAAATGGAGGTGTGATTGATTCTTTGCATGACTGACTAGGTGTGTGAGTAACTCCATGGATGAGTGACAGTCTGTGAGTGTCTGTTTACACTGATTGTATCTAAGGTTATATTAGAGTCTGAAGAGGTTCATCGTATTATCACATGAATGATATCATCAGTGATGTGATCAGTAATGTCAAATGAGATGTCATCAGTGATGTCATCAGTGATGTCATTTGAGATGTCATCAGTGATGTCATTTGAGATGTCATCAGTGATGTCATCAGTGATGTCACTGACCATGTCATGAATGATGTAATATGTGACATCATCAGCAGTGGATTGCGGGTGCGCGATATATAGTTAGTGCAACTAACTATATATGGAATTTCAATGGTTTTGTGTGAGTAAAATAAGGTTTTGTAAATGCGAATTCCTAACTATATATGGTCTATAACCTATGGTTTTTTCAGTGAATATATATATATATATATATATATATATATATATATATATATATATATATATCAAACAGCACTCCTGACCGCTTTCGAAGAGGCAACTCAGAAGGCGCAGACCTCTTCACAGTTGAATTGATTTGGCTCAAAAGTAAAACGCCAACACACCATCAAATAAAGGCAGTGGAAAATGTAATTGCAAAAGTGCAGAGCAAGTGCTCTCCTTGACGCGTTTCGCTCCATGGGAGGAGCTTGGTCACATGACTCGCCCAAAGTAGGTGTAACAATATAAAGTGCACAGTGAGCTCTATCACCCGTAAAAACAGGATTAAAAGCATAACAAAATCGATAGGCATAACAACACTTCATGAATTCAATGTCTCTTTCTGTTTGTGTGTCGTAAAAAACACTTCCACATTAGAGCAAATTAAAGCATAGTGCTTAAATCCATACAATGAAAAGATCAATATTGTGAAGAAAATGTACTTAGTGAAAACAAGGTAAAAAGGACACACCTAAAAGCAATCCGAGCATAGTGCTCATGTGCATACATTTAAGGTTGGAACACATTATTTGTAATTCATTATGAACGTTTCCACAATCAAGTGTAATCTATTGACAAATTAGTCAGTATACATTTCTAAGAATTAAATTCTAAAACATAGCTTGATGTCATCAAGAGTATAATACTGATCCAATATGTCATACCGCAAGCTCAATGCAATAATGGAAGAATTGTCAATAAATCAACTGTTGACCCAACCATGATTTTAAAGAAAGTGTGTCTCCTTGTGATCACTGTACTACACAAAACATGAAACATGATCTTCATATGCCAACAAAAACAAAAAGTGCTTATGTGATATGGGTGAAAAAACTAAAATTATTAACAGTGCATGATATTCAGCGGTTAAGGCTGAAGCACATGATTTGAAAATCAACAAAATTCATTTAATGTAGCACTAAACCCATAAATTGTCTAATCATTGTGTGCTTAGTTAGACTAACTTAGGGCGAACCTTCCTCAAAAACAATGGATCCATTTTATCATTGTAAATAACTATGCAGTTCATCAATGGCGTTTAAACCATTTGGTGCCTTAGAATCGAGCAATAAGATGAAATAAGTCTCTTTTTGTCTTAGGAGTTTCTCTCTGTCTCCCCCCCCGTCCGGGGTTGGGAACTGACCCTAAAAGTGTGTAATGCAAACCTTTTAATCTGTTATCGTGAACAGCCTTAAAGTGGCGAGCCACCGGGTAATTGCTGTCGGAATATACAATTGCACGTATATGCTGTAAAATACGTTGATTGGCTGGTAGTTTGGTGCTGCCAATATAGGCGAGATTGCAAGTACACTTAAGTTGGTAAATTACATGGTCACTACGGCATGTCAGATATTCTGTAATCGGGATTGGTTTGTCATTAAATGCTGACTTGTAGTGCGTCCCATTCACCGCGAATGTAAACGCACGGCAAGACGTGCATTTTAAGAAACCTGTTTTGGCCAACCAAGTCCGTTTCGGTGTTAATTCAGGTTGGGACTGGTCCAAAGCGTCCTTCATGGAGGGAGCCCTCCTGAAGGTAATCACCGGTTTCTGAGGTAAGATGGGACCTAAAATGACATCCGTCAGAATAATTGGCCATTCTGAGTTGATAATCCGTCTCAGTTTGCGTTGTTGTGAGCAATAGGTGGTGATGAGACGAACTGACTTATATATATGCAGAAACTATCACTGTCAGTTTTGATAAAGCCCCAAGGCGAAACGTGTCTGTCAGTGCCGGGGGTCAGAACAATAAAGCACTTTGCTTCAATTACTCTTGTGTGTGCTTTCCAAATGGTGTCGTAAGGGTTCGCCTGTATATATATATATATATATTTATATTCCAGCTCCGAGGTACCCAACGTACAAAGAAGCACCCGGACCTCAGCTGCACACAAGGAGCCTTGAATGGTAAGCACGCCTCCAGCACAACGATATTCTTTAACTGTTCAAACTGCCCTGGATGCCTGACGCGTTTCGAAGTGTCCCCACTTCTCTTCAGAGGCTTTGGCAGTTATGAAGGAGCGCTTGAGGCACCACACCCCTTCTTGCTTAGATGCACGCCCTAGATTGGACTTATGGGACTTGTAGTGCCTCACGTCGCGCTAATGTTCAGTTGGTAACTTTTCAAGCCCACAGATGGGCCTCGCTGTGTGGAATGCGTGCAGAATCCATACGCTGCTGTCCCATGTTCTCTGCCCGTAGTCAAGACCGCATGGCCCCCGGTTCTTTCAGGGTGGTGCTCCTTCCGCGGCATGGGCCGCCACGTAAATATTCCAGCTCCGAGGTACCCAACGTACAAAGGAGCACCCGGACCTCAGCTGCACACAAGGAGCCTTGAATGGTAAGCACGCCTCCAGCACAACGATATCCTTTAACTGTTCAAACTGCCCTGGATGCCTGACGCATTTCGAAGTGTCCCCACTTCTCTTCAGAGGCTTTGGCAGTTATGAAGGAGCGCTTGAGGCACCACACCCCTTCTTGCTTAGATGCACGCCCTAGATGGGACTTATGGGACTTGTAGTGCCTCACGTCGCACTAATGTTCAGTTGGTAACTTTTCAAGCCCACAGATGGGCCTCGCTGTGTGGAATGCGTGCAGAATCCATACGCTGCTGTCCCATGTTCTCGGCCCGTAGTCAAGACCACATGGCCCCCGGTTCTTTCAGGGTGGTGCTCCTTCCGCGGCATGGGCCGCCACATAAATATTCCAGCTCCGAGGTACCCAACGTACAAAGGAGCACCCGGACCTCAGCTGCACACAAGGAGCCTTGAATGGTAAGCACGCCTCAAGCACAACGATATCCTTTAACTGTTCAAACTGCCCTGGATGCCTGACACGTTTTGAAGTGTCCCCACTTCTCTTCAGAGGCTTTGGCAGTTATGAAGGAGCGCTTGAGGCACCACACCCCTTCTTGCTTAGATGCACGCCCTAGATGGGACTTATGGGACTTGTAGTGCCTCACGTCGTGCTAATGTTCAGTTGGTAACTTTTCAAGCCCACAGAGGGGCCTCGCTGTGTGGAATGCGTGCAGAATCCATACGCTGCTGTCCCATGTTCTCGGCCCGTAGTCAAGACCGCATGGCCCCCGGTTCTTTCAGGGTGGTGCTCCTTTCGCGGCATAGGCCGCCGCGTAAATATTCCAGCTCCGAGGTACCCAACGTACAAAGGAGCACCCGGACCTCAGCTGCACACAAGGAGCCTTGAATGGTAAGCACGCCTCCAGCACAACGATATCCTTTAACTGTTCAAACTGCCCTGGATGCCTGACGCGTTTCAAAGTGTCCCCACTTCTCTTCAGAGGCTTTGGCAGTTATGAAGGAGCGCTTGAGGCACCACACCCCTTCTTGCTTAGATGCACGCCCTAGATGGGACTTATGGGACTTGTAGTGCCTCACGTCGCGCTAATGTTCAGTTGGTAACTTTTCAAGCCCACAGATGGGCCTCGCTGTGTGGAATGCGTGCAGAATCCATACACTGCTGTCCCATGTTCTCGGCCCGTAGTCAAGACCGCATGGCCCCCGGTTCTTTTAGGGTGGTGCTCCTTCCGCAGCATGGGCCATCGCGTAAATATTCCAGCTCCAAGGTACCCAACGTACAAAGGAGCACCCGGACCTCAGCTGCACACAAGGAGCCTTGAATGGTAAGCACGCCTCCAGCACAACGATATCCTTTAACTGTTCAAACTGCCCTGGATGCCTGACGCGTTTCGAAGTGTCCCCACTTCTCTTCAGAGGCTTTGGCAGTTATGAAGGAGCGCTTGAGGCACCACACCCCTTCTTGCTTAGATGCACGCCCTAGATGGGACTTGTGGGACTTGTAGTGCCTCACATCGCGCTAATGTTCAGTTGGTAACTTTTCAAGCCCACAGATGGGCCTCGCTGTGTGGAAGGCGTGCAGAATCCATACGCTGCTGTCCCATGTTCTCGGCCCGTAGTCAAGACCGCATGGCCCCCGGTTCTTTCAGGGTGGTGCTCCTTCCGCGGCATGGGCCGCCGCGTAAATATTCCAGCTCCGAGGTACCCAACGTACAAAGGAGCACCCGGACCTCAGCTGCACACAAGGAGCCTTGAATGGTAAGCACGCCTCCAGCACAACGATATCCTTTAACTGTTCAAACTGCCCTGGATGCCTGACGCGTTTCGAAGTGTCCCCACTTCTCTTCAGAGGCTTTGGCAGTTATGAAGGAGCGCTTGAGGCACCACACCCCTTCTTGCTTAGATGCACGCCCTAGATGGGACTTATGGGACTTGTAGTGCCTCACGTCGCGCTAATGTTCAGTTGGTAACTTTTCAAGCCCACAGATGGGCCTCGCTGTGTGGAATATCTCTGCTTATGGGGGCGCCGCGATGTACTCCTCGTACTCCACCAAAAGATGCTGATTTCGCGGTGCTCCAGATCGAGAGGGTGTGCCCCTTGTCGGTATCAGCGGAAACCGGCTACATAATACCACCAATTGATGACCTTAATGGAAAGTTAGCGGGACACATGCTCCTTGTACACAACAAAGGATTTATTTAGCATAAATGAAGCACTTTCCTGCAATCCGTGAAATGCTTTGGCTATATATATACATAAATATATAAAATTCACAGAAAAAACTCATAGGTTTCAGGAGTGTTATAGTTAGCTGGACATTTCAGTCGTACAAAACCATAGAAAGTCCGTTATAGTTAGTTGTGCTAACTATAACTCGCGCACCCGCAATGCACTGCTGATGATGTCACATATTACATCATTCATGACATGGTCAGTGACATCACTGATGACATCACTGATGACATCTCAAATGACATCACTGATGACATCATCCAGTGAATGTGGTTTAGTTTGAAATTTTAACAATCATTATATATATACAATTCTTTATAGAAGATTGGGTGGATATATAACTGTCTGGATGAAGGATTTAGTAGTTGTCTGACTGTAATTGAGAGAGTAATTAAAAGTGTCTCACTTAATACATGGATTATTAACTAAACTATGTGAATGTGTGCATCAATGTCTCTGTTGTATAACATGCTGCATCAGTTTGTCACTAACTACATGAGTGTGTATATTAGTTATTGATTAGTTGGGTGAGTATTTGTATGGAACACTGAGTTTGTGTGGGGTTGAATGGGCAGTGTGTAACTTTATGCATAGATGTGTGAATGGTTGATTGACTAGATGTATAGATTTAAGAGTGTATGTGGAAACCGTTGTTTGGGTGACTGAGTGTATTTATTTGTGCATTGGTGAGCGAATATATGTTTTAGTTGTACATCTTCAAGAAAGTAAAAAAAGAAAAGGGAGTGTGTGTGAGAGTTGGTGTATAAAAATAAGTATCTGTGAGAGTCAGTGATTGTGAGAGTGACTATATGAATGAGTGTATAATTCTAACGGTACGTTTCTAACATATTAACTATGAGTTACTATGTGTTTGAATAAATGAGGTGTTGTGTGTATAATTGTGTAAGTGAGTAAATGTAAGTTTGATTAATTTTTTTCATGAGCGAGTAGGATGACTGCATAATCAACTAAGATGACTGCTGATGTGTCAATGTCTATATTTGTGTATAAGTGCATTTGATAGTGTTCTATTAATTAGTGACTGCATGTATAAGTGGTTCTGTTGTTGAATGGGTAGTTGTGTGTGTAGACTTAGGAATCAGTGAGTGGGTATGTAGTAACTGGTATTGGTGTGTCAATGGTTTCAAATATGGTACTCTGTATTTTACAGTGAGTGATGAAATGTTATACTAGTGTATGATGAGGTGTATCAGATTGTCACGTGGATGATGTCATCAGTGATGTCATTTGAGATGTCATCAGTGATGTCATCAGTGATGTCACTGACCATGTCATGAATGATGTAGTATGTAACATCATCAGCAGTGCATTGCAGGTGCGCGAGTTATAGTTAGCAGAACTAACTATCACAGAGACATTTCTATGGTTTTGTACGAGTGAAATGTCCAGCTAACTATAACACCCCTGAAACCTATGGTTTTTTCTGTGAATTTCTAAGGTTTTTTAAATGCTATAATGTCTCTGAAACCTATGTTTTTTCAGTGAATTTCAAATCTTTTTAAATGCTAAGTTCTAACTATAAAGTCTCTGAAACCCATGTTTTTTTCAGTGAATTTTAAGTTTAAAGTATTTTATTGAATGAGTACAGAGAAAGAAAAAATAAACATACAAGCAAGAATGATTGCGCAATACACCGGGGGGCTTTCCCAGATGAGTGCGTCATGCACTAAGTCCGTGTAGCATAGCCTCCTTCGGCTTAGATTCAGAAAGTTCCATTATAATACAAAGCAAAGATGGTGCAATCCCTCTGTACTCTTTCCTATTTTGCAGAACTACCCCCCCAACTCCCTCGCCCTCCCCAGTCCCTCCCGTCCCCTACCCACCCTATCCAGAGCTTGTCCTGCCTTTTACGTCATGTCCATAACGCTGCCCGTCGGTGCCGACCATGCCCAAATAGTGAGTCCTTAAGCAGTGTGGGCCAATGGCGGAGTGAGTCTCAGCAATCGGAGGTACCTTGGACATGTGAGCTCTCTAAATTCCGTGGTTAGTAGTGCATGGAATGGTTGCCACAATTCCTCAAATTGTTCCACCTCCCCAGCCACCATAAGTGATAGTTTTTCCATACCCAGGACATGCCACAATCTATGAAGCCAACCCGTGGTGGAGGGGATGACAGTCAAGCGCCAGTGTATTAAGATGTTTTGCACCGCTGATCCCAACGCTATTGCAATTTGTCTTCCCCTACGGGACTTCAGGTGGTACATCAAGCCATTTGGGAGGCCTAACAGGGTGTAAGCTGGGAAGCGGGGGAGCTCTATCCCAAAGTGTGTGTCGATCTCGTCAATCACCTCTTTCCAGTAGGATTCTAGCACGGGGCAGTCCCATAAAACATGTGTCAAGGTGCCTATCTGTCCACACTCTTGCCAACAGGTGTTTTCAACATTACGATTCATCTCATGTAATCTTTCTGGGGTATAATACCAATAAGTCAATACTTTGGTGAACGTTTCGGTGAGCCCTATATGGTATGCAGAATGCCTAGCCCGATACGAGATCTGGTCCCATTCCTTATGGCTCAGCGTTCTGCCCAGTTCTCGATTCCACCGTTCCCTGCCTGGGTTGTGAAAGTGGAAGGGTGGAGGCTGCAACATTTTGTAAAGATCAGTGATGTGTTTAGTGTCGGATTTGCGCGTGATCAACCATTTTTTGTACGGTAACAACCTCCTGTCAGCCAACTCCCTCACCTGTGGCTGTGACGCCCAATGCCTCACCTGCCAATAACGCATCCTGTCCGATTCAGACAGCCAGTAATCCTCTTTAAGTCTCCGAAAAGGAAGGGCCCCATCCGTGTCATACAATTGTGAGAGCGCCCTACATCCGGCTGTGCGCCAATGCGTAAAGGCTCCTGGTTCCAACCCTGGTGTAAAGTCCGGGTTGTCCACTTTTGGCGTAAACGGGGAGGGGAACGTAGTGAGCTCGTGGACCTTGTAGGTGGCGTCCCAAACTTTCAGTGGGACCCGCGTAACAAAGGACGCATAAAGATTAGGAGGGCGGTGAACCCTATGCAGAAAGGGCACCTCCTGTAGCAGGCGACCTGCGACCGCCTGGTCCTGGAAGAGCTGGGGTTTGTCCGACTCCCATCTACTCCACTCCACCAGATACCGCAATTGCGCCGCTTGAAAATACTTGCGCAGATCCGGGACACCCAGTCCCCCCGACTCCGGAGCCATCATCGTGAAAACTCTTTTAAGTCGTGGTTTGCGGCCCTGCCAAATGAAACGGGCCAGGTCCGCCTGAGTCTGCTTGATCCACCCCTTAGGCGGCTGGAGTGGCAGTGCCCGGAACAGGTACAGAACCTGGGGGAGGATTGTCATCTTGACCGCCGCCACTCTGCCAAGCCAGGATATCATGCCCTTGCCCCATCTTCCCAGCTCCTCCCTGATCTTCTTACTTAAAGCCTCATAATTAGCTGTGACCGTTGCCGGCAACGTGGGTGCCAACAGTATACCTAGGTACTGTACTTGGTGCGATGACCAGTGCATAGGGAAGAGCCCCTGTAGCTCCGATCGAGTGGCAGCCGTTAGGGAGAGATCTAATGCCACAGACTTCCCCATGTTCATTCGGAAGCCAGCCACCGACGAAAAAGCCTCTAGTTCACTAATACACGCGGGGAGAGCTCGCCTCGGATGGTCCAGGGAGAATATCACGTCATCTGCATAAAGGCTGACCGTATGGACATATCCACCAATTTTTACGCCTGTCGCGTCCGGGTTCTGGCGTATTCTCTGGGCGAACGGTTCCATATACAAGGCGAAGAGAAGCGGGGACAGCGGACAGCCCTGTCTGGTGCCCCTCTCGATGTTAAATCCTTGGGAGTTACAACCGTTCACCTGTACCACCGCAGTTGGGAACCTATAGCAATTGAATACCATAGTGCGGAACTTTTCTCCAATCCCCATTTTCTCCAACACACTTTCTAAGTAAGGCCAGCGCACCCGGTCAAACGCTTTCTCAGCGTCGACAGATAACAGCATTCGCTCCCCCGGGATTCTGGAGGCTTTCTCCAAGATGTGTACTATCCGTTTGGTGTTATCCACCGTCTGCCTCCCCGGTATAAAGCCCGCCTGGTCCGACTCCACCAGTCCCGGCAGGTGGAGCGCCAATCTAGCCGCAAGGACCCCCGTATATAATTTGAGATCAACGTTGAGGAGAGAGATCGGCCAATATGAGCTGCATTTGGTCCGATCCTTTCCTGGTTTGGGAATGACTGACACCGTTGCCTGTAGAAGATCGGATGGAATAGCACCCGAGGTGGAGAATGAATTAAAGAGTCTGGTTAGAATGGGCGCCAGCACGGCACTGAACGTCTTATAGAAGAGCGTGGAGTACCCGTCAGGGCCCGGGGCCATGCCATGCTTGAGTCTGGAGATGGCTGTAATCACCTCCTCGACCCGGATTTCTCTCTCCAAATACTCCGTCTGTGCCGGTGCCAAAGATGGGAGGGTGATCGTATCTAAGTAATCCTCTGCGTTTCCCTCCCCCAGGAGGTCCTCCGTATATAGCTCGGCATAGAATCGCCGGAAGGCCTCGGCTATCTGAGCATCGTCCGAAACTGTCACTCCGTCCCCAACCTCAATCTCTTTCACTCGTCGACATTGGTGTGACTCTCTTAATTTATTCGCTAGAAGTCGGCCACACCTATTCCCTCCTGTATAATACGCATGCCGCAACCTCAGCTCCGCATATTCAGCCCTATCCATGTCCAGTGCTGACAGGAGTTTCCTCGCTGCCTTCAACTGCCTCCAGATTCTGGGGGCCCCCGTACGGTGATGCACCTGTTCAAGTTCCCGGACCTTTTGCGTCAGCTCGTCACGTTTTTGACGCCGTTCCTTGTTCTCTGCAGAGGAGATAGCAATGAATTCACCTCTTAAGACCGCCTTAAGTGCTGCCCACTGAGTTGCTAGCGAGGTATCCCCATTGTCGTTATGAGACTGGTATTCTTTGATCGACTCCGTTATGCGCGTCACCACTGGTTTCTTATGCATGAGAGTATCTCTGAGTCGCCACACCCCGCGAGGAGCCTGCGTCGACGGCAGCGTGATGACGCCCGAGACCGGTGCATGATCTGACAGAGAGAGGACCCCAATTTCAGAAGCTGTGGCCAAGTCACGGTCTGGGCCAGTGACTATAATGTGGTCTAGCCTTGCATAAGTTTTGTGTGCATGTGAATAGTAGGAATAGTCCCTGCCTGTAGGGTGAAATCTGCGCCATAGATCGTGAAGATCGAGATCCGCCAATTGGGCCTTTCCAGTTTGCGACAGTTCCCCCCTCTGTGGGTAACGTTGTGTTGATCTGTCCATAGAGGAATCGAGCACCATGTCCAGGTCCCCCCCTATAATGATATGTCTGTCTGGGGACGCTGTTATGTCCACCAGCGCAGAGTGAAGGAAGCGTTCCTAATGGTCATTCGGGCTGTATACCGTCCCTACAGTGAACGTCAGTGACCCCAGTTTGAACCTGTACGCCAAAAGCCTCCCTCTCTGTTCCGCGAGTTTGTGGAGAACCTCCCCCCGAAAGGACCCAGACACTAGGATTGCTACCCCTGCCGTTTTGGAGTTGTTCGAGGAAAGAAACTGTGTGGGGAACTTGCATGAGCGCATCCTATGGCAATCACGCGTCAGTAAATGAGTCTCCTGCAGAAGGCAGATGTCTGCCTGTATACCCTCTAGTAGAGACAGGACCGCTCTTCTTTTAACCGGATTGTTGAGCCCCTTAGCATTCAGGGTCACCACCTTAAGGGTCGCCATAAGTAATCAAACCAAAGTGGCAAGAGCAATTGATCAATATCTGTAAGTGGCAGACCTAGGGCCAGATTAGCCCGGGAGCCCCCTTCAGGACAGCGTGAACGCACCAAGAGCACTGGATGGACCCCCCCTCCCTACCCACACCCACCTCCCAACTCCCCTTCCCTGAGCCCCAAACCCCTCCAGAAACTCCCCAACAACCTCCCACCTCCCCCTCCCCCGCAAACCACAACCAACCCAACCCCAACAGCTCCCTTCTCCCCCCCCCCTCTCCCAGTCGGGCCCGGGGACCCATTGTCCCAGTCCAGTCCAGAACGGACAAGTCTGCGGAAAGGTATTCAAGTGGACGTCCGGCCACTACCCACTCACCCGCCACCCCCCCTCCCCCGGACCCCCAAACCTGCTACTCCAGTAATGCTTTATCGATCTCCCCCCGGAGTCCTTTTAGGCTGTCAAAGCGACCTCGCCAGCTGCAGTGGACCTTTCCACCTCCTGGATTGCCTCAGCCATGTCCGCTCTGATGGTGGGTGAGTCCGGTCGCGCTGAGGACACAGAGGGGTGCCTCCGTGTCACTGATTGCCAACCATCCCTGGTGGTGCGACGTCTACGCGGAGTGGGCACAGCGTCGTCCGTCGCAGTGATCCCCAAGACGCTAGAGGTATCCTGCAAAGAGCGAAGTTGGTGGAGTGTTCCATTCCACCTGAAGATGAGCCGGAAAGGGTGGCCCCAGGAATATTGCGTGTTGTGGTCCCTCAAGAAATCTGTTGCAATTTTGAAAGTCTTGTGCTTCTGAAGCGTGATCACCGAGAGGTCCTGAAAAAGGGCAACCCGGTGTCCCCGGAAACTTAGGGACTGCTGCCGCCGTGCTTCACAGAGGATCCGCTCTTTCAAGGGGTAGTCCGGCAGGAAGGCCAAGATATCTGGGGGAGGGGCCGAGGCTCGGCATGGCGGTCCCACCCTGTGCACTCTGTCTATCCTAATGGCAAAGTCCGTCGGCTCCCCCAAAATCTCTCTGAAGAGGTTCTGCTGATAACCTGTCGCGTCCTCACCCTCCTCTCCGGATGGAACGCCGCGGACCCTGATATTGTTGCGGCGAGAACGGTTTTCAAGATCCTCATTGTGTGCTTGGAGGTCAAGCTGTTGGTCTTGCAGGCGCAGGCGCAGCACCTCCTGCTGCAGTTGCGTGATCTCCTCGTCCCGGGTGTGTCCCGCCGCTTCTGCAGTGGCCACTCTCTCGCCCAAGCCATCGACTTCTCTGCGCACTTCCCGCACTTCCCGCACCTCTCCTGTCACCTCTTGTTTCAGTGCGTGGAAATCGTCCCTGAGCGAGCTAAAAAGAGATTCCAGGAAAGACCTGGTCACTGGGGGCTCGCCTCCCACAGCTCCCTGGGAGCTGCTCGCGGGACTTGATGATTGCTGTCCCCTATCCTGCCTTGCTGGGCCTCTGGTAAGCATGTCTTGCAGAGTCCGATCCCCCTTCTTATTTCCTCTGTTGCCGGCATGACACCCCCAAAATTGCTCACCAGGGGCAGCTCCGAGAAAGAAGGTGATAGTTCCAGGCCAGCCTGGCCCAGTCCCGCAGGGAACTCAGAGCTGCAACTTCCCTCTCCCTTGTCCCGGTAAGCCACTCTCCCCGGCCTGGGAATCGGAAGTGTATCCCAATGGTTCAGTTCTAGGGCGTCGGGATCAGGCAACACGGGCCCTCACCCCGCAGTCCAAACTGGCTACACCGAATGAGGCACCAGCCCAGCAGGAAGGCTCTCAGGGCAAGCTGTGCCTCGCAGGAGAGTGCAGTAGTGTCCTGTCCACTCACCGGGCTCCGGCTCCTCCGCCTTGCTTTTCCGCCACCTCTCCGTCGACTCAAGGCTCACTATCGTTGATCTCTGATCCCCTGCGGAGACAGGTGCGTGCTCTCAGGCCTCCGTCCGTTGGCAAGGTGCGGAAGGCGTCCCGCCGCTAGGCCACAGTCCCAGCGTTACCCCCGGGTCCGCCCGGGTCTCCTCTCCTCACCCCTCTCCTGGGACCGATCTGCTCCGGCAGCCACCCTGCCGCCGTCCGGCTCTCGTGCAGAGCCGTGGGCCACGACCGCGCACCACCAGTCCTGCTCCAAGTATGACGTGCTGTTGTTGAGATCCAGATTGCCGAGACGGCAGCCGGTCCTCGCTGACGTCCCCAAACCGTCCGGGCCTCTCCCTTGCCAGGCCCTCTTTGGCAGCCCATTCGTGGCGGGGCTGCGTGTGTACGGCGCACAGGCCGCGATCTCAGGCCTGCGCGTCTGTTCTTCCGCCGCTTGCTTTCGAGAGCTCCGCCAGTCACCTCCCGGCCACCTTCAGCTCCCAAGGCTCATTGGGGCCCGTCCACCATCCATCGACGGCTACTGTCGCAGCCCAGCAGTCCGGCCCTCAGAAACGTCAGGAGAATCCTCGGGCTAGGCCGCGTCCCCGGCCTCTCGTAGTCAGGTCAGCGTGCAGGGACTCCGCCTCTCTCCTCTCTCGCGGCCGCTCCCAGCACCACGCGGGGCGCCAACACACTCCTGGGTTCTGCTTGTGGCCACACCAGCCACACCAGCGACCGCCACTCACCGCCTCTGGGCCGCTCAGAAGTTTCGCCGCCACTTCGTCTGGGGTAGAGCACTGTGGTACCTCGGTCGGCTGCCAGGTAGGCCACTAAGATGGCCGACCCCCAACTTCACGTCTCTCGAAGACACCGAGAGGCAGCCCCAGCGCCGCTCTGGGGGTCAGCAGAAGTGCGTACTCCGGTCCCTCTGCGTCCGGCGCCACCCCAGCGCCAAACGGGGGGAGATCGGCAGCTTTTTCACGGTCTAGGGCTCCGAGGTCGGAGGAGCTCGCGGAGAGTGCGTCCGCTCACCTCGCCATCTTGGCCACGCCCTTCAGTGAATTTTAAAGGTTTTTTAAATAGTTGTTATACTTATTTTTATGTACTGATTTCCTACAGTCTTTTTAACTGTTTATTTATAAATATTTTATTCATTAAATAACATTATATATTTTTCTGAAAATTGTAAAAAAATGATTTAAAGAAAATTAAAACTGAAATATTGTTTATTTATTTCCTTTGTTTACATTTATTATATTTATATTATTTTCTTTTTTTTCCCCAAAAAATTCGGAGTTGCGCACCCAAAGCATTCATATCACGGTGGGTACGCAGATTCTAGCCGCCATTTACGAAATGTTGTGAAGGATCCGCGTATGTGGGCGACGGCAGCGCGTTTTTCAGTTACTTCATATACATTTAATATTATGTGATGTGCGCGATTGGTATGCGACCAGTCCGCGACTCCTGCTCCCGCGCATTCACGACACATGCTTGTGCGTGGCAGGTCCCGCGTGAAGTCATATACGTGCTGGGACGCGCTGGGTGCACGAGTCCCACAACATTTTTTTATGTTCTAAAATGATATGTTTTTGTCTTTAATATACATATTAGGGCAAGAGATTATCTAAGATATTCATAAAAATAGTATATTTGTACTTATAATAAATTTATATTTTTTTTAAATGTATTTTCGCGAAGTCGCGTTGGGTGCGTGCTTTGTGAGCTCAGAATGGTCGAATCCCATATGACCTCACAAAAAAAGATTTAATTGGTTCATGGCATTTCCCACAGTAACTATTGAGGAACCCCACCCATTTTAATCATTCTTTTTGGAGCATCTTTAGAAAGACATCTCTTTTCCTACAAGAACTCTTTTTGCTTTTTTTTTGGTGTTTTTCAAAAAATATGAAACAAAATGGCATCTGGACAGCAGCAGCAGCAGGAGGAAGTATCTTCTGAAGAGGAAATCTAGCAGGAGGCACCACATCCACAGAGGCCGGAATTTGTCATGTGGAAATTCTTCACTTTTCCACCTGGAGAGAAGAAAGTAAATGCGAGAAAGGTGACGTGCAAAATTTGTGACTGAATCCTGTCAAGAGGCAGTGAAAAATAATACTCTTGTGGCACTGCTTCTATGTACAAGCATCTCTGGACCACACATCCTCTAAATCTTGATCAGGAGGAAATGAGGCGAGCTGCTTTGAACCCCTCACCTACTGTGGCAAGTACGTACAGAGCGTCCTCAGGTACACCTGCAATGGACATTAGGCCAGATTTTGCCTTTCTGGAGCAACACTGTGTGAAGTATAAGAAACTTATATGCTTCGTGAACAGTCAATGGATGCAGTTTGTGCTGTGCAATGCAACCATCGTTGGTAATTTTTTTGTTTTGTTTTTGGAATAAGTAATTCCAAAAGTTTCCTGTTTCATTCGTTCTTTTTTTTGTTTATTTTTTGAAAAAACACCAAAACAAATGCAAAATTGTTAAAAAAAACCAAAGAGAAATACAAGAGAAAAAAGAAAAAAGAAGAAAAACAAGTTCTTATCAGAACTACCTTATCTGGTTAAAGAAAGAACTATAATTGCAAGGTAATGTGTGAATGTTTATGGTGAATTTATAGGCGAAGATTTATGAGGTAGTATTGCAGCGTGACACTTTAGCTGCACTGCACTGTGGCACTTCCGAAGCACAGGGATGTGACATATGTACATGAATATGTTGCAACTCTGTGCTTCCCTCTGCACTGCTGCATAAACTGCAGCCATGCGGGGACACAGGCACCTTTGCACCATGGTGCAAGGATGTCTGTGCCGTGCGGAGATTGTTTTTGTACTGGAAGGGACACCTTCCTGCACAAAAACAATCAGTAAAGGCATTTTCCTCTTTCAATGTATGCTGTGGAATGCAGCATGCATTGAAAGAGGAAAAGAATGAGGAGAAATTAAAACAATTCTCCTGGTTGCGCCTTGCTACACCAACTCTAGGAAGGCGCAGAATTCACACACATTTCCAGATTTACGATTTCTCATAAATCTGGAGATGTGTCTTGTTCTATGGGTGTTGCGTCAGAACACCCACAGCAACACCTATGGAACGCCCCTTCAACACAAAGTTCTGTGTATGAAGGGGTCGTATTTACAAGGAAAGGATTCCATGCAGGGTAAATATGAAGGAGTGGCTGGCGCATCACTACGTTACAAAAAGTGACGTACTGGTGGTGCAGGGTGCTTGTAAATCTGCCCCATAAGTGCTTAGGTATTGGCAAACTGATACAATAAGAACATCGTGCTGGATGGGTGATTGAAGAATTGCATGAGACTGACAGGAAGTATCCTACGCTGCTTGGGTACTACTTCAGTATTTAATGGAGTAGACCAATAGTATGTATCTGCTTAAAAACGAGTAGGGATTATGCACAGAATATTTTATGTGTACTTGTGTTGGTGTCTAGGTCATTTTATAAGAATACCACTAGTAACTGGAATGATGACAGTACTGCAAACAGAGTGAACCCTTAATTTATAAGTGCTTACCTATTGGTGGAGTGAAAGGATAAGTAGATAGTGGTAGATAAGTGATTAAAGAAGTGCATGGGACAGACTGGACAATTCCTACACTGAATGAGTACTATCTGGGTATTTAGAAGAGTGTATCAATAGTATGTAGCTAGTTAGAGGTCTGCTTGGATAGTGCACAAAATATTATATTATAGCTGTACTTGTGTTAGTAGCTAGGCCATTCCATAAGTTCATGACTAGTAACTATAATAATCCCAGTATTACATACAGAGTGTATAGTGAATTTATAAGTGCTTAGGTATTGGTGAGTAATAGGATAAGTAGACAGTGCTGGATGGGTAAATGGAAAAGTGCATGGGACAGACAGAAGGA
The DNA here is from genome assembly GCF_964263255.1 of Lissotriton vulgaris. Classification (NCBI taxonomy): domain Eukaryota; kingdom Metazoa; phylum Chordata; class Amphibia; order Caudata; family Salamandridae; genus Lissotriton; species Lissotriton vulgaris. The sequence continues at coordinate 916,467,658 of NC_141695.1, forward strand.
TTCCTAGACTGCATAGGTACTAATTGGGTATTTAGAAGAGCGTATCAATAGTATGTAGCTGGTTAGAGAGCTGCATGCATAGTGCACCCAATATTGTAGCTGTACTAGTATTGGTGTGTCTATGGTTTCGAGAATGGTAGTCTGTATTTTAGGGTGTGAGAAGGTGCATCAGATGATCATGTGGATGATGTCGGTGATGTCATTTGAGATGTCATGAGTGATGTCATCAGTGATGTCACTGACCATGTCATGAGTGATGTAATATGTGATGTCATCAGCAGTGCATTGCGGGGGAGCGAGTTACAGTTAGCACAACTAACTATAACGGACGAATTTCTCTTGTTTTGTACGAGTGAAATGTCCAACTAACTATGACGTCCATGAAACCTGTGGTTTTTTCAGTGAATTTCTGAGGTTTTTTAAATGCTAATTTCTAACTATAATGTCCCTGAAACTTTATATATATGTATTTACTCTCCTCTCACTCTTACAAGGAAGGAATCAGCACTCAGGTTGTAGTTTGGAAGTATTTAATCTGCAAAGGACTTGATCCACGCGTTTTGGCTCGTCCTAACATTGATAACGATACAAGATGTCATTGTAGCATCCTTATTTAAATGTACAAATGCCTAAAGTTGCCAACATTAACAAAGGACTACATATTACTTGAATCCAAAAAGCTGGCAGCCATGTTGGCCTGGTCAGGATGTGAAAATTCAGGACTTGATACAATAAAAAAAAAAGTAAACAAGTGTTAATATGCACACAATGTCATTTCAGCATATCTTGCTCCGTGACCGCCATACCTGTATGTTCGTCAACGTGACTTATTCATAATAAACATACTTAGGATTGCAAACAACAACATAAACAATGGACTACACATTACTTTAAAGTGAAAGGCTATCTGTCATATTAATCTGGGCACGTTGCGTTTTATAATGGTTCTTACACGAAAGAAAAGAAAAAAAGGGGTGTTAATATACACACACTATCCCTAAATAAAGTTCCAGCGATTATAGTTCCATTCAATTCACAGCTCATTTGAGATTTCATGAGTGATGTCATGAATGATGTAATGTCTGAGGTCATTAGCAGTACATTGCAGGGGCGTAAGTAATAGTTAGCTCAGGTAACTATAACTCCAGAGTTTCACTGGTTGTGTTGAGTGAAATCTGAGTCTAACTATACCGTCCCTGTAATCAATGTTTTTTTCAGCAAATGTCTAGGTTTTTTTATGTTAAGTAAGATGCATATCACAATGGATGGTGGGGGGTTGGAAGCAGGGCCTGGCATTGTGCTGATTCCACCCAAGCTTGCTGCTCCTGCCTTCCCTCCTCCTAGCCATCCATTGTCCAATTCCATGTCCCTGCTCCCTTATTACAGCCCTGTGTGGCCGTTATTCTGCCACTGGCCTTCCCGCCTTCTCTGAACAGTTACTTTGCTGCCCCATCCACCTCCTCCCTATCCTCTGTTCGCTGATTCCATGGACTAGCCTCCTCTCTCCTGCCATGCATGGTCTGATGTGCTGCCACTGCCCTCCATTTAGCATGATGTACCAGTTCACTCCTCCTGCCCTCCATTGCCCAATTCTATGCCCTATCATTGACCTCTTTCTTAGCCTCAGTGCTTAGCTGGTTGCCCCTATTCTCCTTACCCTGCCCTCCAATGTCTGTGTGCATGCCCCTGGTCCATCCTTTTTGCCCACCATGTTCCATGGACCTGCCACTCCTATCTACTCTGAGTGTTCTGTTGAGCTGCCACTCCCCTCCCACCTGACTGTACCCTGTCCCTGCTACCTCCACCATGCCTGTCCACATTCCATGCCCATCCCCTTCCTCCTGTCCTCCATGGTCCATTTTACTCCCACACCCTTCCTACTTCCCTGGTCTGTTGTGCTGCAACTGCTCCTCCTGCCTGCCCCGCGTGGTCTGTTGTGAGGCCCCTTCCCCTGAACTCTCTTGTTTGTGCCCAGGTCCTGACCCTCCCTTCTATTCTCCATGGTCCTTTGTGCATGCCCCTGCACCCTCCTTCTTGCCCATTATAGCCATTGTGCTGCCACTAACCATCCTGCTTGTCATGCATGGGCTACTGTGCTGCCATGCCCCCTCCCACCTTCCCTGTGTGGTCAGCTACCTGCACCTGACCCTCTCCCACCTTCCCTCCATGGTCTGTGTGTATGACATTGTAGTCTCACTGTTGCTCTCCATGGTGTGTCTTGCTTTTAGTGCCCATCCTACCTGACCTCAATGGTCATCGTGTTGCTCCTGCCCTGCCCTCTTGCCTCCAGCCCTCTGTTTCCATGTGCAGACCACTATTGCCTCCGTCCTGGCTTGTCTGCTCCATTGTAATGCCCCTGATCCATCCCTCCGGCCCTTTATGGTCTATTATGCTGCAGCTTTCTCTCCTGCCTGTCCATTTTGGTCAGCTAGCTACCATTGCCTCTTCCCCTCTGTTCTCTTTTGGCCATGTACATGGTCCTGTCCCCTCCCTATTGCTTTCTATGGATTGTTGTGCTGCACTCCCGTCCTGCATGCCCTGTATGGTGTATTGTGCTGCTGCAAACCATGATGCCTGCCCTGTAGGGTCAGTTTGGTGCACCTCCCCATGTCCCTCCTGTCCTCTGTTTTCTGAGTCCATGCCCCTACCCCAATTCCTCCTGCCTTCCATGATCCAATGTACCATACTTGCTAACATTTTGAACTTGGTAAGAAGGAGATTTTTGAAAAAACTGCGTAATTGATTTTCCCCTTTGACTTACATTGAAAAAGAGTAGATTGTTGACAGGAGACAGATCAAATAAAGCCCATTTGGGCGTAAAAACATTGGACATTTTCTGGCTGAATCAGGTCTGTATGGTTGTACTACCACTGCCTCGTCCTTCTGCCCACAATGATCTATCATATTGCCACAGCCTCTCTTGCCAGTCTTGTATTGCTTGTTTGTTGCCCCGGCCCCCCTTTCCACTGCCCTCCATAGTCTGTTGGGCTGCCACTGCCTAGTATGGTCAAATTATTACCTCTGCACCTTCCTACCTGCCTTCAATTTTCAGAGTCCCTGCCCCTGGAATCTGCCTCTCAACAGTATCCTAATGAACAACTAGATTGCTAACAGTCTATATTTATTACAAAAGTGTGGAACGCCTGACGTCATCTTGATGTAATCAAAACTGTAATACCTGGAGCATTTCCTTTAGTCATTGCATATATGAGAGGGTCTTATTTGCATCAAAATTATGGTTAGTACTCTAAAAAATTAAAATGAGGACATATTTTCTGAGTTTTCAAATTGCGACAAAGCACTTTTAAATTATTTGTTATCTTTTTGTTTTTTTATCCAGTTGACCACTTAGGGTAGAGGATGTGGTGTTACTTCCAGAGCTGCGGACTTTGCAACTGTGGAACCAGGTTGGAGTTTCTGCGTCAACTCGACATTCTGTGATTCTGGTGAAATCACTTAATCTACCCATGTCTAAAACCAAAATGAATTTGTTCCTGTGTGATGTAACTAGGGGTGGGCGGAGTTTGCGTAATCGCGTTATGCGAATCACCGCGAAACGGTAAAAAATCTCAGCGAACACGCAGAAATTCCGCGAACATGCAGAAATTCTGCAAACACGCGGAATTGCTTGTTCGCGATGCTTTTTTACTGTTCGCAATCGGTGTTTGCATTCTCAAGGGTAAATATCTTGCGAACACACATTTGAGAATGCGAACAAGAAAAAAATTTTGCGAAGTCGCGGAATGCCGAATTTTGGGTAATTTAGCTTTCTCAGTGGAACACGAAATTACACAAATTACGCAAATTACGAAAAGTCCGCGAGCAGAACGGAATTTACCGCCCAGGCCTAGATGTAACCAATGCTCATGTAAAACACTCCAATACCTGACAAGTCTGCACTATATAAAACTGCAAAAACACAAAAAATAAAAAGTGTTTTGCACACTGCTGTCATTGGGCTACATGTGGGCTACATCTGGGTGATATTTGTGCTACATTTGGGCTCTTTTGTCTCTGGTGGCAATCTTGGGAAACTTATTTGTTATGAAGTTACCTAATTTCCTCATTTACTACAGTTTCCACATTAGGAAATACTTTCAGTTGTTTACTTTGATTCCATCAAGAAGGCATGCAGATGTGTCACACATTTGCCATAAATTCAGAATGTTAGCACTCTAGTTGCTTATTAGATCACTGTAGTAAAGCTTCTGCTCAACAGGGAAGTCTGCTGCTGGTATTGAAAGTGCATATTTCAGTCTGCATGTCAGAATTTTTTTATGAAATAGTAGAGGATTTGAGAAGGCACTCAAAATGTGCCCTAATTTTTCTTTCTGCAGGACTAATCATAATTTCTATGGCAAAATGAACCTCCTCATTTTGTTCTTTTTTAAATGAAATGTTTTAGGATTTACCACTTTATTCCAATTAAGATGGCTTCAGGTGTGCAATATGTTTGCCATAATTAGCACTGTTAGCGCTCTAGTTGTACTTTAGAACTCTATGGGAAGCTGCAGTAGAACACAAAGGAATCAATTGACAGTTCCTGCCCTTGTTGGATGTACATGTTTAACTGAGAATGTCAGACTTCATTTTCACATGACTGAGAAAGATAATGTGAATTTACAGAAAATATGCTCTCAATTTAGCTTAAGGATCACCTTCTAAACCTCTGGGGGAAAAGCATGAGAAAATAGTTTTCTCTCAAACATGATTCATGATATCCCAGCAGAAGGCTTTTTCACATGGTAAAATCACCTTAGAGCACACCACAATTCCTAAAATGAGTATGGTACCATCAACAAATGATTTATAATATAATTAATGTCTTAAAACCTTCTATTAACTGCACTGCTTTTTAATGAGGTGCTAGCATGTATATTGGTCCCAAGATGGCTGCCAACACTTCTTGGATGAAGTGCTGACAGCCAATCAGATCTCACGATGAGATGTGTGGTTAGGCTCCACCCAGATATATATATTCCTTTTTCCATTATTATTTTAAAAACTACTGAACGGATTTACACCATTTAACAAAAAGGGCTCTTTCTGAGCCAAGGGCTACCTTTTTGCCAAATTTGGTGTAATTCCGTTCAGCAGTTCGGGCTGTAGCCGTGTCTAAAGCTTCCTATGGAAAATTGCATGGAGAAAACATGTTTTGGGACCCTCCTTTTTTCTCGGCCACTGCTTGCCGAATCACCCTGAAACTTTACAGATAGGAGCGGACCGTAGCGGGCCATAAGTTTTTTAAATGTCGCGGAGATTCGTTAATCGGCGCTCAAGTTATTGGGAATAAAATGTTGCGATTTTCTTATGGTAACTAGGTCCTAACTATAACCACCTACTGGTGACCGCCAGTAGGTAATATACCTGCAGGACTCGAGGAGGCTTCATTTGCAGCTACACAAGCAGGAAAAATGGCTTTACCTTCACGCAGCATCTTGCACCTTGCGCAACCATTTGGCTGAATTACCCCCATGCGCAACCTACATGGGAACTTTACAATGCATTCTGGGCCTTGCAGTCCATGGGAGACCTGAGGACTGGCAACAGGTGCGCTGACATCTCTGGGGGCGGAGCGCATTTCAACTTTCAAATAGGTGGCTTGACATCCATTAGCGCGAGGGAAAGCATCCTGATTACTTGGGCGCCGAAGAAGGCTTACATATGCCGAAATGCATTCACCACAGCTTGTAAATAAATAGCTTCCTTGGTTTTCCCCTACTGTGGCCTCTGCTCTCTTATTTGTGAAGGAGTTTCTTTGGACATTTTCCACGTCGGCCAGAGACGTGTTACAGAGTCCCCCGCTCCACAAAGCAGCCCGGATGTCACTGGCTCTCTGTCTCCGGCAGTTTCTGTTTTCCGAGTAATCGGATAATATGGGCACGCCTCGTTGTTTGTGGGGAAGCAGGTGGTCGTGAGGTATTCCACCTCATACAGGGCGGTTTGCATTGTCTTTCCGCCCCCGCTGTATGGATCCACGAACTGTGAGGCTGAAGCGGTTGGGAACCCGAGGAGGCTTCATTTACAGCTACACAAGCAGGAAAAATGGCTTTACCTTCACGCAGCATCCTGCACCTTGCGCAACCATTTGGCTGAATTACCCCATGCGCAACCTACCTGGGAAATTTACAATGCATTCTGGGCCTTGCAGTCCATGGGAGACCTGAGGACCGGCAACAGGTGTGCTGACATCTCTGGGGGCGGAGCGCATTTGAACTTTCAAATAGGTGGCTGGACATCCATTAGCGTGAGGGAAAGGATCCTGACTACTTGGGCGCTGAAGAAGGCTTACATATGCCGAAATGCATTCGCCACAGCTTGTAAATAAATAGCTTCCTTGGGTTTCCCCTACTGTGGCCTCTGCTCTCTTTTTTGCGAAGGAGTTTCTTTGGACATTTTCCACGTCGGCCAGAGACGTGTTACAGAGGCCCCCGCTCCACAAAGCGGCCCGGATGTCACTGGCTCTCTGTCTCCGGCAGTTTCTGTTTTCCGGGTAATCGGATGATCTGGGCCCGCCTCGTTGTTTGTGGGGAAGCAGGTGGTCGAGGTGGTATTCTCCCTCATACAGGGCGGCTTGCATTGTCTTTCTGTCCCCGCTGTATGGATCCATGAACTGTAAGGCTGAAGCGGTTGGGAACCCGAGGAGGCTTCATTTGCAGCTACACAAGCAGGAAAAATGGCTTTACCTTCACACAGCATCCTGCACCTTGCGCAACCATTTGGCTGAATTACCCCATGCGCAACCTACCTGGGAACTTTACAATGCATTCTGGGCCTTGCAGTCCATGGGAGACCTGAGGACCGGCAACAGGTGTGCTGACATCTCTGGGGGCGGAGCGCATTTGAACTTTCAAATAGGTGGCTGGACATCCATTAGCGTGAGGGAAAGGATCCTGACTACTTGGGCGCTGAAGAAGGCTTACATATGCCGAAATGCATTCGCGACAGCTTGTAAATAAATAGCTTCCTTGGTTTTCCCCTACTGTGGCCTCTCCTCTCTTTTTTGCGAAGGAGTTTCTTTGGACATTTTCCACGTCGGCCAGAGACGTGTTACAGAGGCCCCCGCTCCACAAAGCGGCCCGGATGTCACTGGCTCTCTGTCTCCGGCAGTTTCTGTTTTCCGGGTAATCGGATGATCTGGGCCCGCCTCGTTGTTTGTGGGGAAGCAGGTGGTCGAGGTGGTATTCTCCCTCATACAGGGCGGCTTGCATTGTCTTTCGGTCCCCGCTGTATGGATCCATGAACTGTGAGGCTGAAGCGGTTGGGAACCCGAGGAGGCTTCATTTGCAGCTACATAAGCAGGAAAAATGGCTTTACCTTCACGCAGCATCCTGCACCTTGCGCAACCATTCGGCTGAATTACCCCATGCGCAACCTACCTGGGAACTTTACAATGCATTCTGGGCCTTGCAGTCCATCGGAGACCTGAGGACCGGCAACAGGTGTGCTGACATCTCTGGGGGCGGAGCGCATTTGAACTTTCAAATAGGTGGCTAGACATCCATTAGCGTGAGGGAAAGCATCCTGATTACTTAGGCGCTGAAGAAGGCTTACATATGCCGAAATGCATTCGCCACAGCTTGTAAATAAATAGCTTCCTTGGTTTTCCCCTACTGTGGCCTCTGCTCTCTTTTTTGCGAAGGAGTTTCTTTGGACATTTTCCACGTCGGCCAGAGACGTGTTACAGAGGCCCCTGCTCCACAAAGCGGCCCGGATGTCACTGGCTCTCTGTCTCCGGCAGTTTCTGTTTTCCGGGTAATCGGATGATCTGGGCCCGCCTCGTTGTTTGTGGGGAAGCAGGTGGTCGAGGTGGTATTCCACCTCATACAGGGCGGCTTGCATTGTCTTTCTGTCCCCGCTGTATGGATCCATGAACTGTGAGGCTGAAGCGGTTGGGAACCCAAGGAGGCTTCATTTGCAGCTACATAAGCAGGAAAAATGGCTTTACCTTCAGGCAGCATCCTGCACCTTGCGCAACCATTCGGCTGAATTACCCCATGCGCAACCTACCTGGGAACTTTACAATGCATTCTGGGCCTTGCAGTCCATCGGAGACCTGAGGACCGGCAACAGGTGTGCTGACATCTCTGGGGGCGGAGCGCATTTGAACTTTCAAATAGGTGGCTAGACATCCATTAGCGTGAGGAAAAGCATCCTGATTACTTAGGCGCTGAAGAAGGCTTACATATGCCGAAATGCATTCGCCACAGCTTGTAAATAAATAGCTTCCTTGGTTTTCCACTACTGTGGCCTCTGCTCTCTTTTTTGCGAAGGAGTTTCTTTGGACATTTCCCACGTCGGCCAGAGACGTGTTACAAAGGCCCCCGCTCCGCAAAGCAGCCCAGATGCCACTGGCTCTCTGTCTCCGGCAGTTTCTGTCTTCCGAGTAATCGGATGATCTGGGCACGCCTCGTTGTTTGTGGGGAAGCTGGTGGTCGTGAGGTATTCCACCTCATACAGGGCGGCTTGCTTTGTCTTTCCGCCCCCGCTCTATGGATCCACGAACTGTGAGGCTGAAGCGGTTGGGGACCCGAGGAGGCTTCATTTGCAGCTACACAAGCAGGAAAAATGGCTTTACCTTCACGCAGCATCCTGCACCTTGCGCAACCATTTGGCTGAATTACCCCCATGAGCAACCTACATGGGTACATGGGAACTTTACAATGCATTCTGGGCCTTGCAGTCCACAGGAGACCTGAGGACCGGCAACAGGTGTGCTGACATCTTTGGGGGCAGAGCGCATTTGAACTTTCAAATAGGTGGCTGGACATCCATTAGCGTGAGGGAAAGCATCCTGATTACTTGGGCGCTGAAGAAGGCTTACTTATGCCGAAATGCATTCGCCACAGCTTGTAAATAAATAGCTTCTTTGGTTTTCCCCTACTGTGGCCTCTGCTCTCTTTTTTGTGAAGGAGTTTCTTTGGACATTTTCCACATCGGCCAGAGATGTGTTACAGAGCCCCCCACTCCACAAAGCAGCCCGGATGCCACTGGCTCTCTGTCTCCGGCAGTTTCTGTCTTCCGAGTAATTGGATGATCTGGGCACGCCTCGTTGTTTGTGGGGAAGCAGGTGGTCGTGAGGTATTCCACCTCATACTGGGCGGCTTGCATTGTCTTTCCGCCCCCGCTGTATGGATCCACGAACTGTGAGGCTGAAGCGGTTGGGGACCCGAGGAGGTTTCATTTGCAGCTACACAAGCAGGAAAAATGGCTTTACCTTCACGCAGCATCCTGCACCTTGCGCAACCATTTGGCTGAATTACCCCCATGAGCAACCTACATGGGTACATGGGAACTTTACAATGCATTCTGGGCCTTGCAGTCCACTGGAGACTTGAGGACCAGCAACAGGTGTGCTGACATCTCTGGGGGCGGAGCGCATTTGAACTTTCAAATAGGTGGCTGGACATCCATTAGCGTCAGGGAAAGGATCCTGATTACTTGGGCGGTGAAGAAGGCTTACATATGCCGAAATGCATTCGCCACAGCTTGTAAATAAATAGCTTCCTTGGTTTTCCCCTACTGTGGCCTCTGCTCTCTTTTTTGCGAAGGAGTTTCTTTGGACATTTTCCACGTCGGCCAGAGACGTGTTACAGAGGCCCCCGCTTCACAAAGTGGCCCGCATGTCACTGGCTCTCTGTCTCCGGCAGTTTCTGTTTTCCGGGTAATCGGATGATACGGGCCCGCCTCGTTGTTTGTGGGGAAGCATACAGGGCGGCTTGCATTGTCTTTCTGTCCCCGCTGAATGGATCCACGAACTGTGAGGCTGAAGCGGTTGGGAACCCGAGGAGGCTTCATTTGCAGCTACACAAGCAGGAAAAATGGCTTTACCTTCGCACAGCATCCTGCACCTTGCGCAACCATTCGGCTGAATTACCCCATGCGCAACCTACCTTGGATCTTTACAATGCATTCTGGGCCTTGCAGTCGATGGGAGACCTGAGGACCGGCAACAGGTGTGCTGACATCTCTGGGGGCGGAGCGCATTTGAACTTTCAAATAGGTGGCTGGACATCCATTAGCGTGAGGGAAAGCATCCTGATTACTTAGGCGCTGAAGAAGGCTTATATATGCCGAAATGCATTCGCCACAGCTTTTAAATAAATTGCTTCCTTGGTTTTCCCCTACTGTGGCCTCTGCTCTCTTTTTTGTGAAGGAGTTTCTTTGGACATTTCCCACGTCGGCCAGAGACGTGTTACAGAGGCCCCCGCTCCACAAAGCAGCCCGGATGCCACTGGCTCTCTGTCTCCGGCAGTTTCTGTCTTCCGAGTAATTGGATAATCTGGGCACGCCTCGTTGTTTGTGGGGAAGCTGGTGGTCGTGAGGTATTCCACCTCATACAGGGCGGCTTGCTTTATCTTTCCGCCCCCGCTCTATGGATTCACGAACTGTGAGGCTGAAGCGGTTGGGGACCCGAGGATGCTTCATTTGCTGCTACACAAGCAGGAAAAATGGCTTTACCTTCACGCAGCATCGTGCACCTTGCACAACCATTTGGCTGAATTACCCCCATGATCAACCTACATGGGTACATGGGAACTTTACAATGCATTCTGGGCCTTGCAGTCCACTGGAGACCTGAGGACCGGCAACAGGTGTGCTGACATCTTTGGGGGCAGAGCGCATTTGAACTTTCAAATAGGTGGCTGGACATCCATTAGCGTGAGGGAAAGGATCCTGATTACTTGGGCGCTGAAGAAGGCTTACATATGCCGAAATGCATTCGCCACAGCTTGTAAATAAATAGCTTCCTTGGTTTTCCCCTACTGTGGCCTCTGCTCTCTTTTTTGCGAAGGAGTTTCTTTGGGCATTTTCCACGTCGGCCAGAGACGTGTTACAGAGGCCCCCGCTCCACAAAGCGGCCCGGATGTCACTGGCTCTCTGTCTCCGGCAGTTTCTGTTTTCCAGGTAATCGGATGATACGGGCCCGCCTCGTTGTTTGTGGGGAAGCAGGTGGTCGAGGTGGTATTCCACCTCATACAGGGCGGCTTGCATTGTCTTTCTGTCCCCGCCGTATGGATCCACAAACTGTGAGGTTGAAGCGGTTGGGAACCCGAGGAGGCTTCATTTGCAGCTACACAAGCAGGAAAAATGGCTTTACCTTCGCACAGCATCCTGCACCTTGCGCAACCATTCGGCTGAATTACCCCACGCGCAACCTACCTGGGAACTTTACAATGCATTCTGGGCCTTGCAGTCCATGGGAGACCTGAGGACCGGCAACAGGTGTGCTGACATCTCTGGGGGCGGAGCGCATTTGAACTTTCAAATAGGTGGCTGGACATCCATTAGCGCGAAGGAAAGCAATGCAGATATATATATATATATATATATATATATATATATATATATATATAACAATTTATATTACGACAATTTAATTAACCTCACAGTATATACTCCACGAATGTTTGCACGTCAAACAAAATTCCACACCAATGTATGCCGAATCACAAGTACCTCCTCCAAATCAATGTGAAGAACTGTTTAATGTGACTATAACATTAGCGCTCCAGTGATCATTAACATGGAACCGTTACAGTTGCAATTACAAATTATACATTAATTGTGAAGTTTGTAAATCTGTGCGACCAAAAGTATTTCTTTGTATGTAAAAAATAACAGAAGAAAGACTGTGTGAACCATGACTCACCACATGTAGACAAAGTATACCTCTTCTATGGCATCTATGTGAGGAAAATCACCATGACAACCAACGTATGTCACGACCAATCGTCTCACCTGTATATATTGCACGCTACATTTGGGCCCGATGTAGGTAATAGGGATTTTCCGAATTCAAAATACCGAGGCGGGCCGAATCGGTATTCTGAAATCGGAAAACGAGATGTAGCAAACTAACAGCGAAATAATACCGAATCGGTCGGCATCGGTAATGGACCGAATCGGAAAGTACCGAATCGGGTACCACCGATTCGGAAATAGCCGAATCGGCTACCACCGAATCGGAAATAGCCGAATCGGCTCCCACCGAATCGGAAATAGCCGAATCGGTAAAATCCGAATCGGCAATTACCGAATCGGAGGCATGAAAACACACCTATGGGCAAAAAGCCCATAGGAATGCATTGAAGAAACCGAATCGGTAAAATCCGATTCGGATTTTACCGAATCGTTAAAATCCGATTCGGTAAAATCCGATTCGGTAAAAGCCGATTCGGTAAAAGCCGATTCAGCCAATGAGGTGGATCCCCCCTCCCCCACCCAAACAGGGAGTGGCAACCCTGGCAGGTGCAGCTAATTAAGAACTTTCTGGAGAGCCAGCCTGAGCTGAACACTCACAGTTAGCAGCAGTGGGAGTAGGAGGTAGAGAACTGTTCAGAGCAAGATGGCAAACCAGAGTGAGAGCCAGAAGTCCAGCCAGAAGAGGAAGCCAAAGTTCAGCAGCATCGAGCTGCAGGTGTTGGTTGAGGAGGTGGTGAGGGTGCACCGGCAGCTATTCGGAAAGCTGTCCCTCAATGTGCCGGACAGCACCAAGAGGAGGCTCTGGAGTGAAATCGCCCAAAAGGTCAATGCTGTAGGTGTCACCCCCAGGTCCCTTGATGAGCTGAAGAAGCGCTTCTATGATATCCGCAGCCTGACCAAAAGAAAGATGGCTAAGATCCAGAGGCAAGCAGGACTCACAGGTGGGGGCAGGAACCCTGCGCCACCCCTCACAGAGCTGGAGGAACGGTCTCCAGCACCATTGAGAGGGAGAGCGTGACCGGAATTGGGACCCTGGACAGCTCAGCCAGAGCTACAGCTACAGGTAAGAAGCATGCGCATCATGACACACCCTACCAGACACCTCCCTATTAGACACAATGCACAGCCAAACCCCAGCACAGTACTGTAACCAACATACAAGAGACAAGCAACATGGTACATGTAGTCAGCAGAAGTTAGCAAAATATGGCAGTGCAGAATCACAAGATAGGAAACAGTGGAACACATTCCAAGGAGATGCAAGGACATGTGGAATGCTTTAATTGTACTGACTGTAATACATCGGCACTCAATTTACAAATGCTTCTTTGTACCTAGGGGCACCATCAGGCGGAGAACCACTGACAACAGAGGCAGCAGCACCATCTACCAGTGCAGTCGCAGGGCCGAGCACGAGTCAAGCTGGCGAGGAGGAGGAGGAAAACACCATAGGGCTGGGTATTGAGGGAGACCTGGCAATTGACTATGATTTACTTCACTCCCCACAAATGCCGAGCACACCCCCCTTGCTGTTCTCCCCAGAGAACTCCCCGACAAGGGACCTCCATCCACCTACACCAGCTCCTGCCGCGATTATGGCTGTGGCTCCAGTAAACCCTGTCCTGGGAGCAGGGGCTCAGGCCCCGGCCAGCACCACACCCCCACCAGTGGCACCCCAGCCCACTCAGCAGGCCGGCAGCAGCAGTACCCGGCGCCGTGCCATTCCCAGCACTGCAGCGCCAGCACCGGAGGGCAGTGTCTTCCTGGGCCTTGAAGGGAATATGGTGAAAATCCAAAGGCAGCAGGCGAAGTCCATCATGGCCTGCCAACGCCAGCTCCTGCAGCACAACCTGCAGATGGGGGAAATGGTGAATGGTTTCAAGGCCTTTGTAGAATCCAACAAGGAGGTAGCAGCAGGTCTAGGCAGGCTAACCACTGCCATTACCCAGTTATGTGGCAGACTAGAGGAGCATGAGCTGTCGCGCAGGCGGGATGCCCGGGTGCAAAACCGCTCCATAAGCCGCCTTGCTGCTGCAACGGCACAACTCTGTCAGCGCGGTGCCAACATGGAGTCAAGTCTCACCCAAAATACCGCCGAGATAACAAGGGGAATGGCCCGCATCACTACAGCAATGGAGGCCATGATTATCTCTAACACTGCCGCAAATCCTGCCCTGGACCTGGGGGATGCTGGGGACAGCAGCAGCCGCAGCAGCCCGGCCAGCACTGCGTCAGAGCCACGCAGGAGCACCAGGCGCTCCGCAGAAGCGGCTGGACATTCTGAAGGGGGTGAGGGACACCCCAGTGGGGCTGCCAAGCGCTCAAAGATATAGGCTTGCAAGGGCGGGTGAGGCAACCTGGACCTTGGACTTTTGTTTTCCTAGCTATTAAACCTTTTTTTTGTTGCACATCAGTGCAGTAACTGTGTTGCAACAGTATTAAAATTTGCTTTTCACCACAACCATTTACCTGTCTGTGCATCTGTACTCACTCAGAAATAGTTTTCTGTAATCTCCTCACGTCTGTATCTGCCATCACTTGGCGTAGACACCCCAGCTGGCTGTGTTAGTGGCACAGCTTCGTCGTCGTCATGGTCCTCGTAGTCAGACAACTCCACCTCAGTGCCCTTCTTCACCGCAAGGTTGTGTAACATTGCACATACAGCTATGATCTTGCAGCAGGTGATGGGGGTATACTGCCTTGCACCTCCACTCTTGTGCAGGCATCTGAATCTACTTTTCCAGATGCCAAAGGTCCGTTCGACGACATTCCTTGTGCTTTTGTGGGCCCGGTTATACCTCCTTTGGCTGGGTGTGGAGGGGTTGAGGTAGGGGGTGAGTATGAATGAGCGGAGGGCATATGCACTGTCGCCTGGAAGGGAAAGGGGTAACATTACACACATGCATACATGTATTACACCTAGCTACTTTGTGTTATGGGGGTCTGATGATGTGTCTCACCTAGGAGGTATCCCTCACCAAATTCGCCAGCCATCAGCCGTGCATAGATGCCGCTCTGTTGGAAAATATAGGAGTCGTGGGTACTCCCTGGGAATTTTGCTACCAGGTCTGTGATGGTGCACTTCGCATTGCAGATCACCTGCACGTTGATGGTGTGCGTAGACTTCCGATTGCGGTATATGTATTCTGTGTCCGCTGGTGGGCAAATCGGAATGTGCGTGCCATCTATGCAGCCAATGATTTGGGAAAATTGTGCCATCTGGTAGAAGTCAGCTTTAGTTTGTAGCAGTTCTGCGTGGGTTGCAGGGAAAGAGATGTATTGGTCCATCCTGTGTATCATGGCGTCAAGGAATGTGTGGAAGAACCTTGACAGGCTGCTCTGGGTCACCCCTCCTGCCGCTGCAACTCCACTTTGATAGCTGCCAGACGCAAGCAGGTGTAGGCTGCATAGCACCTGGACGTGTGCTGGGATGGCGTGTGCCCTTGGGGTGTGGTGGTCCAACAATGGTTTGAGGTCCCTGATGAGCTCAAGAATGGTGTCAGAGTCCAGCCTGTATCTCTGTAGGATCTCTGCCTCTGTGAGCATGAACAGGGTTATCCTCTGTCTGTAGACCTGTTCATTTCTTTGCCATTCCCTCTGTCCTTCCTGCTGTAGCCGTAGCCGCCTCGCAATGACATAAAAAGCTGCCATCCTGCAAGTTGCAATGCATTTTGGGGCTGTTTTTATGGGTTGGAGTTGGTTACCACCTGATTGTAATCCATGGTAAATACCGAGTGAATTCTACCGATTTTGAGCCGAAATCGGTGTTTCTGTGCCTCCCTACATCTCCCCATCTGTCCGATTCGGGGAATTTCCCGATCGGTGATTCAAGCAATTCGGTAGGTTCTCCGATTCGGCTCATGTCCGAATCGGTGTATCTACCGATTCGGTACATGGACCGAATCGGCTTTATTCCGAATCGGTGTGTCTACCGATTCGGTACATGGACCGATTCGGATAATTTCCGATTCGGTGTCAGTACCGATTCGGTACATGGACCGAATCGGATAATTTCCGATTCGGTGTCAGTACCGATTCGGTACATGGACCGATTCGGATAATTTCCGATTCGGTGTCACTACCGATTCGGTACATGGACCGATTCGGTGTTTGCATCCGAATCGGTGTGTTACCGATTCGTTACATATCCGATTTTCGGTATGTACGTATCGGATTCTTTTCCATTCGGTACTCATTCCGAATCGGTTTTCGCTCCGATTTTGACTTTTTTCTTTGCCCTACATCTCGATGGCTGTATACCGATCGGTAAGGGCCCAAAATCGGTATTTTCGGCCGTCACCGATCGGTAACGGCCTACCTACATCTGGCCCTTAGTGTTTAGATGTTGTGAACAAGGCGGTTTTGCCGCCGAAACGCGTCAAGCCACTCGTATGGAATAAATACTTTTCTTTGATAAACTTGATCCCACGGTGTCAGCGCCTGATTTCAGACACAAGAATCCAGGATTGGAAGTTATATAACGCGGATGTAGTGAGGACTATGTGGCATTTTCGATTTTATTCATTTGGTCTTCTTCGAGCTAAGCATGAGCGAATTTTGCGGATCTCGCGTTCGCGAATTTTGCGGATTTGCGGATTCGCAATCCGCAAAATCCGCGAATTCCCGCGAATTTGCGGATTTTTTTTTTTTTGTGTTCGCCCGTGTTTCTGCCAGTTCGCGAGGGTTTTTACAATTTCGCAATTTGCGAACTTACCTGTCGGGTCGCAAGTTTTGCGAACTTGTTGTTTCTACGTGTCCAACCTGTTTGGGACACTCTTCTTCATCACTGCCACTCTCTGTCACCACTGCCACTCTCTGACTACTCATGCCACCCTCTGGCCCACCCATGCCACCCTCTGTTTCATCACCACACCCTCTGGTTGTCCAGTGTACATTATTTTCGGCAAAGCAAAGCACACCTTCCCTGCCTCAAGTGACCTGAATTAATTTGGGGCTGATTAATGTGTCACAGAATATTTTTTTAGCTGGCACCTGCTTCCTTAGTGCGCCCTGATTAGTGATCTTTTGCACTTGCTAAGTGCTTTCATTGTTGCAAAATTAGTTACAACACCTGCCCTGCCCCAACTGACAATAATGAATTAGGGGCTGATTAATGGATTTTAACTTCCAGCCTGGCTCCTGCTTGTCTCCCTTAGCTGTAATTCATGACCTTTGTGGCATATGTGTAACTATTCTGAGGTTCAGAGCAGGGTCACATAATAGTTTCAACTGGCAACTGAACTCTGGAGGGGCCCCTCAGGAAGCACTACAGGAAATGGCTACTAATGATGTGCCTGAACTTTTGAACCTGGTAAGTAGTTACTTTCAGTTTTGCTTAGATCGTATTTCTGCAATTTCGCACTTATTCGCGGGGTGCGAACTCACGCGAACAGTGCGAGCAGTGCGAGCAAAATCCGCTGCTCGCGGATTTGCGGATTTTGCAGGAAATTCGCAAATCTCGCGGATTGCGGATTTCCCGAAAATCCGCAAAATCCGCGAGCGGAACGGATTTTCCGCCCATGCCTACTTCGAGCCCGAACTTTGTTCCTGGTTGGAATCCATTTCAGTGCTGTTTGCCACATATCACTTCGAGACTGTTTCCTTTAAGAGACTACATTTTTTGGTTCTGTTTTATTTATATTTCAGTACTTGGCCCCAGGCAGAATGGACTAAGAACATCGATATGTTAATGATTTATGTGCCCAAGTTAATTTGACGTTTATATGTCTGCCACAGTGCACTATGGGAGTGGTAGTTCTGCGTTGAAATAAACGTGCACCAGGTGACTGTCATTCATGACGGAATTTCACACTTTGTGTTTAGTTTGGCCCCGGAGCACGAACGCAATCACCATGTTCTTTTTCCACTGCTCGAGGCTCCAAATAGTGGGTTTTGCAAATATATTTGGGCACAATCGAACATTGCTTCTTCCGTTCTGGACGCATTTTAAGCGCCGAGGGATTTATTTTTCAAGACAACTGAAACATTTCCTTTGGTTAAAAATTGTCGCATTGTTTTAAGGTGCCAAAATTACACAGCACGTTATTTTATTATGTGTTATTTATTATGTGTTATTAGTTTTCAACAATATACATCTAGGTGATTAGATTTGAAAAATTGGTGTCGCAATGAATGGCTCAGAATGTTACCATCTAAGCAGATAACATTTATTTTTGGGTATGCGTGCTTTTACATGCATGCCTTTGAAATACACATGCTGGTCCTGCATTGAGCAGCGATTTGTTCAAGAATTTATATTTATCTAGATATATGGGTATTTTCAACATTGAAAAGCGTTGTTAGTTGTGGTATTGGATTGTATGTGTCGTGTTGTGCGCGTGGATTGATAGTGTATGATAGCGCGTGCTATGTGTGCACGTGTGGAGTGTGTGGAATGCATGGGATACTAGAAGGTTTATGTCATAGGGAAGGCAGTTGCTGAAGGAGGAGGGTTGGAGGTTGGAGGCCTGTTCGGTGCCGCTGTATTTGTACTACATCTGAAATAAAGGAGTATGAAACTGGATTTGCTTACATCTTCTTTTCAACATTAGTAGTGCACGGTACCTATGGAATAGTACTCTTTCTATATTCATCTATGCTTTGAATGGGAAGGGCTATATATACTTACTTAGTTTTGGCGCCAATTAGATTGATAAAGCCTTCTGCGAAGGCGAAACGCGTCTCTCTAATCTCGGGGTTGACGGAGACCCAAGAAAATAAAAAAGCTGTATCTTGACAGCCTTGTGTACGTGCCTTCTTCCTTGGGAGCAGGACTTGGTTTATATATATATATATATATATATATATATATATATAATATTTTATTTTATTTTTTTCACTGAAAAACCCATAGGTTCCAGGCACGTTATAGTTAGTTGGACATTTCACTCGTACAAAACTATAGAAATTCTGGTGTTATAATTAGTTGAGCTAACAATAGCTTGTGCCCCCTCAATGCTCTGCTGTTTGATATATATATATATATATATATATATATATATATATATATATATATATATATATATATATATATATATATATATATATATATATATATATATATATATATATATATATATATATAATTTCTACTCTCCAAAGAAGATAGGATTCGCACTCACGGGTACGTTCACAAGTATTTTGCTTTTTATTACGGGAAAAACATGCACAACCAAAGCGTTTCGATGACTGCTGTCACCTTGATCACGGTTGATATACATATATATACATATATATATATATATATATATATATATATATATATATATATATATATATATATATATATATATATATATATATATATATATATATATATATATATATATATATATATATCAATTCGAAAAGGGAGAGCCCAATTTGGAAGAGCCACACAGCAGGTCTTGAGGCTTTAATTTCTTTATTGGGGGCTTGCCGTATACAGGAAAGCAAGACTTGCTGCATTAAAATGCATCTTGGTCCAGACCTGCTGTGTGGCTCTTCCAAATTGGGCTCTCCCTTTTCGAATTGATGTTGGCGGCCTGCCCAGGTCGCGGAGGAGCCCTGCTGTAGAAACACAGACCTGCGGTAACGTATGAAAGCGGGACCGCGTTGGGAGCAGGAGCTAATTTGGAGGCTTATGAGATGCCGGTACAATGAAGTGACACTGGCCGCAACCCACTGGGGTGTATCATTGGTAATACGAACTGCTATTGGCACCTGGCCCACTGAGGAAATATAAAGCACTACGAGGACCAAGATGCTATGGGTGTGGCGACGCCCAATGAGGGGAACCTTCAAATGAAAACACGTGCTTAAAAACAGATGGCCAATAGCGGCACAGAATCCCGAGTCCCTGAGGAAATGCTGCCAGAAGCATGAAACACGTCGGACTGAAAGGATATAATTTTAATGCAGCAAGTCTTACTTTCCTGTATACGGCAAGCCCCCAATAAAGAAATTAAAGCCTCAAGACCTGCTGTGTGGCTCTTCCAAATTGGGCTTTCCCTTTTCGAATTGATGTTGGCGGCCTGCCCAGGTCGTGGAGGAGCCCTGCTGTAGAAACACAGACCTGCGGTAACGTATGAAAGCGGGACCGCGTTGGGAGCAGGAGCTAATTTGGAGGCTTATGAGATGCCGGTACAATGAAGTGACACTGGCCGCAACCCACTGGGGTGTATCATTGGTAATACGAACTGCTATTGGCACCTGGCCCACTGAGGAAATATAAAGCACTACGAGGACCAAGATGCTACGGGTGTGGCGACGCCCAATGAGGCGAACCTTCAAATGAAAACACGTGCTTAAAAACAGATGGCCAATAGCGGCACAGAATCCCGAGTCCCTGAGGAAATGCTGCCAGAAGCATGAAACGCGTCGGACTGAAAGGATATAATTTTAATGCAGCAAGTCTTACTTTCCTGTATACGGCAAGCCCCCAATAAAGAAATTAAAGCCTCAAGACCTGCTGTGTGGCTCTTCCAAATTGGGCTCTCCCTTTTCGAATTGATGTTGGCGGCCTGCCCAGGTCGCGGAGGAGCCCTGCTGTAGAAACACAGACCTTCGGTAACGTATCAAAGCGGGACCGCGTTGGGAGCAGGAGCTAATTTGGAGGCTTATGAGATGCCGGTACAATGAAGTGACACTGGCCGCAACCCACTGGGGTGTATCATTGGTAATACGAACTGCTATTGGCACCTGGCCCACTGAGGAAATATAAAGCACTACGAGGACCAAGATGCTACGGGTGTGGTGACGCCCAATGAGGCGAACCTTCAAATGAAAACACGTGCTTAAAAACAGATGGCCAATAGCGGCACAGAATCCCGAGTCCCTGAGGAAATGCTGCCAGAAGCATGAAACGCGTCGGACTGAAAGGATATAATTTTAATGCAGCAAGTCTTACTTTCCTGTATACGGCAAGCCCCCAATAAAGAAATTAAAGCCTCAAGACCTGCTGTGTGGCTCTTCCAAATTGGGCTCTCCCTTTTCGAATTGATGTTGGCGGCCTGCCCAGGTCGCGGAGGAGCCCTGCTGTAGAAACACAGACCTGCAGTAACGTATGAAAGTGGGACCGCGTTGGGAGCAGGAGCTAATTTGGAGGCTTATGAGATGCCGGTACAATGAAGTGACACTGGCCGCAACCCACTGGGGTGTATCATTGGTAATACGAACTGCTATTGGCACCTGGCCCACTGAGGAAATATAAAGCACTACGAGGACCAAGATGCTACGGGTGTGGCGACGCCCAATGAGGCGAACCTTCAAATGAAAACACGTGCTTAAAAACAGATGGCCAATAGCGGCACAGAATCCCGAGTCCCTGAGGAAATGCTGCCAGAAGCATGAAACGCGTCGGACTGAAAGGATATAATTTTAATGCAGCAAGTCTTACTTTCCTGTATACGGCAAGCCCCCAATAAAGAAATTAAAGCCTCAAGACCTGCTGTGTGGCTCTTCCAAATTGGGCTCTCCCTTTTCGAATTGATATATATATATATATATATATATATATATATATATATATATATATATATATATATATATATATATATATATATATATATATATATATATATATATATGATTTATTTTATTTTTTTCACTGAAAAACCATAGGTTCCCAGGCACGTTATAGTTAGTTGGACATTTCACTCGTACAAAACCATAGAAATTCTGGTGTTATAATTAGTTGAGCTAACAATAGCTTGTGCCCCCGCAATGCTCTGCTGATGATGCCGCATATTACATCATTCATGACATGGTCAGTGACATAACTGATGGCATCACTGATGACATCTCAAATGACATCATCCTGTGGATGTGTGTTTCTATAAAGTTTAAATATGTATTATATATATATGCCAGGTGTATTAAAGAATCAGTGGGTGTATACGTGTCTGGATGGAGCATTTTGTAGCTGTGTGACTGACTATTTAAGTGAGTTATCACATGTGTCTTATTGAATGCATGGGTTAGTGACTAAATTGTGTGAATGTCTGTATCATTCTGTCTGTTGTAGTGTAAGCTGCTGCATGGGTTGGTCAGTAGCTACATGAGTGGGTTATTGATTGGTTGCCTGAATATTTGCATGGGAGACTGAATGTGTGTGTGGGTGGGTGGGCAGTATGTGACTCTGTGCATAAATGTGTGAGTGGTTGATTCACTGGGTGTATCGGTTCAAGAGTGCATGTAGAAACAGCTGTATGAGTGGTTGAGTGTGTGTATGGGTATGTTCGTAAGTGAATGGATGTCTCAGTGGTACATGTCCAAGTAATTACATATGTAAAAGACAGTGTATGTGTGTATTGGAGCATATAAATGACTATACGTGAGAGTCAGTGATTGTGAGAGTATCTGTATGGATGAGAATGTACTTGTATCAGTGATTGTATAGGAGAGCAATTATGCGTTTCTTTCCGTTTGAATAAGTGATGTGTTGTGTGTATAAATGTATAGGTCAGTAAATGGAAGTGTTGCATTGATGAGTGACTGCATGTATGAGTGATTGTATGGGTGAATATGTGGATGTGTGTGTAGACCTAAGAACCAGTGACTAGATATGTAGTAACTGGTATTGGTGTGTCTATGGTTTCAAAAATGGTAGTCTGTTTTTTGGAGTGGAGGTATCAAAGGTTATATTAGGGTGTGAAAAGGAGCATCAGATTGTCACATGGATGATGTCATAAGTGATGTCATCAGTGATGTCACTGACCATGTCATGAATGATGTAAAATGTGATGTCATCAGCAGTGCATTGCGGGGTGCGAGTTATAATTAGCTCAACTAAGTATAATGCTGGAATTTCTATGGTTTTGTATGAGTGAAATGTCCAACTAACTATAACATGTTTGAAATCTATAGTTTTTTTAGTGAATTTCAAAGGTTTTTTTAAATGCTAATTTCTAACTATAACGTCCCTGAAACCTATGGTTTTTTCAGTGAATTTCAAAGGTTTTTTTAAAAGCTAATTTTTAACTATAACATCTGTAAAACCTATGTTTTTTTCAGTGAATTTCAAAGGTTTTTTAACCGCTTCGCCGCGGCGGCTTTTCCCGCTGTGCGCGGCATTTTTAAAAATCGCGCGTTACGTGACAAAGCCAGCTCGTCATCCGCGCAGCGCAGGTAACGCCCATGACGAGCTGGCTTTGTCATCCGCGTCGAAGGGGTTAAATACTACTTTCTAAGTATACCTTCCCTGAAACCTACTATTAATAATAAACGTGAGTACTTGTGTTACTAGCTAGGCCATTCCATAATTACATGACTAGTAACTGGAATATTTACAGTGCTGCAAACAGTGCATGGTGAATTTATAAGTGCTTAGGTATTGATTGGAGAAGTGCATGGGACTAACGGGAGGATTAACAGGAGGTTTCCTACACTGCATGGGTGATAACTGGGTATTTACAGCAGTGTATAAATAGTATGTAGCTGGTTAGAGGTCTGCACGGATAGTGCACAGAATATTGTAGCTGTAAGTGTGTTAGTAGCTAGGACATTCCATAAGTATGTGACTATTAACTAGATGATTAAAGTGCTGTAAAGAGAGTGTGGGGTGTAATTATAAGTGCTTCGGTATAAGCCAAGTGATTGGATAAGTACATTGTGATAGATTAGTGATTGTAGAAGTGCCTGTGGACAGGGTGATTGCTAGAGTGCATGGGTATACTATCAGGGTATTTAGAGGAGTGAATGAATAGTATATAGCTGCTTAGTGGTCTGTATGGATAGTGCACAGAGAAAGCCTGGTATCTCACATAGAAACAGATGCAGAATATTTTCAGTGTGGCCTCGCACAGGTATAACTACGGACCCAATGGCTTGTAGAGGGAGAGATGCGAGCTCCCCAACTGAGTCACAAAATGTCTGACAGCTCGCAGACCCAGAGCTGTGAGCTGACACACTGGCTTGCTCACTTGGCCACTGGATTCAAGATAGCCTGGCTGATGAGGATTATGAATCCGAAACCGGTCCCAGGATGCTTGTTTCCAGTCCAGGGAAGACATGGCTTGGCAGTTCGGGCTGGACTGTTCCCATGAGGCACAGGGTCAGACTGATTTGCATATGGCCATGTCTGAACTGGGGTGGCTGAGGGAGCTAAAGAATGGTGATGGATTGAACCCAGATCCGTTGACTGGGGGTGAGTGTTTGATTTGCTCAAACGCTCCGTCCATCATCCCCTTTTGTATTGCTTTGTTCGCCCTAAGTTGGCAGGGTCTGCTCAGACGTGATACCCTTGCTCACTTGGCCACTGGATTCAAGATAGCCTGGCTGATGAGGAGTATGAATCCGAAACCAGTCCCAGGATGCTTGTTTCCAGTCCAGGGAAGACATGGCTTGGCAGTTCGGGCTGGACTGTTCCCATGAGGCACAGGGTCAGACTGATTTGCATATGGCCATGTCTGAACTGGGGTGGCTGAGTGAGCTAAAGAATGGTGATGGACTAAACCCAGATCAGTTGACTGGGGTAAGTGTTTAATTTGCTCAAACACTCCATCCATCATCCCCTTTTGATTCGCTTTGTTCGCCCTAAGTTGGCAGGGTATGCTCAGACGTGAGTCCCTTGCTCACTTGGCCACTGGATTCAAGATTGCCTGGCTGATGAAGATTTTGAATCCAAAACCGGTCCCAGGATGCTTGTTTCCGGTCCAGGGAAGACATGGCTTGGCAGTTCGGGCTGGACTGTTCCCATGAGGCACAGGGTCAGACTGATTTGCATATGGCCATGTCTGGCCATGTCTAACTCCACTTCAGTATTCAATGACTTATTTGCCCCGATCATGTCTGATTTATGTACAAGATACCAAAAAATTGTGGTAACCGGGGATTTTAATATGCATTGGGATAAAGCTCAGAAAGACCTGCCAACTAGACATCTGGAGAATACTATGTCCTCACTGGGTATTAGACAGCTTGTAGATGCCCCCACTCATGTTAAGGGGCACACCCTAGATCTTATTTGGACTTCAGACCCAAAGGTAAACCTTGTGGACATTGTACCCTGTATTTGGTCGGACCATTACTTGGTGAACTGTGAGATCCCTATTGCAAGCTATTCGTCCCAAAAACCTCCAAAACTGAAAAAAGTCCGGCAATGGACAAAAGTGGATTCACAATCCTTGATCAGTAGCCTTCCTGATTGTGTCCAATCATTAGTCTCAAATGGAGACTTAGAACAGGACTATAAGGATATAACAGGAATCTGAATCAGGCAATCGACCAGATAACACCTGAGAGACTACAAAAAGCAAAAGGAGTAGTAAAAGGTGCCCCATGGTTCACCCCGCTTCTGAGGGACCACAAAAAGAAACTCCGCCTCCTAGAAAGGACCTGGAGGAGAACTAAAGACGGGACAGATCGGGAAAAATATAAAATCTCACTTAAGTCATATAAAAAACTGATTATGGAAACAAAAGCAGATTTTTATGAAACCCATATAAGTCAAGCCGAGAACATTCAGAAGGAAACATTTAAAATCTTAACTGAGTTGAGTAAAAAACCAGACACGATGGAAACAACAATAACTGTCGATAGCTTTCAAAGCTTCTTTCTTGAGAAGGTGGAGATTATCCTTTCTGAGATTAAGAACAGTGCCCTGAAGGGCCCTTCTCCGTCACAGGAAGCTCAAATCTCTTTGGAAGCATTTATTTCTAAGCTTCCTGAGATAGACTCTTTAAGTCTTGATCAGCTTATGAACAACACAAAGTCAGGCTCCCCGGCGGATCCGTGTCCCCCTAGGGTCTTTCGTTTGGCGCGTCCTATCTTAGAAGACCATATTATCTCCCTTCTCAACAGCTCAATGTAGACCGGCCATTTACCATCGAGTCTCAAGGAGGCACGTGTCAAGCCTCTGTTAAAGAAGCCTGGAGCCGACCCGGCTATTTTAAAAAACTACAGGCCGATATCCCAACTGCCCATCCTGTCCAAGGTCTTAGAGCAACACGTGCTGAAGTCCCTTTCCTTATTCCTGGAGTCACACCACCTACTCCAGGAGCGCCAGGCAGTGTTTCGTGCACACCACAGCACCGAGTTGGTGATGCTCTCGGTGCTGCATGAGCTGAGAGGTATGGCTGACAGTAAGAAACCGAACGCCCTGATACTCCTAGACCTATCGGCGGCGTTCGATACTGTCAGCCATTCCATGCTACTGGACAGATTGGCCGCTTTTGGGATAAGGGGTCGGGCCCATCAATGGCTTCAATCCTTTCTGACTGGCAGGACCCAGAGGATTCAATTAGGGGATGCCATCTCTGAGGTGGGTATCCTGGAGTGCGGAGTCCCTCAGGGCTCCGCATTATCCCCACTACTATTCAACCTCTACCTCCAACCGCTGATTGACTCTCTAGCGAACATGGGTTGTCGTGTATTTAACTACGCTGACGACACCCAGTTGCTACTGAGTATTGACAACACGGTCCTGGAGCAAACTAATGCCCAGAACATTCTCAGACATACGGTTGGCTGGATGACGGCAAACCTGTTGACAATAAATCCGGAAAAAACTGAGGTTTTGGTGGTCTCCACCTTAGCCTCGCCCTGGAGTGACCTTTATTGGCCCCAGGAATTAGGTCCATCACCAATACCGTGTGATAAAGTAAAAAGTCTTGGTATCAAGATTGACAATGAGTTGTCAATGGCTAGTCCAATCTCCTCAGTAGTAGGGATGTGTACTGGTTTGATCTGACAGCTGCGAAAGTTGGCCCCTCTTCTTTCCTTTTCCTCACTCCGTATGGTTGTTTCTGCTACCATCGTCTCAAGGCTGGATTATAGGAACGCCCTTTATCTAGGTCTGCCTAAAATCCTGACCAACAGATTGCAGGTGGTCCTGAATGATGCGGTGCGTCTGATCTTCAAGCTACCTAGAAGATCCCACGCCTCTCCTTTACTGCTCAAGCTACATTGGCTTCCCATTGAGCAGAGGGTGGAGTTTAAGAGCCTGTGCACGGCCCACAAGGCTATCTATGGGCAAGCCCCTGCCTATATTAAAGAACGCTTGGAGGTGTATACCCCCAAGCGAGTCTTGAGGTCTGCCGAGTCCCAGCTTCTGGTCTGCCCTTGTTACAAGCTAAAAACCAAAGGAGGGAGATCCTTTTCGGTTCTGGTTCCGCAGATCTGGAACAATTTACCAGAATCACTTCGGAAAGAAGCGAATCTCCTGCGTTTCAGGAAGCTGTTAAAAACCCTCTTATTTAGGGAGGCACTCGGCTCATCAAAACAAGTTGTATTATAGGCCTTTTTGCCTCTCTCATGTCCTCAATCACTGTTGTTTGTTATCTGGTTTTGAGCACCTAGAGACCTGTAGGTGAGTTGGCGCTATAGAAAACTAAGTTAACAATAACAATAACAATTAACTGGGGTGGCTGAGTGAGCTAAAGAATGATGATGGATTAAACCCGGATCAGTTGACTGGGGGTGAGTGTTTGATTTGCTCAAAGGCTCCGTCCATCATCCCCTTTTGTATCGCTTTGTTCGCCCTAAGTTGGCAGGGTATGCTCAGACGTGAGTCCCTTGCTCATTTGGCCACTGGATTCAAGATAGCCTGGCTGATGAGGATTATGAATCCGAAACCGGTCCCAGGATGCTTGTTTCCGGTCCAGGGAAGACATCGCTTGGCAGTTCAGGCTGGTCTGTTCCCATGAGGCACAGGGTCAGACTGATTTGCATATGGCCATGTCTGAACTGGGGTGGCTGAGTGAGCTAAAGAATGGTGATGGATTAAACCCAGATCAGTTGACTGGGGGTGAGTGTTTGATTTGCTCAAACGCTCCGTCTATCATCCCCTTTTGTATCGCTTTGTTCGCCCTAAGTTGGCAGGATATGCTCAGACGTGAGTCCCTTGCTTACTTGGCCACTGGATTCAAGATAGCCTGGCTGATGAGGATTATGAATCCGAAAGCGGTCCCAGGATGCTTGTTCCCGGTCCAGGGAAGACATGGCTTGGCAGTTCGGGCTTGACTGTTCCCATGAGGCACAGAGTCAGACTGATTTGCATATGACCATCTCTGGACTGGGGTGGCTGAGTGAGCTAAAGAATGGTGATGGATTAAACCCAGATCAGTTGACTGGGGGGAGTGTTTGATTTGCTCAAACGCTCCGTCCATCATCCCCATTTGTAACACTGGCTTCTAAAAGCATAACTGCGAGATTGTTTAGAGTGAATTGCTTATAACCCTCATTTTTAACTCACTCTTTTAGTTGCAAACACCTAACTGTAACACAGATGAAAGATTTCGATTTAGATGAATAACTATAAAAAATGATGATGCCCAAATACAAAACCAGGGTCAGTCAGTATACACATGGGACATTGCAGAAGCCATCATGCTTTCCCATGTGGCAAATCCATTAGAGACCAATCTAATTTACTCTGATATGCATGGTACAGGAAGCAGACTTAACCAAATGAATTATACTATGGTACAATATAGAGCGATAAGTTAAACATTAAACAAATCACCTATGCAACTTGGCATTTGCCAGTGCCTAACCCTGCACATGCTGGGGTGTGCTTCACCTAACCATTGTATGACAGAGACAATATGCTTCAGATGTTGGGCAAACACACACTGGGGAAGCTATGTGCTGGATATTGGCTGGGTCCTAGCAAAGGCTGAGAAGATTTAATCAAAGGAGCTGTAGCAAAATAGACAAGAAGACAATGTGGAAACAAAATTTGGCACCATAATCAAAAAAACATTTAACATCATTCCACTGCAATCTGTGTGTGTGTGTGTGTGTGTGTGTGTTGTGTGTGTGGGTGTGCGTGTGTGTGTGCATGTGTTTGTAAAAAATGTGTAGTATATAGACGTCAGATGACCCTACAAGTTAATCTAAAATCCACATGTCCAACTGTGGCATACATGATGTGGACTTTGTATTTAGAACCTCTAAACAACCCCCTGTAGATGAATCCTCCAACACCGAAGTGTAGGCAAGTCAATAGTGGTCTCTAAGCAGTAATGAAGTAAGAGGTCAGCTTTAAAGATTTTGGGGTGAAATGTTATTAAATAATTGACAGAAAGGTGACAGGCTTTAGGTTGATTGAATAAACATTAAAATGTGTCTTTGTGATGGAGGTTAGCATTGGTGGACAAATGGGCACTGTCCCAGCTAAGGATGTTAAGATAATAATATTAAATGAGTGTGGGTGATAAGTAAACATAGGCAGTTGAAGAAACATTTGTGTCTTTTCCCGTCTCAGAAGAAAGGCCTGCCACATAGGTTGTGTGAAAGTAAATCCACAAATGCCTGAGTGGGCATTTGTGGAATACTAGTGGTGAAACCTATAGATAGCTCTAATGTTTGAACATATATCCTTTTATTTTTTCTACCCGCAACGGGTTGGGCAATTAATTTCTCGTTGTCCTCATGCTCTTTTTTTTAAAAGTCTAGCAGCAAAGCTTATAGTCTCTCCTCTAAGGGTAGCTTTAAATGCATCCCAGACACTATTTCTGTTAGCACTAAATCGTTTCATATCATAATATTCTGTTGTCCATTTCGTTAAGTGATCTACAAATAACGGATTGGCTAGCAGCTTTTTCTCAAAGGTCCAACTAGAGTGAATCCTAGGTGAGCTGCCAATATCATACTGCAGGATCACCGGACTATGATCAGAGATAAGTTTAGGTCATTTTTTAATCCCGACCCTGTTCAATTCCGTAGAGGTTATGAGTAAGTAATCCAGTTTAGTGTATCTTTTATAGCGACATGAAAAATAGGTAAAACCATCACTATTAGGCTCCTTACTCCCCCAGACATCCACCAACCCATTCATTAGCGAACTCAGAGCCCGATACACCTTGGGTTTGCGACCACCATAGATCATGATCAGCAGAGATATTAAGATCTCCACATAGGATAATCGGTCTTGGCCAGTTCGTTAATTCTGTTTCCAGAAAATGAAAAACCTCCGGATCGTCTTGGTTAGAGCCATAGACTGTACAGATTGTGCATCCAATTTCAAGTTCTACCAAAGCCCATCTCCCCAAACCATCCGTCAACTGGCACTTAGCTTTAACCCCAGTAGATTTAGCCAGTATTGCAACACCTCTAATTGTGGATGTCTGCGAGGAGCAAGCCAGGAGATCAAAGCCCCTTAAACCCAATAGACATTTTTTGACCAAGGGAGATGGGTCTCTTGCAGACAAATCATATCCATCTGATTAGAACTGACAAAATACCCCAGACTTTGCCTCTTCCTCCAGTCATTCAGACCCCCTATATTTATTGAGCAGATTCTAAGCATCCTTGAATTCTAATCCATTTCCTGCTGATTCGCCAAACCATTTCTGAATTAAGTCGAAACACTGAACAATAACGAAAGCATCACTATATAAAAAACATACCAGGAATTTTTCTTTTTCTTTTTGTATTTCCTTCCCCCAACTCCCTCAAATCCTTCCCATCTCCCCCTCTCCCCCTCTCACCACCCCCCACACCACACTATCTTCCCCTCACATCCCTTACTCTAGCGAGGTGTTCAGACCTAGGTCTGGGCATGTGATGCACACAGCAGCAGCGAGCTGGGAGCAACACAAACATATTCCTACTCTTTGATTCACGAACCCCCAAATCATCTTGAGTCCATTAATTCATAGTAAGCGAGTCACCCAACCACCGTGCCCACCTACTCACCCCCTCGCCCCTCCACCTACTGAAACCATCAGAATCCTAAAGCAAAAGGGAGAAAAAAAATCAACAAAAACCCTTATTCCCTCGTCCCCTCAGTTTGTCACACCTCTCATTAGACTCTTCTTATTTAACTACAGTGTCCAGATAATCTTTAGCTTTGATCTCCGAAGAGAAATAGCGGGTCTGTCCCTCATGTATTACTTTAAGTTGTGCTGGATTGATGAGATAGACTTGAATGTTATTGTCCTGAAATGGTTTTATTAGTTGCCTCAATCTCCAATGTCTCTCCACTGTAGAGTGGCAGAAATCGGGGCGGGCGAAGAATGAGACCCCCTCAGTTGACCTCCTTGCTTCTGGCCTGGCTTTCTCTGATATAGCCTGTCTTAAAAGGAAGTTTCCTAAAAGTATTAGAATCCCCTGGGGTTTGTATTCTTCTTTTGCTTGCACTCGAGGTTTAAACGGAATGCGATGGGCCCTTTGAACCTCCGTCGCCCAATTCCATTCACTCAACTCAGAGAAGGCAGACTTAAAAAGATTGATTATATATGCTCTTGTGTCCTGCCCTTCAACCCCTTCAGGGACACCCAAAACTCTGAGGTTATTCCTCCTCTGTCTATTCTCGGATTCCTCTAGCTTCTATTGGATGTCCCTGATTTGCGTAGTGTGCGACTCGGCCTGGGCAAAGGCATTGGAGGCTTCTGCCTCTGTTGACACAATTCTCTCCTCCAAATTTGACACTCTTTCCCCTGTATTTGCACATGTCTTGGAGAGTTTCCTAACTGTCCCTTGCATCTTCCTCATCGCCGCCTGAGCTTTCCGGCTGTCCTGGCGTGTCTCCTCCCTATGGGAAAGGATGGCCTGATGCATCACTTCGAGCGTCAGTGAACTAGCGCTGGTTTGGACCTGGGGGTATCCAATCCCTGGACCGACAATGGAGTAGTAGAGGAATAATCCCACTTGAGATCTCTCCTCCCATGATTCGGGCCTGTGGTTGAGTAATATATTTTGGCCGTTATGGGAGGGTCCCGTTCATTCTCTTCTTCCAAGTCAGAATATAAGTTGCTAGTACCAGCAGAAGAGCTCTGATCCCCCCCCGTCTGAGAGCAAAAAAAAAACAGTCACTAGGGTCTTTATCCCCCTCGGGCGTATCTTTTTCAATTTGCGCTAGCTCTGTAGCCAAAGTCGTATCTCTTGTTTCTTTTTCCATAGCAGATTGCTGCATTCTCTCACTATGTGTGACTCCATTTAGCTCCGTGATCTCAACCAGAACATCTCAATCTTTATCTTTATCTGTAGTACCAACACCAAGTTGAGCCACCAGTAGGTGAGCTGCTTTTTCCTTTGGTATATCACTACCATTACCACCACTCTCTGAAAACCGACCGTGACCCCATCTGCAGTAAAGCCGCCTGTGCCCGGAACTGTTGGAGCTGTTAGAGGCAGGTCCCCGGGGGAATCAGGCACATTTGTGCTCACCTCATTGTCCTTTCCTCTAGGCGCTCCTCTCTCCGTATGGGAAGGCACCCCCATCTGGGTCTGCACTCGTGACTCTTTACCACGGGTTAGCATCTCCGCTATGGATGCTGGCGGCAGTTGACTCTTCGATGAAGTCCCGCCTTTTGCTCATCTCGCCACACCTGGCGAGGGGGACTGCCCCGGGCTGGCCGCTGTCTGATCCTGTGCTCCTGCTGCAGAGACTGCCTTTGTTTCTCCACAGAGCTTGCAAGCCGCGGCAGCACCCTTTGTGCCAGCAGAGTTTGCCGCGGTTTTCTGAGCCATTCTTTCTCTGCAGCGAGAGCTCCCAGCGACCAGGTGAGTCAGCCGCCTCAGATACCTTAGGACCGCCCGCTCAATCAGCCTGAGTCCGACACTCCACCGGGACAGCCAAAACATGTTTTAGATTCTTTGTGACCCCGG
The DNA here is from genome assembly GCF_964263255.1 of Lissotriton vulgaris. Taxonomy (NCBI): domain Eukaryota; kingdom Metazoa; phylum Chordata; class Amphibia; order Caudata; family Salamandridae; genus Lissotriton; species Lissotriton vulgaris. The sequence continues at coordinate 916,499,896 of NC_141695.1, forward strand.
CATGGGCAGGAGGGGGGGGAGGAATTTGTATCCGACTCAGCTCACGAAAGGCTTGCGTGCATTGACATAAGGAGGTTCTCTCGGTTATCTACCAGCCCATGTCTCGCTGCTGCCGCTATCGGCCTCTACGCAGCCACCATCTTGCCTCCGCTGCTGCCCCATATATCCATATAACATATGCCTACAGTATAGTGTTCAAGGTTATTTAGTGGTCCAGTGGGGAGTTGGGAATGGTGCTCACCTAACAAGGAGTTGGGTGAAATGCAAACTTTGCAGATTGGCAACATGAAATGTCAACATCTAGATAAAGGTCTTGTATTTCAACATTGTACTTTACAAAAGTGGAAAACATTTTAAAGGAAGACGATCACAATTTACAGAACATGACAGATAGGTGGAGGCCTTTCACAGTATTTTTCAGATATCATGCACTACATAATTTCTACCAAATGGTCTCACAGAATCCATGCAACAAGGTGAAGAATTTCTGGCCAGCAACATTAAAGTGGAAATGACTTGTTCAAGGCTGTAAGGACCTATATGTAAGTGTTATGGGAAATAGATTTTAGGAATAAGAGGGAAAGAATGGGCTCCCTTTCTTCCCCCCTTTTTGTTTTATTAAATCTCTTTGAAAAATTAATAAGGATACAATATGTTGGTTGCCTCTTTACACACCATAGCTGCATTCAAAATCTGCTACATCATTACTTGGCTGTGAATTGATACTGCTGGTCCGTTGCTATAAAGAGACAAATATATGTATATCTCACTTTTCAAGTTGTGACTATTACTCTTGTTATGTGAACAATATTGTAACATGACCTTTGTAAACATGACATAGGAATATGGTTTGTATTGCATTTTGCAAAATCAGAAATGTGTTGCTCTACTTTATAATCTTTGATTGCTTACTGCTAAACGTGTTGTTTCTACTTGATTATTGTTACTTCCTGGGTGTGCTTCAGACAATGTTGAAGTTATTTTGGGCAAAGTATTCCTTCCTTACTCAAGTTGCATCCTTCAGCCAGCAAGGTGCTGAAAAAACACCGACTAACTTATCTTTCTGTAAAACTAATTGGCTCTATTTATTTAACTATAGCCGTTGCATTTGTAGGATTGCATCATTAATCATATCCGCTGCTACCACTATAATGCTGATCTCATTATTAGAATCTCGGTCAGGTGGCATTCTTGCACAGATAACTCTTGTTTATGCAGTGGGGCACATGGTTCAAATTTGCCCTGATCTTGTTTGAGCTTTCTTGACAGTTTTTCAGGCAGTAGGGGATATATCTGACAGAGGCTTGCATTTGAAAATGTACTTGGTTGGAGAGCTGCCTACTACCTTTCTTTCATTTAAATTACCAATTCCACTTGTCAAAAAGTAAACTGTAGTCAGAAAGGTGTAAGTTAGTGGAGAATGGGCAGGTAATGGTAGTCAGAAGCAACAACAAAGTATTAAAAAGTTGTCTCTCCTAACCTGCTCAAGCAACAATCACCAGCTCAGTTCACCTCCCAGCTTTCCTCAAGGTTAACATTTGACACAGAGCAGCTGTAATTGGTAAAATACAGTTAACACCTAGATCAGTGTTTCGTTTGCTGCCATGTCAAATCAGCTTGCCAAAATTTTAATTGACTGTGATGAAGAACAGGCAGGTGTTGGATATGCAGTCAAAAAGTGACCCCTTTTCTAAGTAATTTAATTAAATATTTAAATTATAACTTTTAATCCATACGCATATATGTATATTGGTGCTCCTAGACAGCATTTGAATCTCATTGAGGAATTCAGTATCCACTATATAATTAGAGATTCATTTCTCATCAATTAAAAAGGGCATACACTGATTGCATTTTGTAAATGCTTTTAATTCTTTCTCAGTTCATTTTCTACATATTAATCCTTGAAAAATGAATATGTCGCCAAATTTGTAAAAAAATTACTTTGAATGCATTCTTACCACAATAAATACAGGAAAATGACACCCAAATGGACATGGTCAAACCCCAAAAATACCAAGATGCTCATATTTAATGTAGGAAAATTGATATGTATCACAAAACTGTCCTCAAAGAGTTGAAGAAAAGCGGTTATAGCCCCAAAACAACTTACTGTAATTGAAAAAGATAAGACTTAAGGGTCATCTAGCACCTCACAGAAAATGATGAAATTATCATAAAGAAAGTAGACAAATAAGGAAAAATCATGTTAAAGAATACAGTTTGGTGAAGTACAAAAATATTAGCATGAACTGAAGATGAGAAATTTCTAAATCTGTCAATTAGTCTAAAATTACAAATAGAAGCAGAAATCAAAAGAGTGGTATCAGAAGCATGTTATGAATAATGTTATTGATGAAAAAGAAAATACAACTCTTACTGCAGACTGAAGGATTAACACTAATACTGCATGGAGTACCCAAAATACATAAAGACCTCTAAGTCCCCCACACACTAGTGTGCCTATATCCCTGGGTGAATTCTTGCAGGATTTACTACAATTTGTTCCAACATTAATCATCGTCCGAACACTGGTTTTGTTAGAATTGGAGGATTGCATAAGTGATGATGATGACAAATTATTCACTTGATGTGGTCACTCTAAATGTAAGCATACACCTTGAAGAAGACAAATAAATGATAGATCATATATCAAAGCTGCCTATACAACATGACAAGGCAGCATTCCTATTACAGATTATTCATATGGTTCTATATCATTCATATTTTAACCAGGAGAATAATGTTTCCCTAAAACCAATAGGTGTATTGATGGGAAGCAACATGGCCCCAACTTATGTAAATATTATTATGCCAAAAATTTAGACAGAACTAATTCTACAAAACGTATGTTGGAGGCAATACATTGTAGATTATTGTGATATATTGTCGTATTAGGGATCTGGAAAGGGACAGCAAACCAACCGAAACAACTTGAAGAATAATTGACTACTTGTCACAACAAGGCAAACTTCTTCTCATGGATTGAAAATCCCAATTTATCTTTTTTGGAAATAAACAACACCAAAAAATGTAGCAGACCTTCATATGAAAAATCTAGACAAAAATAGCATTTTGCAGTCTATCATTTTACATCTGAAACAAATACCAGCCTATTTGCCATAAAGTGAACTATTAGGCTTAAAAGGATTATTGCTGAATAAATTCATTATGATAAACAGCAAACAGAAAAGTTAGAAAAATCTAAGTGAAGAAATAATCAGGAGAATACAATCAGCAGAGCATTGCAAAAAGTAAGAAAAATGCAGAAGAGTAAAGCTCTATTTAACAACTTAAAGGATAACAGTACGAGAAGATGTAACATATTCTTGGCAATCTCAAAGCAAAGTAATAAAATAAATAATTCAGTATTAAAATATTGGAACAGTTCAGAATACGGTGACAGTGTAAAAGAACTTACAAACCAACAACTGATGATAGTATATAGTCTCAAAAAGAATCTACAACAAATGATAATTAAAGCAGATATTTACAAAAACATCACCCAACGTTTCCTAAAAACATTCCTTCAAGGGTACTTGGCCATGTCTACAATGTTCTCAATAGAACAATGTGATAAAAAGTGACTGCATAGTCCATATTAATACAGACAAGAAAATCTTCTTAAACCATTATGAGACACGTTTATCAAAAAATGTTATATATCTTCTGACATTCCCCCTGAGCTCTATTCATGTAAAGTAAATTTTGTGCAATATGAAGATGAGGATGATGGAAAATAAATTAGATATACATACAAAAAACATGAGCTTTATTGTGGCAAAACGCTTTATTGAGAAAATACATGAAATACCTCAGATCATGTATAAAATATATGACATTGTGATGAATTAAAAAAGAGGAAAATATATTTTAAAAAGTTATTGGAGAGAGCGCTATTGTGGATGGAATTGTTTCAATGATACTGCTACGCAAACAAATAATGGACGGAATGCTGAATAAATCAAACATTCACACCCAGTCAAGAGATCTGGGTTAAATCCATCATTCTTTTGCTCAGCGTGCCACCCTAGTGCCTCCCCAGTTTAGACCCAGCCATATGCAATTCAGTCTTGACCCTGTGCCTCATGGGAAGAGTCCAGAACGAACTGTCAAGCCAGGTCCTCCCTGGACTGGAAACAAGCATCCTGGAAACGATTTCAGGGTATTGCACCCTTCTTCAGCCAGGCTAGCTTGAATCTAGTGGCACAGTGAGCAACGGGCCCACGTCTGGGCAAACCCATCCCACTTAGGGCAAAAAAGTGCTATGCAAACAAATGATAGACTGAATGCTGAATAAATCATACATTCACCCCCAGTCAAGATTCTGCATTCTGTCCATCAATTGTTGTATTTGCAATTGTTTCAATCATACACATCGAAAGGAATGGTTAAAATATCATAATTTGCCTGTTTTCTGTAAATATTTGGATAAAAATTAAATATGTAACACGTCATTATTTCTTGTTATAATGATGCAAAGGTGAAGTCTTATGTTTAAAACGCATACGTGGACGGATAGTCTGCTTCCTCTGTCTGTGAATAAGGATGGCCTTTTGAAGTAACTGAACCAGAACCGTATTTAGACATAAGGGTTGATGTGTGTTGCCTTTAATCAAAACCATAGACACAGTTTGTAATTTACATTGTAATCGAATGGGATCAGTAATATGATTGTTTGAGATTTTTTGTTACACATCATGAACAATATAGGGAGAATGGTAGGACTAACTACTTTGACATGCATAACACTAAACATCAGTAAAATTTGCAATATAATTATCAAGAAGACAGCCATAAATTCGTAGAAAGCACTGTATCGACTTTTAATATATTCGACCTCAGTAAAAGCTACAATAGAAATAGTAAAAAAGCTGCTCTAAATTTGGTACCACATTAAGATATGTAAAAAAAAATCAAGGTTTTAGACAGAGTTGGGTGGTTACGGAATTGTATTTCAAAGTAGAATGGTTTGTAACATGTAACAAGTACTATATGTGACCTCAACATGTCCTACATTTATAGGGTGTGCGGTGGCCATAATGGCTTATTCACACAAAGTGCAGGCAGCATCTCAACCAGTTAAAACAATAACACTCTGGTAAGTACTAATGTTCCTGTTATTCTTGAATGATGATTAGCTATTGGATGAATATATACATTAATACTGGTTTTGCATTTATTCTACGGTTAAATTGTGCTTTGTGGACCCTGCCTAATCATCATATTCTTGTTGTTCTTGTACACAGTTTTTTTTGTGTGCATTCAACCAGACTTCACACATGCAGGACCGTTGCACATACAGCCTATTAGGACTGCTGATTGTAGATGTATTTTGTAAAGCTTTGTACCCCACCAAGGAGTTAATTTCGTGCTCTCGCAAATACCTAACAGAAAGTGTCCTTCAGGTCACAGAGCGCGCGCTCCCACTGTCACTGGAACCTGTGACCTTTATGTTACGCGCCATCACTGCAACAACCTTTCAACCTCTTTAGCTATCCTTTTGGAACTGGGATCAAGGCGTACTTCACACTTGAATCTTTTTACATCGCGGTGTGCGTGGGACTGGACAGACTACACGCTGCGGCGCATCCCACGGGCCTGACTCCTGTGTTTTCTGATTAAATATCTGGCTTCAGAGGCCTGAGAAAGGAAGCATATGCTGGCGAAGGAGGTGTGAGTGGTCTTCCTCCAGATTCTTCAGAGATGATTACCGGGTCGCCCCTCTCAGAGCACATCAACAGCCTGAATCAGTCTGTCAGTCAGAGAGCTTTGGCATTACCGTCCGTAACGAGGTCCGCGCCGCTGCCCCACTCTCACTGCACACACCTATTAAAGTGAGTTCCTGAAAGCCTTCATCACTGGAAAATAGCTTTCCAGTCACACAGACTCATTTCCCAGAGGTTGACTGTATGTGCGCCTTGGCCACTTGAAGAATGACGCTCATTCAAGCGAACTGTACAGGGGCCGTTGCTGATCTATAGACAGCGAACACGGATGTGGCAGGTGGGAACATCTCTTCTCATCTGCGGAGACCACTTCCGCCGCTCTGCACGTGACTCTCCTTCAAGCGCCATTCTTTTTTTTTCCTGCAAGGATGCCGTAGCTTGAGTTGATTGGGGGTTTCACCATTCGCCCATCCTGATTGCCTTCATCACCACGTGCATGGTGGCCCGTGGGGAAATCGGATTATTCCCAAACATGCAACAATCTGTACGAGGCTTGTGTGATACAGGCACAGTCAGGAAAGGAGTCTCAACGTCTCATTATTTGAGAGAGTGAACATTTGTACAGCTCACTGAGTTTTTCAGCCAGTTACAACTCACAAGTATTTGTGTATTCGAAAAACTGTGAAATAAACAGATTGAATTAAAAATTAAAGTGTGCTTCTTTTAATGGATTGATCTGCGTAGTCTAACTCAGCTGTGATTACAGTTTTAACTAACAGACTTCTGGGTAATAGGCGAATTACGAAACGTTTTCAACCATGTTTTAGTGTGTCTTCTTGATGATGAAAAAAGTTTTATTTCCAGTATGAACATCATTCGAAACAACTTTGACTGCCACACGTTTATTTAGGACTAAATTGCACCCCTTTCCATTTTCGAATTCAGTGAAATTCATCTACATTTACGGTATGCCACATACGTAATGAGGGCATTTCTCAAAGCCCGGATTATGCTGAACACTGTTGGTTCAGCAAATGAATGTTTGTAGCTCAGCTGCTCAGTGATTTGATTGACAAAAGCTTGGCAGACTTGGTATAACTAAACAACAAATTCAGCGAGGCGGGGTAGAGGCCATTGTGGTTGAAATACTGACCAAAAACGTATGGCATTCACAATATTAGCAAACAATATATGATCAAGGTACACAGATGTGGAGTTAAGAATAGTACATTTTTATTCCACTGGAGAAACCTTCATTGGCAGTATATAGTTGTAGGCAATGTTGTTTGAGGTCGATTTATATACTGCAGCATTAAGGGACACAATGGCATAAGAAAGCTTTGCCGATGACACTACATTGTATTGTATTGTCTTGCAATTGCATTTACATAGTGCTTACTACTCCTGACGAGGCGTCAAAGCGCTTTTTCGGCGGGTAGCACGCTACTCCGGGACCCATAGAGGATTAGTGTTAAATTAGTATAGTGAAACATGCAAGTACATTTTAAGTGGAGGATAGGTTAGTCAGTTATTTGAATTTGGAATGATAGCAGAAGGATAGAGGAGGACAAAGGTTTGTATTTATCGCTTGTTGACGCATGCTATTCAGGAAGCATATAAAGGATCAGTGGTGAATTAATATGGTGAAATATGAGGTAATTTCAGTGGTGGATATTAGTCTTTTACTTGGAGTGAGAAAGATAGCGGAGGGATAAAGGGGGAAGAAAGATTTGCATTCATATAGCACTTGTTACCCCTGATGGGTGTTAAAGCGCTTTTCTGGAGAGTAGCATGCCACTCTGGAACCCATAAAGGATTAGTGTTGAAAATTAGTATAGTATAAATATGAAGTCATTTGAGTAGTAGATATGGTATTCAGTTATTTAGGCAGTATATTAGTATATTTGAATATGGAATTTGAGAAGTGAACATGTTAGTCTGTTAATTTTGATTGAAAAGTATAGTGGAGGGATAAAGAGTGAAGATTTTTTTTTAGGTCTTAGCAGTAGAAAGTGGCTTTTGGATGAGTAAAAATGAGTTTTTTAGGGGAGGAGTCAGAGGGGAGAGATTAGAAAGGTTTGTTTTAGGGGATCGGTGTAGTAAAAAGAGATGTCAGATGATGCAAGGAAGGGTAGAGCAGGAGAGAGTCTAGAAAGGGTTATTTTGGTGATCATAGTAGTGGTATGGGGTTTGGGATAAATGGGAGAGTGGATGTAGAGGATATATTGATAGATGTATAGGATGAGAGATAGGGTAGTGCATTGGAAGGAGTAGTAGAAAGAAGTTTGAGATGAGTCAGAAGGTTGGGCTAGAAGATATATTGAGCGAAATGTAGGCTGAGAAATAGGCTAGTTGGAAATGCTAAATTAGAAGAAAGTGATAAATATATGGATCCATAAGTACATTGAAAGTATATAGATACATAAAGGAAGTAAGTATATTTAGATTAAATATATTGATAGAGGCACAGGATAAGAAATAGGGTAGTGCATTGGATATGCTTTTTCAGGAGAAAAGTAACAGACACACAGATCCAAGTACATGGAAGGTACATAGATGCACAATGGAAGTATGTACATGTAGACCAAAGATGTTTTTTATTTATTGATTAATATTATTATTGATACATTTTTTTTCTCTTTTCTCTTAACAACATAATTATTTTACATGTTTTATAAAGTAATACACAAAGATAGGTACATATCTATAGTGAAAACAAATGCTTATATACAGGGGGATATGCTGTAAATTTCTGTTTCCGTATGGTGCTTATCTAGGGAAGAGCAAAATCTTGAGTAGTTTTCTGAAGAAAATGTGGTTGTCAGTGGATCTTATGTTAGGGGGTAAAGAGTTCCATAGTTTGGCTGCTTGAACGGAGAAGGATGTGCCACCCATGTTTTTTTTATTGTATGGTGGGATTTGTCAATGTTATGTATTTTGTGATGGTAAGTATTATGAGGTGTTGTGCTCTGAAGATCTTGTTGTGCTGGTGTGTGTGATATGTTTTGTTTTTGAGATATAGTGAAAAGGGGTGCTGATGTATATGTTTCATGCACTGGATTTGGTTGTGTAGTATTGTTTGTGAGAAGAGGTTGTGACGTAGAGGGGTGGTGATGTGTTTATGAGTAGAGTGTTGTTAAAATCTAGGTTGTGGCGTAAACATTATCGGCGCCATCTTGTCCCTTTTCCAGGCTCATACGTGTGCATAAGCAGCAGCCATTTTGAGTATCATGGCCTCTCTGCCCACTGCCGATCGCCAGCGCGTCTCTCTCTGACCTCGCAAGCATCCCCCGTGCACTGACAGCCCCCGCTCTCACATGCTTGGGCCATAAACCACCCCTTCAGCGCGGCCCTGTCTCAGAGCCACATCCCGGACCCGGCTAACACCTCCCTCCATCCCTTTCATGATCACACATCCTTTGATAAACCCCCTTCCTCTGTCCCCGATTGTCCGACCCGATCCCAGGCCATCACCTAGTCCTGCAGATGCAGTTTATTGCCCCCTACTGTAAGAAGTCGCCCCCTTCAAAGGAGCTACGATTGATCAAAGCTCCCACCCCATGAGATCCGATCAGCCGCACACATTCCGGGAACCGGCGGAATGTCCAGCTTCGCGACAGTCATCACCTACGGAGATCGGGGTGGGGACTTCTACTGTAGATATGTGTGGGAACGGGCCTGAAGCGGGGATTCCGAGGATGTCTTTCCGTTCTTCAAAGTATTTGTAAGAATGTGCCACATGTAATAAACTGCAATAAAAACCATAAACCTGTGTATAAGAGGTCAGGCCTCAGAGATGCGGTTAGAGCACCTCGAGACGATACCTTGTTGTCTGATCTGATGTGTTCTGCTCCGACGGAATAAAACTCTGTTTCCTGCCTTCCAGTCTCCAGCGCCTGCCTCTTCGTTTGATAATTATTGAGTGGTGTGAGAGGCGATTAACGCCGGGCAATACTTAAAGGTTATCGATTGAAAGTGCCCCCTTTTACAATTGGACCCCCAAGCGTGGGGCCATCAGCGACACGTGGATCCAGTGGGAGAGGTCCTGACGACAGAGTGAACGACTGCAACGAACGGGAAGAGCTCCTGCCCGATAGACCCTCGTCTGGCAGCCGATCATCTGAACTTCACCAGTTCCGAACTGACCTCTCTCAAGTGATCTACGGTCCTGACTGGGAACCATCAGGAGTGCCGCTGCAACAACAGAGAACAGAGGACGATCGGGCGCTGGAAGCGGAAGACGAGAAACTGTCCATGCGGTCCGGGTAAGGTCGTGTAACACGACGAATTGCGAAACAATTGTTTGATTGTTTGAAAATACTAGTATTGTTCATTGGTTGCTTTTTGAGACATTCTCTGCCTGCAAACGGGGAAGAATAGAAACATTCTCTCTCCCTTTGCAGATAGTGAAGGGTAGGTAACGCGGACCTTTGTCCACCCTTTGTAATCTGTCGTGCCTATTTTTCTCCCCACTGATTGATTGTCCGAACATTGATTGTTCGAAGTTGGTTCTTTTTGAGATATTCTCTGTTTGCAAATAACGTAGAATAGAAATATTCTGTCTAGTATTTGCAAGTAGTGAAGGATAGGTAGTGCGGACCTTTGTCCACCCTTTGTAATCTGTCATGCCTATCTTCTCCCCACTGATTGGTAGTTGGTTCAGCCCGGACCGCTTATTAGAGATGAACCATCCAGCTCCACTGAAAGGCACCCCTAATAAGGACATGTTCACTAAATACGGATTAGTCGCCGTGGCCTATAGTAAGCTATGGCATAAATATACCAAGAAGGATCAGGAAAGTCAGTGGCCACTGATAGGATCCTTCGATGACAATAAAATAGAAGTACTAGAAACAGCTCTTTGTAACAATAAGACAACGCCCACCACACTTGATAGTATCGGCATGTGGCGCAAAGAAGCAGCGCAACGGAAAAAGAGAGATGAAGTAAGAGCAGAGAAAGAGTTGCGAAAAGCAGCTCACCTTGCCGCTAAAAAGTTAGAGGAAGAGATAAAGGAGAGAGAGGAAGTTAAACAGAAGCAAGAGTCCGAAACCTCGGGCCAGTGTCCAGTTAGAACACCCCCTACGCTCTACCCTGAGTTACCTTCAAAGCAACGGGCGAACAATGATTTATTACTAGGTCTCCCAATCATCTATATGCCCCCTCCATACGCTCCCTCCCAACCTTTAGTACAGCACTCACAGCCCCCAAATGCAAGTGAGAATAGTACCAGGACCTCGGTCCTCACGGCCTCCGCGCCGGGCGAGCCCCTTGTACTGAACTCAGCGCTAACTGTAACATTAGACGACCCTGAGACCAGAAAGAAAGATTCCACGAGAATGAACCGGTTGAGCAAAGACAAAAGAGCAGGGATCGATAAGATAGTGAAAACGCTGGTGGAACGGAAGGAGAGCGAAGAATATGTAACGGATATGTACAATTCATATGCTGATGGCCACAGACGACATTTTGTTGTGCGATTCTTTTATCACACCCTCAATGTCTACGAAGACAGATACCAGGATAAGGGTCCTGAGAGCCTAGCGGCGCTATGTAGGAAAGTCGACATCGGAGACGGAGGCGAGTGCGAGGTGACGGACCTCTTCACGCATATGCTTGAAGTCTTCCGCCACCTTACTGAACAAAGGCCAGAAGCTAAGACTACAACTCCTGTAGCGACTGAACCCCAAGTGGAAAAAACTGACACTTGAGGTCAGGGAACACATGATGACATTAATCACCAAGATGCGAGGGGAAGGGTAGTTTATAACTGGGTCTACCAACCATGGGATCAACAAGACATCCTGACTTTCCGAAAATCCTTACCCGATTTACGAAAGAACCCCACTGTCTTTTATACTGAACTAGGTACAGCCTTGGGTTCGACGATTATGACCCTAGCGGACATCAATTTGTTTTTCGGGCTATGCCTGCCAGCTGATGTGAGGAAGCAAATCCGGAAAGTCGACCACCTTGAGCTGTTCGGACATACCTGGTCACAACTCGATGGCATAGATAAACAACGAGAGCCTGGACAGAAACCCTTAAAAGCCATTTTAGACCTCCCGGACAAGATTGTCCAGAAATTGAAAACCCTGATCCCAGAAAAGAAGGTGGACTGGTCGATAGTAACGGCCTGCCGCCAGAAACCCCAGGAAGACGTATCAGAATACTTCTCCCGGTTTGAGACAGTGTTTTCCGATTACAGTGGCCAGGACATGACCACTGCAACCGGACATCATCTCTTTGTCCAGAATTATGTCAAAGGTCTGTCTCAGGAAGTCTCACAGAAACTACAGACTAGTGAGAGTAGTTGGGCGGCCTCCAAATCTGCGGCTATCCTTCAAATGGCCCAATACTATGAGCATCAAAAGAACAAGAACGATAGGGCGTCTGAGAAAAAGAAAAAGGACCTGAAGGAAAGGGTGATGATCGCACAGTTGCAAGGGGTGACTATAGGAAAGGAACCGTACAAAGGAAATTACCAATAAAATGCTCCTAGAAATCCACCCCCTAAAGATCGTACATCTGCACCCTATGCTGGACGTAAAGACATAGATGAGAACCAGTGTGCGTTTTGTAAAGGGTTTGGTCATTGGAAGTCCCAGTGTCCGGTCCTGCTAGAAATGAACAAAAATAGGGAAACAAGAGACGCAGCGGGTGGGCCAAGAAATAGAGGACAGGGACGAGGGTACATGAACGACACCAACAACGACAGGCCAGGCAGACCGAACACATTTGACCGTCCCCGACAGAACCAGTACCAACAGTCTGACTGCGAAAACGCCCATGACTTTGCATAGGACTGCCAAGGGCAAGAGAGGGATCCAGTCGAGGTCTATGTTGACCAACAAGGTCCTTATGTCACCGCTAAGGTCCTGGGTACGAAGTCTCCATTTTTGGTAGACACTGGAGCCACACGTAGTGCATTATCTAAACAACTGATTCCAAGGGCACCCTTGTCTGGCTCACATGTAACATCGATAGGTTTTGATGGAACGCCCTCCACTAATCCCTTGTCCACACCGATCCCCTTTGACTTGGAAAATAACACCACTGACACGACGTTTCTGCTCTCCTCCAACACCCCCGACACCATTATGGGACTTGACTTATTGAAACACTTCCGAGCTACTATTAGATGTTCACAAGACGGAGTTCGAGTCATTCTGTACGACAACCCGACTCTGCTCAGACCTTGTCCCACACGACGCATGTTTTCTATAACTGATGCTGACCTGTCCCTACTCGACACTCTACCTCTGTACCTGTGGGCCAAAACTGACTCGGACGTAGGACGCATGATGATTGACCCTGTGCATATAACTGTTCGACAGGATACAGTACTCCCAAAACTTCCACAGTATCGGATATCGCCAGAGGGCGAGAAGGCATTGGTAAAGATTATCCAGTCCCTAGTAGATGCAAGAGTGGTAGGGGAAGTAGTTAGCAATGTTTGCAACAGCCCTATCCTACCTATTGTAAAAAAGCAGGGTGAGGGAGATGAGAAAGCGTACCGCTTCATCATTGACCTACGAGAGGTTAACAAAGTGGTTGTACCTCAGTACCCCGTAGTTTCAGACATCACCACCATTCTGACTTTGATTCCTTCCACTGCCACCACATTCACTGTAATTGACCTCAAGAACGCATTCTTTTCCATCCCCATCCACCCAGACAGCCGCTACCTCTTCGGCTTCACCTTAAAAGCCCATTCATATAGATTTTGTCGAGCACCCAAAGGCTACACTGAAAGTCCCAGCATCTATAGCCAGGCCCTCAATAGACAGCTGGACGCAGTCCAGTTACCGGATGGAGTGATGTTGATACAGTACGTCGATGATATCCTTTTGGCGGCTGACACCACTCCACTTGCAGTCACAGCCACCATCCAACTCCTACACTTCCTCGCGGAGAATGGCCACAAGGTCTCCAAGAAGAAGTTACAATTCTGCCAACCCCAGGTGACATGCCTAGGCCACCTCTTGTCCAAAGACGGGAGGAAGCTTACACCCGACCAAATTCAGACCATTCTAGAAACCCCTGTCCCTAAGACCCAGAAACAAGTCCGCTCTCTGGTAGGCCTCACCTCCTTCTACCGACAATGGTTGCCAAATTCCAGCCTCATTGTAAAACCACTGCTTTCCCTGCTGGCTAAAGATGTCCCCTTCCCACTCCCTTGGACCCCCGAATGCCAATCCTCCTTCAAAGAGTTACGAGATGCCCTTTGCTCAGCACCAGTCCTAGGAACCCCAGATTACACAAAGCCCTTCTCCCTCTACACTCACTAAAGGGAGGGGTGCGCTTTATCTGTCTTGACTCAGTCCATCGGCCCCAAGCAAAGCCCATGTGCCTACTTCTCTGCCACTCTTGATCCCGTAGCCAGAGCTTTGCCTGCTTGCCTTCGAGCTGTAGCTGCCGCTGCTGTCTCCATCTGACAAAGTGAGGGAATCGTGCTCTCGAACTCCCTTACGGTGTTAGTGCCTCATGCGGTTGACACCCTCCTGAACCAGACTAAGACGCAGCATCTGACTAGCGCACGACTGACTGGGTACGAACTGACTCTGCTTGCACCCCACATCACACTGAAAAGATGCACCACTCTGAATCCAGCCACTCTGTCGCCCCTACCTGAAAACTACCCCAATGTGTCCCCTATACATGACTGTGTGACCCTCACGGACAAACAGACTAGGAGTAGGGTTGACCTCTGAGACACTGCCTTTCCAGATCCTGACGGAGAGCTATGGGTGGACGGCTCTTGCATCAAACTCCCCGACGGCAACACCTCAGCTGCTTATGCAGTTACCACAGCCCGAACTGTAGTTGAGACAGCCCGCATCACCCAGCGATCTGCACAGGCAGCAGAACTGATTACCCTCACACAAGCGTGTATCCTAGCAGCAGGGACGACAGCAAATATATACACGGACAGCCAGTATGCCTTCGGGGTGGTTCATCATTTTGGACTCTTATGGAAGGAGAGGGGATTCCTGACCTCACACGGCACACCCATCCTACATGGAGATCTAGTCTCCACTCTGACTGAAGCAGTCCTCCTTCCCAAACAACTTGCTGTAATCAAATGCCAGGCACACAAAAAGGTGACGGACATCATTGGGCAGGGGAATGCACTGGCCGACATCACTGCCCGGACCACAGCCGAGAATAGGACGACGACACGCATGTACGTAACCAGGTCACAAGCAGAATAATGGAAGGACGCTAGGGAAACTATTAGGGACATCCAAATGGCCAGCTCACCACACTAATTGACTGAATGGGCACGGCTGGGACTGAAAGACGATGAAGGCTGCTGGTGAACAAAAGACACGAACAAATGGTTGCTACCCAACTCGTACCTGATCCCCATACTGACCATGGCACACTCCCCTGCACACATAGGATCTGCCCCCATGGCCGAACTTGTCTCCAAAGTTTGGCACAATGACAAGATCACAGACTCAGCTAAACGTCTGGTCCAACAATGTCTGATATGCCTGCAACACAACCCTGGGAAGGGAACTGTCGTACCCCGGGGAGGGTTTGGGGTCCCCAATCATCCCTTTGAAGTCCTACAGATGGACTACATCCAGTTAGAAAGGTGCCAAGGTCTAAAGTATGTGCTTGTTGCCGTGTGCGCATTTAGCAAGTGGGTGGAAGCCTATCCAACTCGCGACAATGCTGCCATTGCTACTGCAAAGGTATTACTAAAGGAATTCTTCCCTCGCTACGGCCTTTGTCGAATTTTGTGGAGCGACAATGGCCCCCACTTCGTAGCCGAGGTTATCCAACTCATCTTGAAGGGGTTGGGTGTAAAACAGAATTTTCATGCAGTCTTCCACCCCCAATCTGCTGGACTGGTTGAACGACATAATGCCACGCTGAAGCTCAAACTAGCAAAGATAGTGGCTACCACAGGACTGAAATGGCCAGACACTCTCCCACTGGCATTGCATTTTCATTTTGATAACTTTATTGCGGTCATAGACCATAAAAGCACAGGTAAAATATGTACATACACGGAATAAAATACATAAATAATTAAAAAAAAAAAAAAAAAAACATGGTTAAAAAGTTATTAAACAGTAAGTTATCAAAGTAATGGCATCAAAACATCCCAGTTAATCACAGATTATCGTAATTCATTAAAGTGAGCCTTCTGCGCCACATACCATATAAAACACGGGATACCGCAAACACAATAGAGGGGAAGGTGTCATATCTTAAAATTCTGACAGCTTGTGCACATTGCCTTAAACCAAGACTTCTACATAACGGTGCCAACCTGCATCTCCTTATTGTACTATAGGCTGGGCAGAGGAATAAGACGTGGACAATATCCTCTTTGGTGTTATTACAGACTGGGCAAATTCCCTTTTCTCGTCCATTCCATTTGCAAGTAAATGCCCCAATAGGTAGGCAACCATGTCTTAATTGTGTGTAAAGTTTTCTTGCAAGGGGAGGCTGTATTAAGTCCAAAACCTCCTCCCTCTTAGACACAAGTTTTACCTGCAAAAATTCTGTAGACAGACTGCCCAGCGTTGTCGAGCTATGCAGAAGGCTTAGGTTGTAATGTCTCAGGGAGGCCAAGAGCTCCATTCTCTTCACTCTCGGGCAGCTCACCTCCGGGGTCTCCCATAATTGGGGCATACCAATTTGATTTGCAAGGGCCTTGATATGGGCTAGCCAGGGGATATTCTTGATCTTTAGGTGCCCCCAGACTGCAGCAAATTCAGCTCTATAATCCTCGAGCTCAGGCACTGTCCAGAGCCTTCTCCAATACAGGAGAGGTCGAGTGGCTAGCAGTTCTGAGATGGACTCTAGGCCTAGAGCTAGTCTCAGGGGTGTGAGTGGGGTACTCTGGGGGAGGCCTATCAGGTTCCGCATAAAGGCCTGTTCCACCTTGAGAAGGCTTGGTGTACTCTTATGGCCCCAGAGTTCTGTACCATACATCACAGCTGGTCTAGCTTGCGCCCCATAGATCTCAAGGGCTGGGGAAACTGGCTTAAACAGGGTTGTTCTGTGGAACTTGCCAATGCCCCCTCCGATCTGCGCCAACCTCAAAGCAGATTTGGATACCTGTGGGCCCCAACCGAAATCTTCAGTCAGGGTGACCCCCAAGTGTACAAAGGTTCTCACCCTTTCGAGCGGGACACCATTTAATACCAGGTTAGGGCAAGTTCGCTTTGGGGGATGAAAGATCATAAACTTCGTCTTTTCTAAGTTCATCTCCAATCCCCTCAGAGCGCAAAAAGATACAAAACCATCCAGGACCCTCTGGATACCTGATGATGTTCGAGACAACAACAAGGTGTCATCTGTGAACATCAGAGCAGGTACCCGGCCAGTGGCCAACCAAGGAGCATCACTGTCCCTGACCGTATCCAGTTCACCTACCAGGCCATTTATATAAAGACTAAAGAGCGTGGGAGCCAGGGCGCATCCCTGGCGTACGCCTCTGGTCACTGGGAAGCAGGCTGATAATTCCCCGTTCTTCCCGCATCTCACCTTGGCGTAGTTCCCTACATGGAAGCGCTTCAGGACGTCTAGCAGATAGGGCGGGAGGTCTAGTTCTTTCAGTACCCTCCATAGACTTTCCCTGGGGACAAGGTCGAAAGCAGCCGCAGGTCTACGAAGACAAGGTAAAGGCTGCCACCCCCTACTCTTGCTGTCTTCCAAAAAAAGACTTGCAAGCTAAAAATTTGGTCCAGGGTCGAGATTCCAGCTCTGAAGCCGGCCTGTAGGGTAGTCAATATTTTTTGCTCCTCCATCCACCCCAGCAATCTGTCCAGAAGGACTCGGCCCATTAGCTTCTGTGAAGTATCCAGGAGACTAATCGGCCGGTAATTTGATGGCACTAAGGGGCAGCCCTTCTTGAAGATTGGCACAATCTCGGCTCCTGCCCAGGTGTCCGGTAACTTGGCTCCCCAAAGGACAGCATTGAATAGAACAGCCAAGTACGGCACCCAGATTTTTGGCTGGGATTGCTATCAATGCGTTCCACCCCCACCAAACACCACTTGACCCCCTACGAGGTCGTTTTCGGCCGGCCTATGAGCGTTTGGTCCGCACCAAAGCCGACATCCATTAACGACGTCACGGACGTCCTAATGTCTGACTATTTGTATAATCTGACTAAAACACTGTCTGTTATCCATCAACAGGTGCTGCAGGCCATCCCCGATGCTTCCAGGGGCCCTGGACACGACATCCAACCAGGTGACTTTGTTCTAATCCGGAATTTCCAGTGTGCAAAGAGTCTGGAACCTCGGTGGACGGGCCCCTGGCAAGTCTTGATCACTACCCGAACAGCTCTTCAAGTGGAGGGGAAACGAAACTGGCTGCACGCACACCACTGCAAGAAAATATCCTCGACCCTGACAACGACCGAAGACGTGGCCACCCAAGAAGAGCTCCTGAACAAGGACCGACCATCCCTGAGCTGTTACCCCGATACAGAGACTCTCGAATTGGCAAAATTTCCCGATCCCACTGTGCCGTCCAGAGAAGGGTATAACCTGCGACGAAAGGAGGGAGCTTCGGCTAAGCAGACCACTGACTAAAGTACAAATCTCAGAACGGTAGCCTAACACTACTAAGGCTACCAGGAGAGAGGCTAAACGAAGTTTGTGGTTCTGCCCGCTACCGAACCCCTTGAAGATGATGGAAGCGCCCGATACGAAGATGATGGAAGCAACCGGACGTCCAAAGATCCACTACAAAAACCCAAAGACTGACAAAATACACAGCTCAAAGACTATTGCTCTTTTCATCGCCCATGCGCATTTCTCACGAGAAATGCGCTTGCGCGACCACCCACGCATGCGCATTGGTTAGAAGACGGCGCCGTGAACGAGCAGAGGGAGCCTTGGGACGCCGCGGACAATGTAAGTGTATTTTATTTATTTATCTTTGCCCATTTAATTAAATTAGCTATGTTCGGGAGGGCGGGAGGGAGGCGGGTGGCGGGCAACTTCGCTACGCCCAAGGAGTGGGCGTAGTGTTGCCTGCTTCGCCTACTTTGCAAAGGGCGAAGTAGGCAACACTACACCCACATCGTGGGCGTAGCGAAGTTGCCCGCCCAGGGTTAGTAATTACAGCAGGGAGAGTGTGTCTGAATGGGATGTAGTTATGTATGGTGTTGATTCGCATTGTGTTAGTGATGAGTGTATTGATTAGTGGTATAAGATAGAGTTGTGTACTCTTTGTGGGTGATGGTGGATATGTGTGGTAGTTGGGATAGTAGGGTGTGTAGATGTGGTTTGGTTGGGTTTGTAGTGCAGGCTGCTACATTCATCTGTGCATAGTGTTATGCGTGGTGTACATTTGGTGCGAGTGTGTTGCTCTGTTTGTGGATGTGGATGGTGTGGGCTGGGTATTGCTAAATGAGAAAAAGGGCAGCATTTCTGGCCTTAGTCCCGACCAGTCTTGAACAGGCTCAAACAGGCATCTACCCCTTTCCTCTCCGGCCTTAACAGGCTCAAACAGGCAACTACCCTTGTCCTCTCCGCCCTTAGCCTCGACGCCCGGGCTGAGATGCCCTAACCCTGGCCTTTTATAGCCTAGTAATCAGGTGACCCCTTCGGCCAATGGGAACCCTAGCCCTAACACTATCCAATCACAACACTAGCCCTAAAATCTAGAGCCAATAGGAGACCAGGACCTTACAGCCAATCGTAGCCCTAATCCAAGCACCCAATCAGTTCAAATTACAGAAGGGGCCACAGCTCAATACTGAAAGTGCTGGTGCACATACAGTGCCATCGCTTTCTCAAAAGGGTGTTCTCTCATTTGCATGGGGGTGTGGCGCCATGAAAATGATGGAATGCTGTATTACAGAGGTGGGTGCAGAGGCAAAGAAGCTCTCAGGAGGCATGCTGATAGTGTACCACCTCAAAGTTGGTGCACTTTCAGTGTGCACCTTGATTGCCGTCCTCTGGCAGGGAGAAAGGGTATTTCACGGACCCCAGACATCCCTTTGCAGGTGGGTATCGACACTGAGAGCACCTTCCTTCAAGGGGTTCTCTAATCCCCTTTAAAAGTGCAGGAGGGCTGGAATCTGCACTGTGAAACATGGAGCAGGTGCTTTAAAGCTGCAGTGTATTTTACTCATACATGCCAACATTTCAGAAGAGCAAGGTGGGAGATTTTTTTTTTAAAAATCGGGAGAATGGGGCCTTGAATCGGGATACTGTCATGTGTGGGCTTTGGAAGTGTGCTGCTGCAGGATCACATTTCAAACGCAAATGCACGTTCTTTTTCTTACATTTCCGAAGCATGGAGCGCAATGGCAGACAGAGAAAGGGTGATGCAAGTGTTAAACACTGCCTGGCACGTTGCTGGCAGTGCATTCACCCACCACCACCCGCCCCTGAAACAGAGCACACACAGCCGCCCGAGTACTTCACAGGTCTTTAAAAGACTATGCTCTTGTAAATGAGGCTTAATTGATTTTTCACCGCTCCTAGCCCCTGCATCGTCTCTCTGACGTTTTCTGGAAGAACTAACACGTTACACAATACAAAGCCCTGTCAGCTTAAACCCCTGAGGAATCGGGTTTTTGCTTGCAGGAATCGGGAGGCGGGAGACTAGCCCTGAAATCGGTAGTCTCACGCCTGAATCGGGAGGGTTGGCATGTCTGTTTACTTGAATGAGCTGCCTGTGGTATTGGTTGTATATGTAGTGTTGTGCGCGTGGTATGTCTCGTATGTGTGTTAGCGCGTGTATGTGTGTGCACGTGTGGAATGTGTGGAATGCATGCTTGGAGAATGCAGGGAGAGAGACAGTTACTGAAGGAGAAAGGTGGAGGTTGCTGTTGTGTTCAGTGTCGCTGTACTAAGTCTTACATCTTGAATAAAGAAGAAATGAAGAATACTAATGACCCTACGTGTGTCTTTCAACATATGGCGACGAGCGGGATTTGATAGCGGCACTGAGCACAATTACGTAATATTTTCGTAAATTTTTTTTTGCAATTATTGGAAATTAAATTTTTGCCTGTACTTATCTGGCGGATTACTTAACATATGTGCTTATCTGCGGATTGCTTATCTGGCGGATTACCGGATTACCGATCGCCTGTGCTTATTTGGCGGATTACTGGATTGCTGAGCGCCTGTGCTTGTTTGGCGGATTGCTGGATTGAACGCCTGTGCTTATTTGTCGGATTTCTGGACTGCTGAGCTCTTGAGCGGTTAAAATATTTTTTATTTTAGACACTTATTCTCCGCAACACTCACCCGTTGTGTTGTGCATCTTTCAAATTGCTTGCTCCACGCCAGTGAATTATGCGTGAGCGCTCTATTCCAGCTTGACGGTAAACATTCTCTTGGGTTTCTGTAGTGACCAATTACATTGCTGCACCGCCGTCATCACGCATTGTAAGCACAACGTGGCGGCCATTTTCACGGTATCCTAGCAACAGATACCGAGCGCTGATTTCAATAATAACAAATACCGAGTGCCGATTCAACATCAACAAGCATAGCAACAGATACCGTATGCCGATTTTAATAATAACGATTCAACATCAACAAGCACCGAGTACCGACTTCAATATTGCCGGTATTTCTGTACTTTGCATTAAGGAGTGTTTTTTTTTATTAAATATTGAAGATATTCAGTAAGCTTTTAGTTTATTTCTTTGACTCGGATTTCATCGTGAATTTTTGCGAATATGCATTATTTTCATTTACAAACTGTTCTCTGAAAGAATTCTTCAACAAACTGTGGTGAACATGTTGCCCAAAATTTATAATAACTATTATTACTATTTGAACTTTGGTGAACTTTTTGCGCAAAATTATACTCGTTGGAGAAATATTTTTTTTTTCCTTTTCCATTTTTGAATTGTTTTTTTTGCTTGCATTTTACATTTTCTTCATTTTGTTCTAATGTCTTCAATCCACCCACCACAGTTTTTTTTAGCAGAATCCGGTGAACCTCCTATTGCATGGGATTTATGGCTTGATATGTTTGAAGCCTATGTTGAGGTCTTAGCTGAAGAAGAATCATCTCAAGAAAGAAAAGTGTCTTTACTTAAACATAGACTTGGTGCGGTTGGGTTAAGAGAGTTCAAAAATTTACCTAAAATTGAAAATGCTGGTGACATGGGTGTTTACCAATGTGCTGTTAAACAAATGCAAGAGAGATTTGGGAGAAAAATTTATGTTGTTATGGAAAGGTTTAAATTTTATTCGAGGGCTCAAAAAGTGGATGAGTCAATTGATCAGTATGTTTCAGCTCTGAGGGGTTTAGCTGTTACGTGTGAGTTTGAGAGTATGACTTATGACCAAGTGTTACGTGATCAAATTCTTATGAAAACTAAATCGAAAAAATTCAAGAGAAGTTATGGTCATCAGGGAGTACTTCGTTAAAAAATGCCATTGAAGTAGCTAGAGGTGTAGAGATTTCGGACCAATGTATTCGTGAGGTTAGAAATGAGAAACACGATTCTGAGTCTGGTTCTGTTAATGTTATAAATAAGAGTGACAAATCCAAATTCAAGAATGATAATAAGTCGTCCACTAACTATTATAACAAGAAAAGTAATGAGAAAGGTAATGAGAAAGGCTATGAGAAGAGCAGTGAGCAAAAGAAATTTGCATGTTTTAGATGCGGATCTACAAACCATTTAGCAAATTATAAGTGGTATCCTGCACTTGATAAAATATGTACTAACTGTAAACAGAAAGGACATTTCACTAGAGTATGTCGTAATTTTAAAGCTAAGGTCAATTTTTTCCAAGATGATGAGCAAGATGACATTAACTGTTTCCAAATAGATGGTCAATATGATACTTTTCATGTTGTAGGTGAAATATGTAGTGTACATGATGAGTCAATTAAAGGGATGAGTAAGGTTAAGAAGCTACCATCTTGTATTGTCAACATTGATGGTCTGGAGGTAAAAGTTATGGTAGACTCTTGTGCATGGTATACCATTATGAGCATGGATTTGTTTAAATCTCTTTGGCCAAATAGATCATTATTAGGACCGGATGTACATCCCGGAAGCTATACTGGTCATAAAATACCTGTAGAAGGCTTCATGTTAGCTAAGATTAGTTTTGGTAATAAGTCATGTCAAGGCAAAATTTATGTGGCTAATAAAGGTGCAACTATTTTAGGATGGCCACACATATTTGACTTAGGCATGAAAATTGTTCCTAGTTTGGATTGTCCTGTTTATTCTATTCAAAATGATTGTTGCGAGATGGACAATTATTCAAGTCTTCAAGAAAAGTTTCCTGGTGTATTTTCCAATGGCATAGGTAAGATGATTGGATTCAAGCATAGAATCATTTTAAGAGAGTCCTGTCAGACAAAAACTTAGGAACGTACCTATTAGCTATAGAGAAAAATTGAGTGAAATACTTAAAAAATTGTGCAAAGATGGAATTGTTGAACCAGTTGAGAGTTCAGATTGGGTTTCGCCAGTCGTGATTTCTCTCAAATCCAATGGCGATTTGCGCTTATGTGTCGACCTAAGGTGTTTAAATGAAGCTATTTGGGTGGATACATTTCCTCTTCCTAATCTGCAAGAACTTACATCTTCTGTTGGTGGGTCCTCTTGGTTTTCCAAGATAGATTTGACAAGTGCGTATCACCAAATTGTTTTCGATGAAGATTCTAAACATTGTACTGCTTTCATTACCACAGAGGGAATGTTTAGATATAAACGTATGCCATTTTGCCTCGCAAGCGCGTCTGCAGTGTTCCAAAGAGAAATGTGTAGGATCTTACAAGGCATTAAAAATGCTAAAGTATTTCAAGATGATATTTTAATATATGGAAAGAACAAGGAATGTCATGATGAAAGTTTATATGCTGTTCTAGATGCATTGAAAAACAGTGTTAACTATCAAAAATGAGAAATGTGTGTTTGGGAAATCTGAAGTAGAGTATTTAGGACATGTCATATCTAAAGATGGCATTCGACCAAAAGTTAGTCATGTTGATGCTATTATGGCTGTTCCTGAACCTACAAATAAGGAACAATTGATGCCATTCCTGGGGTTAACAGAATTTTATTCACTTTTTATCGAAAATTATGCCTCGAAAGTTGAACCGCTAAGGTCATTGTTAAAAAGAGGTGTGGTGTTTACATGGGGTGAGCAACAAAAAATGTGTTTTGAGAAAGTGAAGGAAGAAATAGTTACTACACCATGTTTGAAACCCTTCTTGCCAACTGCTGAATGTATATTATCTGTGGATGCATCTGGGTATGGCATTGGCGCTGTGTTTTCTCAACATGTTAAATCAGAGAAGTGGGGGGTAGCTTATGCTTCACGCACGTTAACAAAATCGGAACGTAATTATTCCGTAATAGAGAAAGAGTTATTGGCTGCTTCATGGGCTGCTGAAAGATTCAGGATGTATGTGTGGGGGAGAAAATTCAAAATTTGCACCGATCATAAACCATTGGTGAATATCTTGAGACCTGAAGGTGGGAAGAATTTAACTCTTAGGTTAGCTCATTTAGCTTCAAAGCTACAAATGTTCAGTTTTGATATAGAGTATATTCCTGGTAAGGATAATGTAGTTGCGGATGGCCTTTCAAGGTTACCTAATGTAGAGGTGACAGGAACTGAAACTGATAGTGATTGTGAAATAGCTTTTACTATAAAGGATGTGTTTTTGATAGATGAGAAGGATGTTAATATTATTATATCTGAGGCATCCTGGATGTGTGAGATGGACAAGGATATTGTTTTGAAAGAGGTTAAACGGTTTATATTTGATGGTTGGCCAAGGGAGTCTAACTTACGGGGCGAATGTGCTGCATTTTGGAAAATTAAAGAAGAACTGTGTGTTGTTAATGATATTGTCCTAAGAGGTGACAGAATTGTGCCTCCAGTTAGTTTAAGAGAGGACATTGTTGAGAAGAGTCACATGGGGCATGGTGGTATGTCTAGTACTAAAAGAAGGGTTAAAGAATGGTTTTGGTGGCCAGGGGTTGATTCCATGGTGGATCGATTAGTGAGGAATTGTAAAGTTTGTGGTGTTAGTGATAAAGTGGCAAAGCCATTGAGTGTGCCTTTAACTATGGTAAAGTTGCCTGAGTATCCATGGCAAAAGGTGGCTATTGATTTCATGGGTCCATTTTCAGCTTTGTCAGCAAAGGATTGTTATGCTATAGTATTAGTTGATTATTACTCAAAATGGCCTGAGGTAAGAATGGTAAGTGGGATGACTACAGATGTGGTCATTGAATTTTTGGAAGATGTGTTTTCAAGGGAAGGAGTTCCAGAAGTTCTGGTTTCAGATAATGGTCCGCAGTTTGTGTCACAAAAGATGGAAGAATTTCTAGTGGTAATGGGTATAAAACACATCAAATCTTCACTGTATCATCCCGAAAGTAACGGACAAGTTGAGCGCTTCAACAGGGTGGTTAAGGAAGTGATTGAATTGGCATTGAGTGCAGGGTTACCCTGGAGGAAAGCTCTTCGAGAGAAGTTGACTGCATATCGTGTAACCCTGCATTCTGCCACAGGGAAAACACCTTTTGAGGTTTTGAGAGGTAGGAAACCATTTTCTGGTTTAGTTCCTTGGTGGTTGAGGAAAAGGAATGATAAAATGCAGTGCAATAACAACGAGATTGATAAAGAAATTAGATCTAAGGTTAAAAAGTATCAGGATCGCAGTCAGCAGTACCATGGAGGTAAATGTAGTTGGCCTTTGGTCAAGATAGGTCAAATGGTTCGGGTAAAGAATCCTAGGATTGTGTTGAAGGGTGAAAGTGTATGGTCAAAACCCTTGAGAGTGATGAAAGTATTGGGCAGTGCAGTAGAATTGGAAGATGGTAAGAGGTGGAATTTTCGGCAATTGAGTTTTTGCAATGAGTGGGATGGTGTGGTAGGCTCATGATTTGGTGGCATTGATGAAGGGACGTGTAGTGGATATATGTTAGGTGATGATTTTGGATTAATGAAGGATGTGGTGTCAACTGGTGGTACGGGTAGTTGTAATGCCGGATGTGACACTGGGAGTGATGTTAGTGATATTGTTGATGTTAGTTCATCTTGTACCAGTATTGGTGCTGAAGGTGAGACTTTACGCCGTGGTAATAGAACAAGGAAGTTACCTGTTCGGTTTTCTGATTTTAAGTTAGGGTAACTCTTCCGGTGGTTACTCAAGCTATTGAGGAGGAGGGTGTGTGGTATTGGTTGTATATGTAGTGTTGTGCGCGTGGTATGTCTTGTGTGTGTGTTAGCGCGTGTATGTGTGTGCATGTGTGGAATGTGTGGAATGCATGCTTGGAGAATGCAGGGAGAGAGACAGTTACTGAAGGAGAAGGGTGGAGGTTGCTGTTGTGTTCAGTGTCGCTGTACTACGTCTTAGATCTTGAATAAAGAAGAAATGAAGAATACTAATGACCCTACGTGTGTCTTTCAACACTGCCCCCAGGGCAGCACAAGTTTGCACCTTCCCTGGAGGCAGAGCATTTTATGTAATAAAGCGCACTTTCCATGTTTGCTCCCGGGACACCTGTTTTAAGGTGCGCCAGGTGCAAACAGGGAAAGTGCGCCCTCTATATAATAAGGCCCCAGAAGTGTTGGCAGAGGAAGCAGTGATAGGGAGACCAGGACGTCTTTTCTATCTCTTTGTAATGTCACTTTTAGTGACTGAGAAGGTTTTTTTTTCAGATCTCAAGACATGCAAGCAGCTGCACGTAAATGCCAATCCATTAGAAAAATAATTGTAATTAGAGCGACGTGAGGCAGATGACAGTGATTGCAAAGGGGCTATTATTTTTCTTGTAACATTGCCTTTGTCTTGTTCTTACACTGCATATGATAAAGAAACAAAGACAGGCTTCACTGGTTATGCAGGACTCTGTGTCACTGGTGGTCCTTGCAGGGCAGCACATGAATCACCTGTTCAAGGCAGGGCCTGTTTAGGCGCTCCACCTAATTTACAGACACTTTAGCTGCGAGCATTTTTCTGATAACTATACTTTTGGCATGCCTGTTTGTTTAAACCTAGGAGTGTAAATGTTAGGTCATCAGCAGTGAGATGCTTCCATCTGCATTTGAAAGGTTTTCTCTGCCCTCCCACCCACTGGACTCTGTAACCATTGATTGCCTACAAGAAAAAACAGGACTAAAGTTAGGAACAAAATTGTATTTTGCATTTCAGAAGTCTGACAATTGGCACTAAGACCAATAATCATGGCTAACGGTATCAAACGTTTCTGCGGCATTAGAGTTTTATGCATAATCATGAATTTTCTCGTTTGCCATCTAATCTACCATCTACTCCATAATTTAAGGACTTCACCAAAATGTTTTTTTTTAGTTGACTAAACAGATCAAATGTAATTAAACAAAACGTGCTACATGTTATTCTAAGCAGTGACAGATGCTTTGCAAAGTTCAATCAACAACTTTCAGTTGCCGATAACTGTATTTGGGTGTTAAATGTTACTAATGTGGTGCAACTGTGTCAAGAAACTGTTAAAAGTTAGAATTTCAAAATAATGCTACAGATTGTGCCACATTATGCTGATTGATTGCATCGGCAATTTCTGTCAGGGTGAATCACAAGCAAACCCCAAATTAACCTTTGCCTAAGCCTTTGGTAACTTGACGCAAAAGCAGTCAAGGGTAACTCAGAGACAATGTGTAAAATATTTATGCATCACTTCTAACAGTAATGAAGTGAATACACAACACAAGAAATATCCCACATCAATTGAGAAAAATAGAGTAAAATGTAATACATTATTTGAGACCAAAACAACAAAATTCCAATCAGTAGAACTGGAGATATGACATTTTAAAGTTTTAGGTAAAAACAATGCCTAGAAGCATAAAGCACAAACTGTGGTTATCTGGTTGCACCAGACGCAGACAAACTCATAAATTCAGGCCAACTGTGATGGAGCATGGGCCGAATACATGGACCAGCTTATGCTCACTAAACAAATTGCCTTCAATTCTGGTTGTGGAGCGTTGCACAGCTGCTGTTCTGAGGACCTGTGAGGCTTTACGGGGAGCACTATTTTGTTATTGAGGATGCTGTTGACAACAGGCTTGAAATGCAAAGTCCTGCATGAAAGATGCCTCGCACACCGGCACTGCCGAAGGAGCTACAGGGCTGCAACGCTGAGTCCTGCATCATCATTAAGGATGCAGTCAATGAGGGGCTTGCAATGAGAAGGCATGTGTCGATGATGCACAGAGCAGCAGCCGTTTCTGAGGAGACTGCAGGCTGCAATGTGAAATCCTGCATCAGGGATGCAATGCGCATTGGCAGTTCTAAAGCAGAGCTGCAAGGAATTGTATCATGCTATGTTGATTCTGCCAAAAAGGACCACAGTTGGGTTGGCAGAGCACCTTTAGGCCCACTTCCAAGGCTCCAGGACTGTGGTGGTGTCACCTGGGGGGGCGAGTGAAGGACTCACAGCAGAGTACACTTGCTCGGTTCAAGGTGGTTGGAGCCTTTTCTGTTCTTGAGGCATTGATCAGAGGCAAGCCGACTAACCCTTGGAGTCACTTTGGTGATCCTGACTTCAAGATTAGGGGTGGGCGAACAATTGCATACTGCCTGCAGAATTGGCATAATTTTTGCGACATGAGTTCTTGCCAAATTCTGCCAATCCACTTATGGCTCCAGAAGGTTAAATTGGTGAGCACAAGTGAGATTTGGCATCCTCTAGAGTGATATCTGGTCGCTAGGAGAACATCTGCCGAGATTTTTCAAATGCGGGTGGTCACAACCATTCGTGGTCAGAAGACTACCACTCAAGTAGAAAATCTACTTGAGTGGCAGCAAAATCAACTCCAGTAGCTGTGCCCTCTGGTACACCACATATTGCCGTTCTCACTGATTTTTTAGCATGGAACGCACTACCAGTGCTAAATCACAGTGCGTGCAGCACTATGTGCCTATTTCCACCCATTGGTGGAAAACCACAGAATCTCACTGAGATTTTATGTAACTCCACAGAATTGTACAGAGTTACACTCCAGGAGTTCCTATTCAAGATGCAGGTCCAGTCCTTCACTCAGGCAGCACAGCGGCATGGCAACAGAGTAGCAGTCCTTCTTACAGACAAGCCCACGGGTCCTTCTGAGTTTTACACATGTACAGAGGTATAGAGTTGGGACTGAGGGTCCAATAGTTATATCTGGTGCCCACTTTAAAGTAGAAGAAGGTTCTGGAAGTTTCCACCACCAAAGGTGCAGCCTGACTCCTTGCTTGGGCCCCAGATTGTTTGGGTCACAATAGACTAGTGTCAAATCCTTTGCGAGTTTGGCTCAGGCAGAGCCTTTGTGATGCGCAAGCCTGGTAAGTAAAAGCTCAACCCCCTATCAAGTTAGAAATTGTCCATCGGGCAAATACCTATACTAACTTCTCTCATTGTCTGAGAGCAATAAACCAAGACCACCTGCCAGATGCATCTAGTTGTATGACCCAGGAAACAGGCTGAAGCCACCAAATGGTTAGGACAAGAAAATGGTAACTATCCAAAACTGGCATTTTTCGAATTGTGACAGAAAATCTGACTTTACCATTAAAAAGCATGTTTAAGGACAAATCTTTAGACACCAAAATCAACCTTGTTAACCTTCCTATCTGCTCCCAATTGAAAGGTACCACTTACTAAATGTAGTAAGGAACCCAAAGTTATCCCATGAGAGAGGTAGGCCTCACAGTAGTGAAATATTCATTTATGAGTTTTTCACTGCCAGGACATATAAAACCTTAAAGTATATGTCCAACTTTTTAAATGCACTGCACTCTGTCCTTTGGGCGGTTTAGGACCTACCCTAGATGTGCCTTAAATGTACTAAAAAGGGAGGTTTTACCTTGCCAGGTTAAAATGGCAGCTTAAATCTGGACAAACAGGCTGCAATGACAGGCATGAGACACGCTTAAAGGGATACATAAGTGGGTGGCACAATGAGTGCTGCAGGCTCACTGGTAGCATTTCATTTAGATGCCCTGGTTACATATAGTACCACTTTACTAGGGACTTATAGGTAAATTAAATGCGTCAATTGCGTGTAAGCCAGTTTCACCATCTTTAAAGTAGAACACACATGTGCTTTAGCACTGGTTAGCAGTGGTAAAGTGCACAGAGTCCTAAAAGTCAGCAAAAACGGGTTAAAAAAACAGGAGGGTAAAGGCAAAAAGTTTGGAGATAACACTGCAGAAAGGGAAAAGTCAAACATCTAACTTTTCTGGCTTTTCAATCAACAGCATGCTGCAATAAAGGGCTTATAGTTTTGCTTTGAACTCTGCCATTATGGGCTTAAAACTTGCTTTATTTTTAATTAAACCGTTTTATTATAATTTTTTCGAACACACAAATACTTTTGCTTTTTTAACTGGCAGAAGAACTCGTTGAGCTAAAAACTTGCCTGTGACAAATTAAGGATTTTCGATGTCAGGAATTTAAATCCCATGTATCATATAAAGCTGACAAGTGGTTTAATGTCATGCCTAGCATATTAGGGCATTTCTGGCATTGTAGCCAACCGCAGTTTGCATGCACAGTTTGAATGAGTCTCCCACCGTCTTTTCTGAAACTTTCATGTCCCTTTATCTCACATACTGTCCTCTCTCAAAATGTTCACACTTTTCATTCACAGACCCATTTCTATCTATCTCTGGTACTTTGCTCTCTCTATCTTTCTCACTTCCCTCAATCACAGCTCATCCACACTACTCTTCTTGAAAGTCATCTCATTATTGTAGATCATACATTCCTATATCACATCTTCTTTTCACACTTCTTGTAGTTTCACATTCTCCTCACACTCTTCTCTCAAAGACCCTCTTTTCTCTCCCACACACCCATCAATTGAATGTTCCTCTCACAAACATGTATACACATTCTATTCCCTCTTTCAAATCCTCCATTGTATTGCAAACCCTGCTTACTTGCCTTGCTCACATACCTAACCTTCCTTACACCGAGCATTCTCTTGCTCATATCATTCTCATTCTTAGCTCCTGTTTTCACAAGCCCTTTCAATGTATCGCCCTCTGTCTAACACAGAGCCACACACTAGAGTTTGTGTTGATTTGTTTGGTTTTCCACACACTAAGAAGTACCTAGAAGGTCTCTGTTATTTGGGGCAGCCCAGTCACAGCCTAAGGAACTGGTGGCCTAATTTTATGTTGGGCGGTCTTGGACCGCCTGACTTGCAGTGGCGCAGCGGTGATAGTCCTGCAGGGCCGGACTGGGAACCACAACCGGCCCTGGCAAAGTGCTCGGCCGGCCGCCCTCCCCACTCAGGGGGGTTGGAGGTGCTGCCGGGCTATTTGCCAGGGCCATGTTTTCGGCCGATTTTGGTACAGGGCCGATTTTGCAGCTATGCTGTAAAAACGACCCTGTAACAAAAACGGCCCCCAAGGGCCCAAAACCGCCCCCCACCCGTGCGGCGCACCGGGGGATTGCCTGGTGCCCGCTATGGCCAGTCCAGCCCTGTAGTCCGGCATCTACCTCATTATGAGGCAGCTTTTAGGACGACCCACCTCTGCGCCGGCTGGGCCAGGAAACCGCTGTTCCCTGGTGGAGGTGCAGCGCAGAGGGCTATATAATATGCAAGGCTGGACCACCACAGTCCCCTGAGCCAATCATGAATTTCCCATCCGTGAGCCTTATCATGGTGGGCTCACTGATATGAAAAAGCTGGCAGAGAGGAAACAAAAGGGGTCCTACTGCGCCATAAGGATACATTCATTATGCTTGCACTCCCAGTCCCAGCATGACATGAACTTCACAGTCCATTCCATGCTGGAACCTTTTTGCCGTCCCCATTGCAGTGCCCTTTTTCAGGGCACCACCATGGGAACAACAAAAGGACTGCCTGCCTGCTCAAGTTCACCTTTAATTATGCACGCAGTATTTGCACGTCTTTGGTGCTGCCATGCTGGTGGAGAGCTGGCGCAGGAACGCGAAAGTCCGAATCAGCTCTTATGCTTTGAACAAGCACACAGTTGCCAACCACTCCAAACAGGTTTTGAATGCATGCACACCAGGCGCTAATAATCCCAGCCTTAGCTGCACCCGTTCAAAATGTAGAAGGCTGCCAATGCTCTTTTTCTGCAGGGAAGCTACGGCTCAGGTAAATCTCATGCCACTGCGGAAGGACTGTGAAAGGTAGGTCCATTCCTGAAGTTCAGTGCCAGACAGACTTGCCAACCCTCCTGATTCAGGCGTGAGTCTACCGATTTCAAGGTTAGTCTCCCGCCTCCCGGTTCCTGCTAGCAAAAACTCGATTCCTCAGGGGTTTTAGCTGACAGGGCTTGGTATTGTGTAAGGTGCTAATTCTTCCAGCAATATTCAGAGTGGCGTTGCAGGGGCTCTAGAAGGGGTGAAAAACCAACAACGCGTCAATAACAAGGGAATGGTCTTTTAAAGACCTGTGAAGTACAGGGGCGGCTGTGTGTGTGCCGGGAAGCTGTTGCAGCCCGGGCTGCCACACAGGAGGCGGAGGAGGAGTGCGTGCTTGCACTGCCAGCAACCTGCCAGGCCAGTGCACAACACTTGCATCACCCTCTCTCTGCATGCCATTGCGCTCCGTGCATCTGAAAGGTTAAAAAAAAACGTGCATTTGCATTTCAAATGTCCAATCCTGCAGCAGCACACTTCCAAAGCACATACATGCCAGTAACCCAATTCAAGGCCCCATTCTCCCGATTTTTTTTAATTCTCCCACTTTGCTCTTCTGAAATGTTGGCATGTATGGTGCCAGACAGCATCTACATGGTCTCTGGGCACCTCAAAGAAGGCAGGTATGTATTTGCACGCATGGTACAGTGCCACATCTTCAGAATGGGATGCTCGGGGACATTTAAGTTTACTTACACACAATAGGCGACAATGCACAGTTTTTACTGTCATTTGACGTGTGTGACTCGTCCGGGTTGTTAGATCCATGCACTGTAAAGCGGGAAACGGACGCCATTTCCATCGACATGTGCGCCAATAGCAGGGCTGCCTGCCCTCTTCAGAGCACGTCACTGTTATTGCAAATGCGTCCTCTAGTTTACACTGCCTCAATGAAGCTGAATATTCCAGATGAGGTAGGGGAGCCCTCTTAACAATGTAATAGACAAAGCGCATTCATCCCAGGATAACAAAGGCCCCAAATGGGGTGAAATCTTTGTTAATCTCGGTTTAATCTCGTATTGAGCTGCACAATGTGCCGCACACCGAGATCCACTCAGCGCTGTCTTAAAATGCCAAGAGGGGTTGAAAGTGTGTCTTTTGGAAGAACCGCCTTCTCCTAAAGCGCCTAGCATCCCCATTCTCATGCAGAAAAGCCATTTGCCTTTAAAACCCTCACTAAAAGAAAAGACGTGTTAGCTAACTCTTGAGAGATGCACTCAAATCTCAAATGTATACTGTTATAGCAACGGGTCTCCTGCGGTGAAATGTATCTCCGTCCCGGAAGCCCTTGTCTGGGCTCTTAAGATGCATGCATTCATGCAAATGGCGCATGATTGTGGAAACACAGGGGTTTATTTACAAGCCCCTTGCGCCGCTGGACGGCACTTTTAAAATGGGAAAAAAGTGTCGTACCGGTACCCTGTAAATAAGCCCCTCAATGTGCCGCCTTGGCGCAGGGGCCCGGCACGGTACCAGGTCTTTGTTCAGGGGCCCAGCGCCGTACCAGATCTTACAGTGGTAAGAGAGGGCCTGCTTTCACATAGTGCATTCATTTATTTTTTCTCATTCATTTAACAGCACAGCAGAGTTAGAAAGAATGCGACTCGTGGTGGTGTTTCAGAAGAAAATACGATTCTTGCTGGTGTTTCGGGACACCGTTAGAAAGGTTTATTAGTCTCAGCCTCCTCTCTATGGTCAGAGGTGGACATGGCTATGAGAAGCCCGGGCGATTGTCAGAAAAGCAGCTGTCTCTAAAAGGCTGATGGGGTAAGGAAAAGTCAGTCGCATGGCTTTAAATTGAAAGGGTGCCCGCTTATGTTGTCCATTTAAGAAAGAAAACTTGGGGCCACTTTCAACCCTGGCTGTCATTTTGTTAAATAAAATCTTTCTACACTGCGACAGCATCTCGGTTCCTCCAAATATTTGTTTCTGTTTTGATCGTTGCTCAGAGTTTTCGTTGTTTTCCTTGACTCTTTTTCTTTCTTTTCAACACAACGGATTTGCATTCTTTTTCAGTTACTTCTGGGCTTCATGACGTGATTACAGTGTCTCACCAGAACAGCTGGATGCCATTTTGATTTCCTTTGTTGTTTGACTATCTTACAGCTGGCTTATGTTTGCACGTGCCTGCGCTGACAGAAATGAAACTCGACATGTCAATCACCAGTTGAGTTGCATCATTAATTGTTCCAGTCACAGTCTGAGAGACAACTTATCCATGGTTGTTCTGAAATTGGATGTTTTCACTGGCTGCTGTTGTCGGACCATCGC
Source organism: Lissotriton vulgaris (assembly GCF_964263255.1). Classification (NCBI taxonomy): domain Eukaryota; kingdom Metazoa; phylum Chordata; class Amphibia; order Caudata; family Salamandridae; genus Lissotriton; species Lissotriton vulgaris. The sequence continues at coordinate 916,533,970 of NC_141695.1, forward strand.
ATGTTTATAATGAACTGATATCAGAGCAGAGATAGAACTGATATTCGAAACTTTGATATAGCAGAAAATGACCATGCTTCTCCATGGACCATGGAAGGAGCAGGGACATTTTTAGGCTTCGCCTACTCAGCGCATGCGCTGTCTCTTCGAGACATGCTGTATTTACACTATGGGCTCTATGCCGCGCCCAGGTATTTAATTGTTTGGTTTGTGTGCCTTAGTATATTCCATACTATTCATTGGTAAATGATGGCCATTAGTCTCTTCCTTTTGGTGTGTGTTCCATCCAATGGCAACTGACCCTGTTACAGGGTTTATTTTGCTTTTTGCCTTTTAGGTTAGCTGGCCAACTATACTTCCGATTGCCTGGGCTTGTGTGTTTGGAATGTTGTGTTTGTTGGCTTTCGGAGGCAAACGTGTGCAGATGATGTTTTCAACCACACATCTTTTTTTAACTTCAGAAATACACTTGTTACTTTGATAGCGCTCTGCTGACGACGTAATCTTTTGTCAAACACACACGGCATTCACGGTTCATCAATGCTTGGAATGAGGCTCGGGAAAAGCAAACAGAAAGTCTTGTCCGAAGATGTATACTCTGTCCCATCAACCAGTAGCCTCATCAGGGGTCCGATTGAACTGGCACTAAAAGTGTAATAAACTAAGATGTAAGGAAAAGTTGTATATACTTTTATAATTCAAAGGTAATAAAAGGGTCATTAGACAATATTTATAGCCTTTACATTAAGGCTTTTATGCAAAGATTCTATCTGGTTACACCAACCCAGTACCCAGGAGTGCTTTGTCCTTCTTTAGTGTCAGGGCTCAGTTGTTGACAGTCTTTCTTATGTGTCTACACTCCGTGTCCTCTCTCTGTGGTGCTGTCCCCTAGTCTGCATGCTGGTGCTTTTCTGCTGCCTTTGCAACTTTTTTACTGTCCGCCTCCGGACGGTACAAGAGCAGCCATGGTGAGGGGCCGAGGCAGGCTCCAGGAGAGAGGCAGACACCCCGGTCTGGCTATGACAGCCGAGCTGCAAGACAAGGTCAGTGCGCCCAAGCCCATAGGCACAATTGTACATTGGAAGGTCAAGGTTGGGCTGCAGAGGCAGTAAGACTAATACCTCCCTGCCGCCTTCAGTACCTCGAGGACCTAGACCCATTTGCCTGTGCCAATTCCCAGAGCAGCAGCAGCCATCAGTGCACAACCTGTTGCTGAGCACCGCCCTAAGTGAGCAAACCCCAGGACTGCACCAATTTCTAGAAAGTCCAGTAACGGTAAGTTGGACATTGGACAAAAGAGAAGTGGTACTCAAGCTGTTAGAAGAGTGGATGCCCACTGCCCCATTGCCTGAAACCCTGCCTGAGTCGTTCAAGTAACTACTGTCCTCCCCTGCCAGTGCTCCTGGCCAAGCAACCCACCTGCATGAAACACTAACCCCTGCCTAACTTAGCAACATAACAAATTTGCCTTAATCTGAGCTTGTGCTTTCTCACCTCCTGCCTTTTGACCTGTACCTCCTGCATTGCCTGTGCTCCATGCCTTAGTTCCATGTCTGTGACTGTAATATCTTGTGATGTTGTGATGTTGCCTGCCCATACCCACTTCCTCACTTTCTTCTCCCTCTCTTTTGGAATGTTGGACCCCGCCATCCTGGTGGAAATGCTTCTGGCCCCAGCGGCAGACAACATGCTGCATGGCTAAATACTTGTAAAGCCCCAAAGGCGAGACCGATTGCATTGCAAATGCTTGTTTAATACCAGATGTGGTCAACTTATGTCTCTGCCTTTGGTGAAAAACCTTGACTTGAAGTTTCTCTTCTCTGATACAGCACTGGAGGCAGCCTTAAGTTTCATATTTTTTTCCTGAAATCTGAGTGCAATATCACATCCGCCTTCAGGCCAGTCACCACTCCCAAAACAAGTCAAATGGTTCAGCAACCAAAAGTACATTCGGGAGGAGGGGAGGCATCTCGGTTATGATGCATGGCCTGGCAGTGCTGGGAGCCCACAGCAAAACCTGCCTGCTCTGGAGCCTGACACCTAATGTGTCGGACGGGAGCTGCAGTGGGAGGGAACAAAAACCGAAGGTAACCACACCCTGCCTTTCTATATGTAGCCACTAGGAGAGGTGCCTAAGCTGTGGAGGGGGAGAGGGGCAGAGGACTGTGGCACACACCTCATGCCATCCCAGTAGCGTCAGGGAGGAACCCCCCCAAAAACCAGACAGGACATTTTTTGGGAGGATGATGATAACTCCTCCTCATACATCTCAACTTCAGTCCATATGCAGCCAATGTATGGATGGTGATAAATTTGGCTAATCTGAACTTGATGGCACTTAAACCTGTGACGTATGGCAGATGGTGCTCAAGGGTGTCCCTTATTGGTCTGATTGGGAACTTTCTCCATTGTTGGAGGGAGATGCAAAACCTTGACCCCCAAAATGGACCCAAAATATGCAACTGGATAGGCACAGATGGTAATGACAAGTGGGAAATGGAATGCCATGGGGAAATACAGATTGCGGGGGCCATCTAACTCAACAAAATCTATAAATATACAGAGCCAACACCTGACTAGCCAGACGGGGCCCCTCCCCCAGTGATGAGCCAGACCCTCTGATTACCTAAGAATAAATATACCATGTGATCTGCGACATGCACACCACAGTTGAGACCTAGATACAGGAAGTAGGCCTAGAGGCTGGACTGCTTCACCAGGAAATTAAGAAAATCGCAGAGAGGTTTTCAGAGAGTGAAACCCGGATATCCAAGGTAGAGGCTTCTGCTCAAATAAATACTGTAGACATCACTAATTTAAAAGAAAGAGTTGCTCACTTGGAACACAGTGTGGAAGACGCTGAGGGCACATCAAGATGAAATAGTTTATGCCTCATCAGAATTCCAAAAGGTGTGGAAGACACCAACCCCATATCATTCCCTCACAAAGTGGCTCGGTTACTAGATGCCCTCAAGTATTTTCCCTAAATGCAGATGTGATTTTATCTAAAAAGGTTGTGGTTTTAGTCTGATTAGATGCAGATCCCCAAGCCAAAAGTTTTGGATCATTGTGGGTTATTTGAAAGATGCTCTATGGAAAGACAGGAATCTCTTGGAATTCAAAGGGGTTGATTTATCCCCTGGAAGGCAAGGTGAAAGCTTACTCGGAATGGGGATGAGGTGATCACTGGTGGTGTTGTTTTCCCAATTTTAAGTTTTTAAACAACATGAATTAATGTTCTTATTAGATATACTAATTTTTTGGCCTATTATTTACATATTGTTTCATATGTTTTATTACTCATGCTTTAAGTTTCATTTAATTCATAATACAATACCATCTAGTTTTAAACCTGGTGTACATCTAGGCATTGTATGTGGTTTTCACCTGGTCAAATGTCATGGCACCTGAAAATTGAAATGGTTAACATGTATTTTGCCCTTTAAATTGAATAACAGTTTTTGAAACCTAAAAAAAAAGTGCAGCGCCCTCTAGGGGACACGTTTATGGTTGCAGTTATTGTGCCCTGAAGAGGTCTAAAAGAAGGCTCACGTGGTACGGCGTGCTCTAGAGGCAGTCTATGGGTATATCTTCTCTGATCAACATGTGCTGCCTCCAGGGGCTGTGTTTCTAATTGCTATAAAATAATTTGTGTGAATAACAACTAAGGAATTTATGATAGTTTGGTGTTGGAATAAGCACGATCTCTGGTGATGCCACCATGCATGTAACAGTCGTTACATTTACCAAAAATACGTAGTGTAATCACTTCTGTGAGGCATACGTATATGAACTCGCAAGGGAGTGAGCACGCCTACTCACCAAACTAGTATGAGAATTTTTGCGAGATTGATTAAGAGTGGGTAATTAAGACAAACAAGTTAACCTGCACAACTTACGTGTGATGCATGAGCAGGAGTAACATATGATTTGATTGATATTATGTAAAAAATTGATACATGGCAGTTGGTATCCCTGTGCGTGTGATACTGTGTTTGAATGGAAGACATGCACATTCCCTACCATGAGGAACAAAATTAATTGACTCAGCACTTGAGAGTGTCACTAGAATTAAGACATGAGTTTTTCCTTGTTTAGGTAAGGGGGGCCTTAGGAGTGGAGACATTTAATAAGTAAGGTTCTGTTTGCCCATTACATGAAACACCCAAAAAACCCTTGTGAGCGCAACAAAGAGTAGTTTATTTATTTATTTATTTATTTATTTAAGAAGCTTATAGAGCGCACGGCTACCTCCAGCGGGGGTGTCCCGGCGCTAAGACTACTTGTTTATCTCAGAGGGGGTTGCCTAGTTCATGACTATCTGTCACAAGAGCAGGTCTGCAAAAGGATTTGCTGGCTAGTGCTTAGAAAACAGTTCCCTCCTATTTGCTTTGAAAAAAACATGTCAGATGTAGCGACATTGAAGTATAAACATGGGGATTCCGGAGTTGGGAGCACACCGCTGACCTCTTCCGCCGTATCGCCCCACTGCATCATGGTCTGTGCAGTTCAAGTATTTTCAAGAACAGTTCAAAGTTCAAATTTCCAAAGTATTTCACCTCAATCGGTGCAAGTAAGTAATTGTATTGTGATCATCTCTAGACACGAGCCTAGCTCGTGTTTCGGTATTGATTCCCTCATCAGTAGAGATATTTTCAGGGTTGCAGGACCGTGACGGGTGTTTGGCGACCTGCTCTGCAACCCCGAAACTATCTCTACTGATGAGGGAATCAATCCCGAAACACGAGCTAGGCTCGTGTCTAGAGATGATCTAAATACAAGTACTTACTTGCACCGATTGAGGTGAAATACTTTGAAAATTGAACTTTGAACCGTTCCTGAAAATACTTGAACTGCACAGACCATGATGCAGTGGGGCGATACGGCAGAAGAGGTCAGTGATGTGCTCCCAACTCCGGAATCCCCTTGAAGTATAAACATGTCTCATAAGTAAATGTAATCCACATGTACTACTTATATTTATTTATATATATTTTTTTCCACACACAAGTGTGCAACTACAGGAGGTGTCCCTCCCGGTGTGACTGCTAGGTTTGAACCTGACAGAATTAGGGTAAGTAAGTGCACTAGCAGTGCATGCTCACCAGTGCACTGTTCACATGTGCACAGTGTGCAGAGATTTGACAAGTGTACCATAAAGAGTGCACTGATATAAGAAGTAAACAGGTACACACATGTAAGACAAAAGATGTTAAAAAACTGATCAGAGACTTTTGATGAGCAGGACACTATATGTATGATTTTTAATTCAGAATTGGTCTGCCTATTTACATGTGAATAACGGTTTGACAGACAGGTGAGACTTATTCTATCCATCCATGAACAAATAAGTACTCAAGAACAGTTTGCCGGGATACCCTTATCTTTCCTGACGAAGGCCCAACACTCTCCTATAAGGGATCTTATTGAAGCCAAAACATGTTAGGAAGGACAAGCAGAAAGGATTTTCGAGACATAGATTCATGATGTCATCTGCTTTTGGTTTTAATCCAGCCTTGTGTACCCCAAAATGAAGGGAATTCCTGGATTTACACAAAGGTTATTTTATAAAACAATCTGGACTCCATGTATGAATAGAAACAATACTTATTATGATTCCCCTCAATGAGGTAGATACTACCAGGTTGGTATCATCTTAACATGCTGGGACGGACTGGTCAATGATGAAGCATGTCACATGTAGTGGGTGAGGCCTTTCCGTCCAAATCTTTCTTGCTTCTTGTTTTCCCCTAGACACAGTTTTGTTATTTTAAGGAAAATACTGCAATAGATAATTTTCCAGAATTGCTGTGGTTCACATTTTCATGTTGGAAGTTTTATGACAAATATACCTCTAGCTTTCTTTTTGTGGGAGTTATTCTAATATAAAACAGACAAGACAAATCACGAACTATCATCAAGTGCTAGAGAACACATGCAAATCAATGAAGCACCTGAAACCAGGAGCGTTGCTTCTTCCACTGGTGCAGTAAGTGTAATGGCACTGGGGCCCAGATACACGAGGGGGGCAATGAATCCTGATTATTGCTATCTTTCACAATACAAACAACAGCTGTGGTTTGGAGGGAGACTGTTCTGTAATTGCACTGGGGTCCAAGACACATTGGCTACGCTATTGCCTGAATTATACGTAAGTGTGAGGGTAGCTTTCTCTAGCTCACCTGTGGTCTTACACTCAGCAAATATTTATCAGTAGCAGTCGTGGTGGGAGTAGCTGCCAGGCAGTGACTTGGGGAGGGGCAGGGTGAGGGGTAGTAATCTATGGATTACGGAGCATAACAGGCAAGTAAACATATAAATAAATAACACGAATTTCGTTGCTCGCACTGCATACCCAAATGCGATGCAGTGCACGCAACGAAATTTGTTTTATTTATTTATATGTTTACGTACCTGTAATCCTCTGTAATCCATAGATTACTATCCCCAACTTTGCACCTCCCCCTCCCCACTTCACCGCCTGACAGATACTCCCGCCACTAACCGCTACTGTGATTAATCAAGCCTAGTTTGGTAGCAAGCAGAATCCACCTGTCTGTCTCCTGGAAAGAAGGGCAAGCAAGGTGCAGGGCTGATTCCATATTGCATGTCAAAGCTATGTTAACATCCTCCCTTTCACTTTCATAGGTTTCAGATAGGAAGCGTTCCCAAGAAAAGCAGGGGTTCTCTCTAGTTAATGTGTGGAATGCACACCATGGCAGCACATGTGGAGAATACTAAAGATATAAATCTTCATAGACTTAGAAACAACAATAATTTTGTAAAATGTATGTATTTAATGTATGTATTTAATGCTTATTAAGCGCAGCTGTCACCCGAAAGGGTATCCTGGCGCTGAAAATTGTAAAAAAACAATAGTAAATACATTCTCCAGTTTTCCCAGTCCAGATTTTTTCTTACACATCTCACCGTAATAGACTTCTCTCTTTCATTGTGTATACTCTTTGTTGCATTTCTGCAATGAATTCCGTGATCTGGTCCTGCTCCCTGTGTTTTGATCCGGGTCTCCTTAAGAGCTTTCTCTCGATCAGACCACCCATATTTAAAGAGGATGGTTAGCATTGTTTTAAAAGCAGTTTGTGAGGTTTTGCACACACCTAGCAATCATACGAGGATTTGGCTCTTCCTATGCTGGTACTGTAAAGATCCTGAGTCCTCTTGGGACCCTATCCATGTCAAGATAGTTTTGTAGGGAGGTTGCTTCCCACCACTTGCTTAGTTCAACCTTGGATATCTTCTCTATTCTGCCCAGTTGCACTGGGAGCGTGGTGTTGGTTTTGCCATTGCTTGTGCTTGCTTTAGTTTTAATATTTGCTGTCAATGATAGTGCCTTTGTGCAATATGTATATAGTGCTTTTAACATAACTTTTGTTTGGTTGCAGGACGTTCTCAATGCTCTTTCAACAATGTCTGATACCAGTTTTTTTTTTATTTTACAGAGAGGAGAGGATGGGACTCTCACCTGGTGTGATGGGTTCGAGAGGAGGACCTCGCTAGGGCACCCTACCCTTCTCTCCTGGAGCACTTGGAACACACTGGGTAATATGATTTGCACTTTTTGCCTTTATTAATTTCAACTTTAAAATTTGGACTAGTTTTTGTGGCAATTTTGTGAATATTTTGGTGAATATTTCTATGTGCCTTGATCACTCCGCCATTTCCTTCATTAGGCCACTGGGGCATCATCTCTGTACTATGTCGTAATGAGTTACCTGTTCGTCTATGTCTTAATGCCATTATTATTATTATTATTATGTTTGAGCTTGTAAAGCGTACTGTTACCCGGAGGTTTCCTGGCGCTGTGTAGCGCTGGGGAACCCGTCCTGGCTTTCCCTGTGGGATGGTCCCTGCTGGGAGTCCCCAAGGTGGAGCCAAGCATCCCCGGCGTTGGAGGGGCCGTTGTGGAGATTAGGCAAGCTGATGCCCAGAGTTGCCGAGTGGGACCCCTGATTAGAGTAGGCACCGAAGCGAGAATTATCGAGTCAGCTGACCAAAGTCCACGACCCTGCCGCGTCGGGAATTGAACCCTGGTCCCGGCCGACTTCTGCTCCCGGGTCTGCCGCCTCTAATCAGTGAGCCACACCACTCCAATGCCATGTACTCCAGTACTGCAGCTCACTTGAGCTGCATCCCCTTTTGAGTCACAGTTGGCTACTTTACTTTACAGGACAGTGGTCCATGATTTTGCCTGTAACCTACACCCATTTTATAGGCAACTGGGGTTCTCCCCCTGGCCCTAGCTGCAATTGGATTCTAATCAGTGGATGCCATACACTTCACTCCACACAGGTGGCTTTTCGACTTACAGCCGCCTATTGACCCTTGTCTTTCAAGCTACTGACATGGACGATAAACAAAGTTCTTTTAGAACAAGCACCACATGTGCAAGTTTTGACATTGGCAACTCTTTACCTTTACTAGTATACGAGTATTAAGATAGGCAAATTCACACTATTGGTTATACTTTCCATTTCTCGTGCTGTCCCACACCTAAACTCCACATAGAGCAGGAGTGCTGCCACTGTCACCATTGATAGCAGTCATCTTAGTGCCTGACACTTGACACCAGTTGATCTTTGAAAACATACTAAATGCTGGGTGGCACAGCAATCTGAATTTGCATTAGTTATATACATATTGAGGCAGAGTAAAGCTTCAGATCAGAAGCACTAACATTGTCACCCAGGATGGCGCTCGGCTTAACGCCGAACATTTGATACCTACTGGTCTTTGAGAGCCAACAATTTGCTGGAGGAAATATCCACACTACTTGGCATGAGTTACTTACATATTAAGGCAAAGAACAACTTTTTTAAATGTATGTGGTGACCTAACGTGTATTGTTTTACTTGTATGAATTTCATTTTATTAATATTTTCTCTGATTTTGATGCACTTGTACGTATGTATTTGCACTATGAGTTGAATACACACAAATATATATAATATATATATATATATATATATATATATATATATATATATATATATATATATATATATATATATATATATATATCACTGAAAAAACCATAGGTTATAGACCATATATAGTTAGGAATTCGCATTTACAAAACCTTATTTTACTCACACAAAACCATTGAAATTCCATATATAGTTAGTTGCACTAACTATATATCGCGCACCCGCAATCCACTGCTGATGATGTCACATATTACATCATTCATGACATGGTCAGTGACATCACTGATGACATCACTGATGACATCTCAAATGACATCACTGATGACATCTCAAATGACATCACTGATGACATCACTGATGACATCTCATTTGACATTACTGATCACATCACTGATGATATCATTCATGTGATAATACGATGAACCTCTTCAGACTCTAATATAACCTTAGATACAATCAGTGTAAACAGACACTCACAGACTGTCACTCATCCATGGAGTTACTCACACACCTAGTCAGTCATGCAAAGAATCAATCACACCTCCATTTCCTCAACTATACAGTTATACAAACTTTACTTATTCAAACATATACTAACACATATTTACTCTCTTATACAATCCCTGATACAAGTTCACAATGATCCATACAGCCACTCACACATTCACTGGCTCTTATGCACAGTTATTTATATATGTCAACTCTCACATGTACTGTGTTTTACATATGTACTTACTTTGACATGTAGCACTGAGATATCCATTCACTCACCAATACACTCATGCACACAGTCAACCGCCCATTCAGCTGTTTCCACATGCACTTTTGAAACCATACATCTAGTGAATCAACTGCTCACACATCTATGCACAGAGTCATACACCTCCCAGCCACCCACACACACACTCAGTCTCCCATACAAATACTTGGGCAACCAATCAATAACCCATATAGTTACTCATATAGCTACTTATCAACACATGCAACAGTTTACAGAACAACAGACATAATGATGCACAAATTAAGACAGTTTAGTCACTAACCCATGCACTCAGTGAGACACATTTAATCACTCACTCATACAGTCAGTCATGCACCTACTAAATCCTTCATCCAGACACTTATACATCCACTCATTCTTCAATATGTAAGACATATTTTAACTTTACAGAAACATACAGTCACTGGATGTTGTCATCAGTGATGTCATTTGAGATGTCATCAGTGATGTCATCAGTGATGTCACTGACCATGTCATGAATGATGTAATATGTGACATCATCAGCAGTGGATTGCGGGTGCGCGATATATAGTTAGTGCAACTAACTATATATGGAATTTCAATGGTTTTGTGTGAGTAAAATAAGGTTTTGTAAATGCGAATTCCTAACTATATATGGTCTATAACCTATGGTTTTTTCAGTGAATTTTCAAGGTTTTGTAAATGCTAATTCCTAACTATATATGGTCTATAACCTATGGTTTTTTCAGTGAATTTTCAAGGTTTTGTAAATGCTAATTCCTAACTATATATGGTCTATGACCTATGGTTTTTTCAGTGAATATATATATATACATACATATATAAACATATATCATCTGTATATCTATATAAATACAAACATAAATGCATGCATACATATACTTATATGCATACAGATGCATGTTATTTACATGAAAGTTGAAAAAACACTAATAAAAGCAAAGCTAAAAAGCCACCTCATTACAAACATAATGGCTTTAACTTAAACGAGGGCGAGATCTATTGCATTTTCAATGCTTGTTTACTTTGGTTCTATCAAGAAGGCATTCAGATGTGTCACACATTTGCCATACATTCTGAATGTTAGCACTCTAGTTGCACATTAGATCACTGTAGTAAAGCTACTGCTCACCAGGGACGTCTGCTGCTGGTATTCAAAGTGCATGTTTCAGTCTGCATGTCAGAATTTTTTTAATGAAATAGAAGAGGATTTGAGAAGTCACTCAAAATGATCCCTAATTTTTCTTTCTGAAGCACTAATCATACTTTCTATGGCAAAATTAACCCCCTCATGTTGTTCCTTTTTAAATTGAGTGTTTTCAGACTTACCACTTCATTCCAATCAAGATGGCTTCTGGTGTGCCATACTTTTGTCATAAGTAAGACTGTTAGCGCTCTAGTTGTTCTTTAGAACACTCTGGGACATTCTGTCATTGGGCTATACTTGGGGTACATCTGGGTGATATTTGGGCTACATTTAGGCTCTTTTGTCTCTGGTGGCCATCTTGGGAGACTGTATGTCAGAATCTTTTAATGAAATTGAAGAGGGTTTGAGAAGTCACTCAAAATGTGCCCTAATTTTTCTTTCTGCAGCACTAATCATAATTCATATGGCAAAATATACCCCCTCATTTTGTTCCTTTTTAAATTAAATGTTTTAAGAGTTACCACTTTATTCCAATCAAGATGGCTTCAGGTGTGCCATACCTTTGTAATAAGTAGGACTGTTAGCGCTCTAGTTGTTCTTTAGAACACTCTGGGACATTCTGTCATTGGGCTATACTTGGGCTACATCTGGGTGATATTTGGGCTACATTTGGGCTCTTTTGTCTCTGGTGGCCATTTTGGGAGACTGCATGTCAGAATTTTTTAATGAAATAGAAGAGGATTTGAAAAGTCACTCAAAATGTGCCCTAATTTTTCTTTCTGCAGCACTAATAATACCTTCTATTGCATAATATACCCCCTCATTTTGTTCCTTTTTAAATTTAAGTTTTCAAGAGTTACCACTTTATTCCCATCACGATGGCTCCAGGTGTGCTATACCTTTGTAATAAGTAGGACTGTTAGCGCTCTAGTTGTTCTTTAGAACACTCTGGGACATTCTGTCATTGGGCTATACTTGGGCTACATCTGGGTGATATTTGGGCTACATTTGGGCTCTTTTGTCTCTGGTGGCCATTTTGGGAGACTGCATGTCAGAATTTTTTAATGAAATAGAAGAGGATTTGAAAAGTCACTCAAAATGTGCCCTAATTTTTCTTTCTGCAGCACTAATAATACCTTCTATTGCATAATATACCCCCTCATTTTGTTCCTTTTTAAATTAAATGTTTTAAGAGTTACCACTTTATTCCCATCACGATGGCTCCAGGTGTGCTATACCTTTGTAATAAGTAGGACTGTTAGCGCTCTAAATGTTCTTTAGAACACTCTGGGACATTCTGTCATTGGGCTATACTTGGGCTACATCTGGGTGATATTTGGGCTACATTTGGGCTCTTTTGTCTCTGGTGGCCATTTTGGGAGACTGCATGTCAGAATGTTTTAATGAAATAGAAAAGGATTTGAGAAGTCACTCAAAATGTGCCCTAATTTTTCATTCTGCAGCACTAATCATACTTTCTATGGCAAAATATACCCCCTCATGTTGTTTCTTTTTAAATTAAATGTTTTAAGAGTTACCACTTTATTCCAATCAAGATGGCTTCAGGTGTGCCATACCTTTGTAATAAGTAGGACTGTTAGCGCTCTAGTTGTTCTTTAGAACACTCTGGGACATTCTGTCATTGGGCTATACTTGGGCTACATCTGGGTGATATTTGGGCTACATTTGGGCTCTTTTGTCTCTGGTGGCCATTTTGGGAGACTGCATGTCAGAATGTTTTAATGAAATAGAAAAGGATTTGAGAAGTCACTCAAAATGTGCCCTAATTTTTCATTGTGCAGCACTAATCATACTTTCTATGGCAAAATATACCCCCTCATGTTGTTTCTTTTTAAATTAAATGTTTTAAGAGTTACCACTTTATTCCAATCAAGATGGCTTCAGGTGTGCCATACCTTTGTAATAAGTAGGACTGTTAGCGCTCTAGTTGTTCTTTAGAACACTCTAGGAGGCTGCAGTAGAACACAAAGGAATCAACTGACAGTCTCTGTCCTTGTTGGATGTACATGTTTTACTGAGAATGTCAGACTTCATTTTCACATGACTGAGAAAGATAATGTGAATTTACAGAAAATATGCTTTCAGTTTAGCTTATAGATCCCCTTCCAAACCACTGTGGGAAAATCATGAGATATTAGTTTTCTTTCAAACAATATTCATGATATCACAGCAGAAGGTTTTTTCACGTGGTAAAATCACCTTAGAACCCACCACAATTCCTAAAACGAGTATGGTACCATCAACAAATGATTTATAATGTAACTAAAGTCCTAAAACCCTCTATTAACTACAATACTTTTTAATGAGGTGCTATCATGTATATTGGTCCCAAGATGGCTGCCAACACTTCTTGGATGAAGTGCTGACAGCCAATCAGATCAGATGTGTGGTTAGGCTCCGCCCAGATATATATCTTTTTTTGAACCTAAATTACTCAAAATCCACTGGAGCACATATATTGAGACCTAGCAAAGGCACATCGGGCTAACAGTCCCTACAATTTTGCCAAGTTTCGTGCAAATCCATTCAGCCGTTCGAGCTAAAAGTGAGGCCAACCGCCCAATGGAAATTAACATGGGAAAAACGCGTTTTGGGACCCCCCTTTTTTCTCGGCCCCCCCTTGATGAAACCCCCCTAAATTGTCAGGGGCTGCTCAGAAACAAAATGTTCCATTTTCCTGAAAATTTCAGCCAATTCCGTCCACAAACGCCAAAGTTATTAGACATAGAATTTTCAAAAATCCCATAGAGAAAAAATCCTAACTATATATACCTACTGGCGACCGCCAGTAGGTAATCTATATACATATATATATCTATATATCTATCTATCTATCTATATCTATATCTATATCTATCTATCTATATATATATATATATATATATATATATATATATATATATATATATATATATATATATATATATATATATATATCCAAACACAGGTACCCATCTTTAACACGATGCCACACGAAGGATATATGCTCATTTTATTTCACGTGATAGCCTGCTAGCATTTTTCTTCGTGAACAGCTTATATAAAATAAACGCCAATTAAGCCAGACGCGTTTCAGGTTTGTCACCTTTCTTCAGTAGCTAGGTTGGCCCAAGATCAGCAGCGTCGCGATGAAAGCACGTTGATAAGGTTCCCACTGCTGCCCCAGTGGGCGTGGCCATCAGCATGGCCCTCTGGATGTTGTAGTGCATTCACATCAAATCACAGTGGATGCTTCGCCAAAGTCTCGAAATATTCTAAAAATGTTTATTGCCACAGTCCAAGAAGGCTCCTGCCTCGCTTTGTGGCTACCACATGTGAGCAGAGAAATCGACTCCCTCCCTGTAAGGGCTCTCTTTCTTCCTTCGTCCTTGAGCAGCACGCACCACCATGGTGCCTCCGCAGGTCAGCCTTTGCCTGGCAGTGGGCTCCGTGTACCGACCGGGAAAGCCGTAATTATCTCCAAACACAGGTACCCATCTTTAACACGATGCCACACGAAGGATATATGCTCATTTTATTTCACGTGATAGCCTGCTAGCATTTTTCTTCGTGAACAGCTTATATAAAATAAACGCCAATTAAGCCAGACGCGTTTCAGGTTTGACACCTTTCTTCAGTAGCTAGGTTGGCCCAAGATCAGCAGCGTCGCGATGAAAGCACGTTGATAAGGTTCCCACTGCTGCCCCAGTGGGCGTGGCCATCAGCACAGCCCTCTGGATGTTGTAGTGCATTCACATCAAATCACAGTGGATGCTTCGCCAAAGTCTCGAAATATTCTAAAAATGTTTATTGCCACAGTCCAAGAAGGCTCCTGCCTCGCTTTGTGGCTACCACATGTGAGCAGAGAAATCGACTCCCTCCCTGTAAGGGCTCTCTTTCTTCCTTCGTCCTTGAGCAGCACGCACCACCATGGTGCCTCCGCAGGTCCGCCTTTGCCTGGCAGTGGGCTCCGTGTACCGACCGGGAAAGCCGTAATTATCTCCAAACACAGGTACCCATCTTTAACACGATGCCACACGAAGGATATATGCTCATTTTATTTCACGTGATAGCCTGCTAGCATTTTCCTTCGTGAACAGCTTATATAAAATAAACGCCAATTAAGCCAGACGCGTTTCAGGTTTGACACCTTTCTTCAGTAGCTAGGTTGGCCCAAGATCAGCAGCGTCGCGATGAAAGCACGTTGATAAGGTTCCCACTGCTGCCCCAGTGGGCGTGGCCATCAGCACGGCCCTCTGGATGTTGTAGTGCATTCACATCAAATCACAGTGGATGCTTCGCCAAAGTCTCGAAATATTCTAAAAATGTTTATTGCCACAGTCCAAGAAGGCTCCTGCCTCGCTTTGTGGCTACCACATGTGAGCAGAGAAATCGACTCCCTCCCTGTAAGGGCTCTCTTTCTTCCTTCGTCCTTGAGCAGCACGCACCACCATGGTGCCTCCGCAGGTCCGCCTTTGCCTGGCAGTGGGCTCCGTGTACCGACCGGGAAAGCCGTAATTATCTCCAAACACAGGTACCCATCTTTAACACGATGCCACACGAAGGATATATGCTCATTTTATTTCACGTGATAGCCTGCTAGCATTTTTCTTCGTGAACAGCTTATATAAAATAAACGCCAATTAAGCCAGACGCGTTTCAGGTTTGACACCTTTCTTCAGTAGCTAGGTTGGCCCAAGATCAGCAGCGTCGCGATGAAAGCACGTTGATAAGGTTCCCACTGCTGTCCCAGTGGGCGTGGCCATCAGCACGGCCCTCTGGATGTTGTAGTGCATTCACATCAAATCACAGTGGATGCTTCGCCAAAGTCTCGAAATATTCTAAAAATGTTTATTGCCACAGTCCAAGAAGGCTCCTGCCTCGCTTTGTGGCTACCACATGTGAGCAGAGAAATCGACTCCCTCCCTGTAAGGGCTCTCTTTCTTTCTTCGTCCTTGAGCAGCACGCACCACCATGGTGCCTCCGCAGGTCCGCCTTTGCCTGGCAGTGGGCTCCGTGTACCGACCGGGAAAGCCGTAATTATCTCCAAACACAGGTACCCATCTTTAACACGATGCCACACGAAGGATATATGCTCATTTTATTTCACGTGATAGCCTGCTAGCATTTTTCTTCGTGAACAGCTTATATAAAATAAACGCCAATTAAGCCAGACGCGTTTCAGGTTTGACACCTTTCTTCAGTAGCTAGGTTGGCCCAAGATCAGCAGCGTCGCGATGAAAGCACGTTGATAAGGTTCCCACTGCTGCCCCAGTGGGCGTGGCCATCAGCACGGCCCTCTGGATGTTGTAGTGCATTCACATCAAATCACAGTGGATGCTTCGCCAAAGTCTCGAAATATTCTAAAAATGTTTATTGCCACAGTCCAAGAAGGCTCCTGCCTCGCTTTGTGGCTACCACATGTGAGCAGAGAAATCGACTCCCTCCCTGTAAGGGCTCTCTTTCTTCCTTCGTCCTTGAGCAGCACGCACCACCATGGTGCCTCCGCAGGTCCGCCTTTGCCTGGCAGTGGGCTCCGTGTACCGACCGGGAAAGCCGTAATTATCTCCAAACACAGGTACCCATCTTTAACACGATGCCACACGAAGGATATATGCTCATTTTATTTCACGTGATAGCCTGCTAGCATTTTTCTTCGTGAACAGCTTATATAAAATAAACGCCAATTAAGCCAGACGCGTTTCAGGTTTGACACCTTTCTTCAGTAGCTAGGTTGGCCCAAGATCAGCAGCGTCGCGATGAAAGCACGTTGATAAGGTTCCCACTGCTGCCCCAGTGGGCGTGGCCATCAGCACGGCCCTCTGGATGTTGTAGTGCATTCACATCAAATCACAGTGGATGCTTCGCCAAAGTCTCGAAATAATGGTGCGTGCTGCTCAAGGACGAAGGAAGAAAGAGAGCCCTTACAGGGAGGGAGTCGATTTCTCTGCTCACATGTGGTAGCCACAAAGCGAGGCAGGAGCCTTCTTGGACTGTGGCAATAAACATTTTTAGAATATTTCGAGAAATACCGAAGAAAACCACAGGAGTGTGTTACGCCCTGCTACGGTCGGTGCGAAAAATCTTCCCTCTCCTACCGGTAGCATCGAGGAAGTTGTTGATTCAGGGTCTTATAACATCTAGACTGGACTATAGTAACGCCATTTTTTTGGGCACCCCTGAATCCACCTTCAAGACCCTTCAGCAGGTCCAAAATGCAGCGGCAAGGCTGCTTATGGCTGTCCCGAGGACGCAATCAGCGAAACCAGCATTGAAGGCGCTGCATTGGCTCCCAGTGCGGGAGAGAGTGGCTTTTAAGGCACTTTGTACAGCCCATAAAATCCTCTTAGGGAATGGCCCCCGCATCTTAAAGAACTTAGTTACCCCATACAAAGCAAGCAGAATGCTGCGATCGGATCTGAAACATTTCTTGCTAGTCCCCAGAGTCAAAAAGGCCCGTACGGGCGGGAGAAGATTTTCATTTAACACGGCAAAGCTTTGGAACTCGCTTCCTTTAAAATTACGCGCCGAGTCCTGCACACTGCGTTTTCGCAAAGGTCTTAAAACCTTTTTGTTTCCCGCTTGAGTGCGTTACTCTGTCCCTCGGTACCATCTGATGTTGTATGGAAAAGCGCTGGGATGCCCAAGGGTAACTGCGCGCTATATAAAATTTTAAATAATAATAATAATAATTGAAGTGTCTGGCGACTGGATATGCCTCGTCGCAGTTGGTAATGGCTCTCATGTGCTGGAGCACCCTTTTGTGGACCTGTAGTTTTGTACTCCCTTCATATCTCAGTCCACAAGGGCACTCCAGCACATATATGGCATGCTCTGTTTTGCAAGTGAAATATTTCGATATTGGAATGGCTTTGTCTTTAAAAGGTGTCATGTATGTTGATGTATTTGTTCCATATTTACAAGCCTTACACAATGTACATTAAAAAAATCCTGTGCTTGAGCTCAGCCAATTCGTGTTAGTCAAGACTTCAGGGCTGCTACTAACAAGGCTGTTATGCATAGAGGTCGCTTTTCTCTATGTGATGGTTGGAGATACACAATTTGCCATGTTTAAGACAAGATCATTTCTAATGAGTGCCCAATGTTTAGACATGATGTTGCGTATAGCAAAGTATTGCTTGTTGTAAGTTAAAATAAGTCTAATCGGTTGCTCACTTTTTAATGTTGAACTCGCCTTTTTAACAGAGAGGGCCTCATCTCTAGTCATTGTGCTAGTACGTTGAATTGCTGCCTTAATGGTCTTGTCGGAGTAACCTCTAGCGAGAAAACGAACACGGCATATGGCCTGTGCTTCCTTCACATCTTCCTCCTTATTGCATATTCTCTTAATTCGCAACATTTCCCCATAGGGGATGCTGTGAATTAGGTGTCTAGGGTGATGGCTGGAAGCGTGTAGCAGCGTATTACCCGCAGTAGTCTTGCCGTTGAGTTTTGTTTGAATTGTACTATCTGAAATGAAGACTTTAACATCCAGAAAATAAATGGATGTTTTGCTCATAGTTAATGTAAAATGAAGATTAAGTGTATTGCAGTTGAGTTCGTCAATAAATAAAGAGGCCAAACTCTCATCACCCTTCCAAATAAGGAAAAGGTCATCTATGTACCTAAAAAGGCAGATTACATCATCAGTCATGGTTTTGGAGTGTTAGGTTCTGAGAACCTGCTCCTCCCACAGTCCCATGTGCAAACATGCGTAACTGGGGGAGAAGCTGGATCCCATGGCCACGCCCCTAATTTGTTGAAAATAAGATTGTTGGAACAAGAAAAAGTTGTTTTCCAAACATATTTCAATCATGTTCAACAACATCTTGTTATGGGCGATGCAGCGTAGTGGCCTGGAATTAAGGAAATGTTGGGTCGCCTTTAGACCATCTAGATGATTGATGCTCGCATAGAGCGCAGTTACGTCTAAAGTCATAAGGATGTAATCATCTTGCCACCCTATTTCCTGTATTCTTTAAAAAATTTCCCGTGTCTTGTATGTAAGACGGTAAACGTGCTACGGGTTCCTGCAGGAAAAAATCAATATACTTAGATGTGTTTTCTAAGAGGCTTTTGCATGCAGAAATAATTGGTCTGCCAGGTGGTTTTAAACTGTGCTTGTGTATTTTTGGTATGAAGTATATGCATGGAATTACCGGGTGATCATTTTTGAGAAATTTAAATTTATTTAAACTTAACAAACCCACATTCTTCCATGCTACTAACTTCATATAGCAGTTGTTCCAAGATAACTTTACAGTGTGAACATCAACTCTCTTGTAGCACTTTTTATCATTAAGGTGATTCCAAGCCTCCTCTAAGTACATATCCCTGGGCCATATCACTATATTTCCGCCTTTGTCTGATTGATGAATAATGATGGGTTTATCATTCTGAAATTTTTTAATCAGTTCATGGTACAATTTGTCATGCCTAGAATATTTAAAGTGACAGTGTGCAGTCTTGTGATGTAACTTCTTGATATCAACAGTTACTTGTTCATGGTATATGTCAATATTGTCTTTCAACATCAAAGGGCAAAAAGTTGATTTGGGTTTAAACTTGGAAAAAGAGTGCCCCGTCCCTGAAGGAACAAAATCGCTTTCATCATGTTGAGACAGTTTACTCTCACCTTGTAATTGATGTAAATCTTTGAGCAAACCCATATCTGCAACCGTCAATGCACCAGGGCTGCTGGTAGTGACAATGGTGTTGGGCTCAGTTATATCACTGTTTCCCTTTGTTGCAAAAAACTTTTTCAATTTGAGTTTGCGGATGTATTGGTATATATCAACTCTCGTTTGGGCATAGCGGAAACTGCTTTCCGGGCTGTATGATAGTCCCAAAGACAAAATTTGGATTTCGGCTGCATTACGTTGGACCGTGGAGAGAATTATAACTGATTTGCTGGATGTCACATCTCCTATTGCGGTGTCACTTGGAGTTTCCAATTGAAATTCCAGTTTCTGTTCCCTCTCCCTCACACGTTTACATTTCCGTCGCTGGTGGCGTTTGAAATTTTCCCGGTCCTGGCTTTGTTGTTGGCTGCCTTGGACGCAATGTATCTAGATGATCCCGCCTCATACAGTCCACCTCCTGGGCTAGGGAAAATCGCTGAAACCCCAAATCACTGACATCACGAGCATGTTCATTGTCTGAGCCGCTGTCAGGTACTGAGCTCAGATCAGACAAGGAAGTTGAGGTATTCGCCATACTGTGGGTATTGCTTGATGCTTGGCTCGAGAGGGGCACTGTCAACGGTCTTGTGATATTCATTTTTACAGCATCATAGCGTTTAGCATATGTGAAAACTTGGTCCCCTTCATAATCTTGTTTGTCACGTGTGAATTTAAACGTTTTTCTTTTCCTGATGATTTCTTCCTCCTTCCTTACTCGTGCCAACATGTCTTCTTTGAGCTTTTTATTTGCAGCAGTCTGTTCAAACTTGTCTAACTCAGATTCCAGCTCAGCAATTTGTTGTTCAAAAACAGCACGATCACTGCATATCTGACAAGTATCTCCATCAAATTTCTAGACGATTGCAAATTACATTGCGCCCATTCAGTTAGCATGTCCGGATTTGGTGCCTCATAACTAGGAACAAGCATGATTCTGAGTCCCCGCGGAACTCTTCCAACTTCTAAGTACCGGGAGAGTGAACGGTGTTCCCACCATTTAGCCTGTTCACCTTTTTTGAGTTTTTCCAATCGCTTTACTACGTCTCGATAAGTCGGACTGGCGCCTTCGCTGGAAGTTGATGGCAAGTTTTGTAAAGCCGCCCCAGATGGTTTGTCATTGAACATGTCGTTAGCTGCTTCCTCCCGACTCCTTAGCACGTCAGCGGCCATGGTGCGTTAAATGTCTCTCAAATGTAGAATACTCCAACTGTTTCAGACAAATGTCCCAGTCGTCTTATGTGCACACTCCTTCTCTGGACTTTTAAAACGCTCAAACCTCAAACAGCTGGTCAGCTTCACATGCGTCTTCCGACTCGGGTTCTGCTCCCACTCCGTAGTTTGAGCACTGTGGTTTGTCCAGGGGCAAAGCAGTAACAATTCCTTCCAAGGAAAAAGTTACTGTTTCCAGAATCCAGAAACTCGGCTTGAGGACCGATCCGCCCAGATTGAAGGAGGGGTTTCGCTCGGTAATTTGGCTGCAACAAACTCGTCGTTTCCAATGAACTTGTAAAAGACAAAAGCAGACCCGGTTTAAAGTGCATTGAAGTTTATTGTCGACCCTGCACCTCCGCCATGAGGCGTTTCGGGCCTCCCCAGCCCTTGATCAATTTAACACGCTATGGAGTGCTGACAAAGTATTTAAAGTGACAGTGCTAAATTGTGCAAGTTACGTTTTGTGCTTCATCATAGACATAAAAGAGTGCATATTTTGTATACATAGCATTACATCATTTTTCTTCAAAACTGTATTTTGTTTAAAAAGAAGAAACATTTATCAATCTCATCCCTATCTTGCTTTCATAATCGCTAAGGCTGGGAAATCTCATCATGCATAGCATAGTGAACATAATTTACAGTATCCAGATGATTTAATCATGTTGTTGTATCTCATGTGTAATGATTCAATGGATTGTGAATTTGGCTCAGTATTACCCAGACTTAAATAAAATATTTAGTGAATTCAGGTAAAAGATGTAAAAATATGCTATTTACAACCGGCAATTATATATATATATATATATATATATATATATATATATATATATATATATATATATATATATATATATATATATATATATATGTAAAGAACTCCGCTGAATTCCAAGGCAACGCTTAGAAAAACATCGAAACCGGACCCATTAGGAAATTTGCAAATCTTTATTCTCTTATCCTTGTGCAGACACACACGCCGCCATGACGCGTTTCGGGACCTTGATCCCTTGATCACATGACATGGTCTGGTAAATCACCCATCAATTTAAAGTGCGAGTGCATAATCAGCTGACCCCACTGCCTGTGGACATAAAGAACAGAATTCAGTCTGGTCAGGGATGAAAGCACGACATATTCATATGTACAATTTCAGTGCCAATTCAATTCACTTATTACAAGGTCTTTGTCATTTAAAACACAGCATGTACAAATACAGGGACTAAGCAAGACGTGAAACTTTAAAATTCATTTCCCTTCCATCTCGACCTACACCTCCTCCTCTTATGCTCAAGTGTATTCCATTAATTGAATTGATTAATTATTATCTTAAAAAATCAATTAAAAAAATAAATAAATTATTATAGTATATTGCATGGTAAAATCATGACTAAAATATACAATTCATTAATTTTGTGCAAATCTGCAATATGATGTGCAAATTACACCCACGGAAACACATATGAGTTTACCCTAGAGGATACATGTTGAAGACCTTTCCTCACAATTGCGCCCAAGTGGGCAGAACAATCCCTCAACCATTGCGCCCACACTGCAGTCTATTTAGAAACCGCTGATGCATCCCACATACTTTAACTTATGCAATATTTTCAATAATAAACAATAGTGCCCAATAAATAAAAATAATCCTGTAACCTTCACCATCAAAAAATTGGTTTAAAATGTTGGTATAGTTGGGCCAACCTCATGTCTGATGATGCTTCCTGAATGGAAGGTGCCTGTATACTATGCCTCTATTATATTGATTGAGTCCCCCTGCTAGCTATCTCAGTATAAACAATAGTGCAAGTCTTCAGTTTGATTCAAACCATTAGGGGTTTTACTATTAAACTCCAAGATGTACCGGGTTTCTAGTACTCTCAATCGTGCCTCCCTATCCCCTCCTCTGCGGAGCGGTGGTACCATATCAATTGCATAGTATTGTAAACACCCTATATCACCTCCGTGATATGTGTTTACATGTCTGGCAACAGGGTAAGTCTCATCCCTGTTGCTGACTGCCCTTAGATGTTGCAAGATGCGCTTGTGGACCTGCAATTTCGTGCTGCCCACGTATTGCAGGCCACAAGCGCATTCCAACACATAGACTACGAAGTCAGATTTACAGGTGATTTTCTTTTTAATATCCATCACCTCTTTGCTGAAAGGCGTATTGTAAGACATACAACTCTTTCCTATCTTACACGCCTTGCAGACAGCACACTTGATGAAGCCCCTACTTTTCCCTATCCAATTATCATCAGTAACTTCAGGGCTGCTGCTCACCAACATGTCACTCATAGACCTAGCTCGGCTATATGTTATAGATGGTCTATCAGATAGGGTCCCTCCAATCACAGGGTCACCCTTGATGACATGCCAGCTCTTGCGGACAATGTCGTGAATTTGTTTGTGCTGTCGACTATAGGCAGTTATGAATCTAGGTTGACCTGACTCCTTGTCATCTATCTCATGTGCTGGTTCATCTACGGCCGTAATTTGTTGACCAGAGGTTTTGTTGGCACGTTTCATGGCACCTTCCACCATTACTCTCGAGTAACCCCTTTCCACCAATCTCTCTCTGCTCTCATTCTGGGCTCTCACACAGTTCTCCCTCGTGCTGCAGATCCTCTTGATTCTGAGCATCTCCCCATACGGGATACTGCGAATCAAGTGTGCTGGATGATGGCTAGTGGCGTGTAGAACTGTGTTACCTGCCGTCGCCTTACGGTGTAGGTCTGTTACTATTTGGTTGTTGACAATGGTGACTTCTACATCTAAGAAGGTGACTTTGGAGCTACTAATATGACCAGTGAATCTCAAGTTCAAATCATTCTGATTGATATCTGAGATGAACTTCGATGCCTGTTCTTCGGAACCCCTCCATATAATGAAGAGGTCATCTATGAACCTATACAAGGCCATGATATTGTTGGCCATAATACTCGTGTAGGTTCCCCCAAGGACCTGCACCTCCCAAAGCCCCATATGTAGGCAAGCATAACTTGGGGAGAAGCAGGCCCCCATCGCAACTCCCCTTAATTGTTGAAATACCTGCTTTTGAAACAGGAAGAAGTTGCTTTTCAGGCAAATCTCTGTCATCTCACTGATCATGTTGTTATGTTGTAGCATATGGGCAGGCCTCCTATCCAAAAAGTGTTTAACCGCCCGCAAGCCATCATCATGATTAATACTTGTGTACAAGGAAGTCACATCAAGTGTCAACAATAGGTAACCTTCCTGCCACTCAACTGAACTAACCTTATCCAGAAAATCCCCAGTATCCCTGATGTACGAGGGGAGAGCTCTCACATGCTCTTGCAGGAAGTGGTCAATATATCGGGAGGTGTTCTCAAAAGCACTTTGTCTTGCAGAAATAATGGGTCTACCTGGAGGTTTAACTAAATCCTTGTGCACTTTCGGGATCATATAGAAAACAGGGATTACAGGATAGTTAGATTTTAAAAACTTCTGTTCATCCCCGCTCAAAAGTCCCATGCCCTTCCAAGTATAAAGTTTGGTATGGAAAGCCTCCCAAGCCAATTTAGCTGTTTTCCAATCACTCCTGCAATAACAATTTCTGTCATTTAATTGCAACAAAGCCTCCTCCATATACATTGTTTTGGGCCAAAGGACAACATTGCCCCCCTTATCTGACTGCTTAATAATCACTTTGTTGTCCCCCTGCATATATATATTCGCTCCAATTGTACCAACAAAGTCTTGGGTCACTCGTGGGCGGGTGCTTGTGCGCGATGGTACTCGCGTTAAAATCAAGGCTCCAAACTCCATCCTCCTTTGCAGAACAAAGTACAGCACTCCGGGGGTAAAGGCAATATTTCTTTATTTCGCCGCTAGCAGTATGAACAGACGCGTTTCGGACGCAAGTCCTTCGTCAGTGTTTACTCCTAACGCTGTAAGGCGGCTGTTTTTAAATGCGTCATCATATCATGCCCAATAACAGTGATGACGGTATCAAAATCGCATTTGTCGCGCTTGCAAATATAGCGGCCATCTTTAAATGTTTAACATTAAACATGTCATTCAAATGTATATCATCAGACATATATAGTAAATATATATCTAATCTCACCGTGTATCGGCATATCTGCGGCTAAAGGCTGGTGTTTCGAATTATCTTGGCGTGTATCGGCATATCACCAGCAACATTAGCATTGCGCATATCACAATTTCAATAACTGTAATTGACATTCTTACATATTCATTCTTGAGCATGTTCGAGGAGGTTGGCAGGTTATAAATGCTTTGCAAAAGGATACTCGGCTTATTGTCATTGTACCATAAGCGCAGCCTTACGATCACGTGCTGAATGCTAATTGGCTGTCAAGTGCTTGTCAACATTCGAAACTTGAAACTGTTGGCAGCCATTTTATGCTTCGGAAGAAGGGAGGGTGAAGAATCGTGTAACATGTGAGTTTAAAATGTGAAAAGGGGGAGGGTAGACACACCCTGAACCTCTAGGTCTGCTCAGGTGGTTCCACACGGACCCCCTTGGCCCCTAATTATAATTTTTTTTTTGGGGGGTAAATCTCGGGGTGCACGTATGATCCGCGCATTCTAGTGATATTAAAAAAAAAGAGAGACGTGGGCTTCCGCGCGTCTTTGGTAATTTGCATTCTTTCAACTGTTTAGAAGTAATGCAGCAGTGCTGGATTCAGGATCCACCCCTGAGTAAGAAAAAGTAATAATAACACTATTTACCTGCTAAGTGAATTTCCTTTCATAGGCTGAAATTGACGGGTTTCAGTTGCAAATTCTTCTAAGTGTGCAGTTTTCGAACTTTAAAATATTCACCTTAAGTCATCCAAAGAAATAATTCCGATGTATTCATTTGTTATCAGGAGAGAAACCAGTGCTGCATCTTTTAGCCCAGCACTGACCCTGAAAAGTAGTTCCAAGCATACTTACAAGTAACTTGTATTTCATTCCATAGGAATCCCATTCCTATAAAAAAATGAATACATTTATATTTGCGGGTCAGGCTCTAGGAGATTGGGTCAAGGGCCCGAAAAAAATTAAAAAGATGGGGGCCAGACAATGTAATGTAATTTAAAATATAAAATATCTAAAAATAAATCGTTTAAAAAAAATAGTAAACCAGTACCAAAAAATAAATATAACAATAAATATATTTAAAAATTGTCATTTACAAAACCTTTAAAATTCACTGAAAAAAACATAGGTTTCAGACATGTTATAGTTAGGAATTAGCATTTAAAAACCTTTGAAATTCGCTGAAAAATCCATAGGTTTCAGACATGTTATAGTTAGGAATCAGCATTTAAAAAACCTGAGAAATTCACTGAAAAAACACAGGTTTCAGGGGTGTTATAGTTAGTTAGACATTTCACTCTTACAGAACCATTGAAGTTCCCCCGTTATAGTTAGTTGTACTAACTATAACTCACGCGCACACAATCCACTACTGATGATGTCACATATTACATCATTCATGACATGGTCAGTGACATCACTGATGACATCACTGATGATATTTCAAATGACATCACTGATGACATCACTGATCACATCATCCAGTGAATGTGGTTTGCTTCGATATTTAAATAAGTATTATATATATATATATAGGAATCCGCCTTGAACACTGAGTGGATGTATAAGTGTCTGAATGGAGGATTTAGTAGCAAAGTGATTGAGTGTCTAAGTGACGAATTTAAAGTGTCTCACTAAATATATGGGATAGTGATTAAACTTTGTGAATACCTGTATCACTCCATCTCTTGTTGTGCAAACTACTACATAAGTTGGTTACTAGGTATGTAAAAGTCTACATTAGTTATTAATTGGTTAACCCCCTTTTTTCTTGACCCCCACTTGATGGATCAGCCAGAAACTTATAATACTGCACAACAACAATGGGGAATCCCTGTGTCCCTCAGAACCTGGGTATTTAGCGACAGAACTACAATGGTTCCGTAGGGTACAAAAATGATTTCTTCACAAGAGCATTAGCAATTCAGTAAGCATCATTCAACTTAGATACCAAAGGAACACAACCGAAACAAACATTCAAATGACAATAACTTCATCCAGCAATAATCAGAATATTTATTTTAGTTTCTAAGGCTGTCTGAATGAACAGTGACATATAATACAGTGAAATTGGTGCTCAGTGACTGCGGTTATGCAAATGCATTATATACTGGTGTTGATGAAAATATTTACAAACAAACACATTGAATTTACAATTAAGGGAAAGTTGGCTGAGGGAAAGAAAGGTCAAAACCAATCCAATCAATGTCTCCGGTAGAAGGCCAAAATGCTCATCATTCTTAACCATGAGACTTGATGTGGCTCAGCCAACGTATAACGCCGATGTTTCAACCCTGATGACAGCCTAATTCCTTGATGTCAAGGCGGGTCTTCTTCAAGGCTAGGGAGTAGTTGTAGACAGCCATAGTTGAGGTGTAGAAACTCTCATGGGACCTCTTCCAATCGAGAATGGAAGGTGCCTGATGAGAATCAGGGACCCACGTTGTCCTTCAAGTTGTCGTCTTTAACAGTTGATTCAGGTGACCTCCTCCAATTTAGGCTGATAAAGATCAGGGACCAACATTGTCCTGACAAGACTGATTTGTGAGTTCACGCTGAAGTATTAAATTATCAGCCAAGGGAACACGGAATTATCTCTCTTGGAAGGCGTCCAATTCCTTGTGGAACGTCCTCCGGTAGCGGCTAGTAATTTAGCTCAACTTTATTTAATGTGTAAATGTTGCCCTTATCGCTCTCATCAAATAATTAGATATCTCCACCATGTATTACGCGAATGATACACAACTGATTCTTAACCCCTACCCCTTTGGCGCGGCACAAATTCTCCCGCTGTGCGGGAGAATTATTAAGTGGGCGGGACTTGGACGCCCCCCCGGCCATCCTTAGCACACGCCCACCATGACGTCGGACAGCCGAGGGCCATCCTGAGCAGCGAAGAGGTTAACCTTGAAAAGAATTCCACCAGATCTGAACTGCGGTTCAGAAGCTAATATGCAGACAAATGATAATTTCCTAAAGTTTAACTCCAATAAAACAGAAATTTTACCTTTTGCGAAGAACAACCAGTTCCCTATCTTCCATTAGTGGCCAGAAAATCATGATATTAAACAAACCACCCAAGGGGAGAACAGATTGCCACCTGCCTTTACTTGTACAGATACGGAAATATCTCGCTATAATATAAAAATACTTTTTTTTAGAAGAGAACCAGCATGGATCGAAAATTCAAGCAGTACATTTAACCATATTCTTAATCCTTATACAGTTTATTTGATCGTTCAGATATCATATAAAAAATATAATGTACAATAAATAATTACTAACAGTACGTGTGCCAAAGAACATATATCAAATTTCTTATTTTTTTCTATTATCTCTTTTTCCTCTTAGTATTATCTCTCTCACACCACAACATTCATACTCAATCACTCAACCTCAACCAACAATCACTCTGAACCCACATCAATATTTGTATCACTTAAGACAAAGATTCATATGTATAACAATATGGACAACAGGAATAAAAAGTAAAACATATAATTATATCAAATTCACAAAAAGTGAAGTACTTTGATCAGTCCATAGAATCAGACCAAAGGTCTTGAGTTTACTTTGTCTCAAGGCATTGGCTATATAGAGAATAACACTGCTTATGATGCTCATTTTTATATTTTTATATTAATAAGACTGCTTCATGCTTGGTTCCTTGAGAGATTTGCACCTATCCCTGTTGTCCTGTGGTAAATAAAAATTACCTATACTGAATTTCTATGCGGTAAAGTTCAATAAGAATAACTCAATCAAAAAGGAGAGGCAGAGTCCGTGGCATCTGAGGTTATAAGGGTTTTATTCCATAAAATGGAATTGGTTCGAACCAGGTATCGTGTTCCATCACCACGAGGGTTCAGGAAGGGATAGACAATGCTTTATTAACAGAATACATTATATATAGTAAATGCATTTAATGGTGATGGATACAGAAGGCGTAACAGCTGAGAGAAAAGAGATAAGAACACATGTGCGTAACAGAAGGCGTGCACGAGGGCGTACACGGAGGAGTGTGCTAGACACGTCACAGAAAAGTGTAACAGGTGGGTGGATCCATAGAAGAATCCTGCAGTGTCAGCAGAAATATATGGCAGGGATGCGCGCGCAGCAGCATGACGTGTGATTGACGTGGAACTGGAGGGTGAAGGGGACTTGACATTTAGCTCCAAAAGAGGAGACAGAAGTCTGGCGTGTCAGAACAACCTAAACCCAAATCATATCTGATATCTTGTGTTTGAGGAACTGTATTATCTAGAAGGAAAGGTCTCTCGGGCAGAGGCTATCCTATACTGGCTGCTAGTGCGTGCATATGTGACTACGTGTCTACGTGTAATGCGAGGGGGCCATGGGCCTACCATGGTAACGGGAGCAATGAATTACTTGCACGGAGACAGAAAGGTCGGGCCCTTTGCTCTGCAGCTGGGGAAGTGTTTACCTAAATCTCTAGACAGGAATGTATTTTCGAGGAGCGGAGCAGATAACTTGAAGGCTGAATACAGTCTTGGCAGGCAAGCAGGCCGAGCCGGGCACCGCTCGCCGCGCAGGAAGTAAGGCAAAGGTCATGGATGCAGATCCAGGCTGCAGCTTTCAGAGGCAGAAGGCAGAAAGGGCTCGATGGCAGAAATCAGGGCCTAACTCGCCAGGGCCAGGAAAACGTGAAAAGTGCACCATGTAAAGACGGTGGCAAGGCATACTTAGGAACTGAATAATCGACCCATTCATGGTGGATCTGAAAGAGGACATGTTAACGTTGGACACAAATGTATTTGCGTCTTCATAGCTGGAAGTGGAGGGAACATACATGTACTTGAAGCACGTACATGGAGCCGTTGGGGTCTACGTTAGGGGACAAAATTGACCATAAAAATTCATATTACCTCATTCCCTCCTTGTCCCCTACGGACCCTTCATGATATATCAATCCTCATTAATCTATCAATCTGTTCATGTAACATCATTTGCTCTTCTTTCTTCTGACGGTGTTTTGAACGTGGACTTGAATGAGGAATACATGATGTGGCGCACAAGCCGCAAATCGCCGGCCCACATTGCAGACATAGACAACAACTGAATACTATAAGAAGGGCTATTCCTAGGAAGGATAGGACTTTCCATCCCCAGGCTGATAACACGCTCCAGAACCAACTGGACCAAGTCCAGGTGCCTGGATTCTGGTGTATCTGACTTGCAATCTTGTGAAGACGGGTTATGGCTCTATAGACTGATGGCGCGTTTTCTGGAATGAAAACACAGCAGCTCGATCCGATGACTCTACAAGCTCCGCCCCTATCGGCCAGGATGACGTCAAGGACAAGACGATTTTGAAGAACGACAAGTCTCATAGCAGACTGTTCCTCTGTTAAGTTGCCTAGGGCGGAAGTAGTTTCATTCACTACTGCTTCAAGTGTTCTGGTTAATTTACGTATCAGTTTACTATTAAAGACAGCACCTAAGTAGGGAAAGAAACCTTTATTGAAGTCTGTGTATTGCTCCCATGCCGTTTCAGTGTAATCGACAATCGGGAGATCTCTCTGTGGTCTATTGTGTACTAGATGGGAGTCCCTATGATAATCAGGAGGGGCTAGGAAAACAGGTGGCAGAAGAAAGGCAATGTAACAAGTACCATCCCAATCTAGAGGTAAACGTATATATGCTGTATGACCACAAACGAAATAGGAATGACGGGAAGCCTTGAATGTAGACTTGCCTTTATCACTAAATTCGATCACAGTAGTACATGTACTATGACCTAGGTGTACTGAACCATTCTTCCTGACACATAATTCACCTTTGACTGGTAATACTGACATAGCGGGCAAGACTGATTCGGCTTCGGACTGGACATTCAGAATCATGAGGTTAAGTGTAAAGTTACCTAATCCATATACTTCATCTTCTAGATCAGTCCCTGTCCTTTGGGGAAGACCCTCCTTGTCAGGAAAACATACTTTATGCAAAACTGTGTTCAGGTTTCCCCATACCCAGTTGCCCTGGTAAACTACGGAATCAGAATTTAAGGAATTAATCAAACTAAACCATGCACCACAGGAACCATTGTGTGTGAACGGGTACGGAAAGAGGGGCAGAACTCCCTTGTACTTCTGATAGGGAGGGAGTCGGCCACATATCCAACAATTAGTAGCATTGCTGGTCTGATGGGAATGGTGTAACATACTAATGAATGTATTGTTGCGCAGTGCAAGTCGGTAAGACAACTCATGCGGGGGCAGTTCACTGAAAGTGTGCTCGACAGTGTCATTTGAAGAAGAATGTGCACGTTTGAAAATAGGAAAATATACATGAAGCAGTATACTTGCAGCAATAATCATAAGACTCAGAAAAAACATAATCAATAGTGTCACAATACAGTGACTACGAAGTGATTTACAATATTTACGTTTCTTGAGCTGTTTCTGTCTATCTCTCTCTCTATTGGGGTCTAGGGGATACATGTCAGAAACTTGTCTAACCGCTTCACCTAGGGGAGGACTTAAACAATTAAACTGTCTGACTTGCTAGACCTCAACTTTAATTTATACTCCTGAGAAGAAGTTTTCTCTACCAGGGGGAGTTTTGAGTCAGTTTCTGGAGGAGGGCAGGGCTGGGAGTCTAAGTCTGGCGGCAGTCCATGGCATTTCTTAACGTGACTCGAGTGAAGCCAGCCCTTACGGCCCTCCACTTTAATCGCAGTCCTTGTAGTCAATAGTACTAGCTTCGGCGCCTGCCAACGGGGTTCCAGCGGACCTCTCCTGTCGAAGTTCCTCACGAACACCAGGTCCCCCGGAACAACCTCATGTGGCTTCACCTCGGTGTTGTCGGGAAAGGCTGCAGCAACCTGTGAACGACATGATTGTAGTGCAGACATCAAGGAAGCAAGGTAATCTGTCAGCATGTTACAGTCAACATCAGTAATTTTACGAGGCAGAGGCGTCCCCCACATATTCGGTGGCCTACCAAAGACCACCTCATACGGGGATAGCCCTGTTCTAGAGTGTGCTACCATCCTCATATAAAAGAGTGCAACTGGTAAAGCTACTATCCAGTCGACGCCTTTCTCTCTACAGATCTTGGCAAGACGTATTTTCAGGGTCTGATTATGACGTTCCACGAGACCTGCTGCCTCGGGATGTCGGACACAGTGGAATTTCCATTGATAGCCTAGCAGGAGCGATACCTGCTTCATAAACTCGGACGAGAATGGCTGACCGTTATCTGAGTATACGATACGGGGCAAACCATACCTGGGGAAGAATTCATGAACCAGCTGCTTGGCAGTGGTCGGAGCAGTGTAATCTGGGACTGGATATGCTTCTGTCCAACGGGAGAGTGCACATACAACTACGAGGACATATTTGAATCCTCGACAGCGTTCCATCTGGATATAATCCATCTGGAGGACTTCAAAAGGGTGATCGGGAGGATGAAATCCACCTTGCTCTACGGGAATGCCTTTACCTGGGTTGAACTGACAACAGATCATGCAAGTACGCACTTTCTGTTTCGCTGCTGCTCGTAAGTGTTTATTGAACCAAAGGTTTTGAATACTGTCTAACATGGCTTTTTCTCCTAAATGTGCAGGACTATGTACTGTGTTAATGATAACTTGAACCATAGAGTCGGGGAGAAACCATGTGGCTTTTCCCTTCGTCATCCATCCCTGTTCTGTCTGGATCCCTCCTAGTTCAGTCCATTTCTTGATTTCGTCTGGTGTAGCATGTGTCTGTATGTCAATTACATCTAGGGCAGGATCCTTAACTGTCATACAATGTATCGGTGTCGGGACCATTGTCTTTGTCATGTCAGTTGTGTGAGTCTGAGTCTGAGCTGTATGCTTGGCTGTTCGGTCTGCCAGGTCGTTACCCTGGGAAATAGTGTCTGTGACTTTCGTATGTGCCTTGCACTTCATGATGGATATGGCTGTAGGCAAATGTATTGCGTCTAACAGAGCTTGAATGAGGGGACCGTGCTGGATCTTGGCACCGTGAGAGGTTAAAAAACCTCTTTCTTGCCAGAGAACACCGAAGTCGTGTACAACTCCGAATGCATAACGTGAGTCTGTGTATATGTTAACTTTCTTATTCTTGGCTCGAATACAGGCTTGTGTCAGAGCGATGAGCTCTGCTGCTTGAGCTGACAGGATGTCAATACAGTTCGTTTCTATGACTTCAGTTTCTGTCGTGACTGCATATGCGGCCACTAACTCTCCTGTACTTGTTCTCATACATGAACCATCCACATAAAGTGTCAGGTCTGGATCTGGTAATGCGGTGTCTGTCAAGTCTTGTCTGGGTTTTGTCGTGATGGTAATGACTTCAATACAATCATGTGCCAAAGGGTCTGTCTCACTTAATGGTAGAAGTGTAGCAGGATTCAATGTATTACAACGTCTGATTTCTATGTGTGGCTGAAACAATGTCAATTCATAACCTGTCAGTCGTGCTATAGTCAAGTGTTGAGTCTGGGTTCGGTTTAAGAGAACTTCCACGGAATGTGGAACTTGTACTGTCAATTGATGTCCTAACACTATAGAATCACTTTGTCTGATTGCTAGAGCTGTCACTGCTACTGATTTCAAGCACGCAGGCAGGGCCTGGGCTACTGGATCCAATGTACTAGAAAAATAAGCACACGGTTTGTGTGAACCTGCTTGATCCTGGGTGAGTACTGACAATGCAGTACCTTCACGTTCTGTGACGAAAAGTGTAAAAGGCTTACTGTAACATGGTGTCGCTAAAACAGGTGCTTGGCATAAGGCTTTCTTTAATTCGTCAAAAGCTTGTGTATGTTCCTGAGTCCAAGGGAGGACAGTCGATGTAGCTGCCTCCTGGGTTGTCAACTGTATAAGTGGCTTGGCTAAAAATGCATACTGAGGAATCCATTGTCTACAGTAAGAAGTGAGGCCTATAAAGGCCCGTACCTCCTTTTGTGTCTTGGGTTGTGACATATTTACAATTAACTGGATACGGTCAGGCGTTAGCTGTCTCCCCCCTTTGGACAGCAAGTGCCCAAGGTAAACCACTTGCTGAACACAGAATTGTAGCTTCGAAGGAGACACCTTGTGTCCCTTGTCAGCCAGGAAATACAAAACTGTCAGTGATGCTTGTTCACATTCTTGTTCACTTCGGGCGGTGATCAATAGATCATCGACATACTGAAGTAGGGCAGTGTTAGCAGGCATGTGAATACTGTCAAGTTGTCTTTTCAATGCTTGGCTATAGATGCTGGGGCTTTCTGTGAATCCTTGAGGTGCGCGTGCAAATTTGAAGCTTCGGCCATTTAAACAGAATCCGAAAAGATATTGGCTTTCCGGATCAATAGGGACACTAAAGAAGGCGTTCTTCAGATCAATTACAGTAAAGAACGTTGCTTCAGAATCAATAGCAGTCAATAGGGACGAAATATCTAGGACCACTGGATATTGTGGTACAATGCATTTATTCAATTCTCGTAAATCGATCACTAATCGATAAACTGGAGGTGCAGTCGGATCAGTGCGTTTAAGAATCGGAATGATAGGGGAATTACATAGATTTGAGTCGGTTTCTACAACCACTCCTTGTGCAATGAGCTCGTCAATTATTTTCAGTAAAGCCACTACAGCATCTGGTGGTAACTTGTATTGTCGGATTCGTGGCAAAACAACACCTTGCTTGAGTGTAACTCGATATGGTGTAATGTGCATACAACCTACATCAGTGGGGCCTTGTGCCCATAAATGTGCAGGAACATTCTGTAATCTAGGATCAATATCTCTCAATACATAGTGACCCTTAAAGTCACGCAGAAACAGTCTTACTCCTTCCGGAGAACAACAAATTACAGCTCCTAGAGCTTTCAGTGTCTTGATACCTAACAGGTTTTCTGGACATGATTTCGTGAGCAACAAATCTGTAGTACGAGACAATGGACCAACTGCAAGGGGAACTGGTTTTGATACTTCATTTACAATAGGCTTGCCTGAAAATCCAAGGGAAACATTCTGGGAGCCTGAGAGGGGTGCCCCTGGAACCTCGTCGTGACTTATTGTTGTTCTGCTTGCCCCTGTGTCAATCAAAAACTTTCTATCTTTACCTAATACTTGACTATGAACGTAGGGACCCTCTTGATCTACAGGAACCTCAATAGGAGGCAAGCCAACTTCCCTCTCTAGGCTGTTTCATGTGTATCGCTGATAATCGGGATAATCAGTTTGGGCATACTGGTACATCTGCTGAGTTGCATGTTGTGTTGCGGCAATCGGTTGTGGCTGTGGTACCGCTACGGTCTGTACTGTCTGTTGTGAAGTCTGCATAGGCTGTGCATTCTGTGGTACTTGTTGTTGGACCTGATCTTGTCTAGGTTGACGCGGTCTCTCTTTAGTTTTACCTGTAGCTATATTGTGTTTCAAAACTGCACATTCGTTTATATAGTGACCTGGCTGTTTACAATAGTTGCATGTCCCTTTAACAGGAGCTGCTGAATTATTGGACTGTGTCATGCCCTTTTTCTGACCGTCAGCTGGAACTGACTGGGCTACTAACATTTTCATTTTCGTGTCTTTCATACGTCTTTGTTCGTGATCATGTTCTTCTCTAATTCTGTTCTGGTGGTACTGTAACATTTGTAACATTTGGGAAGGCGTGTTTGCTTGCCAGGTGCTCTCGACTTTCAGTACACGATTCTTAACTTGGGGCAGGGAATTCTCGACTAACTTGGATACAAAAAGGTGTGGATATGACTCGCTACTTGCTTTCAGGCCACTATTAATAATAAAACATTTCTCAAATCGGGAATAAAAATCACTAGTGTCTTCATCGGGTTTCTGTTTACAGGCTGAGATTGCATCCCAGTCCTCCTTTTTCGTTGCTAATAAACGTGGCAATACTTGTACTAACAATCCTGGTAATGCTTTCGTTTTATCCCCAAGCCCTAGGCCTGGGGTTCGAGTATTTTCTTCGTTCTCTAATGCAGCCCAATCAATCTTTTGCTCTCCCACCTCCCATTCTTTTTCTTTGAGTTTCTCGTAAATACCGGCAGGCAATAATACTTTCAATATTTTCATGATGTCGGGATAGGTATAATCACCCATGAGTAACATGTCTTTTATTTCACGGTGGAAACCTGCAGGGTCTTTATCGTGACTGGGCACTAGTTTCTTCATTTCCAATAATTCCATTTTAGTTATGGGCGTGTACACAAACACACGTCTAAAGGTATTATCAGCATTGGATGCACTTCTCGCAAGGGATTTTGTCTGTCTATGTAAAACATTTTTCTTTCCGGGGGTGGAGCTGAAACAAACTGTGGATTCAGAAAAGCACTATATCTGTGGCGATGTTCTA
Organism: Lissotriton vulgaris; assembly: GCF_964263255.1. Lineage (NCBI taxonomy): Eukaryota > Metazoa > Chordata > Amphibia > Caudata > Salamandridae > Lissotriton > Lissotriton vulgaris. The sequence goes on from NC_141695.1 coordinate 916,570,122, forward strand.
GAATTAGTTTAATTAAATCAGTACCCAGGCCCCTCCATTTATTCATAAGTACCTCTATTAGTACATCAGGTAAGGGACCTGGATCAGAATGTTGGCTCTTATGCAATATAAGGAGGTGCTGTATCATGTACATACCAGCTAGTCGCTGTTCGTTTGGGGAAAGATTCAAAAAGGTCTGCGCTAATGCGTCATCACTATATTTATCAGAATTGTCAGCCCATTGTACTGCTGACCTGGCTAATTCTTGTTCATCCATGGAATCGAGTACATGGTACCCCATTCGTTCTTGAAGTATTTTATCGGTCGCCTGAAATAGATGTTCAGGAGTCTTCGTGTTTGACATAGCGGAGTGAAAAAGTCTCTTGCTTTCTGGACGTATCGGTTTATTAAAGGATCTACCCTTTCCTACATATGCTATCGTTCCTCTATCTTCTGGCTCTTCCTCCCCTGAGGATTTATTCATGTCTGATTCTGCTTCCCTTTCAGCTTTCTCTTTTGCATGAAATACTACTATTTCTTTACGGATTTTCCTGTACATGGCCTCTATACATGCCTTTCTATCATGTTTTCCCTATGAAATATTCTGACCCCACGTAGTTAGTACCTCCATCTCTTCTTTATTTACACCAGGGCGGTCTCGTTCTCTTATGAAACAGTTTATGAGGAATCTTAATAGTACACTTTGAAGGTCTACTTTCTGATGTGCCATAGCCTCGTGAATACATTCCTGACCCTCCCCTGTCTGAACAAAATGATATATCCTGTCTAGGTAATCTTGCATTCCTGGAAATAAAACCAAAAAGTTTGCAGCACGTCTTATGCGTATCGAGGCTAATATCATGCAACCGTCTTTGCCTGGTACTGGGTCATATCTACAGTCTGTAAGAAGCTCTTTAAGCTTTTCCATTGTGGCTGGTTTCGGAGTACGTTCCATTGCTAGTTCTCTAATAGTTAATCGGTGTGCTGGTGGCGGGGTATGGTAACCCCCTGATGCACCTCCTGAGGCGGAGGCTTGAGCATGATCTGTCAGTAGGGCCGTGTCGGGCCCGAAAGGATTAAGCAGATTAATAGGGTTAATGGGGGTGCAGGAAGTGGTGGAGGAGTGGTCTGTCGTTGGGGAAGGTTATTAGTGGGTGGTATAGGTGCAGGTGGAACATTGGTGTATGCGGGTGCTACATCGTCTAAATAAGAAGAAAGGAAAATCTCTGCTGCGGTCTTGTGACGTAATTTAGTCGGAACCAATGGAGGGGGCAGATCTTTCGGTACTTCCGGGGTTGCCTTGGGCAGGCCCTCGGCCAGGACTGGATACAATCCTGTCATAATAGCATTACTACGTCTATCGTGCTGTTCTATTCTAACTCGTTCTCCTTCTTCTAGTAGTTCTTTCTCTTTGGCTTTTTCGGAATCCTCTTTACTTCTCTCTGCTTTTCTGAATGCTTTCTCTGTGCGTCTATGCGATTCTTTACGCCATAATTCAATGGCATCTTTCTGTGACTGTCTGGCTTTCTTTTTCCATAATGCTTCTTCTACTCTCATGATGCACTCGGCATCCCATGTCCCTGTAACGGGCCATCTCTTATTCTCTGCTAAATCTTTGGTGTAGTCCACCCACAAGTCGAGATATAATACGGCATCTAAGCCGTGCTTGTGGTACATAAAATATCCGGGAGTGTCCCTGGGTGGGATGGGAACAGCTTCCTCGAGTATCCCTTTTCTAGTTCCTATCTGTTTCAGTTTAGAAAACAGCGGCATTTTGAGCCGTGTTACTTGATACTTGATACTTACTCAGATTTGGACACCACTAATACAATAAACACAGTAATGAAAATCAAACAATCACTCATACCACGACATTTAAAACACATTGAAACATTTCGGACAACGAACAATAACTTAATAGCTGAATACTCGATATACTGCTAAACAGTACAGATACACTGCTAAACAGTGCAGACCGGGTCTGTGTACCCAAACCCGTCTTGACCGGACACAAATTAATGCACCCGTCTAGATGCGTCCCCAGCAACGGTACTCACCGGGAAGCACGGAATGGAAGGCCTCGGAAACTCGACACTGGACTGGACCGGACTGGACTCGACTCGACTAGTGGCGTAGGTACTTCGGAACTTCGGAACTGGTGGGCCTCTGAATACCTCGGACCTTGCTCTCTCGGCTGGGCTCTGGTCGGGATCCTCCGCACTCCTCACCGCCTCGTCTGGGTGTCGATCGCAGCCTCAGTCACCTCCGTTGGCCTGAGGGAGATACAGGAAATCCTGCGGGTACGCGTAGTTGTCCGTCACGGCTGTGGCAGGGGACCAGGCCTGCAACGCACCGCCGGCGCGTAAGGTGGGGGAGGGGTCCCTATTCAGGCGCCAATTATGTGGTAAATAAAAATTACCTATACTGAATTTCTATGCGGTAAAGTTCAATAAGAATAACTCAATCAAAAAGGAGAGGCAGAGTCCGTGGCATCTGAGGTTATAAGGGTTTTATTCCATAAAATGGAATTGGTTCGAACCAGGTATCGTGTTCCATCACCACGAGGGTTCAGGAAGGGATAGACAATGCTTTATTAACAGAATACATTATATATAGTAAATGCATTTAATGGTGATGGATACAGAAGGCGTAACAGCTGAGAGAAAAGAGATAAGAACACATGTGCGTAACAGAAGGCGTGCACGAGGGCGTACACGGAGGAGTGTGCTAGACACGTCACAGAAAAGTGTAACAGGTGGGTGGATCCATAGAAGAATCCTGCAGTGTCAGCAGAAATATATGGCAGGGATGCGCGCGCAGCAGCATGACGTGTGATTGACGTGGAACTGGAGGGTGAAGGGGACTTGACATTTAGCTCCAAAAGAGGAGACAGAAGTCTGGCGTGTCAGAACAACCTAAACCCAAATCATATCTGATATCTTGTGTTTGAGGAACTGTATTATCTAGAAGGAAAGGTCTCTCGGGCAGAGGCTATCCTATACTGGCTGCTAGTGCGTGCATATGTGACTACGTGTCTACGTGTAATGCGAGGGGGCCATGGGCCTACCATGGTAACGGGAGCAATGAATTACTTGCACGGAGACAGAAAGGTCGGGCCCTTTGCTCTGCAGCTGGGGAAGTGTTTACCTAAATCTCTAGACAGGAATGTATTTTCGAGGAGCGGAGCAGATAACTTGAAGGCTGAATACAGTCTTGGCAGGCAAGCAGGCCGAGCCGGGCACCGCTCGCCGCGCAGGAAGTAAGGCAAAGGTCATGGATGCAGATCCAGGCTGCAGCTTTCAGAGGCAGAAGGCAGAAAGGGCTCGATGGCAGAAATCAGGGCCTAACTCGCCAGGGCCAGGAAAACGTGAAAAGTGCACCATGTAAAGACGGTGGCAAGGCATACTTAGGAACTGAATAATCGACCCATTCATGGTGGATCTGAAAGAGGACATGTTAACGTTGGACGCAAATGTATTTGCGTCTTCATAGCTGGAAGTGGAGGGAACATACATGTACTTGAAGCACGTACATGGAGCCGTTGGGGTCTACGTTAGGGGACAAAATTGACCATAAAAATTCATATTACCTCAGTCCCGTGAATCTGTGCCGACGCACGTTTCGATAGAGGCCGATATTAGGGCCAAAACCTTCCTCAGGGCACAATCGTTTCTTTCAATTATATCTAAAGGCAGGGATACTGGGTGCTACTAATGAAGGCACACTACGTAATTTTCCTTGGAACGTCAAATCTTCTCAGGCTATAATGGTTTTGGGTAATGGGGCCGAAGGCAAGTTACAAGAAGTGTTTAAGAAGCATTAAGGTCTATCAGGGTCCTCCAAAATTATTTAAATGCAAAGACAGTGCAATTATCTAGGGAAGGCTTGAACTAGTAGGTCCCATCCCAGCATATCTGCATATTATTCAGAATCAATGCAGAATAAAATAGAGATATCTAAGTAGCTAAATAATGTGAGTCCATTTCCTAATTTCGGTGGCCCATTTTAGAGAATGTATAAGCCAAAGATAAAGAGTTTACCGGCAGCAATGTATCCAGAAAATCATGATAGTCACCCACTTCTACAAAGGTGATGAAGAACTTGGGAGTCAAGTTCGATAGTGATTTGTCTTTTTAACCCCCATGCAAATACCGTGTCGGAATATGTTTAAAAAAATGTTTGTTGACTTACTACCTTTTACAGCAAGGAAATCAGTTGTCCATTTCCTGATCAACTCATGGCTTGAGTATTGCAATAACCTCATCTTGGGTCTCCCTAATTAGCTTTATCCAGAAGCTACAGGTGTTAAAAAACTGCTGCAGCAAGACTGGTATTTCAACTCCTTTATCAAAGATCCATCACAGAGGGTTTCCGTGAGCTCCATTGGTTACCAGTTGGTAAATGGATTCTTTTTAAAGTTTTAACTATTGTGTAGATGGCTTATTAACAAAATGGGCCCATATTTCTCTCTAATCATTTTGTTCCCTACCGGCCAACTAGAATGTTGAGATCTGTCTGTAATATTCTTCTATCCATCCTGAAGTTCAGACTTCAAAATAGGGGGCGGCAGATCTATATCTGTTCTCTGGACAAAGGCATGGAACAATCTTCCACTCACTCTAAAGCAGCTGCCAACCTTGCTAATTTCAAAAGGCTTCTGAAAACATGGCAGTTCACTCAATCTTAAGTGTTTATTTTCTGGAGGGACATGTTTTTTTCCTTTTGTTTCAGTGTTCGTAGCGCTTTAGGTGGTTCTGACACAAATGCTAAGGCCATTCATTCATTCATTCACCCCCATGACAATGCCATTAATGAACTAAGAGGCAAGTCAGTAGTCATGTTAACCTTAAACATGGTCCAGATTCTTATTATGGATGGAACAACATTATAGCTTATTGAATCAAACCTAAGAGGTGCTCGTACAGCGCACTTCCTAAACTCAAGTATTTTAAAGTGCTCTCATATGTGATAATAAAGAAAAAGGAGGCTCTATGAAATAAAATGTTTGCCGATCACACAATTTGGACAAGCAGGAAAGCCAGTATTGATTCCAGGTTATTGGTTTGACATTTTGAAATTCAACTACCAGATGTATATCTTTGTTTCTCTCTCTCTCCTATTTTCCATTAAAGGTCACTGTTTTGTCTTTTATTCTTGAGAGAAAACCCAGCAGACTTATCAGAACGGACTGTGGGCCTGGAGACCCAACTAGAAAGCCAAGGATGCATTTATGTTGGAGGCATCCCACCCCACACACCTCCAAGGAACTTACGCCACAGTCAATGGGCTGTAGTCCTGCTCTCACTGTGGTCTCAGTGAAAGCTCCTCGAGGAGGGTGGGGTGAGGTGGGACGAGGGACAGGCAGGGTGGGGGGGGGGGGGTAGTAAACTCTGGCATTCAGCCGAACAGAGTCAAGCAAATAAAGAAAGAAAGAAAACGAATTACATTGCCCGCGCTGCAATTCCAAAGGGCGATACAGTGAGCGCAATGTAATTTGTTTTCTTTCTTCATTTACTTAACTCTGTTCGGCTGAATGCCGGAGTTTACTACCCCTCACCGAGCCATGGCCCATGGAGGGAGTTTCGGTGGGGCGGAGAGGAGTTGTGGGGTAGGGGCAGGTGGAGGTGCTAAAAACTGGAGTATGGATAATTGAAGGTAAGTAAACAATTTAATTAATAAAACGAATTTCGTAGCATGCCCTGCATCACAAAATGCAATGCAGGGTGCGCTATGAAATTTGTTTAATTTATTAAATTGTTTACTTACCATCAATTATTCACAATCCAGTTTTTAGCACCCCAACCCTGCCCCTCCCACACCCCGCCCCACCAAAACTCCCTCCATGGGCTGTGGCTGCCCTTCCCCTCTCCCACCCCACCGACCGCCCAACAGCACTTCCTCGAGGAGCCGTCACTGTGTGATCTGAAGCATTTACACTGGCATACAAAGAAGCCATAGTACACTGTTAAAAACATGCTGAGCACTGATGTACCGGGCAGTGTTCCTGTGAAAGTACTGGTAGCTCGCAAATTTCTCACCTACATTCAAACCTACATTTTGCAAATCAAGCTGGGCAATTTGCACACTGACAGGTTTGTGAATGTGAATACAATTTGTGATGTGACGTATGAACTGATATGTCGAATTGCAAAGTTTACATTCACATGGTGGGCATAAAATGATCGGTCTAGTGAATCTGAAATAAGCAGGTCACAGTTGTGAGCCCCTGCAAATGTCTGCATAGTGGCCAGTAAAGGAAGGCAGGGAACAGCAGACTATCATGAATCAACACAATGCAGCTGCAATTCCTTTTGCACAGCATTGATACATTCCATTGCGACTACTAAAGAGAAGGATGCCACTCCCATGCACCCTCCTACTTGTGATTCATAACCGGTTACTACACCCCTTCTGGAAACTGGAAAGAATCACAGCACTCTTTTGCAGTGGCAAAGCCATTTTTTTGCGATTTGCAGTCCTTGAGCTTGCAAAAGAGCTGGACATGAGGCCCTGTGGCCTGCATAGCATGAACATTCTGTGTTGTACCACAAGCATCTGAGCAAAACATACATGCAAATGTGTTTTAAATGTACATTGAGTCAGACTACTCCGGCTAAATAAAGGTAACATTTGCAGTACTGTTTTTTTTTGTTTTTGTTCTTTTTTTCCTCATTCGGCAATAGAGTGTATTTGGAGTTATCAGGGACCCCCTTCTCTGCTTTCTGAACCTTCACAACCCCTGGATTTGGGGAGTCTCACTATACGTGTTTTCAGAGTAGGGTCCCCTTACGTCCATAACACTTACAATAATTTTCACTCGAACTGGGGGAGCTGACCACCCTGGCCACTCACACAAGCATTTTGCTTGTAAATTTATTGCCATTGCATAATCATTGGAATTATATGGGCCAAAGCATGTTTGTGTTCTAAGTATCCAGATTTTAACTTACAAACTGAGAATCTTCCCAAATCTCCCAATAGTTATTCTTACTGCTGGGTTTCCCTTTCCTGTCCCACTTGTTTATTCTATTTATAGAGGCCACCAATTCCAAGTGTGTGGGGGGAACTGGTCTTATCCACTTAATACAAAGTTCCCTATGTGCAAGCAAAATCAACATGAACAAGAGATTCTCTTCCTTTTTTGTTAAGGTTGTTGCCCCCTCTTGCCTGCTGACCCCAAAAATAACAAGATCCATACTTACTATAATTGGTCTTCTCAGTATCGATTCTAAGATTTTACTCACTTCCTGCAAAAGCCATCGAGCTGGGGGCACTGCCAAAACATGTGCACGTCATCTGCTCTTGGTAAGCCACATTTGGGACACGCTTTCATGTTAGGTCCACCAAATTTAGATAGTCGCTTCGGCGTCCAGTTGGCTCTGTGGGAGGTAAAGAGGTGATTTCTCCTTAGGGTAGCAGATTTCACAATGGACCAGCATTTGTTCATAGATACTTGCCACAGAATTTGGAGATCCAGCGATGGCAGATCTTTCCCCCAGGTCGTTTTTGGAATCAGGAAGTCCTCCTCCAATAAGTGCCCAGTACCATAATGCTATTTCTTTTTTCTTCTGGAAATTCTTTATCATAGTTCTTTCTAAGGTCTTATTTCCACTGTTTTTCTCCTTCAATGTTTTTGCCCAACTAGTGAGCTGAGAAAATTTAAACTTTGAAAGGGATGCATTTGTATTCATGAACAGAGTTTCCCAGTCTATTATGGTGTTATCAACCATTAACTGGACCCATACTTGAAAGCCTGATGTTTTCAGTGGTTTTGCCAATTTATCTTTGAGACATTCTGGGGTTCCTGGAGAGTCCCACATAGGCACAAACTCACTGTAATATGGAATATTCAGAGTACTCGTTATCTGGTGCCATAGCTTAGCTGCTGATCTCAAAGTCTTCAGTTTTACTTTTTTAAAGTACTTTGGATGACCAAATTTGTTCAAGAAGTGACCAGTATTTTCAGTCATTACTTTAAGATGTTCCAGGTACAGATCGTGATTACTCAGTAGAACCCTCATATGCTTAAATTGAAAGGCCCTATAATATTCCACTAGATCAGGACTAGCAATTCCTCCTTCTGCTTTTCTTCTTCAAAGTTTTCCCCAGGCTATACGTGTACTTTTGGACGCCCAGAAAAAACTTGCTAGTTCTCCTTGTATTTTCTTCAGAGTATCCCTCTTGAATTCTAATGGAATTGCACTAAATAAAAATGTAAATGTTTGAAGGATAGACATTTTGATTATATTAGATCTACAGAGGAAGGTCAGAGGGAGGCCTCCCCATGCTTTTAATAGCTTTCTCACTTCCGCTGTTATCCTATCCAGGTTTGTCTTGGTTATCTTGTCTAGGTTTTTAATCAGATCTATTCCTAAGTATCTGATTTTCTCCCTGGTATAGGTATTATTTACCTGGGTATTCCAGCTCATAATCTCAGTTTTTGATTGATTGGTTTGATAACCTGATACACTCCCAATTTTTTTTAAGTGTCTTCAATCGCTTTGATGGATCCTACATAGTTGTCCGTAAAGATCATCAGATCATCTGCATACAACGCTATTTTTTTTCCCATCCATGATATTTAAACAGAGATATTTTGGGGTGAGATCTGAGCCTGTTTGCCAGCGGCTCGATATATAAATTAAAAAGAAGGGGAGATAAGGGGCAACCCTGTCGAGTCCCTCTATATATAGATATATTCTCTGTTAAATTACCCTTTATTAGGACCTTGGCTTTTGGTGCTTGATACAGTTCTTTAATCGCTCCCTGAAAATTTTCTCCCAGGTTATATTTTTTTAGCGTTTCATTCAGGAAAGCCCAATTCACTCTATCAAACGCTTTGGCCGCGTCCAGTGTTATTATAGTCAGGGGAATTGTTTCGCTTATCGCTATGTCTATTGACCCGATAAGCTCCTGTGTAAGATCTTGCAGTTGTCTGCCCCTTACAAACGCTTTCTGTTCTTCTTTTACCAATTTTCCTGCAATTTTACCAAGCCTTTTTGCTAGAATTTGTATGAAGATCTTATAATCACAATTAAGTACGCTTATGGGGCGGTAAGATTCACATTTTGCCGGATTTTATAGGGTTTTGAGAAGATGCTTATCGTGGCGTCATTCCACGAGTCGGGAAGTCTCCCCTTCTCTAAGTATATTTTATTTAACAAGTTTGTAAGGGGGAGAGCCAGGACCTCACTGAGTTTGATGTATAATTCATTAGGTAGAGCGTCCGGCCCTGCTGCTTTACCGCTCTTCAGGCCTTTCAATGCTTCTTCTACCTCCTCTTTGGTAATTAAGGCATTCAGCTCCTCTTTTTCCAAACTTGTTAACTCTGGGAGTTCCAGATTTTCCAGGTACTCGTCTAAATACTCACTTAGTGGAGCAATATCCTCAGTATACAGAGAAGAGAAAAAGTCTACAAATTCTTTCATTATTACAGCTTCTTCTGAGCATAGGTCTGAGCCCTCTTGCGGTAGAATATTAAGTATCTTATTTCTTCTGGCTTCTGTCTTTGTTTTCCATGCCAGCAGCTTGCTGCACCCCTCCCCACACTCATAATGAGCTAACTTACTTGCTTCCCATCTCTCTCTTACCTTGCTCAATAGTACTCCTGTTAACATTTCCTCTTGCACCCCCCTATCTACTTCCAACTACCTTTTTTTTCCGAATCCGCCTCAGCTTCTATTAATAACTCTAGGTTTTTGATGTTAGTTTCCAACATTCCTATTTCTTGTTTTGATGTTTTTGTTTTTCCCCCCTAATAACAGCCTTGTATGCATCCCATGTGACTTGCGAAGATGCTCCCTCTTTATTATTCTCGAAGTACTCCACCAAATCTATTTTAAGTTTCTCAATGTTTTGGGAATCATTAAAAATAGAGCGGTCCACAGTCCATCGCACTACTGATTGTTCCTTACCCAAGTTTTTAGTAGAGCGGCAGAGTGGTCCGACAACAGGGCTGGCAAGTGTTAGACCTTGTGAAATTTATCCACTAATATTTTATCTGTCAAGAAGAAATCAATTCTGGATTGTAGGCCCAGTCTTTTATTTTTTAAGGTAAAGGGGTGTTTTTTGTCCCCTTTCTCCTTCCAGATATCCACCAAACCCAGATCTCTTTTATAGATTCCCAACCAATCCCTCATTTTAGGGAGATTTACTTGTTCATGGGAGGCAGGCGATCTACCTTGGGGTCTGGAATCAGATTAAAATCCCCTCCTAGAACCACTGGGGATGTAGCAGATAATAGTTGAGTGTACAAGCTTTGTAATGGGGTGGGGTCATCTGAATTAGGCCCCTATAGTATATGGGGTATTATAAATTCTTACCCTGGTGATTGCCCATCTACCTTTTTTTATCTAGTTCAATCTTCTCAATTTTGGCTTTTACAGATTTTTTAAAGAGTATAGCTATTCCCTTTACAACACATTCCTGATTTGTGCAAACGTAGCAATCCACCCACCGCAATTTTTTTATGATTTCTTCCCATTCCTTCTTTAACAAGTGCGTTTCTTGTAAGATTATGATCTCGCAATCTGCCACCCTCAAATACTCCAAAATTCATTGCCTTCTACTTGGTAATCTGAGTTCATTTACATTCCATGATAGTATATTAACATTTCTTCCCATCATTTCCTCTTTCTATTACTTGCTGATGTTCCAAACTTTCCCTTAACTGTGCTTGACAGGCCCTGAGATCTCCTTTTTTTTTCTTTTCTGCATTCTGAGGACATTTTTTCATTTTTTTCCCTAATTTGCTCCCCACCCCTGTGCATATTTTTGTGTTTCTTAGGTAATAAAAAAAAAACCTCCCTGGGGAAGCCTCCCTTCTTTCCTTTTTGGGCTGCATTATTAGCCCATTTTGAGCTCCGTGACTGCCCGCTTTTTATAACTAGTGCCCCCTTTTATTTTTTCCATAAAATTGTGTTTTTTCCTCCTTTAAGTTAATAATTAACCTCCTAATCTCTTAACTTTTTGTAACTAGTTTTGATTCACTTCTCTCCTTCTAGATTTGGAGATCAGGTGCACGACCCAGACTGAGTTCTCACTTGATCCTTCATTTGTTCCAGGAAATGGGCAACTTCGGCTGACTCCCTTATGTTGTACATTTTATTTCGCCACATAATTCTGAGTGCACCAGGGAACTTCATTTGTACCGTGGCCCCTAAGCTCTTTAATTCTTGCATGTATTGGCCTAATTCCCACTGTCTGTCCTGGGTGGATTTGGAGATATCTGACCGAATCCTAAAGGCCCAATCTTCTTTACTATGTGGACCGTTTTTTAACGCCTCACTCAGAATTCTCTCTTTGATAGTATAGGTTTTGAACATTATTAGGATTTTCCTTGGGTTCTTTCTTTCATTATTCCTACCAAAGGGATCTCGGTGTGCACTTTGGATGTCTTCCTCTAGTCCTATATCCTGAGTCCAAAGAAAGTGTTCCTCAAGTAGTTGTACTATAAATTTCTTGACATCTGTCCCTTCTTTCCCTTCTGGGACATTCAGTATTCTTAGATTGTTTTTTCTAGCCTGGTTCTCTAAAGATTCCAGTTTTTCATTAGTACTTCTACCATTTTCTTTTAGAACCCTTATGTCCTTTTCGTTTCTTTCCACTCTTTTAGAAAGTCCCTCAACTACTGATTCTACTTCTGTAACCCGATCATTCAGAGCAATCATCTTAGTATCTAGGGCTTCGCATACTTCCCGGATTTTGCTTTGATTTATTTCTGATACGGCAAATTTTGCCCTCATTTCCTCCAGCATTTTCTCAAGGAAGAAGTCTGTTGAATTTAAACCAGGCACCGACTTTTGGTATTGATCTCCCAAGGACCTGTTGTCATTAGGATGTAGGCTCGATTGATTTACTGGTGGAGGAGATTGTGAGACAGCTGCTCCATCAGATGTTAAATCTGCTTGCACATGCAGTGTAGTGACCGTAAGGTTACTTTGTGTAGGTTCCGTGTTGTTTCCTTCTCTTATAGTAGGGACAGATAGGGAATTATATGAGGCAGAGAGACCAGGTATAGGGTTCCTTATAAGAGATCCAGCTATCGCTGAGGGTGATTTGGATACTGAAGAGGAGGCGTTAGTTTTGAATGCTTTTAATGCTTATTCCCCCTTGGAGGGAGGCACCTGGCTTTGCTCCTGGAGTTTAAAGTAGGATCTGAGGGATGGGGTTATTTGGAGGGGAAGTTCTAATGTACTTCTGTAAAAGGGGTCGTAGACAACCAGTGATCAAAGACCCTTTTTGTGTTGCCCGGCGGTGTCGCCTCTATGACCCACCAATATTTAATCAATGAAGAAGCAGGCGCTGGAGACTGAAAGGCAGGAAACGAGGGTTTATTCTCTCCGGAGGAGAACACATCAATTCGGACAGCAAGTATCGTCACGAGGTGCTCTACTCGCATCTCTCGAGGCCTGGCCTCTTATACACGGGTTTATGATCTTTATTGCATGTAACACATTCTTGCAATGCTTTGAAACATAAAAGGATATCCTCGGAATCTCCCCTTCAGGCACGTTCCCACACACATTTACAGTTGAAGTCCCCACCCCGGTAACAGCAGGTGATGGCTATCGCGCAGCTGGACATTCCGCCGATTCACGGAATGTGTGAAGTTTGATCGGATCTCGTAGGGTGGGGGCTTTGATCGGCTCGAGGGTCTTTTGATGGGGAGGGGAGGCTTCCTACTGTACAGGGTAATAAACAGGATCCGCAGGGCCAGGTGGTGGCTCGGGAACAAGGAAGACAGACGGGCACACAGAAAAGGGAGGTTTGCATCAAAGGGCCTGAGACTATGAAAGGAATGAAGGGAGGTGTCGCGCTGGGAACAGGATGGGATTCTGAGACAGATCTGCGCTGAAGAGGGGTTTATGACCCAAGGCATGTGAGAGTGAGGGGGTCGCCAGCGTGCGGGGGGATGCCTGCGAGGATAGGAGAGAGAGAGAGGCACCGGCTATCAGCGAGGGACAGGGAGGCCATGGTGCTTAAAATGGCTGCCGCTTATGCGTAGGGTACGTGAGGGCGGGGGGGTTTGACTAGTACATGGGGGGGGGCGCTGGCGAGGGTGAAGAACCGGGTTGGGGGTCAGGGACGTGCAGAGAGCGGTTCTGATCAAAACCAACTAAAGTGGTGGGGGCGTATGAAAAAAGTGTGGCATCGGGAAAAAGGCAAGATGGCGCAGATAATGTTCACCAAACCGTAACGATTTTCCACAGTCCTCCCTTTAACATTTCCACGACATCTTGCTAGCCTATTTCCTATCTATCTCTACTGCGGTGGTCATAAGTGAGGGGATGGAGACCTAGGCAAAAGGAACTGTACATAAATATCACATTATAAACATCACTTCTGAAAATCTTGTCATCTAGTAGGCGGGTTCATCGTTAAGCTTGTTGCGGAAAAAGTCATAGTAATGCAATATCAGACTAGAATTATGCAGTGAGAGCGTTGGGTACAGATCATAGATGCTTGTAGTCATTCGGAATAGGAGCCGATAGGTTACCACGTAAGTAGGTTCTTTTTGTACTCGGTTGAGCATAGTCAATTCAATGGTGGTTGGGAGAGGAACGAGACACAGTAAAAAAACCAATAATCAGTGTTCCCAGTGTCTTATGGTCGTGGACCATTTATTAGTCAGTTCTCAGCATTCTTTGTCGTCTTCTGTTGGCACTGTTGAACACCTGCATTACAATTCGTTCGTTAGCAGGAATGTCCATGTGGGTTGAGCCGTTGGAGGTCTGCGGGCAGGAGAGTGCCTTTGTACTGTTTCGCCAGACCTCATGGGAGAAATGCGTTACGGTTTTGGTGCAGATGCATTTTCTTCCATAATCCAGAGAGTGGTCATTAGAAGGAGACAGAAAAGGATTGTGGTGAAGGGTGCAATTGTCTTTGAGTTGTGGAGTTTGTCTGTTCTTGGGTTTCTGTGGTGGGTATTTCCTGTTGCTTCCATCATCTTCGAGGCGCTCAGTAGCGGGTAGAACCACATACTTCGTTCATCTTCTCTTTGGAGCGACCCTTGGTGGAGTTTAGGTCACCGTTATGAGATTAACATAGTTCGTGGTCTATTTAGTCGGAGCTCCCTCCCTTTTGACGCAGGAAATACCCTTCTCTGGATGGCTCGGTAGGATTTAGAGGATTTTGAAAGTTCAGGTGGAAGGGGGTGTGTGTGAGTAGTCCTTATGGTGGGTCGGAGGAGGAGGGGATGGAGCGGGGCCAAGTCGGGAACAGACCAGGGAGACGGAAACTCTTAGACAGGCGGGTCCATAATCACGTTCAGAGAGCGGGGACCATTCGGCACGCGTCGATCATAGAGCAGGGGCCTCAGGTCAGCCCTTTCCTTTAGTTCTGTAGGGAACATTGCCTTGTCCTGCGACTCCTTACTGTTATGGTCTCGCCTTGGTCTCCGTTGCTGAGGTTCCACAATCTGCAGTCAGGCCGCGTGCTCCCACATCCGGTCTCTTTCTCCTCCGACGGTGGTACCCTTAAATGAGTTTGAAAAGACAGTCTTTAGAGATTTTGCAGAGGTAGGCAATTACGTTAATCTATTTCTCTCCCAACACCAAGCAACTGGGGTAAACATCCGCCGCATTGAGGTTTGCAGCCAATGTATAAACAATTGACGATAGGTTTGCGGGATTCCCAACAATTTTCCTTTGTGGCTATTTCTTTGGCGTTTTGTTGGTTATTACATTCATTTGTCGTGGTACGAGGTCTGATACCCATTCATTGCATTCGTTTATTACAGTCGTGTCAGTTCTTCTGTCAGAGACCCATTTCCCTAATACGAGTCTTGCAGGGCTAGACCGGTCTTCAGGGCTTTGTATTTTACGGAAAAGGGTAACGTGTTATTCACCATAGTCTGATAGGCATTCTTCTGAGGGATGAACATAGGCTAAACTATTCTCCATTACATCAATGCGTCTTATCCTTTGGCTAAACATCTCATTTTCAACAAGGTTTAATACAACAAGTTCTTTCATTTTTCGATCTAATTTTAACTTTGTAAACATTCTAATCTCTACATCGTTTCTTACAACCTGGCTACTTCATCAAAAACTCGGGGGGGGGGCTTGCGATAACTATTAAACTCATCTTTGAGGCGAGTGGGGTCTTATGGAAAACAACTAGGAACACAGTGAATTGGAGCAAGGGACATTTTTCAAATTCTCGTCTGGGGCAGCCGATACAAAACTGATGGTGTCCTGGGAAGGCGGGTATACCTCGATCGCTTTTTGCTGATTGGGGCGTTTGATACAATTTTGGGACGGGGAGGGTCGCGTTATCAGAAACATTTTATCATGGATACCACTGACAAGTAGTTCCCTCAGAATGGGTCAGATTAGAGAACCTTAGCCGTCTTACCTGTCCCTTTCTTTTCAGTCAATCTAGGTTTAATCAATATTTAGCAGAAAAGGAGAGGTAGTAACGTGGTACCGATGCAATTTATATTTAAGACAAATTTTGTGTAAATACCTGTGGTATTTGGAGCCAATTGGGTGGTGCACCAGGTTCGCCAATTAGGTGCCAGTCGTTAGGGAGAGAGAGAGAGAGAGAGAGAGAGAGAGAGAGAGAGAGAGAGAGAGAGAGAGAGAGAGAGAGAGAGAGAGAGAGAGATGTGCAACGATAGGCTAAATGATACACATGTGTCCTGGAGAGTGACTGTGTACCATCTAGGCTATTCAGTGCATTACCCAATACGAGACGTTTCGGGTCTATGTTAGGATGTAGAAAGCATGCAGTTTGGGACGGATGAGCATTAGGTCAGGTACAAAAAGGATGTGCATAGAGTTGGGTGTCTTTAGATGTCATCTTGCAGCGTTAGTCCGCTTCATGTATCGGACGTGACGTGGCTCCAGATCTTTTACTATACCCTAATCGTGATTCCAATGTAACCTGCAGAGGGAGAAAAAGAGAAAGGGAGGGGGAACAACATTCGAGCATATCAAATGTATTGGGCACGAAAGTCCTTTACTTACCACGTACTCGTCTTATCCCCTCGGGATATAATCCCTGGGGTCTCGGTTTCTGAAGTCGAAGGGGGTGGGCAGTGTGGTAAGGGTGGCGAGCGATAGGTTGTTCGTGAGGGAGACGGTCCAAGCGTGGTATTTTAGATCGTGCGTAGGGAAACGCTAAGAAGGAACCAGGGGCGCCTAGCGCAAGGTATTTGGTTTTCGGAGGTGTATCTAGCTATCGGGGACCCTTAAATCATTCTCAATGCTGTGATGTTCTAAGGTATATCAGTTCTTCGGCCGACCCTGTTCCTTAGTACCTGCGAGTATCATACCTTTATAACATTCTGTCATTCACACTGCTTCACTTTACCCGTTCTCAGAAGTCGAGGTCCTTCTTCCTGCGTTAGTTCCTGAGCCCAGTCGCACATTTGGGGGCAGCGTATCATACCTTAGATTCGATCATCCATCCGGGGCCGACCAACCATTTTCTGATAACCTTAAAAAGAGAGCAAAACGGTTGCGCACAGAAAAGCCCTCCCGCCAAATTCCCACATTTACAAAGGTAGGCGATACCTGTTCATAGTTTGGGAAACCTTTATTTGCATAATCGTTCAGAAAATAAATATGAGAGTGCAATCGTATTTGGCCGGACATGGCGACGGCTGAAGCACATACAGTAGGGGGCTATTCTGCAGTATTTGAAAACATTGAAAAACGTCTACTTAGTTATTTGCAAGAGACTGAAAACGTCCATTAATAGCTGAGGGTCCAGCATGGGCGAATTTTGCGAATCTCACGTTCGCGAATTTTGCGGATTTGCGAACTCGCAATCCGCAAAATCCGCGAATTCTCGCGAATTTGCGGATTTTTTTTTTTTGTGTGTTTGCGCGGGTTTCTGCGAGTTCGCAAGGGTTTTGTACAATGTCGCAAATTGCGAACTTACCTGTCGGGTCGCAAGTTTCGCGAACTTGTTGTTTCCACGTGTCCAGCCTGTTTGGGACACTCTTCTTCATCACTGCCACTCTCTGTCACCACTGCCACTCTCTGACTACTCATGCCACCCTCTGGCCCACCCATGCCACCCTCTGTTTCATCACAGCACCCTCTGGTTGTCCAGTCAGTGTACATTATTGTGGCAACAAGCACACCTTCCCTGCCTCAAGTGACCTGAATTAATTTGGGGCTGATTAATGTGTCACAGAATATTTTTTTAGCTGGCACCTGCTTCCTTAGTGCTTCCTGATTAGTGATCTTTTGAACTTGCTAAGTGCTTTCATTGTTGCAAAATTAGTTACAACACCTGCCCTGCCCCAACTGACAATAATGAATTAGGGGCTGATTAATGGATTTGAACCTCCAGCCTGGCTCCTGCTTGTCTCCCTTAGCTGTAATTCAGGACCTTTGTGGCATATGTGTAACTATTCTGAGGTTCAGAGCAGGGTCACATAATAGTTGCAACTGGCAACTGAACTCTGGAGGGGCCCCTCAGGAAGCACTACAGGAAATGGCTACTAATGATGAGCCTGAACTTTTGAACCTGGTAAGTAGTTTCAGTTTTGCTAAAATCGTATTTCTGCAATTTTGCACTTATTCGCGGGGCGCGAAGTTGTACTGGGAAGCCGCGAACTCACGCGAACAGTGCGAGCAAAATCCGCTGCTCGCGGATTTGCGGATTTTGCGGGAGATTCGCGAATCTCGCGGATTGCGAATTTACCGAAAATCCGCAAAATCCGCGAGCGAAACGGATTTTCCGCCCATGCTTAGATCAGGGGCATTTTAGTTCGTAAATGGAAACACAGTCAAGCTCATTGCAATCATATTTCCTAAATATGTACCGTGGGCGTGCATCATAAGCGACGTTATGTACCGGTTACAATAAATATCAAAATAAATCGTACATCGAAATCAACATTTTAACGGGATCCGTTCAATGTTCGCCAAGTGAACCCTCCTCCCTTTTCGTCAAGTGTACAATGGTTCACATAGTGCATCAAGTCTCATTAGCTAAAGAACACCACGAGGTGTCCGTTAGTTCCTATTGATACCAGCGCCATTTTGGGCGAGGCCGGGTTAGTCCGGGAGTAGCATCAGGGGCAAAAATGTCTCCGACGATTGGCGGTTGGACCAGAGTCCCTTTCGGTAGTTCAAAAACCTGTGCTAACAGAGGGGCTGGTGGTGTGGACCGTCAATCAAAAGGGGGAGGGAAGTAGAATCTTTCTTACCGGGTCACGTTGATGTTCAGCCGGAACTTACTCGAGTTCGTTAGCCCTCAATGTTCCTGGGTGGTTCAGACTAAAGCTGGCGCTGACACGAGAGCACCACCATCTTGTGGCTGTGTCGTGGTTATTTTATTAGTGATCAATGCAGCTGTTCCCCACCGGAAGCCTGAAGGGGCCGAGGGCTCCTGGGACTTTGGTAGAATCTTCAAAGTCGAGGGGATGTTTGTCGAAGGTGGGGGCTTGTGTCCAGGTGGGCAAGTGCCCGAGTTGAAATTTCGGACAAAGTTACTCCAGCGGCCTAGACCCGTCTTCCAGAGGGCCCGGACGCCATTTTGAGACCCTGCAGCCGCCGCCCTTCGTCGTGTCTTTCAGGAGTGGAAGAAAACTTCTTGTGGCGACAAAGACAGAACATCAGGCTGTTGGAGCAGGACATTTTGGTTCGGGGCGCCAGGGTGCAGCTGTGGAGCCTTCATCTGGGGAGGTGAGGGAGGCTCGTTCGCGCCGCCTCCCTCTCCCAGCGCATCCGACGCCGCCCCTTCGAATCAGGGGTGCACATGATGACCACCCTACACCCCTGATTCCGACTCTTGGGGGACCATTGTATGTTCGGTGCTGCGCAAGTATATGCCCGTTGGACACTGCACGTTCTGTGCTGCGGAAATATAGCTCCGTCGGACATTGTCTGTTCTGTGCTGCGCAAATATAGTTCCGCCGGACATTGTCTGTTCTGTGCTGCGCAGGTATATGGCCGTCGCCCGGCTGGAGGACTTCGGCGCCGGGCCAGGGCTGGGAAACCTCCTACCTGTGGAGGTGGGAGAGGCTCGTCCGCGTCGCCTCTCCCTCCCAGCCCACCCTGCATCAGTTTGATGGAGGAATTCGTGATGGCCGGACCAGGAGATACGAGGGAGGGGGTCACCTGCATCCGCCCCCTCCCTACTCGTGGCCCGGGGGACGTCACCCCAGGAAGGAGAGTATGGGGAGACCATTTCACGTCGGCCCATGGAGCCTCCTGTACCTTCTCGTCGGCGATTTCTTTTGGTCTATGGCTGGTGGCAGGCCCCGCCCCACACGTGTTGTGTGTTTCACCTTCCGAATGGGCGGGACCGTTGACCTGTTACATTTTGAGAACTTCCGGAGTGAGCGTAATATGTTTTGTATTGTTCCTATTAGTACAGTTTGTTTTAAAGAATGTTTTACTAGTTTTTCTATTTATCGTTGGTTGTGTGTTATCTTTACCGTAATCAAATCCTAAATTATATAACAGATGCTTGGTTTCCCTGAGTCCTTTTTCTAACGGGGGGGTTGTCTACGCAAGCCTGTATTTGCTTTTGTTTCTCAGAGTGGGGGGGCAACAGGGGGGGGGGCAATCAGTCCCAGAACTCTAACATGTCGTTAAAATTGGTCTGACGAAATTTGTGCCATCGAGCATAATCGAACGTGGTGGTTCTATCCGTCCTGTCCGTGTTAGTCTGATTTGTTTTTGTCTCGCGCCTTTTCCCTTTCTGCCGGCCTGTTATTTCTGTCGACCCTCCGCTCTTACTTATGTGCTGTAGAGTCGGGCATTGGGCTTGTGAGAAGGTGGCCTGATATGCAGTGCTCACTATTCTAGTGAACACTATGTATCAGTCCAGCAACCCTTATTGATGATTGGTTGTAAGTCAACCTTATAGACCAGCTATCCTAGTAGCGTGGATACGAGCAGTCCAAGGCTAAAGACTCGAGAGGGCGTGTTAAGCCAGCTGTTATACCACACATATACCCCTTGAATACCCAGTGAAAGGACACCACACAAGTGTTATGAAAATAAACAGTTATTTATTAAGAATCACAACAGCCCTGTACTCTTTATGAGGACAGGGTACTAAGCACAAACCAAAACTCTTACAAAAATACTTAAGTTAGCACAGTATATACAAATGCCCGAGGGGCACGGAAAACCATATACTCTGAAAGTGGAATGCGAAATTACTAGCAGGTAAGTACAGTACTAATAGGCTTTGGAATCGCTAGGACTTGACTATAGAATCGTTAGATTACTTCTAGGAGACCCAGGGGACTCGGGTGCAGTGTGTGCACTCTCACGCGAGATGCGGGACAAAGTCTATGGTAGCTAGAAATTGCAAAGTTAGTGTTCTCGGGCGAACCCGACCTGGTAGGGAGAAAACGAAAGTAGATTCTGACCCTTGGATAGTGAGGCTATGCTGGGGCACCGAAATGCCGAAGTTACCTAGCCCAGGGGCTGCAGCTGCATAGGACTCAAAAGACGTCGGGAATCCTCGTTGACGGACCAGGAGCCTGGAAGAAAGAAGTTGCTGGCAGGCGACCAGTGAAGAAAGTTCGGTGGATCCAAGCCTGGATCGATGGAAGATGACACCTGAAAGCAGAGGGGACCAAGTTCGAGACTACTAGCCAGTAGTCAGTGGGCACCAGGAGGGCACCGGATGGTAGCCACCTCGACAAGGCGTGTGGGTGACGCTGGGCTCGGAGATCTCACGGACCAGGAGGCGTTGTCGGCGACCAGGAAGGAGGATCGAGCTGTCCCACGAAGATAGAAGCTGTCGGCGTCGCTGGACCCAGGATTGGGCAACAAAGCCTTGGCAAATTCAAGCCCACGCGGTGGACCTAAAATGGCGTCTGGAGTGGACCAGGAGGGTCCGGGGTGCCTCTCTTCAAGAAGGAAGCAAGGGCCAGTCTGGAGCAACCAGACCAGCAGCAGTGATGTCGTCGGGCGTCGTTCAGAAGGCCACAAGCCAGCCGGCTAGTAGCCAAACAACGCGGTGCACAGCAAACAGCAGAAGGGCCCCACGCAGATCGTGGAGATGCAGGGAGGCTGACCTTGGGTGCTGGAGCTGCGCAGGGTCGGGGCTTCTCGGACCCCAAAGCACTCACCCGTGGAGGACACGGTGGGCTTGCAGTAAAGATGTCGTGCAGTCTTGGCGATCGTCGGTCCCTCGAGGTCTCGTCGCACTCACGGTTCTCAGCTTGGCTGTAGAGGTGAGTAGAGGTCAGAGGTGCCAGGGAAGCCGGGTCTCGTCGAGCTGGGTCGTCGGATTCGTGATGAAGGACTTGCAGCAGACCGCAGTGTTCTTTAGGATGGTGCCTGCGGATGCAGGGTGACTACTCCTTAGCCACAAGGGAGAATCTTGATGAAGAAATCTTGAAGTCCTTTCGAAGAAAGTCGTGTCTTGATTCCAAAGATGATCTAATTTGAACAGGGGGCCCGCTCCCATCTTTATACTAAAAAAGGGGGCTGACCCGGTGACTAGGTCCTGCCTATGGGTGGGACTAGGTGGGGGGTGGTTACACCCCTCAGCCATGCCGGACTTCCCCAGGCCAGGGGCTGGTGTGCCCCTGGAACTGGTTCAGACCGGCCTATGCGTAGTGAGCACCGGGGTGCCACTCAGCAGTCACCTTCCTGAAAAGCCCTGCCTACCCAGGATACACAAAACAATGTCTGGGACGGTGCTAGCACCGCCCCTGACAGGAAACCCTTTGTCCAGGCTCCCCTCGCTGGAAGGACTCCCAGCTGCAGGGGGTCAGACTTGTGTCTGTGGTGGCAGCATCCATTTTGTGGAGCTGAGGCTTCGCTTAACTTTAACCGGGGTTCACAGTTACATACATGTCGTGTCCCTCTAGAAGGGTGGAATGCTAACCCCGTCGCCAGAATTGGCGAGGGGTTAGTATTCCAATTCGTATGACACCTTACTCGACATGTTTTGATAAAGCAATACCAAAGATAGCATTTAACCGCGAGGATTATAATGCACTTAAGAGTATATGGTATGCGTTATCATGGAACAGCTATTAGGACTTGATTCCGCAAGCTGCAGACAGGCTCAGCTCATGCCAGAGCACCATCTCACACGATTCCAAGCACTCTGCCTTCAGGATTGTCAAGGCCTGCCATAGGAGTGACTGATAGGAATCTGTGTGTCCATTTTAGTGTTAGGTATAGGTATACTACACCTACAGCAAAGGGTGATTACACGACTTTGCCCCAGCTGTCATGCAGCCAGTTGTGTCAAATTTAGGAGGCCAGCCAGGGGTGGCATAATACATGCTGCAGCCCCTGGCAGCCCTGGGTACACTCATGCCCTGAGTTACAGGGTCTGATAGGGTGGCCCAGTACCAATTGGAAATGTACCTAGGGTACATGGAATCCATTTTAAAGAGAGAGCAGTAGGCCTGGGGTCCTGATTGGCAGGGTCCCAGGTCGACTATGTCCAAAACCAGCTAAAACACAGGGCAAAAAGTTGGGGGCAACCATAGTCAGGATGTACCTTCCTACACAACCCCCCCCCCCCCAAACGAAAGGAGATAAGGCTATCCTTGTCCAGGTAAGCCTCTATTACCTAAGTGGCCATATAAGGAAGTACCAGCTCTGGCTTGGTTTCCCCCCGTGTCATGGTCCACTAGGCAACCCCTCACCCTAAGGGTATCTGAGGGTCTCCACCATAGGGAATCTCTGTCTCTGGTGTGTCTTGGGAAAGTAAAAGGCTGATGCTGGGATGGAGTACTGAAGTGAGGCTCCTCTACCTTTGGGCTCAACTTCCTCCAATCACCATCCATCATATGTGCCTTTCTTTCTTTAGCTGAGATGCACTGAGCTCTCAGGGTCAGCCTCTGGCTACCTAAAGCTGGAGGCTGAGTCCCTCTGTTTGGCTTACTGGAGGGACAGGTCAGGTCTGGGGTTTTTAGGCCCCATGTTTGGCTGTGCCCAACAGTGTCCAGCTGTGGGAGTTCCCTAACTATTTTTAAGGGGGATCCCTCAGGAGTCTGTTCTATTTTCACTTGGCCAGGTTTACCAGCTTCAGTGATCCTAATCTGCTGATTAAGGGGTTCCTTTGGACAGGGTGCCCTTTGGGGTCCACTACTGGCCTCCCTGACCTCTTCAGCCCTGGGCTGACTGAGGCAGGGTAGAGAGGTGCAGGTTACCTGCTCCAGACTGGGTCCCACCTGGGAAGGGTCCACTGCCATCAGGGGCTCTGCCAGGCTAGGCCTGACTACCTCTGGGGCAGTTCCTTCAACAGGGGTAGAGTCAGTTCCCTGAGGAGGCTGGCTCTCACCTAGTGTCTGGGAGGGGGAAGACTCTTCTTCCTCCTCAATGCTCTCTGTTTGAGTGGAGTGATCCATTGTTTCAGGCTTCACAACCTCACTATCTGTTTGAGTAGAGGCTGAGACCATTTCAACCTTGCCAACCTTTTCAGGAGGGCACTCAGTTTGTGTTTGGGCTGTGACTGTCACAGCCCTCCTATCCTGTTCTGGAAAGTCTGTCTGAGCCTGGGCAGTGGCTACCACTGCCCTTCCAACCTTTTCAGGGAGGAATGGTGCTGGGACTGGGGCTGTAGCTATTACTGCCCCACTAACCTGTCTGGATAGGCCTATCATTCTGGAATGAGTTTCTTGTTCCACCTCAGCCCATGCTGAGAGTTCCAGGTCATTCCCCAGTAAGCAATCTACAGGTAGGTTATCTGTTACTGCCACTCTCATGGGCCCTGTGACATTACCCCAGCTGAGCTTGACTACTGCCATGGGATGCCTTCTCTTCATTCCATGAATGTCTGTCACCTGATAAGTAAAACCAGGGGTCAGTTGAGCAGAGGGGACCAGATGGTCACTCACCATGGTGAGGCTGGCCCCTGTGTCTCTGAATGCCTCAACTTTCTGACCATTCACTAAAACTTCTTGTCTATACTTGCCCAAAATGTGGGGCCCAGTAGTGAAGTTGGCAAACCCCATGCCAGTCTCACAGACAAGAGTGTGGTCAGGGAACCTGGCTAAGCCATAGTCCTCCTGATTGCCCAAAGTAATGCCCACCACATTCTTGGGGGCACTCCCACCACCTGGGGGATTACCACTAGTGGTAACAGGAGGTTTAGGAGTATTACCTGGGGGTATATTTCCCTTATTGCCATTTTTAGGGCAACTGGCATCACTTTTGTAATGGCCCACCTGTTTACAGGTATGACAATAAGGTTTCTTTTGCTCTGAAGGAGTGTTCTGGGACCCACCACCCTTGTTGGAGTTTTGGGGCCCTTGGGAAGTCTTCTCTGTGGATGTATCCCCACCCTTCTCTTGAGGCTTGGTTGATTCCTTCTTCTGGTCACCACCCTGGTTTTTAGGCCTAACCCTGGTTCTGACCCATTTGTCTGCCCTCTTACCCAATTCTTGTGGAGAGGTCAGATCAGAGTCTACCAGGTGCTGGTGTAATAACTGGTTCTGACAATTATTTAAGATTTGCTCCCTCATAATTAGATTGTACAATCCTTTAAAATCAGTAACCTTACTACCCAGTAGCCAGCCTTCAAAAGCCTTAGTGGCACAATCAACAAAGTCAGTCCAATCTTGAGACTGAGTTTTCTGGGTGTCTCTGAACAGCATCCTGTATTGTTCAGTGGTTAAACCAAACCCATCAACCAGTGTATTCTTCAAGATTTGGTAATTGTTAGCATCCTCAACTCTAGTAGTGAGGAGCTTATCTCTACCTTTACCATCAAAGGAGAGCCACAAGATAGCTGCCCACTGACTTTGGGGAACACCCTGCACAGTGCAGGCTCTCTCCAAAGCAGTAATCCATTTGTGGATGTCATCCCCTTCCCTAAAGGGGGGCACTATCTTATTCAGGTGCTTTGTATCAAAACTCCTTTCCCTATTGCTAGGTTTATTGCTGCCACCAGTGGGCTGTGGCCCACATAATTCTTGCTCTCTAGCAAGGGCAAGTCTCTCTTTGGCCAGGGCAAGTTCTTCCCTTTCAATCCTCAGTTTGATTGCCCTTTCTTCTGCTTCATACACTCTCCTCTTAGGGGAAGACATCCCTCTATGAGAAGAGTTGAGAGAGCCATTGGTTCGAAAGGATCTGTTAGAGCCTCTTGATAGAGACCTAACTCGTCCATTCCCAATGTTAAGCTGACCTGAGAGTGGGCCCAGGGGTCCCCCAGTACCAAGCTCATGTCTGCTTAAGTTGGACCTGGTTAGTCTAATGACTTCTACCTGTCCCTTGTCTGCCTCCTCCCCTGACAACTGGTCATCATCCTCATCCTCAGCATCATCTGCTTCCTGGAGGGGATGGTCCTGGCTATCAAAGGGTCCCTGTAAGGAGGGCATACTTCCTTCTGGATTAGAAGGGTCTGGGTTACCAGCCCTACTGGCATCATAAGCCTCTAGGAGACCAATCAGAAAGGAAGTGGTGGGGTTAGACCCCTGTTTTAGTTTCCTGAGAGTACACACTTGTCTCATCTCATGGAAGCTAAGAGCAGTATATTTAGAAGGGACCTGTGGAGGGTCCACTGACACAAGGGGAGACTCAGAGTTTCCTCCTTTGTCCGACATACTGTTTCTAGTGTGGTGTAAGTGATGCACCTACCTACACTATGTGTTTACCTACTGATCCCTTGCTAAGAGTTGCAGCCAAGGTGTGCTAGGCCTTGAGGAGCTGCAACAGCTGGTTCAGTAGAACTCAGAGTATTCTAAGCTTAGTTATATGCACTAACAGTACTTATGTGATCTTTCAACAAGATATTCTTAGGATACGTGTGGTAACACAACAGCAAGCTCAAATCCCAACCGCTGCTCACCAATGTGAGAAGGTGGCCTGATATGCAGTGCTCACTATTCTAGTGAACACTATGTATCAGTCCAGCAACCCTTATTGATGATTGGTTGTAAGTCAACCTTATAGACCAGCTATCCTAGTAGCGTGGATACGAGCAGTCTAAGGCTAAAGACTCGAGAGGGCGTGTTAAGCCAGCTGTTATACCACACATATACCCCTTGAATACCCAGTGAAAGGACACCACACAAGTGTTATGAAAATAAACAGTTATTTATTAAGAATCACAACAGCCCTGTACTCTTTATGAGGACAGGGTACTAAGCACAAACCAAAACTCTTACAAAAATACTTAAGTTAGCACAGTATATACAAATGCCCGAGGGGCACGGAAAACCATATACTCTGAAAGTGGAATGCGAAATTACTAGCAGGTAAGTACAGTACTAATAGGCTTTGGAATCGCTAGGACTTGACTATAGAATCGTTAGATTACTTCTAGGAGACCCAGGGGACTCGGGTGCAGTGTGTGCACTCTCACGCGAGATGCGGGACAAAGTCTATGGTAGCTAGAAATTGCAAAGTTAGTGTTCTCGGGCGAACCCGACCTGGTAGGGAGAAAACGAAAGTAGATTCTGACCCTTGGATAGTGAGGCTATGCTGGGGCACCGAAATGCCGAAGTTACCTAGCCCAGGGGCTGCAGCTGCATAGGACTCAAAAGACGTCGGGAATCCTCGTTGACGGACCAGGAGCCTGGAAGAAAGAAGTTGCTGGCAGGCGACCAGTGAAGAAAGTTCGGTGGATCCAAGCCTGGATCGATGGAAGATGACACCTGAAAGCAGAGGGGACCAAGTTCGAGACTACTAGCCAGTAGTCAGTGGGCACCAGGAGGGCACCGGATGGTAGCCACCTCGACAAGGCGTGTGGGTGAAGCTGGGCTCGGAGATCTCACGGACCAGGAGGCGTTGTCGGCGACCAGGAAGGAGGATCGAGCTGTCCCACGAAGATAGAAGCTGTCGGCGTCGCTGGACCCAGGATTGGGCAACAAAGCCTTGGCAAATTCAAGCACACGCGGTGGACCTAAAATGGCGTCTGGAGTGGACCAGGAGGGTCCGGGGTGCCTCTCTTCAAGAAGGAAGCAAGGGCCAGTCTGGAGCAACCAGACCAGCAGCAGTGATGTTGTCGGGCGTCGTTCAGAAGGCCACAAGCCAGCCGGCTAGTAGCCAAACAACGCGGTGCACAGCAAACAGCAGAAGGGCCCCACGCAGATCGTGGAGATGCAGGGAGGCTGACCTTGGGTGCTGGAGCTGCGCAGGGTCGGGGCTTCTCGGACCCAAAAGCACTCACCCGTGGAGGACACGGTGGGCTTGCAGTAAAGATGTCGTGCAGTCTTGGCGATCGTCGGTCCCTCGAGGTCTCGTCGCACTCACGGTTCTCAGCTTGGCTGTAGAGGTGAGTAGAGGTCAGAGGTGCCAGGGAAGCTGGGTCTCGTCAAGCTGGGTCGTCGGATTCGTGATGAAGGACTTGCAGCAGACCGCAGTGTTCTTTAGGATGGTGCCTGCGGATGCAGGGTGACTACTCCTTAGCCAAAAGGGAGAATCTTGATGAAGAAATCTTGAAGTCCTTTCGAAGAAAGTCGTGTCTTGATTCCAAAGATGATCTAATTTGAACAGGGGGCCCGCTCCCATCTTTATACTAAAAAAGGGGGCTGACCCGGTGACTAGGTCCTGCCTATGGGTGGGACTAGGTGGGGGGTGGTTACACCCCTCAGCCATGCCGGACTTCCCCAGGCCAGGGGCTGGTGTGCCCCTGGAACTGGTTCAGACCTGAGGCTTCGCTTAACTTTAACCGGGGTTCACAGTTACATACATGTCGTGTCCCTCTAGAAGGGTGGAATGCTAACCCCGTCGCCAGAATTGGCGAGGGGTTAGTATTCCAATTCGTATGACACCTTACTCGACATGTTTTGATAAAGCAATACCAAAGATAGCATTTAACCGCGAGGATTATAATGCACTTAAGAGTATATGGTATGCGTTATCATGGAACAGCTATTAGGACTTGATTCCGCAAGCTGCAGACAGGCTCAGCTCATGCCAGAGCACCATCTCACACGATTCCAAGCACTCTGCCTTCAGGATTGTCAAGGCCTGCCATAGGAGTGACTGATAGGAATCTGTGTGTCCATTTTAGTGTTAGGTATAGGTATACTACACCTACAGCAAAGGGTGATTACACGACTTTGCCCCAGCTGTCATGCAGCCAGTTGTGTCAAATTTAGGAGGCCAGCCAGGGGTGGCATAATACATGCTGCAGCCCCTGGCAGCCCTGGGTACACCCATGCCCTGAGTTACAGGGTCTGATAGGGTGGCCCAGTACCAATTGGAAATGTACCTAGGGTACATGGAATCCATTTTAAAGAGAGAGCAGTAGGCCTGGGGTCCTGATTGGCAGGGTCCCAGGTCGACTATGTCCAAAACCAGCTAAAACACAGGGCAAAAAGTTGGGGGCAACCATAGTCAGGATGTACCTTCCTACAGGGCTTTCCAGTGTCCGAGACATTTACAGAAAGCACATTGATTTTGCCTTAAATCTGTTCGTCCTGTGCATAGTGTCGGGGGATTACTTTTGGGTCGTTGTGTCTCGGGGTTGTCCCGTCGGCACATCCCTTTACACCGTTCTCTTTTTGTGTCTAATCCTCGGAACTGTGTCGTCTTTGGCCCTTCCTTTTGCCAACCGGACGTTTGGAGGATTTCCTGTCGCGTTTCTTTAACTACTTTGGCTTCGTCTCTTTCTTTTCGTTGCGTAGCCTCTTTGCGCCACATACCGAGACTATCGAGCATAATAGGCGTTGTCTTATTATTACGAAGGGCTATTTCCACCGTTTCTATTTCGTCTAAATCGAAGGATCCTATCAGTGGCCACTGTTTCTCTTGGTTTGTTTTGGTATACTTGTGCCATAGCTTGCTATAGGCTATGGTAATTAATCCATACTTGGTGAACATGTCTTTATTAGGGGTGCCTTCCAGCGGGGCTAGATGGTCCACCTCTAATAAACGGTCCGGGTTGAACCAGCTATCCATCAGTGGGGAGAAGACAGGCATGACGGATCACAATGGGGATAATAGTCAGCACTACCTATCTTATCACTGCGTGCAAAGACTAGACAGAATATTTCTATTCTACGTTGTTTGCAGGCAGTGAATACCTCAAGAACCAATATCGGGCAATCAGTGTTTGGTCAATAAATAAAAAATAAAAAATGTTCAATGGGGAGAATAAGTAGGCCCGCAAAGGTCTGCGTCACCTACCCTTTCACTATCTGCAAAGAGGGGGACCTATTCTTTCCTGTTTGCAGACAGAGAATCTCCAGAAAACAATCCGTAACAGTTAATCAATGGGGAGGGGCAATTGATCAGTGGGGGAGAAAGATAGGCACGACGGGTGCGTTGCCTATCCTTCGCTGCTTGCAAAGAGAGAGCGGGTTGTTTCTCCGTTTGCCGACAGCGAAACTCCAAATAAATTAACAAAAAGTAATACTAGTATTTTCTCATCAATCATCAATCATTTCGCAATTCGTCGTGTTTACACGACCTTACCCGGACCGCATGGACAGTTTCTTGTCTTCCGAATCCAGCGCCCGATCGTCCTCTTCTCTTCGTACTCCTCGTGGCACTCCTGATGGTTACCAGTCAGGACCGTAGATCACTCGAGAGAGGTCTGTTCGGAACCAGTGAAGTTCGGATGATCGGCTGTCAGACCAGGGTCTATCGGACAGGGTACCTTCCGATCGTTGCAGTCGTTCACTCTGTCGTCAGGACCTCTCCCACTGGATCCACGAGTCGCTGATGGGCCCCACGCTTGGGACGCCAATTGTAAAAGGGGTCGTAGACAACCAGTGATCAAAGACCCTTTTTGTGTTGCCCGGCGGTGTCGCCTCTATGACCCACCAATATTTAATCAATGAAGAAGCAGGCGCTGGAGACTGAAAGGCAGGAAACAAGGGTTTATTCTCTCCGGAGGAGAACACATCAATTCGGACAGCAAGTATCGTCACGAGGTGCTCTACTCGCATCTCTCGAGGCCTGGCCTCTTATACACGGGTTTATGATCTTTATTGCATGTAACACATTCTTGCAATGCTTTGAAACATAAAAGGATATCCTCGGAATCTCCCCTTCAGGCACGTTCCCACACACATTTACAGTTGAAGTCCCCACCCCGGTAACAGCAGGTGATGGCTATCGCGCAGCTGGACATTCCGCCGATTCACGGAATGTGTGAAGTTTGATCGGATCTCGTAGGGTGGGGGCTTTGATCGGCTCGAGGGTCTTTTGATGGGGAGGGGAGGCTTCCTACTGTACGGGGTAATAAACAGGATCCGCAGGGCCAGGTGGTGGCTCGGGAACAAGGAAGACAGACGGGCACACAGAAAAGGGAGGTTTGCATCAAAGGGCCTGAGACTATGAAAGGAATGAAGGGAGGTGTCGCGCTGGGAACAGGATGGGATTCTGAGACAGATCTGCGCTGAAGAGGGGTTTATGACCCAAGGCATGTGAGAGTGAGGGGGTCGCCAGCGTGCGGGGGGATGCCTGCGAGGATAGGAGAGAGAGAGAGGCACCGGCTATCAGCGAGGGACAGGGAGGCCATGGTGCTTAAAATGGCTGCCGCTTATGCGTAGGGTACGTGAGGGCGGGGGGGTTTGACTAGTACATGGGGGGGGCGCTGGCGAGGGTGAAGAACCGGGTTGGGGGTCAGGGACGTGCAGAGAGCGGTTCTGATCAAAAACAACTAAAGTGGTGGGGGCGTATGAAAAAAGTGTGGCATCGGGAAAAAGGCAAGATGGCGCAGATAATGTTCACCAAACCGTAACGATTTTCCACACTTCCAATCTTCCCAGTTTCCTTTGGGTTTTTCCTCTTGGTGTAGTAGGTGTTAGGGTCTAACTTGGTTTGTTTCTTAGACTTCCTTTTAGTGCTACGTGGGGCGATAGATTGTTTAGACACAGCTGGAGCGGTATACTTGAGGAATTGCCTGTTTCTCAGGCAGTAGCTTGATCTGCCTTTTTCCTGGGCCACTCTTATTCTTGCTTCTTCAGTGCGCGCCTCCTCTGCCTGCACGATGCTACTGCCCCTCTACACTCACTTGTTGTAGCACCGCTTGACTCAGCACAGTTTACCTCAACCTCTGCTCTCAATCCCTGCACATGAACTAGTTCTATGTTTCCAACCCCCCCGTTAGGGCTTTATCCCCCCCATCCTTACTTCTTGCACCCCCAGTGTTATCAAATTTTTTCATCCGCTGCTGCTGAACTCTGGGGTGTTCCACGAACTGCCTTGCTCCCAGTGGGTTTGAGCCTCTTCCTCCTTTTCCTCCTCTTCCTCCAAACACAGAGGTTAACGCTTTAATTCCTTTGATCTCCTTAGTTGCAGCGCTAGATGAGGAGTTTTCTAATACGGCGTTTCCCAGTGGGCATGCAACTCCTTCCACTCCCACACTCTGCAAAGCGTCACTCACCCTTACTCTGGTTTTCACCCCAAGCAGCGTTTTCAACTGACCTCTAATAGCACCGTCAGCTCCACACCCTGCCGGCAGTGTTTTGACGCTTCCTTTGCTGACCTTGCTGCCCCAGAACAGGAAGGGGACTCTGCTCGCGGCTCTCCGACAAGCTCTGTGAGCCTCCCATGTGGCACTCCACAGTCCAGCACACAGCGAAGCCGCCTGCGCCTGCCTCCCCTGCAGAGGCGGACACAAAACAGGAAGCACCGAAAAGGGCGGGCACGCAACTCCAGCTCAGCAGGGCACCGCAAACAAACCTGTTTGAACGGGCGGCAGCATGTGTGCTCGACGGAGGCCACTTCGCTATTAGCTATCGGCTATCAGCAGAGACAGAGTCTGAGGTTAGTGATTCCAATGTAGTAATTTTTAGAGGTTCCAATATAGTGGATATAGTGGATTTAGAGGAGAAAATTAGTAAACGGAGACGGACAGAGAAAAGACTCTATCTTGTAAATTGCGAAGTCATATCTGTTATTTCGCTGGGGCAGTCACCACGGAGCTCCCGACCTGGCATCCTAGC
Source organism: Lissotriton vulgaris (assembly GCF_964263255.1). Lineage (NCBI taxonomy): Eukaryota > Metazoa > Chordata > Amphibia > Caudata > Salamandridae > Lissotriton > Lissotriton vulgaris. The sequence goes on from NC_141695.1 coordinate 916,601,896, forward strand.
CGGCCGCCATCTTCCCCCACCTCACAGAAGAGCGGCCATTCCCAATTGCAGTACTGTTTGACATTGGTGAGTGTACTGAACATTTTAACCAAAAGGAATAAAGAATTATAGTGTACTGTACATTAGCCTAAAATGACTTGGACTAATGCATTGGGTGGGGTCTTTGTGAGAGTTCTATGGGCTGAATGTCGCTGTCCTTTAAGGACCTATACCATAGCTGAATAACAATCACATGCGTAGCAGTAGATGTTTACTCTGTCACCACCATCTGGCAAAATGGATGGAACTGATTTTGTCAAATCATTCTTTGATCAGCTACAGCTAAGAGTCAACTGAAATGAATTGGCAATGCGTATCACGCAATGGACAGCGACAGCTGATATCTGCTTCTCTTTAGTAGGGACTTTTTTGTAAGGATCATTAAATTTAAGGTTTGTTCCAAACAACATCGCGGAGCCCAAAACAAAACTATGCATAGTACCTGTAATCCAGTAAAATATGTTATCAATCCTACAGGGCGCATTCTGACAAATGGTTGCATAGCTCAGGAAGTCTTCAGACAGACATCCATACCTACGGCTAAACAGTTCGGTAATCCTTTAACAAACCGCTCTAATCCTGAAGGGCCGCAGTACAAAGCGGCATCTTCAGTTGCTTCCGCAGGAGAAGCCATCGATCTGTGATTGATAAGCAGGGTTCATTCAGCCTTTGTTCTTGCAGAGGAGGGAACTCATCCTGGATAACGGAGTTGTCTTTGAGGCCTGTTCTCTGAAGATGCACAACGGCTGTTCTCTGCACTTGCCGAAGACGTCAATATGTAGCCTGTGCATGCAGAAAACATAGTTTAAAAATAACTTATTAGATATGAATGCATGAATGAATGACATGAATTTATAAAAAGCACAGCTACTCCAAAAGGATTGTCTCAGCACTGCCGAATCACACAATGCTGACAAAGAAATGGTTTAACTCACAAGGAGCCACGTTTTCATTTTTTTTTTAAATTCGGTAAATCCGTGGAAAGTCTAAGAGGCAACGGAAGTTTATTCCATGCCTGTGCCCCCAGGAGGCTAAATGATTTGCCGCCCCTACTATAGGTTTATATTTGTGAAAGGTCATAAATCAGTGTGCCTGGTTGGAAAAGCCCTCTGTGGTCGCGGTAGGGGTTGAGACTAAACATAGCCATATCTTCTGCTGCAAACAGACTATCTGCACTCGGTGGTGAGAGCACCCACTGCAGTGCCCTTTGCAGCAAATCCATAGTGTGTGTCACGCATGCCAGCACATCTCCTGCACATGCACACTTTTTATACCCAATCTCCTCCTCCATAGTACAACACGAAAATCTCTTACACCCTACACAGCAGTTTATCAGCCGCGGCCGGTAGTGGGATGAACTGCAGGGCGGTGACGTGGGGAGGAGGAGGGGCAGGGTGGGAGGTAGTAATGTATGGATTACGGAGTTTTACAGGTAAGTATACATATAAATAAATAAAACGAATTTCGTTGCGCGCACTGCATCGCATTTGGTGATGCAGTGCACGCAACAAAATTTGTTTTATTTATTTATATATTTGTATTGACACCTATTCCTGTTGATATTTTATGAATTAGATTGTCCGTCTTTTTACTCCACGATATTATTACAGGACAAAAGTCCCTGCAACTTTTTATTACATTTTTTAGACATATTTATATTATATACTATTTACACTGACGTAATGAACTTTTTTGTCTATGATGTTTTTCTGTTTAATTAATTGTTTGTATTGTACTATGTCTTTTTATGATATTAATTTATCGAATGAAGTATTTGACTGACTCTCCGCCCCACCGAAACTCCCTCCACCGGCCGTGGCTGGTTATTAGCAATTTTTAATGTAAATTATATTCATAAACAACCTTTGTTCTGCTCATCTCTAAATTAGATGAACGGCGACACCATGTGGCAGACTGTTCTAAGTGTGGTGTTAACAATTACGTGTGGTGCTGAGCACCAGAAACCAATTAAGTGCTGGCTCTGAGCACCAGAAATCACTGGCTTAAATTAAGCACTGCTCACCACATTCTCTGTAGATGAACTGCCATGACTTTGTTGGTCTACCTGATGACAGGATGGTGCAGCTGTTTTTATTCGCATGGTTTGGATTGGTTTTAGTTTAAGTTTAGCCAAAGTTGTTGTTATATATTCTTATGACATTAACACTGTCCATTAAAAATTCGATGATGTCAACCTTTTACTTAGCAGGGACTAGGGTATCCTAACTACAAACCTGGATTGTTGTTAGACAGATCCTGATTCACAATATTGTGACACATGAATGTGAACAGGCCGCTTGTAGCCTCTGGCAATAAATTATCTTCTCAAGAAACTACTTTATGCCTTGGCAGTGACAATAAATCGGTCCTAATTATATCTGTTAATTGGAGTAACTGTTCTGGTAAACACCCCAGAGTACAGCAAAATGTACATTAGGAAAAAACAGTATTTGCGGAATCCCAGATTGCGTGTAGCAATTACTTTACACAAGAAGACAATAACCAGGAGGGCTTCCAAATATGATTTTACCTTACTGGAGAAAAAAACACACGAAAATAAGAATATGACAGAAACTATATATTCTGATTTTGCGGAGTGTAATCTACTATTTATTGCCATTGGTGATGGACGATAGTGTCATCCTCATCCACTCAAGCTGTTTTACACTCTGCACATCTGCATACTAGTATACATACTAGTATGTATGTAAACTAGTGCCTGGATGAGAAGATATCTCATGGAAGAGCTCTTTGTAGATCAGAGCCTTACAAAGCAAACCACCCTAAGATACACACGATGTCTTAATATCATACATATATTACATTCCCATTTCTGTGCGTAATTTCTTTACCTTAGAAGCTCATTAACACGTGTTTATCTCTTTGCCCTCCCACTGCCTTGTAAATATTTCCTGGTGAGGGCTCCAGGGTCCTGAGATGGTATGGGTGGGAGTGTCTATGATAAGGGGTCATTTTTCCTTCTTACAGCCCTTCCTTTTTGTGGAGGAAATCCTACCATTTAACTTCCCATTCGCAGTAGAAGTGGGTGAGGCCCTGAAAACTCGGACCAGGCTTGATCTTGAAGGCTGGCTCTTGCTCATCTCGAGATTCTGTTGGAACCTTGATCCTATAACGAGTCGAGCTTTCATGTGGGTTCTGTCTGTCACCCTTCCTCCAACCAGGAGGGAGCATAAAGGCCAGGGCTCCTGACTTTGATCCTAGAGAACCAGGTTCGAGTCTAGCATCAGTTCAACATCCCGTGATTCTGGTGGACAAATCATATAATCTCCCTCTGCCTATAATAAATGCATGTTACCATGTGGAATTAAACTGGTGCTAGTGTAAAGCACTCCAATTCCTTTCGATAGAGTTCCGCTAAAAAAAGAAATGCAGAAAATTGCCCAATGAAGTATAACGAAGCCTTCACAAAAGAAAAATAAATATCCATTTTCTGGCTGATTTGTACAAAGTGAAACTAGAACACCTGGTAAAATTGTGGCTTCTCTGGGTACATTGTATGATCCTAGGCTAATAATTTTTTCACCAAAATTCTTTTTTTTCATTATTGCATACGAAAGCACTTTTAAATATGTGAGTGCAGGATAACAGTTGTACAAAAAGCTATTGTGCTTGATTTAATAGACTGGCATGTTGCTCTGTAATAATTTGGACCATGCACAGGGTTTACATGACAATCTACTTACCTCTTAGTGCACTAATGCTTTATGTTTAAAAACGATCACTTTGTATTAAGTTCTTCTCAGTGCAGTGCTAGAATGTTAAGTATTAATGCCAAAGCTTCACGTGTTAAAGAGGTATACGTTTTTGAATTTTGAAACAACTTTATATTTTTTTTTATGTGATGTTTTTGTGTGATTTATATAGCAAATATTTTCTGGGCCTGGCTCATGCACAAGCTTTAAGATCCGAGCCAGACCCTTGGCTCGGCTCTCTCTTTAAATTTGTCTGCTCCCCCTCCCCCCCTATAAACGATGATGACATTTTGCCTTTGTGTCACAATGAAGGTATGAATTCCAAATGCATGTATTATTCTACCAGTGACCGGATTGGCTTCGGTGAGGTGCTGCATATCTCTTCATTGCATACCGCCCTATGCGGAAGCATGGCCCTTTGGCACTTTACCTTTTCGTTGGATTTGGACTCGAACAATCACTGATGCATTTTTTTTTTTTTGCTCCATTATTAGCACCATTGTTAGGCATTTTAGTTTTTAGCTTGCCAGGATCTTTTTAATTTTCTTTCTATTGTTATCCGATTGCAATGGTTTTAGTTAATTGTGCAAATAAAGTTATTCATACACACACACACACACATCCTGGTTCGGCAGCCAATTCTTACTGGATCTGGGATCCGGCTGACCAATGAAAACAATCTGACTGTTCTGATGTCATTTTCCAACACCAGGACACATTTCATCAGTGTGTGCACAGGCAAGTGGTGAGGGGGCTTTCGTATATACAGCAGCCACGGCCCGTGGAGGGAGTTTCGGCGGGGCAGAAAATAAATAAAAGAAAACGAATTTCGCAGCGCGCCCTGCAGCACATTTTGCGATGCAGGGCGCGCTACGAAATTCGTTTTATTAATTAAATTGTTTACTTACCTCCAATTATCCATATTCCGGTTTTTAGCACCCCACCCACCCTGCCCCTACCCCACCCCGCCTCTGTGCCGCACCGAAACTCCCTCCACGGGCTGCGGCTGATATACAGTACCAGCTGGGCCCAAAACTGAGGCATGATTTAAAGGGATTTCAACTCTCTCTTTCTTTGGGTATAATACTGTATGGCATCTATCTGGATCCTAATACCTAGACGCCAAAGCAATGGAAGAAAACAAACAGGCACAGCATGTTATCAAGTACTTAAGAGAAACTATGATTTGGAGGCAGCTTTTATTTTAAGCTTAATTTAGCTCCCAACATTTCAGATGTGTTTGCACTGTCTGTATGCAATATTTATCTGTTTGTATCAGTAATTACACAAATATTTAAGTAAATGACACCTACTATATTTTTTATTTAATAATTGTATAGCACTACTCATACCCATGTAGGGTGTCTGGGCACTTTACATCACACACAGTGGCACATAATATATCATACACATATGTACATCAATATAAAGAAACTGTTACATAAGGCAGTGTGGGCTACAATTTATAAGGAGTAGGAATCAAATGTCACCCATATTTTGCATTATATGTTAAGAATGAATGGTCAAGAGAAACACAAGATCAGGATATAATACCTAACACAGTTATTGTGGTTGTCTGTAGTAATATGACTTTATTACTTGCCAAAGGAACCCTTCTTTGCCATCTAAGAATAACCACAGATTGAGGTATAAACAATACGAATCTAAACCAATGACTTACACTTTACATGCAGCTACTTGATGTTGGTAAGTATATCACTGTATTGTATAGAAGGAATGCAACCTATGAACTGGAAGTAACAAAATAAAAAGTAACCTGCTTGTTACAATTTGAATTGCAGGCACATTAACCTTCTATGCTACGTTATGAGCTAAAACTGCTTTGACAAAGCACAGAACTCTCCCAGAATTGTGTTAACCACTAGAATTATCTTACCAGTATTATAATCCCATACAATTGCTGTGCAAACAATGATATCTGCAGCATAGATATTTTAAAATGCAGCCTCTTTGTGACAAATTAAGAAATCTAGAACACATTTACTGTTGCATGTGTCTTTGCTACCAATTTTTTTGCAGCAGATTATGTTAATAAGTGTATAAAATGTCCTATTACTTACCGGTAATCTTCATTACTCCGGGTCCCGTAGTCCTCAACACCTTCATAATTACATGTGGAGATAACTATCTCCCGACAGAAAAAAAAGAGCAGAGGCATGCTGGGACCCTAATACTGCCCCTCCCACCGGGAGTACATAAGCAGTACTTACCCAGCATCCCATTTGTACAACCAAGCCCAGACAGGAACGCCGGCCGACCGGGAGGGAGGGAGGGGCGTATCAAGGTGTTGAGGACTACGGGACCCGGAGTAATGAAGATTACCGGTAAGTAATAGGACATTACCCCCAGGTCCCCCCGTCCTCGACACCTTCATAATTACATGTGGAGAATACCAAAGCAGAAAACCCGGCCTTCCGCACGCACAAGCACCCCCAGGAAACCACAACAAAAGCAGCCAAACCAAGGGAGCACCGAGAAGGAGGAAAGGAAGACCGCAGGAAACCCCCGGCCCGCAACTCAGAACAGGACAGCAGGGACAAGGACCGGAGATGAAGAAAAAGGCCAGGGCACCAAAAGAAGGAGGCCGCCAACCCGAGAAACCGGCAACCGGAACCCGGACCAGGACACCAAGACCAGCCAAAACAACCTACCGGAGAAGACTGCCAAGGACAGAACAAGCAGGAAGGCACACAGGGCTAGGCAGACTCACCAGGAAGATGAGACAACCCGGAAGAAAGCCAAAGAAAGAAATGGCCAACAGAGCGCAGGCACAAGCACCCAGCCCAAAAAGGAAGGGGAAGCACAGGCGAGAAACACAGCCAAACACCCAAAAAGAAAGGACCCGGGCCCAGGAGACCCGAGGAGGAAACCCATCCGAGGAGGCCAAGGAAGCAACGAGCACCCAGGAGCCGAACAGGATCGAGAACCCGACCCAAAAGACAGGGACGGAGAAGAACCCCACAACCCAGTCGAAAGCCCACCAAACAAGGAGAGGCCAACAAGACCGGAAATCAGTAACAAAGAAAGCAAAACCAGGTCGGGAACAGAGAAACCGACCACAAGCCCTGAAAACCCCAACGGGATGGAACACAAGGCAGGTGGGGAGCACAGAGCAACCGGGAAACCCCAGCAGCCGCCCAACGAGGCACAGAGTGCAGCACAAAGAAGGCGCCCAGAAGACACAGGACCGCCCAGGAACCCCACACCCAGGCCAGGCCAGCAGCAAGGGCAGGAGCAGCAGGAAAAAGAAAGCCCAGGGAGCACAGCACCCAGACCAACACCACAAGGCCCCAACCCAGCAACGCCGGAGAGGAGCCAAGCAAACCGCAAAAAAGAGGTCAACAAACACCAACAAAACCGGGAAGCCAGGACCAGAGCCAAGCAACCCGACCACGCAGGAGGACCCGTAGGCCCAATCAAAAACCCGGGAACAAGCCCAGGCAGCGCATACGGCACAGCAAAAGGGCAGGGAGGAACCCGGAACCCCCAGCACACCACCGCCCGAACCACACAGAAGGGCGGAAAAGAACAGGGAAAACCGCCAAAGCGGAAGCCAGAGGAAGCAGGGGGCCAACAAGCAGAAGACCCCAGACAACCCGCAGCCAGGAGGGAGAACCCCACCGAGGCAAGAGCACCACGGAATCCCACCCCACCCAGAGAGGGGGGGGGGAGGGCACCCAACAGCCCCACAACGGGAACCAAGGCCGGAGAAACAAGGGAGGCAGAAGCCAACCAGCCCAAAACCAGGAAACGCACAGCAGAACACCCACAGAGCCTGCAAAACAGCCAAGAAGCCCAGGAGGCACAGCCCGAGGACAACCAGAACAAGCAGGAAGCCCTCAGACCACCGGAGTCAAAGGACCCCACAAAAGCCCCAACACAGGCGAAAGAAGACCGCCAAGAACCGCCAGCAGGAAAAAAGCCCCGAAGGACCCACCAGGACGCAGCACAACAGCAGAGCGCCCCGCCAGGACTCAGAGAGCCCAGGCAAGGACGCAGAGCCCAAAAGAAGGCCAACACGCAAGAGCAGAAAGCCCCAGCAGACACCCATCCAGCGCAGAAAGGCAGCACGGCTCCAGGCCACCAACCGGGAGTACAGGAGACCCGGAGAGGGGAAAAACAGGAGCCCCGCCAAGGGCGCGGAACCAGCAAAAGACAGCCAGGCCCAAACAGCAGAGGCATGAACACCAGTGCCCAGAAGGTAAAACACCACCGGAAAGACAACCCGGGGGGAGGAAGCACCAGGGTAAGAAGAGCAGGCTCCCCACAACCCCCGACAGAGAAGCCATACCCACAGGAGGCCCCCAACCGGGAACAAACCAGTCAGGAACCCAGGCAGGACCAGGAGGAGCAGGCAGGGAAACACCCAAAGCAAGCCAAAAGGCAAGCACAGGGAGAGCCAGAGTAGGAGGCACACAGAGGGGGAGAAAGAAAAGCGTGCCCATCTCCCCGACCAGCCACCAGCGCGCACCCCCCCCAGCCCCCCGGAACTCGGGATCCTGACCGGGGAAGGAGCCCGCCCGCCTGGGCAGCAGGGCTCGCCGGAGGGGTGCAGAGAGGGTGCGGTCGCAAGAGCACCGGCTGGCCCAGCTGTCACCCCCCAGGAAGGAGAGGCCGGACGAGGCTGCAGACCAAAGGGAGAAGCCAAGCGGCAGAAAACACCCACCATGCAGACCAAGGGAGAGGAGCACAAAAAGGAGGCACCCCAGAAGGGAACAAAAAACCCCCAACCCAGACCAAGGAAGCCAGCGCCAAAGCCAAAGGCAACCGAGGGGCAGCGCAGACCAAAGAGCAGCGAACCCAGAAACAGGCCAGCAACCCGAAAGACAGGCCAGCCGCGCCAAACAAGGAGCAGGGGTGAGCAGCATCGGCAGAGAGGCATCCCCCCCCCCCAGACCCCAGAGAAGAGGAGCCGGAGAAGGGGAAGAGGCAGCGAAGGGAAAAACCCCACGCAAGCCACCCGACAGTGCCACCAACAACGAGCAGCCCCACAAGACAGAGGAACGGGGAGAAAAAGAGCCCCCAAACCACGCCGAGAGAAGAAAGCGAACCAGCAGTAGGCACAACCACCAAAGCACCCCAGCGCCGGGAGAGCGACTCAGTAGGCCAGCCCGGAGGAGGAGGAAAGCAGCCCGGACAGGAACACCCAGAGGAAACACAGTCCCCCAGACGCAAGGACGCGGGCACCACACAGGCAGAGAAAGCGCCACCACCAAAACAGACCCCGGGACAGACACCCAAGATCAGAAGGAGGGAGGCGGGGGCAAAGAACCCCAGAGAACACCAGGACGGAGAGCACCAAGGCTGCAGCAGGCAACCCAACAGAACGGGAACCCACAGGAAGCGTAGCTGCAACCCAAAGCCCACGACCAGGGCAAGGGGAGGACATGTAGTCGCGGACAGAAGCGGGGACCCAACACAGCGGCAGACCGCAGGCAGCGAATGCAAGAGGCCCCGGGAGCATACCCTCGCAACCCCAGGAGGCGCAAGCAGGATCAGAAAACGGCCACCGCAGGACACAACGACTGCGCCAGCAGGATCCGAACCCATGTCCAGCGAGACCTTCAGTCACCACAGGGACAAGACACAACAGTGGGCCATAGCTCCAGGTCGAAAAAGCGGCAAACATAGCACCCTGGAAGCAAATACTCCCCAGCAAGGGCTGTCTTCACCGTGAGTGAAATGGTGTATGAAAAACACTCAGCAGCTCCAGGAGGGGAACGAACACACAACCTCGGCATGGCAGAAGTCAAGTACCGCAGGAAAAGTACAGCTGAAGAAGCACTGCGCGCCAACCGAATGTGCCACAGAAGCTCACTGCAGGAGAAATGACAGGAACACCCGACCAACCTGGAAAGAAAAACATAGGGAGACAGCACAATGACAGAGTGCAGGTATGAGGCCCGGGCACAAACCCTGGCATCCCTAGACTCTCGCCACACTCAACTCGGAGACCGGCAGAAAGTCAGTCCGGATCACAGGAAGAAGCCAACATGCATGAAACCCAATGCGGACGTTTCAAACATGAAAGCACATGGTGTAACAAAACAGCCCACAACAGGTCCGAAGCACACCCATGGCAAGTGCAGAGGAGCCACACAATCCAGCCCCCAGCACCTACAAAGCGAAAAAGGAAAAAATCACCGCTAAGCGGGACTTACCCCGGGAGGGAGGCTGGAACACCAACAAGAGCCCCCCACCCCCCACCAGCTCAAGGCGCACCAAAACATCCACGCCAGGGCCGAGCAGGCAGCCGGAGGAAAACGCAGTGCGTCTTCCTTGCAGCAGGAACCAGGAAGACGCGCCCCCCTGACCCGGAAAATATCCGGAGGCCGGCGCACCAGCCGCAAAGGACCGGCTCACCTACCATCGCATCACAATGAAAACAGGAACCAGGACACGAAGAAGCCAGCCTCCCAGCAAGCCCGGCAGGCCAGGAGGCAGGACAGCAGACACCCGACCGCACAGCCTGGCAGCCGGACGGGGAGATCCAAGAAAGGTAAGCCACCCAAGCCCAGCAGGAGCAGCACCAGCAACCACAGCAAACATTTGTCGACAGACAGAAAAAAAGAACAGACGGGATGCTGGGTAAGTACTGCTTATGTACTCCCGGTGAGAGGGGCAGTATTAGGGTCCCAGCATGCCTCTGCTCTTTTTTTCTGTCGGGAGATAGTTATCTCCACATGTAATTATGAAGGTGTCGAGGACGGAGGGACCTGGGGGTAATGGCTGTATGGGTCTGCTTTTCAAGCTCCACCCCTTGTGACCCTACCCATTTTGCTCTACCACACCCTAACCCCCAATTTATGGGTTCCTGGAGTACATTTTTTTAAATACCAGCACTGCTTATTAGACAGACTTTTTGCTTTCTACCACATATAAAAGGAGTACTGTGATATATGGTATATAAAAAAGTGTTAGTCATTAGAAGAGAGAAAAAGAGACAGAGCACCATTGAAATGTAGCAGGAAAGGGGTTCAGTGGAAGAAGAGTGTGAAACGAGAGAGGAGGTGAAGCAAGCTGACAGCTATGGAGCGAGGGAGAAGAAATAAAACAGGTAGGTGGAGAACAGACAAAAAGAAATAGATTAAATACTGTGGTAAAGCAGAAGGGCATACTTAATGAAGACGTACTGAAAGAGCAAGGAAAGGTTGCACAAATGAGTAAAAAAGATTAAGAGAGAAGGAGAGAGAAAGAGCAAAAGAAAGCAAGGGAAAGTATCCCACAATAAGAGAAGAAGGGAGAAGGTGTAATAGCGGGAAGAATCACAAAGAAATAAATAAATTACAGTGAAGAGTGAGAGAAACAAAGACAAAAAAGAACTAAGGTGAGGGAAAGAGAAAGTGAGATACAGAGGAAAGAGGGACGCACAATTTATGAAACAACACTAAAGGGGATGATGAACAGAGTGTTGAACATTGCAAACACTCTCCCCAGTCAGACGTTCTTTAGCCCACTCTGCCACCCCAGTTCAGACATGGCCTTATGCAAATCAGTCTGACCCTGTGCCTCATGGGAACAGTTCAACCCGAACTGCTCCATTTAATCATTATCCTCTTTGGTTTTGCAACACACAATTTATGGATGGGTGAAAACTCATGGAGGGAGATGGAAACAGAGGAGTAACACATAGAAGGAAAATAGAAGCGAGCGAGCGAAACCGAAAAGCAGAAAGGGAGTAGATAACAAAGAGCAGTGGGCGAATGAGAGGAAGAGACCCATGAACCTTTACCATACACTCAGACATGATCAATATATTGAAGCAATATTTAATGTTTAAAGAGTCCCACGAGGCCTCCTTAATGGAGATTAGTCATTTCCATTAATCTGAAATGCTGTGAACGTTTCCTGGTTTCATCGAAAGAAGAAGAGCAGGTAATTACTGCATTCCATTACAGATATGAAGAGGTAAACACGGTGCATCCTGCTTTATGCTTTTAAGTTGCAACTTGATAATTGCACTGAAGAGTGAAGGCGTTGAATAAGCGTGGAACACTCCTGGGCTGCAGGGAGGGGGCGAGACTTGGTAGTAAGAGATGGAACGAAAGGTAGCAGTGGGAAGATTAGAGGGCCAACTGAGACACCAACGTATTCAGAACTAAAGCTTACACACCATGCTCTGAAATGAAGGCATGTTGGAAAAAAGAGGAGGAAAGGCTAAGGAGAAAAAGACCGAAAGATTGGGGCAGATTTACAAGCAGCCTGCGCCACTTTTGAGTCACTTTTCCCATGTTAAAAGCAGCGACGGCCCGTGGAGGGAGTTACGGTGGGGCAGGAGGGCGGGGAGGGGGAGGGGCAGGGTGGAGGTTGCTAAAAACCGGCATATGGATAATTGCAGGTAAGTAAACAATTTAATTAATAAAACGAATTTCGTAGCTCGCACTGCATTCATTGCATTTTGCGATGCAAGGCGCGCTACGAAATTCGTTTTATTAATTAAATTGTTTACTTACCTGCAATTATCCATATGCCGGTTTTTAGCAACCTCCACCCTGCCCCTCCCCCTCCCCGCCCTCCTGCCCCACCGTAACTCCCTCCACGGGCCGTCGCTGGTTAAAAGTGACGCAACAGTGGCGCATGGGGCTTGTAAATCTGCCCCGTTGAATCTAAGGATAAAACGATAAATAAATAAAAAAAAGTAAAAGACAAATCACGAGTAAAAGAAAAACAACAGAATAAAGAAAGCAAAAATGAAAGAGGGTAAAAGAATGACTGAAGAATGGGTAGAAAATAAAGTGAAAATGAGGATAAGGACAGTAACAAAAAGCAATACAAGAAAAGTAACCAGAATTCACCAAAGTGAATTCAAGCAACACACCTATAAGATCCTATTTTTGTATCGGGTTGCAATGTTTACTATCACTCCTCAATTTAACTTGGATAAATCAGAATGTAGTACCTGCTGTGTCTCCAGCGTACCATAAACTATCAAGTTGCACAACATTGTGGATTTGTCTTAAGTTAGAAATTGTCCAGTATTCCTATTGCTCTACCAGTCATCATGCATCATCATTTCTAGTGTTTACCTGGGTACCAATATCCACATGATTTATATGGTGAGTCCTCTGCTCAGGCCCAATAATCCAGCCCCCTGTGCCACTCTTGCCAAGGGGCGAGTTCCGTTGGATCGCCAATGGCGTGCAACATCACATTTTGCCACAATTAGACCAGTGCCTGCTGACACGCCCTGTGAACCGTCCCAACCTTCCATAACGTCCAATAGTGTCATTTTAGGGCTTCTAGTGAGTGGGATTCTGATAATTAATACCAAGGTGCTATGTAGGCGGGCTCAACAGTCCTGTATGGTTGGGCATTCCCACCTGTAAGAGCCTGTGGAAATTCGGGCTCTCACCTCTATACAATGATTTCCAGGATTTTGTTAACTGAAATGGTGGTCCTTCCTAAAAGTCTTTATATTTTTTAAATATTGCAATCCTACTCAATGAAATAATTTTCGATAAACCTCACAGTATTCTGATGAAGGTAATTTGAGCATGAGTGCCAATGAGGATTAAATGGAAAAAAGCAACAATCCTGCAGGATGGGGGCTGACGTGCAGTACATGACACTAAGAGAAAATATTTTTGGGGCATATTTATGTAGTATTTGTGTTGGCCTTGCGCCATGCAATGGGGTGCAAGAGTGATGCAAATCTTACATTTGATTTATCAAGCCACCAAAGGCCACCTTGTGTGGCATGATAAATCTAGAGTAGCGCAACGCAGCACAGAGCAAATGTCTGGTTGCATTCCCTGCCCAGGGTGGTGTTCCATAGGTGGAAAGTGGGTGTTTCCCTGCATCCAACCATGGATGTTGGTGCATTCCCCAATTTATTATCAGTGGTAGAACTAGGAATGGGTCAATGTGCTATGCCTCCCCAGGTGAGGCTTAACTAGGAGAAATATATTTATTTCTTCTCTTTACTTCCTTTTTCAATGTGTGTTGCATTCTGCAGTGCATATTTAAAGAGGAAAATGCTTCAGGGGATTGTTTTTGTGTGGGAAGGTGTCCCTTCTGGTACAAAAACAATGCTGCTTACAACGCAGACACCCTTGCACCATGGTGCAAGGGTTGTCAGGAACCGCAGCTTTTGGCGCCTACCCAGAGTGAAAGTAACCAAAAACTACAAATCCCATGAGGCACTTTGATGGAGACTCATGGATAAAACCAGAAGATGCACAGGGAATTACCTGCATAATTCTTGTTTCCGGATAATACTTTTGGTGGGATAACTTATCTACTGATGTAAAGACATGGATAATACAATGTGAGGTCTGTGCTAGGGCCAAGGAAGACCATTCGAAAGCTAGGGGAAAGTTAGTTCCTATGCCTACTCCGATTCAACAATGGCAAAACATAAGTATGGATTTCATTTCAGGACTACCCAAAGAAAAGGTGTATTAAGCCATTCTAGTGGTCATTGACAGCCTTACTAAGATGGGACACTTCATACCTTGCATAAACCTCCCCACTGCGGGGCAGAACACCCAATTGATGATTCCGAGGGTTCTCGTTTCGGATAGGGGCCCTCAATTCATAGCTCCTTTTTGGCAAACGTGGTGCATTGTGTTGCAAATCTCTTCAGCATTCTCCACCAGTTTCTACCCCCAAAACTGATGGCCTGACAGAAAGACTTAATCAAACTTTCAAGAAATATCTGTGTTGTTATTGCATGGAAGCCGAGGAATCGTGGGTTCCTTTGTTGTGGCTCGCTGAACTCGCCTACAATAACTCATGGCGCAATTCTATAGGTGTATCACCGATTCTTGCAAATCATGAGTTCCTTGCAAACATTTTAGCTGTTGTCATACCCGAGGAGGTTGTCAATCAGCCGGAGGTTCAATCCAGGATAAAAACGTGAAGGATTTGGAATATGCTAAGAGACTGTGCTAAAGGATTTCCTTTTGTACTCACTACATTTTTGGTTCAGGAATTTTCCAAAGATCATTTTTGGGGATGTCTAACAATTCTTTATTCTTTGATTTATGTTGTACAAGGTATGTAATAGTCAAAAATTTCTTGGCGGAAGTAAAAAATCACTACTCAGCTGACAATTGGAAGCAATGGGTTGACTCACACCAATAAAGAAGCCTCAGACAAGGATTACTTTTCATGCAAGGCAAATTGTACTTACCTTCCACAGTCATTCAACGCAAGGCCTTTGAATGGTGTCATACGTCAGCTATTGCTGGTCATCATGGATGTGCAAAAACCTTACAGTTGTTGCAAATATACTTTTGGTGGGATACTTTATCTACTGATGTAAAGACATAGAAAGCACAATGTGAGGTCTGTGCTAGGGCCAAGGGAGACCATTCAAAAGTTAGGGGAAGGTTAGTTCCCATGCCCACTCCAATTCAACCATTGCAAAACATAAGTATGGATTTAATTTCAGGACTACCCAAAGAAAAGGGGATCCTTTCGGTGCGTAAAAAAATCCATTTGAATCATGCCAAATGGCAATTCAATAATTGAGCGAATGGGCATCGTATGAAAGGCTTGTTTTACAAGCCTGGTGAAAAGGTCAACTTTTCCACCAGGAATATCCGGTTCCGGGTCTGCAGTGTTTTTCATCCTAGGTACCTCGGCCCCTTTACAGTGCTGAAGCAAATCAACCCTGTTGCTTACAAGTTGCATCTTCCGATACACCTGAGGATACATCCAGTGTTCCATTGCAGTTTGTTGAAACCGGCCTGAAGTGTTTGGTGTTTGATGACCCCTCCGATCCTAAAGGACGGTCATTCGGAGAATGAGGTGCGGGGCATGCTTGATTCTAGGTTCAGGAGATGTTTTCTTTTTTTTATATACATTTTTTTTTACCAGAGCATTAGGTACAAGATATACATTTTACAATCATCAAAAAATAAAAACACAATTATTGAAACCTTTTAAAACATTAAATAGCTTCTTAAATAGCTTCCTCCTTTCATCACAAGATTAAAAAAGGGATAAAACTGCAGCAGTCAATAACATCCTCAAAAATGTAAAAAGAGACAATGTGCAAAAACATGCAATAAAGTGCAACAGCAAGAAAAAGTACAAATATTATAAGGTGCAACAACCTCAGAAAGTGCTAAATGCTTATCAAGTGCAGCCACAGTAGAAAAAGTGTTAGTGCTCTTAGTCGCGAAAAGTGCTACAATTTCAATATCTATACCAATATCAAGTTTTAATCGACCCCTTTAACTTTTCTAAGTTTCCAAAACACTTCCAATTTTTTTCGAATATCTTAATGGCTCCAACCCGACTTGCATATACTTTTTCAAAATTGCGAGTCCTTATAATTTTATTGAGCCACTTTAATTGGGAGGGAACATCGCTGGATCTCCAGTCCTGCAAGATTAAGGAACGGGCTACCGTACACAAGATGAACAAAAATACTTCCTCAGCCTTAGTTAGCATCATTCTATCTTTGCATATGCCAAATATGGCTGTGTCAGCCGCAGGCTGGATTCTCTTCCCGATTGCCAGCTCTATATCTATATCTGCAAAAATTGTCTCCCAGAACGGTTCTAATCGTGGATAGTATAACTCATGGCACTGACTGGTTACAAATATCCCAGGATATCTAATTGGATCTTGGTTAGCGGCTTGAGTCCTCACACAAGATGGAAGAAGATTTATATTGGAGTTGAGGGCAAGGATTTCCGTTTTATTTGGATTTATTTTATAGCCCCCAATCTGCTCAAAGTCTTTAAATTCCCTCAATACCCCTTCCATATTTTCTTTATTGGGCTTCAAATATAAAATAATGTCGTCTGCAAAAAGTTTTAGTTTGGCCATTCGGGGAATAGGGGGCTCGATAGCAGCATTATTGCTAATTTTAATTACTATAATTATTATAGTTATTATTATTATTATTATGGTTCTATAAAAAAAAGTAAAAAGCAGCAGCGAAAGTGGACAGCCCTGTCTGGTCCCACAGTTAATTTTTATCGATCCTGCTCGTTTTGTGTTGATTAAATCCTGGGCCAAGGCTCCCTGATAAATATTACATGGCATATCAATAACCTGAGCTGGGAAGCCAAATTGACCCAGGGTATAAAACAGGGTTGTCCAGTTGACCAGGTCGAATGCTTTTTCAGCATCGACCATCATTATACATGCCGGGGTTGTATTGGTGTTAAAATAGTCTAAAGCTTGTCTTAAAAACTCACTATTAGCTGCCACACATCCTCCCGCTATAAAACCTGTCTGGTCTCTATGAATTACCTCCTGGGAAGCAAATAAAAAACGTTTGGCCCATACTTTCATTAAAATCTTATAGTCTGAGTTTAAAAGACTAATGGACCTATAGGAGTTTACATCTTCAGGACTTTTATCTTTTTTAACAAATTACACTATTATTGCTTCCTTAAAAATTGTGGGAACCAATCCCCCCTGCTTAATATAATTAAATAGTTTTTTCAAAGGTGTCAACAATTCATTTGAAAAGGTTTTATAAAATTTAATGGGGAAGCCATCCTGTCCACATGCTTTCGCCCCAGCTGTTGTTTTATTAGAATCCAATATTTCACCGGAATTTATGTCAGATCCTAATTGACTGATCCGATTCTCTGAGAGTTTAGGGATATCTATATTAGAAAAATAATCCCAGATCAGTTCTTCCCCCACTAAATACTCTGTAGAATAGATACAGTGGAAGTGTTCTAAAAAAATCTGTATAATCCTATTCCCATTAATCTCTTCCTGGCCAGTCTGGGGGTCCCGTTTCTTTGATATTATTGCCGACTCCTGTTTTTTTCTTGTTGTATTTGCCAAAAGTTTCCCTACTAGCTGACTTTCTTCATATACCTTTTGCTGGTACATTTTTGAACTAGAGATTTCCTCCAATACAAAAAAATCTCTCAAAGCTGCTCTCGCCTGCTCAAGTTGATTTGGATACTGCTGCAATTGAAGGGCATATTCTTTTTCAACTGCAGTTTGTAATCTAGCTATTTTAAGCCTCCTGCCATTTGCATGGGCAACTGTATAGGCGATGATCTGACCACGAGCTGCTGCTTTAAACCCACCCCATACAGAAAAAGGCTCGCAGTATTTTCGTTAATCTTGAAATATTCAGAGATCCATTCTTTGAAGCCCAGCTGCCACCTGGACCGTTCTCTGTTCCCCCCCCGAAATACAATTTCAAGTTCAACCTTGGCATGGTCTGAGAAGGAGTTACACCCACTGTCTATCTTAGAGACCTGAAGAGATCTTGATATTAGAAAAAAATAAATTTGAGATGCAGTTCGAAAACGATTTGAATAACAGGTAAACTTTGTTTTATCTGGATAGCTATTCCTCCAGGGATCTATTAATTTGTAGTTTAGATACTCAAGGGGGCGCACCAAAGTAAGAGTCCAAATAAAGTAAGTAGAGAAATGTTCTTTATTTATCTTTGTTCAGCAACAAAAGGCATATCAATAAAATAAGTAGTGAGATCAGCCAACGCGTTTCACTCCCTACCAAGGAGTTTCTTCAGGGCGCTGCGAGTATATCCGGTAAGTTGTCTTTTGTACGGTCTCTCTGTAGTCACACTGGTATTCTTCGGGTCATTTCTTTATGTCAGCCTATTTCTTTAAAAGTCTTTGGAGTATCTCTCTTCCCTTATCTTTTCTTTGTATCGTGGACTTTGTAGGTCTTGTCCGAAATCGTTCTTGTATTTCAAGAACTACCCGTCCCTGGTTGTATTTGTTACAGGTGGGTACAGTGCTGTGGTTATCGTTGTCAGTTTCGGCGTCTCGGCATGGCTGGTTCCGGCATTTTAAGGTCCGCTGCTGCTTTTTCGTACAAAATCTATTAATTTGTATTCTAGCTTCCAGAATTCTTTTGGTGTTCAGTTTCAATTGTTTCTTATTTTTATTTGAAGTGTCTTTTTTCAAGTCCTGTATGAAATTAAAATCCCCTCCCACTATAAGCTGCCCCGGGATCCCCCTCAAAAGATCATCGATTTTGACGAGACTGACAGTGTCGTCCGAGACCGGACCATAGTAATTTATAAAACTCATAATTTTCCCTTGTAACCTAGCCATTACCCATAACCATCTCCCCAGTGGATCTCTCTGAACTTGTATGAATTCCTGAGATAATTTTCTGGAGAAATAAATGGCAACTCCTCTCTGGGCCAACCCAGCCGATGCACAAAACATATGAGAAAAAACCCAGGTAAAAATAACTTAGGAGAGTTGGATTTTAAATGTGTCTCTTGAAAGAACACCACTTGGGGATTAAAAGATATCAGCCATTTTATAAAGGTGCCGTAGTTTTGTTTATTTAAGATTCCATTTGCGTTGACTGATAAGATTTGACATTTGTTAGTTTCCTTCAAGGTTTCTATTGGCAAAATAACCTCGAACTTTGTATTATATAATACCTTTTATATTATTATTATTATTATTATTATTATTATTATTATTATTATTATTATTATTGTTATTATATTATATTATTATATTAATATTACTTTTATATAATATTAATATTATATTTATATTTATATTATTATATTATATTATAATATTATTATTATTTTATATTTTATGTGTTGTATAATAAGTTTTGCTCTTACTATTTTTACTGATATTAACCCTGACCCACCCATCCTACC
Source organism: Lissotriton vulgaris (assembly GCF_964263255.1). Lineage (NCBI taxonomy): Eukaryota > Metazoa > Chordata > Amphibia > Caudata > Salamandridae > Lissotriton > Lissotriton vulgaris. The sequence continues at coordinate 916,621,258 of NC_141695.1, forward strand.
CCTAACAACCCCCCCTTTTAAATGTGAGAAACCCCCTGCCAACCAAGCGGACCACATTTCACCCCTCCCTTTAAACCTGGGTGTCATGGAATCACACCCCAAGTGTCCCCATTAATCCCCGACCCCCTGAAAGGTTATCACTATTAAATGCCTAAATTACTAGCAGGTATTACAAATATTTGGGATCGAAAAAGCACATGTGCTTCCAAATAATAAAACTATAAGGCTAAGGATCCTCTTCAGTATCGTAAGACCATTCTAAGCATTCTGATCAGCTTGTACATTAGAAGAGGAGATCCCTTACCATTGCTATTGGTAAAACTATCCATACATGTTTATTCAGATACAAGCCCCTGCTGAGATCTCTTTTAGGAGGGATTGTGCTTCTTCTAGATCTGAAAACATAAAAAATGTTCCTTTCACCAAAACTCTCAACTTCGACTGCTGAGCAATTGAAGCTTGTGCGCCATGAGCTTTAAATAAATGGAGAATTTTAACAAATTCTTTTCTCCTCCGCGCCGCAGTCATGTCCGAGAATATATGACATTTGCTTATCTCCGTCACAGAGGACTGTCTTTGCTGAATGGCTTTTGACAGGATCTTCTCCTTAATCTGAAAATCCACAAAATTCAGCAAGATAGTTCTGGGAATAGTAGAATTGAGGAAGCGCTGAGCAGGACCTCGATGAGCTCTTGTAATAGTGAGATCGCCCTCATACTCTGGCAGTACTTTTTGTTGGATAAATGATTTGACACATTGGAGAGGGTGGGAACCTTCTATACCTTCAGGGACCCCAACAATGAGGTTTGACCTCCGAGAATGGTTCTCGAGCTCCTCCAATTTACTTAAAAAAAAATTCTTCTTTTTTGCCACCTCTTTGGCCTCAACCATAGCCAAATTCATTTGATCCTCTAATACGGGAATTCTAGCTTCAGCCTCCTGTAATCTGTTTGGCAGTCCAGACATTGTTGCTTCGAACTTCTCCAGTCTCGAATGCAGGGCTGCGATCTCTACTTGCTGTGCTTTTTACATTTCCTGTATTTCTTCTAGGATCAAATTCAACATATCTCGAATGTCTAGCTCATACCTCCCCTCGGTTTCTGAGCTTTGACTAGCATTTTTAAACAGGATATTGGTATCGACGCTCACACTTCCTCCCTTGGAGTCCAGCTGTACCGATGGAACAGATGAGACAGAGGGAACCTCTGGTCTTACTCTTCTTGAAGTCCTATCTGAAGTTATTGTATCTACAGGCTGAGAAAGGGGTTGTAATACTACTGATTGTAGTGCCACCAAATTCCCTGAAGTCTCCGTCATGGACTCCCTGCTTTTATCAACTATGTCTTACACTCAAGGTGAATCCAGATAGGATACTCCATTTTCTGCTTCATCACTCAGGGGGATTAAAGATGCAAGAGATGTCACCGACACTTATATTTGAGAGCGCGCTTGGGTCTGGTCGATCTGTTGCTGCTGAGCACCCAGACAGTTCATTTCAAGAGATTTTTCCATTAATCTCAAATCTCTAGAGGGTATTAATGCTGTTGGAATCTGTCGTATGTCTGGTGATGAAACATTAGGTGGCTTGGAGGCTATGTCCTGAGTTATGGATGATTGTGGGTTTAAAGATTTTGGGCTAGTTCTCTTTATAAACAAAGGAAAGTCTTTCATTTCTTTTATGCCTGTTATACCTTTCCTTGGACCATCTTGAGCCAGACTTGTTGACACCGCTGATGTATCCTTTACATATTCAACCCCTCACTCCATAGCATCAGCCTGTCCTTCATTTTGTAAGGAAGCGTAGGTGGGGGGGGCTCGTCCTCCGAGCTCTCCAAGGTGGTGTCTAAAACCGGGGAGGCAGAGTTATCCTCCCTGTTCATATCCTTACCTTTAGCCGCCTGACGTGCAGCTTTCTTTGCCAAGGCTTGGCATGTTTTAACTTTGAAACGGGCTGCCACATCAGCTTTGCTGCGTTTACCAACCATATTTCTATCTTTCTGCAGTTTACCCATCTTTTCCTCCTCTCACTCCTTATTGCACTGAAGAAAAGTCTTGTTTATTTCTTTACCGTATACCCTTAATCTCCTCCAATTTTACTTACATTTACTTTTTTTACACTTTTTATTCCTTTGCTCTGCTCTGCTCTGGATTTGCAGATAACTCCCAAAATCAAACCCTCCTCACCTCCCATTACCAGCCGGGTCTTCTAGCCTGAATCTGTGTTTTAGTTTCACTCTCCAATACAGCGTGTTTCATCTCCCCATCACTGACATCCTGCAAGCAGCCACCGGAGGGGGTAGACGAGCTTTCTTTCCACCAGCCGATTGTGGTAAACTAAAGTTGAGCGGTTGCGTACTCCCGGCTTGAACACGCTGCACTGCCACCACCACTCTTGCCAGGTAGATCCTCCCCTGCTCCTCCTCGTTTTCAGCCCTATGTCGCCACCGAGAGTTGCAGCCGCTTTAAGGCTCTTACTACCGTGAGTTCGAAGCGAAGAAAGCGGAGATCCGCGCGTTCCCTGCATCGATTCTTGGCAGCAGAGATATTGTGCCCTACTCGCCAAAACGGCAGCTAGATGCCTGCTGCCATTGCTGCCATTGCTGGAAGGGGGCGGGATCACGGGTCACTGTGCCTACCCGGAGGCGTGGAACTCCGTAGCCATCCCCCGAGCTCCATACAGGAGATGTTCTCTATGATATTTGTTGTCATGGAAGGGATATGCAGCGGAAGATGATTTCTGGGAACCAGTGGTCAACGTTAATGCTCCTACGGCGGTTCAGGGGTTTCATCTTGCCCATCAGAACAAGCCTGGCCCTAAGAGGCCCAGAGAAGGAGGGCATAATGCCAGGAACCGCAGATTTTGGCGCCTACCCAAAGTGAAAGTAACCAAAAACTACAAATCCCATTAGGCACTCTGATTTTTTACTTCCTCCAAGAAATTTTTGACTCTTAAATACTTCGTACAACATAAATCAAAGAATAAAGAATTGTTAGAGCTCCCAAAAAATAGTCTATTGAAAATTCCTGTACCAAAAATGTATTGAGTACAAAAGGAAATCCTTTAGCACAGTCTCGTAGAATATTCCAATTCTTCATGTTCTCAATGAACGCCAATCTGAAAGGTTGGAAAATACTCTCCAGAATGTTTATGTCAAAGAGATTATAGTCTGATTATACCCTCCTTAGTGTTGTTGGGGTCTGCAAGAAGGAAGGATATGAAAAAATCGGTTTTTGTGCTTGCAGGTATCAGCAGGCAATAAGAATCTTAAAGCTTGACGTGGATTGTGGAATTCCTGGAGATGTGGTCTGCCTGATTTTCTTTAATGTATCTCTATGTACAAGCAAGAATTAACTGAGAGTAGTCTTCATGCAGTGAGTTAATGTGTGTTTCTTTGTTCTTTTCAGATGTCAAATTCCCTACTGTTCCTCTTTCCAATACCCTTTCGCTCGCCTGCTCTCCCATCGCTCTGTGTTTAAATATTCTTTGAGTTGGGACTAACATGAGGTGGACCCCTTTGTGCATCATTCAGAATCTGGAGAGATTTTGTTTGAGGATCAGGCCGATCCAACAAGGGTACCTACAATGGCCCTAGGATGCACATTGTGCACCAACACTGGGAAATAACAGGAATGTGACATATATTTTGATGTGCAACACATTCCTGCTATTTCCCTATCAAGCAGCTCAGTGCAGCAAGGGGACACACTGCACTGCGTGATAACTTCATAAATATGCCACTTAGTCTTTATGGTTAGCATCAGACAGACAATGTGCTCACATTCAGTTTGAAAAAGTGACACATACACTGAAACCTTGTGTAGTTGGAAAATAGCCTGAAGAGTCTGCAGAAGCTGTGAGAACTTGAGTTACCATCATATTTATGTAAGTAAATCTTAAGACCATGAGCAAATTTAAACTATGGACATTTGGAGATAATTTCTTCTTTTGCGCCCTTTCGCAATGATCATATATAATCCTGCACTTTTGATCATATTCACAAAATTGTCACAAATTCGAGCTCTTTTGAAACGTATTCATCCTATTCACTATCACTTAAACTTCATGAAAATTAGATTGCTGTGGAAAGGCAGTGCAGGTGACATGTGGACTTTTACAGCAGATAGGGTGACAAATCAGCGTAATAATAAAAAACCCAGAGCCTAGTGGGTGGGTGATATTCGACGGCGAAATGCTACTGGTCAATAGTCCAGTATTTCTGGGAAGCACCAATGTATATAAGGGCGGCAGGAAAGGGTTATCTTTGTTGATTGGTCCCAATCATGTATAACCTCTAAATAACATTTCCAATAAAAAGTCTCTGTTGCAAAGTGGCCAAATAAATACGCTATTTCAGTTAAACAACTAAACACCCATATATAGTTTACCCAATTCTACCTGATGGATGCTGTAGATGTCGGTCACCACTAGCAGACGTTCTTCAGTTAGTGTGGTGATGCTTTCACATTTTACCACTCTTTATCATGCAGTTTCTAATATTGCTGGTGATATGATTTACATCCTCATTGGGTTCTGATCTCATAAGTTTCCCACGTGAAGCCTATTTTCAATCCATTCTGCAAGTTCTGGGGTTTTGCTTTGTTGGTCACTACACAGAGAGCTGTGGCAAACGTCAGAGGGTCACCTCAATACAGGAGGAATGGCCCAAAGACCCCATCCATTGCAACAATGGTTTTCCAGTCAATTTAGCATATTCCTGCTCCCAGACTGACTGATCTGTCCTTAATAACAAATGGATGCTCTCTATATGACTATTAAGAGTCTGTAACTGAAAAACGTCATTATATGCAATGTCAAACACTACACACTCTTATATTCTCTTTCCAAATGATGAATGTAGGCGGTATACTCCACATCCTCATCACAATATACAACATACATTGTTGGAGTTGGCCCTCATTGCAGGGTCATCCGTAAGTGTTTTTGCCTTAACCCTCCTGTTTTCTGAACCCGTTTTGTTGGCTTTTAGGGCTCTGTCCACTTTACCACCTCTAACCAGTGGATGAGAGGAGCGCACTGGACACGTTATCTGGTGGAGGTATGTCGGACAAGTTTTCATTTTTTAAGCTACAGCATGTTTCAAGATATTTGTTTGAGCACATTTTGGGGGATTTTAAGTGCAGTCGGAGGATTCAGGTAATGTGGGTGGGACAGATTGGGTATTGAGAGCATTAATTATATTGTTAGAGCATGAGTCACAGGTTACAAGGCACGTTTTCTTTACACAAGAAGGACAGAATGGATGTAACCTTTTGAGCATTGATTTCAGGGGATGTGTTATTTAATGTCATCATTTTGTTTCACTATATAGATATACACATTCGAGAAGAGCACTATGGGTCAGGAATTCTTTAAATGTGAAAATAGAGCATATTTATAAAAAAAGTTGTTTTTACTCTGATTTCATAGTGTAGGTACCCCTGAGGAAGGGCATTAATTACCCTAAATGCATTGGGATTAGTTCTTTCAACGTTGAATTATGCCAACTTTGAAAATCTGTGTGTCACGGGCAAATCCTGGCTAGCACTTGTTGGAATAAATTGAAAAATGGAAACAGAAATATTTATAAAATCATGGATTTTGACTGCCTACAAGAAAAAAAAGCATAAAGTCAGAAACTAAACTGTGTTTTGCATTACACAAGTTTACCAAGTAGCGCAATGAGATACAACATGATCAGTCATCACATGCTTTTCAGCCAAAAGCATGTAGCTTTGTGGTGCTCATAGTTTTGATTTTGACAGTTTCATTAAGAATTTTAAATCCCAGATGGCAAAGTGATGTTGGCTAAAATGCTAGAACAAGGCTGAAGGAGATACAGATGTCAAGAAGCCACTTGTCAGCTGTGTTTTAAATGTTAAAGTCTTCTAGCCCATTTAAAACTGCTAATTTCACATGCAAAACAAAACATTTTACATGTAAACTCTGCTCACATCTTTTTTGAGGGTTCAATCTTTCTTTCACATCTTGTAGTAAAACCTGAATTGACAATGCAAATAGTTTGTGTTTTGAGTAGTAAATGTTTTTTTACCAAGATTCACTAAAAAAGAACAGCATGGATAGCTGCATTTCAGTGTTCCTGAAAACAAAGAACGACTGCAACGCATCCAGAATGCCTCGGCACGTCTAATCCTTGACATCCCCGCTGCAGCCATATCACACCCCACCTGAGAGAGCTGCACTGGGACCCTGTCAACAAGAGGATAACCTTCAAGCTCCTCATCCATGCACACAAAGCTCTCCATAACACCGGCTCAACATACCTCAATCGGTGACTCAGCTTCTACACCCCCACCCGCCAGCTCTGCTCCGCCGGCCTCTCCCTCACCACAGTCCCCCGCATCCGAAGAATGACCTGGAACACCCTCCCCACTAACCTACGGCAGACCCAAGACCTAATGGCCTTCAGAAGACTCCTCAAGACCTGGCTCTACGATCAGTAGCAGCACCCCCACCCCAGTGCCTTGAGACCCTCACAGGCATGTAGTGCACTTTACAAGTGTCCTTATTGATTGATTGATTGATTGATTGATTGAATAATGGACAGGTTGGAGTAGCAGGAGGAACATCACATGATTCTCTCACTCATGCAGAACAGATACAACATCGATAGCTAACACACGAAAGAGGGAGTGAGGGTAGTTAAAGGACTGTTGTATACTCTCTGGAAACAGGCATAAAAATACAAGAAGTACAAAACCCTAGAATAAACATCCAAAATCTCCTATGGAATTAACAGACATTTATGTACTCATATAAGTCGATGAATCTCACCTATCTAGCGGGGTATTCTTCATCAGTGAGTTCTGCACCAAGCACCAGAGGGTACTACTGTTCTTTGGTTGTAATGTCTCCTACACATGAATTTCATAGAATGGGTGAGGTTATGCCCCTTATGTAAACATTTATATTCTACATTTTTCTAATGGTTAGACCTGTATTTAAATTGCATGGGTGAGCTAATATATTTTTTTAATAGCCTGTCTATACCGGATTATTAAAAAGGGGAAGATCAAGCACATTCAATATATTTGATTTTTCTTTATACAGCGCAAAAAGCTTTGGCATCATCCCTTCTCCATAATACAGGTACATTGTGGACAGAAAGTGCAAATGTCCCTCTTTCAAAGGACAGATACAGGTAGGACAACAGCAACACATAATTTTAACTTCACCCGGAAATGAACAGGGTGGGTAGCAACATTGTAAGATTTGCAGGCTCATAGCACAGGTACAAGATGGCAGTAGGAAAGCACACTGCTGTCTTTCATTGAAGTAAGCAGTCACTATCCCCTATTCCGTAAAGAACAAATCCAGCAGAGCAAACAGGCACACGGTTTCATCGCACACTAAACATGTACTCTTAAGCAGAGCCGCTTGAATTTTGTGATTGTGAGCAATGTGACAATTTTCGCATAATTATATATTTGCCACATAATCCATCATCTGCTGCAAAATCCTTCTATTTTAACAAAAAAAACTTCCAGCTCAAACGGTTCAAAAGTTACAAACAATCAGTGACACCTGTTGTGGCACAGTGGAAGGACATTTGCAAAGGTTGACTGGACATCTTTCTGTTGCTTGTGCTATGTGTTGGTGTTAAACTGTTACTAAAGAGATGCAATCAATGCCCAGACAGTGGTAGCAGGTACAAAAATTACAAAATATTGAACTGTTACTATTACAAAATGTGCTGTGTTAGGCTTCAAAATTTGCCTTTCCATGCTGCATAATTTACTTAACACTGCCGTATAATTTGGCCTTCCCCGGCCACGTAATTCCAGTGGCCCTGCTCTTAAGGCATGTTTGACATGTAAGTTACAGACATATCTCTGGAGCAGGTGCTTAACTAATTGAGAGTCATATATAGGTGGACAAGTGAGTGAATTGTGATTTCTCACTCCATTCTCACATGGGTGGTGTCTACATCACCATTCTGAAAGTCTTTCTGCATCACTCAGAGACCTCCAGATTGTGTTGATTCTTTAGTTTTCTACATGTTGAGAAGCAGACATTACCTAGTAGGTGATAGGTATTTGGAACAACTCAGAGTAAGTAGCTATGCTCTAGACATGCACACTGGTGCCAACCTCTTTAAAAAGGTTTTTAATGTGCGTACTCAGCAGGCAGTCTGAAATCCCTGACTCGGTGTGACATCTGTTCAAAATCTTAAGGTTGTTACTGTTTTTGAAAGCTCTTTAAAAGAAGTTCCTGTTGCTGGGGTCCTGAGTGTGCAGACAACTGAAGAGGTAGCATGGGAATAAGGAGATGACCCTGCTTGCTCCTCTCTCTAACCTGATTCCCACTTAAGGAATTAAACAAAGGCATGGGTAGGTAGTTTTCAGAGAGGTACACAAACATCTCACCCTCTGAAAATATGCACTCATATACCCTATTAACATCTGAAAACAGAGCAAACTCCTTTAAAGTATGTGACCCATCAATTAGAAAATGCACAAGTGATTGAGAGCAGAAGTTCCTGGGTGGGTTTCCACTTTTCCAAAATCACATGAACATTTCCACCAAAATATGATGTGCTTTACATTCCCAGAGAAGCAAAACATTTTGTCTTCAGCCTGTTTTATCAGTGCACCAATACTGCCAAATTACTTATACATTTCACATAAGGGTTATCATTTTTATGCAGATTAAGGTTAGACTTATGATGTCTTTCTTGGAATTATGTTCCATGAAAAGTTGTTTAAAAAGCAGAGCTCATTTATGTTTAGTGCTGCAATAAGACTAAACATAAGCACTCATATTTCTGTACTGAGTTCGCCCAATATTTATTGTGTAGTTCTAACATATTTCACATTAAACATTTCTTTCCAAAACTCAAATGGTCTGTGCACAAAGTAGAGTTTCTTAAACATTTCCAATATCAATTGTGAGCACCTCTGAAGTAATCATCTGAAAGTCTTGAAAACATAGTAGAAATAGTTTTTCAGTGTTTGACAATTTCCTCTTTTTCTTAGATCAAGACCAAGCCAGCCAGCATGTGTTTCATTACATGGAAATAACCAATGACTTCTTCAGGGCAGAAGCTGCTAGTGGTATAGGCAATCATCTATAACTCATCTTCAAGATCTTAAAATGGTCTGAAAAGCCTTTTGTAGAAGGCTTAAGTGGGTAGAACGACATGTCTGCATGTATGCAATTAATCTTCTCTAGAATAATGAATGAATGAATATAAAATGTATAAAGTGCTAACTTAGCCCAAGGGTGTCAAGGCGCTATCAGCAGAAACAATATGCAAGCAGGAGAAGACACACTCAGACAAACATCTAAGGAAACAGCCAGGTCTTTAAAACCTTTAGAAAAAGAGTGTGTGATTGTTGCCCCGAAATATCCTCAGGTAAGGAGTTCCACAATTTTGCCGCAACAATTGAAAAGGCTCTCCCTCCCCATCTCACCCTATTAAACCTAGGAACAGTGAGGAGATGTTTGCTTGCTGACCTGAGTTTCCTAGAAGGGGCATGGTGTTGAAATAAGGATTTTTAATGTCATCAGGACCCAGGCCATTGTAAGCGTTGTGGGTGAGGAAGGGGGTTTTGAAACGAATTCTGCGGTCCATAGGGAGCCAATGCAAAGAAAGAAGAGAAGCCGAGACTGAGTGGTATTTAGGCAGGTCCATCGCCAGCCTGGCGGCAGCATTCTGCACCAAGAGTAGGCGCCGCAACAGACCCTTGTTAATGCCCAAATAAAGGGCATTACAATAGTCCAATCTGGACAATATTAGCGCAATGGCCACTTGTTTGCGTGAGGCAAATGAAAGAAACTGCACCTATCAGAATAAGAGGTCACTTTGGGATGAAGTGGTGTACCACTACTCCTCAGATTTCCTTCAATCCCTCAGTTCACACTTGTGGCTGGGTAGAGAACTTTTTCTCCCATATAATATTTTGCATGATCTTTATTTCTGAAAATAACTGCCAGGGAGCTATCAGATTTGCAATGGGTCAGGTGCGGTTTTCAGGTTTCAGCTTACCGGACATCACAGTTGTCTGGTTTGCTAAAGACATCTTCGGGACATTCAGAAAGTTGACCTAGGAATGCATTCCACCTGTTACTTACCATTGGCTTTGTGGTCTGTAACTCAAATTTTCTGTCTTTCTATTTGCGACTTTATTTGCTTTAGGCTGTCCAGCTCGAGTGTGTCTCTCCCGTTGCCCAAACCTGTTTACTGTATTCATCCACAAACTCACTTTCTGTAAACATGATTCTAATCTTGTTCTTTATTCATGATTTGCTGTCCTGTGCATTTAAAGACAAAGGTCAAATGTCAGACTATGCTGCACTCTGCACAACTCTACTCTATGCCAGTGCACTCTACCCCACTTTACAAGGCACCAATGGACTCTTCACCACTGCACTCTACAACACTCCAGGCTAGGCAACTCCACTCTGCCCTACTCCACTCTACGCCACTTCACTCTGCAACACTGTAATCTATGTCAATGCACTCTATACCACTACTCAATACCACTCCACTCTACCCTGTACCACTCCACTTTATGCCACTTCACTCTACTCTGAAACAATCTATTCCACGCCACTGCACTTTACACCATAGACTTCATGCCACTCCACCCTGTGTCACTGCAATCAATGCCACTCCATTCTACGCCACTGCTCTCTACGCCAATACTCTATGCATTAGCACTCTACCCTACACCACAATACTAAACCCTGCACCACTATACTTCACTCTACTCTGAAACAATCTGCTCTACACCACTGAACTCTATACCACTGCAATCTATTCTACTCTACTCTAGTCTGTGTCACTCCACTCTATGCCGCTGCATGCTATGCTACGCCACTCCACTCTAAACCACTGCACTTTAAGCCAATTCACTCTACACCACTTTACTCAAAACTAATGCACAATACGCCACTGTACCTATGCCAACTACTGAGCACCAGGGTGCTTTACACCACCATATTGTACAACAGTCTACTCTGCCACTACACTCTACACTGCTGCAAGCTAGGTCACTCTACACTATTCTGCTTTATATCACTGCACTCAATGCCACTCTATCCTATTCTGTACCACTGTACTTTATGTTACTGCTCTCTATTCTGCTCTACTCTGCACCACTTTGTAACACTGCACTCTATGCCACTTCACTCTGCGCTACTGCACTCTGTATGACTGTATTCTGCATGACTGCACTGTATGCCACTACACTCTGTGGCACTGTATGCCACAGCACTAAATGCCACAATACTGCACTCCTTGCCACTGCATTCTATGCTACTGCACTATTCTGCCCTATGCCAATGCACTATACACCACTCTGCTCTGCATCACTCAACTCTACGCCACCGTACTCTGCACTCTACTCTGCAGCACTGCACTCTATGCCACTGAACTCTATGCCACTCTACTCTGCTCCACTCTACTCTGTGCCACTCTGCTCTATGCCACTGCACTCTACGTTGCATCACTCTATGCCACTGTGTGCCAATGTACTCTATGCACTCTGATCGACTGTGCATCACTGCACTCTATGCCACTTCACTCTATAACTCTCTACTCTACTCTGCACCACTCTACTCTATGCCCGTGAACTCTATCCCATTCTGCTATGTACTACTGCACTCTTTGTCTCTGCACTTTTTGCCACTGCACTCTACACCACTCCAATCTGGGCCACTCCACTCTGCACCACTCCACTCTACACCACTCTACTCTGCAACACTTCAGTCTAAACCAAGCCACTCTACACCACTATTCTATACCACTCCACTATACCCTGCCCACTCCACTTTATGCCACTTCACTCTACTTTGAAACAATCTACTGTATGCCACTGCACTTTATGCCACTCTATTTCACACCACTCCACTGTATACTACTGCAATCAACGCTGCACCACTCTAATCTGTGCCACTCTACGCCATTACGCTCCATGCCACTGCACTCTGCCCTGGACCACTCCACTCCACATCACTCTACTCTGAAACAATTTAATCTATGCCACTGTACTCTATGCCACTGCAATCTATGGCTCTCTACTCCACTCTTCGCCACTTCACTCTATGCCACACCACTTTACGCTATGCCACTCTACTCTACACCACTGCACTCTATGCCAACTCACTCTACACCACTTTACTCAAAACGAAGGCACCCTATGCCACAGTACCTATGCCAACTACTTTGAACCAGTGCCCTTTATGACACTATGCTCTACAACGTCTACTCTGTCACTGCACGCTACATCACTCTACACCATTGCACTTTATGTCACTGCACTCTATGCCACTCTATTCTACTTTGCCCCACTGCACTCTATGCCACTGCAATCTACGCCACTGTACTCTACACCACTCTCCTGCACTCTGTGTCACTGCACTCTATGCCAGTGCACCACTGTACTCTATGCCAATGGACTTCACACTACTGTATTCTGCATCTCTGCATTCTATGCCACTGTTCTCTACCCTGCACCACATCACTCCACTCTACTCTATGCCACTTCACTCTACATCACTCTACACGGCAACAATACTCTCAACACCACTTAACTCTGCGGCCACTCTCTTCTGCATCACTCCACTCAACACCACTGTACTTTACACCAATCTACTCTAAGCCATTCTAATCTACTCTGGGCAGCTGCACTCCACAACACTATACTCAATATCACTGCACTCTATGCCACTTCACTCTACTCTGAAACAATCTACGCTGTGTCACTGCAGTCTATGCCATTCTATTCCACGATGAGCCACTCTACACTACACCTCTGTATTCTACACTGATTCACGTTATGCCAATGCACTCTACATCAATGCTCTCTTTCCCACTTTACTCAAAAACAATGCACTCTATCTTAATCTACTCTGCAGCACTGCACTGTATGTCTCTGCACTCTACTCTGCGCCACTGCACTCTCTGCCACTCTGCACCATTCCACTCTGTCACTTTACTCTGCACCACTATATGCAACTGCACTTTATAAAAATGCACTCTGTGCCACTCTACTCTGTGCCACTCTACTCTGTGCTACTCTACTCTGAGCCACTCTACTCTGCACCACTCTATTGCACTCTATGCCAATGCACTCTATGCCACTCTAATCTACTGTGCACCACTGCATTCTATGACACTGCACTCTACGCCACTTCACTCTACACCTCTCTACTCTACTCTGCTCCACTCTACTCTATGTCAGTGCAGTCTACCCCACTCTACTTTGCACCACTGCACCCTTTGTCGCTGTAATCTACCCCACTCCAGTCTAGGCCACTCCACTCAGTACCACTCCATTCTAAACCACTCCACTCTGCAACACTGGACTCTATGGCAATGCACTCGACACCACTCCATTCTATCCCGAACCACTCTACACACTTACCTCTACTCTGAAATAATCTACTCTACACCACTGTGCACTATGCCACTGCACTCTACACCACTGCAATCACTGCTATGCCACTCTACTCTACACCACTCTACTCTATCCAACTGAACTCTACCATGTGCTACTATACTCTACCCTGCACCACACCATTCTTATCTGAAACATTCTACTCTACGCCACTCTATGCTCTGAACTCAATGCTGTGCCACTCTATGCTTCTGCAAAATATGTTATGCCACTGTTCTCTAAACCACTGCACTCTATGCCAATGTACTCTACACCACTTTATTAAAAAGCCAAGGCACACTCTACATCAATGTCCTCTACACCACTTTACTCAAAACCAATGCACCCTACTTCAACTAATGTGTAAAACTGCACTTTACACCACTATACTCTACAAAAAGTCTACTCTGTGCCACTGCACTCTATGCCACTGTGTGCTATGCCAATCATAGTTGCTCTACATGTTTAGTGTCTGCTCAGGGAATGTCAGGTTGCAGCCCTCCTTCTCTGCGCCCATGGGAGCAAGCCAGGAAGCTGACTTCTACCTATGCTAAGAAGGCTCCTGATGTGAGCCTGTGCCACACACCCTAACACCACATGTCTCCAATAGATCAAGGTCACACTAGTTTAAATGTGTTATTTTACATGACTCATTTCAATAGGAACTATGATAGTTCATTTCTATGGTCCCTGAAAAATAATCAAATATATTTAAGTAATCACTCAGTAATCATTTAGCCCTTGGCCATACCACAGCAATACATCAAGTGCATGTACTTTACAGGTTCAATGAATTCCCAGGTCATTTAAAAGCAGTATTGTTGATGTAGGTAATAATTATTAATAAATAGAAGCGTCAAGCCTGTGGTTTTTTTACTACTGATTATTGTTAGGCCTTCTTTTTAATTTCAGAGCTAAAACACTAAATAGTGCATGCTTTTAGGCATATAATGTGTCCTTTTATGAAAACCTTGCATTTAATGTAAAATTTCTAATGGTGTTACTGTATTGCCATCCGAAAATACAATGTGCTTTTATTTTCCGTCTTTTAAATTAAGACCAAAAATTGTTAGACAAAAGGGGATTTTCAAAACAATACATATATATATATATATATATATATATATATATATATATATATATATATATACATATATTTATTTATATATATATATATATATATATATATATATATATATATATATATATATATATATATATATATATATATATATATTACCTACTGGCGGTCGCCAGTAGGTATATATAGTTAGGATTTTTTCTCTATGGGATTTTTGAAAATTCTATGTCTAATAACTTTGGCGTTTGTGGACGGAATTGGCTGAAATTTTCAGGAAAATGGAACATTTTGTTTCTGAGCAGCCCCTGACAATTTGGGGGGGTTTCATCAAGGGGGGGCCGAGAAAAAAGGGGGGTCCCAAAACGCGTTTTTCCCATGTTAATTTCCATAGGGCGGTTGGCCTCACTTTTAGCTCGAACGGCTGAATGGATTTGCACGAAACTTGGCAAAATTGTAGGGACTGTTAGCCCGATGTGCCTTTGCTAGGTCTCAATATATGTGCTCCAGTGGATTTTGAGTAATTTAGGTTCAAAAAAAGATATATATCTGGGCGGAGCCTAACCACACATCTGATCTGATTGGCTGTCAGCACTTCATCCAAGAAGTGTTGGCAGCCATCTTGGGACCAATATACATGATAGCACCTCATTAAAAAGCATTGTAGTTAATAGAGGGTTTTAGGACTTTAGTTACATTATAAATCATTTGTTGATGGTACCATACTCGTTTTAGGAATTGTGGTGGTTCTAAGGTGATTTTACCATGTGAAAAAACCTTCTGCTGTGATATCATGAATATTGTTTGAAAGAAAACGAATATCTCATGATTTTCCCACAGTGGTTTGGAAGGGGATCTATAAGCTAAACTGAAAGCATATTTTCTGTTAATTCACATTATCTTTCTCAGTCATGTGAAAATGAAGTCTGACATTCTCAGTAAAACATGTACATCCAACAAGGACAGAGACTGTCAGTTGATTCCTTTGTGTTCTACTGCAGCCTCCTAGAGTGTTCTAAAGAACAACTAGAGCGCTAACAGTCCTACTTATTACAAAGGTATGGCACACCTGAAGCCATCTTGATTGGAATAAAGTGGTAACTCTTAAAACATTTAATTTAAAAAGAAACAACATGAGGGGGTATATTTTGCCATAGAAAGTATGATTAGTACTGCAGAATGAAAAATTAGGGCACATTTTGAGTGACTTCTCAAATCCTTTTCTATTTCATTAAAACATTCTGACATGCAGTCTCCCAAAATGGCCACCAGAGACAAAAGAGCCCAAATGTAGCCCAAATATCACCCAGATGTAGCCCAAGTATAGCCCAATGACAGAATGTCCCAGAGTGTTCTAAAGAACAACTAGAGCGCTAACAGTCCTACTTATTACAAAGGTATGGCACACCTGAAGCCATCTTGATTGGAATAAAGTGGTAACTCTTAAAACATTTAATTTAAAAAGAAACAACATGAGGGGGTATATTTTGCCATAGAAAGTATGATTAGTGCTGCAGAATGAAAAATTAGGGCACATTTTGAGTGACTTCTCAAATCCTTTTCTATTTCATTAAAACATTCCGACATGCAGTCTCCCAAAATGGCCACCAGAGACAAAAGAGCCCAAATGTAGCCCAAATATCACCCAGATGTAGCCCAAGTATAGCCCAATGACAGAATGTCCCAGAGTGTTCTAAAGAACAACTAGAGCGCTAACAGTCTTACTTATGACAAAAGTATGGCACACCAGAAGCCATCTTGATTGGAATGAAGTGGTAAGTCTGAAAACACTCAATTTAAAAAGGAACAACATGAGGGGGTTAATTTTGCCATAGAAAGTATGATTAGTGCTTCAGAAAGAAAAATTAGGGATCATTTTGAGTGACTTCTCAAATCCTCATCTATTTCATTAAAAAAATTCTGACATGCAGACTGAAACATGCACTTTGAATACCAGCAGCAGACGTCCCTGGTGAGCAGTAGCTTTACTACAGTGATCTAATGTGCAACTAGAGTGCTAACATTCAGAATTTATGGCAAATGTGTGACACATCTGAATGCCTTCTTGATGGAACCAAAGTAAACAAGCATTGAAAATGCAATAGATCTCGCCCTCGTTTAAGTTAAAGCCATTCTGTTTGTAATGAGGTGGCTTTTTAGCTTTGCTTTTATTAGTGTTTTTTCAACTTTCATGTAAATAACATGCATCTGTATGCATATAAGTATATGTATGCATGCATTTATGTTTGTATTTATATAGATATACAGATGATATATGTTTATATATGTATGTATATATATATATTCACTGAAAAAACCATAGGCTATAGACCATATATAGTTAGGAATTAGCATTTACAAAACCTTGAAAATTCACTGAAAAAAACCATAGGTTATAGACCATATATAGTTAGGAATTAGCATTTACAAAACCTTGAAAATTCACTGAAAAAACCATAGGTTATAGACCATATATAGTTAGGAATTCGCATTTACAAAACCTTATTTTACTCACACAAAACCATGGAAATTCCATATATAGTTAGTTGCACTAACTATATATCGCGCACCCGCAATCCACTGCTGATGATGTCACATATTACATCATTCATGACATGGTCAGTGACATCACTGATGACATCACTGATGTGGTAAGTGGTCAAAAATTACAGTGGGGCATAGGGAAAAACACACGTTTATCCAAAAGAAACTAAAACTATACATTAATGACTGGTGAAGTACAGATATTACCCTGCCCAAGACTTAATAAATGCATGTACTGGTGACCCATATAATGATATAAATTTCATACTTCAGAGAAAGGTGCTCAGATCTTCTCCCATGTTCAAACCTCCTGGGATCTTGGAATTGAGGCGAACAATGTACAGGGACTCCAACTGTCTTAGCTGTTTTTCATAGTCCCCACCTTTCTTATTAGTTCTAACCGCATCTATTACAAAATAGCTCAGATGGGATAGATTTCTGTTATGAAATATATATATATTTATTTATATATATATATATATATATATATATATATATATATATATATATATATATATATATATATATATATATATATACATATATATGATCACTGAAAATAAACAAAGATTAAAGCAACGTTATAGTTAGGTGACTGTCAGTGACAACATCAATGTTTTGAACTAAAAAAACACAGAAATTCCCAGTCATAGTTAGCAGAGCTAACTATAACTTGTGCCTCCGCAATGCAGTGCTTATGGTCTCACATATAACATCACTCTAGACATGTTCTATGACATCATTTATGACATCACTGATGACATCTCAAAATACACCATTGATGAAATAGTTTTCATAGTGGTTGGTAACTACCATTATTCCTTTCCACCTAATTGTGTACAGCCATTATCCAAATAAAGGGTGTAATTGTTTACAAACCATATGTGTCCCTATGCATCACAGGTGTGTAGAAGTATTGAACACATAAATCATTGTATTGAGGAGTAACTCTGGGTGCAGGTGACAGCGTGTTCCACACAAGTTATTTGATACTGTATAAAAGGTTTCCTGCATTGCAAATAGTCTACCTACGTATTGTAAGCAGCCTTGAATTATTAGACAGAATCATCTCAGCATGGCAATTTCTACTTAACATAGAAGACTGTATGCACAAGGTACTAACCTATGTACATGTGCTGTACTTATTTTTCTTCAAAAGATGGGCTATCTGTAATGCTTTTACCACAGTGTGAAGGCTGACGGTAGTATGATCTTTAACACATTCGGACCTTGATTATTTTAAGTAAACAATTGTTCTTTGGACAAGTATTGCATGGAGTGTACACAGTGCTTAGGAGATACTTTTTAATACTCTGTGGTGTATTTCTCATGAGAGTTTCACTATCGGAAAACAGAGTGGTACAGAGTAAACACTCTGAATAAAGTAAACACCATTAATAGTACGTACTTTTCTACTCATACCCACTTCATTTCTCAAGTACGTTCAATGACTGTCAGGGGTTTGATACAGTTAAAGAGTGTCTGTATTAGGTCAATGTTAGAAATGGGGGCCTCTAGTTGGCAGTGGCTTCCATGCTGTCCAAGTAGGGACCATTCATTCTAGCCAGGGTACGCTAACCCCTGCTCACCCCTTGGTAGCTTGGCACGAGCAGTCAGGCTTATCTCAGAGGCAATGTGTAAAGCATTTTTAAATAAAACATGCAGTAACGCAGTGAAAACACTACAAATATACACCACTTCAGTTTGGTAAAATAAGCAATCTTTGTCTTAACCAAACAAAACCAAAACAACAAAAATTCAAGATACATAACTCAAAATATCACTTTTAAAAAAAGGTTTATACAATTCTGTCCATCAAACTCTATGGATGTGTTGATTTTAGCACAAAGTACATTTGATGTGTCAAAATGTCAGATGAGAAACAGTCTCAAAGGAGGAAAGTATAGAAAAACACAGCATTGGTCGGTTCTTGAGTCCCAGGGGAATTTAAGGCATCAGTTCTGCTGCATGCAGGAAAAGTGGTGCACCAATTCCTTACTCTGAGGAGAAGCAATGCTTCGATTTCAGGAGGTGACTCCTTTCGGTGGGGCGATGCGTTGCATGCGATGTGTGAGGAAATCCAGGTGCTGTGGGTCAGTGCAGAAGCAAAAGAGGCGCTGCTTTGATTTCGACAGCCAGAGACAGGTGATGCGTTGATTCCTTCAGCGGCACCACAGGGCCTGCGTTGAAGTCGGAGCAGGGGTCTCGGATGTCGGAGGCAATTCTCTGGACTCAGGCTGTGGCAGTTCTTTGGGTCACAAACAGGCACTACGTCGATTTGTCAGCCACCCCACGGCAATGCTTTGGTTTTTCAACCACACGGCAAGCTTGCCACAGGAAAAACAGCACTTGAAGGGCGATGCATCGATTTTCAAGTCTTAAAGCAGCAGAACGACCTCCAAGGGCATAGAATTGAAATTGGCAGCACTTGGCAGGTCAGAACTCTAGCAGTAACATTCAGAGATGATGCTGAGGAAATATTTGATGGCCCTGTGACTTCCAATGGCCCTGAGACTTTCAACGGGTGGAAAGCATACACTAGCCCATGGAGAACATTGGAAGAGCAGGATACACGAAGCAGAGTTGAGTTCTTTCACTGCCCACAGACAGATGCAGCAACTGCAGGCCAACGCAGTAATACATAGATAAGGGTCCCAGACTATGTAGAATTTGTATGTACAAAAGAATTCACAAAGTTTAGATACATATTACTCGTACCCTGATTTTAAGATGGATGTTGTTTAATCACATCATCTTAATCATACGTTTTTATGTACAATGCATTATCAATATTTTTACATTTGTGCCCATAAGGAAGGAAAAGGGGGGGGAGAAGATTTTGTGAGGATGAAGGTGGTGAGTGGACAGTTATAGAAGTTGCATGTGATAGAACAACATTCAATTGGTTGAAATCACATGGGTGCTGCAGTCAGTCACCCCATACATTGATGAACATCCGTTCAGGTCTATCCCATATATTGTATAACACAGTATTAATACATTGTTGAAAATGGGTAGGTCACATAGAAGAATGTCGACGTTTCGACCCCTCTTGTGTGTAGGTTGATTGCACCTTACAGTGGGGTCTTCATCAGGACGTGGTGTGAGAAGGGGCACCAAAAAGTTGGAAGGGAGGGGGATTTGTATAAAGGGCCGGCAGGCTCCTCTTGGGGGTGAGCGTGGGGTAGTACCTAAACACGGCCCGTCAGTGGCAGTGTTCACAGGATAAAGCGTGGTGATCCCCACGAAGTCGGCAATTCCATGTATCAATCACGGATACTGGCAAATCGTCCCAGCGGCTCGACGGAGAGGCCAACGCAGTAAAGCAACACAGAGCAAAAGGGCAGTACTCCTCCTGACAGCTCTTCAGCTCTCCTTCATGGTAGAGTCCTTAATTCAGAAGTGTTCTACAAATGTGGGGTCATAGGTCCGATACGCATACCTCTTTTCCTGTTTGAAGTAGGCATACTTTAAAGAAAAGTCTTTGTGAGCACACATCTTCTCTTGTCCTGTCCTGTCGCCAGACAAATTAGAGGAGAATGGAGACAGCATTGTGAGAGGACAGGCACAGTTCAATTCAGGTGTCAGTGACAACTCCTCCCACCACTCCAGCTCAGGAAGGTCCATCAGCCTGGTAATGGGCAATCAGGATATGTGGGGCACCCCTCAGCTTCCTTTGTGTTACTGTCTAGAGTGAATGAACAAACAGCCTAATTGTCAGTCTAAACCAGATGTGGATTCCACAGGCAGGCAGAAGCACAGGATGGTAAAGCAATAAAATGCCCAGTTTCCAAAAAAAGTAGCAAACTATGTGGATACTTTTTTAAAACCTCCTGTACAAAATGTTCCATCTTATTTAAGAGACACTATGGATTTTACTCAGAATATTGAAGATTTAAATTTGCCCCTGAGACCCAGAGATTGCTTACCTTTGATGTTCCATCTTTAAATACTCAAATTCCACAAGATTATGGACTTCGAGCTATTCATGCATTTTTAGATGAAAGACCTACACCAAATCGCATACCAACTAATTTCATTGTCAAACTGGCCCAAGTTTTGCCTTAAGTAAGAACTACTTCAAGTTTGGGGTTGAATTATTTTTCCAAATTAAAGGTACAACAAGGGGTTTTCCCTTCACTCCAGGGTTCGCCATGCTGTTTATGGCAGCATTTGAGGCAAAGTTACTTAATGAAAAGAATCTGTTTGTGCATCATATTGTGAAATGGTTCTGCTTTATTGATGACATTTTTTTGTCTATGGAATGGACCAGATGAGTCTGTGATACAGTTTGCCGACTGGCTGAATGAAAGATCAGCTGACATTAGGTTCAGTACAGCAAGGAGTGATTCATCAATCATATTTTTGGATGTTGTAGTGTTTGGTAAAAATGGAAGATTAAAAACGACATTGCTGTAGTCTTTGGTAAAAACGGAGATTGAAAACAACCTTATTCTCAAAATTAACTGATAGAAATTATGATTTGCCTTACACCAGTCACAACCTGCATAGTCTCAGAGATAATTTGCCTTATGGGCAATTTCTTCAAGTCAACTTGTGGCAAAATTAAAAGAACGAGGGTACCCAAAGAAACTTCTAAAGAACATAATAAAATGTACATGGTGGACACCAAGGGAAATCTTGCTGGAAAAGAAGGCAAAAGCTCAGTTAGAACGTATGGTGTGTGTTTCCACATTTTGTTCAAGAAATAACCAGTTCAAGAAAATCATTTGTCAGAACTGGCATTTGATTGAAAAAGTGGATTAATCGTTCAAGCAGCCATTATTCACATTAAAAATGGAACAGACCATTGGAAACCAACTTGTCTGTGCCTGTATATCTGCGGGACTGGCAAAAAATAGTTTGCGCATACTGTGGAATTTACCACCATTGGAAGGACACCATAAATGTGGCACATGTGTGTGTTGGAACCAAGCCATAGAAGGTACGCTCTTTGAGCATAACCATGTTAAATGGATACATAAATTAATCTCAAATTGTAAAATGAAAAACATGGTCTACGCGGTGAGGTGCCTCTGTGAGCAGATGTATGTTGGCAAAATTAATCAGGAGATTCGCCAAAGGATCATCCAACATAAATCACATCTTCAACGCAAAGTTTTGACTGCTCCTCTGTTCAATCATTGGCTTGAAAAGCACCATGCTGAAGCCAACTTTAGATGGACGGTACTAGCTAGGATCAAGTTGGTTCCCCGTGGTGGGGACCTTGATATGAGATTGAATTGCAAGGAAGCTTACCTTATTCTATATTTTAACACTGTGGCAAACAGATTCTATGAGATGTCCAAATTGAACAGCTTACCCATTAAGTAGGGTGGTTTGCACCTATTTTGTATTTGAAACATTGTGTAGACATATAACCTATTATATACTGGCTGTACCGGCTTTCTTTAGCCTCTAACGTAATGCTGCGTACGTCTAAACTACATTTCCCAGAATCCCTCCCAGTGAGTGGGTGGAGCTTTTGTAAGATTATCGGGCACCTTGCTGCAAGTCGTTTGAGTGTTATACGGTTTTATACAAACCGAGGTCCATGTGAGTCCGGAAAGCATTCAGGTGCATTTGGCGCAACAGCATGATTTCTCCTATATCTTTTGCAGTTATATACCTAACATTGTTCATGCAGAGTGGTATGGACTGTTCGGTCAGCTAGTTGTAATTATGGAGAAGCTTATGAACTTTATTAGATGAAGTACTTACCATTTGCCTAGAGTTTTCATGTTGTGAAACCTGTGCAAGTCGCATCTGCACCTATGCCTTTTGTAATACAAAGGTTTCTTATTCCAGAGTTCTAAATCCTGACTTAGCGTGGAGCCGATGGTCATTTGGAGACAACAGTTAATGAACTATAAGGGCTTGCTTCTGTGTCCTAGTATTCGGCCATATTAGTTGGAGTGCTATATTAAGGATTGATTATGAGTTTGGATAAAAATGAGCGTAGGTGTGACAATTGGACAATTGTCTTTCAGATGCATGACCCTAAATAGCGAGGTTTGTGCCTGTGCTCCGAGCCATCTGAGGTAACTATGGCAAAATGTG
Organism: Lissotriton vulgaris; assembly: GCF_964263255.1. NCBI lineage: Eukaryota > Metazoa > Chordata > Amphibia > Caudata > Salamandridae > Lissotriton > Lissotriton vulgaris. The sequence continues at coordinate 916,644,341 of NC_141695.1, forward strand.
TTTGTATATATAATGATGTGAGTAGTTGTTTTCTCACCTGATTAATCTTGCAAAACAAGTTATATGTACTTGTATGTTTATTTCTGTAGAGTTCTGCGCCATGAGGAGAACCTCATAAAAGAGGATCAGGGGGTTCGAAACGTGTCAACCATTTCCATTGGTATCACTGTCAAAATTGAAAATTGTTTTGTAATATAGGGTGACGTTGCAACCCAGGGAATGTCCAAAGACAATTGTATAAAATATGCACCTGGATAAAGGTCATGCTCCTTTGACAGGGGCAACTTGTTCAGAATATTAGGGAGCTTTTGAATTGCTTGAGAACTACTTTAGGGTAAAATGTATTTTTCCTGCGAGTACCCTCCGGATATTGTTTGAAATAAGAACGAATGCATTGATGTATAGAATCTTTATTTTTTTGTATGTTTGACTGTGATTTAATGTATGTTTTGTATTCATTGTTATGTACGTAATAATGTATGTGGGAGGGAAAATATCACTGATCATTTGTGTAAGGTTTTCTATGAGCGACAAGAAGGAAGTTCAAAACCAAAATAAAATGTACAAAATATTAAACAGTAACCTCTTTTATAGATTATAGCGAGTTTGATTAGGTGTAGTGAATTAAAGAGGGTCATTCTTGGCATTCATGAAGTTGTAGTAGTTTCTAAAAGTGGCATTTGGAACACAGAATTTAAAAACGAACTTCTCTGAAAGATGTATTTTTATATTCTGAGTTCAGGGATCCTAAACTACAAATCTCTATTCCTTCACAATTGAAAGGTACACTTGTAAGATGTTACAAGGCAGTTCCAAAAATCAATATTGAAAATGAACTTAGCAGAATTTCACTATCAGAACATGTAAAACACACCAGTACATGTCCTACCTTTGACATACCCTGCACCCTGCCCATGGGGCTACCTTGGGCCTTCTTTAGGGATGACTTACATGTAGAAAAAGGGAAGGTTTGGGCCTGGCAAGTGGGTGCATTTGTCGGGTTGACGTGTCAATTTAAAAACTACACTTGCAGACACTGCAGTAGCAGGGCTGAGACATGTTTACAGGGCTACTCATGTGGGAGGCACATCAGTGCTATAGGCCTGGTAGCATTTGATTTACACAGTGCACTTTATTAGGGACTTACCAGTAAATCAAGAATGTCAATCATGGATGACCAAACATAATCATAATTTACATAGGAGGCACTTGCACTTACGCACAATAAAGCAGTGGTAAAGTGCTCAGAGGAATTTTGGGAAATTTGGGAACAACACTTTTAGAGATGCCATTAACTCCTTTATAACACCAATAAATAAAATCCAATGATAAAAGCGGAGACAATAATTCCAAGCAGGACTGAATACTGCTGAGTAGCCAAATAGGCTAGCTCCCTCCCCAAACCATGGAATTATTGGTAACGATATAAGGTTACAGGAGCAAAATGAATGGTCACAACACAAAAGGGTATACTCCCCAAGGAGAACTCGATAATGGGGCAGTGAAGGATTAGGAACCAAGAACCATTTGACTCCTTAAACCTCCTTATCAATACTACCGCAAGATGAGGGTAAAAAAAAAAAAAAGTGCTCAGAGGCAAAATGACAGAGGGAACCACACCAAGGATGCAAGGTCTAATAATAATCAGTTGTGTAGCAGGGCTTGAGTGTCTTGAGGAACTTGGCTTTCCCTGAACAGTTGCATGCAGATTGAACACCGTGTTCAGGATAGGTTACCCTTTCATCTGTGGTTTATAGTCAACATGAACCCAGCCACCAATTATGTGTGTGGTGTATGGCCAATGTTACCAATAACACAAGTGTGCTTTACCTATGGTGGTCGGTGTGGCAGACGGACAGGCTGGAACTTCACGGTGGCGGTACTCTGGGGGTGATCAATGCTTGCTGTAAAACTAGATGAGCTGGAGGCGACTCGCTCTAAATTGTAGTGTGAGCGGCATTGTTTCAGTTCAAACGGGCCGGTTAGCAGTCACGAAGTACCCAACATTTTGATTTCAAGAGCCTGCGATTCATACCAAGGATGAAGGACCTGAGAGGCACCACTTGGGGGTCAGTAATTTGCTTCAGCTGGGTTCAGGAGCTGGTTGAGGAGTATTTTGTGTCCCGGAGGCTCAGATCAGGAGGTCAGCAGACTAGCCTTTTAAGCCTCTCTAGGGCCCTGGGTTTAAGATGACGTTTCAGGTCCAGTTCTTCCCCAGGCAAGAGGGAAGCTGGCAGCATGTCAGCACAGCAAGGCAGAAGTTCCTTTAGAGCAGCAGTCCAGCCGAGCAGCAGTCCTTGTAGAAGCACATACGTCCTTCTCTTTAACAGAGTATTCACAGGTCCAGAAGTGTATTTGAGAGATAGTGTCTGGGGTGCTTCCTTAACACCCAGTTGTGCTTTTGAAGTGGGGGAGAAGCTTATAGATGCATGTCTTTGAAGGGCACAGGTGCCCTGCCTTCCCTGCCCTGGCTCCAGGCTAACTGCAGGGGGAATGCAGCCATTTGTGTGGAGACAGGATACAGCCTATACCAGTGCATGTAGGTCCGTGCCCAGCTTTTTCTAACCATCCTGGAGTGTTCCCATGAGGAACATGTTCAAAGACTGACTTGCATATGGGTGGGTTCAAACTGGGGTGGCGTTCTGAGTAAAGGATCAATGGATTTAACCCAGATTGCTTGACTGGGCATGAATGTTTGATTCATACAGCATTCTGTCCATCATTTATTGCCACACCAGAGGGCACCGCCTCACTGCCACCCCACAACACTGGTCTCACCAATGACGCCGGCTAACGCCATCACCGAGCCGCTACTAGCACCGCAACATGTGGGCCCGCACTCTGCACCGCCTCGCTACACAACGACGCCGTGGCATTCCTGACGCCGCCACTTCCCACTGAAATCGATGCTGCTGCTTGCACCGTGGTTTGCCGCACCGCTCGTAAGTTTACATGATGCACCGCCCTCATCCCACACCACAGCCTTGGCCCACCGACGCCGGTGTCATCAATTCTAGTTTGTCAGCCCATGACAGTGCTTCAGCAATGATGCCGCCGCTGCTTGCTCTGTGACCTTCTTACCACGTGACGAGCATCACTTCCATCTCGCACGGTGACCCTGGTCTAACCGACGACGGCATCTGATGCCATCTGGTGCCACCACTGAGCCGCTACTCGCACCGCAACCTGGGGGCACTGCACACCGCACCACTGCGCTTCACACCGCAGCATCCGATGCCTGTTGGCGCCAGCACTCCAAATCCCATCAGAAAGGAGCTCACCCTGCAATGCGAGTCACTTCAAGGGCCTCAAAATCCTGCATCTCTGAAAGGTACTGTTTGCGGGTCTTCCCGACACTGTACTTGGCCTGCGACCCCGCGGTCAGCTAGAACTGTTTTTAGATTTGTATGCTCACAGCGCCGTGGAAGCCGGGATGGCGCTATCCACACAAGGAACTTTTTTTAATCAACGTATTTTTGAACTGTGAACTGAAGTATAGTATTATGGATTTTCATTGTTTTGGTCTTGTTTTAATTATGTAAAAATATTGGATATTTTTCTAAACTGGTGTGGTGTCCTTTTGTGGTGCGTACACTGTCTTACTGTTGGTTAAGTGCAAATGCCTTACACACTGCCTCTAAGATAAGCCTGGCTGCTCGTTCTAAGCTACCAAGAGGGTGAGCAGGGGTTATTTTAGATGTGTAACTCCCTTATTCTGACTAGAGTGGTGGTTTGTACCTGGCTTTGGCCTGTGCCCTAGCCTACCAGAAATCACATTTCTAACACTATGCCATTGAATTCAAGCTAGCTTGGCTAATGAGGGATGTTACTCTGAAACCGGTCTCAGGATGCTTATTTCCGGTCCAGGGTGGACCCAGCTTCGCAGTTCAGGCTTCGCTGTTCCCATGAGAAACAGGGTTAAGACAGATTTGCATATGGCTGGGTCCAAACTGGGGTGGCGTAGTGAGGAAAAGAATGATGGATTTAGCACAGATATCTTGACTGGGAGTGATGTTTGATTCATTCAGTATTCCATCCATCATCTGTTGCCACAGACTTTTTCAACCTAAGTGTGATGGATATACTCAGATTTGAGTCCTTTGCTCACTGTGCCACTGGATTCAAGCTATCTTGGCAGATGAGGGGTGTTACCCTGAAACCGGTCCCAGAATGCTTGTCTCCGGTCCAGGGAGGCAGTTCGGGCTGGACCGTTCTCATGAGGAGAAGGTCAAGACGCATTTGCATATGGCTGGGTCCAAACTGGGGTGGCATAGTGAGGAAAAGAATTATGGATTTAACACACATTTCTTGACTGGGGTGAATATTTGATTCATTCAGCATTTCATCCATCATTTGTTGCCACAGACTTTTTCACTCTAAGTGGGATGGGTATGCCCAGATGTGGGTACCTTACTCACTGTCCCACTGGATTCAAGCTAGCTTGGCTGATGAGGGATGTTACACCGAAACCTGTCCCAGGATTCTTGTTTCCAGGGAGGAATGGTTGATTCATTCAGCATTCTGTCCATCATTTGTTGCCACAGCAACTTTCTAAAAGTGGCATTTTGAGAATTGTAATTTAAAACGTCACCAAAAAAAATAAAGAAATGTAAATGCAACAAAGATGGTTAATGGTATATAATGAAAAGACAGAGGGAGAAAAAGTGAAATTAAATATGGAAGAAAAGAAAATGTGATAGAACATAAGAAAGAAGAGGCATGAACAAAGAGCGAGGATTCAGAACATGGAGGTAAAGTAGAAGGTCACAAAATGATGTGAAGAAAGCAACAAAAATTGTAAGATTGTGGTCAAATAGTAAGGAAACAACATAATAGATGAAGGAAACACGAAATAAAGAAATGTAAAATGTGCAAGTGAAAAAAAACTGTGAAAATTGATAAATTGTCAAGAATTGTAAGCAGGGGAACTACATTACTGCATAAAAACATTTTTGCTATTCATTTAAGCTTACAAGCAGAAGCACTCTGCTGCTGATAATGCAGCGGATGTGAGAAGAAACAAGATAACTTCCTGAAAATTTCAATGGAAGGCGTAGAAAATGTAATTACCAGAAGCAGGAAAGAAATAACTATATATTTTAAAAAGGCCATTGGAAACCTGGCAGGAGGCCCAACCACCCATCTTGAATGCAACATGAAGTAACAAGGTTTACAATGATTTCTTGCAGAGTAATGTGACCCGGCTGACTTAAGAATGGAGATCGGCCATTAGCTGCCCACAGCGGCCTCGTCTTCACTCCCAAATGGAGGCGCCGGTCTACAAGTACCTCCCTCAGTCCTGGCTGCCAAGTTGGAGTTATTCTGTCATTCTTTAGAAGTCAATCAAATGAAAATAGTATTACAACTGATGATACGCAGCGATGCTTTAAGTACCTGCAGCATGCAGACTATTAAAGCAAGTTCTCACGATTTTCTTCACGGTGTGAACTACAGTTCGACTGGAGACAATATTGAGGTCAACACGAGCATCCCGTCGCCAGGGAAGGATAGTGGTGGAGGGGGTACTAGTCTAGGACGAGACACTCTAATACTGAAGATCCCTATACAAGTTTCAACAGCATCTGCAGGGAGGTGCCACTTTTTATTACATGAGGAAAATCACACGTAGATCTTGACTACTGGTCAACATATAGGGGTCTATTAGCATGGCGGGAGGATCGCCCTCGCCCAGACAGAGGTAACCACTGCTGGCCCAGCGGGGGCGATCCGCCCACCATCCATACCTGATTGACACCCGCCATATTAGTATGGCTGGGGGGGGTCTGCGGTGGATGGAAAGACCGTCTGCCGCTTTTCCGCCGGTCGACTCGTCGCCCGGGCGGAAAAGGGGCATAATATGGTGGTGGTGTCTGCAAGACACGCCATCCATATTATGATGCAGGCTAAGAATTGCCTTTCCATGGTGGTGTTGCCGCGATGGAAAGGCATGCGGTTCTTGATTTTGGGGTCTGGTTGCAGCCCCCAGGGTGTTGAAGGGTTGGGGGGTGCATTTGCATGCACAAGGTGGCAGGCACCTCACTGTGCCTGTCATGTTGTGCATGCAAATGCAAAACATGCTTTATTTACACTGGGGCACCCGCCGCAATGTAAACAATGCGGGATGCGCCCGCCAGTGTGCGGGTGCATCCTAATACACATGGGGTGACCGCCGCAACTTAAGCGGTCGGCCCCTGGCTTCTTCCGCCCGCCATCGTAATAGGCCCTATAGTTCGGGTATTGTCTGTTTTTCCTACGTTTCTGTCCTGGCATAGTTCATGTTTCCTCTCAAACTGAAAATGGATGTGTCATTGTCTCACGAATATTATTTAAAAACATTTTCTTTACAACTTTGGAAAGAGATAGCTGTTGGTGGTTTTTCCTTTTCTCAAAACAACTGTAAGAGTGCGAACGTGCTGATTTTAAAAATAAAACCCACAAACAAACATGTTCGCACCCTACGGATATTATTCAATCGCTTTTGTATTAGAGGAAGATATTAGTACTTCACACGCAATGACTCCTCGCCACCCAGATAATCTAAAGATGCAAATGGCATAGTCTAAAAAAAAAAAAATATAGGGCCATATTTACAAGGAAATGGAAGAGCTGCTGCAAATTGTGCACTACAGTGCTCCGCAGTTTCCAAATTGCAGGAATACGCGTATTACAACAATGCGGCACACTCCTGTGTTTTCCCTAGCACTGGTGCTAAAAATTGCTTCCTAGTGCCAACGCAGACACCCTTGCCTGTGGGGCAAGGGTGCCTGCGATGCAGGGAATGATTGTTAATGCACAGGAAGGTGTCCCTTTGTGCACATAAATAATAAATAAGGTGATTTTATACTTCTGTGTGCTACGTTCTGCAGCACACATAGAAGTAGCAAATCACCATTATTTAATGATTGTTTATGTGCAGGAAGGGACACCTTCAACATAAACAATCATTAATGGTGTTTTGCTCTCTCTGTGTGTTTCAGAATGCAGCACACATAGAAAAAGCAAAAATTAGGAGAAATAAAAGTATTTCTCCTCTATGCGCCATTCTAATGCCTGCTATTGCATCCTCATAAATCTGGGGCAGTGACAAAAAGCAATGGGTGCTGTGGTGGAACTCCCACAGCAACACCCATTGCATGCCCCTTCCACGCAGATTCCTATTGGAAAAGGCCCTATAATTACAAAGGGGTGCTAAGCCACAAGAAGTGTGTGGTGCAGGGCATTGTGCCACCGGAACGTCGATAAAAGTGACGTTCCAGTGGCACAATCCCCTTGTAAATATGCCTCATAGTTTTTGACTGAGTCTTAAAAATGCATGTTTGGCGTTTCCATAACAATTCACGTTATAATCGTCATAAAATATATGCATTTCAATCTTAGTTGATAACATATGTTTCGATTAGTTCTGTGCAAAATTTAAATTCTGGGCAGGGCAATGTGTCCAAGGCCTGGCAGCTTTGGAAAACAGGGAAGTTGTGACATTAGTGGATTCTGCACAACTTTACAAAATATTAATATTTCCCTCGTAAAGTATTGTATTTATTTTGGATGAAGATATCTTGCAAAAAATGCTGGTGCATTCACTTGAAAAAATAAAGCATACATGTTTCAGTCTTGCGCTCACATGTTTTTTTAAAACAAAACAAGAGGCACTCCTGGCCACATACCTGTTTGCTGCTGATAGTGATTAGCTCAAACCATATCTTCAAGGAGACTCAGCTGCAAGTATGACTTAGAATTCTAGTCTTAAGGGTTTTCTGGCAATTTTTGAGTGGGTGATATCATCACTCCAGTCCCGATTACGATGTGGTATAGACCGGTACAGACAGGCCATCGGTGGTGGTCCTTATGACATCCAGGGCCGCGGTCCAACTACTATATTACAATGCCGGCAGTCGTAGCGCTACCAGCGGGGGAAAGACCGCTGCCTCCGACAGGATTGGAGACTGATAATCTTTGAATGGCGGCAGTGCCTGTGCAGGCACCACCAGCGGGATTATGATGTCCTTTTCCCTCTTCCTTTTCATGGTGGTCCATCAGCCATAAAAAGGCAGACAGGAGGGGAATTGGGGGCCCCTAGCAGAGCTCCTGGGCCTTTTCTTTGGGGCCCGGAGGCATAGAAAGATCCATGCACCCTGTGGCAGGCACCACAGGGTGCCTGGCACATGATTCAGGGATGTTTCTAAACATGCCTTTTTGCATTGAGGTTTGTACTGCGGCCAAGGAAAGGGCTGCAGCACAAGCCTCAATGCAAAAAGGTATGTTTCTGACCACCTACACACAGTGGTCGGATCTTATTTCGGAGGTCGGTGTCTGCTGCCTACTTGTTGGGAGGTCCTGAAAGGATGGCTTGTCGGACCGCCATCATAATCAATCCCTTAGTGTGCATATTAGTAGATTTGGGCGCTGTCCACATATTGATGGATTTAGCTGTCTTGATTGCCAGAGGTTCTAAGTTGAAGAGTGCTGGAAATAGGGACAGCCAATGATGGTTTTGCTAAATGCATCTTTTTCATTCTTTGTTGAAATTTAAAGAAATCTAGCTCAGTTAAAACTATATTTTGCTCCCTGTTAAAAGGCATTCATTGACCTTTCAACTACTATTTTCGACTCTTTGTTTAAAAGAATGTTTTTGAGCCTTCCTGGGTTATTTTTTTTGTTTAAAAGAAGATAAATGCAAATGTTTTGAGGGATTCTTTCATACTAACAAATAAGGCAATGGCCTGATGGATTCATGATAATGCTTTAGAAAAGTCATCTGTATTTCTTGAAAAAATAGAAAATATCAAGAATGGTAAAAATAGTTTCTTTGTTGAAAACGGGTGAATTCAGCAGAGAGGAATCCAGCTTCATGCTTCTGAGTACAGTGAAAGGGGCATTCTCGCTGCATTTTCAGTCTATGAGGTAGATTCTGCAGGACTTCCTCAAATGGCCAATGGCTTCAGACAAGCTTCACCAGCAAGCAGCCTGACAAGCCTTGCACATGAGCAAACTTCTGTAATGTGTTCTTTTCTAGTGGGTGACACTGAGAAGATGTGATTGTAGCGAAGTGGGTAAAGTGCACATCACTAAAGATATGCGAGGACCAGCAAGTACAATGAGATGCCGGGTGCTTTGGACTCCATAACTTGCTACAACATTCAAGCAAGCATGATGTGCACAAGAACAGTTTTGAAACTATAGTATCCTATCATCAAGTTGTAACTGTGACTCCATCTGTACAAAATCTCAGTGTGTCTAGTGTTGAGTGCCCCTGTCCGCCGTAGGGTCTCAATGCCAGAGCTGACAACCCTACACCCCCAAAACACTCATGCGATGTACATCAGACGTTAATTTAGGATGAAGACATTTGAAAGGCTCCACATGACACAACAACCACCCCCCCCCCCTTTCCAGGGCCTACACGAGACGAGTGGGGCAACAGGACCCAACCGCCAAGAACCAGGTGAGACCAGGTTTGAGACAACACCACAGCCTCGTGAAGCACATGATAATCTATTATCGTCGTGCCCAAAGTCATGCATGGTATTGCTTCCCCCCATAACTTGTAAAAGTCACATTAATTTCCCATATGTGTACTTGTTCATGCTATCCAGTATTAAGGCAACATATGTCAGAGCGACAGAAAAACCACCTAGTAAATCGAGAAAGTTATGATTTTCACTCAAACCTCTGTGAACAGCTGAGCTGAAGAGTGTCCCGTGTAAACACTCCAACCGGTCAGGGTGGTGATGGTTAGCACCCCCTGCTGCGTTTCTGGCAGCAGACAGGCTTAGGTGCTAGCAGCTCCCTGCAGCAGGCTGAGCTGGGTGAGGGGATTAGTGGCGGGAAAGGCCCCCCGTTAACAGGGGGTCTTTGGTGTATTAGTTTGTCAGCCGCCACAGCAGGAGCAGGGGAAGATCTTCAAAAGAAGATTTTCGAAAGAAGAGACATAAAATATGTTCGAAGGCTTACTGCACAGAAGCTGAGCAGGGGGGAGCCAGGACTTGGGGAAAGTGACGTCTGCAAGACAAGTTCTCGACAGGTCCCAGCTATAGGCAAGAATCAGGGATGCATTAGTACCGACTTCAAAGGGCCGAGCGGTACATGCAAGGCAGGCAATGCTTTTAGATGGAACTCGGAAGAGTACAAGGGCTGCCACACAAAGAGAGCTTCAAAATGGGGGAGGTGGGCTTTTGCCGTGTGAGGTGGAGCGGTATGGATTGGGAATGGGAAATAAGAACTAGAGGGGCATGAAAAGAAGAAGAGACGAAGACGGCAGACAGACACATACTAGAAGACAGAGCAAAGGAGAGAGAGAGAGACGGAGAAATACAAAACTGAGTTGGAAATAGAGGAAATCTGAAAGTGATGAGAGGAAGTTCGGGTGGTAGAATAACCATGAGTAGAAAAGGAAGGGAAGTTAAAGAAAATGTAACAGAAAAAGCGTTTAAGTGGTAGTCAAAATAGAATAAGGAAAGGGAAGAAACAAATGTAGACGAGGTGAGGCAAAAAAGGAAAGGGAGGGAAAGCATGGGAGGTGGAACTAAAAAAGAATACTGGAAGCGTGAGAGAGGACTTTGAGAGGAAGAGAGAAAGCGAGAACACAAGTTTTCAAGATACACATCGTTATTGGTAGAACCATTAAACTGTGAGACTCGTAGTGAGACAGAAACGGAGCTAGAGAACGTGAAAGAGCAAAAAACAACATAGCTGTTTAAGAGACTGCTGTAAAAATGGTAGAGGAGCGGAGGAGCGAAGGAGAGAAGAGAAACAGGCCAAGTGCAGACAGAGAAAGAAAAGATAGATAATGGGTGAGAGTGAGTGGGAAATATGGAAAAGGAGAGACATAAAGCTGAGACAGAGAGAGACTGAAATATAAAAAAGAGGTGGATTTCGAGAGGGAAAGAGATAAATAGATACGAGATAGAGAGAGCACGAAGATAGGGAACGAATTACGCCGAGAGCCAGCAAAGGAGACAGAAAATGGGAAAGTGGAACAAAGTAGCTGACTGTTCTGTTCAGATCACCTGGCCATATTGTTCCAACACAGGATTAATATTGTTACTTTGGTGGCTGAATTTCCCTCTGCCTTTCACCCCACCTCCCCCTTCTTTTTCACTCCCTGCTTCTTGCTTGCTCTCCTCCTCCCCTTCCCGTCTCTCTCTCTCTCTTTCCCCACCACCATCTCGCCTTCCTACGAGCCAATGAAAGCTCGAGCCGGGCTGGAGCCTGAAGCCTGGCTCTGGCTCAGCTCGAGGTCCTGGTGGACTTTCATGTGACTTTGCCTGGCACTTTCCCTCTACCCAGGATGTGCTGATACGGCCCAAGCTGCTATCTATGAAACTGGGGAGCAAGCTTCAAGACTCAGTGGCACAAAGCATAATTATGCCCCCCTCTGCAGAATGTGATGAGCGGTCAATATCTCACAGATATTAATTGGATTTGGGCTGAATGAAGCGCACTGCAGGGGTATAGGGCCTCCTTGAATGGTTGGGGTTGGGCGATTATGCACTGCAGAGGCTGCAGGGGCCTATGTTACAGCATGGCCATTGGCTCAAAATGCTGAGATTCTGGGAAAATCATTTATTCTCAACATGCCTAAAAAATAATCAATGTGACCGTGTGTAATGTAACTGGTGCACTCATGTAAAGCACCCCACGACCTTCAGATTGAGTTCCTGTTTTATGAAAACCTTCAGAAAAATACATACAGAGGTAAAATAAAAAAGCCTTAATTAGCATAAATAAAGACAAACAGAAACCCATTTAGCGTCTGATTTGTGGAAAGTGAAAACCAAACAACATTGATAAACAGCAGTTTCCAGCCCAGCTCAATTGCCTCTATAGCCTCTCAGAGGAAGGCTCCGATAATATGAAAGGAGAGGCCTCAAGGCGTCTTGGCACTAGGAGAATAGCACCTTTTAATGTGAAAGAACCTGTGAAGACCCACTTTGGAATGCAAAATGCGATGCAGGGCGCACTACGAAATTTGTTTTATTAATTAAATTGTTTACTTACCTCCAATAATCCATACTCCGGTTTTTAGCGTCCCCCACCCTCCCCCGCCCCACCTTCCGCCCCACCTTCCGCCCCACCGCTACTCCCTCCACACGCCGCGGCTGAGTATAGCTGTTATTAACTTATATCTATTAATGTATTTCATGTAATCTAGTGTAGCTGTTTGTTGGATAACTGTTATTTGCATCTCTTCCTATTTATTCTATGATGCCATGTGTTGTGTCTGGTTTTTTTCCTGTTCTAATAAAAAATAAAACATTTTGTTGAAAAAGAACCATTCTAGCAAATCAAGTGCCTTCTTGACATCAAGAAGGGTGATCTCTGCTGGTACATCAGGTGATATTTGATTTAATACTGCAAAAATTGTACACAGATTGAGAGTAGTATATCTGTGTGGGACAAATGCAGTTTGAATTGGGGATAATATTTGCTCCATCTACAGACCAGGCGGCAGCAATGACCTTTGCTAAGATTTTATCGGCATGGTTGAGGAGGGAGAGGGGTCAGTATGAAGGGCATAAACTAGGCTTCTTTTTGGGTTTTTTTTAAAGCTGAATTACCATGGCTGACAGAGTGTTGGAGGGAGGGATACTGACTCCAATTCCTCATCCTATGCCTCGTAGGAGACGTGGGTAAAGCAGATGCTTATAGGCTTTATAAAATTACCAGTGAGGCAGTCTAATCCAGGGGCCTTGGACCCGTCTAGTGTGTCTATTGCAGGAAGAAATTCTTAATAGGAGATGGATTCCCTTAGAAACTGCCTCTGACAGTCTGTTAACCACACCATTGCCACCTCGGCCGGATACTACGCATTCGCAGCGGTACTGTCTGCCATTCGGGTAGCTGTTCATAATAGCGTATCAGTGCCAGCCGCATGCGCTTGTTGTCTACTATTGGCTTTACCCACTTTGCCTATTAGGGTCTAGTGAGCTTGTCAGTGTGTCGCTGAGCTATTCCCCTCCCTATATCATTGCGCCTTTGCATATTTTCCCAAGAATGCCACTTCCCTGCTCGCCAAATCCCAAAACTCATTCATCAGAACTGAGCGTCAGAACAGCAGATCTCCATGTCCCTGCTGTATATTCGCTTGATCAGCTTGGTCTCAAGGCAGACAAGATGGGTAAGAATATCATGCAAGACACCCACATGCTTGGCGATACTAATCCCCAAGTGTATGCCTTAAAGACCTCCCATAGAGTGGCTTAATGTATCAATAGAGCCAGAATCAAGTGTGGAGTATTCTACAATAGAGTCGTGCAGCTCCGCAGGAAAGACTGAGTCATACAGAGCAGTGCTGAGAAAGAGCCACTGTTGGGCCAGGCCTTACTTATAAAGCATCTGTACTGTAGCACTATTTTTACTGGGGCATGACTCGAGAGAGTGCGGGTAAGGTGTACCACGTCCAACACCCAGAGGTCAACACTAGTGGAAATCATTCCAGGTCCATATCCCATGAGGGGCAGAAAAGAAAGTGTATGCTGAGGTTGCTGTGTTGCGCAGTCACCATGCATCAGAGAGTTTGAATGTAGTATCGACTATATCTCAAAAGATGCACACTGCATGTGGCTTGCTGCCCAACATAGAATCCATTGTGTAAACTAAAGGATTAAGAACCATATTCAACCCAGAATACCAGATCTGCTTCCACCCAACCCATTAGTGCATAAACCTTGTGGTAAAAGTCAGGGGAGTCAACATTAGGAGCATATATGTTGACCAGTAATTTGCGTTTGTCTGCTAAAATATAAAACATTATCATATACATCCCGGCATCATCAACAAAGCTGGCCATGGGGGCGAATGGAACACTCTTATGAATCAAAGTGCACACCCCACATGAATATGAGCTATAGTTAGAAAAGTAGTGATGATCACCCCATGTTGATGCAAATGGGTGAGTATCATGGGGCGAAAGATGGGTCTCCTGGAGAAACAACATATTGATGCTGTATCGTGTCAGGTAGGATACCACCTGCTTGCCCTTACAGGGGTTATTAAGGTCTCCAATGTTCCATGTTATGCGTACCAATTCAGTCTAAACACCCTGCCTCTTTTCTATCTCTCATAGGGAAGCCATTACCTAATATTGAGTAAGAGCCTGTCTCTAAGTGTTGCACCTGATATGTGGTTTGGCAGCCTGACAGCCGGTAGTCAAATGAACGATAGTAAATATCAGCATAACATTCCTCACCTGCCCACACTGTATTGCGAAACATCTAGTGAATCCTTAGCCCTTTCGATGCTGATGACGAGCTGGGCTCGTCATGGTGCACAGTGGTCGTGTGCTGATGACGAGCCCAGCTCGTCATAAAATAATGTCAAATAGCAATTTCCAGCACAGGAGGGGAATTGCCTTAGCAGCCAAGGTGTTAAACCACATAAAAAGTAATCCAACTGAAGTCATTGCTGTGTACACCTCGTAGGGTGGCAACAACGTGGCAGGCAGAGCCCACCTGGATAAAGATATTGAAATATAGCACTATGACGGGTTATGCGTATTGTATCTACAATTAGCCCTCACATGTGGCAAGGGGTGCTTAATTCATTAGGCAGTTCACATTGGCGTTCTTCTACCAAAGATAGTAAAGAGGCAGGGTGTTTAGGAGCAGGCAGTGTTCCCTCAGATTGTGGTGGCACATTATCGGGGGTGTCAGCAGGTGGAGATCGATCAGGGATGGCACGCTGGAGGGGGGGCCCTTCTCTGCAGTGCTGCTTACAGAAGTCCAAAACTTCGGCTGGCGATGCAAAGATCTTTGCCAGCGAACCCGACCTTTAGGAAAACCGGATACAGCATACTGTATTTAAGTTCCTGTTTTGGGAGGGTGTTCTTCACATCTATAAACTTAAGCCTAACTTCCTGGACCACCATCGTGAAGTTAGGGGAGATGGTGATGGTTGAGCCCTGGAATGACTGGGGTATCTGCTCCCAGCCAGGCGCAGAGCTCCATCGCTGTCCCGAAAGTTGAGGAGGCGTGCCATAATCGGGTGTGGGGAGCCCCAGGGCTGGCCATGGTCCAAGCAAACTGTGGACTTGGTTCACCACAAATATGTCCTTGAGGATTTGCTTGCCAAAGGAGACGTACAACTAAAAGGTTGGGTGGCCCACATCCATGGATTCTGCAACCTCTAGTATCCAAATATAATTGTGGTGTGACTGGGGATCAAGATATACATTCTTGGCCACTGCTGCCTTCAGCAGCTTTTCAACTTTTTTCTGGCACTTCAGGACTAATGAGGTGTCATCGTCCAGTTCCAAAATACACTTCTCGGCACCGTCTAGTCTTGTGTTTTGTTAGTCTATCCACTCTCCCATCTGATCCAGCCTGTCCATGAGGGTGTTGAAGCATGCATCAATTGATCTGAAGCCTGCACACAGCTCTGCCATTATGGAAGCAGTGCCATCCATTACTCCATTTGTGGTCTCCTCTAATTGGCAACCATCAGTATCTGACAGGGAATGCTGTCTGTGTGTATTTTTATTCTGCTCAAATATGAACTTCTATTTTTTGGTATCTCTCCGTCCCATGTTTCATTCGGTATGGGGAAAAGGGGAATAGGTGCACCAGTGATCAAAATGTTACTGAAGCAATTGTAGCAGGAAATGTCACCCTGAGCCCAAGCTCAAGGGAGTGCTGGGCACCCCACTCTCTAACAATGTGTACAGATACGGATAACAGCATGCAGTGATCACAATAGGCGACACTCTTATATCACTTATCTATGCTAGTAAGCTTGTAGGGACCATTAATGCACTATCATGCTGCCCAGAACCAGAGGTCACAACATCCATCCACGCTTGTAATGCAGTGGATCATCAGGAGCAGGTAATGTCAGTTGGTGCAAAGAGGTGCCCATCTGCCAGCGGCATGAAGCAGGCCCTAGGGTGTATCATGGGGACTTCCCAGTGCCAATCAGGAGATCTAATAGGTGAGCCAGAGTATGAGGGGGCCCTTTGAGTCATCCTATGGCTGTGCTAGAAAAAGGGAAGACAGAAGCAGGCCCCATCTGGCTGTCGCCGCAGCCAGCCTGATGCAGTAAAGGAGGAGGAGGTTGTCTTGAGTAGCCATTGTGGAGGTCCAGCAAGGTCTAATCGCTGTCGCCTCAGGACATCCCATGACTCCGGTTTCAGCAGGGCCTCAGAGGCACCACAAATTAATGGCATGGGCCTGCCCCCATGGGCTCTGGTTTGGGTGGGTATTGCGTTGTGAGTCCACCAGCCAAGAGCGATCCTGGCACCTGAGGCTCCCCATTGCCACAGCTACCATGCAATAGGGGTGCAGGGCAGGTCAGTCATGCAGCCCAGCAAGGCTTGAAAGTCTTGACCTCAGGCTCATCTGCATCCCCTGTCACTGCGGGGCCTCCAAATGCAACTCAACACCTCGTCCTCCCGACCCCCAGGTCATATCTCACCATCAATGAAGATGCTTCTGGGATCGCTACATCTTTTGGCCTCCTATTTGGCCAACCCATCCAGTCTGAGCCTCGTGGATCATAGTGGAACCTAGCAATAAGAGACAGCCAGAGCTCCATCGCTAGGTGGCCATCTTAGTTGCTAACATGGCCCCACCTCGCGTATGTTTCTTTTAGGCAAAATGTGCTGTTTAGTGACAGTTAGAAATGGGGGTCTCTAGTTGGCAATGGTTTGCACCTTTGTCCAAATAGGGACCCTTTTCCTAGTCGGGGTGAGGTAGTTACACTCCTAAAATAACCTCTGCTCGCCCCCTTGGTAGCTTGGCACGAGAAGTCAGGTTTATCTTAGAGGCAGTGTGTAAAGCATTTGCACATAACAAACAGTAATACAGTGTAAACCCTCCAAAAGGACACCACACCAGTTTAGAAAAATATCCAAAATTTTTATATACTTAAGACAAGATCAAAAACGATAATAATCCATAATACAATACTTCAATAACTTCACTTATCCAAATATGCTTTAAAAATAGTTCCTTGATATCGATAGCTCCGTCGGGGCTATCACAGCGTCGTGAGCAAACAAATCCAAACAGTTCTGGTTGACCGCGGCGTCGCGGGTCAGCTATGGTGTCAGGAAGACCCGCAAACAGTACCTTTTAGAAATGCAGGCCATCTATGACCACTCGTAGAGCTTCCAAATGCACGGCGTCGGCAGGCGTGGGTTCCGGAGGTCGTGCAGGAGTTGTCGGGGCACTCGAAGTCCCATGCATTGCAGGGCGATCTCCTCTCTGATGGAGTCAAGAGTGCTAGCATCGGCAGGCGTTGTGTGCTGCTGTTTGAAGTGCAGTGGTGCAGCGGTGCAGCGTGCCTTGCCCTCAGGTCACGGTCCGAGCAGCGGCCCGTGGTGGCATCAGGTGGCATCATTGGTGAGACTAGGGTTGTGGTGCGAGAAGAAGGCGGTGCTCGTCATTGTGCTTGCAGGTGCAAGCAGCAGCATCGTCATTGCTGAAGCGTCATTGTCGGCTGACGATCTGGAGTCAATGGTGCCAATGTCAGTAGGCCAAGGTTGCGGTGCAGGATGAGGGCGATGCGTTGTGTAACTTTACAAGCGGTGCCCTCAAACCACGGTGCTAGCAGTGGTATCGATTTCAGCATGGAGTGGCTTCGTCAGGGATACCAGAGCGTTGTCGTGAAGCGAGGCGGTGCAGAGTGCGGTGCCCACAGGTTACGGTGTGAGCAACGACTTGGTGGCGGTGTCAACAAGCGGTGTCAGTGAGACCAGGGGTCCGGGGCGGCATTGCGGGTTTGTCCCTCTACGTTGCCAAGACGTCACCATGAAGCAAAGCGATGTGGAG
Source organism: Lissotriton vulgaris (assembly GCF_964263255.1). Lineage (NCBI taxonomy): Eukaryota > Metazoa > Chordata > Amphibia > Caudata > Salamandridae > Lissotriton > Lissotriton vulgaris. The sequence continues at coordinate 916,662,106 of NC_141695.1, forward strand.
TGCGGTGCCCACAGGTCATGGTGCGAGCAGAGGCTCGGTGGCGGTATCAGCAGGTGTCGTAGGTAAGACCAGGGTCACGGTGCGGTGTTGCGGCGGTGTCCTCTGCAGTGCCTTCAGGACAGGGAGTTGGCAGCGGCATCATAGACATCGTTGAGTTGCTTTCCTCTGTTGCAGCACAAAACACACAGTCCCCAGTGCTGAGGGCAGAAGAGCTTGAAGTCTTTGCTGTTCCTGAGACTTCTTGATCAGGGGGCAAGCTCTACCTCAAGCCCTTGGAGAAAATCACAAAAGTAGATTGCAGAAAATTCAGTCCAGTCCTTTCACAGTCCAAGACAGAAGCAGCCACTGCAGGCATAACACATCCACACATTCCAACCAAGTGTTGGCATCAAACGTCTTACTGGACCTAAACTGATCCCTGTACTTTTCAGGAGTAAGACCATGCTTAGTGAGAAGTGCGTCTTTCATGTCTGGATAGGAGAGGTGATACCCCTTATCCAAAGCTATTAAAGTATCCCTTGCTTCTTCTGGGAAGAGAGGCCACAATCCTGCTCCCCAATTTTCCTCAGGGACCCCATTCATGTGGATTGCTGCCTCGTACCCCTGAAACCACCTTTGTATGTCAACCCCCTTCTTGAATTTCTTGCCTACATTCTTAGGGATGTGCACAATTCTGTCTGCCTGTCTTGACGGGTTGCTGACACCACATGAGCTGGTTCTACTTCTCTGATCCAGCTAATTTATCCTGATCTTGTGATCTAACATCATCCTTTTCTCTTCCATGCTTACCTTAAGCTTCTGCAGTTCGACTGCCACTCTTCTTGCTTCCTGCCTGTCTTCCAGCTCTTCTGGGGACAGGCCACTGCTGCCTTGCCTGGAGGGTTCCCCCCTCCCAAAAGCACATCCACCCTAGAAATAAGCTCCTCCACCTCTCCACTGAGATCACCAGGCTGCTCGCTGGCATGTCTGGCTGCTACCCAGGGCCTCAGCACCTTTTGTAGCTTGTCCTTTTCGTAGTGAGGACTCTGACTTGGAATTTTAGGTTTTTGCAAATTGATTTCAATTCCCTAACATTGTAGGTTTCCAACCTATCCTCATCAAAGGCAATTTCCAGGGATGCAATGGATGATGCTCTTGATTCCGGCATGATGAAGTGGCACGTTCAAACTGGAAAGATAAAAAAAAAGGCCAAAAAGAAAAAGAACCAGTATTTGGCACATAATGGTCTGCGATTGGTAGTAGTGTACGCCAATCACTGTAAGTCAAGTGCAAATGCAAGTCCTATCCCACCGCTGCCACCAATGTTAGAAATGGTGGGTCTCTAGTTGGTAAGGGTTTACACCTTCGTCCAAATAGGGACCCTTCTTCCTAGTCAGGGTAAGGAGTTACACTCCTAAAATAACCCCTGCTCACCCCCTTGGTAGCTTGACACAAGCAGTCAGGCTTATCTTAGAGGCAGTGTGTAAAGCATTTGCACATAACCAACAGTAATTCAGTGGAAGCCAAACAAAAGGACACCACACCAGTTTAGAAAAATTTCCAATATTTTTATATACTTAAGACAAGATCAAAAACGATAAAATTCAAAATACAGTACTTCAAAATCTTCACTTATGCAAATATGCTTTAAAAATAGTTCCTTGATGTCAATAGCTCCATCTGGCGCTGTCACTGCGTCCTGAGCAAACAAATCGAAACAATTCTGGCTGGCCGCTGCATCGCGGACCAGCTACAGTGTCAGGAAGACCCACAAACAGTACCTTTTAAAAATGCAGGGTGTCAATGACCTCTCGTTGAGCTTCGGAAAACCCAGCATCTGCAGGCGTTGGTTCCAGAGGTCAGTGCAGGAGTCGTCAGGCCCTTGAAGTCACACGCGTTTCAGGTCGATCTCCTCTCTGATGGAGCTAGGAGCGCTGGCGTCGGCAGTCGTTGTGTGCTGCGGTTTGAAGTGCAGCGGTGCAGCGTGCGGTGCCCTCAGGTCACAGTGTGAGCTGTTGATCGGTGGCACCATCAGATGGCATAGTCGGTGAGACCAGGGCCGTGGTACAAGATGAAGGCAATGCTTGTCACGGTGCTCGCAGGTCATGGTGCAAGCAGCTGCATTGTCATTGCTGAAGTATTGTCATCGGCTGCCGAACTGAAGTCGATGGTGCCGGCATCGGTATGCCAAGGCTGTTGTGCGGGATGAGGGAGATGCGTCGTGTAACTTTACAAGCGGTGCCCTCGAGCCACGGTACTAGCAGCAGCGTCGATTTCAGCATGGAGCATTGTCTTTGGGGATACCAGGGCATTGTCGTGAAGCGAGGCAGTGCGGGGTGCGGTGCCTACAGGTCATGGTGCGAGCAAAGGCTCTCTGGCGGTGTCAACAGGCGTTGTCGGTAAGACCAGGGGCGCATGTGGCATTGTGGCGGTGCCCTCTGCGGTGCCAAGTCATCATCGTGAAGTGAAGCAGTGCGGAGTACGGTGCCCACAGGTTGCAGTGCGAGCAATGGCTCGCTGGCTGCATCAGCAGGCGTCGTCGTTGAACCCAGGGTTGCGGTGCGGCATTGCTGAGGTGCCCTCTGCGGTGCCTTTAGTACACGGCGTCAGCAGCTGCATCGTAGACATTGTCGAGTTGGTTTTCTTTTTTTGCAGCACAAAACACAATGTCCCCATTGCTGAGGGCAGAAGAGCTTGACGTCTTTGCTGTCCCTCAGACTTCTTGAACGGTGGCAAGCTCTACCTCAAGCCCTTGGAGAAACTCACAAAAGTAGATTGCAGAAGGTTCAGTCCATTCCTTTCACTGCCCAACACAGAAGCAGCCACCGCAGGCCAACACAGCAAAGCACACAGCCAAGTGGTAGTCCCTCCTCACTGCTTCTCCAGCTCTTCTTCTCGGCAGTCTTCTTGGTCCAAAAGAGTTCTAAAGTTCAGGGGTCTGGGCCTCAATATTTATATCCCAAAAGCCTTTGATCTCTTAGGCAGAGAGTGTCTGTGCCCAGCCAGAACCAATTCTGCTTCTCTAGTGTGATTTCCTGGCAGGAGGTGAAGACAGCATTGTCAGAGGCAGACCAGGCCCTTTGAGGTGCAAGGAAATCTCTTCCCCCTTCCCCAATTGCAGGCCAGGTCTATTCAGCACTTTCCTAAACCTACCTAGACTATCTGGAGCCACTCCTGCTCCCCCAGCCTTCTGTCATCCAGAACCCAGACAGGCAATCCACATTCCAGCAGAGGCACACGGGATGACTGAGCAAGAAAATACCTACTTTCTAAAAGTGGTATTTTCAAACACAGAATGTAAAAATTACCTTCACTTAAAGATGCATCTTTAGATTCTGAGTTTAGGCATACTAAACTTTATTTTCTGACTTAGTTCCCAGGGCCAGTTATGTTTATAAGATGTTATAAACAAACTTCACATTCTGTCCTATGGGGAACAGGTAGCCTTGCAATAGTGAAAAACGAAAGGAGCTGTAATTCACTATCAAGACATATCACACCAAACAGGGCATGTCCTACCTTTCACATACACTGCACCCTGCCCACAAAGGTACCTTGGGCCTACCTTAGGGGTGACTGACATGTAAAAAAGGGAAGGTGTAGGGCCTGACAAGTGGGTACACTCACCAAGTCGACATGCGAGTTACAAACTGTGCGCAGACTCTGCAATGGCAGGTCTGAGTTACCCTTTTAGGGCTGTTCACATGGGTGGCACAATCAGTGCTGCAGGCCCACTAGTAGCAGTTGATTTACAGGCCTTGGCACACTCAGTGCACGCTACTAGGGACTAACAAGTAAATCAAATACCCAATCATTGAAATATCAATCCATAACACAATTTACACAGAGAGCACTTGCACTTTACCACTGACCAGCAGTGAGAAACGTGCATAGAAACACTACACCAGCAGAAACAGAGTAAAAACCGGGAGGACAGAAAGCAAAAACTCAGGGGAAACACGGCAAAGATGCCAAGTCTAACAGTGACTCATATACTTTTCGAAAAGCTGTTGATTATTCTCACCTACGAGGAAAAGGGACCCATTCGCTTGTTGGTACTTTTCTTGTGAAGTTGTTTCTGCCTGGAAAAGAACCAGTAGATTAGTGGAAACTGGACAATTCTACAGCCAAACCATGCAAGTCTTTTCCTGTCTGGGCGTGGAAATGGAGCTGCAGATAGAGGGAGTTGGAACTGCTACAAAGGAAACACTGAAACTAATTTTAGCTCACCTTTTTCTATGAACCTGACGTTGTGGTGGGGTCCTGCAGACTGGAACCAATGAATGATTTCTGCAGAACAAGTTGAAGAACTTGGGATTTTTTTCATTAGGTACTTTGGAAAGTCTTATACATTTGAGAAACAATTCTGAAAATTACTCACTCTACAGCAACTTTCCTGGAGGTCATTGCTGTGTGTCAGAATACAAATAATGCACTTCTACCCACTGGTTTTGAGAACGACAGCCAGAATAATCCTTTGTTTATTTTTCATTTTCCTTACAAAACTATTATTTCAATAAGCATTCCCATTCGTTTTTGCTAACACTTTTGATCGCTGCACCGGATTATCTTCATTTTTATTCCATTTTGCTTACTAAAAAAATTATTTTCACAAAGTAAGGGTATTTACCTTATCAGCTCAGTGAGACTGTAAAAGACCATCGCAAGGAAATTGATGAGATTAAGTTTAGAGAGAGGGCACAGGAGGACAGAGTAGAGCGGCTGGAAAACATGCAAAGGCGAAATAACATAAAAATCTTGAAGCTACCCGAAGGTAAAGAAGGTGCTGATGTTAAAAAAATTGTAGTACATTTTTTGAAATCCGAGTAAGAGTTGGAAGAGGATGAGGAGTTGATCTTTGCAGACATACAGCGGGTACACTGTGATCCCTTTAGGCTGAATCCAAATAGGTCAAAGCGGAGGAAAATATTAGTCAATTTTTTGACATATAATCTAAAGGAGAAAATGTTGTCAGCTGCTCTGAAAAAGAAAAGCATTACAGTCGACTGAGTTATGGTGGAAGTAAGATCTGATTTGTCCCCGGTAACGACGAACAGGCAGTGGGAGTTAGGCAAGCGGATAGAGCCACTTAGGGAATTGGGTGCCACGGTTCAACTCAAGTTCCCGGATTTTTTTAAGGTTATGTGGCGTAATAAGATGTATTTGTTCCGTTTTGTTGAAGAAGTAGATATATTTATTGAGCAGTGTAGAGAGATGGCTCAGGAGGCAAATGTTTAATTCAATGTCTGGCTGAAAAAATTTTGTTGGAAGATAATCCTGTACAAAAATGTATGTAATTAGTAGTACTAGGAAGATTAGCACCACCACCAGAGGCACTCGAAGGGCCGAGGCCATGGGTAGGTCAGTTGGGTTTTCCAAGGGAGGGATAATGGGGAGAGGGAGGGCAGGGGGGGGGGTTGGAGTGTGATTTGGGGGATGGGAGGTGGGGGGACAAAAGTACAAAAATGATCCTCAGAAGCGTATTTGCCACCAGTTTGATTAGGGCATTTTGTTTGGTAATTGATGAGTGGGGCTAGTGTAACGGAGCTGAAATTCCTGTTGTGGAATGTTAATAGCTTACGTGTAAGGTCCAGGAGACGGCTAATTCTAAAATATTTAGAGGACTCACTGGTCCATATAGTTATTTTACAAGAGACGCATTTGACTGCCACCGAGTACAAGGAAATTTTTGGAACTCAGAGTGGGTTGCGCATTCCTTTTATGCACCTCAAACTATAGTCACAAAAGGGGTGGCGATTTTGGTTAGGCAAGGAGTGCATTTTTGTTTTGAATCTATGGCAGCAGATCCTAGAGGGAGGTGGTTGATCTTGCAGGCAAAAGTGGCAGGGGAAAAGCTTACTATCACAGGCTATTATGGGCCGAATCAAGATGATGTGGGACCCTTGGATACTTTGGCTAGTGAATTGCTAAATTTTTCAGGGAAGATTATTATAGCAGGTGATTTCAATACGGTCATGGAGAATAATTTAGATCGTTCAGGGAAGACAGGGCAGAGTAATGTGAAAATGTCTAATAAAGTAAGGTTGCTTCTGACTCAGTTTGGTCTATGTGATATATGGCAGCTAAAATTTGGCCTGCAGCTTGGATATACATATTATAACCGAAAATACAACCATAAATCTCGAATCGATTATTTTTTATTGGATTTGAGACTAATGGATCAGCTAATAAGCACTAATCATGTAGGTGTTCATATCTCACACCACTCTGCTATAACTTTAAACCTGAGGTTCAAGATAGGTAGGGTGGATTCAGCCTGGAGGTTAGATCGTACCCTCCTCCTAGATCAGGAATGTTTGAAAATGGTAATGGAGGAATTAGAAGTTTTTCTAGAGGTGAATCTGGGCTCAGTTAAGCTTGAGACAGTTTGGGAAACTTGTAAAGCATTTCTGAGAGGTAGGCTGGGAACGTTGGGTGCAAGGAAGCGCAGAGAGTATTATAAAGTGGTTTCAGATCTGGAAGAGAAGATCCGTCAGAATGAAGCTAAGATTACTGCTGAGGGGGAATCTAAAATAACGGATCAGGCGATGCTTGATTTAGTTGAGCTGAAATCAGATCTGGTGGCAGTTCTTGCCCACAGAATCAAGGAAAAGTGGGAAGCTAGTAATCTAAAATAACGGATCAGGCGATGCTTTATTTAGTTGAGCTGAAATCAGATCTGGTGGCAGTTCTTGCCCACAGAATCAAGGAAAAGTGGGAAGCTAGTAATCTGGCACATTTTAGCTATGGGGAAGGGTGCAGTAAATTACTAGCATGGAAGGCGAAGAAGGACCAGGTACGCAACTTTATTAAGGAAGTAAAGACTGCTGAATCAGATACTGTAATCACAGACAGTAGAGGGATTGCAGAGGCCTTCTTTGAATATTTTTCAAAGGTCTATAAGGAGGACTTAGATCCGGAGATCTCGGCCATTAGGGAGTGGGTGCAGCTTGTAAATCCACTTCTAGCCCAGTTTAAACAGATCTTGAATACTGAAATATCTTTAATGGAGGTGGAAAAGGCCATAAAGTCCGGTAAGGGAGGCAAGGCTCCTGGGCCAGATGGTCTTCCGTCAGAAGTATACAAATCGTTGATAAGATTAATTGCTCCAGTATTACATAAATTATTTAATAGTATTTTTCAAGGTGAGGCAGCAATGCCCGAATCCTGGAATGAGGCGTTATTGTTTTAATTCCATAACCGGGCAAATCCTCTAAATATCTTGACTCATATAGGCCAATATCACTACTAAATTGTGACTACAAATTTTTTTGCAAAAATCATGGCGGACAGGTTAAGTTTGGTCATCTCAAAATTAGTGCAGGAGGACCAAAAAGGATTTATTAGGGGCAGATTCTTAAAGGAGCTCACTTTCTCATTAATTGGAGCTATTGATTTGGCCACAGTTTATAAACTCCCGCTGGCAATAATAGCACTTGACGCCGCTAAGGCTTTTGACCGAGTCAATTGGTCCTTTTTGAAGGTTCTTATAGGTCATCTTGAGTTAGGGTCGAGTTTTACCAGCACTTTATTACCTTTATATTGTTCCCCCACTTCCAAAGTACTGGTAAACGGAATTTTAACACAATCCATTATGGTGAAGCGCGGCACACGGCAAGGATGTCCCCTATCTCCACTATTATTTAATCTATATATAGAACCACTTGCATGTAGGATCAGGAATGCAGACACCATACCACCGTTTGTTGTAGAGGGATGGGATAAAAAATAGTTCTCTACGCAGATGATATTATTATTTATACCCCCAATTTGCAGCAATCATTGCGAAGCTTATTTGAACTCACTAAAGAGTTTGGTCAGGTTTCTGGCTACGAAATTAACGAGGACAAGACTGAAATTATGTCATGGAATTTAGATTCACAAGGTATCTTATGTAAAAAGGAGATGCGTTACTTGGGGCTAAGGATCACGCATAATATCGCAGAATTAACAAACATTAAATTTATGAAGATCTAAATAGAAATAGGCTCTACACTGCGTGGTTGGGGGCATTTACCACTCACTTTGTACGACCGTACGAACCTGGTAAAGATGGTGATCCTGCCAAAAATGACTTTTTTGTTTGAGACAATCCCTCTGGCATTTAATAAGGACTGGTTTAAGAAGCTACAAAGCGAGATTTGCTCTTTTATTTGGGCATCAAAAGGGTCTCGTCTGTCCTGGAAGAAACTCAGAAGAAGATGGTCTAAAGGTGGATTGGCGGCCCCAGGCTTTATGTTGTACTCGTGGGCTTTTCAGTTAAAGAACTTTAGGATATTACTGGGTGTCCCGATGGCCACAGCTATTGGGAGAATGTTTTTGGCTATGCTTAAGAAAAGCAATTACAACGAGGACTGTTTTTTGTGTACATTTTCTGATCCTAAGTTTTTCAAGAAAGTAAGGTTGAAAACCTTGCGGGAAGCGGCAGAGCTCTAGTATAAAATCAGGAGAGCTCTAAAGATTTCTTATTATGGATATAGGGCTCCCATTTGGGATGCCCCAGGCTCACACCCCTGGTCTCAGGATGCATTGGCTACACCGCTCAGAGCAGCAGGTTTAGAGAGTTGGGGTAACCTATTTCCGGACGGAAAATTGATCGATTGGAGACAAGGGGAAGCCACCTGGGGGAGAGGGTTTTCAAAATTCAAGTTTTTACAGATACAAAGCTGGGCAAGTAAAACAGTTTTTGCTGTTGGCCTCCAGAACGACTTCGAAGATAAACTCTTTTCAAATCAAGTCTACAAGAAAGAAGTTGCTCTATGGTATTGGGCAATATTGGAGACGGAGGATGGCCTGTTTCTGCTTCCTGAGGATCTGTGGGGTGATTGCTTGCCGGACATCGCCACAGAAGATCAATGGCAAGTAACGATGACTATGCTATATAAAATAGTTAAGTCTGCAAATTTAAGGCGAAATCTTTTGTTCACTATCCACAGAGCATATTGGTCTCCCCGTAGACTCTCGAAATTTGAGGCTGGCGGCTTGGTGGTATGTCCTAAATGCAGAAGTATCAACGCGGATGATTTGCATATGTTTGTGGACTGTCCAAACATTAGGGAGTTCTGGGAGGCCGTAAGTAAAAGCTTGTGACGGGCGGTTGACCTGAATATTGAGGTAAGCCCTGAACTAATTATTACTGGAAGATATGATTTGTAGAGCAAGAATAATAATGACAATGTTAAATTGGTGTTTTATGGAGTCCTACATGCCCGCAGAGAAATCTGCAAATTATGGGTGTCGCCTATATCCCCAACACTTCTGGAATGGGTGAAAGCTATGAGATATTTTGCTAAATTAGACTCTATGGATCAGAAAAGGAGAAAGCACAGATTTTGGTTATCTTTTTCACAGCACTTTGGTTAAAGGGGGGGAAAGAGGGCTGGGAATAAGACCAGTTAGTAATAATCCAATGATTAAGGTCTTGACCTATCTCGCCGGCGTTCTTCCCTCCCTTAAGAGGGATATACAGACAAGGTAGCGGCTGCCAGGGGGTCGTGGCCTCGGAGTCCTCGGCTAGTACGAATTGAGAGGTTTGGTACCTGTTGGGGAGCTGCATAAGCCTTGCTCTGTAAAGCTGGTATATGAGATAAAAAGCCCATGGAGGGTACCATGTCGTTTTTTGAATATGGGTGGCGAAAAGGCTAATGAGGATAAAAAAAAAAAAGAAACAACGCTTCTACTGTTCTGTAAACATGCATCAGAAACCCAAACAGATGTCACCTCCCCTGCATTTTTTTTTAAATGAAAGAAGTCACACGATTCTGTGTATACATCAGGAAACGCATCTACTTATGTTACTTTCCTTTTAAAACCCATGCAAACTCAGCAAGACATCAGAAACACCACCCTTCAGTAAAGAACGCCATGTACCAGAGACTGAGACCCGACATCCCTTTTTAAATGAAAGCTCAAAAACACCACTTACATCTAAGATTAAAAGAGGCTCAAATAATATACCTAAAAAACAGACGCACTCAGAGAAATGCAAAATTAAATGTTTCAAATTGCCGGAGAGAAACGATGTACTACCAGAATGATGTCACAGGTAACGTGGGAAATTCTACCTTTACTGGTGTCTTTAGGTCCAGTATCAGAGGGTCTGCAAACTCCGGACTAGACTTTTCAACAGAGCAGTGGGCAGCTGCTGCACCGAGGCCCAGCCAACCCTATATCTCCTTGGTGATGAGCAGCAAGCACTCCTCCGTCACGTTATGCACCATCCACTGTTCCCTCTGCTGACCTACATCAACCGCAAACTAGGTCCTGGGCAAAATGTAAAATGATGCCGGAGTAATTGGAGTAATTTGGGTAACTTTGCGTTGCGCGTGTGTTGCAAAATTACCAAAAATATGCAATTATGCCAGCTCACATCATTTAGTGTGATTTAGAAAAAATGTCTGCCCAAAAGCACAGTTAAGAGAGTGAAAGGCTGCTGCTGTTCGTCTGCTGCATTTAGCCCTATTTTCTTAGCACAAAATGCCTACTTAGGTCCATTTGGGACTTAAGCATTCATTTTATACCTCTTAAAAAACGCTAAATGCATGGCTATGCTCCTCGCATAATTCTGCCTAATCTCACGTCATTTTGCTGGCATTTCTTATGCTGCGGCACATTATGCAAGTGACGACCACCCCTACTGTAGACTGAACCTCCAAGTAGCCCCAACACATATTTACCATCTGCATCATGCAGATAGTAAATGAATGCAAATTTGGATCCATTATTTGCACAGAAGGGGGAACACAACAGGGTTCTTGACCTGCTATTTCCAGTAACAGCCTCACTGTGCCCATTCCAGGAATCATACAATACCTGTGTATCTGTATTACTACACACAGCCAACAGTCATTGTTTTTTGTGGTGGTTGTTGGCCGCAGTTTATTACTCATTACATACGTCCTCTTTGTACAACTCCCCTGGACACCTTCTCAGGCCGGGGCCGTAAATCATTATCATACATTATCACAATTTGTTATCAGTCAGTGTCATTTGTACATCATAAATCATGGGTATGGGGTATGGGGAGGAAGATAAAACGGAACTAAGACGGAGACAGCTGCACTATAAGGAAAGTATCCGTAAGGCTAAGGCTGACTTTTACGCTAGTTCTATTACCCATGCATCTAACGGGACAAAAGTCCTCTTCGAAATTACTAAAGCGCTGTCCGCCCCTAAATGTCTGGACAATAAAGTGACAGCATCACAAGAACTCTGTGATGCGATTGCTTCACATTTCCAAGACAAAATCAGTAAGATCGTGGACAGTCTCACTGTTAACAACATGGTGGATGAACTTACCTCGGTACAGATGGGAGCGGAAGCTCAATTGCAACCAGTCTCCCTGAATAAATTTCAAACCCTGCCAAAAGAGGCTTTTGATAGACTGGTAGAGAGTGTATCCTCAGGCTCTCCAAATGACCCTTTCCCCTCCAGAATATGGAAGTCATCTGGCCGGGATACGCTCCCCTGGCTGAGACAGATTTGTAATCAATCCCTGGAGAAAGGAGAGGTTCCAGCGGAATGGAAACTGGCAACGGTGACTCCACTGATTAAAAAGCCTTCCCTGGATCCTTCAGTACCGGCCAATTTTAGACCTATATCTCTCCTACCTTACCCAGTGAAGATTCTGGAGAAAACAGTTAGTAGGGAACTGTCGCACTTCCTGGAGGAGAACTCTCTTCTTGATAAAGACCTGTTCGGCTTCCGTCCCGGTCACGGAACGGAGACGGCTTTGGTCACCATGCTGGACAACCTGCGGATGCGTGCCGACAACGGGAATGCGACTGTGTTAGTGCTTCTCGATATGTTGGCCGCATTCGACACCGTCAACCATCTAATTCTGTTGGAGAGACTACAGAATTTGGGAGTGGAGGGGCAGGCACTGCAATGGTTAAAATCCTACCTGGCAGGACGTCATCAGGTGGTAACACTGGCCCCTTTCACGGCTAGGAAAACATCGGTCACCCATGGGGTACCGCAGGGGTCTGCAATTAGTCCCATCTTATTTAATATTTACTTGCAGCCCCTGCTCCCCATTATAAAGTCTGCCGGAGTTTGCACAGTTAATTACGCGGACGACACTCAATTGGCATTCTCCTTGGAGGGTGACAACGCTGTATCCCTTGATCGGTTCCAGGAATGCATGCGGAAGACAGCCAATTGGCTTAGTAGGAATTCCCTACAGTTTAACGCAGGAAAGACCGTGGTGGTCTACTACTCCTCGGGTGGGCCACCTAGACAATTTCCATCTGAATTTAGGTTGACCCCAGAGGAGGAACCACTGATCCCGGTGAGTAAAGTACGTAACCTGGGGGTGCTGATTGACAAGGACCTCCAGTTGGAATCACAGGCCAATAAGACCGCCAATGTCTGTTTTGCGTTGCTACGCATGCTGCGTAAAATTCTACCCTTGCTGCCTAAAGAGACTCGCCCACTGGTAGTTAGTAGCATAGTGGGTAGCAGACTGGATTACTGCAATTCGTTGTATCTAGGGGCCCTGTTATATATTCTACAAGGGCTCCAAAGAATCCAGTCGGAGGCAGCTAAACTTGCTCTTGGTTGGCAACGCCGCTCCTCGACAACAATGGCACTGAGGGAGCTGCACTGGCTACCGGTGACGGAACGTATTCGCTTCAAGTCCCTGTGTCTGGTTTTTAAAGCGATACATGAGTTAGGGCCAGTCCCTTTACAGGAAAGGTTCTCTAGGTATCAACCTTCCAGGCAGCTGCGATCATCTAGTGCCTCACTACTCACAGTGCCCAGGTTCAAACGGGCCAGGTTAGGAGGTAGAGCATTTAGCGTAGTTGGCGCTCGGCTGTGGAATGGACTTCCCCAGAGCCTTAGACAGATTAGCGCTCTGCTGGAATTTCGCAGGAACCTGAAAACCTGGCTTTTCCCCAAAGCCTAGCAGGAATCCTCTATTTATTTATTTATTTACGGGTTTATACCGCGCTAGGATCACCTCCCGAAGGAGTATCTCCGCGCCTTGAACACCTTTACAGCTTGTGGCAGTAAGTACACAGATATCACTAGTTGGAGAATAGGAAGGTTTTTAACAGTTTTCTAAACGGGAGATAGTCCTGGCATAGTCTCAGAGAGAGAGGGAGGCTATTCCACAACCTTGGTCCGGCTATGGAAAGCGCCCTTCCACCTTGCCTGGTCTTTCTAGCTCTTGGAACCTGTAGTAAGGCTTGGTCACTAGATCTCAGGGACCGTACAGGTTTATAGAGGGAGAATCTGCTGTTTAAATACTCAGGCCCTCTGTTCTGGAGGCTCTTATATATAGTACATCCAATCTTGTACTTCACCCTTTGTTTAATGGGTAGCCAATGTAAGGTGTTCAAAAGAGGCTTCGATGGTGTACGGGGTGGCTGATTTAGTACAAGTCGGGCCGCTGTGTTCTGGACTACTTGCAATCTCGCAATAACTCCCTCATTTGCTGATAGGAGCATCCCGTTGCAGTAGTCCAGACGGCTCAGTATTAGGGCCTGCACTAATGTTCTCTTAGTTGAGTCAGGGAGTATAGGGAAAACTTTCCTCAGCATGGCGATCACATGGAAGCATGAGCTCACCACTTGGTTGCTGTTTTGTTTCAGGGAGAGCTCCTGATCCAGGCGCACGCCAAGATTTTTTACCACCTGCTTTGGCTCTGGGACTGGGCCTAGATCTTGCGGCCACCAGTCTGGGGACCATAGGAGCTTTGCCTCACTGAACAGCATCACTTCCGTTTTTGCAACGTTACATTGCAAGAAGTTAGATGCCATCCAGTGGGCCACTGCCTTCATCCCCGAGGAGAAAGAGTTCCTGACCGTCTCAGTGAGATGTTTGAACGGAAAGAGGAGTTGGGTGTCATCCGCGTATGACATAGGGATGAACCCATGAGATCTCATGATGTTTGCCAGGGGGGCCACATAGATATTAAAGAGGGTCGGGCTTAAGCAAGAACCCTGTGGCACCCCCTTTGAGATCTCCAACTCCTCTGACCGGTGGGGACCCAGGATGACTGTCTGGGTACGGTCAGTCAGAAAACTCCTTAACCATGCCAGAGCTCCACCTTCCAGACCGATGTTCACAAGTCTGGTGGTCATGATGTCATATGACACGGTGTCAAACGCCGCAGACAGATCCAATAGAACCAGGATGATGGAGTAGCCCCCATCCTGGTACATATGTAGGTCGTCTGCGACTGACAGCAAGGTGGTCTCGGTGCTGTGGCTTGGCCTGAAACCCGATTGAGAGGGGTCCAGGCCATGTGTATCCTCAACGAACCTGGACAGATGTCTGTTAACATATTTCTCTATTATTTTACCCATAAAAGGGAGAAGAGAGATGGGGCGTAGGTTGGCAAGATCCGTCCAAGGAATGGTGGTATTTTTCCTTAGCGGTCTTACCAGGGCCCGTTTCCAATCTCTCGGAACTTCTCCCGTATTTAATGATAGATTAATTAGTTTCTGGATATCAGGACCAAGAGTTTCAGCTAACATGGGCATGATACGGGCGGGAACAGAGTCCTGCGGACTGCCGCTCTTAATCACTTTTGTAAGGGCGATGACTTCCTCTAAGGAAATAGGGGGAAAGTTTTTTAATTGATTGGCCTGTGTGTCCCGCTGCGGACTTTTGTAAGAGGGAGTATTAGGATCGGCAACTTTAATCGATTTAGCGGCCAGTATCTTTGCATAAATTAAATCGATTTTGTTCCTGAAGAAGTGTGAGATCCCATCACATAATTCTTGTGAAGCAACCTCCACCGTCTCGCATGCTACAGGCTTGGTGAAAGTTTGCAGGATTTGAAAAAGAACTTTAGAGTCCTTCCCAGCCTCTGCAAGTTGCATAGCAATGTGACTTTTCCGGGCCATCCTTATGGCTTTATGATAAGATCTAAGGGATGTTAGATAACATTGTTTGTCCTCCTGACTCCGGGATTGTCTCCACACTTTTTCCAGCTTTCTGGACTTTTGTTTCATCTGTCTCAGGTCTTCAGAGTACCAGACTTCTTGTCTGGCTGCTTGACGGGGTTTATACACTTTCAGCGGAATAATGCCATCAATTGTTTCATTGACAGCATTTACAAACCGATTGAGCTCAGTTGACATCATTCCCTCATGCTCATTAATCATAGGGGCTTGATAAGCTTCTCGAAAAGTGTCCTGTGTTAGTTTGTGCCAAGGTCTTCTCTTGGTGGTAAGGTGGTCGTTACTTTAGATTTACCCATGGGCTTAGTGTAGAATGTTAAAATGAAATGATCTGTCCATTCTACTTGAGTGGAGGGAGTACACATATATAAAGGTGAGTTGGAGAACACCAGATCCAACGTGTGACCTGCCTCATGTGTGGGTCCCTGATTCATCTTTTTTAGACCAATGTGTTCCATATCCATAAGAAGTGTTCTGGCCTCCAAGCATGTCTCTAATTCACTGTGGAAATTGAAGTCTCCCACTAATAGGAAGTTCTGGTCATTTAGGATAAACGGCGCGAGAACCTCCATAAGTGAGATTGAAAAATCCACGCTTGAACCTGGGGGTCGATATAAAACCGCACCCCTTCTATTCTCCCCAGAGGCGGAACTGAGTTTAAAAATCATTAGTTCCATCAGAGGGGTGCTGATTTCCTCCAATATTGTGACAATAAGTTCCTCCTTATAAACAATGGCTATTCCACCACCTATTTTTTGTGGACGATCCAGTCTAGAGACCTTATAGCCCATCGGAATGCCCAGAGTGATAGCTGAGATTGAATGAGGCTTGAGCCAGGTCTCTGTTAAGAAGCAGAGATCAGGCTCTTCTGTAGATATCAGGTCCCACACCTGTGATGTGTGCTTTGGTAATGAGCGCACATTACATAATAGATGTTTGCTTCCTATGGGGGTGGGATCCTTGATAGTTTTTTCGGGGCCGGTTTTATGTGTGGACCATAGCGGTTTGATAGGAACTCGCAAAGGAATGTTATCCACTGCCTCGAGGCCAAAATGTGTATGACAGTAAGAGCATGTAAAAGGCCCTTCAAGATTAGAATGGAAAGTTACATCACAAGTGGAACCTATACTGGGACGTAGATCCCATAGTACCTGTGATGAGTATGTTAGATGGCCAATATCTGGGGTACTCGTGATGGTAGTTGGGACAGCCATGGTCTCCTGCCCCTGGCCCCGTCCAGGCCCGGACGGGCACAGACGGGCCTCTCTCTGGCTTGTCTCAGGCGCGTTCTCTGGCGCTTCCCTGCACGCGATCGCTGCGCGCTCAGGGTGACGAGAGGGCTAAGTAGCCCCTCCTAACAATGGTCTAGAGCGCTAACCACTCCGCTAATGCAGAAAGCGGAAGTGGTGTAGTCCCGTTGAAACGCGACCCAGTGTTCCCCCAACAATAACACAAAGAGTGCAACAAGCTGTATGTTCCAAACCAGTTGTTGTGATTTCGGTCGTGTGCAGCAGGTAAATCCCAATTTAAAAAGTGCAAGTACAATTTTTGCCAATTCCGATTTTAAAAACGTTCTCTATTAAAATACTGCTCGGAGCTCTGTCAGGCGTCAAGTGGCTCGGTCAACACTGCCACTGTCTCCCTTACCACCGTCGGCGGCCGGCTCCTCGCTGCCTAAGTAGCCCCTCCTAACAATGGTCTAGAGCGCTAACCACTCCGCTAATGCAGAAAGCGGAAGTGGTGTAGTCCCGTTGAAACGCGACCCAGTGTTCCCCCAACAATAACACAAAGAGTGCAACAAGCTGTATGTTCCAAACCAGTTGTTGTGATTTCGGTCGTGTGCAGCAGGTAAATCCCAATTTAAAAAGTGCAAGTACAATTTTTGCCAATTCCGATTTTAAAAACGTTCTCTATTAAAATACTGCTCGGAGCTCTGTCAGGTGTCAAGTGGCTCGGTCAACACTGCCACTGTCTCCCTTACCTTATACAGGTAAGGGCTGATGTAACCTATTTAATTGTGACTCCGTTTTTAGTCGAAAGCGCCAGGATACCCGTGGGGTGACAGTAAGCGCTATACAAGTTTTAAAATCAATCAATCAATCAATCATGGGTCATAACTCACCAGGTATCATAAGTCATTCTGTCATCGTTTTGTTGTCATCATCAATCATTGTCATAAATCGTGGTCATAAATCATCGGGATGTCATAAATCATTCTGTCACAAAATTGTTCTGTTGTCATGAATCATTCTGCTTGGGCATCATAAATCATCAGCCATAAATCACTGGTTTGTCTTTTGCTCATTTGCATATCCTAGGGTCGTAAATCACCTTGACAGCTTGTAGATTGTTCTTTGTTGTTTTCCACGCCCCTTTGCGTGTGGGGGTGTAGCCTTTTCCCAGAGCCAGGCCCAACTCGCTACCTTGCTAGTCTCTCCTGCGCCCTGCCATCTGTCTGGGGGCTGGGCTGCGAGTGCCGTCTCCGTTTGCTACCCCGATTTTTCGTCGCGCGTACTCACCCAGCCATGAGGCATCCTGAAGTGAATGGCCCTCTTCTACACACCGCTCTGTCGTTATGTTTCATAACCAAACCAATAGACCTTTTGTTTCCGTCTTCCATCCCGTTGGGTTGGCTTTGCGCTCCCATTGCACTCCGCATGGGGGTAGGTTCTTCCCGGAGTTAGGCCTCAGCTCGCTACCATGTTGGACTCTTTTGTGCACTGCCGACCGGCAGGGGCTGAGATGCGAGTGCCGTCTCCGTTTTCTACCCCTTTTGTTTAGCCTACTTCACTCAGCCGTGAGGCATCCAAAAGTGCATGGCCTTACTCCCGGTGTGTCTCCATCGCTAATCGTTGCACCCTTAGTTCTTTTCGTCCCTGCCAGCACTGCGACGCTGCTGTTGTAGGTGTGGGTGGGTGGGACTCGAAAACCATTGGTGCCGCTCCCCCAGCTCCCTGATGTAAAAGGTGAGCTGCCCAAGGGGAGCGTTGCCTTATATCCACCTCTCCCTGTACCTCTTACCTTTGTTTCTGGGGGAGGTGGAGCAGAGAAATTGCCTTGGGCCTCTTCGCCATGTGGCGATTCCCGGCGGCGCTGACCAGCGCAAACCGGATCTGTTCCTTTTGGGCTCAGGCGGCCATTACGGCGCCGGCCCTCGAGGCCCCCTTCGGGGGCGGCCTCTGCAAGTTTGTGTGATATTCCCTATTCTGGAGGAAATACAATTGTAATTCTCAAATGTAAGCTATATCCCTAACTCTGGAGACCTCATATTGAAAGCCATAATATTAAAAACCAAATAACCAGAAAGTTGCCTCAGAAAAAACGTTTGCCCCAAAAACAGTGGTTGAAATCCACTCTAGAAATCTGGAAACCAGCGGGTTTGAATAAGGACAAATGTCGTGTGTTCTAGGCAGTAGGGCAAAGGTGCAAATGCAATCATAATGTTAGATTTGACAGCCACAGTAGACGAATCAACATCTTCAAGAAGAAGACATCAGAGGAAATCTTCCCAAGATGGGGGAGGGCAGAGTCATTTTAGCTCGTAAGAACCTGGCATGATTAATTTTGACATGTATTTCTATAGCACTTGCCAATGTTATTCCACCTCCTCCTCAGCCGCACGAGATGCGGAATGGCTGCAAGTAAATGGACGTATTTCAAACAATTTATTGTAAGAAAAACAATTGGAAAATGCAGACGCCGCACAGATGTCCCTGTGTATGGCATCCATATTTGTTTTGATAAACACCGCAGGGCAGACACAAAACATCGATTGGGTGTGATAAATAGTTTCTAATAAAAGAATGAATGGCGGAAATAGAACGAATTTGTGGACATTTTTAAGGCCATTTGGCTGTGTCGGGGAAGCCGTGGCATTTCTAAGAATGATGTCTTTCATCCATTTTCTCGTCTCTCTGCCTTTATTCAATCAGTCTTTCTTTTCGTTCTATTGATCGAATATACATTTAAAGTTTTAATGCAGCTCATTAGCATTTCTGTACCTTGCCTGAGCCTCAACAGTTCTAAATTCAAAGACGATGACCCAGTCTTTTATCTTTTAAGGATGATGAAAAAAGCACCCACGAAGCTGAAAATAAAGACAGCGGATATCATAGCACTTTAAAACCTGAAATAGTAAGTGCCATTGCAAAACAAGATGTAACTAGTTCCCATGCTAGCCTGTATTTGACATTTGTAAAAAAAAAATATATATATAGATACTTAATCCCAATGAAATTTGACTGAGGGTTTCTCTTTGCACAATTTGTAAATATATGAAATTTCGTATGACCTATTGTGTATACTTTGTGTACCCATGAATTAATTTATAATAATCTACTTGATTTGTCGGACTTTACTAATGTATTTATACAGATATCAATGTGAAGGGCGATTGCGTTATCACATGTGGTTCCCCGCCCTTACAAATGCAATTGCAAGTACTTTCTTTCGCAGTTAAACACTCCCACTGCTTGAAATGTAACCAATCAAATATGCCCGTTGTTGGTGCATGAGCACTTTAAATTTCTTGCAACTCTCTCAGTGCGCCATGTGACCAAGGCCTCTGTGTAGGCCGAAACGTTATGCTGCCGTGGTGTGCTGAAGAATAAAGAAACTCACCTGCACTCTGGGTCTTCCGTGTTTTTTCCTGTTTGATGGTCGAGAATTCGGGTCTGTCGCAGAAAAAGCGCACGTGCGGATATATATATATATATATATATATATATATATATATATATATATATATATATATATATTTGGATAATCTCTCGTGTCTTTTGATTGTTCGGGAATTCCTTGTATCTAATTTAAGAGTCCTCCTGTGGCCGTTAAGTGCGAATTTTGAACGTTTGTTTGTTTCTCACATTACGAGCAGAGCTTTCAAATGTGCTGTTGTGTGCTGCACCTGTCCTCTCGTGAAGTGTGACATATTTACAGAATACAAAGACACGTGGGCATCGTTAAACGAGGAAGCACGCGCTGGCCCATCCACCCCCTTGCTTGCCCAACTCCCTGGGCAGCACTTGCTCTCCAGCTGCGTCAATGATTACACGCCCCCATAATCCCCTTCGATCTCTCCCGGGTCTTCCAGAGTTCTGTTCCTGATTGGTCCACACCTCTTCTGCTGGAAGGCGGTTCTGTTCATTTGTCCCATTTTTGTGAAGGAGAGCTTCCTTTTGTTACTCCCAGTGTTGGTTTAGTGATATGTTTTTGGCATTGGTTAAAAAAAACAAAACGAAACGCCAGCCTGAAGCAATAACCCCATATTTATGAGTGCTAGAGTATGTCAGCCTATGCACAATTCATTTAACATTCAACTGGGATTGCATACTTTTGGCCCTCCCCTCCACAAGCCCCCATCTCACTGCTCCTTGCTGTAGACTTACGCCCCATACCATAAGCACAACCCTTTTACTGTAATATTGCCGGTGAAGTATGCCAGGTAATGTACAGTAATGGGTTCAAATGAAAAGGGAAAAAAACAGTGAGAATGTACCATTTATGGTTATTTCTTAATTTGCACAACAGCTATGCAAACCATAACTTGCAGAACAAATGCAATCCTCATGACCTTACTCGTAATATGATAGATGCACTTGCAAATGTTGGAAATTATCCTACAGATGATAGCATATATCACACTACTTACTATTAACACAATGAACGAGTTGACTATTCATATAATATTATTTAGTCCTTTTGAGTGTATGGCATTCTTTTGCTGTGTTTTGCTGGTAGGCATTGCTGCTTGTTGGTATAATAAATAGTATGAGGTGATATGCATTGCGCTTGGTGTGTCTTTTCACTGTGTGCAGGTGGAGGCTGACCACATGAATATCCTCCGGCCAGGTTCTGCGCCCTGTCCACCGCGGACAGCAACCTCCATTGCGCATGGACCATGAGAGGCCAAGGGGAGGCAGGTAGGAATAAAATTGATCTCTCATACTAGGAGACAGATTATTGTGATCTCAAGGTGAAACTGTTGCATTCCATTTATGATTCTTTATTATTGATCGTGTTATTCTCAAATTCATAAATTGATTGTACTGTTGCATTTCCTCATCCATATCCATAACAATTAACTTCTAAATGTCAGGGTTCCTAGTTTTAGACTTTTGAACAAGGCATTTCGAAAATAATCAATTTCTTTAACAGGGTCAATACAGTACTCTTTCTCTAAAACAGCAACGTCATTCACCCAGTTGGTGTATGCAATACCATGTTGCTGTAAATAACACATGCAAAGATTTTTTAGTACACAAATGTATGCCAATTCAATTTGGTCAATATAAATTTTGAATCAAAAGTTGCAATTGGCCCGGACTAATATTATCCTACTGATGCATGAAAACCAGACACCACATCACACAAAGCATTAAGCAACTTCAGTGGCTGCCAGTAAGATAAAAGGTTGAATAAAAATCCTCTATGATGTCCATAGATTGATCTTTCTTTTTACCAGTCGTCAATATCTTCAGGATAGACCGAAAATATCTAGTCCAATAGGCACCTGGAAGCCCCTTGAAATATGTCATCGTTCTTCCTTGAGTCAAATCTAAATCTTACGAAGCAAGCACGCCCTTTCCCAGGTTCAATGCTGTATACTTTTGGTATGAAAAAAACTTTAGTAACTTCCAGAATTACGTCAGGACTCTTCCGGTCCCTCGGAGATATAGAGAATAACCCTCAGTTTAGTTGTGCCTTCTGGTACCCGCAGGTTTTCCAGACCTTTAATGTGGGCACTCTGGCATGGTCCTTTATGGCACATAGGGCTCAAATAGACAGGACGTACAATGTTACCAGCCCCCACTCCCCAACTGATAACAATACAGAATCCACCTTAACAGATCAGATGGGGCCTGACTGACCATGCGCTGTGTGAAGGACAGAGCCTTTTATGATGTGCTGCAACCCCAACTGATGCTGGAGAGAGATGCAGCGGGGGCATTAGCCATTATAGTAGTAGTATTGGGGGCATCTGTATACGATTCATCACGCATGGCGGGGCACCAAAGGGCACTATAGGATGGACAGCACCCTACCCTACACTGTGGGGCAAAGCTAGGTTGGAGGGTTGTACGTGTTGTGTGTCTTTGTGCGAAGCCTACTGTGGTGTTGCATCAGTGGCGAGAGAGGTTCTCTCATGGTTTAGGTAACAGGGCATAAAATAATAAAAGATGGATGAATGAGAGCTATGGCTGCTATAAGTTACTCTCGGGTGACAAATGCAAAAAGAACAATTGGTGGACAGAATGCAGAGCACTGTCCATACATTCACTCCAGTACAGAGATCTGGGCCTCAACCCATCGTTTGTTTGCTCTGTGGTATTCCATCAGTGACCAGAGCGGTGCTCTTATGGTTTAGGTAACAGGACCTAAAATAATAAGCGATGGATGAGTGAGAGCTAGGGCTGCTATAAGTTACTCTCCAGCTCCCTTATTGAGTTTACGGTAATTACAGAAAATGAATGTACAATCGGCCTCCTAAACTGAATTCAGCACTTAAAGCTCTGACTTTGTAAGTCTTGAGGGTCCAGGGAGAGAGAGCGGGCAGACGTCTGCCTGAATACTCTGCATTAAAGGCAGTCATTCTGTAAGTTGTTGCTCTCCAGGACTTTGCAATGGCCTTAGGTCACCCTGTTCTGAATGAGGTGAAGGGCTGGAGCGGGGCCTGCTGGTATGGGCCTTGCTAAAGTTCTCCAGGATGTGTGGGAAGAAGAGAATGGGCAAAGAAAGCTGCTGCTTGTCTGAGAACAGGAAATCTGTGGCGGATTCTGGAGGCACCGGATGTCAGAGGACGGGTTCAATCTGCATGCTACTGTCTTCAAACACGAGTGTAATTTCATTACATGATTACCGCTTGAAAACCTCCATGCTGGCTGTTGGTCCAGAGGCGATGCTCTGGCGGACAATTGCCAATTATTGTCCAGGCCATCATAGATTACAGCATAATTGAGGATTCAGCCTGAAGCACTTTGCATAACTTCATTCTGCAAAGACAGATGTTCATAATAGACCGAGAAGGCGCGGTCATGATGAGAGCATCGCTGGCCAAGAGGCCTGGTCCTGCCGGCGGTGGAACAGTGCGGCCTTCTTCTGCAGTCGGTGGTGGCAGGACAGAGGCAGCCACTCCACTAGGCGGGAAACGGGCGGCGGAGCCAAGCAGCGTCCGCGTGCCCAGCCGCTTTGTCGGTAATTAAATGTAATGTGTAGACATCGACTCAACAACTCCCACGAGTCCAGCTAAAGCAGGGGTCTTCAAACTGTGGGGCGCGACCCCCAGGGGGGCCGTGGAGCGATGCAAAGGGGGTCGCGCCTTCACAGTCACTTCTGCCCTGGCCTCCAGGGCTTCAGCCCCCCTCCTCCCCCATCCTGGGCCTCAGCCCGGCTGCTGCAGTGCAGCTCGTGCTCCTGGGGCCTCGGCTGGGCAGTGTCTGGATACTTCTCTCCAGCCAGAGTTTTTCACAGGTCTTTAAAGACCATTAGCATATTTACATGCCTTTGTTAAGTGATTACCAAAGCTTAGTTTTTTATGGTTCCAGTACCCCCTGGGCACCCACTCTGCCTATTTCTTACATTTGTATTTTTACACTTACTGCTGTAGTGTGAGAATGCATTTAATGTAAAGAAATATAAAGTTGGGTTGCCAAAAGAAACATGCCTGATGTGTGTTTAAAGATTCTGCAGAGACCTGCTCTTGACACTAAATTGAGTTATAAATAAAAAAGTATATATTAATTAGTGATTTGACTTTTCTGTCTTTATATTCTTTAATTATTAGTCATGGATCATTGAGGCATCCCTAGCTAACAATTAAAAGTGTTTTCTATTTATATTTGCTGTTCTGAGTATTCACAGATAAGTGCAAAAAATACAGCTGTAGGTGATAATGAGCTGGTAACCCTAATCCTTAGACTGGAAGTTTGTTGCAGGATCAGCACATTATTTATTTCCTCCACCCTCGAACCCTGATTAATGCCATTATAGCAATAGTTGAACCCTACGCTTCAAGTTTCTGGGATTTCACCCTGCTTTCAAACTACTCACTTCTCATTCTCGCCTTCACTTTCACGTTCACCCTGCACTCCCAGCGATCACCCTGCACTCCCAGCGATCACCCTGCACTCCCAGCGATCACCCTGCACTCCCAGCGATCACCCTGCACTCCCACTGATCACCATGCACGCCCACTGATCACCATGCACGCCCACTGATCACCATGCACGCCCACTGATCACCATGCACGCCCACTGATCACCATGCACTCCCAGCGATCACCCTGCACTCCCAGCGATCACCCTGCACTCCCAGCGATCACCCTGCACGCCCACTGATCACCATGCACGCCCACTGATCACCATGCACGCCCACTGATCACCATGCACGCCCACTGATCACCATGCACGCCCACTGATCACCATGCACGCCCAACATTCACCCACTCACCCTGCTCTCACAGTGATCACCATGCACGCCCACTGATCACCATGCACGCCCAACATTCACCCACTCACCCTGCTCTCACAGTGATCACTCTGCACTAAAAATTTGCTTGCATTGTTCAATCAGTACCTCACCCTGCAGTCACACGAGCACACTTCTCACCCTGCACTCATGTGACACTCCGCTCACCTGTCCCCCCCCCCCCTTACTGCTCAATCTGTAGCTCACTCAAACAAGGCCATCACTAACCATGCACTAATTCGTCCCACTCTGCACTTACAGCCGAACCCAAATTCATATGGTCTCCTCACTCACCCTGCAGTCACTCCTTTTGCCATACTCTCACACTGTTGCATTGCTCACCGTGCAGTCACATGGGCACTCTTGTCACCCACACAGTGCAGAAGGTTAAAGTACCTGGCACAAAGATGTACCATGCACATCAGAGAGCTGAGTGTGAGTAAACTATGAGTAGTATAAAAAAATAAAATGTTTGTCAGACAGGTGCTATAGAGAGATGAGGTGTATTGTTGGTGAGTGGTAGTGAGGGAATTCATGGAGAAGGTGGGAAGACTGTTGCACCGTGTGCGACCAGTGCTTGGACAATCCCTGGCTGGGAGTGTTAACCCCCCCCCCCCCCCCCCCCCCCCTCACCCGAAGTTTGGGTCTAGTGGATCCCCTGTTTCTGCCTATTTACATTTGTAGTGCGCTACTGTTACCAAAAGGTGTCCTGGGGCTAATAACCATCTGCCTGTAATGTGAGAGGGGGATCCGGGGTTGGGAGATGAGAGAAGAGAGGGATGGAAGGAAGGGGGTGAAAGGAAAGGGGCATGGGTAAACTGCTTAACTCTGCACAAGTCCACCACAGTTTGAATGCACCCTTGCTGCTCCCGGCCATGGCCTGGTGAGCTTCTAATGTGGCAGCGCGTATTCCTGCGGATTGGGAGGCCCTTCAGAGGTTGACTAGACATCTTTCTGATGTTAATTGCTGTATTTTGGTTATAAACTGGTACTGATGGGGTGAAATCTTTCCTCAGTATTACTGTGTTAAAAAAAATTCTAAATAATAAAGCAATGCTACCCCAAAATACGCAGCATCACAGAACATTATTTACATTTTCTACTCCCACAATTTAGTGAAGCCTGTCGCATAATTTGGTCCTCATCTTCCTCATAACCTAGAGGTTTAGAAATTTTTGTCAGGAGGGGGTCCTTATGCTAGAAAATGTTGACAGGGGGGTCTCGGCAACCAAAAGTTTGAAGACCTCTGAGCTAAAGAGACACACGCACGGCGGCACACGAATGCTAATTATGCTTTCTGCATATTTAATATCATGTTTATACTTGGGCTGAACTGGCCACTCCACCGATGAGGTTGTTCACTTCTGTATGATGCGGCTTTCATTAACGCCATACCTCTGTTGCTCTCACAGGCTCCTGTCTGCACACCCTCCATAGCGCTTCCATTTCAGTTTTTTTCCGCCTTCAAGCTTCTTTCCTCTCGGGGTTAGTTTTTCCAGGATGAGGTAATGTGTGTTACCGCAGTAAAAGACATACTTCATCCCAGAGTCAGAGTGTGCTGCGACAATGCTCAGCAGTGACCATGGAAGGCAAAGGCCTCGATGAAGGAAGGAGAGCTCATCCCAGCTCGCTTTCAGAACACTCCCAAGTCATTGCAAGATTTAGGGTATGCGCACGAGAAAGCTCAGCACAGCATAGCAGCCCACTTGCTACTCTGAGTTTGCTTTCAAACTCATATAAGGATTGGTGAGGGCCGTGGAGCAAAGAGTCCATGTGTAAGCTGGGGTCTAACACAGGCCTCTGACGCACCTTTGGCACAAAAGGGCCCCCACCATCTAGGAACCCTCTATTCAGCCCAGGGCCGGACTGGTCATAACGGGCACCAGGCGCTTTCCCAGTGGGCCGGAACGGTGGGGGCTTTTTTATTGTTTGGGTACAGTTTTTCAGCAGTGCGGGAAAACTGGCCCCTTGTAACAGTAGTCCAGCAGCAGTGTTCCCGACAGCCCCCTTGTCCCCCAGGGCCGGTCGGACATAATTGCCAGCGCTGGTTTGCCATCCCAGTCCACCCTGATTCAATCCAGTGGAGACTCAGGGGACACTCGCCGCACTCTGGAAGTAGGCCCCATAATTTTGTGTTACACCACTGAGTGTAAGAACTGACTAACCCTGGGCGGGTAACTCAGCTCCGCCAGCGGAGTTTGCGGAGATTTGCCTATTCCGCGCTCCATTGCGAACGCGGATATAGGCAAAACTCCGCCTCCGTGGCAGAGCAGAGTTAGCCGCTCCCTCCCCTCTCCCAAATTCTTTTAAAATGTTAAAAGAAGGCACTTACCTGCATGTCTGCCGCCTTTCCCGCCTGGCCACTCTCTTTCCTGCTCCTCTCAAGTCCTTCTTCATTGGAAAAAACACTACATTGTACGTCTTGCGAGTGCACATGCGCACGCGCAAGACTTAAAACGTAGTGGTTTTTCAATGAAGAAGGACGCTTTGAGCAGGAAGGAGAGCGGCAAGGCAGGGGAGGTGGCAGACACGCAGGTGTGTGCCTTCTTTCATCATTTTGAAAGAATTTGGGGGGGGGGGGGCAGATCGAAACATAGCTCCACAGAGTTTTTTTCAAACGCGGTGGAGCGACGCGTAGAGGCACTACACCTGCGCCACCCACCCTTAGTACTGACAGCCTGGGCACTGTTGCTTTGTCAGGCTCTGCATAGCGTTACCTCTAAGCTACATATGAATGGGGATCTATTTCCACCTGTAAGAAATTGGGTTGTGTTTGACTGGGGTATGAGCCCTGGTCAAGTAGCAACCACAATCCTTGTCAGGGTAAGGATGAAGCAAACCCCAAATTAACCTGTGCTCAACCCCTTGGTAGCATGGCACAGACCAATCCAGATTTACATAGAGGCAATGTGTAAAGTATTTGTGCAATACTTCAAAGAGTAAAAAAGTGAAAACACCACGTGAAAAGGATTTCACACCAAGTTTGAAAAATAGAGTAAAATTTAATAAATATGTCAAGACTAAACAGAACAAAAATCCAATCAGTAGAACTGAAGTTATGAATTTGTAAAGAATAAAGTGTAAAATAGCACCTAAAGCACAGGCAAGCTGGAGCTTTACTTTAGTGTTCCCTACGAGCGGTTGATGCTGTAGCATGAAGAGACAGGCTGGCCGCAGCTCATGCAGCTTTTTAGTTGAACTGGCACAGTCTCTGTGACAACGGGCCCATTCACAGTCACAAACAGCCAAAAGCTTGATTCAAGAGTACTGAGCCACACCAAGTGTCCAGAACTTGAGGGGCACTACTTGGGGGTCAGCGAATTCACTGTAGCTGGGTCCAGGATCTGGTTGGGGAGCCTTTTATGTCCCTGAGGCTCAGATCAGGAGGCGAGCATGCTAGCCCTTAGAGTCACTCTAGGTTCCTGGGTTAAAGATGAAGTTGCAGGCCGTATTCTTCTTCCACAGGCAAGAGGCCAGCAGGCAGCATGGCAGCACAGCAGGGCAGAAGTTCCTTTAGAGCAGCAGTCCAGCAGAGTGGCAGTCCTTTTGGCAGCAGAGTGGTCATTCTTCCTGGAAGAGTATTCACAGGTCAAGATGTGTTCTGAAGTGGTGGTGTCGGAGGTCCTTCATTACTACCCAGTTGTGCCTTTAAAGTGGAGAGAACCTTCTAGAGTCATACCTTTGGAGTGCACATATGCACTGCTTTCCTGCCTCCAGACTAACTTCAGGGGGTGTGCAGGCTTGAGTGTGGAGGCAGGATGCAGCCTATTCAAGTATAGTTGTA
Source organism: Lissotriton vulgaris (assembly GCF_964263255.1). Taxonomy (NCBI): domain Eukaryota; kingdom Metazoa; phylum Chordata; class Amphibia; order Caudata; family Salamandridae; genus Lissotriton; species Lissotriton vulgaris. The sequence continues at coordinate 916,690,246 of NC_141695.1, forward strand.
GTAGCAGCAGGTGGTGGAAGTGCTGCAGGGCAGTGGGGTGGGGGTGGGGGTGGGGGTGGAGCAGGTTGTGGGGTAATAAACTACAGCATACGACCGAATAGAAATAAGTAAACAAATAAATAAATAAAACACATTTAATTTTGCACGCTGCATTGCCAAATGCAATGCAGCGCACGCAATAAAATTTGTCTTATTTATTTATTTGTTGACTTACCTTAGTTGGGCCATATTCCAAAGTTTACTACCCCCAACCTGCTCCACCCGCCCCTCCGCACCACTCCGCACCACTCTGCAGCACTCCCACTACCGGCCTCAACTGTGAAGGTGGGGCTGTCCAAGCTCCTCTCTCCCATCCTGCCAGTGATGTTCCATACAGGCACTCCTAAGCTCTCATTGTGTGAGACTGTCAAGGAGGATTACACAGAGCTTAAGTATCACCCACTTTTACTCATGTGACCCAGAGACGGGCTGCAGACACCAAATGGCTTAGGTAGGAAAATGCCAACTTTCTAAAAGAGTACTAGTGGTAATACCCAGGAATAATACATTCAATATGGACAACTCACAGACTGTGCCCATGTTTAACTTATCCACACATCTTCTTTCTGAAGATGAAATATCACTACTGAGCAAAAGCCTTTCCTTTGTCCTGAATCTTTGCTCCAATTTTTTTGAGCTACAAAAAGAATTGTAAAAAACACAGTTGATGGTCAGAATGCAGAACAATGTCTTACATTCACCCCAGTACAAAGATCTGGGCCTAAATCCATCGTTTTTTTTGCACTCCACACCACCCTAGGTCAGACACTGGCTATATGCAAATCAGCCTTGACCCTGTGCCTCATGGGAACAGTCCAGCCCGAACTACCAAGCCATGTCTTTCCTAGACCGGAATCAAGCATCCAAGGACCGGTTTCTGGCTATCAGCCTTCTTCAGCCTGGATAGCTTGACTCCAGTGATGTGGAGAGCCTGTCTGAGCATACCCAGCCCACTCGGGGTGAAAATTGCAAAAAACACAGTTGATGGACAGAATGCAGAACAATGTCTTACATTCACCCCAGTACAAAGATCTGGGCCTAAATCCGTAGTTTTCTTGCACTCCACAACACCCTAGGTCAGACACTGGCTATATGCAAATTCAGCTTACGTGCTTACCAGGCTTACGCGCCTGGGGAGACAGATAGTGAAGGATTCTTTTCAGGATCTTGATGACCCCCCAGCAAGTGGCCACCGTTCTGTTGACCTGGAGAGTCATGGACAGCGAGGTGTCAAATATAACGCAGAGATTCCTGGCCAATTGGGAGGGAGAGGGGCAGATTCCCAGGGAGGGAGGCCACCACTCGCTAGACCAGATGTCCTGGTCTTTGCCAAAGACCAGGATCTCTGTTTTATCGCCGTTCAACTTTAGGGAGTTTTGGATCATCCACTCCGCGACTATCTGCATACAAGTCCTAAAGTTGGCCGCAGATGTAGTATCAGAGTGAGCCAGGGACACCATGATTTGAGTGTCATCGGCCTATGACACCACCTCCACCCCCTGCGATTTTACTAACCTGGCAAGAGGGGCCACATAGATGTTGAATAGGGTCGGACTCCACGTCGACCCCTGTGGCACCCCATATTGCAAGGATTTAGCAGGGGAGAGGAACTCCCCGAGCATGACTCTCTGCTCTCTTAGATGTAGAAAAGAGTGCAGGAGGCTCAAGGCCGCCCCCGCTATCCCTGCCTCCCTCAGACGAGATATTAAAGTGGAGGGAGACAGGGTATCAAACGCCGCTGTGAGGTCAAGTAAGACCAGCACAGTGGTTTGGCCCAGATCCACCTTCAGGCGAATATTATTCACCACCATAGTAAGTGCCGATTCAGTACTATGGGATTTTCTGAATCCATGCTGGGAGCTATCTAAGAACCCTGAAGAATCCAGGAAAGTGGATAGATGAAAATTCAGGTGTGATTCGAGCATTTTTGCTGGGGCAGGTAGCAAAGATATGGGTCTGAAGTTTTTAAGCTGTTCGGGGTCCAGGGTGGGTTTTTTAAGAAGGGGCTTCACTATCGCCTTTTTCCAGACCGAAGGAAAGGTACCCTGAGCCATGGCACTGTTCATCACTTCGAGAAGAGGCGGCAGAAGAGTGTTCCTACACTCCTTCAGAACTTTCAAAGGACAGGGGTCCAGAGGGGAAGCCGACTTTGTCCTGTCTAACAGGAGATCAAGCCCATCAAGGGAGAGCGGCAGAAAATGAGTGAGGGTCTTGGTGGGGTCTCTCGACCAGGACTCTAAATTGGCTAGGGTTAGGGAGGAAAGATCCCCCAAAGTGCTCCTCTGAGTTTCCAGAGCGAGATAGATGTCCTCGATTTTTTTATGGAAGAACTGGATCAGGCACTTGAAGGGAACATAGAGAGTCCACAATCTTAAATAGTTCCCTAGGCGAAGTGAGGGATGTAGTGAGATTGGAGAAAAACTCCTGTTTCTCCTTAATTACTCTAGCCTTAAATTCTCGTAACAGGCGTTTGTGTGCCTCTCTTTAAGTAGGGTCCCAGGATTTTCTCCATCTTCTCTCCTGTCTCCTGCAACTCTGTCTCAGAAGTCTTAACGGCTCCGTGAACCAGGGAGCTGAAGGTTTACGCCGTGTCGAATATCGAAGAGATGCGGGGCTAGCTCATCAACAGCTTTAATGATGGAGTTAGCAAGCTCTTGGGCCGCCTCACCAGCTTCTCTCGAAGAAGAGTACCCGCTAGATCGTATATAGGGAGCAAGGGCTTCGTTAGTAATATTCCTATAGCTCCTTTTGGGACCTCTATTAGTAGCACCCGGCATAGGCATCTCTGCAGGGGAGGATGCTAATTCAAGAGGCACTGCCAAATGGTCTGACCAGACCAAAGGCACAGGGGGACCAGCTGAAAGTCTAGGGTCATTAGTGAACACACCATCTAAAATGTGACCAGCCCGATGGGTTGGGCTGTTCACCAATTGAGTAAACTCACATGCTCCCAATGAGTCCACCAGCATGGCAGTGTCTTTAGCCCCCAGATCATCCAAATGGAAATTAAGATCCCCTAGAATGGTGAGGTGGGGTTTACCAAAATAGGGTTCCAAAATTCTCAGGAGCTCACCGCTGAAGCTGGCTCTAGGACCAGGCGCTCTATAGATGAGGATGCCTGTACCTCAGGGCTAGGTTTGGGTTTTGGGGTACAGGGGTATTTTAAGGGTTCAGGGCTCGGTTTGGGTTTTGGGGTACAGGGGTATTTTTAGGGTACAGGGGTAGGTTTGGGTTTTGGGGTACAGGGTATATTTATAGGGTTAAGATCGTTTAGTGTTTAAGGGTGTTGGGGTATTTTAAGGAGTAAGGGTGGGTTAGCCTCGGCGCCTACTCTAATCATGGGTCCCACGCTGCAACTCTGGGCAATAGCTTGCTTAATCTCCACAACTGCCCCTACAACACTGGGATGCCTGGCTTCACCTTGGGGGTGCCCAGGAGGGGAATCTCACAGGGAGAGCCAGGAAGGGTTCCACAGCGTTATACAGCGCCAGGACACACCGTTGGGGCAGCTGTGCGCTTTACAAAATACACTACATTTACAAAATACACAACATTTATGATTATGGGGTTCAGGGGTATTTAAAGGGAGCAGGGTGGGATTAGCACACGATTTGAGACATGGCAAGAAAGAAAGAAAATTAACATAACAAGACAACAAAGGAGAGCAAGGGGCAGTAAGTTACAACTAAGTATGGGCGAATTTTGCAGATCTGCGGTCTGCAAATTCGCACAAAATCGGAAAAAAATCTGCGAATTTGCGGTTTGTTCCGAGAAATCACAATTTTTTTTGTGATTTGCACTGGAGTACTTTCTACTGGCTAATCCAGTAAGCACTACCTCGTTGGGTAAATGTATAGTGCTTTTCCTACACTGCAGCTGCGTAAAGGGCCAGATAATTTGTCTCCACTGACCATGTGTGCCGGTAACTTTGCCACCGCACCAAAAGGCGGCGAGGTCCCTTGAGTGAACTGTCCATCATAGTTGGGAAAGGCGGGAAGCTGTTTGATACCGCTAGTGTGTGGTGTTGGGCTTCTATGCGTGTCAACATGCCTCTTGTGTATAACGGGTCAGATAGCGAGCAGGGCAGCAGGTGAGGAGAAAGCAGCCTCCTGGTCACAGGAACTACACGGGGATTGCGCTCGAGAAACTCATGGATTCAAAGACCTCCCTCGAGTATTACAGCTAATTGTCAACGGCAGATATGGGGTAAAAGCACACTTGCCCAGCCTCGACCGTGCTCACTAATGTTTTGGGCTGATTAAAACGTTCCTGAATTTGAGCTTCAACTCGGGCACCTGCTATATCTGTAAGTGCTTCCTGTTGAGGTAAACTTTTTGTGACTGGAGCCTCGTGGCAGAATGAATCCTTCCCTGCATAGTTATCCACAAAGATGCCACCATTTTGTGCAATACCTCTACTCAACGGGAGTACTTTCTACTAGCTAATCAAGTAAGTGCTACCTCATTGGGTAAATGTAAAGTGCTTTTCCTACACTGCAGCTGCGTAAAGGGCCAGAAGATTTGTCTCCACTGACCATGTGTGCCTGTAACTTTGCCACCGCGCCAAAAGGCGCCTAGGTCCCTTGAGTGAGCTGTCCATCATAGTTGGGAAAGGGCGGGAAGACGTTTGATACCGCTAGTGTGTGGTGCGGGGCTTCTTTGCGTGTCAACATGCCTCTTGTGTTTAACGGGTCAGATAGCGAGCAGGGCAGCAGGGGAGGAGAAAGCAGCCTCCTGGTCACAGGAACTACACGGGGATTGCGCTCGAGAAACTCATGGATTCAAAGACCTCCCTCGAGAATTACAGCTAATTGTCAACGTCAGATATGGGGTAAAAGCACACTTGCCCAGCCTCGACCGTGCTCACTAATGTTTTGGGCTGATTAAAACGTTACTGAATTTGAGCTTCAACTTGGGCACCTGCTATATCTGTAAGTGCTTCCTGTTGAGGTTTAATTTTTGGCCCAAAGGAAGCACTTATAGAGTTAGGCAGGTGCCCCGAGTTGAAGCTAACTTTGTAACCATTTTAGAATGGTGCCGACAAGCTGCCAGAGTTGAAGTTGGAAGTTGGAAGTTGCAACTTCAACTCTGGCAGCTTGCCAGCGCCACTCTAAAATGGTTACAAAGTTAGCTTCAACTCGAGCACCTGCCTAAACTGTAAGTGCTTCCTGAGGGCCCCCAAAAAAATCCGCCTGCTAGTGGATTTGCGGATTTTTCGGCAATTTCGCGAGATTCGCGGATCGCGAAATTGCCAAACATCCGCAAATTCCGTGAGCGGAACGGATTGTTGGCCCACAGTTATTACAACTAGGGCATATCAGTCCATTGCTAAATCGTTATTCTTGTAATCAACAATGCTCATGTTTAAAACCCGATGCCAAAGAAAGAGAAGTAGTTAACATCTTTGTTGTGGTGTGTTAGCCAGTCTCATGTAGTTGAGTAATTCAGATCAACATTCTTTATCGCTCTCATTGTGTTCCAAAATACGCTTCTTCATGGGGAAAATCGTGCTACCAACGTACATTTTGGCACACGGGCACACAATCGCATACACACAAAAATCAGTGTTACAGTTCATACATTTCCTTATGGTACCTGTTTTACCTGTGGGTAGCGGATAGGTTTTAACATTTCTACTTGTCCCACGGCCTTGTATTTGCCACATTTAAAAAAGCCCTTTTGTTGCTGGATCCAGGTTTGCTCTTTCGTGCCCCCCATGTAACTTTAGACCAGCATATCCTTCAGTGAGCGCGCTTTCCTGTAGGTTATTTGTGGTTGTACAGTTATAGAGGGGCCTATGACATGGTCATTCCTCAATAAGTGCCAAGGTTTTGGGATAGTTTCGCGCACTGCCCCTGCCTCCACATCAAATGTGGTAATCATACTAATGCTGTTACTGGAATTTCTTCTCTGTGGTCTTTTTACCAATACGGTTGGTCTTTCCTTGGCTGATGTTTTCTCTCTGGCAGTGACCAGAACTTTCTCAGGATAGCCCCTCGCCCTGAATCTGTTCATCAGTTCATCAGTGGCACTTACTGGAAGTACCTGGTGGGCTAGTTGGCCCCCAGGGGCCCTCAGGATTGAAAGGGAATTAATTCCTCAACTTTAAACGCGCCACTGGGTGTGTTTGCACACATGCCACCTCAGGCCCCACCTCCTCCCTTCACCACTGTGCAAACGCGCCCGTGGTGCATTTTAAGTTGAGGGGTAAAGTCCCCTTCAATCCTGAGGGCCCCTGGGGGCCAACTAGCCTACCAGGTACCTCCAGTAAGCGCCACAGAGTTACGTTGCAGAGAGGTGTAAAAAGGGACATGGCCTGAACCACCTCTCTACAACACAGCGCAGTGGCACTTACTAGAAGCTCCTGGTGGGCTAGTTGGCCCCCAGGGGCTCTCAGGATTGAAAGGGAATTAATTCCCCAACTTTAAACGCGCCACAGGATGTGTTTGCACACATGTCACCTCAGGCCCCGCCCCCTCCGTTCACCACTGTGCAAACGTGCCCCGGGGGGCATTTTAAGTTGGGAGATTAAGTTCCCTTGAATCCTGAGGTTCCCTGGGGCCCAACTAGCCCACGAGGTACCTCCAGTAAGCGCCACAGAGCTGGGTTGCAGAGAGGTGTAAAAAGGGCATGGCCTCTGAACACCTCTCTGCAACGCAGCTCACTGGCGCATACTGGAAGTACCTGGTGGGCTAAATGGCCCCCAGAGACCCTCAGTATTCAAGGGGAATTAATTCCCCATCTTACAATGTGCTAGGGGGCGGGTTTGCACAGTGGTGAAGGGAGAAGGTGAGGCCTGAGGTGACATGTGTGCAAACATGCCCTGTGGCACATTTTAAGTTGGGAAATGTATTCCTCTTCAATCCTGAGGGTCCCTTGGGGTCAACTAGCCCACCAGGTACCTCCAGTAAGCGCCACTGTGCTGCATTGCAGAGAGGTGGAGCAGGCCACGCCCCTTTTTACACCACTCTGCAACGCAGCTCTGTGGCACTTACTGGAGGTACGTGGTGGGCTAATTGGACCCCATAGACCCTCCAGATTGAAGAGGAATTAGTTGTTCAACTTAAAACATGCCACAGGGCGTGTTTGCACACATGTCACCTCAGGTCCTGCCCCCCCTTTGCCACTGTGCAAACGCGCCCCGTGGCACGTTTTAAGTTGGGGGATTAAGTCCCCTTGAATCCTGAGGGTCCCTTGGGTCCTACTAGCCCACCAGGTACCTCCAGTTAGCCCCACAGAGCTGCGTTGCAGAGAGGTGTAAAAAGGGGTGTGGTATGGACAACCTCTCTGCAACGCAGCCCTGTGGCACTTACTGGAGGTACCTGATGGGCGAGTTGGACCCCAGGGATGCCCAGTATTGAAGGGGAATTATTTACACAACTTAAAATGCACCACAGGGCACGTTTGCAGAGTGTTGCTGGGAGGGTTGGGACCTCCGGCACGATCGCAAGTTGTTTTTTAAAGATTTTTTGGGGAAGGGGGGCTGTGTGGCCCCCCTTATTTTTACTGTTTTTGGGCCCTGGGGACCCCATCCCCCAGGGCCTGACCCCCATTAAAAAAAATGTATATATATTAACGGGAAGGGGGCCACGTGAGCCCCTCTCCCCTGGCCAATTCGGGGCCCCGGGAATCCCATCCCACGGGGCCTTTGAGTACTTTTTTTTTATTATTATTTTTTGGGAGGGAGGGGGTGTGGCCCCCCTCCCAGGCCACTTCTGGCACGGGGAACCCATCCCCCGGGGCTGGGCCAGTGTTTAAAAAATATATCTATATATATTTGGAGGGGGGCTGCGTGGCCCCCCTCCTCAGGCCATTTATGGCCCGGGGACCACATCCCCCGGGATCGACATTTGCATATTTTTTTTTTATTTATTATTTGGGAGGGGGCTGCATGTCCCCCCTCCCTGGCCACTTCTGGCCCTGGGGACCCTATCCCCCCGGCCTGGCCTCTCAGGGAGCCCCAATGCCCTCACAGTCCCAGTCGGCTCCCCGCCTCCTGCGGGAGCTGAAATTGCTTTTCCACAGGGGAGCTGCTAAGATGCAGCTTCCCATGTGGAAAAGCAGTCTGATTTGAATTTTGGAAGAGAGTGCAGGTTTCCTACTCTTTCTTCCAAAATCCAAACCACAGTTTGCTATGACAGGCCGGGAGTCATGAGGCTCCCGCCCTGCCATAGCAAACTGCAAAGTCCTGGGGGTGGGCACCCCGGGACACTGCAGGAGCTGGCCCTGGTGAGTGGCAGTCTTCAGGGACATCACAGCTTCCAGTGGGGGGGCTGCACGGCTCCCTCCCAACATCTGACCAGCCCTGTGGAAGTGGTGGTCCCCGGGGGTCGAAGTTCCGTTACGGACCCTCATATTTAAATATTAGTGCCCTGGGGAGGTGGCGGTCCCCGGAGCATGTGGAGGGCTCGAGCCACTGCCCCACAGGTATATATATATTTTTTAAAAGAAGCACCACTTTTTCTTGAATTTCTCAGGAACTACTGAACGAATTTACACCATTTAACAAAAAGAGTTTTCGGGAGTATTTCGACTCTCAGTGGGTTCTCTCAGAAACGAACTACACATCCCAGCACGCATGAAGGAGAAAGCACTAAGCAACGCCCACTGGGGGCGGTTATAATATAAGCATGCCTAATTGAGAGCTTCCTGCAAAGCCATTTGATAAGCCGCCCATGAGGTAGAGGTTAATAGTTAGAAACGCGTTGGGCACCAGACTTTTAACCACATCCATGCGGCCACGATTTCCTGCCGTGCTGGGCCCTAATGAAAACGGGCGTGATCATGACGGAACGGTTCCGTCATCAGCACAGCCCGACCGATGCTCATGACGGAACCATTCCGTCATCAGCATCGAAAGGGTTAAAGAACCAGAATGATCCTGTTGGTTTGCCGAGTTACAAATTAACCGGATGGTTTTAAAACAGCTGTGTGTGCGTCCAGAAATGCTTTGGGATGTTTGGGGTTAAAATACTTTTATGGGCTGCTCTTTCCGCGCTTGACTGCACCATCCCATTTTAAGTTGGGAGATTAAGTTCCCTTGAATCCTGAGGGTCCCTGGGGCCCAACTAGCCCACGAGGTACCTCCAGTGAGCGCCACAGAGCTGGGTTGCAGAGAGGTGTAAAAAGGGCATGGCCTCTGAACACCTCTCTGCAACGCAGCTCACTGGCGCATACTGGAAGCACCTGGTGGGCTAAATGGCCCCCAGAGACCCTCAGTATTCAAGGGGAATTAATTCCCCATCTTACAATGTGCTAGGGGGCGGGTTTGCACAGTGGTGAAGGGAGAAGGTGAGGCCTGAGGTGACATGTGTGCAAACATGCCCTGTGGCACATTTTAAGTTGGGAAATGTATTCCTCTTCAATCCTGAGGGTCCCTTGGGGTCAACTAGCCCACCAGGTACCTCCAGTAAGCGCCACTGTGCTGCGTTGCAGAGAGATGGAGCAGGCCACGCCCCTTTTTACACCACTCTGCAACGCAGCTCTGTGGCACTTACTGGAGGTACGTGGTGGGCTAATTGGACCCCATAGACCCTCCAGATTGAAGAGGAATTAGTTGTTCAACTTAAAACATGCCACAGGGCGTGTTTGCACACATGTCACCTCAGGTCCTGCCCCCCCTTTGCCACTGTGCAAACGCGCCCCGTGGCACGTTTTAAGTTGGGGGATTAAGTCCCCTTGAATCCTGAGGGTCCCTTGGGTCCTACTAGCCCACCAGGTACCTCCAGTTAGCCCCACAGAGCTGCGTTGCAGAGAGGTGTAAAAAGGGGTGTGGTATGGACAACCTCTCTGCAACGCAGCCCTGTGGCACTTACTGGAGGTACCTGATGGGCGAGTTGGACCCCAGGGATGCCCAGTATTGAAGGGGAATTATTTACACAACTTAAAATGCACCACAGGGCACGTTTGCAGAGTGTTGCTGGGAGGGTTGGGACCTCCGGCACGATCGCAAGTTGTTTTTTAAAGATTTTTTGGGGAAGGGGGGCTGTGTGGCCCCCCTTATTTTTACTGTTTTAGGGCCCTGGGGACCCCATCCCCCAGGGCCTGACCCCCATTAAAAAAAATGTATATATATTAACGGGAAGGGGGCCACGTGAGCCCCTCTCCCGTGGCCAATTCGGGGCCCCGGGAATCCCATCCCACGGGGCCTTTGAGTACTTTTTTTTTTATTATTATTTTTTGGGAGGGAGGGTGTGTGGCCCCCCTCCCAGGCCACTTCTGGCACGGGGAACCCATCCCCCGGGGCATGGCCAGTGTTTAAAAAAATATATCTATATATATTTGGAGGGGGGCTGCGTGGCCCCCCTCCTCAGGCCATTTATGGCCCGAGGACCACATCCCCCGGGATCGACATTTGCATATTTATTTTTTTATTTATTATTTGGGAGGGGGCTGCATGTCCCCCCTCCCTGGCCACTTCTGGCCCTGGGGACCCCATCCCCCCGGCCTGGCCTCTCAGGGAGCCCCAATACCCCCACAGTCCCAGTCGGCTCCCTGCCTCCTGCGGGAGCTGAAATTGCTTTTCCACAGGGGAGCTGCTAAGATGCAGCTTCCCATGTGGAAAAGCAGTCTGATTTGAATTTTGGAAGTGAGTGCAGGTTTCCTACTCTTTCTTCCAAAATCCAAACCACAGTTTGCTATGACAGGCCGGGAGTCATGAGGCTCCCGCCCTGCCATAGCAAACTGCAGAGTCCTGGGGGTGAGCACCCCGGGACACTGCAGGAGCTGGCCCTGGTGAGTGGCAGTCTTCAGGGACATCACAGCTTCCAGTGGGGGGGCTGCGCGGCTCCCTCCCAACATCTGACCAGCCCTGTGGAAGTGGTGGTCCCCGGGGGTCGAAGTTCCGTTACGGACCCTCATATTTAAATATTAGTGCCCTGGGGAGGTGGCGATCCCCGGGGCATGTAGAGGGCTCGAGCCACTGCCCCACAGGTATATATATTTTTTTTAAAAGAAGCACCACTTTTTCTTGAATTTCTCAGGAACTACTGAACGAATTTACACCATTTAACAAAAAGAGTTTTCGGGAGTATTTCGACTCTCAGTGGGTTCTCTCAGAAACGGACTACACATCCCAGCACGCATGAAGGAGAAAGCACTAAGCAACGCCCACTGGGGGCGGTTATAATATAAGCATGCCTAATTGAGAGCTTCCTGCAAAGCCATTTGATAAGCCGCCCATGAGGTAGAGGTTAATAGCTAGAAACGCGTTGGGCACCAGACTTTTAACCACATCCATGCGGCCACGATTTCCTGCCGTGCTGGGCCCTAATGAAAACGGGCGTGATCATGACGGAACGGTTCCGTCATCAGCACAGCCCGACCGATGCTCATGACGGAACCATTCCGTCATCAGCATCGAAAGGGTTAAAGAACCGGAATGATCCTGTTGGTTTGCCGAGTTACAAATTAACCGGATGGTTTTAAAACAGCTGTGTGTGCGTCCAGAAATGCTTTGGGATGTTTGGGGTTAAAATACTTTTATGGGCTGCTCTTTCCGCGCTTGACTGCACCATCCCACAACCAAATGAGAGGCTGCATGCTGGGAACTATTCTGCACTCGATATGCAGCACAGCTCCTCTGGTAAAAAGGAACCAAAGTTTCATCTGGATTCCTATTCAGGAATTGAAAATAGATGCAAAGGATGCCTGCAGAACCCACTGAGGGTCGAAATACTCTAAAAAACGGACTACACATCCCAGCATACACAAAGGAGAAAGCACTAAGAAACTCCCACTGGGGGTGGTTATAATATAAGCATGCCTAATTGAGAGCTTTCTGCAAAGACATTCATTAAGCCGCCCATGAGGAAGAGGTTAATACCTCGAAACGCGTCGGGCACCAGACTTTTAAAGTTCCAGAATGATCCTGTTGGTTTGCCGGGTTAAAATTAAACCGGGATGGTTTTGCAACAGCTGTGTGTGCACCCAGAAATGCTTAGGGGCGTTTGGGGTTGAAATACTTTTACGCGGCTGCCCTTGCAGCACTGGACTGCACCATCCACCAACCAAAGGAGAGGCTGCATGGTGGGAATTATTCCGCACTCGATATGCAGCACAGCTGCTGTGGCATAAAGAAACCAAAGTTTCATCTGGATTTCTATTCAGGAATTGAAAATAGCTGCAAAGAATGCCTGCAGAACCCACTGAGGGTCGAAATACTCTCAAAAACGGACTACACATCCCAGCATGCACAAAGGAGAAAGCACTAAGCAACACCCACTGGGGGCTGTTATAATATAAGCATGCCTAATTGAGAGCTTTCTGCAAAGACATTCATTAAGCCACTCAAGAGGAAGAGGTTAATACCTCGAAATGTGTCGGGCACCAGACTTTTAAAGAACCGAAATGGTCCTGTTGGTTTGCCGAGTTACAAATAAACCGGATGGTTTTACAACAGCTGTGTGTGCGTCCAGAAATGCTTTGGTGTTGAAATTGGAGGTGGCTGGACATTTCCGTTCCGCCCACGGAATGTGTGAATATTTGCCCCTTTGCGGAAGGCGGAAAAATGGGGCAAATTTCCGCACACTCGGGGCGGAACGGAAATGTCCGCCCACCGCCCGCCCGCCTCCCGCCCGCAATGTTAAAAAGATTAAAGCTGAAATAAGAGTTAAAACCTTATCACGGGAACATCTCTTCCTGTCTATCGTGCCTTCTACTTTGAAACTGCGGTCTTCTCCAAAGGGAGTGAACCATATCCATTATCTCCCAGTGTTTTATGCTCTCCAGTGAGGTTAGATGAGAACTTTATGTCCATCTTTAGACTATACAGAGAATGGAATTCAAGAATCATCTAACCTCACTGGAGAGGCATAAAACACTGGGAGATAATAGATATGGTTCACTCCCTTTGGAGAAGACCGGCTACAAGCATTGGAAACAGTAATCCAACTCACGAAGGAGTTGGGAGAACCTAAAATTAAAATGATGAACCTAATATCTTAGATGGACAAAAATATCATCATACGCTTCATGGAGATGTATACCTGCTCACTATAGAGCAAGAGAAAAGGACATAACTTTCGAATAGGTTGTAAACAGACCAGGGAACTAAATAATTTTAAAATTAATTTTACACTTTTCACATGTAATCACAATGAGCACTTAACACAGAAAAAACATACATATGAAAGAATATGTATAAAACAGAAAACTCACATAAGTCACAAACCACAATTACCACAATGCACTTGTGTTAAAAATAAAGGAAGTGACTCTATGAAGAAAATAAAAGAAGTCTGTTTGTTGTAGCTCATAATCCCGTGATCAAGCCTCTTGAGGAGGTGAAACGCGTTGGGCGAAGACAAGCGTCTAAATAAAGTCGCTGATACTGGAAAACCACTCGAGTGTGTGCATTCTTATCATTTTCTAATCGTGGGATTGGTAGTGTTGACAATAAATTATCGGCGGGGCTCTGCCGAGAAATAATTGCACCACGCCTAAGGTGGAGCGCCAGCTTCAATTGAGCCAAAACTCCTGTTGAGATATATATATATATATATATATATATATATATATATATATATATATATATATATATATATATATATATATACACGTGAGCAAGGGAAAACTTGAGAGTGAAGATTGCCTATGAATACTGCTGAATAAAAAAGCTACCTTGAGACATATGGTGTTCATGGTTTACTGCCGCTGGATGGTGACAGTATTACGAGTTGATATATATATATATATTGTGATCAAGAGGAATTCTCCTCGAAACGCGTCGAGTGGAGCCAAAATAAAGAGCTCATAATTCTGCACAAGTTGGCCCGGACATTCCGTTTTTCTAAACCGATTCTTGGATGAAGATTGATATATATAAATATAAAAATCACTGCTCTCATTTGGCAGTAATCATCCAGCACTCCTTGGGGCAATTTTTCACTCGATTTTTATTTTATTTTCGTGACAGCATCTACACGTTTCGGCAGCATCACGCTGCCTTGTTCACAATGCAAAATCGTCATTTTCACCCATTCAAATATCTTTTCGCAAATAGTCAACATTGACAAAGGACAAACCTTCATTGGCACAACAGAGTTTGTCACATCACTACTACTGCGCCATCTTTAAGCATGTTACAACATAAACTACCCCTCAACATTTTGTTGTTCGTTTTCACAATTTCAACCATGCTAGTGCATAATCAAAGTTTCAATTCATATATCAAGCAGTAAAATGTATTACTTGCTTTTTACTTCAATTCTTGATTATACATTAGTATTTCAACATGTCATACGGCTGCCCACCTTAATGTACATAATTTTCCCACAATTTATGACAAACATTCCTCTGATAAAGTGCTAATGCTGAACTCCATCATTCACGTTTTACACTATTGAAAGTGCTAGTGCTTCAATAATTATACAGTACCATCATTCCAAAAAGTGCTAGCGCTTTTAGTATATAAAAAAGAGTTCCTTTTCCCTGCTATCTATATATCCTTCTACAGAACTAGACTAATTTTAAGTGCAAATGCTTCAATATATTTAAAAAATCATATACTTAATGATACACTATTGAACAATGAGTAGCAGTTACAATATGTTTTTCCTTTTTCCTCTCAACTCATGTGTGCACGTCAAGTACTCAAAGCATGGTAATGTATATTAATAAATATAAAGTTCTACATCTAAAGTGCTTAAAATCAAAGTGTCAATTTCCTTCATTCCTCTTCCTCTACTATACAAACATCAAAAGAAAGTGGTCCTTGAATGAGCAAACTCCACAGCTTTCTCTCAGTATAGGCAAGTATATAAATCTTCATCCACATTTAACCCAAGAGGTGCCATGCTATTGAACTCCAATATATAATATGTCTCCAATCTACAGAGTTCCTTCTCCCTATTCCCCCTTATCTTCTTTTTGGGATTTCAGCTATACAACTGTACTGCATGAATATAGGGTTGCATTGATGATGCATTTCAAAATGCCTAGCAATCGGATATGTCCTATCTTGGTTGATAATTGCTCTCCAATGTTGAAGAATTATTTTATACTCAGGTAAGTTGGTGCTCCCTATATAGATTTTTCCACAAGGACATTTCAACATATAGATCACAAAACTAGATCTACATGTTAAAAAACCTTTGACTACAATGGTTTTATTAACAGATGCCTTAAAATGTGCAAGATTGATTCCATGCTGACACACTTTACATTTAAAACACTTTCTACAACCCATTTTCTGTTGAAGCCATGTGGGAGCTCCCCCCTCGTCTCTTGATATTCACCCTAGACAATCGGACCTTTTAAGGTCTTGGACTTTCTATACATTATTTCAGGATGTTTCTTAACCTTAGGTCAGAGTACTGGATTAGCTTTAATAAGATGCCAATGTTTATTTAAAATAGACCTCACATCCTTATGTTTTGTATTAAAAGTTGTAATAAACCGATCAGTTTTCAGACACCCCCGTTGTTTCTTTTTTTGTTGGGTTCTGGATGGCTCAAACAGTCCCTTCTGTCTTTCCAAATTCCTGGCCTTCGTTTCGGCTCCACATATGATTGTTGGTGGATAGCCCCACTGAATAACAAGGCTGGTCATTTCATGTTCTACGCTATGGTATTCCTCTAAATTGCTGCAGGCTCTCAGTGCCCTGTAGAACTCAACAAAAGGTATACTGATGAGTGGTTCAGGGTCGGAGTTCCCCGCATGCAGAATAGTATTGCCCGTCGTTGTCTTCTGGAAGATAATTGTTTCTAGTTTCCCTTCCACCGGTTTTATTTTAATATACAGGAAATCTACTCAGGTTTTGCTGTGATGTCCCACAAATTTCAAATTAAGATTATTTGAGTTAAGGTCCCTGATGAATAATTCTATATCAGTTTCTGTACCCTGCCACAGTACAAAAACGTCATCTATGAACCTCACCCATAGTAGAACATTCTCAGACCAGTATTCCAGTGACGACCCACCAAGCACATATATATATTACTTTGAAACACTGGATATATATATATATATATATATATATATATATATATATATATATATATATATATATATATATATATATATATATATATATATATATATATATATATATATATATATATATATATATATATACCACGTGACTCCTCCTCGAATATCTCGGCGTCTCAGACCCAGCACAGCCTCGCACGCCAGCAAACAAAGGGAGACGGACCACGATGAATCAGCATCAGTAAGTTTATTCGATGCACAGAGAGCAGCTACGCATTTCTGGCAAGTTATGCCCTTGATCACGCTGCTATATATATATATACATATGTGTCTGTCTGTCAGTGTTACACAATTGCATTAATTAAAAGTATATTATTGTCAAATAAACTTATTTTATATATATATTTAACCTTTAACATTTAAATAAAATTGTAAAAATCATTTACATTAAGCAAAACTTGTATCACTTGTACTAAATATGAATTACAGATAAAATGTTAATGAGGGTGGAATTCTTTGTGTTAAATAATTAAGGTTTATCAAATAAACTAATATATTTACATTATTTAATAAAACACTGATTTTGAATAGTTAATGTGCTGTAACATGCGATTTTACTTGTTTTAGATCTGAAATAATTATTTTAGATTATTTTACTATTATATATTAGATTAAAATAGATTAAAATATTTGTAATATGTTTTAATAAGTGTAATATATGTGGAAAAGATACTAGTAGTAATTTTACACTCATAACTTCAGTCTTAGATGCCTGCACCACAAGAACTGAGGGGGTGGAGATATGCAAGTCTATACTTGGGAGTAAATCTACACTTGGAAATGGATCATGGCAAAAAAGTGTATACTTACAGCTGGTGTGGAAGTAAATAGACATGCATTTATACTTTTCAATATGCCACAGTGTCGGTAAAATGTCTCTTCCAAATTAAAGTGTGGGAGGAGACAACTCTGTCATGAGTTTGCTCCAGCGGTGCGCCGCTGTCTGTCTCTGAAGTGTGGAGTGGGTGTGTATCTTTTGCGCTCATGCCTTTGCTCTATGTTGAAATGTGGCGGGGGCTGAGGTGAGAGTGCGAAGTGAGAGCGGGTAAACGGAATCAGCAGTTGATGGCTGTTGGAGGAATTGCTGGTCCTCCTTACACTTTTACATACATATAAATGTTACTTTTTAGTGCTATGACTTCTCAGTGGCAATGAGTGGGCAGACTCAGGTAGACTGGCAGATCAGATATATCAATGTGTAGGCTTTTGGCGATTGCACATTTGACTTACAGTTGGTGTTTGCGGTGAGGAGTCCTGGGCAGAAGCACGGTGATGCGCACAACTTAAGAGATCAGCAAACTAATGTTTTGCCGAATGGACTGCCTGCATACACCCGGAAGTGCAGATTGATTAATAGGAGGACCGAAGTGTATATCATGCAGATGTGTGATGTAAGTGGTGATCGAGAAGCTCCATTTAGTGAAGTGGATGTAAATGTTAAGTCTGTCAAAATGATGGTGGACTCAGGAGCCAGGTATGCTTTAGTGTGAGAGGATTAAACACAATTGTATCACGATGAGAAAATAATACTGCCTGATGTAAGACTGGTAGCGTGTGGTGGAAGAAAAATTGAAGTAATTGGTTGCTTTGAAGCTGATGCAGTTTTACTCAGTCTGAGGTATATGTAGTCAAAAATGATGGATGCTTGCATGGTTTGCTACAGCAAACGGAGTTGGGGATTATTTTAGATCCCGATTATTCTGATCAAGTAATGAGTGTTAAAGCTAGTATAAGTGAAGACAAACTAGAAGTGTGAAAAATCAGGCATTCCAAAGTGTTTTGTAACAAGCTCAGTTTGTTCAAAACTTCAAACATAGGATAAAATTGTGCAAGGATGCCAAGCCATTTCTTCACAAGGTGTGTCCTGTACCATTATCTTTGAGGGAGGAGTTGATGATGAAACTGGAAAGGGTATGTGTCATAGGAATGATGGAGTCCATTGAGGCACCGTTCAATACTAATCTGTCAACAATCATAATGACTGATTGAGTAATTATGGTTTAGGCTCTGTGTTGATGCAAAGTGATAATGGCAGAAATGTGATTGTGGTCTATGCATCTCGAACATTAAAGCAGATTGAGCAGAATTATTCTGTTATAGAAAATGAGGCACTGGATTGTTATTGGGGCAGTTCACATTTCAGGTAGTATGCGTGAGGAAGCATGATTGCATTGAGAACAGATCACAAGTTATTGGTGGTTGTGTTTACAACAAAAGGGGCAGGAAGAGCTACTTCCTGCATTGCTCGATGGTTATAGAGGATATTAGAATACAACTTTGACGTGGTGTATGTGCCGGTATCAGACATTCCATGGCAGATTGCTTATCTCGTTTACCTCTGCCTTAAGAAAGTCTGCGTTAATGGTTAGAAGAGTATATGGTTGCTATTGTGGCCAAATTTGCAGCTTTGAGGATGTCCAATTAAAGTTGGTAATATGTAACTAGGACTAATCGAGTTTTGGAAAGAGTGATGCAGTATGTGAATAAGGGTGACTGACCACAAGGAATCTGGAGGATGAGTTTAAACCTTCAGAAGCTGTTATGGATGAGTTATATATTCATGATGGAATTTTAAGGCAAGGTGATACATTGATAATTCCTTCAAAACTTAAGGAATAGTTTTTGGCTTTGTCTCTTGATGGGCACATTGGGATGAGTATGGTCAAAAGAGGAATTTTGGTGACCATGGCTGGACCGAGGTGCGGAGGGCATGTGTGACCATGTGTGGGTTGTGCCTGGTGTGATAGGGCGCAAAGAGTGATGTTGCATCCTCCCCAAACTATTGACAAGGGTAAGGGGCCCTGGGAAAAGTTGCCTTGGATATTATGGGGCCTTTTGCTACGTTAGGCCCAGGAACTATGTTAGCATTGGTGGGCATTGATTTGTTTTCACGTTGATCAGAAATTGTGTTTTGTAATGGACAATAAATTAGGGTAGTCCATTCTTTGTAAATTCAATGTTGTATTTATTTAAATAGTATCCAGAAGAGAGTCCCACCAGGAGCAGTCTGTGCTCTGCTCAGCCCATTCAGCAACTGATCCAATCATACCAACATTCTAACATTCCACATTCTACACATCACACATCCTGGCTGAGCAGCATACTACATCTTCTCCCTTCTTTGTAATGAGAAGGGAGAACTAAAAGAGGTACAATAAGTTACAAGCAAAATTTAAAATGAAAATATCTTGAAGGGATGGAAAGATGAATACATTTTCAAACAAGTAATGAGATGATGATAAATATCAAAACATGTAAACGAGTAGATGCTAATTTTTAAACATGTAAATGAGCGAATGAGCATGAATTAAGAAATAATCCAACCCTTCTCCCCACTTTTACGGAGACAACAGATGTGATTAAGATGCAACTTGTAAAGGGAAGAGTGATGTAAAGATAAACAAGAAGAGAAATTAAATGTGTGCAACAATGGTGGTGCAACATGAAAAAATGAAGAATAGACATAATAATCACCATGAGGGCACTGGCCAGAACAGTGTGGAGGTAGCGAGCTGAAACGGAAATGAGAAAGAACAGTTAGTGCAGGAGAGAAAAAGAAAAGCACTTAAGATGTGAGAGGGAGGTGTGTCAAGTACACCTAGGTGGATTTTGGAAAAGTAAATCCACAAGACAGTAGTAATCACATCTACACAATCTAAAATGGCTGCACGCCGACGTAAGAGATGCCGGGTGGCTCTTGGCATCAGCGTGCTTTTAAGTATTCCACAAGTGGTTGAAAGGCTGACTCACGTCATAGAGGAAGATGATGACGGGAAGGCACGGGACACAGGTGAGGCTGCATGCGCTCGGTGTGAAGCTCGAGCGTAGTTTGAAATTGGTAGGGCGGTTTAACTGCCATGTAAAGAAGGCAAGTAAAGAAGGCATATTAAAATAAACAAATAAATAAATAAAATGAAATAAAATGTCACAGCTACGTGCCGGACCACGATGGGTGCAACAGTACACAAAAGGGCACTCTGGCAATCTCTGGGAAGAGGGTGGGCTCACCTGCGGTGCCGTTCATCTTGGAACTGTTCCCTACCTTTTAGTCCAATGCTAAAGTTGTGCACTTTTATGCTGTCAGCAATGTGGAAAATGTTCTTAGGCTGTTGACAATGCAGTATATGAAGCTTTACATTTTTTGAATTAAGGAGACAGGACGGCTGACACATCTTGAGTTCAGGGCGATCTGTGTCGCAGGAACTGGAATGAAGACAGGTGCTGGCATGCAGGCAGATGCAGTAGGCAGAGAATAGAAGGATCTGCAGATAGTAAATGGCACAAATGATGTTGAAGGCAACCGTGATAGGTCACTGATGGGGCTCATGGTGCCATAAGAGTTGAGCTGCTGCTTCTGAATTGTAGAATCTTGAGGTAGCTTGGAAGTTGACACGCAGGGCCTTTCCAAATCATCGCCAATGCAATGGACAATAAATGAGGGTAGTCCATTCTTTGTAAATTCAATGTTGTATTTAATTAAGTAGTATCCAGAAGAGAGCCCCACCAGGAGCAGTCTGTGCTCTGCTCAGCCCATTCAGCAACTGATCCAATCATACCAACATTCTAACATTGCACATTCTACACATCACACATCCTGGCTGAGCAGCATACTACATGTTTGTAAACAATGTTGAGGGCAAAAATATTATTGAGGTTTTTGAGAACGTTTTTGATACGGAAGGTGTTCCAATGGAAATTGTCACTGATAATGGGGTTCAAGTGGTGTCAAAGAAGATGTCTTTTTTGCAAAAACATAATTTACGTCACACAAGGATGACAGTATATCATCCTCAGGGAAATGCTGAGGTGGAGAGATGGAACAAGGTGTTGAAGGAAGGTTTACATTGAGCACTAGGTGAGGGTGGTGATTGGAGAAGGGTAGTGAAGGGACTGGTGTAGGCTTACAGAACTACACATAACAGTGTCACTTGTGAGACACTGTACAAATTAATGATCAGACAGGAGTTTTCTTTTACATTAAGACCAGGATGGATGCAGAAATTGAAGAGTGGAAAAGTTGAAAGTGGAGGACTGAGTGTGAAGTTCAAATCATCTGTTGTGCAGAGTTTGCAGGTAGGAGACTGGGTTAGGATCAAGTTAGGACATTTTGAGAGGATGGGGCTGTCACAGTTTTTGATCCTTTGCAAGTACAGTGAATTGGGAGATTTGCTGCTGAAATTTCCGACGGTCATGTGTGGAATTTGACAACAATTGTGAAATTTCATAATTGTCTCTCGAACCCTTGAAGTGTTAAAGGGTGAAACAAAAATGAACATGAGATGATTCTTGGAAAAGGAGCAGCCATGGAATCTTCTGGGCAATGCAATAGAATGCTTGCAAATGAAAGGATGATTAGGAGAGTGAAAAAAAGTCCAGCATAGAGGAAGGCTCATAATCAGTAAACTAAATTGATACAGTTATGGTCTTGTTGATTGACCAACATTTAGCTGGGGTATCCATTGTTCCAGGTATGTTTGGTCTTCTTTGCTTTTTTTCTTTTGATAAAGGGGACAGATATGTTGTATCCACGCTCTTGCCTCGTGCTCTATGTAGAATATGGTTGGTGATGAGGCGAGAACGCATTGTGAGAGTGGGGACATGGAGTCAGCAGTCGATGGCTGTTGTTGGAAAAGGTGCCATTCCTCCCTATTCTTTTACTTATAAATAAATCTTACTTTTTAGCACTACAACGTCTCAGGGTGTCTCCCAGATCACTGTGTGAGAAAGTAAGTTCTGATTAATCAGTGTGAGATGAATGAATAAACAAAGAGAGAGTACAGTGCAAGGGCCTCTTCCAGATTACTCTGTGGGAGGAGGAAAGCATGTCCCTGGCCTAACTGTACAGAAGAGGGGTCACTGATTTCGATGTTGAGGCAAAGTGATTGTCTCTGATTTCCCTGTGGAGATGAGAGGTTCGTCTTCGATTTCACTACAGGGGTGTCTCTCTGATTACACCCCACTACTAAGGGATCTGTCACTGATTTCACTACGGAAATGAGGGCTCATTGCTATGATTTCACAAGATGATGGGTCTCCATCTGAATTTACTGTAGGAGTCCATCTTGTCATTCGTTGCATTCTGTAGCACAAGGATCTGTCCTTGATCTCTCTCCAGATTGGGGAGCCTGCTTCTGGTTTCAAGATGGAGATAAGAGGATTGCTTCTGATGTCACTATGAATAAGAAGGGGCCTGCTTCTAATTTCATCACAAGGGTTTGTCCTTTCCCTGGTTATGCACATTAGCTGAGGGCGTGCCTTTGCTTTCACTATGGAAATATGTTGGGTCCCCCCGGAATGCATACTGAATGAGGGTGTCTGCTTTTGGTTTCAATATGGAGATTGTGGCTGCGTCTGCCTATGTACAAGAGGTGAGTCGTGGGTTACTAGAGGGCTCTATTCTTTAACTACTTACACTCAGCAGCTGCAGGTTCTGTCCTTGACTTCACTATGAAGATAAAGATTATGCCTCGGATTTCCCTGTGAAGATTTAAGGGGCCTTCTATGATTTGACTTCAGAGGTTGTCCCTGATTTTGCGAACTGAATAGTCCATTCCTGACTATGGATACGAGGGCAGTCTGTCTCTAATTACATCACATGAGTCTGTTCTGGCACTAATTACACTCTAAAGCTCCTGTTTGTCTCTGATTTCAGTATGGAGATGAGGAGTGTGCCCTTGCAAACATTAAGGAGACGAGGGTCTGACACTGACTTTATTATGGATGTAAAGGGTGTACTTCTGGTTTCACTATAGAGGTGAGGGTTTTAACTTAGATTTACCTATGTATACTAGTGGCACAGGAATCATGTTTGGAGTGGGGGTGCAGCAATCAATGTTGTAGCGCTGAATTTATAGGGATTAGTATAAATCCAAGCATCAAGCAGAGAACAAGTATAGCAAATGAGCCTCACCTGTTTGGCAAGAGAGTGGAAGGGTATGCTATATAGCTGGTGGTGCATTTTGGAGCACACTATTGCATATATAATACACTAGCAGCCCGCCCCAGCATTGCCTGGGGCAGAAGGGGGCTGGGGGCAGCATTTCAGGCTTGCATGCACTCCCGCCCCGGCCCCCGCCCGCCACAACATTGTCTGTGTCCCGGACAATGTTGTGGCAGGCGGGGGCCGGGGCGGGAGTGCACGCAAGCCTGAAATGCTGCCCCCAGAGCCTGAGCCTTACCTCAGCCGCATTTGTTCAGGGCCAACCTCCCGCACTGGCTCTCTCCCGCCCCGACATTTCCCGTGTCCCAGAGCCTTACCTGAGCCGCCGCTCCTCCCCGCGCTCTTCACTTCACCGCCGCCCCTCCTCGTCATGACACACCTGAGCTGCCGCTCCTCCCCACGCTCCTCACTTCACTGCCGCTCCTTCTCGTCATCACGTACGTTGCAGCCAACGCTACATCGCGGCCAGCGCAGCGTCGCGGCCGGCGCTACTTTCAGGGCACTACTTTTTTTTTTAAGTTATATTTTTTAATTTACGTTTTTTTTACATTTTCTATAGCCTATGTCCATCTGCACACCCTGAGGATTACAACAATGTATTGGGTGTGTGGATTGGTACTGTGGTTCCTGAGTTTACCTTGCCAAAAGTTTTGTGTTCTCTCTTTATAATAGTAGTATAGATAATCATGGTGTGGTAGAGCGCTGGTATTTACAGACAGGACATTGTCCATTGAAATGGTCACTAAAAACTTTATAACATACTAATTCATCAAGTGGGGTTCTTGTTAAAATCTCAATCAGATCCATAATTCTAAAAATATTATATTTTATATAAATACGTTTTAAAAATCGGGAGCGTGCATCAACGATACTGCTATTTGGACAGACAAATAGGACATGTACCAAATCTTGGATTCCTCCGTTATACAAATCACATTGGCCGGTTTTCATAAAGATTCTGCCCCAATGTTTTGTTACATCTTTTAATGGTAGTGTCCTCAACCTTAGCATCAGGATGCAATACCAAACCTTGTGTTCCAGTGTGAAACTCAAATATTTTGGGATCTCTTTATACTCCACCCTAGCTAAAGCGAGCGTGTAATACGATAACTGTTGACAATAAAGTTTATCCACTTTGTAGCTCAACCTCAGAGTAGATTTTTCAAAAAGAACTTCAAGAGTTCCAGGGACCCACTTTGTAAAAGGTTCTCAAAGCATTGAAAGTGCTCCAAAGAGATCTCTAAATTTCGTATAAAAGTGTACACTCTTCGACCGGCCTTAAAAGTTTCTTGACATAAAATTGCCCTTAATGTAGTATCAGGTGCATGTAGAATATTGTAAACCCATCTGACACTGTTTGCCATAGCTCTTGCGTATGCCCTCACTACCCCTAATTCCAATCGGCCTGAATGGGAGTGGCCTGGCTTTTAGTTGTTAGTATGCGCATGAGTTTTTCCTCCTTAAGATTCAAAACCCCCCAAATATTTATAGGAATACATTCTAGACCAACTGTTAGGATGGGGTAATCTTTGTCAATAAACTTCAAGGACAGCTAATAAATGTCACTTCCCAGCAGAGAAATACATTTTTTTTATAACACTAACTTGGGAGACTGTTTTTAGTTCAGTCTGCTGAAAGTGCGAAGCAGTACCAGTGGACTGAGAGAAAACTCTCCCTAAATAGATGTAAGTAGATGCTATTTCTACTATTCCTCCTAGTTTCCAGGTAAAAGGTATAGCTTTTTTTCCTACCCCTAAATGGTACTATTTTTGTTTTTGAAATATTTATTCTTAAAAAAATGTCTTTCAGTATATTTAAAAAGAGCCTCCATACTACGCTGTAGCCCATTTGGGGTTAAATCAAATGAAACCACGTCATCGGCATACATTAAAAAGCTGGATTTTTTTGTGTTGCTAATTGAGGTGGGAAATATTTACCTCCTGGAAACAGTCTGGTAAATGGCTAATGAATAGTGAAAAGAGGCGGGGGCAAGTAAACATCCTTGCTTGAGGCCGTTTTGCATAGAAATCTCTTGAGTTAAGCCCTGATCTCCTCCCATTTGTACCTTACACCATGTGTGCTTTTCCAACATGTGATATATTTTGAAATATTTGTACAGTTCACTTATAGCAATTTATATTTTCTTTGTGTTGAAAAAAATGACATTCTGCAGCCTTTTCTTTCACACCAGAAAGAGTGTCACCATTGACGTCAACTAACTGAAGTGCCACAGGTAGCAGAAGTGACATCACCCGACCTTTGACCTCCACTTTCAGTCACACACATACTTACACATGCACACACATTCAGACAAATACACTTGCTCACAAATAAACCCACTCTAACCTGCACGCACGCACACAACATATATTTAAAATCATGTTTTACTTACCTGAGCTGCCATGGAAGGGCAAATTCCAGCTTATTGTACTCCATTTTTATTACACTATTAGTGAATAATATATTTTATTTAATCACTATTAGTCTAATAAAATATTTCTGGAAAATAAAGAGAGTGGAGTCCCACCTGCCCCTGTGCACCTGGCACTGGATTTACCACCTCTGAAATCAGGGGTTCCAAAGGTAGTGCTAGGGGTAGCAAACGGCAAGCCAGGTGTCACAGCTATAACCCCTGACGACCCCTAAATGATGTCCATGGCTGTCACATAGTTTATTTTACAAAATCCTCACTCTACAGTCAGAGAAAGAAAATAATCACCAATATCCCTGTTAAGGGATTAACTAGCAATTTTTCAAAATACATAGTCTGACATTTGACCTCTGTCTCAGCATGCACTGCAAATGTGACACGATAAAAATTAAATTTACATGCATTTTTGAAACTCCGGCATAGCTATTTTGGATGTACAACACACCGCTATTTCCAGCGCCCGTTATCAATGGAGGGTACATTTCTGTTTGGCCGGCCCTGGGGTCGGTAGGGTGCTGTCACTGGTTATAGTTTGTAGCTGAGCAATCTGTTACTGTATTCACCAGGGAGATGCAGGGTGTGCTGCTGATTTCATCTGGGGGGGGGTCACTGATTTCATTGGGGACATGTGCGGTCATTCCCAGAATACATTTTGAAGACGAGGGGTCTCTGATAGGGTTGTGGATATGAGAAGATACATGTCTACTTTTACAACAGCCGGGTGTCCTCAGCGTCCGACTGATATAGAAAATAAAAGTGGCCCCATTAAGGAATTAGAAAGCTAAACCAGTGGTCAATGTTTGTAAATTGAGGAAGTTTTGAACTTGCAAAGTTTGCGTGTGCTTATGGAATACTGCATAAATGTAAGCTTGGTGTATGCAACGTTTCTGGTAAGTATCAGGAAAATCAGCAGTAAAAACCCGCCCAGCGACCCATAAAGCAGACCCACCAACAGGCAAAAAACGCCATCCACACACTGACCTGTCAGACAAGCTCTTCCGTCACTGCTGTCGTGATCCTGAGGTGAGGGGCGCTAGGCCCTCATGACGCAGCAAGCACACAATGAGGCAGACACCGACACAGTGGTAACAGATGGGTGAATGGGCCCCAGAGCACGAGCGCTCGGCCCCTTTATTGGCCAGTGTCACATGACCTGTGACGCCTGGTGGTGGGTGGGTGTTAGGTGTGCAGTTACAGAAAGAACTGAGACACTAGACCGTGTCTTACGTTACTACATCCCTCCCAACCTTAGTTAAGCAAATTACCCTAACTAGAGTTCAACCTGCGGGGAAAACATAACAGTTCAAACAAAACTTATGATTTACACGACGATTCCCACGTGGTGGTCTTTACTGCTGGTTCAGTTGATTGCTGGCAATGTCTTTTCTTTTGCCTTGGCAGACTTGCAGCTTGTAAGTGGGCTTTACAGTCTCTCTCGCTCTGTTTCACATCCTGTGAACGTGCAGAAGTATAACTATACATTGAGTCCCAAGTGTGTTACTTTTCGCTGGACCGTCCTGTTCAAAGTGCTTGGTTGAAACTGGTGTCTGTTCCTGACTGGACTTTCAGCTGCAGGTTATCCCTCTCACGGATACCCCTCTCTCGTGGGTGTCCCCTCTCACTGGACGACCCGGAGGCCTTTCTGCCAGGTTTCCACTGGACCGGTGTGCATGCCGCCTTGCCTCTTCAAACATGTTGAAGGTCGTCGCTACGGGTCATCTTCTCCGTGTCCGAGTTCCACCTGAAAGGGTGCTGTTGGCACTGGTTCAGTCGTGTGCGACCTTCGGTCTTCCAGGATCTTCAGCGTGAGCTTCAACAGTCCGTCTCTCGTGTGGGACCCGCTGCCACCGGTGTCCCTGAGGCCTCTGCCCCTGGATTTCCGCGGCCCTTTCGTCCGTTCCATCCCAGAGGTGGGTGTTGCCAACAGACTGGCGTGCTCTCTTCTGTCCTTCCATGGATGACTGTCGAGTTCGCATGTGGACGCTTCCTTCCAGTGGTGTTACTTGTAACTTGGTCGTGCGTGTGGACTGTTGTGCACCTCTCACGTTCTCCTCGGTGTTTCCCCTTTTGAGTGTCGTGGTGTCTTGGTTCACACTCCTCTTAATTATCGTCCATTCTCTTTGTCGTCCTGTCGTCGTGCTTCTGACCTCTTTTCCTTTTCTTCTCTTCGGTGGTGGCAAACGTGCCACTCAGACCTCTTCTCCTTTCTCCTTCTTTGGTGACGTCATGCCACTCAGACTTCTTCTCCTTTCTCCATTTTCTTCGCAACGCGGTCTGGTCACCTTGCTGTTACATCTTCCTAACCAGACTTCTCCAGGCAGCGTGCACTCCACCTGCTTCCATCCGGTCCTGTCCTGGTTCACGGACACTGTCTTCTCTCGTCAGTCTGTGACTGGACCGGGCGTTGCGATCTTCTCTCTCTCTTTAGATGTTACATGTTGAATTGTGGTTGTCGAAGTTCGTTAGTCGCTGATCGTGGACTGTGTCTTGGTGTTTGAACTTCTTGGACCTCTGGCCGGTCCACTCTGCCGATACTGGCAGGTTGCTTTCGGTCGTCCTGTCGGACTTTGCGCTACAACAGTTCCTGGGGGACCCGTTGTGGGTCAGCACTTGATGGGCGAGCATCCTGCGGATCGGCCCCTGGGAGGCGCCATGGATCTGTCGCGCGTCGGCACTTGATGGGCGATCATTCGCGAAGATTGTTCTGCGCGATGGCGCTGCATGCATTCTTCTTTCTGCTTGCGGTGGCTGTGCGTCGCCACGTGGCGCGTTGTTTGCGCACTTACTGTTCAGGGTTCTGGGACGCCTGTTGCAGGACGTTGGGTACTTGCTGCTTTGGCTGTCGTCAGGTACTTGATGCTTTGGACCGTTGGCGGGAGTAGTTGATGCTGCGATGAGCGCCTGTGGCCACCAGGCGTCGCTGCTCTCTCCGTCCTTTGATCGCGGCAGTCGTTTCCCCGGACGTTCTTCTGGTGCTTGGCAGTCGTTTCCTCCAGACGTCAGGGCTTGCATGCTTTGTGAGGCATTGGTGCCTTTTTCCCACGTCGCGTTGGAAGCGGCAGCCGCCGACTCCTTGCTGGTGTGAGTGGGTGTCATTTGCGCTGTTGCGCAGTTACTTGTTGCGTGAGGTTGGATGCTTGCTTGCTGCGGGAGTTTAGATGCTTTCCTTGGGGGCGCTACTCAGTCTGATGCCCCTTGATGCTGTTGACTGAGCTTGCGTTGTGCAATGCTTGTTTTGGTTCTTGTGGATGTAGGTGCGCTTTGACTTTGGCCACTGGGTGGCAGTGTTCACTGTGTCAGCAGCCTGCCTTGCTTGATACCTTCTTCGCTGATTGAGCACTCTATTGTCTGTGCTCTCTCGGTGCACAGGGGGGCTAGAGCTGCTGGTAGCAGGGAGCTGGGTGAGTCTCTTTTATTTTCATATCAGTCTTTGCTCACAGGGTGGGGCACATAGGAGTGCCCGTGCATGCAAGTAAGGCACTGTTATTCTGGATCATGTGGTCAATGCTCACATGCTTGCTGTGTGTGAGAGGTGAGGTGCTGCTCCGTGGCTGTGCACAGGGTAGTAGTCTTTAAAGTTTTCCTTTCTGCGTGGCACAGTTTATGGTTGGCGGCGCTGGCCGCTCACAGGCACTTTATTTTTTTTTTTTGTGTTTATGGGGCCCACGAGGTGGAGGCTCATCTGATCGGCGGCGGCGCTGGCCGCGTGTATGCGCTTCCTTCGTTCCACTCTCCGCCCGCTGCAGCCTCGGCAGTCCTCGCGGGGGGGGGGGGGGGTTGATGCTTCCTCAGGCTGGGAGCGCGTCGCTCCGGTCACACTTCCTTGGGCGGGGAGTGCTCGAGGCAGGCCGCGGGTAGGCTCCGCCGGCTCTGCCCCTTCAATGCTGACTAGGCTCCGGTCTCCCGCCGCAGCAGCTCCACATTCCACACGCTGCGCGGCGGAGACCTGTCACGGACATCGCAGGCCGCGGGTAGGCTCCGTTGGCTCTGCAGTTCTTATCCACTCGGGGGTGCCGTCGGCAGGCCGCGGGTGGGCTCCGCTGGCGCTGCAGAGTCTTTCTTCGGTGGGGATGTCACCGGCAGGCCGCGGGTGGGCTCCGCTTGGTCTTGATCACGTCGCGAGGGGGGTCGGGAGGCGGTTAGCTACTCCGCTCCCTCCCCCTCGTTGTTGACGGGTGTTGCGGGTCCGGCCGCGCTTCCTCACGCAGCCATTAGTCTCTGTGCCCCTCCGCTTCTAGGCACATACGCGGCGGGGGCGGGGGACGACTCGGGCAGGCCGCGGGTAGGCTCCGCTGGCGCTGCTTATTGATCACCACAGTTTATGGCGGGCACTTCGCCCGTGGGGCTCACCTTCGGCCGGCGGGCCAGATGCTCCATCGCGGTCGCGGCTGGTGGGCTCCGCTCGGCCCGTGTACCTCTCCGATGGGGGTTTTCAGCCTCGCGGCCGTCGCAGGTGGGCTCTGGGCGGTCCGCAGTTACTTGGTGGCGGTCGACGCGGGTAGGCTCCGGTCGGCTTGCTGTGGGGCGCCGACGTGCCTACCGGCTTCACGGCGCGTCGCGCCTCACCACAGGGGATGCTCTCTATTTATCCCACGCAGGGGGAGCAGCTTACGATGTGCTCATGAGGTGCGTGGTCGGCTCCCGGTCACCTCCTCGGTCTTGTCGGCCCGGGGCTTGGCTCACGCCCCGCGGGCCTCACGGAAGGCAGGCGCCGATCCTGTGGGAGGGGAAGGGGGGGGGGGCGCGACGTCGCCTCACAGCTCTCTCCTCTTCCCCCACGATGGTTTCAATTAGCTGTGGCACGCTGGGCACAGCTCCGCCTCGTCGCCATTGTCGTGATCCTGAGGTGAGGGGCGCTAGGCCCTCATGACGCAGCAAGCACACAATGAGGCAGACACCGACACAGTGGTAACAGATGGGTGAATGGGCCCCAGAGCACGAGCGCTCGGCCCCTTTATTGGCCAGTGTCACATGACCTGTGACGCCTGGTGGTGGGTGGGTGTTAGGTGTGCAGTTACAGAAAGAACTGAGACACTAGACCCTGTCTTACGTTACTACAACTGCCTGATGGGCAATCAGGCCGGCCCGACCCTGGGAGTCCTGTCACTCACAGCAGAAAATAAGTGCCTGTCTCTGATTTCATTAGAGAAAGAAGGACGTCTGTCTCTCCTCCCACTACAAGAGTCTCACCTGCAAATCAATGCACTCCACGAGTTTCTTTAGTGGGATGTGGGGTGTACCCCTGATTGCACTCTGGACTAGGGCCCTGACTACAAATTGCCGGGATTTCACGGGCTTTGCTGCTTGGACCGTCTGCCCCTGCGGAAACCCTGCCCCATTTCCCTGACGAGCTTCTGTGGAAGCAGCCGCAATGCATTAGTTTACTTCAGAGGCTTCTCTCCCTATTTGTGGCTAACGATGTTACGGCTGCTTCCCCACTCCGTGCCCGGCGCTCCCAGTCCCGTCCTTTACCTCGTTTTCCCAGTTCTAACCGGTTCCGACTATGACAGCTTAATTTGCTCTGATGGATGGGCCCATCAAACGGCTGATGAAATCCGCTCTCCTCCTGTTTTCTGGCAACGCACATGGTGCGCGGGAGCGAGGAGGGTTTGCACAGCTTCCGACGGGGCACCGCAACACTTTTGAAAGAGAAAAAAAGTTTAATAAAATCTAAGTGACTCCTTCCATTATCTGTCAGCTTGACTTATTCCTCGGGCCTTGGTCCGCGCAGCGGTGCTGAAACATTACTCGCTTCCTTGGAAGTTCCATCGTTCCCTCGTGGTGCAGAGCCATCACGACTTTGCAAGAATCGCACGACGGGGGCACCGTCCAAGAGGAAAGGACTCGGGGACTCTCAGCTGTTGACTCGGGGACGCAATAGGTTAATGCTAACCGGAACTCTAGATGGCACAGTTTACTGTTTATTTGGTATTTTTCAGACGTCCTATGGAGCTGGCAGGCTCCTTATAGTGCACCAAGTTATAAAGTAGAGAGGAGGGAAATGGAGTTTAATGAAAGTCAGGAGTGATGCATTTGCCATGTTTAAGTTTCCTTCAGTCACACGCTGCATTAAAGTTCCAGATCCGGAATTTTTGGTGGAAGGTATTAGTCGGGATTACAGCCTCAGAGGGCTGTGCCTGACGTGTGGAAACCCTTGTGCGCTTCTTCGATATCCTTGTAGGGGGTCGTTTGTCTCACAGTACGATCACATCTGTACATGTTAAGTGGAACAGATTTACGGGCTGCGTATTAGATTTCACCAACTGGAGGGGTATTACCGGCAGGGTGGGGGGGGGGGGGGGGGGCGAGCGTTGGTAGTAGGGCTAATTATTGAGAGGACTACTACTTCTAAAAAAATAAATCATAACTTTTCTTGCGATGCCTGTATTCAGAATACATGGCTATCGATGGGCCTGAAAAAACCCAAGCGTGTCTTCCCTAGGAAACGGCCCAGAGACAGATCATCGTAACACTTCACTGAGACTTTGTATGGCTGCGACATATTCACACATCGCCTTTGCATCCTGGTACTTGTCGTCAAGCATTTAGTGAAAGGTAAAGTAACACATAGATTAATCCGAAGTATACACAGGAGTCGAATAAACCACTGAGTACTGAGAGCCACTAGTCAGATGCTGCAATTCCAAAGTGCCACACTGTATCATTCAATCCTTCTAAATTAAGAACAAGCATTTACAATGCAATGGTTTTGCCTTTGTTAAAGTTAGAGCTATTGGCATTGCTCTTGACATTATTTTTATTTATGTTTTTTTTTAACATAAATAAATGGCATTGTCATTTACAATGCCACTAGCTTTATCTCTCGCAAATGACACACACAAACACACACACAGAGCCCACCCACACAGAGCCCCCCACACACACAGCCACACAGAGCCCCCTACACACACAGCCACACAAAGCCCCCCACACACACAGCCACACAAAGCTTCCTACACACACAGCCACACAAAGCTTCCCACACACACAGCCACACAGAGCCCTCCACACACACCCACACAGCACAAGCAGGCAACAGGGGCACACGGAGGCACAAGCAGGCAACAGGGGCACACGGAGGCACAAGCAGGCAACAGGGGCACACGGAGGCACAAGCAGGCAACAGGGGCACGCGGAGGCACAAGCAGGCAACAGGGGCACGCGGAGGCACAAGCAGGCAACAGGGGCACACGGAGGCACAAGCAGGCAACAGGGGCACACGGAGGCACAAGCAGGCAACAGGGGCACACGGAGGCACAAGGGGCACGCGGAGGCACAAGCAGGCAACAGGGGCACACGGAAGCACAAGCAGGCAACAGGGGCACACGGAGGCACAAGCAGGCAACAGGGGCACACGGAGGCACAAGCAGGCAACAGGGGCACGAAAACGGAGGCTCAAGCAGGCAACAGGGGCACACAGAGGCACAAGCAGGCAACAGGGGCACACAGAGGCACAAGCAGGCAACAGGGGCACACGAAATTCCAATGGCAGCAGAATATCGTTTTATGTAAAGAGTGTGTGCGAGGACTTGGCACGGGGAGTTGTTGCGGGAGCTGGTTATTAAAGAGCAGGACTGAAGATGTTCTAATGTAAATGAGGTGGGACAGACGGCCGGAGACACGGACAGCGGGAGGGGGGGGGGGGTGCGGAAAGGAACGGGAACACGGACATTATGGAGCTGGGGGGCCAGTGTCGAGTCTCGGCGTCGACAACATAATCTGTTAGGATAGTAAAGAGGCCATTGTGCAGGGGAGAGAGAATCATGAATCTTAACACTGCCCTTCTACTACTCAATATTCAGACGCCTGGTATGTGCAGGTGATATACACTACATGGTCATACAACTGTACTGTAGAAAATTAAATTCCAAGATAATCTGAAACAATGTAACCTATTGTTGATAGATCTACTGTCAAAAACTTGACCTCAGTTACTTGTGCATGATAACTGCAAAAATCTCCTGGAATCTTTGACAAAAGAACATGAGAGAGTATTTGTGTAGTGCCAAAAGGTGAGTGGTAGCCATGTGAAGATATCATGCTAACCAACTCACACACCAGCGTATCCTCTAGATAATTTGTTACCCCATGTCATCATCACCCAAGATTCGAAATGCAAGTCTTCAAAAGTAAATGCACAGCAAAAAGTGCATGGAAGACACACAAATTACTTCCATACATTTTGGAACTGTCTTGATCACAACCAATGACTTGAACTCACTCATGCAGCTATAACAGGAAAAGGAACTCAGCACATTCTACTAGCTTCTCTAATAAGCACAAAGGCAACTGACGCTGCTGTAAATTATTTTATGTACCCAAGTTAACACTGGCAAACCTATTTCTACCACACTGTAAGTGGAGCAGCCTTTTATAATGTAACAATACTGCTGCAGCCTTTATAATGGCTAACAACTTAGACAGCATTGCAAGTCCAAACAACAGCATTTTGTCTACAAAAATGTATCTTTGTACCAAAGGGTGAAAATGTTCTTTCATTTCTGTGTTTCTAACTACAGCCTTTCATTCCAATTTATTCTGCGAGGTTATTTTAAATTATGCAGATTTGTAAAGCGCGCTGTTACCCGGGAGGGTATCTTGTCACTGAGCAGGTGCGATTCTAACCACACCTAGGGCCTAGTGGCACTACTCAAAAAGTCAGATCTTCAGCTTCTTGCGGAATTCAAGAAATGAGGAGGAGGCTCTTAGGTGTATCTGCGGATCGTTCCATGCTTTTGGGGCGATGTAGGAGAAGGCTCAACCGCCGGATCTGGTTTTCTGTATGAGTGAATTTGTGCAAGTAGGGCGAGCAGAGGTTTCTGTAGGGTTTGTGAAAGCAGATGCGATTGGTGAGGTATGCTGGGCCAGTGTTATGTAGTGTCTTGAAAGTGTGGATGAGGAGGCCTAGCCTGTAGTAAGTCAGCTGTTTTACTAAGAGGTCTAAATCATCAAAATCTGGCCTTCCAGCAGACAGGCCCACAAATAAAGATATTTACGGCTCATGCAGGATTGTATCTGCTGAGTGTGCCCGTGGATTAGGACTAGGTGGTATTCTAATACAATTGTTTATTTTTTCGTTGGCAGTAACAAAAGTAAAATTGGAAACAAAAATGCACCCAACTTGCTTGTTCATAAAATTAATATCCTGTAGTGGGATTGAAGCAACCCAGGCAGCTTTTGGTGACCCCTCCTGTGTCTGTACTGCACACACAGCAGCATTGTCTGGAAGATTTTGGAGCAATGCTCCAATTTTGCATTATTCCCATTTATACTGAATGCACCAGTAATGGCCTGAGCTGAATGTTCTTTGGTGTGTAGTAATGGCAGGGGTTTGGACCAAGTCAAATTTGTCTACAAGACACAGTTTCTATAGCTAAAAAAGTCGCACTCTGAAGTGATATATGATCCATACTCCACCACCAAATAGGAAGGGGGATTTGTGAGGAGATCAATCACATTTTAAATTCCTATCTTTTTCTCTTACACCCCGAACGGACTGGGAAAAAACTGTGAAACAAATGTTTCATGTTAGGACGTTTATATGCCAATAACTTGAAATCGGGTATGGCTACCCATAATACAGTTTTTTAAGAAAGATATCTCCTTATTTTAGTAAAGTGTGTCAATTTTAACCAATTTGACAACTGCACATCTATATTGTATATCATGCTTATAGGTTAGCTGCTTTCATAACAAAGTTGAATGTAATGGCCAGTTGGATCTGCCCATGCAGTCCTTTCATTTCTTGTCTGCCCTATATTGGCAGAACCGTTGTATCATCTGGTTTTACAATGGTCTACTCACTTGCTGTTTGACCAGGGGAAAGCATCTAACATAAGAGCACGTTATAAAAAAAACAAGGTTAAATCGCTGCATGGGTGCTCTACTCATGTTCTGCATTAGGTGTTCACTGCATTCTTTTCTTTAAAAAAAAAAAGAAGAAGAGGTAAGAACTGCCTTATCAAGAAACTGAACTGAATTGATTTAAAACCAACTGAAGAGCAGAGACCAAGGTAGATAAATGGTGATAAAGTAGGACGGTAGTACTGCTTTTTTAACAGTAAAAATGATTGGGGCTATTACATTTGTTGCATATCACGTTTAGAGAGAGATGCGTGTCCATCTGGTAAGTGATTCACTAATCTAAACATTACAAACCCTCATTTGTAAATTAAAAATGTATTCAGTTGCAGCAAGACACTAATAGTCCTAATTTGAACGAAATGTATTCAGCTAATCATCTTGTTTAAGAAACATAATTCAAATACAAAACAATTACCAACTTGCGTATCGTGATATGACAAGGGATTTTTGGAGAAGGAACATGCTAACAAATTATAATTGCAGATCAGATATGTTTCGAAAACACACACCTATAGCTATTTATGTCCATTCCTTATTCCGAGCACTTGCACTTTTTCAGGTTAGTACGAACAGTACTACTCTTAAACTCGTGTGCTTTCCAATATGTAGTATTCTGTAACGTATGTGGCAAAATATAATTTATTTACGTGCACCATGCATAAATCATGCAGCCATGTGGACCAAGTAATTAACGTGTAAAGAAAGATAATGCATTGGCATTTGTATGTTTTATTTTAGTGAATGTCAAGTGTGTACGCTTGAGAGATGAAGCGTTACAACTGAGGCTACCGTTTGTAAACGGTAAAAGATTTCACCTGCATGACGAAATCCAACACTCCCCCTCCTGGACATGAAATTAGAGCCCGCCCTGCGGAAATAAAGGTCTGCTCGTGCCAAGCCCCCTCGGGAAGAGATTACTACTGTTTGCCGATCTTATCTAACTTTTTCCCCGTGAAATCACTGCAGGAATATTAAACTCTGCAGTGGAACGTCAACACGGCCCAGATAACGCGCGTCGCGTTAAAACACCTGTTACCACACATCTGAAAACGCAGAAAGAAAACGGCGAGTGCATTTATAGAAAAGCATAGCCAAATTCTGTACTACTAAACGTCCGTCATACACTGCCAGGATTACTAAAATTATTTTTCAAAGAGATGAATGTGTATGCAAGGCTCTGTGTGGAGATATGTTCATATTTTGCTAAGTATCTTCAGCAAATTTTATATAACTTCATATAATGATAAAGTGCGGCGGTTGCTGCAGACGCGAGCAGTTGCCTGTTAGTCCAAGTCGTCGACTTCCAGAATTCCAATGTATGCATGAAAATTGAAAAGTCGCCCTCCCCGGCGCGGCCCTGGCCCTTTTATATACCACCCAACAACTCGTCTGGCCGGATCCGGCGATTGCCAGGGACGCCGAGGCTGTGCCGAAAGCCTGTGGCTCTTTAGTTGTAGCAACGCTCGCCTCCCTCTGCCCTCACCACCCTCGAGTATTCTGTCATCCCCGCCCCTTAGCACACCAAGGACTGGGCCGAGGGGCTGCGGGCGCACGCCGGAGTCGGACGCGCCGGTGAGCCAACAATGGGCAGTAGTATCGTTTATAGACAGCAAGTGGGTAACGGCTGCGACGCCCGCTCTCCACCGGAGAGCCTCCCGGTGTGTGGGAGCGAAGAATCAAGGCACCCGCCTCTCACGGGACATGTTCACCTCACCGTCTTCACTGAATTGACTAAATGTCTCTGTCTGCGCCGTCTTTTAGCCTTCGGTGCTTCAGCCCAGAAAGGCGTTGAAAGGACCTTCCTGAGGGAAGAAACCGAGAAGGTCAGGAAGACGGGTGCCGGCTCAATGCCGGACCAGATTCGGGGGCGTTCTCGGCTTTTGGCTGACGTAGCGTGACGTCGCCAAAAGCCAAAAATTCTCGGGAACGCCCCCGAATCTGGTCCGAGATTGAAGGACGGAGCCCTCTCCCAATGGCTAGCCTCCATTTATGGAGCTAGCCAATGAGAGGAGAGGGCGTATTCCCGACCCCACACACACACATCAAAAGGTTTTTTGGCGCATGCGTACTGAAGTACGCATCGCCAGTCAATACCTAAAAAGGGCATCACAGATTAGGGCAACGTCAACTCCCACGATGTACACTGCAGAGGTTGGCGAGCCTTGCTAAGTTACAAAGCCAGATTCGAACCAGGTGCCTAGAATTGCTCCAACCTCATGTGCCATGAATTAAAGACAAACAATTAATAATTGATGTACCTTTCCACAAATCCATCCCATTTTGAGTATTTATTCCCCAGTTTTTATCTTTCCCCCAGTCCCTCACACATTTACACTTTAATTGTACACTTTTTGAATTTTAAGGCAACTTTATCATATTTTTACACAATGTTTGTGGCATGATTTACAGTTCAAGCATTTTCAGTGCTCGGCTCAATGCAAGGGCTCCTAGACCCATTCCAAACCCTTGGCTAGGCTGTGGCTCAGCTTTCCCTGGCTGTTTGTTGATTCTATCACTTCTAGTACACTGTCGCAGTGATACAAGGAAGTGTCAGCAAGTATGAGGAAATAGGATTTTTCCAGCCAGGTTCACTCCCACTTAGTGCCCTGATTTTGATTACTAGGCACTGGTGTAATGGTGCTGAAATACCCTGGACCCTGCTAATCAGGACTCTGTGTGTGCGCTCTTACCCTTAAAATAGTCATATTTAATTGGCTTATACCAAATTGGCATATCTAAATTACTTGTAAGTCCCTAATATATGGAATCAGGGGTACCCAGGGCCTGTAAAATAGAGTGTCCCTTCAGGGATTGGAGCACTTGTGCCACCCTGAGTGGGACAAGGTAAACCATGGCTCCCAATCTGCCACTGCACCCTGGAAGGGCAGTTTTGAACCTCTAACTCAACTTTGCTATTTAAGGCAGCCCAGGCAGGATGTTGTATATCAGATGGTTGAAGACGTACTTTTATATGTTTCAGTAGTAAAAAGCCCAAATTGTCTTTTTTCATGAGGAAGTAGTCTACTCGTAAGTACAGTTACAGGCTCACATCTCAGTCCAGCTAACTTCTGAATGGGACTACCAAAGTTGGTACTGTAAAATATCAATCAAAATGATTGCATTAAACCCAATTTAATGGTGGAATTGAATTTATTGTCACTGGTGAGCAAAGAGCAACTTTAGAAGTTGCCACTTTAGTTGGCCAAGGTATCCAGTGCCCGTTTAGGTTGCTAGTAAGGACTATCCTCACAGACAGCCTCATGCCCCAAGAAAGGTAACAATATAGGCCTTCTGCTGGAGTTGTCACCTTCTCCTGGCAGTAAGCCACACAGGATGTTGGCCCAAAAGGCGAGCTTCAAAGAAGAAGCTGCAGTTGATGAGCAAATTTTGAAGCACATGTGGGAGGAGCTGATATTTTGTTAGGGTACACAGGTTGGGAGAAGGGACATAGAGAGAAAGTCAGTTATCAAATCACTTTTTCTACAGGCATGTAGCCAACAGGTAGTCACACCCTAGTGATGGGCTACTGAGCTACAGAGATTGAGAGTGAGGCTCTGCCTTCTTGAGAGTGAGCAGAATAGGGAATTGGGATAGCAAGATGACTTACCCAAGATTTTCTTGAAAACATTTCTAAGTGCCCGATTAATTGACTTTGTCAATGCTTGTTCACAGTTAAGTAAACCGTGTTGATTTACTCTACCTTGTAAATTCAGTTTTTTCAGTCACCTTTGGTGGATCGTTTTTGTTTTGGTGTCTAAAAATACAGTCTATTTTTACAAATTGGGGTTGGATTTCTTGAGTATCTTGTGTATTTCTTCTTCAATTGTTTTAGTGCTGCTTAACTGCTTTACAGTTGTTTTTTTTGTGTAAGCCTGACTGCTCAGAGCCACAGCTACCCAGATTGTAGCTAAGGATTTGACAAACAAAACCTAGTGGTCCTAAAGAGGTTGGTAAGTGTATTACACAGTGAGGTCTCACAACCATACCATATAATACACCTCATTTCCTCACAGCAAGCAACACAATAAATAATGTCATTATGATTAAAGGCAAGCCAAATAAATATAGACATTAAATAAAATTAGGTTGGATCTGCCTTATTTTTAGTTTACTGTTTGATTGGATCATGACAAACACATGCCTACGTTTTAGAAGATCGATGGAGCCTCCCATTACACACGATGTTCAGGAGGCAGTTCCAAAAGAGTATGGGGACTTCTCATTGTTTTTTGGCAGAATGGGCTGATATCAGCAAATCCGAAATTTCTAAGGACAGAGATCTATTGATATAAGTTGATGTGAGTCAAATACAGTTCCTGACAGCTTGGACTGTTTTGCCAATTCTGATTAGTTAACTTTAGCAATCAGAATGGGAATCTACACTTAGACATTACTGACTCGCCGAGGGCAGCCCTTTAAGTAACTACCTTGCACTAATTTCTGTACACCATTGCCATCAGGGACTATTCAATTTCTGATGTCATGGAATGGACAATAATTTTGTGGGTGGCTGTGTTCTCTACAAGACAATAAGGACTCAGAGATTCAAAGAAAGGGGTTACCCGCAGGGGGTACCCCACAGAGCCATCAAAAGGGGGAATCCTGTCTCTTCAATAACACGCCAGTTCAGACAGGGAACCTTACTCCCAGCATGATATTCACCTTTGATAACAGTGCCAAACAGGTGAGAACACTCTTAACTAAGAAATGGGATATACTTTGCTGTGATCCCATCATTGGTCAAGAATTTGGCAGCAGGCCAAGCCTTACATTCTGCAGGCCAAGGTCTCTTGGGATACCTTTGGAATACATTTGTTTACAGTGAAATCACTTTGACCAGGGAAGTTACAGAACACAACCTACAGGGCTTCTTTCCATGTGGACAGTGGAAGGTTTATAGAAACAGTTGCATTAGAAAAGAGTACACCATTGCCAACGGTGGTACACACATTTTAAGCAAGTTCTAATCTGCAGTTCCCAACATGTCAATTATGTTCTGGACGGCCCATGCATGCTCCAGTACATTGGTAGTATGATTTTTACAGTAAAAAAAAGAGTACTGGAAAATCTTATGTCCATAGACCTTAAAATCCGGTGGCCAGACACTTTCAGTAGTACTGATGTGATCGCAATAAGATGATTTTTATGCTAATAAACAGATTACACCCAATTTCAGAGTGGGTAATCGCACACTCAGAATGAGAAAAAAAGAGTCTTGACTCATTACTGAGCTCGAAAACTTAAGTCCTGGAGGTCTGAATAAGGACTAGGAAATCAGGTCCTCATTTATGAAAAGTGTTGCATCACTTTGTTAAAACAGTGAATCAGCACTTATCAGTGCGCCCTCCTTGCGACACCATGGATGCACCGTGTTTACTGTATGGCTCTCTATGTCGCAAGGATTGACAGATACACCAGGAATCCTGATGTATTTGTCAGCGCAAAAATGCCACATTGCTGGAGTGTGCCTAGAAACAGACATAACTCCAGCAATGTAAAAGACACACTATTGATGGACGGAATGCAGAACAAATCAAAACATTCAACCCCCAGTCAAGAGATCTGGGTTAAATCCATCATTCCTTTGCTCACCATGCCAGCCCAGTTTAGACCTGATCATATGCAAATCAGTCTTGAACCTGTGCCACAGGGGAACAGTCCAGCCCAAACTG
Organism: Lissotriton vulgaris; assembly: GCF_964263255.1. Taxonomy (NCBI): domain Eukaryota; kingdom Metazoa; phylum Chordata; class Amphibia; order Caudata; family Salamandridae; genus Lissotriton; species Lissotriton vulgaris. The sequence continues at coordinate 916,731,181 of NC_141695.1, forward strand.
CCAAGCCTGGTCCTCCCTGGACCGGAAACAAGCATCCTAGGACCAGTTTTGGGGTTTCACCCCTCTTCAGCCAGGATAGCTTGATTGTAGTGGCACAGTGAGTTCAGGACCCATGTCTGGGCATACCTGTCGCACTTAGGGCGAGAAAGCAAAAGACACACAATTGATGGACGGAATGCAGAACAAATCAAAACATTCACCCCCAGTCAAGAGATCAGGGTTAAACCCATCATTCTTTTGCTCCCCATGTCACCCCAGTTTAGACCTGGCCATATGCAAATCAGTCTCGACCCTGTGCCTCATGGGAACAGTCCAGCCCGAACTGCCAAGCCAGGTCTTCCCTGGATTGGAAACAAGCATCCTAGGACCGGTTTCAGGGTTTCACCCCTCTTCAGCCAGGATAGCTTGATTCAAGCGGCACAGTGTGTGTCTTTTGATAACTCCAGCAATGTGTCTTTTCACATGGGACTGGCCCCATGTGAAAAGGTCTGCGTCACCCCGTATGCCTACTTCAAGCAGGTGTAAGGATTTGATGCAGTGATGCTGTAGAAGTGTCGCAGTGAAATGGCATTGATAATGTAGCGCAGCGCAGCGCACGGGTTTACAAAGTGATACATCTGTCTAGATGTATCACTATGTAACTATGGTGCAGAGTGGCGCATTTTGTACACCGCTACAGCGTCACAAAAAGGGACTCAACTGTGCCGTTCAGGCCGCATAAATAAGGCCATCAGTATACACCTACACAATGACTAATTTTGCTTTGGTCCTCTGCATGTTATTACTCGCCATGGTTTGCAATATATACATGTGACTTCTGCCTCTCTTTGTGCGGATGTATTTACATTCATTTAATCTGTTTCATCATGTGTGTGTTTTTAAAGGAGAAAAGGAAATGGTACTCCCGGACATGGCGACCAACAGCATTTATGGGTCCCCCTACCCTTTTCTTCATTACACATCATGTTGTTGCTACACTGCAGATATCTTTTTTAACCCCTTGCGCACTGCGATAATTCTCCAGCTGTGCACGAGAATTAATGAGCGGGCGGGGTTTGGACGGCCCCCAGGCCATCCTCCGCACATGCTCACCGTGAAGTGTGATGGCCAGGGGCCGTTCTAAGCAACGAAGGGGTTAAACTTTATTTGGTTTAGTTTATGTTTTGCACACTGGGTGCCATCAGTTGGTAGCATCATATTATATTAGTAGCTGCCCTTGCCTAGACCTGGGAATGCTTATTTACAGAGTATGCATGAAATGTATCATCACATGTAGACTATACTATGCACTGTTTTTACGATATTGCAAGGTTGTCTCTATTATGTTTGATGCTTTTGTACCCAACAATGCATTGAGAGTTGTTTTGACTACATACTTAGCCTACTTGGGCTTGATATATTCATACTGTGCACAAGTGACGTACACTGCATTGCACTTGAACATTTCATGTCCACTGCCCACTTTCTGCATGACTACTTGATCATTTGAGCATGCAGTATTGAGTTTTCTTTGTCCCTCTTTTGAGTAATTGACACATGCACCGTGTTATATGTGGACCTTATCATGCATTGTTTTTGTACTCTATTTTACTATATTGCAATGTCTTCACTATGTTCCGATATAGTGTGAGTTGAAATGATTACATTACCCACTTGGGCTTGACAGTCACTTTGTGCACAGTCACGAACAGAACATCACATTTTAATATCTTCTGTCCACTGCCCACTGGAGTATGTCCATCTGATCACTTGCGCACTTATTATTGTGATTGTCCACCTTTCCCTCTTTGGAGCTGTCGATCCTGCATGGGCACTGCTAAATCCTTGTCTGCATGTTCGATCAGTCAGATCCCAGACTGTGGCATTATCTGGCATGTAGCAGCTTATTTCATGAAGGGCATAGCTTACTGTACTCACACCTTGGATTCACCTAGACACAATAAGTCGTGATTTGTGTGACACTCTTTTCCACACTCCGGGACTCGTATACCCAGAAATCATCTCGTCGGCTGGCATATATCGGGAGACAGGCCTTTTGGGCACCAGCTCTATGAGCTAGCAGGGTAGTGAGGTGACAAAGCCATATTTATACACACAGCAGTTGCTAATGCGTTACCACTGGGATGCACTCACCGGTTCCTTTTCACCCATGACAGAGGTGGATTACTCAGGGTATTTTGTCATGGCTTACTCATCACACCGACATGCTGCTTTATTTCATTCTCACTTTACTTTATGGTTGCCACTTACACTTAGCTGTTTTTCATATTTTTTTTTATAATTCTTACTTGGCATTGTTTCTGCCCTAGAATGTTTGTACATTTGTTGTTCATATACATTTTGTATATGATTGCTCCTTTCCAAGATGGCATCTCTTTTTCACACACATTGGTCTACAGCAGGTTTAAGTTTGTTTTCCAAGTTTTAGCTACTTATACACCGAGTTTTGCTATACTCTGTGCATTTGAACAAAGTTATGCCAGTGGCCAAAAGGTCTCTTGTTGCAGTAAAGCCTAACCACGCAAACCTGAGTGAGCTCTTTTTATTCTTCCCTCGTCATTGAATATGCCAGATGCTCGACCGGCCTGTAACGCTCCACCCCTCATGGGCTATCGGTCCCGGATCCAGAACGATGTTCATATCCATCCATCCATCCATCCATCCATCCATCCATCCATCCATCCATCCATCCATCCATCCATCCATCCATCCATCCATCCATCCATCCATCCATCCATCCATCCATCCATCCATCCATCCATCCATCCATCCATCCATCCATCCATCTTTCTGTCTACCTATCTATCTATCTATGCAACCCCACGCGCAGCGATCTAATAAGTTTCATCAGGATGGCAACAGTGATACGGCTAGGATTGACCAGTAATTATCCGCATATATTTTCTGCAACCCGGGCAATGTTCAGCGATGCTGAATGATAGAATGCAGCGGAAATAGTTTTTCGAGGGACCGCATCAGACACGAGACCAGACTTTGAGAGGATGGTTCACCAAACTGGAAAGAGCCTATGAGAAAGAGATAAGAAAATGGTGGGAGGCCACCTCTTTACAGCATTACCCGGACATGCATAGGATACCAAGAGGACTCAGAATATATATAGTCTAACCGTATGAAAATCCGGACCTAAATCTACTCAAAGGCTGGGCAGAATTCACCACCGCCTCAGAAAGAGGTGGAAATACTAATTAAATACGCAAATAGTGACAGAACTAAGCTCCTGGAGGAAATCAGTAGTATTGAAGAAAATATATCAGCAGATACTGATAAGGAACACATCGAAAACCTGAGATCACGGATGAAGACCCTGCTAATTGCATATAAGAATGACATCAAACGAAGAAAACAAAACAAATTTGCAGGTGATCAGCGAGATTATGAAACAGGCAGTCCTGACTGTTGCCAAGAAATATGATGCCCCCGCTTGGCCCTGCAGGAAACCAGGGGCCTTATTTATGAAGGACTTGCGCCGCCGGTGCGTCACTTTTTCCCATGTTACAAGTGACGCACCGGGGGCGCAAGTCCTTCATAAATAAGGTCCCAGGAATTCAAAAACAACTACTACCAGGGACTCCTCGGAGTCAGAAGTGGATACAGATCTGTCCGAAACCATAACTTCAAGAAGAGAAGGAGGTGCAACTTCCAGCAAGGAGCAGAATTTCCCCCAGGAATACCAGCTAATCAAAGAATTGTGGAAGAAATTCTCTCAAAGAACACGTCCGCCAAAACCAGAAAGCAGCAAACCCGGTGGTGAGGCAAAAACAGGAAATCAATGGCAACAACAAGAAGTAAATACTAACCGTCTATCCATTGTCAATCTTTCAAACAGACTTCTTACTACTACTGAAACACAATTATTACAAAAAGTGCTTACGTTCTGTCCCACGACAGAATGGTTCTACGCACAGACCAGAATTGATCTTTACCAGCTCATTCGTTAACTAAAATTAAGAAAAATACACATGCAACATCCTAAACAGAGGAGGGAAGGGGACATTTCATCAGCAGCCCCCACCAACATCCACACTGGCCATGATCTTGAGACATTACAAATCCAGCATTAATTACAGGGCTCCTCAATAGAAGCAGAGGATGTTAGCAGGGACCCTATACCCCAGCTTCTGTAGCACATGGGCATCCAACAAAGGAAATGAAAGAACAAATTCAAACCGAGTTCTAAATTTATCCCGAAAACTCAATTTGATGCCATAGACTGTTTACATGAGACCCTGATACAGGACCTGGATAGATTGAGAACAGCCATCAACCCAGCAACAAGAAGGAAATACAATCTCTCCAAAGAACAATGGAATGCTGATAGAGCACTCAACTGTTGGTCATCAAGCCATCGGATAAGGTTGGAAACGTAGGGCCAGATTCACAAAACTAACTTAAGATAAAATTCTACACTTACTACCATTTTAGTATTCACAGAAGGCACTTACTCATTTTGGTATTCACAGAAGACACTTACTCATTTTGGTATTCACAGAAGTTAGGAGTCCTAACTATAGGACTCCTAAATGCCTTCTGTGAATACCGAAATTCTTAAAGTTAGTATTTTTCTCAGTTTAGGAGTAGTAAAGTTAGGACTCCTAACTTTGGGAATCCTAAATGTCTCTGTGAATACCGAAAGTCTTAAAGTTAGGATTTTTCTCAGTTTAGGAGTCCTAAAGTTAGGAGCCCTAACTTTACGACTTCTAAACTGAGAAAAATCCTAACTTTAAGACTTTCAGTATTCACAGAAGGCATTTAGGAATCCTGAAGTTAGGTCTCCTAACTTCTGTGAATACCGAAATGAGTAAGTGCCTTCTGTGAATACCAAAATGAGTGAGGGGCAGATGTATCAAGATACCCATTTGCGATTCTCAAATAGCGATTTTTTGAGAGTCGCTATTTGAGAATTGCCAAATGGTATGTATCTAGAAATTCGCTATTTTTTAGCGATTTCTGAAAATTGCTTAAATGCGATTAGCAAATTGCTAATCGCAATTAAGGAATAATTTCCCATTCATTTCTAAGTGCCTTCTGTGAATACCAAAATGGTAGTAAGTTTAAGATTTTGTCTTAAGTTAGCTCTGTGAATCGGGCCCGTAGTTGTTATGTCCAAAGATCTATATAAAGAGGAAGCACTGCACCTTTTGGGTGACACACAGCGCTATGCAAAAATCTGCAGGGACGATTACAATAAAAGCGTCAGGGCCTTCTATGAGTTGCTACAGGATTGGAGGATGAAAGTCATTTTGGAGGAAGATGAATATCAATTTATTAGGGTGGGCCACCCTGTTCTTCCTACAATTTACTGTCTGCCGAAAATACATAAGGATATGAAAAAAACACCTGCCCGCCCAATTGTGTCCTCCAAAGGTAGCCTTCTAGACAAAGCATCAATCTATGTGGACTCCTTTCTAATTGCCGTGGTGAAGGACCTTAGCTCCTTCATTCAAGACACCACAGACTTTGTATGTCTGATCCAGAATATCTGATGGGAAGAGGACCTCCTGTTGATTACATTGGACATTACGAGCCTCTACGCATGCATCATGCACTCTCAGGGTTCGATGGCATTAGAAATCATTCTTGAAAACTAGACCACTCAAATTTCACGAACATAATATGCTGTTATCACAAATTGTTTAATTTTGCCTTAATGACAACATTTTCCTATGTGCAGGTCAACTGTATTTACAGACGCAGGGTACTGCCATGAGCATGTGCTTCATCCCCAGCTAAGAGAACCTTTTTGTAGGCTCGTGGGAGAAGCATGTGGCATGGGCAGATGACAAAGAATTTTGGGTTGGACAAAGTAGCACTTTGAGTTAGATACATAGACAACTTTTTTATTGTCTGGAGAGGTACACAAACAGAAGCGTAAGAATAAAATCTTAAATGATAACGAGTCAAATCTGAAATAAACAAGCAACATCAGTAGAACAGTGGTTGCTTTTTTAGATCTTCTGGTGTTTGTAGCAGACGATAAACTATGCACAAAGTTATACAGGAAGCCAATGGCAGAGAACACAGTTTTACACTCACAGAGTCAACCCCCACACAGTTTAATAATGGCATCCCCTATGGGGAGCTATTGAGACTTAAGCGCAATTGTTCCCACCTAGAAGACTACCATGAGGCAGAGAGGGAGTCTTTGGCTAGATTCATTGAAAGGGGCTACCTGAGGACAGTACTACAGGGAGCTGCCGAGAAGGTACAATTAAAGGAGAGGCAGGAGTTGCTTATACGTAAGACGAAAAGAAGCATAGACAACAATGATGAAATGACAAAGGTTAGGTTGAGACTCATTATATATATATTCCAACGTAGAGTTTTAGCCCTCAGTGGAAGAAGCCACAAGAATGCTAAAATTTTGATCCATTTCTTTTAGGAGCAGCTGCAACAGGAGACGCAGGGAGAAGAGTCACCATCTGTTCGTGTACAGCCAGACCGGTTTCGGGAGTCTATCCCTTCTTCAATGGCTCCTGCTTGGCAATGATGATGCAGTATGCACTCATGATTATTAAAGCCTGCCTCCAAGGGCGTGGTCAGATGAAATGGCCTTGTGGGTCTTGTAGTGCATACACAATTTACCTTGTGTGAGTTCATCATTGTGGCAGTTAATAAAATGTACGATTAAAACCCATGTGGGCTGGTGAGCATGTGGCTCTGGGTGTCCTCTTGTCTGTGGTCTTATTATGTGTGCTTCTCTAAATGCATGGGGCATTTTCGGAGGAATATACTACGCGGCGGCCAGGCCGTGGGAGAAGCCACCGTCACCAGCTGAGACTGAACGTTACCTCAACTGCATGAAGCCGTAAGGACTGAACCTTCAGAACTGGAATCGGCACGATGTTCCAGATATGCACGTGAGCTGGCGCTTCAAGTTCATGGCTCACTCAGAGTTTTAAATGGACCTTAATCACAAGCACATACTTGAACTTACTTAACGGAAAATAACTTACCTGCACATAGAACTGCATGCCCCACAATGCCATGGGTGCAAAATCGACACAACCAAGAAAGAAAAGGCATGCTCAATAAAGATTGAAATAACAGTGTGCAGGTCTCAGGTGTGGTGACTTACTGCCCAGGAAGAAGGGTCTCCGGCCCTGAAACGCGTAGGCAAACTGGAAATTCACGCGCACTTGAAAAGCTAGCTGCATTAAATAGGCTGGAGGGCAGGACATCGTGTGTGCTTCTCTAAATGCATGGGGCATTTTTGGGAGGAATATATATATATATATATATATATACACACATTTTTAGGTTTCGCCTAGGCAGCGCATGCGCTGTCTCAAGGAAAGGTGCTGTATACAACTATAGTGGGGGAAGCCCTGCCCACTTTCAACCTAGCTTTGTCATTGGCCGCAATCGTAAATGCTGCATGCTGATTTGTTTATGGAAACTTAATCCCGCCTCATGACGACCATGTCGTCATTATTGTTCTTCCACAGCTATCGGCACCATTACCTTTAAAAAAGTTTAGTTTCCCTGCCTCCTCCTGTTCCATCCTGCAGTTCGTGACTTTTCAGGCCAGCAGCACCCCCCCCACCCCCTCCCGTCCAAGCCTTCTTTCACACCCGCACTTCTGTAGAAAATGCAATATGTCTCTCGTAAATAAGAGTCATATCGCATTTTCAGTGCTTGTTTGGTGCGTGATTGGTTGATGGCTTCGCATTCTTTGTTGCAATGGGTCAGAGTGAGCCTCTTTTCATATCCACCGGGACCAGACAGTTGGCCTCAAACTGATTTGCTGCAGTGCAAACAAGCACACGCTTTGTGCTCGCGGGCACAATATTTAAATGCTTTTAAAGTTACTTGGGTATTCGCAAAGGGAGTTAGTTGCCTGATTCTTAAATGGCCGCCGAACGGGACGTGCAGTACCACCTGCGCCGGAGCGGGTGCACACTGCAGCACAGCCAGCACTCCATGCTACTTCCACTGTTACAGCTCCCAGTCCCAGTTTATGTGCCTCCTGAGGGCGGGCGCCTCCAGGGCGCTGCAGCCGTTCTATTCCTGAAGCCGCCTCCCGATACTGGCCCATCCGACCCCCATGTCTTCTCGCCGTGGTCTCTGCACTGCAGAGGGACACAGAAGCGGCGGTGCTGGTTTTATATAACGTGAACTCTAAACTTAGATATCAGAGGGCTTTACATGAGTACCAGTTGCCCTACAGCAGGGCATATTAATTTTATTTTTAGGCACGGGGGGATTGTGATGTGCCCAGAATGACAGGAAGACCCTAATGCAACCAATATGGCGAAACCAATTGGCATGGCCAATGCTTGTATTTTTTACCAACAAATGGCGCGGCACTCCAGAGCAGAGTGCTTTATGGTTTTATTTCACCACAGCAATAATGAAACACAATGAAATAAGACCCTAGAAACGCAAATTGCCCTTTTGCAAATATATATAAAGTTTATTGAATTCAAGTTAGCACTACAGATCCTATAATGCATCATTGTAGCAGAAATGGGTATTTAAAGTGCATTTAAAGAAGGACTCACTAACTGTGAAAAAGGTCGTCCAGGCAGAAACTCGTAGGTTGAGTGGTTTGTAGTGAAACAAAACCATAAAGTACCCTGCACTGGAGTGTTGCATCATTTGTTCGTAAAAGAATTACTTTGGGGTCAGGAACCGACCCATATGCTGAGCACCTGCTGTTTAGCGCTCGGAACGGAAACAGGATCTCATTGTGGCAAAAACGTCTTGGGATTCGGAGCGCCCGTCATCACTGCACAGGAGAGGCTGTTTACATTGAACTCACCCCGGTAGAGCGCTGCGTGGCGGAGTCAGAAGACGCCGTCGAAACAGTAGTCTCCCGATAAGGTGAGCTGCATTGTGCTTGCGAAAAGTAGCAGTGAACCATAGCAGCTGTTGTTTGTTTAGGGACGCGTTCAGGACTGTATAAATATACATACTGACAGCTAAACAAACCGGCAAGAGCAGGAAAATTGGTGTAAGGGGGTCAATATATTCCCCAAACAGAACCAAGAGTGAAGCGGTGTCAGGGTTTAACCCCTCCCATGCTCATGACGAGCTGAGCTAGTCATGAGCATGGGAGGTGTGGGGAGAATTCCCCTGCTGTGCTGAGCGTTCCACGGGAGCCGGTGCTCCTGTGACGAGCTCAGCTCGTCATGAGCACAGGAGCGCCGTGCCTCATGACGAGCTGAGCTCGTCATGAGCATGGGGGCGCTGTGCGCGCCCCCCTCACCCCCCCCACCACAGCGGGGGAATAACCCCTGCAGCAAAGGGGTTAATGGTGACACAACAGCAAATACAACTGAGTTGATAAATGGAAGCACGCGCGGCGAAGCGCATTACTAAAGCAGCAACGATGTTTAAACTGAATGAACCAGATGATAATAGAATGGATCAGGTGGCGAATGTTCAAAGAGGCGCCAACATGTCATTGAAACAAGAGTTTAACCCATTTAGAGCGTCGAACGTTCAGCGACCAGTGCTGAACGTTCGAATAACGGGTGGGGCCGCGTCGGCCAACGGACGTGCGCAGCACTACCAAGGTAGTGCACGGGACGACCGTTGGCCGACGGCAGCGCTTAAGTGGTTAATAATATGGAGAAATTGTACAAAAAGGAAGTAAATAAAAGTTGGGAAATTATAGCACTGGACAATTACATTGCAGTCAAACGTGTACCGAGAGGCCTACGCATCTTCACAATGCCCGCACACCCGGATATCAAAGTTGAATTAATAAATGAATGGGTGGAAAATAATCTACCGTGCTCTTTAAATATGATGCGCATACTAATCAAGCATGCCAAAATAGACGTTATTGACATCACAAATAAACTGAACGCACTGGAGGAAAGCATCAAAAGCCAGACAAATAAGGAGGAAGTATCCAAATTGTGCAAGGAAATGGATTCAAGACTGGAAAAATATGAAAAGGAAATTCAGGAAAGGAAACAAAGAAAGTTCAAAAGATATGAACGGGACTACTCAGAGGGGAGAATACTAACATTTGCCAGAACTCGCCAGGATCCGACCCATATGCTGAGCACCCGCTGTTGAGCGCTCGGAACAGAAACAGGATCTCATTGTGGCAAAAGAAAAAAAATATATATATACATAGATAGATAGATCGATAGATAGATAGATAGATAGATAGATAGATAGATAGATAGATAGATAGATAGATAGATAGATAGATAGATAGATAGATAGATAGATAGATAGATAGATAGATAGATAGATAGATAGATAGATAGATAGATATGTACACAAACTCTCAGCTTCAAAGGAGTACAGCACTCAGATACTGTGAAACATGGTTTATTGCAAATGCAACAGCAGTGGTATCTACTCGTTTCGGCTGGAAAACAGCCTTGCTCACGATGCGTGGAGCTATTTGGTGTAAGGCTTTATAGTCATGTGAAAGTGATGTGAACAAAAACATTAAAAAATTCTATAACAGTCACAGTCAAGTGCAACTTGATATAGATTTGAAAGAAACGCTGCATTTCATTTATCCACATTTTGGAGGAGGTTGTAACAAAAACAATAATATTACTAACAGTTTGTTAATTGAATGTAGAGAGGTTGTGAAAGGAAAATTAAGCAAAATAAAATAGACACTCGAATTGCCACATAAGGGAACATAAAGGGCACACATTTAGTCCCAGTAGGCAAACTACCTTCACACAACCATGGCCAATACTCAAGCAATATTGTATAATACAATTACTACAACCTCCAACAATGTACCAATCTCAGTATGAATATACAAATTTCTAATCAAAATATTGCAAAAGAATAACAGGATAACAAATGCAAATACACAATTGTGCCCAAGTGGGCATTAGCACCGATATATTGGCTCTTTCATCATTCTATTAACAGTGGCTGCCAAATTCAACAATTCACAGATAAATGATCCGTAAAAAAGATATAGAAAATAACAAATTAATTGAAACTAAGATATTCAAAACAACTTCAAACAATTTGACAAAAGGGTAACACGCAGCTTCCAAAACACTTCTGTCACACATACATAATAATGAAGCAAAGTATGTTCCAGATCCTCTCTACTGAGTAAAACTTAAAACCTTCTAAATGAACATACAGTTTTTCATCACAATTATGTTGTCTGGGTTCTTTACTGTCAAACGCTAAGATAAACCTGCAGTCTAACACTTTCAAGTTTTTCTCTCTGTTGCCACCACTTACTTCCTTAGTAATCCCTTCAATTATGTTATATCTCAGCTCACTTTCATAACCTTTGTGTACTTCGTGAAAATGTCAAGATACCGGATATAAAGTGTCAAGATTGTATATGGCCCTAAGGTGTTGCAGGATTCTCTTGTGTACAGGTAAGGTGGTACTTCCCACACAGATCTTTGAAAAATGGCACTCCAAAATATGAACGACATGATCTCTTTTGCATGTGTAATGTCCCCTGATCTTTTTAATGTTGCAATATTTCAGTCTTATTTTCACAATTCCTACATTACGTACACCTACTGCATTTTACAAATCCATCCCTGGGTTTTAGCCAGGATTGTTTCTCAGTTCTGACATAACTTCTAACCAGTTTGTTCCTCATGGATCTTGCTATTTTGAGTGTAAAGAGCGGTCTTCTGGGTACCCCGCTACCAATTACGGGGTCACTTCTGAGTAAATGCAAATGTTTATTGAGTATCAATCTCACAGTCCCATGTCTTGAATGCTAGGTAGTAATGTACCCACACTTCCCATCACTAAGCTGTTTCGTTTTGGGGTTCTTGAATAGAATGGTCTCCCTTTTAGCCTTCTGGATCTTATTTCGGCAGCCTGAATAGTTCTACTGCTGTATCCTCTAGAGTCAAATCGCCTGTTTAGTTCCTCTTCAGTTATAGTGTGTTCCTCAACTGTACTGCAAATTATTTTCACCCTAAGGAGTCCACCATACGGAATACTTTCTTTGAGTGGGATTGGATGGAAACTGCTGGTATGTAGGGTGCAGTAGCCAGCACTTGGCTTTATAAACAGTGCAGAGATTAATTATCCCAGTCAACAGCCAGTTTCACATCTAAAAACTCTACCTTCCACTCACTGATCATGCTCATGACTATCAAATTCAACTCATTCACCTTGTTTTTAGACACAACTTTGTTTTCTGACATGGTATCCTCTTTCTATATGACAAACACATTTTCTATGTAATGAACCCAAATCATGATGTTGTTCATCCATTTTTCAAGAGGGGGGTTGTTGAGAATCGGCTCCTCCCACCAGCCCATATGCAAATTCACAATGATGAGGACGAAGAAGGTGCCTTCGCTTGCCCTTGCTGTGGTTTGAAGATCACATTGTTAAAGAAAAATATGGCCTTCTCAAGACAACATTTAATCATTCTTAAAATCATCATAGTACGTTTATAAAGTCTGATAGGCCTGGCTCTCAAGAAATTACCCACTGCCCTCAAACCATCCCCATGCTGTATACTCGTGTAGAAAGATGAAACACCCAATGTCATAAGTAAAATGTCTCTCTCTCAGCTTACATCAGAGATCCGTTTAAAAAAATCTGTGGTATGCTTGATGTAAGAGGGTACATTTAGGACAAAAGACCTTAAAAAGAAATTAATTTAACATGAGGTATTTTTAAATAGTCCTGCCAGTGGGTTTCTATGCATCTATAGATTGAAACGTTGTCGACTCTTTAGACAGTATGCATGTTAAACCCATGTGTTAAAGCCAGTGCATTACTGTTTACTTCCTACAAAAGCTTGCTCTCACTATTTGTATTGGCGATAAGTTCTTCTGTTTTACCTGAATTTTTTTTTGTTTATTTGTGAATGTTTTAATGTTTTGTTCTTGAAGGATATAGGACTGTGTCACACTCAATTACGCTCTGTTATATCACAAATACCCACTTTTGAAATTAATAAATCTAAATGTCTGGCTGGACATAGTTAATCAATATAGCACTGATTCTAGGCTATGTTAATTTCTTCTGACTTATGATTGTTTGAAGGACCAATTGTTTTGAATAAATAGTTGATACCCAGGGTCCTTCCTACCTTGCGGGTTCCCTTGTTCATAATAAGCAAACACAGTGGGTTTCTTGGGGACCAAATAGAAAAATGAAAGTTTGGGGTGTTCTGTTCTCATCAAACAATACTCTTCCCAACTAATCAACCCACGGCTCATCCAATCATCCAAATATTGAAAGACACCTAGTTCTACCTGCTTAAAAATAGAAAAGATCAACACTCAAATAAAAAAACATGCCATTTAATTGGCTATATGCGTCTTCTATATATATGTGCTTAAGTGATAGGATTACATTGCCCAGTTATTTAAATTCCTTCAGTGGAGAGTATGGGAAATTGATCAATGAGGTCATTGTTACTGATGGGCATTGTTTTGGATTTGAGTTTCAGTGAGGAACCATCCACCTCTGATACCCAAAGTTCTTGTTGGTCAAGTATAGAGTCAATGGGCTGTGGATTACAAGCCCCAGTACTTTCATTTTCCAATTCAAGTAATTGTGACATAAGATCCAAATCCTCAACAAGAAGATTACTTATTCTCAATTTAGCAGTTGGAGTAGTATATGGGTGTTGTTTAAAAACCCTTTATTAATTTAAGTTTTCTCGTGAATTTAAGCAGATCAATTTTCGATTGTAATTGCTTTTTTGACAGAAGGATAGACCTAAGGAGAGAGTCTTTATTTCTGTCTCGGTTAATATCATGTAAGTATTATTAATTACCATTTTATTGTCCATTGATATTTCCGGCTGTCCCTTGTAACTCTCCCACTGGTCTCTTCTGTTGCCCCTTTTAACTTGCCCTCATCTCCGTGGCTTCCATTTCCTTTTTGATTTCCCTTGCCCTTCAACATCCTGTCGTTGCTGCATCAGTCTAATTTAAAAAAATGCAACTCATCCTGTATTATCATATGCCCTTCTACTCTCAAGTTATCCTCATGATCTGTGTCCAAACTCAAATCTGTGCTCTGATCACTTAGTGTGCCCCCCTCTTTTGATCTATTATGTTTGGCTCATCTTTGCCTTCCCATATTATCACATCTTCTGGCAAATGTGTAAATCTGGCCTTTCTCCTAATCTTCTCTATCTCTGTTGAACTTGTAAGCATTTTCTGCATTGTTGCCTCTTCCATGTTGTTTAATCTACCCATCATGCTCTCGGTGGGTACTTGGAATATGATTTGAAGTTGCTGTGCTAATTTACAGCTTCGTGGCTATTTAAGGATTAGTGACTATAAGGATAGTTGTTTCACTGTGTAACTGTATAAGGGATATTCTTACATGCAATCTATGAGGCAGTGAAAAGTATTTTTCTCATGTCAGATTTTGCTCTACTATATTACTATGATAATAAACTGGAATTTCACCCTGCAGCACGGTAGTAGTAAATGTGAATAAATGCTCCATATAACGTGTATTGAACCGCATTTATGGACATTGTTATTGCCATTATATATCTATATCTCTATATATCTGTGTGTGTGTGTATATATATATTCTTTCAGATGGTGCCGATGTGTAGGCTATCAAATGCCCCCTGTATATTTCTTACAATAAATCAAGTTCCACCGCTCTCCAGGAATTCATAGTGGCACAGATTTATTTACACAGCACTACTATGTAAACAAATCTGTCACTGTGAATTCCTGGAGTGCGGTGGAGCGTCATTTATTGTAAGAGATATATTTACAGAGACACACACATTGTACTACAGTGCAAAGGTCGAATTCCATTAGTCAGTGCAACAGTAGAGTGCATTTGACAATTTGACATAAGAAAAACACAGTTTACTGTCTTATAGATTGTATGTTACAAGAATTTTACACAGGAATAAAACTCTCCTAATAGTTACACGACATCTTCAATTTGATTTTACTTTGCTCCACAAATTAACCACTTGAATCCTAGTGGCTGAATAATTACGAACAAGATTTGGAAATTAAAATGCAATGGTATAAACCATGTATGTGCAGGGTGCAGTATGACACATATTACAATTGTTGAGGAAGGGGAGGGGCATTGTGATCCACTGGAGATTTACATTTTGTAAATCTTGGTACTCCATGAAGTTGACCACTTAGTAATGGCACATTCCACTCTGTGCAAATATGTACACATACTGTCTACAACAACTCTGTAGTTCATAAGTGCACATTCTAGCAGGGCTGTCTCTCCTTCCCATCATTTATCAGCCACAATTTGAGTTATAAGTAGTAGGTCAATAAAGACAGTTATTATTTAAGAGTCAAGTTTTTGGAGCGTGCCATGAAACAGCTCATATTATCATCAGTGCTCTAAATACTTTCACTATTGTGATAATTACTGTTATTATGAGCATCATTCCAAGCATTAATGAATGAATGAATGAATGAATTCTTTATTTGTGTGGTTACTTAAAACCATTACAAAAATACAGTTTATATAAAGACAGTATAAAATCTAAATATTTTAAAAAGCAAGTGTATATACGACACAATATTAAGATTCTCTTTTGCTTTGTTAGGTAAAAAAGTCTAGTGATGACTAGTCTTTTGTATAAATCAGTCTATTTTGAGAAAGGGGCCGAACGGCAGTCCCAGCAGTGCCCTCCTAGCAGCCTAGGGCGAAATGACCATCAGTTTCAGCCGAGTGAGTTGGACAAATTTACCAAAGTTGGCCATGTGCTCCACTGTGTCCAGCGTGTAGAGGGGAAGGATTGCCTCATGTGCCGTGCGAGTGCCCAGTTGGAGGAGGATTGGTCTAAGGTAGAGTCTGCTGGCTAGACGCAGGGCCGGGCAACAGAGTACAATATGGCCCAAAGACTCACGTTTGTAGTTATAAAGGCAGCACTCCGTAATGGCTGACCTTACTTTCCTATTTGTATATAGATCTTTAAGAGGGAGGGGATATAGTCTTCCAGCTAGAATTCTGTTTAAGGCTTGTCTCCCCACAGCCTGCATAAGATGAAGTTTGAGGCTGGGCAGTGTGTGGGGGAGACTTTGGGTCTCATGAAAACCTCTTGCTACTAAGGATTCCATATCCAGAGTGCGAGACAGTAGTCGTACTTGCATTTTTATTGTTTTTTTAATAATGGAATATTTGATTATGCTTGGGTCCCAATTCTCTGTTGCAAGTTGCAGAAGATCTTTAGCAGAGGCGAGACAAGCGGACCAAGGATTGCCAGGTTGTTGAAAGATGCACTTTATGACAGCTTTCATTGAGTTCTCCTGCGCTGCAGTTGTTTGATAGAAGTATTTACTCAGAGCCGCCATCTCTTCCAGTTTGTGTTGGTTGAGGTTAAACTCTAGACGAATTAAGTGTTCCTGGTACAGGCTGGTAGGCGAAATAGCTTTTTATAGGCAGTTTAGTGTATTTTCTCTAGATCATTCCCAAATTTCCCTGGAAAGGCCTGTTGGGCATAATTGATGGATGGTAGTAGTTTCGTCCTCAGTACTCTTTGAATGGCAATTGTTGATGGGCTATCTAGGGTGGAGTGTAATTTACAGAGAGCATAGGTGACCCTTTTCCCTTTCTCCTGCAGTTTGTTGAGGGGAACCCGAGGGCGGCCCGTTTCGCTAAGCCATGCCCCTAGATAGTTATAATGTTGTACGTGGTCCAAGGTCAACGGACCCACCCTCCCCTTGGCCCCTTTTTTGGGGGGATAGTGGCCAAAAATCACTTTTTTAGATTTGGTTGGGTTGGCAACCAACTTGTTTTTGGCATTGTAGACAGCGAGGGCTGTGAGTGCTTTTTGTAATCCAATTTTGGTATGATCCAGAAGAACCAGATCATCAGCGTATTGCATCAGTTGGATCTTTGTGTGCCGATCCTGGGGGTAGCTAACGTGGCTCCGTGCAGGGTTTGACCCATGTCGGCTGTATACAGATTGAAAAGCATCGGGCCAGGACACAGCCCTGTTTTAACCCATGATCTGTGGAGATTTTCTCTGTGGTGTACTTGCTCGAGAGTTTGACTCTAATCCAGGTTTGTGAATACAGTGATCTCATTTCTTGTAGTAAAGACGAGCTGATGTTCCAATGTGCCAATTTCTGCCAAAGGATGGTACGATCTACCCCATCGAAGGCTGCTGAATAGTCAATAAAGCAGGCAAAAAGTGGCAGGGTTCAATGGGTCACCGCTTGTTGGGCTAGATATGACAGGGCAATGAGGTTATCCACAGTAGACCCCCCTGGTCTGAACCCAGTCTGAAAGAAGGGCAAAAGTCCTTCGTTGCCAGCCCAGTCTGCTAGTTCCGCTAGGAGAGTGCTTGCATAAGCCTTGCCCTCAATGTCCAACAGGGCAATCATGTGATAGTTCTTAGGGTCGGTGTTGGACTTGGCCCTTTTGGCAGGTTCACCCCGAAACCTTTTGCATTTTCCTAGCCTGTTTCTGTAACCTGGTGTTGGTGATTTTAGGCCTCTGCACACTTTTTCACTGTGGTCCAGTGTAAAGTGCGTGCGCTGTATGTGTGGTGAGCGTGTCCTTCCCTCCCATAGGAATTCATGGGGATATGTGTGTCCATGGTAGTTCCTGATATGTGGGGAGTGCAGGGGCGAGTTTGGTATGTGCAAACTCGTGATATTAACTGTTGCGCAATGGTGTGCACAGATTTAATGTGTCTAGTGTAGAAGTGCCACTTTTAGAAGTTGGCATTTCTGTGTGCAGTGAATGTGAATTGACTGTCTGGCTTGTGAGTGACAGGGGCTGGCTGGTGTGCTTGGCTCCAGGAGCCAGGATGGGTCTGCCCAGTGGTGGATGGGGAGATCTGCATGTTGATGGAAGGGAGGAGTTGCACCTGGGACCTGAATCAATCAATCAATCAATCAATGACACTTGTAAAGCGCGCTACATACCCGTAGGGTCTCAAGGCGCTCGGGGGGTGCCGCTACTGCTCGAACAGCCAGGTCTTCAGCTTCTTCCTGAAGGAGAGGTGGTCTTGGGTCAGGCGCAGGTCGGTCGGCAGGGAGTTCCAGGTCTTGGCAGCCAGGTAGGAGAAGGACCTTCCTCCTGTAGTCGCTCTTCGGATGCGGGGGACGGCGGCGAGGGCGTGGTTGGCTGATCGGAGGTGGCGTTTGGGAGCGTAGAAGTTGATTCGGCTGTTGAGGTAGCTCGGGCCTTGGTCGTGTAGGGCTTTGTGTGCGTGGGTGAGGAGGCGGAAGGTGATTCTTTTGTTGACGGGGAGCCAGTGAAGGTCTCTCAGATGTCCGGAGATGTGACTGGTTCGTGGGATGTCGAGGATGAGTCTGGCTGAGGCGTTCTGGATCCGCTGGAGTCTCTTCTGGAGCTTGGCGGTGGTACCGGCGTAGAGGGCATTGCCGTAGTCCAGTCGGCTGGTGACGAGGGCCTGGGTGACGATCTTCCTGGTCTCGGTGGGGATCCACCAGAAGATCTTCCGTAGCATGCGTAGGATGTTGAAGCGCGCCGAGGAGACGTTGTTGACTTGCCTGGTCATGGAGAGGGAGGAGTCCAGGATGAAGCCCAGGTTGCGTGCATGGTCTGTCGGTTTGGGTGCGGTGCCCAGGGCGGGAGGCCACCAGGAGTCGTCCCAGGCGGAGGGTGAGGGGCCCAGGATGAGGACCTCCGTCTTGTCCGAGTTCAGTTTCAGACGGCTGGTCGTCATCCACTCGGCTACCTCTTTCATCCCTTCGTGCAGGTTGGCTCTGGCGGCGGTGGGGTCGTTGGTCAGGGAGAGGATCAGCTGGGTGTCGTCGGCGTAGGAGATTATGCTGAGGTTGTGTTTGCGTACGATGGCCGCGAGGGGGCTCATGTAGACGCAGGGCTGTGCCTTCCCTACACAATGCTGGCTCCACCCCCTATCGTGCGTCTGATGTGCCTAGCCAGGCCAGTGAAAGGGAGAAAGGGGCTGAGCAGAACAAAGTGCTCAGGAGTTACCTGGAACCAGTTGTAGCTGATTCTCCCATTGCCTGCACCCTTTTAAACAAAGGAAATGTGTGTATAAAAGGGGGGCTGTGACCCCACGATTTTGTTCTTGTTTTGATACTTGAAACTACCAGGGATATGTTGCTGCTGGAGCCCAGGGGAAGGCTTGCCTCCCTGGGCCCTGCCCTGCCCCTGGATGCCTGGAGGATCTCTTGCTTGGGGTCCTCTTTTGCTTTCCTTGATGCCTCCAGGGCTGCTTGGACCATTTGCTCTCCAGTGTTGTTTTTGCCCAGGCTTGTTATAGCCTAAGCGCCTTGGGAGCGCCGTATTTTAAATGCCTCAGGAGGAATGCAGGGGCTTGGCAGCACGGCGCTGACTGAAGAGAAAAGGGAATCCCCGGCGAAGGATTCCCCTGAGATTGCCATTGTGTGCTGCTGGTGCCCACCCTGCATTATGGAGCTTGTGTCCTTGCATGATGTGCGGGTGCCCACCCATGAATTTGCCGCCGGGGCCCGAGCCTCGAGAGAACTTTCCCCCGGGCCGCTGCCTAATGCGACGCGGAAGTAGAGGAGGTGGGCGGGCCGATGACGCCGGCCGGAGCCTCGCGGGCTCCACTTCCGCTTCTCCACCCTGCCCCGCCGGCTCTGTTTCCCAATCCCGGTCCCAAGAAGGGAGACCGGGTGAAGATGCGCCCGTGTGTGCGTAGCTGGGCTACCAGGAGTGAGGGGGGCCCCGGAGGCAGAGTATCGCTGCTGTCCCCCGAGAGGAGATGGCACCGGCAGAGAGAAGAGCCCAGGTGAGTGGGGCTCACAGTGAATAGTCAGAGCGCCACTGTGTGTGCAGCGGGAACCTCCAACGTGGAGATGGTGGCCTAGAGGGCCCACACATGGGTCCCAATGTACGTGGCCATATCGGGGTGCATTGTCGGCACCTGGGCAGCCCCGCTTGTGAGAGGGCTGCCCCAACGACAGGGGGCATATTTGTTTAAGAAGCCTAGGTGGCTCCCCCGCCACCATTAGTTTTCAGAGCCAGAGGGCTCCAACGCTCCACAGTTTGGCCTCATTATTCCAGGGCCCGTGTTGGGTCAGAGTTGCCTTATTTGCTTTCAGGGTCAGATGACTCTACCTTTGTGGGCATGTTTATGGCTACAGCGCCAGTGCACCACATAGTGTTTGGGGGCAAGCTCTTCTCCTATCTTGGGCGCATCGTTATTTCAGGAGCCCGAGTACTCCCAGGGGCATACTTTATTTTCAGAGCCTAGGTGGCTCCAATGTGTTGCCAGTGATTTAAGAGAGCCCCAGAAGTGGCACAGTGGTGCCAGGCCTTCCCCAGCTGCGCAGCACTTAGTGCCTGCTGCAGCGTTTTAGGCCCCATGTGATGGTTTTCAGCTGCCCAGCAAGTAGTGGGCATCTGCAACGTTTAGGTTTGCGCAGAGAGCGCTCCCCTGACTGGCGCTGCCTTGGCAGCGCGTCCTGACATTCTGGACACAGGACATTTGAGCCCCTTTGGAGAAGGCCTGTTGGCAAGGGGGGACTGGTAGATGTATAGGGTGCAAGGCCCTAATGTGATTGATGTGCTCATGCAATGTGGTGCTAGGAAATGTAATGCATTTATTATGTTTTACGCACCCTGTTTTGATACCTCTACATATGGTTTATGAATATGAGGTTATTTTGCATTTCATGTGGTTACGTTAGTGAGATTATGTTTCACTTTGTGAGGTACGCCCCTTGTGAGTTATACTTAGGACTCAGGAGACTTCATAATGTGTTTATGCTGGTGAGGTTGGTGCAGAATGTAATTTGCGCCAGATGTGACTTTGTATAATGTAGTTTGTTACAGGTTGAGGTGGAGTACAGTGATTTCCAGTGGTTACAGGTTGTAGGTTTATGATCTATTTTACTTTTACCAATTTCTGCAAAGTGCTGATTCTGACAGTGGCCCACGTGGCCCGGTCATGTGTAAATAATCCCTTGTGAATATTGCCCGTGCCCGTTGGCACAGTGTATGATATGTGTTTCCTATACTAATGTGTTATGAGAAAACAAAGGCAATTTTCATATAACCTTGTGTGGAGTTCCTTTTGTAGTGTGCCTGGGATGTTGTTGCTGTGTGCATGCGCAAAAGCTTTACACATTGCCTCCGGGAGCTCGTGCCAAGCTGCCAAGGGGGTGAGCAGGGGTTATCTTTGGCGTGTAACTCCCTTGCCCTGACTAGAGTGGTGGTTTCTGCCTGGCTTTGGCGCAAACCTTAGCCAACCAGAAATCCCATTTCTAACAGTCAGTGTTAGGCCCTTTTTAGGTTTCGCCCTGGGCGTTGCAACTGCGTAGCAGTTGCTCCGCCCATGGTGAAACCTCTTGATCCTATATATCGACTTTAGTTCTGCCTCTGTCTCCCATTGGCTAGCTCCATAAATGGAGGCTAGCCATTGGGAGACAGAGGCTGTCAATCACGCTTTCTCGAGAAAACGCGATTCGGGGGCGTTTCTCTGTGTTTTTTTAAGTCCCGCCCCTTTGTCCTGGGCCGCGCTGTGATTGGCTGCCGGCCCGGGACCTGACTTGTTTTATCTGGCACCTCTTGTGACTTTTATATACTTTAAAAAAAAAATATTATGCATTTTGTCGTAACAACTATGAGGATAAAGATTGTAGGGGGCCGACAGGTAAATTCGGCTCTGGGGTGTTTAGCTCTAGTGTTACGTGCTTTTCTCTTTTGTGGCATGGCCGAATTCAACCTTCAGCCGGGAGCGGGGTGGGGTCCCGGGTCACAATCCTTCAATTCCGTTCGTGCCAACCCCTTGCTGACCATGAAAATGATACTGAAAGGAGATCGTGGTTCACAAAGGGGTCTGTGGGTGCTTTCATAATTGTTCCTGAAGCCACATGAGGTCTTGGAGATAACTGCCCGGGATATGGGTCGTCACAACGAGGCGCGTGCAGGCTTAGAGCAAACAGCCCCAGGCAGCCCTTTCTCGTTTTCCCAAACAATACATCACACTTGCTAGCTTGTGCCTGTCTCGTGCGTGAAAACGCAAGAACATCTGGGGATGGGCTGTGTTAGCTCATAGGTTTAAGCAAATTTGATTTATTTTATTTCGTAAAAAGAAAAAAAAATAAGGTTACGGGCCCAAAATTGTTCTAGAAGCCCGCCTCCCGGACTTACAGACGCCGGAATCACGAATGCCAAAGCTGCCTAGTCCTAATTATACACATTTCTTTCACCCCATTTATTTGTCATTTCATTGTCGTATTCTTTATTGTGAGTTTTTTTATCATCCTTGCCTTCTCTTTTTATTACTGTTTTCCTAGCGATCCCTTGTTCACCTCCCACCCCCCTTTAACTTTTCCCTCAATTGCACTGGGTTTAAACTCAGATAATGAAAAACAAATGTGTAACCACCGAGTGCCAGTGGCTGACATCTGCACCCACCCGTACAAATTAAGCACTGGCTAATGCTGCAGACACGCTCGCTGCCTTCATCGCAGGCGGGCATACTTACTTGGAAGAGGTAATCACTGGACGACACTCCTAAAAACGATTGCAAAGTAACGCGCTAACGAGAAGAATTGCCTTGTGATTGTTGCTCTCTACCACTCGTCGCCCCGTACATATGCAAATATCGCTTATTCCCCGATGCTCGTGGGACGAGCTCGGCCTCTGATCTCCAACCGTTGACCTGTCATTCGCGCCTTAGCAGCAGTTCCTGAGGTGAGAGGCTGTGAAATATCAAGGGAGACACTTCAACGCTGGCCGCAAAAGCTGCAGGTGTGTTGAAAGAAAAGGCAAAACAGAAGCAAGGAGGTGGTAAAGGCAGGTTTTTCTAAGGATGAATGGGCATCATATAGGCAGAGGGTACTTGTTTAGGCACTTCCGTTTAAAACCGGCTCGTCCCGTGAGCAAATGTCAAGCTCTTTTATAAATGTATGTTTAAATCAAAAGTCACTCCTTTTAGCAGGTAAACGCTGGTGTCGAAACGGTACAGTGGGCGTACACCAAGGGCCCTATAAGGCTGAGCCGAGCACCTGTTTTGTTTTTGCGTGTGAGGTGTCTAACAGTCGAAACATGAATATGAACTTTAGACATAACCCGTCGGGATAGGAGCGAGGCAAATCTTGTTCCCGGTTTCCAACTTGTTCTGTTTAAAATTCTTGCATTAACTCCGGGAAATTCCGAGTTACTATGGTACAGCTTTAGACACCTGGGATAAAAAAAACAGGTGCTCAGCCCACTCCCAAAAATGTGAGAGCATGTACGCCTGCTTGCATGATGATTCCCCAGGGCTGTAATCTATCAATAGTGCAGCAGGTGCAGTGGCACCGGGACACAAGGTTGTGAGGTGCAGTTGTCATCAATATTATGGATATTAGTGCCAAACTGCGGCCAAAGGGGCCCGTTTTCTAGGGTGACCACCTTCCTTACTCCAGGTCAATACGGACATTTTCCACTCCTGAAGTTTGTATGATACCCTAATGCATTCAGGGTGATAACGTTGTGTTTCCTGCATATAACGAATTAAATGGCAAGCCTGAAAGAAAGTATTTGTAGGTAAAACGTTCAGTATTAGAGATAGTATCCACAATAACCTAGAGAGAGTGTATCACCTTGCCATCCTACTTGCTTTCATTAGCTCAGTAACAGACATCTCAATTTTCCCATATCCGTGCGTGATTAGCTTATCCCAACCAGGCTGTTGCTTTGCATTCTGCAGTTTGTAGTCCTGATTCCAGAAAGGGCTAAAAAAAAATCCTGCAAGTCCCAGAATGCAAAGCAGAAACTCGGACTGGGTGCAGTAGTTTCACATGAACCAGGGGAATTTGAGAGCCCTGCATACCGGTACACATCATCCACACCTTTCCAACCAAACCCAATTAAGTTTTGTATACATTTCAGACACTTCTCGTACCTTCTAACGCCATTCCACATTTAGAGGCATCTTCTCATGATGCAGGAGAAGCACTCCTAGTCTGGACATCATATCTGACCCCAAAACAAATCCCATATGGAGCATACCACCACTGCCCTCAAACGAACAGGTTCCATGCTTAAATGTTGCATGCTGCTATTTGTAATCCAGCTCAACTCATGATAAAATCAGCACTACAAATCTCAGAATTCATAGAAAATTGAGGACTGACTGAGCTAAGCACATTTGGAACTGGGACACTCGAGAGCTGTGCGCACAGCATCTTTGCTACGCCACTGTATCATCACATATTGCAATTCTTAAGACCGCTTCTTGAAAGCACACTGACACTGAACAGTGAGCAGTGCAATGAGTTCATTTGCATTTTCTGAATGGTCTAAAATAAATGTATATATATCGTAAACCAGACGGAAGATAAAAAGGGCGGGATGGGGATGGGGGTGAGGGTAGAGACTGAGATTTCCACATAGCACAATAAAGCGCTCATGTCCGCTTAGGCTGTCTCTGTTTTAAGAGACTTTTTTAGAAATTACAGTGGGTATTTTCCAGTGTTTACTTAAAATTGTGAAAATAAGCTCTTATTGATTTTTATCCAAACAAATAGTACATAGGCCATGTTTTCAAGTGTATACCGAAAAGCTGTATTGGACTGCCATCTCATCATACCACTCTTGGATGTATACAGTCTCGTCAGGGCTCGAGTCGGGGTACCACGCGGGTGGATGGCGTCCCCGACTTATTTTACCGGGCGTACGCCGTCCCCCCTGCCAAACAGCTCGACTTCACTCTTTGGCCTCTCTGTGAAGAGGAGCTCGCTACCTTTAATGACGTCACTTCCGGTGATGGCGTCCCCCCACTTCTTTTTTTACGACTTGTATTCTGTTTCTACATTCAGTAATTAAAAAGCCTTGCTTGTGGGGGGCGGAGGGGAGGATATTAAGACACTAATTAAATGTTTGCTGTTTTGCGCTTTACTTTCTGTCCGGGCTGCCCCGGTTTGGCGGTATTGTTCGCGTTTTTCATACGTTCCCTTGTGCAGCTTCCCTTTGCTGGGCCTGAGGTGTAGTTAGCTGTCTGAGGGGCTCCAGCGCAGCCCATCTCTGTATGAACAGTCCTATTGTACCGCGCTTCATGGGGGAGTTATTAAATCCCAGGCCTGTCTTGTGAGAACACTTTTCTCCGGGGCCTCATTAAAACATGTATACAATTACTTCCAGCCAGTCGGATAATGTATCCCCGTCCTACCGCTTGCACCTTCCAACATTGATAAATTCTCTTTTAAATACATTTGTAGTGCTTCTAACTTAAGGTACACATGCACCATTGCCTTATACACTCAGAACTTCGAAAAGGGGGCTTTGTGGTGTAGGCAAATTTCTGGTATTGCCTGGTTCACCCTCATCTAGCCGAACATATCGAATAGCAGTACACGTGGGGTATTGTCCATGGCAAACTCATGGCTTCTCGAATAAGTAACATGGCGGTGCTGTGTGTGCAGCAGCAGGTGCCCTGTGAGTTCCTAGGGGTCGCATGCAGAAGGCTGTATTTCAACCTCTGCTTTCATGGAGCATACCAGTGCATTCTGGGGGCCCTAATCTTTGTTCTCTCCAGGTATCGCCCATTTGCGAGAGATTAAGCTATTGCCATTCTAAATGACAATGCTATTAATTTATCTGTTTTCAAAACCAACACATAAATAAAAAAAATGTCATTTACAATGCCAATAGCTCTAACTTTTACAAAGGCGAAACCGTTGCATTGTAAATGCTTGTTTAAATATTGGGTGCAGCAGTGATCCCCTCCAGGAATCTGGATTATCCCCCAAGAGCCTGCATTCAGCATATAACTGTATGAAATGTTCTGTCCAGAAGATTATGTCTTCTCTGAAGAGGGAGCCAGGCAGCCCATTGGGGCCATGTGCTCTGTTGTGTTGAATCTTCTTTAGAGTAGTGCGGACTAATCCTTTACTTGAGAAGGTTGAATCGTCGAGCAGTAGGGTAGGTTCAGAAATAAAGTTGCTGCTTTCCTCCCCTGGTGTTGGTGAGCTGGCTGGAGGAGCTATGTTGGAATCGTCTGAATACAAGGTTTTCACATTGGCTACCCAAGTGCCCGCATCAATTGGATTCTCTCTGTTAGTGGCCCGATGGGTAAGATTGTTTAAGTATTGCCAAAATTCTTGGGATTTAGTAGGTGCCAACAGCTCAAAGATCTTAAGCCATTTTGCCTCCGTACATTCACGTCTTATTTTCTAGACCAATTTTGAGTGGGTTTTTGCAGCTGATTTAAATTGTGTTTTAGCAGACTCTGATCCGGATTTCTGATAGGCTCTGCGTTTGGTATTTAGTTGTTTGGCACTTTCCTTGATCACTGGGACATATCCTATGGTGTGTACTGAGTCTGTGGGAGGTCTATGTGTGGTGCTTCCCCGAGCAATGAGCCTAATTCGTAGGCGAGAGAGTCCCATATGCCTATAATGTCCCCATTAATTGAGCTGGTTTGCCAGCCTGCCCACGTTATTTTCCAAGAATCAAATTTATTTATTGGCGTCGGCCCCCATTTGATTCTTTAAGGAGTTTATGCTGTTCTTCCCCTTTGGAGGCCCCAATGCAGCACAGAGCGTGGCAAATGTCTGCTGTGATGGTTAACTGGACGATCAGGGCGGCGTGGTCGCTTTCACTCCGTGGGTGCACACTATTGTTGGACATGAGTTTTTGTATTCTCTCACTTAATGAAATATAATCTATTGTGGCTTGATTATTATAAGTGGGTGCAAGAAAGGCCCCAGGGTTATGTTTTATGGATAGAGAGTGTGTTGTTGCCAAATTGTATGCCCGTATAAGGGCGTTGAAGATCCCAGTGCTCCCTGTGCTGTGGTTTTGGGGTGCAAGGTCTCCAAGTATAATGGGTTCCATAGATGCAAACTGTATCAGCAAGGTTTCTATCTGAGTTATCAGCTGGTTGAGCTTGTCATTAGGAGCAGGCCCGTGGTGGTTGTAGTAGACATTGATCAGAAGCATAGATCGTGGGCTGTCGACCGTGTTAAGGCCTTTAAGAGTACCAGCTAGAAACATGTCTGAAGGGTTCTTTTACCTCTGTGAAATTTACTTTCAGAGAGTCCCTAATGTATATGGAGATCCCCCCAGAGGGTCTCCTGAATATATTACCTTTGATGGCTGGTTTGGGGTATACTGCATAGCCTCTTATTGGTATAGGTGTAGTGGCCCATGTTTCTTGGGTACAGATAAGATTGGCACCTTCGAGGAATATGAATGCCAGTGGGCTCTGCAAAACCTTGGTGATCCCTGCGATGTTCCAGGTCATGATTTTTAATATTTGGATGTTATCTGAAGGGCACCTGTGCCAAACAGAGCTGTCTCCTAGGGGGTGCCGGGCCTCAGGAGTCACAGACTCCTTGTTAGCGGGGGACCTGGTGCTAGGGGCAGAGGTTTAGGGCCTGTGGGAGCCAGGACCAGTCTTTGTTAATGTTTCCCATGCTGTAACAGGAGCGTTTGCCCCCTTCTGCGTGTGTTGTTATTTTAATTGAGCGGTCACTGGTCAAATTTATTTTTGGTCCACCTTTAGTACCATGGAGAATAGACCCAGTGTATGTTGGTGGGTGATTTAAATCCTTTGTAAGCATCGTTTCCTCGTTGTTCAGTTCCTGATTTCCCAGCTGGTCCTTTGGATCCGTGCTTTTCAAGATCGCCGGGTATTTTGTCACGACCGGGGTCATGATTTTTATACCCCAGTTTTCCAGTTGCTTGTTTTTTCCTCTCAGGGTCTCGGCCATGGCCCGTTTGGCGAAGATTATCTCTGTTGCCATGTTTGTTTCGCTTGGCCCTGAGGCGAGGAAGGACACACTGTCAATGTCAGTTGTTTTATTTTTTATTTTTTCTAACCCCTAATTGTTTGCGCAGAGCCTCAGCAGATTACCTCTGTTAAGGATGTCCCATTTCCCATGCGAGGTATACTCAGGATATAGCAATACTTTTAGTTTTTCTTGATCCTTTATTTCATCGGTGGGTGACAGATTTTGGTGGGGAGTTTCCTCTGGCATGTCAGGGGCCTCTATGGAGTTGCACGTTTCTAGAGCCTGAATATCCAGGTCTTCCCTGGGCACATTTGAGCTTCCTATCATCCGCTGAGCATTACTCGAGAGTTTATGTTGGTGGTCGCTGGAGAAGGGTAGATCGCCAGTACATGTTTGAGTGGATTTCATCTCCCTATGATTGATGGATGTGGTTGTTAGATGGAGCTTTTTGTGGTCTGTTGCAGGAACACATTTATTAGTTTTGCATAGGTTGAGTTTTCTTTGATTAATGCTGTTCGTGCTTGCATAGTCCGCAATGGTCAATGAATGCTGCTTTAAGTTAGATTCCAGGTTTTTCTTTTGTACAAGGGTTGCTTCTGCTTGTGGCCCTTGAGTGTTGTTAAAATGCCACCTGGGTTCTTGATCAGTCATATCCAGGGGTTTAGATGGATGCGCCATAGAGTGTCCTATTGAGCTAAGAGAGATATGTTTGCAGTTGGTTGTCCTGTCTATTTGTATGCTTGTAGTTTTTTTTTTTCGGTCGTTTTTTGAGGAGAGGTGATAACCTCACATTGGTCTTCATGATAATCTTCATTCTCCTTGGTTTCCAGTCCGAGCCAATGTAAAATAGACCCTTCATTGTGGTTTTTATTTTATTTTTATTTGTTTAGCTTTTTCAATTTTTTCTTGTTTTTTTCTGGATAAATGTTGACTGTCTTAAGTTATGGACTTTGACTTGTTGATAGTTCCTGGAGCTTTATCTAAGTTTCAGCCGATTTTTATTTCTGGTACTTTTTCACTGTTTATTTGGTCACCTGCTGCCCCTCTGGTTTCACGTAAGACATCACTATTGTTGGCTTGAGGGTCCTTTTTACTTGAAGTCAGTTTTGTGTTCTGTTGGGACAGGAAGTATGGGATATTTGACCGCCTGTTGACTTCATTATTAAAGTCCTTAACTAAAGTGCTCATGATCTCTGGGAGATTTTCTAGATTCTAAAGTCTTGGGCTGCATCCACAGTCTTCTTGTTTGACCATTAAGGCCGTAGTAGCCTGGGCTCTGTGGATCAGTGAATTTAGGTTTTCCAGTTTAGAATCTAGTCCAGCAATCAGTCCTGCAACTGTTTGCAGTACGTTTATTTGAATATCCAATTTGTCTGCATGCATTATGGCAGCGTTTGCCATTGAAATCAAGGTATCATTGATCAATGCTAGATGGTTCTCTATTTTTTTTTCGGGCTGCAAACCAGTTTCCGCTCCCGTTTTCAGGGAACCTAAAGTCCAATGCTCATTTGCATGTGGGGAAGAGCTGGAGCTTGAAAGATTAGGGCACTGTGTGGGTGAGAGTTGGTGACTTGTCGTCTCATCAGGGGCAGGAGAAGAGTCAAGAGGCTCCGTTTGGAGCCTTAAAGAAGTTCTATAAACGCTTGTATTGTTTCTTGGTTCTGAGGGAGAACCCTTGATTGCTACTAAAATTGAGAAACCGAGTGGTGAGTTTGGTTGATTAAAAAGATCTCCACTATTGTCAGTGTGATTATTAGCGCTATGGTCTATTTGGGTAGTGGGGGAGTTTAAAGGTGATATGGGAGGTGTTCTCAAGGTTAACTGGTGATTTGGGCTGTAAAGCACAGGGTTGGGGTCGTTAGAACGTGCAGCCGTTAAGACTGCCTTTGTTGCTGCACATGTGTCTTTTTTAGCCCGTTTTTAGCCCTGTCGTAAGAGTTGACCCATGTGGATGTGATTTGGTCCAGTGCACTCAACGTATGTTAATTCTCTTCACGGTTCTCTTTGCCTTGGGTGCCGTAATGAGTGCCTTGATAAAAGCCCTGATAATCTAGCTGTTAATCTAGCGATCTGGTGGCAGTCTGTAAAGCTGTCAAACTGTCTGGATGTCCAATGATGGTTGCAATCACCTGCTGCGCTGAGGGTTCCCTAGTGGACCCTGGTGGGGCTCTAGTGGGTCCTCCCGCTTTCCCACTGGAGCCACGCCACACCGCTGCGCTCAGCCGCCTCCTGGATCAAAGCCCTGAGTCCCAGCCCACGGCTCCCGGCACCCTGTGCCCTGCTCCCTGCTCCCTATTTCCTACTCACGTCACCAAGCTCCGACTGGGGAGGGGGAGTGAGCAGGGATGTGCCAAGGGAAGCTGGGGGGCAGGTGATGCTCAAGCAAGTGCCTGGGAGAGAAGGGCGGCAACTGTAGAGGCTGGTAGGAGCGGGAGCGGGAGCGGTGATGGAAAACAACTGCGTTTTTGTCGTTGTCAGGCGCTCTCAGGCGTGGGCAGTTACAGCGTCCTCTTGGTCCTCGCGGTGCTCCTCCTCGCATCTCCTGTGTTGTGCTGCAGCTCCGTGCTGCAGACCGAGGGGAGACGGTGTATAGAGTGCAATGACATGATCTCCAGTCACACCCTGGATGGCCTCTGTGAAGCTTTGTTAGGTCCCCACTGTGTGGAAATCAGTGGGGGACGCGGGCTGGAGGCTGGGAGCTGTGAGCCGCGAGGGAGCCAGCGTTGTCCTCTCACTGGCTCAGTTATAGTGTAAAAAAACAAACAAAAACAATGCGGGGTCTGTCTTTATGTGGGGGCAGCTGAAGTTGTAAGAGTTATGAGGCGACGCTGCGGGGGCGGGTGTCGAGGGTCATCCTTGTCGCGAGTTACGTCTTTGTTTTTTTTCTGATTTCAACTGTTTTTATTGAGAATTTTTATAATACAAATACAGTACAGTGGTAATGCAAGGGGGGATACAGGTATAATCGTTGGTGCCTTTTGTGGTTACATTATGGATGCATCTGGGTAGGCTGGTCCTGGTGATGTGGAGTTCCTGTAATGCCCCCAAAAGGGAAAGAAGAAAGAGTGAGAAGAAAGAAGAGGGGGAGAGAGAGGGTAAGGGGGCGGAGGGGGGACATGCTCATATGTTGGTTATAACCCTCATGCCGTTGGCGTACGTTTGGGAGTCCGCGTTCTGTGCCTCTACGGAGGTTTGTGTAACTCCAGGTGCGCGTCTAGAGCGGCCCACATTTCGCTCCTCGTTGTGTGGTCGGGCGCGTGTTTGGCCGTGATATTGTTCGCTGCTCTGAGGAAGGTGACCCAGTTGACCCATCCCTTAAATGTCGCTCTAGCAGTGTTCTTCCAGTTCGTTAGAATGATTTTGACTGCTGCTGTGAGTAGGATGTCAACCAAATCCCTGTCTCCACTGCTTCCTAGGTCTGGGGCCATGAATGCGGTTGCTAGTCCTCCGAACCCAGGCTGTATGCTTCCTCCCACTACTGTGCTAATTAGGTCGCACACTTTTCTCCAGAATGTTTTAACTTTCGAGCAGTCGAATATGAGGTGTGTTAGGTCTCCCTTTGCTTTCTGGCAATTCCAGCACGTGTCGCTCTCTCTAATGCCAACCTATGCTAGGCACGCTGGTGTCCAGAACACCCTGTGCAGAAGCCAGTATTTTGTTTGGGCTAATTGCGGGGAGACCTTGTTCCTCGAGGCCAAGACCCAGAGGCGGCTCTTTTCCTCATTGCTGAAATGTCTGTTGTGTATCGTTTCCCAGAAACCAATTGTTTTGTTGTTTAGATTGGACGTGTTGGGGCGTAGGAATTTGTATAGGTGGGCTGCCTGGTGTCCGATCTTGTTGAGATTGTGCATGTATTGAATGATGGAAGGTGTCTCTTTGCTTAGATTTGCTTTGGTTACGGCTGTTCTTACTTTTAGGAAGTTGTAGAATTCTATATTGGGTAGGTTTTGTGTCAGTTTGAGTGTGTCGAAGGTTAATGGGGTGCTGTTTTTTTCTAGTTGTATGGGTGTCGTGATCCCACTCGTATACCAGATCATGTTGTCTAATATTCGCCCTTTGTATTGTATCTTTGTGTTGAACCATATTGATTCCCATTGTGTCCTTCTGATGCTTTGCTGCATTCTCTTATCCACCTTAGGTATGACTGTTTTGGTGTGTGTGATGATTACATTGTTCCCTGCAGGGTGTTTGTTAGCTGTAAGCATGGCAAAAGAGTCTAGAATTCCCAGAGTGTCTCTTTCTAGTTCTAGCCATACTGGAGTAAATTCTTGTGATGTGATGAGCCAAGCTATCCCCTGTTTTGCCAGGCATGCCGTTTGGAAGACTTTAAAGTTCGTGACATTTAGCTCTCCTAAACATTTGTGTAGTCTCAGTTTTTGCAAGCTGATCCTAGGTTTCTTTTCCTTCCATATGAACTTGTTTATCATGTTGTCTAGCTTCTTGTGGAAGTCATCCGTCATTGTTAGTGGCAGCATGCCTAATATGTAATTGATCATTGGTGTGACCATCATCTTTATCATCTCCACCCTGCCCCACCAGCTGATGTATTTAGGGGACCAGGAGTCTAATTTGGCCTTAACTTTCTTTAAGATGGCTTCCTCGTTGTGCGCCAGAGTCATCCTCAAGTCTCTACCGAAGAGGAGGCCCAGGTATTTTAAGGGTTTTGTTTGCCAAGCCAGTCCTGAGGTGCCCAGGACTGCTTTCGTCGTGTGGACGTTCATGGGTTTACACTCTGATTTTTCCTACTTAACTTATAGCCTGAGATCCGCGCGTACTCCTCTATGGTATCCTTTAATGCCGATATGGAGGTGGTTGGTTCCTTTGTTATGATCAGTACGTCATCCGCGTACGCTGCCAGTTTCACCATGTTCTCTCTGATTTGGATGCCTTTGATATCTGGATTGTTCCTTATCATGGCTAGCAGTGGTTCTAGTGTTAGCAGGAATAGGGCGGGAGAGAGCGGGCACCCCTGTCTTGTCCCTCTTTCTAGGGTAATTGGCTCTGACGAGCCACCATTTACTATGACTCGGGCCTTGGGCCTGTTGTACAGTGCCATGACCATATTTCTGTACTTGGTTCCTAGGCTGAACTTCCCCATGCATAGGTCCAGAAAGGGCCAAGAGACACTATCGAAGGCCTTTTCTGCTTCCAGCGCGATCATAATTGCCTGATCATCGCTGTTTGCGATGCAGGAGTCTAGTGTTGTCCTGAGACAGCCTATTCTTGAGGTATCCTACTTGCGAGTTGTGGATTAGGAGTGGCAAGAGCGCATTAAGCCTTGCCGCCAGAATTTTGGCGTAAATCTTACAGTCTACGTTTATTAACGAGATTGGGCGATAGTTTTGAGGGTATTGAGGGTCCTTGCCCTCCTTCGGTATAACTATGATGTTTTCCTCTGCCATAGAGTCTGTCATCCATCCTTCGCGGACGCAGTGAGTGAAGACTGCACCCAAGGTGGGTTTAAGTAGCTGTAGGAATTGTTTGTAGAAGGCTGCTGTGTAACCGTCAGGCCCTGGCGCTTTGTTTGCTTTGAGTGCTATTATGGCCATCTCTATTTCTGCTCCTGTTATGTCTGCGTCAAGCGATGTCCTCTGTTCTGCTGTGAGCGTTGGTAGGTTAAGTTTGTCCAGTAAACCCGCAGCCCCGTCCGCTATTAGCCCCCCGTCTGCCCTGTACAGCTCTTCATAGAATTCTTTAAACACCTTCAAAATACCCTTGTTAGTTGTTTGTGTTCTTTTAGTCTTGTCTGTTATTGCAGCAATCGCATGTTGTCTTTGTTTTGCTTTCAGGTAGGATGCTAACGCCTTCCCTGCCTTGTTGGGCGAGCATAGGTTTATGGATTTATGTTTATTGATCCATGTGAGTGCTCTTTCACTTAGTATCTTGTTAAGCTCGTACTTCCTTTTCGTCAGATCAGTCAGGGTGTTTTTATCTGCAATGTTGGCGCAGTGGCCTTTTTCGAGATTTTTGATCTGCTCCTCAAGTTCAGCTATTTTCTTGTTCCTGCCCTTGTTCATTCTGGCTTTGATGTTTATTAGTTTGCCTCGTATCGTGGCTTTTAGGGCTTCCCAGAGGGTGCCCGTGTCTACCTCTGTATTGTCATTGAATGCTAGCTATTATGTAATGGCTACTTCAATTTCTGCTATGTTTTCGGGGATTTGTAGGATGTCGCTGTTGAATGTCCATCTAAAGCTCGGCGTTTCATTGTGCCTGCCACTAACCGCCAGGGTGATGTGTGCATGGTCTGAGATTGTGATTGGGGCTATTTCCGTTTGTTCTATCAGGTGCGTGTGAGAGTCAGACATTAGGATATAGTCGATTCTGCTGTATGAGTTGTGTGGGTGAGGGTAGAAGGTGTTTTCCCTTGAGTCTGGGTGTTGCAACCTCCAAGGGTCACTGAGTTGAAGTTTGGCGCATAGGTTCTTTTGGATAATGGGATCTTGTGACTTATGGCTTGGTCTGCAGGGGTGCCTGTCTGTGGTCTGGTCTGGTACCTGGTTTAGGTCGCCTGCTAGCAACTGTAGGTCGCCCTGTGGGAGGGCGCTTAGTCTGGACTCTACATTGTCCCAAAATTCCTTGTCATCTGAGTTGGGCCCGTATATGTTGGCAACGTGTATCGTCTCATCTCCTCTCTTAAGGCTTGTCACCAGAAATCTGCCGTAATTGTCTGCGTAGCTCTTTTGTAGGGTTAGATTAGCTTTCTCGCTTATTATTGTGATGACCCCTCTTTTCTTATGTATGGCTGGTGAGCAAAGGACCTTCCCTATCCATCTCGCTTTAAGGCGTTGTGCGTCCTCCCCGGAGATTTTAGTCCCCTGGAGGACGTACACGTCCCCTTTAAGTTTCGCCAGGAAGTCTAGTGTCTTCCTCCGTTTGATTGGGTGATTGAGGCCCTTTACGTTAAGGGACACCACCTTGAGGTCTGAGCTCAGTAGGTTTTGTGTTTGCGTTGTCATGGCTGTGTGCTCCTCTCTCTATCTAGTTTGGTGTGTTCTGAAGGTTCTTTCTCTATCGTCTTAGCTTGACTGGTCTTAGTGTGTGACCACGCTTTGCTATATCGGCTTAGAGGTTTCATCTTGATCGCAAAGGCTGTGGTTCTGTCCCCTTGGTATGTGCTAGGTGTGGGTAGGAAAGTAAGTATAGAAAAGACATAGAAAGTGAAAAACGCATATGACTGTACTGGAAACACTCCCCGCCCCTCCCCACCCTCCCCTCCCTCCCCCCACCCTCCCCTCCCTCCCCCCACCCCCAATGACTGGTACTGTAGGCGCGTGACAGCAAAGGGCCCTCCCCCCTTCCGCCCCCGAGTTCAATACAGATTTAACCCTCCTATTTGTCAGACCAGGGCTGCCTCACAGTTATCGTGCTGTGTGTGCCCATATTGGCTTGGCATCCCAAGCAAGAAATAAAAGGATATCGGTGCTTCTTCTTTGGCAAGAGTCAATTGAGGTAGTGTGTTGCGCACGTGATATAGTTTGTATGATCTTGTTTGAGTTGCGGTTTGCGGTAGGTTGTTCCTGTTAAAGTCAGTGTTTTACATAATTCTGCTCCTCCTTCAGCATTGTCCGGTGGATCTCTTCTCTAGTTTGTCCCTTGGCCCTGTGATTCCATGTCCTCCGGGTCCGGGCCATGTAGGTACTTCCTTAGTTTGTTGGGGTCCTCGAAGATAAAAGTTCTGCGTCTGTTCGTAATCTTCATTCTTGCCGGTCCTGCGAAGCTGAAGGTGATATTATCTTTCCGGAGTTTGTCTCTCAGGGCTAGGAATCCCTTCCTGGTTTTCACTGTTAGTCTCGAGAAGTCTTGTGTTATGACGATCTTCTGTCCGCTCCATTTCAGGTTCTGTCCTTTCCTAGCAAAGGTGAAGATTGCTTCCGTGTGGTTCGCGCGGAGTGGCTTACATATGATTGGTCTTGGGCCTCTTCCCTGTGGTGGTTTGGTCAGTGGCACCCTGTAGGCCTTATCCACCTCGAAAGGTCTGTCGAACTTCAAACCAGTTAGCTTCGGCAGGAGGTCTTCAAGTAGGGCTGCGCATGAACCTTGAGCATCCTCTTCCCCTTCAGGTACGCCCAGGAGTCTTATGTTCCCCTTCCTGCTGCGATCATCCTGCTCCGCCAGCAGCTTCTGCAGATTGTTTGTTGTCCTGGCCACGTACCCCATGTCCTTGTGCGCTTTAATGGTGTTGTCTTCTAGGTCGCTAATTCTCTTTTCCGCTGCGTCTATTCTGCAGTTCGTTTTGCATTGGTCTGCTCTTATGGTGGCCAGCTCTAGTTGTATGTTGTCTATTGTCTTTTTTGTAGCTTTGGCTAGCTCATTTCCCTCGTTTATTTTCTTTAGGAGTGTGTCCAGTGTTATTTCGTTTTTGTGGTCTTTCAGCTTTATTGGCGATTCCAGTAGATCTTTCCTGACCTTTTTGTTGTCGTTGGCGTTTTTTTCGTCGCGTACCGCCGTGGTATTGAAACCCCTTCTGGCCTGGTATGTGTACAGCCTGTCGCCCTTCTGCTGCTTCGCCGGGTCACTTTTTGTGCCTCTTGCAACTGTTCCCCCGAGTGTGCGTGCAGTGTCCGAGCTGAATCTACTTGGCCATCGGACCGTTCTTGTCCTTGTCTTGGCCTTCGCCAGCTCAAACGTGCCTACTGCTGTCCCTCGCATTGCTGGCTTAGGGCGCATTGACCAAGGAAATTCAAGTTTGTGGCCGGAAGCTCTCTTGAGCTAATTCCAGTTGGCTCCGCTTATGAGCTTGGTTTTAGTGTTTCCACCTCGTTAGTCTGCTGTACAAGGAAATTCAAGTTTGGGGCCGGAAGCTCTCTTGAGCTAGTTCCAGTTGGCTCCGCTTATGAGCTTGGTTTTAGTGTTCCCACCTCGTTAGTTGTGCATGTGCTCATCTCTTGGGTGCGCCTTTCTGGTCCTCTGCTGGCACTGTGGCAATGTGCACACTCTTTCTGGCGCTTTTATGGCCAGGCCCTTTTTCTGTTACCGGGTGACGCCTGCCAGCCTGTTTAGCCTCCGGTGGGTCAGATGACTCTCTGCCTTCTTCCTGCCCCTCTGCGATTACAGGAGCACCGGCATTCCCCCACGTCGGCTTCTGTGTGCCGCTATGTTGTCTCTGGCGTTCCCTTAGGATGGCCACGGCCAGTATTCTTTTTGGTTTCGTTTGGTTGCGCCGTGTTGATTTCGCCTCTTGTGTCTGCCTTCTCTGACGACTGTGGTGTGTTAGCTGTCTCTCTCCATTCGCGCCCCCTGCTGTGCAGCTAGTTTGTTTTGCATTTGGGGCTTCTCTGATCACACTGTCCCACACATCAGCCTCTGTGCGCCGCCATGTTGTCTCTGGTGTTGCTGTAAAATGGCCGCCTCAGTGATGCTTTTGGTTTCGTTCTTTCGCTTTGCGCAGTCGCTGCTTTACTAGGTGCGATGCTTGTTGTTCTGTAGCGCTTCTTCGCTAAAGCGCTGCTTATGGCTTTGTGGGCGCTCGGTATTCGGGCTGGACCGTTCTGGCTTACCAGGTGCAGGCTGCCGGCTTATTTGGTCATCGGGGTTCTGCAGCTCCGCGTCTCGCGTCTCGCACGCCAGCTTCCGTGAATAGCTCTGAAGATGGCCACGCCCAATACAGCTTTCGGTTACGTTCGCCCTTCCTGTGCCACCTCAGAGTATGCCGTTCCCCGCGGTATTGTGTCCGCTTACCGGCTCGTCTGCTGTACCGCAAATCGGCGTAGCTCAGGTACAGTCTCACTTCCAGTCCTTCTACTGCCCGGCTGCTTCTGGTTTCCTTTTAAGTTGGGTTATTTCCTGGCCGGCTCAGTGTCCCGCCATCTTGTGCTCGTCCCTTCAGCTCCTCGCCTGCACCTTTCTGCTTCTTTCTTGCTTGTTTCTCCTTGTCTTTCTGGGGGGCTCCGGGCTCAGAGGTCACTGGTAGTGGTAGTGCTAGCTCTTTCTCCCTGTCCCCCCATCATCCGCTCTCGGCTCTCTCTACTCGCGCTTCGTTTCACTTGCTCGCCAGCAGCGGCAGCTTCTCCGGTGTTTGACCTCTCTTCCCCGGTTCTCTGGCTCTCCGACTCTGTGGCTCTGGCTCCGGCTCTCAATTTGGAGTCCGTTGGAGTCCGTCCTCTCTCTCTCCTAGAGTAGAACAGAATAGAATAGTATTGAACATTCTAAGCATTAGGTGTAGCATGTTAACATTAAGGGTGTGTGTAACTTGCATAGTTTAGTATAGCATGATCACGCGAAGTTAACTAAAAATTCTGCAGATTACGCTTGAATTAAGTAAGAAGAGTAATTCTGCATTTCATGTTATTTCGTAGCACAAAAATGCCCCCTTACATCCAAAATGGACACAAGTGTTCATTTTGTGCTAAGAAATAGCGCTAAACGAAACAGAGTACAAATAGAGTACAGGAACAGCCACTCACATTTGCTAAATGTGTTCTTAGGGCATGATGTTTCCTCATCTTTCTACCTACATTTAGCAATATTTGCTCAGTGCAAAAAGCACCTTCTCTTCCAAAATGAATGTGACTGTATTTTGCTAAGAAACAGCGCTAAATGCAGCAGACGATGACTGTGCTCTTGCTTTAGAATTGTATTTCATTATGTATATTATTAATAATACATTTAGGTTGATGCTAATGGTAATGATGATGATTAGTTTCATTACTGTTGCAAACACATTCACCCCTCAGCAACAGGCTACATGGTGGAATCCCAGAATGCGCATTTACTGGTGCATTTGCTCACCATCATCTCCCTGAGTTGTCTTTCTGTTGCCTGGGGCCTCCTTCTTGACAAAAGTAATTATAAACCTTAGGTGCGTGCTGATTGGAGAAGACAAGCCCTTTCATTTGCATATCTCAATTAATTTACACGGATCTGTTGCTCTGTATGTCGGAACCTTCCCAGGCGCCACAGGCCCACGGGAGACATACAGAGGCCATGTGACGCCTGCCGTGGAAGTACAATTATTTTCATAGGCAGTGAAGCTCCGCAAAGTCGCATTCATGTAATGGAGCAGGCATTGGAACACGGCGATTGCTGAAACCACTCAGTTTTTGGCACTCAAGTTAACAGATGCACAGGTAAAAATAAAAGGGATCTGCACAGGATCACACAATTCGGTCAAGGGAAATACCTGGAATTATAATTCAGGTCTTCCAATTCTACTGGAAACAAGGTATTCATGAGACCACTTGCCTTTCAATTCTGGAATATGCAGAAATAAACCAATGGCGAATATTTGAAATCATTCAATTAATTTTTTTTTAACTTTAATTGCTCGCGTAGGACAAAATCCATGTTCTATGCTTCATCCAACTTCAGAAGTTTCACCTGCAACAGTTGCTAATGTATTGTATCTTTCTGAAAATAATAGCGTGCAGTATTTTACTTCAGATCTCCTCTGTGGCAAAATCTGTTGTAAAAGGAATGAGTTTCCTTTTTTCGTAACTGCAATCGCCTAAATTTGAGAAAATGCTTGATAATTCAATGTTGTGTGATGCCGACTATCTGGGGAGTTTGATGGCAAAGTTTACATTAAAATATATATATATATATATATATATATATATATATATATATATATATATATATATATATATATATATATATATATATATAGTTAGGATTTTTTCTCTATGGGATTTTTGAAAATTCTATGTCTAATAACTTTGGCGTTTGTGGACGGAATTGGCTGAAATTTTCAGGAAAATGGAACATTTTGTTTCTGAGCAGCCCCTGACAATTTGGGGGGGTTTCATCAAGGGGGGGCCGAGAAAAAAGGGGGGTCCCAAAACGCGTTTTTCCCATGTTAATTTCCATAGGGCGGTTGGCCTCACTTTTAGCTCGAACGGCTGAATGGATTTGCACGAAACTTGGCAAAATTGTAGGGACTGTTAGCCCGATGTGCCTTTGCTAGGTCTCAATATATGTGCTCCAGTGGATTTTGAGTAATTTAGGTTCAAAAAAAGATATATATCTGGGCGGAGCCTAACCACACATCTGATCTGATTGGCTGTCAGCACTTCATCCAAGAAGTGTTGGCAGCCATCTTTGGACCAATATACATGATAGCACCTCATTAAAAAGCATTGTAGTTAATAGAGGGTTTTAGGACTTTAGTTACATTATAAATCATTTGTTGATGGTACCATACTCGTTTTAGGAATTGTGGTAGGTTCTAAGGTGATTTTACCATGTGAAAAAACCTTCTGCTGTGATATCATGAATATTGTTTGAAAGAAAACTAATATCTCATGATTTTCCCACAGTGGTTTGGAAGGGGATCTATAAGCTAAACTGAAAGCATATTTTCTGTAAATTCACATTATCTTTCTCAGTCATGTGAAAATGAAGTCTGACATTCTCAGTAAAACATGTACATCCAACAAGGACAGAGACTGTCGGTTGATTCCTTTGTGTTCTACTGCAGCCTCCTAGAGTGTTCTAAAGAACAACTAGAGCGCTAACAGTCCTACTTATTACAAAGGTATGGCACACCTGAAGCCATCTTGATTGGAATAAAGTGGTAACTCTTAAAACATTTAATTTAAAAAGAAACAACACGAGGGGGTATATTTTGCCATAGAAAGTATGATTAGTGCTGCAGAATGAAAAATTAGGGCACATTTTGAGTGACTTCTCAAATCCTTTTCTATTTCATTAAAACATTCTGACATGCAGTCTCCCAAAATGGCCACCAGAGACAAAAGAGCCCAAATGTAGCCCAAATATCACCCAGATGTAGCCCAAGTATAGCCCAATGACAGAATGTCCCAGAGTGTTCTAAAGAACAACTAGAGCGCTAACATTCCTACTTATTACAAAGGTATGGCACACCTGAAGCCATCTTGATTGGAATAAAGTGGTAACTCTTAAAACATTTAATTTAAAAAGAAACAACATGAGGGGGTATATTTTGCCATAGAAAGTATGATTAGTGCTGCAGAATGAAAAATTAGGGCACATTTTGAGTGACTTCTCAAATCCTTTTCTATTTCATTAAAACATTCTGACATGCAGTCCCCCAAAATGGCCACCAGAGACAAAAGAGCCCAAATGTAGCCCAAATATCACCCAGATGTAGCCCAAGTATAGCCCAATGACAGAATGTCCCAGAGTGTTCTAAAGAACAACTAGAGCGCTAACAGTCCTACTAATTACAAAGGTATAGCACACCTGGAGCCATCGTGATGGGAATAAAGTGGTAACTCTTAAAACATTTAATTTAAAAAGGAACAAAATGAGGGGGTATATTATGCAATAGAAGGTATTATTAGTGCTGCAGAAAGAAAAATTAGGGCACATTTTGAGTGACTTTTCAAATCCTCTTCTATTTCATTAAAAAATTCTGACATGCAGTCTCCCAAAATGGCCACCAGAGACAAAAGAGCCCAAATGTAGCCCAAATATCACCCAGATGTAGCCCAAGTATAGCCCAATGACAGAATGTCCCAGAGTGTTCTAAAGAACAACTAGAGCGCTAACAGTCCTACTTATTACAAAGGTATGGCACACCTGAAGCCATCTTGATTGGAATAAAGTGGTAACTCTTAAAACATTTAATTTAAAAAGGAACAAAATGAGGGGGTATATTTTGCCATATGAATTATGATTAGTGCTGCAGAATGAAAAATTAGGGCACATTTTGAGTGACTTCTCAAACCCTCTTCAATTTCATTAAAAAATTCTGACATACAGTCTCCCAAGATGGCCACCAGAGACAAAACAGCCTAAATGTAGCCCAAATATCACCCAGATGTACCCCAAGTATAGCCCAATGACAGAATGTCCCAGAGTGTTCTAAAGAGCAACTAGAGCGCTAACAGTCTTACTTGTGACAAAAGTATGGCACACCAGAAGCCATCTTGATTGGAATGAAGTGGTAAGTCTGAAAACACTCAATTTAAAAAGGA
Source organism: Lissotriton vulgaris (assembly GCF_964263255.1). Lineage (NCBI taxonomy): Eukaryota > Metazoa > Chordata > Amphibia > Caudata > Salamandridae > Lissotriton > Lissotriton vulgaris. The sequence goes on from NC_141695.1 coordinate 916,772,681, forward strand.
ACAACATGAGGGGGTTAATTTTGCCATAGAAAGTATGATTAGTGCTTCAGAAAGAAAAATTAGGGATCATTTTGAGTGACTTCTCAAATCCTCTTCTATTTCATTAAAAAAATTCTGACATGCAGACTGAAACATGCACTTTGAATACCAGCAGCTGACATCCCTGGTGAGCAGTAGCTTTACTACAGTGATCTAATGTGCAACTAGAGTGCTAACATTCAGAATTTATGGCAAATGTGTGACACATCTGAATGCCTTCTTGATGGAACCAAAGTAAACAAGCATTGAAAATGCAATAGATCTCGCCCTCGTTTAAGTTAAAGCCATTCTGTTTGTAATGAGGTGGCTTTTTAGCTTTGCTTTTATTAGTGTTTTTTCAACTTTCATGTAAATAACATGCATCTGTATGCATATAAGTATATGTATGCATGCATTTATGTTTGTATTTATATAGATATACAGATGATATATGTTTATATATGTATGTATATATATATATTCACTGAAAAAACCATAGGCTATAGACCATATATAGTTAGGAATTAGCATTTACAAAACCTTGAAAATTCACTGAAAAAACCATAGGTTATAGACCATATATAGTTAGGAATTAGCATTTACAAAACCTTGAAAATTCACTGAAAAAACCATAGGTTATAGACCATATATAGTTAGGAATTCGCATTTACAAAACCTTATTTTACTCACACAAAACCATTGAAATTCCATATATAGTTAGTTGCACTAACTATATATCGCGCACCCGCAATCAACTGCTGATGATGTCACATATTACATCATTCATGACATGGTCAGTGACATCACTGATGACATCACTGATGACATCTCAAATGACATCACTGATGACATCTCAAATGACATAACTGATGACATCACTGATGACATCTCATTTGACATTACTGATCACATCACTGATGATATCATTCATGTGATAATACGATGAACCTCTTCAGACTCTAATATAACCTTAGATACAATCAGTGTAAACAGACACTCACAGACTGTCACTCATCCATGGAGTTACTCACACACCTAGTCAGTCATGCAAAGAATCAATCACACCTCCATTTCCTCAACTATACAGTTATACAAACTTTACTTATTCAAACATATACTAACACATATTTACTCTCTTATACAATCCCTGATACAAGTTCACAATGATCCATACAGCCACTCACACATTCACTGGCTCTTATGCACAGTTATTTATATATGTCAACTCTCACATGTACTGTGTTTTACATATGTACTTACTTTGACATGTAGCACTGAGATATCCATTCACTCACCAATACACTCATGCACACAGTCAACCGCCCATACAGCTGTTTCCACATGCACTTTTGAAACCATACATCTAGTGAATCAACTGCTCACACATCTATGCACAGAGTCATACACCTCCCAGCCACCCCCACACACACTCAGTCTCCCATACAAATACTTGGGCAACCAATCAATAACCCATATAGTTACTCATATAGCTACTTATCAACACATGCAACAGTTTACAGAACAACAGACATAATGATGCACAAATTAAGACAGTTTAGTCACTAGCCCATGCACTCAGTGAGACACATTTAATCACTCACTCATACAGTCAGTCATGCACCTACTAAATCCTTCATCCAGACACTTATACATCCACTCATTCTTCAATATGTAAGACATATTTTAACTTTACAGAAACATACAGTCACTGGATGTTGTCATCAGTGATGTCATCAGTGATGTCATTTGAGATGTCATCAGTGATGTCATCGGTGATGTCACTGACCATGTCATGAATGATGTAATATGTGACATCATCAGCAGTGGATTGCGGGTGCGCGATATATAGTTAGTGCAACTAACTATATATGGAATTTCAATGGTTTTGTGTGAGTAAAATAAGGTTTTGTAAATGCGAATTCCTAACTATATATGGTCTATAACCTATGGTTTTTTCAGTGAATTTTCAAGGTTTTGTAAATGCTAATTCCTAACTATATATGGTCTATAACCTATGGTTTTTTCAGTGAATATATATATATATATATATATATATATATATATGCAGTTGTAGTACAGCGGTGACATTTGGAATACCAGGGAGAGGGGTGTTTGATAACAATTTCATTGGACCTTATCAAAGGGACAGCAGACTACTAACCCACAATGGTGATGATTTTCAAGTGGTGATAAAGGTGAAATAATTGTGACAGTAACTGTTAGATTGTTATCGAGGGGCACACACAGGTTGATGTTAAGTGTCTTTAATGATGCTCAACGATCTTAGATTTGCGACTTTAAGGTGATGATGAAGCCTTTGACTTGTTTTCTGAAGCACAACTGTGTCAATCAATCAATCAATCAATCAATCAATCAATCAATCATTTGTAAAGCGCCCAACATACCCGTGAGGGTCTCAAGGTGCTGAGTGGGGCGCTACTGATCGAACAGCCAGGTCTTGAGTACCCTCCTGAAGGTCAGCAGGTCTTGGGTCTGTCGTAGGCTCTGTGGGAGGGTGTTCCATGTCTTGGCGGCGAGGTGGGAGAAGGATCTCCCAACGGTGGTTGTTCTTAGGTTGCGTGGGACGGTGGCGGGTGAGAAGTTGGCGAAGCATAGCTGGTGGTTGGGGATGTAGAAGGAGAGCCGTCTGTTGAGGTAGGCTGGGCCGGTCTTGTGGAGTGTCTTGTGTGCGTGGGTGAGGAGCTTAAAGGATATCCTCTTGTTGACGGGGAGCCAGTGCAGGTTTCTCAGGTCGGGGGTGATGTGGCCGTGGCGTGGTACATTGCGGGTCAGTTGTGCTGAGGCATTTTGGATGTGTTGTAGTCGTTTCATGAGCTTGGTCGGGGCTTCCACGTAGAGGGCGGTTCCGTAGTTGAGTCTGCTGCTGACGAGGGCCTGGGTGACTGTCTTTCTTGTATCTGTCGGGATCCATCTGTAGATCTTGCGGAGCATGCAGAGGGTGTTGAAGAAGGAGGAAGAGACAGCGTTGACTTGCTTGGTCATTGAGAGCGTTGAGTCGAGGATGATTCCCACATTGCGTGCGTGGTCAGTGGGTGTCGGGGCTGCCCCCAGTGTCGTCGGCCACCAGGAGGCGTTCCAGGCTGAAGGGTTGGAGCCGAGGATGAGGAGAGGATCAGCTGAGTGTCATCTGCGTGGGAGATTATGTTGAGGTCATGCTGTCGTGCAACGTGTGCAAGCGGGCCATGTAAATTTTGAACAGCGTCGGGCTGAGGGAGGATCCCTGGGGTACGCCGCAGATGATCTCGGAGGCTTTGGAACGGAATGGGGGGAGGCAGAGGAAGGAGGTGGTCCAATCCAGAGCCTTGTCTCGGATCCCTGCGGCATAGAGGTGTGCGTGTAGTGTGCTGTGGCAGACAGTGTCGAAGGTGGCAGATAGGTCTAAGAGGATGAGTGCTGCGGTCTCGCCGTTGTCCAGCAGGGTCCTGATGTCGTCGGTGGCGTCGATGAGGGCATTCTCGGTGCTGTGGTTGCTGCGAAACCCTGACCGGAAAGGGTCCAGGATTCTGTTTTCTTTTGAGGTATCAGGTTAGATGTCTGTTGACGGTTTTCTCAATGACCTTGGCCGGGAAGGGGAGCAGAGAGATGGGCCGGAGGTTCTTGAGGTCTCTTGGGTCTGCCTTAGGTTTTTTGAGTAGGGCGTTGATTTCGGTGTGTTTCCAGATCTCTGGGAAGGTCGCGGTCTTGAGGGAGAGATTGATGACATTGTGCAGGTGGGGTGCAATGGAGCTGCTTGCTCTGTTGAAGACGTGGTGCGGGAATGGGTCTGACGGAGAGCCGGAGTGGATTGTGCGCATGGTCTTGATGATGTCATCGATGCTCATGCTGGCCCAGGCTAGCAGGGGGTCGTGGTCAATGGTGTGCGGAGGGTATGTTGTGTTGCTGTCTTTTGGGGTTGTCTGGGTGTTGAAGCTGTCATGGATGTCTGCTATCTGGCGGTGGAAGAAGGTGGCGAGGGAGTTGCACAGGGCTTGCGATGGCGATATATCGTTGGTGTTGAAGCGGGGGTTTGGAGACTTCCTTCACGATGTTGAAGAGCTCCTTGCTATTGTGTGCATTGTTGTCGAGGCGGTCTTTGAAGGAGGTCCTCTTGGTCGCCCTGATGAGGTGGTGGTGGTTGCGGATGACGTCCTTGTGTGCTGCGTGGCTGTCCGGAGTTTGTTCACTGTGCCATTTCTTCTCTAGTTTCCTGGTAGGCTTGCTTGGAGGCTAGTAGTTCTGGGGTGAACCAGCTGGCCCTCTTGTCGGTGCCTCTGTAGGGGGGATTTCTTCAGCCAGGCGAGGGTGTTGGCGCAGTCCTCGATCTAGCGTCTGAGGCTGTGGGCAGCGTTGTTGGTGTTCGAGGGTTCGGTGGGTGGGCTGAGAGCGGGGTTTGCGTGTAGTTGGTCTTCGGTGATTTTGCTTCAGCAGCGGCGGGGGACATGTTGGGTGCGGTGGAGTGTGGTGGGTTTCTGGAAGGCAAAGTGGATGCAGCGGTGGTTGGTCCAGAGGAGTTCGGTGGTGTGGCTGATGGAGACGTGCAGGCTTGAGGAGAAGACGGGGTCGAGCTTGTGGCCGGCGGAGTGGGTGGGCGTTGTGACGAGTTGCTTATGTCCGAGGTTGGAGAGGTTATCGATCAGGGTTGTGGAGTTGTTGTCATTATTGTTCTCAAGGTGAAAGTTCAGGTCTCCGAGGAGGATGTAGTCGGTGGAGGTCAGGGTGTGCATGCTGATCAAGTTGACGATGGAGTCGCTGAACTGGGGGCAGGGTCCAGGGGGTTGGTAGACGAGGGTGCCTTTGAGGGTGGAGTTAGGGTCTGTGTGGATCTGGAAATGCATGTGTTTGGCTGTGCTGAGCGCATCGTCGGTGCTAGTTGAGACCCTGATGCTGTTCTTGTGGACAATGGCGATTCCTCCTCCGACTCCGTTGGTGCAGTCTCTGCGGGTGATCTTGTAGCCGTCTGGGATTGCTATGGCGATGTCGGGTGCGGAGGAGTCGTTAAACCAGGTCTCTGTCAGGAAGGTGATGTCCAGGATGGTATGTCGAGCAGGTCCTAGAGCTCGACTGCATGCTTGCATTTTCTCATTAACTAGAACTTGGATTAGAAGCAAACAGTCTCCAAATAGGTAGCTTGAAATGTATTTCACCTTAGAAAGGCCAGGTTTAATAGATTTGCTTTTGTGCTTCGTTGAAAGACAATACCATTCATTGTTGATTAATGACATTCTGAGCAGTATTTGTTGAAGGTGTATTGATATTTATATTAGGAAATGTATCTGTTTTTAGCTTTGCAAATCCTCCTTAAATGGTAAAATAGCTAGATAATTCCTCCGTACATTGCAAAAAAGCTACATAATGCCAGAGGAATGTGTACTTCGAATGTATTCATTATGGAGCCCTTATAATTTGCATGTATGTGTTGCATCATTTCCATTTTCTTGATACACATAATTTATTTAATATTGTCGCACACTATGGCATTCGTTGCTCCTTCATTGCTGTGGCCTTGCCAATAGCCAAAGGAGGCTTAACCATGTTTGATGGAAGAAATATTGGATTACTTCCGAATTTTCTTTGGTCCTAGAATTTAATTCTAATATCAACAAGGTGAGGTGTTTTGTTTATTCATTGAATCATATCAGCTATGGCACTGAGTTATTTTATAGGACACTCACTGTAACTAATTTCTGACTTTTCTTACACAGTTGAGTCTATAATTAGTGGGTCAACGTTTTATGTTTTCAGATTAAGTTTTGCGTTATGGTTGTTCCTTTTCACTGCAAGTGGAACTGAGAGAGTCAGTGGCACCAGAAGAGTTAATCACCCACCTCCCCTTCTAATCATGAACGCACAACGCTTGAATCAGCTGACAGTGTTGCCCTGGAGTTAGCCAAATACCATTGCTGAACATCTGACAGTTATTTGAACCACGTGAACCTTGCCCCAATTTGTTTTGTTTCAATTGAATTCGTTTGGAGTTAAGTGCGCACATCTATCTCTGCTCCCCAAAGAGTGCGTCTTCTCAACTTACTATTATTATTTGTAGTCAATCAACTACATCACAGAACCTGTTCCAGCACTGATTGCTTTTCAGACGTTCCAACTCCGAGGATTCTACTTGCTTTGTGATGTCACATGCAGCTCAAGGTACCGGCATAATTACTTTAGGTAGTGGCCATCTTGGCTTGGGACAGTGCACTGCACGTCACACACGGAGGTGCCCCGATCTGATTCTGTAACTGTCATCAGGGCAGCAGAGATTTTAAAAGCTTGTAGCTGAGGTCATTATTATATAAAATGCTTCACAATATAATTAAGCTACAGAGGTAATTTTCATCTTATTTGCAGAATTTAATAGAACAAGGAAAGCTACTTTAAAAAGGGCAATAATGTTTTCCCCTCATAACGTGATAGTGTTTATCACTAAGCCATGAAAGCTATGGAGTACCATTTTGACTTCTATATTCCATACACAATTACAATTTCTGTACAAAATAAATCTAAAATGATGGTCCTGTTGGCTTAGTGGACTATTGCTTCTACTATAGGGGCCTGTATTTGACCTCGTGGTCACAGGTTCAAATCCTGGAGGGTCCAACCTGCCTTTCATCTTTCTGAGGCTGATAAAATGAGTAACACTGATTTGGGTAACAATAAACATCTGTTATTCAGCGCAACGATGCCCACGGGTGAACGTGTGCTTTACACCGATATATGCATTTTATGTTAAATCTCAAGGTTCTACAACAACTATAATTTTCTTTACTTTTCTTCTGATTGCATTAAAGAAACAATCCTAATGATGGGAGGTAGTATGTCCCTATCCCCTGCATTTCTTCCCAAGATAGAGGACCGGTTATTGCCAAGGAAACAATGGAATCAATTCTTACACTTAAGTTGCAGCTATTGGTTGTGACGCGTTCTCTGCAGCCAGAAAGGAAAGAGTTCTCCTTCATAATTTAGGAGTTAATGACAGAAATATTTATGAGAGTTTGGATGTACTGCCAGTCAGGGATGCAGAAGGAAAACCAAGAGTTATTTTTCATGTGTCACTGTTGATGTTGGAGAGATACTTTGGCACCAGATTTAATGTAATTCTCGAGCACCATTAATTCTTTGCAAGAACTCATGGGGAAAAAAGAATGTGTAGAGAACTATGTGTCATGCCTCAGGACAATAGCAGGAATTTGTGAGTTTAGACCTCTTACAGACCTACTCATTAGGGATCAAATAGTACGGTGATGGTTCCATGGGTTCAGGAGATATTATGAGTGATAAATCCTGGTTGGAAGGATGCCATTTTATTTGTTAGGGGTAGGAAGAATACAATAAGCTTGGTGCGTTTAATGAATGAAAGTAAGATGGATATTGAGAATGTTCTTTCAGGGGTTAAAAATGAGAGCGTGTGGAACTCCATACATACAAAAAACGAGCACAGAATGAGATAATTTCTAAACAAAGTTTTTCGGAAAAAAATGAAGTGCTATTGGTGTGGCAGTTTTTGAAATTCATCAGATAGTCCTGGAGGCTATGGTAAAATTTCTGCATGCCGAAACTGCTGCAAGAAAGGTCACTATGCTGTGGTTTGCCGGAGTGAATTTATTTCAGAGATTGTACAGAAGATGATTCTTAGTGTGCAAGAGAGTACTAATTAGTATGCTAGAATCTGAAATGATATTGTGCTGTAAGAAGCTGGTGGTATTGGCAGACTCTGGTTCTCCATATATCAAGGTCAGAGCTCAAACTGGGAGACAAATTGGATTGTGACAACATTCAATTATCTAAATAAATACGAGAACACGCACAGCATTTTTTTCTGTGATATTCAATGTACTCAGTTTATAGTGTGCTCATGGGGTATCACTCTCTGATCGAACAGTGTAATGTCCAATCCCAATGTAGTGTTTCCTAGTAGAGTCAGTCTCCCTTAGTACTGCCTGATCCCCATTTTCCGGGCTTGATCTGTTTTTAATGTCGGGCGTAGTGTGCGTAGCGTAGCCACGTGAGGGCCACGGAGTTGAGAACAAACTCCTTGGAACTCCGCTCCGCTCCGCCACCCGCCTCCACCTCCCCTAAGTGGAGGCGGGAGCAGGCCAACTCCGCTCAGCAGAGATTTGCCTTCCCCGCGTTCTCTGCGGAACACGGAGGAAACAAAACTCTGCGTATTCCACGGGCGGTGTGGAGGTCTCCACCCGGGCTTATCTGTTGTACAATATTGAACATAAATGAAACGTAGAGTATTTTTCAGTGAATAGACAATATTTTAATTGTTGTCTGTCTTCTTTTAGGTTTAGTTCACGTCATTACTTGGTATTGGCAACAATATGTAGTTCCATTACATTGTTAATTACAATCCTCTTCTTTTATCTCCATCTCGATGCATTTCCGGCAGCGAGTCCTTCGTCAGGGGATAGTTCTAGAGAAATGAATATGGTCAAAAAATGAGAAAAACAACTTATCATACAATCCATGGTCATCCGACATCCACCAGTGTGGTGATTGATAATTCCTGGCTAACGTAGTGATATTGATGGAGCAAGGTTTCGTACATAAGAAACTTGCTCGGATTCAATCCTCTCGAATTACATGTAATAACATAACCAACATGTTTTATGGATACTAATAATTGCATTACACTACATTTTACATCATCTAGGGGAAGCTTTTCAATGTGCTTTACTAACAAGTAATCAGATTGGCTTAATATGGCTGCCGAAAACGCGGGAATCTTCTGCGCATGGGTCTACTGCATCTACGTAGTATGACGTCTTTTGCCTTGGTGGGAAATCTTTGCACCTGCACAGTAGTATTTAAAATGCCACTTGAACCTCACATGCTACGCATAAACTAAACCTCACATGTTTTTCTAAACTACTAATGCAATAGTTAAAATAAATGAAAGGGATTAGAGTAGGAATAAGTGGTATACAGTGAATTCATGCATTTTCATACTCTAACATGTTTTTCTTTAACTTTGTTATTAGTTAGTATTTGGGCCTGGAGGGTGACTGAAATCTCCATCTTGCCTGATTATGCGCAAGCACACTGGACTCTGTCAAACTCTGTGCTGTGACATTGAAACCCAGCCAAAGACACTTTAATCAGAGAAGCGCCTGGGAACACCCCTCTTGACCCGGAGAGGGGAAGCAGAAGACGTCAAATTTTGAATACATTGTAGATGAATTTATTATGAAATGTGGTTGGGAATGCAGCATGGGAAAGTGAAATTAAGGGGTGGGAATATTAAATAATGAACCAAAAGAAGTGCCCTTACATTAGTATGGTGGGATGACCTCTCCCCATCCCATTGTACAATCAGAAGTAGGGGATTCACGAAAATTGAATTATTGGGGGGTGGTACATACACTGAGAATAGTATAACTAAGGTAGGCTCAGTCAGTTAGTTGTCAGACTTGTCACCGACCTGTCACCAACCCATCACTGCAGCAGAAGACGGTGGATGCCACATAGGTCAGAGATGCTGCTCAAGCACTCTGACTCAAGAAGGAGAGATGGGAGAGTCGGAGAGATCGCTGAAGGAGAAGAATCTGTCCATCCAGAAGGGGGACAAATCGAGGAGAGTAGTAACAGAGAGGGGTGCAACACTGGAATTGCACTTAGAAGAGGTTACCTGTCCTGAACCTGTCCTGAACTGTTGGTTCCTGACTACTCTGGAGTCGGTTTCCCAGCTCCTTGGCCAGGGGTTGGTCCTCACACCATTCTGGGTAAATATAAATCTGTGTGGTATGTCTTTGTACTGTTTTCCTTTTCCACCCTTCCCAGGTACCAACGTCATGAGATTTTACTAAGTCTTTATGTTTTACTTTGATCATTCTCTCCTTAAAAGTTGGTGTTTGATATGTATTGGTATTTGACTCGCAAAATGTTTGCATAGATAACGTTTTTAAAGCTCTCTTGAGTCTCTGGTCATTCAAATTAATAAAGGTAAATGTCATTTCTACCTATTCTGCTACCAACCTGATCTATTGACCAGAGGAAATTGAGAAACTAAGGTGATAAGGTTTGGTAAGAAATGGCGTAAAGGTAAATTTATCACAAGGAAAATATAAGTCCTGATCACCAGCGGTGATTATCAGCTAATGTATGCGTGTTTTATGGGTCCAGGTGAGTATGGTAGTTATGAGTAACCCAAGCTGGTAATCTTGCTGCATCAATATGTTAACAGGCCATTCAACACATAAAGGCTAAAAACATAATGCAATGAAGTGAGCATGCTAATTTATCCATGTCTATAAAGTGAATTAGTACCAAAACATAACAAGTGACTAAATCAAACCATATTGTGACCCAAGAAGTCAAATCATGTAACAATTCACAGAGAATCAAAGCCTCAGATCGTATTCACACTAGTATCTTTAGGTTACCTTATAACCTATGCACCACAATGTCATCAAAATGTGAATAGTGACATCCACAGAGCAGCAGTCAAGCAGAGTGGCAGTCCTTGTAACACAGCAGTCTTAACTCCTGGCAGAGTCCTTCACGGGTCCAGTAGTGTTCTGTCTTGGTCGGGTCAGAGACCCAGTACTTATACCCAGTTGTGCCTTTGAAGTGGCGTTGATATCAAATCAGGCTCTTGAAGTGCACAGGTCGCCCTTTCTTCCCAGTCCTGGCTCCAGTCTATCAGTAGGGGGTAATCTGCCCTTTTTGTGGAAGACAGCACACTGCCTATTCAGCTCTCTCCTCTTGTCCGGGAAGAACTATCAGAATGTAGAAGAATGCAGAGGATTTCTCTGTCACACCCAACCTTCCTGTATTTGTGGCTGTCTAGAGGGATTGCACAAAGTGTTGCTGTCACCCGCCCCAGATGTGTATAGAGAAAAAAAAGGCCACTTTCAAAAAGTGGCATTTCTAAAACAATAATGTTAAATTCAACTTTACCATTAACAAGGATTTATCTTTACCATACAAAAGATAAAAAACATGACACAGCTACTCCTTTCTGACCCGGAATTGCCATTGAAAAGTGTATAAGAGAATTCCCAATGCTAACATATGAGAAATAGCAGACCTCACAGTAGAGAAAAATTAATGTAGCTCACTACCAGGACATGCAAAACATAAAAGTACATGTCCTACCTAACAGAACACCCTACCCTCAGGGCTACCTAGGGTCTACCTTAGGGGTTACTTATGTGTAATAAAAGTTGAGTTTAAGGCTAGTAGTTTTAAATGCCAAGTAAAAGTGGCAGTAAACTGCACACATAGGCAGCATGGCAACACAAAACAGGTTTGAAAGGCTACATGTGTCGGTGACACACGCAGTGCTGCAGGACCACTAGTAGCATTTAGGTTACAGGGTCTGCGCATATGGTATTCCACTTTACAAGGGACTTACAAGTAAACTAAATATGCCAAACAGGGGTAAACCAATTATACCATGTTTAGAGAAGAGAACACTTGCACTTTAGCACTGGCTAGTGGTAAAGTGCTCAGATCCCTAAAGCTAACAAAAAGAAGGTAAGAAAAAGGAGAGAAGGAAGGCAAAGGTTTTTTGGTGACCCTTCAAAGAGGGCCATTTTCCAACATTTCATGATCCCTAAAGTTAGTTAAAATGCAATGTAAGAAAAGAGAAGAAGAGGCCTTGGTAGTATTGCCTGGGTCACAGAACATTTTACGTTTTTTTGTGGGGTATACCGTTTCTTTTAAGATCAGACCATCAACCAATCATTCAACTCTTTTCTTCTTGGTAGGGTGACAATATAACCACATGGACTCAGAGGTGGTCAGAAGGACTCAGTGAAATTAGTTTTCAAAATAAACACCTTTTGGTTGCAACAATAAGACAGCGGATGGCTCGTTACATTTGACTTTTGGCTGTGGTAATGTCATGCACATCCTGGCTGCCTGACTCTCCTACAGCGGGCTATAAGGCTATATTATTTAGCACCATTGTTAGTAACAGTGGGGAGATTGTTAGATATGGTGGGGATAATAGTAAGATACAACTGCCCATTGTTGTGTTTAATGTTGCTTCCATTGAATTTAATCATGACCTTTAGGATCAGTGATAGGTTCTTCACCCCAGCACACATTCATCAATATACCTGCATTTACATATGGTCATGCAGATGCAGTTAGAGCAAGTGAAGTCACAAGTTTAGAGGAATCTGATATAGCTTAAGATAAGTAACAGAGGATATGGGTTGTCAAGAAAAGTGGTATGCTATGGAAGGGATAGACAGATAAAGACTATGTTGGAGATATGAGTGAAACCGCTGGTGATAGGAGTAGGGAAGACAAATCAGGTGGTTGCATGGAATAGTAAAAGCAGGATTAAGGTTGAAAGTGAAGGCGATGTTTGAGAGAAGGCTGATACTGGAATTGACACACTGAGAGGGAAACTCAAGCCATAGACGATGTGTGTTGTGCCATCACCATCACCAGCCATCAGACCTGTGGTAATCCAAGGAAAGGAGACGGTTAACGATAATGTAAGGTGTATTTATTTAGCTGGACCATCAGGCAGAGCAGCAACAGCACGGTTCACAGTTCAACCTTCTCTCTCAACCACCGGTGCAGAACATTCACACATTAAGGTTCTGCACCAAGAGAGTTCCAAATAAGAGCACGAGCTACTACATGGGTCTTTCCCAAAAAACATAAAGAAAAGAAGAAAACACATGGGAAAAAGAAAATCAGGTGAAGGAAGAGAAAGAAGAAATTATGCAAAGATCCGCAAAAATTACAACTTAAACTGATGACAGTAACAATATAATGAGGAAAGTTGAATTGAAGATTTATGGTGACAGCCTGTAAAGAAACAAGCACTGGCGTTGCCAATAGGTTTCGCATTTGGAAAGTTGGATTTATTTGTTTTGTAAATGACATTTTATATTGATATATTGTTATTGACAATGCCAATAACGATATATAAATATAAAATGTCATTTACAAAACCAATAGCTCCAACTTTCCAAATGCGAAACCTATTGGCAACGCCAGTGCTTGTTAGGAAAGAGAAGGCGTTTGTTGTTACCCCACAGCCCCACCCCCCAAAAAGTCAATTTATAGTCACATCCGTAACTCGGAGGCATCTCTGTGAAGGTGAAAATAGGGAGGGGCCCAGGGCTTCATCACAAGTGTTTATTAACATTGAAATAACATCTCTCCTTGGACGGTTATGGCCGATGCCTGATCCCTAACCAGTAAGAAGGTGCAATAACGTGCAAACAAACACACTGGCCTTGCCAAAGGAGGGGGAGATGTCACTTTACAAAGTCCAAAACATAAAGTGTTGAAACGTTGTCTTACGGGGGGGAGGGAGGGCGAGGGGGGCGGCGGGAGATACCGAGCTGTTTGAGCCGTGAAAAGCACGACTTCAGAGACCCGCTGCATAGTTTACATAAATCGATTCATAGAATGAGGTCGCTTTACGACAGGGTCTTGTACCTCAAAGTATGCCCTGGAGCAGGTATAAGGTACCCCAAGATTTACTGGTGCCTTCACTGTTTATTAGTAAGCGCCCCACTGAAATACCAAAACATCACGAGTAGTTAAAACTATGGAGAAATGGCTACATATACAGATTAAACGCGTACACACAATATATATTTACATGTACCGGTTAGCACATGAGTGCGTTTGTTGTGCTGTAGGCATCTTCTGGGCGCACACTGTGAGACGAGTAGGTAAGGCTCGGCCTCTTTGCTCAGTGGATTAATTCAACCTTTTTATTTGTCTGTGTTAGACCGTATGGACAAACATCTCGGCGGTTCTACTCAGTATGTTATCCTTCATAAGTCGATAAACTGAGTACCATTGAGTTGGGTAACACTAAACAAGACACTCGGCGCCACCGTAACAGTGGAGAAAGCTGCTTAACACGTTTTTGTTATGTGTGCTGCTGCTCGTGTTTTTTTTTTTTTTTAGCAAGCACGTGTGGTAACTTCTCTAGAACTCTCCATCCACGCACTGATCATGTATTCACAGTTGTGTTGGAGGCTTGCTCACTCCATAGAACCGCTGAGCTGGGCGCCGGGGAAGTAACCTTCTAACACACAGCGGGACTGTCCCAAACTGTGGCTATTTCAGGCACTATCGTTTCATCAAAAAGCGAAGCTGTCAAGAGTCTCCATGTGACTTTTGGGATTTCAGTGCGTTGTAAACGCTCATGTCAGCAGATGGAGACGTATTTGGCGCACTTTGCTTCTTTTTACAACATTCACTGAACAATCACAGTACGAGGTCATTTTGTAAGAAGAACACTTTTGTCTGGAAAACATGTAACATGTTTCTCTCCCCTGGCAGCACGGTGTCCCAGGGGCTTCAAAGGAAACAAGAAACAGGAAAAGAAAACAAGAAGTGGCAAAGACAACAAGCTGCGGGCGGGGGAGAGCTCCTGGCAAATGGCCGAAGGGAAGCCGAATGGGGGCGGGAGAGCCTGGTGGGGGGGGCGGGAATACGAGCGAGGGGAGGAGAAGTGTGGCAGGCAGATGCGCAGAGGGAAGCCGGATGGGGCGGGCGTTTCTGTGTTTTTGAATGAATGCTGTTTGCGGATTAGGGAGATGCGCATGCTTGTGTGGTCACGTGACCCGCGTTTGTGGTCACGTGACTCACATGCACTGTGAAGAAACCGCAGTGGTTTGACGAGTGGATCGAGCCCTTGAATTTTCGCCTATTACATTCGCAAGCGAATGATAATAGGCGAAACCTAAAAAACAAATGGCAATACTTTCTGTGTCCTAAATATCACTAGAATCTTTTTGGTCCTGGAACTGCGTCTCACATCATTTTGTTCAACATTAGAAGAACTAGAACCTCCATCAAAACAGGATGCATTAGATAAAGAAAGATCAACATTGGATTTAACTAAAAACACGTGTTCCACCATTGACCATTTCCAAGTTTGACAGAATCTCCTTTGACTTCAATCACATTGATAGGAGGAGAACATTTGGGTCCCCCTTTCCACACATGAACTGTTTTTTTTACATGCACACAATCACCAACAACCAATTCAAACTCCTTGGTCCTTTTCCTACTATCAAAATAAGATTTCTGTTTTTCCTGAGAAAAGTACACACACTTCATGACAGAAGCATCAGTCCAACTACTTCCCTTGACCCACTCATTCATCCCACACGGAGAAAATACTGTGGTTGCTCTGCGTCCACGCAACAACTCAAAAGGTGAGACACCTGTAGAAGAGTGCTGAGTTGTGCAATAAAACCAGAGCATCCTCCTGACAGGATTGACAACGGAGCATTTGTTGGTTAAAGCTCACTGTACACATTCCCCAAGAACTCTGTTCATTCGCTCCACAAGACCATTCGTCTGAGGATGGAAAAGCGAACTTTTGAGATGTTTGATTCCACTAGTGACAAGAAAATCTTCAGCTTCAGTAGCAATAAATTGAGGGCCATTATCGGTCACTAAGAATTCAGGGAAACCTTCCTTCAAAAATATGTCTTTGAGAAATTCAATAACAGCTAAAGAAGTTACTTCTCTAACAAACTTGACTTCCAGAACTGTCACACTCAGTCGAGATGCTTAAAATGTTTTTAACTTTGCAGCTCAAAAAGGAGAGAGCTGTAAGTCATTTTCTTTGTGTCATGAGCTTCAGAACTAAATCTGCCTTGTGAAAACCAGACTGCCTTCACTTAAAATGACTGTGGCACAGGACTCCCAGTGATGATGGCCAATCTGTAGTGATGCAAAAGCTCCAAATTGGCAGTAACCATGTTCTCAAGGTAACACATTCTATCCTCTATGTGATGCAAACAAACTCCACCACTGACTCTGCTACTGTGCTACATACTGTAGGTCCTCTTGTGGTCCACATACAGTGGGCCTACTTAAGCTCATGTTCATCAGGAGCTAACACTTGTGACTTCTGCTGCAGCTTCTGTTTGCTCGACGGCTCCTGAAAGAGCTTTTTGATTGTACCAAAAGCGTAATTTCTGAGAAAGTTGTGCAGCGCAGCAAGCCACCTTGTTGTACTGCACTGCATGACAGCTAAGGGGCAGAAATGTGCTGTATTTAAGGCAATACAGCGCCACCCTCGCCTTTTCCCTGCAGGCACCCTTGTATCATGGTGCAAGGGGGCCTGTGTTGCATACTGGAATGTTGTTCTGCAGGAAGGCGCACCGCCCCGCAGAACAACAAACCTGAGAGGCATATTCCTCTTTCAATGCATGCTGCAGAATGCCGCACACATAGAAAGAGGAAGAAATGAGGGTAAATAGAGATATTTCTCCTTGTTACGCATTCCCTGTAAGAGTGTAAGATTTTGGAACATTCCCAGGTTTACAAGTTCTTGTACATCTGGGAATGTGTCAAAAACCATGGGAGTTCAGTGAGAACACCCAAGCAATGCTGATGGATCGCCTTCCCAGGGCATGGTAATGCAATGCAACGATTTTCACTGTGCTGTTTTACTCCAGGTTTTTGGAGCCACGCAAAATGGCTTTTTGTAGCTTAAAAAATCTGACTTAGAGGTTTGTGTCATGCATGTACCACATAAATATGGCACCAAATGTTTTCCTCTATCATATGGGTGCACTTTGGGAGACACTTTGGTAGGCCATGTTGGGTGCTATTAAGAATCACATTTTTAGCAAGGTCAGTTCACAAAATGTAGCCTTCACATTCAGCACCACTCTATTTGCTATTTCATTGTGCTGCGTCTCATACATCGAAGGCACTTACAGTCCTATGAGCTCTATGGTGTATGGGAAGGGAGGGACAGTGGCGTAACAAAACCCACTGCAGGCCCTGCAGTGAGCTCCAGGGGACCACCTCAGCAAAAGTGGTAGGTGGTGGCAGGGGAGGAAGGGCCCCTCCATGTACTTTGCAGGGGGCATCTTCAAGTTTAGTTATGCCACTGGGGAGGGAAGGAGCACAGTAAGAGTCATCCTGATCAGGAGTAGACCATGACCCATGACCCCATGGCCAGACAGAAGGGGAGTGGAGGGTGCGAGCGAGTGAGAAGCACTACTACCACTGCATCGGTTTTGCTTTTGTTGGAGGGGGCCAGTATTGCAGCACTACTGCAAAACCAGCCACCTATAACAAAACCAGCCCTCACTGGTCCAAAACCAGCCCCTACCCTTCCGGCCCACCGGAAAAATGCCCGTGAATGCTACCGCCAATCCATCCCTGCACAACCTGCTAGAAAATGTCAAAGGTGCTGTGAAATGTAATGACTTCCAGTAAAAATGTGTAAATCGAAACAACTTCCCTGGACTTTTTTAATTAGTAAAGCCCGATTTGGTATTTGATAATCACATTGGATATATTAGTGATTAAATTAGTAATAACCCTGCTGTGCTGCTTACTTAAATGAAGCAACTCATTTTCAATAATATTCATCAAATAAGAGCATTTCAAGGTGTACCATGCATATGGAACTGCACTTTAAATTGTTAAGTATTATTATGTTTAATAAACACATTAGCTTTTAAAATTTCATTTTTATATGCACTTATGTTTTAATTTCCTGCAGCATTGTCAAGAAATAAATCCTGCCAGACAGCCTTGTGTGATCTGAAAATTATTGGCGTATTTGAACTATGTTCTTTCCTGGATTCATTCATAAATACAACTTTAAGGAAATTATTCCTAATACTCAATTTGGCACACTGTCAACTTTCAGTGCAGCAAAATATTATCGACAAACATAAAAAATACATACATCAAAACAAATTGTTCCACTTAAGCTTGTATCTCATAATGAATGCACCAAATTAAGAAAAAGCAGACACTTTAACAAAAAACATCAATATTCGGGAGCCAGCAGTGTACTTAATATGCTTTTATCATGGTCTTCTTCTAGAAGAGAATGTGAAAACATAATATGCTACATAGACTTGTGGAGCTGAATTCGCAGACAGCATCTCTTTATTTGAGAAAGAGCCCGGTTACGAGTTTGGTGGTGGTGGGAGCAGACCACCACACCGGTGGTCCACTCTTGCACCGCCAAACCCATGGTCGCACCGCCTGCCAGATTATGAGTTCCTCATGTCTGGCGGGATGTTTTTGGCAGTCCTACGGCAGTGGCTCTGAAAATGGGAACTGCAATTGGAATGCCCAAAAAAGGTTCCTGCAGGGTATGGGCTACAGGGGCCCCTTCTGTTTTTGGACCACAAACCTTTTCGTGGAGGAAAGGCTTTCATGACACCGCTGGCAGTCCTGAAACTCGTAATATGCTGGGCGGTGCCACAGTAGCACTTCCAGCACATTATTGAGGACTTTACCGCCGTACAGCGGCCAAGGAACGGCAGTTCTCTGGTGGCAGCGTTGGTGGTCAGACTGCCCAACTGATAATGGGGCAATCGGACCTCTGATGCGGCAATGGCTGGACCACCACCGCTGTGCCCTCTAGAGTCTGACAGGCCTCGTACTACCAGACTCTTAATTAGGCCCATAGTCAGTGACACCCAGGTTCCCTAGCCAGGGCATCCTTTCTGGTAGTAGCTACTGGCGGATCCGTTGCCCACCTCGCATCTTGATCTAAAGTGCCTTCCAAGCCAACTTGATACCATGTGCAGTGTTTCTAATGTAAACACTTAAATATGTCTATATTTAACAAAGAAACAAAGGACAGTCTTTCCTCCAGTAGAGTCAACTTCTGTTCCTGAACAGTTGCCCTTACTCCATGAATAATGCTGTCTTTCTGCTCAAATACTGGGTTTAACAGTGATTAATCCTATATCTTTACTTAACAATGACTGCAAATTATACACAAACATTCTGGCCAAAATACTGGATAAAGTAAAGGGAGAACTAATTAATATATCCCAAAGAGGATTTATGAAGAACAGACACATACACGACCTAGTCCATGATCTGGTGTGTGCCATGGATTTGGCCATATATAAAGATCTCCCCTTATCCATTATGTCAATTGACGCAGCAAATGCATATGATAGGTTGAGCTGGCCTTTTCTATATGCAGTCACAGTGCAAAATATACTAGGTAATGAGTTTCAAAACGCAATAAAAAAAGGTAGAGGTGCCCATCAAGGTTGACCCTTATTGCCCTTATAGTTTAATTTATATATTGAGCCACTGACAAGAAGAATTAGGGGTGAGCAGAAAATTATGCCATTCCAATATCAGAATTGGCTAAAGAAAGAGGCCCTCTATGCAGACGACCTGCTGATCTACACAAAATATCTTAAAGGGGCCTTCCCTATCATCTCAAACACTCTGAAAGACTTTGGGAATGGAGCTGGGTAATGAAGAAAAAACAGAGGTAATGTCCTGGAATATACCTGTAGATGCCATGCTGGAAAAAAGTGGAAAAAAAGAAATCCGGTATCTAGGAGTCCAAGTGGTTAGAAAATTGGAAGACATGGCCCAAGTAAACTGAAGAAGAATTATGAGGGAAACTAAGAGGCAACTAAAGCTATGGTCTCATTTCGCCTTATCTATCACAGGAAGAACTAACTTATTCAAAATGATGATCTTACCAAAGTTCACCTATATATATATATATATTATTGATTTTATTATTTAATACATAAATACAAGCATAAAAGAAGAGAGACACATAGTGAAGAAGGCTACAATGACATTGTCTTCAGGTGGGATAGTAAAATGAGGTAATAATGCTGAATGTGAAGTTTGATCACAAAGGACATTTTGTGTCTAAGAAAGAGATAGACAGTAAGGAGGGAGGGAGAGAGAGAGCAGGACAGAACCACATAGACACTCAGGGGTGAGAAAATATGTGAGATGAAGAAACAGTAGTTAAGTTGGGGGATACTTGGGGCAGGGGATCCTGTAAGCATTAGAGAAGAGGCATGAGTGCAGCAAGTGTACATTCTTATCGTAAAAGAGCAATACTGAGTGTGGGTGTGGTGAGTTAGTCAGTGACATCCTGACGTTTTCCAATGAATGTGCAGGGGGGTTGTGGAACCATGTTGTAACTTTTGTAGGTAAGAGCGGTATATATGCCATTTGTCTTTGGGCCATGAGGTAGGAGGTTGGAGCGAGGAGTATATCTCAGCTTGCATATATCGCAGTATGTCATAACGCAAAGCCATTCTTCTTTTGTAAGGCGCTGTCTGGTACCCCAGTGTATTGTGATTTCCCTTTTGGCCAACAGTAGTGCTATCGCTATAAATCTGCAGTAACTGAGGGGGATGTCCATGACAATTCCCAAGAAAGCCAGCTTTGGGGAGGGTGCAAGTAGCGAAGAAGACATATCAGACAACGTCTAGAATATTAAAGTCCAATACATAGATATAAGTCCATGTCATGTGTGCAAAATTAGCATTGGGGAGTTGGCATTTGGGGCACTGGGATTATTTAGAGGGGTCATACCTAGTCAGTTCTACCAGCGTAACATATCTGCGATTAACGAACTTGAAGTGCAACAGTTTATGCCTGAGGTTGGGTGAAACCCTTTTGATTTGTTCATGACTACAAGTCCATTCTTTATCGGATAGGGGTTGTCCTAAATCCTTCTTCCAGTGGTGTTTTACTCCCTGTCTTTTACCTTTTTGAGCGCCAGGCATCCATGATACAGCTTAGTAACTAGCTGTGAGCTGCCTTGGTCGGCTATTAAGCTTATGAGAGGTGTGAACTCATCCGGGGTAAGGGGAAAGGAGGAGACCGGCGATCAGAGAGCACCCAGCAGTCTTGTCAGGACAAATTGGTCCATGTGGGACATTCTTGTCTGTGCAGTCAAGCCGGCTAGGGTCAAGGAGCGTCCCCCAGAGAACAAATCTCTGATGGTGTGCAATTGTAGCTTACAAAATGTGCCTTTAACTACTTTCTCAGATGGTATTAGTGGGTTTACTAATGGGAGGTTGGGTGGGTATAGGGATCCTGAGCCTAGTAGTAGGCTTAGTTTGCGCCAGGCCCAGCAAGTGGTGGACAATGGCTGTATATTGCTAGGGTCTAGTCATATTCCTAAGGGGAATATAGCTCCGAGGGGGGTAGGGTCGGAGAGGTCATGCTTGGGTTTGCTGTATGATATGCGGGCATCTGGGTGGAACCAGTGGTGTGTGCAATGAGCCTGTGGGGCCTGATAGTACAAATGAAGGCTGGGGCTTGCAAACCCACCTCGTGTGTAGGGGATTGTAAGAGTGTCCCACGCTACCTGCAGTCTCTCTCCGGCCCAGACCAAGAGGATTTGCTTGCTGCATAATTGTGAGAATAATGCATTTGTTAGAGAAATAGTAAAACACACAAGATGATGGACGGAATGTTGCACAATGGCAAAACATTCACCCCAAGTCACAGATCTGGGTTTATCCATCGTTATTTTGCTCACCAAGCCACCCCAGTTCAGACATGGCATATGCAAATCAGTCTTGACACTGTGCCTCATGGGAACAGTCCAGCCCGAACTGCCAAGCCATGTCTTCCCTGGACCGGAATCAAGCATCCTAGGACTGGTTTCTGGCTATCAGCCGTCTTCAGCCAGGATAGTTTGACTCCAGTGGCTTAGTGAGCACGGGACCGACGTCTGGGCATAACCTTCCCACATAGGATGAACAGTAAAACACACAAGATGATGGACAGAATGTTGCACAATGACAAAACATTCACCCCCAGTCACAGATCTGGGTTTAATCCATCTTTATTTTGCTCACCAAGCCACCCCAGTTCAGACATGGCCATATGCAAATCAGTCTTGACCCTGTGCCTCATGGGAACAGTCCAGCCCGAACTGCCAAGCCACGTCTTCCCTGGACCGGAATCAAGCATCCTAGAACCGGTTTCTGGCTATCAGCCGTCTTCAGCAAGAATAGTTTGACTCCAGTGGCTTAGGGCCAAATGTAGGTCGCCAATTACCGGTCGGTAATGGCCGATTTCGGCCGTTACCGACCGGTAATTGGTTTTTGAGATGTAGGGGGCCCGAATTTTACTGAATCTGTAAATTTACCGATTCGGTAAATTTACAGATTCGGTAAAATACCGACTCGGTATATTTATCGAATCGGTAATTCCAGATGTAGGTGGCACTTAAAATAGTGCCACAGGCCCTTAAGAATTCGTTATTTACCATGAAATACTATCTCATGGTAAATAACGAATTCCAGTGTACATGCACATCTGTGCATGTACACCTGTGCCATGTGGCACACATACATGCCCTAAGGGCATGTATGTGTGTCACATTGCACACAAGCCAGAATCAGGGGTGCAACAGGGTGTAAAAGTGACACCCTGTTCCCCTTGTAAATTAAGTAATTTTACCAAATCAGTATTTACCGATTCGGTAATTGACATTGATTCCTATGGGCCTCAAGGGATCCGTTCACCCGGAGTCTAGCCATGGGGGATGAGTATAGGAGCGCAAGAAATGCAATACAAGTAGTGGGCATTCCAAGATTAAGGAGCGTGGCAAAGAGAAAAGGCCATTGTATGGAGTTGACAGGCTTTTCAGCATCTAGGAGAGCCACTGCCACTAGGGTAGTTGGGGATATCCGAAAAAACAGTCCTGAGGTGTAAAGCGGTCGATCTGTGTGAAATGAAACCGCATTGAACTGGAGAGAGAATTTGGTCCAACAGTAGCGATAATCTTTTGGCAAGCAACTTAGCAAGTATGTTATTAGCAAAATGTATCAAGGATAAAGGGTGGTATGAATCGCAGGAAGTGAGATCTTTGCCAGACTTCAGTAAAAGGGGGATAGCTGCCTCTCTTATTGAAGGCGGAAGGGCACCATTAGTGAGGGATTTGGCATAGACCTCTAGCAAATGTGGGATAAAAATGTATCTATACATTTTTTTAAAGGCCTCAGAGAGACCATGTAGGCCGGGAGCCTTTGACCCATCAAACAAGTCTATTGCTTGGCCGACTTCTTGAACAGTGAAAGGTTCACTGAGGAATTGTGCCTGCCCCTTGGTTACTGAGACCATTAACACCTCCTCCAAATAGGCGAGATGGTGTGTAAAATCAGTAGGGAGTTTAGTCGCATATAAGGACCGGTAGTACATTACTAACTCTGACAATGTGTTTGCAATATCAGTGGTGATGGAGTTGACGAGTCGCTGCAGTGATGTGATGTGCCCAGTTCCCCAAGGGGGTCGCACCATGCATGCAAGTGTCCTGCCAGGGCGCTCTCCCTTCCCAAATCGGCACGCCGCGTGGTATTTGCCCAGTCGTGTGGCATCCCTGTCGGCATATTCATTAAACTCTAATATAAATGCTTTGCGTTTATGAGGGGTGTCAGGTGAGGTGGGTGAGCTGTCTAGTTGTGTCAATTCGGTTTCAAGTCAGGTAAGGCTGTTGCGTATCGAGCATAAAACCCCAGCTTGCTTGGAGATACAGACACTGCCGATATACACCTTGAAGGAGTCCCATAACATTGCATATTGCGTCACAGAGCCAGAGTTTAGAGTGAAATATTCAAGGATTGCGTCGTGGCTCGGATTTAAAAAGTGTATCTAATAAGGCAGTGGCTGAGAAGGTCCATTTATGTTCCCACCCGGTAGAGTATGGATTACCATATGTAATAACACAGGTGCGTGGTCTGATAGAGTACAAGGCTCTGTTTCCATATAGCAGATCCATTGGCATTCTTGTGCATTTGCCAACCAGTAGTTTGTGTCCAAGTTGAGTGGGGTGCTGAAGGAAATGTGTAGTTTGCGCTTCTGGATAATGTGAACGCCATATGTCATGCAGGGCTAATGAGTGCAAGGGGTCTTGAAATGCTTGTCATGTCTGAGGTTTTGAGCTCTGTCCAGTGCTGGAGGAGTCACAATTAGGGTCTAGCCATAGATTCAGATCCTCCAAGTATCGGTGTGCCATAGTCATACCTGTCGAGCATTGTGTTGAGCGCTGAGAAGAATGTGGGGTCATCTGTGTTAGGTGCATAGACGATGAGGAATAGAGCTTTTTTCTAACCAGCAGCAACCAATCACTTAGATGTACTGCCTGTGTTCGTCAGCAACAATGAGCTGATGAGTGAAGGGGAGGCTATGATGCATAAAAATGCATACTCCGTGGGAGTACGCTCTGTAGCTGGTGAAGAAATGGTGGGAGCCCCATGTCGAAGCAAATGGGCGGGGAAGTTTGTGGGGGTCGGTGAGTGTCCGGTAAAAATGCTATCTTATTGTGATGTCTACAGAGGTAGGCTAATACAAGCTTGCATTTCCTGGTGTTGTTAAGGCCCAGCACATTCCAGGATTACAGCTTTGCCTCGACATTTGCTTCAGGAGTCAATGCCATAGATTTAAAAGGGTGAATGCATATATGATGTAGTTGTGGAGTGTGCTATATGCGGAGGGGAGGCGGAAAGCATAGGTAGGGGGAGATATCGGAAAGAGAGAGCAGAGTAAGGAAGAACATGTCCCAAGGAGTCCATCCCCCACCCACACCAGGGCTGAACTGCTTGGTGAATACACAGTACCCCAATTTAAAGAAATGACATCCCAAAATCAAACCGGTGCCCGATGCCCGCTTTGTAAAGTGTAACACTTGTAGAAGAGGAAAAATAACTTTTTGTAGAAGTATAAAATATCACAGTCATCACCTAGTTCCGATGTGGATTGTTATCAAACTTCAGCGTAATATAGTAGGAACAAGAAAAACATTTTATGCCTGAAGACTGCAAGTAGTAATTGACAGAGTGGCAGAATTGCAGCAGCAGGAGAAAAAACGAATTGGCCACTATTCCGAGGTGAAAGTTTCTGCAGTTGCTGCCAGTGGCCAGTCTAGGGGCAAGTGTCCGGAAGAATAAGTTGGATTCCGCAGTTATTGTCTTTTTGCAATTTACAGAAAGCCAGCACATCAGTATTAAAAAAGCTGGGCTTATCGCCCAGAGATACCTGCAATCCTGCAGGGTAAAGCATGGCATATTTCAGGTCCAATTTACGGAGCTGTACTAAGGCATCAGTGAACTTGCTGCGGGCCTCCTGGGCAGTGGCTGTGTGATCCGGGCAAAAATAGATCGTATAGCCTCGGTAATGCAGTGGGGCATTCTCCTGGGCCAGGCGAAGGGCTGTGTTGTAGTCCCTGTAGTTGAGCAGGCATGCCATTATGGGCTGTGAGGCGGCTCCCGGTTGTGAACTTGGGCCCAGGGATCTGTGTGCCCTTACTACGAAGAGGACCTTGAAGAAGCGTTGTGCCCCAAAGAGTTCAGTGAGCTGTGTCTCTGAGAATAGCTCGGGAGCCCAATATTTGTGGATTCTGCCAGGCCCAAAATTTGTAAATTATTCCTCTTGGATCTAATCTCTAAGTCCTCGTTCTTGATGGCTACAGCTTTCAGTAGCCGTTCAATTATTTACAACTGGCGAGTGGTGTCTTCGGCTTGGTCGTCATGGGTGGAGATGCGCTCCTCTGCTGCATCAAGCTGGGTGTTATGCCTGTTGAGGCATTCTCCCATCCTGTTGAGTCAAGAGGTGAACGAGTTGAATCTAGAATTGAAGGCACAGAACCCAGCACGCAGTTCGGCCATATTGGCATCTTTGCCATCTAGTGTGGTAGGCTGTGCTTCAGTTTCTGCCTCGCCTTCTGTATCAGGGTGCAGTCCTGGGCAGTTCAATGTGTCTGGCCTGCCCAAGTTCAGCTTGAGTTGCTTGGGGTCAATCTGATCCCTTAAGGCCGCAGAGGAGGTGGTAACAGTCAGTAAGTGTAGTGATACTGGGTAAAAGAAAACACACACCTGTACAGCTTTCCCTTACCAAATACTCCTGTGTGCATGTTCATTGGTGTACTAAGTTCAGAAACTGCCACACTACAACTACAACTCCCAGAAGGCAACGGGAGCCGGCGGTGACTAAAGCTGCAGTCAACACCTGACATCCTCCATTTAAGCACCTCCTCTACGAGAGGAGAGTGTTTGTCAATCACTTTGGTTTCCCTTCCGGAGTACGCGGACGCTTTCCTTCCCGCTGAATGTTTGACGAAGAAGCCGTTTTTTCCCTAGTTGTGCGCGGATGCTTTCCTTCCGGCTAATGGAGCCGATATTCAGCTACCATTGTTATGGCCGACAACGCGGACGCTTCCTTCCTGCTGAAATTCCAAAGAGCTGTGACTTTTGTGCGAAGCACAGACGCTCTCATTTGTCTCATTTGTCCCGTAGGAGAAGTCAGGAAAATCATCGCTGCCAATCTCCATTACCGAGCTTCCTGCAAGAGAGGCTAGAAGTAAGGGAGCAGGATTTGGTATATGTTGATGGCCTCTTCAGGTAGGGTGCGCACACTTAGTTTCATTGTGTGCTGAATTCAAGGCAGACACATTTCCTGATTGTTCTGTCTAAACCCTATTTGTCCTCAAGGATCTTATCGCAGGATCCCGATGTGGCTGTAAGGCAGAATTGTGTATTTCTAGACTGCGTCCTTTACCTTGATTCCTGCAAAGCTGTAAAATTAAACAGCTTATTTGTTCTGGATTCTTCAGTTTTCTTTCAGCAATCGAAACTGTTTGTGGCCTATTCGTTTTCACTGCTGAAATTGAACCAAATCATTGACTAGCACTGCTGGGCTCCTAGTAAGTGGTTTAGGGGTTTGTTTCTGGTACTGAGTATGTATGTGTTTTTGGCTGTTCTCTTTATACCGATCTCTCTCTTTTGTGTCTCTCTGTAGTTGCTCACGTGATACTGACACCTTGAACAGACCTAGGAAGCAAGCAATCCAGGCAGTGCACTTTATTATTTTGTCCCCTTCCCTTTTTCCCCGGGGTGCTGTTTTCCATAGTTGTGTCCATCACACTGTGGGGAGTTGCGTTCAGGGGAATTTAGAGGCTTCTCTACAGGCTGTCGTTCCCGCTGGCTGCTAAGAAGAGGTTAGTGGCTTGTATTTCTATGTCGGGCTACTGGCATTCCTGACAGATTGACAAGCCCAAGTTAGACGCCCAGCCTGGACAATGGACACCAACGTGGTCTGGACCTCGTTGCTGGAGAGCCTGACGGCGCTACAGCAGGAGGTTCAAACCTCTAGATTAGAGAATCAGGATCTCAAAAAAGAAATGAATACGTTACGCAGGGGGGTAGCAGGTATATCACGTAGGAACCCTGGGGCTGGTTCATACATTAGAGAAGCAACCCTTCCTCTTCCAGGGCAAGTAGTCCCTCCTCCCTCTTCCGCTACCACACCAGGCAGGGGGGTTCTTTGCAGCTACTCCAAGTCCCTCACCTACCACTTACCATATGCCTACCGTCCATGTGATCCAAATACTGGTATTCCATTGGCCTCCCACGAAGCTCGGGTCCTGCAATTAGACAACGCCGGACAGAGCGGGGCCTACTTTTTCCTGAGCTGGGTTCCAGGAGAGGTGAGGTACACTCCCTGTACTATTCAGATGTAAGAGACACCGTTTGGTACAGAGGAACACAATTTTGGACTATTTATGTATATCCTTTACAGATTGTCGTTACGTTCACTTTATGTATGCAGTAGCTAATGCTTAGAACTCTGGCCCTGAAGAAATCCATGGGATCTTCTCCCTACCGGCTGAAACATGTTGGCCTTGTAAACGCAGTTATATGTTTAGACTGCTTCCTCTGCATTGTTCTTGTTTGTTTGAGGGAAAGGACAAATTACATTAGAGTTTTTCGCCTATTGATCCTTTTACCCCTTGTTTTTAACTCACACATCTTTTGATTTTTGCACTGCACTCAATCCCATCTTTATCATTTGTTCATGGGTACCTTAGCGATTGATGGTGCGACCCAATTGAGTAAGGGCGATGGATGGGTCTCATTGATCAAGAGACATACCACCCCATTTTTGGATGACCAAATGAGAACATTTGATCTACATACCTATTTGATGGGAATCCAGCACATCTCTGTACGGGTCTTACCAACAATCTCTGTAGGTCCTTTGACAGGTTTGTCCTGGCACACATTCTGATATAGAGACTTATATAGCTCTATTAGCGCCTAACTCACTTATGTAGGAGTTTTGCAGCAGCTCGGAGTACTTGAAGCTCCGTTATAGACCCCCGGTTCTTTTGTTGTTAGGATTCCATTGGCACCACCTGAACGTTTCTATGGTGACCCTAAGAAATTTGAGACCTTTTTAAATCAATGCAGACTCCACTTCTTATGCAAACCTGCTGTTTTTTAGGATGAAGAAGCCAAAACCGCTTTTATGATGTCGTACATGGGAGGTAACGCTGCAAGCTGGACAGGGCTTGTGCCCAAAATCCCGAAAGAAACTCATCTCCGCCTAGACCAGTAGTCATGGGAACCAGGGAGATGTTGGAAAACGGAAGAGCTCGAGCCAGAAGGAGATCACTGGGTCGGGCGTAATAGATGTAACTTGATCTCTTCAATTATAGCTAATACCTTACAGAGGCAGAGCGGCTCTGATCTTATTGGACCTCTCTGCCGCCTTTGATATGGTACCCCATCAGCTTCTTCTCTCCGGCCTCTCTGCCATAGGCCTTTCAGGCGCAGTGTGGGCCTGGCTGGAATCTTTCTTGGCTAATCGTTCCCAACAGGTTTGGTTGCCTCCTTTTTCATCCTCGGCCAGGGAGGTTTTGACGGGAGTCCCTCAGGGTTCGACCGTGAGCCCTCTGCTCTTTAATATCTATATGACCCCATTGATATCCCTGGCCGAAGAGCTGGGTGCCAAAATCATGGCATATGCTGATGACACCCAGATTTTATTTACCTGGAATGGCCCTGCCTTGGGTACGGGGACAGCCCAGAGGTGCCTGGCTGATGTGTTTACCTGGCTTGCACAGGCCAAACTCAAGTGCAACGAGGGGAAATCTGAAATTCTGCTCTATGGCCAATTCCCCCCTCTCCTCACGGAAGCCCTGTGGCCCCCTGATTTCCCCTGTCCACTCTCGGAGGGAAGTCCGGCTAAGAATCTGGGTAGCTGGTTTGGGGAGGATCTCAGGTCTCGGAACATATAAAGAGACTTACGGGCTCCTGCTTTGGGACGCTAAAATCCCTGAGCAGATTCTTCCCTTTGCTTCCCCAACCGGCCAAGGAAATGGTTGCTCGGGCACTTATCCTCACCCGCTTGGATTACGCGAATGCGCTCTTTCTGGGGATCCCGGGTTTCCTGGTGAATAAACTGCAATTGATCCAGAACGCGGTGGCTAGACTCTTATTTAACATCTCTAAAAGATCTAGTATTAAATCACATTTGAGCGACCTTCATTTGGCTGCCCGTGGTCCAGCGGGTGCAATTTAAGGCCCTTACTTAAGCCCACCGAGCTTTGCACGGTGTAGGCCCCTCCTACATCAAGAAACGGGTGCATTTCTACACCCCCGCTGTGCTTTACGATCTGCTTCTCTTTGGTTGATGGCCACACCCCGTTTTCGCCGCTCTAGGATGGGGGGGTCAGTCGCTTTCTGTCAAAGTAGCCATTCTGTGGAACAGTCTTCCTGTCTCGCTACACCACATACAGGACTTCCGATGTTTTAGGAAACTTCTTAAAACCCATCTTTTCAAACAGGCCTTCTAGCCCTCTACATCTGCATGTCTGTAGCCCATTTCGCGCCAGGATACTCTCGAGTAGTGGTGCACGCAACAGATCCCCATATAACATAACATAACCTTACAACCCGTTGTGGCCCATCTGAACGTCAGTGTCTCCCTGTGGAATACTCCAGAAAATCTAAGATAAGTGGATGCCTTATTGGATTCCGGGGCCACGGGAAACTATATGGACCAAAGGTATGCTTTAACCATGCGTATTCCTTGGGAAAGGAAGAAGAAACCTGAATATGTGAAAGCTGTGGACGGATCAGCGCAGACTTCAGGACCAGTCACTACTCACACCCTTCCTCTTTTGATGCAGTTTGGGACGGAGCACTACGAGTATATCCAGTTTGATCTGATAGCCGCACCTCAGTTTCGTCTAATAGTTGGCATGCCTTGGTGGACCCTACATGACCCTGTGGTAGGTTGGGCTGCTCGCACTGTTGGCCTAAGTTCTGAATATTGCAAAGAGCATTGCAGTAAGGAAGGGGTCCAGTTGAGAAGTGAAGGAAACACACAGGCAGGTCTCTTGGCCCCTGCGTGTGCAACAGAAGGTATTGTTGTGCATCAACCTTGCCAGAAGAATACGAGTACCTCTCTTTTTTTATCCCGCAGAATGAATACACTGAGCTAAGGACCTGTATCGACTACCGTGCCATTAACAGCGTGACTGTCAAGAACCGGTACCCCCTTCCCTTGTTTCCTTAAGGGGACCAACTTAATGGGGCTCATTATTTCACAAAGCTAGATCTTAGAGGCGCCTATCATTTGGTCCGGGTGAAACACGGAGACGAATGGAAAATCGCTTTTCGGACAAAATTCTGACTTTTTGAGTGCAGGGTAATGCCTTTTGGGCTCTGCAACGCCCCGGCAGCCTTCCAATATTTCATGAACGAGGTTTTAGGAGGACTATTGTATACCTTCTGTATGGTTTATATAGACGATATTCTCATCTACTCAACAAGGACCAGATGTAGGTAATCTCAATTTACCTATTATTAAATACCGAATTTTACCGATTCGGTATTTAAGAATAGGTAAATGGGATGTAGATAATTTTTCGTAAAAAATTACCGAATGGATAAGATTTGGTAATTACCGAATCGGTATTTACCAATTCGGTAATTGCCATTTATTCCTATGGGCCTCAAGGCCCATAGGAATGAATGGCAATTACCGAATCGGTAAATACCGATTCGGTAAAAGGGGGAAAACATTGAAGGGGGGCAGGGTGTCACTTTGGCACCCTGTTGCACCCCTCAATTGGGTATGGGTGCACATGTGGTGCACATATATGCCCTAAGGGCATGTATGTCTGCCACATGGCACCATTGAAAGTGCACTGATTTGCATTTTCAGAGGTATTCCTTATTTACCACCAACTTATAGTTGGTGGTAAATACCGAATCCTAATATCTGAAAAGCACTCATTTGAGGGATCTCTACATTGCAAATTCGGAAATTTACCGATTCGTTATTTTAAGGAATCTGTAATTTACCGTTTCCTTAAAATACTGAATCGGTAAATTACAGAATTTGCAATTTAGGCCACCTACATCCCAAAATGCCCAAAACCGGTCGGTAACGGCCGAAATTCGGTAATTTCGGCCGTTACCGACCGGTATTGGGCCACCTACATCTGGCCCCTAGTCTCCAAGAACATGTGACCCATGTAAGAGAGGTCTTGGACAGGCTCCATCATCACTCCTTATATGCAAAGTTGGAAAAATGTCTATTCCACATCCAAAAGGTGGCCTTTTTGGGATACATTATCAACGCTCAGGGATTTCAAATGGAGACTGGAAAGGTTGAGGCAATCACTCAGTGGAAAACCCCTCATCATGTAAAATCTGTGCAAAGCTTTTTGGGGGATTGACAATTATTACAGGCGTTTTATAAAAGGCTTCTCCAAGATTATACATCCCATCTCCAGTTTGTTCAGGAAAAACTTTCCTTTTGTTTGGGGAGATGAAGCTGAAAGTTCCTTTCAGATTCTGAAAGAAAAATTTACCCAAGCTCCCATCCTGCGACATCCTGACACACATCTTCCTTTCATCTCAGAAACGGACGCCTCGCAATATGCCCTTGGAGGTGTATTGTGTCAGCGACATCCCACTACAGGAAAACTACATCCTGTTGCATATTTTTCTAAAAAACTCACCCCCAATGAAATAAATTATTCTATTTCAGACAAGGAACTACTAGCTATAAAAAGGGGTTGTGAAGAATGGAGACACTATCTTCTGGCAGCTCATCACACTATCCAGATCTATACCGACCACCGGAACTTGTTATTTTTGAAAAACGCCAAGGCTCTCACTCCACGTCAGTTGCGCTGGACCCTTTCCTTTTCTAATTATGATTTTGTGATTAATTTCGGTGCAGGTCCACAAAACGGTAAAGCAGATGCCCTCTCATGCAACATGGATATCAAAGAAGACCAGCTATCTGAGAACACAGAACCACCTTTTATACTTGCGGAAGGGGCTTTCCAGAATCAGACCATATCATTGCTCACCTCAAAGGATTTTCTAGAAGACATCAAAGTTACTTTGGCAGACATAGACGTCACAGCTTGGCTCCAAGAAGATCCTACACATAGAGTAGAGAACGACGATCTATTATATCACTATCATGCTCAGTGCGTGCCCAACTCAGATCTGCATTTACAAGTGCTAAAATGGGCACATGACTCGATGTTGGGAGGACATTTGGGGATGTACAAAACCATGGCGTGTATAGAGCGTTCCTTTTGGTGGCCATCTCTGAGGGAAGATACCAAAGAGTATATAAAGAACTGCTTTGTGTGTGCACAAGGAAAAGCCAGGCACTTGAAACTGACTGGTCTACTCCACCCAATACCCATTCCGCCCAAACCATGGCATACCGTGTTGATGGATTTCATCGTCTAGATGCCGCCTTGTCAAGGAATGACCGTTGTTTTAGTGGTAATGGATCACTTAACCAAGATGGGACACTTCATACCACTAGAAAGACTACCCACATCCACTGAATTGACCATCATTATCCTGCAACATGTGGTTAGAGTCCATGGAATGCCATGTGTTTTAATTACTGATTGAGGAACACAGTTCACCTCTCGTTTCTGGAAGGCGTCATGTAAGACCATGAACATTGAAGCCCGGCTCTCATCAAGCTATCACCCACAAACGGATGGCAAGACAGAACGTCTTAACCAAACAGTGGAGCAATACTTGCGATGTTTTACTCTGCAGAATACCACGGACTGAGTCACCTTGATCTGGATGGCAGAATTTGCGTATAACCACGCTGAGCATTCCACACGGGGATAATCCCCTTTCTACTATCTTTTAGGTCAATATCCTAATGTGCTTCCTTTTGAATGGCCTGTAGAATCTAACCTCCCAAGTGTACATGAACATCATGCTTATCTTAGGGCAGTATTACTCGATGACAAAAATGACCTAGCTTCAGCTCAGTCTCCACAAAAACACTTCACAGACAAATGACATACTAGAGAACCCGAATACCAGGTGGGGGACAAGGTGTGGCTTGCTACCAAAAACATACATTTGAAGGGTATAGACAAGTTAAAACCTAAATACATCGGTCCTTACAGTATAGAAGAAATTATCAACCATAAAGCCATGAAATTTACCTTACCCCAGTCATGGCACAGCAAACCTGTATTTCATGTGTCTTTGCTCCAGCCCTGCCCCTTGAGCGTAAGGCTGCCAGATCGACCTCCTCCCCTAACTATTGATGGTCAGGAAGAGTATGAAGTTCATGACCTTTTGGACTCCCGACTGGTTAGGGGACGAGTACAATATTTGGTGGAATGGAAGGGGTTCGGGTTGAGGATAGGACTTGGGAACCCGTACAGATCCTCCATTGTCCTGAGCTGTTAGAACAGTTTCATATCGCCCATACGGGGAAACCTGGGTGACCGCCGAGTCGGCAAGCCTTGAGAGGGGGTTCTGTAGCGATCCTGGGTAAAAGGAAACACACACCTGTACACCTTTCCCTCACCAAATACTCCTGTGTGCATGGGCATTGGTGTTCAAAGTTC
Organism: Lissotriton vulgaris; assembly: GCF_964263255.1. NCBI lineage: Eukaryota > Metazoa > Chordata > Amphibia > Caudata > Salamandridae > Lissotriton > Lissotriton vulgaris. The sequence continues at coordinate 916,806,111 of NC_141695.1, forward strand.
AGAAACCGCCACACTACAACTCCCAGAAGGCAACGGGAACCGGCCATGATGAAAGCGGTAGTCAACACCTTACATCCTCCATTTAAGCACCTCCTCTATGAGAGAAGAGTGCTTATCAATCACTTTGGTTTCCCTTTCGGAGTACGCGGATGCTTTCCTTCCCGCTGAATGTTTAACGAAGAAGCCGTTTTTTCCCTGGTTGTGCGCGGATGCTTTCCTTCCTGCTAATGGAGCCGATATTCAGCTACCATTGTTCTGGCCAATAACGCGGACACTTCCTTCCCGCTGGAATTCCAAAGAGCCGTGACCTTTGTCGGAAGCACAGACGCTCTCATTTGCCTCTTTGGAGAAGACAGGAAAATCATCGCCGCCAATCTCCATTACCGAGATTCCTGCAAGAGAGACTAGAAGTAAGGGAGCAGGATTTGATATATGTTGATGTCCTCTTCATGTAGGATGCACACACTTAGTTTCATCGCGTGCTGAATTCAAGACAGACGCATTTCCTGATTGTTCTGTCTAAACCCAATTTGTCCTCGAGAATATTAACGCAGGAACCCGATGTGGCGGTAAGGCAGAATTGTGTATTTCTAGACTACGTCCTTTTCCTTGATTCCTGCAAAGCTGTGAATTTAAACAGCTTATTTACTTTGTTCTGGATTTCTTACAGTTTTCTTGCAGCAATCAAAACTGTTTGTGGCCTATTCGTTTTCACTGCTGAAATTGAACAAAACCATTGACTAGCACTGCTGGGCTCCTAGTAACTGGTTTAGGGTGTGTTTCTGGTACTGAGTATGTATGTGTTTTTGGCTGTTCTCTTTACACCAATCTCTCTCTTTTGTGTCTCTCTGTAGTTGCTCACATGAAGGAGTGATACTGACACCTAGACCAGACCTAAGAAGCAAGCAATCCAGGGAGTGCACTTTATTATTTTGTCCCCTTCCCTTTTCCCCCAGGGTGCTGTTTTCCATAGTTGTGTCCACCACACTGTGGGGAGTTGAGTTCTGGGGAATTGGGAGGCTTCTCTACAGGCTGTCGTTCCCGCTGGCTGCTAAGCAGAGGTTAGTGGCTTGTATTACTATCTCTGGCTACTGGCATTCCTGACAGTAAGTTACAGCAAGTACACAGTGGCATTGCTGTAGGAAGCAGGGGGATGCTGAAAAGGGGGACGCCAGCCCATTTTATCAATGAGGGAGAAAGCCCAGTTTTAGAACAGTTAAGAGAGCTCAGGTATGCTAATATGCGGGAGTGGGTCTCTTCCAATTTCTTGTGTCTCTTGTAGTGCAAGAGATCTGGGCCATAGAGAAGATTGAACAGCAAAGCTTCTCAGGGTATGCATCTTAGTGCTATACCCCCACCCCTGGGCTTGTCAAGTGTTGATGGCTGCAGCGCAATGAGTTTTGGTTAGGCCGCGGCCTCCATCTTGTCATTACTGGAACATATGAGATCTTGCAGAGTCGCAACGATATGGCCAAACCAATGGTTCCTATATGCCCCAGACATGCTGCGATGTTGTGTCAGGCCTCGCCGCTCCAACGGGAGCTTGGGGGGAATCTGGAGTAATAAAGCAAAGGGTAGCTCAGAGCAAGTGGAGGGTACAGCGAAGCACCACAGCTCTGGCCTCAGGCTCGCCCGTGACCTCTGTCGTCACTGGGCCTAGGAGGCAGGCTGGGTGGCCTCTCTACCCGGTGAGGTCCACCGGCGGCTTGGTGACATAGAGCTGGGACCTGCCACCCTCAGTGCTGTCATCGCCGTGTCGGGTGGTTGTTGGGCGACATTTCGGGAATGGATCGTGACGGGTACGTACAGTTTTTGTCAGGAGAAAAGCAATGGGCGCTGGAGCTTCAATGCTGTGCGGCCATCTTGGTCGCCGACTTGGCCACACACCCTGTTCACCTTTATATTCAATGTATTATGTCTACACTTCTAGACTAAGTGGTTCAAGAAAATACAAGGGGATTTGAGTAGTAGTTATATCGGGTAATAAATGCGTAAGTATTGCCTGGAAAAAGCTATGTACGAAAAAACTGGATGGTGGTTTAGCCTTTCTAGATTCCAGCTGTGCTGTTCGACCTTTCAATTGAAATATTTTAGAGTATTGCTAACGAAGAACTACCAACAGGTCCATTCCAGTGTTTCAACAAAAGATCTGGAAAAACAAAGAAACTACTTCCTCTTTAGATTTGGGCAATCCAAATATTTCAAATATATACGACTAAGAGTGCTAAGTGCAGAATGTAAGCTAAGGATCCAGGTCAGGAGAACCCTAGGAATGCCACACTACAGCCAAATGGACCCAATTTGGAAATACCCTGGAACCCCACCTTGCTTATTAGACTCTCTAGCAATCCCACTAATGGACGAGGGAATAGAGAAATGGGTAAGCTTACAGACAAGGATACTTCAATCTCTTGGGACTATCAGACAAAAAAAACAAATAATAAGCTGTCCAGGTTTTAATGCCTGCAATTAGTGAGCTGGGATCAAGACCAATTGAATGTGGGACTCACAACGATTGGGAGGAAGAAATCTGCAATAGTAATCAGCAAAAAAAAAGGTGGCCAAGTGGTATTGGATGTTGGTGCAAGGAGAAGATGGTCCTAATACATTGCCAGAAGCAAGGTGAAAAGAAGTCCTACCTGTAGTAGATTTAATATCTCTCTGGCAAGTTTCAATGGCTACACTTTAGTCTTTTGTTAGAAAAGCACCCCTAAGAAGAAATCATCTGTTTACTTTACATAGGGCTTACTTGTCCCCGTAAAAAGTATCCAAAATGGGAGAGAAGCAAATTAAGTGTTGCCCGAAATGTAATTAGGAGAAAGCAGATGATGTACACATGTTTTGGCTATGTCCAGGAATCCAAGCGTACTGGCAAGAAATGGGCAAGGTCTTGACAGTGGAAGAGAATAGAGGTAAGCCTAACTTTGATCATATTTGGGGTTCAGAGGGAGTCGGATTTAAAGGGAAGTAAAGGAATTTGCAAGAGAAATGACTACTTATTTTAATAATTCTAGTGCGTAGGGAAATCTGCTTTAACTAGATTTCTAGGACTCTGAACAATAAATTAATACAATTAATATAATTATCAATTAATCAATTTATAAAAATTAATTACCAATCAATACAAATTAATTACCAATTAATAATTAATTAACAATAAATTAATTAACAATACCAATAAATAAATAATTCCTTAATTATAATTAAATTACTTCCCACCCTATTCCTCTTTAAACCCACAACCCGCTTCAGAACTAAAACGCAAAATTAAATTAGAAATAATTAATAATTCCTAAAAATGTATATTTAACTTACTATAATTAAATTACTTCCCACCATATTTCCCTGTAAACCCACAACCCGCTACGGAATTTAAATACACAAACTTATATAACATAAAATGAATTACTTAAAAAAAATACATTACAAAAATAATACTTACTTTTAACACATATACTAATACTTAAAACACAAAAAAATCGATATTTTTAACAACTATATTATGACTGTCGATATTACTAACTTCGATATTATGAAAATTGATATTTCTTACCTGAATTTCGATATTCTGCGCCACTATATTTTTGAAATTCGATATTCTGTCTATTCTATATAAAAAACTCAATATCCTGTCCAATCGCTATTTTTTTTCCTCGATATTGTGACTGTTCACCGGCTTGCACTGCATAGCCTTTGATTGAATGCAGAAGAATCCGGGTGGCAGGGCATCAGCAGGATATGAAAGCTGAATATTGACCACAAAACATTGCATGAAGAATATGTCATGGTGAAAATATTGTGATTACTATTTTGTTTGTTTTGTAAGATTTATTGCAGAATTGGGTAGGTAATGTTTTGGAAATATACATTGTGTAAATGGAATTTTATGTTTTTATTATTTACCATAATTATAATTTTCAAATGATAATTATTTATTTCCTTATTTAATTAATGTTTACACTTTTAAACTATGGTAAACAATCTATTTGTTGTTTGAGTTCAGCTTTTTGAGTTTATTAGAGATTGGTGAGTAATGTTTTAAATAAAATATTTTTTTAAATATTAATATTTGGCTATTAAATTATGTATGCCCATTTCTAATAGACTATTAATTATTCCTATTTGTAAATCTTTTATTTTATTTTTATATATTTTCATTGTTGGGAGTCATTTTGAGTTCTTTGTCAGTAGGTGGGTAGTAGTGTTTTATATAAGTGGTTTGTGAATTCATATTAAATATTTGACCACTTGATTTTATTTGTAAATAATTGATTTATAGTTTAAAACACCTAATAAAATATATAAGCTGTAGAATTTTCAATTTATTTTTCAGAAATATATAAAAATTAGCTTTTGTTTGTTGAATTGTGTGGTCTCATTTTTAGAATGAATATTATTTTTATTTTATTTTCAGGAGTTGTGTTTATAAGTGAACATAATAGTTTTTAATAATCATAATTTAAATATTTATTAAATATGTATATTTAAAAAAATAAACAATTTAATTGATGACCATAGGTATTAATTTATATTTGTTAGTTTTCAGGACTCCTCAAAATGTTAATATTTTACACAATATTTGTGGTATTAGATCTTGAATAATAAAAGCCCCAACCCCAAAATATAAGCATTTACCCCAACATTTGTGTGAGTGGAGTAACAATAGTAAAAGCTGACCTTCCTGAAAAAGAGCTCTTTCTTCGCTGTTTATTGGAGTAGAGCTAAAAAAGTAATTCTGATCTGACCCAGATATATACTTTTCTCAATGTATGTGGGACTCGAGTTGAAATTACAAGTCTTCCTGACCAATTATAGGCACTGTCCCCAATATTGGTTGGAATGGAACTAGAAAAGTACATTTGTCCCTTCCCCATATATATATACACTTTTCCCCAATGTTTTGAGGATTAATATTAGATCAATAATTTTAACCCTCCCACCCCCAAACAGATGCACTTAGAGAAACTGGATTTTGAATAGTAAATCTACTCCTGCCTGTCCTCCAAATGTATGGACTTTCCCAGAGAATATATGGGACTAGATTTAGAATAGTAAATTTGTGGATCAAACGTACACAGACTCTTTAATTAATGTTGAGCTGGAGTTAGTATAGTGGATTTCCTCTGCCCCCCCGCCCAAAAAATAAATATGCACTTTCCCCAATGTTTGTGGGGTAGGGGTTAAAGTAGTAAATCTCACTCCCCAAATATATGCACTTCCCTCAGTGTTTGTGAGAGAGGAATTAGGATAGTAAATTTGACCTAAAAATATATCCTCTTTACTCAATGTTTGTGTCACTGGATTCAGAATAGGACATATGCTTCACCCAATTAAATGCAGTTTCTCCAGTGTTAGTGGGACTGCAATTAGCATAGTGAACCTGACTCCCTCTGTTACATGCACCTTCTTCAATTTATTTTAGGCTGAAGTTAGAACTCAAATCTGACCTTTACCATTGCAAATATAAACACTTTCTCCACTGCTTGTGCTATTTGGCCTAAAACAGTAAATGTGACACCTCAAGTAATGTGAGTGGTACTCAAGTTACGAATCCGATTGAAAGAATTATCACTCACTCTCCGCCTAGCCTGGCGATCTGGAAACACTGCCTGATCTAAGGAAGTAAAAAACCTCTGATTTACCATGGACTCCAAGCTATCAATGAATACCCAAGTGGGCACACTAGGAAGTTCCAGCTTCAGTAATATAAAAACTCTAGGATGCATCTTCCCCCACCTGGGATTTTGACACAAGACCCAGGCTACTGTCTCTCTTGTGATGTCTTAACTCAATTAGGCCAATAGCCTCTACCACGGGTAATTTTTGACAACTACAAAAAGACTACAACGGATGCAGAACCCTGCTGCCAGATGATTCCTACATACAAAGACACAAGGCCTCATGTCCCCTGCCTTGAAAGCCCTACATTGGTTATATTTTGCTAGAAGCGCCATAATCAACCTTTTGTATCACTCACAAAGCGATACATGGAACAGGGACGCTATTCTTCAGGAATATAATCATATACATTCCACAAAGCAATCTCCACTCTAGCTTGGCACCTTATCTCAAAATTCCTCTGTACAAGAAAAAAAAACATAGGTGGCACATCCTTTTCTGTTCAAGCAACCAACCTATGGATCTCCTCACCCCAAAACATAAGATCCACGGATAAATACCTTATCTTCTGAAGAGTTGGCTCTTCCCCACATAGCCACCATTCTCAAAGATGAATATACAGCATATCTCTGTGTATATAACCAGTTATTTGGATTGTATATGCATACCTAGATATGTGTATTCCTTTGTATAAAATTGTATTATAATTGTGTTTATAAATATGTAGATATTTGTTAGTTTTGCTTAACGAATGTACGTATTACATATGGTGATATTATTCTACATTTAACATGAAAAAGAATTCACCACTAACACTGTATGGGTTCCAGAGTGCTACTTGCCGAAAAAAACACTTCAACCCCCCATCAGGGGTAGCAAGCGCTATATAAATGCAAACCTTTTTCGACTTTTCGCTCTCTCCACTATCCTTCGCAATCCAGATAATCTGACTAGCATATCCACCACTCAAATTACTTTCATATTTTCTCTATACTAATTCACCACAATTACTTAATGGGTTCCGAGTTAGCGTGCTACAAACCGAAAAAGGGATTTAACAAGCCATCAAGGGTAGCAAACGCTATATAACTGCAAACCTTCTTCCCTTCTCCATTCCTCCACTATCCTTCTCAATCCAAATAACAAATATGAAACAGGCACACTCCTGACCTCTCAGCCGGGTCGCCCCTTCTCATTCTGGTACATGCAGTTCACACGATTCAGAACAAAGTTCGTAAGTATTACACCAAGGTTGGTGCAAGCAGGTGCTTGGTACAAGGTATCTCTAGACATGAGACATGGCTCGTGTTTCAGGATAGTATCCTTCATCAGTAAAGATCAGTTTGGGGTGGCTAAGAGGCTGCCAAACAATCCAGGCTTTGTTGCCTTTCGGGCGCGGAGGTGCTTCGCCTATAGCTCGTCAGCTACGGAGGCCCACGGGAGCCCCAAAAACAGGAAACAGGGAGGGAGCACACTCCTGACCTCTCAGCCGAGTCGCCCCTTCGCATTCTGGTACATGCAGTTCACACGATTCAGGACAAAGTTCGTAAGTATTACACCAAGGTTGGTGCAAGCAGGTCCTTGGTACAAGATATCTCTAGACACGAGACATGGCTCGTGTTTCAGGATAGTATCCTTCATCAGTAAAGATCAGTTTGGGGTGGCTAAGAGGGTGCCAAACAATCCAGGCTTTGTTGCCTCTCGGGCGCGGAGGTGCTTCGCCTATAGCTCGTCAGCTACGGAGGCCCACGGGAGCCCCAAAAACAGGAAACAGGGAGGGAGCACACTCCTGACCTCTCAGCCGAGTCGCCCCTTCGCATTCTGGTACATGCAGTTCATACGATTCATGACAAAGTTCGTAAGTATTACACCAAGGTTGGTGCAAGCAGGTACTTGGTACAAGGTATCTCTAGACACGAGACATGGCTCGTGTTTCAGGATAGTATCCTTCATCAGTAGAGATCAGTTTGGGTGGCTAAGAGGCTGCCAAACAATCCAGGCTTTGTTGCCTCTCGGGCGCGGAGGTGCTTCGCCTATAGCTCGTCAGCTACGGAGGCCCACGGGAGCCCCAAAAACAGGAAACAGGGAGGGAGCACACTCCTGACCTCTCAGCCGAGTCGCCCCTTCGCATTCTGGTACATGCAGTTCACACGATTCAGGACAAAGTTCGTAAGTATTACACCAAGGTTGGTGCAAGCAGGTCCTTGGTACTAGGTATCTCTAGACACGAGACATGGCTAGTGTTTCAGGATAGTATCCTTCATCAGTAGAGATCAGTTTGGGTGGCTAAGAGGCTGCCAAACAATCCAGGCTTGGTTGCCTCTCGGGCTCAGAGGTGCTTCGCCTATAGCTCATCAGCTACGGAGGCCCACGGGAGCCCCAAAAACAGGAAACAAGGAGGGAGCACACTCCTGACCTCTCAGCCGGGTCGCCCCTTCTCATTCTGGTACATGCAGTTCACACGATTCAGGACAAAGTTCGTAAGTATTACACCAAGGTTGGTGCAAGCAGGTGCTTGGTACAAGGTATCTCTAGACACGAGACATGGCTCGTGTTTCAGGATAGTATCCTTCATCAGTAGAGATCAGTTTGGGGTGGCTAAGAGGCTGCCAAACAATCCAGGCTTCGTTGTCTCTCGGGCGCGGAGGTGCTTTGCCTATAGCTCGTCAGCGAGGGAGGCCCACGGGCGCCCCAAAAATAAAAAACAGGGAGGGAGCACACTCCTGACCTCTCAGCCGGGTCGCCCCTTTGCATTCTGGTACATGCAGTTCACACGATTCAGGACAAAGTTCGTAAGTATTACACCAAGGTTGTTGCAAGCAGGTGCTTGGTACAAGATATCTCAAGACACGAGACATGGCTCGTGTTTCAGGACAGTATCCTTCATCAGTAGAGATCAGTTTGGGGTGGCTAAGTGGCTGCCAAACAATCCAGGCTTGGTTGCCTCTCGGGCGCGAAGGTGCTTTGCTTATAGCTCGTCAGCTACAGAGGCCCACGGGAGCCCCAAAAACAGGAAACAAGGAGGGAGCACACTCCTGACCTCTCAGCCGGGTCGCCCCTTTTCATTCTGGTACATGCAATTCACACGATTCAGAACAAAGTTCGTAAGTATTACACCAAGGTTGGTGCAAGCAGGTGCTTGGTACAAGGTATCTCTAGACACGAGACATGGCTTGTGTTTCAGGATAGTATCCTTCATCAGTAGAGATCAGTTTGGGGTGGCTAAGAGGCTGCCAAACAATCCAGGCTTTGTTGCCTCTCGGGCGCGGAGGTGATTCGCCTATAGCTCGTCAGCTACGGAAGCCCAAGGGAGCGCCAAAAACAGGAAATAGGGAGGGAGCACACTCCTGACCTCTCAGCCGGGTCGCCCCTTCGCATTCTGGTACATGCAGTTCACACGATTCAGGACAAAGTTCGAAAGTATTACACCAGGGTTGGTACAAGCTGGTCCTTGGTACAAGGTATCTCTAGACACGAGACACGGCTCGTGTTTCAGGATAGTATCCTTCATCAGTAGAGATCAGTTTGGGGTGGCTAAGAGGCTGCCAAACAATCCAGGCTTCAATGACTCTCGGGCGCGGAGGTGCTTCGCCTATAGCTCATCAGCTACGGAGGCCCACGGGAGCCCCAAAAACAGGAAATAGGGAGGGAGCACACTCCTGACCTCTCAGCCTGGTCGCCCCTTCGCATTCTGGTACATGCAGTTCACACGATTCAGGACAAAGCTTGTAAGTATTACACCAAGGTTGGTGCAAGCAGGTGCTTGGTACAAGGTATCTCTAGACACGAGACATAGCTCGTGTTTCAGGATAGTATCCTTCATCAGTAGAGATCAGTTTGAGGTGGCTAAGAGGCTGCCAAACAATCCAGGCTTCGTTGCCTCTCGGGCGCGAAGGTGCTTCGCCTATAGCTCATCAGCTACGGAGGCCCACGGGAGCCCCAAAAACAGGAAATAGGGAGGGAGCACACTCCTGACCTCTCAGCCGGGTCGCCCCTTCACATTCTGGTACATGCAGTTCACACGATTCAGGACAAAGTTCGTAAGTATTACACCAAGGTTGGTTCAAGAGGTGCTTGGTACAAGGTATCTCTAGACAAGAGACATGGCTCGTGTTTCAGGATAGTATCCTTCATCAGTAGAGATCAGTTTGGGAGGCTAAGAGGCTGCCAAACAATCCAGGCTTCGTTGCCTCTCGGGTGCGGAGGTGCTTCGCCTATAGCTCGTCAGCTACAGAGGCCCAAGGGAGCCCTAAAAACAGGAAACAAGGAGGGAGCACACTCCTGACCTCTCAGCCGGGTCGCCCCTTCTCATTCTGGTACATGCAGTTCACACGATTCAGGACAAAGTTTGTAAGTATTACACCAAGGTTGGTGCAAGCAGGTGCTTGGTACAAGGTATCTCTAGACACGAGACATAGCTCGTGTTTCAGGATAGTATCCTTCATCAGTAGAGATCAGTTTGGGGTGGCTAAGAGGCTGCCAAACAATCCAGGCTTCGTTGCCTCTCGGGTGCGAATTGCTTCGCCTATAGCTTGTCAGCTACGGAGGACCACGGGAGCCCCAAAAACAAAAAACAGGGAGGGAACAGACTCTTGACCTCTCAGCCGGGTCGCCCCTTCGCATTCTGGTACATGCAGTTCACACGATTCAGGACAAAGTTCGTAAGTATTACACCAAGGTTGGTGCAAGCAGGTGCTTGGTACAAGGTATCTCTAGACATGAGACATGGCTCGTGTTTCAGGATAGTATCCTTCATCAGTAGAGATCAGTTTGAGGTGGCTAAGAGGCTGCCAAACAATCCAGGCTTTGTTGCCTCTCGGGCGCAGAGGTGCCTCGCCTATAGCTTGTCAGCTACGGAGGCCCACGGGAGCGCCAAAAACAGGAAACAGGGAGGGAGCACACTCCCGACCTCTCAGCCTGGTCACCCCTTCGCATTCTGGTACATGCAGTTCACACGATTCAGGACAAAGTTCGAAAGTATTACACCAAGGTTGGTGCAAGCAGGTGCTTGGTACAAGATATCTCTTGACATGAGACATGGCTCGTGTTTCAGGATAGTATCCTTCATCAGTTGAGATCAGTTTGGGGTGGCTAAGAGGCAGCCAAACAATTCAGGCTTCATTGCCTCTCGGGCGCGGAGGTGCTTTGCCTATAGCTCGTCAGCTACGGAGGCCCACGGGAGCCCCAAAACCAGAAAACAGGGAGGGAGCACACCTCCTGACCTCTCAGCCGGGTTGCCCCTTTGCATTCTGGTACATGCAGTTCACACGATTCAGGACAAAGTTCGTAAGTATTATAACAAGGTTGGTGCAAGCAGGTGCTTGGTACAAGGTATCTCTAGACACCCCAAACTGAACTCTACTGATGAAGGATACTATCCTGAAACACGAGCCATGTCTCGTGTCTAGAGATACCTTGTACCAAGCACCTGCTTGCACCAACCTTCGTGTAATACTTATGAACTTTGTCCTGAATCATGTGAACTGCATGTACCAGAATGCGAAGGGGCGACCCGGCTGAGAAGTCAGGAGTGTGCTCCCTCCCCGTTTCCTGTTTTTGGGGCTCCCGTGAGCCTCCGTAGCTGACTAGCTATAGGCCAAGCACCTCCGCGCCAGAGAGGCAACGAAGACTGGATTGTTTGGCAGCCTCTTAGCTACCCCAAACTGATCTCTACTAAAGAAGGATACTATCCTGAAACACAAGCCATGTCTCGTGTCTAGAGATACCTTGTACCAAGCACCTGCTTGCACCAACCTTGGTGTAATACTTACGAACTTTGTCCTGAATCGTGTGAACTGCATGTATAAGAATACGAAGGGGCAACCCGGCTGAGAGGTCCGGAGTGTGCTCCCTCCCCGTTTCCTGTTTTTGGGGCTCCCGTGAGCCTCCGTAGCTGACGAGCTATATGCGAATCACCTCCGCGCCCGAGAGGCAACGAAGCCTGGATTGTTTGGCAGCCTCTAAGCCACCCCAAACTGATCTCTACTGATGAAGGACACTATCCTGAAACACGAGCCATGTCTTGTGTCTAGAGATACCTTGTACCAAGCACCTGCTTGCACCAACCTTGGTGTAATACTTACAAACTTTGTCCTGAATCGTGTGAACTGCATGTACCAGAATGCGAAGGGGCAACCCGTCTTAGAGGTCAGGAGTGTGCTCCCTCCCCATTTCCAAATAACAAACATATCCTCCACTCAAATTATTTTGATATTTTCACTATACTAATTCACCACTAATCCTTTATGGGTTGCAGATTTGCCGAAAAAGTACTTCAACTTCTCATCAAGGGTAGTAAGCGCTTAATAAATACAATTACAATTACAATGTATATAGGTCACTGCATACACACGTAATTTTTATCATGACTATACATCTACAATTGCCTCACTAATAAATAAGCACACTTATAATAACAAATAAATTAGCTTAAAGTACAGCAACACTTGAAAGTCTTAGTTTATTAAATTCAACTTAAATCTAGCTATATTACTGTACTATTACATATCTACCTTCCATGTACTTATGTATCTTTATATTTATTTCTTTACTCATAATTCAGCATCTCCAATGCACTACTCTATATCTCACCCTATACCTTTCTCAATATATCCTCTACCTCCACTCTCTGACTCATCTCAAACCTCAATTTACTACACTTTGCAATGCACTACCCTATTTCTCATCGTATACCTCTATCAATGTATCCTCTACCTCCTCTCTCTGACTCATCCAAAACTACGTTCTACTATTATGCTCCCCAAAATAACCCTTTCTAGAAACTTCCTTCTTTACTCCTCCTTGCATAATTTCAAACGTCTTTTATGATTTAAATCTACCAAACAAGCCTTTTTAAACTCTTCATACCTCTACTCATCCCAAACCTCCTCCCGCTGCTGTGATCTCCAAATATTGAGAAAAACAGGGGTCCCATACAAGTAGGATAAGTACAATAATTCAGTTTTCACAATTAACAATTGGGGTTTATAAGTGTGTATTCACAGAATATAAAAATGTATTTAAGCAATAATTTATGGCACAATTTATACAGGAGGTGAGTGAGCAAACCGTGACAAGGTACAAGGAAATCAGCCAATTTCCTTACCACAGGGAAGTGACTTAAAAGGGTGACTTTTATGTTTGTGGAAATATAAATGAAAAAAGTCACAATCAGTTAGCATCTCATACTCAATAGTGTAATACAAATTGTAGTATAGAGTTAGAGACATGTGTCGACGACATTTCGATCCCTGAGAGATAGTGGGATCTCATCAGGACAAGGCGATGGAACCAGTGCCTGGGAAGTTTGTCTGGGCAGATATAAATAAAAAGGGAAAGGGAAAGTGAGGGAGGAAGGGAGAATGGGTTAGGGATTAGTAAAAAGCAAGGATAATCATGTACATTTTGGTCACAACAGCAGAGTATAATTGAAAACAAATTGAAGTTAGGTAAAACAGACAATAAAATTAAATTAAAAAAAAATACAATGGTGCTGTGCATGCTGTGAAAGGAATTAAAGGGAAGGCGGAGGATGTGCTCGAGGGAGGGCTCCAGATGGAGGGTGGTAGGATGTGGGTAGGAAGGGGGGTTGGGTTTGTGGGTTTGGGTTTTATGGAATTAGGGAGTGGATGTGGTAGGGTGACTGAGGTGCCATGTGCAAATGGTAAAGGGTGTGCCCTGGCGGATATTAGAGGACTAATTAGACATAATGAGCGGAGGGGAAGGGTAATTATGTCCCCAGGGTTTGTATAACTCATGCAAGAACAACGTAAGCAGTGTGAAAGTAATGCCTGGACAGTAGAGTATTTAACGGTAAAGAGGGGGGTTGGGGCGGGGATGGGGGAGGGGCAACATTGATCTCACTGGTGGCACGAGCATGACATGCAAGTACAGGCCAGAAGGACTCACAAGGATCAAGTGGGAGACAAGGGTGTGGTCAACCAAGGGCTGGCAGTCAGCTAATCCGGGAGTTGATGATTGCGGCGGCAGAACCTCGTCCACAATGAGACAGAAGCTGGTATCCCGTCCGGGATTACCAGCCTATTACCACACTCTTGCAGGGGAAGACCTGTGAGGGAAAGCGGAGATGAATGAGCCGGTATGATTTCCAAATAAACACAAAAAAATCCCTCTTCTCTCCCTCTACTATTCTTTTCAATCCAACTAACAGACTCACAATTCCACCGCTCAAATTGATTTCATATTGCCCTATAGAAATTCATCACTATTCCTGTTTGGGTTCTGGAGTAGCGTAGAATGCAAACCCTTCCCTCTTTTATCTCGCCACCATCATTTTTCAATCCAAATGACAGACTAACAAGTCAAACCGCTCAAATTAATTTAATATTTCGCTATGCTACTTTTACACTAATCCTTTTTGAGTTTCAGAGTAGCATGCTACTCACCGAAAAGCATGTTGTTGCCTCGTCAGGAATAGTAAGCGCTATATAAATGTAATTAAAATTACAATTATAGCTAGGACTACATTACCATAGGAAAAACATTTTTAGTTTGCTTGTAACTCTGGCGTTGTTTGACAAATGACGACTGGACTCTGGAATCTACGGAGAATAGGTTGCCCACCACAATCGGAAAAAAACGACTGAGTCAGTTGCAATGCTATCACGCGTCTCATGACTCCAGAGCCTCCGACTGCCACAACAGCTCTTTCCTGGGCCCCGAACGAGGAGGACCCTAAAGCTGTTGGTGTATTTGGTCGGGGGTTGGAGTTGTGGGTTTGGGTTTTATGGAATTAGGGTGGGGATGTGGTAGGGTGACTGAGAGGTGCCAGGAGCAAATGGTAAAGGGTGTGCCCTGGTGGTTTCTAGAGCACTTATTAGACAACATGAGCAGAGGGGAAGGGTAAATATGTCCCCAGGGTTGGTATAGCTCATGCAAGAAGAACGCAAGCAGTGTGAAAGTAATGTCTGGACAGTGGAGGAGTTAAAGGTATAGAAGGGTTTGGGGCGGGAGTGGGAGGGAGGGGAAAAATTGATCTCACTGGTGGTGGAGCATGACATGCAAGTACAGGTCTGAAGGACTCACAAGGATCAAGTGGGAGACAAGGGTGAGGTCGACCAAGGGCTAGCAGCCAGCTAATCGGGGAGTTGCTGATTGCTGCGGCAGAACCTCGTCCACAATGAGACAGAAGCTGGTATCCCGTCTGGGATTACCAGCCCAGTACCACACTCTTGCAGGGTAAGACCTGTGAGGGGAAGAGGAGATGAATGAGCCGGTGTGTTCTCCAAATAAACACAAAAAATTCCCTCTTCTATCCCTCTACTATTCTTTTCGATCCAACTAACAGACTCACATGTCCACCACTCAAATTGATTTCATATTGCCCTATACAAATTCACCACTTTTCCTGTTTGGGTTCTGGAGTAGCGTGCTACTTGCCAAAAAGAGCTTTGACGCCTCATCAGGGGTGCCAAGTGCTATATGAATGCAAACCCTTCCCTCTTTTATCCCACCATTATCCTTTTTCAATCCAAATGACAGACTAGCAAGTCAAACCACTCAAATTAATTTAATATTTCCCTATACTACTTTTACAATAAATTTTTTTGAGTTTCAGACTAGCATGCTACTCACCGAAAAGCATTTTGATGCCTTGTCAGGAATAGTAAGCGCTATATAAATACAATTAAAATTACAATTATAGCTAGGACTACATTACCATAGGAAAAACATTTTTGTTTTGCTTGTAACTCTGGCGTTGTTTGACAAATGACGACTGGACTCTGGAATCTACGGAAGGGAGGTTGCCCACCACAATCGGAAAAAACAACTGAGTCAGTTGTGATGCTATCAAGCGTCTCGTGACTCCAGAGCCTACGGTTGCCACAACAGCTCTTTCCTGGGCCCCGAACGAGGAGGACCCTGAAGCTGTTGGTGTATTTGGTCAGGGCATGGTTTCCTATTCATACACCTAGATGTGAACCACTCTCTTATGAGTACTTAATATTTTCTTTAGGTCCTGATGAAATGCCACAATCTCTAAGACAATGCAGGGCATGAAACAGTTCAACAGCTATCCTCATTTAATGCTTGATGGGATTACTAGAATCACCACATACAAGCAGCTAGGTTTTTAATCATGACATGTAACCTGCCAATTAAAGTTAGTCCTGCTGGTTCCCATAGTTATTTTTAAGCTCACACTCTTCTCACAGACTGCTCACATTTGTATGCACACCACATGCACCACACATACCAGCGTAATTTACGGCCAGGAATATAGAATAAAAGAACTCCAGCAAAGAGACCCTTGCGGAGCTCGTTGGGCATTGCAGCGCCGGCCCAACGAGGAGCTGCCCTAAGATGAAGCATAACACTCTTCGGGGTGTGAGGGCCCTTGCTCCTTATAGGAGCTAATCCTCCTCTGCTCCCTTTTCTTTCCTTAGGAACAGCACACCCTACTCTCACAGTTGTTTGACAAATCTTCATAAAACTTTTTTTTAAAGTCGCATCCACCTCAGTTCATTCCTGGAAAGTTTTGGGGTGTTCAGTTCAGTCAATTGAGGGTGGTGGTGGTGGGGGGTGAGAAAGAGGGAGGGCCCCAAGACGCATGTTCCCCATTAATTTTTCCATGGGAAATTCAGACACAGCTACAGCCAAACAGCTGCACCGATTTACATCAAATTTAGCAGACAGCTAGTTCTAGGACAATAAAGCATGCTTGTTTGGCGTAAATCCATTCAGTATTTTTTGAGAAATTAAGGTACAAAATATACAGATCTTTAACACTTCAGAGAATGCACATCACAATAGTGATGTGGTGGCAGCCATCTTAGGACTCAGGACTTAGTCAAGAGTCCTTGAAAAAACATTAAAAAATTGCTGCAGTATGGATACCCTGCTCCCTATGCCTGGTGAAGGGGGCCTAGAGGGATTTCCCCTCTCCCATGCTAAAAGCATTAAAACAAATGTGCTGTAAATTAGTGGTGATCTACAAATCTCCCTCCCTGGGCCTTGTGAGGCCCCGGATAACCCTTACATTTTCAAAAGGAGAGGGGCCCATACCCTAGAGCTGCTACTTTAAAAAGAAGAGGGGCCCACTTCCTGAGCCTTAAAAGACCCCAGGGATTCCATTAGCGGTCCAGATCAATTTTTGTGTCCTGGGCAGCCCACTCCTGAGGAGACATTTTCCCTGTCCATATGAGCGTGTGCATGGAAAAAAACGTGAGCTCCCATGAGGTGGAGATACAAAATAGCTTCCCCCTGGTAGAAGAACAGTTTTTTCCAGCCTATGCTATTGAGGGAAGGGAAATAGAAATTGCACCAGGCCAGTGGTAACTGAGAAAAACACCTATGGCCAGGAAGGAGCAAAGGCAGCTCCTACTGCACACATGGCCCCTAACATTGTACCTTTTGGGTGCCCAAGGCAGGAAACACAGGAACCCACAATAGGCCCCAGCGGATGAGGCCTATTGGGGTCCCTGGGGCCTGTAAAGGCTTGGGAAGGGAGCAGCATGCCCCATCCCAGAAAAATCAATGCAGCTCCGGAGATGGGGTCCTGGGGCCTGTCAAGGCTGTCGGAGGAAGGCTGCTCACCCCTCCCATAAAAATTGATATGTATGGGTCTCTGGGGTCTGGAAAGGCCTGGAGAGTAGAGCCACATGCCACCTCCCCAATATTTAAAAGAAAGAATTGCTGGTTCCCTCTGGCACCCATGATGGGTATTGGCAGTTGAGCCGGCAAGGCTGCATGGCCACGTGGCTCCCCTCGTGTCCACCAACAAAAATAAAGATCTGGATGTCCTGGTGGGCACAAGACAACCAAAATAAAAACATAAGGACAATCATATTTGAATAATAAATGAGTGGCTGGAGCTGCTCAGGTATTATTCAGTGCTCCTTGAAGGAGCATCTTACAATGCCCTGAGAGGGCTCTTTAAACTTGGTTATGTGTGTCCCTAGAAGGGGCAGCCTCACCACCATTAATTTTTAATAATATGTGGCGCAACAGAGTGCAGCAACCCCCAACAACGTTAAAAAAAGAGAAAGCCCCTAGGGTCATTAAATCCCTGACCGAAGGAAAGCTAACCATATTTTTGTAATCACTGCTAGCTGGAGCTCTATGCTCTTCAGCCTGAGTGCAAGGTCCCCTTGTGGTGGGTTCTATGGCTGCACTGTGCAGCTTTAAAAAGGTTAAAAAAGATGGTGGTGTTTTTTATACAAACTTTCTTACATTTGTTTGTGACAATCACTTTTATTAAGCATTGCACTGTGTGAATTATTGAAATATACATTTTATTATAATTATTGGTCGTATTTACCATAGACAATACATGTCCTTAATATATGTTGATATCCTGCCAATAGACCCACATTTTATATTTTTGTGTTCTAATCCATTGAAAAAGTCAGTAGGTCTGCCTTACTTAAAATGACACTAAGGCCCTGCACTCAATCCCCCCGCCCATGGCTTGGGCACAGAGAGGGGGCTGGGTACCAGCGGGGGTTGGGGACCGGTCCTGGCCTGTGGTCAAACCCACGGTGGCACGGGTGGAGTTCACATGCAGTGTGGGGTGCCTGCCCATAAGGGTTTGAATGAAGGGTCTGGAGGCAGGCCTAGTCTTGTGGCTCACCCCACACTTGTTTAGCTGAAGGCCATGCGGGCTGTCAGTTTGGCAGTACCTATGGTTATAAAATATTAGTTTATGTTTAAAAAATAAAATCACTATAGTAAAGAAAGATTATCGTAACAATCGAGCTTTGTAGGGTAATAATATCTTACTTTTTTAAAACACATAGAAATTCATTGAAAAAACAAAGGATAATGGGAAGATAAAGTTAGGTGAAAATGTCAAATAAACCATATCATGGGGTGTGGCTGAGCCATGAATGGAGTAGGGTGCGTGGTCTCGGAACTCCGCTCCTCCGCGGCCTGTTAAAGCATCAACACCACACTAAATAGCAATTGATCGGCTTATCTGTGAGGGTGAGGTCCCGGAAACACTTTGGGAGCCCGCTGTAACCCAGGAAGCCCATTTGGGATCTCACTGATGGCACCCGATCCACTGAGATGGAGCGGAGCGACAGCCCCCTAAGCTGCCGCTATCTTGGGCCCTGCTGAAAGGCCTGGGAACACCGGACTGTCTACTCCCCATCTCAACTCCCTTGCTACAAGGGTTGCACTCCCTGGGGACTGGTACTCCATCGTGACAATAGAACAGAGGGGTTGGCCAACTAAAGGGAGAGCTTAGAAGCCTACCCGAGGAGGCCGGGAGGCGTATTTGTCCTCTGAACCTCGTCGGGCCTCTGGCCTGTGGAGGACCCACTTTTGCTGGCAGATCTGCTGGCGCTGACCCCGTGTGGCGAGCAATCTGTGTTCTGGATTTGGCGTTAGGGAGAGGCCGCCGGCGAGGCTCCGATGAGCACCCTGGTGGCGTGGGACTGAGCTTGTCTGGCGCTGGCTCTGCAGGGGCCTCCGGCACCGTCTCTGTCTCCGACTCAGATTCCAGACCAGGGCTCTCCATATTTGATGCAATAACTGGCATATTTCATCACAATGGAGGGGAATTGAGAGGCCTGCTGCTCACAGGTGGGGGAGATTGGCTGCGAGGATCGTGCATTGGGTGCCTTTTGCCCCTCTCCTTTACTAGTTGGTCCCTCACCATAATTCCTGCAGGGCCTGGCAGCTGGCCTCAAAACACTGATTATATCCTCCTAATCCTGACCTGGGAGACTCACTTACAGGGATCATCCAACAGCTTTATTCCCTCTCTCTTCTCCTCCTCTCTCGCCTGCCTATATCACAGTGCGAGCAATTTCTCTTTTGACTCCTCGAAACCTCTCCTTCTGATCACTGCACCAAGGAAAATCTGATCATCAGAATGCCATGCTCTAACGTGCGCATAGATCCCTCACCTTCCCCAGCCAAGGACTCCCTATGGCTGAAGTCCAACCTTCAGCCGCAGTCCACCTCTGACCCTTGGGGAGCTTCTGCACTTGCCGAAATGGCGTCAGCTCCGATAACACAGGCTTTTATGAACTCTTTGCTACAGGAAATTAAGGGTGAAATCAGATAGCTCAAAATCTTGCCTGTCACAGAAATTGGGGGCTGGGTGGACGACCTGGTATGCACAATGGATACAACCACAGAAAATCACAAGAGCCTTTGGCGTAGCATGGCTGAAACAGAGGACCAACATATTAATCTACAGTTGCAGCAAGAAGATTTAGAAAACAGAATCAGGCGTAATAACATTCACATCAGGGGGGGTCCCATGAGGAGCAGAGGGCCAAGATAATATGGCTTTTACAGCTGCTCTTCTGTATACAATCAGGGCTGATGGTGATGCCTCTTCTCTGGCTCTCGATAGAGCATATCGAGTTGCTGGCCCTAATGATTGCTCGGACTTCTTCCCAGCTATCGTCACTCGAGTTCACTTCCTTGTGGAAAAGAAGCCATTCTCCCGAAGATACATAGAGAAACAAATCTGAGGAACAAAGGCCACCCTTTCCAAGTTTTTCAGGACATTGCACCAGTCACTCTCCGTCCCCGCAATAAATTCAAACAGGTCACACATAGACTCTGCGATCTACAAATGAAATACCAATGGGGCCATTCTTTTGCTCTGATCTTCTCCTGGAAGGGCAAACGTCATACCCTCTGCTCCTTGAAAGATGGGACACAGCTACTTCAAATCCCAGCAGAACTTGGCGGCAATATTTCTTCCTCACTAAGGGGCCCTTGCAGGGAGGCAACATGGCCAGAGTGGTTCACAGTCCCCCCCCCCCCCTCGACACAGATCTCGAGCAAAGGAACAGACCTCCTCTCAAACAGAGAAGGACATCATTAAGAACCTCCAAGCCATGAATGCCTCTCAATCACCAGCCCACAATCGGGGACCTCGGAGTGAAGCAGATGAAACAATATCTCAACTCTCTCCTGAACTATCCATAAAATCCTTATAGAAACAAATCCATGTGGAACTTACTACAAACATTGTACTCTAACCAGCATCATTTTTATTTGAGCTATATATCCTTAACGCCTCCTTTGGCTCATCACTTCTTGAGGGGACCCTTGTTCTCCTCAGCATTCTAGATTTTACTATTGCCCCGACTCCGATGGGCACACAGACGCTTTGGTACCTGGCACACGCTCCCATGCCTTCAGCAAATTGCAGCTGGTCATAGAGGCTATTCACCTGATTCTATTGATGTTCACTACTCCTTTATTCTGGCAGATAAAAGATTGGCTGTAGACGGAGGCCCGTCTTACCTACACTTGCTCTCACTTTGCCACCACACACATAAAGTCTTTCGGAGGAGTGGCATCCTCGGAAAGGTTCATGTCTCGACGTTCTGGACATGGCAGGCCATGGCAGAGGACAGATTCACTTGCTCTGTCCTTGCGCAATTTAATAAGGTAAACTGCATGGCTGGTATTAGGTTCCTTTACCAACATTTCTTAACCTTTCTAATCTAGGCTTTGAAATATCCATTTACTTCTTTGTAGAGAATACTTCCTAGATCTCCGAGGTTGCAGCTGTTCCGCAAACTTCCTTTAGGGCCAATATTTATAGCGCCTTGCTGATTGGACTTATAGCCATTTAAGAAATCTGCACCTGTACAATTTCTTTTTAAAGGTAAAAGCGTCTCAATACCCTTACGTTTTCACGCTCCTTACATCAGCTTTTTAAATACTAATACCCCATATTCGTTTTGATACAGGTTCTTTTTTACAACCCCCGCCTGACTTTGGAAACGTTTGATTCTTTGGACACCTCTTCACCACGTGGAGGTGAGCAACATGCTTATTCATTCCCATGTTCACCCGAACACGTTTTTCAAACACACAGGTGTATTATCTTATAGGGATGCTTCTCAGGGCCAAACATCAACAAATATGATGTTTCATTTATGACCCGGTGAGATTTCACTGGCTACCCCCTCCTAACTATGAGCCCCCTCCTCTCATATAATTACTGACATCCGTTATCCTTCATTTCACAAGCTGTGTTCCTACTTTCCAGTCCTGAGGAAGACCAGATGTGATGTTTTTTTATGTACACATGTTGTTTGTAGGGTTGAAACATCAATGATACGAATAGGTGCTCCGTACCAATACACTACATAAGTATCGGCATGAATTGAGGATATTTTTGAACATATTAAAGAGTTCTAAACGGACACCCCATGAGTGATTTTTTGTTTCCTGTATATTGGTAATTGTTTGTTATGTTGTATTACTTTTCATGTGACCACATTTTTGTATGGCACTACTTTATGTTCACTACTATTATTTATCTTGCATAGCCCTGTGTCTATGATAAGTAGCACTTGTGTTTTTCTACAATATATAAATAGTTATATATGGAGGTACAAAAAAAGGTACAAAATTCTTTATTGCATGAATAATTAAAATCTTTCCAGTAGGAAAACTACATTCAAAAACAGTCTATGTTAAAAAAATACGCATGAATTACGATTAGACTGGATAAAAAAAGTCATTAAAATACATATGAAATGTCATTGCTGTGCAAGGTTTAATATATGATGAAAGAACCTGAACATTCCGAATTAAAAGTTGTTGAACAAAGTCGGTCTCCGCTCTCTATATCCTAAAGCACATAACAAATCTGCAGTAGCGGCACAAGTAGTTGCATATAAAACTTTAGATGGAACCTAACAATTAAAGGTTGTGCAGCTAATTCTACCTTTTGATTGTGCCCTACAATGATCCATTTGTCAATTAGTAGTTAAATTTAACCTGTTTTTTGCTATATTCATGAATCGGACCAGTCTACCTGCTGAGTGTCGTTTCCCTCAAAGCTGGCTTTTAGTGCTTGCCTACGTGTTTGTATCTGTCTTTGGTTCAAGAGTGGTTTTATTGAAAGTCTTCAGTCTTTGTCTAGAGCTTTACAGCTAGACAGTTTATGCAGGATGTCCTCTTTAAAATCACCACAGATTCTGCAGTTTATTTTTGTTTCTATACATTCCCAAGGTGGAAGGTGCTGATTTACTGGTAGGATTCCCATCCTAAATTTCAAATAGGATTCCTTCACTTTTCTTGAGAACCTTGTTTCCAAATAAGCTTGTGACAAAGACCTTGTGTAACTCTGAATAAGGAACAAGCCATGAGCCCTCTTAGTCAATGTGGCCTTGTCTTCCTCCAGAGATAGTAGCTTTACTGTTTTATTTACAAGCTTCTTAAAGGTTTTGTGAGGCCCATTAAGTTCTCAGAGGTCTTGCAGGGCAAGAGAACTTATTGCTGTTTGGAGGTAAATCATTGCAGGGCTGTCTTTATTCCTTTCCTGCTCTTTCCATAGATATGAATTCAGAGAGCCATGATCTTCTCCCTTTATTTTGTGCCAGCATTTGGTGTAGACACCCTTACGTGCTAATTGCTGTTTTTGGATGCCCAACTCTAGCCTTAGTTGTGCTGGCGATTTGTAATGTGGCAGGTTAAATATTATACGTATTATTTTGACACCACTTTGTCCAAGATTGTCTTATTTCTCACTCTCATACTTTCGGTGCCATAAGTGATAGATGGTAGCAGTTTTGCTCAAAGCACTTCCAATAGAGGAGTTTGACTCGGACCTGCAAACTTTTGCTTGAGGTTTTTTAGTGCCACTGCAGTGTGATCCCTCTTGTTTTGATCAATGCTTTTTTGTTGTCCGAACGATCCCCTTCTATCAAACATTATTCCCAAGTATTTATATTCTTTGACCACCTCTTTCTATTGACCTCACAGTTCCCATCGAAGATAGTGTTTTTTATCCTTTCCATTGAGTATCATCACTTTGGATTTTTGAAGTTTTATTGATCGCCCGTTCTTGTCTGAGAACCTGCTTGTGGTGCTGACAAGATGTTGCAAACCAACTGCGGTTCAACTTATCAGTATTAGATCGTCTGCGTACAATAAGTTCGACAATGTTAACCTTCCCAAGTTTGGGGCATGATGGTTACAGATGTTGAGCTCTGCTGAAAGGTCCAAAAGAAAGAGCTTGAACAGAGTCGGAGCAAAAAAGCATCCCTGCTTCACCTCCTTTGTGGTCCTTATTTTCCTTGATAGACAGTTACCTCATCCTAGTTTTATTTGTACCCATGTCTCAGAATGAAGTGAAATCAATTGGTTCAAGAGTTTTGGGTCTATGTCCCAGCCGCATAGTTTGACCCAAAGATCCCCCCTGTCTATGCTGTCCAAGGCCGACGTGCAGTCGATAAAACAGATAAATAGTGGCTTTTTAATTTTTATAGTACCGTCTATTAACAATGAAAGAGCAAGGATGTTTGTCACTATCCCCAAGCTTTTTTGGAAGCCGGACTGGTTGTTCAGAATAAAGCCTTTCATTGATGCCCATTCAGTGAGTTCTTCCAGCAAGAGACCCCCAAAGTATTTGGCGTCTATATCAATTAATGCTATAAGCCAGTAATTCTGTGCTTGATTTCTGCTGACTTTTTTTATAAATAGGGGAACTAATTGATCCCTTCCAGGAATCTGGAATTATTCCTACTCTAAACATTTTTTTGAAGAGGGCCCTTAGTTGCTCTGCCCAATAATTCGGGTCCTGCTTATATACAATTGGTGGTATTCGATATGGAGGAAAAAAAAATTCTGTGTCCGTGATGATTATTAATTTGTTTATTAATGTGTTTAATAATTTATGTGTCAAATGATTCATTGGCAGGTCCAAGGTAATCAGGACAAAATAACCTAGCTGTAAAGAAATTGTGTGTTTCCCTACAGAACCAGTTGTTATAGTATAGTGTTAATCCCCTAGGTTCTGCGGGATACTGGGGCACCCCGTTAGAGTTAGTGGTACTCAGAAATAGACTGAGAGCCATATTAAATGATGCATGCTCATTAACAAGTGTGGGTGTTTAAGAAAAGTCCAAGTGCGGAACACCAGCAAACACTGGCACAAATTAAGCACTATGAAGAAGCTGGAAAAGAAGAATTAGCCTGACCCTAAGCTCCAGAACTTTCAAGTTCAAGTTCAAGTTCAGTAATTTGTATAGCGCACTACTCACCCAGAGGGTCTCAAGGCGCTTGGGGGAGGGGGGTACTTTATTTATCAAGTATCCAAGTTTTTAGTTGCTTTCTGAAGGAGAGGTGGTTCTGAGTAAGGCGGAGGTGGGTGGGGAGAGAGTTCCAGGTTTTGGCCGCTAAGTAGGAGAAGGATCTTCCCCCCATGGTGGATCTATGGAAGCGCGGAATTGCGGCGAGGGCTTGATTGGACGGACGTAGTTGGAGGGTGGGGGTGTAAAAGGAAAGGCGTGTGTTGAGGCATTCGGGTCCTAGATCGTAGAGGGCTTTGTGTGTGTGGGTGAGGAGACGGAACGTTATTCTCTTGTTGATGGGGAGCCAGTGGAGGTCTTTCAGGTGGTCGGAAATGTGAGCTTGGCGGGGATGTCTAGTATGAGTCTGGCTGAGGGGTTTTGGATGTGTTGGAGTTTTTTCTGTAGTTTGGCTGTAGTTCCGGCATACAGGGTGTTTCCGTAATCCAGTCGGCTTGTGACTAGTGCGTGGGTGATCGTTTTTCTTGTTTCGGTGGGGATCCAACTGAAGTTTCTTTTGAGCATGCGTAGGATGTTGAAGCATGATGATGAGACGGCGTTCACTTGTCTGGTCATCGACAGGGAGGAGTCCAGGATGAAGCCCAGGTTACGTGTGTGGTCCGTAGGTGTAGGTGCAGTTCCGAGGGCCGGTGGCCACCATGAGTCGTCCCAGGCAGAGGGGGATGATCCTAAGATGAGGACTTCCGTTTTGTCCGAGTTCAGTTTTAGACGGCTGTTCTTCATCCACTCGGCTACTTCTTTCATCCCTTCGTGTAGGTTGGTCTTGGCGGTGTTTGGGTCTTTGGTGAGGGAGAGGATCAGCTGGGTGTCGTCTGCGTAGGAGATGATGTTGAGGTTGTGTTGGCGAGCGATGGATGCGAGGGGACTCATGTATACGTTGAAGAGGGTGGGACTGAGTGATGATCCTTGTGGTATGCCGCAGATGACTTCGGTGGCCTCTGATCTACAAGGGGGGAGGCGGACTCTCTGGGTTCTCCCGGTGAGGAAAGAGATGATCCAGTCCAGTGCTTTTCCTTGTATTCCGACATTGCTGAGGCGTTGTATAAGGGTGCTATGACAGACTGTGTCGAAGGCTGCGGAGAGGTCAAGTAGGATGAGGGCAACTGTTTCTCCGTTGTCCAGTAGTGTTCGAATGTCGTCTGTTGCTGCGATGAGGGCGGTTTCGGTGCTGTGTTTGGCTCGAAAGTCGTTCTGTGAGGGGTCGAGGGATTTGTTGGATTCGAGGAAGGCGGCGAGTTGACTCTTGACGGCTTTCTCAATGACTTTGGCAGGGAATGGGAGGAGCGAGATGGGGCAGTAGTTCTTAAGTTCGGTGGGGTCTGCTGTGGGTTTCTTCAAAGGGCGCTGAGTTCGGCATGTTGGATATGCAGAATAAAAGCTGGATATGCAGAATAAAAGAGGTACACCCATCACTACAAGTGCATTCACACAGAATCTCTCTCTTATGTGTACAACATTGTATACATTATACACAAAGTATTTCACATGGAGAGGAAGATATGACAATAAGGAAAACAAGTGCTCAGACATGTGATCTGTAACCTTGAGAATGTGTGTGGTGGTCTAATACGGTTTAAGGAAATCCCTCCAGCCATGCACACAATGGAAAGTAGGAGGGTGAGAGGGAGAGCATCAAACTCGTTAAGGGTATGTATTTAATCTGCACAAACCAGGCAATCCTTTATTCAAGCTGCTATATCTAAATAGATTTTCTTGACTTTGCTCATATGCAGACATTGGCTTCCTTTATCACAGGCCCCAAACCAGAGAACAACTACATAGGGTCTCTCAATATGCTTGCGAAAGAAATACTCTGACTCTATGTGGAGCTCTCAAGGTCTTGCCAATATGGGCCGCATGCTACACCATGTAGGGTGTGGGTTTGAACGGGTATTGTCTTTTTTTATCCTAGGTTGAAAGGTTTCCTTGTTGCATGTGACGACCACTGAGGTATGGTTACCATGTTAAAGGAAACAGCACTTAGCAGATAGTCGGTTGAAGAAGTATGGTAGAGGAGCATTGTGGAAGGAGGGACTTCACTCACTTGATATACGGCATAATTATTTGTCACTCTCACCTTTTATCCTTCTAAAACGACAAAAATCACAATTTTACTCCAATAATTTTTTACATACAAAAACACACACACCCCTTACCAGCCATCTCCATATTGCACAGAGAAAAGAGAAAGTACCCAGGTTATACATATCAAATTTTACCTGAGTGCCAGTTGGCACTTCTGGCTAATCTGTAGTTAGTTGCAACCTACCAACAAATTTAATTTTCCCTAGTAAGGGGTGAGTATCCACTCTTGACTGGGGAATTTGGCTGTATACCGTAGAGGCACAAGAGTCAAGCTCAGTCCAGGTCCCAGCAGGAAGGGCCAGTCACAGAAAACTCGTAGATCACCCCCAAAGGGGTTTGTTGCTCGAGACCACTGTGCAGGATAAAGCACAGGGCAAACCGAAGATGTAAAATGAGGCTGGAAGCACAGTTTACAAAGCTTTGGCACATTTTTGACACATAACCTAAACACAATGGGCCTTATTTATGAAGGCCTTGCGCCACTGGTGCGTCACTTTTAAAATGGGAAAAAGTGACGCACTGGTGGCGCAAGGCCTTCATAAATGAGGTAAGTCAAAATGAGATTCCCTTTGGGCGAATAAACAAAGAACAACTAGTTCTTACGGACCAAACAAATAAAATTACATCATATCAGGACACATGGACAAACAGGAAGCAATGTAAACAATATTAAAAACAAGTGAAAACACTCTAGTAAAAGTAAATCTAAACAATTTATTCGTATACACAATATTTGTTACAAAAAAGGAAAACATACAGGACGGAACTAATATACAATAAATCAATGAGACATTCCAATAAAAAAGGAGGTACAGGTTGAGGACTAAATTCACACAGTGATACAGAATTTTCCTCTATTTCTTGACCAAGTATTACTCCTTATGCATCGACGCGTTTCGGTGGTGAATGAGAAATTAGACCACCTTCATCAGGACAGTTGAGATAACAGTTTCCCAATAATTCTAAAATTTAAAACAGAACCATTCTTAGTTACAGATAATACTCATAGCAACATAGTACAGTTCTTCTTAAAAAATATAGTGTGTAAAGATTTCTACAGCCCTAACAAATTGTGTCAACACTGCTTCCATGTTAAACAAAACAAACATTACTCAAACAACATAACATAATAATCATACACATTGCCTCAATATGCTTGAATAAAGAGCACTGAGATCATAGACAATATTTTTTACATTGAACATTTCATTGATTGTCATTAATAGACAGTGACGTCTACAGCTTGTACCTTTTACTCTTAAGTCATCCTGGGACATTCTAGTGCCCCTCTAGTTCTCAATTCAAATGCACTAACTACTTAAGTCCATTTGGTGCATGTACTAGGTACAGCTAAATCCATTATAGACAAGAGAGGCGGATAACACGATACATTTGATATATCACCTACCTCAATAAAAACCATTAGGATTATAATAAGGGGTACACAGCCTTCTTTCCACTCAAAAAAGATATTCGTCCAGCGAGATATCTTCTCACTTTGATTGTTTAAAATATAGTCCTATACAAGAAAATGAGTGAAAGTTAGCAACTGCTTTTGTAGTAAAAGATATACACCACTCTTTTTCTAGGAAAACTGAGGAGTTAAAGATAGCTATTGGAAACTATTAATAACACGAGGCCTTTCAAAAGACTAGTCTCAGTGACTGTCTGAAACAGATATCGATCGCTCTATCATGCAGATGAATATAATTCTAACACACCTAAGACTTCTGCAATGTCTGGCCTACTGCGGACATAATATATAATTCAAGTATAGTAGACCCATACAGACTTTGTGACTGTATATGTACATATAAATGGAATCTCCCAAAGTATTCCAGACAGATGTATGCGACACTATGAGGCCACGGGTAAATTTTTGAAATCACATGCTTCCTGTACCTCAAGTAGAACTGGTATGTTGTTACTATACTGGTTGCCAATACGAATACAGGTAGAGATGCTAAGCGTGACCTTTTCATGAATTTTTCCACTATGGAGTTTCATCCAACGATATCTATCTTCAGTCAATAAAGATTGATAGATCCATGCCTTTGTATCGGCGTTTTTCTACGCACTACGAATGTTTACACTTAGCAGGAAGTGAGTATTTTATGCTCCCGAGCACAGTCCGTATAGTCCGTCCTCTAGATCTAAGACTCTTTGTCATGTGACCGAGACGTCACGTACAGAGTAGGAAGGGAGGATGCATTTAAACCGGTAATTGACGCGGTAATGTTGTTTGTTGCTGAGGACTCCAAGCTGCAGACACGCGGGACGCTTTACTCTTTGGCGCCAATAGGTATGGATATAAACTAATGCTCACTAACTAGAAAGCTTTTTTAATAATTCCGCTAAAAGTACGCGATCAGCTTTTTTAATTTTCGGCATATTTGCCCCCTAGGGAATGCACGCTTAAACTGCGGCGGGTTCCATTTACCGAAGAATCCTAGATATATCTCACCAAGTAAGTAATACCAAGGAGTGTCTTAGAAATCGACTATATATGACTATCTAATAAACTAATTGCATAGATGGTTAATATCTAACCGCTAGCTTTCTGCCCACAGACTTATATTGCCCGAAAAGGAAGTCTAGAACTATAAAATACACAGAGACTCCCCTTTGCCGGGATCACTAAATAATAAGTAAGTGAGATTCTATTCGACCCGGGTGGGATATAACTATGGAGTTAGTAGACAGATAGCAAATAATAAGACATGGCTTTTGCTTTCTGCTTTCTTTCTATGTCTCCGCAGCAAAATAATTTTAAATATACGAACAATTTATACCGCGTGTTAAGATCCACAACATTACATGCCTATGTAAGTACTATGAAGGAGTGTATTGGTATTAGCGTATGATTAGCTATACCAAGCAGAGTATATGCATGATTTATTTGCTTATAGATCTTTGTCCTAAATGGATGGCTTTGTAATCACATTATAGACCGGCAGGTCTGTTACTCTATTCTCCGCATGGGAAACTGAGTTTGAGCATTGGTTGAGATTTACGTCACGCTTAGCATCTCTACCTGTATTCGTATTAGCAACCAGTATAGTAACAACATACCAGTTCTACTTGAGGTACAGGAAGCATGTGATTTCAAAAATTTACCCGTGGCCTCATAGTGTCGCATACATCTGTCTGGAATACTTTGGGAGATTCCATTTATATGTACATATACAGTCACAAAGTCTGTATGGGTCTACTATACTTGAATTATATATTATGTCCGCAGTAGGCCAGACATTGCAGAAGTCTTAGGTGTGTTAGAATTATATTCATCTGCATGATAGAGCGATCGATATCTGTTTCAGACAGTCACTGAGACTAGTCTTTTGAAAGGCCTCGTGTTATAAATAGTTTCCAATA
The DNA here is from genome assembly GCF_964263255.1 of Lissotriton vulgaris. Taxonomy (NCBI): domain Eukaryota; kingdom Metazoa; phylum Chordata; class Amphibia; order Caudata; family Salamandridae; genus Lissotriton; species Lissotriton vulgaris. The sequence continues at coordinate 916,836,230 of NC_141695.1, forward strand.
GCTATCTTTAACTCCTCAGTTTTCCTAGAAAAAGAGTGGTGTATATCTTTTACTACAAAAGCAGTTGCTAACTTTCGCTCATTTTCTTGTATAGGACTATATTTTAAACAATCAAAGTGAGAAGATATCTCGCTGGACGAATATCTTTTCTGAGTGGAAAGGAGGCTGAGTACCCCTTATTATAATCCTAATGGTTTTTATTGAGGTAGGTGATATATCAAATGTATCGTGTTATCCGCCTCTCTTGTCTATAATGGATTTAGCTGTACCTAGTACATGCACCAAATGGACTTAAGTAGTTAGTGCATTTGAATTGAGAACTAGAGGGGCACTAGAATGTCCCAGGATGACTTAAGAGTAAACGGTACAAGCTGTAGACGTCACTGTCTATTAATGACAATCAATGAAATGTTCAATGTAAAAAATATTGTCTATGATCTCAGTGCTCTTTATTCAAGCATATTGAGGCAATGTGTATAATTATTATGTTATGTTGTTTGAGTAATGTTTGTTTTGTTTAACATGGAAGCAGTGTTGACACAATTTGTTAGGGCTGTAGAAATCTTTACACACTATATTTTTTAAGAAGATCTGTACTATGTTGCTATGAGTATTATCTGTAACTAAGAATGGTTCTGTTTTAAATTTTAGAATTATTGGGAAACTGTTATCTCAACTGTCCTGATGAAGGTGGTCTAATTTCTCATTCACCACCGAAACGCGTCGATGCATAAGGAGTAATACCTGGTCAAGAAATAGAGGAAAATTCGGTATCACTGTGTGAATTTAGTCCTCAACCTGTACCTCCTTTTTTATTGGAATGTCTCATTGATTTATTGTATATTAGTTCCGTCCTGTATGTTTCCCATTTTTTAACAAATATAGTGTATACGAATACATTTTTTAGATTTACTTTTACTAGAGTGTTTTCACTTGTTTTTAATATTGTTTACATTGCTTCCTGTTTGTCCATGTGTCCTGATATGATGTAATTTTATTTGTTTGATCCGTAAGAACTAGTTGTTCTATGTTTATTCACCCAAAGGGAATCTCATTTTGACTTACTGTCGATTACGGAACCCTATCCCTTTGGCTTCGGGGTCCCTCTCTCTTTTATTAGAGCTTCATAAATGAGGCCCAATGTTTTTATTCAGTATTGACTGCGGTTGTTATGCAGCTTTGCCGCTGTACTGCTCATGTAAAAATCCATTGCATCACTGATTTAGTGACAGTTCGTTGCTTAACCTGCCTTTGGCGAGAGACTGTAGTCACATATGTCTGGAAACTGCTCTAATGAAAAGAAGATTAACCCTACTCATTTTCTATTGTTTACAGTTGAGATTATAATCTCAGCAAGGCCTTGGTACGCGAAAAATGCTTATTGTAGGAATTCCTTGCATGCGCAAATAAAACACTAATCAAAGGTAGACATCCTGGAACATTGAGCGTAAACAAAGCGAGGAGAAAAATAAGAGCTGCTTTCCTTCTGAAATAATCATGACTAATGGAACATAATTTAGAGGACATTGCCCATATCTCGAAAAGAAGCCCTCTTAAACTTTCATATCTAACATTCTTACACGACGAGTTAAAAGATTTTTGAAGCGCCGACTAAATGACCTGCTGCGGCCTCCAGGGCATTAGTAAAGAACAGCACGAAAATACATTTAAGTGTAAACTAGGTCTGGGCGAAATTCATTTTATTCCATGTGGAATTTACATGAAAGTCTGGTTTGAAATTTTAAGATTTCGTTTTAGTGCAAAATGTGTCCTCACTTCAATTTGGGAATATAGGATTCATTTTGCACTAAAACAAAGTGCACAATGGTGCATAACAAAAACAAAAGCCACTGTCATTATGTTTCTTCACATTGTACCCATACTATCGCAATAGGATTTCTAACTGAACAGCATCTTAACTACGTTTGATAACTTTATTGCGGTCATAGACCATAAAAGCACAGATAGAATATATACCTACACAAGATAAAATGCATAAATAATTAAAAATACATGGTTAAAAAGTTATTAAACAGTAAATTATCAAAAGAAAGGTAACAAACATCGCAATTAATCACAGTTTATCGCAATTCATTAGAGTGAGCCTTCTGCGCCACATACCATATAAAAACCGGGAGACCGCGAACACAATAAAAGGGGAGGTGTCATATCCTAAAATTCTAACAGCTTGTGCACATTACCTTAGACCAAGACTTCTGCATAACGGTGCCAACCAGCATCTCCGTATTATACTATAAGCTGGGCAAAGGAATAAAACGTGAACGATATCCTCTTTAATATTGTTACAAACTGGGCAAATTCCCTCTTCTCGTCCATCCCATTTACAAGTAAATGCCCCAATAGGTAGGCAACCATGTCTTAATTGTGTATAGAGTTTTCTTGCAAGGGGAGGCTGTATTAAGTCCAGAAACTCCTCCCTCTTAGACACGAGTTTTACCTGCAAGAAATTCTGTGGACAGTCTGCCCAAAGTTGTTGAGCTATGCAGCAGGCTTAGGTTGTAATATCTCAAGGAGGCCAGGAGCTCTATTCTCTTTACTTCAGGGCAGCTCACCTCCGGGGTCTCCCATAATTGGGGCATACCAATTTGATGTGCAAGGGCTTTGATATGGGCTAACCAGGGAATATTCTTGTTCTTCAACTGCCCCCAAACTGCAGTGAATTCAGCTCTATAATCCTCAAGCTCAGGTACTGTCCAAAGCCTTCTCCAATACAGGCAAGGCCGAGCAGCTAGCAGTTCTGAGATGCACTCTAAACCTAGATCTAGTCTCAGGGGTGTGAGTGGGGTGCTCTGGGGGAGGCCTACCAAATTCCTCATGTAAATGTAAATGTAAATGTAAATGTATTGACATTTATATAGCGCACTACTTACCCGTAGGGTCCCAAGGCGCTTCGACCGCTGCGAAACCCTTCCTGGCTTCCCTGAGAGATGGTCCCTTAATGGGTATCTCCAGGGTGAGACCAGGCATCCCCGGCGGTCTGGTGGGGCCGTAGGGCTGGGGCAACAGGCTTAAACAGGGTTGTTCTCTGGAACTTGCCAATGCCCCCTCCGATCTGCGATAACCTCAAAGCAGATTTGGATACCTGTGGGCCCCAACTGAAATCTTCAGTCAGGTATGTTTCTTCACATTGTACCCATAGTATCCCAATAGGATTTCTAACTGAACAACATCTTAATTACACACTATGGCCTTGTGGTGCAATCTCAGGTATTTTGCTTCACAACCATAATGCAAAATACTAGTAGTTATTCTGGCATAACTGACATTTCACTTAGGCTTAGTGCAAATATTTGTTTTGACTTTTTTATTTCATCTTCAGAATATGGCAACAAACCACAGTACATTTGTCCATTGCCAAAGGGAGTCACAGTACTTAACACACACATTTGTTTAGTTTGGCTGTCTTTGGGAAACTGGAGCCATAGAGACCAACATGCAGACCCCCCAACCTCCCCTGGGCAGTCAATGCGTCATCCGTGTGCCATCTGTGTCTAGAGAACCCTGTGTTCACAATAATCATTCCAGCTCCCTCACACCTTCTCCCACTTTGTGGACATCACTTAATCTGGTAAACTACTCTCTCCACCCGCTGACACCAGACCATATCCTTCTCCCAGTCGCAAACTGCTGGAGGTATGGAGGATTTCCATGTTTGTGCCATATTTCGTTTTGCCACACCAGCTCCCAATGCCAACCAGAACATTTGGTATTTGGGCAATGCGTATTCTCCAAGTATCTTAAGAAGGAGCTATTTGGCATCTGTTGGAACCTCCAGGCTTTGGACCCTGGACATAAAGCATGTTACCCCTTCCCAATATATCTGTGTAACTGGGTAGGCCCATAGAGTATGAATAAAAGTGCCCTCCATTCCACAACCTCTCAAGCAAAGGGAGGAGCTTCCCCTACCAATCCTATGAAGCAATGTTCTATAGTAATGGGATCTATGTAATATATGGAGCTGTACCAACCGAAACCCGGTGCATAATGGAATGACTCGAGGTCCATGTAGGACTGACTGCAAATATGAATTCTGAAAGAAAATGCCCTTTTAATGTGGTCACCCCCTACTTTATTCTACATGGTATTTCTGGTATCAAGACTATGAGTAGTGGACTCTGCCATCTCAGTGCCCGTGATCTGACCCCTAAAAAGTGTACAATTGGCTAATCCCTGATTTTCATATTTAACGTATCTGTATGTCCCTAGTATATGATAACTTGTGTGTCTAGGGCCTGTTAGTTAAACTGAACTAGTGGACTGCAGCACTTCACTTGTTGTGGATGTAAAGCATGACTCTAGAACTGCCACAGCAGCCCAGAATGTATACCTCTTAAAATCACCCGTCTAACAAGCCTAACCTTCCTTTTTAATACTGATAAGTCACCCCATAACGCAGACCCTAAATGCCCTATGGGTACTTGGAATGTAAAAAGTTGGACACATTCTTAAGTTTTACATGTCCTGGCAGTGAAACATCAACAAAGTTGTTTTTTACTGTAGCAAGGATCTGCCATAGATATTACAACACCTTATAATGCACACCTTCAGTTTGGGAATAGCTAGTACCATTGATCAAGGACTCAAATTCATAGGAATTTAAAATTAAATCTAATGGTCCAATTAGATTATAAATTACTATTTATAAAATGCCACTTTTAGAAAGTTTATCACCAAGCACAATTGCCCCTGACACCATTGATCACAAAAATCCTTTTTGACAGTAGTCCCTTTTATTGACTCTGTATTCGTTAAATTATTTCACTTTTCTTTACTGTTTTTTTATATCACATTTCCAATCGTCTTCTTTACTTTACACATAATTCATTTACAATATTTACAATATTTTTACTGTACATTCCTATACGTAAACTTTCATATTGTCGTGATATATATTTTTATTTACAACACATCACTCATTACTTTGTATGGTGTCCTACTGTTTTTCACATGTCAAGATATAACTCTTTCTTGATCTTAACCACATTAGTTGGTATTGGTCCTATCTCATATGCTCAAGGTAATATATCTTTCACTTTATCTTTTTACATTTTTGGCACAACATATAACTCTTTTGTATACCATGCGAGTATTCACAATGTTCAACTTTTAACAACAAATTTAATAAAGATATCGCCGACGCTTTTCGACCTTGTCGTGGTGGGACCTGCACGTTTATTTTATCAAGGTCTTCCTCAGGGCTGTGATTACACTGTCTGTAGGACAATCTTCCAATCTATGAAATTAACAATAAATACTTTTGTTATAATGATGGGCATTTATAATTCAGACAGTACCTTACACTAGTTTGCCAAGTTTGGCTTTTGGTTGTACATACCCGCCTGGATGTAATCGCTGGGTACTTTGTCTTTTCTCACCTGCGTGGTATAAAGTGTTTGTTTAGATTCTGGTGTGGGTGGTTATTCGGTATCGGTCATGGTTATAGACATTTGAGTACTTAAAATGCATTGCTACCTACCCTTGGTGTCTTTTGTCTGTTTATCTCGTGGGGATCTTATGGTAGACTCTTGTTGTTGTTTAGCGTCATTTTCCTTTTTTAGGGGAGGCTGTGGAGGAAACCATAGGTATTATTTAGGTTGTTAATATGTGTATTCTCCCTATACATCGAGAGTCTCTATTCGGTTTACTGGTATGCCGTTATGCGGGGCGTGGGTGTGTTGCTTTAAAATAATCTTGTATTTAGCAGCCGTTTGTGTGTTTCCACATGAATCAGTGCTCCAAGTGTGGCTCTTTGTTTACCGGGGTTCGGGCATTGCACACATTCTGAATTCATTTCTAATATTCTTGTGTTGGCCGCGTATGTGTTACTTCGAAGCCTGTTCGGAATGTACAGTAAAGATATTGTAAATATTGTAAATGAATTATGTGTAAAGTAAAGAAGACGATTGGAAATGTGATATAAAAAACAGTAAAGAAAAGTGAAATAATTTAACGAATACAGAGTCAATAAAAGGGACTACTGTCCAAAAGGATTTTTGTGATCAATGGTGTCAGGGGCAATTGTGCTTGGTGATAAACATAATTTGATTCAAGTCCCTGTTCTCCTAAAGGAATCATCCCCATTTATATAAACCACACTTTTAGAAAGTTAGCATTTTGCTACCTAAAGCCTCTAGTAGCCTTTTCATAGTTCCGAGGTCACCTGGCAGCCAGCTGGGAGGTGTGAATGGATCCCAGGAAAGAGAACAAAAGTGTCTTGGCTGGGAGTAGCTGGGGCCTCCTCCTGACAGGATAACATGGATGTGGGCCAACAAACTGCACAAGCTTCAAAGGGATATCTCCTGTCACAGGCAGATGTAACTCATAATTACTCCAGCCCTGTCATTGTCCAAGTAGCCAGAGTGGCATGAATCTCATTAAGGGGAAACATGCTCCTGAACTTGTCTGCTGGGGGAGTTCCTCATTTCCCTAGCCACATCTCAGGGTGTGCTCAGAACTCTGACCTGAGGAAGAAAGATTCAGCCATTTTGGACTTTTGCAGAGAAGGGTATTGTGGGTTGATCAGGGCAAACTCCAAGAAATGAGAATGGGTAGGGATTCCCCTCGAACTTTTTCCTTATTGGACAGACTGTTCCCCCAGCCACAAAATGGAACCCTTGGAAACCTTTTACAGCACACTGCTGTACCTGAGAAAGACCGAAGATGAGCTTCACCTGCTAAACTCATTGGACTTAAGAAAGAAGACTGCACCCACTGTAACCTGTTGCGGGTACCCCAAGGGATGGTCCTGCTCCCACTTGAACACAGGAAGGAAGCGTGGATTCAAAGAGCTAGTTGTATAGCCTCTTGTTGAGCTACAAGGATACAAAAGCTGCAAGACGCCCCCCTTCCTCAAGAGCCCAACTGGCCAGTTCCAATTCGATTTGAGCTGGACTCTGCTGGTGGTTTCCCCTGGAGTGAGACTTGACTCCCAAGTGGTGTCCCTAACCTCCCGGATAAGGGTCAGATTGCACTCCTCCTGCCTAACACTAAAAGCCACGACTTAGAAACATTTATTTTCAAGTATTTTTGCCATAAGAACCAAAGGCTAACACCTGACCACCATCAAGCTACAGCCACCAAGATCACACTGCTGGTCTGACTCAACTTGTTGATTTGCCCCAGTGAAAAGATCCTGACTTCCAAAAAAGTTTCTAAGCTCCAGGGTAGAAATCGAAAGAAGGTGCAAAAAGCATCAGACCGGCAAGGGATCTTCAGGGCCGGACTGACTACCGGGCAGTTTGGAATGCTGCTGAGCTGGGGGCTCATTTCAATGCGGTGGGGGCTGATTTCGTTCATGGAGACCAGCGTGTGCTTCGCAATAATTAAAGCAAAACGAATTTCGTTTAGCACATGCAGGTCTCCATAAATGAAATCAGCCCCTAGCTCAGCAGCATTCAAAACTGCCCGGTAGCCAGTCCGGCCCTGGGGATCTTCCTTGGGAGTGAATTACATATTTCTCCCACTAGAAGTTTTCCCACCAAAAGTCAAAGGCTTGACCAGGACTTCTCAAGACAGATGATTGGCCTTTTGAAACCCATCATAAACAGAGCCTGCTACCTTGTCTTGCTGCAGATTTTCGACTACCATTCCAGAGAGTAAGTCAGAAGTAACCTCTCCACCAGAGCAAACCTAGTCCCTGTATCAAATCTGCACTCCATTGCCAATGTCCCTGCATTTTAACTTTGACCTGTCTAGCATGACCAGATATCTGTAATTGGTGCTTTGCACTTTTTGGTGCTAGAAACAGTTAAAACTTTTAAAAAATTGATCTCCCACACCGTATATCAAATTTGTGTCATTTTGGTGTCTATTTGCTCATTACATTTTACTCTATTTTAATTAATTGGAGTGGGACTTTTATTGTATTTTTTTCTACTTTTTAATTGTTTGGTACTGATACATGCTTTACACATTTCTCCTATGTTAAGCTGTCTGTTCTGTGGCACTGCTACCAAGGGTTGAGCTCAGGTTTATATTGTTGAGATGTAAGTGGACAAACTAAGGAATAGCACCATTATTATTTGAAGAGAACTACCATCCACTTCAACTAATAATCCACTTTCTCACATCTGCTTATTGAGGATTCTTGAATGCAACATCCCTGATACAGCCAGCATCCATGTCTTATGGGTTCGATTTCAATCCGGGGCTCTGTTTCAGAAAACACACATATACTGCAACAGACATCAGAACTTGAGCATATATGGAGTAAACATCATACAAGTGATATTATCAATACTTCGGCCTTGGTGAACCCCTAACCAAAAGAGTTCAAAAAGAACAAAAAGTGAACAAATGTTCGTCTTTTTGTGAATGTTCACAAAATTCCATTTGTGGAATTCCATATTTGGAACAAAATAGGGCTTGATAGTATCTTGCATGATCTTTTTAAGTGTGAGCACACCTCTCATAAAACAACTAATGAAAGACACTGGCATTAACAATATCCCTACAAATCAGTCGCCTCTTGCTGTCTGAGAATTTTTTTACGAGGAGACTTTTTTCCTCTTACGAGTGGCACATGCGTGCTTGAGAAAAAGATAGGCAAGATTGCGGAATACGAAATCGACGTTTTCAAGTAATGTTGCGTGATGCATTAAAACATTTAATGAATTTGGTTGCCATACTTATCATTTCACCTAGAACTAATAAAATATCTTACCTGGGAGTGTTTTCAAGTATTTTTAAACAATGCATAACAGCATGTCCCGCATATGGTGGTTCCCATTTAAATACACTGAATCCTACTGCTTGGGAGGTGGTTCTTTCTTCGCCTGCCGAATGGTCCCAGACACAAACTACAGCATATCACTTCGAATCATCCCCAAAGTGAATTTTCCAATAAATCAAGACCCACATTCTCTATAAAACCTAGCCGCTTCACTTCCTCATTATGGAAAAACAAATGCTTTGTTGTCCCAATAATGGTCACTATTATTTTCAAGCAAGGGGAGGATGCGGCGTAACAGTAAAGCTGTCAACTATGCAACTGGAGAACCTGGTTCAAACCTCGGCATCCGCTCAAAATCCTCTGAGTCTGGGCAAATCACTTAATCTCCCTTACCTATAAAAAGATAAATAAATACATTTTAAAAATGATGTGCCCTTGTGCAATGTAACTGATGCCCTTGTGAAGCGCTCCTATATCTCTTCAGTCGAGCTCGCGCTGTATAAAACTGCTAAAAAGCACGCACGCCGTCCGAGAGCCCTGCCCAGGGTGCTGAAATGTAGAAAGCTATTTGCACGCCGGAGAAAAACATTCACTCTCCATGGTCCTGAATTCAATGGACGTCCAGTACACAGTGGCTGAGGCGTTTGAAGGCATTGAAGAGGGGAGACTGGAGAAGCGAAAGATATAAGAGGGAGTGCGTGCGTCCTTTGCTTTCGGGGGAAGGGATGAGCGGGGAATGTCACACAAAAATTATCAGACTTATAAAATTATGTCTACGCCCGTGTAGGGAAAATAAATCATGCTGGAGAGGCGGGAGATATTTGGAAGAGTGCATCTTCACAGCAGGACCGCAGCACCACTGAGTCCCTCTACCACGCGGCCAGTGCTGAAATCGAGCCACATTTCTGTGCCCTCGAGCCTCGCTCACAGCGCCCACCCCTGCAGTCCGACCGCCTCAAGGCAGCGTAAACTTTGTTTTCACCGAATTCACAATATCAGAGGACGCAGTTGTCAAAACAGTTCTCGTTGGTTTTGAGCGGATGGCGGTGTAAATGTCTGTGGGACTCAAAAACGCAAAATAAGAAAGCAGCAAGTAGAAAACAAAAAAACAGCAAGGGCAAGAAATAAGACATCAAAGGCGCTGCACTTCCCAGCACTGGCAGCTGAGAGTTTCAAATCACCGAAGTGGTGTCAGCAACTACCTCCTCCCAGCCAGGCCCCCAGCTATAATCACTCATTTTCTGCAAGAGCTGTTTTTTCTCTAATTTAATTGTGGCCTGAATAATATTGCCTCTGCTGCTCCACGCTCCTATATTCTTTCGATCAGGATAGGTTTCCTGGCAGTGAACGAACCTCAGAGTAGAAATACTTCAGGGAGCTCCGAGCATCTTAGACTGGGGATGATCTTCTCAACAATTGCACTTCCCTGACCGGTCTAAGCAACAGGGATTAAGCATCCCTCGATGCTGCCTTAACAGCGCTCTAAAGCAACAACGCTGCTTTGTCCCTTCTCTTCTCACCAAATCAGATGTTTTGACTGTGGTATTTCTATCCTGCTCATGGACGCCGGGTAGGCCTTGTAATTCGGACACTCTGGAATATCCCAGAATACTCAGTTCTATTTTTGCATCACGAGATTCCTTTCACTTATCTTCAGCGTTTTCTGGGAGGTTTTCTTGAATATACAGGTGTAACCTCTTGATTTTCCTCACCACAGACAGCACAAACACAGTGCAGCAGCCCACAGACACGTACTACTGGGCCAGAGGCAAGAAGTGATCCAGTGTTTTCATTTCCTCACAAAATATTCACCTTCAATGTTCAAGAAAAATGCGATAGAAAAGACAGTTCAATGCACTTCCGGGTTGGGTAATTTGAATGTATTGTTCTTGTCTGGAGATAGAGTATTCGACATCTTAATGCCGATCAGAACAAGTCATGTGAAGCCTCATTTCGATGGAGTGTCTGGCAAATTGTTGTTTGTTAATGGCGGCTCTTATATTATAGTTTGTTTCTTCCCGCCTGTTTTTCTAGATGGCTAGCTTTACCATTGACCTTGACTGTACGTGGACTTTTCGTGTCATAATTGCGGCATTTGGCACCACAGGTGCAGTAACATTTTAAACATGGTTTTGCCAGTTCCTGGATGATATACATTGATTGAGTCAGTCTTTCTTTGTTTCTTTCTACTGAGGCGATACAATGGATCTTATGTTGGTTGATTATTCAAATGCAAAACTTAGGGACGCCGTAAAATATTTAAAGGACATCATATATTTTGAACAGCTTCCAGTGTTCTATACAATTTTTTTTACCAAGTCTTGGAATATTTGATAATGTAGTTCAATTAATTTAGTGATGGATGTGGACGTAGTCTATCCTTTATGATGAACTCTTCTTGAACCTTAGTAATAACGTGTGTGGTAGGTGTGCCTTAAGCGAGAATGGATGCAGCCATGTTGTTACTGTAATTTACTTTAGCGTAAATGCTAATATATAATTGGAAATCGTTTGATTTGCGCTTCACATCCAGAAAGTATGCTACTTGCTCATCATTGCCCAGCCAATGCCCAAGGGTGCTGACGGCTGGAAGGAAACTTTGGGGGTGGACGAAATGTCATAATCCAAAAATGAAAGCACTTAGGGTCCCATTTGCACCACAACACCTTGCACCACTGACTCAAAATTGCACCTATCACAACCAACTAGGGAACAGTGCCATAGCGCACAATGGGCATCTGAGCAGGAGTGCCAGGCCCTGCTGTGAAGCTAAGAACACTTCCAAAGAGCATCTCCTCTCCTTGTTGGAGCTCAGGCACACAGCTCTGCTCTCTTCCAATGCTTCTCATGGACAAACAAGCACTGGCATATGAAGGAGGATTTGTTTGTGGCTCAGAAAGGAACCAGATGCTGTTTGGATTTGTTCTTAAGTTATATGTACAGAGGAAATTAGTGAGAGAAAGGAGCTATCCTTGACACACAAGAAATTAACCTGTAAGTGCGCATCTGAAAGGGATAATGTAGGAGCAATCCTAATCCCCCTTTTAATTATAACCTCCTTGATCATTTCTGTGTGTACGGTGTGATGGGGTAGGCGTGCTGTACTCAACCTCACTCCCTCCCCATCTTCAGAAAAAGTAGATTTGGCAAGTAAGCATGGCTAGATAGAAGATGGGGCAGTGACAGTGACAGCCATAGCCCCGCCCAGTGTCCTGATCCAGAAAATACTAGTGAGGGGATAAGGAATCCTGTGCAGTCCTTCCTGCTGGTGTGTGCTGTCAAACAAAACATCACACACATCAATGACCACTCCCAGACTTCAGTGATCAGACAAGAGGTCCCACAGGGATCTACACTGAGCCCCATGCTCTTTAACATTTATGTTCAACCCTTGGCAGGGATGGCAAAAAGTAGAGGGATGTCGTTGTTCTCCTATGTCGACGACACCCAATTAGTCATTGCCTTTTCCAAGAACTGCAAAAACAATCTTATTAAATTCAAGGAGGACTTGCTGGGAATCGCCAATTGGCTGACAACAAACTGCTTGCAGCTTAATGCCAGCAAGTCAGAAATGTTGCTGTTCGGAAGAAATAGTGAGATGTGGTCAGAACAATGGTGGCCAGACCAACTAAAACTAACACCGCTGCAAAAGGATGAGGTTAAGAACCTGGGCTTTTGGTTTGACAAAGGTCTTTCCTTCGACGCACAATCCAAAGTAGTCGCAGGGCCCTGCTTTGGGCTCCTGGGGGGATTAAAACCCATACTTGTTTTTTTCGAGCCCAAATTCCGGCAGATTATAGTGCAGGCTACTATCCTATTTAGATTGGATTATGCAATTCCCTTTATTTGGGTGCCAACAAATCCTGTATTCAGTGCCTTCAGAGAATACAAAATGCAGCAGCCCGCACTCTATTGGCGCTGCCAAAAACATGTTCTGTGTCTAGGTCCCTACCACAACTACACTGGCTACCAGTGGAGAAAATAATTCAGTTCAAGACCCTATGCATTGCCCACAAAATCTTAACTCAACAAGCCCCCCGGTTGTATCTGACCTGCTAACACCGTATGTCCCAAGGCGCTGCCTGTCGGGCAGCGGACCAAGTGCTGGCATGCACCCCCAGAGTTTTGAGAGCCAGAGCTGGAGGTCGTTCTTTTAAAGTTCTGGTGGCGAGACTCTGGAATTCCCTTCTGGCTGCTATTAGAGGGCTGGGAGATCACCTAGCTTTCCGGAAAGCCATGAAGACCTGGCTCTTCCCAGCGTAACTCTCATCCCTCTCCCGGGCTGTCACAACGTACGGGTAATGTGGAGGTAGTGCTGGGACGCCCCTTTGCTGGGGCAGCTATGCGCGGTACAAATCTGTTTAATACGAATAATAAATGAGGTCGCCTGGAAGTGAGCACCAGACCTCCATCTTTGGGACTATGCCGGTGCCCAAAAGAGATTTACACCAGCTAACTCCCTCCCAGCACCACCACAACCATCAGGAAGTTTCCCTTCATCATGGTGACTAAAAATGTTTTTAAAAGATGAGTGCCCAACGTCGGGGCAGAGCGGTGGGCCCAAATGAATGTTAATGTATATATACAAATCCTAGAGTTGTCATGGCCTATCGTCTGTGATGAACTACTTATAGAGTGTAGAATTTGCAGAGGCTTCTTGGTACTAAAGTAAAAAGGACAGGCTGTAAGAACAATCATTTACCAACTGCACAGATCAGGCTTTACAAGTTTTTTTAACTGGAGATTTGGCTTTGATCATAGGTAAATGGAAGGGCATTTCACATTTTTACTGAATGCTTGTTGTAACACCACTAATAATATGAAAATTATAATTTTCTTTCGAGGAAGTCAACTGAGCTGCCAGAGAACTAGAGAGATGTGAGTGATTCTGATAGGCTTTGTAAAAAGATGTGCTACTTTGCTCTGAATCAGCAGGAGATGATGTTGATAGGTATGATATATCAATAGGGCAGTCAAGGGGTTAGTTTATATGGTCATATTGTAGTGGTCCTAGACATAAAAGAGAAATGTAGATTCTTCTTGGGGATTTTTTTTTACCCAGGTAGTATTGTGATTAATTGCAGGGCAATAGCTCTTCACAAGTTGCTAATCATTATTGCTGGAGAATGTTTTTTTTATACACGGGCAATATGAATTGTGGCATGACAGTGATACTGCTGTAAATAAGTAGAGATGAATCACAAGATAATTCTGGTTGAGTTACAGGATAGGTTTATTAAGACACAGCAGAGCAGTATACCTCGTCAGCTGACCAGACCATCAACTGACAAGCGTGGAACCTTCAAGTTAAAAGTAGAATGCACATAGGTATACTGGGAGGCTTAAGAGGTGTGAACATAGAGAAAGGTCGAATGACCAAAGGTGGGAGGAGTATAAGTTTACTACAGATTCCTTCATATATAGTGAACATGGTTTATGGCAAAGCAATGCTACTTAACTTACATGGGCAGATCAATGAGGTGAACCAGAAGGGAGCAACGAGTTGCTTTATCAAGAGGTTTGCACCCCAACGGGATGGAGATCCACCACTCCCACCACCACCAAAATATTATTGCCCATCAGGGGCTGGCTATGTTTTTACAACAACCAGGCCTTGGCTGGCAGTCCAAATGAACTCTGACACACTTATATACATTTGGAGATACCCTTTCGTAGCATGCATGTCAACGTGGCAGTGTTCATGTATGTGATTACATTGCAGTGGTCCTTTACATAAAAAAATGCATATTTTACGTGTCATTTGTACTTTGATAAAATGGTATCATAGTTACTTGCATTGAAATCGTCCTTAGCATATGGTTTAGCCTGGATGCTCGCATGAGATTGGTCTTTACATGAGGGGCAGTATGAATTTGGACAAGACATTGGCTCTTTGGATACATTAAATCATATTTCCTGGCAAAGCAGTGCTATTTAAGTTACATGGGCACTCCAGAAACTTCCCTGGCAATGTTTCGTTTTTTAACAGGATATGTGAGCACTGCCATCAGGGCAGTACCTGAAACATAGTGGACATCTCTACTGTGCGAGCCCTGTGCCAATAAAATAAGCAATCTGCACCGTTGCTGGAGCCAGAGCCAGAAGCCCTGGCATGCTCTGCAGAGCAATGCACCGTGATCGGTCTCTCATCAACATTAACAGCCCTCGTTTTATGGAACCTCAGAAATCACACAACTGGCTTTTGGAGCGCTGGGCTGGTATCCTTGAAAAGCACCCTTGAAAGACCGGAATGTTCCGCATCACATTATTAGCAACAGCGACTGTGAATGGCCCTTCACTGCCACACATCGAGCTCAAAAATACGGGGTTAAGATTCTTCCTGAGAATGTAGTCAGTAGTACAGGCCCTATCAGGATCAGCATATCCCCTCCTCATCGCACTGAACCAATTAGCGAACCCACAAGTTGTTTTTCTCCTAAACACCCCCTGTGTTTTGGCTTGGCTAATTGGGATCACGAGTTCAGCAGTTTGTTTTTTGTTTTTTGTGAACTCACTGGGCAGTGCGATGAGGAGGAGATGTGCTTGTCTAAATGTTCAGGAACTGTATTTCGTATTTTCAGGTACAGATTATTATCACTGTGCTGGGGAAGACTTCACACTACGGGATTGAGTTTGGCTCACACTGGGCGCAATTACTTTTCATAACAGGAGCGTTTGGTTTAAAGTGGTTTGTTTAGTTTTATATCTTAAATAACGGTTGGGTTTTTATAAAGCACTGGTGTTTATGTATTAGGTTGCATACCAAATATACATAGATTTACAGTTGGTATAATGTGTCAAGACATTACAGTGTTTGCTTCATGTCCAATGTTGCAAAAAAGGTAATAGAGGTTTACATTTTATATTATAGCTACCCCTGGCGAAGGGCAGTCCAGCCCGAAATGCATTTGGTCAAAGAGAATATAGCTGCCCAGGATGAACAATGTATTCTCACGTGCTACAGAAAAAGGCTCGGATAGGCATATCTATAGCATTTGAAAACATTGAGAACCATGCAGCCTTTTCTGTGAATGAAGAAAATTACGAAAAACTCAAGAAAAAATATGAATCAAAAGGAATTAAAATGGATTAACTAACTAATGATGGAGTCTATTGAATATTGTCAGAATCGGCTGTGCGACTGGTTTGGAGCGCTGCATTGCTTCACAGGTTATGAAGTTAATCACTTGTGCCATAGGTGCAGGGCACTACACCAGTCTGCACGCACATATTTTTGCCTTTGAGCATTTTGTTAAAAAGGACTGTGGTATACAAAGGTGTGCATTCTGTCTCTTCATATGGATATGGAACCTTCAGATACCACACTATTTTAGCTGTGAGCATCTTATGGAACAAACCATCCTTCCAGCTGTATCTTAATTCTTAAAATTAGATTCAAAGTAAAAAAAATGTCTTTGCTGAAGAGGGCCACTGAGCAGCAGGTGTCACAGAGGGCGAAGTGTACGAGAAGTACATCAGACACTCACATTGTGTTTCTGCACTATTGGTGCAGCTTGGGCAGATTCCAATTCATATCAAACTGAGGCTGACATCAGACGGATTCTACTCCACCTTCATCGAAATGTCACAGTCAGACAGACCTAGTGTGGAAGTGATCCTAGCACAGCCCTAGAGGCCTATCAGCAGCACAGATCTGTTGGAATACCTACTCCTCGAAGGCTATTGTCTCCTGTTTAGGGAACACAGGATGGCTCTTAGGATCTGAACCCCCAGGTCTGCCAGACTGAACTGTTTGCTGCTTGATAACAACACAATGTATCAGTGGAAGTACTAGTTGCAAAGAGGGCTATATATGTAAGTGATGTAATGGCATCATGTGCAGTGTCTTCTGGGGGTGCTTTGTGACTTTTTTAACAGTAGACAGTTAAACAAGAAATGCTATATCCTGTTTCATCCACATCCTTAAAAGTGAAATACCAATATGGAAGCAAAGTAAGAGCTCCATGTGGTGGGTATATCAAGATACAAAATGTGTAAAAAGAAATAAAACTGCATACACCTATTATTATTTTCAATATTCTTCAGTAAAATCCTTATATTTCTTGATGGGCAATAGAGTTGTATTGGCACTAGTTATAGTTTTCGATCAGTTCAACAGGTGTTCCATGACTTCTTTCATAAAGTTGAAACAATCTTCCTTGCAAATTGTAATAATAAAATAGAGTGACATATAATCTGGGTTTCTAAGTTTGTGCAAGTTAGACTGTGTTTTGGGGTTATTGAGGGCCTGATTTATTCTTTTGTAGGTGGCCTGCTGTCTGTCTGGATGGTGCAGGACAATGTAGGACAATGTAGGAGTTTGTTTCTGAAAATTAAAAGCACTTATTACCCCACATCCTGAGAGTTTTCTTTAGGTTTTCCATGGCTCTGATTGGCAGAAAAAAAGATCTGCTTTATTTAGTAGGTTTTTCAATGGTGGGACAAGTGGGGGCACTACCGTCTGAAAAAGTGCAGATGGCTCAACGTAGAATAGAGTGGGTGGATTGAATGTTTTGGTGGACAGGGACCTTATTCAGATTTGTGGTGGAGGACCCTGTCTGCCAAACTCTAAATCAGGCCCTAGGCCTCCAAGTTTGGGTTGAAGTGCCTCAAGTTCCTGCAAGAATTGTGTCTATCAAAGAGCTAGCCTTGTATTTGCTAGACCATTGCACCTCAATCCAGTCTGCCTGGTGACTGTCATGTCCATGCTACCACTCAAAAGGATTAAGATAGTTTGTTCCATTTGCCAGAAAATGTGGCAGCCTGAAGAGCACATTCTGGCCGGCTACTCCCTACTAATTCTTCGGATCCCCGGAACCCAGACTCCCCTTAAAGCCTTTCCCATCCCACACCCCACCCCCCACCCCGAGAGAGACCCAGGGTGCAATTGAAGCTGTTAGCTGCCATACTCAGTTGGCTGCACAGTTGTGGTTGGCGGGGGTAGGGTTGGGTCAGTTCCGACCGGCCTCGATAGGCACTTTAGAATTGTTAAGAAATACATTTCCATAGGCATGGACGTAATGCCTCCAAGCCCTAGTTCCATCTTGCTGGTGAGCTACTACAATGAATGGCGGGTACCTCAGACAGGCATTGATAGCTTTGTGAATATCATTGATATACTTCCTTATGCCAATTGGGTCTTTTAGATGTGCTTTTCAATTACTATTGGGATTTTTTTGTTTTAAGTACGTTTATTTACACATAACGATGAGCTGAAACGTGTTACTTTTGGCATCGCTCTAATGTCTGGTCTGCACTTTGTCCTAGTTCATTGTATTCTTTCACACTTTACTGAATATTATTTTCACTGGTCATAGCACACTATATGAAGAATTCATTAAATGTACACTCATAAAGTTCTTTTAATGCCCAAAAAAGTTGTCATGGTCCTTTGGTATGACCACTATATTGTGCCACACAGATACCCCATATGATTTAGCTGTCACTGAAACATCTAGCAGCTCTGTTTGCTTTCAGTTAGCCCTAAAGGTATTTGTTGCTGTACAGTCTTTTAGGTCTGTCACAAGACATGTTATTAGCTTATGGAGGACTTTGACCCTGCCTACTGTTTACCATTTTTTTGGCTCATTGTCACCCTCATGTGCCTGCTTCCTATTTGATGGTTTGTGTGGGCTCTACTTTCCTGTCATGAATTTGTCCCTCCGCTGGAGCATTGATGCATTATTGTGTCCTTACGCTGCTGTTTTTTCTATAGTATTTTTCTCTATAGAATTAAGAATTCTACAAGAGTGCATTCGTTTTTCAGCTGTCTTCCTTGTGTGCTACTCTGCCCCCCATCTCTGTGCCACCGTGTGCTTCTGTGCTTGCCCACAGATCTCCTTGTTCCTCTGTTTCACCATGTGCTTAACTGCCCCAGCTGTGCTTCTGTCCCCCGTGCCATTTACCCTATCTCCTGTGTGCTTCTGTGCACCTCCCATATTGCTTTGTCTCACTGTGTGCTTCTCTGCGCCTCGAGGGGTTGATTTACAAGGTCTGGCGCATCTTTGCAAATCAGCAGTGATGCGCCAGAATACTTGTGACACACAAAACCACCACTGATGCGCCGCATATACAATACGACACGCTGTGACACACAGGTGGATAGATGTGTGTCGCATCCCTCGGCGTAAAGGTGGCGCATTGCTGAAGTCGCGTTGCAACGCGGATCCAGCAAGGCTCGGGCGCCCTATGCCTAACATGCTGTATCACTCCTTACACCTGCTTCAAGCAGGCGCAGGGTTTTGACGCAGCATGGATGTAAAAGTGACTCAGTGAAATCTTGTAGATTTCACTGCGTCACTTTTACGAGGCGTACCTGCGAGGGAACGCCCACCCTGCGCTGGAACGCCCACATGAAACCTGACGCAGGTTTCATATGGCGCAGGGCTTTACAACGTGACACATCTCCCTAGATGTGTCACGTTGTAAATACGGCGCAACATGGTGCATGGTTTACGCCACCGCTGCGTCACAGAAGTGGCTCAACAGCAGCGTAATGTGTCGCAAGGTGCTTGTAAATCTACCCCCCAGTGTTTTTTCTGTCCCTGTGTTGCTTCCCCTCCGTCCACGTATTTGACTTTTCCCCACCCTGCATTTTAAATTTTTGCTTCTTTGCACCACCCGGGCATTTTTCTTCTTGTTAGTTACTAATTAAACTGGGCTCAGTATCTACAACCTAAAAAAAACCAAAAGTGCATGCATTATTTTGTAGGCACGAGCGTGTGTGGTGCATGTTTACAAAATGCTTCAAATGTCCCCATCATTTTATTTTTACGTTTTTTTAGCCATTCTGCAGAGGATTGGAGATGCTATGCAGCTTGGCTAAAGCCTTTTGGCATAGCCAATATTTCCCAAAAGCGAGAACTACTGGCTTTGCCAATGTTACTTTTAGTGTACAATTCTCACGTACTTTGTTCCACTCCTTGCTCTCTGAGGTACATTTTGGTAAATCACACACCATTTCAGCAGTGGTGCGCGGGTGTGTGTTGTTGTGCTTGTGTTGTGTGTGTGGAGAGAGAGCCCTTCTATGGGAATACAGTCACGCTCCTCATTGAGGAAGGCGGAGTCACGTGATCATGTGCCTTTCTGCAGTGCCTCCTGGTAGAGGCAGTGCTATGGATACGAGCGATAGCAACAATTCACTCCCAGAAAGTCTTCCTGCTGTTTTGTCCCCCTCGGCGCGGCGTTCCCCTGAGTCCAAAGGTCCCAGCAGGGTAACCTCTGCTCCGTAACCAAGTCAAGGCGCTCCCTTAAGCAACCTCCCCAGCCCGCGCCGCTCGTCCCCGGCGACCTGCGCTCTCTCCTCTCCCGCTGGCGCGGGGCGAGCACGCGTCACCGCGGCTGATTGCCTCCAGCGCTTGCATATCATTACGAGGCCCTGGGAGAGCGCGTGGAAATTATAGCCGGGTTGCGACAAACACGGCTGGCTCTTTAAATAGCGCTGGCACCTACGGGGCCTGCCATCGCACGGCGGAGCTTCTTAAAGGTTTATCACACAGAGATAATTATTGATCTAGTGTGTGCAGCTGGTAAAAGCTTTAACCTTTAAATGAAACAGACACTGCTGGCTTCAATTAGTTTACACTTTCAAGCCTGCACTCTCACCTGAAGGCAGGGGAGATTTTCCCTCGCGCTGCCTCGGCGCCATTTCCCTTTATCACAATTTCTGGCCCAGGTTCCCTCCCTAGGATAACTTTTTGTTCGGTAATAATGGTACCGCTACTTCACATGTAACATTCTTATTGCATCATGTCTGACTTTCCTCTCTCCCTCGCCCCAGTCATGTAATTGAGAGTTGTGTACACATACTAGAGGCAGACACCTTGCTGCACACCTAAATTGTTATTTTTTTGTCTGTATAAACATCAGGTGACCAATTTGAACTAGGGAGGGCCGAATCACCCTATCATCCTCCGAGGTCGACACAATGCGCAGCGAAATTTGGGCAATGAAGCACTGTGCTTTTATTGTGCCTTCATAGGTTTGTCATGAAGCATCACAAATGTTCACAGCCTGCACTGGAGTGACCACTTCACTCCATGTCATCACAGACATAGCTACCAATCCTCGGCTTTCATTTGACAACCTAATGCATTCTGGGTGACGTAGTCTTGGCTTGATTCCATTGACCAAAGTAGACTAACCCAATTAAAACCAATAACCTGAAGGTAAACCCAGGACTGGAAACACTGTCTGCCATGCCATTAGTGAGGTTGCCACACTCCCATTCCTGGCGATTGCGGGTTATAAGAACAGAAACAGAATTTATATCTAACAACATTTGGGGACACTAAATGGAGATTTTGAAACAGAGAAAGAAATTAATTTACTTGCCTGTTGGCATAGAGCGAAAAGGGTGAGAAAAGGACACAGGGAGCTAGAGCTAAGTTACATTGAGGCCAGGCTATATGTAGAAGGAGTAGTAAGGAGACACCATTTGGGAAATGCAAGGAGGTGCAAGCACAGAGAAGCTTGATGAGTAGTGTCTAAGGACAGTGAAACTCACTCAAAGAAGAGAGAGAGAGAGTGGAATAGGAAAACCAGAGGATGGAGTGACTTAAGGCAAGTGACACAACGTGAAATGCACACGGAAGGGCATAGAAAAATAGAATAGAAATGCGGATTCCCAAGGATAGATACGCATTGGGATGTAGAGGTACTCAGAACAGGCTTCTAAGTAGACCATCCATAACATCTCAACATAATCTGTTTATCATGCCATTAGCCTAGTAACAGCCTCTTGTTTGCAATGATGGACGAGGCGTTGGCAAGGAGTGCAGACAACAAATGGTAAACTTGGCTCATGGTACCCACTTTACTTTCTGACCATAGAGAGCAGTACTACAGATAGCAAGAAACATCCCAGAGGAGTATCTGATACCCACTTCACACCCAAGCTACCGGGAACGCAGATGTTGGAAGAAAGCTGTCAGGCTCAAACATTGCAGTGCCTAGTACTGGGTGGAACATATCTCAAAGAGTTTTAATTGTGGCTCCCAATTAATCTTGGTTTCCTTGAATTTTAAATGCTTAATCCCTGCACTTAAGATGTTGATGGGGTGTGAGTTCCAGACATTTGAATTATCCTTTCATCCCAGAGAAGAGCCACCCCCCATTCAGTGCCCCTCAATATACCTTCTTTGTTTTGGGGATCCACAGCCCTTTTAACTGATTCCAGCTAACACCGGCGCAGGGAGTTTGCCTGGAAGTGTGAGCCGGGTAAACTAGAATAGCGATGATTGGAGCTCGAAAGAATGAGATTTAGTTTTGAACCTTGGAATAAGATGATGTAAAAAGGAATGGCCACTCCTCCAGATGCTCACCGCAGGCCAGTTCCCCAGAAGACCGACTCTCAGGGTCCTGGATTGGCTCTCGTGGGTCCTCCAGCTCATACTTCAATCTCCATCTCTCTCTCTGAGCGACCTGCATTGAAGCATCTCTTCACAGCACTCTCTGCACAGAACAAATAAGGATGGAGAAAGACACATACTGCATCCATAGCATAAATATATTTTGTCACAGAAATATACTCTTCAGTCAGAAGTCAATTTGCTTGAAGCCGCTCATCCATGCAACAGTAAGGTATGACATAATTATTCTTACCATTCGCACAGTTGCTTCAGTGAGACTGTAAGTACTCTAATCACAGCATTCTCGGAGGCATGCAGGCCAAAGACAACCCCCATGATTGACATTCGAGCATAATACAGCTGTGGTGATGAGACAGAAAATATATGTGTCCAACATATTAACTATAGTTTAATACCCCAAGAAACATGGCTACTCACAATCTTTGTATTCACTTAACCCTGGGCTTTCATTCTGCTTCTGGCACTGACACCCCCCTCACAGCGGATCTATCGCTGCAGCGGGTGAGGTGTTTGAACCTTCTTGCCGCCACTCGCCGTGACCAGCAAGCCACGCCCACTTGCGCAGGCCACGCCCCCTTTCGCCAGGCTCATATTTAAGAGCTGAATACAAGCGCCGATCAGAACACTTATTTCTCCTGAGGCACAACCGGGAGCAGCGTCCTGTGTGATTGTTTTAAAACCTGTTTACTTTTGTCATTTTAACTTTGTATTCACTCACCCCTGGGCTTTCATTCTGCTTCTGGCACTGACACCCCCCTCACAGCGGATCTATCGCTGCAGCGTGTGAGGTGTTTGAACCTTCTTGCCGCCACTCGCTGCGACCAGCAAGCCACGCCCACTTGTGCAGGCCACGCCCCCTTCCAACCCCCTTTTCTCTGGCATAAAATATGTGTCCCCACCGGAAGCGCAGCGGACGAGCGCAGCGGGCGCGACGTTTGCGCACCAAAGGTTTACCTAAGGCAAGCCCGTCTGCGCCCGTCCGCGACCGACTGGACCAAGGGCCACCCCCCCCTGCTCCATTGAGACACTACACGTCGGCCCAACTTCACGGTCTTCAAGGCCCCAGGCCGATCAATGATTCTGTGACTACTCACATTAACAGCCTGGGACTCACAGCCTCCATATCCTCACCCTTTCCCTCTTCCCCGTCCCTCTCCCCTTTGTTCCCTCCCGTCCCCTGTCCTGAGCACCCTGCTGCACCCACACTTGCTTCTCTTTCCATCTATTACCTTAACACGCGTTCTGCTGTTAAGCACTATCATGAGCTCTCTGTTCTTTTAGACCTACACAAACCTGATCTCTTATTCCTCACAGAGACCTGGTTTCGTGATAGCTCTCTCCCTTCCCTATTAGCGGCTCTTCCTGCCACCTATTACGCGCTCCGAGCCGACCGATCCACGGATAAAGTGGGCGGGGGCGTTGCTTTGATTGCTTGGAAAGAACTTCTCTTCCAGCCTCTCACTTTCCCCCCTATTGGCACTTCCGATTTCCTAGTAGTCCGCTCTCTTTCCCTCAAAGTCCCTCACACCTGCTTACTCGTGTATCGCCCCCCTCAACCTTCCCAAGCCTTCCTCCCTGGGTTTCAAGAGCTGGTGGCCACCCTAGCAATTAACAACTCCTCCATCATGGTGCTAGGCGATTTTAACTTTTGACCCTCTGACCCAGCAGAATGCGCTATTTCCAAAGAATTTTCTGATACCCTCCGTTCCCTCAATTTTAATTCCTATGTTCACTCCCCTACTCACACTCAGGGACACACCCTCGACCAGATCTGGTCTCTTAACTGCCCTATAATGTCTCTCTCTATCTCCCCCTGTCTCTGGTCCAATCACTTTTTGATTTCTTTTTCTTCACCCCTTGACTTAACCTCTAAGCCCCCACTTCCAAAAAATATCTGGGCACGCTCCTGGGGTCGGATTGACACATCCTTAGTGGTCTCCACACTCCTTCTCCTCTGCCCAGATCTACTTGGATCACCGCTTACAACCCAAGCTGATTCTATTAACTCATGGCTCCTGTTAGGTTGCGACTCGATCGCTCCTCTCCGGCGAGTCTCTTCCAAACGGCCCAACGACTCCAACCCCTGGTTCAGTGAGGAACTTAAGGCGCTGAAACTCTCAGTTCGCCATGCGGAACGTGCCTGGAGATGCCACTACTGTCCCAATCTCAAAACCTAGTACACCTCCCTCTTGTCTCAATACAAAAAAAACATCTTATCCACTAAAACTGAATATTTCTCTTCTAAAATCTTAGCCGCTGATAACCAGTCTAAAGAAATCTTTTCTATAGTCCACAATCTTGCCTATGCTGACAGAACCACCCTTAAACCCTCGCCGTCACAGTTCCTATGTGTTTCCCTGAATACTTA
This sequence comes from Lissotriton vulgaris, assembly GCF_964263255.1. Lineage (NCBI taxonomy): Eukaryota > Metazoa > Chordata > Amphibia > Caudata > Salamandridae > Lissotriton > Lissotriton vulgaris. Next base: position 916,860,660 of record NC_141695.1, read on the forward strand.
TTTCTTGGATAAAATCGAAAAAATCAAAGCTAATATTCCTCCCCCTTCTTCTTCTTTCCACAATCCCCCCAGTCCTTCTGCAAAGACTCGTCTTGACTCATTCCCCCCCTTAACAGAAGAATCTCTTCTTTCCCTTCTACCCTTGGTCAAATCAGGTTCCCCTCTAGACCCTTGCCCTGCCCACATCCTCAGGCTCATTTTCACAACTTGTGTGCTACCTCCACTCTCCTTTCTTAACTCCTCCCTATCTCAGGGCGTTGTTCCTCCAATTCTAAAAACAGCCATTATTCTTCCCATCCTAAAAAAACCTGGTGCTGACCCCTCTGCTCCTGCCAACATTCGACCTATTTCCTTACTACCCTTTTTAGGGAAAGTACTGGAACGTCATGTGACCAGAGCCCTTACCTCCTTTGTGGAAGAAAACCAGGTTTTAGCCCCCCGTCAGGCCGTATTCCGGCCTGCTCACTCTACCGAGTCCGTGGCGCTATCCCTGCTTGACAACCTTAGAGAAGGCATGGACACCAACCTCCCCCAGGCCCTGGTCCTCCTCGACCTGTCCGCCGCCTTCGACACGGTAGACCACTCCATCTTACTCTCCCGTGTCGGGGCGGCCGGGGTCGGCGGAGTAGCCCTGGTCTGGCTGTCCTCCTTCCTAAGGGACCGCACCCAAGCAGTGCGGCTGGGCGAGTTCTCGGCTGAGCCCTGTAAGGTCCCATGCGGGGTTCCCCAGGGTTCCTCGCTTTCCCCACTACTTTTCAAACTCTATATTGCCTCTCTTATTTTTGCCCTTCAACAAATGGAGGTCTCCGTATTTAATTATGCGGATGACCTCCAGCTCATATTCAATCTTTCTTCATCCCCTGATCCTATATCTAATTTTCAAACCACTATGATCTTCATCCGGGACTGGATGAGCCACAACCACCTGAAGCTAAACCCGGATAAAACCGAACTGGTTTTGACAGGTGGTTGTGCCAGTCCCTGGTCCTCTCTTTTGTGGCCCTCTTCCTTGGGTTCCCCCCCTTCCCCCTCTCCCTCCGTCAAAGCGCTCGGTTTCAAGATCAATGATCAACACACTTTGCACTCCCAGGTGAGTTCTGTGGTGTCCTCTTCTTTCCTTTCTCTCCGCACCATTCGCAAGGTATCCCGCTTCTTCTCTTTCCCTGCCCTAAAACTCATTGTATTGGCTATGGTCGTCTCTAAATTAGACTACGGCAACTCTTTATACTGTGGTATGTCCCGCCTACAATGTTCGACGGCTTCAGCTGGTGCAGAACCAGGCCGCTCGACTAGTCTATAAGTTGGCCAAGTCACATCACGTCACCCTACTGCTGAAATCCCTGCATTGGCTCCCTATTCGTGAACGCTCATTGTTCAAAATGGGTTGCATTACCTTTCAGGCTCAGTCAGGCTCCGTCCCTGCCTTCATCTCCTCCGAGATAAAACTCTATACCCCGGCAAGGGAATTACGATCATCCTCCCAACACCTGTTAGCTGTCCCCCGGTTTCGTCGTAAAAAATGGGGAGGTTCCAAATTTTCCACCATCGCCCCCATTTTCTGGAATTCTCTTCCGTTTCATCTTAGGTCCCTCACCCAATATCCCATGTTTCGAAAAGCATTAAAAACTTTTCTTTCTTCACAAGCCCTCCCCCAATGAGTTTCTTTCTGTCTCCTGGCCCCCCTGCTAATTGAGGCTCAGTGAACCACAGCGCCATGAAACCGTCAGGTGTACGTGTGCTTTAGAAGTGATTTAAACTTAAACTTAATCAACTTCTCTTCTAAAGTTTGTGCCATGTGCAAGCTGATGGGCACTTATTTCTCAAATCTAACTTGACCTCTTTCGGGAAAAAAACATTCATTCTCACATAGAAAATTGTCATAATTCCGAATTTATTCACAATGAAAATATTCACTTTATTTTATCATTAACAATGGCCCAACAAACTCTCTATAAATATATATTTCCACATGAAGCTATCTTAGTAGCTGTAAAGGGACAGACATTTGTATGTGAACATAAACTCTCCCTGCCATTAACAGTAACTGCTCAACAGTTGTAAACAAATAATTGCTCAGAACTCTTTCAGAACTAGGACAGGTGAAGGAGAACCCTTTTCAGTGAAGTTGTGCAAAGTTAGGAATTTCGTATCAGCAATACCAGGTAAAACGGTAACACTTTACACAACTTTGATCAAATCAAAACCATTATAGAGGAGGCGAGAGTATCATGTGGCAGGAATTCATTTGACCACTGCTTCTATGAGAAGAGAGAAGAAGAGAGCAGAGAGGAGACACATCCGACCTCCGCTGCTCTCCCCCCTAAATCTTGACTTGTTCAGCTGCTCAAGACTGCTGCTGCTGTGGGTCTCGTAGAGTGATTGTGTATTCATCTCAGAACTTGGAGGGAAGTCAGGAGTAAAATAAATACAACCATAGAGACTTAAAGAAAATACCTTTCAACTCTGACTACTTTTGTCACATGCAATAGGAAAACCAGCGAGTGTATAAAAAGTCTATTTTCATGAACTTTTAACAACTCAAGATTTTGTTTTGCTAAAATCAATGCTTAATCGTTGTTACTAATTCCTGGGTGCAGTATTTCAATTAGAACCACATTCATTTAGTTCAAGGTTGGAGATTGCTATATGAGAAATGAAATTGATTAATTGGAAACTCATACAACGGGGATTTTCCACTCCTTGTGGATCAATAGTAGTTCTGCATGAGACATGGTGTATTAGCACTCTAACAATAAACAAGTCACTCTAGAGGCATAATCTATGGATATATATTGTAAAGACAATTGTATTTTTTTCTCTGTTAATAGGCGTCCTGGGTGAACCACTGTTCGGTTCGTCCAATACCAGACTATCACTGGTGTTACACCAGACAGAATTGAGTTCAGGAGCTATGAAACAGATACAACTTAGAAGGACAGAGTTACGCAACAGGCTGGTGTTGCATGTGCAGTTTCCTTATTGAAAATGCACCACAGTCATGAAGAGGGCAGTCGGTGTCAGATTATGCCCTTATCCAGTGTCTGTCAATGTCATTGTTTATGTCTTGGGTCTATTGGGGCGAATGCAACGGGAGCAATGCTTCTTTGAATGTAAAGTTATTGACACATTCCGCTGCATCAGCAGCATAGATTAGACACAACTCTCGTCCATGAAACATAGTTAGTTAAGCATTTTGAACCGCAACTATCCTGAAGATGTTCATTTAGATGTAAAACAGAATGGTAGCTGTTGGAGTATGGGTTATTGGTAGGAGTAAGTATGCACCTACCATTAGCAATAAGGCCAGCCATGCAATATATGGCCCAGACAAGGTCATAATACATTAGCCTCTGGTTCAACCCTTGGTAGCCGGCTCGAGTAGGCAGGTTTAACTGAGGAGACAGGTATTTATAGCATTCAAAAACACCAATACATTAAGTAAGACACGACATACAATTACAATCCCACAACAATTGATAAAAATAGGAAATATTACTATCCTTGAAAAGACACCAAAATGACAAAAAATCCAATGTAGGGAACCGAAGATATGAATTTTTCAAGATTACCCACTTTATAGTGCTTAAAAACTTATAGCACCAACTAGGGACATCTGGTCGTGCTTGACCAGGGCAAAGTCAAAGTTTGAGGCCGACCACGATGGAGCCCTTGTCAGATACACTAAGCAGGAGGACCTGGTAAAAAAAGAAAAAAACAATAAAAACGTTTCTGGAAGATTTTCTTTCGATGCTCTGGGGTCCCCTACAGCAGGCTAATTTCAATGCAAAGTAATCTGATTACTTTTTCACAAAGCCCTGGAAGTCTGGAACTCCAGAGCTTTCAGCTGGATGAACCTGAAATCCAGGCTGGGTTGCAGTTGAATTTAGTCGGCTTGAATCTCGACATCGGGCTCGTCCACTTATGGAGCGTTTTCCAAAAGTTCCTCAAAACTTCTTCAAACATCTGGAACTTCTTCCTGAAGTTTCTCTTGAGGGTTAAAAGTGTCCAAAATACAAATCCAGGGTCTAGAAGCTCAGAGGTGGTCCTTGTAAGTTTGAGACTACAGTTTCCACCATGCACCCAGAAAAATCCTTAAATGTCTACTGGAGGCACTCCAGGCTGGGGACCTCTTGAGGGAGATGATGTAGGGAAGCTCTCTTAACCTGTCGTTTTCAGGGATTACACTCCTTAATCCTTTTTCAAGCAAGGCAAAGGCCTCATGCCTGTAGTTCCAAGTGTGCAGCGGGAGCAGTCTTGCAGACTGCAATCCTTTGGTCTGCAGACCAGAGGTCCAGCAGGGCAGTCTTTCTTCTTGTAGTTTCAGGCAGCAAATCTGAGTTGCTATGCAGACTCACATATTTAATCAATGATCTAGGGTGACAAGCATGGGGGCACCCCTGTCCTATGAGGTGCTCGGTGCCACCCAAAAGCTTGACAGCTTCCTCTAAAGTGTTGCATATTCTTGTCCCACAAAGCACTGTACTTTCAAATTCAAGATGGATGATTCCTTTTCAGGAGAGTAGGACCTGGCTAAAGTAACCTGCTAGTGTGGCTCATTTCCATTAATACTCCCCTTCACCTCCTGCAAATTCCATTCCTGGGCCTGCCATCTGGCTTTGGGTGCAGGAAGAGAGGGTAATAATGACTGTCATCTCTTACTTTTCTGCTCTCTTAACAGCCCAGTTTGATTTACCTATCACCCAACCTGGCTTGCCTGGCTTGTTCTTTACAGCTACAGAGCCGTCCTCATCAAATACCCTCTACTCCATGCAGGTAATTTATAACCTCATCAATGCAGCATGGCAGAGCCTGTTAAGGCTGACCAATCAGGAAAGGATGCTTGAAGGCTAGATTTGGCTCACAGAAAATTAAGTTCTATAACTTCTTTTCTGCACTAGTTATGAAAAATTCAACAGTGGTAAGTTGTTGATTTATCATTGCCCGTCTTTGAATACATTTGAGCACCCTTCAGAGCAATATTTATAATTAAATACAAGATTCCAATGTTACCCTTTAAAGAGGAAAACACAATTGGCAGTGTTTCCCTCACCAGGGCATGCAAAACATCTTTTATAATGTCCCTACTTATAGTTGCATGGCACCCCACTGCTGAGGGACCAAGTGGAGACCTTAGGGGTGTTGTATATATATATAAAAATAAGGTAGATTACTACAATGGAAGTACTTTTAATTCTAAAGTCAAATTTGCACAAAATTGACTTTAAAGAAAGTCTGCAAAGCAGGGCTGCCTTTAAAAGTGATAGTAGCCAACACAGTATTGCACACGCCAGTGCAGGGAATCCACTGGGCCACTAAACACCCTTGCCCTATTATATAATAGACACTATAGGTAGTTTTAATCCTACTTGCCTTATTATATACTAGGGACTAACAGGGCCTGGACCTGATTAGAAGAGCCCAGGCCCACTCAGAATCCATTACCATCAGTATTATTTAAAAAAAATGGGGGTGAACAGGGCCAAAATGGATGACTTTGTCACAGTATAAATGCAAAGTAATTTGTAAAGATGTCTCTTAACATATGAATGACCTGAAACCAAGCAATGGACAATAGCAGACCCCACCAGAATCAAACAAACAGCTATGTCTTTTGAAGACCCCAGTTGAATTAAGCAATCAGCAATGTCCTTTGACACATTTATCCCCACATACAATTCTCCACTTGGTTACATAACACGACAAAGGTAGCCATTTTTTCAATAAAATCACATTTTACACAATACATTTATGCAAAACAAATGTGATGGACACTCTCCAGTCTGACTCACCTCAAATCAATGCAAAATGCAACCACTTAAATTAGTAATACAATCCTTGTCTAAGGTTAAGGAGAAGACAGAATTGTAAAGGATGCCCATATTCTAAAAGTGCTTTGGGATGAAAAGATAAGAGGAATGCCTTAGGCAAATGGACTTAACATAATGTAACATAACACAACAAAACCTGACACACCATGACACAATATAGCATACCAGCTTGTCTGAATTGTGAAGAACACTTGTTATTGCACCACTATTCCCACAATGACCAGTGTGTTATAGCCATCATGACATTGCAACTTTTGTGTCTAAAGCACACTTTTTTATGATTGCATGCTCTAGTATAAAAAGTCCCAGTGTAATCATGACAACATTCTTGCATTATGTAAAGTCTGCAAAGCAGGGCTGCCTTTAAAAGTGATAGTAGCCAACACAGTATTGCACACGCCAGTGCAGGGAATCCACTGGGCCACTAAACACCCTTGCCCTATTATATAATAGACACTATAGGTAGTTTTAATCCTACTTGCCTTATTATATACTAGGGACTAACAGGGCCTGGACCTGATTAGAAGAGCCCAGGCCCACTCAGAATCCATTACCATCAGTATTATTTAAAAAAAATGGGGGTGAACAGGGCCAAAAGGGATGACTTTGTCACAGTATAAATGCAAAGTAATTTGTAAAGATGTCTCTTAACATATGAATGACCTGAAACCAAGCAATGGACAATAGCAGACCCCACCAGAATCAAACAAACAGCTATGTCCTTTGAAGACCCCAGTTGAATTAAGCAATCAGCAATGTCCTTTGACACATTTATCCCCACATACAATTCTCCACTTGGTTACATAACACGACAAAGGTAGCCATTTTTTCAATAAAATCAAATTTTACACAATACATTTATGCAAAACAAATGTGATGGACACTCTCCAGTCTGACTCACCTCAAATCAATGCAAAATGCAACCACTTAAATTATTAATACAATCCTTGTCTAAGGTTAAGGAGAAGACAGAATTGTAAAGGATGCCCATATTCTAAAAGTGCTTTGGGATGAAAAGATAAGAGGAATGCCTTAGGCAAATGGACTTAACATAATGTAACATAACACAACAAAACCTGACACACCATGACACAATATAGCATACCAGCTTGTCTGAATTGTGAAGAACACTTGTTATTGCACCACTATTCCCACAATGACCAGTGTGTTATAGCCATCATGACATTGCAACTTTTGTGTCTAAAGCACACTTTTTTATGATTGCATGCTCTAGTATAAAAAGTCCCAGTGTAATCATGACAACATTCTTGCATTATGTAAAGTATAATAGCTATCATGTCTGTCACCCACTGCCTCGACTATGGCAATGCCCTCCAGTCCGGCACCACAAAGCAGCTACTAAACAGCCTCCAGACCATCCAGAACTCCGCAGCAAGGGTCTTCTTCAACCGCCCCAGAAGAACCAGAATCTCACCCTACATCAAATCACTTCACTGGCTCGCCATACACAAAAGATGCCACTTCAAGATCCCCACCCTCGCCTACAAAGCCTTCCACAACATCGGACCGAATACCTCAACCACTGCTTGACATTCCACCAGCATTCTAGAGGACTCCTCTCCACCCTCCGTGCCCTGGCTGTAACCCCCCACATCTGGCAAAGCAGCTAAGGAGGGTTGTTCCTTCTCCTACATAGCCACCAAGTCCTGGAACGACCTCCCCCTCCACCTGCGGACCTTCCCGTCCCTCTTGGAATTCAGAAGAAGTCTCAAGACCTGGTTCTTCGACCAAGAGTAGAACCTCAGCACCCAGAGACCCTCCGGAGTGACAAGGCGTGCTATATGACTTCTTGATTGATTGATCAATATTCCCCCAGCAAGAAAGCACATAGCCTTTAATATGACAATAGGAATTGTCCTCAGCCATGCTTCAATCCACATTTCCCCAGTATGTAAATCATCATTGTCTTCGTGCCAGTTATGTGCCAGTGTGTCAAGGTATGTGTTTCAACATTGCTTGAAGCAAGTATGTCCTGTGTGTACAGTACAATGGGCACCTTACCACTATACCCTAAATATGTAAGGCACAATTTATATAATTAATAAATAACTAAAATAAATAAATAAACAAATGCTACGCCCTCAGTGCCAAAAGCACAGTACCGTCATTCCAGTTCGATGCTGTACGAAAAGCAGCATTTCCTTTGTGTCAGAATGCCCACGACCTGTGAAGTGTTATTACCATTATTACACTGTGCCCCCGCAAAAAAACGTGTCATTCTCCATGCAATTCACTATTAACGCCATATCAAGATTCCCTCATCTTGTTACATGTTCTGGTCATCCTGCCAGCATGCCCCAGTGTATGACACATGAACGTCATCAAACCAGTATCCTCCACAAACGAAGATCTATCGCCAGCAGGGCCCCAGGCTTTAACCCCTTCGATGCTCATGACGAGCTCAGCTCGTCATGAGGCACAGTGGAGCTGTGCTGATGACGAGCTCAGCTCGTCATGAACAATGGGATTCATTAAATATCAGCACAGGAGGAAAATATCACTAGCAGCGATGGTGTTAAGGCATCGTTGGCTAGAAGCTTACCAGTGTCTTGTCTTCTGCTAGTATGCGATGCATCATATCCTTCGTGCCAGATGGACCCTGTATGGAAAAAAACAGCTTAGTGCTATCGTGCCAATGTGCGGGAAAAGGAGAGCATCCGCATCATCATGCCAGCATGGTTCAGTATGTAAAACACCACTGAAATGGTGCCAGTAGATCACGGTACGTAAACACACGAAGAGAGAAAAAATATGAACAGAATGAAGCTGCCTTTTTTTTTCAGGTAGCACATGGTTTGCAAAAGGAGCAGCACCAATCTTTTTTAAATTTTATTAAGAGCATGCATCTTAAAGAGGCATGAAAGTGCCTTGGACTAACCCTTGGCGGATTCTGACAACTCCTTTTTCTGAAGACCTCAGAAGCTTCTGAGGGTTGGAACACGGCAATGTGAGTTTGACAGGGTGGTAACACCTGGTTATACAAATCAGAAACAGGTGAGACAGGCAGGATGAGATCCCCAGAGCAGCTGAGGAGCATCACACACTAGTCTACCTCTTGCATATTATGTGTCCTAGAAATACACTTTTCTTGCGTAAAATAATCTTCTCCCACTCCAGCATAAAGAAAATAAATTTGTATCACAGTCGAGCTCAAAATCTTCTGTTGCATAGGTTAATCTATTTCATATTTCCAATGCCATGATTTAGGCTCTGAAAAACTGCCCCTGTTATCTTTAGAGGAGAAGTCATCAAACTTTTTTGCTCTAAACCCTTTAAACTAAATGTTTTTTTAAAACATGACCCCCCTCTGAAACTTTACGGTAAGAATTGAGGGACGTGGGGGCGTGGCTTTAACGCCCCACAAGATGGCGGCTTAACTGCGGAGCTCCGTCATCGAACTCCGATACCGGACAGATAATACCGGTTTTAGCGGGCAGTTCTTACCTCCGACGCCAACTATTCCTTTTTAAACATGAGGTGAGCTGCTTCTGCTGTTTTTCTTCTTTCACCAAGCCCATTTAAGCCCTAATTTCGGCGAGAATCGGCCCGTTTTTGTACACAGCTGCCATTTTGTTTTTCCTTCATTTGCGCCTTTGCCGTTTTTACACGGAATGGCTTCCACAACTGCTTTTTTCTTCAAAACCACTTTTTCAAAACAATTTCTCTTTCTTTCAAGTATATTTCCATACTCTGTTTTCAGTCTACAATCAGGATGACGTCCAGTTTATTGCCTCTTCAGCTTTCTCTCCTTGCTTCATGGTTCTGAAGAATCGCCATTTTACCTTCCGGGTGCAAATGGACTTTTGTGTTTCATAGCTTACTGCTTGCTGAATATTTCCACTTTTGAGGCCTCTTTTTCCTTCAGACTCCTCCTTCACTGATTTTCTCTTTACTTCTGGCATTGAGAGTTTGGTTTCGTTTCACTCATCATTTCACCTCACACATATGGGGAAATTGCGGAATCTCAAGCTTTCTGCTGTTGAATCTGCTACCTGTTCAGACTCTGACTCAACACTTCATGGCATGGAGGTACTTCCTTCTCAGAAGTCTGATTCTTCAACTGGTGCAGTTCTGAAAATGCAGTCTTCAAGTAAACTTCCAACAACTGCGTCAACAAAGTGTCTAAAGAAGGATCCTCCTTCCCCAGGTGCTTCTGCTTATTCGACTTCTGCCTCTATGGATTTAATTCTAGAGGAAATTTGTGCATTTAAACCATTCATGGAAACAACCACTAAGACTTTACAATTTCTACATGATAAATGGTCTTCATTGGAATCCTGTGTGCTTCTTGTGGAACAGTCACCAGAATCTCTTCAGACATCCTGTTCCCGGATATCTTCTTTGGAGGCGGATATTTCACTCCTTAAGAGGCAGGCGGAGGATTTTGAAAATCGGAATCGCAGGAATAACCTTAGACTTTATGGACTTGCAGAGCACATTGAAGGATCAAATCCCACCAATTTTTTTCAGTCCTTCCCAAAAATTTGGATTTACCTGCTTCTTCTAATTTCAATATTCAACGTGCGCACAGACTGGGCCCGAAAGTATCTAACAGACCCCGTGGTGTCATCATGCTGTTCCCCCAATATACTGACCTTCTCCAAGTGTTGTCAGCTGCCAAGTCTAAAAAACAGATTGTTTGGGAGGGTCACCGCCTGTTCCTTTCCCAGGATGTGGCTAAAGTAACAGCAGATCGCCGAAAAAAGTTTTTGGATATGCGTCCCCAGTTACGTTCTCTGAATGCCAGATTTGGTTTGCTTCATCCCTGCCTCTTCAAGGTTACCTACAAAGATAAGGCTACGACTTTTGATGATCCACAGGTTTTGCAGGAATTTCTTCGCCAGCAAGGAACCAACACCATGGATATTTCAAAAAATGTTTAATCTGCAGGTTATAATTTGTGCTTATTGAGTTGTTTCTCGTCCAATTTCACTCCTTATGTGCTTTCCTATATATTTTTATATACTCATTTCTGTATTGTTGCATAATATATATATTTCGCTCTCTGGTTAATCTCTCTCTTATTTCTCTACAGGTGTGCTCCCTTTCTTTTCCTATTCATCCTGATGTTTCCCATAAGTCATGTGAAGTGCCACATTTCATCGGATGTTCGATGATATTTGCTCTCGTTGTTGTTGTCGTCGTCTTCTGACGTCGTCACCCCCGTTTTTCGTCTTGTATCTGTAGGTATGTTTTTCAGTTGTCTACTTTTGACTTGTACTGTCTTCTGTTTTACTATTTTCTTCTCTTTCTTTTTCTTTTTCTTTTTCTCTTTCTCTTCCTCTCTCCTTTCTGCTTTCCTTGGCTACCTTTTTATCTTGTTATTTCTATCCTATGCTCAGCCTTGCATTTTCTTTTTCTCTACAATCATGCTCTTACTTTTTTATATCTAATTTTCTCTTGACAATCTTACTTTTTTGACCTAGTAAGCATAATATGTGCTCAGATTTCCTCTATATTTCAATTGCTGTGTTGTCACATGGAATGGTAAGGGTTTAAATAACCCAATTAAAAGGCAACGGGTATTATCCCATCTAGCCAGACTTAAAGCTGATGTGGCCCTTCTCCAGGAATCCCATCTTTCTGAGGCTGAGGCATCGAAACTCAAACGCTGCTGGGTGGGTCATGTATTCAATTTCCCGGCTGCGGGTAAGAAAAATGGAGTTGTGATCTTATGCCATAAAAAGTTGAATGTTTCTATTGTTTCTCAAGAATGCGATGTTGATGGTCGTTGGGTGCTTGTTAAGCTAAATAGGAATTGAGGGACGAGGGGGCGTGGCTTCAATGCCAAGAGCAATGGGCGCAAATCTGTGAGGCTCCGTCTTTCCCTGGGCTTCTGCCCCTAATTAATCCATATAAATATCAGAAAATCAGCGGGGACCAAGGTGCTTGTACATCGCTCCAATAAAGAGCAGAGACGGCAGTGATATAGCAAGAAAAGCAGGCACGGGCAGCGCGTAATAAGGGGTGTGGGCCAAAAAGAGTGTGAAACATCAGCCTCACTTATTGGGTGTGGCCGGCCGGAAGCAGCAGTGAGGCAGAGGAAGATTGGCAAGCCTCGCAGACCGTACAGCCCAGATTGGCACCTTGTGAAGAGCGAAGCAGAGTGCCGTCGGACCGGAGACCAAACTTGAATATCGATCAGGGTGAAAGGGCCAGCAACACAAAAACGAAGATAGGCACTTTCTGTCGCGGAGCCGCTAGGACAGAATGGCAGCCGACAACGGTGACAAGGTGGAAGTGCTATGTAACCCTTGGCGGTAAACTCCGCTCCGCTCGCACATTTTGCAGACTTTCCAACTCTTTGCGTTACGCGGAGTTTAGAAAAACTCTGCTTCGTGCATCGGAGCAGAGTTTTTTTACTCACTCGCGTTCACCAATGTCTAGTTGGTGAATAAGGAAAATCCACTTTCCGGTGAGATTTTTCCCCATTTGCGATCGCCAACATCAAGTTGGCGAGCGCGAGTGTGGAAAATAAACCCCCAGGCGAGATTTGAGAATGCTTGCGACCGCTCGCGTTGAGAAATTGCCCGTTCGCGTTGAGAAAATTGCCACTCGTGTAAAAATCTACTCAAGCGGAAGAAGAGGTAAGCTTGCGCTATGCATGGTGCTGTTCGCAATGATTGCACAGTGCGGACAAGCATCCGGAACTGTGCAATCACCATGACCAGCATTTTTGTACCGTACTCCGCCGCTTGCGGAGCTCCGCATTGTGCGACACAGTTTTTTTGCACTTCGTGTAGCTCAGTGTAGTGTAACTCCTCAAACTCTGCCCAGGGTTAGTGCTGAGACCATTGCCACAACCCCCTCCCATGGCGAGAACATAAGAATATTGAGCCATACACGGGCACTTCATCTCTGATTGCATGGCTGGATATTGTAGGTGCCCTGTGCGAATAATAAAGAGGAGACTCCATGAAGTTAAAATGGCGCAGAGTGGATGACGAACCGGGAGAGGCAGCTGAGTACAGAAAAAAGGGTTCAACAGCTGAGCTGGGTCAGCCGTGGATGAACTTATGTATATTAAACTCAAAACTGTGATAAAAGCCGAACAGTGGGGCGGTGGGACTGGATCCACCTGCCTACACAACGGAAGCAGCATTTTGAGCAGTGACAGGAAGCGGTGTCGGAGGGCCCCCAATTAAACCCAGATGCAATATCGAGAGGGAATAGAATTAATGGCTAAATCAACATCCAGAGCCCAGTGGGGACCTGGATAACAGAGTGCAATAATCCTGAAGAGGACCATGCTACTATACATCAAAACGAAAGCAAGACGCCAGTACTGGATAAGTGCAAAGACCTGAAGTGGAACATGGTGTCAGGTTAGAGTGGCCTCCTGGGCAGAATAATCCGAGCAACGAAGGAGTGGTGGAGAGCGTCTTGGCCAAGCAGCACATACAACCTAATCAAGCCTGAATAGGGCAACGGCTAAGTGGTCACAATGTCGGGTGGTAAAGGTGCAAGAGGAACCCTCCAGACCAAACTGGACAAATTTACAATGCAGGAATGAACTGACCCATATGCTACTGGTAAAGGGAGTGATGAAGTGGCGCGGGGATCAGAGAGTGAAGATCTATCCTTGAAATATATCATGGAGGCCATAGTTGGAATACGTACATCGTTGGAATCGAGAATGGACACGATAACAGCCGAAGTGACGCTGATGAGGGCAGACATGCAAAACATTAGTGAAAAATTGAGGAACGTGGAGGTGATCACAGCGGAACTCAGCGGGGACACCAGAAATTTGCAACGAGAAATAAAAGATTTACAGGCCATCAGCCAAAAAATGGAGAGGTTCCTAGACAAATATGAAGGGCAGTCCTGAAGAAATAATGTAAGGGTACTAGGGTCCCAGATGAGGAGGAGGGGCAAGCAGCTGATCTCTTTGTAGAAACACTTATATGTGACTACCTCAAGCCGAAGACATTGGCTACCTTCTTTACTGGTGAGAGCACAAATAGGGTCCCTGTAGGTAGATTCAAGCTGGGTGCCCCTCATAGGCCCATGTTGGCCAAACTATTAAACTTCAGGGACCAAGACAGTATACTACAGACTGCCCGCATGGCACCGTGGGTCAGGTACAAGAACAGTGAAATTGCCTTTTATCCTGACTTTGGGATAGCACTTCAGAGGAAAAGGAGGACTTTCTTAGCGATCAAGAGGAAGCTGCGAGAGTAAAGAATTAAATACTCCACGTTATTCCCATCAAAACTGAGGGTCGAAGCAGATGGGAAGCCATGGTTTTACGACATGCCAGAATCGGCAGCAGACTGGCTGGAGGGGTTGAGACCTGCGAAGGACCACAATTCTAAAACAGGGAAAGCTCGCTATGGAGCTGCCAAACCTTCACATCAAGGAGGTTGGCAGGATGCAACAATGACGGAGTTCGAGTAAGAAGGTGTATATGGTTGAGAAATGGATGCACTCTGATTCGCCATAGAACTGAGTGGAGTTAAGAACGATAAGTGACTGAACTTGCACTGGTCTAAATGTATGAGTGAACTTGATAAAATTGTATGAAGGGGTTAGAACTGGGGATCTGGCCTTCCCCACCCCGGCACAACTCTACTTTTAGTTAGTTTGTATAGGGCGACAGGCACTCTGCAAGGTTTGGGAAGTGGGCAGTTCGATGCCTAAAGTGCAGGGGAGCAGGGAGGAGGATATGGGGCTTATTTGTTATTGGTATGTTTGTTTGTCACTGATTCACGTAACAAGGTAAAGGGCACAGAAGGGACGGGGTTAGACACAGTACAACAAATGGGATCTATTGGGCAAAGAGAGGCCCTTTCCCATTTATTCCCCCTGTGGCTGTCCAGGAGATACAGTGTGCAAGCAGATATGAACTATTTGATTGAGAGTAGTGGACAGCCCTATAGGAACCGCGGATGAAAAGGGATTCCAGCTTCTATCATGGAATGTAAATAGGCTTTGGGACAAATTGAAGAGAGGAGTAGTACTACTGTGTATTAAAAGGCATGCCCCAGAGATAGTGCTGCTCCAGGAAACTCACCTAATTGGTAATGCATGCAAAGCCCTGGCTCGATGGGGTTACCAATTAGTGGCACACTCTGGCTTTACCTCTGGCTTGAGGGGAGTGGGTATATTGAAAAAGAGGACTTTCCCATGATGATTGATCAGTTATATACAGACTGTTTGGGGAGATATGCAACAGTGCCTGGGATCTGGGAGGGCAAAGTACTTAACGTAACGTTGGTGTACTTACCGCTTGGCCTACAAGAAGTGGAGTTGAGGGGACTTAGGGAAAGTGATTTTATGAATCCGCTCTTGGAAATTGGTGATGGGGGACTTTAATTCTGTATTATCAGGTAATCTATATTGTGTCCCATCCAGAGTTATAGGTTCATCGAAAGCAGTGCTTCCACATTTCCTAGATGCATTGGGACTAGCAGATGTCTGGAGGGTTCACCACCCGAATGAATTAAATTTCACTTTTTACTTGGGGGCTCATTATTGCCTTTCTCAAATCGATTATATCCTCACCCCGGCGTACCAGGTCCAATATAGTCAGCAGATCAGACACCTAGCAAGAGGTATCTCCGGTCATTCCCCCATTTGGGTGCAGGTTCGAATAGGGAAAGGCAGCAGTACTAGAGTAGCCATATCAATCCATGGCACCTTCGCAACCCGAGAATCAAACAGAAGATCACCCAGGAAAGTGATCACTAATTTAAAGAAAATGAAGGTTCGGTAGAATCAGCGTAGACCCTCTGGGTGGCCTTCAAGACGATTATATGGGAGCATCCAGTGTCTCAGATAGCAGGAGCAAAGAAGGAAAGAACAATGGACTACTCCGAATAGAGCAGGAAATATTAAAGTTAGAAAGTGAACCCACTAGACAAGGGGGGCGGGACAGTGCACATGTTCTCAAACCAAAACAAACAGAGTATAGAGATGAGGCGAGAGATATAGTGGAAACATTTGACTAACATAAGCTCGGGCGTATATATGATTTGGGAGATAAAGTAGGGACGTTGTTAGCCTGGCTTGATAAAAGAAAAATGGTAAACCAACTGGTTACGGAGTTGGTAATGGATTCCGGGAATAGTCTTAAGGAAGATACACAAGACATTGCTAATGAATTCGCTAGGTACTATGAACAGCTCTACATGTCTAATGTTAATAGGCAGGAAAGCGAGGCGAGAGACCTTTTGTCAGAAATGCGATTACCAACGTTAACAGATGATGACAAAGCTTCACTTGAAAGCAACCTATGCGAGGAGGAAATAGCTCAAGCCATTCGGAACCTTCAGACAGGGAAGGCAATGAGCACAAATGGTCTACCCATTGAGCTTTACAAATTAAGAACAGAAAGAATAGCCCCATACCTTAGGGCCATGTATGAGGAGAGTTTAGAGAAGGGATATCTCCCACAAGATCCGAGAATAGCCACGCTAGTGGTGATTCACAAAGAGGGAAAACCTAAGCATAAATGGTTAGCATATAGACCCATATCATTGCTGAATGCAGAGGGCAAAGTTCTGGCCAAACTATTGGCCACCAGGTTGGCCCGGGTGATTTCCGGGCGGGTCCACCTGGACCAGTACGGATTTATGCTGACCAGAAGCACATAATTGAACCTGCGACAACTACATGGGGTTATTGGAAGGGTGGACACTTTAACAGAAGATGTGGTGGTGGTGTCCTTAGACGCCACCATCGAGTTTGATTCCATAGAATGGCCGCACCTATTTGCAGTTTTGGATAAGCTTGGATTTAGCCCAAAATATATTAGCTTGGTGCGACTTCTGTACTCAGGTCCTCTTGCCCAAGTGGTAGTTAACAATAAAAACATCTGCTGTTGTCCATCTTCATAGAGGGACTCGACAGGGGTGTCCCTTATCCCCACTGTTATTTGCTTTAACATTGGAGCCCCTAGCTTGCTGGATGCTGAAGGACCCTATAATTCAAGGACTGCGATGGGCAGAGGGCTGGGGAGATCGCATTTCCCTATATGCCGATGATATCTTGTTATTCGTGGCTTTGCCAAAGAGATACCTACATACAGTGATTAATATATTTACTAATTTTGGTACCTATTCTGGGTATGCAATTAATTGGACAACATCAGTAATATTTGTATTGCATGGTGACCCACCTTCCCTTTCCAGAGATTACCAGGTGACAATAGCTGAGGGTGGGTTCAAGTATATAGGTCCGTACATCACTAAAGATCCTAATCTCTATTATACTTCCAATTTGCTAATACCGCTACAGCGACTAAGACTTGATGTGGAACATCAGAAGGCACTGCCCCTATCATTACTGAGTAGAGTGCCGCTCTTCAAGATGTTGTCATTACCGCGTTTCTTATACTTCCTCGATAACTCACTGGGTGTAGTCCCGGCGTCCTATTTTGTAGCCGAGAAAGTACAAAGAGAGCGCTGCTCTGGGGAAACAGCCTACCATGAATATCATTCCCGAAGTTGGTACAAAGCTGGTATGATGGGGAATTGGATTGCCGAATATAAAAAAATACTACTAGGCGGCACAATTAGCTTCCATTAACCACTGTATCTATCGACCTCTAAATGATCCAGGATATGTGATGCATATGTGGCTTTTGCCAGGGAGTAATTACACACGAGCACTGTACTCTAACCTCAATAAGCTAGCTCTGACAGTTCCTACACACCACTCAGTACAGGTGTGGCATATGCCACAGAGAAGCATAGGATGGGCAATGACCATAACCCTAGCCACCCCACTATGAGACTCGGCAAATCTAGGATCCCTTTGACGATCAAAAGGTTTCAATAAATGGGACACTATAGGGGTATCACAGGTGGGAGATCTCTGGTAAAAAAGGGTGACGTAGTGATGTTTGAGACATTGCAGTGAGACCACGAACTAGCGGAGACCGAGTGGTTCAGGTACCTGCATGTGAGGCATGCGTTAAAACGGTAATCCCGGGGGATGTGCCCTCCGGAGGCCTTGCCTCTGGAGGATAGACACCTGGATGGGTATATGCTATGCAAGGCAATTTCTCTGACTTATTCAAAACTAATTAACAACTCTCCTGATCCCCTTCCACAGCTCTATGAAAAGTAATAGAGAGATTTTATAGAATTGGAGGAAGAGGAGTGGTGGGAGACATTGGCATCACATACAGCCTGATTCATGAAGCTAAATTGCGCTCGCAATAGCTGCAAAAATGCTATTGCGGGCGCAATTTCCCTAATCGGTATTCACCACGAAAATAGCGAATTCGCTAACACAGAATTGCGAAATCGCTAAAAGATTCGCAGAATCCCGGCAGTAGACCAGTTGCGAATCGGAAATAGCGAGAAATCACGGATTCTGCGAAAAAAATAGCGAAATCGCAAATTCCTCGCAATCGGGATTCATGAAAAATCGTAATTAGCGAAAAACCCCAAAATTGCATTTTGCGAGGCGCTATTTAAGGACAACCCAAAGCAGGTGGTAACCATCAAACCCACAGTAAAAAAAAAATTGAAAAACCGTTGGCCAATCAGCAACTGGTGCTGGCCTGACCAAACACACTTAAGGAGAAGCAGCATCAGCATAAGGAGTGTCACAATGCCAGGAATGTACATGGTGGTCAGGCGGCAAAGGCTACAGCGAGCAGCACGGAGGAGACGCAGAATCCAGGCCAGGATATTCCGCCAGCGGGTCACCCTGCTGGGCCAAACCAGAGAGCAAATATACGCAAAGTACCGCCTGAATGGGGCAATGATCATCAAGCTAATTCAGGACCTTGACCCCCTGATGCAGCACCCAACAAGGCGGACCAATGCCGTGCCAACACATGTCCAGGTATTGTGTAGCCTGCACCTCCTGGCCTCCGGGAGCTTCCAGGGGATAGTTGCGGCTGCTGGGGGGATATCCCAGCCCACCATGTCCCGCTGCCTAGGGAGTTTCCTTGACGCAATGCTGACCCAACTACACCACCACATCAAATTTCCAACAAGCCAACAGGAATTGGATGAGACCAAGCTTCAACTCTACAATGTCGCCCATTTCCCACACGTGATAGGATGCATTGACTGTACCCACATCCACATCTGCCCACCAGCTGCAACGGAGTACATGTACCGCAATCGCAAGTCCTACCACTCCCTCAACATCCAGATGGTCTAAGACATACATCACGGACATAGTGGCACAGTACCCGGGGAGTACACATGACTCATTCATATTCCGGCACAGTGGCCTCCACACACGACTGGCCAGGGAAGACTTCGGGGAAGGACACCTACTTGGTAAGTACACTTTGCCCACAATGTCACACTGCGATGAAGTAGCTGCGCTGCACAGGCACTCACCCTCTGCTCCTCTCATTCAGGTGACAGTGGCTACGCCCTGCGTGAATACCTCCTCACCCCATACCTCAATCCTGCTACACCACAACAATGCCGTTACAACGTATCACACATACGCACAAGGAATTGCATTGAGAGGACTTTTGGGCTACTGAAGAGCAGATTTTGCATACTTCACAAGACAGGTGGGGCCATGTACTACAGTCCTGATGTGTGCTGCCGCATTGTGGCTGTGTGTGCAATACTACACAACATTGCTACCAAGCACCGGATACCTGTAGACATCTCTGGCAGTGAATCGGAAGGGGACAACCGGCCACCTGCACATGTGCGCCATGCACGCGGGGAGAACCCAGCTGAAGGCCACAGACGCCGCAACCACATCACAATGAACAGTTTCTAGTGCACCCTCTCCCCTCACCCAACAAATCACAACTGCATGCAAATTGAAATAGTGACAGAACGCCAATGTGTGATGCTATAATAAATATTATTGTTTGATTCACAATAATAGTGCAAGTTGCCATCCTTCCTATGCAATCAGTATTGCCCCATACTGCTGCATCGAATACACAGGGCAGGCTTATAGTGTTCAGCCTGTGCCTGTAAAAGTACATGTCAGTCAGGTGCGTCTCCGGCGCGAAGCACCCAAGCGCCTCTCCGGCTCATCCTCAGCCACCGCACGTGACCCTGCAGTGGGCCTGGTGCTACGTCTCAACACCCCTACCTGTGAGGCAGACTGGCTGCTCACACTTGAGGTGCCCTCGCTGGCATTGTCCCCACCGACATTGCCAGGTGAAGCGTGATGAAGTGCCATAACGGCAGTGGTGAGGTGCTCTAGTACCCTGGCCACATCCTCGCAGCATTGAATTAGCTGCTGCTGCTGCGCCAGGGACCGGCGCAATAGCTGCGACGTGGCATTCCCGATCACGTAGTTCGATCGTGTGTAAGCCGTCAGCCGCGTCAATAGCTGCCGGTGGCGGCGGCGGGCCGTGTTGCGCTGGGATATCAGAGCAGCTGTGTTGGCCTCCATGGCTGCCGTCATGCGGTCCATCCCCCCCCCACACCTGCAATGGCTGCTGTCATGCGGTCCATCCCCTCCCCCACACCTGCAATGGCTGCTGTCATGCGGTCCATCCTCTCCCCCACACCTGCCACATTGCGGCCAATGTTATACAGCTGCATCTGTATGGCCCCTTGCCGGCGTGCCTGCAGCTGGTGAATGCGTAGCATTCTACGCTCTATACTCATGCTGGGCAAGTGCACTTCCATCCCCCTCCTGGCGCTGGGTGCATTGTTCTGCAGGCGAGCCTTGCCACGCCTGCTCTGCTGGCTGGCCACAGTGGGTGGCTGCTGTGTCACTGCTGTCGCTGGACCAGATGTGGATGCGCCAGCTGCTGGTGGAGTTGAGCTAGGCGTAGATGGTTTGCCAGACGGTGGAGGCACAGATGTTGTGGGCCTGGCTGCAGGGGTTGGTGCTGCGCCAGACGGTGGAGCCACAGATGTCGTGGGCCTGGCTGCAGGAGTTGGTGCTGCGCCAGACGGTGGAGGCACAGATGTCGTGGGCCTGGCAGCAGGGGTTGGTGCTGCGCAAGATGGTGGAGGCACAGATGTCGTGGGCCTGGCTGCAGGGGTTGGTGCTGCGCCTGTTGGTGCAGGCTGTGTTGGTAACGGCACCTCCTCGACATCCAGTGCTTGCTCATCGATGAGCAGCCTGTCACTGTCGCTGCTGTCTGCGCCACCTGTGAGGGGAAGTGGACGTTCATTAGTTGCATGTATCTGCCACACGTGCAGTTGCTACATGCATACTGGATGACATTCCCTGACTGGCTATGGCATTGCGTACTTTGGAACCTGTCTGGCTGCATTGGGGTACTTGTACATTGTGGCCCCACTACATGTCCCACAATGCTTTAGGGCATTACCTAATGTGCACCAATGGCATGACTTTGGAACATTATGGGAGGCTATAGGGTCATGGCCATTCATAGGGTACAGGGTCGCAGTCGCATGCCACTTACCTTGGCTCTTTTGGGTGGGGCGGGATGAGTCCAATCTGGTGACTCCAATGCACGCCTCGGCCTCCAACGTGTCTTCGACGCGATCCTCCATGGGGGTGTTTGGAGGAACTGTAGGTCCTCCCCCTCCAGTGGCCAGGGACTCTCCCAGCCTCTCGGCAACCTCCTCCTTGGCACGACCTCGGAGGTCGTACCACCTCTTCTTTAGTTCTTCAAGTGACCTGTCGGCCACGCCCACGGAGTTCACTGTGGCCGCTATCCCGACCCAGATCCTGCGCTTCTCCTGCTCGGGCAGCCTCCTTGACTCTCTCCAAAACAGTTTGGAGTGGTTCTCCACCACCCCTTCGATGAGGTGCTCCAACTCCTGTTCGGAGAACTTCAGTTTTCTCTTGTGCCCGGTATTGCTGGGCCCAGGTACTGCCTCCTCAGCCATTGCATTGGAAGTGGTATTCCAAGTTTGCAGGTGTCCTTGCAGGAGCTGACTCTGTTGCTGCCTCGAGGTCTGCCTCACTGTGGTGAATGGGGGTGGGAACTGGCTGCTTCCTGGTTGTGATGTCATCACTGTGCTCGAAATGCGACTTCCCGTTTTCCCGATCTCGCAATTAGCGATATCGCTATTTGCGATATCGCAAATCCGACACGGATGTTGCGGAAAATAGCGATTATTCTGCGATTTTTGATAATCGCAAACGCTTTTTGCAGCCGCGTGCGAATCGCATTTTATTCTCGCAAAAATTCATGAATACCGATCTGCGATTTCTAAATTGCGATTCGCAGTTAATCGCAATTTGAGAATCGCAGATTCCGGTTTTCATGAATCCGGCTGTTAGAGAGGTAGCAATATCGTCAAAACGGAAACTTGTACATTTGAAAGTTTTGCACAGAATTTATCCTACAGGACCCACTTTAGACAAGCTGGGATACAGAGAGGACCATAATAGTAGAAGGCAATGTGGCCAGGAAGGTACGTTTATGCACATTATATGGGACTGTCCGATCATCGGTAGGTACTGGAGAGCTGTT
The DNA here is from genome assembly GCF_964263255.1 of Lissotriton vulgaris. Lineage (NCBI taxonomy): Eukaryota > Metazoa > Chordata > Amphibia > Caudata > Salamandridae > Lissotriton > Lissotriton vulgaris. Next base: position 916,882,857 of record NC_141695.1, read on the forward strand.
GTCCGATGCATTGGGGAAGTACTGGGAGTACACCTGAAACCAGAGCCTAAATGGTGTCTACTGAATGCGTGGGAGCCAACAGAACTGGGAAATGAAGAGAGAAGGTGGGCGGATCAGGAGGGGAATGGTTGCTAAAAGAAACATTGCGCTGAAATGGGGATGGGGGCAAGGCATACCCACATTGACGGAATGGGGAAAAGATATGGATTGGTGTATGTTCCGTGAAAAACAGTTTCTGTGTCCAGGGGTGCCCAAAAAAATGGACGCAAATATGCGGTAAATGGAACTCTTATAAAGGAGATGTATGTATACCACCCAGAATACTGATGCAAACCTCCTCCAAAGAACTGGAGATATAAAAGACGAGAACAACTAATTATGTGTGGGGACTATCTACCACAAATGAGGCGACTGTGCCATATTGACTTTAAAGGAAATCTGTACTGTTTTGTGTTTGTATTCAATAAAAAGAAATTTTAAAAAGAATTGAGGGACGATCATGGCTGAGTGCAAGGTATTGTGCATAGGAGATGGTTTCCGAGATACTTTTTATATAGCCCATAATCCACACTGAATGTGAGCCTTATAGAAGAGTAAATGCATTAAACAGAAACAGAAATGTATCAACCCACTGATCCCCATAACTGGGGTGTTGTGAGCCCCTCCCACCTCTGGGCCAAAAAGCAACACCACTTACTGCACTAATGATGGCTGCAGCCCTAGGAAGAAGGTTGTTTCAGCTGTCTCATTCATCCCTTACCCTGCATGCCTGGCAATGATTCCAACTTTGAAACATGCCCCTTATCCCTTTCAGAAAAATATCTCTCATGTGTCGTCCGCATCTTTGTAGCAAGAGTGGTCTCCACTCTAAGTTCCCCAAGGAATATGACCCCTAATACCCCTTTGGCAATGTAAGACAGTCATAATTGTGATGCAGTGGGTCCCTGACACTCCTGAGCCCCTGTGCCAATGCATCGGCTTACAAAATGATAGCTACTTCCTTGAAAGCAGGCTGTATTCTCTGACCTTTGTTAAAATTGTGGGTCCCAGTCTTACCCCATGAACTTCTCTGAGGCACAAGTTATGGTTTCTCCTCTGCTTCAGGATTCCCCTACTGAGTGTCTCGTGGATGATTGCTGCTGTTGCTTGTCATCAGATTTGTTATTTGCTACTCTAACAATGTTTGATTGGCTAATCAATCCATCATTCAAACCAATCAGATTTGTAATGCGTGGCTAATCATCCTTGGGGGTATCCAGGCACTGAGAGTCCTGCTGCATTGTTAGGGCTCAGTTGAACAGCCAGGTCTTGAGTCCGATCCTTAATTTAAGTAGGGAGCATGAGCTATGAAAGTTAAAAGGTAGGTTGTTCCAGGACTTGGCTGCAAGGTAGGAGAAGGAGCATCTTCTGCAGTTGCTATGACAGATGTGAGGGGAATGGGCAAAGGAAAGGTAGGCGTTGCGCAGGTATCTGATGGGTTGGTGAAAGTTCAGGAGGTGGTTGATGCATGCTGGTCCTTGGTTGTGGAGGACTTTGTAGGTGTGTATCAGCATTTTAAAGTGGGAGCTCTTCTGAATAAGCAGCCAATGGCACATTCTAAGGAAGGTAGTGATGTGGGTACATTTGGGGAGGTCAAGGATGAGTCTGACTGCTGAATTCTGTGTAATCTGTAGTCTCTTCAGGAGGTTCGATTTAATCCCGTCATAGAGTGTGTTGCTGTAGTCCAGCCGGCTGATGACTAGAGCTTGAGTGACAGATCTTCTGCTGCTGAAGGGGAGCCATTTGAAGATCTTGCAGATCATGCAAAGAGTGAGGAAGCAGGTGGAGGAGACTGAGTTGATCAGGTTTTTCATTTTGATCTTGGTGACCAGTATGATGCCGAGGTTGTGGGCGTTGTCTGCCAGAGCGAGTGAGGATAACTGTTACAAATGGGTTTTCTGGATGGCTAGGGTATGCACCTAATCCAAGCAGAACCCACCACTCTAGTCAGGGCAAGTCAGTTACACAGCAACAATAACCTGTACTCGCTCTCCAGTAGCTTGGCACAGAGCAAGAAGGCTGATCATCGGAGGCAAGGTGTAACGTTTTTGTGCAACACACTCACACAGCAACTCAATGAATATACCACAAAAAGACTCTACACTGGAATGTATAAAAATATATTATATTTTACACAAAAACTAGACCAAAACGACATAAATTATAAATACCTTGCACACAATGCAATTACTCAGATAGTAGTCATTATCCTGATCAAGGCAAGACCAAAACAACATACCTCGTATGATTAGTGTATGTAATGAAAGTTAGATTAGGAAAAGCACATGAGTAACAATATATACTGTTGGAAAGTGGGTTACTGGTAGGGGCAAATGTAGGTCTACCACTGGCAATAAGGCCCCTAACACATGGTAGGACTCAGCATAGACCTTAGAAAATTATTCCTATGCTTAACCCTTGGTAGTTTGGCTGCGAGCAGGCATGCTTAACTTCAAAGACAGGTATGTAAAGCAATTAAAAACAACAATTCAGTAAATAATAAAGACACAAGACATAATAAAAATCCAATTTATGAAAATAGGAAATATTTTCATCTTTAAAATGACACCAACACAACAGAAATCCAATGTAGGGAACTGGAGATATCAATTTTCAAAGATTTAATAAAATATAGCACTTAGAAGATTATAGCACCATATTGTTATACCTGCTCGTGATAGACATGGCCAAAGTCAACGTTTCAGGCCAGGCGCGATGGAGCCCTGAGCAGCTACAGCTCACAGCAGGTCCCAGTATCAGTTTCTACCTTCACACTCAGAAACTTTTCTGGAGCTTTTCTTCCCGAGGGCTCTCAAATCTACCCGCCAGTCCGGATCAGGTGAGTGTTCGCCGGCTTGCCTTTCGACGAGCTCCCGGTCATCTTCCCTGGAGCGGACTTAGAAAATTTTCCTTTAATACTTCAGCGGGGCAACCCAGGAATCCAGGCCAGTACGCGATGGAAGGCAGGCGGCTTGGCTCTACCGGTTGCGCCTGGTCACCTTTTCTTCGAGCGCCCTTAGAAACTTTTCTGGAGCTTATTCTCATGGTGTCTCTCGATGCTCCTCTTGTAGCGGGATCCAGTGAGGGTTCGCTGGCTTCAGATTTCTCCTTGTCCCAGTCAATCTCTGGAAGTTGTAGCAATGGAGCTTTTAGCGGGACAAACCTGGTTGGCTTGGCCGGCTCGCAGTTGAAGTCTGACAAGTTTGAGGCGGTCCCTCTATGGAGCTTTTTTTTCAAAGTTCTCCAAACTTCTTGAATTTCTTCCTGAAGTTCCTCAAGGGGTCGCAAAGTGTCTCAAACTCACTCCAAGGGTCTGGAAGCTCCAAGATGGTCCTTGAAAGTTGAGGACTTCAGTTCCCACAATCCACTGGTACAAAACTCTTACACCACTGGTAGTTCTCCAAGGTGTAGATTTAGTTGGTGATGTTCCAGATGAGCTCTTTTAACCTGTAGCTTTCAGGGTGCCCACTCTTTAGTTCTTTTTCAGCAAGATAATCCACAGGGCTGTAGTTTCAGAGGTTAGGCCTTAGAAATCTTTGCACAGCAAAAAACTTCAACAGGGCACTTCTGGCTTCAGTAAGTTTCAAGCAGCATATCTTCAGGGCTCTGCCCCTCTCAGATACTTATTCCAAGTTCTCTGGGTCAAGCAGGAGGTCACTTCTGACAAGTGGGAGCAGGGTAGCTCCTCCAATATATGACCACATCCTGTAAAGTGTGGAAATATTTTGTCCCAGAGTGTATCACACCTTCCAAATCCATAATGACTGATTTTCCAGCAAGGAGGTAAGAGCTGGCTAAACACACCCCTCGGATGGCTAATTTACTTAGACTACCCCCCTACATACCTTCCTTAATCCTACCATCTGCCTAAGATGAGAAGTTCAGAGTTGTGAATGGCACTATTTTCTGCTCTCCTCTTTGAAGAACATAGTTTACGACTTCTCCCCCTGGCCTGGCATAACTATGGAGCAGCACACTGCCCTGCCAGCAGAGCTGGTTAACCCCAGTAGCTCTTTATCACATCTTCAAGGCAGCCTGACTAATCCACTTAACTCTAACTATTCAGGGTAGATCACTGGAAGGCTGAATTTGGACTTACAAATAAGAACATCTTATAACTTCTTGTTTGTACACTTTAGGAGAAATTCAACAATATGATATTGTTGGATTTATTAATACCATTCTAGCAAGTCTTTGAATGGCATTTCAGGCCCTCTCCTATCAAGAGTTATTAATCAATAACTTTCTACCATGTTAACCTATGTAACAGGGGATTTGCAATGGGAAAAATGACTTGAGCCATTTTTCCAACACCAGGACTTACAAAAACATATTTGATAAGTACTTGTCTTATATCTTAAAGAACCCCACCCCATGTGCAACTAGGGGAGACTTTAGGGGTTCTGAATCTGTAGAAATATTGCAGATTCTCCCTCCACAGTTCTCATCAAAGTAGAATTTGAGCAGCACTTTACCACGATGTGGGGAGTGAAATGTGACATTTCACTTAACCCAGGACATATAAAACTCATTTTATAAGGGTGTAACTTATACAAATCTTACCCCCCCACCCCCCGGGACACCTAGAGGACACCCGGGGGGTTCCTAATATGCCACAATATTGTAGATTCTACATTTGTAAGTGCCCCTAATTTTAAAGGCGAGTTTGGGCACAATTTACTATTTAAAAAGCAGTCCTGGCACCAAGGGCTGCTTTTAAACTGTTGTCAGGCTTCAGCAGTGCACACATGCAAGTGCAGAAATGGGCTGCTGCCTTTAAACTACCATGCCCTAGGGAAGTAGGGACTTCTAGGTAGTTTCAATACCCCTGCCCCATTATATACTAGGGGCCTATATTGTAGACCAAAAGTATGGCGAGCTAACCTTAACTTCAAATTAGTAAGTTAGTACCCAAGTTACCTAGGAAAGCCTAAATGAAAGAACTCTTACATGGAAACAACCCGCTACAGTGTAAAATAAAATGATCGAGACCACCAGCTCTGGATTGCCATCAAATGGACATTGTGATCAGTCTTATTCTATGGTCATCCAGTTCAAGATATGGTAAGTCCCTTGATCATCGAGACCTAATACTATTCATTCACTTATGGACTGGATCATATCCACAAACACTCTTGAACCACCATCGAACAAAAATATCATTGATCCCTAAAGTAATAGTGAAAAGCAGTGCAAAAAAATCATGTCAGTGAATGAATTAAAATAGAGTAATGTGTCCAGAAAGACATACAAGTTTAATTGAGATATGGGCACATCCCCTAATTAAAAACAGAACAGTGCAATTGACAGTGAAAACAAATAACTGCCAGAAAAAAGGGCCAACATGTTTAAGCCTATTGGGTCAATGATCCCACGGCTTTCGTCAGGGACTCTGTTCTCAAAATATTGCTACTGCTTCAAAACGTGAAATTGCAAAAAACGAGACCATGAAAACAATTCATTGGAGGTTGGAATAAATACAACCTTAAAAAGTGCTGATCCTCCATGTCAGTGGATGCAGAAGACATCTGCAACAGATATAAAGTGAAAATTGAATTAACAAAATACACTAAAAACATGTTCCCACCATGCACAGTTCCTTCAAAGAAAATTTTTGATTGAAAATGAATCCTTGTAAATTCTCACCCAGCTGAACAGGGGGACTGGACTTCACCTCACCTGGACCGTGCTCAGGTTATCGAGGCCCCGCTCTGTGAAAAAAGAAGGCAGACACATGGGGAAATGTAGAACTACTGTTAAGCAGTCTCTAATATTTCTATAAACCCACTGGCCACATGCTCATCTTAATGCACTCAGGGTTAAAATAGGGAATAATTGTCTAGTACCTTATTCCACACCACAGAAAACACAGCACCAATTTTATATGAAATGACTAGGTTAAAAGATGTACCTCAGTGCGAAATATACACCTCTAATTACTGTTGGAAATCAAAGAATAACCATACATTCCATTCACAGATTCCCAAAGCCAAAGCCCTCATAGATTTAGCTGTAAAGGCTCAGTTTTCTTGTAAAGCAATGTTTGCTCAGATGGCCACACAGCCTATTGTAACATCTCTGGCTGCTGCTTGTGTATCAAAACCTTGTCAAAAGCAAGTATTAATAATAGTTGTCTGATGCAAAGCTTCTCTCCCACAGTCTACAACCTAAATACAAGTTCTCCATGGAAAACAAGGGGCGTCGCACTCGTTAAATACCACACACCGAGAATATCGAGTATTTGGTTTCAAGTCTGAATAATGTATGCTGCCCAAATCCAAATGAATTCACAAAATACAGATATCTTACTTACGGCGCAAATCCTGTTCACAAAAGTCTAAACTCCTTGGTCTGTGTATTGAAGTTATGCCGCGCCCGCCCGAGATCGCATTGGACTACAAAGTGACATCATCACTATCACGTTTGTATTTCCAATGCGTCGCGTGTATTGCGATGACTCTAAAGTGAATGGAGCAACCCCTTAAAATGGATTGACAAGATAAAAACATCTTACTTAGTGCAAGTCCTTTTCATAAAAGTCAAAATTCCTTAGTTTGTGTGTTAAAGTTATGCTACGCCCACCCGGAAACGCATTGGACTACAGAGTGACATCATCACTATCACGTTTGTAGTTCCAATGCAGCGAGTATACTGGTGACTCTAAAGTGAATGGAGCAACAGCCTATATTGTTAGCAAGGCTTTATCTCATCACAAAAGTGAAAGAATTGTATATTAACCGTGTGATGGGCTATACATCCTATCTGTATTGACTCTGTACCCCTCGGGATGATAAGACTACAAAATGACATCATCATAGTGACACTGGTAGTTTGTTAATATTTTGAACTATATTCCTTGAGCAGTGTGTATTAGGATGTACTATTATATACTAAGAGATTGATCATCCCTCAACGTGGCAAATTAGAGTGCCCTAACATGAGTAATAATGTTCATCAATAACTAAGGTGCCCGGGGGCGTGGCTTGAGCGTCGATGGCGGTGGTCGCCTGAACGCTCGGCTCCGAGACAGAGCCCGCATTAATCCTGTTCATAGAGGGTCTCGGGCGCCCCAGCCCCCCCAAACCGAAGTGCGCCGACGGGGCTGACTCGGGGGCAGCCTCGGAGGACCCGAGAAACAGTTGGCAGAGAGAGAACGAGGGTCTGCAAGGAGAGCGGAGCTGAGCTCAAGAAGGCGCCCGCTCCGTCTCCGTAGACCCGGGACATACTGCGAACCTGGGAGGCCGCCGACTCCGGACCAGCCCTCCCCCCTGCCTCCCCCGCTGGAAGAACGGAGCTGTGGCCGAGTGCCCGATTGACCGGGGACTTTGCAGATCCTGTGGGGAGGCACCCGCCAAGACCGCTCCTGATCCGCCTGCACAGCAGGGGCCCTGAGAGACGGCGGGCGCGACGAGGGGTGCTGCGCTGCTGAGAGTGGTGCTGTTCGCCCAGGTGAAGCCCTGAGCCTGGTGTCAGACGTACCCGGTGCCCTCGTGGTGGAAAGCGAGCGGGCCCCCCCCCGGACTTGTGAGTGCACCGGGAGCAGCAGCTTGAAGCCTGGGCAGTCCGCCTGGTGATGGGCGAGATCGGGGGGTGCACCTGAAAACAGCGGTGATTGGGGAGCTTGGCTGACCCTGAAGTGACGCTGCCTCCCGGCGACGGCCTCTCCCCACCTTCTCCCCCCTCCTGGTTGGTCCCGGGGACAAGATTGCTGTAGCTCACCGGACAGTCGGGAAGTACGAGGCCCCCGCACCATTTCATTGGGGCCCGGCTGGCAGCCCACGGCGGCATGAACCCACGCAAATTCATTGGACGCAGTGTGCGGGGACCCCCCGACTAGACACCTCCTGGGCCCCCCACTGGAGAACACGGTAATTATGGGGAAGCCAAAGGGTCCTAAAGGTGGAGCTCAGGTCGCCTCAGACACGGAGGCCACTGACAAAGAAGACAGGCTGGATTCGGAGAAGCCGGGGGGCCTGCAGTTACAACAGCAATTTGATAGAATCCTAGAGGCGATCGCGGACACACGATCGGCCCTCCAGCAGGACATCGCTCAGGTGGCGACGAGTCTGGGCCTGCTCAGAGCGGATCACGGTAAGCTCTCGGACAGGGTTAAAGACGTGGAGAGCGCGATAGGAATCTTGGAACCCGCGCAAAAGACTCTGGCTGCTACCATGAAAGACGCTCTAACCCGCATTGGAGACCTGGAGAGACAGGCGGAGGACGCGGAAGGGCGCAATAGGAGAAATAACATCCGCGTAGTGGGCCTACCAGAGAAAATTGAAAATGGCGACATGGTGGCCTACCTAGAGGACTGGCTCCGGACTGTGGTGGCGCCTGAAGAGCTCTCCTCCTTTTACACCTTGGAGCGAGCACACAGGGTGCCGGCTAGACCGCCACAGCAGGGCCGCTCCCCACGTCCGGTAGTGGCGCGGCTGCTGCACAGCCAAGTGAACATTTTTCTGGACTATACCTACGAAACACAGCGGAAGCGTACCTCCTTCCTGGCGATCAAACGGAAATTGCGGAGCGAGGGCATTCAGTATTCCCTGTTGTTTCCGGCGAAACTTCGCATCATCCTGGACGGCACGACCAAATTCTTTGACAATCCGGAGGACGTCTGCAGCTGGCTTGAGTTATACAGAGCAGGCAAGGATGGCTTTGGATCTTCTTTCCAATCCACATCGGAGATGGGTCGTCAACGGAGATCAAAGAGGATCCGGAGTCGCCGTGGTAGATCGGGCAGGCCCTCGACGGTGGAGACGGCGACGGAGCGGCGAGGGGTGCTGGAGTTGGTCTCCAACATATCTGGCTCCCAAGGCGGACCAGCTGCGGAGGACTCGGAGCCCGGTGGTGGTGGGCGTCAGTCGGACACGGAGGACTCAGAAACTGACAGTGTGAACCTACCCGTGATAACCCCATATTCGGCGGAGGGCCTGCTAGATGGACAGGGATGACCCTGGGTGAGCTGATTCTGATTACGGGGGGGATGGTGGGAGCGAGGGGGTCCTTGGGGGGAGATGTTGGTTACCGGTACATGGAGTGGGTTGGGGTCGCACCTTCTTCCAGACCTAAACGATTGGGGGCTCGATCACGTCTCGGTAGTATTGAGGCGCGGAGACCCCCTATTGACGCTCGGCCCCCACTCAGCCCTTAAGGCATGACTGCGGTGGCTACCGTCAGGTTAGTTGGGGGGGAGGGGGTTTTCAAGGGTGAGGTTTGGATGGGGACTGGATGGTACTATTTGGGACCTGTTCTTGGGGGGTGGGATAGGAGTGTGGGGTTGGGGGGAGTTCTGTTGTTGTTGAAGGGGACAACTGCCATTGGTGTGGGTCTAATTGAGAGTTCAATCATGCTCGAGCATTACCGGGGGAAACTGAGTGTGACACTATGGCAACCTGAAATGCATTACCTGAAATATGCGGGGCCTGCACACCATGTCCAGACGGCATAGGGTCCATGCCTACCTGGTGCGCAGGGGGGTACAAATAGCGCTGCTATAGGAGACACACCTCACTAAGTCAGAAGGATTGGCGCTACAGCGTAGGTGGAGAGGACAAGTGTATTACACGTCGTATTCAGCTTATGCGAGGGCGCGTTGATTTGGGTGAGAGCCGGGGTGCCCTTACAGGTTACTAAAACTGTGGTAGATCCAGAGGGGCGGTTTGTGGCCATCACCGGCGACCTGGGGGGCAGAGCCTTGAACATTTGCTGCATTTACGCGCCTAACGTGGACCAACTCTCTTTCCTGACCGCACTGTCGGGCTCCTTGGCCCACTGTTTATCGGGACCCCTCTTAGTGGGGGGAGACTTTAATTCGGTGGTGGACGTCGATCTCGACCGATCCCATTCCCCCCCTTCCGGACTCCCCAGTTCGTCGAGTAGCCAAAGGTAGAAGGGAATGGTAGGCCCAGTGGGGACTGACAGACATTTGGCGAGCACAACACCCGCGTACCCGGGACTACTCTCACTTCTCTGGCATGCACGAGTTGCAAGTCCGGCTGGATGGGCTGTTGGGATCGGCGGAACTAGTATCCGCGGCCGTGAGATCTGAGTACCTGACAAGGACCATCTCCGACCACAATCCTCTGTTAGCAGACTTCCGGTGGTTTCCAGGTACCCCCAGTGTGCCCACTTGGAAGCTACGCCCCAAGATCTTGGAAGACCTGGTGTTTAAGACAGAACTGGAGGATAAAATCGCTGAGTACTTTGTAGAGAATGAGGGTACGGCTGGGTCGAGAGCCACGGAGTGGGATGCATTTAAAGTGGTGGTTCGGGGATACTGCATAACAAAGAAAGTGGGAATGCGTAGAGTTATTCTAGATGATCTGGCTAAGGCTGATCGGAAACTCCGCGAGATGGAGCTTCTTCACCCCGGCAACCCGGAACTGCAGGGGCAGGCCCTGGCAGTGAGAGAAGCGGTGGCCGTGGAAGTTGAACGGCTCCGCAGCTTCGAGTATAGGGCTTACTTGACCAGGTCGCTAGCAGAGGGGGACAAGTCGGGAACGCTCCTAGCCTGGCTGGCCAATCCCATGAGGCGAACCACCCCCACGATGACCATGCGCACTGCGGCGGGCACCGAGGTATGTACCCAGCCCGAGATCCTTGAGTGCAACCTGCGCTATTATGAGGAATTGTATCGTAGTAGACTGACGCTGGACACTACCCCGATCGACGAATATTTACAGTCACTGCCGATCCCCACTCTGGAGCCTGAACAGGCGAAAGATCTGGGGAGAGATGTGGAGCTAGGGGAAATCCGTAGCGCCATAAAAGGGATGGCGAGAAATAAAACTCCAGGCCTAGACGGACTTCCGGTGGAGTTTTACTCCACCTACGTGGACCTCCTGGCCCCCAGGTTGCTGGTGGTGTATAGGGAGGCGAAGCGCTTGGGGTGCCTCCCCGGGTCAATGTGCAAGGCCTTGGTGGTCCCCCTCCTCAAACCAGATAAGGAGGGCAGTGATCCGGCATCTTACCGACCGCTTTCGATGCTTACAGTTGACTACAAGATTTTGAGCAGCATACTAGCCTCGAGACTATTAGGCCACATGAGCTCCCTGGTCCATGTCGATCAGGCGGGATTCATCCCCAAGCGTAACACGACGATGAATATCCGTCGCTTGCTTCGGCTATTGGGGGAGACCCACGCTGAGGCCCCTTGCCCCTTGATCCTCTCGATCGACCTAGAAAAGGCTTTTGATAGCTTGGAGTGGACATACCTCCATAGAGTCCTGATACACTTTGGTCTGGGGGAGGGGTTTCTGCGGTGGACCGTGGTCCTGTACGCTTCGGCAATGGCCAGGGTGCGATCGGGCCCATTGATTTCCCAACAATACCCAGTGGAACGGGGCACTAGGCAGGGGTGCTCGTTGTCCCCCTGCTCTTTGCACTCACGGTGGAACCGCTAGCGCTGTCGATTCGGACTGGGGCCTACTTCCAGGGGTTGCGGACCTGGACAGGGCAGCAATTCATCTCCCTTTATGCCGACAACCTATTGCTATTTCTGGAGGATGCCGGAGAAGCCTTGACCGGGGCTGACACAGCACTCACGGCCTTTGGAGAGCTCTCGGGCCTGAAGGTGAACTGGGCGAAAACTTGCCTGTTCCCGGTCCGAAAGGGGGAGCCCCGACCTGATACCACCAGAGAGACCAGATGGGAGCCCAGCTGCCTCAAATACCTAGGGGTGTATGTGTATCATGACCATGCGGATATCCTGGACGGCAATATTGCCCGCTGTATCCGAGCACTGAGAGGTACTATGGGCTTTTTTGGCCACCCTGCCGCTATCAGTGGCTGGACGTATTGCACTGCTGAAAATGGTGGCACTCCCTCGGCTGTGTTGGATCTCTCCCCAACTCGACCCACACCACGGAAGCGAGGATGGCCCCAATCCTCTGCCCCTATTCGGAACGCAACACACCCTTAATATCACAGCGTGACCGCAGACCGAACAAAGGGAGAAGGTAGGAAAAAACAAAACAAAGAAAGAGAAACGCCCAGGCTCTTTCTATGTTACAGCTAGGCAGACCCGGTTCTGGCATGTATGGAAAGGTCTTCTAACCTGCAGCAAAACAAGAGAAGAAACACAGAAAAAGAACAGAACGTCAACTCAATATCCCAGTGTCCTCTCACCTGAATCCTTCTACTCACACCCTTATTCCTGCCCAACACAACCCCATTCCCCTCCTTACTTGTGTAACATAGCTGAATCCTCCAAAGGGAGACGTGTGTCCAACAGGTAAACAATCGACCAACTCCCTGTTGCCCAGCGTTATGTTTATAGAGGGGAAAAAGTCATGATTCTGACATAAAAAACCCCTGAAAAAGTGATTAACAGCAAACTCCGCTGTACTTGCAAAACGTATAACCTACTTGTGGCCACAAACTAAAGCGCGTTCTACATGTAACGCCAGAAGCAAAAAACGCTTCGTAAAACAGTCCATGTGTTTACATAACGATGTGCATCGGGTACTCAAAACCCGGAAATCGGCTTCGCCGTAGTTCCCTCTGCTCCAAGGAAACACTCGATCCCAACACAAACAAAAGTGAATGTCCCAATAAGTACTCGAGCTCCTATGATCAGAAGCACAGCTTACGACTCCGATGAAAAAACTACAAGCGGGAAGGCGTCCGACGCGTAACACATCCGGGCAGCAAAAACAAAGCCTCGTTCTGCGCTGCACTGCTTCCAGCAACTAACTTCTAACGCGGATGAACTCGCCAAAAGAGAGAAGTGCTAACTCCCCGCACTCGATCTGGAATGAAGAAACGCCAACCAGGTAAGAAACCAAGCACCGAGCACTGGTGCTGGCGTCCTATATGGAAAGGAGGGAAAAAGGGGCGGAGGCTACCAGGAAAGAGGAAACAGAAAGAGGACACCGGGGGAACCAGGCTAACAAAAGCAATGAAAGAAAGGAAAAACCGGCTAATCCCTAACAGTACCTCCCCTCAAAGGCCTCCCAACCGGACGGGGTTTAGTCGGGTGACGGAGATGGAACAGTCTGATTAAACGAGGAGCATGCACCCCTGTAGCTGGTTCCCAGGTACGTTCCTCAGGAGGGTACCCCTTCCAATCAATCAAGTACATCAACCTCCCCTGTCTCCTCCTCGCATCAAGGATAGCATTGACCTCGAATTCTTCCTCTCCCTCAACCATCACTGAAGGAGGAGGGGGCAAGGTCTGATCGGTGTCTTTATATGGTTTTAACAGTGAAGTATGAAACACCGGATGAATGCGATATTCATCAGGTAGCTCCAACCTCATAGCCACAGGATTGATCACTCGTGCTATAGGAAAAGGACCCACGAATCTTGGTTGCAGTTTCCTAGAGCCTTCCAGTCTCAAGTTTTTTGTTGACAACCAAACACGATCACCAACCACATAAGAGGGGGAAGGGACCCTGTGTTTGTCAGCCTGCCGTTTCATGTCCTCCTTTGCCTTTACCAGATGTTCCTGAGCTAAGCCCCAAATCCTGCCCAATGCTATTCCCAAGGAATCGACCGCAGGCACATGACCCGAGGGTTGAATAGGGATGGCCTTGGGATGGAACCCCATAGAACAGTAAAAGGGGGACATGCCAACAGCGGAATGAACGCTGTTGTTATATGCGAATTCCGCAAGGGGGAGGGCTAACACCCAATTACAAGTCAAAGAAGTCAATAAACACCGTAGATACTGTTCCATCGTTTGGTTGATCCTCTCAGTCTGACCATCGGACTGAGGATGATAAGCAGACGAAAGGCAGATTTTCATTTGCAGAGCCTCACATAACTCAGTCCAAAAATGTGACACAAACTGAGCACCCCTATCGGACACAATAGCTGATGGTAAACCATGCAATCGCACTATAGATGACACAAAGACTAACGCCATTTCCTTAGCGGTAGGCAGTTTAGATAAGGGGATAAAATGGCCCATTTTTGTAAAGGAATCAACCACAACAAGAATCACCGTACAACCTGACTCCAACGGCAGATCTGTGACAAAGTCCATGCTAATCGTATGCCATGGCGCAGGGGGTACAGGTAAAGGTTGTAACAGGCCAGACGGACTGGAGTGAGATGGCTTACTCACAGCGCATACAGGGCAGGACGCCACAAACTGTTGAACGTCATGTGTCAACGACTCCCACCAAAACCAACGTAAACAAAATTCTCTGGTTTTATTTATTCCGGGATGACCTACTAAAGCCGATGAATGACACCATTTCAACACTGTTTCCCTTAAGGCAGGAGGAATGAACAATTGTGTTTCGCGATACAACAATCCGTCTCTCATAGAAAAGAAAGGCTGGGATTCCCAAGGAGTCAGATCTAGTCCTCTCAACTTGTCTTTCACTGTAGTCAAAAAACCATCCAGAGAAATACTGCCCACAATCTTCTCTGGTGAAATGAAAGACCCCATGTCCTTGTCTGTCCCCCACTCATTCTGTTTCACATGTATTCTGGACAAGGCATCTGATTTCAATTGCTGTGCAGCCGGCCTGTAGGTAATTATGAAATCATATTCATTGAAGAATGAAACCCACCTCATCTGCCTAGGAGTCAAGGCACGAGCGGACCTGAAGAACTCAAGATTCTTGTGGTCCGTAAAGATGGTAATGGAATGACGAGCCCCCCACAAGTGATGTCTCCACTCCTCAAAGGATAACTTAATTGCCAACAATTCACGTTCAGCTACCGTATAGTTTCTTTCAGCAGGTAACAGTGTTTTTGAAAAGAATGCTATGGGATGCATAAACCCTGTTTCTACATCTCTCTGAGACAATACTCCCCCCACTGCACCCAACGAAGCATCCGCTTCAACAAAAAAAGGTAGCGCAGGGTCAGGATGGACAAGAACAGGGGCTGAGGTAAACCGTTCGATCAATTGATCTAATGACATTTGCGCCAAATAGGACCACACAAAAAGAACTCCCTTTCTCAACAAAACAGTCATGGGGGCAACAATCTCCGAGAAATGGGAGATAAACCGCCGATAGAAATTAGCGAATCCAAGCAACACCTGCACCTCCTTTACACATTTGGGCGATGGCCAAGAGGTTATGGCCTCGATCTTACGTGGATCCATTCGAATGCCCTCAGCTGATACAAGGAAACCCAAAAACTCTACTCTATCGGTATGGAAACTACATTTCTCCGGCCTCACAAATAACTGATGATCTTTCAAGGTCTGTAAGACTTGGCGAACGTGTGTTTCATGTTCAGCCTCGGTGTTGGAGAATATCAAAATATCATCTATATAGACGATCACGCTCAAATCCAAATATTCCCTTAGTACCTCGTTGATGAAGAACTGAAAGGCAGCCGGAGCATTACATAATCCGAAGGGCATAACACAATACTCATACAGACCGAACTTAGTCCGGAAGGCAGTTTTCCACTCATCGCCTTCACGGACTCGTATGAGATGATATGCCCCTCGGAGATCCAGTTTAGTAAAAACCGTTGCATGCCTCAGTTGATCGAGCAACACTGGTATCAAGGGAAGAGGATACTTGTTCTTAATAGTACCCTTATTGAGCGCCCTATAGTCTACACAGGCGCGGAGGCCGCCTTCATGTTTGGGAATGAAAAAGATAGCAGAGGAGGAGGGACGAATAAACCCCTTAGCCAACATCTCGTCTATGTACTCCTTCAAATGCTGTTCTTCTGGTCCAGATAAGGCATAAATGCGACAACAGGGCAGTGTAGCCCCGGGGGTCAAATCAATTCTACAATCGAACGAACAATGGGGAGGCAAGTCCCTCGCTCGTCCTTTGTCGAATACCTCGGCAAACTCTACATATGCCTCTGGTATCTTCTGCACGTCACACCTCAACCCGTCACCTACTGCACAAGTTAAAGGAGTAACCCAATCCGTGGCTACCTTATAACAACTTTGCAGACAATAGACTGAATCAAGAGTCACAGTTCTTCGAAACCAATCAATCCTGGGATTGTGCGATTGCAACCAAGGAACCCCCAACACAATACCAAAAGAAGGAGCATCAATTAAATCAAACCCGAGGTATTCAGAATGTCCGTTGTCACATATCATACACAAGGGTTCTGTCTGTTTAGTAATAGTACCAGATGACAACTCAGTTCCATCTATGGCCCTCACAGGTTCGGGTTGATCTTTCATGATCCAGGGCACTTTTAATCGTTCTGCTAACTTGATATCCATGAAATTACCCGTGGCACCAGAGTCCAATAATGCCGACACAGGAGCCCTATGGCTGTTAGATATAACCAAACATACAGTAATCATGAAATGTTTAGGGACTCTCTTGACTATACCAGAAATCTGATATGATGGATTAAGTTTATCTCCCACTACCAACTCCTCGGGTGGCTGCACACATGCTACCACTTTTTTAGATGAAATCGAAGATGGTTTTACAGAACAATCTCTGGCATAATGACCTCCTTGCCCACAATAAAGACACAAATTCTGAGATCGTCTTCTACTCTTCTCTTCTGCTGAGAGGGGACCCCTTACTCCACCTATTTCCATAGGTTCTGGAGTTGTTCGGCCCTCTCCTGTACTCTTAACTTCGCTTCTAGCAGGAACCACTCGGGATACCTGAAAGCGATTTTTCTCACCTCTCTTTTCTAGTAGTCTGTGATTCAACTTCACTACTAGATCGATGAATTCAACACAGTCCTCAGGAGGATTCACCACCTGTGAAACAATGTCTTTCAAGTCTTCTGACAACCCTTGATAGAACAAGGAGGTTCTCTTATCAGCTGGCCAATGAGTTTCGGACACTAAACGATTAAACGTGGACACATAGGTCAGTAAATCCTGTTTCCCCTGTCTCAATTTTAACAACTCAGCATCACTGGCTTGCATGAAGGCATGTTTTGCAAAAAGACAACGCATCTGTTCTTTAAATGCCCCATAGTTATACAAAACAGGGTCATCATTGTCCACCAAAGGCACCGCCCAAGAAGCCGCAGTACCAGCCAAATAAGAAATAACAAACGCCACTTTGGATGAGTCGTTTGGGAACGAAGCCGGACGACACATAAAGTGTAAATGACACTGATTCATAAACACACTGTATTTACTAGAATCTCCAGTAAACCTCTCTGGGACAGCCAACGGGACAGGGGTAGGGGTAGTAACGTTCACAGTCAAAGGGGGATTACTAGCACTCGTACTCCTGTCAAAATGAAAAGTGGCAGGCTGGACTAAAGAGGGTTTTCCCATTCCCCAGACTGGATCCTTAGCCTTTCCTGCACTCATTTCCTGTCTTAGCCCTTGATTCTCCTGTTGTAACTCCTGCACTTTAATCTGTAGAGCAATAACAGCCCCCATCAGTTCCTGCACTGTAGGGACCCTCTCCTCCAAGACATTCCCATCCTCATCCATTCTCGCTCGGGTGGTGTAAAGTTCATGGGCTTGGTTTTCTGTTGGATCTCTCCCCAACTCGACCCACACCACGGAAGCGAGGATGGCCCCAATCCTCTGCCCCTATTCGGAACGCAACACGCCCTTAATATCACAGCGTGACCGCAGACCGAACAAAGGGAGAAGGTAGGAAAAAACAAAACAAAGAAAGAGAAACGCCCAGGCTCTTTCTATGTTACAGCTAGGCAGACCCGGTTCTGGCATGTATGGAAAGGTCTTCTAACCTGCAGCAAAACAAGAGAAGAAACACAGAAAAAGAACAGAACGTCAACTCAATATCCCAGTGTCCTCTCAACTGAATCCTTCTCCTCACACCCTTATTCCTGCCCAACACAACCCCATTCCCCTCCTTACTTGTGCAACATAGCTGAATCCTCCAAAGGGAGACGTGTGTCCAACAGGTAAACAATCGACCAACTCCCTGTTGCCCAGCGTTATGTTTATAGAGGGGAAAAAGTCATGATTCTGACATAAAAAACCCCTGAAATAGTGATTAACAGCAAACTCCGCTGTACTTGCAAAACGTATAACCTACTTGTGGCCACAAACTAAAGCGCGTTCTACATGTAACGCCAGAAGCAAAAAACGCTTCGTAAAACAGTCCATGTGTTCACATAACGATGTGCATCGGGTACTCAAAACCCGGAAATCGGCTTCGCCGTAGTTCCCTCTGCTCCAAGGAAACACTCGATCCCAACACAAACAAAAGTGAATGTCCCAATAAGTACTCGAGCTCCTATGATCAGAAGCACAGCTTACGACTCCGATGAAAAAACTACAAGCGGGAAGGCGTCCGACGCGTAACACATCCGGGCAGCAAAAACGAAGCCTCGTTCTGCGCTGCACTGCTTCCAGCAACTAACTTCTAACGCGGATGAACTCGCCAAAAGAGAGAAGTGCTAACTCCCCGCACTCGATCTGGAATGAAGAAACGCCAACCAGGTAAGAAACCAAGCACCGAGCACTGGTGCTGGCGTCCTATATGTAAAGGAGGGAAAAAGGGGCGGAGGCTACCAGGAAAGAGGAAACAGAAAGAGGACACCGGGGGAACCAGGCTCACAAAAGCAATGAAAGAAAGGAAAAACCGGCTAATCCCTAACAGGCTGCTATATTACTTTAGGACGCTCCCGGTCTGGATCCCGCCGGCCACCTTCCGGACCTTGAACTCCATGCTGGTGACGTTCCTCTGGGGATCGGGCCGCCGGAGAGTGGCGCTCAAGACCCTGATGAGACCAAAATCGGCGGGGGGACTAGCGGTGCCTGACTTTGAGAAATACTACTTAGCTGCCCAATTGCAGACTTACACCCAGGAGGTGGTGCGGGATTTTCGAGGCCCGGAGGAGGGGAGGGGGCGCGGTATGCCCAGACACGTTATATCCTACATTGCACTGCGACAACGGTTGGCCTTGAGGGACCTCACGCATGAGGAACGCACCATACGGTCGTGCTGGAACCGAGTACATAGCCGGGCGGAGCTGAAGCGCCCATATGCTCCGGAGATCCCATTGGGGATGCTCACTGCCTTGCCACACGGTGGCGATTGGTCCCGGTTGAGGCATTGGGAAGATGCAGGGCTACAATTGGTGGGTGACCTCTATGAGGACGGAGTGTTGCTACCGTTTCAGGCGATTCTGGGTCGCTTTGACATTCCCCGTGGCGATTTCCTACTTCACGCGGCGGTTGTGAGGGCGATTCAGGCGTATTGGCAGAACGGTCTGGAGGAACCTCCGACGTCAGCGGCGTGCCAATTTGTCATGATGTCGTCAGGGATGGTCAAGGTGGTGACATGCTTATATTCCAGACTGATCAACGAGGGGCTACCTCCGCTGGATGTACTCAGGACTAGGGGGGCAGTTGACATAGGGAGACATACCGGAGACTACATGGGCCCAGCTGATGCGCCGTGCCTGGAAGGGCACCCGTCACACCCGATTTCAGTTGGTTCACTTTTATATACTACACCGGGCCTACTTGACCCCAGAGAAAATACAGAAATACTTAGCCTCGGACACGGCGGCTTGCCCCAGATGCCGGACGCCCGCGGCTAATCTCATACATATGTTGTGGTCTTGCCCTGCGCTATCCTCATACTGGTCGTTGATAGGAGACACCCTCAACGAGGTTACTGGGAGGGACCTGGTGTTTGATGCCGCAGTTGGAATCCTGCATTGGTTCCCTCACACTTCCAGAAACAAACTCTCCAGTAAATTTATCGACCTGGGGCTTATATTGGCAAAACGGGAGGTAACTAGGCATTGGAAAGCACAAGTTGGTCCAACGGGCACTAAATGGCGCAATGAACTTCTAAAATGGGCTACTGGGGAGAGCACCCTGAGGTACCAACTGGCGAGGCGACAGCAGAACGTGAAGGCGTTAGAGTCAGCACAGGAGTGGGAGACGTTGGTGCAGGCCCTGCGCGATTACAACACTTCCAGTGACTCAGATAGTGATGAGGGTGTACAACCTCCGACCCAATAACTTTGTTTCGTCACGTTTCTCCTCGATGATGAGATAGGTTTCCTACCGCAAGCTCTTGGTACACACACTAGCGCACCAATGGCGGGGTGGGTGGGAGGGTGGTAGATAGAGGCAGGGGGAAGCGGGGTAAACTTTACCCGCAATTGAAGTTGTTTTCATACTATTTGCGTGGCTCTTGGTCCTCTGGGGGGGTTGGATTAGATGGGAGGGGTTGAGTGTTTTTCAGTTGTATAGAAAAGCAGAAGAACATCTTACATTTATCCTGGTCGATACCAGGAGACTGCCGGACCCTTCCACATGGGATTACCGTAAGCGCCGCCCAGCCTCCGGGATGTGGGCTGAATGGCTGTGTAGACGGAGTACTTCCTATTGGGGTCTCTTTCATTTCATTGCTAATGTTATTGCATCCTGGTAGCATGTAACTTGAACTAATTCCTGCAATAAAAATATATTTAAAAAAAAAATCAATAACTAAGGTGCTCGTAGATGTGCTACCATCTCAAGTGAAAACACAATGGATTTGTCATGATGTCTCACTCTCAGTAACGGCTAATGGCTGCTGACCATGTGAGTGGGTACACTTCCCTCTCACATATTCCAATTCAAATCTAGCTATGGTGAATCGGTCCTGATCAAAACCAACGACCAGTGTTATTGCAATGACGTTGTTAATTAATTGCCAACATCCACCCTCATGTGTGACGATCTTGACTTATGGTTATAGTACCCTCAGCTCAAAGCCGATTTATAGACCATCTTAGGCTAGTGATGTAAATCATAGGCTGTATTGTTTGTTAACCAGCCAGATCTTGAGTTAGAGTGCTAGGTGCATTGCTATTCATCATCATTCTTGATTTTAGATCTATAAACTAGACCAGGGTATATCACCATTCAGCCCTGATGTGTTCGTATGAAGCTTGAAACTCCATTTATGTTCTTTAATGAACAGGGATCTGGAGACATTGCTGATATGTGATGGTATTAGTGGTTTCTCTAAAACTGTCCATTGAAATTCTTCTTCTCCGTGCTGCTTGTCTACAAAGTGTTTGGTCAGGCTCGCCATTGGTTAGGCAGATCCCAGGGTCAGTCAGAGTCAGTTACCACCAGTATCAGTCAGCAAAAAGTTGGAGGGTGCCCAGGGCACAGGATGACTTTGCAACATAGTCCCATAAAAACATAGGACCTAGTACACCTGCACTCCTGTTAAACTCTACGTGGTAGTCAGGCACCATTATATGTAAGTACGTAAAAAAAAGGGAGTTACCCCACTAACCAAGAGACAGGGTACAGAAAGTACAATCAACAAGAAGCTCTCTTGGACCTAATGTGATTACCATATATATTTTGTTCTCACTCAGAAATAAATTAACTCAACCAATCTACCAGGATCTCATATCTATCCAAACCATGATACCCAACAAAGAATCACAAGCACATCAGGGAATGACTCAATAGGTACATAAAACTGCAATTTTATTAAAACAATGAGTTCGAAAAGCATAAAAAATACAATAATGTAAGGTCACAATAAAAAATTACAAATACAGATCACAAGAGAGAGTAACATATGTGACAGACATACAAATCATCATAAAATGGTTATTTCATCAGAATCAGTCCGTTGTAACAAAATCTGGCAATGGGTATTGCAATTAGATATGGAAGGGTCAGTGAATATAACCAAGGCAAACACAAAGAAGCGTTGACGTGTTTATTTTCTAGTTCAAATAAATGTAACCTGATTAAAACACAAACATAAACAACAAATAAAAATCATATTTAGTTGTTTATACATAAGGATTAAGAATATATTACTAGAGTCAATTCACTACAAGTGTCAAATACTAGAGTCAATTACATTAATAAAATACAAGATGTATCCCCAAAATAGACTCTGAGCATGCATAATGTGGTTGTGTAATTGTCGATAAGGGTCCATAATTCAAACAATGCCCTCATATCCCTATACACTATACACTATTGTCACACACTAATTCCAACACTAACACTCATAGGCTAATACAAACATTTTAACCCGGTGACAGAAGGGGTATATAACCCCTTGCGTTTTATAGGGACATAGGGAACATCCTCCATTATTTTTGCCTTTATCTTTGGCACAACCATAGGATAAAAGAGCATCTGCATGCCCACTACTTCAATGTGGTTATCCAAAGCTTTCCTATGTAAGGCAAGTTCCTAACAGAGGTTCCACACCACACTCGGGGGCCTCTGTCGATGTTTTACGCCTATTTTCAACAGAAGAACAAGTCCCCCAAGGTACATCTAACAGAATAAGGGAGGAGGCACAAGCTCAAGGGTCATGCCGGGAGACCTCATTCAGTCCCCCGCATTCAGGATACAAAATGCAGCTACCCGCCAGCGCAAAGTGCAGCTGCCGAAATACAGCACAGATCCTCTCAGCCGAGGCGCTTACCAGGAGCTTTTCTGTGGAACCCGCTGACAAGAGCCCAGTCCTCAGGTTCAGGCAGGCAACCAAAATGCTCAACACACACTGCTCTGCAGAATGTGTGCATATATCCGACAGGTATAGAGATTTCTGAATGTCACACAGTGCTGGTACAAGTGAGTGGAAGGAACACACAACTGCAGAAACTGTGTACTGATGTTAATCCTTAGTGAAATAAATCAAGCAGGCCAAGACATGGAGTTGGCAGAGTCCAGCAGCAAGTGTTATGTGCAATCTTTTATGGCCCTGTGATCGTATAAAAACAGGGGGTGAGCCAACAAGCTCTTGGAGCACACTTGGGGCACAGAGAGATCAGTAGACAGGCAGGCCGGCCAGCACAAAGGTCCAGTGAAGAGTGGCAGTCACTCCAGCAGCCCATCAGGCAGCAGGCCAGCACAACCATGCAGGTAGCCCAAATGGCAGTTCCCCCTGGAAGTTCAGCCATCCTCTGGCAATGTGCAGATTGTAGAGCCAACAGTGTCTGGTTAAAAGGTCCAAGCAGTGTCTAAAAACAAGGGTCAGAGCCCCGATACTTTTGCTCGAAAATTTCTTTGGTGAAGGGGTGACTTCAAAGGAACAATTTGAAAATGTGCAACAATTCCTTTCAGCCGAGCCCCAGCTCCAGATGATCAGTAAGGGTTAACGCAGCCCTTTGTGTAAGGAGAAGACACAACCTATTCAAAATTAAATGTGAACCACCTCTCATTCTCCCAGCCCAGGAAGACTATCAGTAGGCAGATGACTGCAGATCCATCCATTCACACCCAGCATTTCATGTGTTGTGACTGTCTGGAAAGTATGCACCACGTGTAGCTGTCCCCCAGCCCAGATGTGTATTGGAGTCAGGCTGAAAACCACTAAGAGTAATAGGCACAGAGAAATGTCCACTTTCTAAAAGTATATATAACCATATACCCAGGCTGAAATTATTCACAAATGCTTTAAATTCTAGGAAAAGTAAATGAATGGTCTTGACCAGGGTATTTAATTCCAATTATTTGAATTTCATGCAATTTTTTAAATACACTTAAACATGTTGGTTAGACCAAATTCAGACAAACATATTATTGTATGCTACAAAACAATACATGGCTTTAACAAAACTTATACCATGATTACATAAACACACAAAAATAAATGTCATCACATGCACCCACTTACAGATCCACTCAGACACTATTACACCCACTCACAAACCTACTGAGACATTCATGCACACACTCACACACTCACTGTCAGAGGTTAGTGGTTACAGTTAGGAAATACAATTTAAAAAAAACAATAGAATTTCTCATAAAAATCCAAAGGTTAACGGGATGTTATAGTATGGAAATAACATTAAATAAACCTTAGAAAGTCACTGAAAAAAACAAAGGTTACAGGAATGTTATAGCTAGGAAATGGAATTTATAAAAATTAGACATTCACTAAAAAAACAAAGGTTAGAGGGAAAGTATAGTTAGGCTCACATTTCACTCACACAAAACCAGTGAAATTCAGCAGTTATAGTTAGCTGAGATAACTATATAATACTCTTCCTGCAATGCACTGCTTAAGACTCCACATATTACATCACTGTTGACATGGTCAGTAACATCACTGATGACACCTCAAATGACATCACTGAAGACATAATCCACAGAACCGCTCACACACCCACTCACACCCTATACAACCTCTCTTTCATACCTCACAAAACAGCATAATCACTCACATACCAATTTACAGATCCATACATGTACTCACACAACCACCCACTCATCCATACAGGCACTCATACACCAACTCACCTACTCATACAGCCACACACACAACCACTCACTCACCCACACAGCTATTCATACAACCAATCACCAACCTATACAGCTACTAACACACCCACTAATTCATCGATATAACCACTCACACACCCACTCACTTACCCATACAGCCTCTCAATACGGCCACTCACTTAACCATGCAAGCAATCTCACACACACTCACACACCCAATCTACCACTTACATACCCATTCACACATCCATGCAAACACTCACACATCCGCTCACCTAACTATACATCCATTCACACAGACACATACACCACAATACAGCTCCAGCTAATTTAACCAAACACCCACTCATTCACCCATACAACCCTTTGCACAGCGAAGCACTCATGCTTAAGACACTCTAGAGACAAGGGGACTTCATCCCCAACCAACAGTGCACCAGTAGGTGTGTTTGCAGAGTGGTGGAGAAAGGGAGTGTGGCCTCCAAAGTCCTCTCAGTAAATTGTGCTCTGTGGGAATTATTACAGGTAACAGGAAGGGGTTTTAGCCCCCAAGGACCATCTGGAGCCAAGGGGACTTCATACCCCAACCAGCAGTGGGCCAGGATGTGTGTTTGCGGAGTGATGGAGAATGGAGGTGTGGCCGCCGATGACCAGCCTCAACAATCCCCCTTTGCAGGTCTTACTGGAGGTAAAAGGAGGTGTACTTGGCCTGCAAGGACCCTCTGCTGCTAAGGGGACTCCATCCCCCAACCAGTTGGCACTAGGAGTCACTTTTGTAGAGTGGTGCAGAAAGGGGGCAGACCCTACGGCGACTTGCCGGTCCATTTTTGTCTGCGGGGCCCCGCTTCCCTGTTCTAATTTTTCTGGGATAGCCTCAAGACCCCCGCGGTCCCAACCAGCTCCCTGCCTTCTCCTCGAGCCGACATTGCTTTGCCACAGCGGGAGTTGCTAATATACAGCTCCCGCTCTTTCAAGGCAATTGCGCTTGTTTTCATCAAGCAATTTTCAATGCACTCGCTTGCTGAAAGTGAGCACAGTTGGATATGGCTTGCTTGGAGCAGTGAAGCTCCCATCAAGCCATAGAAAACAAATATGTCTCGGGGACAGGCACACCAGGACATTGCAGGAGCTGGCCCTGGGGGACCTGTCCCCGGGGTCATGTATGGCTCCAGGAGAGGGGCTGCATGGCCCGCCACTTCTTTGATTAAGGGCCTGGCATAGGGAGGTGACGGTCCATTTCATAAAAAGAAGTTTAACCCAGGAGAGATGGTGTCCCCGGGGCCCAGGGGGTCCATGAGGCCCTCATGTAAAAATTAAAAAGCCCCGGGGAGGTCGTGGTCCCGGGGCATGGGGTTCCATGAGGCCCCAATTACATTAGCCCGATGGGGAGGTGGCGATTCCCAATGCAGCGGGGGAGGCCATATGGTCCTCCCCTGCAAAACTTTTTATCAATATCCCCATGAAGGTGACAGTCCCCAGGACTGCGGGATGGCCGTATGGACCCTTGCATCACTTTACATATATTTGCCCCCCGGTAGGTGGCGTCACTGTGGCGTGGGAGATGCTGCATGGGCTTCCTCCACAATATTATAAAATACTGCCCCGGGATCTGGTCCACCAAAGGGCTTCTTATAAAAGACACGTCGAAGCCGGCATCTACTTTTTTAAACTATTTTGCTGTGGATCCGCTGGTCCATCAGCAAATTTGCAGAATAATAAAAAAAAAATACTTTTAACCTTTGGTCGGGTCCCTGTGGAACCCCCTCACCATTTCTGGGGGGTCAGGAAATTCCAACCCTGCCCCCTTTTCTTTATGTTTTACTTTTTTGTTGGACTCTGCTTCAAGTCGAGTCCCCAGATGGCTACCATCATTTCCTGGTTGAAGTGTTGGCATCCAATCAAGTTTCAAAAATATCCACGAGTCCACTGCAAAGACTCGCGCCCCCAGATATCTTTTTTTTTCAAATTTATATATCTCTGAAACTTCTGAATGTATTTAGACCAAATCACAGAAAGCACACTTTCCAAACCAATATCTAGCTTTCTGCCAATTTTTTTGTCATTCTGTTCAGCAGTTCGTGCTGTAGTCGTGTTCCAAAAATAATAAAATATCCATAGACATAACATGGGGAAACTGTGTTTTAGGACTTCCTTTTTTCTTGGCCCCCGCTTGACAGATCACCCTGAAACGCTCAACACAGCAGCTGAACCACAATGGGGAAGTATTTTGAAAATGTTTGTGATATATGCATATATATATATACATATATATTCACCGAAAAAAACATAGTTTTCAGGCACGTTATAGATAGAAATTAGCTTTTAAAAACCTTACAAATTCACTGAAATAACTACAGGTTTCAGGGACGTTATAGTTAGTTGGACATTTCACTTGTACAAAACCAGAGAAATTTAGCCTTTAAAGTTAGTTCAGCTAACTATTACTCGTGCCTCCGCAATGCAATACTGATGACGTCACATATTACATCATTCATGACATGGTCAGTGACATTCTCTGATGACATCACTGATGACATCATACAGTGACTGTGTGTTTAGATAAAGTTTAAATATGTTTTATATATATGCCAAGGTGTATTGAAGAATGAGTGGGTGTATAAGTGTCTGGATGGATGATTTCTTAGGTGTGTGACTGATTAAATATGTCTTACTGAATGCATGGGTTAGTGACTGATACAGAAAATTACACAGTTTAGTTTGTCAGTTGGTGTGTAAGCGGTTGCATGTTTTGGTGAGTAGCTAAATGAGGATCAATATGGGGTATTGATTGGTTGTCTGAGTATCTGTATGGGTGCCTGAGTGTCTGTGGGGGTGGGTGGGGGCCTGACTCTATGCATAGATGTGTGATTGGATGATTCACTGAGTGTATCAGTTCAAGAGTGCATCTGTGAAGGGCTGTATGGGGGTGAGTGTGTGTATGGGTGTGTTGTTGAGTGAATGGATGCCTCAGTGGTACATGTGTGAGTAACTGCATATGTGAAAGGCAGTATATGTGAGTGATGGAGTTCATAAATGACTATATATGAGAGTGAGTGATTGTGAGAGTGGCTGTATGAATCCATGTGTGCTTGTATTAGATATTGTATAAGAGTGTAAGTATGTGTTAGTATATGTTTGAATAAGCGAGGTAGTGTGTGTTTAACTGTATAGTTGAGTACATGGGATTGTTATTGATTCTTTGCATGACTGACTAGGTGTGTGAGTAACTCTATGGATGAGTGGTGGTGTGTGAGTGTCTGTATAGATATGTGAGTGCATATAATAATGCCGTATTCATGGTTGACTGAATGTATGAGTGATTATGAGTAAATGAGTAGATGTGTGTGTAGACCTAGGAATTAGTGAGTGGGTATATACTAACTGATATTGTTGTATCTATGGTTTCAAAATGGGAGTCTGTATTTTAGAGTGGGTGTATCAAAGGTTATATTAGGGTTTAAGGAAATGCATCAGATTATCATGTGGATGATGTCATCAGTGATGTTATCAGTGATGTAATTTGAGATGTCATCAGTGTGAAGGACTGGGCTATTCTAAGGCCCAGCGGTGCCAGGGGACAACACCTGAAACCTTCGTGGGTTACCTGTTCCGGCGTACAAATGACAGAGACACGGGACACTTCATTCGGCGTCAAAGATCGGAGTTTATTTACTGCAGGGAACACAGAAGTCACAAGAAGTACAACGTATGTAGGTTCTAGGAGACTGCTTCAAATTGCAACTGTGGATCGCTCCTTTTATACATATTTCTGTCATAGCACAACATGGCGAACAAAAGGTTACAACTCAGTTCCCACAGTAAACTTCAAAAGGGTTGCTTTCATGTATTCAGGGTCCCGGAACATAATTACAGTAGCATCGCCGGTTCCCAACTGTAAAAGTACGTTATCTCACCATTAAGCACATTCCATTCAGGCTGTAAACGAGTTTAAGGAAAGAGTCAGAAACAGGTGCAAGGGAAGACGAAGATAGTCAACAGGTTGAAAAGAGTGTAAGGGGGTGATATCGGAAACACGATTGCAGGATCAAAGGAGACATGCCTAATGAATGCACGGCTGAAACAATAGACAGGCACGGCAAGATGAGCCTCAAACGGGGCCATCTGCCCTTGCAGTGTCATCCCCCTCGTCATAAAGACACCCTCAAAGGAACACGTGTCTTCCGCAAGGGCTTGGGAATCCCAGGGTCACGAAGCGGACAGTGTCCGTTCGCTGGCTACTTGAGGGCAAGAGACAAATTGGCTGCTGTATCTAAAATGGAACCCGTGGGTTCAGATGAAGAAACCCACGAATAAGACGAACGGTTCAGACCAGCGTAGCGAAAAACGCGTACACCCACTAGACTCGTCATTTGTGGTTCATAGATACCAAACTCGTCCATATTCGAACGAGTCGAAAACACCACTTTAATTGTCACGGAACCTCAGACGCTCCTTTTGCCCTCATGTAGGCAAGCACTAGTCAATATCAGAATCGATCTCGATATTCATCAGACCATCCAGATGTTGCTGCAACATCATTCTATCCATCAATGCTTCCTTGGTAACAGATGGCCGTCTTATACACGTCGTAGCACAGAGGCCACATAAGGCAGGACCACACTGCACACAAAGACAACACGTGAACAGAAATGCTACAACAACCCCAATGATCATCAGAATTTTCCAACCCCACGTCGACATCAGGCCCCAAAACCATCCTAGTAGCGTCCAATCACCTACGTCCACGTGTATGGACTCGGAGATCTTATGCAACTTCGAGATGGCTTGATAGACAGTTGGAGCGTTATCAGGGATGAAAATGCAGCAACTCGAATGGATCACCTTACATACACCACCTCTATCTGCAAGAACAACGTCTAAAACCATACGGTTTTGCAACGTCATAATAAGCCTGTCCGCCTGAAGCTCTGCTGTCAGATTACCAAGAGCACTTGCAGTTATATTAGCAGTCGATTCCACCACACGGGTCAACTGTCTCAGGTTCCTACTATTGATCATAGGTCCCCAAAATGGCAAGAAACCCTTAAAGAAGTCTCCTGCTTCTTGACCGGCAGTGTCTTCTTCGCTAATAACACCTCTCACAACTCTAATCTTGTGATAGTCTGATGCGACTGTGAAAGTCGGTGGCAACAGATTTGCAATATAACAGGTGCCCGAGAAGTCACGGGGCAACCATGTATATGCGCGGTCGTAACATACAAAGTATGTACCCTTGGCAGTCAACAGAACAGGGGAAGAGGACGTTGGTAAAACATACGTTTCAGTGCAAGAACTCCTCCCAAGCTGAGCTTGTGGGCTTCGGCCAAGACCTTTCAAACAGAAATTACCGAGATGGGGTACGATCCAGATTGGAGACGAGCTTTTAAGCTGCCTATCACCCACTGACATGCTATACTCAGCCTCACTCAGATCTCTGTATGCTCGCACCTCTTCCTCTGGAATAAGCGATGCGTCAAAAATATCTCTATCTAAGTCGGCAATCGCTCTTGCCAAAGGCTTGTGATACGGGCCAGGACCATGATCTGCAGTGCGTGGCTCTCGATGGGGGTAGGAATCTAGTGCGCTATGAAACATAGTTTGGAATGCTCGAGCTGACCCCTGGGAACTGTAAGGAAGAACCAAATACGGAATTCCCCTATCCATGGTATGTGGCATTAACCCACACACCCAACAGTTGGTAGTATTCATCACCAACTGATGTTGATGAATAAGCTGAACAAAGGAGTTATTCATGAATTCCGCACGTCTAACCTGTTCGTGTTGGGGTAGAGGGTGAAAGGAATGTGGAGAAACAGTGGGAGTAGATTTTGGTTCAGAAGAAGATGTAGGTAGAGCAGAAGGCAATAACGACTGTATTCCGAAATATACTCCTCCCACCAATAACATGGAAACAGTCAAGAACAGCAGGAACACCTGAAACAGAAAGCATTTAGTTCGTACAACCCTTTGTAGTGTTGATCTTTGAGCTAGAGTCTTCTCCACTTCCGACAACTTTGAGAATTCCATCCTCTAAAAACCGTCCGCAACGTTCTTGACGCACTTCGTTCTGAGTAGCGATTATCAATTCCCAGGAGTTCCTAGGAATCGACAAAAGTACCGACCTAGAGTCAGGAACCTGCTAAACAGAAGGAAGTACCCGCACGGCCCTACGGTCAACCCGGATGTAAGGTTCTTTAATCAAGTATTCAAATGTAATACAAAATCTCCTAGCTGTGGAAAAACACACGTGGAAAAGAACTCAAAAATTAATAGAGGCTACAATTGTTCATAATGTTCAAAATGACAATAAGGGGTAATATGAATTTCAAAAAGGGGAAAAAAAGGCAAAAAGTGTTTTATTAGTCTTTGTTGTGAGAACGAAGAAAATATCTGCTTCTTCCAGGACGAGTCTGCTCTTCGAATAATTGTTCAGGTTGTGGAACAGAGTCCTGTCGATCAGATGATAGTTCAAGTCTTGAATTTTCCAATGACAAAGGTTCAACAAATGTATCTGACTGCAATGAAGTGTCTCCTACAGGTTGAGCATCACTGAACGGCACAAATTTTACTGGAGTTTCTGTTTCCGTTGCGGCGAATTCTGTCCTCACCCACGAGTCTGCTGGTAAAGGTATAGGCACCCTTTTGGTGTGGGTGGCATGCACCCAATTTTTCCGGCCTTCCAAACGAACTGCAGTTCTCGTGGCGAGGAGGACCTGGAAAGGGCCCACGAATCTCGGCTCCAAATTGCGCTTCCTGCCAAAATTACGGGTAACAACCCAGTCACCCGGTTGGAGCCGATGTCCAGGACCCTCTGTCTGTGCCGGCAGTGCTTCAAAGACCTGTTGATGAATTAACCTCAGTTTAGCAGTCAGATCATGAAGATAATCAATTGACATTGGGTATTCAAGACTATCGAAGGCCTTAGGCCTAGGGACCCCCCAAACATTCGCAGGACGGCCGAACACAATCTCATATGGGCTAAGCCCTACTCGAGAGTGTACAGTCGCCCTGGTCGACAAGAGAGCCAGAGGCAAGGCATCAGGCCATGACAGACCAGTCGTAGCTTGGATTTTAGCAAGTTTCAGTTTCAGAGTACCATTGTACCCTTCAACCAAACCTGCTGACTGGGGATGATTGGCACTGTGGAATTTTTGTCTAATTCCAAGGCCCTTACACACACTCTTCATCACACTCCCCACAAACTCACTTCCGTTATCTGACCATACAATCCGTGGCATTCCATACCGAGGAAAGTATTCCTTCAGTAGGACTTTCGCAGTGGACAGGGCAGTATTGTCTTTGAGAGGATAGGCTTCGACCCATCTGGAGAACGCGCAAACCACAACTAAAACGTACTTCAAGTTATTACATCTCTCCATATGGATGAAGTCCAGTTGGATAACCTCAAAGGGACATGTAGGAGGAGCAAAATGGCCAGGTGGTGTGGGGGTGCCTTTGCTGGGATTGTACATCATACATACCATACAATTCTTAACCACTCTCTCAGCACACTTAGCGATACCATCATTCTTCCATACAGGGGACAGTAACTTGCATATACCTTTCGCGCTAATATGTGACAAGCCGTGCGCCATAGTTACAACAGCTAACACATATGCATCCGGCAACATCCACTTCTGACTTTCCGACAAATCAATCCAACATCCGTGCGCGTCTAACTTTCCTGTGCTCTCTTTCCACTTAGTCTTTTCAGTTTCGGTGGCCTCATTCTGAATCGCTTTCACGCTCTCAACAGTGTCCTCACACATACCAGTCTCTGCCGGCCACCTCACTGAACTCGTAACATACATTCGGGTTGCAAGGTTTCTAGCTGTCTCTTTAGCAGTCTCATCCGCAAACGCGTTACCACGACCAACATCATCCGTCACCTTTCGGTGCGCACTACATTTAATAATCGCCACCTGCTTAGGCAAAGTAAGTGCATCCAAAAGATCGTTCACGAGCTGTCCGTGTTGGATCTTCGTGCCATGCGATGTCATAAAGCCTCTTTCTCTCCACAATCGACCAAAGCTATGTGCAACGCCAAATGCGTACTGGCTATCGGTAAACACATTCACTCGCTTTCCCTTCGACAAAACACACGCTCTCGTCAACGCAATCAACTCTGCCGCCTGCGCCGAATTCTGATTCAATCTCGCAGTTTCCACAACCGTACTCAACGACACTACAGCATACGCAGTAGTCACATCACCATTTGGCAACTTAAAACACGAACCATCAACATACAAGGTACCATCGGGATCTGCCAATGGAGTGTTTTTTAGGTCAACACGACCCTTCGTTTCTTCCTCAGTTTGCAAATAGCAATCATGTGGTGGTACATCATCTGATTCCATATTAGTTGGCAACAACGTCGCCGGGTTTAAGACATTACAGCGCTTTATTTGTATATGACTTGCCAAAAGCGTCAACTCGTAACCGGACAACCTTGCGCTCGTCAAGTGTTGAGTCTTTGTACGATTTAACCACATGACTGCTAAGGCAATTCCCCTCCTGTGCTGGAAAAGCTTGAAATGCTTTATTTCATGACGAGCTCAGCTCGTCATAAGCACACGACCAGTGTACTGCATGACGAGCTGAGCTCGTCATGAGCAGGGAAGGGGTTAAGAGAGTGTCAACTGCATGCGGAACCATTACCGTAAGCATATTATCCATGACCAATCCTGCAGATTGCCGAATGAACACCGCAGCCGCCGCTGTCGCTCTTAGACAACTCGGCAACGCTCTAGCTACTGGGTCCAAGGTCGAGGAAAAATATGCACATGGACGCTGCTTTCCACCAAATTGCTGCGTCAAAACACTCAACGCACAACCCTCTCTCTCGTGAACGTATAGTGTAAACGGCTTACTGTAGTCAGGAGTACCTAACACAGGAGCCGAACACAACGCATCACGCAATTCAGAAAAACTTTTCTGACACTCTTCAGTCCATGGCAAAGGAGTTGGAACGTCCTTGCACGTGAGGGCTACCAATGGCTTCGCTAGCAATGAAAAATTAGGAATCCATTGCCTGCAGTATGACATGATACCTAGGAAGGCACGCACATCTCTCTGAGTTGTTGGCACAGTCATTCGAGCGATCGCTGCAATTCTCTCTGAGGTCAACCTTCTTCCCTCCTTTGACAATAAGTGACCTAGATAGGTTACTTCTTGACAACAATATTGCAGTTTAGAAGGTGACACCTTGTGATGTAAGTCACAGAGATGCTGTAACAGCGATACCGTAGCAGTTTTGCAGATCTCTTTTGTGTCAGCAGCCACCAGCAAGTCATCAACATATTGGATCAAAGCCGCACCAGCCGGTAACACAAACGCATCGAGTTGACTCTTCAGGGCTTGGCTGTATATGGATGGGCTCTCACAGTAGCCCTGAGGAGCGCGTTTAAACCTAAAGCTGCGACCACCTAATGAGAAACCGAATAGATCTCTGCTTTCCTCAGCAATCGGAATGCTAAAGAAAGCATTCTTCAGATCGATCACTGAGAACCAAGAAGCAGAGGCTGGAATCAGAGTCAGTAAGGCCGTAATGTCAGGCACCACAGGAAATTGTGGAATCACAATTTTGTTCACCTCCCGTAAATCAATAACAAAAATATAAACAGGAGGCTTGGATGGATCAGTGCGTTTCAAGATAGGTAACACAGGACTATTACACACGTTTCCTCGAGTTTCCTCAATAACATCTTTCTTGATCAAATCATAAATGATCGCTAACAACGCTCGTTCACCATCAAGAGAAATACGATACTGGGGAATACGTGGCAACCGCACATTCGATTTCAGTTGGACAACATAAGGTGAGATGTCAAGCAGGCCCACGTCATTGGGACCTGTTGCCCACAAAGATGTAGGAAGAGAACTCAATTCCGGTGGGAGCTTATCAGTTGACAAGTACATAGGAGAGATCACTCTCTGACCCAAAGTAAGCTCCACTCCCGCAGGAGAACAGTACAAGGTCGCATATAACCGTTTCAGCAAATCCAGGCCCAAAAGATTCTCACCACAACCAGTAGTCAAAATCAAAGGAGCTTTCAGCGCACAAGGCCCAATTGTAAGGGGCAAAGGGCTAGAAACCGGATTGCTAACGGGGGCGCCAGAGAATCCAACAGAAACATTTGTTAAGCCAGACAAAGGTGCGCCAGGGAGTTTCGAATGCATGATGGAACTTTTCGCTGCACCAGTGTCCAACAGAAAAGGCTCAACTATGCCCGATGTGGCAACTGCGACGTAAGGCCCTCTCTGATCAACCGGAACTGATACTACTCCCTCTCTTTGTCTGTGGCTGTCCTAGTAGTTACCGTCATCAATATCATGCTCGACGTAACAGTCATCCACATGATACTGTGCAGATCTACCTGACGATGAACCACGCTGATCAAAGCAATTGTTTGAATCAGATGAATTATTAGAACGCTCATTCTGATTTTGAGTAACATCACGACCTCTACCTCGTGAAGCCTGTTGAGGACCACTACGACCTCCTCTAGCCGAACCACCACTATTTCTGTGCCGCAAAACCGGACAATCAAACTTCAAATGGCCCTCACCTCTACAGTATGCACATTGATTATATCCGAGCATAGATCTCGGCGTGGAAGAGTCATTACGCGCCTGCGACCTAAAAGATTGCGATTGCGATCTATTCTGCTGCTGAGAGGCATTTTGATTTGAGCGTGGAGGATACGCTTGCTGTAACAGAACTTTGGTCTTGAGATCCTTTGTTTTCTTATCCGCACGATCTATTTCCTCCTTCTCCCTATTTTCGTAATATTGAGCCGTGGCTAATATCTGAGCAGAGGTAGATACAGCCCACGAACTCTCAGAATTTTTCAATTTGTTGCTAAGGTCAGGCAACAAATTCGATACAAATTTATCAACGAACAACCGCTGACCTCCCTCGGTGCTCATATCCTGACCACTGTGATCGATGAATGCCTCCTCAAATCTCGTAAAGAAATCGGAGACACTCTCGTCCTTCTTTTGCTTGCACGCAGACAGTTTATCCCAATTAACTTTCATTGCTGGCATAAGTGTCTTCATTAGTGCAATGATTCTTTGAGGCAGTGCCGTAATCAACTGCTCAGGCTTAGCCCCACCAACCTGTAATGCGTCAGCCGCTACAAGTGCAGCCCAATCACCGCCTAACTCAGCTGCGTGATTCTCTTGACGTATTTTCGCCCAAACCGGTTGAGGTACTACATTGCCGAACAACATGTCGATGTCGGCAAGATTCATGATAGTAGCATCCACAAGTTGGGACAACTCTTTATAGTAACCTGCAGGATTTTTACGGGGGTCAGGCAAAGTTTGTTTCACCTGCAAAACGTCCGACCGCTTCCATGGGAGATGTATCCAAACTCTCTGGAAGTGTGGCAAAATAATAGGATTAGCCTGCGCATCACCTGGCATCCACACTGGAGGGACTTCTCGCATGGGATATTGACCAGGTGTTGCCATCCACTCCTCAGTGTCATCTTTAAACAATGCTCGAGGTATTACAGTAGGCCGAAAAGATAGAAGATGTTCTACAGCACGTCGAACATTACTACCCACAATCATACCACTCGAAAACTGATGCTGAAGTTCAGTCACTTCGGGCGGCACATTGTCTACCTCATCATTATCTATCGCTTCTCGTAAACATTTACACATTTCCTCAAACACAAATCTCTGTGTGGGCTCATTGAATTGAGAGAAGGTCTCAAAAATTATGCGTGGGGTGTTTTTAACGGGATACCTAATCCAATTTCGCGCCATTCTAATTAACGTATCACTCTCCCTACCACCAGGAATCTGACTTCGTCGTTGAGGGACATCAGAAACATCGGACCCAAGAATCGGTCCAAAAGGAGAGTAGAAATTAGCAACAGCATTAGGAATGCGACTTCGAACAGACGGAGAAGAGGAGAGAAGTACAGGGGCAACAACATGGGGACTAAACACAGGAGCAGCAGGAGCAGTAGGAGTAGCCACAAGAGCAGAAGTAGCGGGAACAGCAGACTGAGAAGGTATAGGCAGTGGAGCAGTAGGAACAGGAGCAGGTAAAGCAATAGGGACGACTTGAGGAACAAGGGGATTTGGAAGGACAGGACCAGCGACAGGCTGACCAGCAGCTGCCGGGACAACAGGTTGAGGAACAGGGTGTCGTAAATATTTAATTTACTATCATAATTTCTATGCAGGTAAGTACTTAATCAATAATAACTCAATCGGAAAGAAGGAGGCAGAGTCCGTGGTGTTAGAGTTCTTAGGGGTTTTATTCCTTAAAAAGGAATGGTCATGACTTGGCTATCATGTTCCCGCAACCACACAGGGTTCAGGAAGGGATAGAAGAGTGCGCACCACATTTTATTGACAGTACATAGCTTATATACTTAATACATTGTCATAGAAAAACGTATGGTAGGCGTAGCAGCTGAGAGAAGACAAGATAACAGCATCCACGTGTTAGCAATACGTAATCAGAAGGCGTGAACTAGGCGTGAATTGAGGTGTGTGCTAGAAACGTCACCAGATAGGTGTCACAGAAGGGGTGGCACTAACAGAAATGTTGCAATGTCAGCAGAAATCGGAAGCTTGGATGCGCGCGCAGCTGCATGACGTGTGATTGACGTGAAACGGGAGGGTGCAGGAAACTTGACATTTACACTGACGGAAAGAGACAGAAGTCTGGCATGTCAGATCAACTTGTACTTCTATCATATCTGATATCTGATGTTTGGGAACCATACTATCTGGAAGGAAAGGTCTCTGGGGCAGAAGCTATTCTATACTGACTGTGAGTGCGTGTATAAGCGCCTGAGTGTCTGCATGAGAAGCGTAGGGGCATGGGCCTTCCATGGGAGCATGGTAACAGAGGCTATGAATTACTTGCACGGAGACAGGTTGGCCCTTTGCTCTGCAGATGAGGGAGATGTTTACTGAAACTAGTAGGCAGGAATGTATTTTCGAGGAGCGGAACAGATAACTCGAAGGTTATAGTCAGTCTTGGCAGGCAGCAGGCTGAGCTGAGCACGGTGGGCCGCGCTAGAAGTAAGTCAGAGTTCACGGGTACAGAGGCAGCCTGGGCTGAGATTTTCAGAGTCAGAAGCCAGAAAAAATGGCTCGATGGCAGAAATTCAGGGCCTACTTTGCCAGAGCTGAAAAACGTGTAAGGTACACCACAAAAAGACGTTGGCATAGCATACTTAGGAACGGACTATTCAACCCATTCAGGGTGGGTCTGAAAGAGGACATGTTAACGTTGGACGCAAATGTATTTGCGTCTTCGTAGCTGGCACAGGAGGGAAATTACATGCACTTTAAGCTGGTACATGGAGTCGGTGGGGTACACGCTAGGGAACACAATCTTGACCATAAAATTTATATTTCCTCATTCCCTCCTTGTTCCCTACGGACCCTTCATGATATATCGATCCTCATGAATCGATCAGTTTGTTCTTGTAACATCATTTGCTCTTCTTTCTTTCTTTCACGTTTTGAGAGTAAACTGGAATGTTCAATGCATGATGTGGCACACAGTCCACAAATCGCTGGCCCACACTGTAGGCACAGGCAGCAACTGAATACTAGGACTAGGCCAATACCTAGGAAGGATAGGATCTTCCATCCCCAAGCTGTTAACGTTGTCCAGAACCAACCGGACCAAGTCCAGGTGCCTGGATTCTGATGTATCAGATTTGCAATTTTATGAAGACGTGTAATAGCTTGATATACAGATGGTGCGTTTTGGGGAATGAAAATACAGCAACTTGACCCGATGACCTTACAGGCTCCACCTCTATCTGCCAAGATGACGTCAATAACAAGACGATTCTGAAGAACAACAACCCGCATGGCGGACTGCTCTTCTGTTAAGTTACCTAAGGCGGAGGCAGTTTCATTCACTACTGCTTCAAGGGTTCTAGTTAATCTGCGTATTAGTTTACTATTTTGGACGGGACCTAAAAAGAAAAAGAATCCCTTATTAAAATCGGTGTATTGTTCCCATGCTGTTTCTGTATAGTCGACAAGTGAGATATCTCTTCTGAGTCTATTCTTTGCTAGATTTGTATTTCTGTGATAATCAGGAGGAGCTAGAAAAACAGGTGGCAGAAGGAATGCAATGTAACAGGTACCATCCCAATCTGGAGGTAAGCGTATGAATGCGGTATGACCACAAACAAAATAGGAATGACGGGTAGCTCTAAAAGAAGACTTGCCTTGAT
This sequence comes from Lissotriton vulgaris, assembly GCF_964263255.1. NCBI lineage: Eukaryota > Metazoa > Chordata > Amphibia > Caudata > Salamandridae > Lissotriton > Lissotriton vulgaris. Next base: position 916,921,239 of record NC_141695.1, read on the forward strand.
CACTGAATTCGACCACAATAGTACATTTACTATGGCCTAAGTGTACTGAACCTTTCTTGCTGACACATAATTCACCAGTGACTGGTAGTACTGACATAGCGGGCAGGACTGGAGCAGGTTCGGATTCAACAGTAAGGATCATAAGGTTAATTGTGTAATTACCTAATCCATAAACTTCGTTTTCTAGATCAGTTCCTATTCTAATGGGGAGTCCCTTCTTGTCAGGATAACAGGCATTAAGCAGAACTAAGTTCAAGTTTCCCCAAACCCAGCTCCCTTTGAAAACAGCAATATCAGGATCTACGGAATTTATTATTCTAAACCAGGCTCCGCAGGAACCGTTGTGAGTGAACGGGTACGGAAAGAGGGGCAGAGCTCCCTTGTATTTCTGGTAGGGAGGGAGTCGGCCACATATCCAGCAGTTTGTAGCATTGTTAGTCTGATGGGAATGATGTAACATACTAATGAATGTGTTGTTGCGCAGCGCAAGTCTGTAAGAAAGTTCATGTGGAGGTAGCTTACTAAAAGAATGTTCAGCAGAAACATTATAAGCAGATTGTTCACGCTTGAAAATAGGGTAATAGATGGGGAGCAATATGCTCGCAATGATTATCAGAACACTTAGAAAAAACATAATTAATAATGTCACCATACAGTGACTACGTAGTGATTTACAATATGTACGTTTCTTTAATTGTCTTTCTCTCTCTCTATCTCGATCTAGGGGATACATGTCAGAAACTATTTAACCGATTCACCTAGGGGAAGACTTAAACAATTAAACTGTCTGACTTGCTAGATCGGAGCTTAAGTTTGTACTCCTCTTGGGGAGTTTTCTCTCGTTCGGAAGTTTTAAAGTCACTAGTTTTGATACAGTCTTTGGTGGGGGTGGACGAGCCTGGATCTGGTTTCAGTTCATTATATTTTTTGATATGGCTCGTGTGGACCCACCCCTTTCTGCCTTCCAGTTTCACTGCGGTCCTTGTTGTAAGAAGGACGGTCTTTGGCTCCTTCCAGCGGGGCTCCAGCGGACTCTTTCTGTCGAAGTTCCGTACTAAAACTGTATCACCAGGACGGACATCATGCGGCTTTACATCAGTGTTGTCGGGGAAAGCTGCGGCAACCTGTGAACGACATGATTGGAGTGCAGACATCAAGGAGGCAAGGTAATCTGTCAACATATTACAATCTACATCAGTGATCTTCTTCGGAATGGGCGTCCCCCACATATTCGGTGGTCTACCAAAGACCACTTCGTACGGGGATAGTCCTGATCTCGAATGGGCAACCATCCTCATGTAGAACAGTGCCACGGGCAGGGCGACTATCCAGTCGACCCCTTTCTCTTTACATATTTTTGCAAGGCGTGTCTTTAATGTCTGGTTATGCCTCTCTACAAGGCCTGCGGCTTCGGGATGTCGGACACAATGGAATCTCCACTGGTATCCTAGCAATAGGGAAACCTGCTTCATTAATTCAGATGAGAATGGCTGACCGTTATCTGAGTACACGACACGAGGCAAGCCGTACCGTGGGAAGAATTCACGAACCAGCTGCCTGGCAGTGGTCGGAGCAGTATAATCCGGGACTGGGTATGCTTCGGTCCAACGGGACAGTGCACAAACAATTACGAGGACATATTTGAATCCTCGACAACGGTCCATCTGGATATAATCCATCTGGAGGACTTCAAAAGGGTGATCGGGAGGATGAAATCCACCTTGCTCTACAGGGACGCTTTTACCTGGATTGAACTGACAACAGATCATGCAAGTACGCACTTTCTGTTTTGCTGCTGCTCGTAAGTGTTTATTGCTCCAAAGATTTTGTAAACTGTCTAGCATTGCTTTTTCTCCTAGGTGTGCTGGACTATGTGCTGTATTAACCATGACTTGAACCATAGAATCAGGGAGAAACCATGTAGATTTTCCCTTCGTCATCCAACCTTGTTCTGTTTGAATCCCTCCTAGTTCAGTCCATTTCTTTATTTCATCTGGAGTAGCATGTGCCTGAATATCGATTACATCTAGTGTGGGATCCCTGACTGTCATACAATTTGTCGGTCCTATTGTCTTTGTCATGTCTGTTGTCTGAGTGTGAGTCAATGCTGTATGTTTTGCTGTCTGGTCTGCCAGGTCGTTACCCTGGGAAACAGAATCTGTAACTTTAGTATGTGCTTTACACTTCATGACGGATATGCCTGAAGGCAGATGTATTGCTTCTAACAGTGCTTGAATGAGGGGACCATGTTGAATCTTGGCACCATGAGAGGTCAGAAAACCTCGTTCTTGCCATAACATACCGAAGTCGTGTACAACTCCGAACGCATAACGGGAATCAGTGTATATGTTAACATTTCTGTTCTTGGCTAGAATACAGGCTCGGGTCAGAGCAATAAGCTCTGCTGCTTGAGCGGACAGTGTGTCAATACGATGTGTTTCTTTTACTTCGGTTTCAGTGGTCACTGCATACGCGGCCACTAATTCTCCTGTACTTGTTCTCATACATGAACCATCCACATAAAGTGTCAGGTCTGGATTTGTCAGTGGAACATCTGTTAAGTCTCGTCGGGGCTTTGTAACTGCATTAATGATTTCTATACAATCATGCGGGGCTGGATCTGTCATAATTGTAGGTAACAGTGTTGCGGGGTTCAGAATGCTGCAACGTCGGATTTCTATGTGAGGCTGGAATAGCGTCAATTCATAACCTGTCAGTCGTGCTATAGTCAAGTGTTGAGTCTGGGTTCTGTTTAAAAGAACCTCTACAGAATGTGGAACTTGTACTGTTAACTGATGCCCTAGGACAATTGAATCACTCTGTCTGATTGCTAATGCTGTTGCTGCTACAGACTTTAAGCACGCAGGGAGTGCCTGGGCTACTGAATCCAATGTACTTGAAAAATAAGCGCAAGGCTTATATGAACCTGCTTGATCTTGGGTGAGGACAGACAATGCTGTACCATCACGTTCTGTAACAAAAAGTGTAAACGGCTTGCTGTAACATGGTGTTGCTAAAACTGGTGCTTGACATAATGCTTTCTTTAGTTCCTCAAAGGCTTGTGTATGTTCCTGAGTCCAAGGGAGGACAGTCAGAGTCGCTGCCTCCTGTGTCGTTAACTGGATGAGTGGTTTAGCTAGAAATGCATATTGAGGAATCCATTGTCTGCAGTACGAGGTGAGGCCTATGAAGGCCCGCACTTCCTTTTGTGTCTGGGGTTGTGGCATATTTACAATTAACTGAATGCGATCGGGAGTGAGCTGTCTCCCCACTTTGGACAGCAAGTGACCCAAGTACACAACTTGCTGACCACAGAATTGTAGCTTCGAAGGAGACACCTTGTGTCCCCTGTCTGCCAGGAAATGTAAAACTGTAAGTGATGCTTGTTCACATTCGGGCTCACTTCGTGCGGTGATCAGCAGATCATCGACGTATTGCAGTAAAGCGGTGTTAACTGGCATTTGAATACAATCTAGTTGTCTTTTCAGTGCTTGACTATAGATGCTGGGGCTTTCTGTGAATCCTTGAGGTGCGCGGGAAAATTTGAAACTTCGTCCATTTAAACTGAATCCGAAGAGATATTGGCTCTCTGGATCAATAGGTACACTAAAGAAGGCGTTCTTGAGGTCAATTACAGTAAAGAACGTCGCTTCTGAATCAATAGCAGTCAATAGAGAAGAGATATCGGGGACCACAGGATATTGTGGTACAATACATTTATTCAGCTCTCGAAGATCAATCACCAGCCGATATACTGGCGGTGCATTGGGATCAGTACGTTTAAGAATTGGAATGATGGGTGAATTACAGATATTGGAGTCGGTCTCTACGACCACTCCTTGGGCAATGAGCTCTTCAATGATTTTCAGTAAAGCCACTACAGCATCGGGTGGTAACTTGTATTGTCTGATTCGTGGTAGAACTACTCCTGTCTTGAGTGTAACACGGTATGGTGTGATATGCATACAACCTACATCAGTTGGGCCTGTTGCCCACAAGTGATCTGGTACATTTTTCAATCTGACATCGAATTCTCGCAAAACATAATGACCCTTGAAATCCCGCAGAAAGAGTCTAACTCCCTCCGGGGAACAGCATATTATAGCTCCTAGAGCCTTCAATGTTTTAATTCCTAACAGATTTTCTGGACATGATTTCGTAAGTAACAAGTCTGTAACACGTGATAATGGACCCACAGCCAGGGGGACTGGTTCTGATACTTCATTTATAATGGGCTGTCCTGAAAAACCAAGGGAAACATTCTGTGAGCCTGAGAGGGGTGCCCCTGGGACTTCGTCATGACTGATTGTGGTGCGGCTTGCCCCTGTGTCAATTAAAAACTTTCTATCTTTTCCCAATACTTGACTGTGTACATAAGGACCTTCTTGATCTACAGGAATTTCAATAAGAGGCAAGCCAAATTCCCTCTCTAGGCTGTTTCATGTGTATCGCTGATAATCGGGGTAAGCAGATTGGGCATACTGGTACATTTGTTGGGAAACTTGCTGAGTCGCGGCAAGAGGCTGTGGCTGAGATACCGCTACTGTCTGTGCTGTATGGGATGAAGCATGCATAGGCTGTGTGTTCTGTGAGGTCTGTACATTCTGTGGAGTCTGTTGCTGAACCTGATCTTGTCTTGGTGGATGCGGTCTCTCTTTCGTTTTGCCTGTTGCTATATTGTGTTTCAGAACTGGGCATTCATGTACGTAGTGACCTGGCTGCTTGCAATAATTGCACGTCCCTTTAACAGGACCTGCGGTGTGATTTGTCTGATTCGTACCTTTCCTATTTCCGTCGGTATGTACCGACTGCGCTACTAACATTTTCATTTTTGTGTCTTTCATACGTTTCTGTTCCTGATCTTGTTCTTCTCTAATTCTATTCTGATGGTATTGTAACATTTGTAACATCTGTGATGGCGTATTTGCTTGCCATGTACTCTCAACCTTGTATACACGGTTTTTAACTGCTAACAGGGAATTCTCGACTAGCTTTGATACAAAAAGATGTGGGTACGATTCGCTACTTGGTTTAAGACCACTATTAATAATAAAACATTTCTCGAATCTTGAATAAAAATCACTAGTATCTTCGTCGGGTTTCTGTTTACATGCTGAGATGGCATCCCAGTCTTCTTTTCTAGTTGCTAGTAATCTTGGCAGAACCTGTACTATCAAACCTGGTAATGCTTTAGTTTTGTCCCCGAGGCCTACCCCTGGGACACGCTTGCTCTCTTCGTCTTCTATTTCTGCCCATACAATCTTTTTGTCTCCCACCTCCCATTCCTTTTCCTTGAGTTTCTCGTATATGCCCGTAGGCAGCAGTACCTTTAACATTTTCATGATATCTTCATATGTGTAATCCCCCATCAGTAACATGTCTTTAAGCTCTCTGTGGAAACCTGCAGGGTCTTTATCATGGCTCGGTACTAGTTTCTTCATTTCTAACAGTTCTAACTTAGTCAGTGGCGTGTGTACATACACGCGTTTCAAGAGATGATCCGCACCCATAACTGGGTGTACTTCTCGTAAGGGGTTCTGACTTTCAATGCCACTCAGGCATTCCATACGATACATTTTTCTTTCTGGAGGTGGAGCGGGAACATATTCAGAGCTTACAAAAGTGTCATATCTATGTCGTTGTTCTAGAATTATTTGTATTAACTTGGTACTTAGACCTCTCCATCTATCCATGAGTAGTGCTTCTAGAGTTTCGTGTAAGGGACCTGGATCGGAATGTTTATTTCTGTATTTCGTGAGGAGGTGCTGCATCATGTATACACCTGCTAATTTCTGCTCGTCTGGGGAGAGGTTCAGGAATGTCTGTGCTACGGTGTCATCATTATACATATCCGGATTTTCAGCCCATAATATGGCTGACCGGGCTAATTCCTGTTCATCCATTGAATTTAGTATGTGGTACCCCACTCGGTCTCGGAGTCTTTTATCAGTCTCCTGGAACTGGTGTTCAGAAGAATTCGGGTTGGTTAAGGCAGAGAGAAAAACTTTCTTGCTTTCCGGACGGATACCTTTCCTAAGGTAAGCTCCCTTACCTACATACGCTATAGTATCTGTAGTCTTCTCTGATTCTTCAAGTTCTTCCTCCTCCTCGGAGGAGGCCCTTTCTTTCTCTTTTTCATGCATTTCTATCACTGCTTTTCTTATTTTCTTGTACATACTGGCTATGCAAGCCCCCTTATCATGTTTTCCTTCAGATATATTTTGACCCCACTTGTTTAGTGCATCTAACTCGCTCTGATCTGTCCCAGGCCTATCTCTTTCTCTTATTAGGCAATTTATGAAAAAACGTAGTATCTGTGCTTGAATGTCAACTTTCTGACGCTCCATGGCATCCTTAACACTGTCAGGGTCTTTACCAGTCTGAATGAACTGATATATTCTATCTAGGCGCTCCTTCATCCCTGCAAATAACAGCAGGAAATCCGTAGCAGATCTTAACCGTAGTGAGGCCATCATCATTCTGTCGTTTTTGCCGGGTACTGGATCATATCTGCAAACTGAAAGTTTTTCTTTGAGTATGTCAAGACGGGGTGACTTGAACGTGAGAGGACTCTGCATATCCCTAAGGTTTACTCTGTGTGTCAATGGTGGGGTGTGAAGACCCCCTGTCGCACCTCCTGAAGCGGAAGCTTGGGCATTATCTCTCTGAGGAGTCTGTATCTGAACTTGAATTTGTCCATTGGTAGCGTCAGGTAGACGTGGTTTCGGTAGATCTATTTTAACTGCGGGAAGTGGTGGAGGTGGAGGAATCTGTTGTGGTACTGGCGGAATATGATCTTAGGGCGGGTTACCACCCCCATCCCTGTCGTTAGGCAGGGTGCGGACAGGCAGATTGGTGTAAGCGGGTGCTACATCCTCTAGATAAGAATTCAGGAATATGTCTTTAGTGGTCCTGTGATTTACTTTAGTTGGCACTAATGGTGGCGGCAGATTTTTCGGAATTTCTGAAATGGCCTCAGGCGAACCCTCGGCCGCGAGATACATACCGTTTACGAGGTTATTTCGTGCACGGTCTACTTGCTCTGTTTTTACTCGGATCCCTTCAGTAACTAATTCGTTTTCTTGGGCTTTATCTGATTCTCTAAGTCTGTCTTCTCTACGTAGTGCTTTTTCAGCACGCTTATGTGATTCCTTACGCCAAAACTCTATGGCGTCTTTCTGAGATTGTCTGGCTTTCTTTTTCCATAGTGCTTCCTCTACCTTCATGATGCACTCAGCATCCCATGTTCCAGTAACTGGCCATCTGTGTCTCTCGTCTAGATGTTTTGTATAATCGGCCCATAAATCTAGATACAATATGGCATCTAAGCCATGCTTGTGGTACATGAAATTACCTGGAGTGTCCCTAGGGGGAATAGGGATTTCTTCCTCCAGTATCCCTTTCCTAGTTCCTATCTGCTTTAACTTGTTGAAAAACGGCATCTTGTTTCTACTTAGTACTGAAAGCTCGATTTTACCTACTTAATACTGAATACAGCTATTTATACAAGAACGCACAATAATGCACATTAAAAAACAGTCACACTCATACCACGACATTAATCACATGGAAAACATTTAAAACATATATCACTACCCCTTTATACTGATGTACTGCTAAACAGCACAGATACACTGTCTAAAAACAGTGCAGAAACTTGAAATAACGGATGTACTGCTAAACAGCACAGATACACTGTCTAAAATCAGTGCAGACCGGACTTGTGTACCCAAACCCGTCTTGATACGACCCAGCAATGGCACTCACCGGGAAGCACGGAAATCAGAAGGCCTCGGAAAACTCGACTGGACTGGACTCGGCTCGACTTCGGAAAACTTCGGAAAACTTCGGGAAACTTCGGAAAACTGGTGGGCCTCTTGACACCTCGGACCTTGCTTCTTTCGGCTAGGCTCTGGTCGGGATCCTCCGCACTCCTCACCGCCTCGTCTGGGTACTGATCGCAGTCTTCATCACCTCCGTGGGCCAGAGGGAGATGCAGGAAATCCTGCCGGTACGCGTAGTTTCCGTCTAGCTGATGGCAGGGTACAGAGCTTGCAATGCACCAACCGGCGCGTGAGGTGGGGGAGGGGTCCCTATTCGGGCGCCAAAATGTCGTAAATATTTAATTTACTATCATAATTTCTATGCAGGTAAGTACTTAATCAATAATAACTCAATCGGAAAGAAGGAGGCAGAGTCCGTGGTGTTAGAGTTCTTAGGGGTTTTATTCCTTAAAAAGGAATGGTCATGACTTGGCTATCATGTTCCCGCAACCACACAGGGTTCAGGAAGGGATAGAAGAGTGCGCACCACATTTTATTGACAGTACATAGCTTATATACTTAATACATTGTCATAGAAAAACGTATGGTAGGCGTAGCAGCTGAGAGAAGACAAGATAACAGCATCCACGTGTTAGCAATACGTAATCAGAAGGCGTGAACTAGGCGTGAATTGAGGTGTGTGCTAGAAACGTCACCAGATAGGTGTCACAGAAGGGGTGGCACTAACAGAAATGTTGCAATGTCAGCAGAAATCGGAAGCTTGGATGCGCGCGCAGCTGCATGACGTGTGATTGACGTGAAACGGGAGGGTGCAGGAAACTTGACATTTACACTGACGGAAAGAGACAGAAGTCTGGCATGTCAGATCAACTTGTACTTCTATCATATCTGATATCTGATGTTTGGGAACCATACTATCTGGAAGGAAAGGTCTCTGGGGCAGAAGCTATTCTATACTGACTGTGAGTGCGTGTATAAGCGCCTGAGTGTCTGCATGAGAAGCGTAGGGGCATGGGCCTTCCATGGGAGCATGGTAACAGAGGCTATGAATTACTTGCACGGAGACAGGTTGGCCCTTTGCTCTGCAGATGAGGGAGATGTTTACTGAAACTAGTAGGCAGGAATGTATTTTCGAGGAGCGGAACAGATAACTCGAAGGTTATAGTCAGTCTTGGCAGGCAGCAGGCTGAGCTGAGCACGGTGGGCCGCGCTAGAAGTAAGTCAGAGTTCACGGGTACAGAGGCAGCCTGGGCTGAGATTTTCAGAGTCAGAAGCCAGAAAAAATGGCTCGATGGCAGAAATTCAGGGCCTACTTTGCCAGAGCTGAAAAACGTGTAAGGTACACCACAAAAAGACGTTGGCATAGCATACTTAGGAACGGACTATTCAACCCATTCAGGGTGGGTCTGAAAGAGGACATGTTAACGTTGGACGCAAATGTATTTGCGTCTTCGTAGCTGGCACAGGAGGGAAATTACATGCACTTTAAGCTGGTACATGGAGTCGGTGGGGTACACGCTAGGGAACACAATCTTGACCATAACATTTATATTTCCTCAAGGGGGAACCACAGGAGCTGTAGTATCCTGTGCGTATGGAGGTGGTGACTTCAGTAGGTAGGACAACAAAGGGTCCTCTACTACTTCCTCTCCCTTCTTATCAGTACTTGACGGTAAAACGGGAAAACACTTATCCACCGCCATACGTTGCAATCTATCAAAAACTTCCTTTTCCTTCTCTTCTTTGTCTCGCTGAAACCGCTCTGCATTTCTCATCGTCGTAACGATACCTTCCCTCTTATTTCGTTTAAGCTGTTTGATTTCTTTCTGCTTGGCCTCTTTACACCATAACCGAAAGGAATCAAACATGGCCGGCCTAGATTTCTTTTTGAACAATTTTGCTTCAAGATTATCCAAAATTGCTGTTTCGAAACTACCATGAGGTGGCCAACTAAGGACACCATCATCTTTAGTGTAGCGGACCCAGCAATCATTATATGTGATAGGACCCACTCCATGGCGACTATATAGCTCATAGACCGGAGTTCCAACTGGAGGTATCGGACACGAGTCCTCCAATCGGGAATCCGCACCGCAACCTTTAAAGCAACTAAACAAAGTACTACGGCCAGGCATCGTGCACACTAACCGAGTTTCACAAACTTCAAGGGTTATCGATTTACGATATCCTCGCAAAAATGCAAGACCCTTGGTTTTTGGCAATTGCAATCGTCAAATAAAACCCAACAACTAAGAACCAAATACTAAGAACCACAAATGCAATGGAACCATGCAAACAACCAAGTTTCAACAACAACCAAGGACTCTGGGAGCGACCCACAAATACTTAACCGAAAGAGCAATGGCGTCACCAGGAAGGCCCGTCAATCGTCTCGCTGTACAAAGGACTACGCCAGGCGCCAAAACAGGTCGACAGTCAGGGCATCAGTCCGTCGCAGCCAAAGTCTTCGGGCCACTTGTTTCGACAACAGGATCTTTGAAGCGGGGTGCACCTTCCCTCGGAGATTTCACACGAAGTTCCTCACGATCGTCGGGCTTTGGACCGGTACCGCTGATGTCGCCCCACATTGGGCGCCAACTGAAGGACTGGGCTATTCTAAGGCCCAGCGGTGCCAGGGGACAACACCTGAAACCTTCGTAGGTTACCTGTTCCGGCGTACAAATGACAGAGACACGGGACACTTCCTTCGGCATCAAAGATCGGAGTTTATTTACTGCAGGGAACACAGAAGTCACAAGAAGTACAACGTATGTAGGTTCTAGGAGACTGCTTCAAATTGCAACTGTGGATCGCTCCTTTTATACATATTTCTGTCATAGCACAACATGGCGAACAAAAGGTTACAACTCAGTTCCCACAGTAAACTTCAAAAGGGTTGCTTTCATGTATTCAGGGTCCCGGAACATAATTACAGTAGCATCGGCGGTTCCCAACTGTAAAAGTACGTTATCTCACCATTAAGCACATTCCATTCAGGCTGTAAACGAGTTTAAGGAAAGAGTCAGAAACAGGTGCAAGGGAAGACGAAGATAGTCAACAGGTTGAAAAGAGTGTAAGGGGGTGATATCGGAAACACGATTGCAGGATCAAAGGAGACATGCCTAATGAATGCACGGCTGAAACAATAGACCGGCACGGCAAGATGAGCCTCAAACGGGGCCATCTGCCCTTGCAGTGTCATCCCCCTCGTCATAAAGACACCCTCAAAGGAACACGTGTCTTCCACAAGGGCTTGGGAATCCCAGGGTCACGAAGCGGACAGTGTCCGTTCGCTGGCTACTTGAGGGCAAGAGACAAAATGGCTGCTGTATCTAAAATGGAACCCGTGGGTTCAGATGAAGAAACCCACGAATAAGACGAACGGTTCAGGCCAGCGTAGCGAAAAACGCGTACACCCACTAGACTCGTCATTTGCGGTTCATAGATACCAAACTCGTCCATATTCGAACGAGTCGAAAACACCACTTTAATTGTCACGGAACCTCAAGTGAAGTCACTGACCATGTCATGAATGATGTAATATGTGACATCATCAGCAGTGCATTGCGCAGGCGCAAGTTAGAGTTAGCTGTACTAACGGTAAAGGACGAATTTCTCTGGTTTTGTACAAGTGAAATATCCAACTAAATATAACGTGCCTGAAACCTGTGTTTCTTTCAGTGAATTTCTAAGTTTTTTTAAATGCTAATTTCTACCTATAACGTGCCTGAAACCTATGTTTTTTTCAGTGAATTTCAATGTTTTTTTAAATGATAATTTCGAACAATAATATTAATTAAACCTATGGTTGTTCCAATAATTTTCAAACTTTTTTTAGAGATATTTTGTAAATATAATATCATAAAAATACTTTTTGAAATATTTTAATTAAAATAATTTATTGTCTTGTGTTTTGTTAAATTTAAATATATTCATTTTTTTAAAGAAAAAAGTGGAGTCGCGTACCCATCGTGTAGCTATCTCGGTAGGTGCGCGGATTCGAGACGCCATATTACCAAAGTCGTGAACGATGCGCATTGGGCTAGCAATGGGTGCGCTGTGCCTGCCGCTGCGTAATGTCATATACGTATAGGATTGCGTTGTGTGCACATTTTGTATGCAACAGGGTGCGCATTGCCTGGCCCTGCGTTATGTCATATACGTATGGGATTGTATCATGTGGGCATTTGGTATGCGACGGCTGCGTGGGTCCCCACCCTATGTATCATTATGTACCTGTGCGGTCGTGCTGGGTACGTGACTCCCTCAAAAAAAGTTTTATGCTTAAAACTATTTGTATATTAGTTGAATATGTATATTAGACCAAGAGATTATGTAAATTAATATAAAAAATGATCTATTTCTACTAACAATAAAGTTATTTTACTCTTAAATATTCTTTCGCGAAAGCGCATCGGGTGCATGCTGGGTGCGTGCTGGGTGCGCACTTCCCATGTGACTTTAAAAGAAAGCATTTAATTGGTTCATAAGGTTTTTCATTCTAGAAGTTGAAGGACCACACTAATTTGTCTCATTCTTTGTACATCATCCCAGGAGACACACCTGCTGTGTTTTTTTAGCTCCTTTATATATTTTTCGGGTGTTTTCCTTTTGGAATACAAATGGCTTCTTCTACTCCTGTGGTGGATGTTCCATCTGAAGAAGAGGAATTGGATGTGGCTTTAAAGAAAAAGAAAGAATCCATTGTGTGGAATTTTTCTCTATTCCACCTGAAGTAAAAAAAGTTAATGCACGAAAGGTGAGTTGTACTCTTTGTCCAAGAATACTGTCGAGGGGGTGTGACAAGAAATGCTCTTGCAGAACATCTAGTATGATGAAGCAGCTTCAGACAATTCATCCTCGACCACTGGCACGGGACAACTATGACGTGCCCATGAACAGATGTAGCAGGATGATCAGGGAGCTGGTCCAAGCACGTCAGGAGCGTCAAGCTCCTCATATCAAGGTCCGGACATTCGTCCTGAATTTGCCAATCTGCAGCAAGTTTGTATAAAGTGCAAGACTGTGCTTTGCTGCGGGGAGCAATTCGAAGATGCTGTGGTTTCTGCAGCAAGAAATCACCACTGTTATTTATTTATTTTTTAATCGTTGCAATGATTGTTTAATCGCCAAAGTTCAAACTTAGTTCTGTTGTTTTTCCTGTTTTTAAAAAAAAACACCCAAAAAATGTACAAAATGGTTCAGAAAACACAAAAAAAATTACAACTTCAGAACTACCTTATCTGGTTAGAAAAAGAGAAATAACTACACGCTGATGTGTGGGTGATTGTATGAGTTTATGTTGACTAATGTTGATTGATTCAAACAGTACATGGGTAGTGCATGGGTGATTGTATGACTGCACGAGTAGTGCCTATTTAACTGGATGATCAGAGTACTGCAAGGAGAATGCATGATGAATTTGCAAGTGTGTGTGTCTTGACCGAGTGATTGGATAAGTACATAGTACTGGCTGGGTGATTGTAAAGAGAGTGCATGGTGAATTTATAGGTGCTTGGGTATTGGCGGACTGATTGAATAAGTACATGGTGCTGATGCGGGATTGGAGGAGTGTGTGGGGAGTGACAAGGGGATTGCTAGAGTGCATGGGTACTATCTGGGTAATTGGAGGAGTGAATCTGTAGTGTGTACATGGTTAGAGGTCTGCATGGGTAGTGCATGGAGGATTGTAGCATTGCACAATTTAGTGCCTGAGACATTGCATGAGTACATGGGTAGTGATTGGATGATTAGAGTACTGTAAAGAGAGTGCACAGTGAATGTATAACTGCTTGGGTATTGGTAGAGTGATTGGATGAGTACATTTTGCTTGTATGGATGATTGAAGGAGTGTGTCTGGAGTGACAGGGGGATTGCTGGACTGCATGGGTGCTACCTGGGTAATTAGAGGAGTGAATCAGTAGTATGTAGATGGTTAGAGGTCTGCATGGGTAGTGCATTGAGGATTGTAGCAGTGCATGAGTTAGTACCTGAGTCATTGCATGAGTACCTGGGTAGTGACTGGATCATTTGAGTACTGCAAAGCGAGTGCATGGTGAATGTACAGGTGCTTGGATATTGGCGGATTGATTTGAAAAGTACATGGTGCTGAATGAGGGATTGGAGGAGTCCATGGGAAGTCATAGGGGATTACTGATGTGCATGGGTACTACCTGGGTAATTGGAGAAGTAAATCAGTAGTGTGTAGGTGGTTAGGGGTCTGCATATGTAGTGCTTGGGGGATTATAGCAGTGCATATATTAGTGCATGGATCATTGCATGGGTACATGGATAGTGACTGCATGATTAGAGTACTGGAAAGAGAGTGCATGGTGAATTTATATGTGCTTGGGTATTGGTGTAGCGATTGAATAAGTACATGGTGCTGGATGAGGGATTGACGGAGTGCATGGAGAGTGACAGGGGGATTGTTTTAGTGCATGAGTACTACCTGGGTAATTAGAAGAGTGAATCAGTAGTGTGTAGGTGGTTAGAGATCTGCATATATAGTGCATATATTGTCCCTGAGACTTCAGCAGGAGGCAAGCTCTTTTCCAAGCCCTTGGAGATCCTTCAGAAGTCAAAAGCAAAGTACACAAAGTTCCTTTCTCCTTCCTTTAGCAGTAAGGCAACCACTGCAAGCCAATCCCCCAAGCAGCACTTCAGCTTAGGAATAGTCTCTTCTCAGTTTCTTCAGGTTCCTCTCCTCAGTAAAGGTTTCTTCTTGTAGTCCAAAAGTGATCTAATTTCTTGGGAGCAGGATCCCAATATTTATACCCCAAAATCCTTTGTTCTCTGGAGGGAGAGGGGCCTGTGCCTAGTCCAAACCAGTTCCTGAGCACTTTGTTTACCAGACCTCTTATTTCCTTTCACAGTGCAGGGCAGAAACATCAGACACCCCACAGGAAGTGGAGCCAGAATTGTGGAAGGCAAGTACAGTCCTGGAGCACTTTGTTGGCAGGACTCCTTCTCTTCTTTCAGTTTGCAGGACAGAGACAGCAGCCGCTCCCCAGGGGGTGGAGCCAGCATTGTGGAAGGCAGGCCCAGCCCTATTCAGAGTGCAGGTGCACTCCTCCCTCCCATCTAGATGATGATCTGAGTCACTTGGTGACTCAGCCTGTTTCCCGGAATTCCCCAGCCCTGTCACTCACAGAAACCAGATATAGGAATATTCATCCTAGCAGAGGCAGGTTTGAATGGTTAGACAAGCAAAGACCTGCTTTCTAAAAGTGGTATTTGCGAACACAGAATTTTAAAATAAACTTCACTAAAAGATGTATTTTATTATTCTGAGTTCAGGCATACTAAAGTCGAATTTCTACCATGTTCTCTGAGCCTGTTAGGATTATAAAATATAACAATTTTAACAGCCCATTCTGGCCTATGGAGAACAGGTAGCCTTGCAATAGTGAAAAAAGAAAATGGCTGTAATTCACTATTAGGACATGCCACACACACCAGGGCTTGTCCTACCTTATACTTACAATGCACCCTGCCCTTGGGCCTACCATAGGGGTGACTGATATGAAGAAAAGGGAAGGTTTAGGGACTGGGAAGTGGGTGCACTTGCCCAGTCAGCATGACAGTACCAGACTGCACGCAGGCTCTGCAATGGCAGACCTTAGACACATTTTACAAGGCTGCTTTTGTGGGTGGCACAACCAGTGCTGCAGGCCCACCAGCAGTATTTGGATTACACACCCTGGCACACTCAGTGCATTAGACTAGGTTCTGACAAATAAACCAAAGTAGCCAAACATGGAATCACTAATCAATACATCAATTTACAATAGGGAGCACTTGCACTGTGGCACTGAATAGCAGTGGCACAGTGCCCAAAGCATCTAACATCAGCAAAAATACATGAGGCAACAGCAAAAAATGGAACGGAGACCCAAGACAATGGTGCCAGGTCTAACACGCAGCCAGCACCCTTCTCACAACTCACATGCCCAACTGTGTCTGCAGCTAGGTTTCTGGCAGGCATGGTATGGACTCCAGGGTCAGTATGGCGGCTCCTTCCGCGCTGCCTTTTAATATCTAATGAGACTGGCACTCCCCCCCCAGCAAAGTACTGCTGCACGCTCATGGTTTGAAAAGGGTCCCAAGATGCCTTACCCTAACATGACCTCCAGTGATGTCTCTGTTTTTCCCCCTCCTGATCTTCTTCCTGACATAACCTCTACCAGGACTATGCCTGACCTCCATGGCCCCCCCACAAACTAAGCTGACTACCCCTGAGTCCTGAGTGCACTTTAGCTCTATCTCTACTGCGGAGTCAGAGCACCATGCCCGACACCCGGTGGAGCTGCTCTGCTCAGCTAAAGAGGAGATTGGCCTTGGTTCACCCCCTAACCGTCACCTACCCAGCCGGACCTTGGACACAGTTTCTCACCGTCTCCCTGTCTCACACACACCCCTTCCTCTTTGTTCTTCTGCAATTTTCCTTTTATCCTCTCTTTCTATCCCTCTGCCCGACGACCGTTGGAGCTACTTGGCGAGCTTTAGGGGAGACTGGCAGTCGATTACCTCCTCGTGCCATTGCCTAGCCAGTCGGTTTCTGGACTGTCTCTCCCCCCCCCCGTCTCTCATTCTTGCTTCCCCCGGTCTTGTCCCCTTTCACTCCTACTCTTTCCAAATTCTATCCTTTGCCCTCACCTGCCCTTGCCCTTTGTCCTCACCCTGTTAGTTTTTTGGGGAACTTCTTTCCTCGCCACTTGAGAATGAACTATTCTGTTTGATGCCTGATGGAGCTACCTGGTTTAGCTATAGGGGAGATGGGCCGTGGATTCCCTCCTTGGTCGTCACCTACCCAGTCGGTCTTTAGACAGACTTCCTTTCGTCCCTCCTTGCTGTCTCTTCCTTTATCCTCTCTTTCTCACCTCCCCTGCCCCTACACTACTTTTCTCTATCCTTTCTCTCTTCTCCTAATGTATTGCTTATTTTTTGATGTAATGTGTAATTGTTGATATTTTTCTGTTACATTGTTGATTCTCATGTAAAGTGCTCTGATACCTTCGGGTCTATCCAGCGCTATATAAAACTCTTTAAATAAAATAAAATAAAATAAATAAGTATGTGTTAGTGCCTAAGTCATTGCATGCATACATTGGTAGTGACTGGATGATTAGAGTACTGCAAAGAGAGTGCATGGTGAATGTGGAAGTGCTTGGGTATTGGCGGAGTGATTACATAAGGACATGGAACTGGCTGGGTGATTGCAGGAGTGCAAAAATGATCTTAATTTTTTTTTGCTGGGTGTCACGCACCCATTGTCTTCACACTAGTGGGCCACGCTGAGAGCTGCGCACTCATCACTTTTACACTAGGGTCCGCGCTGAGAGCCGTGCACCCTTCGCATTCACACTAGGGGCCGTTCTGAGAATGCGCACCTTTCATGTTCACACTAAGGGCCGCGATGAGAGCTGCGCACCCTTCGTATTCACACTAGGGGGTTGCGCTGAGAGCCGTGCTAGGGTCGCAACTCCAAATTTTTCTTTTCTTTTTTTAAAACGTTCACTTTTGTTAATTTACATTCACCTTGGGGACCCCGTCCCCCGAGGCATGGTCACATCTCCTTATTTACATTTAAAAAAACGTTGCTTTCTGAACCAAGCGCTACCTTTTTGCCAAATTTGGTGTAATTCCATTCAGCAGTTCAGGCTGTAGCCTTGGCTAAAGTTTCCTAAGGAAATTAACATGGAGAAAACACTTTTTGGGACCCCTCTTTTTTCTCAGCCCATCTTGACGAATCACCCCCAAACTTTCAGGATAGGAACTGACCTGGTTAGACCTTTTTCTTGAGAATTTCGCGAAGATTCGTTAAACGACGCCAAAGATATGGGCAAATCAAAAAAAGCTTTTCCTATGGAGACTAGGTTCTAACTATAACTACCTACTGGCAACCGTGAGTAGGTAATATTTATATATAACATTAGGGCATGAGAATGAAATAAGTCAATTGATAATAAGGAGCCATAAAAGATCGGGCAACTGGGCACCTTGATTTTTATCAAGGTTAAGGCACCATAAAAACCATATGCACCTTTAGACATAACAAACAGGTATTTATCCCAATATTTTAAATATCTTGTGGCGTCTTGTGTATTGTCATGTATATATTATATATATTATAGTTTTTGTATTATACATTGATATTTATATATTTATTTAACTATATCTATTTGTATATATTTATATATTTAGACAGTGAAAGGTGACCCAATAGTACCTATGACTGAAATGTGGCAGTGTGCCTATCAATTGCACATACAACAAAGCCCCATGTGTGTCTTTCTATACCAATATTCAATATTGAAATGTGCACGTCAAGAGCAGTATGAAATGTAATCTTTAGAGTATTTATTTATTGTTGGGTCTATTAGATCAAGCAAGTGACCCCAAGTGATATCTATGTGGATGTTTGTTTTTTAAACAGCACTGAGCACTTTAAATATATATAATCACGTGGTACACATTCACCCAACGAAAGTTAACGAAAAAGAGAAAAAAAGTGTAACCTTAAAAACGGAAGGCCAATGGTGGATGCGTCGTGTGATCAAGTCCCCTTGAAGGGATGAAGCGCGTTATGGCTGCCGTTGGTTTGTGAAGTCTTTGAATAAGCAAAGCGGTATCTGAAAAGAATCCTGTGGTCCGTGCTCTTTCCGTTCGGCTGCCAGTGAAGGTATGACTGTGAAGAGTGCTTTGGGATATATTGAGTGAACAAGGACACAGCCCCGTGTCCGAAACGCGTCTTGAGGCATGTACCGTTCCAGCACATAAAAATAATTATATTGGAAATATGGCACCAGCATATTTTGTGTCCGTGTTCCTGATTGTGCGAGTAGGCACCAGGAAAAAGTGGAGTGGATATATATATATATATATATATATATATATATATATATATATATATATATTCAAAAGTTCCAAAGTAACAGTGCTCTCAGTCAGCAAATCCACACAACACCTCGCAAAACTCCAAGGGTGTTTATTTAAACCAACAACATGTTTCGGCTGCGGACAGCCTTGATCACGTTAGTTTCAAAGTGCACAGTTTCCGGTAAATAATGCCAAATTTCATCGCCATAGAAACAGGACTTGGTAGCGAAAAATGAAAAAGTAAAATTATACATTCATTGGAAAGATGTATACATAAATCACATAATATGCTATATCAGGCATTATTAAATACACATTTCGAACGATTTAAATTAATTCTTTAACATCGTGCGCATTCGGTTGAACATACAAAATTGCGTGTGTGCCCGTTATGCTAAATTCTTCTGTTAAATGCACAGGAAAAAAAAAAAATCTGTTTGTAATGCTCCTATCCAAGCGTACACCCCACAATAATTATTATGACCGCGACATCCGCCGCCATAGTTGTAGTTTGAATATATCTCGAAACTACATGTAGCTATGACAACCAGGTGTCAAGGAATACGGCCCTGCAACAGGAGATGCGTGAGGTATACTGGAAAGAAATGTGACAGCACCCACAAAGTCCGTGCAAATCCGCATATGCGTGCTCACCACAGTTCACAGCTGTTCGAGGCATGCGACGCCCTGATTGAAGTAATTGGGTTTACGCGTTGTATAACTAGCCACGCATTGAAAATTAGCATCAAGGTTGGAATCATAGCCCGGTTCGAGCAAGTACATTATAAGGCAGGAATACCACACTGCGAAAATGTTAGCCACCGCTAACTAAGTGCAGAACAAAATACTTCTGCATGTGGCCCTGTGTACAAATGAATAGGAACAGATGGTGTGAATGCAGGAAATGCGTGTTGCTCTCGGGTCACGGATAAAACCACTGGAGCTGTGGCTGCAAGGGTGGGCCAATGTAAACCAATATACATCAAGGTACTGCAGTGCACAAATAACGTGCAAGAAGGTATCTGGGTCTATGTCTGTGAAATACAGGGGGGTGACAGGGCAAGGAACCAAGATAGTGTGGAGAGGTATAACAGTCAAATGCCACAAAAAAAGTTCTAGGAACATTAGCAAAGTACCAAGTTCAAAACTGTAGCCCCCAAATTATGGGGCCTACCTTGACGGAAACTGTCTAGATGTCTATTGAAGAACAGAAATAAAGTGCTCCCAAAGTGAATGTCCAAAGTGTGGCAGGACGTGAGAAAAGTTAATAGTAGTCGAATTCTTTGTGGAACCACATCTGTGAAAGAAAAGACATAAATGCCAAAATTCAGTACCAAACGAATGAAAATCTCACTAAAAACATCTAAATAAATAAATAAACAGTGCATATTGTCGAAGGAAGAAGCATAATATTATAGATTACTTAAGAGAGAAGCTGACACAGTATGCAATGATTATACTTTAAGGTGAACTGCAAGCTCCTCGTCCTGGTTAAGGCCCCCCGGTATCTTGGTCTGGAATTCTATGATACATTTGGACTCCTTTTGTCTTAATTTCAGGGTCCTGTCTCCCCCCCGGGGACTTCTCTCAATCTGTTCCAATATATGGAAACTCATTTCAGCTGGATTGGAAAAATGTGTTTCAGCAAAATGCCTTGCCACAGGGTATTTTTCGTTCTTGTTGGCTATGGCACGGTAGTGTTCCAGCACACGATGTTTTGCTTGTTTGGTGCTGCTGCCGATATACCATAGCCCACAGGGGCAGACAATGACATATATGACAAAATCTGTACTGCAGGTCAGAAATTGAGTCATCTTTCTAGTTATTCCATTGTATGTGACAGATTTTTTGTGAGTACTGTGCCTGCAGGCCTTGCAGTGGCCACATGGGAAAAAACCCAATAGACCTAGATTTTGGGTTTTAGGATACACAGTAATGTCACTTTTCACCAACATATCACGTAGAGACTTGCCTTTTCTGTACGTGATAAGAGGCGCATTGGATAGATCCTTGCCGATCACACTGTCAGCAGTAAGGATGTTCCAGTTTTGGGATACTATTTTGCGGATCTGCTTAGACTCCGTATTAAAAGTGAGAATAAGACGTGTTTGATCCTCCTCAGTACCAGTTTCTGTTTCATTGTCTCTGTCTTGTAATGTGTCTGCTCTCAGAATACTGTCAGCACGTGCTTTGGCTTTTTTGATGACCCATGCAGGATAACCTCTATCTTTAAATCTTGCCATCATTTCACGGCTGGTCTGTTCATAACCCTGGTCAGTACTGCAATTTCTTTTCGCCCTGAGCAGTTCACCAAAAGGAATGCTCCATTTGAGCATTTCCGGGTGGCTGCTCAGGGCATGCAGCACACTGTTGCCTGCAGTAGATTTTCTGAAAAGGCAAGTCTGTAATTTGCCTTGAACTACCTCTACTTTGACATCCAAGTATTCTGCACTACTATTGCTGATGTTACTCGTGAGTACTATATTGAGATCATTGATGTTAAGTTTGTTGACAAACTCAATGGCCATTTCGGGGGAACCACTCCAAATAACAAAGAGATCGTCGATGTATCTCCACCATGTATCCACAAACGGCCAAAAGGATCTAAGGTTGGGATCTGAGTTGATGCTTTGCTCCCAGTTGCCCAAAAAAAGGTTCACAAAACTGGGAGCAAAGCAAGAACCCATCGCCGTCCCAGTGGTTTGTCTGAATAGGACACCATCAAAAACAAAGTAATTATTACACAGGCAATACGACATCATGTCCACTAGCATTTTGCTGTGTTCTCTAAAATGCAGGGGACGCTCGGCTAGAAAACTAGCGCAGGCATGTAGGCCTTGTTCGTGGTCAATGATCGTGTACAGAGATTGTACATCCATAGTTATTAGAAGATAGTTTTCTTTCCACTGGACTGATGACAATTTTTTCAAAAAGTCTTTAGTATCCTTGACATAACTGGGGAGTTTTTGTACCCAGTCCCTGAGAAAAAAGTCCACATATTTAGAGACGTGTTCAGAGACACAACCCCTTGAGGATACAATGGGTCTCCCCGGTGGATTGATTGTGTCCTTGTGGAGCTTGGGAAGAAGATATAGGACCGGTAGTATGGGGTGGTCATTTTTTAGGTACCCATATTCTTCCCATTCGAGGATGCCTTGGTCTTTCCATTCAACAAGTTTTTCCCATAAGATCAATATGCTTTTATTATAGAGATCATAGGAGGTAGTGGTATAGTATTTCACATCACCCAGTTGTCTCAGTGCTTCTTTGGTGTACATTTCGCGATCCATGATAACAATGTTTCCTCCCTTGTCCGCTGGACGGATGACAATAGTCTTGTCCTCCATCAGGGAGGTCAGAGCTTTCCTTTCTTGTGCATTGAGGTTCTGTTCCCTCATTGCTCCTCTACCTTTTTTACTTCTGTGGATGCAAATTTGTTTATTCACACAGTCATGAAAGGTGTCAAGGTTATCGTGCGGCATGCTGGGGATAAATGTGGATTTGGGTTTAAAACCCGATAGTGTACTGGCATCAGTCACAAATGCAGCCTCATTAAGCATCTGTGTGAGAGAGCCCAAGTCCGTTTGATCATCATCGGCTGGTTGACCCTGATCTAAACTGATGATGTTAATTATGCTGTCCACATCACTAATCAAGAAGTTGCCTTCTCTGATGGTAGAACTATGCCCTCGTTTGTCATGATTGTGATTTAATCTTTTTAACTTATGCCATTTTTTTAATTTCAGTTTACGTATAAACTTAAAAATGTCAATGCGAGTAGTGCAAAAATCAAATGGCATAGAGGGACAAAATGACAGACCCAGGCTCAAAGTCGATTTCTCTAGATATGACATTTTTCTTTTAGATAAATTAATCACTGTTTTATTTACCAGTTCTTCGTTGTTCATTGGCCTCTCTTGGAGCGTGTGACGATATTTCTTGCGTCGCCCGTTGCTTTGTCTTTGTTCCCACCTCTGGAAAAGCCTCTTCCCCCGGTTGTTCCTCTTCCGCCTCTTCCTCTCGCTCGTCCTCTGCCCCTCGGTGTGTGTGCGAAACGCGTCTTGAGGCATGTACCGTTCCAGCACATAAAAATAATTATATTGGAAATATGGCACCAGCATATTTTGTGTCCGCGTTCCTGATTGTGCGAGTAGGCACCAGGAAAAAGTGGAGTGGATATATATATATATATATATATATATATATATATATATATATATATATATATATATATATATATATATATATATATATATATATATATATCGACAGTAACTCCCTAAACCACCTCCAATCCAGCAGGACCGGCGAAGCAGGAGACAGACCACAGCTTTCAGATAAGTTTTTTTATTTTTCCAGTATTTCCCTTAACCAACCAACCATGATGCGTTTCGGGCTTTGCAGCCCTTGTTCACATGCAAGGCATTAGTGATTTCTACAGTGCTTTTAAAGTGCTAAAGTGCCCCGCCTGTAGCCCTCCTCCCTAAAAGGTCATGTGACCACCGTAAACAGGGAAAACAGACTATCTCAGTGAATGTTCAAAACAAAGCAGGTGTTTCTGTAAGCATAACATATCCGGCATAAATGCGCAATTGTAACGACCGGTTTCTCGAACCAGATGGGATTAGCTCCTGAGAGCCCCTCCAACCCAGTCGGAACGTAATCACCTCCCTCCTTAGAACGTATTTACAATAGGTATATGTATATGTATGTACATCTCGTACCTAAGGATGGGGAAAATGGCAATACACATGCATAGGTTTTCTACAATATCCCATTCATACCAACTAGTCTCACAGCCACTTAGGCCCAGACTAATCTACCCTGGGGCAGTTCTGATTATGCACCATTACACACTGATCACCCTCAGTGCTCACTTGACACGCAATCCGGCGTGCCATACACACTGAGCTGCAGCCCCAGTGCTCTCTTTTTATCCGGTCCACAATCCGGCGGACCTACACACTGGTCTCCCTCCCAGTGCTCGCTTACTTACAACCCGATCCGCAATCCGGCGGATCTACACACCAGTCTCCCACCTGGTGTTCTCATTAACGTCGCTTACCAACGACGATCACTCTCCTATGAATACCTTTGGAAGGAATCTCTCATTGGCTACTCGGGATGATACTACAATAACACGAATTAGCACAGCTTTCCAAATTGAATCATGTACCTTCTGCTCTCAGCATCAAATGGTCCCTCTCTCCCTCATTATTCAGTCACCTCTTACCTGACCGGGATTTACATCCATTCATGAGAACGATGTCTGACTAGAAGACCAGGTTACCCTGATTGAACAAGAATACAAGGCACATGTCGGTTCACTAAGAACTGGGGTATTTTATTACAATAATTATAAACACAGCACTATACTATAACATATATCCTGCAAAGAAAAGTGAAAGGTTAGAATGTGCACACTATAAGTAATGGTCAGACGTCACCTTATGGACACGAAGTCGGGGTTCAACAGTCATCTAGGTTCCCTTCTCGTCTGTGCCTTGGCTCGTCTCGGAATCACACCTCAGCAGTCACGAGTACACCTCTGCACCGCTATGCTCTGTCTCCTCTGCTTCCCTCCAAGTCACTGGAACCTTCCTCTTTATTATCTGCTGTCTCTCTCTGTCTCTGATCGCTCTGCGCTACTTCTCCTTCTCCTTCAATCTTTCTCAGAGAGTATCAGCTTCATGATCTTTCTCGGACTTCAAAATGGCGACTGTCTGCCTGGAAATAATTAATGGCATTGATGCTAACGGCTAGCTGCCGCCTACAGACTGATTGACTCACTGCCTAACACTTTCGCTAATATGGAAGCTTGTCCTTTCATGGAAAGTTACGGCCAGTAACCTGCCGCCCACCAAATTCTTGTACCTCCCCGTACCAAGGACACGTTCCCAGCTGGCCAGCCTGATGTTGTGTCTTCAGAGTGGAGAAAAATACAGTCTTTCGATAAGGGCCAGCCTGAGCCGGTTCTCTCCAAGCGAACAACACTTCGAAACTAAAACATTACACTTGGCCTAGAAGCATCTCAAGCTGCCAGGGCAGAAAGCAAGATGGAGTCTCTCCCGTTTGAGGCCTACAAGGCCCGAAATAAGCATCACTCCATAGAAGGTATACTAACACTCTTGCAAAAGGACGGATTATCACTAATACTAATGAATCTATCCCCTAGCTTAAGTTTATAAGCCCTGATCTAAGGAAAAGGGTACGAAAATGCACTACTGTGCCTTATGAATAGGCCCTGTTTATAGTTCTAATCCCTGCACTAGGAGGGTAATAGGCTGGAGTCACCTTCAATCATTCTCCCTCAAAGGAGGGCCGAAAAAGTCAGTCAGAACACTTCACCCTTGACTCCAGTCTATTAACCATTCTCTATATAGAACTAACATCTGTGGAAGAATAATAGGAAACAAAACTAACTGATCTATTCCTCTTGCCAAATCTACAATATTGGAGTAGAGAAGGAATGCACTGAATAAAGCAGCAAATAGCTACTAAAATACAAATAGAAATCATAATACCCCCTAATATCTGTCATAGGGAATGTAAGTCAGGTAACCAATTGAAGAGCCAGTCAAACCAGCCCATATCAATATGTTTTCTAACTTCTGCAGTCAAGTCATGGAGTTTGTCAATATGGGCTTGGATCGATTTGGTGTGGTCAGACAAATTAAAGCAGCAAAGACCCTCAAAGTCAGAACAGTCGTGTCCATGCTTTAACAGGAGATAGTCGATAGCTGCGCGGTTCTGCAGAATTGCTCTGCGTTCACCCTGGGCATCTAATAACATGTCAGATAAAATGGTAGAGGTTTGGTTAATCGATTTTACCATCCAACAGGCCATTTTTCCAATGAACTTTGCGTTGTAAACAGCTAACGCTGGGACACCAATAATTGAGATAGCTAAACTAAGGTATTCAGATTTGGAATAGAGATGTAGGGAAGAATCACAGTCCTCATGTAACATCATAGAATCACGGACTACACGGGAATAGATATTGGGATGTGAGGAAAACATTAATAAACTCAGTCTGGTGATGGCACACGGGCCTCCGGAAATATTTGCAGGAATATAGGGCCAAGAGGAGTTGCCGCAGGAGAAGAGCCAACCAGAAGGTAACAACATTGTACGGTAATGGCTAGGAGCAACTACTATACTTTTACAGGTCATGTTATTTTTAACAGAAACACATGATTTTGGGAGTCTTCGTAAGCACAGCAATCGTTCATGAGCCGAAAAAGAAGTGGCGGCTCTCAGTTTTAACTTTACACATTCAGTAATTGCCTTAGGATCACAAGTCAAGAAAAAGCACAAATCACCCTGCGTGATATTATACGTAGTGATCTGAGAATGAATTGGGGGAATGGACTCTGAGAGAATAGTACATAAGGGACAAAATTAATGGGCTGCGAAATCGCCCAGAATAACATTGGGTTGGGCATTTAATATATTGAAAATATGTTTTAAAGTCTCCAGTGAGGCAGGGACAGCAACCAAACAGGTCGCTAAAATGTCAGTTACTGAACGCATAGGTGTCAGGCAAAAATGCGGAGAATTAGTAACTCGTTTGGCTAGGGTTGTCCAAAAGTTAGATGATGAATCCCACGCAGCGAAGGAACGCGGTACTCGGGTTCTCGAATCAACCAAAGTCTGTGGGTTCTCTCCTCTCCCGACGCAGCAGACCAAAAGGAGTCCAACGCCGGCACATCCTGCAGCAGCAGTCCAGAGAATGATCTGAAAGAAAATCAAATACAGGCATTATTCATTCTCGTAAATAACATTTGTCAGCCGGGACAGTTTCCCAGCTATCTTTCCCTGGTCTCATCACCAAAATGGTGTTGTCAAGACCGGTTGCAATAATTTCAGCTTGTTCAGGGGGATGTTTAAGCGATTGCACTCATATTCTTGCTCCAGGATTGTCAGAGGAACCAAATCCTTTTTGGCTTCGCACAGTTAGTAAAGTTGGGGCAGTGCCTTTCTGAATCTCACCACTGAAACCAGGCATAATTAGCAATTGAGCAACTCGGTCAGTCTTTTGAATCGATAAATCAACCTCAATGCTATTCAGCAGGAGGACCTTAATCTCTCCCTGATAATCACTGTCAATCACTCCTCCGAGTACTTGAACACCTTTTAAGGCAAGGCCTGATCTAGGGGCGATCAAACCAAAACTTCCAGCTGGTATACAGACACCAACGCCGGTCTCGACAATGATTCGGTCTTTACTCTTAAGTACAGTGTCATTCATGGCATGCAGGTCCAAGCCTGCGGAACCTGGGGTTGCTCTGCATGGAGCCAAAGCTACGGGGGAAATTTCCCAGTACATTACAGTATTTCCAATGGTGTTGGGTTTCGCATCAACATTTGGGGGAAACAAACGCATCAAAGGAGATTCAGCATGTAACAAAGGACGATTATTCAGAATTGACAATGCTTGAAATAAATAATCCCGCCAGTTTTTATATTTGTCGTCAGTTAACTTTCGCAACTGTTCTTTAAGCAAACCATTCATCCTTTCAATCAGACCTGATGCCTGTGGATAATAAGGAATATGAAACACCCATTCTATATTGTTTTCCGCACAAAATTCCTGTACCAATCTTCCACGAAAGTGGGATGCATTATCAGATTGAATTTGAAATGGAATACCATAATATAATATGATTAATTCCAATGTTTTAATGGTGTTTACTTGGGTAGCTTGTTTGCAGAGAAAGGCCACCAAAAGGCCACTGTAAGTGTCGACAATTGTACAAACATATTGACATTTCTTGCTCATAGGGAGCGGGCCAATATAATCAATCTGCCAAATTTGAGCGGGCAATTTTCCTCGATGTAAATGACCTTTAACAATTTGTGGTACTTTTCGTTGTCTGGAATGTTGACAGATGGGACAATGCAGAATGGCATCTTTAATGTAATTTAAAGGAATATAAATTCCTCGATCGGCGGCCCACCTGCTAGTGGCTCTCTCTCCAAAATGTCCTGCTTTCTGGTGGGCCCATTTTGCCAATCCTGCCAAATCAGAATCTTGCATGTCCACCACTGCCTCAGCAATTTTAGATTTCTCATCTGCAATGTTATGAAAGAATTTGTCAAGGGAATCTATCGGGGTATGAGCATCCACATGAAAGATTGTCACAGTACTCTGCGGGAGCATTTCCCAAATTTCTTGCCATAATTCTTTTCCCTACAATTCTTTTGAATGCAATTCCCAATTATGAGAATGCCAAGTTGGTAACCATACCGCCAGTCCATTAGCTGTGGACCAGGAATCAGTGAAAATATGACATGTGCCAGGTAGTTCCTGTTTCAAAACTTGGTAAACTGCATATAATTCAGCATATTGACTACTCTTTTCTTCACCAGTTGTACTCAGCAATTTCTGTGTGATAGGATTATAGGACACTGCCTTCCAATGCCGTTTATCACCAATGAACCTCGCTGAACCATCCGTAAACCACACATGTTTTCTGTCCTCCGCGGACAAATCATCAAATGGCTTACCCCACTTGACAGGAGATTCCTGTACTACAGGCACGGAGCAGTCACACCCAGTCTCATTCGATGGCGCCTGCGCCACTTGCTCATGTAATGCTGCCACACCCTTAGGACCCACACGTGCCCTGTCCTGAATGTACCATTTCCATTTAATCACACTCGCCTCTAGAGCATGTCCAATTCGGTGAGTTTTCGGCGAACTCAAAACCCACTGCATGATAGGAATTTCAGGTCTCAAAATCACATCATGACCTAAAGTCAATTGCTCGGTATCCACCAGAGCCCAATAACACGCAAGCAACTGTTTCTCAAAAGGTGTATAACGCTCACCAGCCTCAGGTAACTTTTTAGTCCAAAACCCTAACGGTACTTTTTGTCTGCCTTGCTTTTGCCACAGACTCCAATTTGCATACAGACCTTGTACGGACACATTCAAATCCACATCACCCTCGCCCACAGGCCACAGATCCAAGGTGTACTGAATCGCTTCTTTTGCCAAATTGAATGCATTCTGTTGTGGTTCACCCCATTCAAACGCATGCTTTTTGCGAGTGACTCGATATAAAGGAGCCAATATCTGACTCAAATGGGGAATATGTTGACGCCAAAAACCAAACAAGCCAATGAAGCTCTGAGCTTCTTTTCTATTCCTCGGAACTGCAAAATCTAAAAATTTTCGTTTAACCTGCGGGATCACCTCTCTGTGACCTTCATGTCAATTGATACCTAAAAACTTAACATTTTGCGATGGACCTTGTAACTTATCAGGATTAATTTCCCAACCTTTTTCACGTAAGCAATCAAGGATTTGATCTAATTGAGTCTGAACTTGATCTTGTGTTTCACCTTGAATTAAA
Source organism: Lissotriton vulgaris (assembly GCF_964263255.1). Lineage (NCBI taxonomy): Eukaryota > Metazoa > Chordata > Amphibia > Caudata > Salamandridae > Lissotriton > Lissotriton vulgaris. The sequence continues at coordinate 916,950,265 of NC_141695.1, forward strand.
ATGTCATCAATATAATGGCACACTTGAATTTGCGGGTGTACAGTTACTTCGGACAAATGCTCTGCCACCAGCCGGTGACAGATCGTAGGACTATGTACATAACCTTGAGGAAGACTCCTAAACGTCATTTGACGCCCATTCCATGTAAAACTGAATTGTTCCTGACACTCGGGGGCAATCCGAATGGAAAAGAAAGCATTAGCAATATCAATGGACGCATACCATGTACCTGGATGCTTTTGGATTCTTTCAATTAAAGTAACAATGTCTGGTACTGCAACAGTCAAGGGGGTGTGTGTTTATTCAGTTCTCGATAATCAACGGTCATGCGCCAAGAATTATCGCTCTTGCGCACCGGCCAAACGGGATTATTCCAAGCAGAAGTAACCGGAGTTATAACTCCTGCGTCAACCAAATCCTGAATTGTGGCACTGATCTCTTCATGGCCACCTGGAATACGATATTGTTTCTGAGAAACCACTTTTGTAGCTTGGGGAATTTTTATGGGGGGCATTCGTAAACGGCCAACCCGTACGGGTCTGGACGATATGTAGTGTTTAGTTCCAAATTGATAACAACCGTCATCCAAATGCAAAGTCATTCCTTTTAAAATATCAATTCCAATTATATACTCCAAGAGTGGTACAACTAACACAGAATATTCTCTTCGGGGAATTCTACCTATTCTCATTTCCAGTGTAGTTTGCACTGCGGGAGTCTCCTTTCCACCTAAACCAGTAATTGTGAAAAATTGGCCTTTGAATTTCTTTGATTTACCATGAATTAGAGTGGCCTCCGCTCCTGTATCTACCAATGCTCGGGCCCTTTGGATATTACGATGTTTCCCAAAAATGTCAATATCTACATAGGGTCTATTGTCTTTGTGAGCCCACCTGCGTACTGGAGCTTGACCTATTTCCTAGTCAGTTTTACTGCGTTCTGTCAACCAAGACAAATCAGGGTAAATGCTCTCATGTTTCTTGGGTATCAAAATATCCTGTTCATATCCATCTCCATTACGAAATGGATTTTTGTCATTTTCATAGTACTGTGAAATACGATCAGAAAGCCTGTGACGATCCTCCCTTCTCCTCAACTCGGGGGACTGATCCCTTTCATCTCTATATTTGTTGTAGACACGATCATCTCTCCCCCTTTCTTTTTCCCCCTCTCTCCCCCTTACTTTTTCACGACGAGGGGAATCATCACGCTCATAGCGCCGTCCTTCACGGCGATCAGAATCCACACGACGCCTGTCGTCACCACTATCATCAGAACAACCACAATCACAATCATTCTTACGCACACGACGGGCACCCTCCTTTCGATCTAAACCACGCTTACGAAACATGTCCCATAAGCGATTATTAGGTTCACCATCAATGTCTTCCCTTTTCACACCATCAGCCAACAGTGCAAGAAACATGTCACGTCTAGAGAATTTATAATCTCCAGCAGTACGACCCACCGGTCGAGATTGTCTCTCAGGTTTAAACCAGTCACCCAACTCACCAAGCTGATGGACAGATTCAAGCACCATAGACAAAGGATTGCCAGTTTGATTAATTAACAAAGTCATCATAACCTGCTTATAAGCAACAGGGGTAGAACGGATAATGCGATTCTGCACAGAAGATGTCAATAAGCCATCCAACAACCTGTCAGCAGTACTGAGAAAAATCGCAGTCTTCATCACCTCCTCTTTCAAGCGCTGCGACGCATCGCGCAAAGTATACCACGGCTTGTCATTGACAGGCCAATCAGACTCAGTAGGGTATTTATGGTTACAGCCATCAGTCGCGAGCTGGAGTAGACTAATTTGGCCAGCACCATTAAAATTCCGAAAATGATATTGCACAGTAGAATCAGAACTCAAACAGCAAAAATGCAAACAATCACCTGCATCTAGCATGATACCTGCAGCACCTAATTCATAAAGGCGCACCATCCACGTAAGCAAAACCTCACCAGGCCGTTGTCGAAATCGTTGCAAAATGTCACTAACTTCCTGTTGAGTAAAATCTTCAATACTATCCAAATGAACACCATTCGGATTACCAGGAGCCTGTTGTAATTTGCGTCGAAAAACCGGGTGTGCAGAAACCTCCGGACGAGCCTCCGAAGAAGCCCGATCCATAGATTTAGAAGAACAATCAGGAGAAGGTACGTCACCAGAACGGGAAGAGCGACCACGGTCGCAAGAACCATCGTCTTTGTCACAAGAAGCAGATTTACAATCGCGTCCAGAGCGAGAAGACTCGCGCTTGTCACTCTCCTCAGCCGAGGAGCCAGAATCATTTCAATCCCAGATATTACCATCCCACTCGTCAGGGTTCCAATCCAGTCCGGCTTTCGCCACGACCAGACGCACTTTCCGTTTACAAACACGACCACGACGGTTTCTATATTTGTATTTAGCAATTCGAACAGTAGCCCTTTCGGCTATAGTCTGATAAGTCTCAAGTTTGTCGGCAAGCAATTTATTTTGACATCGCAAAAGAGTATGCGCATTCTGCACTTCAACAAACTTTTCCTCCATATCCACAAATCGCTTCTGCAATTTTACAAATTTCTCATGAAGCATTCTGTATGCAGTCAAAACAATCCAACCTCTGCGTCCTAAAATAGGAAGCTCCTCACCCTTCACTACTGGTGCCTTTTGCAAGCAAGAAACCACATCAGCAGGCTCCGCCAGCTCCAAACAAGAAGTCCAATTCTCACTCAGACCAGTAGAATCGGCCCACTCACGGGCCAAGGCCTCATAAGGCGTTGATTCCCAGCCGGGAATTTCAACAGGCAATTTGAAAGTAGATTTCGATTTACGCGAAAACATTTTGATAAACAAAAAATATATACACAATTATCAACAAAGAAAATACGTACGAGCCGAGCGCAAACTAACAAGATGAAAACGATACAGCGCACACAGGCTTCGTAAACAGTTTGTGACGCCAGATGTAACGACCAGATTCTCAAACCAGATGGGATTAGCTCCTGAGAGCCCCTCCAACCCAGTCGGAACGTAATCACCTCCCTCCTTAGAACGTATTTACAATAGGTATATGTATATGTATGTACATCTCGTACCTAAGGATGGGGAAAATAGCAATGCACATGCATAGGTTTTCTACAATATCCCATTCATACCAACTAGTCTCACGGCCACTTAGGCCCAGACTAATCTACCCTGGGGCAGTTCTGATTATGCACCATTACACACTGATCACCCTCACTGCTCACTCGACACGCAATCTGGCGTGCCATACACACTGAGCTGCAGCCCCAGTGCTCTCTTTTTATCCGGTCCACAATCCGGCGGACCTACACACTGGTCTCCCTCCCAGTGCTCGCTTACTTACAACCCGATCCACAATCCGGCGGATCTACACACCAGTCTCCCACCTGGTGTTCTCAATAACGTCGCTTACCAACGACGATCACTCTCCTATGAATACCTTTGGAAGGAATCGCTTTCCAAATTGAATCATGTACCTTCTGCTCTCAGCATCAAATGGTCCCTCTCTCCCTCATTATTCAGTCACCTCTTACCTGACCGGGATTTACATCCGTTCATGAGAACGATGTCTGACTAGAAGACCAGGTTACCCTGATTGAACAAGAATACAAGGCACATGTCGGTTCACTAGGAACTGGGGTATTTTATTACAATAATTATAAACACAGCACTATACTATAACACATATCCTGCAAAGAAAAGTGAAAGGTTAGAATGTGCACACTATAAGTAATGGTCAGACGTCACCTTATGGACACGAAGTCGGGGTTCAACAGTCATCTAGGTTCCCTTCTCGTCTGTGCCTTGGCTCGTCTCGGAATCACACCTCAGCAGTCACGAGTACACGTCTGCACCGATATGCTCTGTCTCCTCTGCTTCCCTCCAAGTCACTGGAACCTTCCTCTTTATTATCTGCTGTCTCTCTCTGTCTCTGATCGCTCTGCGCTACTTCTCCTTCTCCTTCAATCTTTCTCAGAGAGTATCAGCTTCATAATCTTTCTCGGACTTCAAAATGGCGACTGTCTGCCTGGAAATAATTAATGGCATTGATGCTAACGGCTAGCTGCCGCCTACAGACTGACTGACTCACTGCCTAACACTTTCGCTAATATGGAAGCTTGTCCTTTCATGGAAAGTTATGGCCAGTAACCTGCCGCCCACCAAATTCTTGTACCTCCCCGTACCAAGGACACGTTCCCAGCTGGCCAGCCTGATGTTGTGTCTTCAGAGTGGAGAAAAATACAGTCTTTCGATAAGGGTCAGCCTGAGCCGGTTCTCTCCAAGCGAACAACACTTCGAAACTAAAACATTACACTTGGCCTAGAAGCATCTCAAGCTGCTAGGGCAGAAAGCAAGATGGAGTCTCTCACGTTTGAGGCCTACAAGGCCCGAAATAAGCATCACTCCATAGAAGGTATACTAACACTCTTGCAAAAGGACGGATTATCACTAATACTAATGAATCTATCCCCTAGCTTAAGTTTATAAGCCCTGATCTAAGGAAAAGGGTACGAAAATGCACTACTGTGCCTTATGAATAGGCCCTGTTTATAGTTCTAATCCCTGCACTAGGAGGGTAATAGGCTGGAGTCACCTTCAATCATTCTCCCTCAAAGGAGGGCCGAAAAAGTCGGTCAGAACAGCAATGTATACATAAATATAAATATTTATACACAACAGTCAAATCTCTGAATAAATTCCCAAAAATTAATATCATAACTGGTTAAATCCAGTAAATCGTGTAAACATTGAATGTTTTGACCATATCAAACATATCATCAAGAGATAGCGTAAATCATTGTACTAACAAGTATGGACATCATGTCAGAATAAAGTTGAATCATGTCAACAGATATAGGGCCTAACGGAACTATACTAAATAACAACCCAAAAAAAAGCTAGGACAGCCATGCCTAGTGTGCAAAGAGGCTAGAGATAAAGTGCAAGCTGTATATTCAAGAAGACAATGAAATACATGTTATAAAATATCAAGGAATGCACTATGAAAAAACAATCATTACCCATCATAAAATCAGGGACTATTTTTCATTCTAAAAATGCATTTCTAAAAACATTGATTTCATAATGTTATTATCCTAAAAGAACATAACAGACAGTGTATATAAAAGTTAAATAGTGATAAAATGTGATAAAAATAGAGGGAAGGATGAAAAAACCAAGATAGAAAAATGACACAGAAATATGAAATCAATTCATATTAATATACATGATAAAGTGCATTTAGTCATAGGTATTGATTAACCCCGATAGATAACAGGGAACCTGACTATCTATCAATTCATAAAGACCATGAGAGAGAATAACTGACAATTATATCATGTTGTAATGAGCAACAGGGAACCTGACTACTCATTAAAAGTTGAGCAGTAAGCCTAAAAGAGATTGACCTCAGATTATACCGTAAGGCTGGTACCAGAAGAGGGGCATGATAATTCATATTATGTACAATTAAAGAGTTCTTAATATTTTACAAGAAATTGTAAAAATCTTCAGTATTGTTAAGGCCATTCGGCCATTTACTGTCGAACTCTAAGATAAAACGTGTTTCGAGTTGTCGCAATAACAACTCTCTGTTGCCTCCTCTGCGTAAGGGCAATACTGATCCTATCACAAAGTATTTAAGACAGTTAAGATCTTTATTATGTTTTGCAGCAAAATGACGTGCTACAGGATAGGAAGGATCAGTGTGCAATATTGCCCTTAGGTGTTGCAAGATTCTGACGTGCACCTGGGCTTTAGTACTACCGATATAATGTAGTCCACAGGTGCACGTCAGAACATAGACTGCAAAATCCGTTTTACAGTCATAGCAGCCTTTAATTGGAATCTCACTGGGACAAAAAGGTGTACGATAGTGTGTTTTATTTTCACCAAATTTACAGGCCCTGCAGTGAGTGCATTTCCGAAATCCAGGTTTGGCCTTTAACCAAATATCCTTTTGTTTTAGTTCAGGACTGCCAACATCAAGAGAAATGCCCATATTCCTGGCCCTACGATATGTTATCACAGGTTTGGTAGGTAAAGTAGGACTCAAAATATTATCAGTTAGAATAATGGGCCAATTTTTTTAAATAATTCTTTTGATGGCATGTTCATCACTGCTGTAAGCCGTGATAAACCTGGGACAAGTATTGATGGTCATATCGGAAACAGTAGACAACTCAACAGTGTCAGGATCAGGTGTCTCTAATAAACTCTCTCTGCTTCTTAACCTTGCTTTAGCCAAAGCTTGGTTAAAAATCTGATTAGAGTAACCACGTTCTAGGAACCTAATTCTGAGATCATTTACACATTTGTTGAAATCAGATGTAGAGCTACAAATACGTTTGACTCTTAAAATTTCACCCAGAGGGATACTGTAAATGGTGTGCTTGGGGTGGAGACTCGAGGCATGTAAAAGGGTGTTACCAGAAGTAGGTTTACGATGTAACGTGGAAGTGAGTTGGTTACCTTCCACATAAACCTGTACATCTTGGAATTCTATCTGGCGGGCACTGATATGTGAGGTAAAATGGAGGTTAAGCGAGTTCACATTGATTTCATTTATAAACAGCTGCGCTTCCTCCTCACTTCCCTGCCACAGAATAAAAATATCATCAATATATCTTAGATATTTGACGATTTTTTCTCTCACCCATATTGCATGTGTGATGCCTAGGACCTGTTCCTCCCACCAGCCCACGTGCAAGCACGCGTAGCTGGGGGAGAAACAGGAACCCATGGCCACGCCACGTAATTGTCTCCATATTTCCTTCCCAAAAGCAAAGTAGTTATTGTTCAGACACCAATGCATGAGTTCTAAAATGACTTTGTTATGTTCATAAAAGTCGGCAGAACGGGTATCCAAAAAATGTTTCGTAGCCCTTAATCCCTCTGTGTGTCCAATACTTGTATATAAGGATTCTACATCCAATGTGATGAGCAACATGTCCTCTTGCCATTCCAAGTCCTTAATCTTTACCAAGAAATCGCCAGTGTCGCGCACATAGCTTGGCAGTTTTTTAACCAATTCTTGCAAAAAATAGTTGATATAGCGACTTACATTCTCTCCGGCACTATTGATCGCCGAAATGATTGGTCTTCCGGGAGTGGGCGAGATGTTTTTATGTATTTTTTGGGATTAGGTAGAAGACAGGGAGGACCGGGAATTCTTTATACATGAATTTATATTCCTCACCTGAGATCAATCCCTCTCGCCGATACTTACTCAACAATTTTTCCAACAAAGTCTTTGCATTAAGATATTCTTTCTTATTAGCTTTGCTGTAACAAGATGTGATGTTGAGTTGGCGCAAAGCTTCTGCCACATAGTCACTTTTCTCCCAAATCACAAGGTTACCACCTTTATCAGCTGTTTTTACAACTATGTTTGGGTTAGCGGTGAGTTTCTTCATAAGTGCTATGTAGTTTGCTTGTTGTTGGTTATACTTAGTTTCATTCGTTTTGCAAGATTTGATATGTAATTTCTTGATTTCATTGGTTATACATTCATGGAATGTGTCAATGGCATCTTTTACCATTAAAGGTACAAATTTAGACTTGTTCTTGAAAGGCGTGATGCCAGCACCCTTTTGAATGATATTAATTTTTGCCAAATCTCGTTTGGGTGTTGCTCTCAGTTTCAGAAATTAGACTTTGGGAATTAGTGGCTTGGCAAAGGTCATTAAGAGTTAGATAAGTAGAAACATCAGCAGCTCTTACCTCCGGCACCCCATCCGGGGTGTTGGAATCGTCTGGGGCCAAGATTTCAATAGACGTTTTCATGTTTTGAGTAGCAAAATGTTTGCGTAACTTCATTTTTCGTATGTAGCGATAGACATCAATGCGGGTCGCCGCATATTCGAAGGATTGGGCTGGACAAAAGTTGAGCCCCAAAGACAGAAGTTGTTCTTCCGCTTTCTCCAGAACCACACTGGAGAGGTTAATTACTGCATTCTTGTTGCTCACTTCCTTCGTTGCCATGGTCCTTTGGTTTTCTTTTTTTGCGCTTTGTTTTCTTGCTTGTTTCCTTCGTTCTCGTCTTTTTTGTTTTTGGTTTTACAATTTGCCCTTGACTATCCAGCCGAGCGCGCAATGTTCTCAGTCTTTCTGCCACTAAAAAATCAAGTCCCTCAGCCAAATCCAGAATAGGTGCTGCTTGCTGGTCTCTACCTGAATCATCACTGGAAACATTAGATGTGGAAGGTGTGTTGCTACTAGTATCCTCATTAAGCAACACCTCGTCGTGTTCAGGATCATTGCGTGAAGTAGTGGGAGTAGCTTGCTGTTTTATATTCCCACTATATTGCTGTCGTTTTGCTGCACTATATTTCCGGGCAAAGGTAAAAATGTGTCCGTGTGCATAATCTGCTTGGTCGCGAGCAAATTTGCTGACCTTTCTTGCCTTTATCTTGTCTTCATGTTTTTTCAGGCGGTCATTCATAGCCAATTCCAGATTTTTTAGAACCGTTTCTGACTCCTTGCATTTGCTAATCTCCTCATTGATCTTGTCAATATTCAAAAGTATTTCGGCTCTGTCGATGGCAGCATATTTTATTAAAATGTGAACTAAGTTCATTGAAGCTGCCAGATTGCTTTGCCCCCATTCTTTAAGCATCATGGGATTGGGGCGGTCGAAACTAGGAGCCAGCATATTGCGGAGTCCTCTTGGAACACGACCAGCATCTGCATATTTGGTCAATGAATAGTGCTCCCACCATTTAGTGATTTCCAATCGTTTTCCTTTTTCCAAATTTTTGTACAAAGTCTTAATGTCACCTTCGCCACTCTTATCCGTCCCAGCCGGGACCTTTCGTGTGGTTTCACTCGTTACGGTGATGTTATCAAATAATTGCGCCGCCTCCTCTTCCCTTGCACGGAAAGCCTCTGCAGACATGTTGGTTGGATTTGGGAAATTGCAAGCTGAACTGGAAAGCACTGTGCTCGCCGCTCGTAGAGGTTACTGCGGCTGCATATCCAAAAGTATATATATATATATATACATATATTAACCACGAAAGTCGCAGGTCTCTCTGCCACTTTTGTGGCGGCAGGATTCGAGTGAGGTCGCGACCCTCACAGTATTCAGCACGATTATTACTCCTCCAGTAAACAACTTCTGCGACTGCATAAGTGGCGTCGCAGCAACTCTGTGATGACAACTCCTTAGTTTTTATGAAAAAAATAGATGGGATTTATGACAAAATTATCAGCTCCAACCAATCCGACGGGGAAGATAAAACCCCTCCACGGACTGTGGAAGAACAATCTCATCCCACCCACTCCCTCGCCATATTTCCTCCCATCTCTGTAGAAGAGGTGATATCACTAATCACTCAGATTAAGAGTGGGTGTCCAACGGACACCATCCCTGCACGTATCATGCCAATGCTTGCTAACGATCTAGTTCCCATTAGGGTGAAAAAGGGCATTGGTTAGGCCATTAAGAAAAAACACCGCAAGCCCCTGGACAGAACTGTCTAACCTTAGGCCAATCTCCCTGCTCCCTTTTCTAGGCAAACTCATTGAGAAGTTTGTCAATCGACATCTGTCCAATTATATTGATTTGGCAGGAGGGCTGGACTACTCTCAGTCAGGGTTCAGGCCAAGACACAGTACCGAGACCACCCTGATGTCAGTCGCAGACGATCTACATATGTTCCAGGACAGAGGCCACTCTGTGATCCTCATACTATTGGACCTGTCTGCAGCATTTGACACCGTGTCACATATTATCTTGACTACCCGGCTAGCTAACATCGGCCTGGAACATAAGGCATTGGCATGGTTGAAGAGCTTCTTATCAAACCGCACCCAAAGTGTGGCCATGGGTGCATACTGCTCAGAGGATGTGGAGATCTCCAAAGGGGTGCCACAGGGCTCCTGTTTGAGCCCCACACTTTTTAACATCTATGTGGCACCCCTGGCCAACATCATGAGAACCTATGGTTTCATCCCGGTATCATACGCGGATGATACCCAACTCCTCTTTCCTTTTAAATCTCTTACCACCAGGGAATGAAAGTGGTGGCACATTGGATGTCGTCTAACTACTTGCAATGCAACGTTGGAAAGACTGAAGTCATGCTGTTCGGTGAAGCCAAACTCCTGTGGACTCCGGACTGGTGGCCACTAGATCTTGGCCCAGTCCCTGAGCCCAAACAGGTAGTAAAAAACCTGGGAGTGCGATTAGATCAGGAGCTCTCATTGAAACAACATGGCAACCACGTGGTGGGTTCCTGCTTCCACATCATTGGCCTGCTACGGAAAGTGTTCCCATTGCTTCCTGACTCTACTAGAAGGACTCTGGTACAGACACTGGTCCTGAGCCGATTAGATTACTGTAATGGCCTGCTACTGTCTGCAAATGAAGGAGTAATGGCAAGACTCCAGGTGGTTCAGAACACCGCTGCCCGCCTAGTATTGAATGCCCCTCCTTGAACCCCCTCTAAACCCCTGCTGGCGAAATTACATTGGCTATCAGTCAAACAGAGGGCCAAATTCAAAAGATGCTGCATAATACACAAAAGCCTAAATGGACTTGGGCCAGCATACTTGACCAATAAATTCATCCCCTATGTCCCTACCCGCTCCCTTAGGTCAAGTGAGCAAGGCCTGCTCTGTGTCCCCAGGGCTAAGAAAGCCAGACATGGGACCAGAGCTTTATCTGTGGCAGGACCCTCCTTATGGAACAGCCTCCCCAAGTCTCTCAGACAATGCAGAGAGCACTTCCCTTTCAGAAAGCAACTTAAAAGTTTCCTATTTCAAAGTTAGAATGCTTCTTAGCTGGTTGCCCCCCTATTTATGCTGTGGCTGTCAAAGGCGCGGAGATACTCCTCCGGGAGTTGAGTCTAGCGTGGTACAAACTCGCAAATAAATAAAAATAAATAAACAATCAACTCGAGCCCAATTCCATAAAGCGTGTAATTTATTCAAAACATGAAACAAGCACTCGACGCGTTTGGGTGCAGCCGCACCTTGGTCACGGTTAGATATATATACATGAATGCATGCATGCATGCATGCATGCAGAGGGAGAGAGGGAGAGGGAGAGAGTGAGAGAGATAGCAAGATTTCAACCAGAGTTGATATTTATTTCATGGCGGGTAAGCGAGGAGGTAGAAACTGACTAACGCATCGTTGAAGCAGTCGTCTGTCAAGGCTGTGTTAGATGAGGGAGAAATAGGGACGGCATTACATCTGGCAGAATGCAACGGCTTCGGACGAAAATGTATCCAGAAAGTTCAGATCACGGAATTTAAGTCCATGTGGTTTCCAGACAAATATCCCCTGTAGAAGGGACTCAGAGTCCCGAATGCATTGGGCATGAAAGACACCACTTGCTCTTCACATGTTTATGTAACACAATGTATATAAAAGAGGATTATGTGCATATGTTATAATTAACACAATACATATTCATGAATGTGAAGGAATTACACAACTATGAATAATGGAAAAATTGTAAAGAAATAATTAAAAGTAATGAAATGAGAATTTAGTAAGGTGGGGGGGCGTGGCTTGGACGCCGATCGGGATGGCGGCGTGAGCTCGCAGCTCCGCGCGGAATCCCGTTAATTCTCCTGTTTTCAGGACCCTAGGCGACCCGAAGACGACGTTCCTGCCCTCTGAAGTGTGAGGGGACAGCTGGGCACAATTGGAGGGTCGCTGGGGGACTGCTGGCCCCGAGAAGATCGAGAGAAGAGGCGGCCGAGGTGTTGCCGAGGGTGCAAAGAAAATGGCGGCGAGGAGGTCGGACGGCTCCGAACTTCAGCCCTGAGCCAAGTTGTCGCCGAGTGGCAAGAGCTCCTGCACTCGGCTGCCCGAGGCACTAGGATCAGCGGTGCTGTGTCCTGAGGCCAGGGGACGCTGACCTGATTCGCCCAGGAGCTTGGGGACCTTCGTAGGCCGCCGCCCTAAGACTCATCCTTCCCCCCTCAGGCGTCGGAGGGGGGTGACGGAACGGAGCTCGTCTACCTGGCCATTGCTCCTGAGAACGTCGGTGGGGACATTGCACTGCCCGGTGCCCGGAGACTGGCACGGACCCACGGGCGTCCACGCAAGACTGGACCTGTGACACAGCACCTTGGCATGGCGGCGATCGGAGGGCCGGTGCCCGGGAGTCGCGAGGGGGACTCGGCGACATCTACTCGGCTGAGCGAGAGTCCCTCCCCGGAGCTTGACCAAGAACAGCGGCTGAACCGGCGTTTGGATGCCATACTTGATGCGATCACCTCCACTAAGGAAGCATTGCACCATGACATTGCCCAAGTGGCCACGGGCCTGGGGCTGCTACGCGCGGATCACGCGAAGCTGGCGGATAGGGTCAAGGACCATGACCAACTGTTGCTGGACCTGAAGCCATCGGTGGTGACCGCGGAGCACAGGATCACGGACATTTTGGCCCGACTGGACTCACTGGAGCGGAGGGCGGAGGATGCCGAAGGCCGCAATAGACGGAACAACGTGCGGGTCGTAGGCCTGCCGGAACGAATTGAGGGGGAGGATGCGGTGGCCTATATGGAGAACTGGTTCCGCACTGTGGTGGCGCCGGAGGGGCTTACTCCTTTTTTCACCCTGGAGCGAGCTCACCGGGTGCCTGCTCGCCCGCCGGGGCTTGGCCGCCCCCCCCGACCGATGGTGGTGCGGCTCCTCCACTACAAGGACCGGGATCTCCTCATCCAGCGGGCCAGGATGTCGGGCCCGTACGAGGTGGAGAACAGTAAGGTCACGATCTTCCCGGACTACACTCAAGCGGTCCAGAAGAACAGGGCATCGTTCCTTGCGGTGAAGAAGGAGCTCAGGGAAGAAGGCATCCAGTACTCCTTGCTCTACCCGGCTAAGCTGCGGATCATAATGGATGGCTCTACACACTTTTTTCAGACTCCGGATGAAGTTTGGCAATGGCTGGAGTCATATAGAGCGGGGACGGACAGATCGCATAAAAGTAGGCGAGACCAACCCAAGCAGCCCCGGGTGAGGCAGTCACAACGCATCAGATCCCGCAACAGGCGCCAGCGGGAGAAACGGGAAGCTCAAATGGCGGCGGAGAAGAGGGATGCGCTCGCAGCGACGGCGGCCATTACAGGGTCGCAACAGAACAGTGAACGGGCAGAAACGGACTCGGGAGGGGAAGGCAGCAGGACGGGAGAGGAACTTTCAGAGGCGGAAAGCTCGAAGGGGCCGATAGTGACCCCACAGACATCGGATGGTATTTTCTGCGGCTGAGATATACTTGGGACTAGATCGAGACTTCATGGTAGGGTGGTATCCTGTTGCTGGAGGGCGGGTTGCCGGGAGGGGGAGCTGAGTGCTTCGGAGGGGATGAAGGCGCGGGGCGCGGGCTCCGCTTGCTGGGGTCGGCGGTGACTCACCCCCCTTGGGCCCTTAAGGCCGACTGTGGTGGAGACCACAGGGTAAGAGTGCGAGAAGTTGGTTCAAGGTTTGGATGGGGGCGGCCATTGGGTTCGTGTGCTCTGGCCTGGGGAGTGGGGTTTGGGGAGTTTTTCAGTTTTGGGATTGTTCGGGGGGGGGCAACTGCATTGGGGGGGCTATGACCCTTCGTTATTTGAATCGGACTGTGCGAAGTTGGAATGGGGACATTACCTAATTTGAAGTGCCTGACGTGGAATGTCCGGGGGCTGCGGACTATGGTGAAACGGCACAAAGTACATGCATATCTAGTACGCAGGGGGGTTCAGATTGCTATGCTCCAAGAGACTCATCTCACCAAAAAAGAGTGCGCTGCCTTGCAGAAAAGATGGCGGGGCCAGGTGTTTGGCACCACTTACTCAGCGTATGCCAGGGGGGTGTTGATCTGGGTGAGGGCGGGGATACCCTTTCAAGTGCTGAATCAAGTAGTGGATCCGGATGGCCGGTTTGTGGCGGTGGAGGGGAGGTTATATGGACGGGATGTGGTTTTCTGCTGTGTCTATGCACCGAACACTGACCAAGCTCGATACTTTGATAGCCTCTCGGGGTCCTTGGCCTCTTTCCTAGCGGGTCCGATAGTGTTAGGGGGGGATTTCAACTCGATCACGGATGTAGCTCTGGATAGGTCCCATCCCCCCCTGGTGGACTCCCCGGTGCGCAGGCTGGCCGCGCACAGGAAGGACTGGCAGGAACGATGGGGGTTGCTGGATGTCTGGAGGGAGCGGCACAGGGGAGCCAGGGACTATTCCTTTTATTCTGCTCTCCATGATCTGCATGTCAGGATCGACTCGGTGCTCTGCGGAGGATCCCTAGCCCCATTGATTTCCCATGTGGAGTACCTGGCTAGGACTATCTCCGATCATAACCCCCTATTAGTACACACTCAGTGGCAGAGAGAGCGCTCAGTGATTCCTACATGGCGGCTTCGGCCGGAGACGCTTGAGGATTCTGTGTTCAGCGACGCGGTACGGCAGGGCATTGATAGCTATTTCGGAGTGAATGAGGGCACGGCTACGAGTAGGTCCACTGAATGGGATGCAATGAAAGTGGTGGTGAGAGGGGTGTGCTTGGGTAGGTTCTCGAATGCTCGCACGACTGTATTGAACGACCTAATGAAAGCGGAAGAAACTTTGAGGGACTTGGAGCGCCGCAGGCCGGCTAGACCAGATTTACAGGCCCAGTTATTGGAAGCGAAGGAAGTGGTTGCCACCGAGATGGAACGTTTAAGGTGCTATGACTATAGGCAGTATATCCTCAGGGCACACGCAGAAAGGGACAAGGTGGGTACCCTCCTGGCCAGACTAGCTAACCCGGAACTTAGGGGCTGCCCGATCCTCAGCATTAATAATGCGCAGGGAGATATGGTGTACTCCCAGGCTGCGGTATTGGAACGTTTTAGGGGGTATTATGAGGAGTTATACCAGAGTCAGTTGAGAGTGGGGGTTCAGGACATCGCGGAATACCTGGGGGAGAGGCAGCTTCCGGTCCTGGACGAGGAGGACGCGAAGGAGCTGGGTAGCCCGATCACGCTCACGGAAATACGGGTGGCCATCAAACATATGGCCCGCAACAAGACGCCCGGGGTGGACGGACTGCCGATTGAATTTTATCAACAGTATGTGGACAGCTTGGCTCCCAGGCTGCTGGTGGTATATACGGAAGCTTTCGAGGCGGGGGCATTGCCTGGGTCCATGCGGGAGGCCTTGATTGTACCGCTCCTAAAGCCTGGCCGGGATGCCGTGGATGTGAGGTCTTATCGCCCGCTATCCATGCTGACGGTAGATTATAAGATCTTGAGCCGAATCCTAGCCACCAGGCTGGCCCCACACATGACGGGCCTGGTACACAAAGACCAGGCCGGGTTTATACCCACGAGGAGCACGGCGCTGAATATCCGCCGCCTGGTGGGAATAATGGACACCATCTTGGACGGGGAGGGAACTCCGGCGGTCCTGTCTGTGGACATCGAGAAGGCCTTTGATAGTTTGGAATGGTCTTTCCTGGATGGAGTGTTAGAGAGGTTTGGTATGGGCGAGGGGTTCCGAAGGTGGACGAGGGTCTTATATACCTCGGCAACGGCGAGAGTGCGTTTGGGCGGCCTGGTGTCTGCGGCATACCCGGTGGGCAGGGGCACACGACAGGGATGTTCTCTCTCCCCCCTATTGTTTGCTCTGGCGATGGAACCCTTGGCGGCCCATGCAAGGTCAGGTGACAGGTACAAGGGGATAGTCAGCGGCGGGCAGTGGCATTATATATCGCTATATGCGGATGACTTGCTCCTGTACCTGGCTGACACCTCGGGGGCGTTGGTCGGAGCGATGGATCTGTTGTCTGAGTTCGGCCGGCTGTCGGGCCTTAAGGTCAATTGGGCGAAAACTTGTGTGTTCCCGCTGCGAGCGGGCTCGCCAGTCCCTGGCAGCGATTTGGGGGTGGTATGGGAGCCCTCTTGCATCACCTATTTGGGTGTTCGCATCTACCACGCGACTGCGGACCTATTGGAGGGCAACATTGGTCGCTGTGTCCGGGCACTGCGGGGCAGCTTGTCTTTCTGGTCGACCCTCCCGCTGACGGTTCTGGGTAGGATTGCACTGTTGAAAATGGTGGCGCTCCCCCGCTTCCTCTATTATTTCCGAACGCTGCCTGTCTGGATTCCCCAGGGGGTATTTAGAGACCTGCGGTCAATGATAATTGGCTTCCTGTGGGGCCATGGCCGCCGTAGAGTGGCCCTGAGCACGCTACTTCGCCCCAAGCTAGAAGGGGGCATGGCTGTGCCCGACTTCGAGCTGTATTATCTGGCGGCACAGTTGCAGGTCCTTACACAGAACGTAGCTAGGGTGTTTCGGGGTCCAGAGGAGGACCGGGATCGGGGGATACAACGCCACGTGCTGTCCTACATCATCATGCAACAGAGGCTCGAGTTACGGGCCCTCACCATGGAAGAGCGGACGCTCCGGCTGTGCTGGCAGAGGAGCCTTCGGAGAGCGAGGGCATCGCGGCCTTATGCACCGGAGATTCCGATCGGAATGCTGACGGCTTTGCCGCACGGGGGAGATTGGTCCCCGTTGCTGGACTGGGAAGAGGCGGGACTGCAGGTAGTGGGCGACTTGTACATAGACGGGGCTTTGGCGCCGTTCGAAGTGCTCCGGGACCAGTTCGGGCTATCTGATGGGGGTTTCCTATTACACGCGGCAGTGGTGGCTGCCATGCAGAAGCACTGGAAAGGGGGGCTCATGGAACCCACAACGACTATGGCGTGTCAATATGTGGTGATGGCGGCTGGTACGTTCAAAGCTGTGACGTGCCTCCATAATAGGATGCTGAATGAGGGACTGGAACCACTCCAAGGGCTCAAGGCTAAATGGGAGGTGAGCGTAGGCCGACCCATACCGGATACGGCGTGGGGCCACATCCTGCGGCGCACGTGGAAGGGCACGAGAAATGCGCGCTTTCAGCAGGTACATTTTTATGTGCTTCATAGGGCTTACTTAACTCCTGAGAAATTACAGCGGTACTTTCAGGTGCCGGATGCCCGATGCCCACGGTGTTCGTCTCTGGGAGCGGACATGGACCATTTGTTTTGGGGGTGTTCACACCTGGGGACCTACTGGGCCGAGGTAGGGGAACTCCTGAATGAAGTGACTGACAGGGAGGTGGAATTCGATATGGCGGCGTGCCTGCTGCTCTGGTTCCCGCATACTAAACACACCAAAGTGACAAGCAAATTCATAGACCTGGGTCTGATATTGGCGCAGAGGGAAATATCGTGGCATTGGAAGTCCAGGGGGGGACCCTCACTGCGTAGATGGAAGAATGAACTGCTGCGTTGGTCTGACTGCGAGAGTGTGCTCCGGATGAAGCAGGCTGTCAAGATGGGGAATGAGAAGGCATTGGATGCGGCGCGTGCATGGGAGTTAGTGGTACAGGCTTTGCGTGATTCTTTGGTAGAGGATGAGGATGGTGAGAACTAAGCCGATGGACACCGCGGGGCGAACACAGAAGTATTATACCACGCGCTGTAGTGGATCCATCCAATTCGACAGGACGAGGCACACACCTTAGCAGTTGCCAGGGGAGGGGGGGCTTTGGGGGGGCTGGTTAACGGGAGTTTGGGGGGGGGTCGGAAGCCATTAGATGGTTGCTCGTTAGGGCACCTTGGATCTACTAGGACGGTGGGTACTGTGTGGAGTGTGGAATGGCTGGGGAGAGCGGCCAGGTGAGACAACCCATAGCACCTAGGGCAGGTCCCGACAAGGGCGGTACCACTGATTATCACTGGGATGGCTGACGGGAGTGTTGTTGTGGGTGGGGGGGTAAAAGCAGATACGCAAAACGATATTTCAACCATGGTCCCTATGGGACGTGCACCGTGATGTTTTCCTATTGAACGAAGTAATATGCCGCCCGGCCTCCGGGATGCGGGCTGAATGGCTGTGTACGACTGGGATTTCTTATTGGACGGGGGGATATCACGAGTGAACTGGCTGATTAATTGTATCCTGTGGTTTATAACTCTGCAATAAAAATATATTTAAAAAAAAAAAATGAGAATTTAGTAAGGTGATTAATTTGGTTGATATACCTACATGTACAGTGCACACCACTTTCAAGTTTAATCACTTAAGAGTAGCAATCTATCAGGGGCACTCAGAAAGGCTGGAGGTCTGGGCCAGAGCACACTTTGCTCATGCCTTAAAATGTCTCTGTTCCAAGCCCTTGAGTAAGAGTTTGACTTCAGAGAATGGTGGGCCTTTGACCCAACGTGCATCCCACTGAAGCTGGGTGTCTAAATAGTATTTTTTTAAATTGGGGGCGGCTGGGCCACACTCAGTCATTGAACACTGCATGTTATATCAGGCTACTTTGGGTCTTTGGTTAATCCAGACTATGGGGCCGATTAGGATGGAGGATTTTCCGCCTCCTCCGGGCCGGCGGAAGCCACCTCCGGCCCGGAGGAGGCGGAAAATCCTCTGCGGACTCACCAAAGACCCACCGCCGCATTACGATGGCTGGTGGGTCTTGGTTTCTGTCCGCTGCTTTTCCGCCGCGGTCGGATTACAACCGCGGTGGAAAAGCTCTCATTTGGCTGGCAGTGTCTATCAGACACCGCCGGCCAAATTAGGAAGCATTTGAAAACATGCTTTTCCGCGGCGTTTTTTCCGCCGTGGAAAAGCATGTGTACTTTTGATTTTGGGGGCCCGTTGCGGGCCCCCAGGGTGTTGGCGGGTGGGGGGTGCACATGGGGGGTACCTATGGTACCCCCCAGCATTTACATGCACAATGCGGCAGGCACCGCGCGGTGCCTGCCGCTTTGTGCATGTAAATGTTACACATGCACTTTTAACATTGCGGCCGGTGCTGCTTGAAGCAGCACCCGCCGCAATGTTAAATATCCAGGATGTGACCGCCAGGGTGGCGGTCACATCCTAATCGCACATGAGGGAACGCCGCAGCCCATGCGGACGTTCCCTCATACTCTGGGGTCGCGGACGGACTCAAGTCCGTCCGCGATCCTAATCGACCCCTAAATGTTAAGGGCTATGTCTGCGTCTCAAAAGTAGCAGGTATACCAGGATTATTGCAAGTAAATAAACACATCTTAGCACTTATACCATCTTAGCAATCACAACCGGTTCCATTACAAATGAGAACAATTTCCTCCAGAATGCCACCTATGCCCAGGCACTCCAGAGAATCATCGTAAATTTACCATTAATTAAATCAACATTTTTGTGGTAAATACTGGCCCCTAGGTATTTGAAAGTGTGAGGTTACCATCTCACCTGTAAGTGTTGCACTCAAGCAATATTAAGTTTGGAAGCGACATTCGATAAAGGCAGGAATGTATTCAGGCATTGTATAACTCTGATGCCTCAACGAAATCCTATAGGACCTGCAGCACTCTTCCCCGATGGACTACGATATTATAAAAGTAAAGTAGTACATAGTCAGCTCACAGGGAGACGAAGTGTCACACCCCTCCTATTCCCATGCAGAAAGGGGGAAGCATCCATCTTTATGTTACAGCCAGGGTTACCACAGCAATAGAGAATATGATTATGTAAAGAGGGCATCCTTGGTGCATGGGTCTCATTATTTTGGTTGCTGGGAGATTTTTTCCCCACTTCTGATCTGACTATCGGTTTATAGTAAAGCAATCTAATCTGTTTCAGTGTTTGAGGTCTGAATCCAATTTTCTGTAGCACTACACATAAATGACCTCAATGTAGTGAATTGAAAGCCTTCTCCATGTTGATTGATGCAACACCTGGAGATACCTGGGTGACTGTATAGGCATTCTTCACGTTCAAGAACCTTCTTATATTTAGGGCTGTATTCCTTTGTGGAAAGAACCTAGATTGATCTGGATGCACCAGAGCCTTTAGAATTGGCATTGACCTATTTTCCCACATTTAGACAAGTATCTTGAAATCTGTATTTAGTAGTATTGAGAGGGGCAGTATGACTTCATCTCTAGTGGACTGAGCTGTTGCTTAAGAAAAGGCACTAGGACTTCCTCTGACTTTGGCTTCCTATTACATGTTCATTTTGTAGCTAATTACTTAGTGTTTGTGCTATACAGGTCAGCGGAAACCCCATCATAACCTGGGGTTTTACCAGGTGCTAAATGCTTGTTTGTCAGTTGTATTTCCTTCAGTCTGATGGTTTCATCAAGTATGGCTCCTAGTATTGCAATTAGTGTGTTAAAGAGGATGTGCTTTAAGTAAGCAGATGTCTCTTGCAGTAGGACAGGGACACATGCTGCATATCAAGTGCTGTAGTAGCCATGCATCATTACATTTAGTGTTATTTGTGTATGAACTGTCCATCACTTTTGAGCGTCAAAATAGTTTAATGTGGTGTTTCGCTTTTGAGTAGCCATGCTAGTAACTTGCCTATTGTATCTGCCTCACTATGTTGTCTAGTTATGAATTATTTATAGTCATGTAGATAGATAGATAAATTCCTTTATTCGGCAAAATACAAAACACCATAAAAGTTCAGTTAAAATGCTAATGATACAAACAATCTTATCAGCTATACAGGAAGAAAAGATTTAAAAAAGGGTACAGCAATCTTCATTACAATTCATTAAAATGCAATAGTCCCCTATCTAACCCCCACTCATTTCCACAGATCCTCTTGTCACTCTTAATTTCAGTGCTAACCTTAAAAAACTTGTAATGGCAAGCAGGGTGAAGGGGTCTTGTGCCATTTGCAGATGTAGGAGGGCAACCTTGGCATGCCTGAATTTTATTTTTTTCAACCAGCTTATTAAATACAGGTGCCTGGGCAATAAATAAAAAGGACAAAGCAATACAAAATGAAGGGTATCCTGCGGAGACTGATGATCGCAGCCGCAGGGACCCATTGGCTCTCTAGAATTAATAAAACCTGCTGGTTCGGCTAAGAAATAATGTAAAATGTTGTGCCTATAACGTGTTATTAAAAATTATAGTCATGTAAGTAGAGGTGTTCTTTTATGTCATTACATGTCTTTCAGGTTTGAACCATGTGAGATCGCTTCTGTTTCCATCTGAGTTCTGCTTTTGCTAATAGTTGAATCTTTTCCTCTAGTTTGAGAGCACCTCTATTCAACGTGATTTTCACCATATAGAACATCTCCAGAGACATACCCCCGAGACACACTTTAAATACGTTCCATTTGACCCTGAAGTCACTAACTGTGCTGTCGTTGTCCTGGAAGTATTATTTGATGCATGCCCTGATGGCTTCACAATAAGGGGTGTCGAGAAGGGACTTAAGTTGTAAACTTCAAGTAGGGATATATGCTCTCTCTCTGCTCCAGTGTAGGTGTGCTAATACTGAGCTATCATCAAATGATGAGCAGCTAAGGTGTTCAACATACTGTATTGCATCTGAGTGATCTGTTTGAAGGATCCTGTCTAGCCAGCTTTGGATGCAAATCATGTGTATGTGAGTAATGTACGTATTCCTGTTTAGCTGGATGCAGCTTCCTCCAATTGTCTGTGAAACTCTAGTTTCTGAGCTATGCTCAAAAGCACACTGTGCTCTTTGTTGCCTGACTGTGTACCAACAGAAAGTGTAAGGTGTCCAATATTGAGTTTTTTATACAGTTATAATCACCACACCAGATTGTTGAAGTATGAGTTAGTTGAGATAGCTGGTATGATAGGTTATTAAGATAATGCAACCGCAAAACCAAGGGACATACATTGGATTTTGACCGTGCTCTACTATTCAGAGATTAAGCCACAATTATGTATCTATCCCTTGGGTCTTTTTAAATATTGTAAGCCTTGTTGGGAAATTCTGAATTGATCTATATTAGAGTGTCACTTGCATGTGATGAATATTTAATATAAAATGTGTGTCCCCTATATTTTTGGCCATTTTGGTACCTTCAAAATCAATGAAATATGTCGATTGAAGTCAAGCAAAGTAAATATTGTGACATCCCACCTTTGTGTATCCCCGGAGTTGTTTGATTAAGTTCCCCCCTCACTATGTTCAAGTCATAATTGGATATCAGGATACAGTAGCCCAAGTATCAAGTGTGATCGGGAAGTGGTGAGTTCCAGATCCAAAATGCAGTCATACCAACCCTACATTGCTCTTGCAGGTTATTATAATATGTATAGGTACCATCACAGTTCTCTTGTATAGTGCAAGCCAGTTTAAACTTCAAAATAAACAACACCCCCCCTCCCTGGGCTCCACACTGAACGGTCCTTCCCAACCATTGTAAGAACATCTTAACCCTTAAGGAATATGGTTGAACCTATGATATAGTGGAATAAAACTAAGGGAGTGGCTGTGAAGGAAAAGGAGAGATTGTTCTCGCTCCCTGGTTTGTCCCTGTTGTGAGCTCAACAGTTACAGGGTGATCATATATGTGGCATCTACGTTTCAAACATTATGTAATTCCGACCTCATGCATTTAATAAATGTCTCAGAAGAAGACTTGGAATGGCCTTTAACATCCCTGGAAGATGGCCATCAAGAGACAGGGGGTGCCAGCAGTAGCAGCACTCGCTTTGACAGCAGATCTGTGAGAAGAGAAATTAGTTACAGCAGAGGAAGCAGCAGAGAGGGGTGTAATCTTGGGGTCTGAGTGGTGTCTTCCTCTTCGTTGGTGGTTCTGCTTGATGACCTTGATGGGTTTGTTATGGAGTCCTTAAGTTTTTATTTATCATTTATTATGCTATTCCTCCATGTTTGATCCTCTCCAGGTCTTCCTTGTGTTCCGCCATCTCATGTTCGGATGGCGTTTTGTTTGCTGTCTGAGTCTTTTGAAGTCTCTGTTTCCTCATAGGTTTTTGAAGTTTGGGATGCAGTATTTGCCGATTTATATTTTCAGTGGTCCATTTATTAACCCATTTTCTTACTTCTGAGGGGTATGTGATGAAATAGGCTTCGCTGTCATCAATCACTTTTAGCTTGTTGAGAAACATTAGCATAAACTTTAAGATCCGTAAATGCAAGGTTTGCTTTGCTGCTGAACCACATCCATATAGTCCAAGAATAGGACAATGTTGCAGTCATGTTGCATACACGTT
Source organism: Lissotriton vulgaris (assembly GCF_964263255.1). Lineage (NCBI taxonomy): Eukaryota > Metazoa > Chordata > Amphibia > Caudata > Salamandridae > Lissotriton > Lissotriton vulgaris. Next base: position 916,973,251 of record NC_141695.1, read on the forward strand.
GAAGTATGCAGTCCTCATCCCCATAATTGAGAATGCAAGCCAAACCAGGTCCTGACAGACCTCTAGGGCCAGCTGTTTAGAGGTACCCTATGCTTTTGCTACACAGAGAACATGTTTGACTGATAGCCATAAGCAACTTAAGCCTGGAATCAGTCCTCAAGAAGGAGCTCCATGGAAGGACCCTCTATTTTTCCAGAAAACCTATGATTCTTATGTTGTTTCTTCTAGAGTGAACCTTTTAGATCTCTGCTCAACTCTCTCTCGAGACCTGCAGTGGTGGAAGTCATCTTAAAAGTAAAAGTTTCCCATCCTTCAGAGCGTTCTGTGATAGTCAAATATGTTCTTTAGTTGCTGTAGTCAAAATCTTTTGCCAGGAGATTTTAGAACACTTTCATCAAGACATGTCAAGGATCTTGTTCTCAGAGAAATATTCTGAATAAACATTAGAGTCCAAGAAATTAGACTTTGATATGCACTTTAATGTTAGTCATTCATTGAAAGATTATAGACTCTATACACCACAGACATTCTTTATAGGATTACAAACTCTATTGCATCTATTCACAGAAGGACATAGTAAACCTTCTCTATAGTACATACTTTGTTTATATCACTTCCAATCTATACTTTATTAAGGTATTGCCTGAGGTGAGGAATTGAATGTATAATGTAGAGAGTAAAAGCACAAAACTAATTAGTACACATCATGTTATAACTGATTACCTATGAATATGGAGTGTCATTCAGATTACAGACTTGATTTATTACTTGCTGAAGGAAGTTAAAGATATATGAAGATGTATTTCAGTTCAGGTTATTCCATACATTATTTGCCAAAGTTATTTATATTTTTGAGTACTAGGAAGTCATAGACTTGTTAGAAATCACAAGTAGTAATTTATACAAAGATTATTGCAAGGTAGATCTGAAGTCATAGTACAAACACTGGACTGTAAAATCACTGCCTAAATACTAAAAAAATATTTTTTGTTGTACATGTCATCATCTTTGGAGTGTAGGTTGAGTAAATGTATAAGAACAGGCAAGGTAAAGATACCAGTGTCTCTGTTTTTCTGTCTCTCTGTCTCTTATCCCATTCCCTTTTCCACAGACATACTGCTGACCGACATCAGAAGTCTATGCACAATCGCCAGTGGGTTCAGGGAAATGTGGCGACAAGCATTGCTCTTGTTGTATCTAGATTTCCACGATAGTATAAGGATGACATTAATCTCTGCTGTTAATGATTTATCAAATTCAGTAAGCTCTTTCTGACTGTACCACATAAAGTTCAGGAAGAAAAAAAATCTAAGATACTTCTAATGTCTATCTTATTATTTCCAATAGATATTACTTCTGTTTATATGTCTATATAATACTGTGCCAACACTGCAGCAATATCTTCAGTTATGTGATATATTACACCTTGTTCTCCTCAGATAACCTCCATTTAGTTGAACATATATGCCAACATATGGCCTGAGGTCTTTTCCTTTTTAAAAAAAAAAAGTTTTTATTAACAAACTGATGGAGAAGACAAATCATTGTACATATAATAAGAAAATCATTATTTACAAAATATATGTAGCACGCTCCCTAACAGGAGCTAGTTCCGTTTTCCACTTGGAACGCAGTAAAAGGTAATTCAATTCATACATACATAAGACAAGAAAAAAGTAATATATAAGTATGTGAGAGCAGAAAGAAAAAATAATAATTTTTAGTCCAACAAAATAAATTTCTATTCATGATTAGGCGCAGGACCATCTATAAAGTTTCCCCAAATTTTCTCAAATTTTTGTAGTGAGCGAGCACCTCTAAGTTTAGCTAATCCTAACTCCATAGAATGAATTTCATTAATTAATGACCACCATGTTAACCTGTTGCTTACGTGGACTCCATCACAACTGAAACTTTTTTTAAAATGTTTTACCCCCAGACTCAGTTACGATCTTGATTTTTCACACTGCGCCAAATTGACTCTGTATAAAAGCTTCGCTGAAACAATTGCACCTAAGCAAGTGCAACAATACATAAACTTTAATCTTTCGCATGGCGCTAGGAGAACAATCATCCTGTTACGGCTTGGCATCTTACCAGTGCTAACCATAACATCAAGATGGCACCTAAATGGATCTTCATTATGTAACCTCTGCTACGGAGGGGAGCAGGATGTAGAACATCTTTTATTCACATGCCCTAACCCAAAAGTAGTGGCAGCTAGGACAAAACATCTGTATCCTATATACATTAACTGCCGGATCACTACCGTAAAGGACTTGATCAAAGTATGTAAATTTCCCCCCAATGAATTAGTTTGTTATAACTTTTATAAATTTTTTAAACCTTTTTTAGCTTTGTATTAATATGAAATTCTAAAAGTATTTGTAACTGAATTTTACCGTACAAAATTTGTGGTCCTCAGTAGAGTACCAAAACAAATAAAATAAAACTTGAAACTTGAAACTTGACCACCATTCCCAAATATTGGGAGGTTTAGGACATATCCAAGCTCTAGCCAACACAAGTTTAGCGCAGGATATGAGAATCGTTATCAAAGCGGATTGGGGATGAGAAGCAGGGTGTATGTCAAGTAGTACAAACGATACAGTAAGAATGGGTAAAATAATGTTTTTGATTTCCAAAATTTTGAGTATGTCCCCCAAAAATCCTTTAGGGTTGGGCAAGAAAACAACATGTGTCCCAAATCTGCTGCATAGACAAAGCATTTGGGGCATTTAGTACGATCCCCTTGGATGTTATTGCGGGACCACTTGGATATCTTTTCCGGTGTGTAGTACAACATACATGTTGTGCGAAACTGTTATAATCTTAGGCTAGATGACTGTACAGCATTGTTAATATTAGCTAAAGAGCATGTAATTTGCTTAGAGGTTATATTTAAGCCGGTCTTATTACTCCATTTTTCAGCTAATTTTGTACAATCATCAATTTTAACAGCGCAAAAGCATTTGTAAGCTTCACTTATCACTGATTTATTTTTAGTAGAATATAAACAGTTCCAAATGTCACAATCTAAAATACTATGTAGTTGTTTCTTTCTTATTAAGAAATCATGTATTTGTACATATTTAAATCTCATTGTTTCCGATAAAGTTATAGAGAGTTTGGTGATTGTGAAAATCTAGAAACCCTTGTGCACCGTATAGGTCTCCCAGAGTGTTGATACCATAAGCGGACCATCTAAGAGCCATTCCGTCGTTGAAAATTCCCAGAAGACCTGGATTGCCCCATAGTGGCAATTTCGGATGGTAAAAGGAGGTTTTGCAATAAGCCATAATGTTAACCCATATCCTAACGATATCTTTGGCGGTCTTAAATTTCACCCTCTTGAAGTAATTAGGGTCATTGGCTCACAATAAAAACAAATTTGATTCAGATTTTAACATAAAGGAATGAAAGAAAAAGGCATCTTCGTTATGAAACAAAGATCGGAGGCGCCTGATGAATGAAGACCAAAAATATAACTTAAAATCAGGAAAATTTAAGCCGCCCTTGTCTGTACTATTTTTAAGGAGCTTCAATGATCTTCTGGCTTTTTTATACCCCCATATAAAGCTGCTGAATATTCCGTCTAGCTGTTTAAAAAAGGAATTATTTAGTACTAATGGAATGGAGCGGAAGAGATAAAGGAATTTGGGTAGTATCTTCATTTTGATGAGGTTAATTCTGCTGATTAAGTTCAGAGGTAATCTATGCCATTTTTTTAGCAGGACGGTAGTGGATTTGATTAATTTGTTATAACTAAGAATATTTATTTCTCGTATTTTGGATGTGATTTTGACACCTAAGTATGTGGCGGTCTTGCATATCTCAGGAACGTTGACCACTGGTGTATAATTGGCTATAATTTGTGTTTTGTTTATGTTTAGTCTATACCCTGATACTTTGCCAACTTTTCGAGCCTCAATGTTAATCCCATGTAATGCTTTGATTATGTCAGAAGAGTAGATAGCAATATCGTCGGCGTATGCTGTAATTTTCAATAACTGTTCATTGGTTTTGAAAGGAATAATTTCGGATTGTGTCTGAAGAGAGTGTAGTAATGGTTCGAGTGAAAGGGCAAAAATAGTAAAGGTGATAGGGGGCAGCCTTGGCGAGTACCCCTAGATATCACAAAGTCTGTAGAGATCTGTCCCCCATAACTGATACAAGCTAAAGGGTTGTCATATAGTGCCTGTATCCCCTTCAGAAAATAACCATTAAACCCCATTTTAGTCATGACGTGCCAAAGATAGTCCCACCCCACTCGGTCAAAAGCCTTCTCAGCATCCAACAGTATCATACCGAGTGGGGTGGTCTCTATCTCAGCCACGTCAAACGCGGTTATAGCCGTATTGACATGAATGGTAGTGTCTCTACCGGCAATAGACCCGTGTTGTTGCAGATTGACTATTTTGGGCATAAGAGGAGCCAGCCTAGAGGCTAGGATTTTATCAAATATTTTTGCATCTGTGCTGATCAAAGATATGGGTCTATATGACCCCCTCTCTTCTTTTGGTTTACCCTTTTTAAGAAAAAATATAATTTTGGCTTTGTTCCATGATTTGAGAGCCTTTCCTGTCACCCCAATAGATTGTATAACCTGTAATAGTATGGGTCTTAGTTCCTTCAAACAGATTTTATAAATCTCTAGGGGAATGGTGTCTTCCCCTGCGACTTTTCCTGCTGGTAGGACAGCAATGGCTTGACATAGTTCTTGCTCTGTAATTTTTTCAGACAAAAGGTCTGTTTCTAAGATATCGAGTGTAATTAGAGGAAGATCATCTAGATATTTCTGTATTGTAATTTAGTTCGGGAAAGATTCTGGAGTATATAAAGTCCTATAAAATTCCGCAAATTGTTCCAAAATATCATGAGGCTGATCTTATAATTTATTGTCGGAGCCCCGAATGTTAGTACTCAAAGTACAAGCTCTGTCTTCAGCCACTTTATGCGCCAGGATTTTACCTATTTTATCCCCGCCCTCATATTGTTCGATCTTATATTTATGTATATTAGTACTGTTTTTTTTTAATAAACTTTGCTTTAGTTTCCGATTTTAATTGACTTAGCTTAAGACCTATTTCTATTACCGTTGGCAAATTTAGCCGTAGTGCTGTGGACAGCTGTACTTCCTGAGCAACGATACTAGAGATCAGAGATTTATTAAGTTTACGTCGCTCAGAATTTTGTCTGAACACGTATTCTTGCGTAAAACCCCGAATGCTTGCCTTGCAGGCATCCCAGACCATGTTACATGTGGCAGAGTTCTGATTGATTTCTATAAAGTCAATAAGATGAGTTTTTAGCTGTGAAATATAGACAGGATCTTATATTAAATGTCTGGGAAAAGAGAATGATCTAGGGCAGGTGTGTGTGTTTGTTGTATCAAATGCTAGCATAATGGGGTTATGGTCAGAGGTTATTCGGGGGCATACCTCCATTGTACTGGTATTAAGAAGGTTAGGACTAGCAAAAGCCACGTCTAACCGGGAGCAGAGTTTGTGAGGTGCCGAGTAATATGTGTTGCCGGGAAAATTTGAATATATATATCTCCACGCGTCTTTGATATTATGAGTGCGGCTTAGATCTAAAATTGAGGCTCTGGTTTTCTGCATCCGATGATATCTCCCAGGTCTAGTAGTATCTAATTGATAATCCATAATGTAGTTGAAGTCCCCCATTATAATAAGCTCACCATCCCAATCTAAAAGTTTTATGTTCAAATCGTCAAAGACCTTGGGTTCGTCCAGATTTGAGCCATACACCACACAGACAACATATTTATGATTTTCAATCCTTAATTGGGCTATTGCCCATCTACCGTCTTTATCATGATTAGCTTGCAAGGTTTCTACTTTGAATCATTTATCTTTAAGGATTGCTATCCCTCTAATTGAAGCCCCAAAAGTAGAACAGCTGACAATATCATAGCCTAGTTGGCAGAGTAGTTTTCTATCCTTGCCGGCAATGTGCGTTTCAGAAAGCAGCATAAGATGGGGGTTATATAATCTCAGCTCTTCTGTGACCAGGCGTCGCTTATTTTTACTATTTAGCCCAGCAACATTCCAGGCAAGGCACTTTATTTTATGCATTTAAAAGCAAAACAACCAACATAATAAGAAACCAAGTGGAAGTTCTTTTTTGTTCTTGAACCGCACAAAAATGAAAGTTTACTTGTATTTTAATCTTTTGTAATGTGTCTTCCCCTCAGGTTGCTAACAGCTTTTTCAATTTTTTCACCCCTCCAACCCCACCCCCCTGCGGAGAGCCGAAGGCTCCCTCCCTCCACCCTCCTGTCACCTACCCACAGCGGGAAGGGACTACCCCTCAGTTTCTGCTGCCGTTGAACAGGCAGCTTCTGCATCAGACTACCTGGAGAGCCCCACCACCACCCCCTCCGATAAATTCTAAATCTCCTGAGACTTAGTTTCCATAACCTTAACTATTGTATCAACATAGTCGAGATGTTTTATTTTCCCTAGCTAGTTATCTAAGTGTCTAAGGTCTAACTTTTGCTTAATCCTGATAGATATTGCTCGGCTTCTTTGGGATCATTGAAAAAATGAGTGGGCCCGTCTTTAATGATTTTATGGGCCGGGATGCCCGCCACCCCTCTCAACACCAATTCCCCATGGGAGTAGACAGACACAGATTTGAACTTTTGGAAGGTGGGGGGGCCTCACGACTCCCCCGGCAGTATTTATTAAAATATGAAACAAAATTTAAAACTTTATATTAAAACATTTCATGGATCATGTACAAATTCAACTTTTATTACATCTTGATGAAGACAGGTTTTCCAGGCTAACCTTAACAAATCTCTAATACAAAGGTTTCCTAGCCGAGTCTAGCATCCTGATAAATACATTACATTTTTGAATTTGTACAACCTAACATTAAGGGCCAACGGCAAGGCCTTAACCGGTGTCAGATCCCTATCACCAAGTTCCCGCCCTCACGGTGTGAGTGGCGCATGGCGGCCTCCCCCCGGGCGCTCCCATCCATAATGGGTGGCGCCCCCCCTAGGGACCTTGAAATCACTGCTCACCGATCATGACCTTACCGCCCAACCAAGTATAAATACGACAATTGTTTTACCTACTAAGGAAATAAAAAACTATGCCTAAATGTGCAACAGTTTGATAATTTACTGACTTCACTTTGCTACAAAGGGAGAAAGGTCCTAAAGCAAAACACAGACTATATTGAATCCATTCCATTACATCTCTACAAAGGAAAAAATGTCCTATAAGCAAGTGTTCAATTACATGCATACCTCGTCATACATTCACGATGCAAGAAATGACTGTCATACATTTTTATTACATCGAATAACACCAACGATATTTCTTTTATTTCACAACTCTGCAACAAGGGGCTGGTGGGTGGGTCAAAAAAGTGCAGCTTGTTCCCTTGAGGGCTCAGGAGCGACGAGTGGTGCAGCCTTCAGAGCACAGGAACAAGAGGAAGCTTCGTTGGATTCCTGCACTATTTATCCAGCTGCGGGAGGGCGGGCCCTGCCTCCAGCACGCCCTTGAGTGCACGGACTTCCGGGCAGGTGTTTAGGACAACCCCTCTTGAGCGGGAGGAGCGTGTTCCGGCCACGCCGCTTCGGGCATACCAGCCGGGACACGCCCCCCGCCCACAATGGTTTCCCGGGGGATCGGGGCACCCATCCATACGTTCGGGGGGACCGAGTGGTCTCCCCTTTCCATATGGGCCGGGATGGCCGCCACCCCTCTCAACACCAATTCCCCATGGGAGGAGACAGACACAGATTTGAACTTTTGGAAGGCGGGGGGGCCTCACGACCCCCCGGCCGTATTTATTAAAATATGAAACAAAATTTAAAACTTTAAATTAAAACGTTTCATGGATCATGTACAAATTCAACTTTTATTACATCTTGATGAAGACAGGTTTTCCAGGCTAACCTTAACAAATCTCTAATACAAAGGTTTCCTAGCTGAGTCTAGCATCCTCATAAATACATTACATTTTTTAATTTGTACAACCTAACATTAAGGGCCAACGGCAAGGTCTTAACCGGTGTCAGATCCCTATCACCAACTTCCCGCCCTCACGGTGTGAGTGGCGCATGCGCAAAGGACTTTACCCTTGCAGCCAACTGTAACTTCCCTTGTCGTGGGAGCCCCCTTTCACTCGACGCCATCTTAAGGTCGTCTGAGCTCGTGTGCGAGGTATCCGTAAGAAGGAAAGCGTGGACTCCCCCCTTCCGCACACTCTCTTCCGCCGGAGCGGATATCCGGCCCCCAGGAAATTCGTGGGAGGGGCATATAGCCGACTCCCCCTGGGAGGGGCCTATGGCCGTCTCCCCCTGGGCGACCCATCCGTAGTGGGTGCCGCCCCCCTGTGGGAGGGGCCAATGGCCGCCTACCCCCGGGCGCTCCCATCCATAATGGGTGGCGCCCCCCCTAGGGACCTTGAAATCACTGCTCACCGATCATGACCTTACCGCCACAGGCCAGAAAGTTGACCGACTATCTGGCCCCCCAAACCTCCTACAGGTCATGTCTCCTTAAACCCACTAGCCAAGCTACGAAGTATCCTATCAGTAAGTCATTCCCAGCCCTGGACAGATGCACCCCATCATGCAAATAACAATGATCGCCCCTGATACATCCATGCGAAATGCTTTGGAGATGAGCTGAGCGAAACAGTTTGTCTATTTTGTTGTTGACCCTCTTTACCGAGTGGTTCAATGCTGTCATAGACAAACCCCCCCGCCATATTCTCCTGGGAATCATGTGGGACCAGGCTATCGTACACCCCGGGAGCCTTTTTGCTAACCAGCTAACTACAGATAGTATGTGCTCAACTAACACCCGTCTTCCCAGTCTCACCAAGTCATTGCCCCCCACGTGCACTATGACTACAGATGGCGGTGACCTGTGCCTCCCTAAGAGTTCCTCCACAAAGTTTTGCAATCAGTCAATACAGTGGCCGCCTTTCCCATGGAAGGTCACTCTGAACCCATATTCCTCAAATGTGTGGATCGCATCACCTGCTTTGAATATGTCCCCGGCACGCCTCACGTATGAGTGGCCCACGACCCAGACCACTTGATCTCCAGTCGATGATCCCTTCCCGGCGGTCATCTGATGCTGGGCCGGTCCCAATTTCCGCCCCGCGTCACAGGCTCGCGAAACTGTAATTCAAACAAAAGACAACAAGCGTGAGTGCATTTTCATCAGTCTTTTACAACATGTGCAGTCGCACATATCTCTTAAAACAATCCGAGGACCAGCGGCCTAATTGTTTCACCTCGTCCGCCTGCAGCCCCCGAGCCATAGCTTCCGTAGCGGCCCCTATTCTAAATGAATGGGTTCCAAAATCACACGGGTTCAAGCCCGCTGCGGCAATCGTAATTGCCAGCACCCTCTGAAACTGAAATCTTGTCAAAGGGGTGCCGTCCATTTGTCTCAGCAGGGCCCCCCCCACGTTGTCAACCTCTGTTTCAGGTAGGCCTCCACATGCCTCACTGGACAACCGGGGTTCCCCCGAGTGCGCTGCAATACCACACTATTCCCCATGGCCTCCTGGTCCGTCTTTGACCTGGCTATCGAGATCAGCAGAGAATCCCCCCTTATTTGGACGTGATCCCTGCGTAGACCCCCTTCAACATCTTTCCTATTCCTTGCCACAAGTTCACTCACCCGCAGGGCCCCATAGAATGCCAATGCGAATGCTGCTCGGAATAGTATTACCTCGCTGGGCGAGGAGCATGTCTCCTCCAGTTTCGCCAGTAAGGTGGTCAATTTATCAAACCCAATCGGGTGCCTGTTATCCTGTCTGCGACCCTCCAGGCGCCGCCAGCCCCGGAGGGCTTTCCTGACTAAGAAGGAGTCCGTCGGGTCCCTTAACCCATGAAGCTGTGCCATAAATGATATGACGGCCTTGTACCTATTAGCGGTTGCCGCCGACCGGCCTTCCTTCTGAAGTGCCACAAAAAACTGGAGCAAGGTCTCCTCCCGCCCCCATCTATGCTCCCCTACTGGCCCCAGAAAGGCGCAGTACGAACGGAAAGCCCCTTCATAAGCTCTCCTCGTCCTGGGCGCTAAGCTGGCTGCCAGAAGGTTTTGTAGTCCGGGGTACCGATCTGCCATAGCGCTTCGTGGAAAGGTGCCGCCACTAGCTCAGCTGTGGGTAGATACTCCCTGAAAGCCTGCATTTTTGAACGAGAGAGTGCATCAGCTGCATTATTCAGTACACCCGGCACATGTTTTGCCCTGAACTGTACGTTCAATCTCCTGCATCGCAATACAATCTCTTTCAACAGTCGTAAGATCCATTTGCAGCGTGCCGCCTGCTGATTAATGCACTCGACCACTGTCATGTTGTCTGACCAAAACACAACTGAGCGGTCCCTAAAGTCTTCTGGCCATGCCACTAAAGCCACCCAGATGGGGAATAATTCCAAGAAACCAATATTACCTGTTAGGCCGCTTGTTTGCCACCCCGCCGGCCATGTTTGTGCCGACCACCGGTTACCAAAGATTGCGCCAAACCCCACGCTCCCCGCCGAGTCGGTCCATAAGCCTAGTTCCACCGACGAGGCTGGGGGTTTGCTCCATACCACTCGACCGTTGAAGTCCGCCAGGAATGCCAGCCAAATGAACATGTCCTGTCGAACCTCTGACGACAGTCTAGTCCGGTGGTGTCCTTCCTTAAGGCCCACCATGGATTGCGCTATGGATCGAGAGAAAGGGCGAGCCATCGGTATCACTCTCAATGCAAAGTTCAGCTGACCCACTGTCTTTTGTAACTGGTGCAGGGTCACTCTCGCCGTTTGGAGACACTGTAACAGGGAAGCCCTAAACTTGGCAACCTTCTCCGGCGGCAAACGGAAACACCCCTCTTCCGAGTCTAGTTCTATACCCAGAAACTCGATTGAGGTAGCCGGCCCTACCGTCTTACCCGGTGCCAACGGGACTCCGAAACCCCGCATGAGCACGCAGAAGTCCTGCAATGCCCGCGCGCAGTCCCGAGTGCCCGGTGGGCCAAGAAAGAGGAAATCAACCAGATAATGCATCACATGTTTGTGCCTTGTGGCCTTTATGAACACCCACTCCAAAAATGAGCTAAACATTTCAAAATAAGCACATGAAATCGAACACCCCATAGGCATGCACATATCCATGTAATATTTCCCCTGAAACAGGAAACCCAGCAGGCGCTGGTCTTGAGGATGTACTGGGAGCAATCTGAATGCAGATTCAATGTCCGACTTAGCTAACAGTGCCCCGGGGCACAGGCGATTCAACATTACCACAGCGTCATCGAACGATGCATACTTCACTGAGCATATTTCGGGGTCAATCGCCTCGTTCCCCGAAGCCCCCCTCGGGGCCGACAAATTGTGAATGAGCCTATACTCCCCCGGGTCCTTCTTCGGGACCACTCCCAATGGGGAACACACAAAATCAGCCACTGGTGGGTTGATAAATGGTCCTGCCACCCGCCCTAGGCTAACCTCTTTTGCGATCTTTTTGGCGGCAACTGTTGGGTTGTGTTGAATCGACAACTGATTTCTACAGGAAGAGCTCCCCCCAAAATTGCCCACCAGGATCCTGAAGCCATATGAGAAGCCATTCCTCAGAGTCCCGGCGGACGCATGATCAGGGTATTCGTTTAGCCAGGGGGTCAAAGCCAAGATATCTATGGGCGAAGATGTTAGCTTCCGAAGCACCACATCAATCCTGCTTGGGACCCCCTTTTCCTCCTGCGCCATTGGCCTTTGATCGGCAACTGGTCTCCAGGTGTGAGGAATTCCCCAGCCCGCGCACGCATGCCGGAACCTACACGTTCCATGGGGCCTGCTACAAGTTCCTTTGTTAAAGCCCCAACACACCCCTCGCGTGCTTCTAGGTTGGGCCTCCCCCCAGAGCTCGCCCGAAAGGGCTGCGACTGCCTCTGAGGGAGTACCCCTGAGCCACTCGCACTGGCCCCTGTAGCACTCGCTGGTCCCGGCAAGAGCTGCGCATGCCAGGACGCTGTATCTAAACAATCCCATGTCAAGGCGGAATTAATTTCCTTCGCCTTTCTAAAGGCAATATCATAGCCTTTCCATTCGTCACCCCCATACTTCGCATGGAAACTCGTTATTCTACTCTGATAACATGCCAAATCAGTCAACACCTCTGGTGTTCGTTCTCCTATAATTGATACAAAGATGGAGAAGGCCCTGATCCAGTTCATCATCGTCTCATCGACCCTGAATTCCGCCATCTTGGCCCGCCATACACTGGGGTGCCACAAATCTTTCTGGGTCTTTGCATACTCTAATTCACGATGATCAGTCAACAGTGAAAACATGTTAACATACTTATTTGCCCACACCATCTCTTTCGTAGACATGGGAACATGTTGAGCTAAACTTTCCCGTCTTGAGGGTACTGCACCCTCCCCCACCATCGGTAACGATCACTTACCGGCTTTTGCCGCGCTTCCAGTCGAGTCCTTTGTTTTCTCCTGGTTGTCCGCCGCGACCACCTTCGCAACCTGCAGGGAAATAGAAGGTACAATCGCCGTCCCGGCACCCCTTGCCTGCCGTAACTGCTCGATGATTATTCTGGCTTCTTCGGCCGGGTCTCCCGCAGCCGCTGATCCCCCTGCTCCCTTCTTTAGCCATGGTAACACCGCTGCTAACTGAAGCGCTAATTCCGGGGGCATCTGGTCATCCCCCAGTGGCGTGATAACCACAGAAATAGGCAACCCCCCATCCGGTCCCGGTAGCGGGCTGGCCGCTGGCGCGACTGGAATCGGTGGAGTTACTACTGGAACTGGGGCCTCGCTGGGACCCGCCTTCCCCTTCCTCTTCTTACCCTTATCCCCTGGGGTGACGTTCGGCAAGGCCGGTCCTATGACCTTCTTAGGCCGTCCCGAGGGGGCCTTCTGGGCCTTCACCTGTTTCGTGATGGCTGCTAAGCAGCGATCTAGTCGGTCAACTTTACCCAACTTTCGGTCCATCACTGCTACTTTGTTCACCAACGTGCGCAGCATCCTTTCCATCTCGGAGCTCTTTCCGGATTTCTTGCCAGGCATGTCCTTGATCGATCCGTCCGACCTGATTTAAAAAGGTGACTCGATCTCCAACCACGCCTTGATTACTGAAAGAGAAAGACAAAGATTACAAATTCTCAAAAAAGTGCAGCTTGTTCCCTTGAGGGCTCAGGAGCGACGAGTGGTGCAGCCTTCAGAGCACAGGAACAAGAGGAAGCTTTGTTGGATTCCCGCACTATTTATCCAGCTGCGGGAGGGCGGGGCCCCACCTCCAGCACGCCCATGAGTGCACGGACTTCCGGGCAGGTGTTTAGGACAACCCCTCTTGAGCGGGAGGAGCGTGTTCCGGCCACGCTGCTTCGGGCATACCAGCCGGGACACGCCCCACGCCCACAATGGTTTCCCGGGGGATCGGGACACCCATCCATACGTTCGGGGGGACCGAATGGTCTCCCCTTTCCATTAGACGTGCTGGCTCTTGAAGAAAAACTTGCCCCCCCACAGATTTGATTGGATCGATTAGCTTACATAGTTCCCACCATCTGTCCATAGTGGCTTTACTGAGATCAGACCGAACAAACAGTGATAGATTCCCTATAATTATAGGTGTGTTGGGCTAAGCTTCCTGCCGTACGGCCTGTCTCAGTAAAAAGTTGCCAAAAAAAATGAGAAAGGGACGTGGGAATTTGCTCTCCTTGTTTTTTTGAATTAGAGGTAAACGGTGTGCCCGTTGGATTTGTGAATCCCAGTCCCAATCTGCTAGATCCGGGAAGGCTCTTTGTAAAAGACCGACAAGAAACGCCCTCGGATCTGAGCCTTCTGACCCTTCCGGCTCTCCAAATAGTCTTAGGTTTGATCTTCTCTGCCGGTTTTCCAAATCCTCGACTTTTAGTTGAAGCCTCGTTATCTGGGTATCATGTATATTTACTGTTACATGTGTCCGTGACGCTATTTCTTCTGCGCCGGCAACTCGATGCTGCAGTTCTTCAATATCTCGTGAGACCTCGCTGAAGTTAGAGGTCAATTCTGATAAAGTGGTCTGGAGTTTGTTGTTATCCTCACGCAATTGCAAATAAACTTCTTGTGCTTCTGTGCATTGGTTAGTTAAGATTTGGAGTATAATATCCAGTTGGGAGGGGTTAGGTTCTTGTTTGTCTTCCTCTTCAAGATCTTGAGGTGAGATATTGTTATTGGTCGTCGAGAGGACTGTAGTTGCCGAGGTTGAAGCTATAGATGAAGTTAGAGTGCTGTTATTGGTAGACGCATGGTTAGTACTATCTCCCCCATCTCCCTCTGTAGCTATCAGGGTTGTCTCAGCAATTTTAGGTGAACCACTGGATGCTATAGTTGCTGTGTTAAGTTGTGGCAGGTATTGAGACGTCATATCTTGTTCAGGTATTACATTCGTTAATGCCTTAGGTGGTTCTTGTACGGCGTTATTCTCTGGGGAAGTGAGACAACCTGGAAGACTCAAGACGGGGTCAGGATCCATAGGGCTTGTCCCCGATAGCCTCAATGTCATACTCTTTACCAGCCCCTTCGCTTCTATCCATTTTCTTATCGGACTTTTGTCAATTCGAATTTTCTTAGTAGTCGATATGTTATTAGTAATCTGACGGTTTAGGGTAGTATTAGCTTTCCCCCCTTTTTTAGCCTTTGTTTTAGTTTTGAATTTCCGTCTTCTGGTCGCCAGAGAATTCGTTGTAATTTCAGATGGGTCAGCGATCTCTTCTTCTGTTTCCATTTCGTATTCATCATGAGACCCAATGGTCTCCAATACCCTCGTCCGCCACCCCTGAAGTATTGGTAATCTCTTCATTTGAAAGTTCTGTGCTATTGGTGGCTATATCTGCTACATTGGGAACAGCGGGAGCTGGTCCAGGGTCGTAGTTGTGGGTGATGGTTGTACAGGGTCAGGCGTCTTACTCTCATTAAAGACCGTGATGTTTGCTGTTGCATTTTCTTCGTTTAAAAGTTTTTTTTTACCGTCTCTGAGTCGCTGACTGTTGCAAAATCGTTTGAGTGCCCATTGGCGTTTGTACCTTCAGCTGTGCTAGCTATGGCAATTGAGCTAGCCGGAGTAGATACAGAACCAGTCTCGTCTATTTCAACACCCTCACCACCTTTCTGGCAGCCCGCTGGGACCCCCATCTTAATTTTCTGCTTAACAGTGAGTGTAGTAGTTTTTCTGAGTGAAGAGTTAGTGGCAGTCAACGTTGGGGGGCGGATTATTGGCTTACCGGTAGCTGTTCCTTCTGTGTCTTTATCTGTACCCTTGTCAGTCGGCACCACAGCAGTCGGCACCGCAGCAGATGGATTTTCTTTGGTGCCGCCCAGCGCTGTCTCACTCCCCAGAGCCGCAGAAGCCGCAGAAGCCTCAGATGCCGGGAGGGATCGAGATGGCCGAAGGCATAGCTTCTAATGCTGTAGTTCCTGTCGCGGATAAGGGTGGAGGAGGTGCCATGGCTGCCCCGGTTGCTACAGTAGCTGCTGTTAACGCTGTTGCCGTACCCATTGAAAGAAGAGGAGGGGCGGTGGCAGCGGCAGCAGTAGTCTTGGTGTTTCGAGTGGAACGGGGCAGATTTTTCGGAGACATTGTGAGTAGCCACCAAGAACGGGCTGTCGGTGCAAGGCCTGTCCAGCCGACCTCAGAGCTAAGGAGCAGGCTACGGATCGTGTGCCTGATCGAATACCTGACAGTCCGTGAAAGATTCAGAAGCCTGAACATCGGTAAGCGTCGTAAAGAATTCAGTTTGTAAGTTACTTGTGGCTGTATTTTAAAGGTTATTCAGGTGCCGCTTGATCGCTCTATCTCAATTCATTCTTTTTTGGTTTCGCTTCGGAGGGGGTGAGGAGCTCCAGGTTAGCTTCTGCTGGTCCGCGTCCTCACTCCGCCATCTTGGACCCGCGGCCTGAGGTCTTTTCCATTCCCAAAATGTTTTACCTTCTGTATTTGAGCTTGTTGGGCTATGTTGGCATGATGTATCACTCTAATCTTGAAATTCACAGAGAAAATGTTAATAATATGTAGTTATAATATGTAGTGTTTTGTAGTTCAGGTTTTTCCTCCAGAGTGTAAGACTATTTCCTAAAATATTCTGCAAATTCCCTGCACAAATCTCCCTTCTAATTTTGCTAGTACCTAGATTCATGAACTATGATCTTGAAATGCCTTGGGAACACACCTTCAGAGCATCTCAAATGAAGACAACTGAGGTTAAGCTATTACTTACATTAACAAGCTCTTATACCCAAAATCCAATACAGTTCTTAAAATCTTCTCCTATTAACAACTTTCTTATAAACTACCATCTGTTACATTGCCATGTTCATCCACATTTTGAAGACTCAGTACCACTATTGTATGATTAGTGAGAAAAGAATGAAAGATTGACTTTAGGTGGTATTAGAATATGGTAGGAGACTCTTTTTTTTAAAATAAGTCTTTATTGATATATTTTTTCATCCCCAATTTTACATAAAATCCCCCCAAAAAGCAAATATAGACTTCGCCCCCCCATTCCCCCTCCCCCACTGGCATGAATGCATACATGTTTGTACACGGTTAATGATATGACATTTTGTAACAATATTTTGACTCTAATAATATACATTTCCTATATAAGTTCACAATATTTGACATAGGTAAATTATTAAGCCAGATTCTGTATCCAGCGTGTCAGAGGATCCCAGATTTCCAGCCCCGTCCTTTGTCTTCTTCTACCCTTCCTCCGATATATAGCCTTTTCTAGATTATATGTGGCCAAGAGTCTCGCCCACCATTGTTGAAAACCAGGAGGATTGAGGTATAGCCAAGCTGTACCCAAGCATATTCTAAAGACTGCCGTGGCAATAAATATAAGCCCTTGCATTCCTATAGGATGAGTATCTCCGTCCTGTCCAAGTACTAATTCTGTCGTTGTGATTTCAATTCTTGAATTAAAGATTTCAGACAGAAAGGTGGATATTTCCCTACAATGTAGCACATGTAGCAAATATGTGCACGATGTCTGCCTCATACTGCATACAGCGTGGGCATTCTGTGCCTCTACCCCTGCCCCACTTGGCAATCTTATTTGGGGTATATTATAGCTGGAAATATGTTTTATAATATTGGGCTTGCAAGTTAGCCGACATTAACCATGATTGGGATGCCTCGAAGGATTTCTCACAAGTCCCTTCTGCCACACCCAGTTCATCATGCCATTTTGCTACACATTTTTCCATGTTGTCTGATAGTGCGGAGGTCAGGTTATCGTAAATTACTCCAATCTTAACAGTCGTATTTATGCTTATTGCTTCGATTATCTGATTTTTTCTAAACTTGGATGGGCTTCTCCCTTTTTTCATTAAAAAGTCTCTGATTTGTAGGAACTTAAAGAAATCTCTTTGGTTTAGCCCGAATGCAATTTTTAGTTCTTCGAATTACTTAAATCCTGTATTGGAGTACAAATTGCCACACCGGATAATCCCTGCCCTTTGCTACCTTTTCATGCAAGCGTCCCTAAACGTTTCTGGGAGGTTGTTATTCCCCACTAAAGTTGTATAATATGAGAATCTCCCAATGCCCAAGAGTTTTCGAACATTATTCCATGCCGAATATACACCCCTAAGGGTTTTAAAGCATACTTTTTTCAAATAACAATTATACGTTAGTCACCAAGATGTTCATTAGCTTCGTTGCCTAAGATTAGTTCCTGTGGTTTTGGGATCGCCCCCTCTTGCTCTGTGTTCCTTTTTGGGGTAAGCAAAATATTGCTATACTTTAGTATTGTGGCCCACCAGTACACTTTGAGGGTGGATAATGCAAGGCCACCTCTATTTATTGGAAGTGTAATGTATTTAAGTGCTCGGCGTGGTCTTTTGTAGTTCCATATAAACCGAGAGAATAGGTTCTCTGTGTCCTTAAATATTTGTGGGGTGAAATCTAAACATATAGTCGTAAAAAAGTATAAAAATTTAGGAAAGTATAACATTTTTATAGCATTGCATCGTCCCACTAGGGTCAGGTGAAGATTATCAATTCTACAGAGGTTTTTTCCTGTTTGCTTTATAAGTGGTTCCAAGTTAATTTTAACCAGGTTATCTAGGTCGGAGGTTATATTCACTCCTAGGTACGTGGCGTTTGCAACTATCCGGTTTTCCTGATGTGTGATCTTGCTGTTAACAACTATCTGGGTTTTGCCCTGATTAAGCTTATGTCCTGATACCTCCCCAAATTGTCTGGCTTCTTCTTCCATAACTTTCACTGCTTCCCTGGGATCTCCTGTGACTATCGCTATGTCGTCCGCATAGGCTAAGGTCTTGGTATTAACATTTATGGTTTTGATTAGTGGAATTGCCATGGTAGGAGACTCTAGAATTAAATACATCCATAAACTTTGTTGATGAGGTTTTTAAAATAATGTATAATTCCTGTTTTTGGTCGTTCCTCTTTCTAGAGGTCTTTTACATTTAACACGGCCATCATATCTTTAGTGCTTGTTCTTGTCTTTTTCATTCTGGCAGCATCTATTACAAACATAGGGGTCGATTCCGATTCTGGAAAAAACTGTCCGAATAGCCTTTCAGAGCGTTTTTCCCGTACAAATCGTACCCTGCAACGTCTCCCGTACGTACGACGAAGTACGATTCGTACCAGGAGCAGGACTCGGAATCGTACAAAGACCGTACGACTCGAATCTCCGCACAAATCTCCCCCGGAACCCGCTGTACGCGACATCTGTACGGTTCGCGGCTGCTCTTTCTGACCCGCCAAGTACCATTCGTCTCGGGTACGCACCGTACGACCCTTTTCCTATGGCCGTAAAAGCAGAGTTCGCCGCGAAACAGGTACGGAACGGCCCCCCCGGGTACGGCACGTACCCCCATGATAGCAGGGGTATGGCACGTACCCCTGCGATCATAGGGGTACGCGCCTTACCCGGCGATCTTGGGGTTTACGCACCGTACCCCATGTTCGCTGGGTGTACAGTGCGTACACCCTGCGATCACGGGGTACGGCGCGTACCCCCCATGATCGCAGGGGTATGCGCCTTACCCCTGCGATCATGGGGGGTACGCGCCGTACGGTGTGTATGTGATTGTGCGCTTTTCCGTAAGAATCGCCCTTACCTGACGTGGACCGTACGAATCGCGTCCTGATTCCCCTGTCCGGATCGTGCTTGTCGGGTCATACGGCATGTGTACGAGTCGTACGGTTCACTGTTTCAACCCTGCAATACGTACGGATCGCGACGATTCAGATGGATTGACGGAATACGGATCGTACTACGTGACTCGGACGGAAGGGTACGATTCGTACGGCGATGGCTCCGGATGACAATCGTACGGACGTTTTTTTACCAGGATCGGAATCGGGCCCCTAATGTCACACCTGATTATAGGTGGGGGTTTCCAATCTGTTAGACCAGTTGTGAGTTTTTGAAAGAATCTACAGTCATCATGATTTTGGGCACACAATGTTTACACATTGAGGTGTGTATTACCATTCCAAAAAGCAAACAAACTCATATATTAGTATTATCTATTTTGCATTATTCTGTTTTCTTGTCATATTTGCACTTCAATCAATATACCCTTTATGAGAGCTCCAAAATAAGAGGTATCCAGGAAAACACCTGATCCACACCCATCAATATGGATACTTCTTTACTTTCTTATTTACAAAGCATGCTTCTTGGGGAGGTAATATCGTGAATAAAAGCTCCAACCTCCTGCAGTATTCTCAATCACTTGAAACTGCTATATAATCTCTGTACAACCCAACTCAATGATCACACACTAAAAACTGTTGGATGTGATAACTATATACTATTTACTATCAAAATGAGTACATTTTATCCTCTTGCATATATCCCTTACCCTTGTGTCTTCCCTCCCCCACAACATGCACTGCTGAGGGAGCTTCCAACCTGAAGGACCTCATGCGACTAAGTTACCCCTCTTTCCCAGCCCCTTGTAGTCAAAAGTAAAAGTTGTATATTTTATCATTTCTATTGTCTCATATCCAGTTTCCATTATAATGATTCATCAGCTTGCTTCATTTTTCAGATTATGTTTTGGCTACACATTTGAAAGACTGTGTGCATGATACACAAAGCTAAACGTACACGTCTGTGTAAGTTTACTCTTTTTTTGGTATTAACAAACAAACTACTTAACAGAAACGTTATGGCTATAGAGAATTTGCAGTCAGGGCAGAGAACTTCCCACATAAAAAGATAGGACAGGCATATATTTTTATGTGCTGTGTCTCCAAAGGTGTAAAGTTGCTATTACATTATTTTTGAATGCCAAAAAGAGTAAACTTACCCAAAAGGGTAAGTTTACCTTTGAGAATCAGCCCCTGAGTGAATAAATATTTAAATTTGTGTAAAGCAAACATTTTACGCTAATTCTGAACTTGTGTGAATTATTTCAGCATTGTATCATCAAGTATCTCAGGGCTTCTCTTATAATGATCACTGCAGTTATTAGATCTCAATTCACAGACATAAGGAAGCATTCCCTATCAGTTCTGCTTTGAGATTCTGACATCTTGCCCTTTTCTAATCTTGTCAGTTATCAGGACCCCTGTTAAGGGCAGGACTACAAAAACTCACACGGAGAGCTTGCTTTGGCAAGGAAAATGTAATATAGAAGGCGGATTTTAGCATACACAAGGTAGTACCAGAACATTTGAATGGAAAATAACAAGCCAGAATGTGAAGACTTAAACAGGTTGGAATGGGCTGGGATCGTGACACTGGACATGAACTGGATAATGCCTGCAAAAAATAAAATTAGGAAGAAAACATAAATACAATAGAATAAACAGTAGGAGGGCAATACGAAAGTATAAGCAGAAGAACAATAGGCATCTACCATAAAGTAAATATTGTATTCCTGTGGAAAATATTCTGTATATAATCGAAACATCTAACAATAAGGCATGGAGCACTTACTTACAAAGTCGTGCAAAACACTTTTTGTAGTGTATTTTGTGGTAGCAGTTTTGTTATACACTTACTCTCATTGACTACTCTAACAGTACTGAGCTCTCTACGATTCAACAGTTCGCAGCAACTCCATTTACCACAAAGGCAATGACCCTCTGATGACTCTTTCTCCACTGATGGGAGGGGTGGTAATTAGGGTGACGAAAACTCCATGTTAGATGTGCAATGAGGATCATTAATTGCCAGCCAACTCATAAATTCAAAATCAGATTTAGATACACCACTTTTAAAACCATGCTCTAGAAATAAAATAGCACCAAGTATAGCAACCTCCAAAAGAAGTTAATTTGAGTTTGGATTATGCAGGTCAAAAGGTCTGCAACTGCAACACAAAACAACAGAAGGAACACCTAATGTTCTGTCAGAGCTCGATGATTCTCCCTACAATGCATTAAGTCAACTTGCACA
Source organism: Lissotriton vulgaris (assembly GCF_964263255.1). NCBI lineage: Eukaryota > Metazoa > Chordata > Amphibia > Caudata > Salamandridae > Lissotriton > Lissotriton vulgaris. Next base: position 916,994,688 of record NC_141695.1, read on the forward strand.
GTTTGAATGGAAGAATCAACAGAAATCAATATAGACTCAGACAGATAATTATTAATTTGGTTATTGTATTATAAATTAAAAATTCATTGCCACAAGTAGGGACATATCAACAAACAGCAGCGATTATTATTGCTGGTAGCCCTTAGCGTGAGGAATTTTATTGCCTGCTATCTCAGATAGTGCCGTATTACCAACACATAGCGCAATGGCGATAATTATTCCTGAGATAGCCATGTTTTCCATGGAACATCGCTGGTTTTCCAGCGATGTACCATGGAAAACGGCAATATCCTTGTTGATAGGGCTGGGTGGTCTCAGCCTTATAATCCATCACCCATTGACTAACATTGTTTAGTCAAAGGAAAAGCAGGCGTAAGGAAAGGTTAGCGCTACTTTTCTTATCACTATGCTTGTTAGCATGCCCATTAATAATTGGAAAAATGTCGGTTAGTGACATTTCTACTGTTATTTTGAGCTAGAACGCCCACTTTGCATCCCATTAGAGATGCAAAGGTGGGTGTTACAGGAAAGGGCGCTAAAGCAAGGATACATGCGGTAGCGTGACCCTGCTAATATTGCGATAAAATTATCGCCGCTTTTCATCCGAAAACGGCAGCAAAACCGGCGATAATTTTTTATTGCTGCCTTGTTGATATTCTCTGTAATTTCTTTAGGAATACAGTTAACAGTATCATAGCTTGCATAAAAATGCCAAATATTTAAGAAGACTTTCTTTGGATGGTTATAATCAGGATCAACCATAGAGTTACAGATTACTGCCACCATTAAGGCAGAAAGATAGTTTGTTATCCAACAGCTCAAATCCTAAGGAGATGGAACAAGGGTTCAAAATTAAAATCCATTAAAGGCAAATCCATTAGCATAAACAAGGAAATAAAGGTATGAAAAAAGGTAAATGGTTTGGCAAAGAAGGTTTAGTCCATCAGCCACCGACTGTAGCTTCAGTGAGGCAGACCGAAACCAAGAGGTAGTTCAAAAATCGATCAGCACAGCATCCAGGTGTTGAGGAAGAAAAATCTGAATGCCATTCAGTACCCTCCCTTTGGGATTGATTCTCTCACATTATTTTTAAGATCATTCCAGTGAAGTGGCATCACACCACCATCGAAAGACTATCACATGTCCATATTCATATGGTGTCACCTAAGACACTTGAAACAGTAAGACGTGTTCCCATGCTAATCATTAGAAATGAAAAGTTTGAAACTCTTCATAGAACTATCGTTGGTGAAAGAAATACATAGTTGCTTCTTAAGGTAACAGCTGCAATCCTGATCCCGCAGGTGTATTTCACTGTGAACGTTGAAGAAGCATTCAAGAATGTTGGGGTGTAAACAAGTAGATGACATTTCTCTAAAGCCAGTTTCTCTAAAGCAAGTTTCAGGGGAAATATCAACAGCAGAGAAAAGCTTTTCTAATAGTCCTTCAAGTTAGCATCACACGTTTAAATGAAATGAGCTTTAAACCAATATCACATATAGTGAAATTAAATCAATTCAAATAAAGAATTTAAAGAACTTTTACAAATCCTCATTACATGAAAATAGCTAACGTTAAAAATACTCTATTACCACAATTGTTTTTTCAACATTCATATAAGTGCATATTTTTTCTAAACTCTTATTAAACAATTTATTTTCAGTTTTCCCTAAACGATATGTTCTCTAGTATCACTGTGTACAATTTCATGCTTGCACTTCCTTTCTACACATTTCTGCACCAACTTTTCTAACTTGTGCTTTCTTGATAGAAAGCAGTTGAAATACTAGGCCTTTTTATTTTGCATCCATCAATATAAGTTAATAGGCAACATATGCATTAGAAATGTATAAGTGCAACTCATTTAAATGTATTAATATTGTCTTGTGTATGTTTTATTCATCTTACATTTTAAAGCATGCTTTTACGGTAGTCCTACTACACTTGTCTCATTTTCACGAGTCACTGTGTCCAACATGTGCAAAGTGTACTTTTAGCTTTTTGTCTTCTAGTTTGCAAATGTGTCTTCTTATGATTTTTATATAAATTGTGCTGCATTACATTAAACAGTTCTTTTTTTAAAGTGATTTTCCATTAAAACAGTTAACAACATAACAAAGTCATGCCACATATCTCAATTAAAGTATAAATCACATATCTTACAGTTTCCTTTATTTTTTCCATCTTATGTACCTGCACAATCTTCTCCTCCTCGGTTATTTCACAGATGTGCGGTGTCTGGGTTCAGAATGTTTGAGTTTTCCAACATGTAAGCTGCAAGTGGTTTCCAGAAGTCTTTGGGTTGTGACGCTTTAGGCAATTCTTCCTGATATGTCTTCAGTGTTTCTCTACAGTATACCGTGTCCTTTATCTATTTACAGGCAGGTAGGGCTTATTTTGCTGCCCCAGTGTATTGATACCCTCCGCTTAGCTATCAGCAGTGCTATTGCTGCTAGCTTCCGCTATGCCAGCGATATCTGATTTAATAATCTTAGCAAACATGTTCCTACTGAACATTCTAAAGCACAGTTCGTAATATTTTGTAACATCATCATGACTTGTTCCCAGAAGTCCCTAACCCTCTTACAATTCCACACTAGGTGCGAGAAGTCCGCATCTTGTGTGTCACAACTACAACAATTTGCATCTGCCCGTAAACCATACTTACATAACCTCACAGGCGTGTGATGCATTTGGTGCAAGAATTTATAGTGCATGATTTATAGATTTCCATTTGGGGTCAACATTTTCTTTAACCTACAACAGAATTGCCACTCATCTTTGCCAAGGGGTGTGTCTAGTGTATGGTTCCAGCCCTCTTGTGCCTTGGTGGTATCTTGCACCATCTCCACCTGCATTGCTCTGCACAATATGGCGACCATATGTTTATTTATGGTTTCACTGATTATCATTTGCAGCGGTGCCAGTGTAGGTGGCTCTGTTGCAAAGGTTGGGTATAGCACTTTAATTGCTGGCCTTGATCTATGACAAGTGAATTGGAATATTAGTGTTTGATTATTCACCTAGTTCAGGTCAGCAGCCTCTAGGAATTTCCCATCTATATATAAGTCACCCATGGTTCTCGCCCCCACCTGGCATAGCATTGCTATACTTCCTTTATCTTGTGTTACTGATATTAATGGGTGGTTCACCAGGGGTAGTGCTGGTGCATATAGTAGTAATGTACATGCCATATCCCCCCTTTTGTGCCACGCCTCAATTGTGGCTTGCACTGCATTTATTTAATTACGGGTTACTTCTGCACGATTGTGGGTCAGTATGTTACTTAGTGGGATGGGGTGTGCGTCCCCTGCCTCTACCGCCAGATGTGGCATATACTGCACTGGGTGATACCAGTAGTGTGCATATTGTGCTTGCCCACATAAGTAATATAGCAATAGGTCCGGTGCTGCAAAGCTCCCTTGTTCGTATGGCAATGTCAATGCTTTCCAGTCGATTCTTGGTTGTTTCCCAGACCAGCCTGACTATGTGTGCATTTAGTACTTTGAATATATAATTTGGTAATGTTATTGGGATATTATTAAACAGATATGGAATTTTTGGCAGTACAACCATCTTTGCGATTGATAATCTATCTGCTAGAGACAGGGGGAGTTGAATCCATTCCTTGACTTATGTATCTAGCTGTTCTATTGCTGTCCCATAGATAGTTCTAATCACTTCTGTTGGGTCTCTATGAATCCAGATTCCTAGATATTTGACCGGATCACATGCTAGGGGGAATTCCAGTGGACATGGCTTGGTAACTTCCATTAGCAGGATCACAGTGGATTTACTCCAGTTTATCATAAGCCCGGAGTGTCTTTGTCAGAACCCAGACTACAAACACTAGAAGGAAGTGGTCAGTTAGTGTGATTGTGCATAGGGCATTACGCAGAGTGAGGAATGGATTGGCAAGAGTTCAATGTCACAATTGGATGAAACCTAAGATAGCCGCCAAAAGTCCAGGTAGGTTTAAGGGTTAGCGCTCTACTGTTTGAGCTTTGAAGCCTGAGTTAGAACGTAGGCAGTTGAGACATTAGAATCCTCGCACTTTACCTAAGGATTTAGAAGGAACTGGTTGTGTTTTCCTCTACTTGACGAGTTAGCTAGTTAGGGTGAATTTTTGATGTTTCCTGAGTCCTCACAGTTTAGAGTTGAGGCGTGATGCTACACAGAACTAGTTTTCCAGGAACGCATCTATAAGCAGTTTGAGTTTTGCACTGATGATCCTTGCTTGGTATTTTGGTTGAGGTGAGATTTGGGGGCATATTAGCAAGAACCTCGTTAAAATTATCACTGTTTTAGCTGCAGGAAACTGCCGCTAAAACATCGATAACGGGCTTGCTAATATGTGTTATAGAATTCCAATAGGAGCCCAGGTTAGATGTCCTACACATCTAACTTGGGCTTCTATTGGAATTCTATAACGCATATTAGCAAGCCCATCATTGCCATTTTAGCGGCAGTTTCCTGCCACTAAAATGGCGATAATTTTAACAATGTTCTTGATAATATGCCCCTCAGTTTCCAGCCAACACAAGTTAATGAATGCATTGCGCAGGAGTTTGAATAAAAGAAGAAAAAAAACGCGTAGTGCTCATGTCTCTAGGGAAAACACTAGTGTCAGATGGACTCGTCAGAGTTGCATTTTTCCTTGAAGTCACTGGTTTGGGCGAACGTGTTCTGGTGAGATGCTTCACTATAGTCACCCATTTCATCTCAAAATGCTGACTGATTGATGTGCTGTGAGAGCATTGTTCCGATTGCACATTTTAGTGCACACCTGTCAAAAGTGTGTGTGTAATCCTCTTGTCATAAGCTGACAGTATTGGAGTGTCGAGTGCGCTTTGTTCCATCTGGGCAATTAACCTCATAGATGCTAGTAAACATCCCTCCCCAGTGCTGCGCTGTCCATTGGAACCAGTGCTGAATGGACGTCCAATGGTCGTGCGCAGCACTGGGGAGGTAGTGCTGCAGTCGGCCAACGCACCGACGCAGCACTTAAGGGGTTAAGTGTGTACATTTGTATACACGAGTGAGGTGTTTTCTGTTGTTAAACACTGACAGAAAATCAGTGCTGTATGCGCCTTGTTCCGGCTAGGGGCATATTAGCGCATGCTTGTATAATCAGCAAGTGATTGTCTCGTAGGGTATTAGGTTGTAAGAAAATACTTTTAGTTAAGCAGGCTTGCTTAATAGTGAGAGAAAAAAAATCCTAATGAGATAGAAAAGGTAGATTATTTACTTCAGGAATAGTATCAACTATCTTAGAGTGATAGTGCAATTACGTGTATTGGAAAGCTAAGGTGAAAACTTGCCGTAGCACTACACAGCAGCGGATTCCTGTTGAAGATCTCCTGAACAATACCTGCAGAGAAGAGAATATAACAGATAAGAAGGCAGTAACATTAAGCATAACATACTTAGCCTTTAGCAGACCAGAAGCAATAGCTACTAAAGACAAGGGTAAGCTATTTTAGAGAAAAAGGTTATATTATAATGTAAAGATTAATGTGATATTTGTATTAAGTTTAACCTTTCTTTGCAGTTCTACACCCTCTGAAGCAGAACAATAGCCCGGAGGAGAACCAGATGAAAGAGTAGCAGTCTCTTCTTATCCGCTACCCCTTCCCCCCATTAGTTTCTTCAGCCAAATGGTATTTTAAAGGATTTTGGGCTGGGAAAGCCATTAGGGGAGTTGGGATTTAGCATCTTTCTGCTTCTGTGCCACGCAATTGGTGTACTTGACTGTCTTCCCAATTTGATATATTCACTCAACAGAGGCGATAAATTATTCTGGGGATCTCGAACGTAAAGCACAATGTCATCCGCATATATGATATTCCTATTAGGCGTTGGTGGAACTTTAGTGTTGTATCTGCATATTTCTGCCTCACTTTACATGCTAAGGGTTCAAGTGCTATTGTGAATAGTAGTGGGGAAAGAGGGCAACCTTATGGCGGTCCATGCTGTATTTGTATTAGTTCTGATACCTGTCCATTTACCCTGATGCGTGCTACCGAATCTGTGTATAGAAGTTTTATCCACTATATTAACACTTCTGGCATACCCATTTTCTGCAGTATTGTGAATAGGTAGGTCCATTCTACGGAGTCGAAGGGTTTGGCTGCATCCAGTAATACAGCCGCTGCCTTCAGCTTTGGGTTCTGCTGGAGTTGAAGTGCAAACATAGTACATACATTATGTGATGTTGATCTTTCTGGTATGAACCCTGATTGATCTGGTAATACAATATTTTGCATTAGTGGCTATTATTTAGGCTAGTATATTAGTATCAGTATGGATAAGCGATAGCGGACTATAGGGACTATCTTGCCCTTTTTTGGGCTTTAGCAGCGCTATAATCATGTCTTCTCCGAGTGTGGGTGGTACTATTTTTTTATGCATGCATCTTCATACATATGCACTAAGTGTGGTCTGAGCAATTCAGCATATTCTTTATACAACTCACTGGTGAACCTGTGTGTTCCTAGTGCTTTGCCATTTGGCAGTGTTATGATGGCCTCTCAGTTCTCCAGCACTGTAATATGTGGTGCCAGGTATTCCCTTTGGCCATCAGATAGCCAGGCTATCGCAATATCCTCTAGGTATTCTGCAATTTCATCCCCTCCCGTTGTTACTCAGGATGCATACATTTTACTATACGTCTCTGCAAATGTTCTTGATATTCTCTTAGTGTCATAATGTGTTATACCATTTTTGTCTGTTATCTATATGACTGTCTGTTGCATGCTTTTGGCTTGTAATTTTTTTGGGGCTAGTGTGTGCCCCGACATGCCTCCCTCCTCATATGCTGTTGCTCTCTGGTGCTTCGTCATGTATTTAATTTGATCATCTACAAATTCATTATATAGCGTTATCTGCTCCCTTATAGTTCCTAGCAACTCCACATTATGTGTTTGATCAAATTTGTCTTCTAGCTTCCGAATTGCTTTTTCCACTTTTTGCAGTTGTGTTAGTATGTCTGTTAGTATTCCTGCACTCGTACCTATGCAGACTCCACAGATGGCGGCCTTAAAGGCCTCCCATGCTATACTCAGATCTGCCACTGAGCCCACATTTAACTGGAAGTATTCTTCTGTTGCGTCTTTTATAGCTTTACTATACACTGGGTCTAATAATGGTTTTGTGTTAAATCTCCATATGTATTGTGGTGATACTTATGTTGGCATGTCCAAGGACATCAGAACTGGCTTGTAATCTGAGAGTACTTTCAGTAGGTGCAGAACGTCCGTTATCCAGTTGCTAGCTTCTGCCGAAGTTAACCAGTAGTCAATCCTGGACCAACTCTTGTGCACAGTTGATGTGTATGTGCCTTCTTTCTTCCCCGGGTGTTGTAGTCGCCATATGTCTATTATGTTGAATTCTTCCATACCATCTAGTATCACCCTAGCAGCTTGTTTATGATGTTCTATTGCTGTTGGCGAACTGTCATTGTCCCTTTCCAATTCTACATTTAGGTCTCCTCCCCAATGATTTCCATCAGCGGTATCTCTCTGTTTTTGTCCCATATTGTCCTGTAAAACTCTGGATCATCTTTATTTGGCCATTCCTATCCTGCTGCCACATAATATTCTAATAAGGATTACATATCTTCCCTGATCATCTTTGATAACTTTGTCTAATTTGAATTGCACTCCCTTCTTAATCATGAACAGCATCCCTTTTATTTTAAAAGGAGAACGAAGAGCCTATTGTTACTTCTGCCCATCTTTTCCTACCCCATTGTCGGTGTGCATGGTTAAGTGCATTTCCTGAACATAGCTATCTCTATCTGATGTCTGTCCAGGTATGCCAGCACATGCCTTATTTTCCTAGGATTGTTTAGGCCCCTTACGCTCCACGTTATACATTTCAGGGACGTACTTTGACTTTGATTACTCATTTATGCGTTTAGGGTGTAGATACATGTGTGTGCATAACAGTGTTAATATGCCCTTGCCTGCTTTGTAATTCAGAAATGTGGTGATATACTTCTAATAGAAGAAACAATCCCCCCCCCACCCACTCCTGCATCCCAAACATGGTGGAGGATTCCCCGCTTAACAAAATACCATTTGTTCATACATCAAACAGTATTTCATCTTTAAAGCTATTCATTAATTAGTACACAACAGTTTGGGGCTTACCCACTGTGGGGGCACACCAGAGTCCCATCTCACACCCCTTCTTGGAGAGGGACGGGCCATGAGCGTATGGTCTGCATAATAAGCCAGTAGGCTTTCGCTTAGTGTGCGTCTGGTTCAGTGAATCTCATTCGTTTAGTTTCACCAGCGTATCTTTTATCCTCTTGCTTCGTCTTTCCCATTGTTGTTTCTCTCATGTTCTTTGAGTTGACTGGTGTATTTCCCTTGTCAGTCCTCGTCAGTGTGTTGTCTTTTTTTGCTTGCTGCCGGTTAGTAGCATATTTGCATACTCCATGGCTGCTTTTGGTATGTGAAAGACTTTTTTTTGCCTTTATGCATTATTTTTAATTGAGCTGGGTAGAGCATTGTATAGGAGATTTCTGTTTTTTGCAAGCGTTTCTTGACTTGTGGATATTCTCTTCTAGCCATCTGCACCACCATTGTAAAATCTGGAAAGAAGAGCAGTATGTTCCTTTGATAGTTAATATCTCTGTTTTCTGTGGCCAGCCATAATATCATGTCTCTATCCCAGTAATTTAAGAGTCTGGCAAAAATTGTGCGTGGTTGTGCCCCAAGTGATGGTTAGGGTGCCAAGGAGCAGTGTGCTCTTTCGACGATCATCATAGGGGATAGTGCTTCTGCTCCAAAGATATCCTTCAGTAAGTGTTTGACATAGCACTCTATCTGTAAAGTGGTGGTCGATTCTGGCACTCCTAGTATCCGAATTATGTTGCGCGTCGATCGGGCTTCTAACTCCTCATTTTTTGCTTGTATGACCGATATCACTTTTTCTATGTTCAGGCTCTTGATATTTAACTCTTGCGTGGTGTCTTCAGTAGCCGATATCCTGTTTTCCATTTCATTCATTTTACTTGTTTGTTGCTCCATTTTGGTAGTTAAGTAGTCCATTCGCAGGTTTAGTTTGGGCTGGACTTTATCTGTTTCCCCCATTTGAATTGTATGTATGTCAGTGGGGCTGTGCCTCTTTGTTGTGGGGTGCGTAGGATGCTTTTACTCTGTGTTCTCATCGGGCGTTTCCACTTATTTCCCAAGGGTGTATGTACCAGTGACCAGCTACATCTAACCATCATGTTTTTGTTCCTTTGTTATCTTCGGTAGGCAAATTTTAGTTACTTGAAGCCTAGTGACTTCCAAGCTGATGCCACAGCGTCTCTAATTATGTATATTGTTGCTGTATCTGTCTCTGCTGTCATGTTTTCCTATCTGCCTGATTTGCTGCACTTATGCTGCTTACATTATGGCAGGCCCTCTGTAGTTCCCAGTGTTCTAAATTGGTTGCCCTAATTTTCACTGCATTGGGCCTTCAGCCTTTCTTCCTTTTACATTTATCAGCAGGGGAACTATTGGACCTTTGTCCTACACCCAACGTTAGGTCAGCAGCTCCCACCTCCCTGGCAGGGCCGGCTCTAGGCTCATGGTGGCCCTGTGCAGGGAGCGTAGGTGGGGGCCCCCGGAAGAGGGGGTCCGGACGGGGCGGAATTCTGAGCAGTTTGGTTTAGGATGTGCACCAGGGCCGGCTCTAGGCTCATGGTGGCCCTGTGCAGGGAGCGTAGGTGGGGGCCCCCGGAAGAGGGGGTCCGGACGGGGCGGAATTCTGAGCAGTTTGGTTTAGGATGTGCACCCTTTGTTTGCCGTGGTTGGGGCCTGTGTGGGGCTTTAGTCAGTGACGCATTCTGTGACTAGCAATGAATGCTAAAGACGCTTGCGCACTGAGTGACCGAACACACCTACTCCCACACAGCGCACGCCACCCCCCGCCTGGCAGGAGCAGTTCTTCTACACCCGCTGATCTCACTCACCTGGAAGCCTTTCCGGACTCAGCCACGACGTGAGCCCAATTAAGAAAACAACTGACAACACAATCGGAAACGAACTGTTTAGTGTTGGCTTACAGAACCAACCATTGGGGTGACACATGAGTCATGCAGGGCTTAATTTGTAAAATATTAGGCCCAGGTGCTCACATTTTTTTAGGAGGCCACACCCACTTCCCCCGCCTCCACCCACTTCTGCTACTTGCTCCACCCACATCCTCAACTGGCGTAGAAAAAAGAATGAGAGTCCCACCAATCCTGAAAGATGCTTTCAGAAGCAATATTACGCCAGAATAATGTATAATAATATAGTACTGTCTTTGGATCCTCTCTGTCTACACCTCACACACTTCACAATGTTGCCCCTGTAGAAATGTGCCCCTTCTGAATCTGTCCAGTTCTGCACATAGATTTAATTGTGCATGGCGGCACAGAGTCCCTGGACTGTATAATCTGCATGAAGGAGGGCATCACTTTTACTGTACATGGGCACCTCCTTAACCCAGTCATTCTCCCCATGGGAAAATTCAGTGATGTAGAGACACAATTTGGACAGAAGCCAAGGCGCAGCCCTATCCCACCCCCTTCCATGTCATGTTGAGAAAAACTAAATCCCCTCCCTAGGCCATTGGTACAGTTATTGAGGTATCAATGTACAAAATACCATTTAAAGATATAAAACCCGTCAATCCCCAACTTTTCCATATTTTGGCTACAGTTCTGAATCACAGAATCGAAAGCATGGGCAAGCTCAAGGAATGCTACATAAAGATGTAGGTTCTGTTGCTCTTCTCATTTAGTACTGAATCCTTCTAAAAAGTGGGCTTGATTAAACTAAAGAACTTCATTTTCAACAATCTGTTTCTGGGCCTTGCCCAAGATCCACAAGTAGTACATTTTAACACATATTCATGAGGAGGTTTGGGCCTATATGCATCCAGGTCACCTGCCTTCTTTTTTACATGATACAGACTAATCTAGTGTCAATAAGTGACTCTGTAATCCATCATCTGATAGTTAGAAAAAGTAACACACTCTCCTAAGGAGGTCTAGTGGTGTTACATAAGTGATCATTCTGGCTAAATAAAGCTGAGGTGATGGCCTATTGTGAATCAAGCATATTTAACACTAAAGACAAATACTCCCCATTTTTCATCCTCAAGCTTTAAAAAACACGAAGGAACCTCCTAGCACCACAAAACCATGTGATACTCAAAGTAGCCCAGAGAGCGTCAAACTCGCATCACTGTGGCAAAGTCTGACCATAATCTGAACTCAATACTCAATGCTACTGCCAAATGAAAGGTTCTTCTCAAGGCTGCCATGCACTCCCTAAAGGCCCTCATAGCCAAAATTCCTCACTATACTTATAAATTGACAAACATCGGTACTTCATAGACAAAATAAGCACCGCAAGTCTCAACGTCAGCAGCACATAAAACTCACACTGACAAACAATAACACAGTCTTACCTCACAGTATTACCTCAATACTTAAAAAATATCACTTCTGGGAAGAAGATCTAAATTATTTCTTCAAACAATAACAACTAATATTAATATAATTTGTGAGTAAATCTGCTCTTTTTTTTCTTGAAGTTTTATATAGCGCAAACTCGACCCAAAGGTATTGGAGCGCTTTACATGAGCACCAGTTACATTACACAAGGACACATACATTTTTGGTAGACACAGGGAGATTAAGTGATTAGCCCAGAATCACAGGGAGGTGAGACAACATCTGGACTCAAACCTGGTTCCCCAGTTCCAAAATAGGCAGCTCTGGCTTTTATACCACAACCTCTACCCTAATCTGAGGGGGACGCCTGGAAAGTGGACATTTAATGGCAAGAGTGCCTTGCAAATGATGTGAAGCCCCACAAACTTGCAAGTATGCTGGCATTCACAAAGGTACATTTAAACGTTGATTTATTCTTGTCAGGGGAAAAGTAGATTGTTTTTTGAAGGACGCACTGTAGAAGGAATAATCTTAAAATGTGTGAGGTGTAGGAGAAGGGGATTGTCTAAATGAAAATCAGAATCTCCTTGAAAGAAATAGTTAGATGTGACCACCTTTTCATGAGCGTTAAAGCAAATGTGTAACTCTGCACCATGCACATTGACAAACAAACGTGTATGTATTTCTGGAAAACTACTGTAGTGATAATTGGTGATTTAAATGGGCTGGTACTTTCAGGGATTGAGAACCTGTACTTAGTTCATTTTTAAGTGGGAGTACCTACACTTCTCAGCAGAGGTTCAATATGTTTAATGGGGGGTACCAGCACTTTGCTGTAGCAAGAAGGTACTCTGGATTAGTAAATAGCCACACTTTTCCATTTTATGCCTCAGTCATACTGTCACTAGAGTGCTCTCCGGTGTTTTGTTGAAACACAAATTATGTGTCATCTACCCTGAACTAAGTGTAAGCCTAAAGGAGCATATGTATGATTAACATCTGAGCCTTAAGTAGACCACAATTTCTCTACTAAAAAGGAATAATATTGTTGGTCAAAATCTATTTTTAGATAGTAAAAGACTTAATAGTGACATTGCTTTTAGGCAAATACGCAACTGCCTTCTTTGAAACATTTTCTTTAAATGCATTTGCTCCTCGCACTTCTTGCAGGACAGTGCATTTGTTCTATGCTCTGTTAATAAACATTTGTGTGCAAGTCGTTTTTAAAACGTTTGAAGACTGATATGGCTAATTCAGTTTTCATTTCTTTTTTCTAAATCAGCCTGAAACTTAAATTTAGCTTTCTACATTAGTTCTCGGTGAAGTTGCACTCCGCATGGCTCCTGTCATGAACTGTGCCGGGCAGCATATGGATGTCTTTTTCGTGGCGCCATTTCAAAAACGATTTATTTTCTATACAGGACAAGTAAAGTTTCCCAGTCTAGTTGAATTAATGTGGTACGAAATATAGGCACGTTATTTATTAGCACTTGTGAGTTGTGACTCGGGTCGGGTAGCCTAGTAGTCAGCGTTGTATGGCAGCATGTCATCATCTGCAAGGGAATTTGCAAATGAACCCTGGCCTATGACCAGACCACACCACCGTGATTGCACTTTTCCGGGCACCTTAACCATTAATGTACAAGACAGTAGTTCATTTTATGAAACAAACATTATAGAATTTCTAATTACTTACTGCCTTTTGTTGCTTTTAATTATAGGACTTCTGCGAGAAACGCTGCTTGCCTCGTCAAATATCTAAAGCTGCAGTTGCGCAGAAGGCTGGGGCGGGCGAAAAGTCGGGACCCTGATCTGCATTGGTCAGTCCCACTCTGGAGGAAATACACACACTTGACGATTCAACGTCAAGGAGGGAAGACGGGGCACGCACGGGCTTGGCTAATAATTTAACACCAAGGAGGACTGAAGCAGATGAACGGTAGCGTCTGTAGTTCACCAGTGCTACTTTTGATGTTATTGCTGCCTGTATTGTTAGTGGTCGCTGCCAAGCCATTGACCAGTCGGAGGCTGCCAAATCCTGCCAGGGAGCCGCCACAGTGATACTAGATCCGAATCCGATCCTCGGCTCGGTGACCGGTCGATCGTCGTGGCGGCCCCTCGGGTTTGGCGGCCCTGTGCAGGTGCACAGTTTGCACATGCCTTGGGCCGGCCCTGTGTGCACCCTTTGTTTGCCGTGGTTGGGGCCTGTGTGGGGCTTTAGTCAGTGACGCATTCTGTGACTAGCAATGAATGCTAAAGACGCTTGCGCACTGAGTGACCGAACACACCTACTACCACACAGCGCACGCCACCCCCCGCCTGGCAGGAGCAGTTCTTCTACACCCGCTGATCTCACTCACCTGGAAGCCTTTCCGGACTCAGCCACGACGTGAGCCCAATTAAGAAAACAACTGACAACACAATCGGAAACGAACTGTTTAGTGTTGGCTTACAGAACCAACCATTGGGGTGACACATGAGTCATGCAGTGCTTAATTTGTAAAATATTAGGCCCAGGTGCTCAAATTTTTTTAGGAGGCCACACCCACTTCCCCCGCCTCCACCCACTTCTGCTACTTGCTCCACCCACATCCTCAACTGGCGTAGAAAAAAGAATGAGAGTCCCACCAATCCTGAAAGATACTTTCAGAAGCAATATTACGCCAGAATAATGTATAATAATATAGTACTGTCTTTGGATCCTCTCTGTCTACACCTCACACACTTCACAATGTTGCCCCTGTAGAAATGTGCCCCTTCTGAATCTGTCCAGTTCTGCACATAGATTTAATTGTGCATGGCGGCACAGAGTCCCTGGACTGTATAATCTGCATGAAGGAGGGCATCACTTTTACTGTACATGGGCACCTCCTTAACCCAGTCATTCTCCCCATGGGAAAATTCAGTGATGTAGAGACACAATTTGGACAGAAGCCAAGGCGCAGCCCTATCCCACCCCCTTCCATGTCATGTTGAGAAAAACTAAATCCCCTCCCTAGGCCATTGGTACAGTTATTGAGGTATCAATGTACAAAATACCATTTAAAGATATAAAACCCGTCAATCCCCAACTTTTCCATATTTTGGCTACAGTTCTGAATCACAGAATCGAAAGCATGGGCAAGCTCAAGGAATGCTACATAAAGATGTAGGTTCTGTTGCTCTTCTCATTTAGTACTGAATCCTTCTAAAAAGTGGGCTTGATTAAACTAAAGAACTTCATTTTCAACAATCTGTTTCTGGGCCTTGCCCAAGATCCACAAGTAGTACATTTTAACACATATTCATGAGGAGGTTTGGGCCTATATGCATCCAGGTCACCTGCCTTCTTTTTTACATGATACAGACTAATCTAGTGTCAATAAGTGACTCTGTAATCCATCATCTGATAGTTAGAAAAAGTAACACACTCTCCTAAGGAGGTCTAGTGGTGTTACATAAGTGATCATTCTGGCTAAATAAAGCTGAGGTGATGGCCTATTGTGAATCAAGCATATTTAACACTAAAGACAAATACTCCCCATTTTTCATCCTCAAGCTTTAAAAAACACGAAGGAACCTCCTAGCACCACAAAACCATGTGATACTCAAAGTAGCCCAGAGAGCGTCAAACTCGCATCACTGTGGCAAAGTCTGACCATAATCTGAACTCAATACTCAATGCTACTGCCAAATGAAAGGTTCTTCTCAAGGCTGCCATGCACTCCCTAAAGGCCCTCATAGCCAAAATTCCTCACTATACTTATAAATTGACAAACATCGGTACTTCATAGACAAAATAAGCACCGCAAGTCTCAACGTCAGCAGCACATAAAACTCACACTGACAAACAATAACACAGTCTTACCTCACAGTATTACCTCAATACTTAAAAAATATCACTTCTGGGAAGAAGATCTAAATTATTTCTTCAAACAATAACAACTAATATTAATATAATTTGTGAGTAAATCTGCTCTTTTTTTTCTTGAAGTTTTATATAGCGCAAACTCGACCCAAAGGTATTGGAGCGCTTTACATGAGCACCAGTTACATTACACAAGGACACATACATTTTTGGTAGACACAGGGAGATTAAGTGATTAGCCCAGAATCACAGGGAGGTGAGACAACATCTGGACTCAAACCTGGTTCCCCAGTTCCAAAATAGGCAGCTCTGGCTTTTATACCACAACCTCTACCCTAATCTGAGGGGGACGCCTGGAAAGTGGACATTTAATGGCAAGAGTGCCTTGCAAATGATGTGAAGCCCCACAAACTTGCAAGTATGCTGGCATTCACAAAGGTACATTTAAACGTTGATTTATTCTTGTCAGGGGAAAAGTAGATTGTTTTTTGAAGGACGCACTGTAGAAGGAATAATCTTAAAATGTGTGAGGTGTAGGAGAAGGGGATTGTCTAAATGAAAATCAGAATCTCCTTGAAAGAAATAGTTAGATGTGACCACCTTTTCATGAGCGTTAAAGCAAATGTGTAACTCTGCACCATGCACATTGACAAACGTGTATGTATTTCTGGAAAACTACTGTAGTGATAATTGGTGATTTAAATGGGCTGGTACTTTCAGGGATTGAGAACCTGTACTTAGTTCATTTTTAAGTGGGAGTACCTACACTTCTCAGCAGAGGTTCAATATGTTTAATGGGGGGTACCAGCACTTTGCTGTAGCAAGAAGGTACTCTGGATTAGTAAATAGCCACACTTTTCCATTTTATGCCTCAGTCATACTGTCACTAGAGTGCTCTCCGGTGTTTTGTTGAAACACAAATTATGTGTCATCTACCCTGAACTAAGTGTAAGCCTAAAGGAGCATATGTATGATTAACATCTGAGCCTTAAGTAGACCACAATTTCTCTACTAAAAAGGAATAATATTGTTGGTCAAAATCTATTTTTAGATAGTAAAAGACTTAATAGTGACATTGCTTTTAGGCAAATACGCAACTGCCTTCTTTGAAACATTTTCTTTAAATGCATTTGCTCCTCGCACTTCTTGCAGGACAGTGCATTTGTTTTATGCTCTGTTAATAAACATTTGTGTGCAAGTCGTTTTTAAAACGTTTGAAGACTGATATGGCTAATTCAGTTTTCATTTCTTTTTTCTAAATCAGCCTGAAACTTAAATTTAGCTTTTTACATTAGTTCTCGGTGAAGTTGCACTCCGCATGGCTCCTGTCATGAACTGTGCCGGGCAGCATATGGATGTCTTTTTCGTGGCGCACTATCTTGCCATGGGCTCTGTAGCTCCCCCCCCCCCCCCCCCACACACACACACACACACACACTAAACAGTTCTTATGGAAGAAGAACGCAGAGAGAGTCTCTGTGCAAGAAGCATCAAACTCCAGAACTCACGGGCACCATCCCTCTGGTAACAATATCTAAGATTTTAACATAAACATTAAAGAGGACAAAGGGAATAGAGCAAGAAAAACTCTAAACAGAAACATGGCTCATGGAAAAGCAAGACTGAATTATGAGAACCAAGAACATGCCTAGACTGAATGCATGTAGACAAAAGACCATTGAAAAAATGACAAGTAATCTTCTTATAAACAAGGACAGGACTGCTAGTAGGCAGCCTGACCCAGGTACTCTGGAATGAAACAAGGAATCTGCACTCAAGTATGCACACAAACAAGTACAGAAGGGCTGTAACAACAAGGAACAGGACAGGGAAGCTAAAGAGCAATACAGGTAATCGTGAAAACAAATAATGCACAAAGCACACAAAATCTAGTAGCAAGATTAAAGGAAAGCAGCATGACAACATCATAGTCGTGCAGAATCTGAGCAGTAAGGACAATTGCGAGTACAGCAAGCAATGAGTGGCTGAAAACTCAGAGGAGTACACATGCCAACCGTAAGCAATCAACCAGGTGCTGGGAATTATGTAGCCATCAACTGAGGACTTGGAGAGGGAAAGACTGGAAAGCCAGAATGCTCTCGATGAGAAATAGGAAAACCATGATAGACAACATATCACAGCTGAGAGAGGGAAAGTCTAGAACGCTTATGTATAGGTACCTGTATCCCTAGGTTTAAGGCACCTTGATACTGGATGTTCCAACTCCAGGACATGAACCAAGCACGGTTTGGCTACAGAAGGAACTACATGGAAAGTAATGTATCAGGATGGTGGTGTGGAAATATGAACTGGTGTGCGATATGAGGCATGGTGTGAAAAGTGCTGGAGAGTATTTTTTACATATACTGGTCTCAAGGTAAGACCCCCACAAGTCCTTCTTGAGTGCCACTTGATTGCATGATGGCAGAATCTGACATTTAGTTCAGTTTATACAGCTTCTTCTGTTAGACAAAAATATGTCTACACATTATAAACCATTTTTTGTCCATTACGTTCATGCCATTTAGCATGAGCTTGGACTTCTTTGAAATTGTCAATTAGACTTCTCAAACACCATATCTTGTTCATCATAGAATGGAAAAGTCTGATCTATAAAAGAAGATTGTATCTCCTAGCGAGAATAGACCCTCAGTCCTGATTTCGTGTGGCAAAAGTCCTGAAAATTGATTCTAAATTCTTGTCACTTATTTGAGTCTTTCAGGGGCCGATGGGGAGCTGATATGACCTTTGGGTTTCCTTCAGAAGTACTCGTTTTTTTTGGGCGAGAAACGCACATATAATTAACTTGCAATGTCGTTTTTGGGGGGCATTCTTTCTTTCACTGACATGTCTTTCTGATTTGTGAATTCTCTCTCTCACTCTCACGCTGACTTTTACTCTCAGAATCCTTTGAACTGCTTCATTACCCCCAGGTCCCTCCGTCCTCAACACCTTCATAATAATAAGTGGAGATGATCATCTCCCGACAGAAAAAAAACCAAGAGGAATGCTGGGATACTAATACTGCCCCTCCCCCCGGGAGTACATAAGCAGTACTTACCCAGCAGCCCTCCTGTACTAACAAGCCCAGACAGGAAGGCCGGCCGCCCGGGAGGGAGGGAGGGGCGTATGAAGGTGTCGAGGACTACGGGACCCGGAGTAATGAAGGTTAACGGTAAGTAATAGGACATTACCCCCAGGTCCCTCCATCCTCGACACCTTCATAATAACAAGTGGAGAATACCAAAGCAGAAAACCCGGCCTTCGGCAAACACAAGCACACCCAGGAAACCACAACAAAAACAGCCACCCAAGGGAGCACCGAGAAGGAGGAAGGAAGACCGCAGGAAACACCCGGCCCGCAACCCAGAACAGAACAGCAGGGACAAGGACCGGAGACAAAGAAAAAGGCCAGGGCTCCAAGAAAAGGAGGCCGCCAATCCGAGAAACCGGCAACCGGGACCGGACCAGGACACCAAGACCAGCCAAAACAACCCACCGGAGAAGACCGCCAAGGACAGAACCAGCAGGAAGGCACACAGGGCCAGGCAGACCCACCAGAAAGATGAGACAACCCGGAAGAAAGCCAAAGAAAGAAACGGCCAACAGAGCGCAGGCACAAGCACCCAGCCCAAAAAGAAAGGAGAAGCACAGGCCAGAAACACGGCCAAACTCCCAAAAAGAAGGACTCGAGCCCAAGAGACCCGAGGAGGAAACCCGGCCGAGGAGGCCCAGGAAGCAACAAGCACCCAGGAGCCGAACAGGAACGAGAACACGACCCAAAAGACAGGGACGGGGAAGAACCCCAAAACCCAGCCGAAAGCCCACCAAACAAGGAGAGGCCAACAAGACCGGGATGATCATCTCCACTTGTTATTATGAAGGTGTCGAGGACTACGGGACCCGGAGTAATGAAGATTACCGGTAAGTAATAGGACATTCCGAGTTAAAAGAGATCATCGTCTAATGAATTCTCTGAGGAATCAGCAAGGAGTCCTCCTGTGCTACCAGTTTTACTCTGTCTAATGAACATGTGACTTTTCCTTTGTATTTTCAACACATTTAACCTACACAAGTTGCTCATTATGTCTGCCAACAACTTTCCATCTAGCATTAGAAATCCCTAGATGACTAGTATGATGCGAAGAACTGGCTGCTTTTGAAGTACGTTTTATAATGTGCAGCAAAGAATGGCCCCTCGACCAGAAATATTATAGTCAATATGTATATACACACAATGCTTAATTTTTCAATTACATTTCCGATCAAATATTAAGCACATTTGTAATAGGGCAGTGGATGGATGGTGAGAAACGTGCTCAGTGCTCTCATACATGTGATACACATATGTGACAATACATGATCGAGTGAATGGACCAAACAAGAACACAGACCATTTCATTTTACAATCATGTTGGGTCCGTATGAGGTAGTGGACGATGTTTTGATCTTTTAAAAAGATAGGAGGATGATCATCAGGACTCTAACAATAAATGAACGCAAAAGGAGTAAGAAACTGAAGAAGAACACCGAAAACCTTAAGTAGAATAGAAAATGACGAACATGTGATATTCCAGTGTGTGAATTAAAACATACTCACTAGACACTGACCCAAGTTTACTGAAGGCACAACTAGACTCAAAAGAGCCACAACTAACAAATGCACAAATTGGCAATCTTTATGGAGGAAAAAGTATTAGGAAGTGATAGTGGAGAATTTCAAAAGGAGCAATATTCAAATTACCTGAATAGGAAGGGAAAATCCCAAAGAAAAAAATGGCTGCTAATGCAGAGCGAGCAGTGTTCAAAAAAAGGATTCTAGGAAATTAAGGGACAGTATTGTAACTACTGTCAGATCAGTTAAATGGGTAGAAGAGGGATTACCATAATCATTCCACATACCTGGCTATGCGAGGCAAAACGGGGAATGTCTCGTTTTTGTTCAGGTCTCTGGAGGAGTACAATGAATGTCACTCTTGTCGACAAATACCGCAGCTGGTAGAGTGAGTGGAGAGTGGTGTACAAATAAGAGCTTGTGTCATCAAATGCAACAGCTGGGAGAGTAAACAAAGAGCAGTGTGCGCGTAAAAGTTCATACAGCAGGTCTACTCAAAAAACAAAACTATGAGAAAGAAAAGAGGTACGTGGAGTGTGCCCCAAGACATATACACTTCTTAGATAGTCAAGGTAAAAGAAGGTCTCCCAGGAGATCTTGGAGTCGTTGACCACCATCTCACATGAGTGAATCGGGCTAGGATAGAACTGTTTAGAAGGACTTTAGAGATAGATAAGGAAAGTTGAGAAAAAAGATAAAGTATAGAAATTAGTAAATCAACAAGAGAGAAAGAGTAAATCACCAATGATTTGAATGAAGTGTATAGTATCAATACACAAATATCTGATGAAGACTAACCAAAAGAGCCAAATTCAGGTTGATACAAACATATCTAGCTATAGATTGTTCTAGACTGATGATTTTGAAGAGACAGTCACAAGCAGTTATGGAGTCAATTCCTTTATTTGATCTTTCTGGGAAAATAAACAGTCGTTGTTTAGGAAGTGTCCAGTTCTGTTAGTATTTTGAAGAAGAGTGTCTGTACTGAATGGCATGTTTAAATTAAATTAGTCAAATCTTCTTGGTCGTTCAGCCCAGTTTCCCTCCTATCCATCATCAGAATCCATTTGCACTCTTTTGAGCAGTTGTTCCACATTTCCTCCTCTCTCTGGTGATCTCAGGACACTAATCACTTGCCATTTAACATCATCTTCTGTCTGACTCTCTGTCAAATAATGCTCTACCAAAGGATCAGTGAGGACCTTGCAGTGGATACGGCTACAATGCTGACACATTTGAAAATATATCAATTGTCTTGTTTGTCCAAAGTAAAGTTTACCCCATGGTCATGATATGGTGTAGATAACATTCAAAGTATTACAATTAAAGGAACCTTTGAGGGTGCCTCAATGTATTCCTGCACAAACGCTTTGGATTCTTTGCAAAAAGGTATTCACTACAGCTGCAACATTAAAAATGTTAATGATAAAAATTAACGGGTGAAGGACCCAATGATCCATCAATGTTTCAGGTGATTTATCTGGTACCTTGGCAGCCCTTACCAGGTGATGTTTGAGGTTCTTTGCTCTCTTAGATGAAAACATTGTTGTTGTTCCAGAGCAAGGTCCCCTGCTGCCAATAACTTCAAATGTTTTCTGATGCTCTTATAAATCAAAGATGAGATGGGGTGAAGGTAGTTACATATACAAGTTTGTCACCCGTGAATCCATATTCTGTGGTGTGAGTAATGTCTTTTCGGGCAGTACCATACTTGTTTAAGAGAAGTATACCTGAGCACCCGGCTGTGCCTCGGTGCCCATTTCATAAATACCAAAACTCTACTCCATCAACTTGGCAGTAGCATATTACTGTTGTAGCAGGTGTGTTCAGTAAGGTTTATCAACCACACAACATTGAAACTGAGCCTTTGGTCTCCCTCAGTTGACTACAGACTGATTGCAACTATTGAAATGGACATAGCAAAGCCAGGAAAGAATCGTCTTGTCGGACTCTAAGGGCTTCTCCATCACAAAAACCGCAGACAGCAGAAAGATCTGTATCATGGCAGCCATGGCAATGGTGGCATCATCACTGTGATAGGGTGACTGCTTTGTTCCCTACTTGACCACTGCTCTTCATCCCTACATACAAATGTAAAACAAGGAAACTGTTGAGTGAAGCAGTGAGAGCCACCACAGACATGAGGGTAGAATCTACAAAGTATCTCTTAATTCTGGTGAAACTCACTTATGAAGAAGGGACTCATAGAGTAGAAGTACGGGTAGTATCGAGATGGACATCCAAGCATTCAAATGTTGTGCAACCTTGTGGTGCACAGATATTAAGCCCCAATAACACATTAACCAGCAAGGTCTGGTTATCATCCAATCATGAATACCATGAATTAAGATGAAAATATATTGGAGGAACAACAATCCGCCAGGGCACACGGCACAAAGATGCACACAAATTAAACAAGCGCACGGGTGGATGGTGCAGTGGTGAATTTGTCGAGAATACGTACAATTGGCATATAAAGATCCAGCTTAAAATACTATTTCTGACACAATTCAGAAAGGATGTTTTGGTTGAAGTCATTAATATTTATATATTCAAAGCCAAATAGTGGAAATGACATTTCTTAAAATGTTGTTTCAGTTAGAATATCACACATGCTTAAGAATTTACATTTTAAAGTGAACTGTTGCTTGGTGATAATTTTGTACTTCTAACCTTAATTAAACAATTTATGCTGATCAAAATAAGAGAAACGGAAGCAACAAAGGAGTACCCATGTTGGAAAGTGTTTTATTGCTTTCTACCGTGTGTTTCTCAAGTTAGGTTCTTAAATTGAAAAATAATATTTGGCTCTATATTTCGCATACAAGAAAGGGGCACATTATCAAGCAAGTTTTCGCCAGTTAAGCTGCGCTTTTCTGAGATGGAGCGGCGATTTTTTTATCGCACTATTTACAAGGACTCGCTAACATGCTCTAGCGTTTGTCTTCTTGAGATAGCAGCTGTTTATTTGCTGCTTTGCATGTCAGCAATATTTATCGCTAATGACATGCAAAGTAGGCGTTCCTCACTAAAACTACATGTAAACAGTTGCAAACACAACTTCCCTCTATTATCAATGCGGACCCCGACCCGCAAAGCGATAAAAACAGTCACGCTAACCGCGGTTATCACTAGAATTTAACACCTAATAAAACCTTGACTTAACCCCTTCGATGCTGATGACGAGCTCAGCTCGTCATCAGCCATGGGTGACGTGTGCGGATGACAAGCTGAGCTCGTCATGTATCGCGGTTATTTGAAAACAGCCGCACAGCGCAAAAATAACCACAGCAGCGATGCGGTTAACCATCTTGTCAATGGGCGGTGGATTGTTAGGTTAAGTCCACACTTGCCTATTAGCAAGCTTTTCATTAGCGCAGTAAAATGATTGCTGGATTTCTCATGCGATTGCTGGTTTTCACCACTATCGCTGGATTTTAAATCGTCTCTGAGCAAAGCGTCGCTAATACGCCGCTAACATGGCAAGGTAATTCAGCGATAGACGGCGATAAGAAAATACGAGCTATGTGAGATTTGCGATAATTATCGCACGGTGTTGATAATATGACCCAAAGATTTATAATGTTCGGCCCACTAGTCAGTATTTCACCAAATACTAACGTATGTGTCAACAATATTTACTAAGAGGGGTGCCAATTCCAAATAGTATTTTAACAATTATTGTCTCTAGCACACTGTAGAGACTCTAAAGCAAAATGTTTTCCTTTTGGTGTCCAGGCCTGGGAAACAGGCTGCTTGGCATCACATTTACCCACTCAGGGGCAGCTTTACAAGTCCCTTGTGCCACTTTTGCGTCACTTTTAACATGGGAAAAGTGTCGCAAAAGTGGTGCAAGGGGCTTGTAAATCTGCCACCTAGTCTACAAGTGCATCTTACGGGATGTTGAGGGTCAGCAGTCCCTGAGACAAAGCTGAGACAATAAGGACACAAGGCAGGGACCTTCCACACGGAAAAGCGCTGCAGTTGGGTGTAATATCGCCTGTCGCGATACATTAGTTGCAGCACTATCATAACTGACAGAATGGGTAGGGGTATGCCTCGGCTCAGCCCGTGGCATGTATGATGGTTGGTTCAGCCCACATTCATGGGTACATAGAACAAAGGTTTACGGCCGCAGCGTATATCCTCAGTAAGGGACCCCGTTCGGCAGCATTAAACTTGAACTGCGTGTGGGCTCATGAATTGGAGCTGCTATCCCGCCCCCGTGCAGGCCCCAAAGCTTAGTCGTTCTCCAGAGCCCTGCAGGGTGTTCAGCCGAGGAGCTGCAACCCACAGAAACACCACAATGGGGATACTGGGGAACCCAGCTACTCCTCCGCCCCAGCAGCTTTTTAGTTGGGCTTTTCTGAGAGAAAAATTCATGTAAAAATCTTGCTTCGGGATGTATATATTTTAAGCATAGAAACGCATACGAAAAGAATTTCATTGTGAAGTTCACAAATCACATAAAACACACATTCCACAAGAAATCATCCTCGTATTTCCATACTCAGGTATCTTTCCTAGTGTATTCAATTTTTCTAAAAAAGCAAACATCACTAACATTTTGTTCAAGTTTTAAAAATTGATAGAGTTACAAGCTTAACATTTAAGTCTAGGAGAACCATTGTGTTTCAAATGCATTGGGTTCAGTAGCCCCCAATACAGTGCTGGGTTTTAAGTCCTTGTGTTAATAGTAGCAACCGACAGTTAAATATTTGTGTCATCTGAAGTTAGAATTGAATCGACATGTATTTCTATACTTTTAACTTGTCACTTACTTTTTAACCCCCCCCCCCAGTCTAAAGAAACGTAGAAGAGGGCTTCAAATAGCTCATTTAAAGGGTTCCCCATGTTGTTGATTTCACAACAATCGGAAGTAAGACTCTCTACAAAACAGACGTTGTTTTACCTACTGTTGTGAAACATGATGTGGATAATGGCTATTATTTATGACAGTATTATCTAAAATTGTAAAAAGCGGAATAATGTATCGAAACTAATTTTTTAAAGATGTTAGTGGGCAGCAGCACGGTTAAAGGTTAGCGAGTCCGTTGCTGCTCACAAAGCTTTCTGCATATATTGCATTTTCAATGTACAGTGTTGGAATTGCTTAAAACATTTATTATCCAGACTGGAAACGATATCTGTCACATGACAGAAAACAGTGATATATTGTGCATGGTTACACGAGCGAGTGATGATGACTTTAGTTCTTCCTAATATGGTGAAACGTCCTGACAGTGGTTTTGCGCCTTGCAGCCAATCAGCTGACGGCATACTGATAGCCTCTGATGAGCTATTTTTCAATGTTGAGTAACAGTGATGGACGTAAACAGACAGAACGTTATGACCCTGTGATTTTTAGAGTCAGTTCACGTACTAACGTTATTTTTTTTTAAAAAGATGCTATCCATGCAGCATATCTTAAGGAATAGCAGGCCTCAAAACTATGCATTTATAATGCTTATAAGAAGCCATCTCGAGATTCTATGACCATGTAAAAGCACTTGAGCTTCGACGGTGTCTGGTGCCTCTGTGTTATTATGGTAACCTGCGGCAATGTACAATATCCTTATGATGTGCAGTACGAAGAATATTTCCCATTGGTCATAGAATTTGTACGCAAATATGAAAGCTTCAAAAACAAAAAATACGTGTTTAACTTTAATAGTTGTGCACTAGCGAGGATTAAAACATGAGTTAGTAAATGCTTTTCGGGCTACGTTAGGTTTAGTACTATTATTATATCGTTCACCCCTGGGGGGATCTTGGTGCTAAGACCAAGTACCCAAACAACCTACTAATAGGCCATGTCCAGAATAGGATGTTATGGATGAAAAGTAGAAGGAAACAGACAGTTTTTAAGGCTTTTCAGAAATTTTGTAAATTGCTTTCCCGCCAAAATTTGACCACTTGATTGCTGCAGCACCGAAAAAAAGCACGCCCCCTTAGATTTTGAAATGAGATTGATGGATTTCAAGAATAAATGTATCCTTAGATCCGAATAGAGGATTAGAATTGTACAAGTTGATACGACTTCATAACGGTGAAAGGTTGGGGAGGAAATTGCTTTATTGACAAGCAGAGTGATTTAAATGGCATGCACGTCTACACCGGCAGTCAGTGCAGCATGGTCAAAGCTGGGGAACTCTGACCTATCAGTTTCAGACCCTATACTAATATGGAAGCATAGTTCTGAATAATAATTGTCAGGGTGGTGTAAATACACTGAATTATAGTAATCTGGATAGTCAAATATAAGTGAATTGGAAATAAACACCTTATGAAAGAAGGAAAGCAGTTACAAAATATATTTCAAGGTGCGTAGTTGAAAAGGACTAGATACAAGAACTGCCATAACCTGGTCTGTGATTTTCAAAGTGCAGTCAGTTTTGATACACACGTTTCTTGATGATTGGAAGAGGATTAATTTAGGTCTTAAAGAAGGAGGCTGTAAGCTTGACACAAAGCAGGCAGGCTTGATGTAGATGCAATCTTAAAGTACTCAAGCAGTGATAAAGTGAAAAGACAACACAAGAAAAATCCCAGACCTTTTAAAAATTTTAGGTCACCTAACTGACCCTTGGAACCATGGATGGGGTCATGGGTTCAGGATCTTCAGGTTACAGTGTAGTCCTCCTTCTGATTCTCAGAGGTTCTGGAGTGTTCTAAGGATAGGTCTGCCTGTGAGGGGTACTTTTATACCCAGTTGCAGCCCTGCCTGTTGGTGAGGGGCAAGCCATTGTCCAACCTCTTAACCTGGTCTGGTCAGCTCCTCGCATCTCTCTTGGTTTGGAGTCAGCTTGACTAGTGAGACTAAGGGGAGACAGACCTATGGGTGAGCTTGACCTGCCAGTTCAAGGCAGGCATCCTTTGAAGATCTGAAAGGGGCTGGACAGAGCCACCAGGACACCCTGTCAAGGGTGGCATCCCTTTCCTACACACAGAGCACTTTGTCCACTGTCTGGGAGCAACACACATCTCACCAAATGGGAAACATCAGCGGACAGGTGGTGTCTGGACTTTGGCAGTAAAGCGTTTAGGTTTTGGGCAGGAAATTGACAAGTTTCTAAAAGGGTCATTTTTCACATAGAACGATAAAATCCAACTTAACTATTAAGTTGGATTTTTAATTACTATTAAAATGAATCCTTGAACCATTTTTCTTGTTATTCCCAAACCAAATGTAGCCCTTGTTAAAGGTAATATCGCAAACTAGCATTAACCAATGCAAGATCCAGCCTTGCCACTGTGAAAAAATACTTTTGAGTCTTTTCACTGCCAGAGCATATAAAATATTAAGGGCCTTATTATGAGTACGGTGGTCCTGCAACAGCCGTACTCGCTGTCACCACTACCCTGGCAGTCAGGCCTCTGTATTACGATAGTGGCAGTGGAACCGCCACAAGACTGCTGCCTCCACCGGGATCCCAATGTGGCGGCGGCCTGAAAAGGCACTGACTAGGCTGGCGGTACCGATGCCGGCACCACCGAGAATATTACACACCGCATTTCCACCGCTCATTTCATGGGGGGACCCAGCCATGAAAAGGGTGATGGAAATGCATGTAAGTGGGCCCTAACAGGGGTGCTTGGGTGAATCTGGCCATAGGGTGCGAGCTGGGGGACACGTGTTGTACCCACCCTACAATTGCACCTTTGTGCGTCCACTGTGTGGCATGCATGACATGGTGTATGCCACATCGTACTTGTACGAGCAGCAGGCTCTCTCATTGAGGTGGTGCTGTTTAGGCTCTCCTATGAGCCTAACTTACTGGCTGCCCTGACACCGCCACTGCACCGCACGCTCTGGCTTTAACTCATAATCCGGTGGGCGGGGGGGTTCACCACAGGCTTGACAGTCTTTTGGGATGCCGCATTGGTGATCCCAGGTGAATACCGCCAAACTTGTAATAAAGCCTTAAATATACATGTGCTACATTTTAAAAACCATTCACCCAGTTCCATAGGAGTTTTACAGACTTCTCTAAACCTGACTTATAAGCATCAACATGGAAGGTTTAGACCAGGCTAAAGGTTTATTTTGCCAGGGCAAATTGGCAGTTTAAACGGCACACCCAGACCACAGTTTGCAAGTCTGGAGACATTTTTATAGTGCTACTGTAGTGATTGACACAATGAGTGTTGCACCCCACTGGTAGCATTTAATTTTGAGATCCTAGCTCCAAGAGGTACCATACATTAGGTACTTACATGCAAATTAAATATGCTATCTGGGTTTATACCAGGTTTAACATGTTTACAAAGGAGAGCATGAACACTTTTTCATCTGTTAGTAGAGGTAAAGTACAATAAAAAAGCAAACAAACTCCTGGATGACCCTGCAGGAAGGCCATATTTCCAACATTGGCTATTAGGGAACATTCTGGGGAAGGAAGGTTCTGACAGTGCACAACAATTCAATTTGATACCTAATTACTTTCAAATAGTTGAAGCTCATCTAACTTTAGACTTTGGAAAAGCAATCAAATAATTGTGCCTCACCAACATTCACATTACCAGTGATTTTTAGAGGGTCTTTGGCATTGAGGAAGAGATCAAAGCCACAAACCGGAATCAGGTGAGCCAACATTGTCATATAAATGTTGAAGAGAAAAAGAGGTAAGTGGATTCTTTGGTGACCCCCTTGGCTCAAAGTTCTCACAGAGGAGGTAGAGGGAGAAAGCCTTACTTGCAATGTTCTGTCAGAAAGAAAATTATTAAACCATAAAAGAGCTGCACCCACGACACCTTGTCCTTCCAATCTATTCAATAGAATTGTGGCGTCTCTCTTTGTCAAAGGCTGCCAACAGGTCTAATAAGATCAGTGCAGCTGAAGATTATTGTCTGTGCAGTAGTGATGATCATGCACAAGCATCACCACTCCCAAAAAGCCATCAGTAGAGATGGGGAAAACGTAGGTTGAAAATTAGCGAGTGGTAAAATGTGGATTTGAGGAAGGGGAAAAAAGCGCAGTGATGTACGGTCCAATGTAGCATTTTTAATTATGAAATGTCAGCCATAAGGTTACATTTTTCTTCTACGATTGAGTGGTCTGGTTGTTTTGGTGGGTCTCTCTTATCTTTGGTGATGCAAAAGATGACTGCTGCTGTATGTGGGACATTAAACGTTTTTGCTGAAAGAAATGGTAGACCATGGATTTTTGTAATTGTTCTTTAAAAAATAGAATATAATTGCACTATTCAGTTTTTAGAATTGCCTCATAGCCCTGGCTCCAATGGCTCTCTGCTGCAGAAAGAGCCCTGAGTGCACAGGCCCCTAGGTGCCACTTCAGTATACCTGGCCATATTACACCTTGCACTTCAGGTCTAAATTCTTGAACACGATGATAGGAGGATACTGCCTCTAGTGCTTTTGTCTGTCATGACAAGTATGTGCCACTTAAGTGAGATATTTAAGAATCTGAGCAAATTCACCTAATTTTAGTTTGTCACTAAATCAACAACATTGCATGCATGAACCATACCCATATACCAATGATACTAATGGTATAGATATGCACATTATGCAATGGACTTAAATTTTTGGACAGGGTATCGGTATTATTCCGGTATGACATTTACATCTCTTCCTCTTGAGACCATAAGCCTCACTTCAAATTGACAAATCTTTTGCCTCTGTGGATATCTCTACTCTTTCTGAAGTGGAAGAAGCTATGCAATGTATACAATCAGCTTCTCCTGAGGTCCCTTTTCTTCATTATATAATTTAATCAAATACTTCACTCTTTCATACTAATTTAACAGACTTTTTCAACATATATCTTCAAGCTGCTGAGTATCCAACTGCATGAAAAGATGCAACTCTTCTTCCCCTTCTTAAAAAGCCAGTGGCAGGCCCTTTGAACATGATAAACTTCCATCCCAACTCTAGGCTCCCAATCAGGACGTAATTTTTGAAAGGCTGATCAATTTTCAGCTATTGCCCTACTTAGAGGTAAATAACTTTTTTCATCTCTCCCAATCAAGAATTTGGGTGGCTCACAGACTGAAAGCGCCCTATTAGTCGCCAGTGATTTAATTACATTAACTTTGGATCAGCGGAGTACTGCCACCCTCATCTTTCTTTAACTCCTGGCAGCCTTTGACACGGTCCCTCGTGTGATTTTAATAATAGGCCTGCATGAGATACTTCTCTTTCAAAGGCTTTCAAATGGTTTCAGTCTGTTCTGTAAGGACAATCCCAGTCCGTCTACATTTCCCTGTTCAAATTAAACCCTTTTTCATCTACTTTTGGTGCGCCCCAGGGCTCGTCCTTCAGTTCTATGCTTTTCAACATCTACTTGGCTCCTCTTGCAATCACTGTGAGAGATTGTGGCTTTGATATAATATTATGTGCAGACAACATGCAATTAATTATATCTATTGCTGACAATGCTAAAGCAAACCAGGTGCCAGGTTGTAGACTGACTGACCAACTGGCCACATGGATAACAGACAGCTGAACTCTATTGAACTGAATGGAGTGAAAACCAAGGCCATCCTGTTTGGTGAGGAAAACTCTATTTGGTCTGATATCTGGTGGCATAGTAAACTTAGCCCTGCCTCTATCCCAAAAATGCAGCAAGAAATCTGGACATTTTTGTAGACAACTATTGCTCTATGAAAGAACATATGACCACCTTACACAGGACTTGCCATGGAATCCTGCATATGTTGTGCAGAATCTTTAAGTGGTTCCAAACATATTGCTGGAAAACCATTAGCTAAGCGGCCATTAAGAGGCAGCTTGACTACAGCGCTGCTCTGTTTATCAGCATAGCGACTACCTCATTACATGCCTCAAACACATTGAGAATATTGCTGCTCATATGGTCAGTATCCTACCACCCAGATCCCGGCCTTCTCCTATGTTGAGGGGCCTTCCCTCACTGCCAGTTTGCAAGCGTGCCATTTTCAAGTCTTTTTGTCACACTCACAAGCCCCTTTATTGCTCAGGTCCCTCATGTCTTTGCTGCCAAGCGGCATTTTAAAAACAGTCTAGGGGGATATTCTCAAGAACGTGTGGTAATTACAGCAAAATTATCTTAACGCAACTCTTCTTATTGCAGTCTATCGCAGGAAAATAACGATGTGTTAACTTAGCATTCACAACACGGCAGTACCATGCGATAGGCTCACGATAATGTGTCAAATGTCCACAATAAACTCAACGCGACGCAACAAAAATGCGAAACACAAACGCAAAAATCACCATAAAAGTAGAAAAAAAGTCAAACAAATGCCAAACAACAGCGAAGCACAATGGATGATGCCGGAGCAAGTACAGAGGACAACCAGAACCCCACAAGCCCCCCGGACGACCAGCCTGGGACCTCGGGGTCAGGGAAGGCCAAGGAGAAGAAGAGTAGGAAGAAGTGGTTCAGTCCGAAGGAAAACAGGATCCTGATAACGGAGGTGATAGAATAACATCTAAAAATGTTCGTCACCTCTGCTGTGTCATTGGCAACAAAAAAAAATGGACTATGGCAGTTCATCATGGACAAGGTGAATGCAGTCAGAGTGCTGAAGAGGACAATGGAAGAGGTCAAGAGGTGATGGAATGATGTCAAGCCCAAAACCAAGCTGAAACTTGCCAACAACCGGAAGGCAGCAATGCAGATTGAAGGTGGGAGTCCTGCGCCACAGGTGGACCTGGACCAGATGGAGGAAATGGTGTCCACAGTCATCAGTGGGGAGACGGTGGCAGGAGTCGGGGAACCGGACACTGCTCGACATGACCGGACACAACAGCACCAGGGTGAGTAACGACCAGGGACTGGGAGGATGAGAGAGATGGTCACAATGGCACACATGTATAATTAAGTAGAGCACATCTGTGGACAAACTATGCCCCAGCCCCCAATTCCCACCAAGAGACCAATATACCCAAGCATGCAACACCTCAGCACTGTATAAGCACAGAAGTCAAAGGCACACCGCATGAAAGGGAGAAGGGGCAGCAAAATCAGAGCTGCAGGGGTGACTCCCTGAAATGCAGCACACACACACATAAAATGCAGAGCACATCAAAATTGACAACAATGTGGTACAAACCGTTTAAATACTATCAACTATTATCATGGTGGGGAAGTCAAAATTGGTTGTCATTAACAGAGGGCTGTGAATTCTTAGAACTAGTTAACAGGCAAGAAGGGTGGAAGGGCGAGGTATCAGCATGGTATAACATACTAGTTGGGGCAAAGGACAGGCAGGTGGAAGAGATCTCGAAACTCTGGGGAGATACAATAGTAGTTGACCCGGAGAAACAAGCGATGGTTTGGTTAGACTCATTTGCAATATCCCAAAAAACAGTAAAACCTGCCAACCTTAGAAGAAACCATCTTTACACGGCACATAGGGTCTATTGGACTCCCTCTAAGCTCTCAAAAATATCGGGAACACCGCACCTCTGCCCTAGATGCAAAAGTACAGAGGCAGACGATTTACATATTTTTGCAAATTGCATTAAGATTAAAAATTACTGGTTATCGGTCTGCAACCTTTTAGAGGAGGTATTGTCTAGACCAGTCATGTGTATCACCAGGCTGATCTTTATGGGTTTGCTAGAGGAATACGATATTAGAGACAGTATCACCCAGTTTATATTTTATGTGATTGTTATTACCAGAAGGGAGATCTGCAAAGAATGGAAATCTTCAACCCCCCCCTAGGTTTACGGACTGCCTAAAAAACATCATGGCTATTAGTAAAATAGACCTATTGTGTGGAGGAGAGGAGGCGGCAACGATTTGGGCTCCGTTGATAAAATGGTCGGATAGTTAGACAACAAACGTCCAATGATTATGCCAGGGGTTTGCGGTCTGGTCCTCCCCAAGACAAGGTATAGAGACATCGATCAGGGGAGTCGGACTAGTAGAAATCCTACCTCTGGGAGATTTCTCGTAAGCCACATATAAAATAAAAAATATTCCAGGGCGCACAGTTAGGCATTATGTTGGCAGAATTGAGAGTTTCCATCTAGAGTCATTGCAACTGGTGGCAAATATGAGGACAAAAATTTTTTTTTTTTTTTTTTTTAAAGAAAAAACAAAACAAAAAAAAAAAAACAATGTGGTACAAACCGCAACACATCCACAACAGAACACAGGACACAACTGGTGCTGCTTGTGTGTAGAAACTGGCCAATCACATTTGGCATTGCAGGGAAATGTATGTTGATAATGTACAAGTACAAACAAACATCCGTTATGTTGTCGAAATGTCCACTGTCCCCATCAAATAAGCAGCCCCTCCCAAACAGCCACAATGTACACAGTCGCGCAGTCTGTATGAAAACATGTAAAATGCAACAACATACATGTGAAAACATTGCTAAACTGCATCTCCCCTTCACATTGCAGAGGGAGAATCAACACCTCCTGCAGAGCAGATCGAATCTCTCTTCTTTGATGACGAAGAGGACCACCACAGCTTCGACTCTGACGCCCTCCAACAGCTCCTGGAGAGCCTCCACAGCCCACCTCCAGGAGCAGGGCAGCCCAGCTGCTATGAGGAGGCCCCACCCCCTGCACAGACCACACAACAGGCATCACCCACCACCACAGCTGCCTCCCAGGACCCCCACGAAGAAAACATGGTCTTCCAACGCCATGTGTTGGGGTGCCAGGAGAATCTGGCTGAACAGATGCGGATGGGCTTCAGCCGCATGGCAGCCAATCTAGATGCCATACTTGGGTGTCTGAGTCCCATCAGGGACTACTCACAATCCCTAACGGACACCCACAGTCCGCTCCATGCTCTCCAATGGACCATGGCTGACATCGCTGGAGCCCTGACTCAGATACTAGAACAACAGTCCAGTCAGAGTGGCTTTAACGATGTTACTCAGGAGTTGGGACACATGCGGAGGTCAATGGAGACCATGGGACGGATGCAGGTGGAGAGAGCGGCTGCCACGGCTGAACACCAGCAAGAGGTAGCTGGGTTCCTCAATGACCTGAGGACCATCCTCATGGCATTGCTTCCACAAGACCTGGCACTGATGCATGCTGCTGCTACCACTACATCCACATCTCCGCCCCCCTGAAGTGTCAGTGCCACACAATGCGGCAGACATTCCACCTACAGCCCCTGAGGCATCACTGCCACACAGTGCTGGAGAAAGGCCACCTCCACCCACACATGAGGCACATCAAACAGCAGTGGATAGAGATACGGAATAATCTCCCTTACTGGTAAGAAGAAAACTGTAGCATTCATCTCTGCCATATGGCTGGTTTCTGTTTGGTTCTGCCCTCTGCATCATCACTTTCCACTGTCCCCCGATACACTCTGCGATACTCACCTTTGACCACGAAATGTGCTACCATATTCTGTTTGATTGTCAATGACACAGCAATCAGACGGCGGACTGAACTCTTCCTCTTTCTTTGGACTTGTTGTTCCCTGAAGGACTCTGGCTTTCCCTCCACAGGCCAACATTGTAAAGTGGAGTTTGCCTGGCCCTGTACTGCTCCAGCTGCAACACTCCACTGAATGTTAATTAAACATTCATAATCACACAGATGCATCATGTCTATGATCTTTCAAGTGTGGAATTATGGATGAATGTAGGGTCATTGATTCCCCCTTACGTCCATGTTGCTCATGTCATTGGACTTGGGTCGCAGGGTGACACATTGCCGAATGCGGTCAGGGAGGCGCTGGCACTACAACAGGGACACACGTATTAGTTACTTCCTTGTACAGCCCAGTACAGATCCACGCCCAGAGCCCCGGGGTCATTCTTCAAACCCTTAGACTAAACTGGCATACGCCAGACCAGCCCTCTCTGCTCACACTCACAGGGGGAATGACAACGCTACATGTGCCAGGTCCTCCCTGTAGTGATTTGCAGATCACAGGTCTAGTTGTCAGCATGCCACAGCCACTCCCTCACTGATGGTTTACACTCACTCCACACCTATCCAGCACATGTGCCACAGAACCTATGACCCTGCCAATAAAAATGGCCGGCCACACATGCTCGACGCCATTTCCA
The DNA here is from genome assembly GCF_964263255.1 of Lissotriton vulgaris. Lineage (NCBI taxonomy): Eukaryota > Metazoa > Chordata > Amphibia > Caudata > Salamandridae > Lissotriton > Lissotriton vulgaris. The sequence goes on from NC_141695.1 coordinate 917,029,599, forward strand.
CTTTCTATCTGGGTGTATCCATGTGGTGTTAATGTAGGCATGAGAGCCTAGGGCCCTATAACAATCACATTTCCCAGGGCCGAAGGTGACATGATGTCTTCCGCACCACAATACTCAATCATATAGGGTCCTTGACATGCGGGGCACAGACTTGGTGTCACTGCATACACCGCGGCCAGCACAGGCACACCACCATGGGACGCTGACTTTCGGTGCACTGAGGTAGGGGCACCTTAAGTGCTGAGCGGGTGTGCAGCCTGCGATGGTGCCCCGTCCTGGCGGTCGGGACTGGTGATGATCATTATGAGCCCTGCTAGACTGCAGTGTAGGCCTGAGCCAGTGGGCAGTGTGTGCCTATCGCCATGTGGCATTGCCTCCTGGGTCACAGAGTTAGTGGCACCTCAAGGGCTGAGCGGGTGCGCAGCCGGTGATGATCCCATGTGCACTGGTATGTCCTCTGCCATAGCGAAATCAAGACCTAGAATCAAGGGTGAGACCTGGTGGCCCTGGAGAAGGGCTGCATAATGTGGAGGGTGCCAGGTTCATGGGCTCCTGGCTTGGGGTTTGCACCGGCATGTGGTGGGCCCTCTTTGCGAAACACCGGTGGTGGAAGGTGAGCAGTGAGGCCTGGGTGCGCAGGAGCAGGCATGCACAGCTGGGCAGCGGGAGGGGCTGGGGTGTAGCTGCCTGGGTGCGCAGGGGCGGACGGGCGATGATGGCATGTGCAATTGTATCTACTTTGCCATTCATGTATTTGAGCTCTGGATCAGATGAGGGATCTGTTTCAGATGAGGGACCTGGTAAACTGCAGTACATACCGGCACGTGGTTGGAGACACACCAGTGGCAGCAGGTGAGCAGTGAGGCCTGGGTGCGCAGTGTTGGCACTCTCTCTACCTGTCCCTCTCTTCTTTTCTCCGTGTCTCTCTCTCCCTCTCTTTCCGTCTTCCTCTCCCTCTCTTTCCGTCTGTCTCTCTCCCTCTTTTTCCGTCTGTCTCTCTCCCTCTCTTTCCATCTTCCTTTCTCTTCCTCTCTTTCTGTCTTTCTCCCTCCCTTTCTTTCCATCTTCCTCTCCCTCCTTCTCTTTCCATCTGTCTCTCTCCCTCTCTTTCCATCTGTTTCTCTCTCCCTCTCTTTCTGTCTTCCTCTCCCTTCCTCTCTTTCCATCTTTCTCCTTCCATCTCTTTCTGTCTTCCTCTCCCTCCCTCTGTTTCCATCTTCCTCTCTTTCCGTCTTCCTCTCTCTCTCTCTTTCTCTTTCCATCTTTCTCTCTCTCTCCCTCTCTTTCTCTATATCTCTCTCTCTTCTTCTCTCTATCTCTGTCCTTTGATGGACGCATGACAACACCTTCTCATCTGGATTTTTGTCTTGCAGGCTGTGACCTACAGATTGTCCCGAGGAGATGGGCCATGAGTTTTCATTAACGATCTTTTGGGTTTTTTTTAATACATTTTCGGTTGGTAATTCGATGGTGATTGTGTAATGCTCATTTTTGTGAGGACACATGCATGTTACCTGTTGTGATTGTACGACATCAGTCGAAAGTTTTGTAAATGATTTCGTGAAGTTGATGTGACATGTCTTTGCCAGAGAGGGGTGCCCGGGGGGTGGTCCTGGGGTTGGTGGCAGTGGGTGTTGTGGCCCTCTTGGGTGTCCGAGCTGAATGATCAGTAGCTTCATGGCATCTGTTGCCCTTCAGGTGTGGCTCTGGGCTGGGCTCCCTTTTCTGGTGCAGGCTGTCGTCCGACTTTACACCAGGTCAGAGCAGGTATTAATTTCCTGCTGCTAACATGCCTTATCGCATGTTTTGGGATCTTATCGTTGATCTGGCTGGTCGTTGAGAATGTTGCGGAGTGGTGTTGTTGCGGGTTATTGCACGGGAGCGCCTACTCTTCATCTCATTAGCAATAGTTGCCGGGGTCATCTGTAGCAATGTGTTTTTACGGCTGCTATCGCAGGTAAACTGGTGTTATGGCCTGTTTGCACCAGCTTGTGAATGGGGCGATACATTTATTGCCACTTTGGCTGCGATAAAGTGCTGTTTACTCAGTGATAAATCCTTGAGAATATGCCCCAGTCTAGAGTCTTAGGATCTGTGAATCGGCTCTAGCACAACTGGACGTGTTCATCTGGCCAGAGGGGGGCCGTTCTTTCTCCTATTTGGCAGCCCATCTCTGGAACTCTCTTCCTCTATATATTTGTTTAGCTTCAAGTTTTTCTGATTTAAAGAAAGTATGTCTTGCTCTTTTAGGGTCTCTTCATTGTGCACTATTACTGCTTTTCAGCCTGTTTTACACCACAGTACCCCTTCGAGGTGAGTAGATATTATACGTCCATTTAACAAAACACAATGTAATGTAAGGTAACAACACATATATAATGTGCTCTAACGCCTGTAGCCCTACAATTATGGAATTTGATGCACCCTAAGGATCTCCAAGGATCTCCAAGCCTGCTTGGGCTGCCCTCAAAGATAATGAATCACTGTACAGTGTCCATACTTGGATGGAGTGCTGAATATGGACATGATGAAACAGACTTTACAGTATCTCATGAAGCTTCATTCTATCAGAGAATGTTCCTCCTTGATTTCACAAAATTTGTATGTCCATTCAGGCTGCTGCAGAATTCTTTCTGATTTCAATTACTTGTGCAGTTTTATCGACTGTTCTTTGATTCAAAAGTGCCTCATTTGGTTAGGTGGTGTCGGTGCAGATGGCACCGACACCACCATTTAGCAAAATGTGTAAATAAACATTTTGCTAAATTCTAGGCGGGCAAGAAAAATTATATTTTCTTTTTGACATTTATAACCCACGTGCCTATAGGCCCAGTTGCAGTACCTCCGGTGCACAAAATCAGCGAAATTGGCTGCATCTTTGTGAGATCATTCTAAGTGCATGTTTTGGGAGCGCAGAATACACAGGTGATATGGCCGGGATGCCCGCCACCCCCTCCCAACACCAATTCCCAATGGGAGGAGACAGACACAGGTTTGAACTTTTGGAAGGCGGGGGGGAGTTACCCCCCCCGGCCGTATTTATTAAAATATGAAACAAAATTTAAAACATTAAATAAAAGTTTCATGAATTATGTACAATTTTACTTTTATTACATTTTTGATGAAGACATGTTCTTTGGCTAACCTTAACAGATCTCTAATACAAAGGTTTCTCAGCCGAGTCTAGCATCCTGAAAATGCATACATTCTAAATTAAAATTGTACATCCTAGCATTAAGGGCCAACGGCAAGGTCTTAACCGGTGTCAGATCCCTACTAACAAAATCCCGCCCTCACGGTGTGAGTGGCGCATGCGCAGAGGACTTTACCCTCATTGCCAACTGCAACTTCCCTTGTCGTGGGGGCCCCCTTTCACTCGACGCCATCTTAAAGGTCGTCCGAGTTCCCGTGTGAGGTATCTGTAGGAAGGACAGCGTGGACTCCCCCCATCCCCACACTCTCTTCTGCCGGTGCGGATATACGGCCCCCGGGAAATTCGTAGGAGGGGCATCTAGCCGCCTCCCCCCTGGGAGGGGCCTATGGCCGTCTCCCCCTAGGCGACCCATCTTTAGTGGGTGCCGCCTCCCCGTGGAAGGGGCCAATGGCCGCCTCCCCCCGGGCGCTCCCATCCATTCTGGGTGGCGCCCCCCTCTAGGGACCTTGAAATTACTGCTCACCGATCACGACCTTATTGCCCGAACAAAAAATAAATACGACAGTTGTTTTATCTACTAAGGGAAGAAAAAATTCTGACATAGCCTTGACAAGTCATCAACTTTCACCTCTCTACAAAGACAATGTCCTAAAAGCAGAAGCAACATCATTATATGAATCACTCCCTTACTCTTCTACAAAGGAAAAAAGGCCTATACACATTTTTAATCCAAGGCATATATAATCACTGAAGATGAGACTGCATCACTTTAATACGATCAGATATCATCCACAACTTTATTCAGACAAACATTGCATTAGGGGCTGGTGGGTGGGTCAAAATTGCCGCTTGTTCCGTCGAGGGCTCACGAGCAATCGAGTGGTGCAGCCTTCAGAGCACAGGAACAAGAGGATGCTTCTTCGGATTCCCGCTCTATTTATCCGTCTGTGGGAGGGCGGGGACCCTCCTCAGGTACGCCCACTGGGCGCGGTCTTCCGTGCCGGTGACTAGGACAACCCCTCCTGGGCGGAAAGGGCGCGCCCCGGCTACGCCACTTTGGGCATACCAGCCGAGCCACGCCTCCCGCCCAAAATGGTTTCCCGGGGGATCGGGGCACCCGTCCATACGTTCGGGGGGACCGAATGGTCACCCCTTTCCATATGGCTGGGATGCCCGCCACCCCCTCCCAACACCAATTCCCAATGGGAGGAGACAGACACAGGTTTGAACTTTTGGAAGGCGGGGGGGGGGAGTTACCCCCCCGGCCGTATTTATTAAAATATGAAACAAAATTTAAAACATTAAATAAAAGTTTCATGAATTATGTACAATTTTACTTTTATTACATTTTTGATGAAGACATGTTCTTTGGCTAACCTTAACAGATCTCTAATACAAAGGTTTCCTAGCCGAGTCTAGCATCCTGAAAATGCATACATTCTAAATTAAAATTGTACATCCTAGCATTAAGGGCCAACGGCAAGGTCTTAACCGGTGTCAGATCCCTACTACCAAAATCCCGCCCTCACGGTGTGAGTGGCGCATGCGCAGAGGACTTTACCCTCATTGCCAACTGCAACTTCCCTTGTCGTGGGGGCCCCCTTTCACTCGACGCCATCTTAAAGGTGGTCCGAGTTCCCGTGTGAGGTATCTGTAGGAAGGACAGCGTGGACTCCCCCCCATCCCCACACTCTCTTCCGCCGGAGCGGATATCCGGCCCCCGGGTAATTCGTAGGACGGGCATCTAGCCGCCTCCCCCCTGGGAGGGGCCTATGGCCGTCTCCCCCTAGGCGACCCATCTTTACCGGGTGCCGCCTCCCCGTGGAAGGGGCCAATGGCCCCCTCCCCCCGGGCGCTCCCATCCATTCTGGGTGGCGCCCCCCTCTAGGGACCTTGAAATTACTGCTCACCGATCATGACCTTACCGCCACAGGCCGGATAGTTGACCGACTATCCGGACCCCCCACTCCTCCTATAGGTCATGCTTTCTCAAACCCCTTAAGCATGCTATGAAGTCTCCTATGAGTAAATCATTCCTCTCCCTGGACAGGTGAACCCCATCATTCAGATACATGTGATCACCCCGAATACACTCATGAGGAATGCTATGCAACTGCGCGGAGCGAAACAATTTCCCAATTTTATTGTTAACCCTCTTCACTGAGTGGTTTAATGCTGGCACTGAAAGACCCCCCCGCCAAATCTTCCTGGGGATCATGTGGGACCAGGCAATCGTGCACCCCGGGAGTTTCTTAGCCAACCAGCTAACTGCCGACAGGATGCGTTCCACTAACACTCGCCTTCCCGGCTTCACTAAGTCATTGCCCCCCAGGTGTACTATGACTACAGATGGCGGTGACCTTTGCCGCCCTAAAAGACCCTCAAAAAACGATTGAAATTGGTCAAAACAGAGGCCGCCCTTCCCATGGAAGGTCACTCTGTACCCGTATTCCCCAGATGCGTGAATCGCGTCACCTGCCTTGAATACGTCCCCGGCGCGCCTCACATAGGAGTGGCCCACGACCCATACCATTCTCTCTCCAGTCGGTGATCCTGGACCGCTGGTCTCCTGATGCTGGGTCGACTTCCCATTCCGCCCCGCGTGACAGGCTTGCGAAACTGTAATTCAAACAAAAGACAAGAAGCGTGAGTGCATGTCAATTTGACTTTTACAACATGTGCAATCGCACATACCTTTTGAAGCAGTTCGAGGACCAATGGCCCAGCTGTTTCACTTCCTCCGCACTCTGACCCCGGGCCGTAGCTTCAGTAGCAGCCCCTATCCTAAATGAATGGGTCCCAAAATCGCACGGGTCCATGCCCGCGGCAGCGATTGTCAGTGCCAGCACCCTCTGAAATTGAAATCTCGTCAGTGGTGTGCCATCATTGTGCCTAAGCAGGCTCCCCCCCCATGTGGCCTTCCTCTGTGTCAAGTATTCCTCTACACACTTTATCGGACAGGCGGGGGACCCTCGTGCGCGCTGTACGACAACACTATCTCCCATAGCATCCTGGTCTGTCTTGGACCTGGCTATCGATATTACCATCGAATCACCCCTTATTTGTACATGATCCCTGCACAAGCCTCCCTCCATATCCTTCTTGTTCCTTGCCACGAGTTCGCCTACCCGCATAGCCTCATGGAATGCCAAGGCGAAAGCTGCCCGGAACAGAACTGCTTCAAAAGGGGAGGAGCACGTCTCATCCAGCTTTGCTAAAAGCAGAGACAATCTGTCTAAGCCAATCGGGCGCCTCGTATCCTGCTTGCAACCCTCGAGGCGTTGCCAGCCGCGGAGTGCCTTCCTAACCAAAAAGGAACCCGTCGGGTCACTTATGCCTTGCAGCTGTGCCATGAACGAAATGGCTGCCCTATGTCTATTGGCCGTTGCCGCTGATCGGCCTTCACTGTGCAGTGCTACCAAGAACCCCAGGAAGGATTCCTCCTGACCCCAGCTCTGCCTCCCTGTCGGACCCAAAAATGTGCAGTAGGAACGAAACGCTCCTTCGTTAGCCTTCCTTGTCCTGGGCGCTAAGCTGGCTGCCACGAGGTCTTGTAATCCGGGGCACCGATTAGCCATAGCGTTTCGGGGAACGGTGCCGCCACTAGGTCCGCTGTGGGTAGATAGCCCCTGAAAGCCTGCATGTGTGAACGAGAGAGTGCATCAGCTGCATTGTTCAGTACACCTGGCACATGTTTTGCCCTGAACTGTACATTCAATTTCATGCAACGTAAAACAATTTCTTTTAACAATCTCAAGATCCACTTGCAGCGGGCTGCCTGCTGAATAATGCACTCAACCACCGTTATATTGTCAGACCAAAACACCACCGAGCGGTCCCTAAAGTCGTCTGGCCATGCCATCAGAGCAACCCAAATGGGAAACAGCTCCAAGAACCCAATGTTACCTGTCAGCCCGCTGGAGTGCCACCACGTCGGCCATACTTGCGCCGACCATCGGTTACCAAAGATGGCGCCAAATCCCACGCTTCCAGCTGAATCGGTCCACAAACCTAGTTCATCCGATGAAGCTGGTGGTTTGTTCCACACAACTCGACCGTTGAAGTCCGCCAGAAATGCCAACCAAATGCGCATATCCTGGCGAACCTCTGCCGACAGTCTCGTACGGTGGTGTCCCTCCTTGAGGCCAACCATAGCTTGTGCAATAGAGCGTGATAAGGGGCGGGCCATCGGTATCACTCTTAAGGCAAAATTAAGCTGACCCACTGTTTGCTGTAACTGGTTCAGGGTCACTTTCTCCTTGCCCAGGCATTGCGCCAAGGAAGCCCTAAACTTGGCCACCTTTTCCATTGGGAAACGGAAACATCCTTCCACAGAATCGAGCTCAATTCTCAGAAACTCCAGTGAAGTAGATTGTCCAACCGTCTTACCTGGTGCCAATGGGACTCCGAACTCCCGCATGAGGATGCAGAAGTCCTGCAGCGCCTGCGCACATTTCGTAGTGCCGGCCGCTCCCAAGAACAGGAAGTCGTCTAGATAGTGCATAACGTGCCCATGCCCTGTGGTTTCGGTGAATGCCCACTCTAAAAAACAGCTGAACATTTCAAAATAAGCACAAGAAATGGAGCAACCCATAGGCATGCATTTATCCACGTAATAACTCCCTTGAAACGCAAAACCTAGCAAGCGCTGGTCCCGTGGGTGTACCGGGAGCAACTGAATGCCGATTCGATGTCCGATTTCGCCATCAGCGCTCCGGGGCCCAGATGATTTAATATGGCAACAGCATCGTCGAACGATGCGTACTGAATCGAACAAATATCCGGGTCAATGGCATCGTTCACCGAAGAGCCCCTTGGGGCAGATAAGTTGTGAATGAGTCTAAACGCCCCTGGGTCTTTCTTTGGGACCACTCCTAGCGGTGAACACACGAAATCCGCCACCGGCGGGCATTGAAAAGGCCCCGCCACCCGCCCCAGGCTGACTTCTTTGGAGATTTTCTTTGCTGCTACGCTTGGGTTATGTTGGACAGATAACTGATTTCTACAAAAGGAGTCCCCCCGAAAATCCCCCGCCGGGATGTTGAAGCCATATAGGAATCCATTCCTCAAATCCCCGGCGGATACATGATCAGGGTATTTGTTCAGCCAAGGAGTCAGAGCCATGATATCTACAGGTGTAGGCAATCGGTTCCCAAGCATCACCTCACTCTGGCTTAGACCCCCCTTTTCCTCCCGTTCCGCTGTTCTTTGATCTACAGCTACTCTCCGGGTGAGAGGAGTTCCCACAGCCCGCACACGCATGCCTGAACCTACATGTTCCCTGGGGCCTGTTACAGTTGCCTCTATTGAAGCCCCAACAAACCCCCCGCTTGCCGCCATTTTCGCCGGTCTTGGGCTGAAAGTTCCCAGCGGCGCTTGCTCGAAAGGGCAACGCAGGCTTTTGGCGAACTGACCCCGGCCCGCTCCCGCCCGGCGAGGACGTACCCGCCGCACCAGGCAAGAGCTGCTTGTGCCATGACACCGAGTCGAGGCAATCCCAGGTCAAAGTTGCATCAAACTCTTTCGCTTTTCGGAATTTCATGTCATATCCTTTCCACTCGTCCCCCCCATACATGGTATAAAAATCCATAATCCTATTCTGATAACAGGACAACTCGGTCATCACTTCCGGCTTTCGTTCACCCATGACTGCCGTAAATATCGAAAAGGCTTTTACCCAGTTCGCAACGGTCTCATCGACCCTAAATTCCGCCATCTTGGCCCGCCATACACTGGGGTGCCATAAATCTTTCTGGGATTTTGCATATTCCATCTCGCGATGGTCAGTCAACAACGAAAACATATTCACATACTTTTCTCCCCATATCATTTCTTTTGTGGCCGCAGGGATGTGCTGGGCCACCCTTTTGCGCCTTGAAGGTAATGAACCCTCCCCTGCCATTGGCAATGGTTGCTTACCGGGTTCAATCGTCGTGTCTGCTGCCCTTTCCCGGCTAACCGTAGGTACTCCTGGAGCCATCTGTGGGGAATCTCCGGCGGAGGAGGCTTCGTGCGGTGTGAATATACGGCCCCAAACTGCGGTCTGTATAGGGGGGCTGACTGTGGAACAACCTCAACATATATAAAGGACCCCTCACGGACATTGAAACTATGGTGTAAAACATGCCAGCTGATCGTTGAAGCCCTAAGCCTCCCCCTAACTACAACCTTCTGTGAATAAGCCGTAAATCTCCACAGAAAGTTAATAAGTTCCTCAAACTTTAAAAGAAAGCTACTGACTGGCGGCATAGGACGTCCTGCCCCCTGAAACGCACTGAAGACGTTTTCTGGTGACTCTATTTGCTGTGTGATGTGATTGATCCCTTGGTTTCTGCACAGTCATGATGAAAATGGTCCTGATGAAGGCAGCTTAAGCTGCCGAAACGCGCGTAGACCTGCGACGGGAGCCTTAAGTGACATCTTGGCCCAACTCTTTTTAGCGTTGTCATCTTGCTAAAATAGCAATTCAGTTCCTTTTCACCATCCTAGTTTGGAGTTTGAGTGTGGTATGATTGTTAGCACGTGAGTGTGTTGAGAGACATGGGTGTTACCAAGGGTTATTATTAAATAATTTTGTATGTTGTATATAATAATTTTTTCTGTTGTAGATATTTATGATTTAATTGTACTTGTCCTGAAATTTTTGATATGAATTGAAAAAATGTATGTCTTGTGAATTCTGATTGATAACAGAACTCATATGAATTGAAAGATAAAAAGAGAAAAATAAATTTTTACACGTTTTGAATAAATTCAGTATTTTTCTATCTTTTGTCACCTGATTAGATATTTATAAACTTAGTTGCATAATTGAATTAGTAGGCCACCGCAGGAACGTTTTCACATTAGAATTGTTGCTTGTTCCCCTCTGTTCCTGGGCCACAACTTATTTTTTTGAGGGGGTCCCTTCTTACATGTTGCCATCTGTGGGGGAACAAAAGGAACATTTGCCGTTCCGGCTTCTCTCGACTGCCGTAACTGCTCAATTATAAGCCTAGCCTCCTCGGCCGGGTCCCCCGCGGCCACTGCCCCCCCCGCTTTCTTCTTGAGCCAGGGTAACACTGCTGCTAACTGGATGGCCAGTTTCGGGGGCATCTCCTCCTCATTAACAGGGGTAATTACAACCGGGATTGGTAGGCCTATATGTGGGTTTGGTACCGGGGTGCCTGCTGGTGCGATGGGGGCGACTGGGGGCGCCTCGAGAACCGGATCCTCCCCGGAAACCGCCCTCTTCTTAATACGCTTCCCCCTACCCTCTGGGACGACTCCCGGCAAGGCCGGGCCTATTACCTTCTTAGGACGGCCTGAGGGGTTGTTCTCGGCCGCTAACTGCTTTTTTACTTCAGCCAGACCTCGACCGATCGAATCAACTTTACCGATTTTTCGGTCCATAATGGCCATTCGGTTCGACAAGGTGCGCAGTACCTTCTCCAACTCAGAGCTCTTTCCCGCTTTTTTGCCGGCCATAGCTTCGATTATCCCGCTCTAGTCGATCAACGAGGACCCAGATCCTTCGTCCTCCGGATAACTGAAAGAGAAACAACAAGATTACAAGTTCTCAAAATTGCCGCTTGTTCCGTCGAGGGCTCACGAGCAATCGAGTGGTGCAGCCTTCAGAGCACAGGAACAAGAGGACGCTTCTTCGGATTCCCGCTCTATTTATCCATCTGTGGGAGGGCGGGGACCCTCCTCAGGTACACCCACTGGGCGCGGTCTTCTGTGCGGGTGACTAGGACAACCCCTCCTGGGCGGGAAAGGGCGCGCCCCGGCTACGCCACTTTGGGCATACCAGTCGAGCCACGCCTCCCGCCCAAAATGGTTTCCCGGTGGGATCGGGGCACCCGTCCATACGTTCGGGGGGACCGAATGGTCGCCCCTTTCCAATTCCCAGGGAGATTCCCAGGGATATACTGTAAGTGAATGTGTGAGAAACATTCAGTAGTAAGTGGGAGGTGGTGGGGGGTCACTTATGTAGGTCTCCTAGCCTCCAAATGTAACAGGTAGGGCCCCTTGTATCATTCCAGAGGGAACAAAAGCAAAACCATCTCCGGGGACCTAATTTTATAGGAATTGTAGAAAATGTATTTTTTCCTTCCTTATATCAAGTGGATGGATTACATTGACTGCAGTTGGACTGGTGCAACTGTGCACCAGCATTTCCTGATGATGTAGACGGCACTGAAATTTAAGTCACCCAGCATGTACACAATGTTTTAGCTGTCTTAGTCAGTTCAAAAGTTGTGAATGAAAGGCTGTTGATGTTAAACTATTTACTGTGTTCCGCTTACATGGAATTTCTCAATGAAAAGTCTGTGTTTAAAATATATACTTATATATATATATATTTTCCTTTTTGCATCTAGAATAATTGTTTTGTCATTCTTCTCAGGTGTCTGTGTTTTAATGAAACTGGATTGCTTCATGCATTCTATTTCATCTGAAGTCATATCTATAAGGCAAGAATTGTAGTGACTGGAAATAACAAAGAATCATTGACCTTGATTTGAATTGAACTGGGGTCAGTTTCTGGGAGGGGTGTACAATTATTGGCTTTCAGTAATACAATAATTTGTGAGTCTCTTTGTGTGGTACTAAGGCGAGGTTTTTCCTCATTCGCACTCGTCAACGTCAAGTTGGTGAGTGCGAGGGAGGGAAATCAACCTTGTGGCAAGATTTCTCAACACGGGCAGTTGGGTTCCTCAATTTGAGTGGCCGCATATGCTCGTGACCACTCACCTTGAGGAAGCTGCCACTCGAGTAGAAAATCTACTCAAGCGGCAGAAAGGAATCAGTACGCGCTTGTGCTGTGCATGGTGCCGTTTGCGATAATTTGACATCACGGACCAACACCCGGCGATTAATATTACTGCAAACAGCATTTTCAAACCCACTCTGCCGCTTGCAAAGCTCCGTGTAGCACAGTGGTGATTTTCTTTGCACTTCGCGGAACTCGGCGAACTCCACCGAGACTTAAACAAAACCCTTCTTTGTAATGTTCTGCTTGTCCCAATTTCCTCTCCCTGTACTATATTGTGTGGTAGACTTCGCTTAGTGTGCAGTGAAGGGGTAAATAATTAAATTAAAAGCAAAAGTGAATCCTTGGTTTGGTTGTGCATTTAGGCTCCCACTCTGCCATTGTCTTTCATACGAGCAAACATATGTAGCCCAAGAACAGCTGAGTGTAGGAACTGAGAAAAAAACATTTGTAAACAATAGGATTAGGGCACTTAGCTCAGGGGTGGGGGTTACAGAAAGATTAACTAAAAGGCACCTGCTTGCTGTCTTTTTCATGAAGAAATTAAATAACATGATTAATATACCATATGTGGTGACTCTCAACTCAGCGAGTGGTGTAGCAGAGTAGTGGTAATATGCAAAGATCGGGGATTCATGGTAACATAGAAGCAACTTAACTGGAACCATGGTTACAGGTAAGCTGCATGTTGTTCCTTTGTGTGGAATGTCATAAACAAGTAATGCTAGTCCAAGAATAGATTGCATCATGCTTTTTGCATTAATATAATACAAATAAGACCTGAGATCCATCACGTACTATTCATTTTGAAGACATAAAATCAGGGATTTAGCTACATTGACTCACACTGGGGAGAGGAGTTGGCCTAACAGCTAGGGGGTCGACCTCGAATCTGGGGAACTGGGTTTGAGTCTCCGCAATGACGCTGAACATCCTGTGATTCTGGGCACATCACTTAATCTCCCGGTGTCTAACAAAAAATGAGTGTGTCCTCATGTAATGCAACTGTGCTATGTAAAGCGCTCTGATACCCGATTCGGGTCAAGTTTGCGCTATATAAAAATCTGTAAAATAAAAATAAAGATAAGCAATGGTGACTATGCAGTAATATAAAAGCACCTCCAATGCATGCCTTCTATGATCATAACCCCTGCCTTCCAGGCTGGCAGATGGCAAGCAGAGCCTCTTGCTCTGCACCACGTGGTTTACAAGATGCTGGATTATCTCAGTTAACAACTCAACCCAGTGCAAAGAACAATAAGGAAGAGCATAAACACCTCTCAGATCCTCTTAGCCATCCTGAGCTTGATCAGCTAGCGCCAGCCCAGACATCTTACGACTCAATTCAGAACCTTTCATAGCGATGAAGATTGCTGCCGCCAGCATACAATGAGCCGTCAGCTCGGGATACAGCCGAGGCTTCAGACAGGCGGCTCAGCAGGGTGTATGAAATCAAGGGGGGAGAGAGAGCTCATCACAGCCCTGCACTCTCACTCTTCCAATCATGGGACTACGTGAGAGTGGGTCCTGGAAGAGGCCTCAATTATTGTGCGCCGAAGGGGCTGTGGACCCTGTCCACTGACATCCCCTTCAACCACCTTCGGCCATGAAATGTTATTTCCACTGAGTCAAGTTGTTTTTTTGATTCTTTTATTTCTAGCATCAGCCTATCCTAATAATTCCTCATTCTGGCAAGTCGCAAACTCGACACCAGGGAGATGAAATGGTTCATATGATTCGTTGAAGTGCAGAAACCAGAATTGGAACTCGTTTCCTCTGGTTGCAGATTTGACAGCCAAGCCACTCAAACACATTTGAGAGTAGGTTGTGGTGCAGAGGGTGATGAGTAGAATTAAAGAAGTCAAGTTAATTCCAAGTTTGTAAATCATTTCCCGGGAACTTTTTCTTTTTTTGTCGTACATGTTCATTGCATATATTCTGAAAACCAAATCTGAATTTTCCTATTCTGCTTCGACTAGATTGAACCTTTTTTTTTCATAAAAAGGGGTGAACCTCGTAATGGTGTGTAGGGCTTTGGTTGAGTTAGCCACATCTTAAGTGCTTCCTAGCATTTGTAGTTGACTCTTTCCCAGCCCTTTCAGACTTTCTGAGGCAAACACTGATGCTAAATCTCCCCTTAACTCAATATGCCAGCCTGGCATTTAACTGACTGCCTCCACAATGCCTGCCTTCCTGAAAAAAAGCTCTTGAAAAATACCCCAAAGGCTTCGGCCAGTGAACTCCTGTAAGCATTATCCAACTTAATGGCACTCATTTTATCGATTTTGAATGAATCACTAAAGACAATTACTGCTCGCTAGGATTTAAACCTGCACAGGTTGAAAATTGGGAACCTGATTTTTTATAAAAGTTATGAATCTGCACTCAAAGAGTTACTCATTTGTGCAGGTGTAGATTTGTACGTTTTGGATATTCAGAAAAGTCCCCCATTTATATCTGGAAACCTGTGACAATCACAGGTTTTCAGGACTACTCTTTAAATACTTTTGTGAATTCACAATTGCAACTACGTGGAGGCATTTACATGGGTGTAAAAGTACTTTGTTCAAATTTGCTCACAAAGGAATGCCATTGTGTTTTTCAAATTTCTCTTTTCTTCTCCACATGGCAAATATTTTTCCTGAGGAGTATCCCCACATTCCAAGACACCTGCTGATTTTGGGGATGTTCCTTCCCTATTCCAACCCTGGGAAGAGTTTTATTTATGATTTTTTTTTGCAATCTCTTCAAGACTGTCATGTCCGAGAACATCCACTGACCACTCCTAGAAAGCACACATCGTGATATACCATTGTACCTGATTAAAGCAACTTAGGAGGGCAAAGCTGCCATTTGTGAATATCTTCAACTCGGAAATCTAGCTTTGTTCTTGTGGAATTTGGTCTAGCATGAGCAAGGGACTTTCTGCATCGGCATGCGGTGTCCTTACCATACTAGCTGTATTATCCTACTGTCACCATCAACACCAGAGAAAGGGCGGCAAGTAGACCATTATGGTAGAACCAGTATGGTCTGAAACCACTTTGCTGCCGAAAATGTAAACTTTGTATTGTTGTTACAACGGTTTTCTCTGTGCAATTAGAACTAGTCTCATAGATGGTCCAACTCAAGGTCTGAATCTTAAAAAAAAGTGAACTCCCAGTTAGGGGACTCTGAATGTATTACAAAAACACACAGCAGACATGCATACACATACATTCAGAATAAAGGAATGTAATTGAATAAATGTAGACCAAACAATCTGAAACTCATATCTGTGCAACATGAAGCAGGCACTTTGTAAAAGATCTAGGTCTAAGTATGAAGCAGAATCTAGGGATATGCTTTGTAAGGTGTCAGGAACAGACAATTAAAGGCATAAGGGACTTATGTAGTGAAACAGAATTTAATACCAAAACGAATTCACAAATCATCACACAGAAAAAACACCTTTGAATGCTCACAAATACACAGGATTTGTGTCATATATTTGAGTCCTAGTAAAGTTGACTTAGCCATCCACACATTGGAGTTCAATACAGTTAGTACCATGGAGTTGAGAACTTAAAATATCTCTAAATATTTCTTATACTTATCAAAACAGTCTCTAAATGAGACAGAATCTTTCAGTGTGTTGATTGATACATTGAAACCCCCACAAAACCCACATTCATAGGAGGAATAATGAAAAGTATCAATCATACAAAGAAAGAATCAAGTCTGTCTTATTGCTAACAAAGACTTTTCAGTTAAAGCAATGATTTGATATATGAAGAAATATAATTTCTATTTTATTCTGATGAGTTTCATCTATTGGTGTGCAGAATAAAAATTCTGCTGGCAAAGCCAGGAGATGTTTACAAATTGTATACATCATGTTTTTTCAAGTTTTGTGAAGTTCACATAGCTACATAGGAATGTGAAATTTTCTAGGGGTGGGCGGAGCTTGCAGAGTTTCACTCCATGGAATTCTGCGGAGCTACATAAAAACTCTGAGAGATTCTGTAAAATTCCATTAACTGGCAAAATACGCAGAATCGTGCATCAATTCAAGTTGATTTTGCTGGTGCTTGAGTTGAATATCTACTTGAGCAGCAGCAAATTTACTCAAGAAGTAGCCCCCTCACCGCTCACAACTACCCACGTTAGATAATGCCAAATCTCGCTCGCATTTCTGGACCCTTGCAGGAAAAAAATATGTCACACAGTGATTGGCAGAATTTGCCCGGAACTCTGTGTTAGAAGAGTAACAAGGAGTCACCAAATTTCACCAATTCCCCCACCTCAATATCCAAGGAAAAAAGGTGTAAAAGAATTATGCACCGAATCCTATTTTTTCGTTGCTTATCTAATACACCATAAATAATATTTTTTGTGTTTTTTTCACTCACCAAATCTATTTTCTCAAGTTTATTAAGTATTTTTTTTTTAGATGGTACATTTCATTGAGGTCGAAGTGAGTCGACCATTCAAAATGAAACTTCAAATTACGCGCAAAAGCTAATTCCCTCAGGGGTCTTTTAGGTCGCTTGTTTTAACATGGCAGTACACTGAAACAGTAAGATCAGGCTCCCAAAAGGAACCTTTTAAATATTGTAAATGAGTTTTTTTAAAATCTCTTTATTACGACACAGTCTCAATAAAAGCGCACCATTTATCATGGAGATAATGGAACATTCTGCTTAGTAGTCCCCTTCAGCCTATGTGGAGAACGAGAGTGGTGCCCAGTCCCAGGTCTCCATCCAGCTGTTCACTTTCACAATCAGTGAATCTGGAGAAGTGCTGTCCTCTCTCGTGCCTGACCACGGCTTCTTTTGTAAGCCCCTCCCACTGGCTGCTGGCTTTAAATGTTAATGAAGACTCTTCAGATTTGTAGTGGAAACTAATTAAAATTGTTACTGTGAGCGCGGGATTCTGAATTGGCCAGGTGTGAATCATTATCCTAATTAAAATAATCAGCATGACAGAACTGTGACGGGAAGGCTGCTGTTGGAAAAAGGAAAAAGGTGGGGTGCGGAAGAGAACCTGAATTCAGTTCCCTGCTTTTTATGAAATACACATAAGCTCTTGAGTGAGCACTTGTAGCTCAAAGCGCAGAGGGTTACTTTCACAGCAAGGGGAAATATTCAGAGTAGATGGGTATGATAGGTAAGGGTCAGCTATGTATATTTATGGCACACAGGTGCCCTTTTCCCTCCTCTTTATGTCATCAAAAAACCCTGCATCTTGTTTTTATTAACAAACACAAGACGACGGCCGGGGTGCTCAAACTTTTCAACCACTCACCCTCCGTCAAGAGGTCTGGGTTCAATCTATCGTTCTTGTGCTCACTATGCCACCCCAATTTGGACTCAGTCATATGCAAATCAGTCTTGTTTCTATTTGGGCAGTAGGGTGACTTCATATATACATGGATGCATACAAATTAGCACACCACACATCCCAAGTGAAAGCATCTAATGTCTACCTGACTCATTGAGACTGCCCATTTCCCTACCCCTCGAATATGTTGAGTGTAATTCTTTGACTTTTTAAAGTTCAGCCTTTTTTTGCTTTCATCTCTGTGGCACAGCCACATTTACACTCTTAGCATTGGGTTTTGACATCTGTCCACTACCACAGCAGGGCTGGATGGTTTCAATTAGACACCATTGCCTTGACCCATCAGGAATTTACATAATGCTCCCAAAGGGTTAGTGACTTAAGTTTCAGCTGGGTTGGTGCCTCAAAAGAAAGGGCGAGGCAAGGGACTTATGACTCACTTCTGTTCTAAAAGGAGGGCTACCACAATGACCCGTGACAAACCAAGTGCCCTCATCCACCTCCCGGCCACCTTCCAAGTTCAAAAGGTTAACACATTTCAAAGAACCTTTCGCTTCCAGTTGGGTGGTCTACACAAAGTGCTCCTTTGATTGGAAAATCCAGAATAAATGCCACCTGCTGGCCCTCTGGATTTCAATGGAGACCATGCAGTGTGCTCACTTTCATGCAGGGTACACCAGAACATACTCTACTTGTATTCAAATTATTTGTAATTTGCTATGGGAACTCTGCAGTGGACAATATCAAATGAGCTAATGGTCCCAAACTGGTTCAGTTAAAGTTTTTTTTGTTTGCTAATCCACCATTGTAACTAGAACACTTTGGTATGATTGAGAACAGGTAAGAATAAAATGATTGAATAGGCATTAAGTATGAAATAACACCTCTGCATATAGATTAACTCACTTAAGAGGTTGCTAACATTCCACCAGTCGACCGGGGGAAGGGCTGCCTGCACTGCATATCAATGGAGAGCATTGTGTTGTAGTTTGTGAGCAGGGTCTTCACACAGGAGTCTGGAGCCACTCTGGTTGGAAACTTTAGTGTTCTTGTTCAGATGAATAACTTTAAAAGCTTTTCTTGCTTCTGAAACCCAATTGGCTGTTTCTTCAATAATCTTCAAACAACTGCCATGGATGACTCTCTCTGTTACTTCATGGGAAACGCCAGCGTTCCCCATGAGGGGAAGAAGCGAGAAGAGCTTTTAAAGTTATTCATCTGAAGAAGGACAATAAACTTTCAAAAGCGAAAACAACCATCTCCACAGAGAACTCACCGGGGGATTTGGGGATTTCATTGTGCAAAGCGCAGTCGGCGCTAACATCCCTGCTGGCTGCTGGTCCCCCCCGCCGCCGCGACCGGAACTCCATGCGGCCGCCGAGCGGGGGGACTACAACCCCCACAAACCTTTGCCTCTTTTGCTCCGCCCCTTCCCGCCCACTGACGCGCCCGGAAGGCGCAAAAAAGGACTGAGCCCCTTCCGCGTCGCGGGACGCGCGCGGGTGACGCTGGGCTAAGCCCGGGCTAAGGGTGGGGCTTCTGTGGCCCTCAGAGGCCCAAGGGGGATGGGACGGGGCTACCCCCCTTGGCTCTTTGTTAAGAGGAGGTAAAGAAAGACTTTTGCTTCCTTTTGGTTTTCCGCTTATTGACTTTGCCTTTCTCCAAGTACATTTTCCCTTCTGGTGCGTACGATTTGTCGATAACTATTCTGTTACACCCAAATCACACTATGATTCGCAAGGGGGATAATATAAACAGTACAACATTGTCCATTGCCAGAGAAGTCGATAAAGGCGTATCTCCCCAGCCCACACAAACAGTTGACGCAGAGCACGCTTTTGCGTGGTTAGATGACTTAAACACCCTGTGTAAAACTAAACATGTTTTAGTGGAATCACCGCTTCCTGCCGAAAGCTTCTGTGTATTACCTGATACTGTTAGCCCCCTGCAACCCCTCCCATCATCCAAAAAAGCCAACATTGAAAACACCCAAAGGATTGCATCTCCCCAGTTCTCATCTGCTAAAGGGAAACGTAGTGGGGTTAATCACATTGGGAACCAATCAAAAATTCCAAAAATTGTGCTTAAGCCCCACAGTTCCAGTCAGTAATTCTTCCACGACTCCTGAGGCTCCCGAGAAATTAGTCGTTCTAGCATCCCCTACACAGCTGGATCTATTATCCCTTATTGAACAACTGGTCAGCTCTATTATATCACCACTAATAGAAAAAATAAACACACTAGGGGACAGGCTGACTGGAATGAAGGAAACCATCAAGTCGAACTTGCTAGCCAATAAAAGCTTTATAACACCTAATTGTTCCCACCCACCTTCTACTCCCAATGACCCCAAGCCAATTACGCAAGACAAAAGGGCTCCAACCCAATCAATAGTCCCTAACGCAACAGCCCCAATAGCCCGCAAAACTCCTTTTAAACCCGTTTTGCCGCAGCTTCCTGCTCCTAGAGCACAGTATAATAAAGTTACTCCTATCCAACTTCCACCGGAAGCAGCTCCTTTTGTATGTGTCCTCGCGGGAGTACCATCACTTACACCTGGGAAAACCGAGAGACAGCATGATCTGCTGAACAAGGTTACATTTTGGCTGACAAAAAACAGACCCCTGCCACCTAACCTCGAGGGTACAATACTGAGTGTCAGAAGGGTGGGTTGGCTGGGTTCCCTCCCAAAAGATATCGATGGTGACCTAGTACTCGTTAGATTTAGGCAGAGACACATTGTCCCATACCTGTGTACCTGTGCACCCCAAGTGGGAAACGGCCCAATTTCCGTCTGGATTTGCATGATTTTTACCCTAGAATGCCGTGCATCCCCACATCTAGTCTAAAGGTAGGCTGCAACATGTTAATCGGCAGAGGACTCTATGTATCGAGCGGCCGTAACTTTCCCACCTATACCCGACAGGAATCATTGTTTTATAGTCCTAAGTATTGGAACCCCTATTAATTATTGTATGATTTAAGCGTAACCTGTGAAAAGTACGCTATAATTAAGATATCTTTTCACATAGGTCGGGCAAAACCTGCAGATATTATGTGTTATTGTATGTCTGTTTTTATCTATAACTGATTTTAACTGTACGCTTTTATGATTTTAAACCAAAATCGAATAAAGCTATACTGACTGACATTGGATGCATAAATAATGATGTAATTATATGAAGAAATGAACATGATGAGTTTTCCTTCTGTAATTAATTACATGCAGAGATAAGATAATTGTGAAATATGAGAGCAACTATCAGTATTTAATGTATGTACATTCCAATAATAGTTTTTATATAAAATGTTTTGCTATTTAACTGAATAGATATCTTTTGTATTGAGAAATATTTCTACAATGAGAATTTTTTTTTAAAAAAAGTGATAATCTTTTTATCAATATAATAAAGAAAATAAAATAAAAAGAAATATATATCAGATATTGGCTTGTTTGTGTGCTCGATATATGTATGGTCACATCTCTGATTACTTATTGTTGATATGCCTGTAATTTGTTAAATCCACCTTGCCCTGGTGCCCCTTTTCCAAGAATTATAATTCCCTGTTGTGGCTAATTATCTCAAATTCAGGGGCCCTTTTCTTTATAAAATCATGGGAGATTGTTTACAGGTGATTTCAGATTCATTGTAACAGAATTGATGGCCTTGCCCACTCATTTACATGCCAATATGGATATGGACACAAACACACAACATACATACACAAACATACACAGCACCTCCACCCCACTCCCTCCCTCCACTCCCCACAACCCTGTTAAATTTCTTTGCAGTTGAAACACAGTCACGTATTGGATCCTGGATCTCTGTGGTGCCCAAAATGATCGGAAATGGTGACCCTATAAGAATATTAGGATTCTCTTGTGTTACCCAGACCAATGACAGTGATGTATCCTTTACTTAATTCAATGTCATATATAAGCTAGGCAACGGTTCTTAACCTGGGGTCTGTAGATGCATGGTGCTCTGTGACACCAACTCATCATATTAGCAATTTAAATGTAAATGTGATGGAAGTTTAATTTAGAAGCTAAACACATGGGGGCCCATTAGGATGACGGGTAGACTTTGTCCGCCCGCCATCCCATCGTGCAAAGGGACTGCCCGCCATAAGGGCGGGGGCCCCGTGGGTGAAATTAGGATGCGCCCGCCACAGTGGCGGGCGCATCCTGTATTGTTAACATTGCGGCGGGCGGTGCATTGATGCACCGCTCACCGCAATGCTAAGAATACATGTTGTGCATTTCAAAGCACAACGTGACAGGCACCACGCGGTGCCTGCCACGTTGTTCTTTGAAATGCAGGGGGGTACCATAGGTACCCCACATGTGCACCCCCCACCCCCCAGAGTCCCTGGGGGCCCGCAACAGGCCCCTGCAGGTAGACTCTGCATGTCTTTCCGTGGCAAAGGCATTGAAACATGCCCATACTAATATGGCTGGTGGTGTCTGATAGACACCGCCACCATATTGATCCATTTTCCGCGACCGGGGCAGAAAAGTGGCAGACAGTCTTTCCGTCCGCCCCCCCCCCCAGCCATAATAATATGGTCAGCATTTCCGCCATAGCGATTACGATGTCAGTCTCCGACAGGCTTTTTATGTCAGGCATTCCGACATGAAAAGCCTGTTGGAAAGTGACATTGGGGCACCGAGTAGGACCCCCTTCACCGTGCGGCTTCCAATCGGGTGTTAAGGGGGTGACTATGATGCCCTCCTATTCATCCCTGCACCATATGGCAGGCACCCTGAGGTGCCTACCACACAGTGCAGGGATGAACAGATCGTCCCATTTGAAAATGGGATCTTGTCTATTTGTCTTTGGAGCTTGTGCTTCGGTATGGATCTCTCTAGTGCCCAACAGGTTTGGAAATGGTGGCCCAATAAGAATCTTAGGATTCTCTTGCGTTAACCAGACCAATGACAGTGATGTATCCTGTACTTAATCCAATGTCATATACAAGCTAGGCAACGGTTCTCAACCTGGGGTCCATAGACGCCTGGTGCTCTGTGACACCAACTCATTATATTAGCAATTTAAATGTAAATGTGATGGAAGGTTAATTTAGAAGCTAAACACAAAGATCCTCATTACAATGAGACCCGGAAAGTCTCCGAATGCAGTCAAAAGTGAAACTGGCCAGTCATTCCAGCTGGATTCCGAAAGGCACAAGGAGCCCATTTGCCAG
Source organism: Lissotriton vulgaris (assembly GCF_964263255.1). Lineage (NCBI taxonomy): Eukaryota > Metazoa > Chordata > Amphibia > Caudata > Salamandridae > Lissotriton > Lissotriton vulgaris. Next base: position 917,052,041 of record NC_141695.1, read on the forward strand.
TTGGAGGTTTGATTGTAATTCCTATGGTCGGCGTTTCTGCCGTAGGGATTACGATATCAGTCACCAACAGGCTTTCCATGTTGGGAATTCCGATATGGAAAGCCTGTCGGAAAGTGACATTGGGGGCACCTAGCATGACACCCTTCACCTTGCGGCCTCCTATTGGGTGCCAAGGGAGCAACTATGGTGCCCTCCTATTTATCCCTGCAACGTATGGCAGGCACCCTGAGGTACCTGCCACACAGTGCTGATACTAACAGATCCCCCCATTTGTCTATAGGAGTTTGTGCTGTGGCCACTTTACGGCCGCAGCACAAGCTCCCATAGACAAATGGGAGTATGCGGCTGCACCATGTCCTGTCACATTGTAAAGCTGAGGTTGGGACCGCTGACCCGAGGTCGTTCAGTCCCTATTCTGCAATGGTGTCTGGTGGACATCGTAATAAGGACCTAAGTTGGTATCCATACCTTGATTGGCGGGAGCAGTTCAAATACAGCAAACAACTGTATGGAAAATTGCTGAGCTCAATTGACTTAAATGTATGCACTAACAAAAAGTAAACATACATAGTGAACAAGAAAGACAAAGCAATATGCTTGAGCCTTTCATAATATTTAGTTTTATTTAGAAAGAAATCCAAATTTGGAAATGCACAACCCTTCCCCTAAAAATTTCAATTGTTATATATTGTCTGTCTAAACAAAAGATTACATGATTTATATATTTGTTTAATGTATATTTGTTTCTGTAGTTGTGTGTGTTGTTTTAAGGTTCACATTGTCGAAAATGAGTAGGAAGTCGTCCCTGTTGTCAAGTAGTCATTAACAAGGATCAACGAACTTCAAAAGGTTAAGAACCACTGAGCAACGGGACACCCTGCTGGGGAGAAAAGGGAAATTCACAGTAGCTTGTTAGTTCATGGAAGTCAGATCATTAGGTGGGTGCTTGCTCATCAGCATATTGAAAGAGGTACTTATTGCCTCGCAGGTATTTCCATGATTCTCTGGAGCAGTCACAAGAAACTCAAGTTGACTTTTATTGGGGTCCTCTGGTGGTCTCCTTTTCCTGTCTAGTGTACCCTCTTCTTTAAGGATGCACTCTTGCCAGAGTGATCTCTGATGGAGCCCTTCATACTTGATTGCAGCTTAGATACGACTGACAACTCTTGGTTTCAGAATCCAGGATGTATCAGCACAAGGGCAAATCACGTACAAGTTCCAGGTTTGAGACTTTGCAGTAATGGCTCAAAGAAGATAATTTGTACATTCACACGGCATTCTCGACTGCTGGATGGCTCCAATCACAAAATGAGAAGTTTTCAAAATGCTTTAAAAAATTCAGGGCATTCAGCTTATGTGGGAGAAAATCCGACTTGTGGCCAGAGCAACTTGAAATCTTTAGGACTGGAACAGCATGTGGACTCCATCTAGAAGCCAGACATGCACCAAATAACACCGTATATAGAGGTGGTAGTTTAACTGGAATTGTTAATAATCTCTTTTTATTATTTAATACTTCGCAAATCAGTTTTGGCATCTTAAAGTACTGTAAATGATAGGTGTTACCATTACTCAATTTGGTTGTACTCAATCTACTGCCTTTGGTAGCGTTTTTATTGTTTGAATTAACAAAGGGACCTGTAGTACTCAGCTAATTTTAGTAGCAAGTTGTTTAACTAACTGGATATTTTTAATCACCCAGTAAAATCTTATGGGTAGTTGAATATGCATCATGCTGCAGGGAAGGCAGTTGTGGATGGTCACGGCCACAGTGCAGGCCCTCCTCAGATCCCATTAATTAAGAATTCACCTATCTGGGCCAAATAGATACATTTCACCTGAATATTTAGTTAAAAACATCAGATGCAGAAATATAAAAAATTTAATATCGTGATCCACATAATGTGATGCAGGAATATTGTTGAATAGAATTTCGTTTTTCTAAGATACGTAATATCAATGTCAAAAATGTCTTTGTTGTGAATATCGTTTACAAAAATATAGTTGTAAAAAGATCGTTTTTTAATTATCTATGAGCATTTTAGTGTATGTTTTATTTAGATATGTTATAAATTGTTGGTATAATTATTTTTCACGTTTTTAATTATAGTTTGCACATTTTTCGCTGTTTTTAAATGTAATTTAATTGTTCAATTGTTGTTTTCAGTGTCGTAGCAGGTTGAGTACAGGTGCTGGGTGGGAAGTTAATCGATTATAATTAATTAATAATCAATTTTCAATACAATAAATTACATAATTGATATTTATCTAAATTGTGTAATTAATGAATTTTTAAAGTTTTATTTTAGGTGTGGGTTGTGGTATTTAAAGGGGTAAAGGGTGAGAAGTAAATTGATTATTATTAATTTTATAATTCATTTTAATTAATGGTTTAATTGATCATTAATTATGTAAATTGTGTTGTTTTAAAGATATATTATAGGTGCGGGATGTTGGGTTTTTAGGAGAATAGGGTGGGAAGTTTATTGAGAAATAATTGATTTATAATTAGTTATTTAATGATATTGATTTAAATTGCAAAATTATCGTATTTTTAAGATATATTTTTGATATGTGTTCATTAGTTTGTAGGGGAATAGAGTGGAAAGTTAATTAAGTAATAATTAATTAGTCATTATTTAAATTTGACTTTTCATTGAAATATTTAGTTTATACTTTTGTAAAAAATTTAATCATTTATGTTTATATGTTATATATTGTGTGTTTTGTTGTGTTTGTAGGAAGATAGGGTGGGAAGTTAGTTAAGTAATAATACATTAAAAATATTTATTTATTTATTAGAAATTGTTTTATTTATTACTTAATATGTTAATTGTGTTATACCTTTTTTTACGTCAATTACATTTTAACTGCTGGTTGTGATGTTTCTGTGAATATAGGGCCTCATTACAAGTTTGGCGGTGCAGGAGCTGGAGCACCCGCTCCTGCATCGCCAAACCTTTGTTCGAACCGACCCTTTTCTACTGGTCCGGTGGGCATTTCTTTGGCATTCCCAGGGTGGTGCCTATGAAATAGGGGAAACAGCCTTTACAACAAGGTTTTTACCTCGTTGTGCCTTTACCACGCATTTCTTAGCACGCATATTTTTACCACAGATGTGCATTTACAACGCATGCCAATACCACGCATTTAAGGTAAGTTGGGGTGTGGGGGGGCCTAAACACAATGCGTGGTATTGGCATGCATTTTAAATGCATATTTGCGGTACACACATGCTCACTAAAAAATGTGTGTGAAAGGCATGCAAAGTAATTGCATGCATTGAACCATCGTACAACCATGAAATAGGCACCACAATAAGGGCATCAAAGGTACTACCTGCATAGCATGGACTGCTGCAGTCCATGCCGAGCAGCTACAGTGTTGCATGCACACAGGGGGGCACCTGTTGTGCCCCCCTGTGTGCATCCATATGGCATGAGGCACTCATTGTTTCCTCTCCACCACAGTTTTCATGGCTGGCTAAATGCCATTAAAACCACGGTGGAGAGGAAGCTTGTAATATGCCTGGCAGGACAGGGGTGGTCCTGCCAAGTAAATCGCGGCGTCAGGTCCACTGTGCACCTGCAAGCAAACAGCAATTTCTTGGCAGTTATGGTTGTCTCAGGGTGGCCCAATCACCCTAGTCCTAATAGGGCAGACCATCCGTCAGTCTAGTGTGGTATTTTAATTAAATTAACAATATTTGTTTTCATTGATAATAATTATTAAAATTGCAATAATTATGTAATTTCTTCAATTTTTGTTAAGATTCAGACGGATAATATTTTTATCTAGAATGTTATATTTTTGGTTATTTTAGAGAGCTGTGAAAATATGATATTTGTTTGAGGTGAACTACTCTGTCTCTCCTGTTGCACAGACTAGAGTGGGAATAGTAAATTTTACTCCTCAGGTGTCAAAGCTTTCCATGCTGTTGCACAGACTGGAGTCCAAATTGTAAACGTTACTCCATCAGAATCCAACACTTTTCATACTGTTGCCCGGACTGGAGTGAGAATAGTACATTTTACCCATCCAGAGTCCAACGCTTTCCTTCCAGTTGCACCTACTGGAGTTGGAATAGTACATTTTACCCACCCTGAGGCCAAAGTTTTTCCTACTGTTCCATCTAGTGTAGTGGGAATAGTAAAATATTACCCCTCCTTAGTCCAACTTTTTCCCTATGGTTTCACCTTCAGGAATGGGAATACTAAGTTCTTCCTCTCCGGCGTCCAACACTTTCCCTACAGTTGCACAAACTGGAGTGGGAATTGTATATTTGACCCCTCCGGAGTCCAACACTTTCTCTACTGTTATACCTACTGGATTGGGAATAGTAAATGCTACCCCTCCTGAGCCCAACTCTTTTCCTACTGTTGCACCTACAGGGGTGAGAATAGTAAATGTTTGTCTTCCGGGGTCCAATGTTTTCCGTACTGTTCCACAGACTTGAGTGGGAATAGTACATTTTACCCCACCTCAATCCAGCGCTTCCCCTCCTGTTACACCTGATGGAGTGGGAATAATAAATGTTAATGTTCCTGAGGCCAATGCTTTCCCTACTATTGTATGGATTGCAGTGGGAATAGTCTTTTTATTATTACTAGAGTTCAATAGTTTGATTAAAATTGTTTAAATGTATATTAATATTATATGCCTGTGCATTTATTTTTATATATATATATATTTATATATATATATATATATATACATTTATGTTACTTTTTAAATCATTTTAGCAGAATGTAGTTTTTAGGTCTCGCCTGTCGATGCGCATGCGCATCGAGCAAGCGAGACTATGGGGGCTCATCGACTCTTTATCCAACTTGCAAGGAATCGTGGCGATTCCTTGCAGTGCCCGTGACTTTTAAGCTCAATGCGCATGCGCATTGAGCTTAAAAGCGCGTGCACAAGCCCCAGCCGCCTGCCTTGCCTACTCTCCCGCCCCCTCACTTCTTGATTGCACGGCCGCTAGGCCGTGCCTCCCCTACTCCTCCTCCTACTCTCCTCCCCTCCCGTCTGTTCCCGCACTCCTCCCACACCCCCGCTCCGCCCCCTCACTCTCTCTGCCCGCCCGCTCTCCACTCTATCAGGCAGCCCTGCTGCTTAACACCCTCTCCCCCGCTCCGCCCCCTCCCCGCCATGTCGCATGCAATCGTTTCGTATTTTGGTACCACTTACACCGGCTGACAGGTAATGGATTTAGTCTTTTTTGTTTTTAGCCATTCTTTCCCCGTCTCACCACAACGGCTCTAGAGCTGCCACCACTGTTTGGACTTACTACTGATTAGCATCTGATGCATGTTTCGTTTCAACATTTAAATGCAAAATGTTTTTAAAACAAATGCTACTACTTGGCACTTTTATGTGTAGCATACCTCTTTTTAAATTGAATTCCACTACGATGCACTTGTATGGTTTACAGCAAGGACTTATTTCAACTTTGTAATTCTTTAGTGTATAGCGCTCCAACGTGATGAAGGCATGCTCAGCGCTACAGAAACTCGTCTAAATATATAAATAACTAGATAAACTTCTGCCGATGAATATACCATTAGAGGTGGAAGTAACAATCCTGCTTCACCGCCAGGGGGCACCATATAAAACGGACAAACCCAATCAGATACCTGTACGCACAAAATAATATATGTGTTCAATAGGATGTGTTAAAGAGGGACTGATTTTATCTTCTGCTTTACCAAAGAAATGGAAAAAAAAGTACACAGAACCTTACTCACGCCCAAGATAAGTTTCAAGCCGCCTGCCTTGCCTACTCTCCCAGCTGGTGCCGCTCCACCCCCTGCGGCATCAAAGGCTTTCACGGCCGGCCGGCCATGCTTTCAGTTTCACGACCGGCCGGCCGTGTGAAGTGCATTTCACAGCCCGCTCTCCCTGCTACGCCCCCTGCTCCGGCCGAGACGCATTTCTCCTCCCTCCTCCCCCCTCCCCATGCACCCTCAGTGGTGACACGCTCAGGCACTGCATGTGTTTAAAAAAAAAAACTGATTTCCGAGTTGTACTCGAGCATTTGGCAGCCGAGACGGTTTAGCTTTGCCAGTGATTGTAACGCTCAGGCACTGCATGTGTTTAAAAAAAAAAACTGATTTCCGAGTTGTACTCGAGCATTTGGCAGCCGAGACGGTTTAGCTTTGCCAGTGATTGTCTTGCAGTAGTCCTAGGATTCTTCTACATATCCATCTTTTCCTTCCCTGCCACCGCTTTGCTATGCTCTATTTACACAACCCCCCCTAAACACCTGAATGCACCCTATTTTCGTTACCTTCAGCGTCTGACAGCAGCGCGTTTAACGTGTAGCATACTATTGGCATAGTTGCAGTCAAGCCCTTTACATCCCCGCCATCTCTTTGCTATACCCGATTGCAAAATCCCCCCCCCCCTTTCTGAACACCCGAAAGCAGGCTATTTTATTATTATTACCTACAGCGTCTGCCGATGCCTCGGGCAAACTGTGGCGGAATATTGGTACTAGGCACTCACCCCCTCACCCTCACTCACCCTCACTCACCCTCACTCACCCTCACTCACCCTCACTCACCCTCACTCACCCTCACTCACCCTCACTCACCCTCACTCACCCTCAACCCCTCACTCGCCCTCACTCATCCTCACTCACCCTCAACCCCTCACCCTCACCCACCCTCAACCCCTCACCCTAACTCACACTCACCCTCACTCACCCTCACCCTCACTCACCCTCACTCACCCTCACTCTCACTCACCCTCAACCCCTCACTCACCCTCACTCACCCTCACTCACCCTCAACCCCTCACCCTCACACAGTGCAATAGGTCTCGGAGCATTTGAGTTAGAGCTTTTAGAATTGTTTATGGCTTTTTTTATTTGTAATTCTTTAGCATTGGCTACAGGAAACAAAAATGCTAAAGATTTACAAAAAAACCCCATAAACAATTCTAAAAGCACTAACTCTAATGCTGCGAGACCTATTGCATTTCCAATGCTTGTTGTCTATTGTTTACTTTTTATGTATAATAATTGACAATATTTCAATGTTTTTATAGTTTATTTGTTAATTTTTTGTTTGTATGTATATTTCAATATATATAATATACATATATATATATATATATTTATCTATATCTATATCTATATATTTGTATCTATATCAATATCTAGCTTTATATATATATTCACTGAAAAAACATAGGTTTCAGGGACGTTATAGTTAGAAATTAGCATTTAAAAACCCTTGGAAATTCACTAAAAAAAACACAGATTTCAGGAACGTTATAGTTAGTTGGACATTTCACTCGTATAAAACCAGCAAAATTCGGTCATTATAATTAGTTGAGCTGACTATAACTTGGGCCCTCGCAATGCACTGCTGATGCCGTCACATATTACATCACTCATGACATGGTCAGTGACATCACTGATGACATTACTGATGACACCTCAAATGGCCTGTCACACTTCCCTAAATTTTAGAGGCAGGGAGACTCACTAGTGTGAGGCGGTGACGCGGTGGAAGCGTCTCCATCTCATGCTCAAACTACACTTCCTATCCTCCTTCCTGATCGGGTCGCGCGTACACGGGTGATGATGCACATACCCGGAAGCCTTTTCAATCCGGACTGCGGCATCTGTGCTTGCAGCGCATTCTGTTGGTTTCTGACGCCGGGGCTGGAGCGAAGCAGAAGCAAGGAGAAACTGGTTCTGGTTTGAACTCTGCGAGGCGGTAAGGGTGACGCTGTCACCAGTCATGAACTATGTATTTATTTAATTCCTAGACCAAGCTATCCAGAGTCCTAAGGGAAAATCAAGAATCATTTACCCAGATGGGGAGTGCCCTAAATGCCTGATACCTACATGCTGAAGAAAACTAAGTGTATAGTTATGCATTTTTCTGTTAATTATTGAGTATTGATTTACGATACATTTCTGATGGAAATACCTCATGGAAATATGAGCTGTAAGTGAACAGCCGGGATTGTGAGAGTCATGAGTTTAATACCTATCATGATTAATTATGTTGACAGATTTTCACTGATGTTGCCTTATGTTGTTCTATGTTTAATTTCTTCTTAGCAGGGTACAGTGTTGTGTGTCGTTACACAACCCCATCTGGTGACGCCCGATCTTTTAGTACTGTGGTGGGTAACAACTTTGACTTGGGCTGTATGCTTATGAACTCCAGACATTGTTGCAAATGCAGAGAGGCATTGTGGGACTAGTAGTCTGGTTGGAAATGTAAGCATTCACCAGGTGGCTTGCATTTATGCTGAAATTATACATATTGTATTGTAATGTTTAGCCCCGTGATGTTTTTCTAAACTGCGCATTTCCATGCCTCTCACGCTGTTCAGTTTAGTTTTTTCTAAAAGGCAGCATCCTATTTCTCTGAGCCCATAATTCAATGCACAGGTCGTTAACTGGCATATCCTATAAGCATTTGGAGCAACATTATGGGGTCAAAAGGTCTCACCTCAACGCGAAGTTGATCTGCACCGGACAATTTTGAACTAATACATGTTCTGTTATATATATTTTGGGCTTTATTTTTCTGAGGGATTTCTTCTTAGAAGAGGATCGTGGTGTGTGTCATTACTCAACGCCCCCTGGTGACACCAGATCTTTTAGTACTGTGGTGGGTAACAAGTAGTGTGTGTGTGGTTCTTACCCATGGTTTGTTTCACTAACTACTGAAGGTGTTTCTTTGCTTACATTTAGAGAGCCTTCAGCTGATAAAGTATCTCCAATAGGAATGTTTACATGACGTCAAGGTATTTTTTTTTACAGGTAGTTATAGTATTTCTGATTCTGGTGGTATATCGTATTGAATTGAGAGTGGAGTTAGAACCTTCCGCTAACTATGGTTTTTGTGTTGTTGGTCTACCTGCTGTCCCCATCCTTTCCTTCCCTCGCTTAATCATTCCAACCCTCTGCGCTGTTATAGCATCAGAGAGTGGGGCGATTGACAGGTGGACCCATTTGAGCTGCATGAGATTTTTGGTTTCAATATTGAGTCAAAGAACTGAAGCTAGTATCCAGGTATCCCCTATTTTAGCCATCTCGGAATACAGAGGGCAATTACATGCAGGCTGAGAAAGACAATTCTATACTTTTGTCTTTACACTCTGCCTCTAAACACTAGACCATAGTCCTCATCTTACCTTTTCTTACTATTCTCCCATAAAACTCTACTTATTGAGAGACAGATTTTCTTGGTTACAAAAGGTTCCACAAGAATTAGCTAATCATCGAGTCAGGACATTAAAGTGTACCAACATTCTCCTTCAATGTATTGGCAGAATTATTAAGGGGTTGATTCCGATTCGGGAAACGAATCTGTATGACGATTCGTATTCAAAGCCGTTTCCGCACGATTCATACAAATCCGTCCAAATCGCGCAGCACTATCCGTAGAATAGAAATACGTCCGAATCCGTGCAAACCGTACGAAATACAAGGCTACATCCGTACGAATTAGACTCTCACAGTGAACCGTACGATTCGTAAACATGCCATACGCCCCGCCAAGTACGATCCGGACCGGGGAATGAGTACGCGATTCGTACGGAACACGTTGCGTATAGGCAATTCGTTCGGAGAGCCGCACATTTACATATGCACCGTACCCCTAAAAGAAAGGGGTGTACATATGGGGTGTACGCACCGTACACCTACGGCCTTGGGGGGTACGAACCGTAGCCCTACGTGCCGTACGCCAACAATCATGGGGTGTACGGACGGAGACATACGCACCGAACCCCTGAAATCTAGGGGTGTACGCACCGTACCCAGACGTACCGTAGTCCTGCTATCATGGGGTGTACGCACCGAACCTGGGGAGTCCGTTTTGTATGCATTTTGAGGTGAAATATGCTTTTACGGATGTTTTAAGCTCCCGCAGAAAAAGAGTCATACAGAGTGTTGTCAATACGATTCGTACTTGCTGGGTTGAAAAATACAGCTTTGATCCGTACGGATGTCACGTACTGCGCGTTCCAAATGCGATTCGTATGGATCAGTGAGTTGTATGGTCTTCGGTACAATTCGTATGGAGAACTGCTTTGGGTACACATCGTACTAGGTCGTACGTACGGGTACGGTTCTCCATACGAATCGTACGGGAAAAAAGCTCTGTACGGCTATTTGGAGGGCATTTTCCCGAATCGGAATCGATTAGTAAATGTATGTATCCTTCTGAACAGTTGAAAATACGTGTGGGCAAATGCAAGGACAAATGTTTCCACATGATAACATTACGTTTAGAAATGATAAAAGTGTTCATAAATCACTATTTTTCAGTTGTTAGCAAAATATTGATAACTTATTTTACCTCTGATCTTGCAGTCTAGAAGTTGCAACAAAGACCAAGAATTACAGGTTTAGTTAGTAGCCCATCTCCTTTCTAGTATTGACTGAAATGAGGTGTACTGTATTTACCATTGCATTGTGTTTCTTGATCAAAAAGGCAGAAAGCTGTTTATGGTGATGATTGGATACACTTTGTTGTTGTTGCAAGCCATTTTGTTCTAAAATTGTGCTTGCAGTACGTTTGATTACAGCAGGTTTTTGACAGACATTTGGGTTCTGCACAGTAGGGGTTGCTACCGGACCCAGGTGGTTGTGCGGGGTTCATGCCAGGGGGGTGTGGATGGTGCCAAGTAGGGAGGGATGAAAAATTTTTTTACATGTGCCAGCCAGCCACCACCTCTCCCCATCTTCTTCTTCCTGTCTCCGGTCCCGCAGCAGGATGCAGGAAGCAGCAGGAAGCACCCGGACTCCCAGGCTTCCATGAGCCAATCAGAATGCTGAATTGTAGCATATTGATTGGTCTGAGCACCGTGGTTTGGCGCTCAGCCACTGAATGGGGGCCTGGGCATGTTCTCCAAACAGGCTGTAATGCAACCTGCATGGAGAAGATGCAAAATGTGCATGAATGCTTGGCCTGGCCAAAAGGACCAGCCTAACAGTCATATTCACTTAGGAGTGTTCAAACCACTCCTCCCCTGCTCCTCTGTTAATGGAGCTGTCCCGCCACAAACACAAAGCTCCAGCAGTAGGAAACATAAAATTATAGTCACACGAGTTATTATCATTTCATGTTTCTTTTTCTTCACTGCCTTGAAGCAGTGGGGCGATGCTCCTCTGGATTAGCCACCACTGGTGCTGCAGAATCCTTGCTGATGATGCATGCACTTTTATGTTGTTGGTTGGTTGTATTACTGTATTCTTGCACATGGTAAATATCATGCAGTTTTGAGACATTTTTTAATCATTGCAGTGTTTTGATGGGGGATAGAGTTATTACTGTGTTCTTATTGATTGTTTGGTGCACTACACTGTACTTGCTTGTCGTTAAATGTATTAGTTTTCTTTTGGTTGTTGGAATGCACTTTCTTTGCTGGACATGGTTTGTAATGCAGGATTTTGGGTGATAATCGGATTCCTCCCAGTTTTCATGATTTCTAGTACATTTGTTGGTCGTTGGATTTAGGTCAGTATCCTCCAAAGCTGTTTAAATCCCTTGATTGATTTTTGATGGTGAGTCGGCCTTCTTTTATGGAGACGGGTACAATGTTCTTACTAGTGTTTCGACCAAGTAAAATGTTAATGTTGACTGTACATGTGCTGTTGTATATTTGTTAATGGTCGGATGTAATCCAGTATTCATTCCAGCTTTTAAATGTACCTCATTTTAATTCTGGTGGATGTAGGAACAGCAATTTTTCTTGCTGTCGGTTGTCTGCCAGGCAATATTCAGGGGAGCATCAGAATAAATGCTTAATTTAGTGAGAGTTGAACATCTAGTGAAAGATGGGGGGGCGGTTAATGAGAATGCCATCTCAACTTGAGGATGCCTCTAAGTACGTAAAGCCTCCCAATAATATTGCTTCACAAATAGTACGTGGAATAGTGGCAGGAAGGAGCCAGGTACAGCTAATGGAAATGATTTGGAGATGCATGGAAAGAACAAAATGTTATGTTATGTTTTGTTATGTTATGTTATGTTATGTTATGTTATGTTATGTTATGTTATGTTATGTTGGACAAAGAGACATTTTGCCCTACGCGAGGAATTGCAAAACTCAGTGACTTAAAGGCTATTTTTAGTGTAGCAGGTGCATCGACAATAAGGGCATGTGATGTGAGAGATCCACTTCGCCCAATTATGGCAATGGCCATTGGAATTATGCGATTGTGCGGCTGTGCAGATTTATGCATAAGTGTAGAATTGACGCATTTGCCCATATAGTTCCTCATCTGTTGCATAATTTGCAGATTTTAACAAAAACTACTATTTTGTTCGTAGCTCAAAAGGTTCCAAAACTACAAAAAATTAAGCAAACTTGTTGCCACGCAGCAGAAGGCCATGTGCAATGCTGGACTTATCACCTTTCTGTTGCTTATTGCTATATTTGAGTGTTAAACATGTACTGGTGAGGTGAAACCAATGCCAAGTTTAAAAATGATGAAATATCGAAATAACACTCTTACAAAATGTGCCACATTATGCTGCATAATTTGCATTTTTTTGCTGCATATATTACTCAACCCTGCCGCATAATTTGGCCCGCTCCTGCCGCGTGATTCCAGTGGCCCTGATTATGGCCATCTTTTAGGCCACTGGACACCCTTGCACTGCCGCTGTATCCACAGGCGATCTACCTTATGATCCATAGCACAGGCCTCGAAGAACAAAAAAAGCATGTCTATAGGATTAGGTCCCTAATGATTGTATTATACCTTCTTCTATTGGTGATTGTTGTAAAGTATCTTCTTCAAACACGAAGACAGAGTTGTAAATATATTTATCTTTATTCCAGTAAGGTACAGGAACAGGTGAGGACCACAGGTAAGCTTCCAATGCCCCAGGCTCCACGCAAGGAATGCCATATTGTGTAACCTCTCCAGGAGAATCCTTCCAAATTCTCTGTCTCCTGCCGCAAGAGAATGCCAACACATCAGCGATGCATATAGTATCTTCTGCCTCACACCCGGCCTTATGGGCAATGAGTACATATTTACTCAACTTACACTGATCTCTATGAGACAGTTTTTTGGGCTGCATGCTTTTGTGTTTGGCAGCTGGAAATGCAATGTTTATTTTAGTACATCAGTGTTGCTATGGGCACTGACAAACCTGTTTTAATCCATCACACCAAATGCTGTGGTTGGCATCCTGCTGATAATGCCTTTAAAGGAAATGTGTTATTTTGTGTTGGCTGCCAGTGTTGTTGTTTTTTATGCTTTTTTTGTTCAAGTGCATTAGAAGTTGGCAAGCAAAGGCAGACACTGGTGCTCATGAAAAACGAAGGTCAGACTCCCACATTCCAGGATCTGACTGAGTGAGTCTCTTTTCTGGCCCAGTCTCTTGTTGTAGTGACTCCTCTTTAGTACTGTCATGAACATCCCATTCTGTTTTCTCTTGGCACAGACACCCACTTATATTTTTTACAGAAAGGCACTGCAAGTCTATTTGTGGAATATTTCAACAGTTCACATCAAATTTTGCACTGTCTCCCACTGCATCAAAAATTAGGTTCATTATTACTCAATTAAACAGTAGTAATTTAATGGCGTTCATATGATGCAATACTTAGTACGAGTGGGGTATCTGTCCTTGTTTTTTGGTTCCCAGTACCACCATATGAGGGCTCTCAGTCCCAAGAAGGAATACGTGAAAATGCTCTTGACATGCGGTGAGAAAACATCCTTCACACCAACTGCAAAAGAGTGCTGAGCTGGATTAAAAAACATTATGTTGCACAAATCTTTTAAAAGTGAGGAAAGTGCAATTGCTACACTGATGGTTGAACGTTCTTCACAGAGATGAGTGCCAGACATGTGGGGTTCTTGTGATACAGCGGGCAATTCTCCACCAGCGGAGCGGAAACTAGGATCTAAGCTGATCTGATGCTCTAACACTGTGGGCAGCCCTACAAAAGATAAATGATCCTTTGAGCCTCCCCCAGCGAGATTCGAATCTTTGACCTGCGCGTCACAGAGTTCCTGGCAGTGATGTCACCCTACTCACTAAACTATGTCACTACACTTGGAGGAACAAAAGTCAATATATATTTTTATTGCTGGCCCATGAGTAGACCTTCTATACCAACAAACCTGCCATGGCGGGGTCGGATGTAGTGACAGTCACTGTCAAGGAAAAATTATTATAAAGTAAAATGACGTTTCCCCTGTGAATCCTGAGTGGAAGACCCTGTTATAGCCAAAATGACGCAAAACACAGCTGGTTGACTCCAGTAGGTGGGTTTCCTGCAGCATGAGGATTGAAGGACAGGTACGTTTAATATGGCCCAGCACCCCTTTCACGTTTCAGATCATGAGTTAGAAGACCATCATGGGAGGTGCACGGAGTGGGTAGCGAGGTGCCAGTCTGCCCTGGCCTCCCAGGGTGGCAAACGGAGCAGTTGGACATAGTCAGGGGGGCTAGAGTGGGCATGGGTCGTATGTGGAAGATCTGCCTATCAGGTATGAGCATGGAACGGAAAACAACAATAACAGAACATACCTCCCAACAACCCCAATCCCACATATCCTCCCAAGAAGCATCTGTCACCCCACAACTACCAACAGAACAGAAGGCATAAGGGGCAGATCTCCTCTGAAAAAAAGGTATGTTACCCAGTCAGTGCAATGGATAAATATAGTAACAATAATGAGCCCTTCCGGGTTGGAAGCATTTGCATGGTTGTCAGGTCCTGGTCAGCTCAATGAGTGGATCTGCATCAGTTAATGAATCTGAATGTTCGGACTGTATTCCGAGCATGATTACACGGGGTACCAACCACTAACCACAGGATGTTTTTCAGGGCCAGAGCAGTCCAGTGAGTCGAGACATGCTCTGCAGCCAAGTGGGAACTTTTGCGGTGTGCGGACATAGGTCTCGCATTGAGTGCAGGCCACTGGTTTGGCTGAGGATTTGACCAGCTATCATTTGAAGAGAGGCTCCAGAGTTCATATTTTTAGGCCACCCATGCGCAAGCCTATTCATTTGTGTCAAAGAAGAATGAACAACAATCAAAGAGAACCTTGAGCTTAGCAGGGAAAATCAGCAATGATTGAAGATTCATGTCATGAAGCCTTGGCTTGACATCATCGAATGACTTCCACTGGCACTGAACCACCCAATGTAATCATAATTCAGGAGGATTGGTACTGCAATTTGCTGATCTTGCACACTTCTTGAAGGATTGTGTTTCTGTGTCCCTGTTGCAGTAGTTTAAAATCGAGACAATCAGAGGTTGTAGTGGGACCAGGGAGGTGGGTTTTGGGCCAGTGAGCAGTTAGCCTGTATCTAGGAGGTCAGTCTCAACTCAAAGAATCTGCTGAGTGTAGTGGGCTCTGTGTTCTCAAGGAATCCCATGAAGTGGAGATTATTGCACCGTGACCTGATCTCCACATTCTCCACACATTTTTCAAGATTGGCGGTGGCAGATAGGAGTTCAGCCACTGTGAATTTCAGAGTCTTCACCTCATCTTGAAGCGTTGACACCGAAACCTCTGCCTCAGTTAATTTTGTGGAGACAATCAGAGGTCTTGATGGTGAAGGGAGACATCAACCCCAAACGGCTCCAATTTTCATCTCCAGGTTTTCTCTGGAGGCCTCTATGACTATTAGTATTGTGGCCAGATCCCCAGAGTACACGAAGCATGGACGCCATCTTGGTTTTAGAACCAGAGCCTTTGTCTTTTCCCAGGGTGAGGTGGCAGGCTGCCACGGATCACCCATTTACAGGTGGTCAATGTCCTGGTCATTAGGTGGAAGAGAGAAAAATGAGGGGCCCCCAGACACTTGGTTGAACCCCTTGCCTAGGTCTTTTTGAGGTCAGTATGAGCAGTCGTTCTCAATAGGTCACCTTGGAAGTCAAAAGGGCACCGTACTCCGGCAGAGAGGTCCTTGCTCAGTGTAGGCCAGGTTTTCAAGCAATATAAGGTGTAATTGTTCAGGGGATCCACTGTCTCGTGCCCTGTTCGGTGTACAGGTGGCAGGTATATGTCCCCATTGTGATCAGGCAGTTAGCACTGGCTATTACATAGGTTTGTCACTCTTGTCAGGCTACCAGTACAAACCAGGGCAGTCAAGTCGGAGGCAGGAGGGTCCGTAATCCCTATCAGGACTTCATGTGCCCATTTCCATGTCCAAGCTGACAGGTACGGGAATGGGGATGCTGTTCCGGATGGACCTCCAGAGCGGGCCGAGACTGTCAGGGTGAAAGCAGGAGGAGCCACTCTCTCTCTATTGGGTGGAGAGGTTGCCGGGGGTCTCAGCTGGATGTTAAAGGCTGCCCCTCTCCAGCCCATCCATCCCCCAGGCACCCAGTTGTGATGCAGCACTCTTCACCCTTCCAGAGTATGTTGGCATGCTCTGCCCTGGTGGGTAGCAGATTTATTGTGGGCACCACCTACTCGCAGTCGGCACTGCCTCAGAGCAGCCGGGGAGCACTCCAGGCAAAGTTTGTGGCCGTTGCAGGACATGCTAAGTATTTGTCTGCCACGACAGACAACCTATAGACAGGCTGCCTCCTAGCAATCCTGCATCACCTCACAGCTACAGGAGAGTGCTCCAGGTGAAGTACTTGGTAATGGCGGGCTCAGTTCAGTTTAAGTCACTGATCACCAGCTGCACTGTCTACCAGGGTGCAGCTGACATGTTAGAAGCCGCTTTTATGCACAGGGTGGGATATCGCATCGACTGCACCCCCCTCCACACACAGCATCTCTAAATTACTTTAGGGGAGTAGGGGTAAGATATAGGAGTGGGGAAGGGCATGACAGTACAACTGACTGGGCTGGATTCCACTAGATAGCTGAGGAGGTCACAGAGCACGTTTAGAGTATGCACCCCATCTTGGTCAGTCAGACTCCACCCACCCCATGGAAGATTTTTAAACCTGGTTTGTGCTAGGTTAGAATGTGGAGACACATGCTTGTGTTTGATTCTTTTTTCATGCTTCTTTAAGGCTCAAACAACATGGTGGCATGGAGGTAATCATCTCTATGTGTGCAATTCTGCTGGATCCTCAAGAACTGCCCATACAGGGGATTGCCTCTCAGATTTCTTGGATGTAACTATCATATCTTAGGGCATGGTGCCTGTCAGTTGTTTTTTATCAATCAATCAGTGGTTTATATAGCGTGGCTACACACCTGTGTCGGTGTCAAGGCACTGATGAGGTGATGCGCTAATAGTGGTCTTATGAGGTGATGTGGTCAATGAGCAGTCTGTGTCTTTTACACATATCCCAAAAAGTTTATCATTGTGTTGATTTTCTTTATATTTAATTTGATATATTTGGTTTATTGTTTCAGCTTTTCAGTGAAGGAGTTCAGATCGTCTTCGGTACCTTGCCAAAATCGGAAGACATTAGCTATATATGTCAACCATAGATTTATGGGTGAAAGGGTTGATTTCATATGTTAATTTTTCTTTAAAATTTACCCTGAATAAAATGGCTGTTTCAAGAGCACTGTGGTGCATTTCACTTGTGGGAAAAAACGTCATTTTTTAACAGAAAAAGAGTTCTTTTTTAGTTCCATTCTGGACAGGATCATGATTTAGTTACTACCTGATGTGGTCTGGTTAGTTTGAATAGATGTATTTCTATTGCCTCTAAAATCTCACCCGGAAGAAGGTTAATAGACAATGATACTACATCTAATGTTACTATTATTTGTATAGGGCCATCATATGATCGCCTTTCCACTCTTTTTGATAAGGCCAGTGGTGTCCTGGATGCATGGCATAGTAATGTGTCTACATATTTTGAGATGGGTTCAAGGAGTGATTCACAGTCTGATAATATTGATCTTCTTCAGGGATTTTGTAGAACTTTGTGGATTTCTAGTAGGAGGTAAAGAACTTGGGTGCAGATGATCGCTTCTTTCAAGAATTGTGGGTCCCATGGGCCAATCTATCTTTCATCAAATACTTTTTGATGACCTGAAATAGCTTACTTTGAATTCCTCTAGTAGGCTAATTGGTTAGTTTCCAGTAGTAGTTTTGATCATGTACTTGCCTTCATTTCACTTGTAGCTAGTTGTCTATGTCAAGCATGTCAATGGCGCCGCCTTTATCCTCAAGTTGTATTGATATTGGTTATTGCCTTTAAATGAGAGTGTGTCGGATTTGGTTATTCATTTACTTGTTCCAGTTGTTGGATTTCAGAAATAACTTATCTTTCAGAAGTGAGAAATTCTGTCAGCATCTAAAGTGTGGGATGCAATGCAGCCTGCATGGAGAGGGGGAAAGTGTGCATGACTGGTTTGGGAGGCCCGAGATGGCCGACCAAACAGTCATTGTGCACTAAGTCATTGTCCACTCCTACCCTGCTCCGTAACCAGAGCAGAGCAGTCCCATCCCCTTCCCACCAGCAAAGGAAACATAAAATGGTAATACCTAAAAGTTATTACCATTTTATGTTTTTGCTTCTCGCACTGCGAAAAAGCAGTGGGGCGGCACTCCCCCGCCATAGCAGGGAAGCCCCCACTGAGGTGTTTTGATGGAGAGCACCATCCAATAACGGCTGCATTTTGTGCCTATGCAGCTATAGTCTTTACAGAAAATATGATCTAAAAAATGACCAGGTAATTGCTCAATTGTTATCCACTTTAGCTTAAGTGTTCAAAAAGAACAAGCTCATGTAGGTTAATGCTTACATGTTTCTCTTTAAATCTAAGGCTTTTCAAGTTGCCTTTTAAATCAATGTGCATTTACCACAGCAAACTGCTAGCTATGTAATTTGCTTTCCACTCCACACATTTAGGAAAGTTTATAGGACATTGTGACAGGGTGTGCCAGCCTAACGAACAGACAAGACAAGTACCTCAGTGGTGGTCTCCTACATATGTCAACCCCAATCTTGTTCCCTTCCAGCACGACGATTGGAAAATGGAAGACAAAACTTTGTTGCTCCCGATAAACCCGAACAGGAGGATGGCTCCTTTAACTGGGGGTTTCTGTCAGGCGAGGCCCCGCCCACCGGTGACGTCAGCTCGCACCCGCCGATATCCGAGGAAACTTCCTGGTTCCCGTGGGGTCCCAACAGCGAAGAAGAGGTGGAGTGGCATTTTACAGACTTGGAGGAGGCAAGAGAACCGGCTCGAGGAGGAGAGGGAAACCCCAGACCGAGTACGGCTGATCTCACAACGAAGCCAGGAGGCCAACGACCCCGCGACTCGCCGCGCCACGCCCAAGGAGGTGCATGACTTGAGCAGGTACGGAGCAAGTTCTCGGGGTGGGTGGGAATGGAAGGACTGTAGTCCGACCACCGAGTTACCTCCAACTCCTACCAACTTGTAAAAAATCTCGGCAGCACCACCGCACAAGCACAGCCCCCCCCCCTCGCGTCTCACTTAGTGCACTGTGTGTATGGTGATTGTCCTCACTCCCTGGCCCTTGCCAGTGTCAGCTCTGAAGATAAGAGTCTTGATATCCTTTTGTTGTTTCTTCTTATTTTTCCGGCCTGAACCAGCTACATATCGGACGGATCCCAGAGACTCCAGACCTACAGAGGCATAGCACAGTTCCCTGGAAGGAAAGGAGAAAATGGCCTCCGCTAAAACGGATCTGGATCCCTTGCCCAAAGAAAAGCGTACTCAGAGACATAAACGTAGCTTTAAGAAAATAAAACCTTATTTGACCCGACCTGGCCTACGTCCCATTCATTCAAACCCGCAACAGACATCGATTGGACTAAGGTTGGAAACAAACATTTATATATACCCCTTGTAAAATCACTTTTTCCATAACAGTAACATGAATTAATTGTGTGGTTTTGAAATTAACCAACATAGAATAAAATGCACATACACAAACACATGTGGGATACTAAATTGCATGTAATTGCGAACCATAATCTACCAACTATGCGATGAGTCATGTTTGAATTGTACGCATTTGTCATAATCTAATTGAAAATTGCATGAATGTGCCTTTTGCCTGTTTTATCGTGGCATAAATTATGGAGATTGGTGAGTAAACCATGCCTATATGTTGCTTAAAAGCTAGGTAATGACTATTTGGGATACCTTACTATGGGGAGAGGTAAACAGAAGAGCTTTATTTCTAAAATGTACGTTATTTGTGTTTGTTTTTATAATAGTTCCCATATGTGGCCTACGTGGCCTAAAAAAGATGGATGCTGACCGCGACTCCGAGTTTGCGATGATGTACGCATGTGCAGCAAAATTAGAGGAGAAGCGCCAGCAGCCTGTGCCTGTGCAGAATAGGTCAAGGACAGTGTGGCCTGCATATTGGAATAGATGCCAACGTTTTTTTGAATGTCAGCATCATGAACATGTGAATAGGGCATCGAATAACAAATTAAAGGACACAAGCGGAAGAGGAATGATACGAACAATAGAAACTTTATTTTCTAAATTATAGCGATGAATCTGCGGAAATTTAAAAATAAGGAGATGAGGTGATGCTCATCCACCCTTTAAATTGACCAATCATGGACAGTCTAATACCCCAAAGTTACAACTTTTAGATAGATAAGTTAGTGAAAAGGGTATAAAAGAGGACATTTGGGAGGATGAGGAGAGCTTGCTTTTCCGATTTTATCTTTGCACCTCGACATGCTGTCGGACTGCGCAACTTTTCCTATGGCGCAGGGACTTTGACATTTTTCACAACTTTAACTATTGAATGGGTGCCGAGTCCTATGAGAAGAGAACATCGAGAGAGATAGAGAGGTGTTCATTGGGAACTATTCTGTCCTTATGCCTATGTCTGCATTTCCGAAACTTTAGTAATATGAAATTCTACATATTTTCAAACTGTCATGCTAATAAATAAATGTTTTGAATTTTAAACTTTCTTTCCTAGGTTATCAATGTTTAAATGACTTCAATTAGAATTAATAAAATAAAGGTCATGCTAGGAGATTTAGTCTCTAAATAAAAATTAAATAAATGGAGAATTAAGCTGGTCTTGCTGTCCTTTAGTTAAAATTTACTAGCTGATCCATTGACAAATAATGGTGGTGTGTTTAAAATATTTTCCTTAAATCAAACCATGCTATTAGAAATAAACTGCAGATGTAAATAATGTATAAAATTTTAGTTTTAGACACTCTGCTATAATCCAGCAGCTCTCCTTTGGTCTTCACCGAATCCTCGGAGCAGGGCAAATGTGTGTATGAGTGACTCGCAGTGTTATGGGTCCGACTGATGAGTAATGTGTGAATAGCTCCCTGGGATAAGGTGATGGTTTTACAGAGAATTTCTGGAGCCGCGCTGCATCAGTTAATTACGTGGTAGCAGAACATAGGTTGCTATAGGTTAACTTGGATATATAATGTATTGGGTAAAGTATATGGAATTTTAATGTACAGAATTTATGACTAACATCTGTTGAGTTCATATTACGTTATATGTAGTCTGGAAAAAGCTTCCGGAAAGTGTGGAAAGCTGGCCACTCTGTCTGCAGGCAGAGGAAGTGTGGCAAGTGAAATCACATAGTCTGTTTCAAAGTAGTGACATTGTCGTATGTTACAAGTTTAGGGACCTTTATGTGTAAAAGTGGTGAATGTATAGCGAAGGCAACCTGTGAAATCTTGCGTCTGAGTATAGGGATCATTGCATATTTTGTCTTAAAACTCTTCCTGGAGAGAGTAATAAAGTTCAACTAAAGCTTGAGAGAAGGGTAAGGTAGAAGGAAGTGCTACTTTATCGGCGAAACTAAAATTCTGTGGTAGAGAAGAGGTAAGCGCTGTCTACCGGAAATACAATATTATCACTTTGCTTTTAGTGAAACAGATGAATGGAGTTGTTTTATGTAGTTACTAACTGATTTTAGTTGTATAAAAGTGTAAATATAGTGTGCCAATACATTTTGTAAAGGAGGGGTCAGTTTAAGCTGCAAAAACCAGAGCAGGGCTGGCGTCAAAGATGTCGTGCTGGGATTGGTCCGCTTGACCAAGACAGAATAAGGGCTGATTGGTGCATCAGTTTAAGCAGCAAAATAATTGGTTGAGCACTAATGAAACGTATCTTGTTCTAATTGGTGCGTTAGTGTGAACCGCACTGTGATAGGCTGGTGTTACGAAGCAGTTTACGGTAGAGTGCACAATCGTTTGAAAGGAAGGAAATTAACTGAAAAATTGAGTTTTATAATGGAGCCACGAGAGAAAAATCTTTTTGGTTTCAAAAACTGAAAAATGTGTTTAAAAAGGATAAGATAATTGAGACAAGAGAGGGAAAATTCCTTAATCCGCCTAAAGCGCCTGCACATATAAGATGACAAAATATGGCTACCATACATGCATATGGTTAGAGAATTGGGCCAGATATACCAAAAATGATGGTGCATTAGCTTTTCTAAAAGTAGGATCTTTTAGTTTTGCAGTACTAAGAAATTTGAGAGACGAAATGATGAAGCTTGAACCAAGACCTAGACCGACTCAATTTGAAGCATTAGCTGAGTGGGAAGATGAGATGCATGATTTAGAGCGTGAAAGATTTGAGGATTACATAGGACCAAAGAATAGATTTCATGGATTTTGGGGAGAAACTCATGAGAATAGAATGCGTAGATGGAGAAATGCTAATATGTGTGATGGGATGTATCCGGTTAGAATGGTTGATGAAGGGATAGGACAAAAATGCATGGAAAAGAGAAATAATGTGCAGACAGGAAGGAAAGGTTATGTTGTTTGTGAATCAGAGGATACAGTGCTGGGGGAGATAATAAATAGAAGACCTACACCATATCAACCACATTCTATAAGTACAACCCCAAATGCTCCACTGATGGAGGATAGGTTTACAGAGACCCCAAAGCGATTTTCAAATTTTAAAGATCTTCCAGAAAGAGTAGAAATGAGATATGACTCTAATGCCCCATTAATGGAAACTAGACTTACTGGTACACCTAAGCAAAGTGGTGAAACTAGAGGAAATGTGGTTAGAGTAGAGAGGCAAATTGTAAAACAACCAAATACTTTTGAATATATAGTTTCAACAAATGAGCTAACTGAAAAGATACAAGAACTCACTAAAATATAGAAGCTGTAACTGTTCCAGTAACTATAGGTCCTGTAATCTCAATGTTTGAAAATCAGAAAATAAAAGAACCATCTTTAACAATTCCTTTGAATCAGAGTTTGCAAAAAGTAAGAGAAAAAGTTTATCCAAATTTGTCAGAATAGGTGTACTAGTCAAATGACACCGCCTGATCAAACTTTTAATCAAAGTCTTCCATATAAGTTTCCAACTGGTGCGGAATCCGATTCCAAGAAAGTATAGAGAAAATTGATTTATCACAAACTCCAGTAGGATCATCAGAACAAGAATTAAGTGATTGGACTAAAACTTTGAAAGTAAAAGAAAAGGAACCAAAAACGTTTGATGTGGCTAGACTAAAAATTGATATGGATGAATTAATATTTGGAACAAATGGAACAGATAGATTAAAAACATACCAAGATGATGAATTAATGTTTATGTGTAAAAGAATTACTTGGAAAACCAAAAATATCCATGACCGATTTGAAGGGTTAGCAAGTGAAAGGATGTAGATTTTACAAAATATAAAGCGTTGCAAAAACCCTATAGAGTGGATTTTACAGAAAAAGACATTGAAAATATGAATACAGCAGGAAGAATAACTTAAATAAAAGAATTGATTGTGTTGTTGAGAAAATGGGGGAACATTGAAGTAGAAAGTAATATGGGCAAAGAAAAGAGAAGAAAACAATGATAAATCAACATTAGCATTCCTAGTAAGGGAAAAGGAACCCATAATAAATGAATTTCCTACGAGAGAAATACCAGGAGGAGGAAATGTACATGTTCCGTGGTCTAGACAGGATATATTATAATTTACGAATGATTTTCCCAGATTAGGGGAAAAACCAGTAGACTGGTATCGACAGGTGGATCGATTTGTGAAAGTTTCAAAGGTATTATGGGAATATTTAGATGGATTGTTTGACATAGTGGTACCAGCAGATCTATGGTCAGAATGAAAAATCACTGTGGACTGGCCTAAAACTGAATATCCACAAGACAAAGTAACAGGCACTCCTGGACCTGCAGTAATGCAAACATATGAGCAAGTAATAGTATTTCTGAAGAATAAAATTCCACCAAAAGAGACAGATTGGGTAAAGATTGACAGAACGTTGCAAGAGGCAAATGAGTCAGTACATGCACTGTTATTACACTGTTATTAGTGTTTAAACAGTACAGTGGATATGAGTAGTTGAATGAAAAAGATATGAGTCATTTTGTATGTTGCTTTGTGTTCGGATTAAGACCAGAAATAGGGGACATGATCAAGCATAATCTGATAGGATGGCAGTCCTGTTCTGTCGATGAAGTTTTGAGACATGCAAAATATTGTAGTGATGAAATTGAGGTAAAACAAAGAAAGCTTAAAGAGAAAGCGATGTTGGCACAAGTAAAAGTTGCAGAACATCAAGTAGCTCAATTTGAAAATAAAAGTGCAGAAGGAAATCTGAACAGAATGAAAGGAAATTTCAGTAAACCAAAATTAATGGGGAAAAGAGATGAGCTAAAGAAGAAAAACCCATGTCATAATTGTGGCAGGATAGGGCATTGGAAAAAAGAGTATAAGTATCCACCGAAGGTTAACCTCGAAAATACATCATTGAATCCGCATGTGCAGAATGAGGTAATTCAACAGCCATCGGCACAGCAGCAGGTAGTTAATCAGCAAAGTGAGGTGCCACAACCTCCACTTCCACACAGTGTAAATACAGTGCAGAGACAGGGTTCTGCGGAGGAAAACAGGTAATAAGAAATCCAAGAGTGAGTGTGAGTCTGCAGTATTGGTTGAAGGAAGATGGGAGTGAGTCAGACAACAGTTTCTGACGGTGCCTGAGACAGGGAGAAGAGTGCGTACTTGGCGTTACTCTGGAGGTAGATCAATCTGATCCTTTTGTGAATGGGAAGGTGAATAATTTAAATGTGACTTTCCTAGTGGACACAGGTGCTACCTGTTTTACTGTTCCTCCACTCTCTGGAGAACACATCCAAGTTGTAGGTGTAGCAAACAGACAGATCAAAACCTCCCTAACAAAACCAGTTAAAGTAGAAATTGGAAATTTCAAAGACATGCACCGATTTGTGGTGTGTGACAGTACTCCTGTTAACCTTCTTGGTAGGGACATTCTGTGCAAAATGAACTGTGCCATTTACTGTTCACCAGCTGGCATTGAGCTTCAAACCCCAGATGAAGATAGCTTGTATAAAATGACCATGTCACTGATAGAATCAGAGACAAATAGTATATTTCCTGTGTTTGATCGAGAGAAGATTCCTGTTGAATTGAAAGTGGTAGTCAAAGGACGAGTGTGGGATTTAACGGGAGAAGAGATTGGATTAATGAAAAATGTAGATCCTGAGAAAGTTTCTGTAAAAGGAGTGAGCTACCCAACCATTCCTCAATATAAAATGACAGCTGAACTAATTGAAAGAATAACTCCTGTGATAAATAAAATGATTGAACAAGGAATCTTGAGAAATAGAAAGTAGTCCTTGTAATTCACCTATAATGGGATTGAAAAAGCCGAATGGAACGTTCAGAATAGTGAAGGATTTGAGAAAGGTCAATAAAATAGCTGTTCAATGTTGTCCAATTGTGCCAAACCCAGCAGTAATTCTATATCAGATTCCACATGATGCCGAATGGTACACAGTCATTGACTTATGTAATGCGTTCTTTACTGTTCCATTATATCCTGAGAGCCAGCCAATATTTGCGTTCCGGTTTGGAGACCGTATTTTGGCATGGTGCCGAATTCCTCGGGGGTATACTGAGAGTCCATCTATCTTCAATCATTTGCTAAAGAAATCATTAGAGAGTTTAAGCATGACTGGAAAATCAGTTCTTGTTCAGTACATTGATGACCTGTTAAGGGCATCCAAAACAAAAGATGCATGTGTTTCAGACATAGTTGCATTACTAAATCATTTGGCTGAAGAAGGACATAAGGTGTCCCCCTCAAAATTACAGTTTTGCCAGAAAGAAGTACAATATCTAGGTCATAGGATTGCTAAAGGAATTAGACAAGTCACCATTGAAAGAATTAAAATGATACAAGGAATGCAACCTCCAAAAACTCAGATACAAGTGAGAATGTTTCTAGGAATAGTATGTTACTGTCGACAATGGATTAGAGGATTTTCACTAATAGCAAAGCATTTGCAGAGGTTAACAAAAGCCGATGGGAAAGATCCCATAGTACTGAATAAAGCAGAAATGGAAGCTTTTGAACAACTAAAAATTAGTCTATGTGAAGCACCCGCATGAGGAATGCCTGACTATGAAAAATAATTTGAACTGGATTGCAGTGAGAGTGAAGGATGTGCATTATCAGTTCTGATTCAAAGACATGGAAAACTGAGAAAGCCAATTGCATATTTTTCTGCTGCTTTGGACCCAGTTGCAAGGGCATTGCCTGGATGTTTAAAAGCAGTAGCTGCCACAAGTGTAAGTTTGGAACAAAGTGAAGGTATAGTGATGGGATTTCCTTTGAGAGTAGATGTACCTCATTCAGTGGAGATTCTCCTCACTAGGACAAAAACGCAGGACCTCACTAATAACAGAATGACAAAATATGAGAAAACAATCCTATGTGCAGGCAATGTAACAATTTCACGATGTGTGATTGTGAATCCATCTACACTGCTACCTGATGTTATAGATGTAGAAGTAAGAAATTAAGTTGATCACAAATGTTTGGATGTTCTTGATTCCTGTACCAATGCAAGGCCTGACATCAAGGATGAACCATTGCCTGAATCTGATTATGTGATGTTTGTTGATGGCTCATTTTTAATAACAGATGAAGGTGCTCTGAGAGCTGCTTATGCTGCATGTACAGTAGCGGACGTACTAGAAGCATCTTGTCTGAAAGGAATTCATTCTGCTCAAATAGCAGAGTTGATTGCTTTGATTCGAGCATGTGAACTGGGAAATGAGATAAGGGTCCATAGTAATGGACAGTTAGTAGGGATTTGGGGTTGTCCATGATTATGGTCAACTGTGGTCCCAAAGAGGTTATATGACTTCTGCAGGATCCCCCGTTAGAAATGCTGAATTTGTGAGAATGTTTATTGATGCAATTCAATTACCTGACAAAATTGCTGTTGTGTAATGTGCAGCTCACAAGAAAGGAGATGACTATGTCACCAGAGGCAATAGGTATGTCGACTCAATTGCAAAATACTGTGCCAAACACCTTGCATCTATAAATGAGGATAGGCAAACTGAACATGTTTAAAGTCCTTTAATGCTAACCACAGTAGTTGAGACAGGGCAGGAAGTGAGGCAAATGCAGGAAAAAGCCAGTGAAGTAGAGAAGGACAATTGGTTAAAAGCAGGATGTAGACAGAGAGAAGAAGATGAAATTTGGGTTTATAAAGATGAAAGACCAGTAATGCCTTATAACATTATTTAAAAAATGGCCCGAATGTACCATGTCAAGCTCACATTGGGAGGGATTTTGTGATAAGAATGTTCAGACAGACATGGTATATTCCTAAGGGTAGGAAGATTGCTGAAAGTCTGTGTCAGAGATGTCTTGTTTGTCAGCAATTGAATCCAAGAAGAAAAACAATTGTGAGTATGGGAACTATAGGAGGGGAGGGAGGTCCATTTACCAATATGCAATTGGATTTTATAGAACTTCCACCTTGTAACAGACTTTGATATGTACTGGTGATCATTTGTCTGTTTTCACGGTGGGTGGAGACTTTTCCAACCAGGAGAAAGGATGGAGTAACTGTTGCAAAACTATTGTTGTGTGAGATAATACCATGCTAAGGTTTCCCAGTAACTATTGAGAGAGATCGTGGAACACATTTTCACAATGAATATATGCAAATGATTTGTGAAGCACTGAACATTCATCAGAAATTACACTGTACTTACAGACCAGAGGCTTATGGGGTAGTTGAACAAGTAAATGGAACAATAAAAAACAGAATTGCAAAAATGTGTTTGGCCACTACCTGAAATGGCCTGATACACTGCCACTTGTTCTAATGACCTTGAGGAGCATTGCTGAAAAAAGGACAGGATTAAGTCTAAATGAGATTTTGATGGGAAGAGTGATGAGACAAGCATTTTTGCCAGTTGATAAACTGTTGACTATTAATGATGATATACTGGATTACTGCAAAAATCTTAAATTGCCAAGGTAAAGAAAAAGAAAGTGAGCATACTGTGACTCAAAGAAAGAAAGCAGATATTTGAAATTTGTTTGGGAAACTGTGGAAAAGAAAATATATATAAAAACAAGTTTTGAAATCTTGATAGAAATGAACATTGTAAGTGTAAACAAAGGTATAAGAGAGACAATTTAAAGGTGAAAAGATTGTGAGAATTGCGGTGTAAAAAACGAAAATGGCTACTAATGAAGTAACCCAATCAAAGTGTTCTATTATTAGAAAATGGTGGAGAATGTCGTTGTTCTGTACTGGGTTGTTAATGTTAGTATGGTTGATTCTTTCTATTATTATTCCTTTTAGACCAGACTTTAAAAAATTTAAAGCAAATGAAAGTATGGAAGAAAAGAACAATGATTTGAAAAGTGACAAATTGCATGTGTTTAGGCCTGAAATTCATCAAGATAACTCTATCAGTGATTTCTCGTGAAACACGTTTTCAAGATTGCTATCTGAGTATATGAGGGCAATGGATGCCAGCAACTGTTATGTCTGTGTGAAGTTGCCAGCATCTGTGTCTGAGGGTGTCACATATCACCACATTCCATTAACATATGGAGTTACATGTAGTGTATTAACATGTTTAATTTATAGAACAGAGAAATTAGAGTATTATTATTCAGATTCTGATTATGTATTTGCTAAATTGAAGATTGTAGCTGAATTGAATCAAATTAAGCCTGCTAAAGTTTTTGGAGAATATGTTTTGGGAACTCAAGAATTGACTCATGATTATGCATTCAAACATAATTTGACTTGTAAAATGAGAAATGAAGAAAAAGTATTTTTAAATATGGATGAGGAAAGAAGGCTACAATACAAAAGGTAAGAAAAAGTAAAACAAACGAAATCTACGGTGTGGACATTTGCAGATGATAATATTGAGGGACATAATGTAAATGTGGCTATAAGTATAGATACACCATTATTAGGGAAATTATGTATTCAAAGAGATAACACTGTGTATGACAATTATTTTGTGGGAACAAGTCAATGTGAAGATACTTATATCATAAAAGGGGGTTGGGGGTTTAAAGGTGGTAATGACCCAGTTTTCCCTGGTATTTATTTTGTGTGTGGGAACAAAGCTTATTACAAATTACCAGACCATTGTTATGGGTCCTGTTACATCGGCTTGGTCTTTCCTAACATTTTCCATGTAGATAGATGTACTGACGGAATTCGTGAAATAGGTAAACCTTTAAGTCGTTGAAGAAGAGAAAGTGTGATAGAAATAATAGGTGATGTTTTTGGAGCACTGATACTAGCAGTGGGTATATACAATAGTAGATCGTTTAGCAACAGACACAGCTGGAGGATTTTTAATGGAAAACACTGAAATGGTTGCTATGAGAAGTATGGTGATGCAAAATCAACTTGCTCTAGCCATAATTTTGGCAAAAGAAGGAGGAGTTTGTGGAATTGTAAAGGTGCAACACTGTTGTACCTATATTCCAGATAAAAGTCTAAACATTGAGAGGTATAATACAAATCTTACAGAGTTGCATAGGGAAGTTCAACCACTGGAGGTTGATGGTGTTTTTGAGAAACTTGGTAGAAGATTTTCAGCAGTTAAAAATTAGTTTTATGAAGTAGGTAGATCAATTATAGGGAAAGTACTAATTCCAGTAACAGCAACAATAATAGTGATTTTAGTTTTGAGATAAAGGGGGCCATTAGGATGGCGGGCGGACTTTGCCCGCCCGCCATCCTCACGGTAATTGGGACCGCCCGCCATAAGGACGGGTGTCCCGTCGGGGGTATTAGGATGCGCCCACCACAGTGGCGGGCACATCCTGCATTTTTAACATTGCAGCGGACGGTGCTCTCAGCACCGCCCGCCACAATGCTAAAAATGCAAGTATGCATTTGCATACACAAAGCGGCAGGCACTGCGCAGTGCCTGCCGCCTTGTGTATGTAAATGCTGGGGGGTACCACAGGTACCCCCCATGTGTACCCCCTACCTCACCTTCACTCTGAGGGCCCGCAGGGGGCACCCGAAGTGAAGACTGCCTGCCTTTATATGGCGGTATTGCCACCACATAAAGGCATCTGTTGCAGCCCATACTAATATGGCTGGCGGTGTCTGATAGACACCGCCACCATATTAAACCTTTTCCGCCCCAGTCGCGAGGCGACCGGGGCGGAAAAGCGGCAGACGGTCTTTCCGTCTGCCGCGAAACCCCCAGCAATGCTAATATGGTGGGGTCATTCTGGTTAGGGTGGCGGGCGAATTGCCACCACCAGGCCAGCGGTGCCTACCGCCAGCCTGGCGGGGGCAATCCTCCCGCCATCCTAATGGGCCCCTAAGTTGTCAATTTAGAAAAAGAAGAAATGTCAAAAGATCTTTAAAGAAAGTAATTGAAGAAAAACAAGATAGAGAACAAGAAAAATGTGATATTGAGACGGAAGAGTTCAAAGAAAAACTTTATCAAGATACAAAGAAAATTGAAGAAACTTGAGTGTAACTCATATTAATTAAAAAGAATTTGAAACATGTTGAGATGAAAATTTACAACATTTTGGGAGTTATTTGGTGATAAATCACCAAAGGAGGGAGTTGATGGAGCAGGGTTGGAAACAAAAATGTTTGTATACCCCTTGTAAAATCTCTTTTTCTATAACAGTAACATGAATTACTCATGTGGTTTTGAAATTAACCAACATAGAGTAGAATGCTCATGCACAAACACACGTGGGATACTAAATTGCATGTCATTGCGAACCATAATCTACTAATTATGTGATGTGTCATGTTTAAATTGTACGCATTTGGCATAATCTAATTGAAAATTACATGAATGTGCTTTTTGCTTTATTGTTGCATAAATTATGGAGATTGGTGTGTAAACCATGCCTATATGTTGCTTAAAAGCTAGGTAATGACTAATTGGGCTACCTTAGTATGGGGGAGGTAAACAGAAGGGCTTTATTTCTAAAATGTACGTTATTTGTGTTTGTTTCTATAATAGTTTCCGTATGTGGCCTATGTGGTCTAAAAAAGATGAATTTTGACCGTGACTCTGAGTTTGTGATGATGTACGCATGCGCAGCAAAATGAGAGGAGAAGCGTGAGCAGCCTGTGCCTGTGCAGAATTGGTCAAGGACAGTGTGGCCTGCATATTGGAATAGATGCAAACTTTTTTGAATGTGAGTATCGTGAACATGGGAATAGGGCATCGAATGAAAAATTAAAGGACACAAGCGGAAGAGGAAAGATACGAACAATAGAAACTTTATTTTCTAAATTATAATGATGACTCTGTGGAAATTGAACAATAAGGTGATGAGGTGATGCTCATCCACCCCTCAAATTGACCAATCACGGACAGTCTAATACCCCAAAGTTACAACTTTTAGATAGATAAGTTAGTGAAAAGGGTATAAAAGAAGACATTTGGGAGGATGAGGAGAGCTTGCTTTTCCGATTTTATCTTTGCACCCCGACATGCTGTCGGACTGTGCAACTTTTCGTATGGCACAGGGACTTTGAAATTTTTCTGAACTTTAACTTTTGTATGGGTGCGGAGTCCTATGAGAAGGGAACATCGAGAGAGATGGAGAGGTGTTCATTGGGAACTATTCTGTCCTTATGCAGATGTCTGTGTTTCCAAAACTTTGGTAATAAGAAATTCTACTTATTTTCAAACTGTCATGCAAATAAATAAATGTTTTGAATTTTAAACTTTCTTTCCTAGGTTATCGATGTTTTAATGACTTCAATTAGATTTAATAAAATAAAGGTCATGCTAGGAGATTTAGGGCCAGATGTAGGTGGACATTTACCGACCGGTAACGGCCGATTCGGCCGTTACCGACCGGTAAATGGCTATTCCAGATGTAGGTGGCCTATTTTACCGATTCGGTAAATTTACCGAATCGGTAAAATACTGATTCGGTATTTTTACCTATTCGGTAATTTTGATATGTAGGTGGGACTCTTTTGAGTCCCACAGGCCTTACCAAATCGGTATTTTACCACCCACTCCAATTGGGTGGTAAAATACCGATTCCAGGTGTGCATGCACATATGTGCATGCACACCTATGGCATGTGACAGACGGACATGCCCTTAGGGCATGTCTGTGTGCCAAATGTCACACATGCCTCAAATCGGGGTGCTAGAGGGTGTCAAAGTGACACCCCCTGCACCCTTGCAAAAATCGGTATTTACCGAATCGGTAAATACCGACTCGCTAATGCCCATTGATTCCTATGGGCTTCAATGCCCATAGGAATCAATGGGCATTACCGAATCGGTATTTACCGATTCGGTAAATACCGATTCCTACAGAATCGGTAATTCAATTACCAATTTTCCCTACATCTCCCCCCTTCTATTTTACCGATTCATAAATACCGAATCTGTAAAATTCGGTATTTATGAATTGGTAAAATTAACTTACCTACATCTGGCCATTAGTTTCTAAATAAAAATTAAATAAATGGAGAATTAAGCTGCTCTTGTTGTCCTTTAGTTAACTTTTACTAGCTGATCCATTGACAAATAATGGTGGTGTGTTTAAAATATTTTCCTTAAATCACACCATGGTATCAGAAATAAACTGCAGATGTAAATAATGTTTAAAATGTTAGTTTTAGACACTCTGCTATAATCCAGCAGCTCTCCTTTGGTCTTCATCGAATCCTCGTAGCAGGGCAAATGTGTGTATGAGTGACTTGCAGTGTTATGGGCCCCACTTATGAGTAATTTGTGAATAGCTCCCTGGGATAAGATGATGATTTTACAGAGAATTTCTGGAGCTGCGCTGCATCAACATCAAGATGCACAAATCCCACAAACACCGATGACCTAATTTCAGTTCCCCACACCGAGCAGACTCTAAAACAGGAAGAATGTCGAAACAAGTCGACATTTCACAAAGGGGCCGAATCAGGACACTAAAAAGGTAACCTTGAAAAGAAACTATTACAGGCCAGACAATTCTGTCTCTGCTTTTTTCAGAGATCATCCATTAATCCCCATGGATATCCAATGGTGCATTTTTAAGATTGTACACCCTGTTTAAATTATAAAACTGGTATTCAAATTCTGTACAGAATGACCAGTTTTATTTTTCTCCCAGTTTTATTTTTCTCTAATTTTTTAGACTTACTCACATTGTTGCAGGGATTCTACTCAGTCACAGAACTGTGCACAGAGACTCAGGACCTCAGTGAATTAGGGTATACCAAAAAATCACCTTAGTACCCAAAATCCCCTACCAGACTGGCATCAGTGTCTCATTAGCTCTTTGTGCTATAGCAAAGTCACCAATAATTAGACCACCCAGAACATGCGACTTAGGATACCTCAGGTAAGGTGGGAAACATGAGCACTCTTTTGTTATACTCTCATACCAGTCCAGAACAGGGAGTAAAGGGAGACACAAGCAAGTTGCTTATTTTAACGCTGTGATCTCAGGTGCAGCATCTTAGCTAATACAAGCAGACATATGATAAGAAATAAGATTGTCAGCATAGTTACTATTCCATAAAATACAAAGGGAGAAAGCATGTTACAATGCTCAATGGAAACAGGTTAAATATATTCCTATATTTCACCCTCCCTAAGAAGGTCTCTTAGGCTTGCATAGGCGACCCCATACCTCAGAGATTAGCAGGAGTGAATCACATGTTCTCCAAGTGTGTTCAATCATGCCTACACAGTGTAATATTAAAGGCGCCAGTATCTGAGCTGTCCACAGCTGCATATATGTTATGTCTAGAACGTGCGCTGATCAGTTCGAACAACAGCAACAGTGTTGATATAACCTTGAAGACCTCGGCACTCACTGTTCAGACTAAGCTAACAAAGCAAGTCTAGCAATGTAGAAAAACAAGTTATTCTCATGTGAAACAAAACTCTCAGTTTAACTCGAAACAATATCTAACATGTGTGCCATGTGCAAAAGAAAGCAAAAGGTAAAATGGTGTTTAAACTTCTAATAAGCTCATGCTAACTTAACACTGTAGAAATGCAAGGCTCAACCCCACTACAACATTGATACATAATTAAACAGGATAATGTGATGGGACACAAGCTTTGAATGACACAATGGAAAATGGTTTTGTGTTTTTGTCTTCGGGTTTACACTTACAATTGTAAATGTTTTTTATTTAGTGTATGATAAATACCAATATGTAACTAAGAAGAGAGATACTCAAAATGTATAATTATATACTGAAGAATACTTTGTCAATCAATCGACTTGGTTCCTTTTGATCTTATAAGTAGCATAAATAAACCTCTGTGAGGTATTTTTCTTTTTGGTACAATAATTTCGTTTTTTATTGTTTGGTTAGTTACAACCTTTACAAACTTCTAAAAAGAGATAAAAATAAGCAGTGTGCAATAATAAAACCATGTAGTAAAAATAGGCATCGCTAAATACAAGCCGAGGGAGTTCAGCTGGAACTTTTTTTTTAAGTAGGTAAAAAAGCAGTCATGGCACATAATAGGATGGACCTTTGCACATAGAATTGAGATAGTGTGCAAACAATAGATCTACAGTATACAGGCAAGGAAGATTCAACTGAACCCTACCTTTAAGTATAGTGCAAATAACAGATCAAATGTTTACACATGGTTATAAAGCAATTAGCAAAATACGCAAAACAGGCCGGCCAGTTGTGAGACGACAGAGCTGTAAACGGTACTAACCAAAAACATGTCACAAACTTGCTTATTGGCTGACCAGTTGCCATTCAGACAATGCACATTTCGAGCAAACCAATAAACAGGCCAATATTCTTCTTTGGTTGAGGTGGCACCCCTAACAGTAACAGGTGTATTTTTGCTTGGTGAAATAGCAGGGTTTATTGTGATGGTTTTATTTTGTTATAATAAGTTCCACTTTGCATGCAAGCAAATCCAGTACTTGGCACACCACGGTAGCATTATGATGCTGTGGGAAGGGTAGACTGATGCGCTCAGCCAGCTTTTGAGGGAGAAGATTTAGTTAATACAACTGAGAGGGAACCTCTCTTTTCTTGAATACTTGTGACCTGCTCCCAGGGCTGCTGCAGATCACCAAATGACAGAAGCATTTGGTTCAATTTCATATCCAGTAGTTCCCCATGTTTTTTGCTGGAGCGGTCTGGTGCAGGTTAATGAATGTTGATTCGCTGGCCCTCCCACTGAGCAAATCCTTTTGCCGGTATTGTAACAAACATAGTGAACCTGATTTTAAGCATCAGGGGCCTCATTTATGAGGCCTTGCGTCAGTTTTGCGCTTCCGATGCGTCACTTTTTGTTACGCATCGGCAGCGTAAAACATGCCTCCTGATGCGCACTATTTACAAAGTGACGCATCTAAGCAGGTGCGTCACGTTGTAAACCCCTGCGCTACATTATACCTGTGTCATGGAATAATGTATGCAGAGGGGGCGTTCACCCGCAAAAAGCCTCGTAATAGTGACGCAGTGAAATCTATGAGATTTCACTGCGTCACTTTTAGGACGCTGTTGCGTCAAAATCTTGCGCCTGCCTCACAGCAGGCGTAAGACTGACGCAAGCCCTT
This sequence comes from Lissotriton vulgaris, assembly GCF_964263255.1. Lineage (NCBI taxonomy): Eukaryota > Metazoa > Chordata > Amphibia > Caudata > Salamandridae > Lissotriton > Lissotriton vulgaris. Next base: position 917,087,779 of record NC_141695.1, read on the forward strand.
TCACATGGGGCTTTCCCCATGTGAAAGGAAGCATTGCTGGAGTTGCGTCACTTTTGTGACACACTCCAGCAATGCGTCACTTTTGTGACTACAGATACGTCAGAAATACTGACGTATCTGTAACTCCTTGCGACATGATGCGTCATATTATAAGTATGACGCATCAATCATGTCGCAAGGAGGGCGCAGTGAAAAGTGACGCATCACTGTTTTCACGCAGGGATGCGTCACTTTTCATAAATGAGGTCCCAGATCTTTGGGTTCATGGATGCAAGGATAGCTTGCTGACAGGTCCGGACACCAAGTTTGTTCAATTTACCCTGTAGCAGAGTCCTTCGGTCATTGAGGAGTGCAGGACATAGACATACTACATACTCTATCAATTCCTTGTTGCTCCCGCACCCCTTGCACATTGTGTTGTCATTTGTATGAAAGCTGGCAGGTGGTGCAAAAAAAGGCCATTTCCCCATTCTATGTGCTAGAAATCTTTTTTTTTTTAAATGCTTCGTAAGTGCACGACTGGTGTTGTTCAACAATCCTAGGCCTAAATCCATATAGGGTCGACCAGGCATGTTTACGTCATGCCAGTTGTGCTCTGTCTGAATGAAAGGACCAGGAGTGAACACTCTTTTTGATGAACGTTTTTAGGGCCTGCTGAAGTGGATTGGTTGGTATCCCAAATTTCTTTTGCCTCCAGCAGTTGTAAAGAGTCATCTAGGTAACATCAGTGTGATCGTCCCAGCTGACTGAAGGATATTTCCTGCCACAGAATAGCCTCCAAGCTTGCTTCTCTAGATGTGCTTAGCGTATTTCACAGCTTGACAAATGCTCCGGCTCTACCATTTTTAACAAAGCAATCCTGCCCAAAACGCCAACGACAAGGTAGACCAGAATGATATCTGCACTCTTATCTCTTTAACGGCTCAGGTCAGGTTTCCCTCAAGCAGATCCTGTGAGTCCCTATATATCAAGAGCCCCAGATATCAGAACGCTTCAATCTGCCAGTGAACAACCATGCCATTGATGATCAGGTGTGGGTCGGGGTAGATTCTGTGAATGGATGATAGCATGACTTTCCCAATTCACCCTCAGTCCCGACACTGAAGCGAACTCAAGGAGTTTGACCTCAATTGCTCCTCACACCTGCCCCACATCCCTGAAATATATCAATAGGTCATCTGCATATAAGGAGACTGCATGCATACCGTATTCCCCAATCAACTTGTGTAGAGCAAAGTGCCTCAGCTAATGTTTCAATGGCAAGCGCAAATAACAAGGGGGAGAGCGGGCAGCATTATCTCGTACTGCGTTCTATGGGAACTCGCCCGAGACATATGGGCCTGTCTTGACTCTGGCCGTGGGATGAGTGTAGAGCAATTTGACGAGATCCAGAAATGCATTCCCCAGGCCATATCTACACAATGCAGCAAACAGGAACTCCCACTCTAGGGTGTCAAAAGCCTTCTCGAGGTCTAACACTAAACATCCAGTATGCGCCCAGTCATTCCCGGAATAATTTGCCACATAGAAAAAGTGCTGCAAGTTTAACGATGTACTGCGCGCTGGTAAGAAGCCATTCTGGTCCGCATGTACCAATTGTGGCACCAAAGGGGCTAACATGTTCGCTAGTATTTTAGCAAGTACGTTAACATCTGTGTTGAGTAGTGCCAGTGGGCGGTATGACCCCATGAGTTCTGCATACCTGTGTGGTTTGGGGAAGGACACCAGTAGGGACTCTCAAAGCATTTCCGGAATCATCCCTATCTCCTGCTTGTTTTGCTACATTGCAAGTAGGCATGGCGCCAGGACCTGTTGATAGGCCTTATAATATTCAGCCGGGTTGCCGTCTGGTCCCAGGGCTTGGCCGGTGGCTAATGAGCTTATGGCAATTGACACTTCCGACAGCGTAAGCTGTTCACTTAACTAATTGATTTGGTCTGCTGTGACCTGATGCAGGGGTAAAGGGGCAAGGATAGTGTCTATGTCTGCCGGCGTTGCACGGTTTAACGATTGGTACACTCTGGTGTAATGCATGTTGAACTCGTCATATATGTCATGTTGTGTATTGAGTACTACTCCCTCCGCAGAATGAAGCCTCAGTATAGGCATCTGTGTGTTCTCCTGTTGGATCTTGCGCCAGCAGCCTGTCCGCACCTGCCCGCTGCTGCGTGTGTGTGCGCAGCATGTGATGCAGAGTTCAAACAGCATAATCGTTCAATCAACTCAGTATGTTTTGCTCGCTGCGTGCCTATGTACTGCTGTACATCATCGCCCTGCGCTAATGCAGCCTCGAACCCAGTCAAGGCATCCCCAATGCGCTTCACTTCTTCATCTTCATCTAGTTGTTTCCTAATGCTCCAACCCCATGCTACGGCCTCTGACTACTGCCTTGCCTGCATCCCAAAGGGTACCCATATCTGCAAAGGACCCTTCAATATGTTAAAAATATGCTTCTATCGCTGCATGTACTGCCTCTCTAAATGGTGGTTCTTCTAACACCAGGGGCCGTAGTCACCACAGGTGAGTAGTGGGTCACCCAACTTCACTTTGCAATATCATTACATGCGGGTTATGGTCCGAGTGCATATGCCTGTAGATGAAGAGCCCTCCATACCTCCCACCTCTGCAGCCACTACCCTAAAATTCTGGCATTGGTTGTTGCAGCCGTCTGTGGCAGTGGCGAGAATGACCTATCCAGTGTTGTGTCCAGAACCGCATTAAAGTCTCCTCCCAGGAGCCAAGGAATGTCACACCAGCGTGAGAGTAGGTCAGTCAATGTCAGTCAATGTCTGCCAGAAGGGCCCCTGCTCTGTGTTCGGAACGTAGATGGAACCCAGTACCACCTGCATTCCATTGAGGCGGCCTTTTACAAGCACATATCTACCCTAGATATCTATGTCAGTTTCTTCCGATATGAAGTGGGTGCCTGGGCAACTCTGGCATATGCAGAGTAGCCTGTGGCAAAGATCTGTCCTCTCCACCTCTGCTGTAGCTTGCAAATCTCTGGCTGTGGAATGTGTGTTTCCTGTAGGAGAGCCACATGTGCCCCTTAACATTCCAGGTGACTACGTTTGTGGAAAGCATTGGTTATGCTGATGGTGGGTCAACTTTCACAGGTCGCCAGCAGAGTCAGGGGCATAGGGGCAGCACATGTAGGCTTTAGGTATTACTAAATGTGACTGCAGTGTCAATAGGTGTGGGGATTTAAGAACTCAAACAGTATGGGGCAAACCCAAGTGTGGCTCAACTGGGGTAGAGCAGATAAACTGCACATATCCGCACAAACTATTAAGAACGCCATGTGGCAACATACAGCAAACTACGCCGCTTAGATCCTACTGAAAGGTGGGATGAGCTAAAGATAACAGTGAAGGAGATGCATGATGGTGGATCCGCCTTATACGTATAGGTGTGTGTGCTGCACTGCTATGCGCATCGTGTGTCGGCACTCTGCAGCCTAATATGTATCCAAGACTACAGTGGCCCACCCAGTCATTATATTCCAATTAGTGCAACAGGGCAACCCACATGTGAATCATACTTGTGGTGTAAGTTTCTCATGAGCATGTAGCTCCACTATCTAATACTTGCATGCCCTTGGGTTGCACTGCACTGTTACATCAATTCATCTGCAGTCTGTAGCGTTACATCTGGAAGTGGCTGTGAGTCTTTGTGAATTCACCACACAGCCTGCGAGCTATCTTCACTCAGTGACTGTTCAGAAGAGGCGTCAGCGTCCCTATGCTCCAACGGTCTCTCAAGTCCGCTACTGTCTGCAGTGCATCCCCCTCTCACGAAACACCTGTTCACGGTTGGGGGTGTCTGCTGACTGCACAAACGACCCCGCCGCTCGCAGTCCACATCTGGTCCTTCGACCTCTTCGAGTGCTCACCCGTGAGCTCGTGCCGCTGTGTCTCTGGCTCGGTGAAGTGTGGTGACCTTTGGATTCAAGCCATTCCCATGCATCTTCTGCAACGTCGAAGAATTGCTTGGAGCCATCTGCCACCACGCGCAGCCTGGCTGGGAATATGAGGGAGTATTCAGGTTTAAGTCTTGCATTTGTCGCTTAACGGTGAGGAAGGTACTCCGCTGCACACAGTGGGCATATTCCGGGAAGAAGAGAACTTGCAAGTTGTTTATTTTTAGCATCTCCATTTCTTCTGGCCTTGCGGAGTACTGTGTCTCTGTCTTTAAAGTTCATGAGGCGAATTAAGAAAGTCCTTGACCCAGCACCCGGTGATGGCTGGCGTGATGACAGCCTATGTACCCTTTCCACCACGAAAAAGGGAAAGAGCACACCTCCACGCAGCAGCGATTTCAGCCAGTCTTCAGTGTACGGCACTGCATCATGTCCTCCAGTAGACCCACTATGCGCACATTAACTCCAGGGAGTGAAATCTGGCCGAAAGGTCACGTACTTTCGCAGACACTGCCGTGGCCACCGGGGCAATCTCTTTCACCTTCTCCAACTCATGGACCTTTCCAGACAGCTTACGGTGATCAGTGTGCAGGAGCGTAAAGTCCGATGTGACCTTGTTGATGCGGCCCTCGAGAGACGTGCAGGTTTGCGTCAATGCTTCACTGATCTGCATTACGGCCTGTAGCACTGAGTCTATCTTTTACTCCAAACTGGTGGGTCTGGAGGCACACGGCACTTCAGATTCTTGGTCTGACTGAGTTGGACCTGATGTCGAGCATGTGGGTGCTGCTTCTGTTCCTGTGCGTTGTCTGCCCATCTTACCTTGAGTGCAATACCCCTTGTGCGTGGGGTGGGGTAATATTCCGTGCTTCACCCCTTTGGACACTTTCCTCTTCACTTCTCAGTGCTTCAACACAAACTCTGCCAAAATGAAGATTGTGCGGGGGTCCCCAGAGCCTTAATGCAGTCAGCAATAACTCAGGCAGCACGTACCTTGTTGAATGGAGCACCGATCGTGATTCTCACTGTCCTTATGAATTAGTGTTAGGGAGGGGAGCGCAGGCCTCAATCGCGCCCGCCCCTTCAGTCTTTGCCGTTATCTGCAGTGTCTATTTCACCCGGGAGACAAAAAAAAGAAGGTTTCTCACTGGGTGAAACAACATTTCTTGACCAGAAAAGCTACTCGGGATAAGTGGCTGCCAAATAGTACATAGTCATACTGTGTGCTCGGTTGACTTGCTTTGACCAGCACTACCCCTTTCCACTCCAAGGGGGGGTTTCAGAGTCATCTCCTATTTTTAACTCACACTAAGTCTCTATAGATGGCTATAGATGGCTAAAGTGTAGGAATGGAGCCCACCATGCTTGGCTGGGATCAAGAACTTTGACCAGTGCATTTGTTTTCATTGAGAGGGGACTGCCACAGATTCTGAATAAAAGCTGGATCTTTACACCTTACTTATAGATGAGATTTACTCTGGCAAGAATGAGTGGACACACTCTACATAATTCTTGGGCACCATGAACTGCATACTACCTCTGATACATATTGTATGATCTGCCTGATGCAAGGTGACCATGTCTGAACCTGCTTCTGTCTTACATGTGAGGATAACTCCAGCCAGACCAAGGAATTCAGAGTAGCTGACCTAGAGTGGTGTAGGTGACTGGGTAGAGAGTATGGGGTGAAGGAGCAGATATAACCTCATCCATTAATCAAATGCGGGTCAGCTACTTGTAAAAGCAATGACTCTGCCTGAGAAGATCATTCTCCTATGCCAACATGTGCTTACTTTATTGTTGGACATCGCCTGCAACATTTCTGGGGCCCACTGACCTATGTTGTCCTTGGCTGTAACACAGATCCAGAGCCATCATTTGGTCTGGGTATTAAAAGCAGCATCTCCAGCAATACCTTTCACTTTGGTGTTACAGTCAGTTCAGACTACACCCATCTACTATTGAGTGGCCACAGCGATTAGAATCATTAACATTGTGTCAATATTTTAAACTGAATGCACAACATTCTAGGCTCAAATCCTAGAGCTGCCGAATCCCTCAATGGAGATACCTGGCTGGCTGGCTTGCTTTAACACTCCACCAGCCACTAGCATTGTAACATCTAGATCATGAATAGAATGTTACACAATATTTTTTTAACTGAAGTCCTGTAGCTTTAGGAGCATCACAAAAACCCAGCTAGGAGTGGTAGAAATCATTGTAATTGACTTTTACTGATTTCATATTAACATTTTAAACAAACTTTGATACACACTAAAACTATAATTTATATTTGAATGTCTTTCACAAAATAGCTCTATAAGCATACATTAGTTTGCAAAGAGAATTAATAATGAGTATCAAGGAGCACTTACCATTGGCAAAAGCTTTGATGCCGGCCAGTGATCCTTACAAATGAAAATATTGTGGTGGGCATAATAGCACAACCTCTACGTTTATTGACAATGTTGTTATCTGTCTATTTAGAAATCATACCACACCTGTAATACAGGACTGTAGGCACTACAACCAATGGAAGCAACACAATTTATACACATTCTGTCAGCAATGTACTCACTGATTTACAGGTATGTTCAGATGTCCCCTAATTACACTGCATCATTTACACAGCTGCAAGCAATGCATACCCAGCTTCTATAAAATCTGCCTTCAGTCAGGTTTTCTAAGGAAAGTGATGAAAGTGTTTGCCTGGAGTAGCTGCCCGCCATGCGACTTCAATGTGTACATGGCTGAGCCAAGGCAGACGAAAACCTGCCTTGGAGAAAAGCTGTGGTGTTGCCTCTGCACAGAGGTCTAAATTCAGCATGGGCGCAAAATCCGTTCCGCTCGCGGATTTTGCGATTTTCGGCAAATTTGCAATCCGCGAATTCCCGCGAATTTGCTGAAAATCTGCGAATCCGAGAGCAGAAAGGATCCGGGGGCAAAAGTTCAAGCTTCAAGCTTGTAACTATTTTAGCTTCAACAGGAAGCACTAATAGAATATTAGTGCTTCCTGATGAAGCTAACTTAGTAACTATTTTAGAATGGTGCTGGCAGCTTGCCGGCGCCATTCTAAAATAAAACAGGAGAGGGGCAGAGGGCAGAAGGGCACAACAACGAGTGGGGCAGAGGGCAGAAGGGCACACAAACGAGTGGGGCAGAGGGCATAAGGGCACAAAAACGAGTGGGGCAGAGGGCAGAATGGCACAAAAACGAGTGGGGCAGAAGGGCACAAAAAGGAGTGGGGCAGAAGGCAGAATGGCACAAAAATGAGTGGGGCAGAGGGCAGAAGGGCACAAAAACGAGTGGGGCAGAGGGCAGAATGGCACAAAAACGAGTGGGTCAGAGGGCAGAAGGGCACAAAACGAGTGGGGCAGAGGGCAGAAGGGCACAAAAACGAGTGGGGCAGAGGGCAGAATGGCACAAAAACGAGTGGGGCAGAGGGCAGAAGGGCACAACAACGAGCGGTCTCACACAAAAAAAACCAGCGAACACGCAAAGCGAATTTTGCAGATCACAAATTCGCAAATCCGCAAATTTGCGAATCGCGAATTCGCAAAATTTGCCCATACTTAGTCTAAATGAAGTCTTATTGAATGAAGGGCGAGCAACAGAAAAAAACAAACAAGTAACATCATATATAATGAAGAACTGCTATAGCACACAATGAGTATGAATTAAATATGATATCTGCATTTTTTGACTCAGGATTTGCAATAATAATTAAATGCAAAATAATAAGGTTAATTAATGTTTCGCGGAGATGAGTTTTTCTAAGGCTTGGCTCGAGCTTTACCTCATAGAGCTGAACCAGATCTATGGCTCTGCTCTTGTGTGGACGTCCGGGCGCCACACTCTCTAGTTTTCTGCCACAAATTGTTTTGCTACCAACTGCTGAAATCTGTGGTGAGTCAGTAAAAGAACATGAAGATATATATCACTTACACACTCCCAAGCACTCAGAAACACTCTAGATGACTGCGTAATCATTGCACTGCATTGGTGCACCACTTGTGAAGATATGCTGATGCTCATGCACAGTCTGTTCCCCAAAGCTGCCATTGATTTTTAGGCTTATCATCTCATAGCCCTGAGGTATGAGAGTCCATGAGCTCTGTAAACTAATATCCTCCTGGGCTCAGCTCCAGTCCTTGATGACGTGTTGTTATACTTAGCTTCTGTGTGCTTCAGGCTGAAGCCCTGCAGCCCAGGGTCTTCACATCAATCAATGGCTGGTGCCATGCTACTTCACCCTTTCCAACTTCATCACAGAGTGGGGTGGGGTCAATGAGAGCCCACTAACTGCACCCACTCTCTGATAAACTGGGGAAGAGTAGGGCTAGAGTCTGCATGGTAAGCTGAGCACTAGATTCTTCACTGTGTTTCAGCACAGGTTTTGACAACCCATTAAGCAAAATCCAGTTCCCAGCTTTGCGAACATTAGTGAATGCACCTGCACCTCCAGCACTGACTGGACACTGGAGGAGAATGCATGCTATGGATCTTAGATAGACTGAGCCTGTGTAGCTGTACATCTGGTGTGTATCACTTCAGTGCCTGGTCTATTCGAATGAGCCAGCCCAGACCCTGGGACAAAAGAAGGGAATTTACAAATCTCTGTTACTAATCGTCATTCACTGTGTGGCATCACAGATTGCATGGATGAGCAAATCCTCATCACTGTGTAAAGTGAAATTGCAATACAGTAATAGTTGGAGTATGATGATTTCTTGCACTGTTGTGTAGTTCCTAGGACCCCCCAGAACCTGCGCACTTTGGATGACCTCAACTTAGTGCTTGGTTTGCAGACAGACTCTGGAACCCCCCACAGGATGAGTCAGCCATTAGACCAGCTAGCTCTATAGAGCCATGATCACCCCCCTGTATTCTACTGTGGTGTATGTAGTTTTTGACAAAAAGTGAACATGACAACACTGATTCCTTAGGTATCGTGGAAAACGTTACAGTATCTTTTGCTCAGTCTTTCCTGCTTACTTTTCTCAGAATACACATAGAATGATGATGATTGAGTCAAGCGTCAGTTTAGTGTGAAACATATTCGCTGTGACAAACAAAAGTCAGAAGCAGACAAATGTGATCGCTAGTACCAATATCATAAATAGAAGATACATTTCTACCATAGTGCTAATAAGATGAATACAAGCAGATTATATAAAACAATAGGATTGGCGTACTCCTGCAGTGCGTGACCTACCTAAATTTACCTAGCATAAATATGTAGGTGAAGCCTCTGTATGTAAGTGCTAGGATATATTCTAATGGAGCCAAGAAACCCCCTGATGGTTCTGAATCAAGAACCCCCCCCCCTGCGTTTCTGATGGCACCCGCAAGGGATGTCCGGTCTCTGCCTGTTGAACAATCTGCCTGCACAGTCTCGGTTCAGCCCAGAAGGAATTCTCCACTATTTTGTAACAGGGAGTGAGGGTCTTTTATACTAAAGTGGGCCCTCCAGGGTTTCTTATAGAATTGATATGTTTCGAAAACATTTGCTAATCCTTGGCTAATCCTTTTCTAAACAAACATGATTATGCATAGCTGGCTGTTGGCCATGGATGAATAAAGTAGTGACCCTTATACAGAATAAAGCTGCCTTGCCTGGGGACATGCTTATGCAGTCCTTCTAGCAGCTCCAGTATGATATCAAGTGATCACAGGTAGTCATCACTGGTTGCCACAGCAACCGTCGGGGAAGAATTTGATGCCTGTGTGCCTGAGATTGATGCCTGCACATCCGTAGTGGAGCCGATATCCATTCCAACAGGAGCTGAAACTTCCCCTGGAGGCTCTAGGAACACCATCATCAACATGGGAATATGCTGTGGGAAACTGTGCACATGGGCCCGTAAAGGTGCCAGGAGCATGTCTATGTCCAGTGGCACAACCAATGGAAGTGTCAGACAGAGGTACAACACGCGTCCGAATCCGCAAAAGAGGCAGCAGAATGCTGGCAGAATGTAGTCAAGCCAGGGCGGTCTGAAAGACAGGATCCAATGCTCCCTCAGCTCCCGAAGCCAAGGGAAACCCACAAAGAACTATTTGGGGATTTGAGACTTTTAGAGAAGAGTATTTTTTATATGCATTAGCGTATAGCCTAATTCTCTAAACAGCAGCGATGACTATTTGTCTAGAAGAGGCAGACTGATATGCAACACTTTCCTACGGATATATTTTTTGACCTTTTAGGCATTTTTGCCAAGGGAATTGAAACCTGAGGACTTTTTACCGGATGCATTACCAATGTTTTTAACAGAAATTCCTAATATGGAGCCTTTGAGATGTCCTAAAGCAAGCCCTACCAGAGATAACAATGTAACCAATTAAGGGATATTTTTTACCCTAGCTATAATATTCATGCATTGAGGGTAAAGTTAAATATTTTCCTTGATCCATTATAGTGTTTCAGTGAGGAGCAGTCCTATTGAGGAATTGGTGAGCTGCAGGTGGCAGATCCGTGCATTATCAACCCTTTTAATTACTCTTTACCACTATTTAGAAGAAGATAAGGGGCTAAAATATAGGTCAGTTTATTAGTGGAATAAGGAGTTATTGACTTAAGTAGTAAGAATGGCACTTTCCTATATAAATATTGTATTTATTATTTATTGTAGGGTGAAGTGGGATGTCGCTTGCCCATGGTTCTCTGAATAATGTGGGGGACTATAACCAAGAGCAAATAATTGGACAGCAAGGGGTGGCTGATCATGACTGCGCAATTTGCTTCTAGTTCATCATTCTAGGTGGGTATTCCTTTGTAGCTAGCAAGGCAGCATAATAGGAGACTTGTTTAAAATATAACATTTTAAATATCGTTTTTTTAAAAAGAACTTTCTCTTAAAAAAAGAAATACATATTAAATGGAGATGTTGGTATGTATGAGTAGGAATGTGAGTGCTTTTTTATGACATCACCAAGGGTGGATTTGGAACCTTAGCATAATATAGGTGTTTTTATGTTATTAGATATGTTATATGCATATGTGTGTTAGGTTTTTAATAATGTGCAGCATTGTGAGTATACTGTGTGACAATACGACTGATTCTGCAACCTGTTTTTTTATAATATTTGTATTATAAATTAACATGTGGGGAGACACTTTAATCGTTGAGCCTGAAGAAGGTAGTTTGACCAAGTTGTACCACCGAAACATGTTGCTTCATCCTTGCACCTATGATACAGAAAAGGGGGTGGTGATGAACAGAGTGTCTGAATTAAGAAGACCACTCTTACCCAGTCCAAAGATCAGGGCTTGATCCATCACCGTTATTTATCTCACTGCACCATCCCAGCTCAGAACCTGGCTATATGCAAATCAGTCTGTCCCTGGCCCAGTGCATCATGGGATCAGGGCAGACTAAACTACCAAGCCAATTCTTCACCAGAAAGGAGACAAGCTACCGGGGACCGGTTTCTGGCATTTCAGCCGTCTTTGGCCCGGCTTGCTTGAATCCTGATGGTGCAGTGAGAAAGGGACTCATGTCTCAGTATACCCTGCCACACCTATAGTGGCCAAAAACGATACAGAAAAGGGGGTGGTGATGAACAGAGTGTCTGAATTAAGCAGACCACTCTTACCCAGTCCAAAGATCAGGGCTTGATCCATCACCGTTATTTATCTCACTGCACCATCCCAGCTCAGAACCTGGCTATATGCAAATCAGTCTGTCCCTGGCCCAGTGCATCATGGGATCAGGGCAGACTAAACTACCAAGCCAATTCTTCACCAGAAAGGAGACAAGCTACCGGGGACCGGTTTCTGGCATTTCAGCCGTCTTCGGCCCGGCTTGCTTGAATCCTGATGGTGCAGTGAGAAAGGGACTCATGTCTGAGTATACCCTGCCACACCTATAGTGGCCAAAAACGATACAGAAAAGGGGGTGGTGATGAACAGAGTGTCTGAATTAAGCAGACCACTCTCACCCAGTCCAAAGATCAGGGCTTGATCCATCACCGTTATTTATCTCACTGCACCATCCCAGCTCAGAACCTGGCTATATGCAAATCAGTCTGCCCCTGGCCCAGTGCATCATGGGATCAGGGCAGACTAAACTACCAAGCCAATTCTTCACCAGAAAGGAGACAAGCTACCGGGGACCGGTTTCTGGCATTTCAGCCGTCTTCGGCCCGGCTTGCTTGAATCCTGATGGTGCAGTGAGAAAGGGACTCATGTCTGAGTATACCCTGCCACACCTAAAGTGGCCAAAAACCATACAGAAAAGGGGGTGGTGATGAACAGAGTGTCTGAATTAAGCAGACCACTCTTACCCAGTCCAAAGATCAGGGCTTGATCCATCACCGTTATTTATCTCACTGCACCATCCCAGCTCAGAACGTGGCTACATGCAAATCAGCCTGTCCCTGGCCCAGTGCATCATGGGATCAGGGCAGACTAAAAGCCAATTCTTCACCAGAAAGGAGACAAGCTACCGGGGACCGGTTTCTGGCATTTCAGCCGTCTTCGGCCCGGCTTGCTTGAATCCTGATGGTGCAGTGAGAAAGGGACTCATGTCTGAGTATACCCTGCCACACCTATAGTGGCCAAAAACGATACATGGGAGGTAGATCCTTCTCCTACCTAGCAGCTAAAACTTGGAACTCACTTCCCACTCACCTTCGCCTTACTCAGAACCACCTAGCATTCAGAAAGCAACTCAAAACGTGGATATTCGACAAGTAACTCCCCACCCTTCTACAAGCGCCTTGAGACCCTCTGGGTATGTAGCGCGCTATATAAATCTTTTGACTTGACTTGACTTGACTACCCAGTCCAAAGATCAGGGCTTGATCCATCACCGTTATTTATCTCACTGCACCATCCCAGCTCAGAACCTGGCTATATGCAAATCAGTCTGTCCCTGGCCCAGTGCATCATGGGATCAAGGCAGACTAAACTACCAAGCCAATTCTTCACCAGAAAGGAGACAAGCTACCGGGGACCGGTTACTGGCATTTCAGCCATCTTCGGCCCGGCTTGCTTGAATCCTGATGGTGCAGTGAGAAAGGGACTCATGTCTGAGTACACCCTGCCACACCTATAGTGGCCAAAAACGATACAGAAAAGGGGGTGGTGATGAACAGACTGTCTGAATTAAGCAGACCACTCTTACCCAGTCCAAAGATCAGGGCTTGATCCATCACCGTTATTTATCTCACTGCACCATCCCAGCTCAGAACCTGGCTATATGCAAATCAGTCTGTCCCTGGCCCAGTGCATCATGGGATCAGGGCAGACTAAACTACCAAGCCAATTCTTCACCAGAAAGGAGACAAGCTACCGGGGACCGGTTTCTGGCATTTCAGCCGTCTTTGGCCTGGCTTGCTTGAATCCTGATGGTGCAGTGAGAAAGGGACTCATGTCTGAGTATACCCTGCCACACCTATAGTGGCCAAAAACGATACAGAAAAGGGGGTGGTGATGAACAGAGTGTCTGAATTAAGCAGACCACTCTTACCCAGTCCAAAGATCAGGGCTTGATCCATCACCGTTATTTATCTCACTGCACCATCCCAGCTCAGAACCTGGCTATATGCAAATCAGTCTGTCCCTGGCCCAGTGCATCATGGGATCAGGGCAGACTAAACTACCAAGCCAATTCTTCACCAGAAAGGAGACAAGCTACCGGGGACCGGTTTCTGGCATTTCAGCCGTCTTCGGCCCGGCTTGCTTGAATCCTGATGGTGCAATGAGAAAGGGACTCATGTCTGAGTATACCCTGCCACACCTATAGTGGCCAAAAACGATACAGAAAAGGGGGTGGTGATGAACAGGTTCTGAGCTGGGATGGTGCAGTGAGCTAAAAAACGGTGATGGATCAAGCCCTGATCTTTGGACTGGGTAAGAGTGGTCTGCTTAATTCAGACACTCTGTTCATCACCACCCCCTTTTCTGAATCATTTTTGTCCACCACAAGCGTGGAAGGGTATACTCAGATGTGAGTCCCTAGCTCATTGCACCATCAGGATTCAAGCAAGCCGGGCCGAAGACGGCTGAAATGCCAGAAACCGGTCCCCGGTAGCTTGTTTCCTTCCCAGTATAAGAATTGGCTTGGTAGTTTGGTCTGCCCTGTTCCCATGATGCACTGGGCCAGGGTCAGACTAATTTGCATATAGCCAAGTTCTGAGCTGGGATGGTGCAGTGAGCTAAAAAACGGTGATGGATCAAGCCCTGATCTTTGGACTGGGTAAGAGTGGTCTGCTTAATTCAGACACTCTGTTCATCACCACCCCCTTTTCTGAATCATCCTTGTACCTAAGCACCTAACTTTAACAGGGTGCTGTGGTTGTATAAAATCTTTCTTGGTGTGATGCTCTTGTTCTTATTTCTATGTTTCAATTCAATGCATTCTCCCATGTGTTGCAATTTTAATAATTCTTTTATTAATTGTGCATTTTTTTGTCAAATTGTTACATTGATGATTGTGTATGATCTCTTTTAACCTAAATGTTTTTATTGATTAAAACACGTTTATATTAGCTACAGTGTTCATGAGACTCACTGGTGATTTTTAATTGATTAGTGGTGTAAATGATGTGTTAGAATTTGTGGTATGCTAACAAACAACCCAAAGGGAGAAAGTTGCTGAATTAATACCCACGAAGAACACCAATTGCTCACAACGTCACTCCAGAGGTTCTTTCCATGTCTCGAGTGATGTTGATATTCATCGGGAAGCAATAGAATTAAAATGAGGATACCCACCACTGAAAGCAGGACCAAAGGAAGCCCTCCAAAACTCTTCCAAGTACGGAGTGTATGAATGATGGAATCACTCTGAAAATGGTTTGAAGGGTGTTTAACAGACTTGATCCAATGCTTTTAAATAATTGTACTTTCCCCACGTATCAGATATGTTAAAGATACGAAGGACCATTTCTCTGAAATGGAGCGGGAAGCTCGTACAGACCAGATCCTGTATCTCTGCTGAGGACCTTGCAACTTGGAGATCAAAGATCTCTTGAGGCTGAAGTTAAGGCAACATTTTGCTGAAACAGCATGGCTTTCAGTCTGCTCAGAGAATCAAGCCCTATGTTGGAAACATTCAGTGAAGGCCACAGTGGTGCCTCCCTAACTGTGCGAGCTGGGGGAAACAATACTTGCTTACAAGAAATACCCCTGGAGTTGACGGTCACTAGATAAGCAATGCCGGACATCATACCACAGCAGTCTTGGTCATTCAGCATCAAGTAAACCCCATTGGAAAGTACCTAAAAACCTGGATGAGTTACAGCAGCTGGGGAACCCTTCAGGTAGCAGAACAAGTTTGCTATTGACGCATTACACGACCCGTGAAGCGACACTTCTTTACAAACTAAAGACCCACTAAAGGCCTTTTCGCAGTTTGAACCAGTCAAGAAAGCTTCTTTGTCCTTATTCCTGCACCTATATGTGTATGGCAACTCCCAAGTTTCTCGTATGTATCCTTCACCCAACGCTTCATACCTGACACCTGTGTAATACTTCAAGCAGTATTGGAATTGGAATGTCGTGATTGGCAGTGTGATATAGCCATTAAGGATGGACGAAATTTGCGAATTCGCGTTCCGCGAAATTGCGGATTTCCCAGCGAAATTGCAAACAAATCCGTGAATTTGCAAATTTACCTGCGAAATCACAGATTTGTTTGCGATTTGCCCTGGAGTACTTTCTACTGGCTAATCCAGTAAGTTCTCCCCCATTGGGTAAATGTATAGTGCTTTTACTACAGTGCAGCTGCGTAAAGGGCCAGAAGATGTGTCTCCAGTGACCATGTGTTATGTCACTGGAGACACATCTTCTGGCCCTTTACGCAGCTACAGTGTAGTAAAAGCACTATGGGGCAGATTTACAAGCCGCTTGTGCCTCTTTTGCGCCGCAGTTGCGTCACTTTTGTGACGCAGCGGCAGCACAAAAGATGCGCCATGGTGCTGGGTATTAACAACGTGACGCATCTGAGAGATGCGTCACTTTGTAAAGCCCTGCGCCATCAGGAGGCATTCCGGCGCAGGGGAGGGAGTTCCTACGCAGGAACGCCTCCTAAAAGTGGCTGAGTGAAATCTACAAGATTTCACTCAGTCACTTTTAGGCCAATGCTGCGTCAAAACCCTGCGCCTGCTTGAAGCAGGCGCAAGGCTTGACGCAGCATAGGGGAGATAGGGCCCCCCAGAGCATTGCTGGAGCTGCGTCGCGCTTGCGACGCAGCTCCAGCAATGCAATGCGCTGCTTTTATGGCACAGATGCGTGAAGCATCTGTGCCGTTTTTGCCACATGATGCGCCGCATTTACAATGCGGCGGACCATGGGTGGCGGAGTTACGGCGCACAATAACTGGCGCATCCCTGGGGATGCGCCAGTTATTGTAAATCTGCTACCATACACTTCACCAACGAGGGAGCACTTTCTGATTAGAGAGTAGAAAGTACTCCAGTTGAGTAGAGGGATTGCACAAAACGGTGGCATCTTCGTGGACAAACACGCAGGGCGGGATTCATTCTGCCCCCTGCTAGACTCGTTTTTGTGCGCTTCTGCCCTCTGTTAGACTCGTTTTTTCCTTGTTTTTCTGCCCTTCTGCCCTCTGTTAGACTAATTTTTTGTGCCCTTCTGCCTTCTGTTAGACTCGTTTTTCCCTTGTTTTTCTGCCCTTCTTCCCTTTGTTAGACTCGTTTTTTGTGCCCTTCTGCCCTCTGTTAGACTCGTTTTTCCCTTGTTTTTCTGCCCTTCTGTCCTCTGTTAGACTGGCGTTTTGTGCCCTTCTGCCCTCTGTTAGACTTGTTTTTCCCTTGTTTTTCTGCCCTTCTGCCCTTTGTTAGACTGCTTTTTGTGCCTTTCTGTCCTCTGCTTTTGGCCGCCATAAGTGTGGCAGGGTATGCTCAGACGTGAGTCCCTTGCTCACTTTGCCACTGGATTCAAGCAAGCCGCGCTGAAGACGGCTGGAATGCCTGAAACTGGTCCTCGGAAGCTTGTTTCCGGCCCAGGGAAGACATGGCTTGGGAGTTCGGGCAGGACTGTTCCCATGAGGCGCAGGGTCAGACTGATTTGCCTATAGCCATGTCTGAACTGGGGTGGCAGAGTGGGCTAAAGAACGGTGATGGATTAAACCCAGATCTTTTGACTGGGTGTGAGTGTTTGATTTATTCAGATGCTCCGTCCATCACCACCCCCTTTTGTACCGCTTTTGGCCGCCATAAGTGTGGCAGGGTATGCTCACACGTGAGTCCCTTGCTCACTTTGCCACTGGATTCAAGCAAGCCGGGCTGAAGACGGCTGGAATGCCAGAAACCGGTCCCCGGAAGCTTGTTTCCGGTCCAGGGAAGACATGGCTTGGCAGTTCGGGCTGAACTGTTCCCATGAGGCACAGGGTCAGACTGATTTGCATATAGCCATGTCTGAACTGGGGTGGCAGAGTGGGCTAAAGAACGGTGATGGATTAAAGAAACCCAGATCTTTTGACTGGGTGTGAGTGTTTGATTGATTCAGATGCTCCGTCCATCACCACTCCATTTTGTACCGCTTTTGGCCGCCATAAGTATGGCAGGGTATGCTCAGACGTGAGTCCCT
This sequence comes from Lissotriton vulgaris, assembly GCF_964263255.1. NCBI lineage: Eukaryota > Metazoa > Chordata > Amphibia > Caudata > Salamandridae > Lissotriton > Lissotriton vulgaris. The sequence continues at coordinate 917,105,250 of NC_141695.1, forward strand.
TGCTCACTTTGCCTCTGGATTCAAGCAAGCCGGGCTGAAGACGGCTGGAATGCCAGAAACCTGTCCTCGGAAGCTTGTTTCCGGTCCAGGGAAGACATGGCTTGGCAGTTCGGGCTGGACTGTACCCATGAGGCACAGGGTCAGACTGATTTGCATATAGCCATGTCTGAACTGGGGTGGCAGAGTGGGCTAAAGAACGGTGATGGATTAAACCCAGATATTTTGACTGGGTGTGAGTGTTTGATTGATTCAGATGCTCCGTCCATCACCACACCCTTTTGTACTGCTTTCTGCCCTCTGCATCACCACATCATCACTCAGCGCTACCCTAGCATCACTCAGCACCACCACATTATCACTCAGCACCACCACAGCACCACTCAGCGCCACCACAGCATCACTCAGCGCCACCACAGCATCACTCAGCACCACTACATTATCACTCAGCACCACCACAGCACCACTCAGCACCACCAAAGCATCACTCAGCATTACCACAGCATCACTCAGCACCACCACAGCACCACTCAGCACCACCACAGCATCACTCAGCTCCACCACAGCATCACTCAGCACCACCACAATATCACTCAGCACCACCACAGCACCACTCAGCACCACCACAGCATCACTCAGCACCACCACAGCATCACTCAGCACCATCACAGCATCACTCACCACCACCACAGCACCACTCAGCATCACCACAGCACCACTCAGCACCACCACAGCACCACTCAGTGCCACCCCAGCATCAATCTGCGCAACCATTCAACAACAACTGGTTTAAATATTTTCTCTCAATGTTTCAAGCTTTATTGCAAATGTCACAAAAAGATGTTAAGATTTCACTTCTGTTCTTGGATTTTCGTCACAATAAAATACACTGAACATAATCTTCACAAAAGTTATTTACAAAAGTTTAAGCTATTGCCATTATAAATTAAAGTATTCATTATTTAAAAAATTTAAAGCCATTGTAATTTGTAATATCAATACATCTAAGTCACGTAAATACAAAACATGTTGCATTACTAATGCTATAGGTGTCACATTTGCGAAAGTTATAACTATTGGCATTGTAAATGACAAAGCTATTAATTTAGCTATTTTCAAAACCAACACATAAATAAAAAAAAATTGTCATTTACAAGACCAATAGCTCAAACCTTTCTAATGCGAGACCTATTGCATTGCAAATGCTTGTTTTTATATTTGTCAGTGCTTCCTGTTGAGGTTTAATTTTCGTGACAGGCGCCTCATTGCCTAATTGTAACTATTCTCTGACCCTGCTTCAAGGGTCAGAGCAGGGTCAGAGAATAGTTGCAAGTAGGCAACGAGGCGCCAGAAGCACTGACAGGCTTACAGCAGCAGGTGCCCAAGTTGAAGTTAATTTCTTTGTAACCCTTTTGTAAAAGGTTACAAAAAATTAGCTTCAACTTTTGCACCTGCGGCTGTAACCCTGTAAGTACTTTGCTGAAAATTCGTCCCCGGAAAATCTGCAAATTCCGCGAGCGGAACGAATTTTCAGCCCATGCTTAATAGCCATGGATTAACCATTCCTTAGATGGTGACTCTGCTACAGTAAAAGGTAACTGCTCTAGTTTTTCAATGAGCAGCATGGTGTACTTCTTATCTCTGTGTGGCATGGTTAATTGCCTTACGGTCAGATTGTAAGCCGAAAACAGATTTGTGTCTTTCATGTATCGTCTTGGAACGTAGCCAGAACGCAATGATTGAAGCGTCCAGGTTAAAAGCATAATAGCTCGCAGCTGAGATTGCCCATGTTGAAGAATAGACAGATCTTGTTCCATTATGTTGATAGCTGAGGACACAATGTTGCCCAGTGAATAAATATGAGATGAGAGTGTGGTCATCACTGTGTCTACCACAGCTAAGGCCTTTTCAATGGTTAATTCTATTGACTTCACAAAGTCTCTCCGCAGCTTCCTTTTGGGATACTTTCCAGACTTCATTGTAGATGGTATATAGGAAGCGTTTACTACGCAGTCTCTTGGGACCTAACAAGAAATCCCTGAGATTAGGCATGGGCGGAAAATCCGTTTCGCTCGCGGATTTTGCGGATTTTCGGTAAATTCGCAATCCGCGAGATTCGCGAATCTCCCGCAAAATCCGCAAATCCGCGAGCAGCGGATTTCATGGCTTGCTCGCACTGTTCGCGTGAGTTCGCGGCTTCCCAGTACAACTTCGCGCCCCGCGAATAAGCGCAAAATTGCAGAAATACGATCTTAGCAAAACTGAAACTACTTACCAGGTTCAAAAGTTCAGGCTCATCATTAGTAGCCATTTCCTGTAGTGCTTCCTGAGGGGCCCCTCCAGAGTTCAGTTGCCAGTTGCAACTATTATGTGACCCTGCTCTGAACCTCAGAATAGTTACACATATGCCACAAAGGTCCTGAATTACAGCTAAGGGAGACAAGCAGGAGCCAGGCTGGAGGTTCAAATCCATTAATCAGCCCCTAATTCATTATTGTCAGTTGGGGCAGGGCAGGTGTTGTAACTAATTTTGCAACAATGAAAGCACTTAGCAAGTGCAAAAGATCACTAATCAGGAAGCACTAAGGAAGCAGGTGCCAGCTAAAAAAATATTCTGTGACACATTAATCAGCCCCAAATTAATTCAGGTCACTTGAGGCAGGGAAGGTGTGCTTGCGTTGCCACAATAATGTACACTGACTGGACAACCAGAGGGTGCTGTGATGAAACAGAGGGTGGCATGGGTGGGCCAGAGGGTGGCATGAGTAGTCAGAGAGTGGCAGTGGTGACAGAGAGTGGCAGTGATGAAGAAGAGTGTCCCAAACAGGCTGGACACGTAGAAACAACAAGTTCGCGAAACTTGCGACCCGACAGGTAAGTTCGCGTTTTGCGAAATTGTACAAAACCCTCGCGAACTGGCAGAAACCCGCGCGAACACACAAAAAAAAAAATCAGCAAATTCGCGAGAATTCGCGGATTTTGCGGATTGCGAGTTCGCAAATCCGCAAAATTCGCGAACGCGAGATTCGCAAAATTCGCCCATGCTTACCTGAGATCCATGTTGTCTGACAAAAGGGACAAGTGTTGCTTCACCTGTGACAGTGTTGAGGTCTTTAGCCATTCTAGGCACAACTTCCACACACTATAGAAAGTCACCACCCCTGGGTCGTCTGTATATACATAACGTGGGTCGGGCCTATGGATACTAAACACTTCGGTGGTACCCCTGAATCTTGAGTTACACATATTTGTGTGTCCAGGCCAAACCAACTAACCCTTCCCCATAGGGAGATTATGAATTGTACATACTTGTACCGTGTGTCACTTCACTTGTTAGCGTGTTATTTGAGAATGATGCCCTTAGTAGGTGTAGGTGAAGGAATGCTTGGTGGTTTCAGGTCTTTGATTTTTGCAAACATGTAACAGGTAGTCTGTTGCACTGTTCTGTTAAGGAAAGTCTTCTGTAATGGTATAAGGCAAGATCTGAAAAAAGCCTCAGTTACCTGAACCTGCCACTCTCTTGTCCCCCAGATGGATTTGGTATCTATGGTGTCTCTCCGGTATTCAAAATCCTGTATAGACAGTTGGGAGAGAAACAGTGCTGAATATATATCCACCACTGTGCTGGCACAATCAAGATCAGATACCAACATTCTTGTCCCAAACAGGATTTCATAAGGGGTAGGGTAGGTGATTGACCCAACTACCGCCTAATACCCTAGCTATTAAAGATTGCTTTAGGTCCCGTATTTTCCTCTCCACCGCCAAATTTCCCTCTGGATGGTAGGGGAGGAGTACTGCAAGGCCACGCCCAAACTTTCCATGGCTTCCTTGTAAGCCCTAGAGCTAAACGCAGGGCCACGGTCGGAATGTTGCATATGTCCCAATGAAGACTTGCAAATCCTTTATAACAGTTTGAGCCGAGTGCTGGGGCCAAACCCATAGGAATCTAGAGCATGAATCCACTATCGCTAAGATATACTTCTTCGACAAAGACAACCAACACACTGAACTCTCACCAACCACCCCCGACACCCTGAAGCCAGCTATCTATAACAGGGCAGCCCTCACCACCGAAGACACACTGAAGACGAGGAAGTCAACCCACTACGGGCCCACATGGACCTCTGCCCCACTACATTTTCAATAGAGCCACTGACACCATCGCACCCATGCTCTGCCACACCATCAACCTCTCTCTGGAAACCGCCTCGTTTACCGATGACTGGAAACACACTGATATCAATCCTCTCCTGAAGAAACCCTCAGCGGACCCCACTGACCTCAAAAACTACCGACCCATCTCCCTGCTCCCATTCCCAGCAAAAGTCATCAAAAAAGCCATCAACAGCCAAATCGCTACATTCATTGAAGAGCACAACATCCTCGACTCGAATCGGGCTTCAGAAAAAATGACAGTACGGAAACCGCCCTCCTTGCCGCAACAGACAACATCAGCACCCTACTGGGCAAAGGAGAAACAGCAGCCCTCATCCTCCTCGACCTCTCAGCGGCGTTCAACACAGTCTCTCATCGCACCCTAATACGCAGACGCCACAATGCAGGGATCCAAGACAAGGCCCTCAACTGGATCTGCCCCTTCCTCTCCAGCAAAATGCAGTTTGTCCGACTTCCCCCTTTCCTCTCGGACCTCACACCAACCACCTGTGGAGTCCCCCAGGGATCCTCAATCAGCCCTACCCTCTTCAACGTCTACATGGTTCCGTTTGCCCCCATTCTCAGAAACTACGGACCGAACATTGTGTCATATGCAGGAGTCATTGGAAAACAAGAAGGAGAGTAAGGAGTTGCGTCCGTAGTCGTCGGACGGGGAATACTCCTGATTCCCTGGTCAAGGTTCAGAAGAACAAATGGAGGAGTACTACCCGATGAGGGTAACAGAAGGTTTTTGTCTAAACTCAGGAAACATTGTTCCTTTGTTAGTAAACCCCTCACTCACCACCTAGTGGTGACTTGCTTCATCATCGGGGCCCACCCAAGTGGCCTAGCGTCACTTGGGTGTGCTTCAACACCTGCGATTGCAGTGGAGCAGGTAGTGAAGTGTGGGGTGCAAACAAAAAAGAGTGTGAGTGTTAAAATTGTCCTGGTTAATGCTTTTATACAATATTTAATAAAAAAGTAACTGGACAAAATTAAAAATATAGGTGAGATAGTAGTAGGGAAGTTACGACCTACTTATCTCTGTTTATGTGTTGGTCGACATGTTTCTACCATAAGGGGAAAATCCCCGGTATTCCTCAGGACCAAAACAAGGAAGTGGGTGGTTTGTGCCCCCTAAAAGACACACCCTGCCCTAATTCCTTGGTCATCCAGAAGAAAAATATACTCCTGGGTAAGCACGCCTAGGGTTAAGGGTGCTAAAAACAATGCTGGGGCTCTAGTCGAGCTGCATCAAGCAGGAGTAAGGCGCTACACCGGTTACAACATAATAGTTGCGTGTGGCGAAATCAGGCGGATCACCTACTTCTCCGTACTCGCTGCTTGGTAGGAGTCACCCAACTCATCCTCTCCCTATCCAATGAACCCAACACCGCCAGACACAACTTTCGAGAAGGCATGGAAGCCATCGCCAAATAGTTGAAAAACAGCTGCCTACAACTAAACACCAACAAAACGGAAGTACTCATCTTGGGCCCAAACCCCTATGCTTGGAACGACACCTGGTGGCCCCCGGCCCTCAGAAGCCCACCCACCCCCACAGACCACGTACGCAACCTGGGAATCATCCTAGACTCAGAGCTCAAAATGGACCGCCAGATCAACTCCGTCTCGTCCTCCTGCTTCCACACCCTCCACCTCCTACTTAACTCGCAAGCTACAGAACATCCACAATGCAGCCGCAAGACTGGTCCTCAACCTGCCAAGACACTGCCACATCTCCAAGCGCCTGCACACACTCCACTGGCTCCCCATCGAAGCTAGAGTCACCTTCAAGATGTTTACCCACACTCACAAGGCCTTCCACGACACCGGACCAGCATACCTGAACAGCCGACTCAAATTCCACGCACCCCAAAGGACCCTATGATCAGCCCAGCTCTCCTACGCTACACCAGAAAGACCAGATCGGGAGGCTGCTACTTTTCCTTCCTCGCGGCCAGAGCCTGGAGTGACCTTCCGCTCTACCTCAGACAGACAACATTGATCCCTATCTTTGCAAGAAACCTCAAAACCTGGCTCTTCGACAGACCAGCTCCTTGATGGACTGGAACCTGCGAACCCCCTGTGCCTTGAGACCTATACGGGTGAGTAGTCACGCTTAACAAACACCTTGATTGATTGACTGTAAGCCCGTCTGAATTTAAGGGGCAGAAGTGGTCCAAATAGACACATGTGAGAGGTCTGTCAGACATCAGTAGTGGTGTTTGTGGTGGCCTGAGAGGGGTGGAACCCTTCATCTGCTGGCAAATATCACACTTTATGACATAGTTCTTAGTTTGTTTTGTCAGCCCCGACCAACAATAATGCTGCTTCAATGATTAAGTTGTTGCAGTGACTCCTGTGTGTACAGAGCCCAGACCCTCATATGCAGCTAGAATTAAACCTAATCTGCGATCTTTGTTTGGCATTACTCTATACCCCACTCCTGGAATTCAAGAATACAGTGTGTTATGCGCATCTAACTTGTAGGAGTACTTGAGTGGAAAGCCTTTTGGTAGGAAGGCAGAGCCGTTCTTTGTGGCATTGATAGCTACTAGTATATCTCCGTCTATTCTTGTGTGCGAACAAGTGATTGCTGCCACGGCAGCAGTCGCCTTGGTGGCTTCATGTAAATGTAAAAAAGGGTCTCAAGGCGCTTGTACGAATACCGCTGTGGAACCCATCCTGGCTTTCCCTGTGAGGCGTCCACTCCTGGGCACCCCCAGGGTGAAGGCCAGGCATCCTTAGCATTGTGGGGGCCGTTGTGGAGATTAAGCAAGCTATTGCCCAGTTGCAGAGTGGGACTCTATGATTGGAATAGGCACCGAGGCGAGAATTATCAGGTCCAGGGAATTTTGAGCCCAAGACCCGCTGAGGCAGGGAATTGAACCCTGGTCCCACGCTAGACCTCTGCATCAGAGTCTGTCGCTCTAACCATTAAGCCACACTTCTCCGCTGTTCATCAGCCAGTAAATTCCCTTCAACGTGTATGCCAACACGCTGATGACTCATGGTGTGAATAACTTGAGCCTGTGACAGGCGTTCTTTCAACTTCGCCACTTGTTTTCATGACAATTTATGTTTTTTCGTGCAACCCTTGGTGTCTTTAAACCCATTCTGGCCCCAGCAGTAAAGATATTCATTGTAAGATTGCACACAGTAAAATGAATCACACACAGTCATTGTGGAGAATTTCCGACATATATACCGTAGTGCTATTATCAGGGCTTTTAGTTCTGCCAGCTGCGCTGTACAATCTCCTAGAGATTGTGTAGTCTTATTAATGGGATGGAACTTACCATCCTGCATACTACCTTTCACTATAGCACACGCAGCGATATATTGCTGTTTAGTTCCAATGGCAGGTTGGGCAGAACCATCAGTGTAATTGATGTATTCATACTATTCTAGGGGCAAGATTATATTCGGGAGCGGGTATACTTGTTCGTACTGCAGAAATTCTTGTGCTTTCAGTGTAGGATCGAATCGATATTCTACATCTGTTGAAGTGATGGAATTAGCCCATTGTAACCATCGTGGATGCAATGCCTTTGCATTTGGAATGCTGGCTTTCATTACCGCTTCTAAAGTCAGTATAGGGGTTACAATGATGATGTGTTTCCCCTGTGCTAGTGCTCTTTCTCTTCCTACAAAATATGTTTTCTGTTGCTGCAAATCGATTCTCAGCATTTGTGTACAAATGAGATTTGTATGCAATTGGGACTGTCTCACCTTCATTGAAAGTAATGTACGTATACCCTTATAACCAAGGGATGACCCGTGTTACCAGGTTGCAGATGTTTACTTGTGTCTGCAAGTGTTTTAAGCTATTGTGTCGGTATGGAGTCAAAATATTGAGTTTTTATTATCGACTAGACATAATATTGAGTAAAAAATACAGAATGGACATAATATCGACTAGACATAATATAGACTACCAAAATATTGACTAGAAAATGTTAATATCGAATAGAATGGACATAATATCGAATCAAACATATAGAATGGGCATAATATCGACTAGACATAATATAGGCAACAAAAATATTCAATTTAATGTAAGTAAATATTAATTTTTAATTTTTGTGTAATATAATTCTGTAGCGGGTTGTGGGTTTATAGGGGAATAGGGTGGGAAGTAATTGAATTATAATTAATTAAATATGTTATTTTATTTATTGGTATTTATTTAGAATTAATTGTTAATTAATTATTAATTGGCAATTAATTACAATAGAATTTGTAATTTATTTTAATTGATTAATTGATAAATATGTTACTTTTATTACATTATTTTCTGTAGTGGGTTGTGTGTTTATAGGGGAATAGCTTTGGAAGTAATTTAATTGTAAGTAGTTATATTTTTTAAAAAATTTTTGGTGTCTAATTTTTATTTATTTTTATATTGTAAATGAATTTTTTGGTAATTGGTAAATAATTAGTATTAGTAGGTAATTTTTATTATTAGTTAATTTTTATTTGCAATTTTAATTGATTAATTAATATATATAATTTTTTTAAAAAATATTTTAATTATTTTGTAATTGGTATTAATATTTATGTTATTTATATTTATACATGAAGTATTTACTTTCCCTACCATTGCACTCACTGGAGTGGTAATAGTAACTTTTACCCCTACGCTATCCAACGCTTTCCCTACTGTTGAACTCACTGGAGTGGGAATAGTAATTTTGACCCCTACGCTATCCCACTCTTTCCCTACTGTTGCACTCTCTAGAGTTGGAATAGTAATTTTTACCCCTACGCTATCCAACGCTTTCCCTACTGTTGCACTCTCTGGAGTAGGAATAGTAATTTTTACCCCTACGCTATCCAACGCTTTCCCTACTGCTGCACTCACTAGAGTGGGAATAGTAATTATTACCCCTACGCTATCCAACGCTTTCCCTACTGTTGCACTCTCTGGACTTGGAATAGTAATTTTTACCCCTACGCTATCCAACGCTTTCCCTACTGTTGCACTCACTGGAGTGGGAATAGTAATTTTTATCTCTACGCTATCCAACGCTTTCCCTACTGTTGCACTCACTGGAGTGGGAATAGTAATTTTTACTCCTACACTATCCAACACTTTCCCTACTGTTGCACTCACTGGAGTGGGAATGGTAATGTTTACCCGCTCACTATCCAATGCTTGCCCTACTGTTGCGCTCTCTGGAGTTGGAATAGTAATTTTTACCCCTATGCTATCCAACGCTTTCCCTACTGTTGCTCTCTCTGGAGTGATAATAGTAATTTTTACCCGCTCACTATCCAACGCTTGCCCTACTGGTTCACTCTCTGGCGTTGGAATAGTAATTTTTACCCCTGTGCTATCCAATGCTTTCCCTACTGTTGCACTCACTGGAGTGGGAATAGTAATTTTTACCCCTATGCTATCCAACGCTTTCCCTCCTGTTGCGCTCACTGGAGTGGGAATAGTAATTTTTAACCTTACGCTATCCAACGCTTTCCCTACTGTTGCGCTCTCAGGAGTGGGAATAGTAATTTTTATCTCTACGCTATTCAACGCTTTCCCAACTGTTGCACTCTCTGGAGTGTGAATAGTAAATTTAACCCTCTCGCTACCCTACGGAAAAAAGTATTGTGTATATTTTGACAATAATATGTATGTGTGTGTATATATATATATATATATATATATATATATATATATATATATATGTGTATATATATATATATGTTTTAAAATTATTATTATTATTTTTTTAAAGTTACATTAATTATTTATTAATTTTAAGTTTATTTAAGTATTTTAAGTATGTTTAAATTATTTATATTTATTATTATATTACTTTTAAATTACTTTTAAGATATTTAAAAAAATCGATAATTTGACTGTCTATATTTTTTCCTATCGATATTTTGGAGTCAATATTTTTGTACTTACCTGTTTGTAGATAGGAAGTCGATATTCTGGCATTCTATATTTTTACCTCAATATTTTGGCAAGTCGATATTTTGACTGCCGATATTCTGTCAGTGATCCATTGTGTCAGCTTGAACTGAACGTAGAGTGTGTCTGTATGTTTTTGAGTCCACTTGTTTGCTGTGAAATCTGGTCAGATCAGGTCGTAGAAAGGTTTGACTTTTTATGTATAGTCTTGAATGTATGTTCTGCGGAAATTTGGAAGTCCTAAAATGGATTGTAAACCCTTCAGAGTCTTTGAAGGCTGGATTAGCGCCCATTTATATTTGCAGCCCGGCTTTTGCCTTCACGTGACAGCTCATAACCCAAAAATAGGGCGCTGAGATGGACAATTTTTGATTTTTTGAAGTTAAATTTGTAGCCCGAATTGGCAAAACCAACAATTATATTGCTCACCCTGCACAAATGTTCAAGTAATTCATCGTCTGTCAGATAAATATCATCTATGTAGGACACTGCCTCCTCTCCGAAGGTTTGAAAACTCATGCCCAGAATAATTCTGAGCTGTTCTTATAGCCCTGGGGCAGATGACAAAATTGCCGGTGAATACCGAGGGCAAAGAATCCTGTCAAATATTTGCTTTCAGGAGCTATATTTTGGCAGAAGAATCCATTCAAGATATCTAGTGTTGTTTTATATTTTGTGCACACAATATTATTCATCAATGCGGTACTATGTGCATTCGTAATTGCAAATATTTTTGTGCAGGTGTTCAAATGTCTGTAATCTGAAACCAAACAATATGTGTTGTCGAGTTTTATGAGGTGGGTTATTCATTGGCGAGGTTACATTTTTAATCACACCTTGGTATTCAAGTTTGTGTAGAATTTCTTTGACCTGTTTCTTCGCCTCATTTTTAATAAGGTACTGTATCTGTGGCGTTGGAGTTATTTTTAATGGGATCTTGTGCTGTTTGGACTCCACGTCCCACCCTACATGATTGAGATATAATGCCAGAGCTAGCACTTGTACCCACTCTCTCGCGTGTGAGTGTTTTAAGGAAACAGGAACGAGGTCGGAAAAAGCAGGCAAAATGATGCTTTCACCTTTTGGGCATCCATGATAAATTCAGGCGGCCAATCTTTTTCTGCTAATAGGATGTCGTATCCAAATGTCAAATTTTCCCCAAAAAGGCCTCTAATTTTTCTTGAGATTTCCCCCTCTAATTGGAGATTAATTTTGTGTAGACGGTGTGGGACACTCACTCTTGTATCAGGTGTTTCCACTGTGATGTATTCATTCAATACTGTTGGCACCAGAAATTCTTTCCGGAAATTGTTACTTTTGCCACGCTGTCTATCATCGTCAGAGCCCATTCCTCGTTTGGAAGCTGAGTCCTCAGTAACATGGACATGTCTAATTTTTAAGCTGGCTACATTCCTCTTTTTGAATTGAGGTTTTGCTTTATGTTGTTCTTCCTGTTTGATAATGAAATCTGAAGTGCGTTGTGTTTCCCTTTTTCCCTTTGGTCGATCTTCAATTTTTTGATCTGACCATCCTTGCCTCTTTAAGCTTTTTGATGAACCCTGAAAGGAACAAAAGGAATGTGTATCAGTATCCGGATACCTGCCAGGTTTCCTAATGTTATCACGATTCCTAAAGTTATACCTCTTTTCAGGGGACTCCCTTTGGGGAGACCAACCCCTTGATCGTGAACTGTTTCCTTTATTATTATTATTAATATTATCATTATTATTATTTTTGGATTGATTATTATCCCATTTCTTTTTAGAAAAAGTGGGTGCCTGCTTTGAGTTATCCTTATCAGAACTGCTTACCACTTGTGGTTTTCCTGGTTTGGCTTCCAAGCTATCTCTACCTAGTGAAGCATATGTTTCCTTGATTTTGTTTGGTAATGCACACTCCAGATTTGGAGGAGCTGTTTCCCTTAAGCATTGGTCTATAGCCGCAGCTGTTGCTTCCCCCTTAATGCTGCTCAGCATAATGGCTAAGACTTGGTCAAAGTTACCCATCAGTTTCATCCCAAAGTCAAGGGCAGGTCCTGCCCGTACTCATTCTTTTCAATAACTGATATGGACGGCGTACCGTGTATTCTAATGTAGACTACAGCAAAGATTGTTCCCAATGTGGTACAACCCTCAAGTGAGGGAACCATTCCCATTGGCAAACAATTTGTTGACATTTTGTGTTTTTCCTGCGGACCTGTATGGGGAAATACTGCTTCCAACTGTGCTATTTTTTAAGCAATCCAGAATGGTACTTCATCCCTCTTTGATGGAAATGCACCCATTATTGCTTTTAGTGTCTGTGGACTAATTATTGGTGTTGGGTCTGGACTGTTCCAGGTGGAGCAGATCTTGCAGGTTGTAATGTGAGTGTGCACATGAAAAACTGGACAATATGTCTGTATAGCCTGACTATTTCTTTAAAAAATGCACGCACTTCCCCTGCTGGGAGTGTGTCTATCTCAGGATGTGGAGTCACTAAAACCAGGAATGTAGCTCCTCCTATGCTGAGCAGACCGAGTCTGACGACCGAAGTTTTGTGTTGTAGGATGCCTTTAAACCAGTTTTTATGTTGCTGGTACGTTAACGGGACTACAAAGTCTTTGTATGAGATGAATTCTTCTGGTGGATCCACTTCAATGTATTCATGAAATAAATGTGTCTGTGGATCTGCAGGTGGAAATTTTCCCCAGGAATATGATACTTCTGATGTGAACACCTCATGTGCCTCAATCACAAAAGCAACATAGCCAGCTGTTACAGATACGCCATGTTCTAACAATGTCAGAGTTACTGGCTGTCTGCAGTGCTCTGTGTTCTTTAGAGCGCTGGCAAATTTGTCTCCTTCTGCACTTCCACTGCTACTCGCAGGCTCAGTCATTTTGAAAGGAGAAGAAAGTAAAGGTTTAAGAGGTAGGGTTTAGCACAGTATGGGAACCTTTATTCCTTACATAAAAATCTGGAAGTCATTCTACAAACCGTTGAGAAAAGGATAAAGGAAAAAGACAAAACTAACATAAACCATACTCTAAGACCATTGCGAATCAGTCAGATTCCCATCAACTGCCACACAAGGCCAGTGTCATCATTTGGATATCCTTCTTTACTCGCCATTCAATCTCCTTTAGCACAACAAGAGATGATGTGGTGTGAATTTCGCATCGGACTATGTGGCCTTTGTATGAAAAAACACAGACAAAGGAGTCTACAGTAACTTATAGTGTTACTGAATCTACTGATGTATCTGAAAGATATCTCCTTAGTTATGTGATGGAAAAGAATAAAGTTCAGTGCAAATAACGTGGTGATCTAAAAAGAAAATGTGAGAGAAAAACTTTTTATTCTAACAACTCTCACAAACCTACTAAAATAATTGCAGATACGACATTAACCAAATATGTCGCTGCTTAAAAACAACAACATATAATTTGTTAATGTTAAGTTTTGCACTGCACTTTATTCTTTTCCATCACATAACTGAGGAGATATCCTGAGGATTGAATCTGGCGATGTCGGTAAACTGTCCCTTAGACCCTTGTCCCTTGTCGATGTGTAGATAGTAACTTTTAATCCTTACAAGCTTGTCTAAACCTTCAGCCAATTCACAGGGTGTACCTGCTCAGCTGAGGAGGATAAACCTTCCCCCTTCAGACGTCTCTGAAAAATGTGAGTAGGGCTGTTTGAGAAAGCACAACTGAACTACTCAGATTTTACTGTTAATATAAGAACCAAACCAACGTTGGCGGGGCCATGTTGTGTATTTCCTAGGATTCCCCAGGACCTGTGCGTTTTTGATGACCTAAACTGAGGGCTTGGTGTGCAGACAGACTCTGGACAACCCCATAGGATGAGTCAGCCATTAGACCAGCTAGCTCTACGATGCCACTACCACCCCCCTTAATTCTACAATGGTGCATGTAGTTTCTGGCAGCCACTGAACATGACAACCTAATTCCTCAGGTGATGTGAAAAACATTATGGTATCTTTTGTTCAGTCACTCGTGCCTACTTTTCTCAGAAGACACATACAATGACAATTGGAATAGTTTCAATAAATATTTAATATTCAAGTTTCAGTTCAGTGTGAAACATATTTGCTGCGACAATCAAAAGGCAGGAGCTGACAAGTGTGGTTGCTAGCACCAGTATTGTAAATAGCAGATACATTTCTACCATAGTGCTAATAAGATGAATAAAAGCAGATTATATAAAACAATAGCATTGGCATGCTCCTACAGTGCGTAGCCTACCAAAATGTACCTAGCCTAGATATGTAGGTGAACCCTGTGTATGTAAGTGCTAGGATATATCCTTATGGAGCCAAGAAACACCCGGGGAAGTGCCAACCACTCACCTGCTAGTTCTGAATGAAAGACCCCATCTCTGTGTCGAGGATGGCGCCCCGCAAGGGATGTCAGGCCTCTGCCTGTTGAAGGATCAGCCTGCAGAGTCTCGATCCAGCCTGGAAAGTATTCTCCTCTATTTTGTGAGGAGGAGTTAGGGTCTTTTATACTAAAGTTGTCACTCCACGGTTTCTTCTAGAATCCATATGTTTTGAAAACATTTGCTAATCCTCGGCTAATCCTTTTCTAAACAAACATGATTATGCACAACTGGCTGTTGACCATGGATGAAAAAAGTGGTGACCGTTATATATTATATAAATCTGACATGCCTGGGGACATGTTTACGTACGTCAGGTACAGAGATTAAGCTAGGGTACCAGGAGACTGATGCCAGAGAGACAGAAGTAAGCTACTAAGTAAATGGTCACCTGTGTAGGACCAGTATGTCGTGTGGATGGGACAACATTTATGTAATTGGTATGTACATGATGGGACTATACTAAAGGACATGGCAACACTATGTGCAATTTCTGCTACATCATGAGATTTAGCTCTGCAGAGTATGATTTAACCAGCAGCCAGAGATCTGATTGCTAGCACCACCTATCTAGGAATACTCTCTGTCCGTATTTTTCATGGACTGTCCTGAATTTGCGAGCCTTGTCCATAGAGGCATGAGCTGCTCATTACAGATACCCTTTGTCTGTAGTTTTAAACTCTTTGGCCCTAGCACGGCAGTATTGGTAACACGTGCTGCACATGTTCAAGTAAGATACCATCAGAGTAGTGTACCGGCCCCCCTCCTAAACTACGCCAAACTCTAGCTCAAGGATGAGCTCAGCAAGAGGAGGGCCAGCACCTTGTTCTTCCCTTCATTGTCTCCTGGGACAGGTTCAGTTTCTGCTGTTCACATTGTTCTGGTAAAGAACGCCTTTTGTTTTTCCAAGAAGTGTTAATAATAGCCATTAGCATTGAGATGCTCACATTTGCATTTCAATGGCTATCTCTGTCCTCTCACCCACAGTATTGTTTACCCCTTGACTTATTACAAGAAAAAGGCAGATAGTAAGGAACTAAATTTTACTTTGCTTCACAAGTCTGCCGTGTGGCAGTATATCATATGGTACTATGAGCCATGCCTGGCTTTTTAATCAACTGCACTGTGGGGTTTATAATTTTGCTTTTAACACTTTCATTATGGTTTCAAAACCTCAGATTTCAAAGTGATGTTTGCTAAAGGTCAAAACAGACTGAATATGTCATAGTTCGAGCAACTTGTCAGCTATTTGGTTTTCATTTTGCACATCTACTAGTCCATTTAAAATTGCCCGTTTCATGAATAAAACAAAGTTTTATATGTGAAAATTTCCTTGTGAGGGCTCACTCTTTCAGTCACATCACACATTAAAGCATACACTGGCAAATGCAAATCATTTTAACTTTTATGTAGTAGTTTGTTTTATACCAAGCTTCACAAAACAACAAAGGTACAACCTTCTGTAAAACAAAGAATAATTAAGCGACGGGTGGCATCAGGAATATCACACGACTCTCCCACATATACAGGACAAGTGCATTATAGGTAACTAACACATTAAAGGGGGAGGGAGGGAATCAAACGACTGTTGAACTCTCTTTGCAAACATACATAATCATACAAGAAGTGTAGTACCCCTGGAATAAACATCTAAAACCATTTATGGAATTGAAAACATTCATGTACTTATATAGAGTGATGAATCATCATCTACCTGGCATGGTGTGATTCGACTTCCACCTCTAGAACTGGAAGGCATTTAGGGGTGATACTGTTCACTGTTTGCACAATCTCCTTTATGTGGGTTTCATAATATGGTTGAGGTTATGTCCTTTATCTCAAGATTTATATTCTTCCTTTTTAAAACTGTTAGATCTATATTACAGTTGTGTGGGAGCTACAAATGGCTTTTACTGGTATCTCCGTACCAAAAGATTAAAATCAAGAGGATTAAGCACATTCAGTATATCCTTTGCTTTCTAATTAAATAGGGAAGCAGCAATGGAGTCATGCCCTCTTTATATAACAGGTACACCTTGGGAAGAAACAATGAAAACTTCTCGCCTTCAATGGAAAGGTACCGGTAGCGCAGCAGCAAAACAGGTTTTTCCCAGCACAGGACATATACACATTGGGCAGCAACACTGCTAGCTTTGCTTCCTCACAGAACTGGAACAGCATAGCAGTAGGAGAGCAAGCTCCCCTCTTACACTTAATGCATCAAGGTCAATCTTCCTTTCTCCAAAAAATAGATCTAGAAAGGCAGACAAGCACAAGGTGTCATCGCACACAAAACAAGTACTATTAACCCCTTCACTGCGGCGGCTATTTCGCCGCAGTGCTAAGGGGGAGGGGGGGGTGGCGCGGCGCTCCTGTGCTTGTGATGGAACCACTCCGTCACGAGCCTCGGGTGGGCTGTGCTTGTGACGGAACGGTTCCGTCACAGCCCCGCTCGCCTAATAGAATGCACCGCGCAGGCGCAAAATTCGCGCCGCCCAGGCGCGGTGAGCGGGCCGTGACGGAACCGTTCTGTCACCAGCACAGCCCACCCGAGGCTCGTGACGGAACGGTTCCGTCACGAGCATGGGAGGGGTTAAAGTATAGTTGACTTGTAGGTGAAGGCAGATTTTTGGAACTGGTGCATAATTCACTGAGAAATGTATAGGTGGGGGAGTGGGTGATTTGCGAGTTCTGACACCATTCTCCCTTTGGTCAATTTCTGTGCCAGCATCCTGAAAGTCCAGCTGCTGTCATTCAGAAACCTTATGCTTGAGTTAATTTGTTAGTTTTCCACTTAATAAGAAATAACCATTACCTAGTAGCCGATTGCTATTTGGAGTAGCTCAGCCACAGCCTGAGTAGCTATGCTTTAGACAGCCACACATATGCTAACTTCTTTGAAATAGTTTAGAATGTGTGTGCTCACTAGAGTTGTGGTGTAATAACCAGAGATGTCATCTCTAGACCTGGGGAAGCGAGTTCAAGTCTCTGCATTGGCTCAACAGCCTGTGATTATGGGCAAATCACTCAATCTCCCTATGCCTAGAAAAAAACGAGCATTTGCAATGCAATAGTTCTCGCATTAACGCAAGTTTGAGCTATTGTCATTGTAAATGACAATGTCTTTTATTTATGGATTAGAAACCAAAACATATAAATAAAAGGCATTGTCATTTATAATGCCACTCACTCAAACTTGCGTAAATGAGAGACCTATTACATTGCAAATGCTTGTTATATGTTGTTGTCGGCACTTATTGTACCTTTTCCTCTTCCTAAAATCTTTATATATATTTAAATGACATGACTACATCGAGTTAAGTAGTGTACAGTACAGAGCAGTGAAATCAGAAAATGCATATTTGTTAATTAGCGCACAAGGGGTAGTTGTGGGTGTGGAGGTTTTTTGATGGGAGCCAACACACAAAAAACATAAGAAGAGAATCAACATATCGGCAAGTTTTTGGCATGGTCCTCCAGGACCAAAAGTGAGAAGCCTTTGATAAAATCTATCGAGAATCCTAATGCAGGGCAATTAGCAACAGATGAGGAAGAGATTGCCAACATGTTTCTGCAGCATTACAGAGACACCTATCAAACATAACATAATGTCCCAATTTATTTCAATATTTTATTTTAGAGTTTTATAGAGCTCAAACTTGACCCGTTAGGATATCAGAGCGCTTTACAGGAATCAGCAGTAGTATACAAAAGACTTGCGGGGTGTGCTGGATACAAAGGTATATAAGGGACAAAGTACAATTTACATTTACATTTTACGAGAAACGAAGGTCCCATGGTCCATGGAGGGATGCCCGGAGGTGCCGGGAGGATAATGTGTGTGTTCTCCCGGGGATGCATTGGAGAGGAAATAGAGCAAGGTCTCTGTGTGAGATAGAGGCACAGTCTAGGCGAGGAATTTGCCCATTATGAAGGTTTTGGCATCCTTTTTGAAGTGAGCCAGAGAGGGGATTCTTCTAATAGCGGGCGGGAGTGAGTTCCATATTCTTGGTGCGGCCGCAGAGAAAGCCCGACAGTACTTTTTCTTTTTCCGAAGACTGCAGGTTGGAGCAAGAGGTCTTTGGAGGACCGCAAGTTTCTGGTTCCTCCGGATATCACGAGTTTCTGGGCAAGATATGCAGGGGGTTTGAGTATAATGCCTTGTGAGTGAAACATGCCATTTTGAGTTGGATTCTGGCCTGTAGAGGAAGCCAGTTCAGAGATTTTAGATGTGGAGAACTGTAATCGAACTTCCTTGAGCCGTAAGTAGCCTGGCAGCCACATTAAGGCAAACTTTTAAAGGTGCCAGGGAGATCTTGGGTAAACCCGAGAGGGTAGAACAGCCATGTTCCAGTCTAGAGATGACTAGTGCTTGAACTGCCATTTTTAGGTCAGGAGTATCCAGGAAGGGTTTCAGTTTCCTTAGATAGCTTAGGTGGAATCTAACTGATTTGGCCATCGAATTGATGTGGTCCTGCATGTTCAAGTTGCAGTCCAGGGTAATTCCTAGGGATTTGGCTGAGTCCAGAAGAAATTCTGTCTTCTTTGCATTGAGTTTGAGTTGATTGGAGGAGAGCCATTGTACAGTCAATTTCAAGGCTTCATTCAGGGAAAGAATCTTCTCTAGAGAGGAGATCTTGATGTAGATCTGGTGTCGTCAGCATACATATGGAAAGAAATATACACGGTGTGAAGTACTTCGGCAAGCAGTTCTAGGTAAAGGTTGAAAAGGGTGGGGGACACGGTTGATCCATGGGGGACTCCAACCGTGACCGGGGAGGGAGCAGACAGTTTACTGTTAATTAGGAATCTCAGTGACCGGTTGTGGAGGAAGTACCTAAACCATTCAAGAACAGAGACATCCATTCCTATCCCGAGTTTGAGGCGTTTGAGCTGTTTCTATTATTATACCATGTAGAAGGCCGAAGAAAAATCTAGGAGGATTAGGAGACAGATTTTGCCTTGGTCAAGGGCTTGAAGGCATCATCTGTGATGTGGGAATGTTGGTTTCCCTGCTGTGCCCAGGCCTGAAGCCGGATTGCAAGTCATCTAGTAGGTGGAAATTGGTGATGTGCTGGCTCAGCTGCTGTTGCACACACTTCCCCAGAACTTTAGCTAAGAGTGAGATGTTAGAAATAGGTCTAGAGTTGTCCGAAGAGGCAGGATCCAGCGAAACTTTTTTTTAAAATTGTTTAACAATGGGGAGGACTTGGCTGGCTTTCAGAGAGTCAGAGGTATGGATTCCTGAAGAAGGGAGGCGTTAATTACCAATGACTAATATTGTGCAGTACTATTCCACCACTCAGATCCCTAGCCTATCTAATTCACTGTCTCAGTCCCTCTTAAGGCCTATAGCACCCATTGAAATTCAAGAGGCGTTAAATATAATGCCAAATGCCAAAGCATGTGGAGATGACGGGCTGCCCACAGAGTTTTTTAAGATTTTCTCTTGTGAACTTGTGCCTTTATTAGTAGACCTTTTTAACTATATCAAAAATGAGGATAGATCCCCTCAACCTTACAAAAATCTATATTTGTGCAATTTTTAAAGAAAGATACAAATATGCAATTGGTCCACTTAAATAGACCAATTAGTTTCCCTACTATAGATTATTATTGATGAAAATTTGGGCAATCCGTATAACCCCAGTAGCACAACAGCTAATCTATGGAGATCAAAGTGACTTTGTGGCAGGCCACTTGATGTAGGCCAACAGTCAATTTTTCATTCAGGCAATAGACTATTTTTCCATGAATAACATAAAAGCACTAATCATGATGATCGATGTCGAAAAGACATTCGATCTTGGGAACGGGCTTGCCCTCTTTGGTTTCCCATCGCAATTTATTGCAATGCACTTGAATTTATAACAGGTGCTCAGGCCAAGGTGATAGTCAATCCTAAGACGGCAGACTCAATATTCATCAAAAGGGGTATGTTGCAAGGATGCCTCCTTTCCCCATTACATATACTTTTTTTATTCAACCCCTAGCCAAACACGTTCGCAAACACACCATAAAGGCGCCTGTGGAAGGGATGGCTAGACCAAAACTATTTGCAGATGATGTTATCTTGTATCTTCAATCTGAACAGGCAAATAGTAACTGAATAATTCAGACGATAACAGACTTTACTGGAATCCGAAGATATAAGATAAAACCAACTAAAACAGAATTATTGCCTTTAATATGTTGGCCTCTGACATCCCTATTCCACTCCAGCCTTCAGAGAGAAAATAATCTGCCATACAGATAATTGGGGATAACAGTGACTAATGATTTATTGAGTTTATTCCACTTAAATTATGATAAAATGCTGCAAAAAATAAAGGGAATGCTCGAGAGGTGGTCACTGCTTCCCTTGACAATAATAGGGCATGTCTCAATGATCAAAATGCAGGTGATACCTTTGTTAATATTTCTTTTTTCTAACATCCCAATATAAATCCTTAACAACTTTCGTCAGGAACTAGACGCAGTCTTCAGAAGTTTTATTCGGAATAAAAATGTATCTAGGCTACAGCTGGAGGTTTTACAACTTCCAAAGTCGCAAGGAGGACTGGCACTGCCCAATACACAAAGGTATTATCAGGACGTTTTGTTGGATATTCTCTTGGGATATTTAAATGGGTGCAAAGCATTAAATACATTTTTTTTATTGATAAGATGATTCAGGAATCGGAAATTAGCTTACCAGTGATTATAACAGCTGCCAAATTACCGAAAAAGAGCAAATACAAATGTATATGTGATATTTTAGAGTGGATGCATGGTGTGAGCAAACTTTACAAGATGCTCTTTGATTAGTTGTCATTATCGTTGCAGGAGGGTAGTTATCTGGGGCTCTTCTTAGCAGATAGCAAGGTGAGATTCTGGAACTCTATAGGTTTTAAGATGCATGCTGACTTCTTTGTTCGAGGCAAATATATCTCCTGAGAAGATTTAATAATGAGGAGCGATCATCATTGTGTACTTCATTTTTTTTGTTTTCACCAGATAATTTTTTTTTTACAGATTAAAAAATTAAAAGTGAAGCTATGACCTCCATACAATCAGCAGAGCTCCGTTGAAGAGCAGGTAGCTCGGAATAGGGAATTGGTATAGACTGCTCCTAGATCTCTCTACATTATTTGATTTTACTAGTTTTCTTCCCGAGTTAGGAGAGACAACACAATGCTACCTATCAGAGAGAGATTGGAATGCTATTGCTGAGATAGAAGATAGACCTCTCCGGGCAGCCGATTTCAAAAGAATGTCATTGCTGTCTAGATGTATGGCATATTATACCCAGGAAATGTAGCATAACATGTTTCCAGTTGTCTTGAATGCTTGTTTTCATTGCAAATGGAAAGGGGCGACCACTCGGTCCCCCCGAACGTATGGATGGGTGCCCCGATCCCCCCGGGAAACCATTTTGGGCGGGAGGCGTGGCTCGACTGGTATGCCCAAAGTGGCGTAGCCGGGGCGCGCCCTTTCGCGCCCAGGAGGGGTTGTCCTAGACACCCGCACGGAAGACCGCGCCCAGTAGGCGTACCTGAGGAGGGTCCCCGCCCTCCCGCAGATGGATAAATAGAGCGGGAATCCGAAGAAGCGTCCTCTTGTTCCTGTGCTCTGAAGGCTGCACCACTCGTTGCTCGTGAGCCCTTGACGGAACAAGCGGCAATTTTGAGAACTTGTAATCTTGTTGTTTCTCTTTCAGTTATCTGGAGTGCAAAGGATCTGGGACCTCGTTGATTGACTAGAGCGGAGTAAACGAAGCTATGGCCGGCAAGAAAGCGGGAAAGAGCTCCGAGCTGGAGAAGGTGCTGCGCACCTTGTCGAACCGAATGGCGATCATGGACCGAAAACTCTGTAAAGTTGATTCGATCGGTCGAGGTTTGGCCGAAGTTAAAAAGCAGTTAGCGGCCCAGAACAACCCCTCAGGCCGTCCTAAGAAGGTAATAGGCCCGGCCTTGCCGGGAGTCATCCCTGAGGGTAGGGAGAAGCGTATTAAGAGGAGGGCGGTTTCCGGGAGGATCCGGTTCCTGAGGTGCCCCCAGCCGCCCCCATCACACCGGCGGACAGCCCGGTACCAAGTCCAGATATAGGTCTACCAATCCCGGTTGTAATTACCCCTCTTAATGATGATCAGATGCCCCCGGAACTGGCCATCCAGTTAGCGACAGTGTTACCCTGGCTCAAGAAGAAAGCGGGGGGGCAGTGGCCGCGGGGGACCCGGCGAGGAGGCTAGACTAATAATCGAGCAGTTACGGCAGTCGAGAGAAGCCGGGATGGCGAATGTTCCTTTTGTTCCCCCACAGGTGGCGCCAGGAGTACCTACGGTTAGCCGGGAAAAGGCAGCAGACACGACGGTTGAACCCGGTAAACACCAATTGCCAATGGCAGGGGAAGGTTCATTACCTTCAAGGCGCGAAAGGGTGGCCCAGCACATCCCTGCGGCCACAAAGGAAATGATATGGGGGGAAAAATATGTGAATATGTTTTCATTGTTGACTGACCATCGCGAGATGGAGTATGCAAAATCCCAGAAAGATTTATGGCACCCCAGTGTATGGCGGGCCAAGATGGCGGAATTTAGGGTCGATGAGACCGTAGCGAACTGGGTAAAGGCCTTTTCGATATTTACGGCAGTCATTGGTGAACGAAAGCCGGAAGTGATGACCGGGGTGTCCTGTTACCAGAATAGGATTATGGACTTTATACCATGTATGGGGGGGGACGAGTGGAAAGGATATGACATGAAATTCCGAAAAGCGAAAGAGTTTGATGCAACTTTGACCTGGGACTGCCTCGACTCGGTGTCATGGCACAAGCAGCTCTTGCCTGGTGCGGCGGGTATGTCCTCGCCGGGCGGGAGCGGGCCGGGGTCAGTTCGTCAAAAGCCTGCGTTGCCCTTTTGAGCAAGCGCCGGTGGGGAATTTCAGCCCAAGACCGGCGGAAATGGCGGCAAGCGGGGGGTTTGTTGGGGCTTCAATAGAGGCAACTGTAACAGGCCCCAGGGAACATGTAGGTTCAGGCATGCGTGTGCGGGCTGTGGGAACTCCTCACACCCGGAGAGTAGCTGTAGATCAAAGAACAGCGGAACGGGAGGAAAAGGGGGGTCTAAGCAAGAGTGAGGTGATGCTTGGGAACCGATTGCCTATACCTGTCGACATCATGGCTTTGACTCCTTGGTTAAACAAATACCCTGATCATGTATCCGCCGGGGTTTTGAGGAATGGATTCCTATATGGCTTCAACATCCCGGCGGGGAATTTTCGGGAGGACTCCTTTTGTAAAAATCAGTTATCCGTCCAACAGAACCCAAGCGTAGCAGCAAAGAAAATTTCCAAGGAAGTCAGCTTGGGGCGGGTGGCGGGGCCTTTTCAATGCCCGCCGGTGGCGGATTTCGTGTGTTCACCGCTAGGAGTGGTTCCAAAGAAAGACCCAGGGGAGTTTAGACTCATTCACAACTTGTCTGCCCCAAGGGGTTCCTCGGTGAACAAAGCCATTAACCCGGATATTTGTGTGGTTCGGTACGCGTCGTTCGACGATGCCGTTGCCATATTAAATCATCTGGGCCCCAGAGCGCTGATGGCAAAATCGGACATCGAATCGGCATTCAGGTTGCTCCCGGTACACCCGCGGGACCAGCGCTTGCTAGGTTTTGCGTTTCAAGGTAGTTATTACATGGATAAATGCATGCCTATGGGTTGCTCCATTTCTTGTGCCTATTTTGAAATGTTCAGCTGTTTTTTAGAGTGGGCATTCACCGAGACCACAGGGCATAGGCACGTTATGCACTATCTAGATGACTTCCTGTTCTTGGGAGCGGCCGGCAATACGAAATGTGCGCAGGCGCTGCAGGACTTCTGCATCCTCATGCGGGAGTTCGGAGTCCCATTGGCACCAGGTAAGACGGTTGGACCATCTACTTCACTGGAGTTTCTGGGAATTGAGCTCGATTCTGTGGAAGGATGTTTCCGTTTACCAATGGGAAAGGTGGCCAAGTTTAGGGCTTCCTTGACGCAATGCCTGGGCAAGGAGAAAGTGACCCTGCACCAGTTACAGCAAACAGTGGGTCAGCTTAACTTTGCCTTAAGGGTGATACCAATGGCCCGCCCCTTCTCACGCTCTATTGCACAAGCTATGGTGGGCCTCAAGGAGGGGCACCACCGTACGAGACTGTCGGCAGAGGTTCGCCAGGATATGCGCATTTGGTTGGCAGTTCTGGCGGACTTCAACGGTCGAGTTGTGTGGAACAAACCACCAGCATCATCGGATGAACTAGGTTTGTGGACCGATTCAGATGGGAGCGTGGGATTTGGCGCCATCTTTGGTAACCGATGGTCGGCGCAAGTATGGCCGACGTGGTGGCACTCCAGCGGTCTGACAGGTAACATTGGGTTCTTGGAGCTATTTCCCATTTGGGTTGCTCTGATGGCATGGCCAGACGACTTTAGGGACCGCTTGGTGGTGTTTTGGTCTGACAATATGACTGTGGTTGAGTGTATTAATCAGCAGGCAGCCCGCTGCAAGTGGATCATGAGATTGTTAAAAGAAATTGTTTTACGTTGCATGAAATTGAATGTACAGTTCAGGGCAAAACATGTGCCAGGTGTACTGAATAATGCAGCAGATGCACTCTCTCGTTCACACATGCAGGCTTTCAGGGGCTATCTACCCACAGCGGACCTAGTGGCGGCACCGTTCCCCGAAGCGCTATGGCTAATCGGTGCCCCGGATTACAAGACCTCGTGGCAGCCAGCTTAGCTCCCAGGACAAGGAAGGCTTACGAAGGAGCGTTTCGTTCCTACTGCACATTTTTGTGTCCGACAGGGAGACAGAGCTGGGGTCAGGTGGAATCCTTCCTGGGGTTCCTGGTAGCGCTGCACAGAGAAGGCCGATCAGCGGCAACGGCCAATAGACATAGGGCGGCCATTTCGTTCATGGCACAGCTGCACGGCATAAGTGACCCGACGGGTTCCTTTTTGGTTAGGAAGGCACTCCGCGGCTGGCAACGCCTCGAGGGTCGCAAGCAGGATACGAGGCGCCAGATTGGCTTAGACAGATTGTCTCTGCTTTTAGCAAAGCTGGATGAGACATGCTCCTCCCCTTTCGAAGCAGTTCCATTCCGGGCAGCTTTCGCCTTGGCATTCCATGGGGCTATGCGGGTAAGCGAACTCGTGGCAAGGAACAAGAAGGATATGGAGGGAGGCTTGTGCAGGGATCACGTACAAATAAGGGGTGATTCGATGGTAATCTCAATAGCCAGGTTCAAGACAGACCAGGAAGCTGTGGGAGATAGTGTTGTCGTGCAGCGCGCACGAGGGTCCCCCACTTGTCCGATACAGTGTTTAGAGGAATACTTGGCACAGAGGACGGCTACATGGGGGGGGAGCCTGCTTAGGCACAATGATGGCACCCCACTGACGAGATTTCAGTTTCAGAGGGTGCTAGCACTGACAATCGCTGCCGCGGGCATGGACCCGTGCGATTTTGGGACCCACTCATTTAGGATAGGGGCTGCTACTGAGGCTACTGCCCGGGGTCAGAGTGCGGAGGAAGTGAAACAGCTTGGCCGTTGGTCCTCGAATTGCTTCAAAAGGTATGTGCGATTGCACATGTTGTAAAAGTCAATTGACATGCACTCACGCTTCTTGTCTTTTGTTTGAATTACAGTTTCGCAAGCCTGTCACGCGGGGCGGAATTGGAAGTCGACCCAACATCAGGAGACCAGCGGTCGAGGATCACCGACTGGAGAGAGAGTGATGTGGGTCGTGGGCCACTCATATGTGAGGCGCGCCGGGGACGTATTGAAGGCAGGTGACGCGATTCACGCATCTGGGGAATACGGGTACAGAGTGACCTTCCATGGGAAGGGCGGCCTCTGTTTTGACCAATTTCAATCGTTTTTGGAGGGTCTTTTAGGGCGGCAAAGGTCACCGCCATCTGTAGTCATAGTACACCTGGGGGGCAATGACTTAGTGAAGCTGGGAAGACGAGTGTTATTAGAACACATCCTGTCGGCAGTTAGCTGGTTGGCTAAGAAACTCCCGGGGTGCACGATTGCCTGGTCCCACATGATCCCCAGGAAGATTTGGCGGGGGGTCTTTCAGTGTCAGCGTTGAACCACTCAGTGAAGAGGGTCGACAATAAAATTGGGAAATTGTTTCGCTCCGCGCAGTTGCATAGCATTCCTCACGGGTGTATTCGGGGTGATCACATGTATCTGAATGATGGGGTTCACCTGTCCAGGGAGGGGAATGATTTACTCATAGGAGACTTCATAGCATGGTTAAGGGGTTTGAGAAAGCATGACCTTTAGGAGGAGTGGGGGGGTCCGGATAGTCGGTCAACTATCCGGCCTGTGGCGGTAAGGTCATGATCGGTGAGCAGTAATTTCAAGGTCCCTAGAGGGGGGCGCCACCCAGAATGGATGGGAGCGCCCGGGGGGAGGCGGCCATTGGCCCCTTCCACAGGGAGGCGGCACCCACTAAGGATGGGTCGCCTAGGGGGAGACGGCCATAGGCCCCTCCCAGGGGGGAGGCGGCTAGATGCCCCTCCTACGAATTTCCCAGGGGCCGGATATCCGCTCCGGCGGAAGAGAGTGTGGGGATGGGGGGGAGTCCACGCTGTCCTTCCTACAGATACCTCACACGGGAACTCGGACGACCTTTAAGATGGCGTCGAGTGAAAGGGGGCCCCCACAACAAGGGAAGTTACAGTTGGCAATGAAGGTAAAGTCCTCTGCGCATGCGCCACTCACACCGTGAGGGCGGGATTTTGGTAGTAGGGATCTGACACCGTTAAGACCTTGCCGTTGGCCCTTAATGTTAGGATGTACAATTTTAATTTAGAATGTATGCATTTTCAGGATGCTAGACTCGGCTAGGAAACCTTTGTATTAGAGATCTGTTAAGGTTAGCCAAAGAACATGTCTTCATCAAAATGTAATAAAAGTAAAATTGTACATAATTCATGAAACTTTTATTTAATGTTTTAAATTTTGTTTCATATTTTAATAAATACAGCCGGGGGGGTAACCCCCCCCGCCTTCCAAAAGTTCAAACCTGTGTCTGTCTTCTCCCATTGCGAATTGGTGTTGGGAGGGGGTCGCGGGCATCCCGGCCATATGACAAGAAGAAGGAGGTTGGCTTCACATGTTTTTTTCTTGTCCTCATCTTGTTGATTTTTGGCAGAAGCTGTTTGAAGCAATCAGTCGGGCTATTAAGACAACAATAGTCTCAGAGGCCACACTTGCATTATTTGGCGTCTCAAAAAGGAGCCGTCAATTGTCAAATGGTTAACAATCTTTTATTTCAATAGCTATGACGAATCGATTGCACGTTCTTTTATCCTCCAGTACTTAAGGACCATTGAGGTCGCGACAATCCATGGCTGGATGGTGAAAATGAGGAAGTATATGCAAAGCACTTGGGGGGCTAATAAGATTTAATTCTATCTGACAATATCTCAGAGATAGTTGCGATCTGGATTAAAATGTTATGTGGTTCCCCTCATCATTAGGCTTTTAGCTGGTCGTATCTTGGCTCTGTATTCCATTGCACAGATTGTGTATGCTAATGCACTTTATTCATAAGGCACTTATCATCTAGAAGCAATACATGTTATGAAGTTAAAATACTGCTAATTCAAAATAAATTGAGTAGTATGACGAAAAGGGGATGAGAAATAAAGACAAGGACAAAGAAGGCAAAAGGAAGGAAGGACTGAAAAGGCAGAAAGAGAATGAAATTCAATGCAAGATGTACATGTTTACTATTCGGTATTTTGTTGAAGCACGATATCTTTTTAATTGTTACTTTCAAATGTTTTTCTAACGATTTAATAGTATATGAGCATGGAATAGAAGAACAGGGATTTTAAACCTGGTGTTTCCGTCAATATCGCACTTTGAAGGACCATGTTTAGTAATTGATATTTCTGAGTGGTATGTTTACATTTCTAATTGCCAATTGCACTTGTTTCTCCAACAATTGTAATAGTGGTTGTTTCTGGAGTAGAACTGATGTTATAAACTAGACCAAGCCAATAATTATTATACCTTGCACCTTTAATATTGCTTGTTGTTAGTCATCGATATTTTGAGGTAGCAAATTTACACCATAATTGCTATTTTCACATGTTCATATTCAAGGTCCATGGATTGGAACAGATGTTTTTAACCTGGTTTTGCCGTAAATATTGCACTTTGAGTGAACATGTTTAGTAATTAATATTTCCGAGTGCTACGTTTGTTTCCTTAATTGCCAATTACACATGTTTTTCCAAAGATTCAGATTGTGATAGTGATCGTTTCTGGGGTTGAACAGATGCTATAAACTAGGCCATACCGATAATACTGCACTCTGCACTTTAAATATTGACTGCACCTAGTACTGCACTATGCCGATAATGAGAATTCTTAAATACATCACACCAAATTGACTTGAATTGGATTGAAATGAATTGGAAAAGTTTCTCCTTTCTCTATTTCTGTCTTTTGTTTTTTAAATTACTCAATGTATTTATGCTTTTTGCTGCTCAACAAAAATATTTCTAAAATATATATATTCGGCAAGTTGTAGTACATGGTTCTGAGAGTGATGGTTCAGTGTACTCCAAGTTATAGCTGAATGTGTGGGTGCTGGTGCAACGTTCTTTTTGTGGGACTGTTATCTGCTACATGTGGTGGTGAACGGTGCCACTGGTGGAGTTACACTATTATGTGGTGAATGGTGAACTGTCCAGATCGTAATGGGGTGCACTCCTTGACACATATCTGGTATGATGATCAAGAATTGTATGTGTGAGATTTTTCAAATTCTTGTTTTTGCTCTTCTTCTATCTCTCGTTTATTCTTTTGGTTTCTCAGTGTAAGTCTTCTTGCATCAGTTTTTGGTGGACATATGGTATACTAACTAGGCTTACTCAAAGAGGCTTTGGTACATTGACTCACACATTATTTCCCTAACATATGCTGTAACCACTTACTCTACATTTCTCTCCCTCTCTGTCTCTGAACGATAACTAGCAATGAACAGGATATCCATATTTATCAACAGATCGCTACTTATGGTTCTATCATTCAGAAAAAAGGGCAGAATCACGAGGAGATTGTTCCTCATGACGGAGGTCCCATTTTGCAAATATTTGCTGGTTTCCCGTCTGTAAATAAGTCAAGATACATATGATGCTCAATGTGTCTGTGTATTACACAAACCAATGAAAATACATCTACTTTAACTTAGACTTGTTTCAGCAATCTATTTTCGTACTGGTATATTATTGCCCGATTTACACAGTCATTTCTATAGCATGACCTTTTTACAAACTTTGTGTCCTGAATGTTGACCCTTTGTCCTGAATGTTAACAGTTCTTGCTCTTATTTACCTCTATTGCATATAAGATCAATCCGTGGCAGGTTTTTCCTTCAGTGTAAGTCTAGTATCTGACGTAGCAGCCAACAAAGAATAGCATCACATTCAGGAAGCAAAACCAAACTCGGTTTTGTGAAATGTGCAGTTTAAATGTTGCCTTTGTGTAATTATGACTGTTTGGATGTCTCGATTTAGGAAGGATTCGTTGCAGGACTCTGATAAGAGTAGACTCGATATTAAGTGCTCTGGAAAAATACAAAAAGATCAGTTACATTATTTTTTTGCTTTAGTGTGTGTTCTTTGCATCATTCCCCAGCACTTCCTTTTGGGTCTGTTGCTAGGAATACATTTTCCATGGAGATTAGCAGCAATCGCAAAACAGAAATAGACTGAACTATTGGCACTGAGAACGCCTCATTTCTGGACCGAAATTCTTGACAGGTTTTTTTTCTACAAAATAATTTAATACTTTTTAAAGTCATTTACTTTCGTAACTGCAAGCCTTCTCACACAAATGGCACTGCAATTTTATCAATATTTAATTAATAAAAGTGCAAAATACATGGTTAAAATCTGATTGCATTTTGCATGAGTTTGCACTGGCGCATTAACACACTGACTTCTAAATCTTACCATTTCTAATTTTATTTTAAAATTCAAACTGTACAATGTGAAAATGCTCAGTGGGTTCATTCTTGTAGCGTTAGCATTAGTCCGAGTCTTGGACAAATGAAATTAGCCTATCATCTTTCCTGTATGGTTACAATATTTGAAGCAGATATATAGGATTAAAAAATGTATATATATATATATATTGGATGCATGCGTTTTGATCGCTTTGATTGCTGCTTCTGGGCCTGGAGATCATGTACGATGCCATTCTTCTGAGCCTAACAATAAAAAGTTAAGCCCTCTTTCTTTTTTGGTGTCATCTGCTAGTGAGTGTATGCACCATCTGTTGAGAAACATACTGTGGGCTTACCAAGAACATTCGGGGCTTTGGAGCCCACCTTTTGCTTGCCATGGTTTGGCTTCCCTGTCACTCTTTTTGCCTGTTTTTTATCCATGTCCCAGCCTGTCAATCTTGGCTTTGCCCCACCCATGGAGCATTGGCGCTTTAAAATCACTTTTGAAGGGCTGGCTTCTGTGCTTACACTAATGGCTTTTCAAGTACTATTTTTTCAGTTAAGCACTGCATGAGAGTGCTTTTTTTCCCAGTTGCCTTCCTTGGGTACTTCTTTCCTTCCGCACTCCATGATGCTATCTATCGTCTTCGTGCTTCTCCCCATTCCCTGCATATTGCGTACTTCCCTCTGTTGCTTTTTCACCCAGGCGCTTCTACCCCGCCCGTTCTACAATGCTCTCTCTCCCATTGCTTCTTCTCCACAACCCACTCTTTGCGTTGCTTCCCCACCCACATTCTCCTTTTTCACCTGTTGCTTCTCCTCCCCACCCCATACTCTGCCATTGTCTACTAGAGTATGCCCATCTCCCCATTGATATTTCACCGGCTGCATCCCCCCTCACCCATGCTATCCTTGTTGCTTTCAGTGGCCTGTGTTGCTTCTGCTCCTGTACCCTCCCATCTGCTTTAAAAGATGGTTCTCACACATTTATTTTCTTTTTAGTTACCAATCCAAATCGGATCAGCAACTCAACAGGAAAAAAGGCCCCACACCTTTCTGTAGGCGTGCACCTACAAAATTACACATGCAGCCACATCTAATGTTGCTTTTCTTTATTCTTTAGTCATGCTCCACAACATAGGGGAGGCTGTTCAGCATGGCTAAAAAACGTTGTCAAAGCCAGTGGGGGCCAAAAGTGGAACCTATTTGCTTTGACCAGTGCTTGTTTTAAATCACTGCCAGCACAGTATTTGTTCACACAATGACCCAGTCCCTCTCCACTTGCCCTCTACAACTGTTTCAACTTTATAAAATGTTGCCCTCTTAACACGTGTGTTTGTTAGTAGAGAGATATGTTTTATGACTTGTTGTGCCACCACTCCCTGAGAGAGATGTCCCCCTTCTTGTTTGAGAGAAATACTCAGTGCTCCTTTAGAAGTGTTTCTTTTTACCTGAGATGTGCACATTCGTTCCTCAAAATTCTCCATTGTTTCTCTCTGGAGATCTGTCTTAACAATTACGGTGTCCCCTTATCTTCTGGGACAGATAAGTTTTTTATACTTGAGATATGTGTCATTCAGTATTGTGATATGTCCTTTTATTCCAAGTGATATACTTACTGTGATCGCCTTCATTATTTCTCAAATTTATCTGTGATGTGTCCACTTATTCTCTGTCCATGTCCCTTATTTCATCACAGGCCACATTGTTCCCAAATATGTGCAATTTTGTTGGCATTTGTAAAGTACAGTCTTCTATTTAGATATAGACTTGTAGCCCTGTATTGGGGTCCGTTAGCATTCGATTCCAGGGTTTCGATCAAAGACCCAGTTCTTTGTTGCTCTGTAATTATATGTTACTGTCTGCTTGTGTCCTCATGTTCCCTGAGATATATCCTTAATCCATTAGATGCATGCCTCTGTTCCGTGGCCCACAGGACAAGCAGCTTTCATTGCTCCCTGAGATTTGACCCCTCCTGTTTGCATCCTTGTACCCCACCTTGTTGCCTGTGATTTGTACCTCTTGTTTCCTCATATTTAAGTCCCACCTTGTTTTCTTTGAAATGTGTTCTCCTATTTTCTGAGATATGTGCTCCCATCCTGGGATGCACCCCATTGGTTTCCTGTGATGCACTACTTTTATTTATTTTATTTTCAAAGTTTTATATAGTGCGAACAAGATTCTTCAAGATATCAGAGCGCTTTACATAAATATGAGATATGAGGACAAAAAGAACACTTAACAAGGCATTTTGTGCAAATAGAGAACAGTGAAGGTTACAACATGTGAATGGGTGGTCGGTTCAGACAATGTAATACAAGTGAGAGATAAAGAGTCACTGTATTTCCCCAGATTATGTTCCTGTGAAGTCTAGAGATGAACCACCCTTTGGTTCCCTGAGATGCTCCTCTTCCCCTTTGACTCCTTGAGAAAAATCCCTCCTCTGATTTTGTGGCAAGCATCGCTTGGTTCCCTGAAGTTGGCGTCTCCATGTTCCAGGACATCCTCTCAGGAGATCCTCCATGTTGCCTAAGAAATATGCCTCAAATGTGTTGAACTTGAAATCTGGAGCCTGGTGACAAACAGACCGATCTGGTGATAATCTCAGACAACAAAAAATGATTTTGAGGGCATTCTGGATTAATTTCGATTTATGGGTGCTGTAAGGCACCTACTGAGATAGTTTATCTGTTGATGTTGCACTTAAGTATAAAAAGAGTGTTGGGTGGAATGCTTGAAATAATATCATACACTGGTAAAAACTCTGGTCCGCATTCTAGTCTATTGTTACATTGAACACATGGGCAACTCAGTTTGGACCTAGCGATATTGAAATCAGTATTGACCCTGTTTCAACAGGAATGGTACAGCCTGAATTGAAAGGCCAGGTCCTCCAGGAACTAGAGCACAAGCAATCCAAGAATGTTTTTGTCCTTGTTAGCGCTCATCACACAGATATAGTTGGATCCAGTGGTACAGTCGGCATACAACCCACATCTAGTCATACTTACGGCATCACACTAAAATATACCCCAAAAAATGTATGGATGAAAAGCTTAAACTATACTCAGCCTCTGGTAATTATTCTGGGCAGCATTCAAATCCATCGTTATTTTGCACACCATCCCATCTCAGTTCAGACCCACACTTTACTCCACAGATATACATTGTCCTGAGTTCCCTAACATTTACCCCTCACCATTTCTTTATTGGGTTATGTACCCCTATGGCATCTGGTTTAAGAACCCACATATTTCCTAGAGGACATGAATCTCCTTAGCTTCTGGGAGGTTTGCTCCTTCCCTTATTCTCAAAGATATGCCTTTTTGTATCCTGTTAATGTAATCTCTATTATTCTAAGAGGTGTGCCTCCTTATTTCCTCATAAATGCTCCCTCATTACCAGAATTTGAGCTTCCTTGTTCCTTGGGAGAGACAGCTCTAGTCTTTAAGAGCAATCTGTGTCACCTTTTCAGTGAGACCCTTGTTTTAGGTCCCACCTAGGCAGCGCATGTACTGTCTCTTCGAGACATGCTGTAGCTAGAATATCTGCTTTGACCACCGCCCATCTTTTTAATGGTTCCTCTTTTTGTCCTTTGGAAATCCCGGCTTGTGTTTGGTGCAGTTCCTCCTTTTGGGCTTTTGCATCTTCACATGAGGACTACCCCAGCTGCATGTGCTCTTACTTGTCAGATTGTTTCCAGAGCTATTAGAGCACTCTTTTATTTTTGTTGGCCTACCTCAAGTGTTCTGTTTACTTGCTTCAACAGCTTCATGTGCCTGCCATCCCTTAACCTTCCTGTGCCATTCCCCCACCCCCTCACCCCTCCCACAACTCTGCTTGCCCACCCCACCACACCTCCAATATAGCTTCTTGTTATTTCTTTTGTTTAATTTATATTTAGTTTGCACTACTGCTTCTCACACGCAATCTCCCTTTGCCGTTTGTCATCCCCTCACCCTTCCCACAACACTGGTTGCCTGACTCCACCGTCCCTCCGAGATCACTATTTTTTATTTTATTTTAAAAAGTAGAATTATATAGCGCAGGCTCTGGGTAGATTTAGTGATTTGCCCAGATTCACAGAGTGTTGAGCCAACACCGGGCTCAAACACCCACAGGTCCAAAATCAGCTGCTCTGATGTACTTCAACCACTGAAAATAACTCTGTGCATGGTACCGAGTCACAAGTCTGGTAACATTTTTCTTGGTTATATTTTACCCCTTCTTATTATTTTATTGGAGGCTGTGTTTCTCTATGAAATTAATATTACTTATTAAAATCCCCCAATCGATCCAGTAATGTTCTGTCCTTCCTTGTATTGTATTTCTCTGCTTTTCCCGCCGGATGAGTTTGGAGCATTCTTCGAAGCATGCACTTGGAGGAAGTAGGCTGTTGTTCTGTTTATTGCTGGGACGCATTTAATCAGCTAAGGATTGCGCTGGCACTATACAATGCCAGTGTCACATAGGGCACAGACTGTTGTGTGCTGAACTTGTCAGCAAAGTTATGGACAATAAAGTTTTCAACAAATTTTGTTTTTTGTTCAACACTTCAGTATTTTATTCATACTTGTTGAAATTTGATATTTTCCAGTTTCATAGATCTTTTCCAATCAGTCGGTATGTTTGTTCAACAATTGTATATCCAACTTATATTTCAGAAGAATACATTCGGTCTATTCCAATGCATTTCGGCTGCTTGGCCTTCATCGGGGAAGTCTGTGGAACAAGGATAGTATCTATCACTATGCTGTACGAGTGATTACATATTACAGTATAACAACCAAATAAAACACCAGTAATCAAACTTAAACATAATGCATTATATACTGTGGCTAACACTATTTTCAGGAACGAGTTTATAGTGCCTGGTTACTATGTGTCCCTGAGTTTACGCGCTAACCTGTTAGTTACTAGCTGTAATCTACATAATGAAACAAAGTAGCTAATCCCAAACATACTGCCAATGGCATATCAATGTACCCGCTGATTACCACTTGTCCCTGAGGGTTCATATAAGATGTTTTGGAGCTGGGCTCAAGTAGTTATCTAAATCGCTTAATAAAGTGGATACTTTACGCGCAATCTAAGGTCTTACCGGGAATGTTTAGGTGTCTGAATTGCAAACCGCGCTGGGGTCGACTCCTCTCTTCGAGGGAAAAGTTGGCGTGTGACGTATGTGGGTGGGACTCTATTTGATACTAAAGCGCGTGCGTTAGTTAAAGGGCCAGGCTATGAATTGTGTAGTTAACTTCCTGTGCGATGCGTTCGAGGTGAAACAATAGACCACTATAAGTAATAGTGTGAAAACTTAGTCAAACAGTACAAGTATGCAGCACCATAATTACATCATTACAAATTACAAGTAACAACTAAATTCTGTCCGTTCATTAATGCCATGGGGGCGTAGAGTCTGTAAGTAGAATATCCAATGGTTTTCACGTTTTAACAAGGCTTTTCTGTTGTCAGTTTCTTCATTCTTTTCTACCACTTCCAATATGCATGCTTTGATTTGGTTAATCTGGTGGTTATGTTCGATAAAATGTGTAGCAACGGCTGACTTTAGTAATTTTGTCCTTATATTACTTTTATGTTCGGTTAACCTGGTCTTGAGTTTGCGCTCAGTCTGTCCAACATAGGCTTTGCCACATGGGCATTTCATCATGTATATAACATTTTTTGTATCACAAGTGCCATTAACACATACCTTGATCTTGTTTCCCCTCATGGGGTGGGTGATGGTGTTACCTTCCATAATGTTATTGCAATTACTGCAGTTTCTACACAGGATGGTTCCTTTGAATGTTACATGTGGTTTCATGGCCTTAGGTGTTTTGATGATTTCTCCTATGTTTTTGGCTCTTGAAAATGCGAACAATGGTTCTTCACCAAATATGTTGTTAAAGTCAGGTTCAGATTGTAACATCCGCCAATGTTTTTTAATGATTTTCTTGAATTGGGGGCTGGCTGTGGAGTATTTACTTACACATGTGATTCTATCAGTCTTTTTGCTTTTTTGTGAAGAAAGTAGAATTTTTCTATCTTTGAGTGTCGCTCTTTCTAGAGCTCCTTGTAGTACCTCGTTAGGATATCCTCTTTTTTTGAATTTGTTCAACATAATTTGCATTTGTGTCTTTGATACTTCAGGGTCTGAGACAATTCTTTTCACACAAAGAAGTTGTGAGTACGGAAGGTGTTGTTTGAGGGGGGTTGGGTGGAAGCTCTGGTAGGCAAGAAGATTGTTACGATCTGTGGTCTTGGTGTGAAGAGTAGTTTCAAATTTATCGCCTATTTTTCTGACTGTTACATCAAGGTAGTTAATTTGGCTCTCATGAATTACGTAAGTGAATTGTATCCTTTGGTTAATTCGATTGAGTTGTTGGATGTTAGTAATCAGGCCTTCTCTGGTATCTTTCCACAAAATGAAAATGTTGTCAATGTAACGTAAATATAAACGTAACCCTAATTGCCATTGATCATTTTGTAGGATGTGGTTATTCTCATATTGATGCATAAAAATGTTCGCGTACGCTGGGGCTGCCGGATTTCCCATGGCAGTTCCCGACTTTTGTAAAAACCACTTGTCCTCCAATTTAAAATAACTATGCATCAAAGTGAAATTGAGTAGTTCCAATAGAAATACTTTCATGTTTTCTTCATATTCCATCTGAAGAAGAGCTTCTTCTACTGCCTCTAATCCCAGTAGGTGGGGTATAGAGGTATACAACGCTTGAACGTCAATAGTATACATGAGTATGTCTTCATTGGTTTCAAGGTTGATGTTATCTAGTTTGGTCAAAAAATCTGTAGTGTCTTTGATGTAAGAATTCATAGTGATGACATAAGGTTGGAGATATTTGTCAATCAGTTTACCCACTGGTTTTTGAATGCTGTCACAGGTGGATACTATGGGGCGACAAGGAGGTTGAAGAGGGTCTTTGTGAATTTTTGGTGTTAGATAAAACTTTGGTGTTTTGGGGTGATCCGTGGAAAGATATTTTTTCATTCGATCATCTACACATCCTTTCATTTAATCAGCACATCTCCCTAAACACCGCATTTTTCTCAGGAATGGCGGTGCTTGGGGCTATGTTAATTTGGGTGGGCTCGCACATGTTTTGTTCATTGTGTCCGGGGACCATTATTGTCAAAGAGGAGCTCAATTTCCAGTGCATCGCTCTGGGAATAGCTTCGCTGTTCAAATAGCTGATTGTTTCAAACTGCTTCCCTGGTTGGTAATACTGGTACTGCTTGCTGAGATTATGCTTAGCTAGTCTGCGCCGAAAGTGGAAACAGTAGATTGCAGTGAAGATTGCTCCTGCTGGGAATAGGCGCAAGGTCCCTACTGCCTCCTAGGTTTATGACACTGACATTTCTACCCTCCAAGAAATGAGAAACATTGAGTCCACCGTTGAGCTTATTGGTTCAACAGAGCTTACATCACCAGCAAAATAAAAGAGAATGATTAAGACCTGTAAAAGCAATTATTGCACGTTGTTCTGTGGACTCAGACCTGCAGTAGGCCATTGAATAGGCATCAGCAAAGACATGTGATAAAGTTTCTGTATACTTCAGGCAATCTAAAAATCTCCATAGGTGTCCATTTGTTTGTAGGCCAGTGGGATTCAACAATGGCCCACTGAAGGAAGGCTCAGCGGGTGGCTCACTACTGCAGCCTGTTTTTTAAACTGTCATCCCTTAGCAGACAATGCATAGAAACCAGTGTGTTTGCATGAAAGCTGAATTTCAGTGGGCCCCCAAATACATATGTTAGCAGAGCTTTTTTGTTTCATTTAACATGAAACCCACGGGCACAAAGAAAAAAAATCTATGTTAAAAGACTTACAAAGACAGAATTTGTAAAGAAGTACAAAGGAGATGCAAGATGTTGTAACTTTTTCTTTTAGTGAGGCAGGACGGGTAGTGGAGGAAAAAGGGTAATCATAATTGAACGCAGCAAGGTGGCTTCACAAGAATCCTGCTCAAATCTACTGCCAATTACATCGCACTTTATCAAATGCAATGAAATCCCCGTAATGGTTCGTATGCTGAAATCTCTTGTATAGTTGCATATAATCAACTCCATGTTTTCAAATATCCTCTATTTCGCACAAATTTTCAGTATGAATTCATCATGTATATACTAGGAGCTCAAGGAGCTCAGTGTGGAGCTGTATTTACTTGTAGGAGGCGTGATCCATTCTGTCTCCTGTTTTCAATGTTTTCACAGCGTCTTCCTCTTAACTTCCCTTTCTTTCTGTCTTGCTTTGGGCTAAAGTCTGATGATGAAACATAAATAAAAGGTTGAATATATTGGAAAATCTTATTGAATCGTACTGCTTCTACCGTTCCATTGTGTGTTTTAGGTATTCAAAGAAAGTTAAGTTGGGAAATCGAAATAGAGGACAAAAGAGAGGAAAAGAGAGGGTGATTATCCTTGACTACGGTGTCCATGTATGATCTGCTGCAGGCATATTGTTTGTTATTATAGCTAATTGCTTTTGCATATGTTAGTGTGAAAGTGGCCACTTTGTTTGAAAATCTAAAATATTTTTTAAGTCCAAAGATGGGTTCCTTAGTGTCTATCTTTTTTCAGTCTGTTGGTCATGAAATAGCAGTTTGTCTGTACTGCAGTGTCATGCCGCTGTTTGGGAGGAGTGAGATGAAGCTGGACAAATAGACCCGGGACGTCTTCCTAAAATAGAACTGGAGGAGCAGTTTCGTATCATTTCCTGAAGGAAGCCCTGATTTTTAGGTTGAGTCTAGGAAGCGCATGTGCTGTGTCTTGACTTGCTGTATTTCCTTCTGTGGGCTTTCACCACGCCCATCACATGCCCATCACTTTCATTTGTTCCTTGACCTGCCTTTCTAAATTCCTTTGGTTTGGTACGTCAATGGTTTACTTTGTTCCACCTTTTGGCTGTTTAGTTCCCACCCTGCAGACTGACCCCTTTACATGGACTATTTCACGATTGGCCATATATAGTGTCTGCACACTATTTTTCTTTTGCCTCAACCCCATCTCTTAGTTTCCTTCCTGCTTGTGTTCTGAGCTCTGGTTCTATCTCTGAGCACCGCCCATTCTTAGTGTTGCCTTTGTTCTTGCTTTCTCCTGTTGTCTGTGCTGACCACCGCCCTCGTCCCTCTTCCTTTCCCTTTTGTGGGCACATGGATTTTTTTTAATTTTTTTTTATAAATGCTACTTTTTTATTGGAGAAACATGGGCCTCTAGCCGCCCCACCTTCCCTTTAGCAAACACATGTGCACTTCTATGTTTTGGGTCATGTTCCAGTAATGTTGTAATGAAATTGTGACTACTGACTTGTACCACCATTTGTGCATCTGGAACTAATGCAAGCCTGCCTCAACATGTTTCTTTTCTTTCTTCAGGAGCAAGTTGACCATCCTTTATGCTGGGCTCGCTTGAATTTTACTGTATCTGTTTCTCTCCTCATTACCACTGAGACCAATTATCTGTACTTCTCCTTCCAATATGTCATCCAATCTCACATAGCTAGAATGACCCCTTTAATACCAATTCACTTCTGGGTCCTACGAGCACCACATTAATGCAGCGCTCTCGGCCACTGCCTCTGGGACAACAGAGACCTTTAAGTGACTAACTTTCCCGACATACTCTTCTTATTTCAGGTACGAATTGCCACTTAGACTCCGAATAAACCATACCTCTCTTAAGCCACCACCTCCCACCCATAACTTTATCAAGGAAGATGTTTTAGCACTAAATGTTCAAAATATGCTGCATGAAAATATGCGCTAATCAACTAACACACTTTTTTTCCCTTTTGTGTACAGTTCTAAGTAACCATGAAGATACTCTGGTAGTGGCTAAAGAGAAGGATAATAGACTGGATTTTTAAGGTCATTTTTAGGAGGAAGGGAGATGTGATACTCTCTGCAGCATTGTTTATCTAGCAGACCCAGGTGGATGACATCATAATCAATTTGATCATAGAGCAGGCCTCAGACATAGTCATGCACAAACTACCTATCACTCTCAATCTTACATTCTATCTATTTTATACAGCTCTCACCTGTATCCACTCATCATACCACATATTTCCAATACACAAATACACTACACACCACACCATTCCACCCCACACAATGTCACAACTAACACTTTCAATTCAAGCCACATAATTCCTTTACAACGATATTCATCCACTCCACTACTAACAAAAATCATAAGTAAAAAAGAATATAATTCACAATGCCAATAGCCCTAACTTTAACAAATGCGAGACTAGTTGCAGTACAAATGCTTGTTATACCTTCGACCCAATCAATACATCTCCTTGCTCTGAGACATGTGGCCTCCATTTCCTCTAGACTGCATATTGACAAAGATTTTCTCTTAGACACTTCTTGAGGTTTGTTATGATGTGGATGTTTTTACTGAGGAGTGACATTCCGTGGCAGAGCCATCCTGGCTGGTGGTAACATCTGTACCTATAGTTGAGAAAGAGCAATTAATGCTTGTTGCATAGCAGCTATGGCAAAGAAAGTGGACATAGTTGCATAACAATTCGGTAATAATGCAAGCCAGGAAAATGCTCTTTGTCCCCCTATTTGGATAGCAAAAGAAGCCATGATTAAAGTGCTTTGGGCCCTCCAAGCAGTTGGGCACCTGCTGCACTGTAGATAACTATGCGACTACATGGCCAAGGATTTGCAGTTGGACTGGACTGAGTGGTCCACCATGAGCCCTCCTGTACCCATGTCACGTTGGATGGGAGCATCCCCTGCAGCACTATGTATTGGAAGAGGGGTGGGGTTGATATGCAAAGCTATTCATTTAAATGGCTCTGTGGTGTACCGTTCCCCGTTTATTGTGGGTATTCTGATATCTTTGTTTTGTGGTTATACTAAACTGTAGAGTGACTGGTGGTGCAAACCAGAAGGGACCGGTGAAAGGGCTAATGGTTGCGACTCAAAAAAGAAAAAACAAAGAGAAGTGGAAAAGTGTGATTTGTGGGAAAAACCCTTTGTTTTTTATGAAGAACCCTCTCTCACCAAGCTAGTTGGTGACATGCATCATCATCGGGTTCCCACCGGGAAGGCCAAATGTCTCCCCGTTGTGCTGCGACGCCTGTGTTACAGCGGAGCTGGGTTTTTTGGGAATGTGAAGTGATCTGGTGATGAGTGGTGATTTTAAAAGAAAGCCGACTGTTTCCAGAAGTCATTTTAATAAAGGACCAGTATGCGTTTGTTAAAAACAAGTGGGACGGACACAGGTTGGTTATAAAATTGAACCAATCGTGTCCTAAAAGTGAAGGTAGGTCGACATGTTTCTGCTCATGAATGCCAATTTAGCTGAGCTTTCATCAGGACCAAATTCAAAGACCCCGGGCAGTATACATACGCTAAGGTGTACCCTAACCTCGGGGGTGTGTGTGTGTTTTGTACTGGATAAAACTCACGGTTTTACCCGAACGCTCCTGAAATTTCCACGTGTCCTAACGTGAAGGCTAGATCCGCTTCACTTCATGGGACTCGCAGCAGGGATAATCTTCACGTCAAGTTCAATTTCAGACTTGACGGCATCCCTCACGCGACCTGCTCAGTTCACATCCGCGGCACCACCAGTCACTCTTCCATTGTTGAATTGTATTTATAAGGGGAAGAGGAGTGACTCCCAACCCTGCCTCTCTTTTTGTTGAAATATACTAAACTGTATGCTTAAATTGACATGTGGTTTTGCACTCATTCAATACTGGCCCCTTCTGAGGATTCCCACCATTAGTGTTTTAAGCATGCAAATCATAAATGCCTGATCATTCCAATAAGTTAGTTACTGCCACTGCAGCAGCTGAACAATTGATAACCTGAAACCTAAATCTGAGCGTCGGAGCACAGGGGTATGTATTGCCAGATTAGAGTGTTCTCTTATTAAAAATGTATTGAAAATTTTACTTTTTGAATTGACAGGTCAGTTTGATCTACCTGTCCACTAGTTAAAAAAGATGATTACCTTCTGGAGGCTCCCTTGCTCCTTAATTTATAATGAGATGTGTCAGCTTGAAGAGCATACACATGGAGACCTCATTTTACAAACATTCCTTGGAGAGATTCCAACACCAAGTCCTTTTGCCTAGTGGAGGGTCATGTTTGCTTGTCAAACCAGGAAACCTTTAGAAAAGCTATTGATTGTTGGGAAATTTTAGCCAAGATATAGTCCTGAAAAATGCACCATATTACCCGAATTATGTTATAAAAAAGCACTCTGGAGAATTCTGGGTTTCTTTGAAGTCCCACCATTTTTAAACTTCAGCTGATACTCCTATGTGGCTTAGCTCTGTCTCAACTTCCACTTTGAATTTGGTTGTTTACCCACCTCTACTGCAGAGGCCAAATGAAAGTGAAGAAATGTTGCACGAAGAACCACTGCCACCCCGGTTTAACCATTAGGTCTCTGCCAGTGCTTAATTTGAGCCAGTGGTGTCCAGTACACTGCATCAGCACTTAATTATCAGCACTAGCACTTATGACAGCTGCCACATGGTGGTGCTCTTTGTGTAATTTAGAGATCAGCAGAACAACAGTTGTTTATTAATTCAATATATATATTAAAAACAACTAATACCTGTTGCTCAAGTCATTCTTATAGCTTTGGGACCTTGAACAGTCTGAATTGGTACACTTGTAGCCGCATGATGGGTAGCAGTTGTGTATGTACTGTCATCGGCCGTGCTGGCAGTGAGTGGTGCAAGTTTTGGTGACCTCCGGACAAGAGACTTGGCACCTAACATGATTTTTTTTAACAAATTAAGCACTGTTATCTACAGAGCCCTTGAGGTGGGCTAATAGCAGGTGGAACTGTGTTGAATCAGCCTAAGTCTAAACTGCATGGGCAACACCCAGCCCATAGCAAACAGCGGAAATCTCTACATGCCAGAATGTGTTTCTGACAGAGCTAACTCCAGCATCATATCTGCTCTCCACGTTCCCACAGAGAAGCATGCCTGTTATTCAGGCAGAGGGAGTGTGAAAAGGACCTACGAGGGTTGGGAAAGCACAGGATGCCAGGTATGTTTGTAATATTTCAGAAGAGTGGGTGAGAAATGTGGAGGTGGGTGTAAGGAAGCCAGGTACTCAATTTCAAAGGGATTTGAAGAATAAGAGGGAAGGCAGAACAGATGGAAAATGGGGAGGTCATATACATATTCAGTGATAGCAACTGTCTTGTTACAGTTACATTTCACTTTCCATAGAAATTGATGCTCTGATTTGCTAATAATATTGGAGCCGTTTGACAGACCTGCATGAAATGTATGCAGTCTGATTACGTGGGAAAAAAGTTATTTGGGGGTAGGTAAGTAACCCTGGGCGGAGTTGGCGGAGTGGGGCTTCGCGGAGCTACGCGAAGTGGGCGAGAAACTACGCCCACCTCCGCACTCCGCGTAGCCCCACTCCGCAAACACCACTGGCCGCCAGCCCCGCCACCCGCCTCCCTCCCGCCCTCCCTAAATACTTTAAATTAAAGGAATGAAATAATTTAAAACGCACTTACCTTGCCCGCCGCGTCCCCGGGGCTCGCTATCTTCCGTCTTCCGTCTTCTTTACTAATGCGCATGCGCGGGCGGCCGCGCATGCGCATTTCTACGAGAAAATGCGCATGCGCGGCCGCCCGCGCATGCGCATTAGTAAAGAAGACGGAAGATAGCGAGCCCCGGGGACGCGGCGGGCAGCGGCGGGCAAGGTAAGTGCGTTTTAAATTATTTCATTCCTTTAATTTAAAGTATTTAGGGAGGGCGGGAGGGAGGCGGGTGGCGGCCAGCTACGCTCCGTCTGCGGAGCGTGCGTAGTGCCGCCTGGCTACGCCCGCTCCGCAAAATGCGGAGTAGGCGGCACTACGCTCACTCCGTGCACGGAGCGTAGCTGGCCGCCCACCCCTAG
Source organism: Lissotriton vulgaris (assembly GCF_964263255.1). Taxonomy (NCBI): domain Eukaryota; kingdom Metazoa; phylum Chordata; class Amphibia; order Caudata; family Salamandridae; genus Lissotriton; species Lissotriton vulgaris. The sequence continues at coordinate 917,149,622 of NC_141695.1, forward strand.
GTAAAAGTAAAACTGTAATTTTCCTTTTGACTTTTTGGGGGATTGTTTTTACTCTACTATAGCAAAATAAGACTGAAGAGAATTAAATCAAGCTAACCATAAATCAAGGACGTTACTCACAGTACTACATTTTTCAATGTTAGTGTAAATTTGTTAAGACATTTTCACAACATGGTGTTCAATATGGAGCATTAATGTCATTTATGTTTGGATCTTTAGTTTCAAGAATCGGTCAGAGCGTGCTGGTTTGCAGGGACGGACTGGGGAGCCAAAAAAAGCCCTGGCAAAAAGCTTAAACCTGCCCCACTCCCTTTGTCGCCTCTCTTTCTATCTATCTCTTCTGTCACTCTCCTTCTCTCCCATGTCTCTTCTCTCTCTATGGTCGCTTTACTCCTACTTCGGCAGCGGCTGTTTACACCCTGACATTGGGCGGACACAGTATTGGATGAAAAATGGTAACTTATAGAAAAGGCTTCTTCTGATGCTAGCCCTTGGTTTTTATGTCTGGATTCGGACTGGATTATGTCTGTTCCGAATAGATGGTAAGTGCGATCAAACAAACAGAACAGTAGCGAAAGGAAAGGAGAAAAGAGCTGCAGGTGACAGCTGTTATGACTCAGATGGAAAGTGGTGCAGAGGAGTGAACCAACACGTAGAAAGCAAAGTTGGCATTTCAAGATTGAGGGGTAGAGGGATAAAAAGGGGAGCGTGTGGATGAGGCCCGTGTCGGTGCAACGTGGACGTCGTCAGCTCCACGCCGCGCTGGCCCTTTGAGTCACGCTGCTCAGCGACGAGCAGCGGGTGGTAGCAGCATGGCAGTGCCCGGGCACTGCAGGTGCCCCCCGCCGAGGGAGGCATCAGCAGGCGGGATCTGTCACTAGTCTGTAGCAGGTTCAACAGCCTCATCTCGCTCGGGGCGCCCCGGCTCCCCGGGGACGGCGTGCAGCTGCAGCGAGGCAGCCGCTGCGCGCTCCTCGGGGGCTGTTTACCAACGTCAAACTGTGAGGCCCGAGAAGCGGAGTGTGAATGAAAAAGTGGCACGTGACTCGTTCGGAGCTGCGGGTCCCCTCCCGGTGCTCACCGCTCTGCGCTGGCTTTCCGAGCCCGGGGCTAAGTTGCCTCATTAGGCTCCAGAGACAGCCTCGGTGGGGCGCAAAGACGTGACCTATGGGGGGATTCGATAGTATTTGTCACTGACGCTTTGCACATGTTCAGGGCTAATGTGTCACAGCGGCTCTCGCTCCCCGTCCCCGTGCCCCGCCTCCTCTGCAGTCCCTCTTACCAGCCCCACTCTTCTATTTTTACTCTCACGCCAGGATTTCGACGAGTTCAGTGATCTTGGTAACGTGTTTGTGAATATTTTTTTTTCTTCATGAAAAGGGTAATGAATGCACATATTAACCTCCCAGCAGGAGTGGAGGAGATAAAAACAGTAAACGGATTCTACGAAGCAGCAGCGAGGGAAAAGAGTACATGTAAGCAAGGCTGCATCATGGCACCATGCAGTCAGGGATGTGGGAGTCTGGCCGGGCCTGGTGTCAACATTTTTAATCTGATTTGATTCTCTTCAGTGTTTGTCTTGTGCAGATGACGAAGCTGGGGGAACAATGTTGGCCCGATGTTCATTGTTACTGTATATCTAGTGCGACCTTTGGCTGAGGAAAACGTGTGTGAGCCCAAATTACAGGCGTTATTTTGCGGAAATTTTGTGTACGTTATACGAGGTGAGTGAAAAACTTGCCCCTCCGATCAGTGGCGTAGCTAACCCTATGGGTGTTTGCGGTGGTGACTGCGTTTGCTGCCCCACGGCACCCGCAGTGAAGAGTGGGGGTGGGGACGGTGCAGTGTAGATTTCATTGTGTTACGCAGCTGCGCCCCGTGGAGGGAGTTCCGTGGGGCAGACAGGCGGGGCGGGGGTGGTAAACAACGGAATATGGATGATTGCAGTTAAGTAAACAATTAAATTAAAGAAACTAATTTCGTTGCGTGCCCTGCTTTTGGTTGGGACAACTTGTCACAGGGTTAACCCATGGATGATCTAAGTGTTTAGCTGAGTTAAACTTTACTACTTGACCTCCTTCTGGTACTCCAGGCAACAGCCACTATGAATAGCAATACTTTTCTTAGTACATCAACTTCTGGTTTTACGTTTTAAAACTAAGACTGCAGCCGCCGTACATATCTAGTACTCATTTATCAATATTTTAAAGTGTGCAAAGCCACACAAAGTAATGCAAACCAGTGTAAATTCCCAATAAAGTATTTAGTTTACAGTAATATACCTTATTGCACTACTTTGCATCAAGGGCGTGATCCACGGATGGGACATGGGTGTTCCCATGCTGCCTCCCATGATTTTTGATTTAAAACTCTCTCTACTAAACTTAATAAATATGGCTATGTACAAAGAAATAACGCCTTTTTTGATGGTTAGAAGGAGTAATCTTTCATTTCCTCCTAACTTTCACACATTACATGTGTGCTGTACTGAACAGCACATATCCAGTACAGCACATATTCAATGTGCAAAACTTTAAAAAGTTTTCTAGGTATATTAGTTTTGTACTGGACAATTACACTTCTAGTACAAAATCCTTGCTGAACATCACAAACTGACCTTTGTACTGTGCAGAGGTGTGTGCATGGTGCTAGGCAGCCTGTTTGTGCACCAGCACTTATAGGTGTGAGGAAATATAAATTTTATGGTCAAGTAATGTTCCCTAGCGTGTACCCCACCGACTCAATGTACCAGCTTAAAGTGCATGTAACTTCCCTCCTGTGCCAGCTATGAAGACGCAAATACATTTGCGTCCACCGTTAACATGTCCTCTTTCAGACCCACTCTGAATGGGTTAAATAGTCCGTTCCTAAGTATGCCATGCCAACGTCTTTTTGTAGTGTACTTTACACGTTTTTCAGCTCTGGCAAAGTAGGCCCTGAATTTCTGCCATCGAGCCTTTTTTTCGTTGCTTTCTGACTCAGAAAAGCATCAGCCCAGGCAGCCTCTGTATTCATGACCTCTGTCCTACTCCCTGTGCGGCCTATGGCGCTTGGCTCAGCCTGCTGCCTGCCAAGACTGACTACAACCTTCAAATTATCTGTTCCGCTCCTCGAAAATACATTCCTGCCTACTAGTTTAAGTAAACATTCTCCCAGCTGCAGAGCACGAGGGCTGGCCTACTGTCTCCCTGCAAGTAATTCATAGCCTCTGTTACCATGCTCCCAGGGAAGGCCCATGCCCCCACGCTTCTCATGCAGACACTTAGGCGCTTATACACGCACTCTCAGTCAGTATAGAATAGCTTCTGCCCCAGAGACCTTTCCCTCTAGATAATATGGTTCCCAAACATCAGATATCAGATATGATAGAAGTACGAGTTGATCTGACATGCCAGACTTCTGTCTCTTTCTGCTAGTGTAAATGTCAAGTCCCCTGCACCCTCCAGTTTCCACGTCAATCACACGTCATGCAGCTGCGCGCGCATCCAAGCTTCAGATTTCTGCTGACATTGCAACATTCTGCTTTGTGCCACCCCTTTGTGACACCTACCTGTGACGTTTCTAGAGCACACCTCTAGTTCACGCCTAGTCCACGCCTTCTGATTACGTACTAGCAACGCGTGGATGCTGTTATCTTGTTTCTCTCAGCTGTTACGCCTACTATATTGCTTTCTATGACATGAATTAAGTATATAAGCTATGTATTGTCAATAAAATATTGCTCTATCCCTTCCTGGACCCTGTGTGGTGCCAGGAACCTGATATCCAGTTCCGGAACGATTCCTTTTTAAGGAATAAAACCCCTAAGAACTCTAACACCACGGACTCTGTTTTCTTTCTTTCCGATTGAGTTATTATTGATTAAGTACTTACCTGCATAGAAATTAAGATGGTAAATTAAATATTTACGACATTTTGGCGCCCGAACAGGGACCCCTCCCCCACCCCACGCGCCGGTTGGTGCGTTGCAAGCTCTGTCCCCTGCCATCAGTTAGATGGAAACTACGCGTACCGGCAGGATTTCCTGTATCTCCCTCTGGCCCACGGAGGTGACGAAGACTGCAATCAGCGCCCAGACGAGGCGGTGAGGAGTGCGGAGGATCCCGACCAGAGCCTAGCCGAAAGAAGCAAGGTCCGAGGTGTTAAGAGGCCCACCAGTTTTCCGAAGTATCCACGTGTCGAGTCGAGTCGAGTCCGGTCCAGTCCAGTCGAGTTTTCCGAGGCCTTCAGTTTCCGTGCTTCCCGGTGAGTACCATTGCTGGGACGTATCAAGACGGGTTTGGGTACACAAGTCCGGTCTGCACTGTTTTTAGACAGTGTATCTGTACTGTTTAGCAGTACATCAGTTATTAAAGTTTTTGCATTGTCTCTGACAGTGTATCTGTGCTGTTTAGCAGTACATCTGGTATAAGGGGTAGTCATATATGTCTCAAATGTCTTTTCATGTGATTAATGTCGTGGTATGAGTGTGACTGTTTTTTTATGTGCATTATTGTGTTCTTGTATAATTAGCGGAATTCAGTATTAAGTAGTTAGGATTGAGCATTCAGTATTAAGTAAACAAGATGCCGTTCTTCAACAAGTTAAAGCAGATAGGAACTAGGAAAGGGATACTAGAGGAAGAAATTCCTATCCCCCCTAGGGACACTCCAGGAAATTTTATGTACAACAAGCATGGCCTAGACGCCATATTGTATCTAGATCTATGGGCCGATTATACTAAACATCTAGACGAAAGACACAGATGGCCTGTTACCGGAACATGGGATGCCGAGTGCATCATGAAGGTAGAGGAAGCACTATGGAAAAAGAAAGCCAGACAATCTCAGAAAGACGCCATAGAGTTTTGGCGTAAGGAATCACATAAGCGTGCTGAAAAAGCACTCCGTAGAGAAGACAGACTCAAAGAATCAGATAAAGCCCAAGAAAACGAATTAGTTACTGAAGGGATCCGAGTAAAAACAGAGCAAGTAGACCGCGCACGAAACAATCTCGTAAACGGTATGTATCTCGTGGCCGAGGGTTCGCCTGAGACCACATCAGAAATACCGAAAAATCTGCCGCCACCATTGGTTCCAACTAAAGTAAATCACAAGACCATTAAAGATATATTCCTGAATTCCTACCTAGAGGATGTAGCACCCGCTTACACCAACCTGCCTGTCCGTGTCCCGCCTACTGACGGTGACGGAGGTGGCAACCCGCCACAACTGCAACCAGGTTTCCCCGTTCGACCGACTATTCCTCCACCTCCACCACTTCCCGTACCTAAAGTTGATCTACCGAAACCGCTTCTACCTGACCCTACTCACAGACAAGTTCAAGTACAGATACAGACTCCACAGAGAGATAATGTTCAAGCTTCCGCCTCAGGAAGTGCGATGGGGGGTCTTCGGACGCCGCCATTAACACACAGATTACACCTTAGGGATATACAGAGTCCTCTCACGTTCAAATCACCCCGTCTCGACATACTCAAAGAACCACTTGCAGTTTGCAGATATGATCCAGTACCCGGTAAAGACGATAGAATGATGATGGCATCACTACGGTTACGATCCGCCACTGACTACCTGCTGCTATTTGCAGGAATGAAAGAGCACCTAGATAGAATATATCACTTTGTTCAGACTGGGAAAGACCCTGAAAGTATTAAGGATGCCATGGCGCATCAGAAAGTTGACACTCAAGCACATATACTACGTTTTTTTATAAACTGCCTAATAAGAGAACGAGACAGGCCTGAAACAGAACAGGATGAATTAAATGCACTCAACAAGTGGGGTCAAAATATATCTGATGGAAAACATGATAAGGGAACTTGCATAGCCAGTATGTACAAGAAAATAAGAAAAGCAGTGATAGAAATACACGAAAAAGAGAAAGAAAGGGCCTCCTCCGAGGAGGAAGGAGAACTCGAAGAATCAGAAAGGACTACAGATACGATAGCGTATGTAGGTAAGGGAACTTACCTTAGGAAAGGCATTCGTCCAGAAAGCAAGAGAGTTTTTCTCTCTGGCTTAACAAACCCGAATTCTCCTGAACATCGGTTCCAGGAGACTGATAAAAGACTTCGAGACCGAACAGGGTACCACGTACTCAATTCTATGGATGAGCAAGAACTAGCCCGGTCAGCGATATTATGGGCTGACAATCCAGACATATACAATGATGACACCGTAGCACAGACATTCCTGAACCTTTCCCCAGACGAGCAGAAATTAGCAGGTGTATACATGATGCAGCACCTTCTCACGTTATACAGAAACCAACATTCTGATCCAGGTCCCTTACACGATACATTAGAAGCACTACTTACGGATAGATGGAGAGGTCTAAGTACCAAGTTAATACAAATAATTCTAGAACAGCGACACAGATATAACACTTCCGCAAGCTCCGAATATGTTCCCGCTCCGCCCCCAGAAAGAAAAATGTATCATATGGAGCGTCTGCATGGTCTTGAAAGTCAGAACCCCTTACGAGAAGTACACCCAGTTATGGGTGAGGATCATACCTTGAAACGTGTGTATGTACACACGCCTCTGACCAAGTTAGAACTGTTAGAAATGAAGAAACTAGTACCGTGCCATGATAAAGACCCTGCAGGTTTTCACAGAGAGCTTAAAGACATGTTACTGATGGGGGATTACACATATGAAGATGTCATGAAAATGTTAAAAGTACTGCTGCCCACGGGCATCTACGAGAAACTCAAGGAAAAAGAATGGGAGGTAGGAGACAAAAAGATTGTATGGGCAGAAATAGAAGACGAAGAGAACAAACGTGTCCCAGGGGTAGGCCTTGGGGAGAAAACTAAAGCATTACCAGGTTTAATAGTACAGGTTCTGCCAAGATTACTGACAACTAGAAAGGAAGACTGGGATGCAATCTCAGCATGTAAACAGAAACCAGATGAAGATACTAGTGACTTCTATTCAAGATTCGAGAAATGTTTCATTATTAACAGTGGTCTTAAACCAAGTAGCGAGTCGTACCCGCATCTTTTTGTATCAAAGTTAGTCGAGAATTCCCTGTTAGCAGTTAAAAACCGTGTATACAAGGTCGAGAGTACATGGCAAGCAAATACGCCATCACAGATGTTGCAAATGTTACAGTATCATCAGAACAGAATTAGAGAAGAACAGGACCATGAACAGAAACGTATGAAAGACACGAAAATGAAAATGTTAGTGGCCCAATCAGTTCCAGCAGACAGCCAGAGAAAGGGTACGACCCAGACAGGTCACGCCACAGCTCCCGTTAAAGGGACATGCAACTATTGCAAGCAGCCAGGTCACTACGTACATGAATGTCCAGTTCTGAAACACAATATAGCAACAGGTAAAACTAAAGAAAGACCGCATCCACCAAGACAAGACCAGGCCCAACAACAGACCTCACAGAATACACAGCACACGCATGCTTCATCTCATACAGCACAGACGGTAGCGGTACCACAGCCACAGCCCATTGCCGCGACTCAGCAAGTTTCCCAACAGATGTACCAGTATGCCCAATCCGCTTACCCCGATTACCCACGATACACATGAAACAGCCTAGAGAGGGAAATTGGCTTGCCTCTTATTGAGATTCCTGTAGATCAAGAGGGTCCTTATGTACACAGTCAAGTATTGGGAAAAGACAGAAAGTTTTTAATAGATACAGGGGCAAGCCGCACAACAATAAGCCATGACGAAGTCCCAGGGGCACCCCTCTCAGGCTCGCAGAATGTTTCCCTTGGTTTTTCAGGACAGCCCATTGTAAATGAAGTATCAGAACCAGTTCCCCTGGCTGTGGGTCCATTATCACGTATTACAGACTTGTTACTTACGAAATCATGTCCAGAAAATCTGTTAGGTATCAAAACGCTGAAGGCTCTAGGAGCCATAATATGCTGTTCCCCGGAGGGAGTTAGACTCTTTCTGCGGGATTTCAAGGGCCATTATGTACTACGACAGTTTGATGTCAGATTGAAAAATGTACCAGATCACTTATGGGCAAAAGGCCCAACTGATGTAGGTTGTATGCATATCACACCATACCGTGTGACACTCAAATCAGGTGTTGTGTTACCCCGAATCAGACAATACAAGTTACCACCCGATGCTGTAGTGGCTTTACTGAAAATCATTGAAGAGCTCATTGCCCAAGGAGTGGTCGTAGAGACCGACTCCAATATCTGCAATTCCCCTATCATTCCGATTCTTAAACGTACTGATCCCAATGCACCGCCAGTATATCGGCTGGTGATTGATCTGAGAGAACTGAATAAATGCATCATTCCACAGTACCCTGTGGTTCCCGATATCTCTTCCCTATTGACTGCTATTGATTCTGAAGCAACGTTCTTTACTGTAATTGACCTCAAGAACGCCTTCTTTAGTGTACCGATTGATCCAGAGAGCCAATATCTCTTCGGATTCAGTTTAAATGGACGAAGTTTCAAATTTTCCCGCGCACCTCAAGGATTCACAGAAAGCCCCAGCATCTATAGCAAAGCACTGAAAAGACAACTAGATTGTATTCAAATGCCAGTTAACACCGCTTTACTGCAATACGTCGATGATCTGCTGATCACCGCACGAAGTGAGCCCGAATGTGAACAAGCATCACTGACAGTTTTACGTTTTCTGGCCGACAAGGGACACAAGGTGTCTCCTTCGAAGCTACAATTCTGTGTTCAGCAAGTTGTGTACTTGGGTCACTTGCTGTCCAAAGTGGGGAGACAGCTCACTCCCGATCGCATTCAGTTAATTGTAAATATGCCACGACCCCAGACACAAAAGGAAGTGCGGGCCTTTATAGGCCTCACCTCGTACTGCAGACAATGGATTCCTCAATATGCATTTCTAGCTAAACCACTCATTCAGTTAACAACACAGGAGGCAGCAACTTCGACTGTCCTCCCTTGGACTCAGGCACACACACAAGCCTTTGAAGAATTAAAGAAAGTTTTATGCCAAGCACCAGTTTTAGCGACACCATGTTACAGCAAACCTTTTACACTTTTCGTTACAGAACGTGATGGTACAGCGCTGTCTGTCCTCACCCAAGATCAAGCAGGTTCATATAAGCCTTGCGCTTATTTTTCAAGTACATTGGATTCAGTAGCCCAGGCACTCCCCGCGTGCTTGAAGTCTGTAGCAGCGACCGCTTTAGCAATCAGACAGAGCGACTCGATTGTTTTAGGACATCAATTAACAGTACAAGTTCCACATTCTGTAGAGGTTCTTTTAAATAGAACCCAGACTCAGCACCTGACTATAGCACGACTGACAGGTTATGAATTACTGCTATTCCAACCACACATAGAAATCAGACGCTGCAGCATTCTGAACCCCGCAACATTGTTACCTTCCATTATGACAGATCCAGCTCCGCATGATTGTATAGAGATCATTAATGCAGTAACAAAGCCTCGACGAGACTTAACAGATGTTCCATTGACAAATCCAGACCTGACACTTTATGTGGATGGTTCATGTATGAGAACAAGTACAGGAGAATTAGTGGCCGCGTATGCCGTGACCACTGAAACTGAAGTTAAAGAAACATATCGTATTGACACACTGTCTGCTCAAGCGGCAGAGCTTATTGCTCTGACCCGAGCCTGTATACTAGCCAAGAACAGAAATGTTAACATATACACTGACTCCCGTTATGCGTTCGGAGTTGTACACGACTTCGGAATGTTATGGCAAGAACGAGGTTTCTTGACCTCTCACGGTGCCAAGATCCAACACGGTCCCCTCATTCAAGCACTGTTAGAAGCAATACATCTGCCTTCAGGCATATCTGTCATGAAGTGTAAAGCACATACTAAAGTTACAGATTCTGTTTCCCAGGGTAACGACCTGGCAGACCAGACAGCAAAACGTACGGCATTGACTCACACTCAGACAACTGATGTGACAAAGACAATAGTACCGACACATTGTATGACAGTCAGGGATCCCGCACTAGATGTAATTGATATTCAGACACATGCTACCTCAGATGAAATAAAGAAATGGACTGAACTAGGAGGGATCCAGACAGATCAAGGTTGGATGACGAAGGGAAAATCTACATGGTTTCTCCCCGACTCTATGGTTCAAGTCATAATAAATACAGCACATAGTCCAGCACATCTAGGAGAGAAAGCGATGTTAGACAGTTTACAAAATCTCTGGCACAATAAACACTTACGAGCAGCAGCAAAACAGAAAGTGCGTACTTGCATGATCTGTTGTCAGTTCAATCCAGGTAAAAGTGTCCCTGTAGAGCAAGGTGGATTTCATCCTCCTGATCACCCTTTTGAAGTCCTCCAGATGGATTATATCCAGATGGACCGTTGTCGAGGATTCAAATATGTCCTCGTAGTTGTTTGTGCACTTTCCCGTTGGACCGAAGCATATCCAGTCCCAGATTATACTGCTCCGACCACTGCCAGACAGCTGGTTCGTGAATTCTTCCCACGATACGGCTTGCCTCGTGTCGTCTACTCAGATAACGGACAGCCATTCTCATCCAAATTAATGAAGCAGGTTTCCCTTCTGCTAGGATATCAGTGGAAATTCCATTGTGTCCGACATCCCGAAGCCGCAGGCCTTGTAGAGAGGCATAATCAGACATTAAAGATCCGCCTTGCTAAAATATGCCAAGAGAAAGGGGTCGACTGGATAGTCGCCCTGCCAGTAGCACTGTTCTATATGAGAATGGTTGCCCACTCGAGATCAGGACTATCCCCGTACGAAGTGGTTTTTGGCAGACCACCGAATATGTGGGGGACGCCCATTCCTAAGAAAATTACTGATGTTGATTGTAACATGTTGACAGATTACCTTGCCTCCTTGATGTCTGCACTCCAATCATGTCGTTCACAGGTTGCCGCAGCTTTCCCTGACAACACTGATGTAAAGCCGCATGATGTCCGTCCTGGCGACCTAATCTTAATAAGGAACTTTGACAGGAAAAGTCCGCTGGAGCCCCGCTGGAAAGCGCCGAAGACCGTCCTTCTTACTACGAGGACCGCAGTGAAGGTGGAGGGCAGAAAGGGGTGGATCCACACGAGCCACATTAAAAAATACAACGAACTGAAACCAGACCCAGACTCGTCCACCCCTCCCAAAGACTGTATCGAATCTAGTGACTTTAAAGTTTCAGAGCGAGGAAAAACTCCCCAAGAAGAATATAAGTTAAAGCTCCGATCTAGCAAGTCAGACAGTTTAATTGTTTAAGTCCTCCCCTAGGTGAATCGGTTAAATAGTTTCTGACATGTACCCCCTAGATCGAGATAGAGAGAGAGAGAGACAATTCAAGAAGCATACATATTGTAAATCATTGCGCAGTCACTGTATAGTGACATTATTAATTATGTTTTTTCTAAGTATTCTGATTATTATTGCAAGTATACTGCTCCCTCTCTACTACCCTATTTTCAAGCGTGAACAATCTGCTTACAATGTTTCTGCTGAACATTCTTTTAGCAAATTACCTCCACATGAACTTTCTTACAGACTCGCGCTGCGCAACAACACATTCATTAGTATGTTACATCACTCTCATCAGACTAATAATGCTACAAACTGCTGGATATGTGGCCGACTCCCTCCCTACCAGTCCCTCCCTACCAGAAATACAAGGGAGTTCTGCCCCTCTTTCCGTATCCGTTCACCCACAATGGTTCCTGTGGAGCCTGGTTTAGAATAATAAATTCCGTAGATCCTGATATTGCTGTTTACAAAGGGAGCTGGGTTTGGGGAAACTTGAACTTAGTTCTGCTTAAATCCTGTTATCCTGACAAGAAGGGACTCCCCATTAGAATAGGAACTGATCTAGAAAATGAAGTATATGGATTAGGTAATTATACAATTAACCTTATGATTCTTACTGTTGAGTCCGAAGCTGCACCAGTTCTACCCGCTATGTCAGTACTACCCGTCACTGGTGAATTATGTGTCAGTAAGAAAGGTTCAGTACACTTAGGTCATAGTAAATGTACTACTGTGGTCGAATTCAGTGATCAAGGCAAGTCTTCTTTTAGAGCTACCCGTCATTCCTACTTTGTTTGTGGTCATACCGCATACATACGCTTACCTCCAGATTGGGATGGTACCTGTTACATTGCATTCCTTCTGCCACCTGTTTTTCTAGCTCCTCCTGATTATCACAGAAATACGAATCTAGTAAAGAATAGACTCCGAAGAGGTCTCTCGCTTGTCGACTATACAGAAACGGCATGGGAACAATATACAGATTTCAATAAAGGATTCTTTTTCTTCTTAGGCCCCGTCCAAAATAGTAAACTAATACGCAGATTAACTAGAACACTTGAAGCAGTAGTGAATGAAACTGCCTCCGCCCTGGGTAACTTAACAGAAGAGCAGTCCGCCATGCGGGTTGTTGTCCTTCAGAATCGTCTTGTTATTGACGTCATCTTGGCAGACAGAGGCGGAGCTTGTAAGGTCATCGGGTCAAGTTGCTGTATTTTCATTCCAGAAAACGCGCCAACAGTATATCAAGCCATTACACGTCTTCATAAAATTGCAAATCTGATACATCAGAATCCAGGCACCTGGACTTGGTCCGGTTGGTTCTGGACAACGTTAACCGCTTGGGGATGGAAGATCCTATCCTTCCTAGGCATTGCCCTCGTCATGGTATTCAGTTGTTGTCTGTGCCTACAGTGTGGGCCAGCGATTTGTGGACTGTGTGCCACATCATGCATTGAACATTCCAGTTTTTTCTCAAAACGTGAAAGAAAGAAAGATGAACGAATAATGTTACAAGGACAGACTGATCGATTCATGAGGATCGATATATCATGAAGGGTCCGTAGGGAACAAGGAGGGAATGAGGAAATATAAATTTTATGGTCAAGTAATGTTCCCTAGCGTGTACCCCACCGACTCCATGTACCAGCTTAAAGTGCATGTAACTTCCCTCCTGTGCCAGCTATGAAGACGCAAATACATTTGCGTCCACCGTTAACATGTCCTCTTTCAGACCCACTCTGAATGGGTTAAATAGTCCGTTCCTAAGTATGCCATGCCAACGTCTTTTTGTAGTGTACTTTACACGTTTTTCAGCTCTGGCAAAGTAGGCCCTGAATTTCTGCCATCGAGCCTTTTTTTCGTTGCTTTCTGACTCAGAAAAGCATCAGCCCAGGCAGCCTCTGTATTCATGACCTCTGTCCTACTCCCTGTGCGGCCCATGGTGCTTGGCTCAGCCTGCTGCCTGCCAAGACTGACTACAACCTTCGAATTATCTGTTCCGCTCCTCGAAAATACATTCCTGCCTACTAGTTTAAGTAAACATTCTCCCAGCTGCAGAGCACGAGGGCTGGCCTACTGTCTCCCTGCAAGTAATTCATAGCCTCTGTTACCATGCTCCCAGGGAAGGCCCATGCCCCCACGCTTCTCATGCAGACACTTAGGCGCTTATACACGCACTCTCAGTCAGTATAGAATAGCTTCTGCCCCAGAGACCTTTCCCTCTAGATAATATGGTTCCCAAACATCAGATATCAGATATGATAGAAGTACGAGTTGATCTGACATGCCAGACTTCTGTCTCTTTCTGCTAGTGTAAATGTCAAGTCCCCTGCACCCTCCAGTTTCCACGTCAATCACACGTCATGCAGCTGCGCGCGCATCCAAGCTTCAGATTTCTGCTGACATTGCAACATTCTGCTTTGTGCCACCCCTTTGTGACACCTACCTGTGACGTTTCTAGAGCACACCTCTAGTTCACGCCTAGTCCACGCCTTCTGATTACGTACTAGCAACGCGTGGATGCTGTTATCTTGTTTCTCTCAGCTGTTACGCCTACTATATTGCTTTCTATGACATGAATTAAGTATATAAGCTATGTATTGTCAATAAAATATTGCTCTATCCCTTCCTGGACCCTGTGTGGTGCCAGGAACCTGATATCCAGTTCCGGAACGATTCCTTTTTAAGGAATAAAACCCCTAAGAACTCTAACACCACGGACTCTGTTTTCTTTCTTTCCGATTGAGTTATTATTGATTAAGTACTTACCTGCATAGAAATTAAGATGGTAAATTAAATATTTACGACAGGTGGACGATTAGACATATTACCAAGGAGAGCCGAGCAAAGAGTCTGGCTCAGATTTTAGAGCCCATGCACCAGCCAAGCCCTGAAAATATTTGCCATGCAAATCAAACAGCAACATCACGTAAACTATGATAAAGCCTCTTCAAAATTTAAAAAAGTGTATTTCTTTAACATATGGTACTGTGAAGTACTTATCAAAAGTGATAGTTTTGTACAACTGGTAGTCTGAACTCACATATTTGGAAGTGCATTCATAAGCGATGATGAAGAAAAAAGAGTTTTGATGAAGTAAAATGTTTGCCTAAGATCACACAATTTAAGCAGTGAATCCAAAATATATCTAGGTTACCTGATTACACTTTGTACAAATCAGCCAGTCCATGTTTATCTCTTTGTCTTTCCTTATGTTATGTCTTTGCTTTTACCTCTTAGTGCAGTTTTTAAGTATAGCGTTAACTGGACCTGAGGCGGAGTACCTTGCAGGAGCCTCAGTTACATAGCACAAGGGCCCATGCATTGTTTATAGGCACGATTGATAGGCACATAACTACAGATTGTTGCGCCAATGCAGAGACTTAAACCTGGTTTCCCAGTTCCACAGTCAGCAGTTCTGACCGTAGCACCACATCCTGGGTACAGGTAGGGAAACAAACAGAAGCCACATGCAACTTCAGCTAATTATGGGCTCGAGGTTCCAACAGGACCTCAAGCTGAGCCTGAGCCATGCTTCAGGCAGGAGATTTCATTGACTCGCTCACCTCTACCAGCTCTGATGAAGAAAACAGCAGCTCCGTATATTAGTTTATATGGCTCTGATCTGCTTTGTCCCTTGAGAGCAATGCATCATAACAACTTTGGTGGGTGTGCTGCAATGCCCTGCCCTGCTTTTTTTAATAAACCTGCCCTCTTGAGTTACCGTAACCATGAAAAACAGATCCAAGCCAAATGATAAAGATACTGCCTGATCTTTATAGGTTAAAATGGAGGCCAATGCATTCTTTTCGTAACTTCCTATTGTTCAAGGCATCAGGTTTGCAGCTCCATTTTCTATTCTTGCGGCATTCTCCTTTGTGATGAAGGATTGCCCTGCCACTCTAGTTGCAGTGTGAAAAATAAAAATATTATTTATTGTGTGTAAAGCTGGAAGAGCAGGAGGATTTTTTGCAGTGAGCTTCGACTTGGATGTCAATTCACCAAAATGCCAGGGTTAGCGGAAGTGACATTCACTCACATACAAATGCTTACACATATAAACACATTCACACATACTCTCTGGTAGAAATGGCGTTTCTGCTTGACTAGAGTATGCACCTAAGCCATGCAGAATCCACCACTCCAGTAAAGGTAAGGAAGTTATATGTGCAAGATAACCCTTGCTCACCCCGCTTGGTAGCTTGACAAGAGCAGTCAGGCTTATCCCAGAGGCAATGTGTAAAACATTTGTGCAAAACACTCACACCATTGATACAATAAATACACCACAAAAGAGAATCCACACAATGTTATAAAAAATATAAAATATATTATACATAAACCACAGACCAAAAACATCATAAAACAGAGATTACATTGCCAACTAGACAGAAGCCATACCATCACAATGAGTACAATAAAATAAAGGTCTCTATGTTGCACATGTCATCAAAACACCATTGCTGTGCATATTAAACCGTCACATTATATGTTACACATTATCCTTACAATACAAGGCATAAAACAACATATCACTGTGAATACTGGGGCCTAAAATGCAGCAGGCAATGAATGTCACCCAGGAGTCACCATATGCCACCATAAATCACCAATAACATACAAATTACCATAAGCACATCAGTTACAGTCCTTCAATAACACAACCACATGAACTGTTAGGGAACTATAGGGCACGGCATACCTGTGCTCCAATTATGATATATACATTCTTAAGCTCAATCAGTAGGGCACAGAAGCAGCTGTGCACACACTACAGTGAATATGGTACATTTAGTGAGTGCCCTCAGGTGGACAGTTAATTTCCTAAATCATGAAGCAGGAGCCTCCGCCGAGATCTCACCCCTAGAACTGCAGTGGAGAACCAAATGAATACCCCCAAGGTATGTCTTCAGGGTATAGGGGAAAGGCACACACGCCTCAATCCTGCAGGGAGACCTCTTTTGGTCTCCCCGTGTCCTAACTATATGCAGCTGCTGGCACTCACTGGTGCTGCAGCGCAGCTGCTGAAATTCCATCACTGCCACCTTTTCAGTCCTAGTGCCCCCTGGGGTCTCTCCTCACCCAGGCAATGGTGTCGGCACAAGAAGGGAAATCCTCCCACAAGAAATTCTTGTCAGTTTAGTTGTCGGTGGGCTTCCGACCCTGGCCAGGCTCGCCATGTGTGGAGTGAATTGGATGAGTGACATGTGCAGAGTAGGGAATGCGTTGTAATCCTTACCGGTGCGGAGGTGATGCGTAGATACTCGGCCTGCGGGCCCGTTGCGGTGCGCAAGATGGTGCCTTGATGCGATGATCCGGTTGCGGTGCGAGAAGATGGCGCCCTTGATGCGACGATGCGTTGACATTGTGAGGATGATGCGTAGGCGCCCTGGCAGCCTTGTGACGACTCTGTACTTTGGAGCCGCGACAGGCCCTGCGACACGCTTCTCCGGTTATGCGATGGTGACTCTCTTGATGGCGTCACGCTTCTCCGGTGATGCGACAGCAGGCAGCTTCGATGAACACACGCTTCCAGGGAGATGCGGCGAAGGCTCGCTTCTCCAGTGATGCGACGATTTCAGTTGCGGCGGCGACACGCTTCCTCTCGATGCATCACACTTCCAGCTCCCAGCGGCACGGAAATGTCTGTAGATAGAATTCCCAGCAGGGAAATTCACTGGGGGAACTGGAGATGAAGTTTTTTGTCCCTTAGACATCAGCCGGAGGCAAGCACAGTTCAAGCCCTTGGAGAATATTCTGTAAATTATGAAAGTCCTTAAAAAGTTCCTTCTCCTTTCCTTGGCAATAAAGCAACCACTGCAGGCCAACCCAGCAAACAGCATACTGGCAGATGGGCAGTAAAACTCCTGCAGCTTCCTTGGTTCTTCTCCTTGGCAAAAGGTTTCTTGTTCCAGAAGTGATCTAATTTCTTGGGATCAGGGTCCCACTATTTATACCCCAAAATCCTTTGTTCTCTGAAGGCAGAGAGGCCTCTGCCTAGTCCAAACCAGTTCCTGAGCACTTTTTTTTACATGACTCTCTCTTTCCTTTCACTGAGCAGGGCAGAGGCATCAGACGCCCCACAGGAGGTGGAGCCAGCACAGGGGAGGGAAGATGCAGCTCTGGAGCACTTTCTTGACAAGATTCCTTCTCTCCTTTCACAGTCCAGGGCAGAGACATCAGACAAGCCACAGGAGGTGGAGCCGCAAGCAAAAACAACAGTTGATGGACAGAATGCAGAACAATGTCATACATTCACCCCAGTACAGAGATCTGGGCCTAAATCCATTGTTTTTTTGCTCACCACACTATCATAGTTCACACATGGCCATATGAAAATCAGCCTTCACCCTGTGCCTCATGGGAACAGTCTAGCCCGAACTGCCAAGCCATGTCTTCCCTGGACCAGAATCAAGCATCCTAGGACCGGTTTCTGGCTATCAGCCGTCATCAGCAAGAATTGCTTGACTCCAGTGGTGTGGAGAGCATGGGGCTCACGTCTGAGCCTACCCGTCCCACTCGGGGTGACAAATGCAAAAACAACAGTTTATTTTATTTATTTATTTATTTATTTTTAGAGTTTTCTATAGCGCGAACTTGAACCGATAAGGTTATCAGAGCGCTTTACATAGCACCAGTTCCGTTACATGTTGTCACAGCAGTTTACATAGAATCAGTTACGTTGCACATTTCAGGATCTTGAACCGATTAGGTTATCAGAGCGCTTTACATAAGACAGCATTCGATGTCCAGTGCCCTCCTCCGCCGTGTAGCGGGGGACCTCATCCAGCCCTCCGAAAGTCGTCGAGCTGTCGGGACTAGGCTCCTGGAATTTCAGCTGACTTAGGATTGCACGCGTTACAAAAAGGTGCAAATAGAAAAGAAAAAAATTGCAAATGTACAAGAGATAGAATCACACGAGGAGGAGATACAAATGGATATACTCTAGGCCTATACTGGTCAGAGGCAATAAGAGAGACAGTAGGAAAGTCAAAAGGACAGTGAGAGATCACTAAAATGGCGGAAGAAAAAGTTAGTAGAAGAGGCACGTCATATAGAGATAATGGCGGGGAGCGCGAAGGTCCGAGTCCGAAGGTTCAGAAAGAGGGCTGGCATAGCCAGCAGGTCCAGGGGGGGATAGGCAGTCCGCAGCAAAGTCGCAGCCTCATCGTTCAAGAGGAGCTGGGCAGGGGAGTTCAATCCGGAGACCAGAGGAGGGTCAGGGGAGAAAGACCCCCGGCGCCCAGGCAGAGATGGAAGGCAGCAAAGTTTGAAGCAAAGGTTTCCCCTGGCATGCGTTCGTGTCCCTGGAGCCTGTGTCCGCCGGTCATCGGAAGCGTGTCCCCAAGGGCGCCATCTTGGAGTCAGGCACCGTTTGCGCGAAGCAGCATGGTCAGTGAGGGGGGGGGGGGCACATTTCTGCCCTCGGGCCCAGGCCCGTCTGTTGCGGAGAATGGATGCATGGCCCCCCGGAGCAGGTAGGTGAGGATAGTCTCGAGGCAGCGCCGTCGTTAGCAGAGGGCGCCGCCGTCAATCACCGGCCCCTTTCGGGTGTAACCGCAGAGTCTCGGCGGGTGGCGGGGGGGGGGGCAGAATGCACAGATGGACAGAATGCAGAACAATAACATACATTCACCCCAGTACCGAGATCTGGGCCTAAATCCATCGTTTTTTTGCTCACCACACCATCCCAGTTTACACATGGCCATATGCAAATCAGTCTTGACCCTGTGCCTCACTGGAGTCAAGCTATCCTGGCTGAAGACGGCTGATAGCCAGAAACCGGTCCTAGGATGCTTGATTCCGGTCCAGGGAAGACATGGCTTGGCAGTTCGGACTGGAATGTTCCCATGAGGGACAGGGTCAAGACTGATTTGCCTATGACCATGTCTGAACTGGGGTGGCTTGGTGAGAAAAATAACAATTGATTAAACATAGATCTGTGACTGAGGGTGAATGTTTTGCCATTGTGCAATATTCCGTCCATCATCTTGTGTGCTTTGCTGTTCACCCTATGTGGGAAGGGTATACCCAGACGTGGGTCCCGTGCTCACTAAGCCACTGGAGTCAAGCTATCGAGGCTGAAGACAGCTGGTAGCCAGAAACCGGTCCTAGGATGCTTGCTTCCAGTCCAGGGAAGACATGGCTTGGCAGTTCGGACTGGACTGTTCCCATGAGGCACAGGGTCAAGACTGATTTGCCTATGACCATGTATGTACTGGGGTGGCGTGGTGAGCAGAATAACAATGGATTAGACCCAGATCTGTGACTGGGGGTGAATGTTTTGCCATTGTGCAACATTTCGTACATCTTCTTGAGTGTTTTACAGGAGGTGGAGCCAGCATTGTAGAGGGAAGGCCCAGCCCCATTTAGGTCACAGGTGCAACTCCTCCCTCCCATTTAGATGCAGATCTGTCTATTCACCACTGGGCTGCCCCAGACTGTCTCCTGGAATCCCCTAGCCCTGTCACTCACAAACCCAGACAAGGAATACACAACCTAGCGGAGGCAGGTCCGGACAGTTAGGCAAGAAAATACCTACTTTCTAAAAGTGGTATTTTCAAACACAGAATATTAAAACCAACTTTACTAAAAGATGTATTTTATTATTCTGAGTTCAGGCATAATAAATTCAAATTTCTACCATGTTCCCTGAGTCAGTTAGGATTATAGGAATGTAATACTCTAACTGCCCATTCTAGGCTATGGAGAACAGGAAGCATTGCAATAGTGAAAAACGAAAATGGCTGTAGTTCGCTATTAGGAGATGCCACACACACCAGAGCATATCCTGCTTATACTTACAATGCACCCTGCCCTTGGGCCTACCATAGGGGTGTCTAATATGAAGCAAAGGGAAGGTTTAGGGACTGGCAAATGGGTGCACTTGCCAAGTCGACATGGCAGTACTAGACTACCCATAGGCCTTGCAATGGCAGGCCTGACACACACTTTACAAGCTGCCTCTGTGGGTGGCACAACCAGTGCTGCAAGCCCACCAGCAGCATTTGATTTACAAGCCCTGGGCACACATGGTGCACTGTACTTGGGGCTGACAGATAAATCAAATAACCCAATCATGGAATCACCAAATGGAACATTAATTTAACATAGGGAGCACTTGCACTGTGGCACTGATCAGCAGTGGCACAGTGCCTAAAGCATATAACCAGCAAAACATATCAAAACAGAGGAGGCAATCCATCAAAAATGGAAGGGAGACTTAAGCCAATGATGCCAGGTCTAACGCCCATCAATTAAAAATGTAATGTTATCCCTTCCTCCTTTCACCAAAATCTGCATTTTCTGTTTCACAAAGAAAGAAGTTCAAAAGACAATACATTCTTTTTCATTTTTATCAAAGCCTCGATGTAAAATGCAGCTCTAGGGTCTTGCATGGCAATAAATGGTCCCATCAAAGAAATACATTTTGCTCACGTAAGCTTGCATACTTGGGGCCAGATTTACTAATCTTTCACTCAACGCAGTGTAGCAAGGAAACTTGGTGTGCTGCGTTGTGTGAAATGGAGAGAACAGAAATGTGTCATATCTATTAAGATATGGGCACTTCTGCTCACTAATAGCACTGGTGCACTCCAGGCAGCCTAGCCCCAATGCAAGCATATTTGCACCACAGTACAAGGGTGCCTGTGTTACAAGGAGAATTGCTTTTGTGCTGGCATTTTCCTCTTTCTATGTGTGCTGCAGATTGCAGCACACATAGAAAGAGGAATCCCTCTTCGCTACCCCTCCTCTGGGAGGGGTAGCAATTTCATGCAATCCAAAGTTTACAAATCTTTGCAAATTGGGATTACATAAAATCTATAGTTGGATGCATGGGAACCCCCCGTGTTCACCCATGGAATGACTCCCAGACTGAAATTTAATGCAACGCAGCAGAAGTCATCACATTGTGTTACATTTATTTACAAAGCCATGTAAGGCTGTTTAAATCACCCCTTGCGTGGCTTTGTAAATATTTATTAGTATTTGGTGTCATGGATGTGCAACTAAAGTGGTGCAACTATGATGCAAAATGTTAGTATATCTGGCACTAAGGGGCATATGTACAACGGAATGGAGAAGCATGGCGTTAAGCAAACATTGCTAACACCATGCTTCTCCATTCTGAAAATGCAGGAATGCACTGTGTTCACAAGAATGTGGCACACCCCTGCGTTTCTCCTAGCAGTGACGTGACGTTCAGCTGCCTAGCGCCAATGCAGGCACCCTTGCACCATAGTACAAGGGTGTCTGTGTTGGGGGAAATGATTGTTTATGTCCAGGAAGGTCTCCCTTCCAGGACATAAACAATGCTTCATGGTGTTTTAAAACTTCTATGTGTGCTGCTTAATGCAACACACATAGAAGTTGAAAAAAATAATTTAAAAAAAATTGTTTATGTGCAGGAAATGTCATCTTCCTGCATATAAACAATCAATGGCAATGTGCTGTTTCTACGTGTGCTGCACAAGGCAGTACACATGGAAACAGCAAAATGGGGAAAAAGAAAGCATTTCTCCTGATTTCGCCAGGGTAAGAACACGTTTTCCCTGGTCTTAATTTTGACTCTGCCTCTTATTTATGCCACACTTGTAAATACGGGGCAGCGCCAAATCAATGAGTATTGCGGTGGAACACCAAACGCAACCCCTATTGCCCTCCCCTTTCATGCTAAGTACAACGTGAAAGGATGCCTTATTTACAAGGCAGCGTTAAGCCACATTAGGTGGCTCAACGCTGCCCCGTAAATAAAGTGAAGCCTCTTTCATCACCACAACGTCACTTTTAATGATTTTGTGGTGGCGATAGGGGCTTGTAAATATGCCCCTAAGTTTCTCAAAGCAGCCACAGACTGCCCTGTGACTGGTCCTAGAGAGTGAGGGAAGGTGGTGCGAGGGAAGTTATGAAAAATAAAATGAAAGCCAGACATTTTCACAGTGTCTGCTTTTTTTTCCCTTGCCCATCACCCCCCTTCTCCTCCTCCTCCTATGTCTCCATTCTTGTTCGCTGCTCCTTTGCCTTGGAGGATCTCAGACTTTCCTCTTGTTAAACTGATTGGTTTCGTGACACACTGTGATGCCTCGTCCAAGTGAGGAGACATCAAACCGACAGCCTGGGAAAAACATAAGGCTTGTGACAAGAGATGAGCCAGTCTCGTCTTCAAAGTCTCTCTGCATTGCCTTTGATAATGCTGCATAGCCTGAACTGCACTTACACAGCCAAGGCAAGACATGGATCCTGCTTTTGGAGGGAGGCATACTACCTCAGGTCAGATGATGCCCTCCTTGCTACCCCTGACCCTTACACCTCTCATTATCCCATCGTTCTGACGTATTTGCCCATCTTTGACACTGCCTTGTGCTATTGTTTGTGGGCCTCATTTTCAAGGTTTAGGTGCAGGACATCCCCGCACAGAATCTTACTGCGCTGCCGTGCATCAAAAGAAAAGGGTAGGAATGTGCCTTATCCAGTGGCGGCTGGTGAAGTTTGAGAGTGGTGGGGCTGGGGTTGCGAAGGTATGAGTTAACATAACATTAGGGTAGCACAGGATTTTTTTGCGAGCTTGTATAAAGGCCAAACTCCCCCAAAGATACTGGTGCACTTTACATGAGCACCAGTTGCATGAGACAAGGACATATTCATGTTATATAAGGACAGGGACAGTATTTACTCAGAACCACAGGATGTTGAGCTGACACCAGGACTCGATCCTAGCTCACCACTGAAAAATCGGCCGCTCTGACATTCACATCATCTACCATAAAGAAAATATGCCAGTGATAACATGTCACAAGCACACCTCACGGGATCATTTTGTTCACAAGCTAGGACCGCCATATACTTGAAATAGCACCCCATATTAAACTCTAAAGAATTATAAATACGTTCCTACCTGTATTTACAAATTAAATTTATAAAATAAAAATTCCTCCCTCCTCATCCTAACAATAAACCTTAAGAAAGTTAGAAAACCATGTGTCCATTCTAACATGCAAAAAACAATTCATTTATACCTTTTATTTGGATTATAATACAGCAGTGATGATTGATTAAATTGCTTACTTTACTTTCTTCAAATAGGCTGGGTCCGAGCAAGTCACTTTCTCATTTCCCCAGCAGCAAAGTTTTTCTTTTTCATGCCGGTCTGAAGCATTGTCAGGACTGACTCGGGTGACTCGTTAATGAAGCACGGCAAGTTCTTTCACTGCACTGGACATCTGCAGTGTCTAAAATTCACGAGTCTGCATGTGGTGGAAAAGGCGTCCAAAAATGTCTGCAGCGCGGGAAGCAGACAACTCGAGTCTGCGAAGTGTGTATTCAAAATTAATGAAGACACACTGCGCAGACTCGATTACTTGGCTTCCCGGCTGCCTGTAGCCTTAACTCCACCCTTTCCTAGTACATCACAGGGTGGGGGCCACCCCACCTTGTGACGTGCTGGGAAAGGGTGTGGTAACCATGCTCTCACCTCCCTGATTGACGGAAAGCCCCAGAGATACAGGGCTTCATTAAAGACGCCCGGGGCTGATTTCATTCCCAGGGGATCAGGGGGAGGAGACTGGTCGACAAGGCTTTGTATTTGCCGAGCTGATGACCTCACAGGCCTCAGGGCCGTGAGAGCTTCAGCCCGGCAAATGCTCTACACTTTCGGCAAGCCTAGGGGGCAGCATTTAAGGAATGCTTGCTTCCGTCACGGATGGAAGCAAGCACAGTGACTGACACGGCGTCGGTGCATCAGAGAAAGCACAAAATGTGCGCTCATTTTATTAAAAAAAAAACATTTGTGTGCAAACAAATTGCTTTTAGTTTTATTCACTCTGACTCTGTCCTCGGCAATGAAAGTAAGGGGGGCGGAGCCCCGACGCCCAACAGCAGAAACCGCCACTGGCCTTATCTATGAGATATAGCGTATTCCTGTCCTTTTCTCCTGTGCTGGCACACAGTGGGCTGCCATGCGCCAACATAGGCCCCTTTGCACCATGGTGCAAGGGTGTCTGTGTTGTAGGGGGATTGTTTTTGTGCAGGAAGGGACACCGTGCTGCACAAAAACAATCACAAGAGACGTTTTCCTCTTTCTAAGTGTGCTGCTGAATGCAGTTCACATAGAAAGAGGAAAACACAAGGAGAAATGAGGATATTTCTCTTCCTTGCGCATTCGTAACACCAACACTTGTTTGGCGTTAGAATGTGAAGCATTCTCTGGTTTCTGATTCCTTGTTAATCTGGGAATTCTTCTGATTCCATGAGTTTTGCATGGTAACACCCACAGAAACACCCATGGAACTCCACTTACATGCAGTGTTGTACGTGAAAGGAGGACATATTTACAAGGCCATCAAATGCCACGCAAAGTGGTTTTGCGTGGCCTTGTAAATATGCTGCCACACATTGCGCCACCAGAGCATCAAAAAAGTGAAACTCAGGCAACACAAAAGTAACTCTAGGGGCCTCATAAATGAGGTCCTTAATGTGGAGACAAACATATACACCAGGAGAGGCCGTATGTGTACAGAGCAGAGGTACGTTGAAATTCAATGGAAAAGTGATGTACATTATTTATGTGTAACATAGCCACTTGCTCACCTCTTTGCTGTGGAAGTAGAAGAACCCCAACCCACGGTTCATCTACCAACTCACCCTGTAATTAAAATGAGGCTAAATGTAGTCATATTGAAGGGAAGTGCTGGGATGTTAATCCATAGGTGTAATTGAGCAAGGGTTGCTTCTTACCTGTGATGACTTGCTCTCATGCAAGAGGTACAAACACTTTTGTTGTTCCTTTGTTATGTGATGTTCAGTACCTCGATGGAGCAGGACTGGCTGTTCCATGAGCTAGAGAAAGTCACATGAGTGGGTGATGGTCACATCACCTGAGCTGCTCTATTCCCTGCATTTTCTAACTAAACTGGTTTCTTCAAAGTAATCTGACCTCAAAAAGCACAACCTACAAGATGAAGTTGACTTAAGAAGCTTGAGCTCTTAAACTGCTACATTACCTGGCTTTCAAATCTTTGGGATGCATGAAATGTAATCACAGTCTGTGCTTAGAAGTCCTTGGTGTCTGGCTAGACTACCATTCAATCATGTCTTTATCCCTTAATTGCCTTAGTGCTTCTGCTGATTCATTCAAATAATGCACCTGATCAGCCATCCTTAACAGTGTTTGGGCCAGATGTATCATTTTGCGATTCTATAATAGCTGATTTTACCGATTCGCTAGCATAGAATCGCAAAATGCAATGTATGTAGGTTTCGCAAAATAAATAGTGATTCCTACATACTCCTTAATAGCTAATCGCAATTTGCGATTCGCTATTAAGGAATGCCTTCCCATTCATTCCTACGGGCCTAGAGGCCCATAGGAATGAATGGGAAGGCATTAGCAATGTACGATTTCCAAATTGGTAATAGCGAATGCAATAAAAGGGTGTAAGGGGGCCAAAAGGCCACCCTGATTCACCCCCAAAAATGTAATGTGTGCACATGTGGCGCACACAAATGCCACATGGCATTGAGAGGATTACGGTGAGTAGGCGGCTGTCTGACCCCACCAACATCCTTTGAGACAAAAACTCTTGGGGTTTCACTTTAAGAATTGTGCAGCGCTTTACGCATTTCTTTTAAAACTTAGCAGCGATTTTAAAAATGATTAGCGATTTTAAAAACTGTTAAATCTGCCTAACTTTGCACACTTATACTACTGTACCTCTCTTGGCTCTCGCCTCGGTCCCCACAGCTGTGTGCTGTTTGTGTAGAGGGCGTGGAGACCGGGCACTATAACGCGCAGGGCGTTCCCGGCAGTACATGGGACGGAGCTGATCACAAGCTTCGCTCACTATTTAAGCTAAGGATTCATTACTGCCCTCAGAGGATTGCGGTGAGTAGGCGGCTGCCTGACCCCACCAACATCCTTTGAGACAAAAACTCTTGATGTTTCACTTTAAGAATTGTGTAGCGCTTTACGTATTTCTTTTAAAACTTAGCAGCGATTTTTAAAATGATTAGCGATTTTAAAAACTGTTAAATCAACTTTGCACACTTATACTATTGTACCTCTCTTGGCTCTCGCCTCGGTCCCCGCAGCTGTGTGCTGTTTGTGTGGAGGGCGTGGAGACCGGGCACTAGAACGCGCAGGGCGTTCCCGGCAGTACATGGGGCGGAGCTGATCACAAGCTTCGCTCACTATTTAAGCTAAGGATTCATTACTGCCCTCAGAGGATTGCGGTGAGTAGGCGGCTGCCTGACCCCACCAACATCCTTTGAGACAAAAATTCTTGGTGTTTCACTTTAAGAATTGTGCAGCGCTTTACGTATTTCTTTTAAAACTTAGCAGGGATTTTTAAAATGATTAGCGATTTTAAAAACTGTTCAATCTGCCTAACTTTGCACACTTATACTACTGTACCTCTCTTGGCTCCCGCCTCGGTCCCCGCAGCTGTGTGATGTTTGTGTGGAGGGCGTGGAGACCGGGCACTAGAACGCGCAGGGCGTTCCCGGCAGTACATGGGGCGGGGCTGATCACGAGCTTCGCTTACTATTTAAGCTAAGGATTCATTACTGCCCTCAGAGGATTGCGGTGAGTAGGCGGCTGCCTGACCCCACCAACATCCTTTGAGACAAAAACTCTTGGTGTTTCACTTTAAGAATTGTAACCCACGTGTCAGCGTGCGCGCAGCGGGCGAGCGCCTGTCCGCGCCTGTCTCGCACCCGTCCGCGCCTGTCTCGCGCCCAGCGTTGGCCACTCTGCCCAAATCGACACGACAGAGTGCCGCAAGTGGACTATAGAGAGCCTCCTAGAACTTAGACCCACAATAGAAGGTAATCACACAAGGTGCAACCCTGCGCCATTTCAGGAACGGTTTACCTGTGTAGACTGCCTTTTTTCGCTCCCTCCCCCTCTGCCACATCCACGCAGGGACATGAGAGAGGGACGCTACCCTACTCCTTCACGTGAACTTAAAGCTTGCCTAGTTAATTGCCGGTCCCTGCCTAAACATGCAAGTGATATCTGGCTCTCCCTCATGTCTTACGCCTGGGACGTGATGTTCCTTATGGAAACATGGACTAAAGATGCCTCTAACCCTGATATTTCTCTAGCAGTCCCCCCAGACTGTCAATGGGTCGGGTAAAACAGACCCGGATCAAAGATAGGTGGAGGCATAGCTATTATTCTCAGATCCCACTGGAAAATTTCCTCCAGAAAATTAGTTAACCTGGGATCTATCGAAGCCATGTACTTCAGCATCTCCGAGGCCTCTCTTCTTATCTGTGAAGGGGTGCTGATTTTCAACCCACCCAATACCCCCCTACCCATATTGCGGATTTACTTACGATCTTGGCCGATCTCTCCCTAAAACACCCCCACTTCACTGTCCTTGGTGATTTTAACCTACATGTAGACGACAGTAATTGTGCAAAAGCATTTTCCCCAGTAGAAACCATGGCGGGCATTAACCTTTTCCAGAAAGTTGTGGGCCCCACACATACAGCTGGTCATACTCTAGACCTCATTTTTATGAACTTACCAGGCCTCTCTACCCTTGCCCCCCTCCCTCTGACATGGTCAGACCATTTTATCATTCCTTTTAACCTTAAATTCCCCCCTACCACGGCCCCCATATGCAGGACAGAGAAAGTGGGAAGAAAGTGGTTCAAAGTAACGCTTGAGACGATAGAGCCTGCATTAGCTGAGCTCAAATGGCAACCATCCAAAGATATAAATATTGATGTAGTGAACTTAAATCAACACTTAACCACGGCCATTGAGAGCATCGCTCCCTTAACTAGTCTCTCTTCAGCCAGAACTAAACCTTCTGCACCCTGGTTCTCCCAGTCGTTACGGGAAGAAAAAAGCACATGTAAACGGTTAGAACGCCTTTGGCGCCGTACCTACGATCCAGTTGCCAAAACAACGTATGGAGTGGTGCTAAAAAAATGTCACAAAACTAAACAAAGCATTATGAGAGAATATTTTGCCAGCAAAATTAAATCCGCAGATAATTCATAAAAGGTGCTCTTTCAGATTGTAAAAGACTTCACCAACCCTGCGGCCCTCACCCACCTGACAGAGCCCTGCCAAGAGCTCTGCGATGGACTGCCTGATTTCTTCCACGACAAAATCACTGTTATCTATGCCTCATTTAATGCGGCGAATAGGTCGGACACAGAGGTCGCACGTCCCACGCACTCTCCAGCTAAGGACATAAGGCTGAGTGCGTTCAAACCTATCACCTTAAACGTAGCATTGAACAAATCACAGCTATGTAAATCAGGTTCACCCCTAGATCCTATGCCCGCCCAGGTGTTCACTGCAGTAGCCCCTGCGATTGTACAACCCCTGGCAACATTATGGAACTCCTCCCTCTTATCAAGTCAGTTCCCGGAGACATGGAAACAGGCCATTCTTATCCCCCTCCTGAAAAAACCAGAGTCTGACCCGGCTGTATTATGCAACTATCACCCTATATCATTGCTCCCAAAACCAGCTAAAATCCTGGAAAAATTGTCCAAGAGCAACTTTCCGACTATTTAGAAACTAATGAACTTCTACAAGACTCACAGTCCAGATTTAGGCCCGAGTATAGTACTGAGACAGCACTACTGGAGGTCTCGAAGACCGTGCGGGAGCGCGTGGACAGGGGAGAGGTAGCCATGCTTGTGCTCCTCGACCTGTCTGCAGCTTTCGACACGGTCTCCCACGCGATCCTCTTGAACAGACTCCTAGAGATGGGGATTTGTGATACTCCGCTGCCCTGGATCACCTCCTTTTTGACGGACCGCACACAACAAGTTTGGTGCCGACTGTTTTGCTCTAAAGAAAAGAAACTGCTTTGCTGTGGGGTGCCCCAAGGTTCTGCCCTCAGTCCTCTTTTTTTAACGTTTATCTCACACCCCTGGCAAAGGTGATTGAGACATTTGGGGTTAGAGTGGTCTCTTACGCTGACGATACTCAGCTCATTTTCTCCTTTAGAGACCACTTGCCCCTCAGTTTAGAAAATTGTAGAACCTGTCTTTCCAATATTGTAGCCTGGGTGACTCTGAACACGCTAAAACTTAATACAGACAAAACTGAGGTGTTGTTCTTTAATCAAGCGACCCTCTGATACCCGCCACCTGGTGGCCTGCGAAACTCAACCCTCTGCCCACCCCGGTAAAGGTGGCACGCAATCTCGGTGTCCAATTCGACAACGAACTATCCTTTAAACTCCAGATCCTGAAAGTCACCTTGGCATGCTTTGGCAAACTCCACATGATAAAAAAGATCTCCCCCTTTCTCCCCACTGAGTCACTGAAGACAGTGACGCACGCCTTTGTCACTTTGCATTTGGATTATGCGAACAGTTTGTATGTGGGACTTCCTGCCTACCTTCTCCACAGGCTGCAGAGCGTGCAGAATCCCGCAGCCAGGCTGATTTGTAAGGTCCCCTACGACATTCCATCTCACCTCACCTGAGGAAGTTGCATTGGCTCCCCATCACTGCTCGCGTCAAATTTAAGGCCCTTGTTCTAGTCTTCAGGGCACCTCTGTCTCTTGCTCCCTCCCAGATTCCGCCTTGCAAGAATGGGGGGTAGAGCATTTGCAGTGGTGGTATTGAAACTCTGGAGCTCCCTACCCATTAGTCTTCGTCTCATTGACACCGAATCACAATTCAGGGGCAAGCTGAAGACCTTTTTATTTTCCAGCTGCTAAATTCTCTGTTCCTTCCGCTTGCAGTCCTCAGTGCCAGGACACCCCCGTTGGGGGTAGCTGTGCGCTCAATAAATGTCAAATAATAATGTCAAATAATTGAGCCACATGGCACTAGGAAAAATGCAATTTGGTGCATTTTTCAAAGGATTTACAAATTACCATCAACTTGTAGTTGGTGGTAATTTGCGATTCTTTAAAGTAAAGTTGCAATTTTTAAATTATTCCTGCATTGCATTTAGGGAATCGCAGTTCACAAAATAGGTAATCGCAAAAATTGTGATTCCCTATTTTGCAAATGTCTTTTGGGATGATACATCGCAAAAGGATTTTTAATTTTGGCAAACGGGCCAATTCTGCGAATCGGCCCATTTGGGACCGGTAAAAGCCTTTATCATGTCCTAATCCTAAAACCAATCCCCGGGTCATTATGGATGTCTGAATTTAACACAATCGGTTGTCCCACGCACAGAGTCACACTAGCAACAAAAGCTGGTGGCTTGACAGCTTTTGTTGACCTCTTAGAGACTCCTCTCCCTCCTCTAGGTTTGGAGTTTCTAACAGTTTCTCTTTTCCCTTCTTCTTCCATCCCCCAATACCTTTTCTCAACCCCAGTTTTCCCAGAAAACAGAACTACAAATTGCACCCTAGTGAGGTGGGGGCTCATGATTGGAGTGACAGTAGTAGTGGATGGAGCGGCACATCAAAGATTGCTGCGTCAATTCTGCATGGACATGAGGGTGAAGGAGCTTGTAAATCTGGCTTCAACTAAAATCTAATACCATGCAGGGGGAGGTGGCTGAGGGCCGAGCTTTATTCTCCATGTATGGTCAGAGCAGATGCTAATTGTCCTCTTTGTGCTCCATCACCCTACAGCTGCCTCCACTGCCCCTCACTCAGAAGCACTTTTTCCATATGATGGCTTTTCTGTCTGCTTAACCCTTCCGTCTAGCTTTGAGCGGTTTTAGGCTTCACTGGTGGATACACTCTCAATCACTTCTTAGTAGTTTTTTTAAAATCGCACTTGCGTGGCATGAATGTGTTTGTTTTTGTGGGTGAGGGTCTGCCTCCCTCTATTGTTTGGCTGGGGACGTTTTGCACAGAACATTTTATCAGGTGAGGTGACAAGGGGGAAACTAGGAGGCTGGGAAAATGTATTTTGTCATTTTAAGTGTAGAATCAATGATACAAAATCGTGGCAAATAATATACTTAAAAAAAGGAAATTTCAAAAATATTGTTTAAAACAATTTGGTGAACCAATAGTTATAAAGGAAATGAAAAAAAATCAAATAAAAATATTGTTTATCTATCTATCTATCTATCTATCTATCTATCTATCTATCTATCTATCTATCTATCTATCTATCTATCTATCTATCTATCTATCTATCTATCTATCTATCTATCTATCTATCTATCTATCTATCTATCTATCTATCTATCTGTCTGTCTGTCTATCTATCTATCTATCTATCTATCTATCTATCTATCTATCTATCTATCTATCTATCTATCTATCTATCTGTCTATCACTATATATATTATATATATATATATATATATATATATATATATATATATATATATATATATACTTATAGCTACGTTTCTTCTCACCCCATGTACATCGGCTGAAGTCACGGCACAGCAACCAACAGGTAAGTTGTAAACGTTTTTACTTTATTCACACACCATGTGCAAAGTTTTAGCGTGCATCAAAAAAACGGACGGCCTAAGCGTTTCGGCTACTCCTAGCCTTCCACTGGACCATAGAGTCTCTGTGGTCTAGACCTTCTTTAAAGTGTTCAGTGTTAGTACCCTCTTCCCTTTCCATAGTCATCTAGACCATCAACCTTGCACAGTTTTACTGGCTGGTATAGTCAGCCATTTTCACTTCTTGTTTCACTTTAACATCACAGTAAAGTACTCTAAATGTCTGAAGAAACTAAAAGCAAAAATAAAGTATATACATTATATACATTATTCAATTTTTTTGCATCCTTTGTGTATTGAGTCTTTTTCAATATCTGTTATTACTATCACAGTAAAGAACAACTTTTTTACACACTGTGTTAGATTAAAGAACAGAGCGCCTTCCAATATATTACGTAAAGTACTTTAGATTGGAATACCAAGGGATCAACCTCAAATTATATGTATCACAGATTGGAATACCAAGGGGTCAACCTCACAATTTATGTACCATAGTCCTTATTTCTGGACATATTATCATTCTATGTAAACTATTTACAATTACACCAATTCTTCCACAAAATATTGTCAATTCCTAATTGTGTACACACGTAATGGTTCCATTTTGAGATGATTCCGACATGATAAACTTATATGATCATTTGTGAAGTACACGTTATTTCATCTCATTTCTTTTTCATGCCCTTATTAACACCCTTCATTCCATTTCACTTCATAACCATCCAGTCCAGTGTTGTATTTCATGACTATAACAATAACTCATGATTAGGATCTCCTTGCTCCTAGGATGCAACCATATTTTTGCGTTGAGTCTGGCAGCTATACTACTCCTTATTTATCAAGTTCAGTGCCCCATCACATCTATTTACATCTATTTACATTTCTCTGATCATGAATTAAGTCTCTTATTTGTCCCACCATTCTATCTCCATCATCTATAGGTGTACAAACAGTTCGGCATCTAAATTGTGTCCAAATGGGTCTTCTGTCCCCATTCCCAGTATCATTCTGGACTCAAGTTTTCGAATTTGTATTGTTCGATCTCCACCCCTTTCTGAGATTTTGCATAATTTAATCCCTGAATATCTCAGTAGATTTGGGTTGCTCTGATGACACTTAGCAAAATGTATGGCCATAGGGTAGATAGGGTCTTTGTTTTTAATCGCCCAATATGTATACTTATCTATACTACTATAATAAAGGAGGAACTATCAGCCTTTGAGGCGGGTAAACTCGGGAACCACAGCGCCAATCCACACACCCGATACACCGTTGGAATCGTTAGGGTGTGGAGATGGTTATAGGCTATATAAATTAAAAACAAAACGTTATTTAAAAAATGTACAGTTAAAAAAAAAGTAGTCCCTCCGAAGTAGCGCCGGCCGCGACGTGCGTGCTCACGTCAGGAGCGCGGGGAGGAGCGGCGTCCAGGAGCGCGACGAGGAGCGGCGGACATGGCACGGGGGAGGAGCGGTGACATGAGGAGCAGCGGACAGGCCAGCGGCGGTGCGAGCAGCGGACAGGCTGGAGGAGCGGCGGCTGAGGTAAGGGAGCGGCGGACATGGCGCGGGGGAGCAGCGGTGATGTGAGGAGCAGTGGACAGGCCAGCGGTGGTGCGAGCAGCGGACAGGCGGGAGGAGCGGTGGCTGAGGTAAGGGGACCCATGTGGGGGCAGGCGGGGGACGGGCTGAGCGGGGGCCCGGGCTGCAGGAGAAAAAAGATTGATCCCGTGTTTTTATGGTGAAACAGCAATCATTAACACACCTCTAGGCCAAAAAGATTAGCTATGATGTAAGCTTTCCCAGCCAATGTACACTCTATAGAACGGATTGGTCAGCTGTACACCTCTGCGAAGACGAACAGACATATTTAAAGCAGTATATCAGCAGCGGACAGGCGGAAAGAGCGACGGCTGATGTAAGGGGACCCATGTCGGGGCAGGCGTGGTCGGGGCAGGCGGGGAATGGGGCAGGCGGGGGATGGGCCGGGCGGGGACCCTGGCTGCTGGACAATGTCGGGGCGGGCAGGGGTCGGGGAAGCCTGTTGCTCCGGGACAAGGTCGGGACGGGCTGCTAGCATATATATATATATGTAGTTTAGTTAGGACCTATTTTCCATAGGAAATCCGCAACATTCTATTTGGAATAACTTTGGCGCCGGTTGGCGAATCTTTGCCAAATTTGTCAAAACTGTTGGGGCGCTGCGGTCTATTCCTATCCTGAAAGTCTTGGGGTGATTCGTCAAGCGGGGGCCGAGAAAAAAAGGGGGTCCAAAAATGTGTTTTCCCCATGTAATTTTCCATAGGAACCTACAGCTTCAGCTTGAACTGCTGAACGGAATTACACCAAATTTGGTAAAGAGGTAGTCCTTGGTTCAGAGTCATGCCTTTTGTTTATTTGGTGTAAATCTGTTCTGTAATTCCTGAGAAAATCAAAAGTAAAATCACATATATATCTATGGCCGCGCAGGATCCGCGCATCCTGAGCGCACCCTAAGCGCACCCTTCCGATCACGAGCTGCATGGTAATTGGCTGTCAACGGGCTGTTAACACTCCAAACCAGGAAGTGTTGGCAGCCATTTTTTGCCTCGGTAAAAGCGAGGCTGAAGAAGTCAGTGGAATAAGTGTGTAAAATGAATAACGGGGGCAGGGTAGAAATACCTTGACCCTCTAGACATGCTTAGGGGGTCCCACAAGGACCCCCAGGACCCCCCAATTTTTTTTTTTAAACGGCAAAATACGCACAGGGTACGCAGATCTTGCCGTTAAAAAAATTTAATAAAATGAAGCGTGGGCTTAATAATTAGCCCCCGGGGAGCCAACTCCCGGGGGAAAAATATAAAATTTTATGGGGGGCTTAAGGGGTCCCCTAACCCCAGGGACCACCACCCCCTGGGGCTATAAAATAAATGGTTGGGGGGCTCAACATCCCCCCCAGCTCCCGGGACCGATACCTCCAGGTCTTTCTAAAAAGTGGTGGGGGGCTCAAAGGCTCCTCAAGCCCCGGGGACCACCACCCCCTTGGGCTTTGTATACTGTGGGAGGGGGAAGCATGGCCCCCCTCCTGGAGCTGTTGAGGGCCCTGTGTGCTGCCACCCCCCAGGGCAGGGTCCTTCTACCCCCCCCCCCAGGGCCGCGTCCTGCAGTGTCTCGGGGTACCCACCCCCGGGGTCACTGCTGTTTGCTATGGCAGGACGGGAGCTGAGGCTCCTGCTCTGTCATAGCAAACTTGGTTTGGATTTTGAAAGCGAGAGCAGGGAAACCTGCTCTCGCTTTCAAAATCCAGACCATATTGCTTTTACACACGGGAAGCTGCATGTTAGCAGATCCCCATGTGGAAAAGCAATGCCAGCTCCCGAAGGATGCGGGGAGCCGGCTGGGACAGTGGGGGCATTGGGGCTCCCTCCACGATCCCCAACGTTGCATATAGGCCCTGGGGGATTGGGTCCCCGAAGAGAATAGAAATTAGTGATAGGTGCTATTTTTTTTTACGGTAAAATTAGGAGTCGCGCACCCAGCGCGGCGCTCAGCGTAGCCCCCTGTTGTGTATGCATTGGATGCAAACTCCCAACCTACCAATGCAGAGTCTAAAGTTGATGAGTAAGACTCTGGTTCCCTCATCTGTAAAATGTACACCATCTCTC
The DNA here is from genome assembly GCF_964263255.1 of Lissotriton vulgaris. Classification (NCBI taxonomy): domain Eukaryota; kingdom Metazoa; phylum Chordata; class Amphibia; order Caudata; family Salamandridae; genus Lissotriton; species Lissotriton vulgaris. Next base: position 917,184,929 of record NC_141695.1, read on the forward strand.
CGATAGATGTCATCCATATTGAAACGCAGATTGTTGTGGTAAGTGGACCCCATCCTATAATCTCGGAGAAAAGCAGGTAAAGTTTGCTATTTTTTGGTTTTCCTAAGAGCAGTACTGTACAGAGATTCTGTATAAGACAATCTGGTGTGTGAATGACATACTTCTTAATCTACAAATCAATTTGAATGGTGAGTTATTAATTTGAGAGGGGTTTTATGTGGTGTGTTTGTTTTTAATAAGATTAATGTGTTTCTCCTGGTAAAGTCCAGGGAGTAGTCTTGCTTGTCTAGAATCACATTGTGAGACTGTGTTCATTTGGGAACCATTGTGAGAGAAGCATTTGGTAACTTCATGTGTTTGTTGACAGCTAACTGCTTTAAAACTTGTAATGATGTACAGTTTTAGTAGCATTAGAAGCCAGCCATTGTTTATGTATTTGCAAAATGAGTAAGGCTTCCACATTAAACTGATGTTCTAAAATATGTGGAATGTGTGTGGCCACTTTACCTCCTCCAAACTATTAAACATGTTTTGATAAAGTCCAAGTGATAGTTTTGTTTGTCTGGAATCACACAGTGAGTCTGTGTGCATTTGGGAACCATTGTGAGATTAGCATTTCGGTGTTTGCAGACACATAATTGTTTAAAAATCTATCCTGTTGATAAGTTTTGATAGAATTTGAAACCAGTCATTGCTTATGTATTTGCAAAATGAGTTTGGATTCCACAGTAAAGTGCAGTTCTAAAATTTGTGGAATGTGTGCAGTCATCTTACCTTTTCCAGACTAGTAAATGTTTTTTGGTAAAGTCCAAGGGATACTGTTTGTTGTCTAGAACCACACTGTGAGTCTGTGTGCATTTGGGATCCATTGTGACAGAAGCATTTGAGTACTTTATGATTTTGAAAACATATAACTGCTTAAAACCCTATCCTGTTCTAAGTTTTGGTAGAATTAGAAAACAGTCATTGCTTATGTATTTGCAAAATGAGTTAGGCTTCCACAGTAAAGTGTAGTTCTAAAATATGTGGAATGTGTGCAGTCATCTCACTTGTTGCAGATTTTTTTTTTTTTTTGGTAAAGTCCAAGGGATACTGGTATTTGTCTAGAATCACACTGTGAGTCTGTGTGCATTTGTGAAACATTGTGAGAGAAGCATTTGGGTGCTTCATGTGTTTGCAGACACATAACTGCTTAAACAGCTATCTTGTTGTCAAGTTTTGGTAGAATTTGAAAATAGTCATTGCTTATGTGTTTGAAAATGTGTCAGGATTCTACTCTAAAGTGCAGTAATGAAATATGTAGAATGTGTGCAGTCAACTTAACTCTTCGAGACTAGTGAATATTGTTGCTTGGCTAGAATCACACTGCGAGTGTGTGTGCATTTGTGAACCATTGTGAGAGAAGCATTTGGTAACTTCATGTGTCCATGTACTACTCTAATCATTCAGTCAGTATCCAAGTACTCGTGCAGTGATTCAGGGCCTTAGCACATGTACTGCTTTAAACTCCTATGCACTATGCATGTAGTGTACTAACCACCTTCATACTTGTGTTTGAGGCCTACATTTCCTCATTTAGTATCTATACAGTCCAGCAAACATCCTGCCACTGCTCTTGCAATTCTATAGTGACCCTTTCCGCACCATGTACTAATCCATTCACTGAAGTAAAATTCAACCAATGATCAATTCACCTAGTGTCTCTCCTTGTACTAATTTAATCATTCAGTCAGTATCTATGTACTCTCACAGCAAGCTAGGCCGTAGGATATGGACTGCTTTATACTCCAATGCACTATGCATGTAGTGCTCTAACGAAGTACACAATTGAGTTTCAGGTCTATAATTCGCCAGTCAGTATCCATATACTACTGCAAACACCCTGTTACTCCCCTTGTGCTCCTCTAGTGACCTTAACAGCATCATGTACTAATCCATTCACTGAAACTGAAGGAAAGCTCAACCAATTATAAATTCACCCAGTGTCTGTCCTTGTACTAGTCTAATTATTCAGTTAGTATCCATGTACTCATGCAGCGAGCCAGGCTTTAGGACATGGACTGCTTCAAACTCCTATGCACTATGCATAAAGTGCTCTAACCACCTTTACACTTGTGTTTCAGGCCTAGAATTTCCCAGACAGTATCCATACAGTCCAGCAAACATCCTGTCACTGCTCTTGCAATCCTATAGTGACCCTTTCAGCATGATGTACTAATCCATTTACTGAAGTAAAACTCAACCAATTATCAATTCACCCAGTGTCTCTCCTTGTACTAATCTGATCATTTAGTCAGTATCCATGTACTCATGCAGCAAGCTAGGCCTTAGGATATGGACTGCTTCAAACTCCTATGCACTATGCATGTAGTGCTCTAACCACATTTACACTTGTTTTTCAGGCCTACAATTCCCCAGTCAGTATCCATACAGCCCAGCAAACATCCTGTCACTGCTCTTGCAATCATATAGTGACCCTTTCAGCAACATGTTTTAATGCATACACTGAAAGAAAACCTATTCAATTATACATTTCTGAGTGAATCTACTTATACTACTCAAATCATTCCATCAATATCCATGTACTCATGCAGCGAGTCACACTTTAGGACATGGACTGCTTCCAACTCCTATGCACTATTCATGTAGTGCTTTAACCAAGTATACAATTGTGTTTCAGGCCTACAATTCCCCAGTCAGTATCCATACACTGCTGCAAACACCCTGTTACTCCCCTTGCATTCCTATACAGTTATGTATACACCTTGAATTACAATTTCAATTAGTGATGAGAAAAGAAAGTAATTAAATGATTTTTTTATATAGAATATGTTTGTATACTAATAGAAAAGTATAATTTATATATTTATTAAAATATATTTATTTATGTTTATATTTTACAGATATTGTTTATTATCATGAAAATAAATTTTTTATGCCTGAAAAATCAAGAAAGAGAAAAGAACTTGTCGCGTTCTAATCTAGGACCCCGATCAATACTGTGACCTTATGCCCCTATACGGCTATAATCCATTTATTCCCTTATAATGGCATAAACGATCAAGAGCGATATTTCAGAAACTCGTCTCTAGCCTAACACGATCAGAGCCACATTTCAGAATCTCTTCCTCTGCAGCTCATTAGAGCAAATGACACAGCAGAAGCCACTATCTAAGATTCCTAGATTACACTCCGAGTTCTTCAACAAGATAAAACTCAGCAACCTGGGAAAACCCCGCTTGCTATGTTTTGATTAGTAATAGAACTCTAATGAGCACTGAGAGACGATCACTTCCTAGTGACATCTTTATTGACGTCTTATGTCCAAAAACTTACGTCAAACCAGGCACCTTTCAGGTATAAATATTACCAACGTTGCCTTAAGCAAACGCTGCCTCAACGACATCGATGAAAGCGATGGTGTGGTGAACATAGGAGCAGAACAGCTGTCTCCTGCAGAGACCAGCAGATATAAGCTGCCCACGGACGCTGCCCCTCATCCTCCTCGACGCGCTGAGAGAGACGCTGTCTTTTCTCCTGCCGAGAAAATCCAGCTCCGGCGTTTCCAGCCTACTCTTGCGAGTGACTGGGATATCGAGTCCTGGAAGGAGATACAAGACCTCCAACATTCTATTCCAGAGGTGTTGACTAAACCCTTAGAGAGAATTCTTGAAGCAAACCTTGGCAAAACCAACTTAACTAAAACTGCTACTTACTTACTCCCTCCCAAGTATTAGGCTTAGGTCAGGTACACTGGGGTAGGCATAGTTAGAAGCACCAGTTGAGTACGTTAGCTAAATGTATGTATGAATGTATATATTTTATTCATTTTAACCATTGTATGGCTAAGAAACCATATCAATGCTTTTACAGTATTATTTCGCAATCCTCATTTTACTGTACGCACTTTTTATAATAACAAGTCTTGCAATTGTGGCAATTTATTTCTCTTGTATCAGAAGAAAGACTGTTCAATAAATAATACCTTCTTATTGAAAACGCCTGTCTCTCTATTCTCTTCATATTGGTGAAAGTAATCTGCACAAAACTGACTGAGTAAAATAACTGTCTATTGTTTCACACGACTCTAGAGATTGACTCTTATTCTAAGGAGCAAAGTTGTCATTTTTATGCGGTTGTTGGAAAACTGAATCCCTTCTTGTCTGTACCAGGGAAGCTGATCACTTCCTATTCAGTCAAGAAAGTTTCCAGTGACCTCTGAGCTAGTTGGTAACAAACCCAATTAAGTTTAGCATAGTCAGTAGAGACCTGGAAGACCCGCACTTCTACGTCGATACTACTGTTTATGTTATTCGAATGCGCAGGGCCTATCGGGAAAATAGGAACTACACTAAAAAGGACAATTATTTGAAGAAAATTCAACAATTATTGGATGAGCAACATCATGTGGGAAAAAAGAAAAAATCTCCCGGTAAGACAACAAAGGAATTCAATAAAAAAACTTTCTATGCCCAGAAACAGTATGCAGAATGTGGAAACAACTGAGAATAATTTAACTAGATAAAATAATAAAAACAACAGTAAAGGAAAATAAATAAATTTAGAGTCAAAATATACGACGTATGCTTAAAGAAGGGAAAATCAGTATAAAGAAATACGTAAAAAAAAATTAGAATAGAATGGTACATAACTTGCTCAAAAAGTTGAAAAAATATAGACAAAGAGCACTAATTTATAAAAAAAAGAAGCATATTGAATCCATTGTTCAAAAGGCTTTTGAAGTAAAAAGGAAATTATTAATTTTAGTTTTAAACAGAATTCGATCACTACATAAACCAATCCATTTAATGCCAGAAGTAAGAGGAAAAGAGTAATTAACAGAACTAATTTTTGTGATTTTTTTTTGGATGAATGGAAACACAGTTCAAGTTCAGAGCCTTTCTTTAATGAAGAGATTTATTTTCAGACCAATGATTTATTGCATGCAGTTGATACCAGTGGTTGAGCTTATGTAGATAGAAATGGTTGTCCAATTGAGAAAGAGAAAATGGTTCCCAGAAATGCAGAAGAAATGTTAGCTGATGAAGTTCTAGGAAGATGTCCTAAAGCCCCAGTGTACACTTGGAATTGTAGTAGTATTTGTATTGTACAACAAGGATCTATTGATATTTTATGCAATTTCTTATGAGAATGCAGTAAAAGAAAGTCTTAAACAAAAGATTAAGATGTTGCACGGACTATACCCTTGCAGCGTTAGGAAAAATACTGGTTTGCAAGGTCATTCTCCGGCTTGTCTTTCTAGAAAAGTATGTCAAAGTGTTTTCATCATTTCAGAATGTTAGCAGTACATCATTCTCAAATGCTGAAGTTAATCAGAAGATTGTATTATGCAAAAAGTTCAGTACTAAAATTAAATGAGTTGAACAGTGCTCTTTTGCGTGGGTCAGTTTCAGATATGAAGAAGGTTTGTGATAAAATTGAGTTTTGTTACTTTGGCCCTGAACAAGAGAGTGCAGAAACTAATACATTAATAGAAGAAAATGTTGAAGAGATGTGCAACATGCTACTACAAAAAAATGTGTGGAACATATTACAAAGTTTAAGTAAATTTCAGATGAAAGGTCAAATTATTCTTGTATTTGTTGTCAGCGAACTCACTATAAAAATCAGACTAAGACTGTTGATCTGTATTTAAAAAGTGAAAGAGAAAAAAATTGATAAGTGGAAGGAATTTGCTACTTATTTGTTGGTAGAGAATTGTTTTGATTTGGGTTCTGATCAGCATATTTATAAATATTGTTATAATAAATTAGATGAGAATAAAATGCCTGCTAGAGCTGTCCATAATAATCTAGAGTTGTTTACTATTCCTCCAGAACTGATAGATTTAAATGCCTATGAGTCTATTCTCATTCAATGTGTGCACCCATTTCAGGCTATTGTTTGTATGGTGCCTAAAACAGGTAAATTGCCTCCTTCTGATTTAATGAGTAGATTAAAAGGAAGAGTTGTATATTTACCTCTAGATTTAAAGAAAAATGTTGAAACTATTGGTGTAGAGTGTGTAGAAAATGAACCACTAGTCATTCTAGTTAATGGCGTGCCTACTAAGAGTAAGAAAATCTGTCAGGAATTAGTGGATGTTAGGAAAGTGCAAAAGGCAACTTTGTTTTTGATAAAAAACAATGAGTACTATAAAAATGTGTATATGGGAGAAGAAGAAATACTTTTAGCAGAAGATACTGAAACGTCAAGTGGACAAATTGAAAAAGTGGACATGTCCAGAAGTGAAGAAATCTATGAACATTACAGTGTACATCCACTTCATTCAAAAGAAGCGATGGGGAATACTATTGAGTTATTTCAAATGAAAACAGTGAAGGGAAGTCTCATGAGTGTATGGGAAGAAAGCTTGGAAGGTCATTGTTTTCCGCAGTTGTTCCAACAGGAAAAGGAGGACGATATGATGAACTACCTGTGCAGATTCCTGCATCTGAATATCGGACAACAAGATTGTTTGCAGAAGATCCAAGATTTCGACAATGTATCCCATATATATTTCATCTTTTGTTTAAAAGTGACTTGTCTGGACTTTCATATGCAGTCAAACACATGTTGAAAACAGGAGTACATCTGCAAAATGTTTCTGCAAAGGAATTCATGGATAAAGTGCACCAGAGAGATGATCATTTAGAATCTCAGCTAATTAATCTGATGGCATGTCAGCGTGGCACTAATGAATATTGGTACCGTCGTCATGGAGAACTTAAATGTATGCTAATTAACTTAGGAACTCCTACATGGTTCCTTACCCTAAGCTGTGCTGAATACGCTTGGGAAGATTTACTTGAATTTCTTTGAGAGGCAAATTCCAATACAAAAAGATATTGAATACAAGACACCTGGAGAATTGTGCTCTCTGGATCCTGTTAATGTATGCAGGTATTTTAATCATAGATTGGAAGCTATGACATCTTTTATCTGCAATAAAAAGAATCCTCCCCTTGAAGAAGTTGTGAAATTCTTTTGGAGAAAGGAGTATCAAGCAAGAGGTTCTCCTCATATACATATGCTGTTATGGATTAAGGATGCCCCCAAATTCGGAACAGATTCGGATGATATTGTTTTGTCTTTTATTGAAGAATATGCCACATGTGCTGTACCCAAAAGCACAGAAGAAAACAACTTAAGACAGCAAGTCTTGCGATTCCAAAGCCATCCATGTGGAAAATACTGTCAACGGAAGTACAAGTCTAAAGATAAATTCTATACCAAATGTCGTTTTGCATTTCCACATCCTGTAACATCCAAAGGAAGAGTGAACAGTTTTATGTCAGCTATGCGACATACCATTACAAGATAGTCACCAAAAAATACCTACAATTTGATAAGAAACGAAAATCAAAATACATAAATTATTGCAATCTGGTTATTCTGTCCATGTGGAATACTAACATGGATATTCAGTATGTTGAGGACAATTCCATTGCTGTTGCTCGACACGTAACATCCTACATTACAATATCAGAAAAGACAGAATTGAAAGAAATGTGCGAAAAGATTTCTTACGAGAAGAGTCTAAGAAATTATACAGTTTCAGTTTGAAGATGTTATCCCATCGAGGAATCGGAGCGTATGAATGCTCAGAACGGTTATCATCTGCAAGTCTACACTCCAAATCTAGAAAAATCATTTGGGTGAGTCTAGGTCTTGCTGCAATGCGAAATCGAGTACTTAAATCTGTACAAGAAATCGAATATTTAGCAGAAAAAGATCCAGAAAGTACAGATATTTTGAAAATGAATATGTTGGTTTCATAATATTCAAACAGAAGTCATCATCTTGAGAACATGTGTCTCTATGAAGTGCTGCAAAACTACACTTTCAAACGGAATACTACAGAGAACATTAATGATGGGAAATATGGAGTGATTGGTTCCGAAGGATGTTTGGTGACACAAACAAAAGAACATTTGATTAATCACAAGAAACTGAGTTGCGACACTGCTGATAAAAGGAAATTTTACTATTTAGCCCTTTTGCAACTGTTCAAACGGTGGCGTTCAGAAATTGAATTACTTGGAGATTTTCAGAGCTATGAAGATTCATTTAATGCTTGTAAAGATACCATAGAATGCACTGTTTTTGCAATTTTGTGAACATGTTGAACAATGAAATTGATCAAGAAGCTACTATTGCAGCTGAGATTGCTAGAGACAGTTCTCAAGACAGTCAAAGTTCTGCTGCACTGAGTCAAGGTCCACTAGGGCAACCAATTGTGGAAACAGCAATGCATCAAGCTCAAGAAGATATAATGGACTTAGCAAACTTGGAAGAACAATTAAATGTTGAACAGAAAGAAATATATCAGCAAGTGAGACAACAGATTCACCATGGATTTCTTAATGAAAAGAAAGAATGCACATGCACATCATTTCAACCTATCCGAATGTATGTGAGTGGACAAGATGGAACAGGAAAAAGTTTCTTAATTAAAGTAATCACCAGTTATCTACAGAAAACAACTGAGTCACATTTGTCTTGTGTTGTAACTGCTCCAACTGGCTTGGCAGCACACACCATTAAAGGAATTACACTACATCATTTACTTATGCTACCTGTGCAGCATGAAAACAAATTGGAATATCACAAGCTATCTGGAGAAGCTTGTTGTGAAGTTTCAAGAGTGCTAAAGAAAATGAAACTTTTGTTTATTGATGAGGTAAGCATGGTGTCAAACGTACTGCTTGCTTTTGTGCATTTAAGAATGCAGCAAATTCTTAAAACAGAGTACAATGTCTTATTTGGAGGAAAATATGTCATAGTTTTTGGAGATCTACTGCACCTTACTCCCGTAAAAGGACAACCCGTCTTTAAAACACTTGCGCATGAAGACACCAGAAAGTCTTTGGGTAGCATTGGAAACGTTAACATTTGGTCATATTTTGAATACAAGGAACTCATTACAAAAATGCGACAGGCAAATTATGTTGATTATGGAACTATTCTTCAAGATATAAGAATTGGAGTACTAACAGAACATGACAAACAAGCTTTGCAGAGTTGATTACTTTCCAATTTGTTTCCAAATGAAAATGTAGTTCCTGAAAAAATATATATGAAAACTGCAGAAAAAAAATCTATTATCTGCCTAATGCCAACACTGCACAAGTGTTCTATTTTCAATGAAAATATTTTGAAGCTGGAAAATGAAGAAATACTAAAAATTGAAGCCATGTATGAAATAGAGCATGAAGGAATCATTATTATTTTGACAGAAAAATTGAAAACAAAATTGGATTCCTTAGAAAAATCGATATCTAAAACTACTGGTTTAGAAAAGTATCTATATGCATGTGTAAATGTCGGGTAATTTTAAGGAGAAATGTGGGTGTAGAAAAAGCTTTAGTTAATGGAACAATGGGCAAAGTTGTGGATTTTGTTAATTTTCAGGATAAAGATGGAATTGAATTTTTAAAAATTAAATTTGATCGAATTGAAGAAGTAAAACAAATTGGTCGTTGTTCAGTTCGTTTTTTGCTCGTTAAAGATTGATATGTCCATAGAAAACAGATTCCACTTTATCTGGCATATGCAGTGACTATTCATAAATCTCAAGGATTAAGTGTAGACAGTGCTTTGGTGAACATTGGAAGTACCTTGTTTAAAGAGGGTATGGCATATGTTGCTTTGTCCAGAGTCAGAACTTTATCTGGTTTGTTTTTGATTGATTTTGATGACACAAAGGTTACTGTAGATGCAAACTGTGTAAAAGAATATATTAGGTTAAGAAAAGCGTATGCTCCCAATTTAGGTCAATATCCTGTATTTGAAAAGCGTGTGGTAGGTCAAAAAAGAAGATATGAGAATATCTGTATTGAAGGTATAGAGAAGGTAAAAAACAAGATAATGTGATTGCAAGCGAAAAGAAAAAGGACACTGTTGAAGATATTGTTGGTTATCAGTTTGAAAATAGTTTAGGTGTCAACTGCTATGCTAATGTAGTGGTCAATGTTTTTTTTCTTGAAAGTTTGCAACAGCAAATTATGGAGAATCGGGAAAAAAGATTTTGTTCTTTGTTGCATTGTATTTATGAAAAATTGAGAACTGATAAAAGTAAAATACAAAGCGTTTGTGATATTCTTAATCTTTTGGATGTATGTTCTGGTTCTACACAATTTACGCAGAATATACAACAAGATGCTCAGGAATTTCTAATGTATATGCTTACCATATTGGAAAATGAAGGAATAGAAATTGAAAATCTTTTTGGCCTTTATTATAAATGGGAACACCATTGTATAAATTGTATGCATACATGTGGCACTAATATAGACACTGAAAGATTTATATATTTGACATTACCAGACTGTAAACAGTATCTTTCAATGAACTAGTTAAAGCAGCAAATCAAAACATGGAGTGTAGCCAATGCAAATCAGAAATGTTGTCAACATTATTTATACAAAGTTATGGACAATATATAATTTTAATGATGCAACGTTGTACAGCTGATGGAAGAAAATTGGACTCTTTAATAAAACATGTTGTAGCAAGTCAACTATCAATATCAGGAAGAACCTTTGCAGCAGTAGAAATAATTTTCCATGATGGTCCTTCCACATCATCTGGACATTACACTGCCTACCTAAAATGTGATAAAGGCTGGACATATTGTAATGATGCTCGGTTGGTTTTTAAACAACGTTTGCCAAGTGGATTACCAAATTCTTACCTAATATTTTTAAAGCCAAAGTTTTAGGAACTAAGGGGGCGATTATGATCGCAGACAGACTTGAGTCCGTCCGCGACACCTGAGGAGGAGGGAACGTCCGCAGGGGCTGCGGCGTTCCCTCCAAGCAGATTAGGATGTGACCGCTAGGGTGGCGGTCACATCCTCTATCTTTAACATTGTGGCGAGTGCAGCTTCAAGCTGCACCCGCCGCAAGGCTAAAAATGCATGCATCGCATTTGCATGCACAAAGCGGCAGGCTCCGCGCAGTGCCTGCTGCTTTGTGCATGCAAATGCAGGGGGGTACCATAGGTACCCCCCATGTGCACCCCCCACCCCCCATCACCCAGGGGGCCCGCAATGGGCCCCCGAAGTGAAAGTCAGTATGCTTTTCCACGGCGGAAAAGCCGCTGCGGAAAAGCATGTTTTTCCCACCATCCTAATATGGCTGGCGGTGTCTGTTAGACACCTCCACCATATTAGGGCTTTTCCGCCGTGGTCGTAATGCGACCGCAGTGGAAAAGCTGCGGACGGAATTCAAGACCCACCAGCCATCCTAATATGGCAGTGGGTCTTTGGAGGCTCTGCAGCGTTTTTTCCGCATCGTCCGGGCCGGCGGGCCATATTTATGTACATATGTTGCATCCTGGTGCTTCGGAAGTACCACAACACACTCCAGCTAAAGAGCTTTCAGTGTCATGCTGCAGCACCTCCTTATAGTTCTGCACTTAGACATTCACCATACACCACGAATGCATTCTTTCAGTAAATTATACACTGCACATACATTCATCTAAACTTTCACACACTATCATGCCAATTTAGCTCTTTTTTTAACCAGAGTAGTTAGTTCTGAAAATACCAAAGATGTTCTCCCAACGATTGTCTAAGAAGAGTGATTTGGAAATGGGTGGGGTCCTTCAATAGTTAGAATTGGAAGTGTTATCAACCAATCAAATCTCTTTTTTTCTGGGCACATGGGGTCCGCGTAAGGTGCTCACACTCAGCATGCACCCAACGGGACTTTGTGAAATAGTATTTAAACATAATATAGGTTGATTAAAAGTCAAGGTATATTATTTTTATTATAGAAAGAAGCACAGGTGCATCATTCAATACATATATCAAATGTACTCAATTAAAGAGTTTGATTCCGATATATGACAAAAGAAAAGTTCTTCAGATTGGTGTCTTTATTCCATTTTCATGTTGTGTAGCAAAAATAAGACCAGTACCGCCGACGCGCTTCGTCCTAATATAGGACTTCTTCAGGGCTCTTAAATATAAACAAATCACCACATAAGCACACATATATGTACAAAGACATATATATAGAACTGACAATACATACATAACACCATATAAAATTTACATATAGACATCATTAAAATCCTAATCAAGCTAGATAGCCTACATTGACACGCTACTTCGACAGACAATAGTAACTTCAACCAACATAAAATAGTGTTACATTTTTACATTTATAGAGCGTTGGTTTTTTTCTGCAATTGTTTGAGACCCAGATTATGGATTCATACATACTAAGAGCCATTTATTCAAAACATTATGATGTGACAACATCAAAAGATGGTGGTATCCCACTTATCACCATATTTATCAATCTTGTCATTATTTGTAATAATTTCCACTTTTTTCTCAAGTCTTGAATGCCAAATCTAGTAGCCAGAGACACGATAAAGACCAGGGGGGAGAGAGAGGGGAGGAAGAGGAAGAAAAAAGATGATAAAAACAAAAGACCGGTGGGAGGGCAGGGGGAACAGTTACACAATGTTTTCAAGGTTTAGTGAGGGTTCAGTATCCATCAATTAAAGTTGCCTATCGCCTACTTAGAGAAACCATCTAGCTTATCCCACCTAATATATATCCTTAATGTTAAAGAGGATCATCTTTCCACATACCTACCAACGAGTCAAGCTTGCTTAAATCCTTAACCCGTCACTAGCACTAACCGGCTCTATATTCAATTAATCTTTTTAGAAGGTTGAGACTCTATGATCACACTAGAGCGGAACCATGCCTAGTTTCAAAGACAGACGTCAGGAACTGGCCCAGGATTTGTTTGCCACTAGCATTAAATTGGTTGGCACAAGTGCTCCGACAACAGAGGGCTTGAAAATTAAATTTCAAAGATTAGAAAAGCTAAAGAAACATGATATGTCCAGATGGTGCTTCTCTACCACCCTGGAAAAATATATTGAAAATGGGAAAATATCTCGGGCCTCAGGATTTTAATTTTTTTCCACTTTTGAGGACCTGGACAAAGAACAACTAGAGGACTGGGAGTAAAATCTCAAGAACGCCTCATTTAATATGATGCATATTTTGATTAAAATGCGGAGAAGAAGGGAGCAAAGCTACAGTAGGAAATTGAGGAACTAGAGAAAGATATAGAGATGTCAGAACTGAAGGAAACGGTTAAGAAAAACTATGCTATTCTAGATTGGATCCTGGAGGGTCACCAAATATATCTAAGGGACAAGAAAGTTAAAAAAATAAAAAAGGATGACAAGGTTTATAAGGATGGCAGAGTTTATACCTTCTCACACAGATATGACAATGTCAAGATACCGGGGGAGGGCAAGAGACCAAGGGAGGAGAGTGTGAAACTCACCTGTGCGAGTAGCACAGCCTCCCTCTCTTCGGTTGCGATTTCAGTAACCACGGATGACTCAGTAGGGGCAGTGGAGAATGAGAATAGGCCAAAGATCAAAAACAAGACAGGGGGAGGAGATGGCAGAAATACAAACAGAAACAACAACAAAAACAACAAATCAGAAATCAGTGGCAGGATGACCCGGTCAAAGAAAATGGGGATCTAGCAGTCTCAAGTGACACAGGAGAAATAGCAATAAAAAAAACAATGATTGTGAACCTGTCTTATAGAATACTGTCTAATGATGATATCTCAGTGTTGAGCAAGGCATTGGGCTTTTGTCCCAATCAGATGGGTGGTGATGTTGATTTATTTGTTGATCTATCAAAATTTATCAGACTATTAAAGCTGAAAGATCATTCTTTGCGAATACCCCCCACCCATGTAAAATCTTTGTGTGAAACAGCTCCCCCGATTCATACTCTACATGAAAAAAAATGTGATTAAAACCATTGTATCTGTGGAGTTGGAAACGTCTGTTGATATGGAATGTATTAGAACTGAATTAGGCATCATGGGGGATGTATCTTTAGATAGCGGTCTGCAGCCAAAGTCAAAATTCATCTCAGTAGGCACACATCCCAATATAGACATCTTTAAAAGACAGGGTGACACAAGGATTCCATCATCTATTGGAACATCCTATTCGACCTAATCAACGTAATCACAATTTAACATCTAATGAGAATGCAGCATTAAAAAGCTTGAAATCTGACTTCTCTATTGTAATTAAGCATGGGCTGAAAATTCGTTCCGCTCGCGGAATATGCGGATTTTGTCATACACGAATCTAGCAAAATCGCGGTAAAATCAAAGAATCAGCGGAGACGAATTTTCAGCCAAGCACTTACAGGGTTACAACAGCAGGTGCAAAAGTTGAAGCTAAGTTTTTTGTAACCTTTTACAAAAGGGTTACAAAGAAATTAACTTCAACTTGGACACCTGCTGCTGTAAGCCTGTAAGCGCTTCCTGGTGCCTCGTTGCCTACTTGCAACTATTCTCTGACCCTGCTCTGACCCTTGAAGCAGGGTCAGAGAATAGTTACAAGTAGGCAATGAGGCGCCTGTCACGAAAATTAAACCTCAACAGGAAGCACTGACAGATATAAAAACAAGCATTTGCAATGCAATAGGTCTCCCATTAGGAAAGTTTGAGCTATTGGTCTTGTAAATGACCATTTTTTTTTTTTATTCTTTTTATTGACAACTTTTTACACATTATTTTTTCCCCCCTACACCGGGGGTGAGGAACATATTACTATATACATTTAATCATATTTCCAAAAAGAAAAAAAAACATTTATACTACAATACACATAGAGGAACATATACATCATGGAGAACTTAGATTTAGTAATTGATCAATCCGATCATATGGGGCACCTGAATTTAACAAAAAGAAGAAGAAAACAGCATAGAACACATTATTTCTTGCTAAACCACCTGTGGATCCTCCCTCCTACCATAATAAACTTTGCAACCCTATACATTATATACATTATATACATTATACTTCTTCTTCCAAATAGACAAAAAAAACCATGCAATATATTGTTTCTTGCTATACACTTATGAGCCCTCCCTCCTAACACAGTAATCGTTACAAACATATACATTATAAACATTATATACATTATACTTCTTCCTTCCATTTTGTTATCGGCTCCCATATTTTCAATCCTAATTTCCTCCCATTTTTTCCTTTTCTAGAGTATATTGCTTTTTCCAGGCTGTAAATGTTTAAAACCTTGGCTAACCATTGTTGAAATACTGGAGCTAATTGATCAAGCCAGGCTGAGGCAATACATAATCTAAAGACAGCCATAGCAACGAAGATAAAGTAGCAGCCCTCTCCATGTGCGTTGCCAGAATTTACTCCCAGTAACACAATCGTAGGGGTTAAATTGACGGCTATTTTCAATGCTCTTTGTAAAAAAAATTGTATTTCATTCAGTATTGTTGATAGACATGGACATGTTGCAAAAATATGAATTATATCGGCCTGTAGACTTCCACATCTAGGACAATTTATCCCAGTAATCGCCCCCCTTTGTGCAAGTTTTGCCGGAGTATAATACAGCCGGTATATAGTTTTATAGTGCTGAGCCTGCAATGTTGCAGAGCACAAAATATTTTGTCCCAGTTCTACTGACATATTGAAACATTCCAATTCTATATCCAACTTGGTCGACCAACTTTCCCCCCACTTAACCATATCATCCGGTTTTGTTTCAATTAACTCTGCATAAAACCTTTTAATAGTGCAGTTTACTCCATTGTGTATTGCCTCAAGTACAGGATTTTTCTCAAATCCTCTCGAGCCCCCCCTTTTGTTCATCAAAAAACTTCTTACTTGAAGATATTTAAAAAAATGCCTTGTTGCCAAATCATATTTCTCCTGTATTTGTACAAATTGTTTCATCCCCTGTGTACCCATCAAGTCCCCCACTTTTATAATACCCTTCCTATACCATTCTGTATACACTAAATCAGAGAAGATGTCCTCAGGGAATACTGAATTATCTTTTATTCTCGTATATCTATTAATTTTTCCCAAACCATATTTCTTAGTAAAAGCTTTCCAAATATTATGAGCTCCCAAAATGGTCTTAAATCGTGTCCTTTTGAAGTAAGCTGTGTCAAAGTGTTTCAAGAATATATTTTTTACCTCTTCCCCCATCAATAAACCATATATTGCTAATGATCCTAGATCATCTTCCCCTTCTGTTTCTGCTCCACCTATCAATCCAACCATATATTGTAAAGCTGCAGCCCAATAGTAAAGTTTCAGGTCTGGTAAAGCCCACCCGCCTCTCTCTCTTGGGAGTACCATAAATCTTTCTGCTCTCCTAGTTTTACCTTTAGACCAGATAAATCTATTAATCATTCCTTCGATCTTTTTAAACCAAAGATTATCAAACCATAACGGGATTGTCCTAAAAATATATAAAAATTTCGGTAAAATTAACATCTTTATGATGTTTACTCTACCAACTATTGTAAGGTGTAAATTGTTAAGTCTATCTAGATCTTTCCCCACCTTTCTTATGATAGGATCTATATTTAGTTCTACTAACTTTCCCAACTCTGCAGTGATTGTTATACCCAGGTATGTTCCTGTCTGCACCACTCGTGAATCTTGACACATTGCCTTACTGTTTTTAATAATCTGTGTTTTCCCAGTATTTAAAGAGTAACCTGACACTTTTCCAAAGTTTTTAGCCTCCAGTTCCAAATATCTGATAGCCTCTGTGGGTACTGGTGTTACAACAGCCACGTCATCGGCATATGCAAGTATCTTACAGTCCCCCCTTGGCGTGACAACTGGAGGTATATTCCCATTCCCTTCCAATCTGCGTATTAATGGGTCCAGATATATGGCAAAGAGTAATGGGGAACACGGACATCCCTGTCTAGTACCCCTATTAATTGTCACTTGTTCAGTTGTTCCCGAGTTTATTCTTATCGTGGCCACCGGATCTTTATACAGAGTCTTTATTGCCGTAAGAAAGCCATTTCCAAAACCCACCCTTTCTAAGACACTCCACAAATACACCCAGGAAACACGGTCAAATGCTTTCTCGGCATCTAACAATAAGACCGCTAATGGTTCCCCTGAAACTTCCATTTTATCAAAAAGGGTGATTAATTTCCGTATATGGTGCGTAGTTCCTCGTCCAGGTATAAATCCATGCTGACTAATGGTGACTAATGGTGTTATTACGCTAGCGAATCTTATTGCTAATGCTTTTGAGTAGATCTTTGTATCAGTATTCATTAGCGTAATTGGTCTATACGAGCCCGGGTCTGTGGGTGCCTTTCCTTTCTTTAAAATAACAACTATTTCTGCACCGGACCAAGAGTTTGGTACTGATAGACCCCTCTGTGCCTGTTGCATAGTACCTACCATGTCCTTCCCTAACGCTTCCCAAAACACCTTATAAAATTCCAGCGGGATGTTGTCCGGCCCAGCTGCTTTGCCAGATGGAAGATTCTTCAACGCCCTACCTATCTCCTGTTGATCTAGAGGATTATCTAGCCTCTTTCTCTCTGCTTCATCCAGCTCTGACCCTACATAATCATTCAAATAGGCTGCTACCTCTCCAGGATCTTTTACATCACTTTCTTGGTATAGATTTGTATAGAATTTCCTAAAGACTTCTCTAACTTGATGCACACTCGTTACTACCTTTCCCGAGCTGTCTTTTATTGCCTTTATCTCCCCAAGCGATGTTTTTTGTCTTGCTCTAACTGCCAACATTCTACCTACCCGGTCACTCAACTCATAACATTTTTCCCTATTAGACACATATTGTTTTGCTGCCTTTGCTGTTATATATTCTTCTGCTTCCATTCTCAATTTCGCTAACTTAATTATGGCAGGATTTGGTACACATCCATTACTATTAGATGAGTCTACACTCTTACTCGCTTCCTCCTCTGCTAATAGTATCTCCCTTTTTAAGGCCTCACTTCTCTCTTGTTCCTGCTTCCTTCTCCTTACTCCAAAACTTATAGTCTCTCCCCTCACCCCAGCCTTAAAGCAATCCCAAACCATACCTACAGTTGCTGTGTCTCTATTTATTGTCAGGAATTCTGCTATCCAAATTTTCATATGCTGGATATATGCCTCGTCTTCCAGCAGTGCTCTTTCAAAAGTCCACACCGAGCCCCCCCTTGCCACTGCTAATCCCTTTATGGTAATAATCAAGGGGTTATGATCCGCCAATAATCTTGGCAATCTCTCAATATGTGCACCATCCAGACCCTGACTACTAACCAAAAAATAGTATAATCTTGCACGTACTTTATGCGGTGCAGAATAATACGTGTATCCATCCTCTCCTGGTTTGAGAGTGTCCCAAACATCCAATAGCCCGTTATTCCTGGCTAGGGAACAAACTGCTTGAAACACTCTTCTTTTCCTTCCTTTGTATTTAACTGGGGGTCCTAGACCCAATCCCAAGCCTCCTACGCCATTTATGTTAAAATCACCTCCTAGTACTACATATGGGGCCCAAGTTGCCAACTCTATATCCACCTGTTCAAAAATCTCCGCATCGTCCCCTGTAGATCCGTATATAGAACCAAGAGTTACCCATTGTTCTCCTACCAGGCACTCTTTGTTCCTCCCCCCTCTGAGTTCCCACCCTGACTATCCCACCCCCCCTACTGGCAAATAGGTCCATGGGACCTATATGTGGCAGCTGTGACTGTCTGGGAACACCGTGTCCCCCACTCCCCCTTTCTTAATACCAGCCTATGCAAACGAAAATATCCTATATATATACAACTTTTTAACTTACTTTACTCTAACCATTTGTAGTTCTTATCCATTTTGCATGCTTTTACAGCTTCCTGCTTCCTTGCGCTACCAAAGCTACTGCTCGCTCTTTATCAGCCTGTGTCTGGGACTGAGGGCTATTCTCTTTCAACCATATCAGAAACTCCTGTGCTTTAATTTCAGAATAAAAGATTTTAAACTGTCCATCCCTTACCACTTTTAGCCTACTAGGGAACATCAGGTACGCCTCACATCCCATTTTCTGAAAAGACACAATCATCTCCCGCAACCTCCACCTCCTTTTGACAGTTGTATGGCAGAAGTCAGGCCTAGCAAAAAACTCAACATCTTTATATCTGGACTTGGCCTGTGGTTTTGCCTTTGCCATTATCTCCTCTCTCAGCAGATAATTACCAACATATATAAGTATTGCTCTAGGTTTGCTTGATACAGCCCCCTTTCTCTGTGTAAATGGGAATCTATGTGCGCGCTGTATCTCTGATTCCCAATCCCAGCCTTTTATGTCAGGAAGTGCACCCTTGAGTAGCTCTATAACGTATGATCTCACATCCTGCCCCTCTTTTCCCTCCGCAATACCCAAAAGTCTGATATTATTTCTGCGCTGCCTATTTTCAAATTCTTCCAATTTCCATAAGACGTCTGATGTAGTCTTCTCTTGCTCCTGCCTGAATTCCTGCCATTTCTTCATTTCATCCTCCAACATACCGGTTCTTTCTTCTACCTCTGTAACTCTCCCTGACAAATCTGCGTATAATCTATTTACTTTGCGGAGAGATCCTTGTATCTTTTTACTTTCCTGCCTAGCTCTACGTCTTTCCACTCTCGCCTCGGTCTGTATCTGCTTCAACATTGAAAACATCATTTCAAACCCTTTAGGTGATGATTGCCCTTGAGATTGACTCTGACTCTGCCTCTGCCTCTGCCTTTGTTCTAAACCTTGCACTGATATTTCTATATTACCCATGTTTTTATCTCCTGTCGCCACAGCTGTCTCTTGATACATCTGTGACGTTGCAGAGTAATCCCAGCCCAGTCTCTTTGCAATATCAGCATTTATAGGACTTACAGTATTTTTTGATTTCCTTCGTTTTTTTGTCAAAATTTTAGACTTGCGTTTAGCAGATATCTTTTGAACCGAACCCTCTCCAGATTCTGATGTGGCTACTGTCTCTGTCACTAATCCCGACATTGTTTGATCATTCTCTGTCTCCGCAGAGCTTGAGGAGGCTACAGAGGTGCTCCCCCCCCCAACTCCTCTTCATCGTCCACCTCCTCCTCTTCCTCTTTCTCATCCTCCTCACCCTCATTTACAGAAAAAAAACATTCATCAGAAGGAGAGCCTGGAACTGTCAAAGGGTGACTGCTGGAATGGCCTCCCTTTTTTGAATACTGACCATCGAAATCTACAATAGCCATATCATTAACTATTAACGTAGGTCCAGATTTAGTAAGTCCTTGAGTAGACCCCTCCCCCGTAGTATCTTCTGGTGTGTGGACCGTGACTTCAGTCCGTATTTCTGCTCTCTCTTTCCCTGTTAGTGCCCCTATTGATGCGTTATCCTTGTCCATATACACAGGCACAGTCCCCTCCTCCTCCTGACAAATGCCGTTACTGCCATTGTCTACCGCCCTTTGCTCCTGCCGAGACAATGTTACTTCCGTTCGGGCTGTACTGTCCACTTGTGCTGGATTCATAGCCTGTCTCTCCCCTTCCAGTGAATCAATCTCTTTCCCATTCTTTCCCTGCTCCGCACCATCCGCCTGCAGCGTTACTCCTCCCGGCTGCTTTGAAACCCCTTGCCCCGCCCCTTGCTCGTTCGCTGTGGCGGTTACATTGTAAAAGGGTGCAAAGACAACCAGTAACCAAAGACCCTTTTGTGTTGCCCGGCGGTGTCGCCTCTATGACCCACCAATATTAATCAATGAAGAAGCAGGCGCTGGAGACTGAAAGGCAGGAAACGAGGGTTTATTCTCTCCGGAGGAGAACACATCAATTCGGACAGCAAGTATCGTCACGAGGTGCTCTAATCGCATCTCTCGAGGCCTGGCCTCTTATACACGGGTTTATGATCTTTATTGCACGTAACACATTCTTGCAATGCTTTGAAACATAAAAGGATATCCTCGGAATCTCCCCTTCAGGCCCGTTCCCACACATATTTACAGTTGAAGTCCCCACCCCGGTAACAACAGGTGATGGCTATCGCGCAGCTGGACATTCCGCCGATTCACGGAATGTGTGGAGTTTGATCGGATCTCGTAGGGTGGGGGCTTTGATCGGTTGGAGGGTCTTTTGATAGGGGGAAGTTTCCTACTGTACGGGGGGTAATAAACAGTGTCCGCGGGGCCAGGTGGTGGCCTGGGAACAAGGAAAATAAACGGGCACACAGGAAAAGGGGGGTTGTATCAAAGGACCCGGGACCATGAAAGGAATGGAGGGAGGTGTCGCGCTGGGAACAGGATGGGATTCCGAGGCAGGAGCTACGCTGAAGAGGGGTTTATGACCCAAGGCATGTGAGAGCGGGAGGGGGTTGTCAGCGTGCGGGGGGAATGCCTGCGAGGATAGGAGAGAGAGAGACGCGCTGGCTATCAGCGAGGGACAGGGAGGCCATGGTGCTTAAAATGGCTGCCGCTTATGCGTAAGGTATGTGAGGGCGGGGGGTGACTAGTACATGGGGGGCGCTGGCGAGGGTGAAGAACCGGGTTGGGGGTCAGGGACGTGCAGAGAGCGGTTCTGATCAAAACAGCTAAAGTGGTGGGGGCGTATGAAAAAAGTGTGGCATCGGGAAAAAAGGCAAGATGGCGCAGATAATGTTCACCAAACCGTAACGATTTTCCACAGTCCTCCCTTTAACATTTCCAAGACATCTTGCTAGCCTATTTCCTATCTATCTCTACTGCGGTGGTCATAAGTGAGGGGATGGAGACCTAGGCAAAGGAACTGTACATAAATATCACATTATAAACATCACATTTGAAAATCTTGTCATCTAGTAGGCGGGTTCATCGTTAAGCTTGTTGCAGAAAAAGTCATAGTAATGCAATATCAGACTAGAATTATGTAGCGAGGGCGTTGGGTACAGATCATAGATGCTTATAGTCACTCGGGATAGGGACTGGTAAGTTATCATATAAGTAAGTCCTCTTTTCTTTTTTTTTCTCGGTGGAAGCATAGTCAAATTCAATGGTGGTTGGGAGAAAAATTAGATATAATAAAAATAATAATCAGAGTTCTCAGTGTCTTATGGTCATGGACCAGCATTAGTGAGTTCTCAGCATTCTTTGTCGTCTTCTGTTGGCACTGTTAAACACCTGTATTACAATTCGTTCTGTCAACAGGAATGTTCATGTGGACTGAGTCGTTGGAGGTCTGCGGGCGGGAGTACATCTTTGTTTTGTTTCGCCAGACCTCATGGGGGAAATGCGTTATGGTTTCGAAGCACGTGCATTTTCTTCCATAACTCAGAGCATAGTTATTAGGAGGCAGAAAAAGGATTGCGATGAAAAGTGCAATTGTCTTCGAGTTGTGGAGTCTGTTCGTTTCTTTGGGTCTCTGTGGTGGGTATTTCCTGTTGCTTCCATCATCTTCAAGGCGCTCAGCAGCGGGCAGAACCACATACTTCATTCATCTTCTCTTTGGAGCGACCCTTGGTGGAGTTTAGGTCACCGTTCTGAGATTAACATAGTCCGTGGTCTACTTAGTCGGAGCTCCCTCCCTTTAGACGCAGGAAATACCCTTCTCTGGATTGTTCGGTAGGATTTAGAGGATTTTGAAAGTTCAGGTGGAAGGGGGTGTGTGTGAGTAGTCCTTATGGTAGGTCGGAGGAGGAGGGGATGGAGCAGGGCCAAGTCGGGAACAGACCAGGGGGACGGAAAATATTGACAGGCAGGTCCATAACCAGGTTCAGAGAGCGGGGACTTTTCGGCACACGTCGATCATAGAGCAGGGGCCTCAGGTCAGCCCTTTCCTTTAGTTTTGTCAGAAGCAGTGCCTCGTCCTGTGACTCCTTACTGTTGTGGTCTCGCCCTGGCCTCCGTCGCTGAGGTTCCACGATCTGCAGTCAGGCCGCGTGCTCCCACATCCGGTCTCTTTCTCCTCCGACAGTGGTACCCTTAAATGAGTTTGAAAAGACAGTCTTTAGAGATTTTGCAGAGGAGGGTAATTACATAAATCTATTTCTCTCCCAACACCAAGCAACTGGGGCAAACATCCGCTACATTGAGGTTTGCAGCCAACGTATAGACAATTGACGATAGGTTTGCTGGATTCCCAACAACTTCCCTTTGTGGTTATTTCTTTGGCGTTTTGTTGGTTATTACATTCATTTGTCGTGGTACGGGGTCTGATACCCATTCATTGCATTCATTTATTACAGTCATGTCAGTTCTCCTGGTAGAGACCCATTTCCCTAGTACGAGTCTTGCAAGGCTAGACCGGTCTTCAGGGCTTTGTATTTTACGGAAAAGTACAACGTGCTATTCACCATAGTCTGATAGGCATCCTTCTGAGGAATGAACATAGGCTAAACGATTCCCCATTACATCAATGCGTCCTATCTTTTAGCTAAACATCTTATTTTCAACAAGGTTTACTGCAACAAGTTCTTTCATTTTTCGATCTAATTTTAACTTTGTAAACATAATTCTAATTTCTACGTCGTTTCTTATAACCTGGCTACTTCATTAAAAACTCGGGGGGGGGGGGCGTGCGATAACCATTAAACTCATCCTTGGGGTGAGTGGGGTCTTATGGAAAACAGCTAGGAACACAGCAAATTGGGGCAAGGGACATTTTTCAAATTCTCATCTGGGGCAGTTGATACAAAACTGATGGTGTCCTGGGAAGGCGGGTATGTCTCGATCGCTTTTACTGATTGGGGTATTGAGACAATTTGGGACGGGGAAGGGCGCGTTACCAGAGACATTTTATCATAGAAGCCACTGACAAGTAGTCCCTCATTACGGGTCAGATTAGGGGACCGTAGTCGTCTTACCTGTCCCTTTCTTTTCGGCCAATCTAATTTTCATCAATATTTAGCAGAAAAGGAGAGGTATTACTATGGCATCGATGTAATTTTATTTAAGACGAATTTTGTGCAAATACTTGTGGTATTTGGAGCCAATTGGGTGGTACACCAGGTTCGTCAATTGGGGGTCAGTCGTTAGGGAGAGAGAGAGAGAGAGAGAGAGAGAGAGAGGGAGAGAGAGAGAGAGAGAGAGAGAGTGGGAGAGAGAGAGAGATGTGCAACGATAGGCTAAATGATACACATGTGTCCTGGAGAGTGACTGTGTACTATTTAGGCTATTCAGTGCATTACCCAATACGAGACGTTTCGGGTCTGTGTTAGGATGTAGAAAGCATGCAGTTTGGGACGGAAGAGCATTAGGTCAGGTACAAAAAGGACGTGCATTGAGTTGGGTGTAGTTAGGTGTCATCTTGCAGCGTTAGTCCGCTTCATGGATCGGACGTGACGTGGCTCCAGATCTTTTACTATACCCTAATCGTGATTCCAATGTAACCTGCAGAGGGAGAAAAAGAGGGAAAGGGAGGGGGAACAACATTCGAGCATATCAAATGTACGGGCACGAAAGTCCTTTACTTACCACATACTCGTCTTATTCCCTCGGGATATAATCCCTGGGGTCTCTGTTTCCGAAGTCGAAGGGGGGGGGGGGCAGTGTGGTAAGGGTGGCAAGCGATAGGTTGTTCATGGGGGAGACGGTCCAAGCGTGGTATTTTAGATCGTGTGTAGGGAAACGCTAAGAAGAAACTAGGGGCGCCTAGCGCAAGGTATTTGGTTTTCGGAGGTGTATCTAGCTATCGGGACCCTTAAAGCATCCTTAATGCTGTGATGTTCTAAGGCATATCAGTTCTTCGGCCGACCCTGCTCCTTAGTACTTTCGAGTATCATACCTTTATAACATTCTGTCATTCGCACCGCTTCACTTTACCCGTTCTCAGTAAGTCGAGGTCCTTCTTCCTGCGTTAGTTCCTGAGCCTAGTCGTACATTTGGAGGCAGCGTATCATACCTTAGATTCAATCATCCATCCGGGGCCGACCATCCATTTTCTAATAACCTTAAAAAGAGAGCAAAACGATTGCGCACAGAAAAAGCCCTCCCACCAATTCCCTTTTTTTTTTTTTTTTTTTTTTCAAAAGTATGCGATACCTGTTCATATTTTGGAAAACCTTTATTTTCATAATCGTTCAGTAAGTAAAATATGAGAGCGCAATTGTATTTCGGTCAGACATGGCGATGGCTGAAGTACATACAGTAGGAGGGCTATTTTGCAACGTTAAAAAACATTAAAAAGGTCTACTTAGTTATTTGCAAGAAACTAAAAAACATCTATTAATAGTTGAGGGAATAGGAGGCATTTATTTCATAATTGGAAACACAGTCAGACTAATTGCAATCACATTTCCTATATGTTTACCGTGGGTGTGCGTCATAAGCGACGTTATGGATCGGTCACAATAAAATATCATTAAAAATCGTACATTGAAATCAACATTTAATCGGGATACTTTTACGTGTTCGTCAAGTGAACCCTACTCCCTTTTTCGTCAAGTGTACAAAAGGTTCACATACATATCTTAGTACATCAAGTCTCATTAGTTAAAGAACACCACGAGGTGTCCGTGAGTTCCTATTGATACCGGCGCCATTTTGGGCGAGGCCGGGTTAGTCCGGGAGTAGCATCAGGGGCAAAAATGTCTCAGACGATTGGCGGTTGGACCAGAGTCCCTTTCGGTAGTTCAAAAACCTGTGCTAACAGAGGGGCTGGTGGTGTGGACCGTCAATCAAAAGGGGGAGGGAAGTAGAATCTTTCTTACCGGGTCACGTTGATGTTCAGCCGGAACTTACTCGAGTTCGTTAGCCCTCAATGTTCCTGGGTGGTTCAGACTAAAGCTGGCGCTGACACGAGAGCACCACCATCTTGTGGCTGTGTCGTGGTTATTTTATTACTGATCAATGCAGCTGTTCCCCACCGGAAGCCTGAAGGGGCCGAGGGCTCCTGGGACTTTGGTAGAATCTTCAAAGTCGAGGGGATGTTTGTCGAAGGTGGGGGCTTGTGTCCAGGTGGGCAAGTGCCCGAGTTGCAATTTCGGACAAAGTTACTCCAGCGGCCTAGACCCGTCTTCCAGAGGGCCCGGACGCCATTTTGAGACCCTGCAGCCGCCGCCCTTCGTCGTGTCTTTCAGGAGTGGAAGAAACTTCTTGTGGCGACAAAGACAGAACACCATGCTGTTGGAGCAGGACGTTTGGTTCGGGCGCTAGGGTGCAGCTGTGGAGCCTCCACCTGGGGAGGTGAGGGAGGCTCGTTCGCGCCGCCTCCCTCTCCCAGCGCATCCCACGCCGCCCCTTCGAATCAGGGGTGCACATGATGACCACCCTACACCCCTGACTCCGACTCTTGGGGGACCATTGTATGTTCGGTGCTGCGCAAATATGCCCGTCGGACACTGCATGTTCTGTGCTGCGGAAATAGGTCCGTCGGACATTGTACGTTCTGTGCTGCGCAAATATATGTGCGTCGGACATTGTAAGTTCTGGGCTGCGCAGGTATGGGTCCATTGCCCGGCTGGAGGACTTCGGCGCCGGGCCAGGGCTGGGAAACCTCCTACCTGTGGAGGTGGGAGAGGCTCGTCCGCGTCGCCTCTCCCTCCCAGCCCACCCTGCATCAGTTCGATGGAGAAATTCGTGATGGCCGGACCAGGAGATACGAGGGAGGGGGTCACCTGCATCCGCCCCCTCCCTACTCGTGGCCCGGGGGGAACGTCACCCCAGGAAGGAGAGTATGGGAAGACCATTTCATGTCGGTCCATGGAGCCTCCTGTACCTTCTCATCGGCGATTTCTTTTGGTCCATGGCTGATGGCAGGCCCCGCCCCACACGTGCTGTGTGTTTCACCTACCGGATGGGCGGGACCGTTGACCTGTTACATTTTGAGAACTTCCGGAGTGAGCGTAATATGTTTTGTATTGTTCCTATTAGTACAGTTTACTTTAAAGAATGTTTTACTAGTTTTTCTATTTATCGTTGGTTGTGTGTTATCTTTATCGTAATTAAATCCTAAATTATATAACAGATGCTTGGCTTCCTTGAGTCCTTTTTCTAACGGGGGTTGTCTACGCAGGCCTGTTATTGCTTTTGTTTTTCAGAGTGGGGGGGCAACAGGGGGCAATCAGTCCCAGAACTCTAAAATTGGTCTGACGAAATCTGTGCCAGCGAGCATAATCAAACGAGGTGGTTCTATCCGTCCTGTCCGTGTTAGTCTGATTTGTTTTTATCTCGCGCCTTTTCCCTTTCTGCCAGCCTGTTATTTCTGTCGACCCTCCGCTCTTACCTATGTTCTGTAGAGTCGGGCATTGGGCTTTCCAGTGCCCGAGACATTTACAAAAAGCACATTGGTTTTGCCTTAAATCTGTTCGTCCTGTGCATAGTGTCGGGGGATTACTTTTGGGTCGTTGTGTCTCGGGGTTGTCCCGTCGGCACATCCCTTTACACCGTTCTCTTTTTGTGTCTAATCCTCGGAACTGTGTCGTCGCTGGCCCTTCCTTTTGCCTACCAGACGTTCGGAGGGTTGCCTGTCGCGTTTCTTTACCTACTCTGACTTCGTCTCTTTCCTTTCGTTGCGTAGCTTCTTTGCGCCACATACCGAGACTATCGAGCATAATAGGCGTTGTCTTATTATTACGAAGGGCTATTTCTACCGTTTCTATTTTGTCAAGATCGAAGGATCCTATCAGTGGCCACTGTTTCTCTTGGTTTGCTTTGGTATACTTGTGCCATAGCTTACTATAGGCTATGGTAATTAATCCATACTTTGTGAACATGTCTTTATTAGGGGTGCCTTCCAGCGGAGCTAGATGGTCCACCTCTAATAAACGGTCCGGGCTGAACCAGCTATCCATCAGTGGGGAGAAGACAGGCATGACGGATCACAATGGGGATAATAGTCAGCACTACCTATCTTATCGCTGCGTGCAAAGACTAGACATAATATTTCTATTCTACGTTGTTTGCAGGCAGTGAATACCTCATGAACCAATATTCGGGCAATCAGTGTTTGGTCAATAAATAAAAAATAAAAAAATGGTCAATGGGGAGAATAAGTAGGCCCGCAAAGGTTTGCGTCACCTACCCTTTCACTATCTGCAAAGAGGGGACCTATTCTTTCCTGTTTGCAGACAGAGAGTCTCCAGAAAACAATCCGTAACCGTTAATCAATGGGGAGGGGCAATTGTTCAGTGGGGGAGAAAGATAGGTCCGACGGATGCGTACCTATCCTTCACTGCTTGCAAAGAGAGAGCCGGTTGTTTCTCCGTTTGCCGACAGCGAAACTCCAAATAAATTAACAAAGAATAATACTAGTATTTTCCATCAATCATCAATCATTTCGCAATTCGTCGTGTTTACACGACCTTACCCGGACCGTATGGACAGTTTCTTGTCTTCCGAATCCAGCGCCCGATCGTCCTCTTCTCTTCGTACTCCTCGTGGCACTCCTGATGGTTCCCAGTCAGGACCGTAGATCACTCGAGAGAGGTCTGTTCGGAACCAGTGAAGTTCGGATGATCGGCTGTCAGACGAGGGTCTATCGGACAGGGTACCTTCCGATCGTTGCAGTCGTTCACTCTGTCATCAGGACCTCTCCCACTGGATCCACGAGTCGCTGATGGGCCCCACGCTTGGGACGCCAATTGTAAAAGGGTGCAAAGACAACCAGTAACCAAAGACCCTTTTGTGTTGCCCGGCGGTGTCGCCTCTATGACCCACCAATATTAATCAATGAAGAAGCAGGCGCTGGAGACTGAAAGGCAGGAAACGAGGGTTTATTCTCTCCGGAGGAGAACACATCAATTCGGACAGCAAGTATCGTCACGAGGTGCTCTAATCGCATCTCTCGAGGCCTGGCCTCTTATACACGGGTTTATGATCTTTATTGCACGTAACACATTCTTGCAATGCTTTGAAACATAAAAGGATATCCTCGGAATCTCCCCTTCAGGCCCGTTCCCACACATATTTACAGTTGAAGTCCCCACCCCGGTAACAACAGGTGATGGCTATCGCGCAGCTGGACATTCCGCCGATTCACGGAATGTGTGGAGTTTGATCGGATCTCGTAGGGTGGGGGCTTTGATCGGTTTGAGGGTCTTTTGATAGGGGGAAGTTTCCTACTGTACGGGGGGTAATAAACAGTGTCCGCGGGGCCAGGTGGTGGCCTGGGAACAAGGAAAATAAACGGGCACACAGGAAAAGGGGGGTTGTATCAAAGGACCCGGGACCATGAAAGGAATGGAGGGAGGTGTCGCGCTGGGAACAGGATGGGATTCCGAGGCAGGAGCTACGCTGAAGAGGGGTTTATGACCCAAGGCATGTGAGAGCGGGAGGGGGTTGTCAGCGTGCGGGGGAATGCCTGCGAGGATAGGAGAGAGAGAGACGCGCTGGCTATCAGCAAGGGACAGGGAGGCCATGGTGCTTAAAATGGCGGCCGCTTATGCGTAAGGTATGTGAGGGCGGGGGGTGACTAGTACATGGGGGGCGCTGGCGAGGGTGAAGAACCGGGTTGGGGGTCAGGGACGTGCAGAGAGCGGTTCTGATCAAAACAGCTAAAGTGGTGGGGGCGTATGAAAAAAGTGTGGCATCGGGAAAAAAGGCAAGATGGCGCAGATAATGTTCACCAAACCGTAACGATTTTCCACAACCTCCACGCTTACCGGTACTGTCAGAGCTGGATCCGTAGCGCCGTCTTTATCCAAGTGTTGTGGAGCAGGGGCGGAGGTTGACTCAGCCACAGCGAGGTCTGCGGAAGCCGACGTGATCACTGACATCCCACGAGTGCCGACATTAACACTAACAGGTAAAAAAGCTTCGTAGACTGTGGGTTGCCTCATAGTTGCTTGTTCAGATACTTTGCCGCCTGCGTTGCATTTCTTACTAGATGCCGCCTTACTTTTTTCCTTTGTCTTTTTCCTTTCAGTCATGCTGTTAGTTACATCATTTCTGGCAACACTCCTTTCTTGTTCACGAAGATTATCCCGCTCCTCTTGACTCCGAAGCATTTTCTTCGCTCTGAGGTTAGCCACCGGGGCATCCGAATCGCTCCAGGCAGCTCTCTCTCTCTCCTCTCTTACGTTCTTTGCTATTTTCGGAGCCATCATGTCCCAATAGCTGGACGATGTGGCTAGCGCTCTTTGATAGCGCAGTCGAGTCCAGCCAGTAACCTTGGCTATCAGCTGATTTGAGCGTGTCAGTGCCCACACCACCGCTGTCCTCACCGTCTGGGCGGTTGATTCTTTCCCATATAGCTTATAATCAGCTATGACTGGGTACACTAAGATAAAATCTTTCTTATTTTTTTGCCCAAGCAAGTACACCATATCCTCGTTTCTCTCATATACGTCAAGGAAGTTCATCCGCCGGTCTGCATACACGTATCATCTCTCTTTTCAAAAGAATTCAGGGAGAGAGGGGAGACACGTCCTCTCCCTACAGCCTGCCAGCGGCCATCTTGCCAAACCCGACCATTTTTTATTATTTACGTGTTGGTTTTGAAAATAGCTAAATTAATAGCTTTGTCATTTACAATGCCAATAGTTATAACTTTCGTAAATGTGACACCAATAGCATTTGTAATGCAACATGTTTTGTATTTACGTGACTTAGATGTATTGATATTACAAATTACAATTGTTTTTAATTTTTTTAAATAATGAATACTTAAATAAAAGTGATTTTATAATGGCAATAGCTTAAACTTTTGTTAAATAACTTTTGTGAAGATTATGTCAAGTATATTTTATTGTGACGAAAATCCAAGAACAGAAGTGAAATATTAACATCTTTTTGTGACGTCATTGTGCGCCACAGCTCCGCCACCCATGGTGCGCCGCATTTACAATGCGGCGCACCATGTGGCAAAAATGGCACAGATGCGTCACGCATCTGTCCTGTAAAAGCAGCGCATTGCTGGAGCTGCGTCGCAAGCACGACGCAGCTCCAGCAATGCTCTGGGGGGCCCTATCTCCCCAATGCTGCGTCAAGCCTTGCGCCTGCTTCAAGCAGGCGCAGGGTTTTGACGCAGCATTGGCCTAAAAGTGACTGAGTGAAATCTTGTAGATTTCACTCAGCCACTTTTAGGAGGCGTTCCAGCGCAGGAACGCCCTCCCCAGCGCCGGAACGCCTCCTGATGGCGCAGGGCTTTACAACGTGACGCATCTCTCAGATGCGTCACGTTGTTAATACCCAGCACCATGGCGCATCTTTTGTGCTGCCGCTGCGTCACAAAAGTGACGCAACTGCGGCGCAAAAGAGGCGCAAGCGGCTTGTAAATCTGCCCCATAGTGCTTTTACTACACTGTAGCTGCGTAAAGGGCCAGAAGATGTGTCTCCAGTAACCATGTGTGCCTGTGCCTGTGTTACAGGCACACATGGTCACTGGAGACACATCTTCTGGCCCTTTACTCAGCTGCAGTGTAGTAAAAGCGCTATACATTTACCCAATGAGGGAGCACTTACTGGATTAGCCAGTAGAAAGTACTGCAGAGAAAATCGCAAAAATATCCGCGATATCGCTGGAAAATTCGCAAATTCGCATATTTTTTTGCAATTTTGCGGGGAAATCGGTGAATTCGCGGGACGCGCATTTGCTAATTTTGCCCATGCTTAATTGTAATACGTGCGGCTGACAAGGGGGGCAACATGGTTGTGATAGGCAAGAAAAGCTACATGAAGGAAATAGACCGCCAGCTGGCAGATACATCGTGCTATACCAAGCTCGCGGGAAATCCCATTAAAAATCTTAGTGCCCACATTAATATGAGACTTTTGGATTCACGAGAGGTCGGACTATTAAGTGAAGAGGAATGTAGGTATTTAACCGTTCTGGAACCTTCGTTTCCATGCAGCTACCTGCTGCCCAAAATACACATGGGTGGCCCCTTTCCACCGGGCCGCCCTATTATCTCGGGGGTCAATTCACCCACGGAAAGATCATCAGAGTATGTGGACCTTTATATACACCTATAGTATATATATAAAGGACCTTTATAAACCTTTGGTGCAAAACTTACCAGCATATATAAAGGACACTAAAGACATTCTGGGCAAATTTGAAAGTTTCAAATGGTCTGACACCTTGATATTTGTCGCACTTGATGTAACAAGTCTGCATACATGCATCAAGAAAGAATTTGGAGTAAAAGTGTTACAGTTCTATCTGGGCCAAAGAACAGCAGACCAATATTCACACAATGAAGTTCTGCTTGAGATGACAGATATCATCCTGTCTAAAAACCTTTTCCTCTATGACTCAGACTGGTATCACCAAATCCAGAGCATGGCAATGGGCTCTAGGTTTGCTCCTGCTTACGCCGGACTCTTTATGGGCTGGTTATTTGTTCAAAATAATTTTATTGACTTTTTCAAGAAGGTGAAACAAATAGACAAAACAGAAAAATATATGCCATATCAGTATATTACAAGTAAATGATCAAGAACATTTTTAGATAATAATCATATAAGAATGCAATTCAATAAGCAATAGTCTATCATAGGAAAAACTAAAATCAAGGAAGGAAGGAGGGAGGGGAAGGGAGGAAGGGAAGGGAATAGAACATATCATAGTACAATAAAGTTGATAAATAGAGTTACCAATAATATACCAAAATTGGGTATAGCAATTAATGAATAAAACATTTAACAATGAATAATATGAATCACAACATTAAATATGAATCAATAGGAGACCAAAAAGATTGATAATAGACTGAATTATGATGAACACCTTGTAGTGACAGTTGAGCACCTCTTCTTGTAAAGATAATCCAAGACCACCAAGCATGAACTGAAAGAGAAGTAGCATCCTTCCAACAAAAAGTTATTGATTTTAACGCAGCTGAAACCAACAAATTAAATAACTTTGCCTCAGCATCATCAAGAGGGTGCGTTAAAACAACCGATTTGCAAACTAATAATTTATAAGAAAGCACATCATGAATGGGCAAAATTTTCAATATTATATCCCAAACTTCGGACCAAAATTTCATAATAACAAGACATTCAAATAACATGTGACGTAAAGATCCAGGAGTAGTTTTACAGTGCCAACAGACATGCGATGGAAGTAAATTAGCATGAAACAATCGTAATGGGGTCCATAAGGAATTGAACAAGATGTATGCATTAGTTTGAAAGAGTGACACTGGTAACCATCCAGAAATACTATTGGTCCAAATTGATGACCAAGAGTCAGCAGATAGAGAAATGGAAAGTTCAGTATTCCAAAAAGTTGAAATTGCATCAATGTTGGTGCCCATTGAAGTGGTGAGTTTTTTTTATAAAAGACAGAAACTGCTTTAGAAGATGCAGAAACAGTATTGAGGTAAATCATAAAATCAGCTGGTAACGTAGATGGGTTACCATTCGGAAAGGAATCTAAAATGGAGTTACACAAAAATTGGTATTTCAGCAAATCGGATTTTGGCAGGTTGAAGTGTAATTGGAGCTGAGCAAAGGGAATAAATGCACCATCAGAAAATACATCTCTAAGATAGAAAATGCCCCTGGCAATCCATGAGGACCAAAAAGTGACATTTCTGTTTAATTTTATTAGAGCACTGTGCCATAGTGATAAATGTACCGTAGAAAGTAAAGGAGAGGCAAAATTAGAATCCAAATCATTAAAAATTAATCTGGATGATTTGATTATGGTCGAGTAATATTCAACCTTAGAGGTATGAGACATAGTTAACAAGGAGGGTAATGGGAAAGGGTCTACAAGCGATTTTTCGATATGAAACCAGACAGGAGGCGTAATAACAGGAGAGGTAGTAAACCACAACGAACTCTGTTTTAATATAAAAGCCTTATGGTACAGATAAAAGTCAGGGAGGGCAAATCCTGATTGGCATTTAGGGATTTTCAATGTTTTGTAAGCAATACGAGGAGGTTTATTATTCCAAAGAAATTTGGACAATATTTTATCAATATCTTTATCAAATTTAAGCGGAAATTGAGTGGGGATCATAGCAAGGGAATAAAAGATTTTCGGAGCAATATTCATTTTTATAGATTCCATTCTCCCCCACCAGGAAAGTTGAAGGGAAGACCATTTAGAAGTTTTCTGTTTGACATACTCAGATATAAAATTACAATTCAATTTTAACGTTGCATGTAATGAGGGTGAAAATAAAATGCCAAGGTATTTCAACTTGCTTTTTTGCCAAATAATATTAGGTGAAGGTAACATATCAGAGGTACAAAGCACATTCAAGGGGAAAAAAATCAGTTTTACTAATATTTAATTTATACCCTGAGACGGCTGAATATTTGGCAATAATGTCTAGTAAAAACGGAACAGAAGAAATAGGATTACTAATAAACAATAAAACATCATCCGCATAAGCTAAAGTTTTAACAGTAACATCTTTAATGGTGATACCCTGGATATCCTCACAACTACGTATGTAATTAAGAAAAGGCTCTATACCTAATAAAAATAAGAGAGGGGAAAGGGGACATCCCTGTCGTGTGCCTCTAAAAAAGGAAAATTGAGTAGAAATTTGACCATTAATAAACAATCGGGCAGTGGGAGCATATTATAAAGCAGAAACCATACAAATAAAAGAGGGACCAACATTGAATGACAATAAAGTTTTAAATAAAAACTGCCAATGAATTTTATCAAAGGCTTTTTCTGCATCCAAAGCCATAACATCTGCAGGGACAAGAAGGGTAGAACTCTGTTTAATGACATGTAATAATGTTCTAGTGTTGTTAGCAGAGTATCTATTCTTCATAAAGCCAGATTGATCTGGATGAAAAATAGAATGAAGGATAGGAGCTAATCTAGAGGCAAGGATTTTAGCATAAAGTTTACAATCTTGGTTTATTAAAGATATGGGACGTTAATTAGAAACAAGGGTAGGATCTTTAGCAGGCTTAGGGAGCACAATAATTAAAGCTTCCAAAAAAGAGCCTGAAATGGTTCCAGAGGAACCAAAATGTGAAAAAAGTTGGAATAAATAAGGTAAAAGATGAGGTTGGAATTCTTTATAGAATTCAGCAGGGATGCCATCTGGAACTGGAGATTTATTCTTTGGAAGGGATTTGATGGCATTCAGGATCTCATCATTAGTAATTGGTAAATCTAACCCAAGTCTATCTGAAGGAGAAATGTGAGGTAAATGACAAGTGCTTAGAAAAGTATCAATTAACGAAGTATCACAAAGATCTGGTTTGTTATACAAGTTAGAATAAAAATGTAAAAATTCTTGGACAATACCATTATGGGAGAGTGCAACCTTACCTTGAGGGCCATGAATGGAAGTTATTTGTGTTTTATCCCTTTTAATACGCAAGTAGTTTGCGAGGAGTTTCCCAGACCTATTGGAGTTTAAGCGAAATCTAGCGTTGGATTTAGAGAGTTGGACCCCAGCCCTAGTACTAAGGATAGCATTAAATTCATATCTAAGCTTTTGTAGCTTAATTTTATATTGAGGATCATTGGAAGTAATAAATAAACGCTCAAATTTAGCTATTTGCTTCTCTAGAAGTTTGATATTGGAGTTAAATTGTTTGTTCTCATGAGCCATAATAGAAATTGTAGAGCCTCTAATGTAAGCTTTAAACGCGTCCCATCTATTTACTATAGACGTAGAGTCTTCAGGATTAAACAAAAAGTAATCCTGAATAGCCTGTAATAATTTAGGTTTATGAGTGTCATTAAGGACAATGCCAGTATGCATACGCCATCTAGTTTGTTTAGTGAAAGTGGACGAAACATTCAAAACAAAAGATTTTAAGGCATGGTCTGAAATATCAATGGTACCAATCACAGGATTAGTTGCACATTGAATAAGAGAAGGAGAAAGCAAAAAATAATAAATCCTGGAATGGGAATTATGAGGGTTGGAGAAAAACGAAAAACATTTATCAGTGGGAAAGTGTAGCCTCCAAATGTCAGCTAATTTGGTGGTTTGAGTAAAAGCTTTAAAAGCATGTAAAACCTTGGAAGGTCGGAATCTAGTAGTAGATAACCTATCTAACAATGGGTCAGCAATAACATTAAAATCCCCTCCAACGATCAATGGAACTTTACCCAACTTTAAAACTTCACTAGTAATAGCAGACCAAAATACGGGATCATCTGCCGTAGGACCATAAATATTAAACAAAAAGAAAATAGAGTCATGAATTTTGATTTTGACTATAATATATCTAACTTCAGAATCTGAAATCTTACTGAGAATTTGACAATGTAATCTTTTTGCAAAGAAGATAGAGACACCATTTTTGTACCTTCAGCAGGTGAGGAAACAATAGTATCAACCCATTTTTTATTCATATACTGTAGGATCTTATCCTCAACATGTGTTTCCTGAACAAAAAAAAATATCGGCTTTGGAACTGCCCAGATAATCTAGAATTTTTGTACGTTTATTTGGATGTCTCAAACCCTTCACGTTAAGAGAAACTATTTTAATATTATGAATATTAGCCATTAACATTTAGAAGGAAGGAGAAAAAGGAATCAGAACAAGAAGAAGGAAGAAACAGCCAAGTTAATAGAGTAACTCTATATATAAAATATGAAAAGGAAGAACAGAAAAGAAAGAAGAAGGAACAAACAAGAAACATAAATAAAGACAAGGAAACGCACACCCGTTCCACAAGTATGGCCAGGAACCGTTGAAGCCCGTGAACATAAGAATATGCAAATATGTGTCAAGTGAAGTCAGACTAGACGAACTCAAGTGTTAGGATCATGAGTGTGCATGTATGGAGGAGCTTGCTGATCAAGAAATAGCCGTAGATCTTCAGGTCGTTGAAAAGACTTGGAAACATTGTCTTTCCACACTCGTATCGTAGAAGGATCAAAAAGTCCATATTTAAATCCAAGGCTTCTCAGCTGTGGACGAAAGGTAGAGAACTCTTTACGAATAGCCACTGTTTCTTTAGCAAAGTCCTGATGAATAAAGATTTTGGTACCATTCACCAATAATGATGGAATTTCTCTCGAAGCTTTCTGAATGAGAACCAGATGATGATGACGCAGGACCTTGAATAGCATTTGCCTGGGTTTAGTATGTCGAGGATTCCGGTGTGAGAAGACTCTATGGGCTTTATCTATCTCAATTTTTTCTGGGAATTTAATATTCAAAAGACCAGGAAGTAGAGATTCTATTTTTTTTTTTTAAATATATTTTTATTGCAGGAATCAGTAAAACAATACAGTAGCGACCAGCATTGTATTATGAACAACATTTACAGAATAAAGCCCACCGACCCCCTTCCATAACGTTTGTATACTGCTAATCAGCCCATATCCCTGGGGTTGGGCGGCAAATACAGTTGGGGTCAGTAGGATGCTGGAGCTGGTCCGGATAACACACTGTCCGTCCTCTGCTTTTCTAAACAAACCCAAAACCCCTAAAATAAACCCCCCCCTCAAAAGTCCCAATAACTATGCATCCCCCCCTCCCCCCCCCCCCCCCCCCCCCACCATCAGCGCCAGGGAGCTCACCAACCTAGAATCCACTGCTTGACCCACGGGGAAGGTAATAGTGCTGTCAATGCTAATGTTTAACGGGACTCGGGGCGAGTCACTGCTTCACTTTCGGAGTCGCTAGGGGTACAATGATCCCTGAGGGCCTGCACCAGCGTTTCCCACTCCAACGCGGCCTCCTGCGCCTTCTCACTACCCTGCCTCCAAGCCAGCTGATATCTTAGCGCGCTCTCACCCGCCGCCCATTTCAAAAGCTCACTGTGCCATCTGCTTCCTGCAGGACCAGCTCGTGCCTTCCAGTTCCTGGTCACCTCTCGCTTAGCAAGTAGGAGCCCCAGGTCAATAAATTTACTGGAGATTTTATTCCGGGGGGTATGGGGGAACCAGTGCAAGAGCCCTACCGCCACATCGAATGATAAGTGCCTCCCTGTCACCTCCTCCAAAGTTGTCGCCACCTCCTGCCAGTAGGACGTCAGTCCTGGACAGGCCCATAGCATGTGTAGGAGGTCCGCTTCCTGAGCCGGGCACCTAGGGCATTCCGCCGAAGCCGTGGCAAAATAACGCCTGATCTTTACCGGGGTCAGGTATGCTCTATGGAGGACATAATAGTGGACCAGTTGGAAACGGGCGCTACGTGTACCCTTCCAGGCGCGCCTCACCAGCTGGGACCAGGTCGTCTCCGGGATCTCCCTACCAATGTCTTCTTCCCAGCGGGACTTCAGTGTGGTGAGAGGAACCAACCCCTCGGTAATCAGCCTGCCATAGAGGCAAGTGACCGCCTTCACCGTGCCCGCCGACATCATTACATACTGGCACACCAGAGACAATTGAGGTTCCTCTAGCCCGTTCTGCCAGTGCGCCTGGATCGCTCGCACAATGGCCGAGTGCAGCAGAAAGTCGCCCCGGGGAATCCCAAAGCGGTCAATGAGATCCTGAAAGGACAGGAGCGCTCCGTCCTCGTACAGGTCCCCGACGAGCTGTAAACCGGAATCCTCCCAGTCCGCCAATCGTGACCAATCCCCTCCGTGGGGGAGGGCCGTCAGCATCCCCAACGGTATTTCAGGCGCATATGGCGTCCGTAGGTGGCCTCTGTTGTGAGCCCGATTCCAACATAGTCGGATAGTCCGCTCCTCCATCGACAAGTCCCGTAGGACCAAGCGTTGTCGCAGCGCGATAAAGGAGAGGACGTGCCTGGCCATACCCGTCCCTCTACTATCTTCGGGGCCTCTGAATTCCCTGGCTATCTCCTGGGTATAGGTCTGGAGCTGCGCCGCCAGATAGTACTTCTCGAAGTCCGGCACAGCGAGCCCCCCCTCGTCCTTCGGCCTCATCAGGGTATTAAGGGCCACCCGCCGCCGGCCCGTTCCCCAGAGGAACCCGACCACCATAGAACGCAGGCGACGAAACGTGGCCGGTGGGACCCAGATCGGCAAAGTTCGGAAGTAATACAATAGTCGGGGGAGCGCCACCATTTTGAGTAGGGCGATGCGTCCCGCCACTGAGAGCGGCAGCGTGGCCCAAAAGTCCATGCAGCCTCGGAGTGCTCGCACGCAACGGGCAATGTTCCCATCCAGGAGGTCGGGCTGGTCGTGGTACACAAATACCCCAAGGTATTTAAAGCAGTCGGGCTCCCATCTGATCTCCGCACGTAGCGCAGGAGTGGAGGTACCCCTACGCATCGGGAAGAGGCAGGTCTTAGACCAATTCACTTGGAGGCCTGAGACCGCTCCGAACTCCGTTAACGCTAATTCCGCTCCCCGCAAAGCGTCGACCGGATCCTCTAGGAAGAGCAACAGGTCGTCCGCATAGAGCGAGACATACTGTGGGCCCGCCGCCGTCCACAAGCCCGTATAGTGGGCTCCCGAACGAAGATGCATCGCCAGCGGCTCTACCGCTAGTGCAAAAAGAAGCGGGGATAAGGAGCACCCCTGCCGCGTGCCACGCTCCACCGGATATCGCGACGAGATCAAAGGGCCCGATCTAACCCTGGCCGAAGCGGAAGCGTAGAGGACTGCAGTCCATTTAACAAATCCCTCCCCGAGGCCGAATTTCCGTAATACCGTGCATAGGTAGTCCCACTCTAGGCTATCAAAAGCCTTCTCCAGGTCCACCGACAAGACTACCGGGGCCGGGGCATCTACGAATGGTTCCCCAAGCAAGCGGAACAACCTTCGGATGTTCATAGTCGTATTCCGCCGTGGGATGAAACCGGCTTGGTCCTCATGCACTAGGGAACTCATATGTCCCAGCAGCCTCGAGGCCAAGATGCTGCTCAATATTTTGTAGTCCACCGTCAACATTGAAAGGGGACGGTAGGACCCCGGATCAGATGAGTCTCGGCCAGGTTTGAGGAGAGGAACCACCAACGCCTCACACATCGAGCCAGGGAGACGACCCAACCTCTTCGCCTCCCTGTAGACCACCAGTAATCGAGGGGCCAAGAGGTCAGCGTAAGCTGCATAGAACTCCACCGGAAGGCCATCTAGGCCCGGGGTCTTGTTCCTCGCCATCCGTTTGATGGCCCCGCGGATCTCCCCCAAGTCGATATCCGCACCCAGGGTTTCCGCCACTTCCCGTCCCACTGTGCGGAGTTCCAGTGGGCTAAGATAGCTATCAAGCCGGTCTGGGTCACGTGCGGAGCGACTGCGGTATAAACTTTCGTAGTAATGCCGGAAGCAACTAAGAATCTCCGGTTGGGTGTACACCTCGGTCCCATCTGCCCTACGCATATTTGTCGTCGTTTGGGACTGGCGCGTAGGGTTGGCCAACCACGCCAGCAACGCACTCGACCTGTCTCCCTCCGCAATAGACCGGACCGTATAGGCCTTATAATCGAAACAGCGGAGCCGTTCGACCTCCACCGCCACCTTCTCCCTCGCTTCTACCGTTTGTGTTTGCAATTCCGGGTGCCGGGGCGGCTAACTTTGAGCTCGCGGAGTGCCCGGTCCGCTGCGTCCAAATCAGCCAGGATAACACGCCGCATGCCCACCTTCTTAGAGATACAGTAGCCCCTCACCACCACCTTAAAAGCGTCCCATTCGAACGCCCTAGTACTCGCGGAGCCGCCGTTGGACGCAAAATACTCCGTGATTCTCTCCCCTAGGTCCGCCTTGAAGACACTGTCCTCGAGGATCTCAGGGCGCATCTTCCAGGTGGGTACTGCCGGCGTCCCGGGGAACCAGCGAATGTCCAGCAGGAGGGGGTTGTGGTCCGAAATGGTCCGCGATAAATACTCTGATCGGACCGCTGCCGAAACTAGTTCGGACGAACCAAGAAAGCCATCTAGCCTGACATGCAGCTCATGAAGGCTCGAGAAGTATGAATAATCTCTGGACGCGGGGTGATGCGCCCTCCAAATGTCCGTCAAACCCCAGCGGGTCTGCCAATCTTGACGACCCTTAGCCGTCCGCCGGATCGGGGAATCGGGGAGCGGGGGATGCGAGCGGTCTATGTCCACATCCACTACGGAGTTAAAGTCTCCCCCCAGCAGGAGGGGCCCGGCAAAAAAGTGGGCCAGCGAGCCCGATAACCTGGAAAGGAAGGCAGTCTGGTCTACATTAGGAGCATACACACAGCAAACGTTCAGGTCCCTCCCTCCTAGAGTGCCTGAGATGGCCACGAAACGCCCCTCTGGGTCCAACACTGTCCTCGTGACCTGGAAGGGGACTCCCGCCCTAATCCATATTAGCGCCCCCCTGGCATAAGCAGAGTACGCAGTGGAAAAGACCTGCCCTCGCCACCTACGCTGAAGCGCCGCCCCTTCCGCCTTGTTCAGATGCGTTTCCTGCAGCAGCGCCATTTGCACTCCCCTACGCACTAAATAAGCATGAACCTTGTGACGCCTGGACATAGTGTGAAGCCCCCTCACGTTCCAAGTAACACACTTCAAGTTAGCGACATCAGCCATTGTCCCAGAGTGTTCTTGCACAGTCTCCCCGGTCGGGTCCCCACAGAGAAAAAGCATCAATCCTCCCAGCGCTGATGGCGGCCATTTTCCCCAACCAGAACCAAACCACCCAAAAACCAACAAGACCCCCCCCCAACCACCCCAGAACAGGACCCAAACTGCACCATCCAGATCCCATCCAAACCTCGATGTATATCAACCCCAAAACCCCCACTAGTCCTACGGTCGCCACCGTAGGAAGGCCTTATGGGCCAGGTGCGGGCTGGGCGGAGGCAGTGGGCCCTCGTCGCCCAGGCTACCAGGACCATAGCAAGCCCCCCCCGGTGTCAGAACCTTCCGGGGCAAAAGCGGGAGCCCCCCAACCCTCTCTCCTTCGTTGTCAGCAAGAAAGAACGGCAACCGCCTCCCCCCTGCCGGGCCCCCACCCAAAACCAAGGCAGCATACCCCGTTACCCTTGTCCGTCCAGAAGGTCCTCCACCGATTTCGGTGTGATCACCGGTGTATGGGTACTGTCTGCCACTGAATCCTCCGAGTCCGATGGTGCCCCCTGAGCACCCGGGTTTTCTTCCTCCTCCTCGATGACCTCGCCTCTTGCTCCCGACAGTTCCGACAGAGCTTCCAACACTCCCCTCCGCTCCGATGATGTCTCCGTAGTCGAGGGCCCTCCCGTGCGGCCGCGTCGATTTCTGACCCTCTTGGATCGCCTCCTTTGTTCCGGCTCATCCGCCTGATGGGTCGAAGCGCCAAAACCATCTTTCCCTGTCCGATACAGTTCGAGCCAGTCACAGACCTCCTCTGGGGTGTCGAAGAACTGGGTTTTGTCGTCGACAATGACGCGGAGCCGTGCGGGAAATAGGAGTGAATATTGGATGCCCTCACTCCTGAGTTCACGCTTAACCGCCAGGAAGGAGAACCGCTTGCGCTGCGTCTCGTAGGTGTAGTCAGGGAAGATGTTCACCTGACTGTTCGCAACCTGGAACGGGCCATTGTGCCCGGCGGCATTTAGGATCAGGTCTCTGTCCCGAAAATGTAGCAGCCGCGCCACCACCGGCCTTGGGGTACGTCCCTGCTGTGGGGGCCGTGCTGGGACTCTGTGGGCTCGTTCTAGAGTGTAAAAGGAGGACAGACCCTCCGGGACCACCGTGTCTCGGAGCCAGGTCTCCAAGTATCGCACCATATCGCCATTCTCGATTTTTTCCGGCAGGCCCACCACTCGAATGTTATTCCTCCTATTGCGGCCTTCCGCATCCTCCGCCCTCCGTTCAAGGGTCTCAATTCGGGATAAGGCATCCTTTATCGTCGCAGCCAAGGTTCTCTGCGCCGGTTCTAAAGTTTTCACTGTGCCCTCCACCTCCTTGACCCGGTCTGAGAGTTTACCATGGTCTGCCCTAAGGAGGCCCAGGCCCGTCGCCACCTGAGCAATGTCCTGTTGGAGGGCCGACCGAGTTGCCTCTATCGCCTCCAGTACACTGTCAAATTGTTGCTGCAGTGGTGCGCCACCAGATCTTTTGGGGTCTCCATGCTCTTCCTTGTCCTGGGCTTCAGAGTCCGAGGTGGTCTGGTTGGAACCCTTGGCTCCTTTAGGTTTCCCCATGCTGCCAGGGACTCTCCGTAAGGGTCCCGGAGTAGGCGTCTTCGTGTACAGGTGTCCAGCACGACCTTCTCCGGAGTTCGTTCTCACGTCGGGTATGGGCGATCTCCTCCTCCAGAGCCTGTGGAGACTCCGCCGCTTCGGCTCACGCCACCGCCACGGCGTCTGGGGGCACCGATGAGGGGGCGGAGACAACCGTCGCCGGGTCGGGCAGGCCCGTTCACCCAGTATAGCTCCGGGGTGAGGGCCACCAACTCCCTCGGTCGATCTGTGGCGCCAGAGTGTCGCGCCTCCCATGTAGTTGGACTGGCCAGGAAATCGTGGCTAGTTGCGGAGTCGCGATGCAAACCACCGCCTGGATCAGAGGGCACCCGCACCCGGTGCCCTCTAGTGCGTGGGCACCCACCCGGTCGTCCAATCGAGTATGAACCCGTTGCAGAAGGTCCGAGCCTGCCAATGTCCAATGTCTAAAACAAGCGAGGATGGTGAAGCCGGGTGCCAGTCGACACCCGCGAGACCTCTTCAACTTCGTAGTTTCGATCAAGGGGACAAAGGAGTCCGGGCGCCATGTTGGGTCGCACTCCGCAACTCCGCAAACTTCGGCGGTTTTTCGTAGCCACCCCCGTCCAAATTCCACCAAGGCCCCCGGCAGGGTGTCGTCGCCTCGCTCAACCGAATGAGGGGTCTGGGGCGCCCCACAGCCTCCGATGTTCAGGATAATCTCGGGCTTAGTCCCGGAGCCGAGCTCTCAGGCGACCATCGCCATCGGCGCCCAAGCCACGCCCCCCAGGAAGTAGAGATTCTAGATATAAATGACAGTTTGACCCCTCAACATCTTCAGGTAGATTAAAAATACGAAGGTTGTATTGCCTATTACGATTTTCCATGTCCAACAGCTGAGCATGCATTGGAACTATTTTGACATTAATGGTGTGAAAGCGTCAATTTTGTTTTTATTATCTTGAATTTTGATAGAATTGTCAGAGACCTTCATTGACATAGAGGCCATATCTTTACGGAGGTTTTTTACTTCTGAGGCAATAGTATCAGTATTTAGACGCAATGCTTTAATTTCCTCCAAAATTAGTGCAAGGGAAGGTTCTGAGGACTCCACCACTTTAGATTTGGTTGGAGGAGGAGAAACCTGCTGCTTCCTTTTATTAGTAGCTGAATTCTTGGAATCCATTCTGAGGTGAACAAATTCACAACTATATGTGAAGAATAATAAATTCGAGAAAACAGATTCAAAATGTGAGAAAAATGAGGTAATTAGTGAAGAAAGCACCAAAAATCTCCTCAAAAACTAGGTGCAGCAGCTAAATTGGACTGTAGGCGTGTCTAGGCCTAAGCCAGGCTCTGTCATGAATATTACTCCGCCCCAAGCACTCAAAGCTGGTAATACCTGCAGGAGAGGCTGGGAGCAGGAACCAAGGAGCCAGGAGGAAGACTTCGGCCGTAGTAAATCATTCAAAATTCACCACACAGGTAGGAAATAGCAAATACAAGCAAGCGCTGCTATTTTGGCCGACTTCCTTACAGA
Source organism: Lissotriton vulgaris (assembly GCF_964263255.1). Classification (NCBI taxonomy): domain Eukaryota; kingdom Metazoa; phylum Chordata; class Amphibia; order Caudata; family Salamandridae; genus Lissotriton; species Lissotriton vulgaris. Next base: position 917,229,159 of record NC_141695.1, read on the forward strand.
AAATTTGTCTTTAAAAGGAAATTCGGGCCGTAGTTATCACAGAGCTCCGGTGGTGGCGGCCATCTTGGTTGACGCGCTCGCGCATCTCCCTTTATGGGCTGGTTTGAGCGGAAGCATGCCTGTGGCCGCCATGCTGCTGGATGGCTTGAGCATGTAATTTTTTGGGGCAGGCACATAGATGACGTTATCATGCTTTGGGAAGGACCTCTCCCTGCCCTGATGTCTTACTATGCCTACCTCAATGATAACCCCTTCAATGTGAGGTTCACCATTGACTACAGTAAGAATGAGATTGACTTTTTGGACGTCTCATTCTTCATACAGAATGATTACATCCACAGTCGCACACACAGAAAGGTGACTGCCTGCAATAGTACCCTGCATTACACGAGTTTGCATCCCCAACATATCATTACCAACATCCCCTATGGGAAAATGAAACGCATGCAATGAAATTATAGCACGGAGGAAACCTTTTTGCCTAACCTAGAGGAGACAAATAAACGCTTCCTAGGGAGGGGATATCCTGAGGAAATTCTGAGTAAATCACATAGGAAGGTCATGAAAGTCACGAGAGAAGCAACCCTCAGAGCCAAACCTAACAATAGGTCAAAAAAAGCTCCTATTGCATTCAACACACAATTCAATGATAACAGCAATAGGGTGTACACCATTCTCAGAAAAAACTGGCACCTACTGGCTGATATACTTAGTCTACAGGGCACCCTGGCTACAAGACCGAAGGTGACATATAGAAGGGGACAAAACCTACGCAATATGCTATGCCCTAGCTATATCACAACTCCCAAAAAAACAACATGGCTTACCCCTAAAACAATAGACTTTCACACATGTAGTGAGTGCAATGTCTGTAAGCTGGGCAGGAACAAGACTAAAGATTTCTGCTTTAACACCAAGTGCAAATACACAATTAAACATCTTATCAAATGCAACACCAAGTATGTGACATACAAAATGGGCTTCCATGTAATAAGATGTACGTGGGCAGCACCAAAAGGCCTTTGAAAATAAGGATACAAGAACATGTACAAGCACGTCAGAATGGAGATCTTAGATACCCTCTTACCTTCCACATGCAGGAGAATCCTAGAATGGATGAGAATCTCTGGTTTATAGGAATAGATCATATTCCTGTCCACCTACGAGGAGGAAACAGAGAGCTGGCTTTGAGGAAAAATGAGGCAGGTTGGATATATAGACTAAGGGTCGTTGAATTAGGTCATAACAGTGATGATGAAATAAATGAATTACTTTCTATAGATATTCCTGATATTGCATATGCTTTACTGACACATGGAAATTGCCATCATTTACCCTAACAGAGAGAGAAACCATATTAAAAAGCATGTTAGGATACAATTGTGAAAGATATGGTCTTTTGCCTTGTCATATGATTATCTGATCTGCAACTAGTTAAGTACTGATAAAGTGCTTAAAGAACGAAACAGTAAATAGTGAATAAGTAAACGTTGAAATGTTTTAATGATGAAATTGCTGTAAAAAATCTTATTGTGTTCCTCTCTCTTCCCAAACCTTCCTTTCTGAGCTCCTTCCCTACCCACTTAAGCCCTGGGGATGGGAAGGGATAATACCTCAGACACACATCTTTTACAGCACACATTATCTCTCCCTTGTTTAATCATCATCATATTATCTTTACCATCCCATTTGTCATTACGTAGGATTATTTTCTTAAAAATTGACTGGGAGCCATCTAGAATTAATTTTTATCAACTAATGGCCTCTCTGCAACCTGTTTCCGAACTGTTTTGCCCAAGACTTCTCTAAGAATTGGTACTATTTAGACTGGCCGCTAAGATTGATATCATTAGGATATGTTGTAGGTGTGTTAGTCAATTAATAGCATCCCCATATATGAATATTTCCATGGAGACGACTTGTTTCATTTGATACCGCCTACCGGCGACTTAAGTTTTGGGTTATATATAATAAAATCTTCACAGATTTATGAAAATGTTCAAACTCTCTGGTGTATTGCGGAGGGTTTATTTCTCCATCCTAAATCCTTTTTGATCTAGGAATAAGAAATCTAAAAAACAAATAAAAATGGCTTGCCTGGTTGCGAATATTTTATTCTTAAATCAGAGAACACACTTGTAATACATAACATGCTAAGATGGCCGCCGCATTTGTGATGGAGAATCAATGGGTTAAACAAAGAAAACTTGTCGGATTTGGAAATTATACTGGTGCATTGCGGAAGGTTATTCTCTTAACTCCAAATACTTTTAAATGGAGGACAAGGAGATATAAAGACTAAAAGAAACTATTTGCTTCGTAGCGATGTTGTGATACAATATTCAAAGAGGATACGTATCACATATAACACCTTAAGATGGCAGCCGGTGTTATTACAGAGAATCAGGTGACTGAAATCCAACTTGTAGTACCTGCCCGTACAGGTGTTTTGAATCTACCAGAATCCCGCGACATTTAAAAAGCGGAGCAGAAATGAAGGCCACCCACTGCTGGAGTGAGCACTGTGGTTGTTACTTCGTTTTGGATCTTGGACTGCTCGTCTTTATCATATTGCGGTAAGTGCGCTTTGTAGCACGGGTGGATATTTCGGAACGGACGCTTGACATATCGGCACAAGCGTTTGATGTATTGCATTTTGAGGGGGTCTTTGACTCTATATCTAGCAAAACCTGATCGATCTTTGAAGTCTCGTGACACTGCTGGAGATATTGAAATTCATGGTTTTTCCACCATGGCACATTTCGTAAAGGAGCATAGACTTTGGGATGATTATGACTATACATACAGCAGAACTTGACAACTCATTAAATGCTTGTGATATTGCTAGAGGTATTGAGGCACATAAGTTTTCGCCTAGGCACATCATGCGAGGCAGCATAGGTTTGGGATAATTATTTTTGAGCGCATGCAATGAATCGCCATGGGCATCTTTGTGAACGTGTGATTTGTTATACAACTGAGCTCATATTTGTAATGTAGACCCTTGTCATATAACTTCGATTACACTTACGTTTGTACGTCAGGAAATGGAAGTTGGGGGTCTCTTCCTTGTCAGGCATAAGGAATGCTGTATGGACAAGCATGGTATAGGGGACATCTACTTAACTAAGACCTATATCTCTCCCTCTTAGACCCTGTCCTTGAGACGATCTTGGGCTACTCGTGGCAAATATTATTAACTAACTCCAGTCAATAACTCATCCGTTCTTGGCTAGATGGAAATAGGTAAGATAATATCTATTATATCATCCTGTGGACCATTAAAATATATGGTTATATCCTTTGACATGTAGCACACTCATCCAATTTTTGATTGTATCGACTGCTACAGTAATAGTATATGAGGATAGGATATAAATTTAAATCTTATTCTTCCCCAGATTCTTAACCATTATCAAGCTTTGTGCCGCATTGTCAGTGGAAATCTCCAGGGGCGTTATATAATGGCGACTCTTTCAATAAAGGTACACACAATTATATTCAGCTTTCTCTTCCCTATAAACCATGATATGATCACAGTATTATACCTTCTACCAACCCCCCCATGGTGTGAGAAATTTGCCACATTATGAGGGTCCGTATAATGGGTGATCCTTGCATGAAGACATCGGAGTCACACCGATGCAACTTGGATTATTATGTTTCAATGCGTGGCATTCTGCTGGCACATCAGGGTGGGCCTGACACATGTAGCCAGGAATTATTGGTAGGAATTGGATCCGAGTTGGATATGTTATCTATTTAAATGATAGTACCCCTGGATTACCAATGGGGTGGTTCTTTCTCCTCCTGAATAATTGCCTAAGATTTACATACATGCAGATGGGGGAGGATGAGATATGGTAAACTCTACAGGATGTGACTTTCACCTCATTCACATATGTAAGGACTATTGTATGTACACCTCTATTCGATTTTTGTATTTATTTTTTTATTTATTTTATTCACTTGCTTCATAGTTGACATCTGATGAGACTTCTATTCTCTGAACAATCAGTTTTGAGCATCCTCCCGGACGGTTGGAGGTTTGCAGAACACTTGACTCGTTGGTAGGTATTTGGAAAGATGATCCTCTTTAACGTTATGGATAAATATTAGATGGGATAAGATAGAGGGTTTCTCTAAGCAGGCAGTAGGCCACTTTTATTGATGGATACTGAACCCTCAGTAAACCTTGAAAACATTGTGCAACTGTTCCCCCTGCCCTCCCACCGGTCTTTTGTCTTTAATCATCTTTTTTCGTCCTCTTCCTCCCCTCTCTCTCCCCCCTGATCTTTATCGTGTCTCTGGCTACTGGATTTGGCATTCAAGACTTAAGAAAAAAGTGGAAATTATTACAAATAATGACAAGATCGATAAATATGGTGATAAGTGGGATACCACCATCTTTTGATGTTGTCACGTCATAATGTTTTGAATAAATGGCTCTCAGTATGTATAAATCCATAATCTGGGTCTCAAACAATTGCAGAAAAGAACCAATGCTCTATAAATGTAAAAATGTAACACTATTTTATGTTGGTTGAAGTTACTATTGTCTGTCAGAGTAGTGTGTCAATGTAAGCTATCTAGCTTGATAAGGATGTCTATATGTACATTTTATATGGTGTTATGTATGTATTGTCAGTTCTATATATATGTCTTTATACATATATGTGTGCTTATGTGGTGACTTGTTTATATTTAACAGCCCTGAAGAAGTCCTATATTAGGACGAAACGCGTCGGTTGTACTGGTCTTATTTTTGCCACACACATGAAAATGGAATAAAGAAACCAAACTGAAGAACGTTGCTTTTGTCATATATCAGAATCAAACTGTTTAATTCAGTACATTTGATATATGTATTGAATGGTGCACCTATGCTTCTTTCTATTTTAAAAATGTAAGTTCCTGAGGGAACAAGCACTATGACAGTGGGTGTTATTCGGTGTGCAAATTCACCCCTACAAGGATATAATGGGTAACACTTTGGGAGTGATATCAGGTTAGGTGCAGGCAGTGAGAAGGTTCCACTGTCTCCAAATAAGTTTTCTTATATATTATTTTTGTGATATATCAGATAATGTCTTGCCCTAATATTTATATTAAATTCATATATTTATGTTTTTAGACACGGATCCTACACAACAATCGGAAAATGATGGCTTGGTTCCGCGCAGTGATCGAGAAAGGTACGCTTTGGGTGTGCGACTCCCAAAAAAAAAAAAAAATGAAAATAATATAAATATATTAAAGAATATTAAATAAAAAAACAATACTAACATTTCAATATTTTTAAAAACATTTTTTTTAAATTTATATAAAAAATATGTAATGTAATTTAAAAAATAAGATATCTAAAAATAAATGTAGTAAATCAATATTAAAAAATAAATACAACAATTAATACATTTAAAAATTGTTATTGAAAAAACCTTTGAAATTCACTGAAAAAAAACATACGTTTCAGGTCTGTTATGTTTAGGAATTAGCATTTCAAAACCTTAGAAATTCACTGAAAAAAAACATAGGTTTTAGAGGTGTTATAGTTAGCTGGACATTTTACTCATACAAAACCATTGAAATTCCTCCGTTATAGTTAGTTGTACTAACTATAACTGGCGCGCCCGCAATCCACTGCTGATGACGTCACCTATTACATCACTCATGGCATGGTCAGTGACATCACTCATGACATCACTGATGACATCTCAAATGACATCACTGATGACATCATCCTTGTGAAGAGTGGCAGACCTCCAATCACCCTAATATAAACTTTAATACACACATTCAAAAATAGAAACTACAATTTTCAAAACAATGGACATACTAATACCACTTACAACACACCTATTTAGTAATTCCAATATCTACACACACACTCACTCATTCACCAACAGTCTTGTACAGTCACTCATACATGTATTCACTCATCACATGTACTCATACACCTATACATCCTGTTACACACCGCCACTCATCTATAGAGTTACTCACACACATCGTCACCCATGCTAATAAAGAATAAAAAATCCATTTACTTGCATATACAGATATACACACAGCACCACACTTACTTCAATAGAAACTTAACATATTTACTCTTTTAAACAATCATTATAGAAACACATACTTATTCATAAAAGAACGCTTCAAATATCTCACTCTCACATATACTCACTTATATATACCAATACTCATCTATACTAGTTTAAAATATATGTAGTTACTTATAAAAACACTATTGAGACAGTAATCCACTCACTAACACACCCATACAGACACTCATCCACCCATACAGTCCTGCACACATACTGTCTTCAACACATACAAACAGTGACTCACTCATTTATGCATCTATGCACTAAGTAATATCACCCACTGAACCATACAGACACTCAGACACTCAAACTCATACTCGAAAAACCAAATAATAACCCATATAGACACTCATGTAGCTACTCACCAACCTATGCAGTCACTTATACACAAAGTGAGACTGATACATATATTTACATATTGAAACATTACTCACTAACCCATGTATTTACTAAGATACACTTAATCAGTACATTATACAATCAATTTTACAAAAAAGAAAAATCATCCATTTAGACACTTATATACCCATTTATTCTTCCATCGACCTTGAGATATACATATATAAAACATATTTAAACTTTACATGCACTGGATGATGTCATCAGTGTTGTCATCAGTGATGAAATTTGAGATGTCATCAGTGATGTCATCAGTGATGTCACTGACTATGTCATGAGTGATGTAATATGTGACGTCATCAGCGGTGGATTGCGGGCGCGCAAGTTATAGTTAGTAAGCATGGGCTGAAAATTCGTTCCGGTCGCTGAATTTGCGGATTTTCTGCGATTTCGCGATCCGCCAATCTCGCGAAATCGCGGTAAAATCCACGAATCAGCGGGGACGAATATTCAGCCAAGCACTTACAGGGTTACAGCAGCAGGTGCAAAAAGTTGAAGCTAATTTTTTGTAACCTTTTAGAAAAGGGATACAAAGAAATTAACTTCAACTTGGGCACCTGCTGCTGTAAGCCTGTAAGTGCTTCCTGGTGCCTCGTTGCCTACTTGCAACTATTCTCTGACCCTGCTCTGACCCTTGAAGCAGGGTCAGAGATTGCAATGCTATAGGTCTTGCATCAGGAAAGTTTGAGCTATTGGTCTTGTAAATGACACATTTTTATATTTATGTGTTGGTTTTGAAAATAGCTAAATTAATAGCTTTGTCATTTACAATGCCAATAGTTATAACTTTTGCAAATGTGACACCTATAGCATTTGTAATGCAACATGTTTTGTATTTACATGACTTAGCTGTATTGATATTACAAATTATAATGGCTTTTAATTTTTTTAAATAATTATTACTTAAATAAAAGTGATTTTAAATTATAATGGCAATAGCTTAAACTTTTGTAAATAACTTTTGTGAAGATTATGTTCAGCGTATTTTATTGTGACGAAAATCCAAGAATAGAAGTGAAATATTAACATCTTTTTGTGACATTTGTATTAAAGTTTGAAACATTGAGAGAACATATTTGAACTAGTTGTTGTTGAATGGTTGTGCAGATTGATGCTGGGGTGGCGCTGAGTGGTGCTGTGGTGGTGCTGAGTGGTGCTGTGGTGGTGCTGAGTGATACTGGGATGGTGCTGAGTGATTCTGGGGTGGTGCTGAGTGGTGCTGTGGTGGTGCTGAGTGATGCTGTGGTGGTGCTGAGTGATGCAGTGGTGGTGCTGAGTAGTGCTGTGGTGCTGCTGAGTGATAATGTGGCAGTGCTGAGTGATGCTGTGGTGGTGCTGAGTGATGCTGTGCTGGCATTGAGTTGTGCTGTGGTGGAGCTGAATGGTGCTGTGGTGGTGCTTAGTGATGCTGTGGTGGTGCTGAGTGATGCTGTGGTGGTGCTGAGTGATAATGTGGTGGTGCTGAGTGATAATGTGGTGGTGCTGAGTGATGCTGGGGTAGCGCTGAGTGATGATGTGGTGATGCAGAGGGCAGAAAGGCACAAAAAGCAGTCTAACAAAGGGCAGAAGGGCAGAAAAACAAGGGAAAAACGAGTCTAACAGCGGGCAGAAGGGCACAAAAAACAGTCTAACAGAGGACAGAAGGGCAGAAAAACAAGGGAAAAACTAGTCTAACAGAGGGCAGAAGGGCACAAAAAACGAGTCTAACGGGGCAGAAAGGCACAAAAACGAGTCTAACAGAGGGCAGAAGGGCACAAAAAACGATTCTAACAGGGGGCAGAAGGGCAGAAAAACAAGGGAAAAATGAGTCTAACAGAGGGCAGAATGGGGGAGAAAAACAAGGGAAAAACAAGACGAACTGAAGGCAGAGGGGCACAAAAAACGAGTTTAACAGGGGGCAGAATGAATCCCGCCCTGCGTGTTTGTCCACGAAGATGCCACCTTTTTGTGCAATACCTCTACTCAACTGGAGTACTTTGACTGTCTGATAGGTAAGTGCTCCCTCGTTGGCTAAATGTATAGGGCAGATTTACAATAACTGGTGCATCCCCAGGGATGCGACAGTTATTGTGCGCCGCAGCTCTGCCACCCATGGTCTCGGTAGAGGATGGCAGTGGTGAACCAGAGGGTGGCAGTGATGAACTAGGGGGTGACAATGATGAACCAGAGGGTGGCAGGGGTGAACCAGAGGGTGACAGTGCTGAACCAGAGGGTGGCAGTGCTGAACCAGAGGGTGGCAGTGGTGAACCAGAGGGTGGCAGTGCTGAACCAGAGGGTGAAAGTAGTGAACCAGAGGGTGGCAGTGGTGAACCAGAGGTGCTGTAATTAACCAGAGTGTGGCAGTCGTGAGCCAGAGGGCGGCAGTGGTGAACCAGAGGGTGACAGTGCTGAACCAGAGGGTGGCAGGGGTGAACCAGAGGGTGATGTGATGAACCAGAGGGTGGCAGTGGTGAACCAGAGGGTGGCAGGGGTGAACCAGAGGGTGGCAGTGGTGAACCAGAGGGGGGCAGTGCTGAACCAGAGGGTGATAGTGGTTAACCAGAGGGTGGCAGTGGTGAACCAGAGGGTGCTGTACCCATACACGACCGCATGGGTAACTTCGCCATGCAAGCGGCCCGTAAACACGCAAAAAGACCCGCGAACACGCAAAAAACCCAGCGAACACGCAAAACACACGCGAAGGCGCAAAAAAACAAAAGTCCGCAAATTCGCTCGAATTCGTGGATTTTGCGGATTGCGAATTCGATTTCATGTGAATTCGCGGAACGCGAATTTGCAAATTTCGCCCATACTTAATAGTTAGTACAACTAACTATAACGGAGGAATTTTAATGGTTTTGTATGAGTAAAATGTCCAGCTAACTATAACACATCTAAAACCTATGTTTTTTCAGTGAATATATACATATTCACTGAAAAAACAAAGTATACAGGGATGTTATAGTTAGGCTCAGGTTTCACACGCACAAAACCAGAGAAATTCAGAAAGCTCGTGCCCCTGCAATGCACTGCTTATGACCTCACATATTACATCACTCATATATAGTTAGCTCAACTAACTATAACAGTGGAATTTCTATGGTTTTGTATGAGTGAAATGTCCAGCTAACTATAACGTCCATGAAACCTATGGTTTTTTCAGTGAATATCTGTTTTTTTAAATGCTAATTTGTAACTATAACACCCCTGAAACTTATGTTTTTTCAGTGAATTTCAAAGGTTTTTTAAATGCTAATTTGTAACTATAACGTCTATGAAACCAATGTTTTTTTCAGTGAATTTCAAAGGTTTTTAAAATGCTAATTTCTAATTATCTTCTCTTTAAAACTATAGTTTTTCCAGTGATTTTAAATGATCACTTTACTCTCAACCTAGTGAAAACAACCAACATCTCCAGATTTCCAGCAATAGCTTCCACAAAAAAGAATTAGTCACAAATGAGAACAACAGCTAACGGTAATAATATACAGAGTAGACGTCCCCATACTAAAATTACCACAAAAGCACCAATTCCTGATATTTTCAACGAGCAGCCAAATCTGGGGTGCGATCCAAAAGCAAGGAATAAGCCACGTTTGCAGTAGGAATCAAACATCTGCATTTTACTGGTGTTAATCAGGATGACTACCTACAATGTGAAAGGGATCGCAGCCCAGAATCACGTCTGAAGCACAACATATGTAATAGAGTTACTGATCCCGCAGCTCAAACACCCATGAAGGCCACAACACGCACTGCCACCAGCCTCAACACGTCCCCTTCCGGACTATACTTTCCCTACAACTACTGAGGCAGCGTAGAACAGGACATTGGTCCTTCCAAAAAAGGCATGATCCCTCAGCCACACAATACTTGAATGTTGCTAGATATGGCAAGCAAGTATGTGTGACGGACGCAACTCATCCATCAATAATCATAATGCACACAATACCAAGTGTAGCGGTGATGTGCTGGACAGACCTCACTATACAGATCATAAACCTGTCCATCCGTATATATACTGCTGGTGCTTGTAGTGTAGTTCACAATAGACGCAACCATGCTACCTCAGGTAGTGGGGAAGATCTCGGACATCTAGCTGTGTTGTCCTCCCCTGGAAGCGGAAGCAGATTGGGCTCGTCCAACGTGCGCCACTCCAGCATAGGAGTATAAATAAATAAGCCGGGGCTCTGGGCGTGGTTCACTTGTTAACTGTGAAGGCCAACAAGTCTGCCAGAGCTGTGGGCCTCACCCTGCCACGTGGCTGCCACCATGACCGCGGGTCTCCTCGACACAGGCCCCCTGCGAACTCGGTGGCACATTACCACAGACTTATGTCTGTACAGACTACTGCCTTCGATCTACACAGAGGACAGCAGGCCTCACAATTCAGATGGAGTAGCGATTGCAGATGACGCAGTGCAATACGCAAGATACATTACTCCCAGTGCGGCCCTCTCGGACCACGCATCATTGTAGGGTGCGCACACTCTGAATACTTCAGGTGCCACTAACTCAGTGCACCACTAGTCATCGCCACGTGGCCATATTAAGGCAGAATTCAAAAGACATTGCTCTGAGTGAGGCCCCCCCGGGCCACACTTCATCGCATGATACGTATACACTGAGTGTCAAAGGTACTACTAACTCAGTGAACCGTAACTCATCGCCACATGGCCTTATTAAGGCTGAATTCAATAGACAAAAGACTTTGCTCCGAGTGCGGCCCCCCGGACCACGCATCATCGCAGGTTACGTACACGCTCAGGGCCAAAGGTACTACTAACTCAGTGCACCATAACTGATTACTACGTGGCCTTATTAAGGCAAAATTCAATAGACAAAATACATTGGTCCGAGTGCAATCCCCCTAGACCAGGGGTCTCCAAACCGGTCCTGGAGGGCCAGATCCATGCCAGATTTTTTGGATATCCCCATTGAGATACATGTAGTAATTTTAAAAATCCGGCATGGATCCGACCCTCCAGGACCGGTTTGGGGACCCTGCCCTAGACCATGCATCATCGCCGGGTATGTACATGCTGAGCGCCAAAGGTACTACTAACTCAGGGCACCATAAGTCATCGCAAGGAAGTGTGAACAGTTTTATGTCAGCAGTGAGGCATACTATCACTCGAAAATCACCGAAAAATACTTATAATAAAAATAGAACAGAACAATCAAAGTACATTAATGATTACAATCTGGTAATTTTGAAGATGTGGAATGCAAATATGGGCATACAATATGTTGCAGAGAACTCAATTGCTGTTTCTCGCTATGTCACGTCATGTATTGCCAAGTCTGAGAAGGCAGAATTGAAAGAAATGTGGGAAGAAATTTGACAGGAGAAGACACTTAGCAAAAACTTGTATAGCTTCAGCTTGAAGATGCTCACACATTGAGAAATTAGATCCTACGAATGTTCGCACTGATAGACATCTGCAATTTATATTCAAAGTCAAGAGAAATCATCTGGATAAGTCTAGGTCTTGCTGCGGCACGAAATCGAGTTTTAATATAAATCATATAAAACATGTTTGTGATGATATAGAGTTACGTTTCTTTGGTAGTCAAGAGAGGTGTACAGAAAATAACAGCTTGATAAATGTACGTGTTGAAGAAGAGTTGGAAGAAGATATTGATGTGAAGATTGAAAAAGAATTAACAAAGTTTAAAGTAGTTTCTGGTGAAAATCCTAACTAAGTATAATGTCTCTCAAATCTACAAAATATCCTTTTAGTATCCTTGCTTCAAGAACTTGTTTTATGTCAGTTATAGCTTTTCTACAATTACCAAATTCATCTTGCAAGTCCAAACGAACACTGAATGGCAGTCTACACTGCGGACAGCAGAGCTCACAATTTGAACTATAACGTCCCTGAAACCTATATATTTTGACAGTGTATTTCATAAATGTTTCATCTTTTGTTCCATCCACCTACACTGTGGACAGCAGGGTTCACAATTCACATTGAGTCGCAATAGCAGATGACGCAGTCCAATAGGCAAAAGACATTGCTCCCAGTGCGGCCCCTCCGGACCACGCATCATCGCTGAATGCGCGCATGCTGAATGCTTCTGAAGCCCCTACCTCAGTGCAGCACAACTCATGCACCCTTTCTGATACGTTATTTTGTGTATAATTTCACATCTGCTGTCCTACCTCAGTATATCACAAGTCATGAACCCTTTACGATAGAATCTTTTCTGTATGATTTCATATCTGGTACCTGTACCTTAGTGCAGCACAAATCATTGACCCTTTATGATTGAATCTCTGTGTCTGATCCAATGATTACTGTTGTACTTGTTGCCACCACCAACCATTCACGGAGGGTTGGCTTACAATCACCCCACACGCATCCACCACAGACGTCACTGAACATGTGACCCTGATAATAAAAAGGAGTCAAGTGCACGTGCCCGTACCCAGTTCCACTATCTATCTTTGTGCGTGCGTTCATTATGTATGCAACATGCTGCCCCTAGCCCTACCACATTACATAGTGCATCTTACCTTTGACAGTGGGGGGAAAACTTTAGTAATGTAACTTTGTTTTGGTCATTGTACAAGTACGTATGTAGAGACTGCATCATTAGAGTACTGCAAAGAGAGTGTATACTGAATTTACAAGTGCACGAGGATCGTCGGAGTGATTGTATACGTACATATGTTGGCACAGCCCAACTCCGACAACGACCTTGTCTCTAATTGGCTTCCCTCCATGTGCCAAAAACTCAAACTTCAACTTTCCATGGCTCTGTATTGCTACAGCTGAAACACTCCACTGAATGTGCAATAAACATTCATATCTACACAGATATCTCATGTCCACCATCTTTTTTGTGTGGAACTATGGAATGAATATAGGTTCAGTAATTCCCCGTACCTTCCATTTTGGCTATATTGTGGGACTTGGCTCACTAGAATGTCCTCTGCCATGGCGATATCAAGACTCAGTACCAAATCTGAGACCTATTACCTTGCATAACGAAGCTGCCTCATGTGGAGTGACTGTGAAAAGGTGTGCAGTGTCGGGAAGATAACTCTGGTTGTACCCCATCCAGGAGTGGATGGGGTACAGCAGCCTTGATTCAGAAAGATGGCACAGCGATGTAGGCGTACGCATTCTTATATACTCTGCCATTACAAATTCTGTACTATCTTTCCGATATGGGAGCTTGAGAGTTCCACTAGGTCATGGCATGTGGTTGGAGACACAGTGGTGGTGTAAAGGTAAGCTAATATGGTTTTGTACACAGTGTGGGCACTCAGTGTCCCTCATCATCTCTTCCTTTCTCTCCCTCACACTCTTTCTATCTTCCTCTTCCTCTTACACTGTTTGTCTCTTTGTCAATCGCTCTTCCTTTCTCTCTGTTTCTCTCTTTCTCACTCTTCCTCTGTTTCTCTGTCCTCTTTCTCACACTATTTCTCTCTCTTCCTCTCTCACGCTTTCTCTCTCTCTCTTCATCTTTCTCACTCTTTTTCTCTGTCTTCTTCTCACTTTCTTTCTTTTTCTTTCTCTCTTTCTCTTACTCTCAGTGTTTCTCTCTGTCTTCTGCACACTCTTTCTTCATCTCCCTTCCTCTCTCCTTTGATGCACGCATGAAGCACAATCATATCTTGCTTTTTATCTAACAGGCTGTGAATCACGAATCAACGTTCACCCCCCCAACACCACCAAAGCGGAACGTGCAATAAATCTGTGATTATGCGTGGCCATCATGAACGCACCACAAAGTTGCTACGGCATGTGGTGGACCCTCCTACACACACGCCAGTGGCAGAAGGTGAGCAGACTGCTTTCTGCAGCAGTGGGCATTCACCTCTGAGTGGTGGGAGTGGATAGTTTGCAGCCGTCTAGGCACACAAAAGTGCACAGACACCTCTGAGCAGTGGGAGTAGATGGGGTGCACCAGCCTCATTGCGCATTAGCGAAACAGAGAATTACGCATGTGCAGTTGTATGTACTCTGCAATTGCTAATTCTATACTATCTTTCAGATCATTAAACTTTAGGGCTGAACTATCTCCCGGCACGTGGTTGGAAACACACCGGTTGCACAAAGGTGAGCTGCGAAGATTTTCTCCAGTGCGAACACTCCCTCTCCATCTCTTCCTTTCTCTCTCTCATACTTTCTCTCTTTCTCTGTCTCTTACTCTCTCTCTCATTCTTTTTCTCTCTTCCTCTCTCTCACTCTTTCTCCCTCTCTCTCACTCTTTCTCTCTCTCTCTTCCTCTCTCTCACACTTTCTCTCTTTCTATCTTCCTTGTTTCTTACTTTTCTCTCTTTTTCTCTCACTCTTTCTCCTCTCTCTCTTTCTCTCTTTGTCTGTCTTCCTCTCTCTCACTCTTTCTCTCTCACTTTTGTCTATCTCTCTTCCTCACTCTCACTCGTTCTCTCTTTCTCTCTTCCTCTCTTTCACACTGTTTCTCTCTTTTTCTCTTCCTTGAAACAGAGAATTACGCATGTGCAGTCGAATGTACTCTGCAATAACTAAGTCTATAATATCTTTCAGATAACTAAACTTGACAGTGCACTATGTTCCGGCACGTGGTTGGAGACACACCGGTGACACAAAGGTGAGCTGCGAAGATTTTCTCCAGTATCAACAATCCCTCTACATCTCTTCCTTTCTCTGTCTCACAGTTTCTCTCTTTCTCTGTCTCTTCCTCACTCTCTCATTCTTTCTTTCTCTCACTTCCTCTCTCTCTCTCTCTTACTCTCTCTTACAATGTTTGTCTCTCTTTTCCTCTATCTCAAACTGTTTCTTACTCTCTTCCTTGTATCTCACTTTTTCTTTCTTTTTTAATCTTTCTCTCTACCTCTCTCTCACTCTTTCTCTCTCTCTTTTCACCTCTCTCACTTTTTCTCCCTCTCTATTTCTCTCTCTCTCTTCCTCTCACTCTCTCTTTCTCTCTCTCTTTTCTCTCACACACTGTTTCTCTCTTTCTCTCTTCCTTGTATCTCTCTCTTTCTCTGTCTCACTCTTTCTAGGTCTTCCTCTCTGTCTTTCTCTTTCTTTCTGTCTTCCTCTCTCTCTTTCTCTTTCGTTCTCTCTCGTCCTCTCTCTCTCTCACTCTTTCTCTGTCTTCCTCTCTCTCACACTGTTTCTCTCTTTCTATTTTCCTTGTATATCACTCTTTCTCTCTTTCTCTCTCCATTGTGACAAGCATAACAAATCATCTTATTTTTCTTTTTGTCTTGCAGGCTGCCATTCACAAATTGTCGAGGGATGACACGCCATGGCTGTACATAAAATGTTTTATATGTAAATCCATACATGACTAAGATTATTTTTTGCCCAATCTAACATGCATCTTTTTTAATAAAACTGCAATACCAGACGATTTGTTAGGCACCACATTTAAAAACGTTCCTGTCACATTTGTTTGTGGGGGGTGAGCGGTGATGGCAGACAAGTAGCTGTTGCTAGGGGATGTCGGACTAGTGTTAGGTGTCCGATCTGCATCATCGTTGCCTCCATGGCATCTCTTCTCAGAGACCTGCAAGTCGGCGGGCTGGCTCGTAAAAGTACGGGCCAGAGAAGTCACACCGGAAAAGCTGCGATCCCACCAGTGGTTCGCAGAGGGAGACTTGGGGGCCCAAGAAGGTTGTTGGCGGCTTCCCTGGTGATGTGGGAAGAGGGTGCGCTACCTGCTGATGTGGGGAGAGGCAGCATGAAAGGGGTATCTCTCACAGACAGAGCTCTGCAATGTTTTCAGAAATTGCTCGGACAGATTCCAGCTGACAGACTGAATCACAAATTGGCTTTTCAATGCTCATGTAGTGTGACTTATGAACAGTTCGTACCCCGGCTCGCAGAGGGAAAACTGATTGCGGCCTGTCTGCTCAACTCACAGAGGCAGAACTATGAGCCGCCTGCTCCCAAAGGAATAGCAGCGTAGTAGCTCGCAAAGGAAGACAGTTGCGAGCCGACGTACTGGCTTCAAAAGGCATACCTTCGAAGTGGTGATGTTGGCCACAGGAAGCGTGAAAGGGTTATCTTCCTACTAGTGTCCTGGAGTGGAAGTTGTGCTGCCTGGTGCACACCTGTTTCTCCTTTATTGCTAATAAATCTTAAACCTTCACTGCGTCCAAATCATCATTACACAGAGCTACGCTATATTAAATTACTCCCGGAAACTTTCCTTTATATTTTCACTCGATGCGAGGCACAAGATGGCTGCTAACACTTCCTGGTTTCAAATGTTAGCAGCCAATCAGAAGACACTTACAGCTTTGAAGAGTTAGCAGCCAATCAGAGGCAAGCTCATGCTCGGGAGTAAGGCACCGACCATATATATATATATGTTTTCCTATTAATATCTCAAAAACTACTGAACTGATTTACACCATTTTAACAGAACTGCGCTTTCTTGACCAAGACCTTTCTCCCTGCCAAATTTGGCGTAATTCCTTTCACCAGTTTTACCTGTAGTCTTGTCTAAAGTTTCCTATGGAAAATCCATTGAGAGAACACGTTTTCACACCCCCCTTTTTCTCAGCCCCCCTTGACCAATCAACACTAAACTTTGAAGATAGGAGCTGATCAAAAAAGAGAAACTTTTTGGAAAATTTCGTAAAGAATCGTCAAACTACGCCAAAGTTATAAGAAGATGGAGAGCTCCTGGGGGGGGGGGGCGCGCAACCCTCTTCCCAACATGAGTGAAGCCCCAGACAGCGGGGACCCCAGCGGGCACCCTCAGCCCCTGCGAGCCCCACTATTATTTTTTAAGAAATGCCCCCATGGGGTCTCAATAAAATAAAACACGGGAACCTGCTACCCCAGCGCAAATTAGGCTGATTTAATAGTTTTTGGGGCCCTGGGGGTCATTCTGGGACCCCCTGACCAGGCCTAGAGGTCAGGGTGTTCCTACTCTGCCCCCTTCTCTTGTTTTCTACCTTTTTTCTACATTTTCTAGCGACTCGCTTCTACCAAGCCACAAGATGGCTGCCAACACTTCCTGGTTTGGAGTGTTGGCCGCTAATTACAGTGAAGCTCGTGCACAGGACTTAGACCCGGCCCAATATCAAAACTTGTGTTTTTTGAATTTCTCAGCAACTACAGAATGGATTTACACCATTTAAAAAATGGTTGCTTTCTGACCCACGCACTATCTTTGTTCCAAATTTGGGGCAATTCCGTTCAGTAGTTTCAGCTGTAGCCTTGCACAAAGTTTCCTATGGGAAATTGATTTTTTTACTCTTATTTTTTTAATTTCTCAAAAACTACTAAACGGATTTACACTATTTTTCAAAAAGGTTGCTTTCTGAACCAAGCTCTACCTTTCTGCCAAATTTGGGGTAATTCCGTTCAGCAGTTCGCGCTGAAGCTCGTTGCAAAATGTCCTATGGAAATTAACATGTGCAACATGATTTTCTTAAACTCTAGTGGGATAGATCAAAAAAAATAAAGTAATTTTGGAAAATAAGACATTTTAATTACATTGCATCTACCCACTAAAGTCAAATGTAGATTGGGATTAAGTTTTCTGACATAATTTCATCCATGTTTGCAGTCACACTCACCCCCAGGTTTTTGTCTTTGTGACAACCCGTCTATCTATCCAGTTACTTTCTTATTAACAATAATTTGGGTTTTATTTTTATTCAGTGCATACCCCGAGATTTTCCCAAAATCTTGGGCCTCCAGTTCCAATGCTAAGATAGCACTTTCCAGATCTGGGACAGCTATTGCCAGGTCATCGGCATAAGCCATAATTTTTGTGTCCCATCCAAATGTGCTTATTGCCTGGATAGCCAGATTGTTCTCTATTTTCTTGATCAGAGGGTCTATATATAGGGCAAAAAGCAGAGAGGCAAATTTTGCGATTCCTTAAATGCAATGTATTAAGCAAAAATAAATTCCAAAATGCCCTTAAGTATTCGCAAATTACCACCAACTTCTAGTTGGTGGTAAGTTGCGATTTCCTTGAAAAATGCACATTTCTGCATTTTTCAAAGTGCCATGTAGCACCCATACTTATTTCAGGGGTGCAACGGGGTTTCCTTTTGGACACCCCTGCACCCTTGAAATTATTCTCAAATTGCGATTAGCAAATTGCGAATCGCAAATTGAGAATAAATTTCCATTCCTTCCTATGGGGGAGGCCCATAGAAATGAATGGGAAAGCATTCCTTAATTGCGAATTCGCAATTTGCGAATTCGCAATTAAGGAATATCAAGAAATCGCTAAAAAATTGTGATTTTCTAGATACCTACCAATTAGCGATTCTGAAATAGCGATTTCTTAGAAATCGCTATTACAAAATCGCTAATTGGAATTTTGATACATGGCACTAAGTCCTTATGTACACACCTCCTCCGAGCCTCCCTACTGACTTTTTGTTGGCACTGACCTCGCGTTGGCTTTTGGGCAGGTTCTCTCCTTGTCCAGTGTCTCCGGTATCAGCGTTGGCAGTAGTTGTTCTTGTCTTGCTGATTTTCCCCGTTTTGGCTCCCCTGGTCGACATGATCCTGGGCCAGCGCCAATGCCGCAGAGCTCTCTCACGTACACAGATCTCAAGATTAGAAAGGGCTTGACTGAGTACCAGTGAAGCAGCGTACTGCACAATCCAGAAGCAGCGTTCTGCGCAATCCAGAAAAAAAGCACCGTCCGAAGCCCCTAACACACTTGTGCAGGCGCTGGTACCACCCAGAACTTTTGTCATCTTTTGGATTTAGCGCGTCCGTGATAAACAACTCAATAACGGCTGGCAGAGGGCATGGACCAATCATTTGCAATTTCCTCGCTCTCTGGTTCTGAGTCAGCATCTGCATTGAATCATAGGATGCCTAGCCGATGATCAATGTGGCTGGCGTGTGCGGCCGAGCAGCGTGAGTTTCACTCTGACTCCATCTTTCTCCAACACTACACACAATTTATATGGGCTTACTCACAACCCAGACAGGCGCCAAAACAACTGTCTCTTCCCAGAGAGAGGGGCGGATGGGCTTTTCCCAACATAGTGCTCTATTATTAGGCTCAGTTTTACAATATAGTGTGGAATTAGTGAAGGAACATTCCTTCTCACCTCCTATTGGGCTTCCTTTGCCTTTTCAATAACTACTAGGAGAGGAGGCCCGTGGCTGCCTCATTAGACAAATGTCCTTTGGATATTACAAGCAAGTCAGATTCAAGACACTGATGAGCACCTTTAAGGTCTTTTGTAATGTCCATAGGATTTAGGGGATAGGGAGATTGAACTACTTCTCCCCTATCAATAAGAACTCTAATTTGCCTGCTATTTTGGGAGGTCTTATCTGCAAGATTGGTATAAAGGCGGCATTCTAAAACTAGGAGACCTAATTTCTATTGCTGAGCTTCAAAGCAAATATGGACTGAAAGACCAAGACGCTTTCAAACATATTGCTATACGCGATTTTTTGTCTCGAAAGGCTAGTGGACCCGCCAGGTTTGTGAAAATAGATTTTATTGAAAACTTAAGGGCCCCAATTAGTCAAGTCAAGTCAAGTCAATAGATTTATATAGCGCGCTACATACCCAGAGGGTCTCAAGGCGCTTGAAGAAGGGTGGGGAGTTACTTGTCAAATATCCATGTTTTGAGTTGCTTTCTGAATGCTAGGTGGTTCTGAGTAAGGCGAAGGTGAGTGGGAAGTGAGTTCCAAGTTTTAGCTGCTAGGTAGGAGAAGGATCTACCTCCCATGGTGGTTTTGTTGATGCGAGGTACAGTGGCAAGGGCTTGGTTGGAGGATCGTAGCTGGCGGGAGGGGGTGTAGAAGGATAGTCGTGTGTTGAGGCATTCGGGTCCTATTTCGTAGAGTGCTTTGTGTGCGTGGGTTAGGAGCCGGAAAGTAATCCTCTTATTGACGGGGAGCCAGTGGAGGTTTTTCAGGTGATCAGAGATGTGTTCTTTACGCGGGATGTCTAATATGAGCCTGGCTGAGGCGTTCTGGATGCGTTGTAGTTTTTTCTGGAGTTTTGCGGTGATGCCGGCGTAGAGGGTGTTTCCGTAGTCCAGTCGGCTTGTGACCAGAGCGTGGGTGACTGTTTTTCTAGTTTCGGTAGGGATCCAGCGAAATGTTTTTTTGAGCATGCGAAGAATGTTGAAGCAAGATGAAGAAACGGCGTTGACTTGTCTGTTCATCGAGAGTGAGGCATCCAGGATGACGCCCAGGTTCCGTGCGTGGTCCGTCGGGATGGGTGCTTTTCCGAGGGTCTCTGGCCACCAAGAGTCGTCCCAGGCGGAGGGGGAGGTACCTAAGATGAGGACTTCTGTTTTGTCTGAGTTCAGTTTCAGACGGCTGAGCTTCATCCATTCAGCTACTTCTTTCATTCCTTCGTGTAGGTTGGTTTTGGCCGTGTTAGGGTCTCTGGTGAGTGATAGGATCAGTTGAGTGTCGTCGGCGTAGGAGATGATGTTGAGGTTATGTTGGCGTGCGATGGCCGCGAGGGGGCTCATGTAAACGTTGAAAAGGGTGGGACTGAGTGAGGACCCTTGGGGTACGCCCCAGATGACTTCAGTGGCCTCAGATTTGAATGGTGGAAGGCGGACTCTCTGCGTTCTTCCGGAGAGGAACGAGGTGATCTCATTCCAGTGCTTTTCCTTGGATTCCGATGTTTTTGAGGCGCTGTAGAAGGGTGCTATGGCAGACCGTGTCGAAGGCTGCGGAGAGGTCGAGGAGGATGAGGGCGACTGTGTCTCCATTGTCCAGTAAAGTTCGAATGTCGTCTGTTGCTGCGATGAGGGCGGTTTCGGTGCTGTGCTTGGCTCGGAAGCCGGATTGTGAAGAGTCGAGGGAGTTGTTGGCTTCGAGGAATGCGGCGAGCTGGTTGTTGATAGCTTTCTCGATGACTTTGGCTGGGAATGGAAGGAGCGAGATAGGGCGGTAGTTTTTGAGTTCGGTGGGGTCAGCTGTGGGTTTCTTCAGGAGGGCGCTGAGTTCGGCATGCTTCCAACTCTCCGGGAAGGTTGCGGAGTTGAGGGAGCAGTTGATGACATCTCGGAGGTGCGGTGCAATAATGGAGTCTGCTTTGTTAAAGATGTGGTGAGGGCAAGGGTCTGTGGGGGATCCTGAATGGATAGAGTTCATCAGACGGATGGTGTCCTCAGTGGAGATTGGCTTCCAGTCATTGAGGATGTTCAGGGGGGGTGGGGGTCCTGCAGTGGATTGGGTGGGTTGGTCTCCGGTTTGGTTGTCAAAGCTGTTGTGGATGTCTGCAATTTTGTTGTGGAAGAATGAGGCTAGGGAGTCGCAGAGGGCTTGAGAGGGGGTGATGTCGTTGGAGTTGGCTGAGGGGTTGGTAAATTCCTTGACGATGATGAATAATTCCTTGCTGTTGTGAGCGTTGTTATCTAGACGGTCCTTGAAGGCTGATTTCTTGGCGTTTCGGATTAGTTGGTGGTGTATGCGGGTGGCGTTTTTGAAGGCGTCTTTGGTGCTGGTGGTTGGGTCTTTTTTCCAGGCCTTCTCGAGGGAGCGACAGAGTTTCTTGGATTTCTTAAGGTCGTCGTTGAACCAGGAGGCCTTCTTGCTGCCTGGTTTTATTTGTCGTTTTTTCAGTGGTGCTAGGGTGTCTGCGCTGTTGGATAACCATTGGGTGAGGTTAGTGGCTGCTTGGTCTGGGTTTGAGGAGTGGGCGGGGGGGTTTTGAAGAAGCGATGAGGAGATCTGGTCGATGGTGATTTTGTTCCAGTTTCTTTGCAGAGTGGGATGGTGGTGGTTGTTGGATGTGGGCTTGTTGTAGGTGAAGTGAACACAGCTGTGGTCAGTTCAAAGGAGAGCTGTGGTGTGGCTGAAGGAGACATGTTTGCTGGAGGTGAAGATAGGGTCGAGTGTGTGACCTGCGATGTGGGTGGAGGTAGAGACAAGTTGTTTAAGTCCGAGGTTTGCGAGGTTGTCCAAAAGGGTGGTGGTGTTGCGGTCGTTGTTCTTTTCAAGGTGAAAGTTGAGGTCTCCCAGAAGGATGTAGTCCTCGGAGGGGAGTGCGTGTGGAGTGATGAAGTCCGTGATGTCTTCACTAAATTGTGCGCGGGGTCCTGGTGGCCTGTAAAGGAGGGTGCCTCTGAGTGTGGTCTTGGGGTCGATGTGGATCTGGAAGTGGAGGTGTTCAGAGTTGGCGAGATTGACATCAGAGCTGGTTGAGATGCGGATGGATTTCTTATGGACGATAGCGATGCCTCCTCCTGTGTGGCCGGTACGGTCCTTGCGAATGATCTTATAGCCTTCCGGGATGGCAATGGTGATGTCTGGGGCTGATGAGGCATTCATCCATGTTTCTGTTAGGAAGGCGACGTCCGGAGAGATGGCGTCGAGTAGATTCCAGAGGTCGATGGCGTGTCTGTGGACTGAGCGGGTGTTGAGCAGGATGCATTTTAGGCTGTTGGAGTCAGATATCTGTTTTTTGTTCGTGGAGGTTATCTTGGTGCCGTCGAACTTGCAGGAGTTGCAGGAGAAGGGTCCATGGGTGAGTCCGGGAGCGGCTTGGACGCAGTTGGGCGAGCGGCCGGGGTTAAGGGCTAGGAGGGTGGAGGCGTCGTAAGTAATGCGGGAGGGCTGGGCATTGCGAGGGCCAGGGGGTCTGGCGCAGGGCGCGGTCCATGCGCGGACGGGCGTAGACGGGCTTACCTTTGGCGCACCTTCGGCGCGGCCGTAGCGCGTGGACGCTGCGCGTGGGACCATCTGACATATGTGGACAGTGGAGGGGGCGGAGCGTGGGAGGGGCAGCAGGGAGGCGGTAGTGTGGCTGAGGGGCTCTATTTACTCTGCACTAAACAGTCAAACTCCTGATGACCTACCTAGAGTAGCAGACAAATGGCAAGCAAAGCTGGAGGTCCAGCACAACATATTTTACAACGTGCTGAAGCTAGCTCAGAGCGATCTGCTGTTGGCCAAATTACAGGCGCAATACTTTAAAACCATTTTCTTTTTATATATTACTCCTAGCAGAGTCGCCAAAGGGGGAACAGACAAGGGGACGCTGTGTTCTAGGTGTTCGGAGTATGGTGTAGACGCAGTACACATCTTTGCCACCTGCCCGAAACTTACTCCGCTTCTTGTTAAGACACAGAACTTCCTTGGGAGGGTCATCTCCCAGGTCATAGAACATACCCCTACGTCTACCTTACTAGGTACCCAAGAGGAGGTCAGTAGAAATAAGGGTGGGGCACTCATGTTTGTGGCAATGACGGTGTGGAGGATCTGCAGAGCCTCAGCATGGGTAGACGCAGATCCTCCTTGTTTCTCCCAACTGCTGACTAGATTAGTTGCGATCTATCACCTTGAGGAGGCTATTTAAGCCAAAAAGGGCCGTATAGGGCAAAGGAAGGGACTAGACATCTGGGAACCCCTAACTATGTGTTGGGATCTATGTTTAATGGAACACTGAGCGTGTTGCTAGGTGCTCAGAATGTTATCTTGTGAACTGCAGCTCAGTAAGAAGAGGTTGGTGAAGGAGCTGGAGGTCATCCTATATATGCTTATCTGAGTAAAGCTTATTTCATCCCACAAGTTGCTTTGGACTCATCTTTACACTGGTGACGAGGATGGGATGAAATTTAGAAATGTTCCACACTTAATGAGAGCCCCTCTTAAAGATGAATTAGATAAACTGTTAGATTTGAGAATTATTGAGCCCATTGAAGCCTCTGAATGGCTCGCCCCCATTGTCGTCGCACCTAAGGATGGTGGAGCTAAGATTCGGCTCTGTGTGGACCTCCGAGACTTAAATAAAAACATTTGGGTGGATAGGCAACCGTTGCCAAACATTTCTGAGATGTTAAGTGCTATGGGTGGTGGTGTGATTTTTAGTGTGATTGACATGTCTGCAGCTTACCACCAGATAGACTTGGATGAACAATCACGGCATCTCACTTCTTTTATGACTCCGCTGGGTGCATTTAGATATTGTAGGATGCCCTTTGGGTTGGCGTCTGCCTCGGCGGTGTTTCAGAGGGTCATGCAACAGGTTTTGGTTGGAATACAGAATGTTTTGTGTTTTCAAGACGACGTGTTGATTGTTGGGAAAAGTTGTGAACATCATGATGAAGTCTTAACTGAAGTGTTGAAACGAATGGAAAGTAATGGGTTGACTATAAAGAAAGAAAAATGTCAATTGAAACGAGACAGTGTGACTTATCTGGGCCATGAGATATCTGGTCTTGGGATTAAGCCCAAGAAGAGCATAATTGCTGCGATTGTCAATGCTCCTATACCGTCTAACAAAGATCAGCTTAGGTCTTTTTTGGGCCTAGCTGAATATTGTTCAAAGTTTATTAAGGGATTTTCCGATGTTGTGGAAACCATTGAGGGTGTTGATGAAGAATGGAGTTGCATTTAAATGGTGTGAGGTTTGTGATGAAGCATTTAAATGCGTTAAAAAAGGAATTGTGCATGCACCGTCCCTTGGTCACTTTGATGTGAAGGCTAAGACTTTAGTTACCACGGATGCCAGTGCTGTGGGGATTGGTGCAGTTTTGTCCCAGATTTATAATGGTGTGGAGAAGATCATAGGGTTTGCGTCAAGGAGACTTCAGGGTGCTGAAGTTTCTTACTCCGTTATTGAGAGGGAAGCCCTCGCTTGCACTTGGGGAATAAAACATTTCAGATATTTCCTTTGGGGTTTACCTTTCAGGGTGAGAACGGATCATAAACCCCTTGTACATTTGTTTAAGGGTGGAAGAGGTTTGGAAGGAAATGTAACTCCCAGGATATCTAAGTGGATTCTGTCTGTGCTTGAGTACAACTTTGAGATGGATTATGTCAGAGGTGTGAAAAATGTAGTTGCAGATTACTTGTCAAGGATGCCCGTTGAGTCAGGAAGTGAAGATTCAGAAAGTGATGACTTTGTAGCTAGTTGTAATGAAATTTTGACATTTGATAAAGCTGATTGGGAATCTGCTATGGCTGAGGATTAGGTGTTGTCAATAGTCATAAGAAATGTTTCTGAGGGATGGTCTAAAGAGTCTAGTGGTGACATTCGTTTAAAGGGTTTTTATCATGTTGAGAGTGAATGAAGTGTTTCAGAAGGTAAGTTGTGGAGAAGAAACAGGTTGGTGCCACCATGCAATCTTAGGTCTAAGATTATGTCTTTGGCGCATGAAGGTCATTTAGGAAGAAACATGACAAAGAGGAGGATTCGTGAGTCATACTGGTGGCCAGGGATGGATGGAGGAATAGATGATTTGGTCAAAAATTGCTATGCCTGTGCTGGTAGTGATAAAACTAAAATCGTTAGGCAGCCTCCCCTTTCGTGTGTTGATTTTCCGGTAAGTCCCTGGGAAAAATTGGCTATTGATTTTCTTGGTCCAATTTCCAAATTGGGTGTCCGTAATAAATTTTAGATGGTTCTGGTGGATTACCACTCGAAGTGGTTTGTGGTGGAGTCTACTGAGAGTATTGACACCAGAAGAGTGATTGGTTTTTATGGAAAGAGTGTTTCTGAATGAAGGGATTCCTAAAACTCTAGTATCAGACAATGGGGTGCAGTTGGTTTCTAGAGAAATGAAAGAATTTTTGGATGGTATGGGAATCTGTCATGAGTGATGTCACTGACCATGTCATGAGTGATGTAATATGTGACGTCATCAGCAGTGCATTACACGCGCAATTTATAGTGAGTCCAACTAACTATAATGTGGAATTTCAATGGTTTTATGTCAGTAAAATTTCCAGCTAACTATAACTGGTGTGAAACCTATGGTTTTTTCAGTGAATTTAATAGGTTTTTTAAATGCTAATTCCTAACTATAACTGGTGTGAAACCTATGTTTTTTTCAGTGAATTTCATAGATTTTTTAAATGCTAATTCCTTTCTATATCGAGGTTCTAACCTACGATTTTTTTATAAATTTGCTGTTTTGAGTAAGTATTAATAACTATTTGTTTTTTTTTGTTTTTTTTTAATAATTTTTTCCTGGGGCGCTCTGGGTGCGCGCTCCGGTAAGCTCTCCGGAAAGCGCACCCAGAGCGCTACTTTCGTTCGTGAAAAAAAATATGAATGAAAAGTAAATAATAATGCAAGACATTTAGTACCATACATATAAAAGCAGTTTTTTTTAATAAGGAAATGATAATGATTTTGCATTTCCGTGAAACTATCAAAACGTCACTTCGGCGCGCCGCGTAAGCGCCCCCGGAAGCGCCTACGTTAGCGCCGCGTATCCGCACCGGAACGCCTACGTTCGCACCGCATATGCGCCTACGTTCCCGCCACGTATGCGCCCCGGAAGCGCCTACGTTCGCTCTGCGTATGCGCCCCGGAAGTGCCTACGTTCGGGCCGCGTGTGCGCTCCCGGAAGCGCTCCGGTGCGCGCAGCGTCAGCGCGTCAAGTCATGTGACCTTAAAATAACACTTTTCATTGGTTGCTAACAGTTTTTTTTACAAAGAATGAAATCCCCACCCATTTCCTTCACTTCTTCTTTCACTTTTGTGGCTGAAAGACCTGCCTTTTTGCTCTTGCATCTTTCTGGGTTAATCATTTCTGCCAGACCATCCAGCAGTGAAGATGAGCCTGAATTCATCGATGAAGAGCCTCCTCAGCCAAAGGTGAAGGAGCATTTCATTTGGAATTTTTTTTCAATACCACCTGACCAGAAAAAGGTGAATGCTCCAAAAGTGGAGTGCAGGATCTGCAAAAAAGTCCTGTCACGGGGTGACCCCAAAAAGAAATATTCTTTTGGGAACTTCACAATGATACGGCATGTGGAGAGGAGGCACCCCCAGAATGTTGCCCGGGAAAGTGTCAGGGCTCTGGCACAAGAGGTTCCCAGTGATGGGACCTCTACATCCACCGGAGGAGCAACTACTGCTGTGAGGGGGCGATCGCAGGAGCTGGTTCCAAATATTCAACCTCCTTTCAACAAAGGTGTCCTGAAATGCAGATACTGCGATCAACTCCTTACCTATGGGGAGCAAAGTGTCCTGCTCATGGTTCGAGCATTGGAGAACCATCACTGCCGTTCCCAGCCCTAATTTTTTTGTTTTTTTTTGCTCCTGTTGAGCAGTTTCCATTCCCTGTTTTTGTTTATGTTCTTAAAAAAGAAAAAAAAAGAAAAAAAAAAGTTCTTTTCAGAACTACCTCCAATTATCATCAAAGAGCTATATTCTTAAAATAAAGAAAAAGAGTAAGTGAAGTGGAGTGCATTGATAATGGGAAGGAAAATGAGTACGAAAGAACAGAAAAGTATGAGAAGAGAAAGGAAGTGAAGTAGGGGGACTGAAAAAAGGTGAGTGTTGGGAAGGAAAGAAAGGAGAAGGAGAGTGAATATGGGGAATGTGGATATTCAAAGAAAATGTTGAAAAGGAGCAGGGGTGTGGAAGGGTAAGAAAAGATGCATTGCTGGAGTTGAAGACTGAAGGCCTCATTTATGAGGCCATGCGTCACTTTTACGCCACCGGAGCGTCACTTTTTGTGACGCACCAGTGCTGTAAAAAATGCACCTTATTCAGTCATATTTACAAAGTGACGCATCTAGGTAGATGCGTCACTTTGTAAGCCCCTGCGCCACATTATTCCTACATCAGGTGTAATGTATGCAAAAGGGACGTATTGACGCAAGAAAGGGTCTTAGAGGTGACGCAGTGAAATCTATGAGATATCACTGCGTCACTTTTATGACGCTGTTGCGTCCAAATATTACGCCTGTTTCACAGCAGGCGTGCAAACCCTTTCACATGGGGCCTGGCCCCATGTGAAAGGATGCATTGCTGGAGTTGCTTCATTTTTGAGATACACTCCAGCAATGCATCACTTTTGCGCTTACAGATACGTCTGAAATACTGACGTATCTGTAAGTACTTGCGACATAATGCGTCATATATTTAATATGACGCATGAGTAGAAGACTGAATGCCTCATTTATGAGGCCATGCGTCACTTTTACACCACCGGAGCGTCACTTTTTGTGACGCACCAGTGCTTTAAAAAATGCACCTTATTCCGTCATATTTACAAAGTGACGCATCTAGGTAGATGTGTCACTTTGTAAGCCCCTGCGCCACATTATTCCTACGTCAGGTGTAATGTATGCAAAAGGGACATATTGACGCAAGAAAGGGTCTTAGAGGTGACGCAGTGAAATCTATGAGATATCACTGCGTCACTTTTATGACGCTGTTGCGTCCAAATATTACGCCTGTTTCACAGCAGGCGTGCAAGCCCTTTCACATGGGGCCTGGCCCCATGTGAAAGAATGCATTGCTGGAGTTGCTTCCATTTTGAGACACACTCCAGCAATGCATCACTTTTGCGCTTACAGATACATCTGAAATACTGACGTATCTGTAAGTACTTGCAACATAATGCGTCATATATTTAATATGACGCATGAGTGGAAGACTGAAGGCCTCATTTATGAGGCCATGCATCATTTTTACGCCACCGGAGCGTCACTTTTTGTGACGCACCAGTGCTGTAAAAAATGCACCTTATTCAGTCCTATTTACAAAGTGACACATCTAGGTAGATGCGTCACTTTGTAAGCCCCTGCGCCACATTATTCCTACGTCAGGTGTAATGTGTGCAAAAGGGACGTATTGACGCAAGAAAGGGTCGTAGAGGTGACGCAGTGAATAAACTGGGTTTTCCCCATGCTTCGTTACCCGTTCCGCTCCCCAGTGCGCGTACCGGGCGCTCACCCCGCGCAAATCGAAAATATATATATTTTTTTGGGCCCCGCTGGACTCTATTATAGCCCCCACATCGAACCTAGGGGGTCAGGGGGGGTCTACCCTGCCCCCTTATAGTTATTTCCCCCCTTTTTTTGGCCACCTCTTGTGTCTCGATCCTACCGAGACACAAGATGGCGGCCGCTCCGACTGTTTCGAATGTTTACAGACACCCGTGAGCCAATCAGCTTTCCGCGCGCAAGTCGCGTGTCGCGCCCGGTGCGCTCCCCGGTTCGCGCACCGGGGCGCGCCTATAGATATATATATTTTTTTGAACCTAAATTACTCAAAATCCACTGGAGCACATATCTTGAAACATAGCAAAGGCACATTGGGCTACCAGTCCCTACAATTTTGCCAAGTTTGGTGGAAAACCATTCAGCCGTTCGGGCTAAAAGTGAGTTTGACCGCCCTATGGAAATTAACATGGGGAAAACACGTTTTGGGACCCCCCTTTTATCTTGGCCCCCGCTTGACGAATCCCCCCG
This sequence comes from Lissotriton vulgaris, assembly GCF_964263255.1. Classification (NCBI taxonomy): domain Eukaryota; kingdom Metazoa; phylum Chordata; class Amphibia; order Caudata; family Salamandridae; genus Lissotriton; species Lissotriton vulgaris. Next base: position 917,258,770 of record NC_141695.1, read on the forward strand.
AAACTTTTAAGGAAGGACCGGAGCTCCGCGAGGCGAATTTGAGGAAATTTTCAGGCAGATTCTGCGCCAAAGTTATTCCAAATAGAATTTTGAGATTTTGCATTGAAAAAAATCCTAACTATAACTACCTACTGGCAACTTCCGTTTCCAGCATTATTTTATTAATTCACACACAATGTCAAGACGCGTTTCGACCGTCCAAGGGGCCTTGATCACCTTATCAATGGCAGTGACTACCCCCAAATTTAAAGTGCAAGTGCATCACATTTCACCATAGACATGGACAAGTTACTTTCAGGTTTGAATACCTATTAAATGTGTTTTGTGAATAACTGCTTAAATGCATAAATATATATATATATATATATATATATATATATATATATATATATCAGCTGCAACTGGCAAAAAACACCGCCTGGACGCGGAATCACGGGCGTAGACCAACTTCAGGTTCCAGCATTATTTTATTAACCCCTTCGATGCTTGTGACGGAACCATTCCGTCATCATTCACGGTTGAGCTGTGCTGATGACGGAATGGTTCCGTCACAACCACACCCAGTTAAGGAATGTCCAGCACGGAAGGGAAATCGGGGCAGCATCCATGTGGTTAATTCACACACAATGCCAAGACGCGTTTCGACTTTACAAGCGGCCTTGAACACCTGATCATGGGCAGTGACTACCCCCAAATTTAAAGTGCAAGTGCATCACATTTCACCATAGACGTGGACAAGTTACTTTCAGGTTTGAATACCTATACAATGTCTCCCAATATTTTAAGCAACAAACTGTCTTGAGGTATTTTTTGTGAATAACTGCTTAAATGCATACACAAGGTTACTTTAACCTAAGTGAATATACCAATTTCTAAAGGTATTAACTACCCAAGACAAAAACCTTTTTTGGGGCATGAATGCCTTTACCTGTTGTTTCATAAATGTCCCACTCCTATGACGCACTAAAATTTCTAACTTAAACGTGCTCACCTCTACATATGACAAACTATAACATATATATAGATAACTAACCAAAACATAGCATAAAGTATTGACAGTCACTGAGCTGGTATTTTCCCAGCAATAATCAAATCATAGTATTAAATGTATCGCACCAGTAACCTATAGTATATTTCTTGTAGCTTTCCAAAAACATTCAATTCAAAAATTCATTGAACAAAATATAAAGTGCTATAGTGCTACAGTACTATATTGCTAAACATATTCAATTTAAAATTAATTGAAAAATAAGGTGCCCTGGGGCTACAGTACTATGAATAAAAGTGACATATGCCTAAGTGCTATGAAATAAAGTGACTGATGCCTTCAGAGTGCAAATATCAAGATTATAGAGATTCAATACTTATGGTAAACAGTCGGTACATACCAAATAATTGTGCAAATATGCAAACTGAAATCGATAGCATGATGTGCAAAGTTGCTAAGCAGATATAAAAATCCCTTATATATAAATAGACTACACCCCGTGACATTCTTAAAAACAATCAGTTAAAAGAAACTTAAATAAAAACTACCCAAATGTCTTAAAACCAACCATCAAAAACAATGTTCATTAATATTTGCTATTTGTCAAGGGTTCAGTTAATCTATGACTTAGCAGTCTATTTACTTTTTAACATACAGGTATATACTTCAACAGATGGGCAATTTCTCAAGTACATTATACATCCAAACTTTTCATCACAGAAATGTATGAAGGTCCTCTGTCGCATTCAAACCCCCAGGCCACTTAGAATCGAACTCTAATATATAGCTTGTTTCTGTTCGTCTAAGCCTCGCTTCTCTATCCCCTCCTCTCTTGGTTGTAGGTATGGACTCTATAGCATGATAGCGTAAGAATTTGGGTTTGCTATTGTGTACCGCTTGAAAGTACCTTGTAATAGGATAATTTTGATCTTTGTTTGTAATTGCCCTCAAGTGCTGTAAAATTTGTTTGTGTAGAGCAAGTTTGGTACTACCTATATACTTTAAATGGCAGTCGCACTTCAGGACATACACGCAGTTGTTGCTTTATTTCTCTATTTGCCCCGGAAAATGCTGTTCTATAGGATTTCGTATTAGTGCCAAACTGCCAGGCTCTGCATGTTAAACATTTATAAAAACCCTTTCGAGATGGTAGCCAGGTATCTCTCTTGAAGCTTTCCTGACTGTTTTTTGACAACATATTACCCATGCTCATGGATCTACGAAAAGCTATTGCTGGGTTGGAGGGCATCAGTTCACCAATCGCAGGATCATCCTGGATAAAGTGCCAATTTCTTCTTATTATGCTCCTCAATTCTTTCTCTTGTTTCGAATATGTCAATATCAGTCGGACTGGCTCAGCCTTATTCTCTTCAACCCCCTTAGTCTTCTTATTTTTATACATAAGAAGTTCTTCTCTAGATTTTATGTGGGATTTTCTCAAGGCGGCTTCCACTACCCTCTGGTTATACCCTCTATCTAAAAGCCTAGCACAAATCTCCATCTGCTTTATCTTTGCATCCAATGGATCACTACATATCCGTCGGATGCGAAGCATCTCCCCATAGGGTATACTCTTAATCAGAGGAGGAGGATGCGCACTAGTTGCATGCAGCAGTGTATTACCTGCTGTATGTTTTCTAAAAAGGGTAGTTGTTAAGACTTTATTTTGAATTAAAACCTGTACATCTAAAAATGTCACCGAGTGCTTACTGATGTTAAAAGTGAAATTTAGATTAAGATCATTCTGATTAATTTCCTCAATAAACTTTAACACACTCTCTTTTGACCTAAACCATACAATAAAAAGATCGTTTAATAAAACGCAGCCAAGTTACATGTGTACAGTGCAAATTTCATCATATTTCCGCCTGAGGACCAGTTCCTCCAACCAGCCCATAAATAAACAGGCATAGCTGGGGGAGAAACTGGCCCCCATAGCAACTCCCTGCATCTGCTGGTAAAATTGACCATTAAAAAGGAAATGATTATTTTCCAGGCAAAAAGACAACATATCAAGTAACATACTGGTGTGTTGGGCATATTCTATAGGTCTAGTACTCAAGAAATATTCAGTAGCCCGTAGCCCGTCTCTATGCTTTATGCATGTATATAATGAGCTTACATCCAATGTTACCAGTAGAAGATCTGAACTCCATGATAAATTTTTGATTTTTTCAAGGAAATCACTTGTGTCCTGCACATAGGACTCCAAATGCTTCATGTGTGCCTGCATAAAATAATCTATATATTTAGAAATGTGTTCCAACGGCCCTTCACATGCCGCAATAATGGGTCTTCCTGGTGGAGCTGTTAGACTCTTATGTACCTTTGGTATAAAATATATATCAGGTACCAACGGATGTTCTTTCTTGATGAATTTGTACTCATCCCAGCTCAGGAGACCTAAACCCTTCCAAGCCAACAGACTTGTAAACAATGTCTCTTGTATAGTCTTGTACTTCAATGGATTACTTTTTCTATAACATTCGACATTGTTCAATTGACTGTAGGCCTCCTTCAGATAGTCATCAAATGACCACAGGACGACATTCCCGCCCTTATCTGAGTTCCTTATTATCAAGTCCTCTTGCTGCAGTTTTAAAATTAATTGGTTGTACTTTCTTTCCTCATTATAATTTTTTTTCCGTGTTCTATTGCTTGCGTGGGTAAGTTTTTTAATTTGTGCTACCACATGTTCACTAGAAGTATCCAGACCATCATGCGTTGCCAGAGGGACAAATTTGGACTTTAACTTAAAGGGGGTTTCTGGTTTCTTCTGTCCCCTCATTGTTGGTATCTATTGTGTATTGACCCCGTCTCCTAGGGCTAACTGACACATATCCTGATACAGGCTTAGATCTGAGACCTGTAATCCTGTGGTTTCACGTTCAATTCCACTTGTAGAATTCATTTGGTGCTCAATTGCCGGTTTTTGTAAATATAATGTTTTGAGCTTTAATTTTCGGATGAACTGGTAAACATCTGCCCTTGTTCTAGTATATTTGAAGTTCGATTCTGGGGAGAAACTCAAGCCCAAACAGAGCAGTTGTTTTTCTGCTTTGGACAGATCTATGGTGCCCAAGTTAATTACAGATTTTGTTTCTTGAATATCCAGTGCTCTGTCAGGGCATGCTTCATCTTCCCTTATTTTTACTAGTTTCTCCGGGCGCGACCCTGGCCCCGCTTCTTTTATTCTCCGTTGTTTACAGGCCTGGTGTCTCCCCCTTCTCCTTTGGCACTTTGTTTTGCCACTGTGCCTTGAAACCTTGGTCTCAGTGTGTCCCTCCTGCTTTGTTTTAAAATGTCCAACTCTTCCCCCAATGTCAATTTAATTGCTGTTAACATTCTCGCACCCTCGTTTTCTGACTCACTTTCAGGTGCTAAGCTTGACACTGAAGAAAGTTCTATTTGTTGTTTTTCAGTCCCTTTGTTCCCTTCATTCCGTTTGCTTGCAGTGGCTGCCCTCAAAGAATCATAGCGACGTGCAAACGTAAAAATCTGTTCATTAGCATAATCGTCTCGATCTCTTTTGAATTTATGGATCTTCCGTATTTTAATCTTTTCCTCCTCCTACGCCAATCTACTAGTCATTTCACCTCTCATTTTTTATTCTTGTCGGGAATCTGCTCCTTGCCGCTTGATACTGACTTCCAGGGCATCTATTTTTGTCTGTAAGTCTGCCCCATCAATTTCCGCATATTTAACAAGAATTCGCAAAAGGTGTCTTGAAGAGTCGAGGTTGCACTCACCCCACTCCGCCATCATCTGGTGGTTTGGCTCCCCATAGCTGGGGGCTAACATGATACTTAGCCCCCTTGGAATTTTCCCCACACCAAGATATCTTTTTAACGAGCGCGCCTCCCATCATTTAGACTGCTCTTGTCGTTTGTATTTCTCCAGTAGTTTAAATGAGTCCTTTAGACTAGTAGAAGCTACTCCTACCTTCATATTAGCCTCTGAGTTTTTAATAGTTTCAGTCTCTATGGCATCCGAAAACATCTCGTCTGCGGCGAGCTCATGGGCTCTACACACGTCATGCGACATTGTGTGTGAAAATAGAGATTTAGAAAATATGCTGTTCTGCCCCAATTAGCCTCTATAAACAGTGGCCGTAATGTCCCCGCCTCGACGGACAGTCAAGTGGTTCTATATTCGGCCAAATATTTTGCCAGGCTCTTTGTTGCGTAAAGTACCTCCTGACCCTCACAGCTACAGTTACTTGTCCAAAATGCTCTTACCGCGATACGAGGGTTGAACGGGCTAATGCCTTCGCCGCGTACCTGCTCAGCCGAGCGATATGCACCGGCATCAGGCAAAACTTCCGTCTCTTCTCCTCCATGCTGCACGTTACGCTTGATTTGATTTGATTTGATTTTGAATTTATAGAGCGCGTAGTTACCAAAGGGCGTCCCAGCGCTATAGAATCAGCCTGAAAGTACTCCTGGGAGGGATTATTGGGGGAAGAGCCAGGTCTTCAGTAGCCTGCGGAATGGCAGCAGGTTGGTTTCTTTACGGATGCTAAGGGGGAGGCTTTTCCAGAGCTTAGGGGTGTTGTATGCGAAGCGGCACCCACCCGTGCGTGCTCTTTTTATTCTGGGGATGCTGGCGAGGAAAAAGGAGTCCGACCTGAGCTGTCTGGTGGATTTATGGTGTTTAAAGAGTGGTTTTAGTACGGGGCGGCCTTTACCTTGTAAGATTTTATGAGAGATGCAGAGGGTTTTGAAGGTGATGCGCTCCTGGATGGGGAGCCAGTGAAGAGCTCTGAGGGAGGGCTTAGCCGAGCATCTTGGTTTCGTCCCCGTGAGGATTCTTGCTGCTGCATTCTGAGCGTGCTGAAGTTTTTTGATGACAGCTACTGGAGCGCCCAGATACAGGGTGTTTCCATAATCCAGTCTGGAGATAATAAGGCCCTGGATAAGAATTTTCCTAGACTGGGGGGGATAAGAGGGAGGATCATCCGGGCGGTTCGCATGAGCCCAAAGCAAGTGCCGGCTGTCTTTCTCGCTTGGGATCTGAAGCTGAGGTCCTGGTCAAGCCAAAAGCCTAGGCTCTTGATTTAATTTTTTGGTGTGGGGGGAGGTGCCCATGCTGGGTGGCCAGGCAAGAGATTTGGGGAGTTTGTGAGGGTCGCCTAGGAGCATAATCTCCAATTTCTCACCGTTGAGTTTTAGTCAGGAGTCGCCCATCCACTTGGATATATTATGCAGGCAGGTGGCTAGATTGTCCATGGATTGGTCGGCCTGGTTGATGGAGACAACTAGTTGGGTGTCATCGGCGTACATGACCACCTTTATGCCGAATGGTGAGGCTATGTCGTCTAGGGGGCCATGTAAACGTTAAAAAGTGTGGGGCTCGGGGACGATCCCTGGGGAACCCCACATTGAAGGGGAAGAGCTTTGGAATGGCCGTAGCTTTCGTGCTCCTTCCTGCACTGCTAAGCTGTGTCCGGGGGACTCCAACCGTTTCCGTAGACAAACACCACAAAGTGCCCCTGGGGTCCCCACCAAAGCATCACCACACGCCCGCGATGATGCCAACCGGAAAACCTTGACAGGCAGCAGACTGCTTGTGGTAAAGCCTTCTTCTCCTAGGAGGGGGTCCACGAACCGGCAGCAATCCAATGCCGGTAAATATCAGCTGCAACTTGCGAAAAACACCGCCTGGACGTGGAATCACGGGCGTAGACCAACTTCCGTTTCCAGCATTATTTTATTAATTCACACACAATGTCAAGACGCGTTTCGACCGTCCAAGGGGCCTTGATCACCTTATCAATGGCAGTGACTACCCCCAAATTTAAAGTGCAAGTGCATCACATTTCACCATAGACATGGACAAGTTACTTTCAGGTTTGAATACCTATTAAATGTGTTTTGTGAATAACTGCTTAAATGCATTTAAATGCATAAATATATATATAAATATATATGTGTATATATATATATATATATATATATATATATATATATATATATATATATATATATATATATATATATATATATACACATGATTATATATATTCCAACACAATCCTTGCTCAAGGTATTTGTAGATACTGAAACTCGTTGATTATCTCGCCCACAGCCATGTAATGATGATGTAAAGCAAAATAAAACAAAAAGTGCAAAAAATACGGGAGTGCGACCCACTTGTCCCTCTTTTCAGAAGGATTATGTTGTGGTATTGAGCAGCGTGGTTCAGCTGTAGGGTACCGCACCTGGATTGAGCGCTGCGAAATTGGCAAAAAAGGAACCGCTTCGGAGCATATATATATGTATATATATACAGACTCATGGATTTCTAAAAAATTAAAATATGAAAAGAAAATATGAATATACCATATACTATTCCCACTGCAGGTTATACAGCAGTAGGGAAAGAATTGGAATTCAGAGGGTGGAATTGTACTATTCCTACTCAATTTCAAGCAATAGTAGGGAAAGGTGTTGGACTTCGGAGGGGTCATATTTTCTATTCCTACTTCATTCCAAGCAACGATAGGGAACGTGTTTGACTTCGGAGGAGTTAGATTTAGTATTACCACTCCAGTCTAAGCAACCTTAGGGAAAGTGTAGGACTTGATATGGGTTAGATTTTCTATTCTCTAGTAAGTCTGAGCAACAGTAGTTCTCTTCAAAACATTACATATATGATTAACTCTATTAATGTAGCAAACGTATTATAATCTTAATATACAAATTATTACATTATATTAAATAAAATCAAACAGATATAACTATTAAAAAGTAATAACAAGTTAACAATTCCAAAGAAAGAAAGTAAAAAATCAAATAACATTATAAAATCAATTTCCCTAGCTACCAAATAAAAGATTAAATCATTAGCAATACATAAAATGCAAATTTAAACATAACAACTATTTAAAAACAAATATCATAGCGCACACAAACTTTCACGATCACTTCCCATAAAAAATTTAAAACATTATGCATTAAAAAAAAGCCTAAATAAATAAAAATTAATATATTGCATATAAATACCAACTATTATAAATAAATATATAAATATTTACTTTGAAACTAACTCACCAAAAAAAACCACAACATTTAAAAACTCATGTGTAATATACATATAAATACTAAAATATATATATAAATATATAAAAGAGTAGAACATTTATACAAAGATTAATATATTAAATATTTACATAATTACTATTTCAAAAATAAATAATGTTCAAAATTCAACATCAAATTATATTAATGTGTTTTTAGCTTCCCACCTTATACCCCTACAAAGCCAACAACCCATACATAAAATATAACTTAACCAAATCAGTATTAAACCATTTACATAATTAATAATCAGGTAAGTATTAATAACCAATAATGTATATTTTTTTAATTATTACCTAATTAACTTCCCACTCTATATTCTTACAAAACCAAAAACTTGCCCTTAAAATATAGCTTACTATTACCTATAATAATACATGCATATTTACACAAAAAAATTACTTAATAATTAATCAATATAAAAATTATTTAACAATATAAAACAAATTAATAGTAAAATAAATATATTTCTAATTTAAATAACTTCCTACCCTATTCCGCTACAAATCCAACATCCCACTACAACACTGCAAATTACCAATAATGTTCAAATAAAAAAGATGTAATCTTTTAAATCTAGTTTAATTCCTTAACTGCTGGGCCTTTTCCATCCAGTGCTGAGCCCTTTTTGGCTATTTGAGGTAGTTCTCATTTGGGCTGCATATCTTTTTTCCCACATAATAGGGCAGATTTACAAGTTTTTATTGAGACATTTTGCTCAACGCAAAGAAGTGCATACTCACGCCGGCATTTACACTGTTGCACTAAACCATTTTAGCACCACATTTAAATGCTTGTATGACACAAAACAACTCTAGTATTCTTTTACATGAGAAGTATACAAATGTATGCAAAGTGGGCGTGGTTTGGTGTTTTCCAAGCAAGATGAAGATTAAATGAGATCTAACTCTATTTACAAAAATAATGCTAATCCCCGCTCACCATAACAAGGGGAAACTGTCAAAGGAACAACATAGAAAGATTAGTTGTAAGGTAAGCAAAATTGAGATAGTAATAGCAAGACATAGATTAAGTTGTGCCGTTTGTGCTTACATTTAGCGCGGTTGTTTGTCCCACACTGGACAATTAGCACTAAGCATGGGCGGAAAATCCGTTCCGCTCGCGGATTTCGCGGATTTTCGGTAAATTCGCAATCCGCGAGATTCGCGAATTTCCCGCAAAATCCGCGAGCGGAACGGATTGGGTCAAAAGTTCAAGCTGACTTTTGTAACTCTTTTGGAATGGCGCCGGCAAGCTGCCAGAGCCATTCTAAAATAGTTACAAAAGTCAGCTTCAACAGGAAGCTCTAATAGATAAAGTAAAGCAGGTGCTGCTCAAATTCAGTTACACAACCACTTATCACCCCAAACTTGGGGTGATTAATGATTGTGTAACTTAATTTGACCTTCAACGGGAGCACCTGCTTTACTTTATCTATTAGTGCTTCCTGTTGAAGCTATTTCTAGCTATTTTAGAATGGCGCTGGCAGCTTGCCGGCGCCATTCTAAGTGGGGCTGAGGGCAGAAGGGCACAAAACACAAAAGTGGGACAGAGGGCAGAAGGGGACAAAAAATGAGTGGGGCAGAGGGCAGAAGGGCTCAGAAACGAGTGGTACAGAGGGCAGATGGGCATAAAAAACGAGAGGGTGGCAGTGATTAAGCAGGCAAAAAAAAACCGCAAAATTGCAAAGCGCCTCGCGAACACCCGCAAACAAGCAAAGCGCCTCGCGAACACCCGCGAACTCGCAAAAATAAAAAAATCTGCAAATTTGTGCGAATTCGCAAATTTTGCAGATTGCGAATTCGCAAATCCGCAAATTCGCGAATTGCGAATTCGCAAAATTCGCCCAGGCTTAATTAGCACAAATGGCACCATGCGCAGCACAAGAGGGCACTGCTTTTTTCTGCCACTCAAGTTGATTTTCTACTTTGGCGGCAGCTTTCACAATGCAAACGGATGGTTTCTCAATGCATGCATGCTCTTGTTGAGAAATCTTGGCACATGGGAATAGCAGATAGGCTAATTAAATGATGGGTTGCAAGATGCCAGATGGTCAATCACGGCTAAATGAGCTCTGATAAATGGCATACTCCCCAGTGATGGATCATTCATAGGTACAAATGAGTGTATGTTCACTACTGTCAGCTGCCAGATTATAGTGCTGTCGTAAAAGTGGCAATGTGAGACTGGACAAAACTTGGGTCACTTCGGTCTGACGTGTGCACTTAAAAGGCATGTGATCAAGCACTATTAGAGAGCATGAGGGGCAAAGACTTCAGGTCTCTGGTCTTTGAGGGAGCGCTGGGTAGCCCAGCTCACGCAAGTCCAAACGCTGCTCTCATACACTTTGATGAAAGTGTAATACTCTGCATATTAAATAGCAGCCTTCAGACTGGCTGCACTGTGCTTGGGCACAGACAGCACATTTTACTTAACTGACTGAGCTTGGCTGGCAAAAACTGAAAGCCATGTGGCTCTGGGAACACTAAGAAAGGATAGAGTGACACATGGAGCCCTTCTGGCCCCTTTAGGGGGCGAAGTTATTGTAACACACAAGACGGAAGGAATGCGCTCCTTGAGTACCACCCCAAGAATGTAAGGAATTCAAAATATTATTGGCTATGCCTGCCTTCTTGAAAAATGCGAATTTTCTGAAAAGGAAGCATACACATATTCAGGTGATGCAGAGAGAGGTGAAAACAGTTTTTCTTACGTTCTCCTTGGACTTACATATAAGGAACATGCAGACCCACCAACTTAAAATGTCACCAGCCGCTGTTGATACTCCCACCTCATGATACATATTTTTAGTATTTGTATATCAGCACATCAATCCAATCACATATGTCAACGAAGATGTGTATTGGATGGACATGTGTAGAAGGTAGACATGTGAATAATAAACATTCAAACTTCAATTACATTTTGTTCTACAGCATCAATTTAAGAGGTATATCTAGAAACCAATGTTTAACTTATAACCAGGCCTAGCACAATACTGCTTCCGTGCTGCGATTGGGTGTGTCACAATCATGTGTATGTAGGCAGCGGTTGAAGTGCAAAAATATTTAATATGGCAACTTTGATGCTACATTCTAAGGGTGTGGGCTCAGTGAGTGTGTGTGCAGGGTAAAAGGTGTGTTAAAAACAGTAGATTAACTCTAATATTTGTGTGGCCTGTCAGCATCAGGTAGCTACGTAGAAATTATCCACACAAGTAATGACCTATATAGAAAAATGTAGGTGTCTTTGTTACACAAGCACAGTAGCTATTTATTGAACCGTCATTAGATAATGCCCTGTAAAGCTCTGTGTGTAACCAGAGAACCACATATTTTGAACTCCTGTGGACAATACGTACTTGTGTAATATTTAGTGTCACAAGTACACAGCTCTTGCCAGAATGCACTGTATGTACATATGTAAGTCATTACTTTAAACTTTAATAACACACATTAGAACTTAGACTGCTAACAAATGTGCATTAATGGTCAAGATCAGATGTTGCTTCTGAAATATAGATGCAGTAGTCACACCAAGACTGTATGTAATTCAACTTAAAACATATACCTGTCTTGTCAACACGTCGGTGGAAGACAGTGCTATAGCAGCAACAAGTAAATCCGAAGCAGCCAATTCACAGCTCATTTGTTCACTTGTTGCCCTCCCACTCAAAATCAATCTTTAACAACACAAATGTTTTAGGGATTAACTCAGTTAATGCCAGTACTGGCTGCCATGCATATGTAACATAATTATATTACCCTTTTACTTAGCATCTTGTTCTTGTTGTGTACACTTGCATATCTTCCATGCAAGCAGGCACCCTGGTAGGATTGCATCGTCACCTGTATGCCTGATTTAGGTTGCACAGCACAGGAGACTCACTGAATTACACTATACCTGAAGCCTACATACAGTTGAAGTGAACCTTACCAGGAAGGTAGTGTGTGGCCAAACAGTAGTGGGGTGTGTTCTATTTCATCACAATAGTATGGGCATGTAGTTGTCCTCTGATCCCGCACACTTCAAACATGGTATGAACAGGGGCATTGTTTGCTCAGTAAGAGTAGGGGTGTGTGAGCTTTCCCAACAATCATGATGGCACATGAAGTAAGAATATATTATACAACAAGCAGGGTGCAAAAGACGGGCTTAAGGGGCAGTGAAAAAGGGAGAGGAAAGTGGATTGTTAAGAGTACAAACTGAGAGTAAACACAATGTGTGGCTAAATAACCTCCATCTTTGAAGTATTTCCAAACAGACAGAGGGAGAAATTCTGTGTAAACATTCCTGGAGAAATTGAACAGACACCTCACCATTCCCCACTGAAACACCTGCACTCAACTATGTATCACCGAATACAGATTTTTTAGGAGGGCATAACACCCAAAAGACCCTCCTGAAGCTACACTCCTGGGTATAAAGTAAAAATGAAATAATATGTGTGACATTTTTCATGCAAAGCAACGCAAACCATTTTTAACATCACGCAAAGTCACTTGGACCATGTAGTCATAGTACAATGCACGTGGCTCCTTTTTATTACATCTGTATTGCACCCAATATCATCTACCTGGTTGGATAGAGTGGCGGCCATATGTCAAGGAGCATTTGGGTATACCTGTTGAAATTTGGTGAGTTCCACCAAATAGTTCATTGTGCATGACTGAGCAATTATTTGTTTGTGCAAATGAATGTGGAATAGACAGACTGGGTTCTAGCTACTAACAATGTACCTTGTGTTTGTGTTACAAAAGTGACACAAATCAATATGGCATTTTTGTTTACTAATTTTCTTTCCAGTTTAAAACCTGTTTAGCACTGGAAATTCACTTGAAAGTAAAACAAAGCAGTGAATAGCACTGCTTTGCATTACTTAGTGCTTCTTGTGGCGTCCCATGGGTGGTGCATGGGCATTCCCATGCAGCCACCCCAGAGGGTAGATTTAGTAATTGAGCTGCACCATACAACGCTTTTTTATTGTGAACAGAGTATAGACAAATTTATATGGTGAAATATGTAGAGTGAAAAATGGGTTTGAAGGACATTTATGTATTTCTGAAATGTGCACAAGATATGGAGTTTAGGGTTAGTGGTTATTTTTACATTTCTCAATGTCTGGGTACCCATACTAGCATATGCTTTAGAGGGTATTTTTCAAAATGTCTACTTTCTTACACACTAGCTTACATTTGGAAGGCATAAATGCAGCAAAATCCATTTGGTGATAACCAATGTTTTACTATTTTATGCTCCCAAATGTCTTTCAATAAAAATAGTACCTCACTTGTATGGGTAGACCGAGTGCTCATGTCAGGAAACAGCCCATGGATAAGTCACATTTTTCCACTGAAAACAGACCCTTTTTTTGCAAAGTGAGTAGCCGTGGATTTTGTGCCTTAGCTGAGCTGGCACATAGGGAAAGCTAGCAAACTTGTGCATCTTTTAAAAATGGACACCTGGGGGAATCCAGTGTGGGGTGATTTGAGTGGCTCTCATCAGATAATTTTTTACCCAGAATCCGTTGCAAACATAGAACTTTGACTAGAAAAACACATTGTCCTCACATTTCTGTGATGGAAAGTTCTGAATTCTGTGGGTAGCCACATATTTATTACCATCCTAAGTTCCAACTTGTCCCTAATATGGACAGTGCCCCAACTTGTGTGGGTAAGCCACAAGACCACAACACAAAAGGCCCTAATGTGCCAAATTGAGAGATAAGCAATTGGGGTATCTGAGTTATGTGTGGATATCCTGTGGCACCACCCATTCAAAACTACAAACCACAGAGATATTTTAAAACTAGACAACCTGAAATGTAATTAATAATTGTGAAATGTAATCCTGCTTATGTAGATAAAATCAAGCCAGGATGTTTTTTCACAACCACAAAGCTATGACCTTGGGTCAAACTATTGTTTGTCCTTTCTCTGAAGCCTCTTCTGCTCGCCTGGTCCCTATCCAAAGCTTACAAGTTAGTACACCATCTGGACATTTTCCAATGATGCAATCAACTGAATTCCTTTTTACCTAGATCACTCTAGAGGTGTCCACATGCTGAGCCAAGTACTTTTGACTCAGCTCCCTGCACCTTGTCTGTAATTTCTGCTCTGCCTTTCAGAATTTCCGAGTATCCTGTTCACGCCTTTCATGTACTTAGTTTTGACCTGTCCCTGGTTTGGCCATCATCCTCATGCTAGAATCCTGCCATTCTGATTCACGAGGAAAAGATTATATTGCATTCACAAACTAATTAAGTCAATTTGCTCGTAATAGGAAATTTTTGTAATATTTGCTCACAAAAACCTCAAAGGCAGGCTCCAAAAGCAGTTTTTTTAGTTACTTGGTTGAGTAATTCAGTACATTCTGTAGCATCGCGAGTAACTGTAACTGCATCCAGATTCCATAAAAGAGCACTAATAGGAGGAGAAATAAAATATATTGTAGGTGATATGAGCGTGAAAATCTAATTAAAAAATGAATAACCAGCTCCACTTTAAGACTTACTAAGTGAAGCTCCAATATCCACGCAAATTTCTTCTTTTGGTCGACTAATCTTTGCCCCTGTGTTAGAATGGAGCACAACCTGAATACATTACTAAAATAATAATCAACTTAGAGCATTCTACTGTTGAATCAATGATGAGAGATTTGATGGGGTTTTAAAAGCTTTAATTCTCATTAAAGTGATTAGTTCGTATTTTTGTTCTTTTATTCAAGTTAGTCAGATATGTCTGTTTACAGAAATATTTTTTAAAAAATTGTTATTATGACAACATACAAAATAACAGCTTGTTCCATAAACAAATTTGGCCCTATATTAAACTAAATGACCTATCCCCTTTCCTTTGGAACAGAGCAAGTACAAGTAGCAAAAGACTAACAGCTATGTAATGTTGAATTCCTTAAAAAGAGTAGTTCCAGAAACTCAGCCAAGTTCCTAACAGTTGCCGTAACAACTGTAAAAATAGGTGGTAGGAAATATTCACAGCATTAGCTATAATTAGCATAAAAATATGAAGTCTCCTCACAAGGGAAAGAAAAAGAAGAAAAATCACAATTAGCAGTAACTTACAGAAATCTTGGGCAAGTGCAGCACACTATTGTGCTAAGTTGCTAGCCTGGGGAGGTGTGCAGAGAATGCATTGACTCTCTAGCTAGGAACATGTAGTATATAAAAAAGCACAAATCATGTTGCAAACTTGAAATGTTGACTCATTCTTGGCCAATGGGAAAATACCTTTTTGATGGTCTTTTGTCTTCTTCCTTGATTCCCACGGTAATTGTCCATGTCAACATATTATTGTTTCAAAGTGGCTACAAAATATTATAAAAGATGCACCCAGGAAGGTTCTCATGAGAACCTTCAGCAAGACTACTTTGTCAGCTTTTCATTGTCCCATTATGTAACAATGGTTTGCTCTAAGAAATGAAACATTAATATCTAGCATGTTCTGGTTATGGAAATCAGAGCTCATAGCAAGCATTTTCTTTCATGAATATATTTGTTTATTATAAGTATGTGGCAGAAAAAACTATCTAATTACGATTAAATCATATGGTGTGAGGTTAAATGAAATATATTTTGCAGCAAACAGCACATTTCACAAATATGTCAAGTTTTGCAGTTCAATGATAACCTTAAGTCAACATTGAAAGAAGACCATTTATTATTATTATTAAAGGGATAGTAAAGAACAGGAATCATTTTGAGGCCTTATAGTGAAAGAATGATAGAAATGGGATCCTACTGCAACCGAATTAAACAGCATTTTCTTTGTGGCACTTTAAGTAATAAATGAATTTTCTCCTACCACTAAATGGGCACAGACTTCTTACATAAATGTTAAATCACATTTCTAGGCTAAACTTATGTAAAAATGTTCAACTTCCACATTGATATTAAAGGGCTTTGATGCTAAATGATTGAACAAAAATCACAGATAAATCAATGTGAAACTAATCCCTTACGGATTTGTGTTCCCCACTAGCACTGATATCAAGTAATGTTTCCCCATTAGACTGTGCTTCATTTAAACAAATATGGACAGACCATAAACAATCATGTTGGAAGGTTTCAGGGTTTGTTGCTAAATTTAAAAGGGGACTGTTAGACCTAACATCCATGGTGTGGCACTGTGTTTGTACGTAGGATTTCTCTCCTTTACATTCGCCCCTCTGCCCGTCTTCCCATTATTGGTCAGATATCGGATCCCATTTCTAATGAGCATGGCACCCTGCAGGGATGCACGCTGTCCCCCATGCTCTTCGCCATTGCGATGGAACCCCTTGCGGCCAGACTCCGGCAACACTACACTCAGAAGTGCATAGGTTTTTTGGCTCGCTCCCTCCTTGTCTCCCTGTATGCTGATGATATCACACTGTATGTACACCACCCCCAGGACAACCTAAGCCCTCTTGTGTGTGCGATAATTAGATTTGGTGGACTATCCGGCATACAGGTGAACTGGAGTAAATCAGTGTTGTTCCCCCTTACTGATGCAACTAAACCTTTCACAACAGATTTTCCTTTTGTTTGGGCCTCTGGCCCCACCCTCTATCTGGGTATTTGGCTGAGTAGGGACCTGGAGGACCTCTAGAGAGCCAACTTTGGGCATGCGGTCGGCTGGCTGGAGTCTAAGATACCTCATTGGAACAGACTCCCACTGTCCCTCACTGACCACATAGCCATTGGTAAGATGGTGGTCCTTCCGAAATTCTTATATTTTTTTTAAATATCCCCATTTTTCTCACTGCTCATTTTTTTAAAGCTTCGCTCCCTGATCATCTCTTTCGTCTGGGGTGGCAAGCAGGCCAGGGTTGCGTATGACATCCTCACCTTGCCAATGGCGGTCGGTGGCATGGGCGCTGCTGATTTTGAACTCTATGCTTTTAGGGCACAGGCCAGTTTCTTATATTTCTGGATTCACCCCTCTCCCTATCAGCCACATGTGGCAGTGAGGCCAACATTGCAGCGCCCTGGCCGTTGACCACTGCTCTGTTCGCCCCGGCGAGTCACCCGAGTGCTGAGGTGGACATGGTCGAGATCCTGCGCTGGGCCTGGTCCGGACTGCGCCATCTCTCCAATGTTCCGATGTTATCGGCCAGCACCATGACGATCACTCGCCACCCGGCTTTCCCTCCTCTCCAGCTGACGTGTATGTCTAAACATGCCACTCGCTTGGGTCTGACAACCTTGGCGGATCTTTACCCCAGTGACACGTTCTATTCTCTCCCTGCTGCCTCGGGCCTGATGGACACGTTGTTCTTTTATCAGTTGCGGGCTATTTGTGGGGAGCTGCACTCGACATTTCCTCAGCCTCCACCTTCAATGCTTGCCCTTGACTTTATATACACATCCTCTTCTCCCTGTAAGCTGGTGACTAAATTATATGCTCTTACGTTATCGTCCACCTCCATCTCTACTGATCATGCCCGCCTGGCTTGGAGCGAGGACTTGGGCATGGATATTGCTCAGGCTGACTGGCTCTATTGTTGCAATCAGAGGAGGAAATTATCACCTAATTATCGGCTCCGTCTTCTACATTTTAAATATTTGCAAAATCTATACAGCACCCCGTTCAGCTCCATAGATTGGGACTCATTCCTACCGATTGTTCCATGCGCTGCGCTGCCCCTGCTGCAGATTTTATTGATCTAGCGTGGTTGTGCCCTAGGGTGTCGGAGTTCTGGATGGCGGTATGCGCCGCCATCTGAGATTGTCTCAGCCCCGATACAGCCGGACCCACCGTTGTGCCTTTTGGGCTTTGTTAAATTCTGTTCGGACTCGTCATGACGCCTGATCGCAATGCTGCACATCCTGGCTAGGCGTTGGGTAGCCATGTGCTGGGGTCGCAAACCGGCACCCCAACTCGGTCACTGGCTTGAAGACGCTTCGAGGTGTCAGACTTTGCTAACCGAATTTTGGGACTTACTGCCTGCGCGATCGTTTTCAATAGACATATGGGGCTCCCTAGTAACGTACCTCCATGCCCGTCCTCAGTATTGCTGCCACCCTCGCCGGCACTCCCCCCGCGGCGGCCACAGGTGCTGGTCAGTGAATGCTCCTCTCCACGTCCCTGCCTCACCGTTTGACAGTGCCTGTCCCCTCCTTTACAGTGGGGACATTGTATCCTTTAGCATTGGGTTGTGTATGGTGCCATTTTCACGCTGCGCAGTCTCCGGTTTGTGTATAAGTGTAGTTTTATGCTTTCGATGATAACTGATTTATGTCTTGTTGCTTGCGATGGTCAAATATGATGCTTCAGTGTATTTTGTATCTGCTGAATTTATCAATAAAGGTTTTTGAAATGAAAAAAAAGGGTTGAATGGGCGTAAAGTCTAAAACTAATTTTACCCTTTTCAGCCACCTTGAAGCTCAGGACCCTTCCATGATCTTTCCCTCTTCCACGCATAATATCTAATGCCTCTTCCTGTGTTTCACATCCCCAATGTGCCTGTCATGGTCTCTGCAAACATGAGCAAATATCAGTCTGTTCTTCTGCATTAACTCCATTCTAGGGAACTACAGTGGTTCTGAGCCAGACCTAAACCTAAAATGTGACCCAAGCACAGACGCAACATTTCTACTACTCTTACAAGCTACAGGCCTCTCTTCAACCTTCCCTCCACCAGTTCACCATCAACAGAGGCCCCTCCAACCTACATGCAACCACTGCGTTGCCCTTAAATCATCGGTAGTTGCAACAACTTGCAACTGTCTGCAGCTGAGATGACATAAGGAACCCTGGAATTAATATGTTTTGTAAATCCCTTTATCGGAACCATAAAAGGATGATTCTTGTAGAAGGTGTTCAGTTAAACGAACTACCTGGGCATTGGACAAGTGAAAAAGCCTCTGTCGGACTCACAAATATGGCGCTGAGGCACAATCAATCAATCATAAGATTTGTAAAGTGCACTACATACCCGTGAGGGTCTCAAGGCGCTAGGGGGGGAACGCTGCAACTGTTTGAAGAGCCAGGTCTTGAGGAGTCTCCTGAAGGTTAGGAGGTCTTCGGTCTGCTGTAGGCGGATGGGATGGGTGTTCCACGTCTTGGCGGTGAGGTGGGAGAATGATCTGCCGCCGCCGGTCACTCTTCGGATGCGGGGGACAGTGGCGAGGGCGCGGTCTGAAGAGCGGAGCTGGTGGGAGGGGGTGTAGAGGCTGAGTCAGCTGTTGAGGTACGCTGGTCCGGTGTCGTGGAGTGCCTTGTGTGCGTGGGTGAGGAGCTTGAAGGTTAGCCTCTTGTTGATGGGGAGCCAGTACAGGTCTCTCAGGTGAGGTGTGATTTGGCTGAGGTGGGGGATGTCGAGGATCAGGTGTGCGGAGGCGCTCTGGATGCGTTGGAGTCATTTCAGGAGTTTGTCCGGGGCACCTGCTTTGAGTGCGTTGACGTAGTCCAGTCTACTACTGACGAGGGCCTGAGTGACCGTCCTTCTAGTTGTGGTGGGGATCCACTTGAAGATCCTGCGAAGCATGCGGAGTGTGTTGAAGCAGGAGGAGGAGATGGCGTTGACCTGCTTCGTCATGGAGAGTGTGGAGTCGAGGATGAACCCTAGGTTTCGTGTGTGGTCGGTGGGTGTAGAGGGTGCTACTAGTGCCATCGGCCACCAGGAGTCGTCCCAGGCTGAGGTGGTGGACACCTTATTGGAAGATCCTGAAGTTTTACTCTTAGGTGCATGAGGCACTGTCTATGTCAGATAAGGAGGAGCCACGTTTCAAGTGTGCTTAGAAACAAGAAATAAGCACATGATAAAAACATGATGGTGTCTCGAACTTTGGGCCACAGTAGACTTTACTGTAGCACTGAAACAAGCTCTCTCCTCTACAAGCCGCAAATTAACCACACCCTTTTATTAACCTTCATACCTTTTCATCTAAAACCTTGTATATTTCCCCCAAAAACAGTGCAAGCAAAGCCCACACCACTACCCCCATCTTTCGAACTATATGCAACAAGCCAAATTATGTAACATGTCTTGTTCAAGAAGGTGACACCCACCTGTCTAGCCACAGCAGCATCACTTAACCAAACCTGAACAACCACCCTGTGGTCCTGATGACCCGCACAAATATACAATGCTGAACAACGCCCGCTCCAGCAGCTCACACAACAACTACTGATCCTGGGCAGGGGTTTTTAGCGACCATAGATTTGGCCACAAGGCAATTTTCAAACCATTTGTTGCATACTCGTGGACTCTTACGGCCTGTTGTGATTGCATCGTAGGACAAAATGCCCACAGTTGGCATAGCCAATAGGTCTCGCCCTTTTGGACCTTATAAGGATTTAGTTACCCACCACAATATCCCTGGTGCAACAGCATCAAGTGTCACATGGCTAAACACTTATAAGGTCCCAAAGGCGAGACCTATTGGCTATGCCAGTGCTTGTTAACTCTGGGCACTTTATCACTCCTGTTCGGTGCTAAAGTGCAAATGCTCCCTGTGTACAATAGGATTGTGATTGGTTATCTGTGATTGGCATATTGGATTTACTGGTGAAGTGCACTGCGTATGCCCAGGGCCTGTAAATCAAATTCTACTAGTGGGCCTGCAACACCGATTGTGCCACCCACATGAGTAGCCCTAAAAAAATGCCTCAGACCTACCCCAGCAGTGCATGTCGACCTGGCAAGTGGAACCACTTTCCACGCTCAAGGTAGGCAGGGTATGCTCAGACGTGAGTCCCTTGCTCACTTGGCCACTGGATTCAAGATAGCCTGGCTGATTATTATTATTATTATTATTATGTTTCTTATATAGCGCCTGAATCGACCCCCGAAGGGGTATCTCCGCGCTTGCCTTGGGAACCCGTCCTGGCTTTTCCCTGTGAGATAGCCCCTACAGGGCATCCCCAAGATGAAAGCCATGCATCCCACCGCCGGTGGCCGTTGTGGAGATTAAGCAAGCTTAATGCCCAGAGTTGCAGAGTGTGAACCCATGATTAGGTCAGGCACCGAAGCGAGAATTATCGAGTCCATGGACATTTGAGCTCAAGACCCTGCCGCGTCGGGAATTGAACCCTGGTCCCGGGTCTGACCTCTGCTTCAGGGTCTGCCTGCTCTAACCAGTGAGCCACACTTCTCCTGATGAGGATTATGAATCTGAAACCGGTCCCAGGATGCTTGTTTCCGGTCCAGGGAAGACATGGCTTGGCAGTTCGGGCTGAACTGTTCCCATGAGGCACAGGGTCAGACTGATTTGCATATGGCCATGTCTGAACTGGGGTGGTTGAGTGAGCTACAGAATGGTGATGGATTAAACCCAGATCAGTTGACTGGGGTGAGCGTTTTATTTGCTCTAACGCTCCGTCCATCATCCCCTTTTGTATCACTTTGTTCGCCTTACGTTGGCAGGGTATGCTCAGACGTGAGTCCCTTGCTCACTTGGCCACTGGATTCAAGATAGCCTGGCTGATGAGGATTATGAATCCAAAACCGGTCCCAGGATGCTTGTTTCCAGTCCAGGGAAGACATGGCTTGGCAGTTCGGGCTGGACTGTTCCCATGAGGCACAGGGTCAGACTGATTTGCATATGGCCATGTCTGAACTGGGGTGATTGAGTGAGCTAAAGAATGGTGTTGGATTAAACCCAGATCAGTTGACTGGGGGTGAGTGTTTGATTTGCTCAAACGCTCTGTCCATCATCTCCTTTTGTATCACTTTGTTCGCCCTACGTTAGCAGGCAGCGACGGCTCGTGGAGGGAGTTACGGTGGGGCAGGAGGGTGGGGAGGGGGAGGGGCAGGGTGGAGGTTGCTAAAAACCGGCATATGGATAATTGCAGGTAAGTAAACAATTTAATTAATAAAACGAATTTCGTAGCTCGCACTGCATTGCATTTTGCGATGCAAGGCGCACTACGAAATTCGTTTTATTAATTAAATTGTTTACTTACCTGCAATTATCCATATGCCGGTTTTTAGCAACCTCCACCCTGCCCCTCCCCCTCCCCACCCTCCTGCCCCACCGTAACTCCCTCCACGAGCCGTCGCTGTTAGCAGGGTATGCTCAGACGTGAGTCCCTTGCTCACTTGGCCACTGGATTCAATATAGCCTGGCAGATGAGGATTATGAATCCGAAACCGGTCCCAGGATGTTTGTTTCCGGTCCAGGGAAGACATGGCTTGGCAGTTTGGGCTGGACAGTTCCCATGAGGCACAGGATCAGACTTATTTGCATATGGCCATGTCTGAACTGGGGGGGCTGAGTGAGCTAAAGAATGGTGATGGATTAAACCCAGATCAGTTGACTGGGGGTGAGTGTTTGATTTGCTCAAACGCTCCGTCCATCATCCCCTTTTGTATCACTTTGTTCGCCCTAAGATGGCAGGGTATGCTCAGACATGAGTCCCTTGCTCACTTGGCCACTGGATTCAACATAGCCTGGCTGATGAGGATTATGAATCTGAAACCGGTCCCAGGATGTTTGTTTCCGGTCCAGGGAAGACATGGCTTGGCAGTTCGGGCTGGACTGTTCCCATGAGGCACAGGGTCAGACTGATTTGCATATGGCCATGTCTGAACTAGGGTGGCTGAGTGGGCTAAAGAATGGTGATGGATTAAACCCAGATCAGTTGACTGGGGGTGAGTGTTTGATTTGCTCAAATGCTCCGTTCATCATAACCTGTTGTATCACTTAGTTTGCCCTAAGTTGGCAGGGTATGCTCAGACGTGAGTCCCTTGCTCACTTGGCCACTGGATTCAAGATAGCCTGGCTGATGAGGATTATGAATCCGAAACCGGTCCCAGGATGCTTGTTTCCGGTCAAGGGAAGACTTGGCTCGGCAGTTTGGGCTGGACTGTTCCCATGAGGCACAGGGTCAGACTGATTTGCATGTCTGAACTGGGATGGCTGAGTGAGCTACAGAATGGTGATAGATTAATCCCAGATCAGTTGACTGGGGGTGAGTGTTTGATTTGCTCAAACGCTCCATCCATCATTCCCTTTTGTATCAGGCGGAAAGGTAGGACATGTACTATTGTGTTTTACATGTTATGATAGTGAAATATAGCTAATTTCTTTTTTCCTATTGCAAGGACTGTTTCTCCCATAGGTTATCATTGGAGCTACCTTGTAACATCTTACAAGTGTTACTTTCAAATAGGTAGAGATAGTTAGTTGGAGTTTGGGTTCCCTGAACTCAGGATTTAAAAACACATATTTCTGTGAAGGTGGGTTTTAACTTGTGTGTTTGAAAATGCCACTTTTATAAAGTGGAAATGTTCTTGCTTTTCCTTCTGTGCCTCTGCCTGCCTGTAGAATCCACGTCTGGTTTAAACTTATTCTTGGGCTGTTTGTGCATTCACTCTAGACAGTCACACAAAGGGAGCTGAGGTTAGCCTTGCATATCCTAATTGCCAATCACCAGGCTGATGGGCCTACCTGAGCCAGAGTTCTAGAAGGAGTTATTACTGACATCTCAATAGGTTGTGCCTGTCGTCACACAAAGCTGTCTCCATTCCTCTGTAGTGTGTCAGGAGCCACGTCTGGGCAAGGCAGGCTCTGTGCATTACAAAGACTATACTTTTAAGTATGCCTACTTCAAATGCTGAAAGGGGTAAAAGTATTGTATCTACAACCCCACATTGTTAGAACACTTCTGGACTGAGAACTCTGCCAAGAAGAGCTGAAGAGCTGTCAGGGGGAGCACTGCTCCTTTGCTGTGTTGCTTTGCTGAGTTGACCTGCATTTGCTACTTGTCTGTGAGAAGTGAAAGAACTGGACTGGATTTTTTTTTAAATCCTATTTTCCAGTTTCTCCAAGGACTTGTGTGTGCTTGCGTCCTGTTGGAAGTCTCAGGGCCATCAAAGCCTTCACCTGCAATTCCCCTGTACTCCTCTGCTGGGAGTTCTGACTTGTCAAGTAGTGCCAATTCCAGTTCTAGGCCTTTGGAGGTTATTTTGCTGCTTCAAGAATGTAAAATCTATGAATTACCCTTCAGTGCATTTATTGTACCCGCCGCAAACTTGCCTCCCTGTTGAAAAACCAGCACATCGCCACGGGCAAAAATTTGATGCAGCGCCTGTTCACTGTTGGAAGAATCGCTGCAGCCCGAGTTCAGAGCACCGTGCCTCTTACGTCTGGGACTCCCACTTCGACTTTGACACACACCCTGCTGTCTGGCTGCGGTAGTAGAAGCATCACTGGCCCGCTGCAGGAAGAATCGATGCAGTGACCATTTCACCACCGCATCGACCCAGCGTGTCTGGATTTTCCTCACATTGCACCTGTGCATCAAGTTTCCAGTGCATCACCCTGCAGTAGGGAGCTGCCTTTGGATTGTGAACCATCGTTTTTCTTTGCATTAAGGAATCAACGCAACCCTTCTCTTGCGTGCAGCAGGTGACACCTCAATTCCTTTGGGGCTCCAGAATCAACACATTGCTTGTGTTTTCTGATGCTTCCTAGAAGTGGCGCAGCAAAATCTCAAAGATTACGCTGCACCACTCCTACAACCCTTTCTTGCGGGGGTACGCCCACCCTGCATACATTAAACCTGGCGCAGGTATAATGTAGCGCAGGGGTTTACGAAGTGACACATTTACCTAGATGCGTCACTTCGTAAATATGGCGCAACATGGCGCATTTTAAACCCACTGTTGCGTCACAAAAAGTAACGCACCAGTGGCGCAAAAGTGACCCCCTAAGTATCTTTATTCTGGTACTGCCTGGAGTTCATTTTCCCTGCGTGCTGGGGCGTCAGAATTTTAAAGAGTTTATGTCACTTCGTGATCGATGAATAGCGGGGATCCCTGACTATTCTGTTTCTTTAAGGTTCACATTGACTTTTGTCTATTAATCCAATCTCGCCCCCCCTCCTTTTCACTGTTTAACGGGCCATTTTCAGGGCTCGTCCTTTGACAGGAAAATGGTGGGCGTCTTTCGAAACTGGAGGTTTTTCTGCAGCGCTCTTTCTCTCAGGTGACTAACATAAAAACTGTGGATCGAGGGGCGAGCTTGTTCTCTAATTGATTTGAATGGATAAAGGAGCCTTCTGTGAGGAGCGCCGATCGATACCGTTTGATGAGTCCATTAGACAGAGAGAGGGAGCGCGCGACGGCGGGAGGGAGCGGCGGCTCGCGCCACTCTGCGCCTCCGAGGCGGACAACAATCTTCCCGGGGCGAGTCTTTAATCAAGACAGCACTTTACGGGCCCTTAAAAGACTGACAGCCGAACTTGAACTGTGCTAGAGCACTCCTGCGCAGCTTGGAGGCCGCGGGGTCAGGGATCATATGTCTGACAGCACAGCAGACTTGCCTCGTCTCACTCGTTGTAAGTGTGCATCTCTCGCTGGGTGGCAAAGTACAGTATTTGTTATTAGATCACACTCATTTCCGACCCAGTTCGAGAGTAGTTGATTAGGTGTGTTCTGTTCACGGATAGGCCCTGCCCGTTCGCCCCCCCCCCTCGCTCTCCTTAATGTGTAATGTCTTGCTTATTTACTCTATATCTAACTCCTAAAGTAATGAACAAGACATTTTAACTAAGCCTCTCTACATGATCAAATCGTTGAACAGGAGAATGGACAAAGTTATCAATTTCTGATCCCTAATAACATGTAAGATGCGTTTGAGTAATCTCTATGGTACAAAAACTGCTAATAAAAACAATTTGACGAAAAACAAACTGAACTGATTACAACTTAGGGAGGGAAGGCTTGAGGAAGGAGAAGGCAGAAGAACATAAAACCGTGCCCTTCTTGTACCATTACACTTTATAAGGTGCCTTAGTAGGATGGCGAATGGGGAAGGGAGGTCAGGTGACTGAGGAATGGAGGCCTTCCTGAAGATCGCAAGAGTTGTTGAGCATGGATGGTTCAACACAGTGTTTCTTCCACAACAGATACATCAAGGTGAGTGCCTGTTCCGCGTTGCTCTATTAAACGTAGGCGTGTCTATGAGGTTTTCTACTGTTGGTCTGTGACTCCAGGAATGTCCGCTAGAATCCTGTGCTCCCTATAGATTGGAAGGCCAGAAAAGTAGTCAAGGTTAATTAAACAGTTGAGAATGTAATAAAGGCGACGCAGCACATCGGCTCAAATAAAGTTGCTGATATGCTGGAATAATTAACTACTCTTAAAGAGCAATGGCAGTGTGACCACCTGACCACCCATTTGTTTGTGGATTTCTCAACGGAAATAAAAGGTAAAGGCAGAACGTGCAGTGACCAATAGGAAATCATCATTTTTAGGTGGAGCCTGGGCAGTGCATGCACTGCTCTGCGAGTCGGGCTGTATTGAGGTATAGCATAGAAGCTCTGCCCATTTCCTGCACATCTTTTCATTTGGCTCCTGTTACTGTCCTTTCGAAATCGTTGCTTTTCATTGGTGAATAGGCTTAGTAGTCCCTCCATGGTACTGCCTTGTCTGCATTTGTAACCTCTCATAACAACTGGACTTTTTACTGGTGTGGTTACATGCTCTTAAATGATCTTCCCTATTCTAACCTTGACGCCGCTCCACCCTGCAAACTTTTATATTGTTATTAGTTATGTATTTTTCCATTTCCAGTGCAGTTCGTTTTCACTACAGCGGCTGGCTTAGTTAAATATTTAATTTACGGCGCAGTCTGCTTTAACTTTCGCAGCGGTGCTTATTTATTTATTTAATTTACAGCATGGGCTGCTTTCATGTTAGCAACTGCACTTATTTGTTTATTTAAATACAGCGCGATCGCTTTCACTTTATTTTTAAAACGTTGTGTACGCGCTTTCACTTTAATGTTGGCCGTGCCCCTTTCTTTAGACGCTGCTCACTGTAACCTGAATACGGCGAGAAGGCTATAAAAAAAGGGGCACTACCACCATTAAAGTGGTCTCACATTTACAAGAGTTTGAACTATTAGAAATGACAATGCCTTCTATAAAATAGTGTTGATTTGAAAAACACGATAATAAAAGGCATTAATATTTACACTGCCAACCGCTTAAAATCTTGTAATTGCGAGAAATGTCACATTGAAAATGCTTGTTTATCTCCTAATTGAGACATTGACTTTCGAACTCTGTCATTCAGCCAAGACAAACCTCTGGGAATTTTCAGTGATGCCGCACTTGGCACCCATTGGCTGCACGGAGACAGCAGGGACGCCTGAATGGTGGGCAAGGGCACAGGAAGGTATATTTAAGCTGTGGGTTGTTTTGATCACCCACTTCACTGTACCCATGTCGACAGTCAACGTGACCCACTGCCCCAACATAAGTTTTAATTCCATTATTATTATTATTATTATTATTATTATTTATTGCGTGTGTAAGGCGCTCAGCTGCCCAAAAAGGGTTTCCCGGCGCCAGTACGGACATATGCAGCAAGCGGGTCCTTCAGTAGGCATTACTGATCAAACAACCAGGTTTTGAGGTTTTTTCGAAAACGCATGTAGTTAGTTTCTTTACGGATGAAAGTGGGAAGAGTATCCCAGATGGAGGGGCCCAGACAGGAGAATTATCTCCCTCCCATTCCGGAAAGTTTAACCCTGGGTACACAAAAGTTGCCCAAGTTTTCAGATCTTAAATGACGGGAAGGCACGTAAGGGCGTACTAGTGCTTGGAGATATTGGGGAGCTGTACCTGCTTTTATCCTAAACCATGGACACAAGTGGTGTACTAAATACGGGCTGAGAACTCTTTTCTCAAACGCAAAATCTGTTTTTCTCAGTCCAGTTCTTTGTCTTTCTCTGTAGGGGGTGGCCTATAAATCGGGCATGGGGGTTTCTTGTTTTCTCACAACTACCGCAGGCCTTGGTGCGATACCATACCTGTGCATCCACTGCAGAGACCTGTGTTTGTCATCACGATCACAAGTTTTAGTAATGAGCGCTCCTCACATTCCTCCGGGGATGATAAAATGCGTTGAAACTTAGAGAGAAAGCAGGATATAAGCAAGCAGGGATTGCCTAAATAACTTTTCTTAAAACACTATATAAATATGTATTTTGATATGATGCATTGCCTTTATTTCACCTCTATGTTTAGTGGCACATCTTCAGCAATATGAGCAGGAAACTATTGCTAGGGTGCTACAAGAAAACAGGTTTTAAAACAGGAATGTTCATTCCTTGCCATGTAAAAGCTTGTTTCTATCTAACTGCATGCGAAGTGCAGTGCCAGTGGTGAAAGCTATGATTAAATGAAAATTAATTCTGTAACATCTTGAAGTGCAAGTCAACCATTCCAGAGAGCATTATCTTAAACCGTTATCCAAATATAGCCCCCCTTCTGCCCTGGATTGGTATTCTAGAAATGGAGGCATTCCTCCTCTCTGTCTAATGATGCTTTTGACATAATTAAACCTCTATATTGTTCTGCCCCACTACTTCTAGTTCCTCTCCATCAGCACCACACCCTACACTTTGTTCCCTTCCCGCACATCTTGCAAGAATAGCCAGCTTGTGTCCCCACAGCTTACAGGAGGAAAGCTAGGAGGAGCTGGAGGTGGACAGGGAACCTCAGTAATGTAGTCACAGTTTCAGCTATCAGTTATATGGGCCGGGTGTAATGTGCTTTCTGTTGTGTTGTAATATTCTTCTAAACCGCTGGTGCACCTCAAATGGCTGTCATGGTGCTAAGAATATCACTGGACTGTGAGTGTAGGGAAAAGGCAATGCAACGAGGAAAGAGTTCCTGGACGCTCCTCAGAGAGTGATGTAAATGTAAATGTAAATGTATAGGCATTTATATAGCGCACTACTTACCCGGAGGGTCCCAAGGCGCTTCGACCGCTGCGAAACCCTTCCTGGCTTCCCTGAGAGATGGTCCCTTAATGGGTATCTCCAGGGTGAGACCAGGCATCCCCGGCAGTCTGGTGGGGCCGTTAGTGAAGATGAGGCAAGCTAATGGCCAGAGTTGCCGAGTGTGATCACTGATCAGAGTGGGCACCGAGGCGAGAGAATTATCGAGTCTGCTGACCCTGGTCCAGAAACCTGCCGCGCCGGGAATCGAACCCTGGTCCCGGGCCGTCCTCTGCTCTCGGGTCTGCTGCCTCTAACCAGTGAGCCACACTACTTCACTGGAGTAAGGAGTTACACAGAGTGGAGCTGGCACAGAGGAAGAATAAATAACTACCATTGGCAGCAAACCCAAGGGTAACAAAGGGATCCGGGTTGAGCAGTGTGAAGGATCGAATTTGATTAGCGGTATCTTATACCGCTAATCAAATTGATCCAATCATTTGGGGTCAAAACAATTAATTACGCGGATGACACACAGCTCATTCTCTCGTGGGAAGGTGAAGATGCCATTCCGTTCTCAACCTTCCACGACTGCTTAAGAGAGACGGCCGGATGGCTACATAGTAACTCCCTCCAGTTCAACGCCGCGAAAACGGAGGTCCTGTTCTGCTCCGGCACTAAGATACCCCGTCAGTTCCCACATGAATTCTGGCCCCCGGAGTTCAGTGTCAAACCTCTACCAGTGCCTTCCGTGCGCAACCTGGGAGCCATGTTGAACAACAACCTAAGTATGGAAACCCAGGTGACAAAAACTGTGGGGATCTGCACTGCCCTGCTCCGATCACTGCGGAAAATCATGCCTCTTCTCCCGGCACAAGCCAGGGCGTCGATAGTCAGGTGTACGATACTCAGTCGCCTTGATTATTGCAACGCCCTGCTCCTGGAGTCTCCAGTCACGATGCTGGACCGACTTCAGCGAATTCAATCTGCCGCCGCCAAGCTGGCTCTTGGATGGACGAGAAGGGCCTCAGCCACAGCTGCTCTGGCTGAGCTCCACTGGCTACCCCTGAAACAAAGAGTGGCATTCAAGTCCCTCTGCATTGTCTTTAAGGCTCTGCACGGACTTGGACCCAAACCTCTGCAAGCCCTGTTCCAATGGTACACACCTGCGAGAAACCTACGTTCTTCTTCTGCTTGTCTGGTAAAGGTACCCAGATTTAACAGAACTAGAACAGGGGGCCGATCGTTCAGCGTAGCCGCGGCCAAGCTATGGAACACCCTACCCACTGACATACGTCAGATTCCACAGCTTCTCCCTTTTAGGAGACGCATTAAGACTTGGCTCTTCCCCAAATAAACTGCCAGCCCAACTGTTCTCCCGGTCTACCGTCAACAGAGTATTTTCCAGCGCCAGGAAGCCTGCAAGGTGTCAGTTCGCGCTTTACAAATTCTCTAAATAAATAAATAAAATAAATAAGGAGTGTATGGCATAATGCAGTTTCTTCGGAAAAGATGTGCTAAACCACCCCAGGGACCCAATGTGTACCCGCCCAAAGAGGGGTGTCAAAACAGAATCACGAGGCTCAAGCATCGAGCGCCAGTTTTTTTGCAGCACTTTTGAACTAATGACCCTTTACAGCAACTGTGGGACCTCACCAACCAATCTGGAGACAGTTAATGCTGCTTCAGACACCTTTGTAAATAAGACAGGATATTTTTTACGTGAAAAAAGCATGCTGAGTTGACAGTGACATCTCTGAGGGTGTGTGTTCCACACAGTTATTGGTTTCCTACTGGATATAGATTCCAGGCCCAGTGGACAGATGCTTGCCAGCAGCATGGATCTTTGCATAGCTTACAGCCCACATTTTATTGTTTGTTAATATTGTGCATTTCGTGGTGCTATTTTACAATGGCAGCATGCTCCCCCACCCCTAGTGAATGGGTGTTAATTTTGCCTTATCCCTTATTCGGCCTCATGTGAAGCCCAATAGAGTAGATTCAGGCGTTTAGAACCCTTCTCACTCCCTACTCTTGCTACCCTTTTCTCAGGTCAAACATACCAGATAGTTTGACTGTCTGGTTTCAGAAAAGTTATTGTCAGTTTAGCAGATCTTACAGTGGTTTAAAGGTTGCCCATTGGTACCATTAGTTGGCATTATTTTCATTCTCATTTACTTGCTTCTTATTTGATATCTTGCTTTGTCAATCTCGTTTCTGCCCCGCCAGAGGAGCATAGCCCCTTTACTTGTGTCCTACCACTACTCATTCTGAAGGAAAGCACAACATAAGAGTGCATACGTTTTTCAGCTGTCTCCCTCAGATGCTCTAATCCCTGCACCCAAACATGTGTTGCTTTTTCTCACATCTGAGTGCTTCTCTCTCTCCTCCATGTTGCTCTCTCTTGCCTTTGTGCTTCTTGCCCCCACCAGCTACATGTTGCTTTCTCAGGTCTGATAACGTTGCTGCAAGTAAGCAGCTTCTGATGATGATGAGGCTCTTCATTCTCAGACAGCCAAAGGACTCCTCTGATTAGCTTTGGACTCTGCTTTCCTGAAATGGATGAAAGACACATCATTCCCACTCCTATTAGCATCATATCCAATATAATGCTTGTGTATACGGCAGCCACGGCCTGTGGAGGGAGTTTCGGTGGGACAGAGAGGCGGGGCGGGGGAGGGTCAGGGTGGAGGGTGCTAAAAACTGGAGTACGGATAATTGAAGGTAAGTAAACAATTTAATTATTAAAACGAATTTCGTAGCGCACCCTGCATCGCAAAATATGATGCAGGGCACGCTACGAAATTCGTTTTATTAATTAATTTGTTTACTTACCTTCAATTATCCAGGCACGGCCCATGCCGGGCGTTATACTGGGGCGGTGACGTCAGGCAGGGGAGGGTCAGGGTGGGGGGTTGTAACATGTGGGATATGGACCATTAGAAGTAAGTACCGATAAAAATAAATAAAACGAATTTCGTTGCCCACGCTGCATCACATTTGGCGATGCAGCGTGGGCAAACTAAATTAGTTTTATTTATTTTTATCGGTACTTACCTCTAATGGTCCATATCCCACATTTTACAACCCCCCACCCTGACCCTCCCCTGCCTGACGTCACCGCCCAAGTATAATGCCCGGCACGGGCCGTGCCTGCAATTATCCATACTCTGGTTTTTAGCACCCCCCACCCTGCCCCTCCCCGGCCCCGCCTTTCCGCCCCACCAAAACTCCCTCCACAGGCCATGGCTGGTATACGGAGAAATCCAAAATAAGAGCAATCATTTGCAAAAAAACTTCCCCTGTAATAGGGATCTAGTTTCAATATTTGAATGTGTTGTTTATAATACTCTGCATAGGGAAATGACAGTGCTGAATTTGGAACAGAATGAGTACCGGTGTGTAAAGCTACTCCTTGTCTGGTGTAATTAAAAGTTAGTGCACCAATTACCAAGGCCGCCCAGTCTTCAATCCTCCTCATACCTCTGTAATCCACTACCAGACACTCCCTCCCTCTATCTTGCTCTTGCAGGTTCCTGCTTTCTCCATTTGTGATGGATTTTCTTCTTTCTCTTCCTCCTACGTTCCACTTTGTGTGCTTTTCCCCCTCTTGCGAAATGTCTGGAGAGAAAAAATAAGTGCCAGGCCCCAACACTGAATGCCGGTGGGGCCCAAGAGCAACCAATGGCTCAAATTAAGCACTGGCTCAGACTGAATCAACAAAGGAGGGCACATATGTGGTTTGCATATATTAAGGGCAAGGTTGCTTGCCAGGGTGCTATATCTAAGCTGGGTTTGAGGGGGCCATGGCGTAGTGTTTGCTCGCATAATGGGGCATTTAATAATAGAGGTGATAGATTTTGAACTGGGGGGCCATGCTCGTATGGTGGCACTCTTAAATACGGTGGCCCCCGTATGCGAGTGGGCTGTGGCAAACTTTTACTTGAATAACGAGGCCACTTGAGTAGGCGGGGAAGCCCGGTGATGGTGGTCTGGGTGGTCAATAAAAATATGCGGCTCTGCAATAGGCGTGTGCTGTGCCCGCATGTCGCGTCGGCGGTAATAGCGATCGATGCTGGGATGGCTAAAAGCACACTGTAAGAGATTAGCGCACTGTAAGGGAGCAGGCGGCCGTGCCTGTATGATCGCCCAAACAGGGTAGAAGCTTGGGGAGGCTGCCTGTGTTCAGGTACCCCGGTAGGCCGGTGTGGTATTCGGTGCCCTGGATTTTCAGTTATGCAACTGTTTGCTGTAGCGTATTGGGACCTGCTGACACAATGTGCGCAGCAGAGTGGGTGCTTAGTGGGCTGAGATGGCCAAATTCAAGTGTACTGCCAAGTGCACGTTCAAGTGTACTGCCAAGTGCAAGTGTAATGTCGTGCCTAATTTCCTTACTGCCTTTGACATGTTGATGCCGCAAAAATGTGAGGCTGTGCATAATTTCTATATATCCAAGTAGGATACGTATACTCTCGTAATGGTTGTGGTGAATTACCTGGTTTGATGTGAATAAAAAAGCTACTCCTTGGACAACATACTCTGATTCTCAGAGTTCTTGGGCACAGCGGGCGGTAAGGTGACGGCAGTTGGGGAGGAGTAAATATCATGTTGCGCACATACTCTGGGGCTGTTGCTGTATACGAGTCTGGATCGAAAGCAAAACAAGATGGCAAGAGTGATTGCAAGCTGGCTCTGGGAACGCTTCCCCTCCCTGCTGTTTGTTTCATGTTTGCAGAGTGAACGGTGGGGGAAGGGAGACCTGTTGGAGGGGCAAGGATACAAGAAGGACGTGCTAGTCCATTTGCAGAGGGACCATGGCCACTCTGAAAAAAATAATGAAAACGGCAGTGCTCAAAATGTAAATATTCACTGTTGGGTGCGTAAAGTGCATTTCTAAGCTGAGCTCTGCACATCTCCAAGCAACAAAGAAAGTAAACAGGCACATTTGTGGAACCAGCCTCTGACATTTGATCTCAATCTTTAGATGAACAGCACATTTGACAAAATACGATGAAGATGAACAGAATTAAAAGAAGAGTTCCTGAGGCAGTAAGTAAAATGGGACAAGTGGAAGGGTACACATAATGGGGCGATGCTCTGTGGAAGTGAACAACCGACGAAAGTAGGTACAAATGGGAAATATTAACCACTTGAAAGCAAGGATTTTTAAAGGACACTTAAGAAGCCCACAAAGTATATACAAAATGTCTCAAAGAGACAGCGCAGGCGCTGTCCATGCTATATCTAAAAATGATGTCACCAAGAGGCTGTTTATCTGCTGTTGGTGCACACTACCTGCCTAAAGAAATTCTCTCATGCTTTTTTTTTTAACCTGGGCTTGCATTCCTCGTCAGGTAGTTGTATCCTCTGTGTCTGTCCTGTGTACCTGTGCTCTGATTCAGTCTCAATAGTGCCACTAAACCGTGGGATACCTCACTGCAGGCCAGCACTTTCAAGCACTTCGGCTCAAGGACAAGTCCTTTCGCAGCGAGCAGACATTTAGGGAGGTGGACAGGATCCTGACCAATGGTGCATGAATTATGTTAATAACCTCTATGTGCATTTTGAATGGTATGTATTTTTAGATGTTTTTGTTTTTTCATTTAACTATGGTTGTGTTTTTTTTTTAACTATTGTCTTTTTTTAGGACTGGAGTTTGTAAATGTTTGCATGTCTGCTGGCTCCACCATATTTATATGGATTGAGATTTGATCATATTTTATTTGCTGAATACATTAGAATGATGGTAACAATGGTGATGATTTTGGTTTTAAAACACTGATAAAGTGGAATGGGGACAGGAAAGAACGTTTTGTCCTTATTGCTTAACGATGAAGATCCTGTATTATCATTCGCAACAACACATTTTTAAAAGGGCATGGAAAAGCAGGACTTGTCTTTTCACAGCAAGATCGCGAAAACCAATTTAGAGGTGCTCCATCCTATTGAGGTGCGGAGGTGTAAGCGTAGAGGAGGGGAATTGCAGTCTTTTGTAGAGACTAGTGTTTAATGTGGAATTTTATTATTTTGAAATGTTTTGAAATATATCTTATGTGTTTACACATTTCATTATTTGTAATTGCTAGATGATTTAGTTTGTTCAAAAATAACCACAACACCCTTGGTGACTTTTGTGGCGCGCACAATCCTTGGTCTGTGCTTGTGGCGATTGTCACGCTGATGGTGCTGTCCCTTTTCTGTAGGTTTGTTGTGTGAGTAAAGAGGTGTGCACGTTGCTGCGGGTGGACTACCTGTTCTGTAAGGACAGCTGAGACTTGCATTGCTTTTGCCCACGTGATCTTATTCGATATGGACCTGGGGGGTTCACACTTTTGCAGGGCTATATTCAAAATATCAAATTCAAAAATATCATCTTGCAACAACATCGACTGCAATGCATCGATTTGCAAAATATCGTTTGAAAAGCATACATTAGGGAGAGTGCATTTACTTTTCTGCCATCACATCTACTTACCATGATGACATTATGTAAGTTGATATGTTGCAGTTGCATTGTTGCTTGTTGATATTTAAAAGCCAATAGAGTGGTACCGCACCTCTGGTACTGTGTGTGTTGTAGTTGTCCTGTGTGTAATGAAGCCTGCACAGCTGTCTTTTGTGCTGTGGCTCTTCTCTGTGGGGGTGATAGTTTCAATGTTGATGCCCATGAGATACCTGATATCTTTATCTTTGAAAATGAGCCGCCTTGTCACTGCTTCCTTAGCTGTACTTCCTAATACTAAAAATTAGATTTTACCACATTACCTCACTCTGCTCAACATGTATTACGAAAACATACATGGCCTGATTTATACAATTTTCTGCACCTAAATTCACTTTTGCCGTGCAGAAAATACCACCTGAAGTTCCAAACAGAAAATCCCTATTAAGCTAATCAAGACCAGCATTCATTAATGACACACCCACACCGTTGTGTTTTCCCAGTGTTTGGCGTTGTAACTCCATGTCTGTGTAGCATCCAGTTGTCCACGGCCATTCTTAATAAGAGTGTGAAATGCTTCCACAGTGGTGTGGATGTGATTTGCTGTGCCATTCAGGGGTTCTGTGTAACTTATCTATTTTGAGGATGTGCTGGTAACTGCTTAGAACCCACATTTATTTACAGCCTGTGACTTCAAAAATATCATACCAGAATATCATGCCAGAACATCGTCTATTTTATTTATATACGTTTATTGGTTTTTGCAAAACCTTTTGTTCATCACTAGAAATGCCATCATCAACTATGTAATAATTCCTTGTCACAAAGGCACAGCGAGCTGTACATAAAGTTAAGCAGGTCTCTGGAATGTTTGAAAAAGGGCTCATTTTGCATACTGCATATTGAAATGAAATTAAATGAAATCTTTATTGTTTGATTAATAAAAATCATACAATATACACATTTAAAATGATAGCAGTCTAAAAAATTAATACGCTTGGAAAAAAATAACTTCATTTTAATTTCACAACATTAAAATTCTTCTTTGGGGCTTTCTTCAGTTCCCACATATGTAAAGACAACAGTCATTATCTCTTATTTCTACTAAAATAAACACACGAGCAATTTTTTCCCAATTTCAATCTTCTAAGTTTACATCAGGCGATTCACTAGTAACTAATTTATTTTTTGCCAATAGCATGAATTTAACAAAAGCAGCGTTCAGGTCTATATCTATTGAATTAAAACATCTTATGAGCGATTGCCGACAAGTTCGAATTTCTCAGCTATTACATTTATTCTGTAGTAGCCTCCTTCTTTCTTCCATCAGTTCTGAGCATATGCAAGTTAAGTGAATAATGTTTTCCTTTCCCTTTTTGCATCGTCTACAAAGCATTGATTTTGTTGTATGTTGCCATGGCATTGCATGCAATTACCCAGGAAGAAGGCCAAAAGGAGCTTTAGTGAAAACTTTTTTTAGTTTCAAAGTTCATGGTGTTTCTAAGTAAATTTGGGACTTAGTGGTTTTATATTAATCATCCATGCATGCTTCTGTTTTGAAAAAGATTCTTTGTCCTTCAGTACTGACAGTTGTTTCGTTAATGAGTTATTTAAAAGACTCTGGCCTTATGTTCATGTTCCAAATTTTATGTGCTGCATACTCAATTAAACTTGATTTTAAATATTTCCAATACTGTAATTTAGGATTTTCTTGTAATACGTGCAAAATCCATTGACAAATTAAGTTTGATGTGTTTGATTTTATTCTCTGTCCACACTTTTATATACTGACACTTTCTTGCAATAGGCTGGTTAGATACCCCAAATTCTAACCTGATTTGGGCTGCAGACGCATTGCACGGCAAGCGAAAAAGGAGCTTAAATGTTTTTAAAATGGCAGTAGAGTCTATACCACAGAAAGCTTCACTACCATATGTAATAGTTGGCAGTAATTTTGCATTTATTACCTTTAAAAGAGGAAGGTAGCTAGGTCCACCCAAGCCTTTTGTAGTGTTTGAAATGCCATGATTAAGGTGTTACCTCTCCTTTCAATAGCGTTCTTTTGCTCCTGAAAAGTGTAGTTTTCATCAAAAAGCACACCATAATACTTTTATGTCTTCACTTACTCCAGTTGCTGCTTTTGCAAATACCATTTATATTTACACATTTTCTGTTTCCTGTTGTTTACTTCCATAATCTTTATCTTGGTCCTATGTATTTCCATACTATTTTCCAGTGAATAGTTTGCAACTACATTTATAAGCTGCTGTAATCCTATCTTTGTTTGATTTAATAGTATGACATAATCGGCATATAACAGATTCAATATATTTTTGTTTGGGGGGATGAGCGTTCTCTTTATCCAAGCGGTATGTTAAATCTGATAAAAACAAGTTAAACAGAAATGGGCAATATCACATCCTTGTTTTAACTGAGATATAGGGATTTCCATTGAAAGGGTCGAACCATCGCCTATTCGGACTCTTACCCAAATGTGAGTATTCAGTGATTAAATCGCTTTTAGGAGGCTGGTTGAAATTCCCTGTTTGTCAGCTTCCTCCATAGAGTCTGCCGATGCACATAATCAAAGGCTGATTTAAAATCCACAAAGTATAGTTATAGTGGTTGATTCATTATCTTATATTTGTCAATTAAAATAGAAAGAACTAGA
Organism: Lissotriton vulgaris; assembly: GCF_964263255.1. Lineage (NCBI taxonomy): Eukaryota > Metazoa > Chordata > Amphibia > Caudata > Salamandridae > Lissotriton > Lissotriton vulgaris. Next base: position 917,296,627 of record NC_141695.1, read on the forward strand.
ATATTTGTCACTGTTCCCAGCCCTTGCATATTATGAATCAGAATCATATATCAACTAGCAATGATTTGACCAGCCTTCCAGGTCATATACACATTTTCTGTATCACATAGATATGGGGCAACCAAGGCTACCTTAAGACGACTGGAGGTGGTCCGGAATTCTGCCGTCAGGCTTCTGATCTCCCTTCCACAAACTCCTCAACATCTTGGCTTCTTCGCCAACTCTAGTATCTCCCATTGAACAAGCAAATAGATTTCCAAGCACTTTGCTTAATGCACAAGATCCACTGTTGCTCAGGACCATGGAACTTGCAAAAACGAATGTCTCCATACAACCCGGCTCGCACCCTGCAATAAAGCAGTAGATTTTTGTTCAAAGTTCCGAATCAAATACAACTGCATGGGGGACACTCCTTTTCCTTTCTTGGCCCTAGGCTATGGAACACCCTCCCAGAGTCCCTAAGATGCTGTGCTTCCCTTTCCATCTTTTGCAAGGAACTGAATACTTGGCTCTTTTAGCTCCTCCTAGGCTGATCTACCTGCTCTCAAAGGGCTGGGAAACCATGACTGGGTAGCCATGCGCTGAAAAAGAATTGCATAATAATATTATGTGTCATGCGCCATAACATGAGGTTGATACATAAGGGCAGCCAGGACCAATTGCATATATTGGACTTATGTCCATTTGAGAGTGCCGTTTGCATAGCAGACTGGTGTTAATCTTTGCTGGTATGATTCAATGAGGTCTTTACAGCATAAGTACACCACAGGTTCCCTGAGTTTCTTCCATTCCATTGTTATGGGCAGCTTTGATATATCAAGTCCAACCCTTGTTATACATTTTGTGGTCTGTTTACCTTTTTCTGTGATGGAACATGCCTCAACAGGCACACGTGGTTCCAATTCTATATTCCAACCTGTTAATTAATTAAGGTTTTTGGTCACTTTACTCCAGAACTTATAACTAACTTTGCATCCCCACCACCTATGTAAAAGGATCCTATTGTTCTTTTACATGTCAGGCTTGTTATCTTTACAGATGGTATACTTAAATTGTGGAGTGACATATACCATAGGTACACGCTAACACATGGATTAGGTTACTTCTTGTATTCCTATTGATCGTGTGACAGAGACATCTCAAAATATCATCTGACCTAAATGTCTTATCCTAAATACTGTCCTACTAAATTAACAAAAGAAAATCTACAAGTGGGACGATATCCTTCTAAACGACATTTAGAACATGACATGCATGTCAGATTACATTTCTGTAAGTGACATATTGAGATATAACAAATGTTAGTGACTTTTAAGTTTAAGGCTGGGCTGCTTGCGAAGATAACTTGTCTAATGCATTGCTAATGTGTGCCTCTAAGGGATAGCGGTCGCTGCAGAATTCACGGTGTGCGAAAAGCATCATGTGTTTTCTTGTTGGAGGTAAACTCTGCAAGTACTAAGTTGTTGTGCCAACTGTCCCCATTTTGATTATGAGCATGTACCTACACTGAGTTAGTGTGGCCGTTGCGTAGTTGGTGGACGTTGTCCTACTTTATCTAGTAAGGATGCAGTATGCACATGGGGGGAGAATTGAGCCTTTCCGGGTTGTGTGACTGTTGTGCTGTAGGTGTCTGCTGCCCCCTCTCTGGATGGCAGGAAACGTTTGTCAGGGGATGTTGGTTACTCCGCTGGGTGGTTTTCCCCATCTTATAAGTGGTTATTTTTCACCTTTATCCAGCACTCAAGGGGTTATTGTTTTCCATGGTTTTACTTTTTATTTCCGTTTTGTTAGCGTAAGAGTGCATGTCCACATCTCTGAGTGCATTTCTGAGTTTGTGTGTGCTTGAATGAGTCTTGCTTCTTGGTCTTGCCGTATGCAATTGTTCTGAGAAGAATTGTTGAAGTCAGTTGTGCTCTGGGAACTGTATGAAGTTCTGTGGGTGAGGACAACCTCGTGCTCGATTTTATTTGAAGTCATTTCGAGGATAATGCACCTACCGGTTGTCTTTGCCAAACTGATAGAACGTATGTGTCTTGAGTTATTCGATTTGGTAAATAATAGAATGGTTTCTCTGATAATTTGTCTGTGATGTTGCAGATATACGTTGGCTTGTGAATTGCATTTCCTCTTGAATACTTGTGTGCAGCTGCAGATCAGTGTAGAATGTGATTGTGAATGTTTTTTTGTGGAAAGAGCGAGTTCCTGAACCTGACAATGACACTTAGCGGCGCGAACTACATTTGTAAAGTGTTCTCCTGAAAGACGCCGACAAAGCACATAGAAGTAAAACGCGCAGCAACAATATTGTGAAACCTACTATGCCCCGCCAGAATTAAGAAGACCCTTGATCGATGTTAATTGCGCCTGTGCTGTGTGGTAGAAAAATAATGGTTAATCAGCTCAAAAAGGATAATAACGAGAAGAGGTCATGCTCGTTGTTACTACTCATTACCGAAAGCCTCCCTAGCAACGCACCAGTGTATTAATATGATGGGTCACGTGGTGGGGCGCCTCCACCATCCAGTTCTTTTGTAGAATAGGAAACGCTTCTTGTTACCTAGATTTTTCACTTATTAAGCACGATGGCTTTTCAGTTATCCTAAATCTTGTGATTTCAGTCATGTTAAAACCTACCTTTCAGGAGCACCTACGGCAAAGTGTCGCTGTCACACTGAGAGCATAAACGCATTTATATTGGCACAAGTCAGCGACACAACCCGTTTTCGGCGGTTAGAGCTTCCCTTTGGCATTGCAGTTCACAAGTCACTGACATGTGTATTTCAAGAGTGATGTTGCCTGCGGTGCCATCATGTGAACAGAGCTGCGTTTCAGTGCAATATTCCCATCGGTGCCTTTTGCTCAGTGTCGAGGAGGTCTCCATTTTGGTGCAAGCTGTTAAAGCCTAGTATAAATGCATTAGAAGAAGTCTATATTTCCACCTATGGAAACACATGTTCTCAGTCAATTCATAAGCCAACACTCCTGATTAGCCAAACTATCACATGGGTCAACAATATGTGACAGATTTTATGAAATTGTGGGACTGTCGTCACGTTAATGGGGAATGTCCCGCAATGCTGCACCTCATCTAGTGCAATTAAGGTTCCATTGTCACATATCATCTCTACTCAAGGGCTTGAGAAAGCTCCAGAAGGGCATTATGTCTTCAGCTGTGCATGGGTAAAAACACTACAAGAAGGAGACACGTGGATTACCTCCACTAAACATAATCTCACTCCAAGACCACCCCGCAATCCCAATCATAGCCCGAGTCCAATATGTGTTGTTTGGTTAGAGAGATACACTTCTCAGAAAGTATTTATTAAGTAAATGCAAATTTCAGAATTAGTATAATTGCATAGCACTCATATTTACAGATTGTAATATATTTTTCCCTGCAATTTATCTATATTGTTTGATAGACATTCAGTCATCTACAATGTGAATTATTTCTCTCTGTACTCATGCAGGAGGCCTGCTCACACAAAAGCAACCCCACAAGGAGCACCCCTAAATACACAGTAGAACTGGTCTGGACAACTGGGCCTTGTGTTGCTCCCCTGGCCCAGGCCGCAAACCACAACTACCCCCAAAGGGGCCATTACCTGTTGTGCCAACTGCTCATGTGTGAAAGGTGAGTAAAAGATGGTGAAAGCGACAGGCCCATCCCTCAGCAAAATTGCAGAACGTTTAATAATTGCTGTAAAAACCCACTTTTAGGTCAATGTACTGCCGCGGCCCTTGGAGGGAGTTGCAGTCGGGCAAAAGTCGGGTCGGGGGAGGGGCAGGGTGGGCGATGCTAAAAAACGGAGTAATGATCATTGGAGGTAAGTAAACAATTTAATTAATACAACTATTTTCGTAGAGCGCCCTGCATTGCAAAATGTGATGCAGAGCACTCTACGAAATTCGTTTTATTAATTATATTGTTTACTTATCTCCAATTATCCATACTCCGGTTTTTAGCATCCCCCACCCTGCCCCTCCCCACTCCGCCTTCCACCCCACCGCAACTCCCTCCACGGGCCGCGGCTGTCAATGTAACACTGGTTTTCTCTGTGCCTAAAGTCATGTGAGATGCCAAGGTGACCTGAAGTGTTCCAACTAACCATGAACTCATCCTACTGCAGATCAGCATGCTGTCTACACCCCTTCCCCCCCAAACTGTAGGAGATTTTGTCAAGCATAAGTAAATGTGTTTAATAAGAAAATGTCTTAGCCTCCTGTGGAAAGATGAAACCCACCAGGGAGAAACAAACCTTCCACCTCTGTATGCACCTTAGCCTAGGTTACTTCAAAAGTGGAGACATCTTTCTGTTCGGGCACTTTGTGGGTTCATTAGGAGCCCGTATAGACTATCAGTGTGAACGTCCCTGTGGCAAAACCTTCCCATCCGAAAGCCAGCTTCTCTGGCATGCTCATGCAAGACACCAACCCCAGGACGTTTTGATAACAAACCTGAAACAAGCATTTACAATGCAATGGTTTCGCCTTTGGAAAAGTTAGAGTTATTGGCATTGCTCATGACATTTCTTTTTTTTTTACTTATAAATAAATGGCATTGTTATTTATATTGCCAACAGCTCTCACAGCCCACACAGCTCTCTCAGCCCACACAGCCCACAGCCGACACAGCCCACACAGCTCTCAGCCCAACACAGCCCACACAGCTCTCAGCCCAACACAGCCCACACAGCTCTCAGCCCAACACAGCTCTCAGCTCTCTCAGCCCACACAGCCCACACAGCCCACACAGCCCACACAGCCCTCACAGCTCTCAGCCCAACACAGCTCTCAGCCCAACACAGCTCTCAGCGCTCTCAGCCCACACAGCCCTCACAGCCCTCACAGCTCTCAGCCCAACACAGCTCTCAGCCCAACACAGCTCTCAGCGCTCTCAGCCCACACAGCCCTCACAGCCCTCACAGCTCTCACAGCCCACACAGCCCTCACAGCCCTCACAGCCCTCACAGCCCACACAGCTCTCACAGCCCACACAGCTCTCACAGCCCACACAGCCCTCACAGCCCTCACAGCCCACACAGCCCACACAGCTCTCACAGCCCACACAGCTCTCACAGCCCACACAGCTCTCACAGCCCACACAGCTCTCACAGTCCACACAGCTCTCACAGTCCACACAGCTCTCACAGCCCACACAGCTCTCACAGCCCACACAGCTCTCACAGCCCTCACAGCCCACACAGCTCTCACAGCCCACACAGCTCTCAAAGCCCACACAGCTCTCACAGCCATCCGCCCACACAGCTGTCACAGCACAGCAGTTGCTCTCAGTGCAAGTGTGCACTGAAGCAGGTACTGTAGTAGAATTGGCCTATACCATGTACTGCACTGTGACATTTACACAGCACTTCATCCCCGGGCTGTGGAGCGCTCTGGTTTGCACGGAGATCCTAGGTGCAAAGGTTTAAGATGGCGCGGGTTCGAGCGTGACCAGTGCCTGTGATGCTGGGTGACGCGTGTGAGGTCTGGAGATGGGGACTCTGCGCAAGCGCAGATCGGCCCTCTTACGTGGCTGGTTATAATATACTACTTTGCACAAGCGCAGACATGCCCTGCCTCTTACATGGCTGCGCAGCCAAGTTTTAATGTGCTCCATTTTTTTTTTGCTGTTTGCAAAGTCCTCTTATTCCTGCTGGCACGGAGTGGTGCATCTTCGGCGTTTCACCCTGTGCGAGATTTGTTGAAGGAAGGAACAGATAGGAGAGGGGCTGCTCCATGACACTGTGGTTTCCTTGACAGTGGTTGCTCACTTTTTTTTGCTGGGGGAACGAACAGACAGGCTGACATTGCAGCACGCACACAGAAAGACGGACCTTAGACACTGCAGGCACACAGACAGACGGAGACTGCAGGCACACAGATAGACGGACACTGGAGGCACACAGACAGACAGACGGACCTCGGACACTGCAGACACACAGACAGGCTGACATTGCACGCACACAGACAGACGGACACTGCAGGCACACACACAGACAGACGGACCACGGACACTGCAGGCAGGCAGACAGCCGATCACCGCAGGCACACAGATAGACGGACATTGCAATCAGACAGATGGACACTGCAGGCGCACAGACAGCGGGACACTACAGGCACACAGACAGACGGACACTACAGGCACACAGACAGACGGACACTACAGGCACACAGACAGACGGACACGACAGGCACACAGACAGACGGACACTTCAGGCACACAGACAGACGGACACTACAGGCACACAGACAGATGGACACTACAGGCACACAGACAGGCACCGTATCCTGGCCGGTTGACATTGTAAACCTAGACACAAGGGTTGTTTCTTATTCCTGCTGGCACGGAGTGGCGCATCTTCGGCGTTTCACCCGGTGCGAGATTTGTTGAAGGAAGGAACAGATAGGAGAGGGGCTGCTCCATGACACTGTGGTTGCCTTGACAGTAGGTGCTCACTTTTTTTTTGCTGGGGGAACGAACAGACAGGCTGACATTGCAGCACACACATAGAAAGACGGACGTTAGACACTGCAGGCACACAGACAGACAGAGACTGCAGGCACACAGACAGACGGACCTCGGACACTGCACGCACACAGACAGACGGACACTGCAGGCACACACACAGACAGACAGACGGACACTGCAGGCACTATCAATTTAATATTTTCACCAGAGGTAAAATATAAATACACTAGAGCCAGGATACAGGACATGAATGGCAATCACGATCCAGGGTCTTATGAAAAACGAAACCCCCAAAGTCTACATCCTTGAAGGTTTTTGTCACGAGCCCTTGTGGGCAAGTTAGAGCTCACTTATTTAACTGGAATGAAGGATTGCTGTTAGGAAACTGCCACAATGAAAACAGGACTGCCAAGCTTTTACAGACTGACAGTGTAGGGAGATCTGTAGTTGTAGCAGACGAACTCCAGAAATAGAATGGATAATTCACGTTTGCCAATCTAGAAAAGTTCAAGAAATAACCGTCAATGCTAGACCCTGCAACTGGTAGTTGGCATCCCACAACAGAAAGCGACAACTGGAGATAGTTGTTGGTTGCAGCCAGACAGTAGCACAGGTTTGTGACCAGCCAGAATGCAGGACTCAGAATTGACAGATTGAGAAATAGTGATGTGTTACATGCTACTGATCCATAAAGAGCCCTCTCTGTTACATGTCACCAACCTACAAATAGCATTGTCTGTTACATGCTACTGATCCATAAAGAGCCCTCTCTGTTACACGTCACCAGCCTACAAATAGCATTGTCTGTTACATGCTACCAATTTAGAAATAGTGATGTCTGTTACATGCTACTGATCCATAAAGAGCCCTCTCTGTTACATGTCACCAACCTACAAATAGCATTGTCTGTTACATGCTACTGATCCACAAATAGGACTATCTGTTACATGCTACTCGTCCACAAATAGCCATCTCTGTTACGTCACCAACCTACAAATAGCACTATTACATGCTACTGATCCACAAATAGCCATTTCTGTTACACGGTAACAATTTACAAATAGCAAGGTCTGTTACATGCTACTGATCCACAACTCTCAGTTACACGCTACCAATTTACAAATAGCACTGTATTTTATATGCTAATAATCCACAAATAGCCCTCTCCGTTACACGCTACCAATTTACAAACAACCCTCTCTGTGACACGCTACCAAACTACAAATAGCACTGTCTGTTACATGCTACTGATCCAAAAATAGCCCTCTCTGTTACACGCTGCCAATGTACTAATACACTGTCTGTTACAAGCTACCAATTTACAAATAGCCCTCTCTGTTACACGCTACCAGTTTACAAATAGCACGGTCTGTTACATGCTACTGATCCACAACTCTCAGTTACACGCTACCAATTTACAAATAGCACTGTATTTTATATGCTAATAATCCACAAATAGCCCTCTCCGTTACACGCTACCACACACAGACAGACACACACTGCAGGGGGGTGCTCTCATTCCAGCTGACAACCATGCATTCACTGAGCCGCATTTGCTGCTCATGCACGGTTGTATGAATCTTTTACAACAATCTTTGTATTATTTATTCACGGTTCGGCATCTCTGCTTCTTACCGGCCAGCCCGCCGCCGCCGCCCTCGCCGTGGCCCTTCCTCCGCTGCAGGATGAAGTACGGGTTGGCCCTCTCCGTGAACCACAGGGCGTTCGCCAGCAGCACCTCCTCGGGATTCACCCACATTTTTCCGGGGTGCAGTAACGACCAACAAATGGAGCCGCTGCTGGTGTCAGAGGGACACCCGCATCAGTACCGCGATCCACCTGGAACAGACAGAATCAGCACCGCGGGCGCCGTGCATCCTCCGGGTGACCCCAAACACCACAGCACGGATCTCGCTGGCGGAGCAGGGACGCTGTGTGCACCAAGGAAGCGGCCGGGAGCGCAGGCAGCAGAGGGGGCGGGCCCGGCCGCAAACACAGTGACATCAGCTCGGCACAGGGAGGAGGAGGAGGCGGGCAGGGCTAGGTGCTCCGGTGTTGTGCTCCTCGTCCTCGCAAGGAGCCCCGCCTCCGTGGCCCCCTTGCTTGGGTTGGGTTTCACCTGCCACAGGGAATTCTTCAACCAGGGAAGCGGATAACGCTGCAGGGCTCTCCCGCTTCTGATGCCGCCGGGCACCCTCAGCTCACGGGAGCCCGGCAGAGCGCCCGCCATAGTTGTTCTCCTGTCGCCCGGACTGCGGGGGCGGGACTTCCGGCCGGCCGCGCAGGGATTGGCCGGCCGTAAGAAACAGACAGCACGGCCGGACCAGCCCACCCCGCCATCAGCGCGTGAACCAGGGAAGCGGATAACGCTGCAGGGCTCTCCCGCTTCTGATGCCGCCGGGCTCCCTCAGCTCACGGGAGCCCGGCAGAGCGCCCGCCATAGTTGTTCTCCTGTCTCCCGGGCTGTGGGGGCGGGACTTCCGGCTGGCTGCACGCTGCAGGACTCTCCCGCTTCTGATGCCGCCGGGCTCCCTCAGCTCACGGGAGCCCGGCAGAGCGCCCGCCATAGTTGTTCTCCTGTCTCCCGGGCTGTGGGGGCGGGACTTCCGGCCGGCTGCACAGGGATTGGCCGGCTGTAAGAAACAGACAGCACGGCCGGACCAGACTCGGGGGCGTTCCCGGCGTCGCGTGACGTCGGCAAAAGCCAAAGAATCTCGGGAACGCCCCCGTGTCTGGTCCGGCATTGACGGACGCCTCTCTGTTCCAATGGCTAGCCTCCATTTATGGAGCTAGCCAATGAAGCAGAGGGGCGTGTTCAAGTCACCCATACTAGAAACTACAGATTTCTCTGGAGGAGGAGCCTAACGGCTCCGCCCCCCAGCGAAACCTAAAAAGTGAACTTCTTCAGCATGAAAGCAGAGTCTTGTCACACCCAGCAGCCAACCACCATGTACGTTCTCACAGCCTGCACTGGGCAGCACGGACTCTCAGGAGCACCATTGAAAATTGTATACAAATGCTGTCTTTTTACCTCAGTCTTACTAAAAAGGCAGGGAAACACCCCAAACCCTGTCTGGCCAGATCGTACCGTCTACCTGCAACACCAGACCCTCAACTCAGAAGAGCACACCCCTAGGATCCTACCTTATGACCTTAGCTAGCTTTCCACTGTGAAGTAGTCAATCAATTAATCATACCGTACTTATATAGTGAGGCTTAGCACCCATGAGAGTATGGAGGTGCTGTGCTGTGGGTTTCAGTCGAAGAGCCAGGTCTTGAGCTTCTTCTTGAAGTCTATCAGTGAGGGTGCTGTTTGGAGGTGTATGAGGAGGACATTCCAGGACGTGGCAGCGAGGTGGGAGAAGGAGCATCCTCTGGTGCGGCAGTGGTGAATGTGTGGTGTCTGTGTGACGGTGAGGTGCGTGGAGTGGAGTGAAGGTTTCTGGAAGGTTGGCGGAAGTTCAAGCAGTGATTCATGTATGCAGGTCCTTGGTCATGAAGGGCTTTGTAGGCATGGGTCAGGAGTTTGAAGAGGCATCTTTACTGGATGGGAGCAAATGGATGTCTTTCAGGAGTTGAAGAGGCATCTTTACTGGATGGGAGCCACTGGAGGTCCCTCAGGTGCAGGGTGATGTGGGTTCTTTTGTTCAGGTTGAGGATCAGTTTGGCTGCTGTGTTCTGTATCATCTGAAGTCTTCTCATGCGGAGCAAGATGGCCGCTGAAGCGCTGTGGGAGTAAGTCGCACTCGGACCCCTCTCCTGCCGATATACAAAAACTCAGGCGCTAATGGAGATCTGTAAGCAGTATGCAATCGGCACCTTTGATTCAGCACGGAGTAATTACTAGCCTTGCAAGTATACTCGAGAAGGCAAAATTGTGGTACATCAGGCTCCTCAAAGTATTGATGGAAGAAATGGGCACTCGAGGTAAAGAGAAAGTGCAACAACAAATATCCATACCTGGCGCTACAAATAAAGAGACAACACAAAAGGAAGCGGGAAGAATGGGCGCTATCCCGAAAACAAAAGTGCCACCTAACAGCAAAAAGACAACCCCCACGGTCTCCACCTTAACGAAAACACAGCTACGCAAATTGGAGAGAGCTGGCGAAAAGGAGAAGGCGCTCAACCAGAACAAAGACACGAGAGGCGCCAATATTACATCAGCGGTGCGGGATGCAGCGGAAAAGAAGAGAAACGATACCGTATATCGGCAACCCTCTGTATCCGAGGTCTTCAGCGCCAAATCTCATGCAGGGGCATCAGGAACATCAGGAGCATCAGGAACCCTGCAAAACACGGCAATCATGCCGCCCGTAGGAGCTGCTCAGAGCGTCCTCGAGGACGCAAGCGGAGGCGTTGCTAAGCAACCGGGGATCACGGAGCTCACGCTTCCAGCGGAGCTTCCAGCAGAGCGTAATGCAACGGTTCAGTCAGACGGCGCTTAACTGGAGCAAGAGCAGACGCAGGGGGTGCAGGACGAAGATCAGGACCTGGGAAAAGAGGTGAGAGAGGCCGACGGTGGGGGTGTGATGTCGAATACAGGGCAAATGCTCGAGGCCCTTAATGAGGTGGAGGCCGAAATACGAGAGGAGCAGGCACAAGCTAAAGATAAAGATAACGTCGTGCTGGGGGCAGACAATGAAGGATATAGTCTATATAACAATCTGGCAGAGATGGCTTGCACAGAAGGGGCTGATGGGGATAGGTTCTTTTCTGTCCCCGAGGAATCGGAATCGACACTGGCAAGCAGTGATGAAGAGAGAGACTTTTCAGACTCACCCTCGAGCTCTGAAGCTAGCGATAGCTCTAGGGGGAGAGGCACGCAAAAAAGGCGTAAAACAACATCTAGAAGGGCAGGCTCCCCCCAAAACACACATAAGGGAACATATAAGAAGCTAGTATGGGACTATTCCGCTACCTCCAATATTTATAAAGAAGATGAGAAAGAGACACAAAACGATGGAGGGAAGTTGGACTTAATGTTTGCCACATTAAAACAGATACAAATGGAGGCAAGGGCTGAAAGTCGGAGGGCCAGGCATGATACGAAAAAAATCCAAGCCTCAATCAGGAAAATAAATAAAAAGTTTGAAGAAGTGGAGGAAAGAGTCATCGGAGTTGAAGAAAGAACTGGCCGTTTAGAAGACGAAGTAACTGAGTGGCAATCATCTAGAGAGGAGCAGACTAAGATCATGGAGGACTTACAGTGGAAGGTGGAGGACTTGGAGAATTGCCAGAGGCGCAATAATGCCAGGCTCCTTGGAATAGAGGAAGGGATTGAAGGCCAGGATCCCAGAGGCTTCGTCATCAAGTTACTAAAGGGGGCCTTCCCAGAGGTACCATGGAACTGGGAACAAGAAGTGCAGAGAGCCCATAGATACCCACTTTTTGTAAGGAAAACTCGCAAGGAAGGCTCAGGAACGCTTCCCAGGGCTATGTTAGTTTTTTTTGGCAACTTCCTGGCAAGGCAAGAAATAATGGAGAGAGCCAGGCCTGATGCCAAAAAAACGGTGGAAGGAATAACTTTCTTTGCTAGACCTGACTTTTGTCACATAACAGTGGAGAGGCGCTGGAGACTAAGACAGTTGATTAACGCATTTCAGTCCCAAGGAGCAGAGGCATATCTAATGTTTCCAGCAAAACTGAAGGTCATCGTAGCGGGTCGCACTAGAATGTTTTTTTCTGAAATTAAAGCGGGGGAATTTCTGACAGACCTAAAGGAGCAAGGGGGGGCTAGAAGGAAATAGTCAGGGAAGGGAGCAGAAGAAGCTCAAATCAAGCTGATACAAACGTTGGATAATTTACTAAGCCTGACAGTCAGAAGTAGTAGAGGATAAGAGGGGAGGAGAGGGGGAGCGACTCTACAACGCTAAGCGGGCACGCATAGGTCAGGGATGACCTATTTGCCTGTCACAGGGGGGGAGGGGCAGCAGTTGGGGTGGGGGGGCTTAAAGGGGGGGGGAGAAGGAAGGGAAGAAGTCACGGGTGAAAGGTGGTGGCGTAAAATGATACAGATTTGTAAAGTTTGCAGTGAAGCAGAAAAAGAATGCACAGAAAAAGATAAAAAAGTAGTTGAGGTGTTGGCAAAAGCAAAACTAAAATCATGGCAGTTAGGATAATGACGATCAATATTTGTGGGCTAAATAACAAGGAGAAAAGACAGAAGCTCTCTGCGCTATTGCGATTCTGGAGAATTGATATAACTTGCCTACAGGAAACACACGTAGCAGCTGAAGATAAATTCTTGCTTGGTCAGATGGGATTCGAGGTTCTTGCTAGCACAGGGCAAGAGGGGAGAAACAAGGGGGTGGCAGTTCTGGCTAGAAAGGGTGCTGTTAAAATTAAAAGGAAAAAAGAGGATCCGGAAGGGAGATGGGTGATGCTAGATATAGAAACAGCCGCGGGAAGATGCACTCTGTCCTCACTGTATGGTCCAAACGAAGATGAACCTGAACTACTAGATTTTATTGACAGTGAGTTAGCATTGTGGCCGGAGCCAGTGATCTGCTGTGGGGATTTTAATATCAACGGGTTGAATGGGGTAATAGGTGCAAGCGGAGGCGGGTATCAAGGAAGGAAAAAAAAGGTGCATAAAGCAGTACAAAATCTTGCTAGACATAATGCGCTGGTGGATATATGGCTGGAATTTAATCCCCTAGGTGTAGGTAGCACTTTCTATTCAGCACCACATCAAACAGTAGCCCGACTGGACTATTTCTTTATTTCTAGTTCATTAGTCAGCAGGGCTAAAATAGAATGTCTCCCCAGAATAATGTCGGACCATAATCCGCTGGTGTTAAGCCTAGCAGTATCACAAAGAGCAGAAAGAATAAACTCGACATGGACGTTTGAGAGAGGATTACTGAAGGAGGAGGAGTACATTATAAGGATGCAAGAATGGATAACCCAATTTTGGGATATAAATAGATACTCAGCCTCAGCAGATATGGTGTGGGACAGCTTTAAAGCAGGAGTAAGGGGAGAGACTTTAAGCTACACCCTGGTAAGAAGTAAAAAGGAAAAGGAAAAGGTAGAAGAGGAGATCAGAAATCTGATGACTTTGGAAAAAATGCTAGTAGATGCAATAGAAAGACAAGATCCTATTGAACAGATCTTAGTGGCTATAGAGGTGCAGAAGTCAGAAACAGGGGTCACTTTGGCACAGAGAACAGCAAGAAAATTCTTAGCAAATAAAGAGAAATGCTACGAATGCAACGAGAGGGTGGGACATTTGCTCGCAGTTAGAACTAGGCAAATGCTAGCAGCAGGTGAGATTAAATAAATTAAGGACTGTAATGGGGCAATTGTCAATAAAGTGGAGGAGGTGCAGGAGGTGTTCAGAAGATTCTATGAGAGGCTATATGAGCAAGATAAAAATGATGAAGAGATAGAGGCAAAAAGTCTGGAATATTTAAGGCAAGGCCTACAGGAGGGGTTGAGTATAGAAGAAAGGGATAAACTAGATATGCAACTAACAGTCCAGGAGATTAGAGATGCGATATTCAGCTTACCATCTGGCAAAGCAACTGGACAAGACCAGATCCCGGTAGAATTCTACAAAACTTTTTGGGATCTACTAGCCAAAGATATTTGGATAATCTGCTGTTTGGCACAGGGGGGCAGAATAGTTCCTCAATCTTGGGCGGGTGCCGATATAATAGTGATACTGAAAAAAGATAAACCCCCCACCGAGCCGGGCTCCTATAGACCGATCACGTTGCTTAATGCCGACGCAAAGATATTCTCCAAGGCACTGGCCAATAGACTGAGTAAGGTGATAGAAAGGGTGGTCTCCCCTACACAACATGGATTTATACCAGGCAAAGGAACTACTGAACACACTAGACAGCTGATTACTATATTGGACGCTGCAGGGGCCTCAGGTGATCCTGTCGCGGCTATCTTTTTGGATGCCGAGAAGGCTTTCGACAGGGTCTCTTGGGCGTACTTATGGAAGGCTATGGAGTGGGCTGGTATAGGTCGAGGATATATAACTGCAGTCCAGGCATTATACAAACATCCTAGCGCTAGGATACGTATTAACAGATCATATTCTAACGCAGTACAGATCAGACGGGGGACCAGGCAGGGATGCCCAGCTTCACCTCTACTATTTGCTATATATCTAGATCCCTACCTGAGAAGGCTTACAAAAAATAGGGGGATTACTCCAGTTATACTACATGGGAAAGAGTATAAACTATTTGCCTATGCAGATGATGTGGCTGTTATAACGCCGACACCAGAGGAGTCACTGGTTGAAATAGAACAGGAGGCAAGGAAATTCGGAGAGGTGTCCGGATATTTAATAAATAGGGGGAAAACACAGGTAGTTCAGAATAGACACACTACATTTGCAGATGCAAGAGTTGTCTCAGACACAAAGTATCTGGGTGTTAGGGTGACTGCAGATTTAGAAAAATTAGTAGAGATAAATCTGGAACTGTTGCTAGCCAAGGTCAAAGGAAACCTGGAGAGGGTCAATAACTTACATTTGACTCTTATGGGCAGAATTAACTTTATTAAAACGGTTACTTTCCCGAAGTTCTTATACTTGTTTAGGGCAATCCCACTCTTTATTGAAGGTATATGGTTTAACAAAATAGAATCAGCAGTAAATAAATTAATTTGGGCACAGGGGAAGACACGTAGAGCGTTCCGGTTTTTAACATTACCACGAGAGAGGGGAGGTTGGGGAGCACCTGATTTTAGATTCTACTATTGGGCAACAGCTCTACAATACTCCAAAGGATTATTAGGTGGAAGTGCTCAGGAGGAAGAGGGGAGAAAAAGTCCGGCGAACGTATATGAAGCACTTTTAGGTAAGGCGGCAGAAAACGCCTTAGTAACAACTGTGGACTTTGCATACTTTAAACATACAAGATTTAAGACTCTGAGTGCGATATATAAAGTCTGGAAAGCAATAAAGAAAAAGTTGGGACTGGGAAGGTATAATAGGTATTTAAGGCTCTATATGAATAATGATCTTCCTATGGAAATTTTTTGGGACGCAGTTATGAAAGAATGGGATGAAAAAGGGATTAAGAAATTGGGGGACCTAATGGACGAAGGAGGAGCATTCTTAACGTTCCAAAACATACAGCATAGGTACAAAATAGCTGGGAATAGTTTCTTTAAATATCTACAAGTGAGGAGCTACTTCCATACGAAAGTGGGGGGTGCAGGAGGGATGGCAAGTTGTAGGATAATGGACTACCTGGGAAGCAGCCTTTTATGTTCAATAAGACAGCTGTATGCAGAGCTACAAGTTTATAAAACAGATGACAGAGAGAAATATAGTAATAAATGGAGAGAACAGGTAAAGGCACGACCGGAAGACCTACAAATTTCCTTAGATTTTGGTCGAACGATTTTATGCTCAGCTACACTTCAAACCCAACACTACAAAACAGTTTATTCACTATACTACACACCAGCTAGAATTGCCAAATGGGGAGGTTCCACTGGAATAATTTGCCCAAGGTGCAACTCAACACATGCTAATATCACACATATGTTCGCACAATGTCCGCAATTATACACCTTAAAATTGGCAATAGAAGAGTTTCTAGGAAAATCACTGGGAATAAAAACCAAACTAACTGAGGAGTTGATAATTCTGGGGGTAAGCTTAGATGAAAATACATCCTATCCAGAATTCCTATTCATGGTTACAGCAGTATACAGGATAGTTGTTGCAAAAGCATGGAAGGAGAAATCAGCACCGTCGTTTCAGATCTGGATAGCAAGATTACTATCTACATATAATTTAGAGAGGGCCATATATGACAGAAAAGGAAGAAAGGCAAAAGCTCTGGGGGGCAAGATTTGGTTTCCCATTGAGCAATGGAAAAGTAGGAAAACTATTTGTGGTAGCAGTTGAGAAATTTGTTTGGACTATAAGATTAATAGATATGATGTATGATGTACCATATTTATGTTTATGTTTATGTTTAGTGTTATAATCTGCATATAATTATTTAGAAACACAAATCTGTATTTGGTGTAAAAGATTATGTAATGATAAAAATATATTGGCTGTAACAGAAAAAAGGGGGGGGGGAAAACTTTTGAATAAAGATATTTAAAAAAAAAAAAATGAAGTCTTCTCATGCGTTCACTGGTGGTGCCTGAGTACAGTGTGTTGCCTAGTCTAGACGCTGGTCATGAGGGCCTGCATCACTGTGTTTTTGGTGCTGATGGAGAGCCATTTGTATGAGTCATCCAGCACCTGGCCTAGTGCCCTCAAGTCTCTTGCTCCCTGACCGTCTTGGATAGTGCCCAGCTAAAGGGACAAAATGGGAGTGGTAGGGAAGAACTGCTCCCATTATATCACTCTGATCGTCTGTATCTCTGTGCATCCTCCCTGGTTCATATTAGACACTAACATCACTGCTAACAGTGTTGGAAAGGCTAGAATAGCATTCTGGCAATGCCCAAAGGGCTAGTCAGACAAGGTCAGTGTTTACGACTATTTTTGGAGTGCTTGTGCACCAGGTTTATGGCCTGGTGGGCTGGTTGTCCTGTTAATTACCATGCTATTACCACACACATTGCCTGGAGCAAGTTCAAAAGCATGTATAAAGGTATCCAGTGTGTCTCTCCAAGTTCAAAACTGCCCTGTTGTGAAATGTGGGTCACTTTTTAATCACTTCATAGTAGAGTGACCTTTATCTTAGGGCCAAGGCTCATTTCTGTCTCGGTCGAATACTGACTGATAAACATATACCAATTGATGTCATGGGTCACACGGCCTGTGGAGGGAGTTCCGGTGGGGCAGGGAGGCAGGGCGGGGGAGGGGCAGGGTGGGGGGTGATAAAAACCAGCATATGCGATGCAGGGCATGCTATGAAATTCGTTTTGTTAATTAAATTGTTTACTTACCTCCAAATCTCCATATGCCCGTTTTTATCACCCCCACCCTGCCCCTCCCCCGTCCTGCCTCCCTACCCCACCGCAACTCCCTCCACGGGCGGTGGCTGGCCAAGCGTAGCTTGCTATGAAACCCGTCGTAGTTAAGCTTTCACCTTATACAACATAAGTGGAAAACCAAGCTCCAACAGGGTGGGAAGTTGCTTGGCTTACTATACGTGTGCACCATACACCAGACAGCATTGCTAACAGCAAAGTTGATTACATATCAATGTGGTATTTGCCTAGCGCAAACCTAGCCACAGGCAACAGCGCTCTTCACTGCATTGA
The DNA here is from genome assembly GCF_964263255.1 of Lissotriton vulgaris. Taxonomy (NCBI): domain Eukaryota; kingdom Metazoa; phylum Chordata; class Amphibia; order Caudata; family Salamandridae; genus Lissotriton; species Lissotriton vulgaris. The sequence continues at coordinate 917,314,304 of NC_141695.1, forward strand.
AGGCTTCACTAAGGGTGTCATCAAAGAGTGAGGCTGGGTAGTTGGGTTCTAGGTGAAGAAGTGCCCTGATACTGCATGGTAGTGCAGTGTATTTGTATGCGCCAGCCAACCAAACCGATGAATGCTACTAAATAACAAGGAACACCTAGGGATAAACCCTCAAATCCAACTATCAGTCCATATCAAAGATAGGGTTGGTATGCCACTATTTAAGGGAATTCTGAGCTAACTGGGGACCTAATGTAAGGACTACTAACACCCCAATTAAACCACCCTCCTAAAAACATCCATGGTGAGGCTTCAGAATTGGCTTAATCCAGCCCTTACGCCAGGGTGGCCACTCAGGTGCTCTCATGTCCGATACAGTTCAACATAATCACAAACTTTTTTGCCAATTAATCTTTCTACTGAAAGACCCTGTTAGTAGTTGTATTTGGACACCCTTCAAGATACTAGCAGGGCGACTAAATAAAAAACTGCGATAATGCAAAAGGTCCAACAGAATAGGAGAGGGTATGTAATAGCAGATCTGAGATTGGCATATAAAAATTGTGTTTATTCCTAAAACTCATAGCAAGCTTGGGTGACTTGATTACAGCCTACCACGTACATAGGGGCAAATTTATGAAGGACTTGCGCCGCCGGTGCGTCACTTTTTCCCATGTTAAAAATGACGCACCGGCGGCGCAAGGCCTTCATAAATCTGCCCCATAGCCTTTAAATCAACATAGGAAAACAAAATCCACCAGCTGAAGATGCTAACAGACCAAAGACATTAGAGAGGCACATCTAACAGTGCCTATGGAAGTGTTGATAAAAGCCCATAAAAAGTTCACGATACATACAGAAAAGTGCCTGTCTCTCCCTTTAAAAGGAATCAAATACCAGTGCTGAAATATTTCCCTTCAAGTGTTTACTGTGTAATTAATTATCTGTCTTTTCCATGGCCTGGTAGCATTTTTTTTTATTTCAACTGAAAGTCAGGATTAACAAGCAATAGAAATTATCTTTGCAGCAAATTGAAAAATGTTTCTCTACAGTTGCGATCTGATTAATGAGACAGAATACCTATTTGCAAGAATACAATTAGAAGTATTTGCATACATTTTCTCGCACTTTTCTCAGGTATGCACTGACCAAGACTGCACCACGTTTGATTTGTGACATTTGTGAGAGTTATTTTTAACGCCCATTTCGATGCTTTTGCTTTCAGACGCATTAAGCCACGATTTACTTCTAATTGCTGATTAGACATGATCAATTATGGAGTTGAGCAGCGCTGTTTCCAAGTTTATTTTACTAATGAAGCTGTGTCTGTCAGGTAAGCACTAAACATTTGTGTCTAAACCATCCCATAATGAAACAATAGAGCAACATTTATAGTTATGGTCTAAAGCTGTGAATCAGTCATATTGTGCAATTGGATTTTGGTTGAATGCTGGTGTATCCGTTAGTATGTATGTTGAGAGCAGTGCTTAATTTGAGCTGGTGTTTGCGGTGGGGGCCAACAGCACTCCTTTTTGGGGACTGGCATTTATTTTTCTTCATCAGACATTTCCCAGAGCAAGAGATGGAAAAACACACAAACGGGAAAGAAGAAAGAAGAGAAAGACGGAAAAAACGCCTGAGGGAAAAAAGCAGGAACTTGCAAGAGTGAGCTAAAGTGGCAGGGAGTGTCTGGCAGTGGATTAATGAAGCCTGAAGTGGTAGCAGGACTACACATCTTGGTTTAGGGTGCCTTGACATTTACAAGCGCAGACAGCGGGCTTTTGACCAAAGCTTTTGGGCACCGGTACTAAGGGGCATATTTACAAGCAAGTGGCAGAGCGCAGGTTAGCTACAAAATTACTATTGCCGTACTCAGTCACTTTAGAAATGCAGTTGCAGTGGAATACCGACCTTTCACACAGGGGCTTTATTTAAAATGCAGTGTTAAGCATAACGCCTCCTTGTAAATAAGGCAAACCCCCTATTGCCACAGGAAAGTCGTTAAAAGTGACGTACCTGTGTTGATAAGGGCTTGTAACTATGCATGTAAAAATGTTACAAATTTAGCACTAGTTGTAATGAGCCCATATAGAGGGTCCTCTAAAAGGGCCAGGCCGTGTGCACTTCCATTTACTGACCTGCATAAATCCCATAAATGAAAATCACTATATCACATGAGACATGGCGAATACTAGCAGTACTACATCGACCTTCCACTACATTGTAGCACAAGAATCCAATCGCTCTTTTAAATTTCATATATACTTGCCTCCATAGGTAAGTGTGGATAAAGTTAAAAATAGTTAATCATGCCCTCCAGCTTTTAGGGACTTCACGAATCGCTAATTAGGTGCAAAATTGTCAAAGGACTGCGATGCCTTCAATTACCACCTATTCCGGCAAATAAAAATAATTTGTTTCCCCTTGGCGTTTTTTTCCTTGTTTTGTTTCTTGAAAAGCTGCCTGTCTATTGGCCCTGCACGCCACAGAGCATTTTCAAGGAAATCAAAGACGCAAGCAAAGAAAAAAAAACACCATGGGGAGATTGTTTACTTTTTTCTCTTTTTTCAGAGCACAGTGCAAGCCAGTGTCTGTTCATACCACTGCGCATCATCAATTAAGCCGCCCCCCTGACAGAGGAGTGCAAGGACGACCACGCCAAGTAAAAGTCTTATTTCTGCCCCCTCCCCGCCATCCCTGCTGTGCATTAGTTTTGAAAAAAGGTAAAGAGGGATACATCAGGCATGTTTCTTTCTTTTTATTTTCTTTAAATGCGCAGCATATATCACGAGATAAACGGCGGAGCTAGAACACAAGGAGACCGAAATCTAATTATTTCAGATTTCACATAAACAGTGGATCCAAACGAATGAATTGTTATCATTCGCGAACTATTCCTTTCTGTGTTGTATGTTTGTTGGTCGTGGATGTTTCTGAAAGTATGCAGATTTTTTTTGTACTTTCCATTTTTGGGGTTTCTAAGGCCAGTAGGTTAAGAGATCTGAGTGCCCCTGCAATGTGTGATTTTCTTTTTCTGGGAACAATAAAGTTTGTGTCTCTTTGAGACTAGTTTTTTAGTTGTAGTTTTGGAGGCATAATGTAATTTTTAATATGATTTAGGACTCAACCGAGAGCAGCAGTGTAACCGAGGCTTAGAGGCTGCAACTCCCAGAATGCATTAGGTTGTTAAAATGAAAAGCCATATCTGGAAAAAAGTTTACCTGATGACATGCAGTCATCTGGTAACCCCATAAATATGCATGGTTCTATCACTGCCAAGAAAGGCTTCGATATTCCCCAGGTTTATCTGAAAGGGGTCCTGAGCAATAGGCAGTGTTTTGGAGCGTATCCTTGCTCCCTGGTGCAATTATTACTTAAAACATATGGCTTAGATATTGAAGGCAAAGTTACTGGATATTAGAACATTGGAATGTTGGGAGCTCCACTGAAAACAATGGAGTGCTCTGGGCTTATAATGTCTGGTATAAGCCTGGAGCTCCAACATTCCAATGTTTCTTTGTTCACTGCTCTGGCTGTGAACAAAGGCTTCAGGGAGCCTGAGGGGATTCCAATCCCCTCACGCTCCCAAAAGGCTTTGTTTTTTTTGTTAGAACATTATGTCCTCTAGTGACAGAATGTTCTAATAGCCTTATAGCCCTTCGTAGATGGGCTATACCGCTATTAAAGTCCCTCTCCCTTGTTAAAGGCCCTCGCCTTCGGCACGGGGCCTTTAACGCTGGAGAGGGCCTTTAATAGCTGGTATAGCCCTCTACGGCGGGCTATAAGGCTATATTAGTGCACTTTGCACTTCCCAATAACTGTTTGTATTGTTAGAATAATCCTCCCCGTGCAATGCATTACTCTTCTGAGTAAAATCTGTATGTCTCTTAGCTGTGAGATATATTATTAAACAGATCTGCTAATATGTTGTTCAGTACTTTTTTCTATTATGTGGTTTTTCATTGGTTACATTTTTAGGAACAGTAATACAAATGTTTTGCATTATACTGATTCTTTATGGTCAATTTCAACTACTTTATGAATGTTATTAATATGTAACTATACATTTACTTCTTTTTCTGAACAAAATATTATGCCTGTAAACAGATCTGCTCTTTACACAGCTGAGTTCATGCGCCTGTCCCTCTCTCCTTCACAATCTCCATGTAGCACATCCCAGAAATTAACACTTTTGGCCGGATTCACAAAGGGCCTCTGCACTCATGGTGGAGTGACAGTGTCTGAACTCAGAGGCCTATCCGCCCGCAACCCCGAGGTGGAGGGACCGTCCGTAGGGGCAGCGCCGGTCCCTCCATACCAATTAGGATGTGACCGCCACCCTGGCGGTCACATCCCGTATCTTTAACCTTGCGGCGGGTGCTGCTTGAAGCAGCACCCGCCGCAAGGTTAAAAATGCATGCTTTGCATTTACATGCACAAAGCGGCAGGCACCGCGCGGTGCCTGCCGCTTTGTGCATGTAAATGCAGGGTGGTACCATAGGTACCCCCCATGCGCACCCCACCCGACACCCTGGGGGCCTACAACGGGCCCCCAAACACAATAGACCACACGCTTTTCCACGACGGAAAAGCCGCAGTGGAAAAGCATGTTTCAGCCTGCATCCTAATATGGCTGGCGGTGTCTTGCAGACACCGCCACCATATTTGCCTGCATACACCGCGGATCAGCGGCGGATGGACTTGCCATCCGCCGCTGATCCCACCGCCATCCTAATGTGGCGGTGGGTGTTTCCAATGTCCGCGGCGGTGAATCTGCATCCTCCAGGCCGGCGGTGGCTTCCACCGGCCTGGAGGATGCGGATTCAACGCCATCCTAATCGGCCCCTCAGGGTGGAAACTCCGCCATGTTCTCATGACTCCCCTATGACTGAGGGGCCTCTGCCACGAGGTGCCGGCCTGTTGTGAAGCAGGCCATTTGACATTATTACCTACTTTACTACTAGTAAACATAAACCACAGGACTAAACTGTGCAAAATGTAATGGCTGTCAATAAAATTACAACCCACAAAAATCCTGTGAAAAATCTGCAAACGTGTCACAAAATGTTAATTTTGGTGCTGCAAAATGTACTATTCCAATTCACTGTACCCTGGGATATCTTTAGATCTATACCTACATTACTATGCTTTGGCAGGTGAATGTAGTGGATGCAATATTGTTGTTGGTCGACATATGTAAATTCAATATAGTGTCGAACAACCAAACTCCTTAGAGGATGGAACTCCTAATGTAATTGTAGACATGTCTGATCTGATTTTTCAGATTTCATACATTATGTGTTACATGTAGTTCCATCAAACAACTCTGACTAGGTGGAGGGTCTTGGGCAAAGCAACCTTATTCCAGAATTCAACTTCCTACTTATGGGTGTGTTGGACATCTGTTGTGCCTGGAGTAGTAATGACGTTATTCGGATTATGTTGTCATTGAGTTCATTGCGCGTCTTGCTGAGGATGGTGTAATGTTGTGGATGTCTGCTGTACAAAGAACAGTGAATATATTGATGTGGCATGTCATGTGATAAGAGTGTGTTATTGTGGCTTTTTGACTTGGGAGATGTATTTGCTAAAATTGAGTGTTTCTGTGGGGAAGTTGGTAGTATGCTTGCTGTCTTTAGGACTGTGTGGTCAAGGAGAATAATCGTAACAACATAACTACTAACCAAAACACTCCTACAAGTGTAACAGTTAGGACTGCTTCAAGTCACTCAAGCTATAAGCATGGCTTGGGCAATAGTTAATAGTCACTGTTAATGTATATTGAATTCAAATTAACTGATGTTGTGGACATCTCTAGATGAGACAGAGTGCCACCTTGTGCAAGCTGTCACAAGCGCTGGTGTTTATAATTAAGTGCCAGTACTGAGCACCGGAAACCACCAGCTCAAATTACGCACTGGTGTGGGAGCAGGAATTTAAACGCAATAAATCACAATGCATTAATACAGCGTCATGTATGGCTACTCCTTGAATTTATGCTTGTCTTGGACGATGTATAATGCTCCACTGCCTTTAGCTAGGTTCGCACTATAGAAAATGCCATTTATAAACATACATACATTTGGAATGCATAGTGTAGTGCGGTGGCTGAGGATGCAAAGTGGATTTTTCGGGTATATATAGTGTAATGCATTGTGGTGTGTCTATGGTGTGGTGTGGTATCTTGCTGCTGTATGAAGATTTGCTGGGGTATTTTTTTCAATTGAGTATGAATTGATCAATGTGTCAAGCTTGCACAATTATTTTTGGTACTAAATATATTGCTGACTTGCACAGTATGATGTATTTTCCCATCAGCTGGCATAGGAGTCACTGTGGTGTAGTATACTGGATATTGCATGGCAGGATTTTTACTGTTGTATCTAGGCATGAGGTATTTGGCTTATGGGTGATTCATGCATTAGTAGGGGGAGGGGGAGATGCGATATGTGGAACGCTGTATTGGAAAGGGACGTATGTGGTATTTGCATGTGAAATATTTGCTATGTGTGTGGAGCATGCCTGAAGATGCTACAAAAGGAGGTGTGTGGTACCTAGGTGAGTGAGTCATTATGGCGCTTGTATTGTTTGAGTCAATTTATAATTTAATTTTATACATTAATTTTTCATAAGTGCAATTTGCTGTAATACATTTATTATGTTGAAATGTTATGGTGTAGCTGTTTGTGATGTTGAGGTAGTTATTGGTATTTCATTGATGGGGTGAATGAAGTGAATGTAGTGTATCTTACTTTGAAAGTCAGGAACCTCTTCGTAGTACATAGGAATGTGAGTGGTATTTTTGTGCAGGTTCTTTGTTATGTAAGTGAGCATGCATAAGTAAACCTGTTTGGAGATGGAATGTGTGGATTGTTTTTCTAGTGAAAAGAGGGTTCTGTAGTATCTAAGTGTGAGTTATTTGATATGTGAAAGAAACAAGTATGAGTATGTTGCAAAGAGATATATGTGATATGCAGCTGAGTGAATCTTGGAGGAGCTGGTATTTGTTAGACCTGTCAGTCTTAGGCTGGTCTACCCTCAAAACATGTGCTTTGGACCTCCACATTTTTGCTGCATCTTTTTGTTGGTCTTAGGTCTCTGAGCATGTTACCACTGCTAACGAGTGCTAACGTGCATGTGCTTCTTTCATAAACATGCTTGTCATTGGTGTATACCTGATTGACCTATTTAATTTACTTGTAAGTCCCTTTTAAACTGGTACCCTTTGTACCCAGGGTCTGTAAGTAAAATGCTACAAGTGGGCTTTCAGCACTGATTGTGCCACTCGCAGAAGTGGCCTTTCAAACCTGTCTCAGACCGGCCATTGCAGGATCTGTGTGCTCATTTTACTACCACTTTGACTTGGTCTTTAAAAACTACTTGCAAAGCCCTAAACTCCCCATTTAGTACATTTAAATCACCCCCAATATATGTCACCCCTATGGTAGGTCCTCGGTAGCCCTAAGGGCAGGGTGCTATGTACATAAAAGGAAGGACATACACCTTTATGTTTTGCATGTCTTGATATTGACAAGCAGCATATTTCATCTTTCACTACTGTGAGGCCTACCCTTCTTGGTAGCCCTAAGGGAAGGCTGCTCTGTACATAAAAGGAAGGACATACACCTTTATATTTTGCATGTCTTGGTATTGACAAACAGCATATTTCGTTTTTCACTACTGTGAGGCTTACCCCTCTCGTAAAGGTAGCATTAGGAATTCCCTAATAGTCAAGCTGTAAATCCTGACCAGATAGGAGTAGCTTTTTGATTTTTTATGTGTTTGAAATGGTATTGATAAACCCTACTTACTGGTGAGGTAGTATTCAACTTTACTATTTTATAAATGGCACTTATAGAAAGTGGATATTTCTCTGCACTTACAGCTCTGTATGCATGACAGCCTGCCTCCAAGGCATGTCTTGGCTGGGTGATAGCTACATTTGCACATTAACTCTAGACAGCCACAACACAGGACACTCAACTGCATCTGCATTAATCTGCGTATTGATGGGTCATCCTGGGCAGGAGGGAGCATAGGAGGTAAAATTTCACTTGAATAGATAGTGGCCTGTCTCCCTCACAAAGAGCTGTTTTGCCCTTCATAGCTAGCCTGGCAGACAGGATGGGCTGCAAGGGGATGTCTGCACTTCAAAGAGTTCTTTTGAAGTCACCCCCTACATCAAAGGCACTTTTGGGTATAAGTACTGGATACCTGACCCCATCAAATCAGACATTTTTGGACCTGTATCCAGACATCGTTGGCTCTACCTTAGCACATTGTCAGAAGGAGTGCTGTGCTGCCAGGAGGGACTGCCACTTTGCGGACTACTCTGCTGTGTTGGACTGCTTCTTACTGAGCTGCAGGAGGGACTGACACTTTGCACCCTGCCTTTCTGTGCTGACCTGCTGTGTGCTACCTTTTTGCTGTGCTACCTTTCAACATGCTCTAAGGGCTTGTTGGCTTGCCCACTGTTCCCTGAAGTCTCAGGGGCATCAAAGACTTTGAATTCATGCAGTGGTATTCCTCACTACCAGGAGTGTGGCATTGAATCCTGCATCTACAACTCTCCTGAACCGGTTTGCCCACTTTAAGTGGAAACAACCAAGTCATTAACTGGTAAGTTTCACACACATATTGTATCCATGTCAGACTGACCATTGAATAAACTTTTTTATATGGTACAGTCTTTGACATTTTTAATCCGCATTTCTTTTTGACACCTTTGCCACGAAGAACCAGCTCCGCAGTAATCTGGCATTGTAGCACACCAGTTCAAGTTCAAGTTCGGGAATTTATATAGCGCACTACTCACCCGGAGGGTCTCAAGGCGCTAGAGGGAGGGGTTCATAATTTGTCGAATAACCAGGTTTTCAGTTCTTTTCTGAAGGAGATGTGGTTCTGAGTAAGGCGGAGGTGGGTGGGGAGTGAGTTCCAGGTCTTGGCAGCCAGGAAGGAGAAGGATCTGCCACCCATGGTGGATTTTTGGATGCGCAGGACTGCGGCGAGGGCTTGATTGGATGATCTTAGTTGGCGGTGGGTTTGTAGAAGGACAGTCGAGTGTTGAGGCATTCGGGTCCTAGATTAAGAAGGGCCTTGTGTGCGTGGGTGAGAAGGCGGAAAGTAATTCTTTTGTTGGCGGGAAGCCAGTGGAGGTCTTTTAGGTGTCCGGTGATGTGATCTTGGCGCGGGATGTCTAATATGAGTCTCGCTGACGCGTTTTGGATGCGCTGGAGTTTTTTCTGTAATTTTGTTGTAATTCCGGCGTAAAGTGTGTTGCCATAATCCAGACGACTCGTGAGCAGTGCATGGGTGACAGTCTTTCTTGTCTCGAGGGGGATCCAGCGGAAGATCTTTTTGAGAATGCGAAGGACGTTGAAGCAGGAGGACGAGACGGCGTTGACTTGTCTGGACATCGAGAGAGAGGAGTCTAGGATGAAGCCAAGGTTACGTGCATGGTCTATGGGTGTGGGTGCTGTGCCCAGAGCGGAAGGCCACCAAGAGTCGTCCCAAGCTGAGGGGGAGGATCCTAGGATGAGCACCTCCGTTTTGTCTGAGTTGAGTTTAAGGCGGCTCTGTTTCATCCATTCGGCTACTTCTTTCATGCCTTCATGAAGATTGGTTTTGGCGGTGTTGGGGTCTTTGGTGAGGGAAAGGAATAGCTGGGTGTCGTCGGCGTAAGAGATGATGTTGAGGTTGTGTTAACGCGCGATAGAGGCGAGAGGACTCATGTAGACGTTGAAGAGGGTGGGACTGAGTGAGGATCCTTGAGGTACGCCGCAGATGACTTCGGTGGACTTTGAGTAGAATGGGGGAAGTCGGACTCTCTGAGTTCTCCAAGCTAGGAACGAGATGATCCAGTCCAAGGCTTTTCCTTGTATGCCGATGTTGTTGAGGCGTTGTATAAGGTTGCTGTGGCAGACTGTGTCGAAAGCGGCAGAGAGGTCGAGTAGGATGAGGGCCACTGTTTCTCCGTTGTCCAGGAGTGCTCGGATGTCGTCGGTCGCTGCAATGAGGGCGGTTTCGGTGCTGTGTTTGGCTCGAAATCCGGATTGAGATGGATCAAGGGAGTTGTTGGATTCAAGGAAGGCGGCGAGCTGGCTGTTGACGGCTTTCTCGATGACTTTGGCCGGGAAAGGGAGGAGGGATATGGGTCGGTAGTTTTTCAGTTCCGAGGGGTCTGCTGTGGGTTTTTTCAGAATGGCGCTGAGTTCGGCGTGTTTCCAGATTTCTGGGAAGGTGGCAGAGTTGAAAGAGCAGTTGATGACATCGCGGAGTTGGGGTGCAATGATGAAGTCAGCTTTGTTGAAGATGTGGTGGGGACAGGGGTCAGAAGGCGAGCCAGAGTGGATTGAGTTCATGAGGCGAATGGTGTCTTCAGTGGTTATTGGGTTCCAGGCACTGAGGTTGTTAGTTGGAGGAGTGGAATCTGAAGGGGGTGGGGCGGGTTGATCACTGGGAGTATTCTTGAAGCTGTTGTGGATGTCAGCAATTTTGTTGTAGAAGAAGGAGGATAGCGCGTCGCAGAGGTCTTGGGAGGGAGTGATGTCGTTGGATGCTGCGGTGGGGTTAGTGAATTCTTTGACGATATTGAAGAGTTCCTTGCTGTTGTGAGAATTGTTGTCGAGACGGTCCTTGAATGCTGATTTCTTGGCGGATCGAATCAGTTGATGGTGTTTGCGGGTGGCTGTCTTGAGGGAGGTCATGTTGTCTGAGTTTGGGGTTTTTCTCCAATTCTTCTCCATGGTGCGGCATAGCTTCTTGGATTTTTTAAGTTCATCATTGAACCAGGGAGCCTTTTTGCTGGCTGATTTCAACTGGTGCTTTTTCAGGGGTGCTAATTCGTCTGCACTGTGGGTAATCCATGGCCTGAGGTTGGTGGCCGCTTGGTCTGGGTCCATTAAGAGGGTAGGAGGGTTATGGTTGAGTGATGTGAGGAGTTGGTCGGTGGTGATTTTGTTCCAGTTTCTCCAGGGAATGGGTTGTGGACGGTTGTGGGTCAGGGTGGTTATGTAGCTGAAGTGAACACAGCTGTGATCCGTCCAGTGGAGAGCTGTAGTGCGATCGAAGGAGATGTGCTTGCTGGAGGTGAAGATAGGGTCGAGCGTGTGCCCGGCTGTGTGAGTGGGGGTGTCAACAAGTTGTTTCAGTCCGAGATTGGCAAGGTTGTCCAGAAGGGTGGAGGTGTTGCTGTCGAGTATGTTTTCAAGGTGGTTGTTGAGGTCTCCAAGAAGAATGTAGTTCTCGGAGGCGAGGGCGTGCGGGCTGACGAAGTCTGTGATGTCGTCGCTGAATTGAGTGCGGGTGCCTGGAGGCCTGTAAATGAGGGTGCCTCTAAGGGTGGTCCTGGGGTCGGTGTGGATCTGGAAGTGGAGGTGTTCGGCGGTTGCAAGATTGTCGTCGGAGCTGGTTGTAATTTTGATGGTGTTTCTGTGGACGATGGCGATGCCTCCTCCGGTTTGATTGGTGTGGTCCTTCCGAATAATCTTGTAAGTGTCCGGTATGGCTATGGCGATGTCGGGAGCAGAAGATGCGTTCATCTATGTTTCAGTAAGGAAGGCGATGTCAGGTGACGCAGTGTCGATTAGGTCCCCGAGTTCTGTTGCATGTCCGTGGACCGAGCGGGTGTTCAGTAGGATGCATTTCAGGCGGTTGGGTTCGGAGATGTGTGTGGAGGAAGTGGGTTTGGTGAGGGTCCTGAAGCAGTTGAACTTGCAGGAGAGGCAGGCGAATGGGCCGTGGGTACGTCCAGGGATAGCTTCGCAGCATTGTGGTGTGCGACCGGGGTTGAGGGCGAGGAGAGTAGCGGCATCATAACTGGTTCTAGTGGGTTGGGAGAGGTGGGGACCAGGGGGTCTGGCGCTGGGCGCGGTCCAGGTGCGGACGGGCGTAGACGGGCTTACCTTTGGCGCACCTTCGGCGTGACCGCTGCACGTGGACCCTGCGCTTTGAATCATCTGGCATAAATGAAGAGTGGAGGGGGCGGAGCGTGGGAGGGTCAGCTGGGAGGCGGGTCGGGGAGGAGACACGGGCAAAAGTAAATACACACTGAAATGGCCGCCCAGTAATAAATCGAAACTGGGGCACAGCCGGAGCTCGAGTCAATGCAATGTTGCTACAAAGTACACAATAACGCTTCACAAGCAATTACATCAGCCGCTATGCAGTTCGTAGATATATTAAAAATTAAATAATGTAATGCGAGCTAAACGATACCAAGCGCTGTAATCTGAGCAATGCGCTGTAACAGGGCGGCAGGCATCAGGTATCAGGGCAGGCAGGCAGCGAGGAGAAAGCGTCCGTTGTGCGAGCAGAGTGCTGGGGGAGTGACCGCAATGGAGGGAATCCAGACGGTCACAGGATAGGCGAGGACGGGGCGAGTGTAGTCTAACAGTGTGTGGGAGGGTCAGCTGGGAGGCGGGGTCGGGGAGGAGACACGGGCAAAAGTAAATACACACTGAAATGGCCGCCCGGTAATAAATCGAAACTGGGGCACAGCCGGAGCTCGAGTCAATGCAATGTTGCTACAAAGTACACAATAACGCTTCACAAGCAATTACATCAGCCGCTATGCAGTTCGTAGATATATTAAAAATTAAATAATGTAATGCGAGCTAAACGATACCAAGCGCTGTAATCTGAGCAATGCGCTGTAACAGGGCGGCAGGCAGCAGGTATCAGGGCAGGCAGGCAGCTAGGAGAAAGCGTCCGTTGTGCGAGCAGAGTGCTGGGGGAGCGGGCTTCTCCTGGTGGGCCCGATGATTAAGCATGTCACCACCCAGGGTGGTGAGTGAGGGCTTCCTGAAAAATCTCCACTGATTTCCAATGTGACTTATTCAGGGGATTCTTTCTCTCTGTGTGTAGTGCTCATACACTTTTTCCTCGACACTCTTTTGTTGTTTAACAAGATTGACCAGGGGGACCAAGAGTGCCCTTAACCTCTCTCTCAATTTGTTATTACAGATCTAGTACATCGCCGTGGTAACGATTTTAATGTCTGTTACTCCCAGTGCCACAGAACAGAGGTAAGCCTTTGTTGTGTGGCCCAGGTGGGATGCCTGGACAACAACCTTCAGTGTGTCAGTGCCACCCACCATCCGAGGAGCTCCGATACTGAATGCTGACATCAAGCAAAGCATCCGGAGACCTAGCAGCTCTAGAAAGCTACTGACATTCCAATCTCGAGCGAGAGGTCCAAATACCTGCCTGCATACTTGAAAGCCACTTGCTTTTCTGCATGTGCCGGTCCCGTCAGACCTGAGCAGACCCATCAGCCAGTGCCCCTTGGGCACGACAGGGGCCTGTGTGCACCGAGTGATCCTTGGTTGAGATCGAGAATGCTTTGAAACCCGCATTTGCGCTACCGTGAGGAACGTAATAGTAGCACCTGCATATTTTTGCACTGTGATTCCCTTGTGATTGAGTGATATAACTTGAGAAGTATTCATCATATTTATATAGTTTTGCACACATTTTGTTGATAATACAATATCTGTTTTTATAAACCTGTTTGGAGTCTTTTTTGGGGGTAGTTATTGTGTAACTCTGTTTGTGTGCTGCACAAATATTTTAGTCATTGCCTCTTTAGATAAGCCTGCCTGCTCTGCTTCAAACTACAAAACCCCTCCTGAAAACCACAGCTCAACATCTTTGTGTCCTCTCTGTCATGATATTGCGTCAATCAATCTCCAAACCAGTCGCCCTTAATTGGTGTATGAGCCTTGACCCATATTCCTCTGTGCCCCTCGCCCCCCCTGTTGCCAGCCAATTGTTTGCCCTGTTGTCCAGTGTAGGCACCTTGGAATTGATTATGCTGTCCTGCCTGTGCACCCTTTACCTTGCCTCCCGCCCCATAGTACTGGATTAGAGGATGTCTTCCCTCAACGGTGAATACTAGTGCCAGAACTTGCAATAGTCTCTTGTACACAAGCCTTTATTAAAGTCATAACATGCCCCCATTGTCCCTTGCTGTGTCTTTGCGGTGGTCCCCACACCCTCTCAGGTGGGCAGGGCTGAAAGGAGTGATACACCAATGCTAGTCTACTCACTGTGTATGTCATCGTGCCGAACTTGACTGACCCCATTGTCTGCTGATATAAGTCAGTGTCAATTTTCCTCCCAATTTGCCTCTGGGTCCTATACAATCCACCCCTTGAACTCCTTATCGTAGTGTGCCCAGAATGTGTGTCCTACGTATCACGTCTATATATTTGAAGAGTGAGACACACCGTTCTGAATATTTTTCGCAATATACACTTGGGAAAATCAGAAATGCCACTGTCCAGTTTTCTATTGTCATAGGCACCTTTTGGCCATTTAGACAATTAAACTTCCTCCTTTTGAACCCTCCTTGGCCCACAGCCTCCTGTGGAGGAGCTTCAGCATCTCAACATACTCCCCATCCCAGATTCTTTCTTTGGTCGCTAGATTTAAATGCTCACCAGGAGCTTGGTTACCTCCATATACAGAAATCTCTTAATGTTTATTTCTTTATTCTCCTGTGCCCCTGTGTCCTCATCCCTGCCTTCTCTTGTATGTCTTTCTCCTCTGCCTTCCCCTGCTGTGTCTTCTGTATTCCTTTGTTCTTTGTGTCTGATGACTTCGCCCTCCTTGCCTCCGGCTGGACCTTACCCAACACCACTTTGGCATCATCAGCCTGCCCTTCTTTACCTCCCCCTTTATATTATACATACCATTCTTTCCACAAACGGATATTCCCGCTATCCTCTTCATCCAAAATGACACCCTGCCTTTCTGCACTGTATTGACCCCTTACTCACCAGCGCCCTTACCTGGCATCAAGGTCGACCTCCTCATTGGATTCAGCCACCCAACCAGTTGTGAAGGGGCCCTATCAGCCAATTTTGTCTGACGTATCCCCTGTTCGCCATGATGCTCCTGCATTGAACTATGAACAAGACATTATGAGAACCCCTGCACACCACTAGCCAACCACCTGTCCTCATCCTTAAGCTTGTCATCAACCAACTCCCCTTAATCTGGATGTACATCGTTACAACGCATGCTTTTACAACGCATGCCTTTACGACGCAACTTTTACAACGCAAGTTGTTACAACGACTTGCGTTGGGGGGCGCTGGATAGTGAATAGTTTAATTTACTATTCCAACTCCGGTCCCCGTGGATAGTAGGGAAGGTGTTGGATAGTAAATTAAAACTATTCCCTATCCTAGAGCGCCCCCCAGCGCAAGTCATTGTAATGACTTGCGTTGTAATCGTTGCGTCGTAAAGGTACTTTGTTGTAAAAGTTGCGTTGTTAACGCTGCTCCCCCCTTCCTCTACACTTTTTTCATCATACCCAATTGTTCCTGCTCCTCGCCTAAGTTCCACTTCTCTGTGGGCACTGTGTCCCACATATTAAACCTTTTATTCACCTTTTGTTCCAAACTAACCGAGTGCAGACGGGGTGTCATACTAGGCCCTCCTTTCTCGACCCGACATAACGCAGCTTGATGCTGCTATTCAATACCTGGGCGACTGCATTGATTGGTCCCGGTTGTTTCATCACTGAGGCCTCCCCAGACCTTCAAGTGGCAGTGTTGTCATCATCCTAAGAAAAGGTAGGTCTGGCATGCCGTTGTTAAAGTTTCTTTTTCCCTTCTCTTTCCGCTGATCTGGTGCGCAATGCCAGCTTTGCCTTCTAGGCCTGTTCCATCTAGACCCCCAGCCTTTCCCACTATCTTGTCCATGCTGCCCCATCGTGAAGGCCTCCTGTCCCCATCCCCCTGCCCGTAGTGAAGTGCCTGCCGCTCCTTCCCTGTGCCGCCTCTTCACCGATACTGCAGCGGGCATAAGTCCGAGCTGGAGAACCGCACCCCAAAATCCTGCCCTTCTCCCTTCTCCCTCCTCCAGATCCTCCTTTACCTCCTCATCCCCAAGTCCTTCACCATCACTCCACTCCAGGGATGCTGCCACTAACGCTGAGGCAGCTCCTTCAATATATCTACCAGACTCTCTCCATGCCTGTTAATGGGCTTTTTCATGCACTGATGCCCCCCCACCCACTCTTCATCCTAAAATCCCCACAGTTCTCTAGAGGCCCTCTCTAACCACTCTCCTGCTGCTAGTGACACCAGGGCCACCTCGTTGCCCCTCCTTCTGCCACCTTTCTCCCTTCCACACCTGCCATAAGGACTCTTCTAACCTGCTTCTGCCAGTTGGGATGCGGCATGCTCCTTCTTCTCCCTGGAACCCCCTCCCTGGGCTTCTGCCCTTTGGTCAGCAGCTCATGCCATCCCCTCCCCCCCTCACACCAGCACGTGTGCTTTCTTCCTCACCCCCCATTTCAGCAATCCACCGTGGAGATATGCACAGCCTCTGGGACTGCTGCGTCACTTGCCGTGCCCACGGCCTTTCCCTGGCCTGCTGGCCTAGACTAGGCCTTGCCCCTCTCTCACCCATAAATTCTAGTAAAGGCTGACACTTTGGGCCTATTCCAGCGTGCGAGCCATGTGCACTCCTCAGGGCTGCTTTCCTGATTACCGAGTGGCCCGTCCCCTTACCTCTACTGTCCACCATCCAGCCATTGTACTGTAGACGCAAGCAATTGCCACAACACAAACGCCCGTTGTGAGAAGATCCATGTGACCTGCCTCTGCGAGAAGATGCATGGGTTCCTATATAAGTGAGCCCTCCATCTGCATAAACTACGCTACCTGACAAAATTAGCTCCTAATTTAATGTTGACAGCTGCGTGCCACCAACCAAAATGGTAACTGACCATATAAAATGGCCGTTTATATAATGGGCAATTAGCCCAATGTTGCCTAGCCCAAATAGCACAAATGCAGCCTGGGTTGCACCATTGTTCCAAACTCCTCGGTGGGGGCACACCTCCCTATGGTCGGCTGACCCCAAAGCCCAACGTGCACTGAAAGACCCTTGACTAATGCCGCATTCATGAACGAAGCACCAGGATTGGGTGGAGGGGCAGTCTCTGCGCTCCCAAAGGCTCTGAAGTCCTGTGCTTGCTCAAAGTTCAAAAGTTTTTTATTTTTGTCACGGTACTCTGTTGAGGACCACAAAATAAAATAAAAATATACACTTTATACATTTCATTTAGTACATTTTCAATGTGATTTTCATAAACTTAAAAATTCTGTAACAGACATATTCGTTGGGGGGGTTTTTACATACTGATAAAAAATCCTTTGAGTTAACAATCTTACAGGACCGATAGATGGGCTTAAGACATGTTAACCTTGCGTTTACAATTTCTGTATTTGGGCATATAAAAAGTAAATGATCCAAATTCTGGATGCCCCCTTGACAAAGGGTACAAAGCGCAGAACTGTCTGAACTCCAGGAAGAAGTAAAAGTTTGTACCGGGAGTGTTCCTAGGCGCAACATCATTATTGCGCGCCTTGCACCATGTTTAAGAGTGTACTTTAAATAGGGCTGGCTTTGCTTGTATTCCTGGGAGTCTGCATAGATCTTATATGAGGGTAGTTTATCGCAATGTAAGTGATCAATCTCGTAGCTCAAATTGGGGGAGAAGTTTTTAAGAAAAAGTTTGAGTTGTGCGGGAGACCACATAGACAGAATTTCCACGTTGACTTTTGCCCGCTGAAAGGCCTCTCGCATATTTTTTGAAAAGGTAAAATTAGTAGAGTTGATATTAAATGACTCAACTTTTAGTAGGTTTCGTAAAGTGCCTTCTTTAGAATGGATAAGGTTATAGGCCCAACATATAATACTAGCTACGGCTGTAGCATATGCACTTGTGATGGTACATTCCAGTCTCAATGCCTGTACTGGGGTAGATGTAGATATATTCAGTAGTTTTTTAAATATTTTTCCTTCTGCTAAGTCCATATATGTCCATTGTTTGAAAGGAATATATTCCGCAGCATAAGACAGGACCGGTGTAATCTTAGCTCGGTAAACTTGAATTAGTGCAGAAAAATGCCTATGTCCTGTGGCTGAATATAGGCGAGACAAGGCTCCAGCATGTAGGTCACTTTTCTTTTTTAGATGATTGATTTGATTGCTGTTGCTCATATTTTGTGTGAAAATTCTGCCCAGATATATATACTCCTTTACCTGTTCTAACTTATCACCTCCCAACTTCCATTCGTACCTCACCCTTTTCTTATGTTTTAAAAAAGCAACCACTTTTGTTTTGTTGATATTTGGATTTAAAAAGTTTTTTCTGGAATATTGGTGTAGGATATCTAGAAGATTTTGTAGTCCGAAGGGTGTTAGGTCAAACATGACTATATCGTCCGCGTACAGCAGGGAATGAATACATTCAGTGGCTATCTTTGGGGGAGTGCATACTCCCTGTTGTAATTGGGACGGTAAGTCACTTAAATATAAAGAAAATAGAATTGGAGCCAAGAGGCACCCTTGTTTCAGGCCATTTGTTGTACGTATTTTCTTCGATAGGCCCTTATCACCACCCATTTGGACACGGCACCAGGTGTCACTATGTAGGTTCACTATCAAATTTAATAGCTGTTCCGGGATGCCCATTCTACTTAGCTTTAACCACAGAGTTGGTCTATCCACCCGATCGAAGGCAGTCGAGTAGTCGATGAACGCTGCATACATTGATTGTTTTTTCCCTGAGACATACTTATCTAGAATGGTTTGGAAGATTGCTACATTGTCAGTGACTGAGTGGTTTGGACGAAATCCAGACTGGAACTTAGGAATTAGACCCAGTGTAAATGCCCAATTTTTAAGCCTGTCCAGAATTTCTGCTGCAAAAATCTTCCCGGCAGCGTCAATGAGGGCAATTTGCCTATAGTTTCCCGGTGTGCTTCTTTTTCCTTTTTTATGAATCGGGATTATGATGCTTCCCTTCCAGGAGTTTGGCATTTTGCCACTATCGAATATATAGTTAAATAGTGGCGAGAGCAACAGTCCCCACTCTTTGTGGTCAGTTTGATAGACCTTGATAGGTATCTGATCGGGGCCAGATGCACCCGTACTCCTTGCCTTTCTGATATTCATAGAGACTGACGCTGCCGATGTTTTGTTGATTTTAATATCATTTATTCCCACAGTTTGTTCTTCGACCTCGTCATTATTATTAGACTTGTTCGGTTTGTATAGCTCACAGAGGTAAGTATCCCAGTTTTCTTCAGAAACCGGAGTCGCTTCCAGCTTTTTTTTGGATCCTGTCATTCTCGCAATCAGGGCCCAATATTTGCGTTGGTTGTTTTGTTTAGCTGCTAGTTGGATTTCGGTCCAGTTAAAGTCCTGCTTCTGTTTTTTCTTTTTCGTTTTTCCTCGTCTTATTTGGTTCTTTAGTCTATTAATTTCTTTTTTGTTTATAGACGAGAAGTTCAGATACTGAGCTCGAATCAACCTATTGAGTTGTTTTACGACTGGTTGGTTCCAGTTTTTACTCTTACTTCTCCATTTGCTTTTTTCTGATCTGTTGTATTCTAGCTTACTTTGTAAAGTTAGTCGGAGTTTATTTGTTAAATGTTCAAAGTTCTTAATGGGGTCATCCGAGTATATGGTAGTCAACAAATTGGTATCAGAGATTAATATCCTCAGATGGTCCAGATTTTCAGTCCCCCAGTAAACGCGACTCCTCATTGTGTTAACTTCCGTTTTAGTTGTTTGAAATATTGGTTGGTTCTGAAAGGAAGGCTGTGTGATCCACTGAGTTGATAAGTATAAGAGGGCGTGATCACTTTCTTCCTTAAATAAGATCGAAAGTTGGCTCATTTGTTCCTTTACTTCTATATTACATATAAGATAATCAAGGATAGAGGGAGAACCGTTTCCCTGCCTTGTATACGATGCTGGTTTGTCTCCGTTGATGTTACCGTTTAGTATTGTCCCGTTAATACTGGGGAGAAGTGATAATAGTGCACGTCCTCTTTTATCTGATTTAATTCCTCTTGGGAATTCAGGAAGTGGTGTTTCAAAAGATTCCTCTTTGAAGAGGCGAGCCCATTTCTTTATCTCGCAGTTTGAGATCTTAGCATTCAGATCTCCCATTATGATATATGGCAAATAGAACTGATCTTCAATGGTGTGAGTAATGGCCTCCATTTGACGGTCAAACTGCGGATCACTGTTGTTGCTGGGGGGTGCATAGATATTAAAAAGTAATATTTTTTCAGGTTTGGCTGACATTTGAGTCTTAAGTGATACTTTTAAGCATAGTAAATTATCCGTGTTTGTGTCAATTATTTCCTGTGACCAAGAGTGATCTTCTTTTAATAAGATTGCCAGACCACCCTTGGCGTGACCCCTTCTAGATCTCTTTGCCATAATTTCGTATACGTAGTATCCTTTCTGTGTAAAGGTATTAGTTAACCATGTTTCCTGGAGGGCGATGATATCTGGGAAGTCCTTAATTGCATGTTTCATTTTTATATCAGTTTTCCCTGCCAAGTTCCAGGACAGAAGTGTCAAACCTTTGCTAAACTTGGTATTGTTGTGGATTAACCGTCTTTTTGCAGTTTAATGTTTCTGATAACCATGCCCAAGATTTTATTGAATTCTCAGTTTTACTTGAGCTTGAGTCCCGGGACCATACTGATCTCTCACCTCGTATTACTTGTATTTTAAGAGAGTCTTTTCTCAAAGTATTTGTTGCTGGATCTCCCCAATTTGAAGTACAGAGATTATGTCATAGCCATTCTTGTGTAGAATTTCTTTCTCTCTAATTATTATTCCAGGCAGAACTGGAGAAAAAAAGGATACCTGTACCAATTTATCATTTTCTTTTTTTGGAAAGAGTACTAGGTCGATTTCTTTGCTTGTCAGAGAGTTGAGGGATGGTATTTCTTGTAAAAGATTGATTATTCTACTCCGGTTAAACGGCATCTGATCAGTGGGGAATAATTCTTCTATAATTATGTGTTTAGATGGGATTCTTTCCCATGATTGCGGATTGTTATCATGTATTTCTTTTATATCCGAGGAGTTTTGCAATGTTGTTCTATTTTCTGTCGGTGGACAAAATTCGTCTGCTTTTGGATTTAAGAATTTTATCGATGGGGTTTTTTGAATTTCTGGAGAGCTCACCGTGTTTAAGGGGGTGAATTTTTGAAATTTAAGTTTATTCCCTTTTTTCCTCTGTATTCTTCTCAAAGGTTTACCCTTCTTCTTCCCCCGTCTTTTTTCCCCGGTATTACTTTTTTCAGACTTTTCTTGTTGGCTATATTCCTGCTCAGCAGTGACTCTCGGTGACTCTGATTTATTTTCCCCTGTTGTTTGATCTGGGTTAATGTCGTGTACTTTATTCGAAAAAATAGGATAGTGCTTAGTTTTGTTTTCGGTAATTTTTTCCAGATCTTCATTGAATAGTTTTTTAAGAGAATAGGTGATAGGATGTTTTTCCCTATTTCTTAGTTCCTTGGTTTTGGTCTCTATTATTACTACATCGTTCGTTTGTGAACTTGCCTCCTGTTGATTTGGAGTCGTACTTCCTATTTTATGGAGGTCGATTATTTGTGGGGAGTCGACAGCTCCATGTTGTTTAGATGTAATTTTAGTTTGATCTTTTTTCTTCTTTTTTTCGACCAGATATTTAAGTATTCCTATTTGTACGTCTAAAGTGTCGTCAGAGTTAGCTAGTATTTGACCAAGGTGAGTTAGTACTGATTCCAGGATTTCTTGCAATGAGAAGAGTGCTTTTGACAGGGGAGAGGTAGTGTTTCCAGGATTTAAGTTTATAAAATTGGGGTCAGTAAGGTTGGCATGATTAGAGAAAAGATTTGGTGACTTTTCTGGTGAGCTGGTCAGTGGATGCTTTTGACTTAATAATAATGATTCTGATTTTTCTTCTTCTATCATCATGTTATCGTTTCCAGACACATCGAGAGGTAAATCATTTTCATTGTCCTGATTTTTTATTGGTGTTATCGATGTGATTTGAGATGTATCGAGAAATGATTTTTGACATTCTTCAGAATGAGAGATGTTTACCAGCTTACTTTCTAGTGTTGCTTGTCCTTGTTTATACAGTTTTTTATCAGGAAGGAGTAACAAGTCACGTTCGACCTTAGTTGTTGAGGGGTCCAGCTTATTTTGGTCATCCAATGGATAAGAAGATGGAATTTTTTTCTTGGAAAGAGTAGAAAAATATTCACTTATAGCTGGAGTACTTGATATTTGTCCAGGTTTCAGTGCTTTGTCCGCAGATTTTCTGACAGCAGCATCTGTCCCCATACGCCTCATGTAAATTGTTCGAGATCGTAGTTTTTTTAAAGCCCTCATATTTGGAGTCGAAGATGTTTCACCGTTTGTGTTTAGGGGTTGATCAGTAGAGATGGGGATATATCTACAGTTCAGGTTCAGACTATGGCTGGATAAGATCCACTGTTATTGGACGTAAGTGGGGTGGCCCGTACCGTCCTCGGTCGCCCTCGGACGGCCTCAGACGGCCTGCCCTTTGTCCGGGCTTCGTTCCGCGCTTTGTCCCGCGCGCGTCCCGCGTTGCGGGAGGTTTTTTGCTTTATCTACGTTTCGTCGATGGGCGTGACCGTGGGCGTGTCGCCTGGGGGAAGAGGAACCAGGTGATCCCAGCTGGGGATTCTGGTCCTCGCAGTCCCCCGGGCTAGGCGCACTGTAGTTTATCTCCCAGCCTCGACCCTTCTGACTCCAGCTGGGAGCGCTAGGCAGAGCGTGCGGGTTGCAGCTCTCGCTCACACCAGCGAGTCAAGGGGAGGCGCTCCACGGAACAGTAAAGGCAAAGAGCGTCAGCTCAGGCACAGCAGCACAGAGTTCAGTCAGCAGGTTGGGATAGCAATCCCTCGCCAGGCACGAGCAAACAGCAGCTCAACAGGTCCTTTTTCAATGAGTGGCGCCCGCGAAGCGGGTGTCACGAACCTTTGTCCTGCCTCGTCGATGGGCGTGACCGTGGGCGTGTCGCCTGGGGGAAGAGGAACCAGGTGATCCCAGCTGGGGATTCTGGTCCTCGCAGTCCCCCGGGCTAGGCGCACTGTAGTTAATCTCCCAGCCTCGACCCTTCTGACTCCAGCTGGGAGCGCTAGGCAGAGCGTGCGGGTTGCAGCTCTCGCTCACACCAGCGAGTCAAGGGGAGGCGCTCCACGGAACAGTAAAGGCAAAGAGCGTCAGCTCAGGCACAGCAGCACAGAGTTCAGTCAGCAGGTTGGGATAGCAATCCCTCGCCAGGCACGAGCAAACAGCAGCTCAACAGGTCCTTTTTCAATGAGTGGCGCCCGCGAAGCGGGTGTCACGAACCTTTGTCCTGCCTCGTCGATGGGCGTGACCATGGGCGTGTCGCCTGGGGGAAGAGGAACCAGGTGATCCCAGCTGGGGATTCTGGTCCTCGCAGTCCCCCGGGCTAGGCGCACTGTAGTTTATCTCCCAGCCTCGACCCTTCTGACTCCAGCTGGGAGCGCTAGGCAGAGCGTGCGGGTTGCAGCTCTCGCTCACACCAGCGAGTCAAGGGGAGGCGCTCCACGGAACAGTAAAGGCAAAGAGCGTCAGCTCAGGCACAGCAGCACAGAGTTCAGTCAGCAGGTTGGGATAGCAATCCCTCGCCAGGCACGAGCAAACAGCAGCTCAACTGGTCCTTTTTCAATGAGTGGCGCCCGCGAAGCGGGTGTCACAAACCTTTGTCCTGCCTCGTCGATGGGCGTGACCGTGGGCGTGTCGCCTGGGGGAAGAGGAACCAGGTGATCCCAGCTGGGGATTCTGGTCCTCGCAGTCCCCCGGGCTAGGCGCACTGTAGTTTATCTCCCAGCCTCGACCCTTCTGACTCCAGCTGGGAGCGCTAGGCAGAGCGTGCGGGTTGCAGCTCTCGCTCACACCAGCGAGTCAAGGGGAGGCGCTCCACGGAACAGTAAAGGCAAAGAGCGTCAGCTCAGGCACAGCAGCACAGAGTTCAGTCAGCAGGTTGGGATAGCAATCCCTCGCCAGGCACGAGCAAACAGCAGCTCAACAGGTCCTTTTTCAATGAGTGGCGCCCGCGAAGCGGGTGTCACGAACCTTTGTCCTGCCTCGTCGATGGGCGTGACCGTGGGCGTGTCGCCTGCGGGAAGAGGAACCAGGTGATCCCAGCTGGGGATTCTGGTCCTCGCAGTCCCCCGGGCTAGGCGCACTGTAGTTTATCTCCCAGCCTCGACCCTTCTGACTCCAGCTGGGAGCACTAGGCAGAGCGTGCGGGTTGCAGCTCTCGCTCACACCAGCGAGTCAAGGGGAGGCGCTCCACGGAACAGTAAAGGCAAAGAGCGTCAGCTCAGGCACAGCAGCACAGAGTTCAGTCAGCAGGTTGGGATAGCAATCCCTCGCCAGGCACGAGCAAACAGCAGCTCAACTGGTCCTTTTTCAATGAGTGCTTGCTCTCCACCTAACTGTCTAAGACAACTCGGGTTGGAGAGTTTTAAAGTGTGCATGCCAGGCTGGCTGTCCCAAGATAGCCGGCCGAAGTGGCAAGCACACTTTAAACTTGTGTACCACTCCTCCTGCCCTGCTGCCAGTCTGTTGCAACCGCCCCACCCTGAAAAGCAGCTCAGGCTGGCAGAGGAAAAATAAAATTGCAATAAAGTCAACTTATTACCGTTGTAATTTTCTTTTTTTTCTGCGCCCTCAGCAGGGGGTGCAACGCTCCTCTGCCCAACTGGAGATGCCGCTGCTGCAAGGATGCTGCAATGCATTAAGCATGGCAGCGAGGTCAGAGAAAATGCCAGAAAAAAATCTGTTAAGGGAAATGCCAGGTCAGCCAGCCCACCAGGGAGCAAGTGGATCACCCTTAATAGTACAATAGTATACCAACACAATATAAATATCCACCAAGAAGTTCAAGGAACAGCATGAAACTAAATGTCAAATAAGCCGAATGAAGAAGAAATTGGCTAAAAGAACAGATGTTCCACAGGCAGAAACAAAGCCAAACCAGGCAACAGTGCTCCAACATCACCAGCACCAGAAAACCAAGTCAGAGGGGCAGGAAACAATACAGAGACGTACATGGGCAACAATCACCAGCTTCAATTTCAAAAGGAACAAAAGGAGCAAGTTCAGTGGAGACCAAAAAGCACACAGAGCAGTAGCAAAGGAAGGCAGAGGTGCCAGCTTGGAGTCAAAATGGAAAGGGAACATCGGAAAAAAGGGTAGTAATATCCAAGTGAAAATGAGCGATCCCACACAGAGAAAGGGACTCTACTCACAAAAACAGCCTTGCGATCAAAATACAAAAAAGGGCAGAGGTGTAGCACACCCTGTGGATGCCCAAATCAACTCAAGCCAAACATATATCCGGAGTATGTGGGTCATCCCACCAGCAATCCACACATCAAACAAAAGGAGTGGAGTAGCAGGGATGCACAATGGAACACCAAGGCAAATCCCTGTTACACAAGCACTAGATCAATCAATAATTCACATTTCAACCCGATCAAGGGCAACCGCCTACATGACTCAATCGGGCAGTAGACCAAGACAACCCTCTAATTCCATCAGGGAGAAAGTGAAAGTAGGCTGAACATCATACACAGTACCGCGCAAAGGTACTAATATCCCTTGAGAGAAGGTTAGAGGGTACAGATCTCAAAAGCTCAAGTCCACAAGGAAGAATAGGTGAAAGCACAGGGGTACTCACTTGCCCTACAGTTAAGAAAATTTCGACTTTGCTACGCAGACACAGAGCACATCCAGTGGAAAGCGCACACCAAACTGTGCTGGCCTGTGTTGGGACGGCGAATCCACTTTCGAATCGATAGAAGATGCTCAAAGTAGCATCTGAGAGTCAGGTAAGGGTAGACCGAACACCAGAACAATACCACAAAACTTTACACAGACCAGGCAAAGACAACGGGGAACACCAACAAAAGAAAAGAAGTGAGACACTAAAAAGATGGCAACATCCAACAAGTCCCAAGCGTAGGAGGGAGCATAGTGGGAATTCCTTACCAGCCCTCCCCCAGGCAGATAAGAGGGGTCACTCACCTGTTTTCAATGATAGGAACTCGAGCGCCTCAGGCCCATTTGGGAGGACACACAGCTGAAGACCCACAACCAGCCTTACTAACCAAGTGGGGGGATCCACATCGAGTGAGGATTGACTGCAACATTCAGAAAAGCAGACACAGCCCTATCCCCCAGCATCAAAAGAAGCTATTGAAGGGCATGTAAAAAAGGAACCAGCACCGTACAGCCCCAATCCAGGCAAGGAGGGATGCATCAGTGCTCACACCACCAGCATAAACCAGGCCACAAACTCAGCAGGAGCCCAGGAATTTAGCAGAGGTCAGGAAAACAGTCCACTGACAGTGGAGGAAGCCCAGAAAGGCCCCAAAAGGTAACCAAGAGCTCCCATCTAATGACAGTAAATAGCGTGAGTTCTTCCGAAACAGGACGTTTCAGGGTAGTGGCAGTCATTTATGAGCATATCTCGAGGGAGAATAGGTGTAACTGTTTTAGGCAACCAGCAGATTGTCTTTCTGTAAGGTATGGACACATCTCATGACATAAGGAAAGTGATGAGGAAGTTTTTGACTATGACATATGTGTTATTAAAATGTATGTAGCACCAAACTGATTTGCATATCTCCAGTTCACCCATCACATGCACATAAATGGCTTACCTACAATGCTCATTCTTATCACAGGGCATTTACTGCCTATCAATCAAGTGCTGAAGGCTTATGCTGCTTTCTCTGACATAGCCAATTTCGGTGAGCTCAGCTGGCATTAAACATAAATGGATCCAAGTCTGAACAATACTGAATGTAATGCTTTCATTGGGTGATTAGGGTAGAGTGCTGCTCCGGATGCAAGAATTAATTGCTGCTCTTCAGCATCCGATCCAGTGTCTTGGGATTATTTATGATGTGTTGCTTGATGTGATTTGATTGCCTCTATTGCTCATCCGCTTCCCGTCCTGGAAGAGAAAGGAATGAAACAATAGGCTTTCAAAAGCTGGGGTAGCACTGTTGTAAAGAGAGTGCAAGGAAAGAAAAGTTCCAGACAAGTTCCAGACACTAGGATTGCTTCCGCTCCCTTGGAAAGCCTCCTGAGTTTGGATGCCCCAAGTAAGCCAGATGGTGTGCAAGATGGGTCTGTACAGATCATTGGAAGAGCCAATCACACACTCTTAGGTGTCTCCTATAAACAATTAATGGGATTTATGTAATTTCACTTCACATATGTAGGGAAAAAACTTGCTAAAGTCAGTACTTGAATATTTACTGGCCACACCAAGTGCCTGCTTTATAGCTGGGGTTATACAATCAGCTCAACCAGCATAGCAGCCACACAGGCAGCCTGCAAAATATATATATTTAGAAGGATGTTATAGTTAGGAATTACCATTTTAAAATACTTAAAAATTCACTGAAAAAAACAAGGTTACGGAGACATTATAGTTAGGCTCAGATTTCACTCGAACAAAACCAGTAATGCCAAATGGCTGTGAGGGAGCCATGAGGCTCCCCCACATATAATTATGTTACTGCCCCGGGGAGATGGCGGTCCTCTCCTGCATTCATTTTAATTTAAATCTGTGTCCCGGGAAGGTGGCATTGCCCGGGGCAGCGTGACATCGCCCGGGGCAGCGTGGGAGCCGCGAGGCTCCCCCTTATGCAATTATGTTACTCTCCCAGAGGGTGATGGTCCCCAAGGCTTTTAATAGCCTGAGGAGGGGGGATGGGCACATTGGCCCCCTCCTATGTTTCAGCAATGCCCTGGGATCTGGCCCATCTGGCAGCTTATTGAGGAATAAGCGCAGGAGCCCGCCCTTCATTTAAAAACAAATTCGGTAGGGGTTGAAGGTCCAGCGCAACTCCAGCCCCAAAAAAAGTTTTTTTGGCCCAGGAGGACGAGGGGGTCAGGGTCTTTCTACCCTGCCCCTTTTCTTTTTTAAATGTTTTTTCAGTGACTTGGCTTTAAGCCGAGTAACAAGATCGCTGCGAACACTTCCTGGTTTGAAGTAATTGGCAGCCAATAAGATCACAGTACGAGATTGCGAGCCCCAAAACTCCTGAACGGATTAACACCATTGAACAAAAATACTCTTTCTAGACCAAGAGCTACCTTTCTGCCAAATTTGGTGTAATTCTGTTTAGACGTTCTGGCTGTAGCTGGGTCGGAAGTTTCCAATGGAAATTAACATGGGGAAAACGCATTTTAGGAACTCCCCTTTTTCTTAGCACCCGCTTGATAGATCACCCCGACATTTTCAACACAGCTGCTGAAGTGAGTGGCAAATTAGTTTTGAAAACTACATGAGGATCTGTCAACCGACGCCCAGGTTATTGGCAATTGAAAAAACAATATTTTTGTAATGTATATATATTCACAAGCAGACCTCCAGGCACAGGAGCCCCTGACCCTTCAGTGTGACGTCACAACAATGGTTCCGGAGAGACCATTCTTTATGACACTTCATCACGGAGAAAAGGTGAGGCCCATCACCAGAGTAAAAGCTTTAATTGCAGGTACGAGAGCACAGTGAAACTCCATCTCCTTACGTGTTTCGGCGACCTTTCAACTTGATCACAGGTTAGAGTAAGTATGTGCAAAGTGCAATTGCACGCGCTTTTTCAATTAAAAATCACGTGACAGTTTATTTTACACTTCAAATCCCATGATGCATTTCTTTGAGCAATTACTGCAGGGAATCTTGTAACATCCATCTGCCTTCATATTAAAAGTTATTCGTCATGGGGGCGTGGCTTGAACGCCGCACAAGATGGCGGCTTGATACCGGAGCTCCGCCAGTCGTTCACCGGAGCCGGCGAATTTCTCCGCACACACCGGACAATTGTGAGCGCTGCTGGCATTTTTCACTGCCGGAACATGAGGTGAGCAGGGAGACCTAAGCTGCTCTCCTCTATTCCAGTGGTATGCGCTTTTCTCTTCAGTGACGCGCTTCGCTTTCCAGCGGCCGCCATTTTCTTCCACTTTGCCGCGATACTTCCTCCACCAGCGAACGCCGCTTCTCTACCTCAGCGTGCGTGATGCGGATATTTCCTACACCGGCCTCATGCCTTAACGAAACCCTCTCACACATCATGTCTCTCCACTTGTGACACTCCTTATCTATTTTTTGACGAAAAAGCGCCATTTTCACTCAACATACCTTAGCGCTAATTCCTCATGTATGACGCCTTTCTCCACTCAATATGGTGACACGCTACTCTGCATAACACCTACTGAGCCTCCCAAGTCGATATAGGCGTTTCAATCTGTTATTCCTTGACATGAGGTGATACTGTATTCACATAATTTTTCTGGCTTTTTCTGAGGAGAGACTATATGTTTTGTGACTACCAATTGGCTACATCTCATCATTCCTAGTTGCAACATATATACGCTTTTTACAGTTTTTCACCATAAAGCATAACTCCTGCTTCTTATATACAAAAATTTTTCTCCTCTGAATTTTGTGGTGACATTGCACTTCCTTCCCCTGCCTTTTATGGGGAAGCTCCGAACCCTCAAACTTACAGCTTCTAAGGCCAAACCACAATTTTCCTCGCAGAATATGGATGAACCTGTTCCCCTCAAACCAAACGCCGCTCACGGCGCAATCCCTAAAGCTGCTCCATCCAGTAAGCTTTTACAACCTGGTTCAACGAAACGTCTGAAAAAAGACCCTCCCTCTCCAGGTTCTTCATCGCACTCAGCGTCAATGGATCTTATTCTGGAGGAACTTCGTGCACTCAAACCCTTCATGGCTGAAACCACTAAAACCTTACAATTTCTTCATGACAAATGGTCTACTCTGGAATCACGGGTTCTTTTGGTGGAACAATCTACAGAGACTCTTCAATCTTCCTGCGCAAAAATTTCGCTCTTAGAAAAAGATGTCTCTCTCCTGAAGCGACAGTCGGAGGAGTTGGAAAATCGCAACCGGAGGAACAACCTACGCCTTTATAATCTTCCGGAACTTACAGAGGGATCCAATCCAACAGCTTTCTTCCAAACCTTTTTACCAAAAATTTTGGATCTTCCTCCTTCCTCTTCTCTTAATATCCAACGTGCGCACAGACTTGGCCCGAAAGTTTCCACCAAGCCCCGCGGAGTCATAATGCTGTTCCTCAAATTTACTGACCTCCTTCAAGTACTTTCGGCAGCAAAGACTAAAAAGCAAGTTATGTGGGAGGGGCACAGGTTATACCTTTCTCAAGATGTTGCTAAAGTTACAGCTGATCGTCGAAAGCAGTTCCTTGATTTGAGACCACGTTTGAGAGCCCTCGGTGCCAGATATGGACTGCTACATCCATGTCTCTTCAAGGTGACCTACAAAGACAGGACAACTACTTTTGAAGATCCACTCGTCCTTGAAGAGTTCCTTCGTCGTCACGAAACCGAAAACATGGACACTGCAAGACCCGTTTAACCATCTCTGTTTTACCATGTTTTACTATTTGTCTACCTCTATGTTTCCCTGCCGTTTTCTTGTTTCTGTCCCCTGTATATGATTGAGCGCCTTCTACCCTTGTATATCTTGCCTCTTTTATGCAGTGTTCTCGTGCTATTTCTTTATTTCATTTACCATATGTTTCTCTAATGTTTTCTTCTGATTTTTTATCTTCTTACAGATCCTCTCCCCGTGTTTCTTCATCCCGGTGTATCCGTACTTCCCTTCATTTTGTTCCTTCGCTGGTTCCTCAGGTGTTCGACGATGTGCGTCTCTGTTGTTGATGTCGTCCTCTTCTGACGTCGTCATCCCTCAGTTCTTTTTGACTTGTTTTCTATCTGTTGAGATGTTACTACTTTCTTCATGCTTTGCTCTATATTTTCTACTGTTCTCTTTTTCTATTCTCTTATTCAACTCTTTCTCTTTCCTTTCCTTACTATATTCTCTTTATTCTCTTCTGATTTCTTTCTCTTACAATTATTGTTTTTTACATTCTCATTACTATTCTCTTCCTTTCCCAACTCCCCTTTTACTGTATCTTATTTTATATCATTTTACTGAAGTTACAAATTCCGAGTAGTTACTTGGAATGTTAAGGGGTTAAATAACCCCATTAAACGTCAATGTGTCCTAACTCATTTGACACGGCTTAAAGCTGACGTAGCTCTCCTCCAAGAATCCCACCTTTCGGACAAGGAGGCTAGCAAACTTAAACGTTGCTGGGTGGGACATGTTTTTCATTCTCCTGCTTTAGGTAAGAAAAATGGTACTGTTATTTTATGTCATAAAAAGTTAACAGTTTCAGTTATATCCCATGAAAATGATGTTAATGGCCGTTGGGTTCTTACTAATCTTCTTATTGATAAAATTCCTATCGTTATCTTCAATGTTTATGCTCCTACAGGTGTTGATAAATTATTTTGGCCTGCTATTTCTGACAAATTGGTTACACTTGATGAGCAATATGTTATTTTTGGTGGTGATTGCAACCAAGTTATGGACCCCTTTCTTGACAGGAATTCCAAGGTTAAGTTTATTCCCTCTAAGATGCATTCCCAGTTTATTACTTCTATTCGAAACTATGCTCTAGTTGACATTTGGAGACTATGTAACCCTGACCTTAAAGAGTACACATTCTATTCCCCCACCCATCACTCTCAATCTCGTATTGATTACCTCTTCCTCAGCAAGCCCCTAGCACAGCTAGCCACTCATTCAGACATTGGTTCCATTTTAATCTCAGATCATGCTCCCGTTTTTGTCGATATTGACCTTATCCCCTTCTCTCCTTATTCAGGACGCTGGAGATTTAATAACTCTTTACTCCTAGACCCCGTATTCTCCACTAAATTTACAGTTTTTACCTCTGAATTCTTTGCACTAAATCATCTCCCTGAGTCTCCCTTTGTCACGGTGTGGGATTCCTTCAAAGCAGCTGCTAGAGGTTTTATCATCAATTTCGTTTCTCAAAAGAAAAAACAATCAATAACCAAGTCAACTCAACTTTTGGATAAAATTAAGAAACTAGAATATACCTATTATAATTCTACCTCTGAATCTTCACTTCGCGAACTTATTTCTGTCAAAATTGAGTTTAATAAGTTTACCACAAATGCGGCTTCAAATTCTCTCCTTAAATGTAATTCCCGCTATTACGGAGGCCAAAACAAAATGGGCAAGCTTCTTGCTAATTACCTCAAGATACGCAAAGAGAAAACAAAGATTGAATCTTTACAAGGCCCAGCTGGTGTTTCTTTGTTCAAAGACAAAGACATATTAGCTCAATTTGTCTCTTTCTACCAAACTTTATACACTCCTGAGTCTAGCCCTGATCCTGCTGATCTTCTTGCTTATTTTCAAGATATTCCTTCCCCTCACTCTTCTCATGTTGATTTTCAATCATTAAGTTTAGATATTTCCCTCTCTGAAATTTCACATGCTGTTTCAATCCTCCGTCGAGGCAAAGCTCCAGGACCAGACGGTTTCACCATTGAGTTCTACAATCACTTTTCTTCCCTTCTCCTCCCTAAACTTTTATTATTATTTCAATCCTTTGTTGATTCTGGTTCCTCTCAGGGAACTTTTCAAGAAGCATTAATTTGTCTAATACCCAAACCAGATAAAGATCATACTCTATGTAAAAATTATCGCCCAATCTCCCTGGTAAATACAGATTATAAAATTTTTGCCAAAATTATAGCCCTCAGATTAGATCCTCTGTTACCAGAACTTATCGGTCCGGAACAATCTGGATTCGTTAAAGGTCGTTTGTCGTCAGATAATTCTCGTGTTTTCTTTAACATTTTGAGTAAAGCCGCCTCTCTCTCTTCTCCACTAGCTGCCATTTCTCTCGATGCCGAGAAGGCTTTTGATAGAATAGGCTGGGATTTTATGTTTCAAGCTCTTCGTTGGTTCGGTTTCCCACCTAAATTCATTTCTCTTATTTCTTTACTTTACTCTAGCCCCCATGCTTCCATTTTTGCTAATGGTATCACTTCCGATTATTTTCCCCTTCGGCGAGGAGTACGTCAAGGTTGCCCTCTATCTCCTCTTTTGT
The DNA here is from genome assembly GCF_964263255.1 of Lissotriton vulgaris. NCBI lineage: Eukaryota > Metazoa > Chordata > Amphibia > Caudata > Salamandridae > Lissotriton > Lissotriton vulgaris. Next base: position 917,347,171 of record NC_141695.1, read on the forward strand.
TTATTCTAGCTTTAGAACCCTTTTTAACCAAAATTAGACGTGACGATAATATTTCTGGTTTTCAATATGGTCCCCAGCAGCAAGTTAAATTATCGGTGTACGCAGATGATATTTTATTTTATTGCTCAGACCCTCAAACAACTTTACCTTCCTTCCTTACTCAAGTTTCCTCTTTTTCTAATGTATCTGGCTATAGACTTAACACGGACAAATGTGAAATCCTACCCTTAAATCCTCTATGTCTAAAACATCTATTTGATACATCTGGCTTTTCCTGGCAACCCTCTAAGATTAAATATCTAGGTGTCTGGTTCGCCCCTCGTCTCTCTGATACCCTCAAATTTAATTTCGAATCTCTCTCTACTAAGCTCACTACTTCTATCAATCGTTGGAACCCTCTCTTTCTTTCTTGGTGGGGTCGCTCGGATTCCATCAAAATGATGTTAGCTCCTTTGGTCCTTTACACTATTTCTATGATTCCCATCCACATCCCTAATCAACACTTCAAGTCAATAGATTCTATTCTGTTAAAGTTTTTATGGAAAGGTAAAAAATCCCGAATAGCCCTCTCTGTTTTAAAGAAGGATAAATCTTTGGGTGGAGTCAAATTTCCCAATTTTAAATCATATCATAATGCCTTTTCTTTAAAACAAGCCTTGCGTTGGCTCTCTTCAGATCTTCCGTATTATCCTCCACTTTGGCTGACGTTAGAATCATCCTTCCTCCATCCTTATGAATTCAGTGAAGTTCTTTCCTTTTCCTCTAATGTAACCTCTCTCCGATCTCCCATCATTTCTCACACACGCTCTCTTCTTCAACCTTACTTGTTATCCTCCTACCCTTCTACTTCTTCTACTCACACCCAACCTATTTGGCATAATAAACACCTTAAAATCCGTAATCGCTCACTCTATTGGAAATCTTGGCATTCACGTGGTTTAAAATGGATCTCTCAACTTCTTTCTGATACTCACCCTCTTCCCTTCCACCTCCTCCAAACCCAATTTTCGTTGCCATCCTCTTCTCGTAAACAATATTTATCGCTGATCCCCTCCCTTATCCAATATCTTTCCTCCCTCCCTGCTACCAACTCTATTCCTGTACCTCACCTTTCTATTTCTAATGCTCTTGACCAATCCCCCTCTGCTTCTTTTCTCTATAAATCTCTACAATCATCTACTGAACGCACTAAATCTAAGGTTGAGTTGGCTTGGGAGAAAGATTTGTCTCAAAATTGGCCCCCTATTCTCTGGGATAAAATTTGGTCTAAAATTCACAGTACATCTAGAGCTGCTAACACTACCCAAACCTTATTTTTTATCTATAATCGTACACTATTTACTCCCTTAATTCTGTCATCCTTCTCTTCAGACACTCCTTCCACTTGTTGGTCCTGTCCCTGCCCTTTGGCTGATTTGAAACACATGCTCTTCGAATGCCCTCCCATTTTACATTTTTGGCACTTAGTTTGGTCCCAAATTCATAGAATTTTCAAGCTCACTCTCCCCTTTTCAATTCTTCACATTTTTCTAGGTTCCCTTTCCCCTGATCTTTCTGGACCCCACCATAAACACAAACTACTTGATCTCCTGATAGCCATTGCTTTTCATCATATCACTTCGCATTGGAAACAGGCTAAGGATGTTTCCTTCTCTGCTTGGTGGAACGCAGTTTGTTTTAATCATCGTCTAGATACCAATTTTGTCTCCCCTATTTCCCTAGCAATTAAACGTGACCTTCTATGGCTTCCCCTTACCGAATATTTATCCAGAATTGCCAGGCCTTCTCCCACTTCTCCACTACGTAATGTTGAAGTTCAAAAACCACCGTGATCGGTTTATCTTAGTATATGTAAGATTATTGATGCATCCTATGTTTCTTTTATTTCACTTCTACGTTATATGAGTATAATGTTTTCCCTTTACCCTCAATATTCCTGAAATTTTTATTGCATATTATTTTTCTGTTTACGATATTTCTTTGATTAATTCCATTCCTTTGTAAGAGAGATTTCTTGTTTTTTATAACTTATGATTGTTTCTTCATGTACTGTCTTTACTTCTTTATGCCTTAATAAACTTCAAACTTAAAAAAAAAAAAAAAAGTTATTCGTCATTATAGCATCAAAATTAGTGGGTATAATATTCAAACTGTCCAATGCTGATTTATCGTGCTCAGTGCTCCATGTTTTAAAGTAACTGCAACAAAGCCTGTCGTCCGGCACGATCGAAGCCGGGGTCACCCCACTCCGAATCCCTTCCAGCATCGCCATGGATTTGCACAATAGCATTGCCTTGATTAGGTTTCTGGCGATGACTGAGTCGAGCTCCCGATTAAACATTCACAAGCAGACATCCAGGCACAGGAGCCCCTTACCCTTCAGGGCAGCCTCACAACAATGGTCCAGGAGAGACCCATCTTTATGACACTTCATCACAGAGAAGGTGAAGCCCATTACCGGAGTAAAAGCTTTCAATTGCAGGTACAAGAGTGCAGTGAAACTCCCTCTCCTTACGCGTTTCGGCGAACTGTCGCCTTGATCACAGGTTGGAGCAAGTATCTGCAAAGTGCAATCGTGCGTGCTTTTTCAGTTAAAAATCATGTGACGGTTTATTTGACACTTCAAATCCCATGATGCATTTCTTTGTGCAATATATATATTCCAAAATTACACGAATGATGTGCGCTCTCAGAATTTACAATCTGAACGGCAGATATGGTGTTTTATTTTGTGGGATTGTCCCTTGTTGATGTTCATGCCACTGTCAATGCTTTATTAGTTATCTGTTTTAACATGCACATTACACTGGACAAGGCTTCTGAGGACGTTGAAATGCGTCATGATCATAAACACTTTGGGGCAGATTTACGAAGAGTGATGCAACTCTGCCGCAACGCAGAGATGCGTCAAAAGGCTTGCGTCGCCGCTGCGATGACGCAAGTCAATGCTGAAGCGCCAAATCTATGAGGTGACGGAGCGTGGCGCAACATGGCAACGTGCGTCTGACAAACTGATGTAGGTGCCGCAAAAGTGCCGCAAGTCAGCCTGACACAACGTGCGGAAAAGTCATGTAAGGTCGTTTGCGACACGTAACGCTATTGCGGCGCCGGCGCAACACTGTAAACTGCGGGAAGCGTAAAAAGGTGGCAGGATAAGTGACGCAAATATCAATTGCGATAGCTGTGGACCACAGAAGACAAAACGAAATAGAAGAAGCACATACCAGCAGCCAGGACCCTCAGGCAAATCCTGCTAGCAGAAGCCCAGATGCACAGGCTCAGGCAAAACGGAAACGGAAGTCAAACTTCAGCCTTGAGGAAAATGAAATCCTGGTGGCAGAGGTCACCAAGTACCAGCATCAGCTGTTTGTAAATTCAAAGCTGCCCCATGGGAAAAAAGAGGCAATATGGAAGCAAATTGATATGAAAATAAACAGTGTGGCCCAGGCCAAGAGGACTGTCCTTGACTGCAAAAAAAGGTGGCATGATTGCAAGCGCCGCACAAAAGAAAAACTTGCGGCAAACCGCAAGGCAGCCCTTGTAACTGGAGGAGGCAGCCCAGCAGACCAGGAGGTCCTGGATGAACTAGAGGAGCGGGTGGCACAAGTCATACCAGAAGAAATAGTAATAGGAATCTCCGGTCAGAACAGTGCTGCCAGAGAAACTGCAGAGCACACAACGGGTAAGTACAAATAAGTGCGCATATGTCAGTGATGGGTCATGGTGGTCATTGCAGCTATAAATTTCTCTGTGCCACAATAGTCCGCGCATTTGGCCACAATCACAATGAGTTTAATAGTAAGTCAGACACATATGTTTATCTAGATTTCTAAATGTCACAAAATTAATATTATGTCCATCCCTGATGGAGCACACAAAATGGCCTTCATGTATGTAGGGCCTTGCACCACCACAATTATACTTTTGTGGAAGTACAAACTGAAGAGCTGTTGGTGCAAGGACCACTTAAAACATGTGCACAGGACCATCCATATGCCTACATGCATAACATAGAGACCAAAACTCTAAACTGGATGTCTGGATGTCATGCGTGACGTTGCCAATAAGGTGCAAAGTGGTGCCACATACTGTCTGCCTGTCCTTGTGGTGTGCCAGTGTGCTTGGGTAGGTAGGGCACAATGTGTGGAGGACGTGTGCAGCGGGGTCATTGTATGTAAGCGTAGGCGAAGTGCTGTGGACAAGGGACTCCATGATAACTCATTAGCTGTCCAGTATACATTTGTGAAGTGGATACATGATGGTGGTGGTGTTTTGTGGGCATGGTGAATCTGTGACAGTCACTATGAAGGCTGGATCAGGTAAATAGGGGTGAGGGTGTGTTGTTGGATGTGGCTACTGTGGAGGATAAGTGCCTTTCCATGTCTCCTGCGATGTGGCTTTGTGTTCACAAGAGCACTCTCATTTTAATGTCACAAATAGCAACAAGGAGGTAATGGTGTCCTCTACATGGTGATGTTTCATGTGGAACTTGAGGACACAGATCATGATGTACTCATTGAGTTGGGGGTTTGTAAGCCTGGTGTGCAATGGTGGCTACAATGGCAGCCTAAAATGTGTGTGCTTGGCCATGGGGGCATGAAAAGAAATGCGCCAAAGTGGATGTTGTCCTGCCTGGCCTGTCTATGTAAGTTGTGTAGTACCATGGTCATTGCTGGGTCATTCAATTGCATGTTTAGACAGAGTGTCCTCCTAACCTGTAGGAGATGGCAATTACTCACCCTTGATGTGGGCCTTGTGAGAAATTAAGTAGCTGTCACTGAGGGTGATGTTGAACATAGATCCGCAAGAAATGTATGTGTCTGTGAAGTAGGTGTGACATTTCTGTGGTGTGCACGTGTAGTGCTTGCACATTGTGGAGGATGGACTTGAGCAGGTTGTGTGCAGTGTACTTTTGCTGGGTGGCACAAGGCACTATTGCCCTGATGTGGAAGCATTTCTTCCCTGAGATTAGACTTGTGCAGGGTGCAAGATAAGCATACAGTCCTGCAAGATGGCTAGCTAGTATTTGTGTACACAGTGGATTTTCTGCGTGGATGTTCAGCATGTATGTGTTGCAGCGGAGGAGTGTGGAAGAGTAATGGTCCTGACTGATGAGTGTGTTCCTGTGGCAAATGGCTGCATATGCTTTCACTCATGGTTGTGTACTTCATGCCACATGTACACAACAAGACAGGTATCACATTTAAATGTCAATTACAAGTAACCACAGGCAGGCATTTGCTATCACATTGTATGTCATATTAACACATTGTGATGCAACTAGTGGAGTTACAGTAGTTCATGCTTAGGTAATGTGTTCACATGTGACAAAGTAAAGTAATGGATTTCCATTGTCAAATATTACATTGACTGTCCTGTTGATAAATAATGTACATTAGTCTCTCTTTGTTTTGAAGTGTTGACAAAAAAACAGGACTCCCTTAGGGGAGTACATTTCAAACTACAGTGTCCTATGGTCTCAAATATAATAATTTGCAGTTCTTCATGGTTTCAAAAATCACAAAAGTGTGTGTTAATGTAGATAAATAAGCCATTTGGATATTTCCTTGGCTGGAAAATATTAACATAGGGTGTCCTCTGAGGCAAAATGTCAAAATAGGGTGTTGTCTGGGCCAAACTATGATATTAGGTTTTATTTTTTTGTGGGATACATATAACATAACTGTCCCTTTTGGGTGGAAATTATAAAAATAGTGTGTATTTTGTTTGCAAAATATTTAAGTAGCCTTTACTTCTGGTGCAACATATACAAATAGGGTGTTCCTTGACCACAAAATTCACTATAGGTGATGTTTGTGGGTGAAACATTAAAATTGGGTGTCATGGGGGGTAATCAATTTCAGTAGTGTGTCACTTGGGGCTATACGTGTGAATAGGGTCAAGTATGCCAATGTTGTGATATCTATGGTCAGATTTACATGCCCCGTATGCCACATTAGCGCTGCCATTGTGTCACTTTTGTGCCCCGAGCTTTGCTGGAGATGCGTTGCGCTTGCAACGTGACTCTACCAATGTGGCTCCTTTACGCCAGCAGATGCGTCACATATCTGTCTACTCTTGCACCATGGTGTGCTGCATTGTTGGCGCAAGAGGTGTTGCCGTGACGCACAATAACTGCTGCATCCCTGCTGATAGGCAGGGAAGCGCCTGTTAATGTGAATCTACCCGCTAGTGTCCTTTTTATGGAGTCACATGAATCTCATGTAACTGTGGTTGTCATGTGTCATAAGTGTTCCTTTTTGTGTAGGACATTTGATGATGGGAAATGTAATGCACAATGATATCTGATACAGCTCTCACTACACTCTCGTAATAAGAGACCTAGTGGTAAGCATCATATGGAAAAGCAATGGCAATGCAACGGTATGTCGGCCAACAAACTGTATTATAATATTGGCCATAACTGGTCTTCCTGCTGCGCATGCATGCACACCTTCTGGAAGTGAGAAATGATGTAGGGGCACTGGACAGATGGCTGGAGGGTAAATCCAGCAAATACACTGTAAGGGGCAGGGTTGTTGGGAGTGTGTGTCACAGATCGTTTGACATCACATTACAGTTTTTATACATCAAACAAGGTCTGGAAAAGCGTCATATGTACACCTGTGCCTATGAGTCTGCTTCAAGGGATAGTAAGTAGCCAGGCTCACTCAGCCAAGTGACTCAAGGCCTGCAATGTGGTGTTGCAATTGTCATGTATGCAGGGGCACTGTGTTATGGCAGAGGCCTGATGGGTGGCCATGTACTCCATACATGCTACAGTGCTGGCTGCATTGTGAACATGGAACTGCACCTGACTGTTTTGGCCAGACTGAGAGCACAAATGAATAGACATCGTGCACTTAAGTAGGCATATCACTGATTCCTGGGACAGATCAAAAGTCGAGCAGTCCTAATCACCATCCTACAAAACAACAAAACATAGCAACACTACATACATCAATCACCATCATGGAATTTGTTTCACCGTCTACCAATTGTAAAAATTATGGCCCCAATGCTCCTGCTACATTAAATATTAACTGTCAATGGGTGTCCTGCACCCACCAGTGCTACACCTGTGCACCACATTTTCATGGGCATCCTCCACTACACATCACCCCTACCACTTAAATAGACATCCACACAGTGGTGCGATGTGATGCATCCTCACAAAGTTGGTTAATCTGCCAGCATGAGACACAGCTAGGTGTACTGAAAGAGTATTGGGTACAGCATTCCCTGCCAAGACAGCTGGGCAATTACATGAAGGCGATGGAACATGCATCCCTAATGTGTGTTGTTTGAGTGGCAGTGCAACTTCACTGCTAAACATCTCAGGGACAACACCCTCCACAGCATATGGCCAGTGTCCCACCCTGTTGGACAGGATGCAGATATGCGTAGGCCACCATTGCCAATCTGTTTGGTGCAGCACAAAGTACTGTTGCAGCGGGGGCGACAGTACTTTGTGACGAGTGAGCACGAAGCTCCGTGCCCAGCCTCGCATTTATCCTGCTTTATCCTGCCCTGATGTCCTTGCTGGGTCGGGACGGCTCCCCAACCCCGGTGTGGCCACTGCAGACCGACCCGGAGCATTGAACTCTCCTCGGAGACGACGCGCCTACGAGCTGAGGGAGGGCTACCGGAGGCGGCGCCGGCCATCTTCCTGCGGCCTGTGAGGCTGATCTCATCCCTGGCCTCGAGTGGCTGTCTGGCCGACCTGGAGTGGGGGCCCGCCGGCCTCCCCTTGCAATGGGAGTCGGTCCTCTGGAGCTGATCACAGGTGGCGGCTTTTGGCAACGGCGGGACCTGGCTGGCATCGGGAGCCTCGAGGGTGGTTCCCTGCGGGGGAGGCAATGGGCGGAGGATGCACCGCCTGTCCCCTTGCTGGTGAGACTTGATCGAGGAGCTCGAGCTGGGTCCACAGGTTCCCGACGATCGCGGGAGCCCGGTGGCTGGGAGGCTTGGAGAGCTGCAACGCGAGGTGAGGTGGTGGTGGCTGGGGCGTGCTGCCGAGCGGCACTTCACCCGCATGGGGGCCGGAGTGCTTCGCCCCTTTCTTGAGCTGCCCGGAGTGGAACCCGGGCCGGGCCGCACGGGCGCAGAACCTGGGGGGGGGGCGACTGGCCCAGAGAGTCGATGGGGCCTGGATGACGCAGCGGACTAGAGGGAGGCGACTACGCAGGCGGCCGGAGGGCTCCCAGGACAGGAGTTGCTTGCTTGCTGCGGCCTGCGGAGCCGCACTCATCCCCGGCCTTGCCTGGACAGGTGCAAGATCGGACTGCTGGGCACTCGGGAGGTCAACGCCCGGAGTGCGGAGGGACATAGTGCATCCAGGCAGTCTATTGGCACCTAGCAGCGGAAGTAACCAGCTGGGGAGACACAGTGGCGGCGAGGCCGGCAGCTCCCTCAGACACTGGACTGCTTCGAATGGGACATACAGATCACGCCCCGGCCCTGATGGTGCTTCCTGTGGAACTCTGATTGGGGCTGCACGCCTGACTTTGCTTCCCGGGGAGTGGATTGTGGCCCCCTCTTGCACTGTGGCTGAGCTATTACAGCTTGGCTGGCCCTGACGCACTTGTACCCACCCCTGGCTTGCCTTGGGCTCTGCTCACGGAGGCGGTTGGGGGCCTTGGCCCTGCCCAGCGGTGCCTGTACTGGGGGAACATGATGAAGTCGAATGCTCACTGATGTTTAGGCCCTAAGGCCCTGCAGGACCGCCGAGGGGCTGACCGGAGACCCAACCCCGGGAGTGGGACTGTGGCCTAGGCGGTGATGGCTCCGGCCACCGACAACAGGGGATCCCCTAGAGAATCTGCGTTGGGGGTCACCTTGCAACGGCACAGGCTGTGTGCTGAGTGACGACCGCCACCATGGGAAAGCTGCGCCAGAAGCCGGGCGCGATGCCCCCTGACCCCACAGAGGATTTGCCGGGCATCCGGGACCTTGACTTAGCCAGTGGCTCCGCAGCGGGGCTCCAGCAGCGCCAAATGGAACAGATACTGAAAGCCATAACCGACACAAGGGAAGCCCTACATCATGACATCACTCAGGTGTCTACGAATCTGGGACTGCTCCGGGCGGATCATGGAAAGCTGGTGGACCGTGTCAAACAGACCAAGTCTCGGCTGGATGCTCTGGAACCTGCCCACAAAACATCGGAGGCCACCCTCGGAGACCTGCAAAGGAGGGTACAGGTACTGGAGAAGAGGGCTGAGGATGCGGAAGGCCGCAACTGGCAGAACAACGTACGCGTGTTGGGCCTGCCCAAAAATGTGGAAGGGACTGATATGGTGAGCTACCTGGAGACCTGGCTGCGAGAGGTGGTTGCTCCCGAAGGCCTGACGCAATTTTATACACTGGAGCGGGCCCATCGCGTCCCGGCTCGCTCCCCTGCCCCTGGTCGGCCTCCTTGGCCGGTTGTGGTGCACCTTTTACATTTCCGGGACAGGGACATTGTTTTACAAAGAGCACGGACGATGGGACCCTACCAGGTGGACAATGCCAGAGTTTCCATTTACCCTGACTATTCCTTTGAAGTCCAACGCCAGCACTCCTCGTTCCTAGCGGTCAAGAAGGCCCTCCGGGATGAAGGTATCCGTTACTCCCTCCTGTTTCCAGCTCGGCTACGGGTTATGATGGAGGGCAACTCTTCCTTTTACAATACCCCTGAGGAATTATGGGACTGGTTGGAGTCCTATAAGGCCGGGACAGATGCTTGCCCGACAACTGGGGAGAAGCAGGCCACAGCACCGAAAGCTAGGCGGAACAAGAGGAACAGGAGACAGCCGGCGGTCAGCCGAGTCCCCGTGTCGCAGACTGAACTGGAGCGCAAAGAGTCCCTCAGAGCGGTCTCAGTCATTTCCAGGACAGTGACGCCCACATCGGCAGCGGACTCGGGCTCTCGTACGGGATCCAAAGATGCGACATCTGAAGGTTCGAGGGGTGGCGACCCGGCCCTACCACATGTCACACCGGGAACTGCGGATGGCCTTCTTGATGAGTGATCCTTGTACCTTGTTCACTGTAGTATGGTAAATGCATGTGTGAGTCATGATGTGGGGCGGGGGGGGAGCTGTCCACTCCATGGTACTTGAGATTTGAAGGGCCGGCAGTAAATGTGCTCAGACGGTCCTAACGTTGGCCGCCTGGGGGGGTGGGACATCAGGTGAGTTATGTGGGAGGCTGGGTTGTAAACACAACTGAGACTCGCTATCCACGCTGTAGAGTGCTGACCCCCACTGATCTCACACTTGCTGTGAGACTCTGGTGGCGACCAGAGACTTTCTTTATTTGTGGGTTTTGAATTTGGATGGGTTCCTACAGTTTAGTGCCTGTTCTGGGGTTGGGCAGGAAGCGGGATTGTTGGGTTGTTTGGGGACTGGGATTCCGGGGAATTGTCCATGCGCCAGGGGTTTTACCACTGACTCGCAAAATATGTGTACTTATAAATGGGGACTATACCTGAACTAAAATGTGTAACTTGGAATGTACAGGGACTGAACTCTATGATGAAACGACACAAAGTGCATGCCTATCTTGTTCGTAGGGGGATCCAAGTGGCTTTTATGCAAGAAACACATGTTGACCAATCAGAGGGGCGGGCCCTGCAGCGCAGGTGGCGGGGCCAACTGTGTTATACTACCTATTCGGCCTTCGCACAGGAGTTTTAATCTGGGTGAGGGCGGGGGTCCAGTTTCAGCCCTTGGTAATACTGGTGGACCCTGATGGGAGGTTTGTGGCTGTGCAGGGCAGGCTTGACGGGAGGGATTTGACACTTTGCAGTATTTACACCCTGAATGTAGAGCAGTCGGCCTTTTTTGCGCGACTGTCGGGGAAATTGGCGACAGTTTTAGCGGGCACGGTCCTCCTTGGAGGAGATTTTAACTCAGTGACGGACGTGGAGCTGGACAGATCGCATCCACCGCTAGCGCAGTCTGCAGTCCATAGAATAGCGAAGGGGAGACGGGACTGGCAATGTATGTGGGGATTGGTTGATGCCCGGCGAACACAATACCCCGGCGAGAGGGATTATTCCTTTTATTCCCCCCCACACGATCTGCATGTCCGGCTTGACAGCATCCTCTGCTCGCTGGATGTTCAGGGTTTGGTCCACCACAGCGAGTATTTGGCGAGAACGATCTCTGACCATAACCCTTGCTTGGTGGTGGTCCGGTGGGTCCGGCAGCGCCAGGCTATCCCCACGTGGCAGTTGAACTCGCTGGAGTTGGAGGACTCGACCTTCAAAGGCTCAGTACAGGACGGCGTGGAAGGTTACTTTGCCGCGAATGTGGGTACAGCGTCATGTAGGGTCCTTGAATGGGACGCCTTTAAGGCAGTGATTAGAGGTGTTTGTATCTCTGCCACGGTGGGGGCTCGCAAGACCCTCCTGCGGGACCTCGCACGGAGCGAGGAACGGTTATGCTCTGCGGAGCGGGCCAGCCACGGAGACCATGAGGCTCATGGGACCGTTTCGACCACTCGCGAGCAGGTCGCAGTACAGATGGAAAAGCTCCGCTGCTTCGACCATAGGGAATATCTTGTTCGGGCTCACGCTGAAAGCGACAAAGTGGGCTCCCTATTAGCTTGGCTGGCCAACCCTACGGCTCGTGGTACCCCGATCTTGACCTTGTCCACGGCATAGGGGCGCCTGGTTTACACCCAGAACGAGATCAACGCTCAGTTCTTCGACTATTATGAACATCTGTACAGGAACACGATGTCAAGTGCTCCTGAGGAGCTGGATGACTTCTTGGCTGCTGCATGGCTGCCGCGTCTTGACCCGGACCAAGCGGACGGGCTAGGTGGCGAGATTTCCGTGGGGGAAATACGCGTGGCCATTAAACACATGGCTCGCCGTATGACCCCTGGCGTGGATGGCCTGCCGATTGAGTTTTACGCGGCCTATGTTGACCTATTGGCCCCGTGGTTACACACTGTTTATAGGGAGGCCTGGGACACTGGAGTCCTACCCGCGACCACCCGGGAGGCCATCATAATACCCCTATTGAAGCAAGGGGGAGATGCCAGCTCCAGCTCAGCCTCTCGCCCCTTTTCTATGCTCACGACGAATTACAAAATCCTGAGCAGTATCCTCGCGACGCTACTACTTATCCATATGCGGACCATGGTTCACCCAGATCAGGCAGGCTTCATTCCCCAGCGCACCACTGACTTGTGTACGCCGGCTACTGCGGGTTATGGGAGGTGACTTTGTAGGGCTCCCTGAGGCTGCGGTGCTCTCAATTGATATCGAGAAGACCTTCGACAGTGTGGAATGGCCATACATGTTCCGGGTTTTGGAGGTGTTTGGCTTAGGAGAACGATTTGTGAAATGGACTGCTTTGCTTTACAACGAAGCCACGGCTAGAGTAAAGACGGGAGCCACAATCTCAGCAGCGTACTAGGTTGGCCGCGGAATGCACCAGGGCTGCTCATTGTCCCCCTAGTTGTTCGTGCTGGCCAAAGAGCCGCTGGTAGCCCACGCTCGGATGGGACGGGCATACGAGGGCCTAGGGCTGAGGGGCGAATCCCATTACATTTCTTTGTATGCGGATGATCTGTTGATGTTCCTGGCGAATACCGGTAGCTCACTTCATGGAGCCAAAGGCCTCCTTCTTGACTTTGGCAGTCTCTCGGGACTGCAGGTCAATTAGGGGAAGTCCAGCCTTTTCCTGGTGGCCCCAAGGGAGTGTTAATCCCATATGGAGGGGAACCTCCGCTGGGAACACCATTGCCTCCCCTATTTGGGCGCTCAGATCTATCACTCTCAATTAGACTTGCTGGAAGGCAACATAACCAGGGTGATTAGGAACCTGCAGAGTTCCATAGGGTACTGGCGGGCCTTACCTCTGTCGGTAGCGGGATGGGTGGCGTTGCTGAAGATGATTGCTCTTCCTCGTTTACTGTACCTGTTTCTCACCCTGCCGGTGTTGTTACCGGCGTCGACATTTCTCATACTCCTATCCTTAACCACGGGGTTTATCTGGGGATCGGGCAGACGTCGTGTCGCTCTGACTACTTTGATGCACCCCAGGGCTGAAGGGGGGTTGGCGGTCCCGGATTTCGAGTGGTACTACCTGGTGGCGCAATTACAATGGCTTACTCAAGCAGTGGCGCTGGAGTTTCGTGGACCGGAGGGGCCGCAGGGCAGATTGTTTCCTAGACATGTCATCTCCTTCATTATCCTGGGCCAGAAGCTCGATTTAGACAAACACACCCTCGAGGAGCATACTCTCCGTCTGTGCTGGCGCCGGAGTCACAAGCGCTCAGGTACTACTCACCCATATGCCCCGGAGATTCCCTTGGGGATGTGTACGGCCCTCCCACACGGTGGGGACAGGATGGCATTGGCAACTTGGGAAGAACTTGGGCTGCATATGATGGGGAACCTCTACGGTGAAGGGGCGCTGCTGACTTTTCAGGAGCGGTACAAAAGGGGGTGGTGATGGACGGAGCATCTGAATCAATCAAACACTCACACCGCTTTTGGCCGCCATAAGTGTGGCAGGGTATGCTCAGACGTGAGTCCCTTGCTCACTTTGCCACTGGATTCAAGCAAGCTGGGCTGAAGACGGCTGGAATGCCAGAAACCGGTCCTTGGAAGCTTGTTTCCGGTCCAGGGAAGACATGGCTTGGCAGTTCGGGCTGGACTGTTCCCATGAGGCACAGGGTCAGACTGATTTGCATATAGCCATGTCTGAACTGGGGTGGCAGAGTGGGCTAAAGAAGGGTGATGGATTAAACCCAGATCTTTTGACTGGGTGTGAGTGTTTGATTGATTCAGATGCTCCGTCCATCACCATCCCCTTTTGTACCGCTTTTGGCCGCCATAAGTGTGGCAGGGTATGCTCAGACGTGAGTCCCTTGCTCACTTTGCCACTGGATTCAAGCAAGCCGGGCTGAAGACGGCTGGAATGCCTGAAACTGGTCCTCGGAAGCTTGTTTCTGGTCCAGGGAAGACATGGCTTGGCAGTTCGGGCTGGACTGTTCCCATGAGGTACAGGGACAGACTGATTTGCATATAGCCATGTCTGAACTTGGGTGACAGAGTGGGCTAAAGAACGGTGATGGATTAAACCCAGATCTTTTGACTGGGTGTGAGTGTTTGATTGATTCAGATGCTCCGTCCATCACCACCTCCCTTTGTACCGCTTTTGGCCGCCATAAGTGTGGCAGGGTATGCTCAGACGTGAGTCCCTTGCACACTTTGCCACTGGATTCAAGCAAGCCGGGCTGAAGACGGGTGGAATGCCAGAAACTGGTCCTCGGAAGCTTGTTTCCGGTCCAGGGAAGACATGGCTTGGCAGTTCGGGCTGGACTGTTCCCATGAGGCACAGGGTCAGACTGATTTGCATATAGCCATGTCTGAACTTTGGTGGCAGAGTGGGCTAAAGAACAGTGATGGATTAAACCCAGATCTTTTGACTGGGTGTGAGTGTTTGATTGATTCAGATGCTCCGTCCATCACCACCCCCTTTTGTACCGCTTTTGGTTGCCATAAGTGTGGCAGGTTATGCTCAGACGTGAGTCCCTTGCTCACTTTGCCACTGGATTCAAGCAAGCCAGGCTGAAGACGGCTGGAATGCCAGAAACCGGTCCTCGGAAGCTTGTTTCCAGTCCAGGGAAGACATGGCTTGGCAGTTCGGGCTGGACTGTTCCCATGAGGCACAGGGTCAGACTGATTTGCACATAGCCATGTCTTAACTGGGTTGGCAGAGTGGGCTAAAGAACGGTGATGGATTAAACCCAGATATTTTGACTGGGTGTGAGTGTTTGATTGATTCAGATGCTCCGTCCATCACCACCCCCTTTTGTACCGCTTTTGGCCGCCATAAGTGTGGCAGGGTATGCTCAGACGTGAGTCCCTTGCTCACTTTGCCACTGGATTCAAGCAAGCCGGGCTGAATACGGCTGGAATGCCAGAAACTGGTCCTCGAAAGCTTGTTTCCGGTCCAGGGAAGACATGGCTTGGCAGTTCGGGCTCGAATGTACCCATGAGGCACAGGGTCAGACTGATTTGCATATAGCCATGTCTGAACTGGGATGGCAGAGTGGGCTAAAGAACGGTGATGGATTAAACCCAGATCTTTTGACTGGGTGTGAGTGTTTGATTGATTCAGATGCTCTGTCCATCACCACCCCCTTTTGTACCGCTTTTGGCCGCCATAAATGTGGCAGGGTATGCTCAGACGTGAGTCCCTTGCTCACTTTGCCACTGGATTCAAGCACCCCGGGTTGAAGACGGCTGGAATGCCAGAAACCGGTCCTCGGAAGCTTGTTTCCGGTCCAGGGAAGATATGGCTTGGCAGTTCGGGTTGGACTGTTCCCATGAGGCACAGGGTAAGACTGATTTGCATATAGCCATGTCTGAACTGGGGTGGCAGAGTGGGCTAAAGAACGGTGATGGATTAAACCCAGATCTTTTGACTGGGTGTGAGTGTTTGATTGATTCAGATGCTCCGTCCATCACCACCCCCTTTTGTACCCCTAGTGGCTGGGGAGCGCCACCAGGAGCAAGAAGAGGCCAGAATGGAGCCAATTGGGCGCTTGGGGGCCTTGATATACCCCCCAGAAGGTAGGTGACCTTTGACCTCTGCCATGACGAAGTGCGTGGGGCTCTGCCGCCGGTCCAGAAAATGCCTCTGGGGTGCATCACATCCCAGGGGCTGACCCAGCAGAAGATAAGTCAGGGAGTGAAGTGACTCATGGGGTGCCAGTTGCCCACCCTGGCCCCCACTGAAAATGGAGGCAGGGAAGTGCTGTCGGGCACCCCTGGGAATAGCGTGAGGGGCACTGGATCCCAACTCCGGGTCCCGCATGTCTGAAGCAAAGCCAGGGAGCGCCGTTGTGCTCCCCATGAAGAATATTCAGGGGCCCGGGACCCCATCTCTTGGCCCTGGCGGGATAAGCTAAGTCGGGGAGCTCCGTCGCACTCTTCGTGAAGAAATGGCCGGGGGTCCGGGACCCCATCTCCAGGTCCCAAATGGAAGAGGAGGACAGGGAAGTGCCGTTGCACACCCCGAAGACCCGCCAAGCCGGAGGCTGCCTCGCGTCTGCCCGTGCAGGTGGGCAGACCAGATTTAAGGTAACTTCTCCCGTGACTGCACACAATGGTGCTGACCAGATGGGGAGCCGGTGGGGGCAGCGTGGGGTGGGCTCCCCGGGCTGCCCTTCAACGCAGCTGCACTGTGGGAGGCCCAGTGGGACCAGGCCTTCGTGAAGAGAGGAGCGGCCGGGGTGGGCTCCCCTGGCTGAAACACTCACTGTGTGGCAGCAGGGGTCTGGGTGGGACCGGACCACTGACGGTGGGCAGACGCAGCTGGGGGTGGGCTCCCCGAACTGCAGTAACAGCTGGGGGTCTGGGTAGGACCGGGACCCCTATCGAGAGCTAAAGAAGCGGTGAGTCCACCAGCAGTGTGTTGGATCTCTCCCCGGAGCAGCTGGGGAGCCACTGCTATGATATGCTCTAGCAGGAGCCACTCGCCCAATAATGCCTTGCAGGCCCGGACCGGCCTGTAAGGGAAAACAGCCTTTTCTCTGCTTGTGGTGGCCCCAGGAGGATGGGATCACACCAAATGTGTGACAGGCTACAGGGGGAACTACAGGAGCCACAAAGTCTCCCCCAGCACAGAGGAAGAAAGTGCCTCCCTAAGTCTCTGGGGACTTATAAAGAATAATCCCTCAAGGGCTCAGCCGTCCGACAAAGCATTCCGAGGCTGGAACTTTTGTTCTGCAGCTGGGTGTGCGTTGTGGACTGCACCAAGGTATGAAGGTATGAGTTGGGGATGTCTGGAAAAGGGCATCCTCTGGAGTTGAAGAGGTGCAATTGCACGAGAAGTGCATTTCCCAATGTTATTTCTTTTAAAGGGACTGAAAGTCACCAGTGTTATGTGAACAACCTGTGTAAGGAGATGTCATAAGCCAAATGGGGTTATGTTGCTAAACATCCCTGCCAGGGTGTCTGGCTGTATTTGTGTAATCCTGTGATTTTTACTGTGATATCTTGTAGAGGCTTTAATTGCAATGCATTGTAATTGTTTTCATCTATGATAAGTACCTCATTTAAAGTGATGCCCAAACATGTATTCTTGCTACTGCATTAGGGGAGGAATAACCCAGACTGTTAGCCACAAGATGTAGTGGTGCATACTGTCTGGTCAGTATGAGATGCTCAGTCAGGGTTATGTATCCCAGGGCAGGGGTACCTATTTTTAATGCTTGTTGAGATGATGGGGTGGGTCGCCACGGGGATGGTGCCAGTTGGCAAGGCCCTCGCTCCAGGTTGTGTCAACCCACTGCATTAGGGGGCAAGATGATGAGCATACATGGGAGTGGTGGTACCCCTTACCCACCCTCCATGTAGGAGAGGTGGAGATGCTATGCAATGTCACAAAGTAATTCCAACAGCTTATGTATATTTGTAAATTGGTGCATAGTATTGAGTAGTGTGTGTGTTTAATAAATGTACACTTACTTTTATAAAGCAAAGTACAGACTGGACAATCAAACATTGAGTGTTATGTCAGCACACCTGTAATGGCGATTACTAGCCCTCACCACCTCCCTTGAGAAAGCCTTAGACTGCTCTGCAACGCTACCCTCTGAGAGTCAGGCGCTTAACTAGGGTGTTTGGTTCCCAGTGAAGGACAAATGTGACATGTTACTTGTGTAGGCCTCACAGATACTGCCTTATTTTCCAACACTTTCAATTGATGTAGTGTAGCGAGGGATATGAACCTTGCCTAATGGACCCCGCCTTCCTGGCTGGGTCTTCGCCCACGTTTCAGCCAGGCACATGCCTGGGCCAATCCGGCAAAGGAGGCTTCCAACAGCATTAATTTAACAAGTCACTCTTTGTTCCTTCTTGCCATGTGGGAGTCTAGGAGACAAAGTCCTACCCAGACTCAGTGGTGGTTTAGGTCCCAGTAAGGGGTTGACATGGGCAAAATTACCAGGATTCAAAATGCGGGCAGGAAAACAGCATGCTGTACACCCACGCAGCAGGCTTCTTCCAGAACTTCCCCCCCTGCCACGTAAGAGTCTGGGGGACATTGTCCCATGCCAGACTCAACAGTGGTTTAGGTCCTGGTAGGGGGGATGATGTGGCCCAAATCACCAGGATTCAAACTGCAGGCAGGAAAACAGCATGCTGCACACCCCATTGGAGCAGCGGGATGCCAAGCACACCTTTAGAGACAGAGCTCACCAAAAATAGTTTAAATATGTCTTACTAGGCCCCACAAAAATCCTTAAGATACCAAGGAGCAAAGAGAAACGGACACAGAAGTAGAAGTAGACAGAGAGGGGAGAGGTTGAGATAGAGAAATAGGCTGATGTGCCCTTGATAGAGAGAAAAATCACTTTCCCAGGGAGCACCTTGGAATGTAGGGGCTCTGGGCAATTGCCCACTTTGATCTCATGTTAAAACATCTCTGGTGAAATAAACAATACAGTTGTGGCTGCAGGCAGCAACAGCCTTGAACAATTGCAACAGTACAAAAACATCTCCTGCAGCCTTACTTCAACGTCATGGAAAAGATCATATTTTCATCTATGTTATGAATAAGAAAAAACAGAGAAAGAAATCATGCAAGAAGTGCAACTTTTAAAATCCAGTTTGTTTAGCCGTCAGTGCAACCAGACAGGAGGCCAGCTTAATTATTATTGCTGCTTACTTGTGCTAACCTAAACACATGAAAGTGAACATAAATGTGTAATTAATACATCTGCTCTAACAGTGGTGTTAAATGGTTATAAGTGGAAACTATGCCACACAGAAGAGCAGCAGATGCACCAGAAGAAACCGATGCTTATTTTTATTTTCCACTAGCTTACCCGTCGCGCGTTGCTGCGATCTCAGAAGAAAGGAAATTTAAGGAAACTTGTTATAACATTTAATTTACATTGTGTCATTTTTATTGAAACTTATTCATTTTAATATGGAAAACATTTTAAAGTGTTGTTTTAATTCTGTTTATTTATTCGAGTGCTTGTGGATACAAAGTATTTTTTGTTTTTCCGTCTGGTGCGTACACGAATAAATCAGAAGGTTTTCCGACGCATGAGCTGGCCACATACAGTTGTCCATGTGAGAAGCACGGATTTTCCAAATCTAGTCCACACACTTGCAGCGATTGTCCTTGTGCTTTGTTGATGGTCATTGTAAAAACTAGTCGCACCGGAAAATGTAAATGTTCAGTATTGGAAAGATTATGAGGGCCCTGGGGGGCCAGGGAGCCGATATTTAACACATGTTTCTTTTTTGTGTGTTTTTTGGCAGAAACCTTCGCGGGAATGTACTCAACAACTTTTAACACATTTTTTTTTTATTATTATTTTTTTTGCCAGAAACCTGCGAGGGAGTGTACTCAACAACTTCCCAAAGTTTCATGGCGATCGGATGAATGGTGTTGTAATGCATAAAGGACAAACATACATACTTTCGTTTTATATATATATATATAGATAAACTAGAAAATGTGTAGTAATTTTTATTTTTTATTTTTTTATTTTTTGGAAAACCTTTATTGGTGATTCAAAGCACACAGCTATTCAGCCTTACATCCCAGAGGCTAGGCAGCATTGTAGAAGCGGAGAAAAGGTGTGCACAAAACAATTCAAGGAGCAGTCAGGTTTAATTTTATAATATAAATATGAACCTAAGGAACAAAGTAGAAACCTAAAAGGAACAAGAAAAAGGAATTAAGAAGGGGGGGGGATGAAGAAGGTGGCAAGGCAGAAAAGAGGAGCGGTAAAGCACAAATCCAGGGGACGAGTGGGAATTTTCAGCACTTTGAACTAAACATATCAAAAGGAGCATACAATTGCGGGGGAAGAAGAAACAGGATTATTTTACGTGAAACGTGGGCGGAGGGAATGGCTAGGGTGAAAGACGGACCTCCAGCGGACCTACGTCGGGGGGTACACAAATATTGCCTCTGTATGCATTCCATGCCCCCCAGATCAACCCCCACATCTTAGGCTTACCCCGAGCTAGGTACACACAGCCTGATTCATGTACATGCCGTTTTGCGTGGCCCTAATAGCGAATCATAGCGACTCGCTATTGAGGACACGCAAAACGGCATTCATGTAGGAATTGCTAATAAAATAGCGATTCCTACATGTTCTTTATTTGCGAGTAGCAAATTGCTACTCGCAAAAACTCCCCATTCATTCCTATGGGCCAAGAGGCCCATAGGAATGAATGGGGAGTATCCCTTATTTGCGAGTAGCAATTTGCTACTCGCAAATAAGATAGCGATTTTAAGGGTGCCAGGGGTGTCCAAAGGACGCCCTGTAGCACCCCTAAAATGCACATTTGAACAGGTGTTGCGCACACACATGTCCAAAGGACATCTGTGTGTGCAACATGCAACTTAGAAAAATGCTTTTAAAAGCATTTTTCTGAGTTTTTGCTATTTACCGACAGGTCTGACCTCTCGGTAAATAGCGGCCCCAAAAGTTCAAAATCACAATTTCTTGATGTGTCTTGAATAGCATTTGAGGAATCTCTATTAGAGATTCCTTAAATGCCATTCCTCGCAAATATGCGAATTCTTAAATAGCGATTTTTGCATTTGGGATTGTGAATACCAAATGCAAAAATCGCACTCGCAAAGGGCCAGATTCTCAGAATCTGGCCCTTTTGCGAGCGCTATTGGCTACATGAATCAGGCTGACAGTTTTCTCACGGAGCATGCACCAGTCCATATTGGTTTTCCAGAGTCCCACGGAGGGGGGGGTCGGGGCGCCCCATTTCTGAGCAATATCTCTCTTGGCCACCATGTTCCCTAGCGTGGCCCAGCGGGTTTGTGCATTATTGTAGTCAGTCGGACCCCACACGTTCAACAAGCAGCGTCGAGCTTCCGCAGACAAATCAACACCAGTCTCGTCACGCATAACCACATGCACCCGTTCCCAATAGGAGGCAATGGCCTGGCATTCCCAAATGGTATGTATTAAGGTGGCCAGTGCACCACATCCTCGCCTACAAAGGCCATCCTGGGAAAGCCCCATATGAATCAACCTGGGGCCATAAACCCTGTGGAGTATTTTCAGCTGAACTAAGCGCAGCCTGGCTGAAATTGCTACTTCCTTGGGGGAGGATACCGCACACTGCCAATCTTCATCATCCAACTCAATCCCATCACTCACCCACTGATCACGCACTTTCAACAACAGGTCCGACCGAACATTTATTAGCTTTTTATAAGTCAGGGAAATGGCGCTGTCCGGCATATGGCCGTCCAGCACCCTATCCTCCAGCGGGGACGACTCGGGGACCTTTTCACCAACAGGCAGGGTAGACGTAAGGGCATGTCTCAACTGTGCATATCTAAAATATTCCGTGGCACCCAGTTGGAATTCAGCCTGCAGAGCCTCAAAAGATTTAATGTCTCCTCTGGCCATGACATCAGCCACCTTGGAAATGCCGATGAGGTCCCATCGGTCAAACCCTTTTGAGTGCCACAACCTACCCAGCAAGTCGGAATCATAAAGGGGAGTGGCCATAGTGAGCCTACCCTTCCACCCCAGTGCCTTCGCAATGGCCCTCCATATATGTACAGCGGTCCTGGTGGGACCAGTCAATTTTCCGTCCAGAGATCTAGAGTACAACGCTCTGTAGTACATCCCGTCATTCATAAGCCAGCGATCCATGGCGTACCCCGGGCTTGCCGCCGGTCCATAAAAGCCATGATTAAGAGCAGCCAATTGGGAGGCCCAGTAGTACCGGCGGACATCAGGAAAGGCAATACCGCCGTCGTACCACAGAATAGTCAGCTTAACTACGGCAATACGCGGCCTACCTTCCCACAAAAGGGTACGCTGTAGACCTTCAATCTCCCTGAAGTACTTGGAAGGGACTGGGTCCTGCGTGTTCTGAGGCGCGTATAAGAATCTCGGCAGGGACATCATCTTGAATAATGCCGCTCGGCCCAACAGGGACAGCGGCAATCTTTTCCAACCCTCCACATCGCGCCTGAGGCGCGCAAGAGGGGGAAGCAAGTTGTTGGCGTAGCGTGCCCGGGCATCCGTTGATATGTAGATTCCCAGGTACTTGAATCCCTGCTGCGAGACCTGTATCGCACAGCCCCTAGGAAGACGTGGAGTGTCTCCGCTAAGCACATAAAGGTAGGACTTGGACCAGTTGATAACCAGGCCCGAGTACCCACCAAAAGTACACAACACATCAAACATCACAATCAAAGACCGACAGGGAGAGGTAAGGTAAAGCAAAATATCGTCCGCGTACAGCGAGACTCGATCCTCAAATCCCGGCGACCACTTGATCCCACTGATGTCAGGGTGAGTGCGGATCCAGGCAGCAAGCGGCTCAAGCGCCAAGGCAAAAAGGAGCGGAGATAGCGGACAACCCTGTCTAGTACCCCTGCGCAAGGCAAATGAAGCAGACATCCGGCCATTGACCGTTACATTGGCCAACGGGGAGAAGTAGAGAAGCCGGACCCAACCTATGAAGTCGGGGCCAAACCCAAACTTGGACAGTACCGCCCAAAGATAGTTCCATTCAAAGGAATCAAACGCCATCGTTGCGTCCAGTGAAGCCAGGACAGTCGGCTCGCAAAGCTTGTGCACCCGCGCCATGACAGCGTGAAGCCTCCGAAGGTTAAGGGTGGTATTGCGATGGGGTATGAAGCCCGACTGGTCTGGATGGACCAAGTCTGCGATCACACCCACGAGCCGATTAGCGAGCAACTTAGCCAGGATTTTGGGTTCGGCATTCAGCAGAGAGATCGGGCGATATGATCTACAAAGATCTCTGGGCTTCCCCTCCTTATGAATGACCACAATGGTGGCCAGGCGCTGATCTAGTGGGAGTTCACCAACCTCCCGGGCTTCCAGGAACATACGCCGCAGGGGCACTGCGACGGTGTCCGCTTTAATCTTGTAAAGTTCCACCGGAAGACCATTGGGACCGGGAGCCTTGCCAGAGTGCAGGGACTGTATCGCAAGCGCCACCTCATCTGCCGTAATACCCCGGTCCATGTCGTCACGCTCGGTGTCCGACAGGCAAGGAAGCTCAACCCTTTCCAGGAAAGAGGCCGAGTCCGATTCAGTCAAGGTGGAGACTGAGGTGTAAACCGTCTCGAAGTAATCGGCAAAAGCCGAGGCAATAGCACTGGGGTCAGTAACAACCACCCCGTCCTCGCCCAAAATCTCAGGCACCACACGGGAAGCCAACTCCCTTCTATCCAACCAGGCAAGGAGCTTGCCCGCCTTGTCCCCCGCATCGTAGATCCTCCCTTGCTGTTCCCTGCCCATCGCCTTGGCAGCGTCAGTGGCAGTGGCTCGATATTCCGACTGCTTCAGGGAGAGAGCGTGCAACAGTTCGGGCGTCGGATCTAACGCCAACTGGGAGTTCAGGCCCTCAATATCCGACTCCAACCGCACCATGTCCTCATCCCTTCGTCTGCGCACCTCGGCTATCAGAGAGAAAGCTTCTCCTCTCAGGACAGTCTTAAAGGCCTCCCAGAGGGATAGGGCCAATGTTACCGTACCCGTATTCTCAGTGAAATACAGGTCAATGGCTTTAGCTAGGAGGTCTCGAGTCTTGGGGTTGCGGAAGTACCAGGGGTTGACCGGCACCACCCTAGTCGTCGCCGCAGTACCAAAGTCAAAGGATACCCAGACAGGGGAATGATCCGATATACCTCTGGCCATAAGGCGGGCTTCAGAGACGGTCGATGCCTGAACCGCCGGAGTTAAGATGTAATCAATTCTGGAAAGGCTACCATGTGCGCCAGAATGAAAGGTGTACTGCCGCTTGGCAGGGTGTAGAAGCCGCCAACAGTCAATAAGGCCCATAGTACTCATGAAATTCGGGAGCCATGATTGTGCACATCGAAGATCTCTGGACGGAAAACGGTCAAGGGTACCCGAAACCACGGAATTAAAATCCCCACCAAGTACAAGCAATCCCTCCGGAAGGCCCAAAATGGCGCCCCCGAGGTCCTGAAAGGTAGTCGTCTGCAAACCCGGGGGGACGTAAACGGAAACCAAAACCAGGGTGCGTCCCTCCCTCCTGCCCACCACAGCAACATATCGGCCCCTATCATCAATCACTTTGGACTCCACCTCCAGGGGGAGAGACATGCGCACCATGATTCCAACCCCTCGGGACCCCGAAGAAAACCCGGAGTGAGCCACCATTTTAAACCCCTTTCTCTTAAGAGCCTGACAAGTATTGCCAATGAGATGAGTCTCCTGCAAGAGGATAACATCGGGTACACAACGTTTGAACATTTGTAACACAACCCCACGTTTAATGCGATCCCCCAGCCCATTCACGTTCCAACTTAGCACATTTAAAGTCTTACTCCCCATCATCAAAGATGCCCCGTCCCAACTACCACCCCCAAAAAACAGCCACCGCAGCGTTGTAGTCAGAACAATAGTATCCTTGCCATAGGAAGAGAGAAAAAGGAAAAGTAAAAGAGAAACACACAAACCAACCACCCCCCACCCTGCACCCCTGCATTAGACTAAAAAGCCCCCCCAACTAGCAGTGTGCCTGTCGCCCCCGATAAACTAACCTACGAAAAGCCCCCAGAGGAGAAAGGAGGCATCCTATCACCCCCCGTTACCCTCCAAAGTTGAAAAAACAGGAAAAAGAAGAAAAGAAAGCAAATGTCAGTGACTGCTTGCATCCGCAGGGTCCTCCGCCGAAAGAAATCCGAAGAAACACAGTTCACTCCTGAGAGCCAGGTCCACCCGACGCCTCCTCCGACAGATCATCAGGGGTAGTCCGACGTTGAGGCAAAGTGTCCAGCCAGTCCCCAGCTGCCTCCGGCAAGTCAAAAAACACCGCTCGAGCGCCATGTTCTATACGAAGCTTCGCTGGGTAAAGCATGGAATACTTCAACCCCATCTCCCTCAGTCTCCGTTTAACACCCATGAAACTTTGTCGGCGTTTCTGTACCGCTTGAGTGAAGTCAGGGAAAAAGTTCACATCGGCGTTTTGAAATTTCAACGGACTGCCTCTCCTTGATGCCTGCAGGATCGCATCTCGGTCCCTGTAGTTAAAAGGTCTGGCAATGATGGGGCGCGGAGACGCTCCCGATTTCGGTTGGCCACCAGGCAGTCTATGCGCTCGCTCCACCGAGAAGAACTTACTCAAGCCACCGGGAGCCAAGTGCTTCACCACCAGTTCCTCAACGAATAGATCGGCAGCGTCCTCCTCCGCACCCTCCGGTACACCTATGATGCGAACGTTCTGGCACCGTGCCCGTCCTTCAAAATCATCGAGCCGGCGGGCAAGCATCGAGTTGGCGGCCTTCAGGTCCCGAACCTCCGACTGTACATCAGACATGTCAGTAGTCAGACTCGACGTCTTGATGTCGAGCAACTTGATCCTGTCGTTCGTTTTCCCGAGGTCGGCTCTGATTAGGTTGAGTTCAATCGTGAGGGTATCAACCTTGTGCGACAACACTTCATGCTGGTTATGCATTTCGGCCTTTACGCCCGCAATGGCTCCCATTACGTCTCGGAGGGTGGGTTCAGTATCTTCCGGAGATATATCTCGGTGTGAGCCCTTGGTACGGCCCGATGCACCAGGCGAGCCCTTAGAAAGGGAGAAGCGCTCAGAAATGGTGGGCTGCGAGAGGGAAGGTTTCCTGCTGACTCTCGGGGGCTTCCCTTTGTCCGGGTCTCCTCTGCCCGCCATGATGGGCAACGGGGATCGTGCGACCCAAGGCGGGGTCAAGCCAACACTATCACCACCAGACGGTCGAAGTCAACAATCACCTCCACCGTCCCAACGGAACGTCAGGCCTCCAGGCAGATCAGTCTGGGCACCGGCCCTGAGCAAGGCAACTCATCCCCTCTCGAACTGCCACCGTGTAGAAGCACCACCGTCTCCCTCACAATGCCAGATTGTTATGGCGTCTTCGTCACCAAACTTCGCGACGGTGTAACTCAGTACAGGAAGCCCGGATCTTCAATCGGAGAACGGGCCCCGCATCAGTAGCAGCACCGCAACTGATTCCCACCACCGTGGGACAGGATAGACAACAGGATCAATGCGGAGGATCGGAGGGTCTTCGGAGCTCCGAGCTCACGCGGCCATCTTAGTTGCCCGCGAAGCTCCTCCTCCCCATGTGTAGTAATTTTGAACATGTTGGCTCCAGGTGCGGCGGGCACAAGTAAGTGCGGTGGGGCTGGGCGGGGCAGGGTTGGGGAAGTTGACAGACAACGGGATAGGTAAAATGAAAAAAATATAACCACTTACCTTGTGCTCGCCGCATCGTTGACTTGGCGATGTGGCAAGCTCAAAGTAATGGGTTTTATTAATTTGTTTTCATTTAATTTTACCTATCCCGTCGTCTGTCAACTTACCCCACCCCACCACTCTTACTTGTCCCGGCCACGCCTTGATGGCGCCGTTTGGGTTGTTTCTGCTCATGGTGTAGCTGTAAGTTGTATGTTATTGATGCCTGGTGCACATGTCTTCATCAAAAAAATCTAAATGATTAGCACTACCAAAGGGGGCACGGGATGTGAAGCAGTGGCAGCACAGGGCGCAAGAGAGATGTGATAGATATAATAAGACCAGGTGTAAAAGGGGAATTGACAAGGTGGGGATCCGCAGAAGGATTTGAGGAAAATAAGGGCAAAAAGGGGCGGACAGACATAGGAGATTTGCACACGTTGCCAGGAGGAAGTGCAGAGAGTGTGATGGGTTTGCAGTGTTTAAGGATGTTGTGTAAGGTGTAAGAAGTGAGTGCATGATGCAAGGGTCAGTAAAAGATGCAGATAGGGAGGGAGGGTAAGGGTAGAAGTGATGAGCCCAAGTTGCCAGTGTTTGCAAGGTTCATTTAAACAATAAGAAAAGATACAAACTGCAGAAGTTCATGTTTTTTCCTTACATGAAGTTGTGAACACATGCAAATACAGAATACTCACGTGCACACAGAGGGGTAACTGGGTTGGCATTCACAGTAGAAGCCTCCATCATAAACACACACACACACACAGAAATGGTATAGTTCACTCGGCAATTCAAGCTTCTCAGAAACACACACACACACATCAGGTACCACATGGAGGGTTATGAGATGAGGATTGTGAGATCAGGAGAGAAGCTCTCCAGGCAAATGTCTACCTGAGTTGCAGACACAAATGGGGCTACCATAGTGATAGAGGCAGCGTGTGGAGAGCTGTTGTACCATACATTCAACGCGTTGCACTGCAGTGCTAATTTGGATATTAAAAATTACCATGCTGCAAAATGATAAGGTAATGTCACTACTAGTTTGTTGAAGAACGAGTTTTCTAGGAGAAGAAGAAGCAACGGCTGAAGAATGAAGTGATAAAGGTTGCTTCAGATATGTTGTTTCTCAACCACCAGACGTCTAAATGTAAAAAAAAATTGGTGATTCTGAAAGCCTCGCTTCGTATAGTAGTGATACTGCAGAGCCACGTTTCATTTTAAGGGTCATCATAACTACAATGGCTTTCTCTCATCCCATCGTTTTGCGCCCTGGCATAACAGGAAATCCCTAAATTGTCCACATAAGTCAGCCCTCTTCTGATAAGTAAAAAAAAAGAAATGCTTAGCTCTCATAGCCAGCCCTATTGCACCTGTGTAGCAAGGGCTGATCCTGTTACATCGATAGGGAGTCCCTGCAGACCACCGGCTTTCCTGATTATTCCTTAGCACAGAGCTCTGTACGAAGGTCTATTATTAAAAATACTTTTGTTAATAGCTGGACTCCTGACTAAAGGGGACTTGTGGTTAATGTATAGGCTGTGGAACTAATCAAACAACCTCGATTTCTTAGATTAGTTTCCCCTCTTGGTCGAGTATATGGCAAATCACTTAGGGGCTGAATATGACTTTGGCAGTGTGCTAGCCGGGCGTTACACCCCTGTCCCGCTCCCAACATGACAAAGTCGACCTTCAGCCACCCGCTTAATTAGGAGTTTTCTCCAGTCAGGTGGGCGGTCCTTTGATGTTCCCACGGCTGTGCCTTTGAAAAAGGCACTGCAGTGGGAACACCAAAGAAAGTTCCTACATGGCATATTTAGTCCATACCGTGCAAGAACTGGGCATGTATGCACACAGGAGGGCACAGCATGTGGCCCCCCTGCAGGCATCCCATTGTACAGGAGCAACAGGGCCCCCATTGTTTTCCAACCACCAGCCATTTTTAATGGCGTGTTTGCTGCCATTGAAAGACTGGTGGTGGGGAAATTCAAAATAAGCTTGCCGCAGCTGCACTGCTAAACATATTTCTGCCCCAGACCACTGTGCCATCGTCAGGGAAGGCGGTTCTCAGGCATTTGCGTGGCCCCAAAATGGTCTGACCGCTGTACTTGTAATACGGTGGTTGGCCACTTAGGCAGTGGTCCTGACCGCCACCCAACCTCCACTACAGATTTGGCAGTCCAACATAATCGAGCTTAAGTATTCTGTTATCTTTCTTTCCTAGTTATCTAACATTGGGTGTGTGTGGAGGAAAATATGGAATCTG
The DNA here is from genome assembly GCF_964263255.1 of Lissotriton vulgaris. Taxonomy (NCBI): domain Eukaryota; kingdom Metazoa; phylum Chordata; class Amphibia; order Caudata; family Salamandridae; genus Lissotriton; species Lissotriton vulgaris. The sequence goes on from NC_141695.1 coordinate 917,375,673, forward strand.
CATTTTTTCCTAAGATGCCCCTCTGCCTCCACACACAAATAGTAAAACTGCAAAGTAGGTATGGCTCAGAGTGAATAGCAGGCAAGTAATGCGCCTTGTCGGATGACCCTAAGCCAAGGGCATTATACAGGCTCAGAAGTTCCTGCAGCACAAGGGGGGTTGCCAGTCTCTAGGGGGCTCAATTCAGCCTAAGGACTAAGAATTTTTGTGAGATATAGGAGCAGTGCTAGCTTCAGTGTTGCTGGTGCCGGGTTAGACAATCGCTCACAATTGTTAAATTAAATTTTTAGTGCTACTCATCCCAGTGTGGAACGTTAGAGCACTATACATCACAATATATAGGAAATGTCACATAAAATAATGAGGGCTACAAGGTGTTGGAGTCATATCATCCATACTGGCAGGCATTATATATTTTGAATGCTTGGTTTGGAGAACCACAAACTCTTGATTTACAATGTAACACAGTGGTCGTGTAGTGTAGTTCCTATATTACCAATAGGCTCTGCGCATTGGAATAATATATCCTATAAATTTGACGTAGGAGTTGTGTCTAATATGTCCCTATCGAATATATTAGACTTAATTGTGAGTGCCAGCTAGCTCAGAGATCACTAGAAACTTTCTAGAATTCACCAGAAGGGATTAGTCTGTGACAACCGCATAAACATGACAACTTTGTTTCCCCAAGATAAAACTGATCTTCAGAGTCATGGAAACAATAGATAGATATTTCACTCACCTCCGTCAACAAAGGGAGAGACAGGGTTCAAGGGCACTCTTAGTCCCCAGTCAATAGATAAATAAACAAAGGAAGAGTGTCCGTCAGTGTGGCGTTAATAAAGTGAAAATAGCACGTAAAAATATGAGGCCAGCTGTGGTTGGTCAAAGGACTGGACCAACTGAATTTACAGGGCTTTCATCAGGACCAATATGCGAGTGTTGCCTCAACAGGTATAGGCGCGCTAAGGCCCACCCTGCCGAAGGCAGTGAAAGTTAAAAATAGCACTATGTGTAAAAATTGGTGCGTTAAAAGTACAAACCAAAAGGCTAGGGGATTTACCTCTGTTGCGAGGAGCCCAGAAGTTTGTACTCAATGTGAACCACGCCCCATAGATTCAGGGGGGGGGGGTGGGAGCGACAATGGCACACCGCCCGCAACGCTCAGCACCCACTCGGCACCTAGCTGTCCCCCGCTGGATCTCGTCGCTGAGGCAACACTCGCATATTGGTCCTGATGAAAGCCCTGTAAATTCATACACTTAAAGGGCAGAAACATGTTGACCTTCCCTTAACAGGGAAACACCAGTATTTCTTTTGGTTAGTTTCCCTGCACATAGTCTTTAATTTTAATATGTCAAGTTGACCAGCTAATAAATGATTTTTTGGTACAACCTCTGACATTTTTAACCACACTTAACTTTTTCACTCTTCACTCTCACAAACCTGCTCCGCAGTCTCCTGGCGTCGCAGCACACTGGGGAGGTACTCGATCTCCCTAGTGGACCCGATGATGAAGCATGTCACCACTAGGGTGAGTGAGGGTTTCCTGAAAAAATCATGTATTTTTTCTTGAAAGTTGGTCCAGTCCTTTGACCAACCACAGCTGGCCTCCTATTTTTATGTGCTATTTTCACTTTATTAACGCCACACTGACGGACACTCTTCCTTTGTATATTTAGATATTTCACTCAGTCAATCGTGCATGCTTCGTTTCATCAGAGGTGCAGAGAAAATAGAAAGATAGGCGTTTCCAAAAAAAGGATTTATTAAACAGTCTTCTTTCTCAAGCAAAAGAAATGAACTGCTACAATCGTAAAACTGGTTGCAAAATATAATGCATACAGTAAAAAGAGTAGAATAAAATAATACCGTAAGAGCATTGTATGGTTCCTAGACCATAAATACATACATAAATAACAGAAGCTAAAAGTACTCAACTGGTGCTTCTAAAATACGCCTACCCCGGTGTACCTTACTCAATCTTAGTACGAGGGAAGAAGTAAGTGAGATGTAGAATAAATAGATTATTATTCTGCCCAGAATCTGTCCAAGAGTTCTCTTAGGGTCTAATCAGCTCCATACCTTAATTTGGAATGAAGAAGGTCAGGCACAGGACTCGATTTCCCAACAGCCCCCAAGGGTATCTTGGAAACACTGGAGCTGGATTTCTCGGCAGGAGAAAAGACAGCGTCTCTCTCAGTGCGTCTGCTGGAGGGTCGGCTTCCTTTTGGCACTTGCAGTAGCTGGGCGCATCGGGCAAGTAGATAGTGGCCTGAAGCGCTGTGACCACCCTTACGCTGTAAGAGGCGGCCGCTCCCTCGCTCCCTGCCGATATCCTCAGCGCTTGCCTCTGACTGATTCCCCGATTGAAAGCTGCCGGCTGGTATCGTAGCGCTTAGTCATTAGCATTTCTTTTCTATGCTCGCATCGCAGCGCTTGTTCACATTGTAGTCGCCTGCATTTCACTGCTCACATTAGCATTAATCATTTGTCACAGCGCTCGCTTTGTTTGGCTTCAACCTGAATACATTGCTGTTTGTTGTACCTGTGCCTTCACACCATAGCATAACTCACTTTTGGGCCCCAAGCTCGCCCAGTTCGTATTTACCTTTGCTGCCATTTTGTTTGTTGTGCATTTGAGTCAGCCCCTCCTCTCCGCCCCGCACCCGCCTCAACAGCTGCTCCTCCCTCCCTCCGCCCCCCTCCACTATCCATTTAAGGAAGATGGACGCACGCGCAGCGTCCACGCGCTGCGGCCGCGCCGAAGGTGCGCCAAAGGTAAGCCCGTCTGCGCCCGTCCGCGCCAAGCCCGCGCCCAGCGCCAGACCCCCTGGCCCCCGTACCATCCACCCCACCCGCATTACATACGCCGCCACCACCCTCTTAGCCCTTAACCCCGGTCGACTCCCCAACTGCGCCCAAGCTGCACCTGGACACACCCATGGACCCTTCGCATGCAACTCCTGCAAGTTTGACGGCACCAAGACCAACTCCCCATCCACTACCACCAAACAGAGATCCGACACCAACCACCTAAAATGCATCCTGCTCAACACCCGCTCGGTCCACAGACACGCCATCGACCTCTGGAACCTACTAGACACCATCTCTCCGGACGTCGCCTTCCTAACAGAAACATGGATGAACGCCTCTTCAGCCCCAGACATCACCATTGCCATCTCCGAAGGCTACAAGATCATCCGAAAAGACCGCTCCAAGCAAACAGGAGGAGGCATCGCTATCGTCCATAAGAATTCCATCCGCATCTCAACCAGCTCAGACGTCAACCTCGCTAGCGCCGAACACCTTCACTTCCAGATCCACACCGACCCCAAGACCACACTCAGAGGCACCCTCCTCTACAGGCCACCAGGACCCCGTGCACAATTCTGTGAAGACATCACTGACTTTATCGCCCCACATGCCCTCCCCTCCGAGGACTACATTCTATTGGGAGACCTCAATTTCCACCTGGAAAAGAGCAACGACAGCAACACCACCACCCTTCTGGACAATCTCGCCAACCTCGGACTCAAACAACTTGTTAATACCCCCACCCACAATGCAGGTCACACACTCGACCTTATCTTCACCTCCAGCAAACATATCTCCTTCAGTCACACCACAGCTATCCATTGGACGGACCACAGCTGCGTTCACTTTATCTACAAAAAGACCACAACCCACAAACACCCTCAACCTACTCTGCGAAGAAACTGGAACAAAATCACCATCGACCAGATCTCCTCATCGCTTCTTCAAAACCCCCCTGCCCACTCTTCAAACCCCAACCAAGCAGCCATTAACCTCACTCAATGGCTAACCAACAGCACCGACAACCTAGCACCCCTGAAAAAATGTCAAATCAAACTAGGCAACAAAAACGCCCCCTGGTTCAACGATGATCTTAAGAAATCCAAGAAACTCTGTCGCTCCCTTGAGAAGGCCTGGAAAAAAGACCCAAACACCAGCACCAGGGACGCCTTCAAAAACGCCACCCGCACACACCACCAACTGATCCGGACTGCCAAGAAAGCCACTTTCAAAGACCGACTTGACAACAACACCCACAACAGCAAGGAATTATTCAACATCGTCAAAGAGTTTACCAACCCCACTGCCAACTCCAACGAGATCACTCCCTCTCAAGCCCTTTGCGACTCCCTAGCTTCGTTCTTCCACGACAAAATCGCAGACATCCACAAAAGCTTCGACAACCAACCCAGAGACCAACCCACCCAACCTTCTGCCGTACCTTCACCCCCCTTGAACATCCTTAATGACTGGAACCCAATCTCCACTGAGGACACCATACGCCTGATGAACTCCATCCACTCAGGATCCCCCACAGACCCATGCCCTCACCACATCTTCAACAAAGCATATTCCATCATAGCACCACACCTCCGAGACGTCATCAACTGCTCCCTCAACTCCGCCACCTTCCCGGAAAGCTGGAAACACGCCGAACTCAGCGCCCTTCTGAAAAAACCCACAGCGGACCCCACCGAACTCAAAAACTACCGCCCCATCTCGCTCCTTCCATTCCCGGCCAAAGTCATCGAGAAAGCTGTCAACAACCAGCTCGCCGCCTTCCTCGAAACCAACAAATCCCTCGACTCCTCACAGTCCGGCTTCCGAGCCAAACACAGCACTGAGACCGCACTCATTGCAGCAACAGACGACATTCGAACTCTACTGGACAATGGAGACACAGTCGCCCTCATCCTCCTCGACCTCTCCGCAGCCTTCAACACAGTCTGTCATAGCACCCTGTTACAACGCCTCAGAAACAGCGGAATCCAAGGAAAAGCACTGGAATGGATCACCTGGTTCCTTGCCGGAAGAACCCAGAGAGTCCGCCTCCCACCATTCAAGTCAGAGGCCCCTGAAGTCATTTGCGGCGTGCCACAAGGATCCTCACTCAGTCCCACCCACTTCAACGTATACATGAGCCCCCTCGCGGCCATCGCACGCCAACACAACCTCAACATCATCTCCTACGCTGATGACACTCAACTGATCCTCTCACTCACCAAAGACCCTAACACCGCCAAAACCAACCTGCATGAAGGAATGAAAGAAGTAGCCGAGTAGATGAAGCACAGCCGTCTGAAACTGAATTCTGACAAAACAGAAGTCCTTATCTTAGGTACCTCCCCCTCTGCCTGGGACGACTCTTGGTGGCCAGAGTCCCTTGGAAAAGCACCCATCCCGACAGACCACGCACGGAACCTGGGCGTCATCCTGGACTCCTCACTCTCGATGACCAGACAAGTCAACGCCGTTTCATCTTCTTGCTTCAACATTCTTCGCATGCTCAAAAAAACATTTCGCTGGATCCCCACCGAAACTAGAAAAACGGTCACCCACGCACTGGTTACAAGCCGACTGCACTACGGAAACACCCTATACGCCGGTACCACCGCAAAACTTCAGAAAAAACTCCAACGCATCCAGAACGCTTCAGCCAGACTCATACTAGACATCCCGCGTAATGACCACATTTCTGGTCACCTGAAAAACCTCCACTGGCTCCCCGTCAATAAGAGGATAACATTCCGCCTCCTAACCCACGCACACAAAGCACTTTACGAACTTGGACCCGAATGTCTCAACACACGACTTTCCTTCTACACCCCCTCCCGCCAGCTACGCTCCTCCAACCAAGCCCTTGCTGCTGTACCTCGCATCAACAAAACCACCATGGGAGGAAGATCCTTCTCCTACCTGGCGGCAAAAACCTGGAACTCACTTCCCATTCACCTTCGCCTCACTCAGAACCACCTAGCATTCAGAAAGCAACTCAAAACCTGGATATTCGACAAGTAATTCCCCACCCTTCTCCAAGCGCCTTGAGACCCTCTGGGTATGTAGCGCGCTATATAAATCAATTGAATTGAATTGAAAGTCGTCAAACTGCTCCAAACCACCTTGTGTTTGCTATGGCAGGTGTGAGCATATTTATACCTTGAAGTTGCCGAGTTTAATGTAACGGTGGACATAATAACGTCATTAAAGACTCTCAGTTCTTTGAAAACACCATGAGTTCTTGGACAAGTCAGTATTCGAGCAAGGGGAAGTTCCTAGTCGTTGAAGCTGAATTTTCCAAGAAATCGGTGTAGATTTTCGGAACTAGTTGAAGTAGCCCTGTCGTATTTGGACTGCATGAGCTATGTCTAAATATGGTTATGATTCTATTGCCTATATAAGGACATAGTGATTTATACCTATATAAGGACACAGTGATTTATACCTATATAAGGACATGAATCGGGAAATTTACAATAGTGTCCTAAAATGGTGCACCACAGTCGGGGGTGTCTGTATTTGTAAGAATTTATTACTACCCAAAGGAGCCCTTTTTAGCAACCTTAGAATAACAAAATATGGTTTCAAACCTGTGCCTTGCATTTTGCATGCAGCTCATTAACACCAGTTGATAGCTAACTGCCCTATATTAGGATACCTCTAACTTATGAACTGCAAGCAACATAATGATCTCTGTGACAACAGCAGTAACCAACTGTGTTCTTCAATTAAAATACAAATCTCTGATCTGAATGTTACAGACACATTATCCCGCTGTGCTACTTTATGATGAGTCGGACATGCAAGTAAACAAAGCACAGCGCTCTCCACTGTCATTATCATTATCCCCTGAAAATTGCAGTACAGTCAAAGATCTCTGTGGGCAGCTCTTGTCTCGCCTGCCATGCCTGACCTGTCTCTGTCCTATCCTGCCCTCATATCAGAGTGCAAATGGCATCCCCATGCTTGGCTGTTGGTGCAAGAGTACCAATTGGGCCAGCCAACACTTTATGGAAGTCTGAGGGGTCACTCACCCCATTCCGAAGGGGAACCATCATTTAATATCACCTCTTGCAGTTACATGCTGATGTAATATGTTTAAGAGCAACAGCTGTGCTGACCAACTGATCTATTTAACACTTTTATTTGCTCCTTGAAGCGCTGTGGTTTACTCCAATATATTTTCCCTAAAAGTGAAATCATTAATTTATATATGCACAATAAGAGGCAATGTGTTTCTTTTCTAAAACAATGTGGTTATCTGGTATACTAGTGGCTTTGAAAGTTTCAAGCACATGGCCTTTTTAGCTGCCAAGCCTGAACTAAGATTTGTATTGTTCCTGGCTCTACAGGTTTCCAGGGACGGCTTTAGCATTGGTGGTGCCCAGTGCAGCAATCCGTGTTGACGTCCACCTCCCCCACAAATGACTTCTGAACGATTACCTTGCTATCACCCTCCAACAGTGCCCCTCATCTTTCATTAGTCCCTCTCTCACATTTATTTTATAGCTCTTCTCAACCTAAGGTGACAGTCAGAGCATTTACATTCTTTACATCACAAACACATTATACAGAGACAATGAGTCATACAAGTGTATAAATCAAAGTATAGGAAATGTTACTTGAATCAGGATGTTTGATGTAGAGGTCATGTCTTCCATACTGGAAAATGCCCAGCATACAAAACTGTCTGTGGGCTGCTGTTATTTCGCCTCAACCCGGCATGCAAACGGCACCCATTCGACCTTTTCACCTGGTGCAATAGCACTGCTTGCATTGCCCAAAAATCAGGCAATACAGATACCATTCATTTTGTATTGTTTATTTGCGCATATATTAGTATTTTTGTTTATTATTCTTGTTTAGCACAAACCAGACTAGTTCAGTTGTCTGGAAAGACACCACTTGTGTGTTTTATAACCAGCGTAGTGTAAAGCTAGGGAACAAATATGAGACCAACTACGAAATGTTTTTAGATTTCTGTTGGGAAAAAAGGCAAGATCTATGGGGAAAACCGAAGCAATCTGGAAATTATGATGATAATGAATATTATTTTCCTCTGAATGTCAAAACAAAGCAACTGCCACCATCATCCTGCACTCAGTAATACATTTTTTTCAACATTTCCTGAATGTGTAGAAAGCAAACTCATTTTAATATGCATGTTTTCTGTACATGTAGGACACATCTCTTCTCAGCTCCTGTAGCCTCCTTAGTCCGTTTCTAATGTCAAGCTCCTTGTGACCCTCACATACATCTCTTGTCAGCCTCCCTCTGTCATAATTCTCAGGCTGTGAACCCTCATGCTTAGTTATTTATTTATTTATTTACGTATTTATTTATTTTTGGATTTTGGAGCGCCTTTCATTACCACTGGTTAAATTACACAAGATCACAGTCATTGCTTTTCATTTTTTAGGCATGAGGAGATCTAGAGGCAGCTTTACTAATATTAAAAGCAATGCAATGCAGCAAGGGAAATTGCTGCATTGCGCTGTGTGAAAAGAAGAGAGCAGAAATGTAACATCGCTCTTAAGATATGGTGCACTCTGCCCACTGCTGGCACTAGTGCACTGGGTACACCATGCTGCAATGGTGCGTGCATTACAGGCAGGATTGCTTTTTGTGTAGGAAATAATACCTTGCTGCACGAAAACAATCCTAGGAGGCAATTTCATCTTTCTTTGTGTGATGCAGACACATAAAGAGGGAGTAACAAGGAAAAATTAAGATATTTCTCCTTGTTGCGCCTCTGTGTTGTAGGCATACCACTTTTGTCCAATCCCAGGTTAACTGCCTTTAGTTTATCTGGAATTGTGTCAAATTCTATGGTTGGATGCACGGCAATGCCCATTCTCCACCAGGAAATGCCTACCACAATGAAATGTAACGCAATGCAGCACAAGTTGCTGCGTTGTGATACATTTCTTTACAAAGTCACATGAGGCAGCTCAAATGGCCCCTTGTGTGGCTTTGTAAACCCCTATAAGTACTTGTGTTGCCTTGTGACAAATTACATCATGCAAGGACAGCGCACATTCTTAGTAAATCTGGGTCCAAGTGATTTGCCCAGTGCTGAACCTGGTCCTTTCTGTAGGGCTATCCGATACTTTTTGCCTTTGCCCTCAACTTTTTGCTTAACTTGTTTTTATTGACTTTAGTCTCTGTGCGCTATAGAATTTCAAACCAGTGCTAAAATGCTTGTGCTCTATTCTTAAAACATGGTAACATTGGCTAATACCCAATTGACATATTTAATTTATTTGTAAGTCCCTAGTTAAATGGCACTACCTGGGCCCAGGGTCTGTAAAATAAATGCTACTAGGGGTCTGCAGCATAGTGTGTGCCATCCACTTAGGTAGCCCCATACTCATATCTCAGGCCTGCCACTGCAGAGCCTGTGTCAAAACTGATATTTTGACCTGGAAAAAGAAAACCTTTTGCAGGTCCAAACCTTCCTTTTTATACATGTAACCCCTAGGGTAGGCCCTGGACAGCCCTAAAGGCAGGGTGCAGTATATTTAAAAAGCAGGATATGTACTTTTCAGTTTTAAATGTCCTGGTAGTCAAAAACGTTTAAATAATTTTTTCCCGTAATGAAATCCCTATCTATCCTATAGGATAACATTGGTGTGGCCTTATTCCTTTTTAATAAGTGTCATTTCCAAATGGTAAGAGATAACAAGCTCATGTTTGTTGTCTCTGGAATAACAATTTAAAATCCTACCATATGGTGATGTTGGATTTTAAATTCTGAAAATGCCACTTTTAGAAAGATGCAAAAACAACAGTTGATGGACAGAATGCAGCTGTCATTAGCCAGGATAGCGTGACTCCAGTGGTGTGGAGAGCACAGGACTCACGTCTGAGCATACCCGTTCCACTCGGGGTGACAAATGCAAAAACAGTTGATGAACAGAATGCGGAACAATGTCATACATTCACCCCAGTACAGAGATCTGCGCCTAAATCCATCGTTGTTTTGCACTCCACACCACTCCAGTTCAGACATGGCCATATGCAAATCAGCCTTGACCCTGTGCCTCATGGGAACATTCCAGCCCGAACTGCCAAGCCATGACTTCCCTGGACCGGAATCCAGCATCCTAGGACTGGTTTCTGGCTATCAGCCGTCATCAGCCAGGATAGCTTGACTCCAGTGGTGTGGAGAGCACGGTTCACACGTCTGAGCATACCCGTCCCACTCGGGCCTAAATCCATCTTTTTTTGCACTCCACACCACCCCTGTTCAGACATGGCCATATGCAAATCAGCCTTGACCCTGTGCCTCATGGGAACAGTGCAGCCCGAACCGCCAGGCCATGTCTTCCCTGGACCAAAATCAAGCATCCTAAGACCGGTTTCTTTCTATCATCTGTCATCAGCCAGGATAGCTTGACTCCAGTGGTGTGGAGAGCACGAGACTCACGTCTGAGCATACCCATCCCACTGACGTGGGTCTCGTGCTCACTAAGCCACTGGAGTCAAGCTTTCCTGGCTGAAGACGGCTGATAGCCAGAAACCGGTCCTAGGATGCTTGATTCCGGTCCAGGGAAGACATGTCTTGGAAGTTCGGGCTGGACTGTTCCCATGAACCAAAGGGTTAAGACTGATTTGCATTGGGCCATGTCTGAACTGGGGTGGCTTGGTGAGCAAAATAACGATGGATTAAACCCAGATCTGTGACTGGGGTGAATGTTTTGCCATTGTGCAACATTCCGTCCATCATCTTGTGTGTTTTGCTGTTCACCCTATGTGGGAAGGGTATGCCCAGACGTGGGTCCCTTGCTCACTAAGCCACTGGAGTCAAGCTATCCTGGCTGAAGACGGCTGATAGCCAGAAACCAGTCCTAGGATGCTTGATTCCGGTCCAGGGAAGACATGGCTTGGCAGTTCAGGCTGGACTGTTCCCATGAGGCACAGGGTCAAGACTGACTTGCATATGGCCATGTCTGAACTGGGGTGGCTTGGTGAGCAAAATAATGATGGATTAAACCCATATCTGTGACTGGGGGTGAATGTTTTGCCATTGTGCAACATTCCGTCCATCATCTTGTGTGTTTTACTTTTAGAAAGATGGCATTTTCTTGCCTAAGCCATTTGGTACCTGCAGCCTGACTCTGAGTCAAATTAGTGAGTGTAATTGACAGTTGGGCTTTGTGTATTCCTCCTAGACAAATGCAAAATGAACAATTAATGGACTGAAGGCAGAACAATGTCATACATTCACCCTAGTACAGAGATATGGGCCTAAGTCCATTATTTTTTAGCTCCCCATGCCATTCCAGTTTGAACCCAGCCATATGCAGATCAGTATTGACACTGTGCCTCATGGGAACAGTCCAGCCCGAACTGCCATGCCAGGTCCTCTCTGGACTGGAAACAAGCATTCTAGCACCAGTTTCGTGATTGCATCCCTCATCATCCAGAATAGCTTGACTCCAGGGGCATGGAGAGCACGGGACGTACATCTGGGCATACCCATCCCACTCGTGTGACAAATGCAAAAAGAACGATTGATGGTCAGGATGCAGAACAATGTCATACATTCACCCCAGTACAAAGATCGGGGCCTAAGACCAACGTTATTTTGCTCTCCATGCAATTCCAGTTTGAATCCAGCCAACTGCAAATCAGTCTGGAACCTGCGGCCAATGGGAACAGGTAATTTAACAAAAAGAATCCTACTCAGGGTGGACAGGAGGAGTGTAGGCCACAAAAATGGGGGACACTCAGTGTTGTGAAAAATACCCCTCACACACCAACAGGCCCCTTGGTGTCATGCTTCATCATCGGGGTCTTCGCACCCCACTAGAGGGATGCGGCGTGCTGTGACCAGCGACTACGCGGGAGCACTGTCAGAGTGGACTATGTGTGGTGTGTGTAAGGTGTAAGTGGTGGGGTATTTGAAAATGTGAGTGGTGGGGTATGGTGAGAGTTAAAAAGTACCTGGCTAGTAGGTTCTAGGAAAAAACTTTATTCGAGACCTCGAGCTGGTACTAGTAAAAGAAGTGCGAAGTGAGGTTAGTTGTCATTATTATGGACATTACCTCTGGTGTGCGTCGACATGTTTCGGAACTGGTGTTCCTTCTTCAGGACGGGGGCACAACTTCCCAACCCTACTCACGTATCTTTATAGAAAAAAAATGTTTTTCTTTGGCATAGAAGTAAAAGTAAAAAAGTGAAACTATTTACAGTGATGAATTAAGGCTATAGTGTGCCTACAGCGGTATTGGTCTATGCAGTTGCATGACCTAAAAAGAAAAAGAAAGTAAAAATAAAAATAAATTTGGTTGCCACAGTGGGCTGGCTCAAACAGGTGCAATCACCTGGAGCCCCAAATGGTTAATTAAACCTGTAAGGAAAAAAGGGGACAGACAAAACACACAACATAAATGACACTTTGTAGTTTGTACTGGTTCTGTGAACATACTCATTGTTATTGTATTTTCTTGCTTCATGAGCATATCCAGAACGTCAGGGTAGGTTGATAGATTCGTAATCTATGTGGGTAAAGAAATGGTTTCAGTATCCTTTACTCACTGTTTAGGGTCGGGCTTTGTTGGTCTCTGATAGTTTTGCCTACTCAATACTCACAGAATCCGCCAGAGATTACCTCCTTGTACCCCCCAACGCTGCTCCGCGGATAGTGGCTAGCGTTCAGGGCCCTGTCATATATAGGCCTTGTGGTGCTGATTGATCGCTCTGTAATTCGTTAATTATCGGATGTGAGGCGCAGTCCATATAAGGAGAATCCGCCAGTGCGCCTATCAGATAGTGGCCTCATTCCCACAGTGCCGCGTATTGCTGCTAGCATGTGTGATAGACTAGCGTCTACCGGGCTCGCTTCGCGCATGCGCATTGCCAGCCCGCACGACCCAATGTGGCTGCATTGGACGCATGCGCGTGTTGGTAGGAGTTTTCGCGCATGCGCGGTGTTCGTTTACACTCCTCTACAGAAATACCTTCGCAAGACTGCATAATAAACCGATTCCGATTAGTGATCAAAGGCTAAAAATACTCGAGAGTCAATATTAGCACCTTTAGTCGTGCTGGTCACACTTCCTTATCTTGGTGAATAGTTAGGAGTGGATTTAAGACAAGGGAAATCTATTATAAATACTCTAGGGGTAGTATTAAGGTGTTATTGTGAGGCATCTCATGGGATATGTCTGTGAGTGCTGATCATGACATATAGTATAAAAAATAAATGTAGCCCATATTATTGCAGTCCCTCCAGGTTTTGCAGTTATCTGTATTAATTGGTACCAGACAGATGGCCCCAAGGAACATCATCATTAAGGCCTTCGGTGTGAGTGCTCAAACGAAACACCTATCGTTGTTCTTTTTGAAACAGGCCAATTTCGGATTGTAAACGTTCAATTACTGTCCAACGTAAGTCATTGACACGATGTTGGTTTTCCAAGAAATGTGACGCCATTTTTGTAGTTGCTTTCTTACAGCGTATGTTGCTCTGATGTTCTCCCATTCTCACTTTTACAGGTCTGGTAGTCATGCCTACATATTCTAGGCCACATGGGCATGTTATCATGTAGACAACATTTTTCGTGTTGCAATTAGTAAATTGCCGGTGCTCCCATGTTGTACCGGTTCTGAAAGTTAAGATCTTGCTTTTTTGAGTCAGATGGCAGCTGCTGCAATTTCCACATGGGAAGTGTCCTTGGACTCCAATGGTGGTCTGTCTGCTAGTTGGATTCTGCCGGGGTCTGGTATGTACCAGTATGTCTTTAATATTTCTTCCCCTGCGATGTGCATACATTGGTTTCTCGAACTCCATACTTCCGCAGTTCAGTATCCTCCAATGTTTGTCTATCACTTTCGACACCTCGTTAGACATCGTCGTATAGGTCGTGACACATATCGGTCTCTTGTTCACTCCTTAGTCCTGTGTTCTGTCTTCTAGGAGTGCATCCCTGTGGTTATTCTTGGCCCGCTTCATTGCCCTGTCGATGGTTCTGACGGGGTATTGTCTTTGTATTAATTTCGTTTTCAGATATTTTGCTTGTGTATTGAATTGTTTCAATTCCGTGCAATTGCGTCGGAGACACAGGAATTGTCCATACCGTAGATTCTTCCTGAGGTGTCTAGGGTGGAAGCTGTCATACCGTAGCAGGCAGTTTCTGGAAGTGGGTTTGAAGTGGGTTGTGCTTTTCAGTCTGCCATCCTCTGTGTAGATGTTTAGATCCAGGAAAGTCATTGATGTGCTAGAGATAGTGCTCGTGAACTTCAGATATATGTTTTGGTTATTTAGCCAAGTCACAAAATTGGAAGCGCTATCCAAGTCCCCATCCCAAATGATGAAAATGTCATCAATATACCTTTTCCAGGTATTGATGTGGGAGTTGTATGGATTGTCTCTGTGTAGGATTCTGTGCTGTTCCAGATGGTGAACATACAAACCAGCCAGACTTGGAGCAAAAGTACTACCCATGCTCGTCCCATGGGTCTGTAAGTATATGGTCTGGTTGTATTGGAAGAAATTCTCTTTCAAGGCCAGAGAGATACATTCTAGCACCAGGTTGCTTGGAGTTTGGTATTTCCATGGGTTGCTGAAAAGTACTTACTCTATAATTTGCAGTGTTTCTTCATGAGGAAGGCTGGTATATAAACTCTCTACGTCAAGGCTTAGTAGGAGTTGTTTTGAAGGATCAAAGGTTTTGTCTTCAAGTAGCTGTAGTACTGACTTGGTATCCTTTAGATAGGTGTTGGTAGACTGTACCAGCGGGCGGAGAAAAGGATCCGCAACTTTGGACAGGGGCTCCAGGATGGAGCCAATCCCAGAGACAATAGGTCTTCCTGGTGGGTTGTTGATATTTTTATGAATCTTTGGGATGCTGTAGAAGTAAGGTATTTGCGGTGATGGTTGTTGCAAAAATTCTGCTTCTTTTTTACTCAGCCAGTCATGGGCTAGGCCTTCTTCCACCATGCCCCCAATTTTGATGGGTAGTCTTTCTGTTGGGTCTTCCTTCAAGATCCTGTAATTGCGTTCTTCAGATAGCAAACGTGTGCATTCCGTGTTATAAGCCTCTAGGGTTTGTAGAACAATGGCTCCCCCCTTGTCAGCTGGTTTTATAATGAGTTCACTATTGTTCGTCAATTCTCTTAGGGCTTTTTGTTCATTACCACTGGTATTATGGAAGGGGTTTTTGTCCTTCATATTGAGTTTGTTGACCTCTGTGATGACTGCTTTTTCAAAAGTCAGGATTTCCACAGGTATTGTGGAATCTGGTGGGGTGAAGGTTGATTTTAGTTTTAGACCAGTGTCTGTCCTGTCGTACATACCCCACCACTTACACCTTACACACACCACACATAGTCCACTCTGACAGTGCTCCCGCGTAGTCGCTGGTCGCAGCACGCCGCATCCCTCTAGTGGGGTGCGAAGACCCCGATGATGAAGCATGACACCAAGGGGCCTGTTGGTGTGTGAGGGGTATTTTTCACAACACTGAGTGTCCCCCTTTTTTGTGGCCTACACTCCTCCTGTCCACCCTGAGTAGGATTCTTTTTGTTTAATTACCAGTGCCCGTGGAGTGAGAATCCTATCTCTAAAACTCTACCTCCCCCCTATTGTAAATATTGCCAATGGGAACAGTCCAGCCTGAACTGTCAGGCCAGGTCCTCCTTGGACTGGAAGCAAGCATCCTAGGACTGGTTTTGGGGATTCCCCCCTCATCAGCCAGGATAGCTTGACTCCAGTGGCATGGAGAGCACGGGACCCACATCGGGGCATACACATCCCATTCGGGGTGACAAATGCAAAAAGAACAATTGAAGGACAGAATTTAGAACAATGTCATACATTCACCCCGGTGCACAGACATAATATCGACTCCAAAATATCGTTTGGACAGAATATCGAGTTTTAAATATCGTTTGGACAAAATATCGACTAGACAGAATATCGACAGCCAAAATATCGTTTTTAAGGTAAGTGAAGTAATATCGACTGTAAATAATATAGACAGTGAAAATATCCAAGTATATAATCTAGATAGTAAAAAATATAGTTTTTAAAATAATATTTAATTATTTATAGTGTTTTTATGTAATAATATATGTGAAAAGTGTCATTTTATTTCATAAGTATTTTTAATTAATGATTTTTTTAATTATTGTGTAATTTTATTATGTAGCGGGTTGTGGGTTTATAGGGGAATAGGGTGGGAAGTAATTTAATTATAATTAATTAAATATGTAAATTTATTAATTGGTAGTAATAATTAATTAATTGGTAATTAAATAATATATGGTATTTAATTAAAATGTAATTGGTAATTAATTTAATTTAATAGATTAATTGCTAATTATGTTAAATTAAAGGAGTATTTTTAGGGTTCAGGGTCAGTTTTTAGTTTTTGGGTAAAGGGGTATTTTTAGGGTTCAGGGTCAGTTTTCAGTTTTTGGGTAAAGGGGTATTTTTAGGGTTCAGGGTCAGTTTTTAGTTTTTGGGTAAAGGGGTATTTTTAGGGTTCAGGGTCAGTTTTTAGTTTTTGGGTAAAGGGGTATTTTTAGGGTTCAGGGTCAGTTTTTAGTTTTTGGGTAAAGGGGTATTTTTAGGGTTCAGGGTCAGTTTTTAGTTTTTGGGTAAAGGGGTATTTTTAGGGTTCAGGGTCAGTTTTCAGTTTTTGGGTAAAGGGGTATTTTTAGGGTTCAGGGTCAGTTTTTAGTTTTTGGGTAAAGGGGTATTTTTAGGGTTCAGGGTCAGTTTTTAGTTTTTGGGTAAAGGGGTATTTTTAGGGTTCAGGGTCAGTTTTTAGTTTTTGGGTAAAGGGGTATTTTTAGGGTTCAGGGTCAGTTTTTAGTTTTTGGGTAAAGGGGTATTTTTAGGGTTCAGGGTCAGTTTTTAGTTTTTGGGTAAAGGGGTATTTTTAGGGTTCAGGGTCAGTTTTTAGTTTTTGGGTAAAGGGGTATTTTTAGGGTTCAGGGTCAGTTTTTAGTTTTTGGGTAAAGGGGTATTTTTAGGGTTCAGGGTCAGTTTTCAGTTTTTGGGTAAAGGGGTATTTTTAGGGTTCAGGGTCAGTTTTTAGTTTTTGGGTAAAGGGGTATTTTTAGGGTTCAGGGTCATTTTTGGGTTTTTGGGCTCCATATACAATATTGCGTATTATTTAATTAAATTTTGTTACTATATATATATATATGTTTTAAGAAATATGATTAAAAAAATATTATTTTTTTACTTTCATTAATTATTTAATTATTAAAAGTTATTTTAAGTATTGTTAATTATATTTTAGTAATACATTTTTTATATTAATGTAATTAAACATTGTTTTTAGTAAAGTCGATATTTTTTACAACGATATTTTTTACAACGATATTTTGTACTCGATATTTTTGTACTTACCTGTTTGTACATACAAACTCGATATTTTGGTTGTAGATATTTTTTCCTCGATATTTTGGGTAGTCGATATTTTGGTAGTCGATATTATTTCAGTGATCCATTCACCCCAGTACAGAGATCTGGGCCTAAGTCCATTGTTTTTTTACTCCCCATGCCATTCCAGTTTGAACCCAGCCATATACAAATCAGTATTACCTTGCGCCCAATGGGAACAGTTGGCAGGGTATGCCCAGACGTGAGTTACTTGCTCACTTTGGCCTGGGTGGAGATTTTTTAATTCGGCCGGCAAGGTCAGCGTAATTAAAGGATGCAGTGGTTTCTAAAGTTTAGAAACCACTGCACATTCCTCGGCTCACTTGAATACTCTTCAGTAATTAACTTTTAATCATTGCAGAGTATTGTAAGGGTTCTGAGTGATATATGCAGTGGTTTTTAAACATTAGAAACCACTGTATATCTCACTTGCTGGTGCCCTTCGTACTCTGCAGTGATTAAAAGCTTTAATCACTGCAGAATACATAAGGGGCGGGTGCAGAGTAATATGGAGTGGTTTCTAAAGTTCAGAAACCACTGAATACTACTTGGTATGTTTGGCTGTGCTATTTTCATTGAGCAAAACGCACCCTTGCATCTTTTTTTGGATGTGAGATGGCATTTAGAGCTAGGATAATAGCTATGAAAGCCCACTTCCCCGGGCAGTAGATTTCCACAGAATCTGCCAGAATTTTAATGTAATTCTGCGTGATTATGCAGAATGATACTCCACCAATTCTGCCCTACCTTCCTCGCACCCTCTCTAATGCAAATGTGACTCTTTGCACCAAACTTGAGAAGGTAAAACTACAGGGGGACTAATCTGGAACTGTATTCCACCTGTGCTCCATCCCAGTCTACCTGAACTTTTGACTTCGACCCATTCCAGCACAACCAGATAGCCATGGTTGTGTCCCATTTTACAATTTAGTCTTTAAAAATTCTTAACTCCAGTTCTACGGATTGGCCTTTCTCCAGGTAGTAGGTAACATCCTTTCTGCCTAATATGTGCCTGCTGGTCTTGATGAGCATCCACCTTCTTATAAGTTCTGCAAAGCACCAGGCTCCTTCTCCCTTTTAACCTGTCCTTTTGGTCTTACTTTATTTAATACAATTTGCTCTATTTGTCTAACCTGGGCTGGGTTTTTTGTGTGGTGATTTCACTGATTCACTATTTGAAGTGTTGCACAAATACTTTAAACATTGCCTCTAAGTTAAGCCTGACTGATATGTGCCAAGCTGCCAGGGTGTTAAGCGCAGATTAATTTGGGGTTTGCTTGTGCCTTACCCTGACTAGGATTCTGGTTGCTTCTTGACCCGGGCTCAAAACCCAGTCATCCAGTAACTCAATTTCTAAAACCAAGAATCACAGGATGTTGAGCTGACGTTGAGACTTGAAACTGGTTCCCCAGTACCAAAGTTGGCAGCTCTGGTCTTAACACTCCATCCTCTCCCCAAAAATCCTGACACTGGTCCCTTTGTGTGTTCAGTCTCCTAGGATTACATATACTCTTGACTCTGTCAATTAAGGAGGATAGGTGATTACATCCACACAGTGACTGGGTGACTTGGGTTGGTCAGCATTTCAGACCAGCTTTTAACTAAATTGAGCTGGCATTTCATTACTTCACATTAGTTCTTTAGTCATGGAACTAGAGCAATTTATGTATGATGATAGCTAGCCCTGTTATCCCGCTTTCTTGAACTCTGTCATTTCTCCTTCATTATGATTCTTCTGCATGCTTTCTCTCTCTCTCTCTCTCTCTCTCTCTCTCTCTCTCTCTCTCTCTCTCTCTCTCTCTCTCTCTCTCTCTCTCTCTCTCTGTCAAGACATTTAGCCACAGATAGTAAATCTGTGGATTATATTCCAAAAATGTCAAAGCCTAAGGCAAATTCCAAAACAGTTATTTTATGAAGACAATCATTGCCAATGAATCTTATATGTTCAAATAAATTAGTAACAAACAGATGCTGTTCTTAAGCAGGCCCTGTGCAAATCACCTTCATTTCAGATTTGAAGTTCAGTGCTTGTTTAATATATGGTTATAAAACACTATAGGTTCCCATGAAATTGTGAGTAGAAAAGCTCTTCCACTCCCCCTTCAGCATTTCAGGCAGATGTGTGGCATTGGGTGCAGCAGAAGGGGATTGATTGGGGTCATGTTAGGGCCAGTATAGTTCAATGGGTTTCGGTAATTGGCCTTGGAGGTCTAAGCCTCTTTCTGCTTTGACTGGTAGCATGCAGATCACATAATTAGGTTACGTCTATTTTTTGTAAGATTTGGCGGCATAAATGAAGGGTTCTTAGATTTTATTCAGGTGTATGAGGCAGTGGTGGTGGTAATTAGATTATGTTGTGGGAGGTAAAGAATGTGGTAGTTTAGGCCCTGCTGGTGCTGAAGGGCAGTTTTTGAGCACTTAATAGTCCTGTTGTCCTCTAACAAGCTTTGGTGCGAATGAGTGCAAGGCTTGCTAGGGAATCTGGAGGTGCTGTTGTGGTAGATGTTTTGGTTGCTTGCCACCACAGAGAAAATGTAAGAAGCTGAAAAGTTTGGAAGCTGGATCTATTGGTGGGGTTACAGCGTGTTTTTGGGTAGAGGCATGTGCGGAGAATCAGAAAATAGTGGAAAGACGCACTCAGTTGGAGGAGCTTGAAAGTTCATCACATGGCCTGGACTCACCTATGCATTGGCTGAATGCACCACATGTGGTCACGAGGTATCAGATGATACTGTTTAGCATGGCTGTAGTACTGGGTGGAGGGAGCTTGGATAGGCAGGGAATGTGGTGCACCTCTTGGGGGCCAGATGGAGGCAGCTGTCACTTTGTTCAGTGCTTGGAAGTCTGATGCAGACATTGGTGTCAAGAAGCTGAGAAAGTATAATGGCACTCCAGCCCAAAGTGAGAGTTGGTTCCACAGTGGTTAGCTGGGCGCCCGCTGTTGTACCATGATGGAGTTAGGGATTGTGCTGGGTGACCCGCCTAGAAGATATGGAACACAGACATCTGTCTCAAGTTTTTGATTTTGGTATGGGGAATGCTAAAGGGTGAGTGCAAGTAAGGATTACGTTGGCTTGTAGGATGAGCTTGAAGGTGGCACACTGTTGGATATGGAGGAGGAGGATTAGGTAGTCAGATAAGTGAGTGGACATTGGATGTGGTGCTAAGAATGGTTGATGAGGGCTGTTGTGAAGACAATTGGGCAAGTTAACAAGAAGGAGCCTGAAGCCTGGTGCTTTGCAGGACTAAGCAGAAGGTGGATGTTCGTGAAGAGCAGCAGGCACACATTAGGCAAAAAGGAAGTTACCTACTGCCCGGAAAAAGGCTGTGGAGAGGGCACTTACAATGAGCTCATGTAAAGGAATGGGGAAAAAGTTTTGGAAGTTTGTTTGGTTGGGGACACATCCGGAAAACAGAAGGGAAGAGAGCACAAATGGTGTTAAATATGTGCAATAAAGGGTTTTATCTCAGAGCAGTTCATTTTAAGGAGGGCAAAAAGAATACAATTGTGTTGAACCAGGTAAAAGATATAGGGGTGGCTGGGGCTGAAAAATTGTTGGGACAAGTGGGAAGCATGCCTCTTGAAAACCTAAAAATAAAGTTGCCTTTAATGTTAGTTACCAAGCCTTTGTGGATTCATTTAAAGGTAGCAACAAAACAGAACACTTGGAAAGGGGAGTATATCTAAGTGTTTAAGCTGCTTCATTGATAAGTATGGAGAAAGGTGGGTTCTGAGGAGGAGATGGAGTATTTAGGTTGTTTAAAGTTCTGATTACAACTATAAATTAAATGGGGAAATCTTTAATATAAGGCAGGCTTTATTATGAAAAGTTTCTAAATTGTTCAAATATATTGCTATAATTAGGAAGGTCCACATTACTTTGGTGATATCCCTTGTGTATGCTTTGATGAGGAGTTCAGGGCACAGCTAGCAGATGATGCTGAAAGGAAATGGGGGGAGCTGGACAGAGATTTATGTCTACAATGGATGGCTTCAAAAAGGACTGTAGAATCGATCTACATAGAGATAGGTTGTAATTTTCTTGACACCACTTTCCAGTATAGCTCGCCCAAAGTGGATTGGTCAGAACACTTAGAGGACAATTGCAAAAGGGAAGAGCATGCTAGTCTTAAAAAAAGGATTCTGTAAACTTAAGTTTGAGCCTGGAATGTGTGCGGTCAAAACATCCTAATATCCAGTGCTTTGCAGTTTTGCTGAGGTCAATAACGCAGGAAGAGACATGCAAGGGGTGGGAGTTGCAAGTAGGCAGAGGTAGGGGTGTTATGTAGGTAGTGGAAAAGACTTGTAATCTAATTAATTCATAGGTACCTCAGAATCAGCGGAATATGGTCCAATCGCTGACGAGATGCAGTTGTTGTTTCAAGTTTTTAGGCCAAGCCTGGCCAGCGCATATGCTGCTTTGCGAGGCATGCTGTATTGAGGAATGGTAAAGAAGCGCCGCCTATTTTCAGCCCATCTTTTCAATTGGCTCCTTTTACTGTCCAATCGAAATGATTGATTTTCATTCCTGAATAGGCTTAGCAGTCTCGCCTTGGTACCGCCTTGTCTGCATTTGTAACCTCCTATAGCTACTGTACTTCTTACTTGTGTGGTTACACGGTCTGCTTTATCATCGGTGAGCACTATTTTCTTTAATGATCTTCCCTATGGCACCCACGATGTTGCAGCACGCCACCCACTTTTATATTGTTATTAGTCATGTATTTGTTTAATTTCCAGTGCGGTCCGCTTTAACAATAGCGTCCGCGCTTATTTATTTATTTATTGTACAACACAGCCCGCTTACACTTCAGCTGTCAAGCTTATTTATTTATTTAATTTACAGGGCATCCATTTTCACTTTAACGGCCACGCTTACAAAAGCTTTCCTTATTTCATTTTTTTTTGCACTTTGTGTAAAAACGCCCCATACTCGCTTTCACTTTAATGTTGATGCTGCTCATTGTAACCTGAATAGGTGAGCAACGTTTAAAGAAAGGGGCGCACGCGCATCTACCAATAAAGTGGTCTTGCATTTGCGAGATTTTGAGCAATTAACATTAGAAATGACAATGCCTTTTATATATGTGTTGCTTTAAAAAATATACCTCCAATACAATCTGTTCAGAGGAACCAGTGCTCCCTTATTTTGTAATTTTAGGTCTCTCTTTCTCATGTTCTCTGATTTCCACAGTAAGTTCAACAAGACTAATAAGCCTTTGCAGTGCAATAGGTCTCACATTTGCAAGAGTTTGAGCTACTGACATTGTAAATTAAAATCCCTTTTATTTATGTGGTTTAAAAACCTGCAAGCAGTGCTTAAACATGCACTTTATACTGATAGTCTTGCTTACAAGAAGAGGGGCATCTATAAGTATAAACTATGTGTTTATGCATTGCTTGCAGGTTTTCAAAACACATAAATTAAAGGTATTGTTATTTACAATGCCAATAGCTTAAACTCTCACAAATGCAAGACCTATTGCATTGCAAATGCTTGTTTGTTAAAGCTTCAGATTGGGTTACAAGGGCTCTAGAATAAAGAGATGGACAGAAAATTGACACTCTGCTGAAGAGCATAGGGAAGTGGTCAGAAGAAGTTTCTTGAAGAAAGTTGAAGACGGTTGAATGAATGGCCCCGTTGTTGATTGGCTGATGGAGGCAAAGATCATTACTCTGATTGGAGTGGCTCCTAAAAAACTCTGGCAAGTTCTGATATATTCAGCATCTTTCATGGCTGAAGGCCATGTCCTTTAACACACTTGTTTTAAAGGGATTGAGCTCAGTGAAGTATGCTACTGTAAATGATGCAATGGCTTTACTCAGGAAAGCAGGGTGGGCTCAATGATGGCAAATTGTGACTTCAAATT
The DNA here is from genome assembly GCF_964263255.1 of Lissotriton vulgaris. Classification (NCBI taxonomy): domain Eukaryota; kingdom Metazoa; phylum Chordata; class Amphibia; order Caudata; family Salamandridae; genus Lissotriton; species Lissotriton vulgaris. The sequence continues at coordinate 917,398,759 of NC_141695.1, forward strand.
GACGTTTTGCTTGTTATGTGACAACCCTGACAATGTATTATGTATTATCAGTTATTGAGTTGACATATTCAAGGATGTCTTTATGTGAACAAGTTCTGACCCGAGGGTCACTGCATTCCCAGTTCCTTATTTATTAGGTTCAGTGCTTTAGTGCTTTTTGCATTGGGGTTTTACATTTTTCACTGTTTCTGAGTCTGCAAAACATTATTTAGAAGGTTTCCTCTTTACTGATTTGAAAGATGGGGAGGGTTGCAAGTGTGCCTCGAAGGGTTTTCATGTTTTGTTGGGTGGGTTTAAATGGGTTTTACCCCAGAGAAGGTGGTGATCCAAGCAATGGTGTTAACTTTTGTAGCCATTGAATAGTGTTTGAGCAGGACGGGAAAGAGGTTGCCTCAGGAAAAGACTGTGGCAATACAACAGCTGATTCTGGTTGTGTTGGCACATAGAAAAGTTAAAGTGAGTTTTTGTTGGATCATCTTCACTTTGCCTGTCGATCGGTGAGAGTGGGTTGGATCTTTGACAGAAGCTTAAGTTTTTCTTTGGAGGGTCCGTCTTTACCCTATAATAGAGTGACATTTTTAGCATGAGTAAAAGTTATTTTGCGGGCTCTGGAGTGTTTTTGAAAAATGTCAGCAGTGTTACTCTGTGGCATCTAGGTGATCAGGAAGATTGGAAGATGGTAATTTTTTCAGATGTAGCTGGTGCATATGGTCTTTGATTGTTTTGACAAGGGAGATGGTGTGTGCACCAGTGATCAAAGAACGCTTGTTGGGGGGAAGATCCATAGCATTTTGGAGCTCTTTCCTTTGGTAGTTTCAATGGTTTTGTAGGGACTTGATTAGGGACAGAATGATGACTTTTAATGTGGATAATGGTACACTGTTTGAGAAAGATTTTAAATGGACAGTCTGTGAGGAACACCAGAGTTCTACAGATTATATGTTTTTATACCTGATTATATACATTATAATATTGTGTTTAGAGCATGCCATGTTCCAGTAACTTACAATCATTTTCAGTGGAGATTGTGTAGGCTAGCACCAGGAGTGAATGCATTCTAGAAGTAGACAGCAGTGGAGCTTGGAGAGTGAGGGAGGTTCAGCCAATCAAGAAGTCTCTGACACCCGCTATCAGGTGCGGTTATAGAGAGACATGGATGTAGTTCAGTGCCAGTAGAATGAGACTGCTCTAACTCCTAGGTAAGAGAAAGTGTTGGAATTTCTGTTGACATTGTTTGATAGATGTTTCTCTCCAGGGAAGTTGGTGGATACACCTTTATAGGTAGGCTGTTTTGGAGATGCACTATGTAGCAGATGAGATGTAGATGTGCTATAGGATTCTGCAGGGTTTGGTAAGAAAACTTACAGGGCAGGAGAGAGTGTACAGGCAGGTAAAAAAAGTATTTGCTGCAGTGCCTTATTGAGACCTTGCACAGTGTTTATCATAGCGAAGAGGAGGGAGTCTCTTTAGCCTTAAGTATGCCTTGGTGACTTTTATATATAAAGGGAAGGATGTTGCAGACAGCGGGGGCATTTTGAGGTCTGATTGTGTAGTTCTAAAACAATCAGGAGTCGCAAAGGAAAAGACAGTGTGTAAAGCATTGGCACAGCACACTCACACAATAAATACACTGATCATCAAATAAGAGACTTCACATGTGGTGTATATAAATAAAGTTTGTGTTCAACACACACATAAAACAACACAATATGAACATCATGTATTTTTGTTCATAAATCACATTTTGAAATATCACTAGCAGTACTAGGCCAACTGTGTAAAAATGAAGTTGGTATTATGCGCACTAGGTAAAGATCCTATTTTACCTCCCCCAGCATACTTATGCGGTGTGAAACATTTTCAGAATGAGGCCCACCTGGAAAATATTATAATTCAATACCACACAGTTATAGGGTACACCCCAGATCATAACGAAATCAGAAATGTGTACACACAGATAAATACAACACTTTTGCACAGCACCGTGGGCCAATGCAGTAGGGGGAAAAAACAATGTCAAACGTAGTATTCTACTGGTAGGGAATCAACGTGTAAAGCAACACCACCGTGTGGCGTAATTAATAACAGGCAGTCACTCAACACACTCACTCAGCACTGATGCGCAGTGCCACAGATATCAGACAGGTCCATACGGAGCGCACTTGTACACACGCACACAGCACCGTAATGCTGTGCAACTGACATCTGTAATGTCAATTTATAATGTACATGCAAACTCTGCAGCCCAAGCCCTCCTCCAACCAACCTCGACCACCATACACCCACAGGCTGCAAATAAAGAAAACCTTTCTTCCTGATTCTAGGCCGATCGCGGCTGGAGTAACACTTAGCCGGGGTCCCAGGGTACAAGGTGCAGGTGAGTTGCAGGGCTAATTAGGTGGCAATTAACAAATGGAGGTATGGCCACTACTAGGGAAGTTCCCCCACGGTATACGGAGCAAAAGCAGACTGAGGGCAATAGTTGTTTAATCAAAGGATTCCACATGGTGCTTTCCGACACCAGCCCAGTTTTGCGAAACATGGTAGGGTTACGCAGTCTCTTGGCTCACTTCGATCACTCTAAGGCGCGTTACTTAGCCCAGTCAATTACTCCCACCACCCAGGCCCAGTCCGGACAACACTACCAGGCAGCACAAATTTGTTTGGGACAGGTGAGGAAAGGGCAGTTGGTCCGTCGCACTGATGGCACAAAAGGAACAATCGATGAATGGGCGATGAAGCAGGAGAGCCTCTCGGAAGAAGGAGGCACCTGGATAGACACAAGTCAATTAAAGTAGCACTCAAGTAATCCGGACAACACGGAACGCGATTCCGCTCCTCAACACCGCCCTGGAAATTAGGTACGAGTCTAGTATGCGTTGATACGAGTCTCACGTTGTTCTGAGTTGCACTACACAATTCCGGTCACACACAATGAAGACTTGTAAATTCCATACCTCCGTGAACATGAAGCACAATGCCTGGGGCGCATTATTAAGGGTCCCAATTCTGGGCAGGCACAATGAAAGTTGCAAATTCCATGCCTCCTTGGAAATGAGACACAACATCTGGTGCGTGTTTGTTCGGGTTGCACCAGACAATTCACGTCACACACGCAGGCACATGTTCAACAGTGCCACACGAGGTAGAATGAGGCAGGTAACAACGGAGGCAAAACAAATTTTGGAGAGTACTATTAGGACAACCAATGATCTTATGGGTAATTGGACGACATTTACAACAAAATTGACAGACAGATACGCTAAACCAATAACGCACGTAAAATCAAATGGGTCGAATCAGTCGTCCGCTTGGAACCCAACGATACGATCAGCAAAAAGAACAATGAACGGGCTATGGCGGGAATTAAAAATAAAGCCAATGGACCCACCAACAATAATAAAACTGAGAGAAGCCCGCAAACACCTGTAGATAGTTAAAAGAGAACATCGTAGGGCTCACTGGAATTCTTTCTGGGCTAAATTACAGCAAGACATTAGGTCAAATAATTCTGCAAGGTTCTGGCGCACTATCAATAGTCTTGGAGGGAATTTCCCGAAAGCCGCTTCATCAAACATACTGAAATCTGAGTGTTATTCTTTCCTGCACATCCACTTCAATGATCAACAAGATAACACAGTCCATCCGTACCCCGGAGAAGAGGTCTCTTTTACGGAGAGGCTGGATCAGTAACGAGGTCAGATCATGCAGAGCTGCAGTACTAGCCTGCATTGATCCACGGAACACTAACCTAAACTGTGCTCTAGTAAAGTTTATGGTACATGCTGCAAAAAAACTAGGGGAGGTGATTCATTAGCAGCAACCTCCATTAGAAAATCAACCGGCAGAACCTCCTTGAAGGACTAGAGGGGCGCAGTGCATAGGTCGGCACACTCCGGGACTCGGTTTCCAAATCTTGGTGATTACCATCAATGAACCAAAGGGTTAACACTAACGTGTCGGTGAAAGTGCGATTACAATTGTGTATTCTCTAGAATTGGTGGGGATCACTGACATAATATAGAATGACAAAATATAGACTTAACAAAATATAGTCACCAAAATATAGAATGCCAAAATATCGAATTCCTATCTACAAACAGGTAAGTACAAAAATATCAAATCCAAAATATAGTCTGTAAAAAATATAGTCAGTCAAAATATCGAATTTTTTTAAATGTCTTAAAAGTCATTTAAAATTAATGAAATAATAAATATAATTAACTAAAACATACTTAAAAATACTCAAATAACCTTAAAATTAAGATATAATTAATTTAAGTTATTAATAAAAAATGTACAATATTTTACCGTAGGATAGCAGGAGGGTAACATTTAATATTACCACTCCAGTGAGTGCAACAGTAGGGAAAGCATTGGATAGCGTAGGGTTAAAAAATACTATTCCCACTCCAGTGAGTGCAACAGTAGAGAAAGCGTTGGATAGCGTAGGGGTAAAAAATACTATTCCCACTCCAGAGAGTGCAACAGTAAGAAAAGCGTTGGATAGCGGGAGGGTAAAAATTACTATTCCAACTCCAGAGCGTGCAACAGTAGGGAAAGCGTTGGATAGCGTAGGGGTAAGAATTACTATTCCCACTCCAGAGAGTGCAACAGTAGGGAAAGCGTTGGATATTGGAAGGGTAAAAATTACTATTTCCACTCCAAAGAGTACAACAGTAGGGAAAGCATTGGATAGCGTAGGGGTAAAAATTACTATTCCCACTCCAGAGAGTGCAACAGTAGGGAAAGCGTTGGATAGCGTAGGGGTAAAAAATACTATTCCCACTACAGAGAGTGCAACAGTAGGGAAAGCGTTGGATAGCGGGAGTGTGAAAATTACTATTCCCACTCCAGACAGTGCAACAGTAGGACAAGCTTTGGATAGCGTAGGGGTAAAAATTACTATTCCCACTCCAGAGAGTGCAACAGTAGGGAAAGCGTTGGATAGCGTAGGGGTAAAAAATACTATTCCCACTCCAGAGAGTGCAACAGTAGGGAAAGCGTTGGATAGCGGGAGGGTGAAAATTACTATTCCCACTCCAGTGAGTTTAACAGTAGGGAAAGTAATGATTTAATATATTATTAAAAAATAAATTAAATATCAATACCAATAAAACATTAATTGAAATTAATAACCAATGTAATATTATGTAATAATTAATTAGAAATACAACTACATATTAGTTATTACAAATTAATAACCTATTCATAAATATTTAACAACTAATTAATTTTCAATAACAAAAACTAATTAATAATAAAAATTAATACCAATTAAACATTAACAGTAAATTAATTATCAATACACAAAAAGTATTTTTAATATGTAATTAATTACAATTACATTACTTCCCACCCTATTCCCCTATAAACCCACATCCCACTACAGAAAATACATTAATACAATCATCATAATTATCAAATATTTAATTAATACAAAATAATTACCAATTAATAAACATTAATTGCCAATTAATAGAAAATAATTACCAATTAAAAATTAATTAACAATAAATTTAAAATCAATACCAATAAATGAAAAAAATTATTTACTTAATTACAATTAAATTACTTCCCACCCTATTCCCCTATAAACCCACAACCCGCTACAGAAAATAAATTTAGAAAATTAACATAATTAATAATCAATCAATTAATACAAATTAATTGGCAAATAAAAATTAATTACCGATTAAAAAATAACAATAAATTCAAAATGAATACCAATAAATAAATAAAAATATTTAATTAATTACAATTAAATTCCTTCCCACCCTATTCCCCTATAAACCCACAACCCGCTACAGAATTAAACTACGCAAAAATTAAATAACATAAAATTCATTACTTAAAATACATTAAACATACATTACAATAATTAATATACACTTTTCACACATATACTAATATACAAAACACTTTAAAAAAATTGATATCATTAAAAAATCGATATATTTAATGCCTATATTGTATACTTCGATATTTTGACTTCTATATTTTGAAAATCGATATTACTTACCTTAAATTCGATATTGTTAACCACTATATTGTGTCCATTCGATATTTTGTCCATTCTATATTTTTACTTCGATATTATGTCCATTCTATATTTTGGAATAGATATTATGACTGTTTACCATTGGTGGCCTGGGGGCCTTTTATCAAGAACGGGGCTTTATTTTCTTTAATGTGGGACTTGAGTTCCAAATCTTAGACATTACCACCATTGCCCCAAAGGGTTACATTTAACGTGTCAGAGAAAGGGTAACTCTGTAAAACGGGGGACACGGAGGTCTTTAAAAATGGACTGGGGTTTTATCTTCTTTTTAAATGTGTAATCATTTTCTTATCTTTTGTAACTTGCAAAGGTTTTTTTAAATCATGCCATAAAGTTTAAAGTATCTGAATGAGGCACTACCACACGTACGGCCTCACCTCTGAGGGTCACAACTTGTGCATCTGACACAGGACACAATGAGGATGCAGTCGGCATGCTGCACAAGAGATATTTAAGAAAAACTTCAATTGGTTCTGTTAGGGAAATATGTAGCGGCATCGATGAAGCGGGCCACGCGGAGTACCGCAACCAGTAAATCCGCTCACCACCAATAAGACTCACATGTATATGGAGGACCCATGATGCGGGAACCACACTCCTTCGATGCAGGCAGTTCTTTTGGGGTTATGCAAAAGGCAATCTAGTCTCTGGGCACAATAATTGGTTCCAGGCACACACTGCGCTACCAGTTGGGATCCAGCAGATGATGTGGTCACTTAAGTGGGCACCCCTCTCCAGGTTTCACAATTAGACAGTGTGGGTTCATTGCAGGAGGTCTTTGATGTTCCCAAGACCTCCACAAAGGAACAGGGGGCCAGGTAACAAGCCATAAGAGACCACACAGTAGCAGGCAGTCAGCCCAGGCCAGCCACTATTCAGGGAAGGTGCACTGTCCCTTCCATTGGAAGTTATCCTCTTTCTGCACAAAAGATTCCTCTCACACTGAACACCATGCAGTTCCAGGATCTCAGGTCCCATGCCCCCATAGGTGTATCTCTACCATGCTTATGTATGGCGCCAGTAGGCATACTGCAGTGTACCTTTGAAGTTGGGGGCTGGTTCAGAGGGTTTCCCTTGGAACCACAGTTGTCTCTCCTTGCCTGTCTGTGGAATGCAGATCTTAATCTTTAGTGGGGCCTGGATCTGGCTTCGTAGAGGCCAAGTGTCAAAACCTCTCCCTCTGATCTATCCAACCAGGCCCTCAAATGGCAGAGGTATGTAGTTCCAGTCACATGCCAATAGTTTATAGCTGTCTCTGGGGAATGCGCAGATGTGCTCCTCCAGCCTTCCGTGTGCACTGGAGTCAAACTCTTTACCACAGGAGAAGGTTTGTCATTGTGACTCCAAGGATAGGAAACATTATGAAGCTGTTCCAATGTAAGCCACTATTGCAGATTGAAGCCATTCCAACCATTCCCCCACGTTAATCTACGGCAAGAGTGAATCGTATGTGTATTCTTCACTACCTAAGAAGTGTACTTTCCCTGTGTTTTCCATAACTCTTGCTTCAACCCTTAAAAACTTACCCCAGCCCAGGGGTGCCAAAGTGGTAGAGAAAGGTCCTCTCAGGATAAGCAAGTAGTTCAGGATGGCCAATCTGAGCATACGTACAATTGTGCACACACAGGCCTGCAATGGTCTCCCCTGGATCTAACATCTCTGCTAGATACTTTGCAATCTTTTAAATCCAGCTCCCCTCATGACCCTTTACCTCCTGACAAACTTAAATTACTGGACATGACCCTCCTAACTGCAATATTGGAGTTTCTCAACTGTTGATTGAGAGAAGGGTCTGCACCTCAGAGATTGAAGCGTGCTATAGTCCTTCCAGTCCCAAAAAAATCCCACTTGGATCCCTCGAATTTTTCTAACCTTCATTCCATCTCTTTGCCACCAGTCTTATCCAAACTTTAGGAGAAGCATGTGAGCGTCCAGCTTACCATGTTTGTTGAGGCCAAAATGTTCTCCATTCCTCTCAATCCAGCTTCAGGGCTGAACATTGCACAGAGTCGGCCCTTGTGGGCGTCACTGAACATGTAAGAAAACACCTAGATGGTGGCAGCACCTCCATAATCCTTTTCCTAGATTTGAGTGCAGCTTTTGACCCAGTATCCCCTGCAATCTTGTTAGCTGGAGTGGAGGTACTGGGTCTGGAAGATTCTGCACTGAGATGGCTTGCTTCCTTCTTAAAAGAACGTCTACTGCAGGTCTTTTTGGCCAATGTGTGCTCTAAGCCAAAAGTCCTGTCCTCAGGAATTCCACAGGGCACTGCTTTGAGGACCCTTTTATTTAATGTCTGTATCCACCTATGGGCAGAACTCATGATGAGTTGCAGTTTGCCCTTTTTTCTTATTCCTACAAAATCATATTTTTCCTCTATCGGCAGCACAGAATCTTAGATCTTCATTTCTGAATCTAAGCTTGAGCAAAATGCTGTCATCTATCAAATTGAACTCCCTCAAGCTTAATTGGGATGAGGCAGCAGTAATGGTCATTGGTGGTAAAACCTCTCTATCGGGTTCTAGACACTGGCCGGAGTCCCTTGGGACCCTGTCTCCTTTGGTGAAAAATCTGGACATTCTCATGGATACTAACATCTCCATAAAATCTCAAGCGGCTAGTGTCACTGCTACTAGCATTGCAGTTCTCAGATGGCTGAAAAAGCTCCTTTGGTTGATCTCTTTAGCAGCACAAAGAATGGTCTTCCTGGCCCTAACCACATCCAGACCAGACTATTGAAACGTGTTGTACCTAGGCACTGAAAAGGCTCTTGTTCATCACCTTCTGGTGGTGCAAAATGCTGTGGTTCTGCTGCTCTTTCACTTATGTAAACCTGCCTAAGTCTCCCATCTGCTTCAGGAACTGCATTGGCTGAGGATCACTAAGCGCATCGAATTTGAATCATTGTGCTTTACGTTTAAAGCCAAGCATGGCTTAGGACCTCGCTTCAGTCAGAAACTGATGACTCCCTTCAGCTGACTTGCTCCCTAAGATCTTTAAATCAAACTCTATTCTCTGTACGGATGATTTGCTTAACCTGCATGAAAGGCCCCTCCTTTGCATATCCAGGCCCTTAACTGTGGAACTCTCTCCCCTAAGCTTTAAGGAATTGTAATTCACTCCTGAGCTTTTGTAAGGGTCTGAAGACCTGTCCACTATCCTGCACTGGTAAACCCTTTCAGGTAGCTGCGGATATTATAAATTGCATGATAATAATAACATTGGCAGCCTTGACACATGTTTAAAAACCTCATGGGTGCTGGTGTGCACCCCTGCAATGAAGGGCTTGAGACAGGTTTAAAAACATCAGGTAAACACCAGTTTCAAACGTGTTTAGGAAGTGTGCATGCTCATTCACACTGCATGTACAGTGGTAAAGTGCCCAGAGCCCTAAGGCCACTAAAAGAGCTTTAGCAAAACCCTGGTCTTGTCACATGGGAAAACCCACATTGGGTTTCTTTACTACCTGGGCACGAAACACCAATGTGTACCTGCACTAACTTTTGCCTGCCACTTGCCACACCCCTCAGGATTTACCTTAGGGGTGCTCTAGTGGTATTGGAAGGCTAATTGGCTAATGAGTTAGAAACGCAAACCTAAGTACAGTGGCAACTGTGCACCCACAGGCCTACAATGGCAGGCTTGGTACATGTTTGAAAGGCTATTCTGGAGGGTGGCACAATCAGTGCTGTGTCCCACCATTAGCCAGTACAGCACCTGCCCTGGGTATGTGGTGTACCTTTTAATATGGCACTCACATGTATAATGCCTAAACCAATCAAGTAAGCACTACTTCCAAGCATGGGTAAGAAAGGCTCATGCGCTTTCACATGCATTACAGTGGGAAAGTGTCCAGAGTCCTAAGGCCATGAAAAGAGAATCAGCAAAAACCAGCAGGCAAAAAAGCAAAATGTTTTAGGGAAATCCCCTAAGACGGGCCATTTCCAACAAGGTTTTTTCTTTTTGGCAGGTTTCAGATCAGACACACCTGCTCATGAGGAGGTGTGGTGGTAGCTAGAGTGAAGACTTTCAAAGGCAGGCATTTAAAATTGGTAAGAACTTGAAGGAGAATAGTAAAGGGGTTGGGACAGGAAGCAACGAATATTTGTGGTGCAGTTTGGTGTAGGGGATGGGAAGTTCGAAACAATAAAAGGTATACTAAAAGTTCCCAGTAGGTTTAAGGATGTGGGTGGTTTATCAGCTATTCTTTCTGTTTATTGACTTTGTGCTCAATCTGTAAGGCTGTGGCTAGATTGGTTGTACATTGTGGCACATACCTGTTTCATTAAATAGCAGCGTCTTTCACAAAGAACTTAGGGGCAAATTTATCAGAGGGTTGCATTCCCCTCGCGCCATGAATGGGACGCAAGAGCGACACAACTCTTAGGTTAGATTTATCAAGCCACATTTGCGTGGCCCTGCATGGCTTGATAATTCTAGAGTAATGTAGTGCAGAGCAAATCGTTGTGTTGCATTACTTTTCCCGAGGGTGGTGCTCCATGGGTGGAGTGTGGGTGTTCCAGGCAAAGAACGCCTCTTGGGGTGGCTCCCTAGCGAAGGTGTAGCAAGGAGAAATATATTTTTCTGTTCTCAACTTTTACTATCTGCAGCACACACACAAAGAGGTAAATGCCTCAGGGAATTGTTTTTATTCAAGAAGGTGCCCCTTCCTGTACAAAAGCAATCCTGCTTACTACGCAGGCACCCATGCACCATCGTGCAAGAGTGAAAGAGGGCCTTTGCAGGTTCTAGGCAGCACATTGTGCACCAGTGCTGGAAAATGACAGAAATGCGCTGTATAAAGTTAAATACGGCACATTCATGCACTTTCCCTATCGCACAACGCAACAAAGTGCTTGCTGCGCTGTGTGATCATTTTATACATGTGCCCCTTTCTGTGTACATTGATTTACGGGGAAACATCCTTAACAACGAAGGCATTACCACGCGTAACGTTTACAACGAGGCACTTACCACGTAAACGTCTTTTCAACGCGTATGCCTACAACGATAGTCTTAACCACGAAAAAAAAACCTGTAGAATTAAAAAGGGGGTTTTGGGGGGGTCTCCCCCCCCATAAAAAAAGGATCCCGCCGTGCCATAGAAATCAGCGTCGAAAGAGAGGAAGCGGAATAAACTTCCGCTTCCTCTTTAGGACGTAACAACGACGTAGAAAAGATGATGAGGGGAAAACGAATTCCGTGGTAACGCATGCGTGGAAAAGGCATGCGTTGCAACGGAATTCGTGGTAACGACATATAACCGATTTACGCACCCTCTTTCCTAAGGGATAAGTCTGTTTCGGGCAGCATTGTCCTTCTTATATTCAGCAGTACTGTACAAATACAAATACAAATACCTGTCTTCTAATTTGGTTACTACTAACCTCAGATTTTTATTAAACCATGTGGAATCTTGTAAACGTTCCAATAACTTGAAAATTCCTGCTAGGCACAACGAACTTGGTCTCAGTGGCATTGGCTTTGACATTAGGACATTTGCCACGTCGTGCGTAACTGGGCCCGTATCATGTAATATCGCTGTCTCTATTTCCAAAAAGAATCAAGTCTCATGAAACAATAAATGAGTATCTGGGCACCCTTCCTGGACTGGATCATCAAGATTTATCCAAAAATAGAATGTCGGCCTTTAGCGTTCTGTCAACCCGGTGGATTTCCCTCCAAGCAGAAGCCAGGGGTGGGTGTGGGCACCATGTAATGACCCTAGTGACCCCAAGCTGGCAGCTGCAGATATAAACAATGCCGTGAAAGAGCCCTTTCTACCCCTAACGCGGTAAAAACTGTGAAGGCGGGCGGACAGGTCCCAGTGTCCCTGGCCTGGAGTCCTCCTCGCCTGCAGCCATCCGCCGCCGGAACAGGAGTCCCATTCTCGGAGCGCCACCCCGCACACTGAGCCCCTGTTGTCCCGGCCCTGCCTCCCTGCTGCCAGGCGAGTGATCTCCAGACATGACTTGGAGCGACAGGGAAATAGCACTTGATGGGGTTGAGCTGTCCTTCATCTTGGCTGGGGGCCCCGCAAGAAGGCGCGTTGCCCTGGCATGCGTCCTCGTCAGCGGGACGGGTTTAGGAGCAAAGGAGAGAGAGATGAAACACAGGGTAGGGGTTCCTGCAGGGCATGAAGAGGATGGGGGGTGCGATTGATGTGGGGTCTCTGGGGACCGATATGCAGTGCTTCCTGTCTCCTTATGAAATAAATATGTTATAGATGCTTAAAAGGCGCCGCCCGTTGTCATTCAGAATTTCAGCAGTGACAAGAGCAGGCCGAGCACTCGAGCAGCATGGTGATTTCAAAAGGAAGGCATTCGTGTTTCTAAACAATCGTCCCCTGCCCTGGAAAGTCAGGAAAACAGCACACTCTTTCCATACATGGACCGTGGACTGCCAGATGTCTTTGGGGTGACAGTGGTGCCCTGCGAAGAATGCTGGCATTGTCTCAAAGGGCAGCCACGGTCTAACTGTGTCTTTAATGCCGTTCCCAGGGTCGCCATGTATCAGAGGCCTTGTCCGCATCTTGGCCCAACTTCCCTTGCCCTATTCACAGCCCCTGCAGACAAATGCCACTAGCGAAGCCAAAGTCACTTTTCCATCGCAGTTCTTTCAAGAGACAGAAGGAAATTACAGAACTGCAGGGCAGGCTCCGGATTTAAATAACATTATTACCCGGAACACTTTGCTCTGGGGGAAAAGATGGATGTTCTATAAGTGCCTCACTACTTAAGGTGGATTTTTTGCGCTTCTCAGCCTGTGCTTTAGTTTTGAGAGTCGGTGCCACCCTGTTAGGTCTCGTGACAAACACATTAGCAAATCACTGTTGCAAGAAAAGCAAAGTTAGGAAAATAATAAAATCCCAAATATTAGCTCACAATAATGTCAAAATAATGTTTTCCTCTCTGAGTCCTTGGCATTGCTGGCCTCCTCCAGACTCAGATATCCCCCATAGCGGGTTACGTAGCACTGAGGGCAATGTTAGAGAGGACAACTCCTTGAGTTTGCATCACCGCCAAAGGCCAGCTTAGGCCTCCTTCAGTGTTTACAATTTGGGGTATCATAGAAAAGGTCTCCCTTCCGCAGCCCTGCCTCTAATTATATGAGGCAGAACGCCCCTTGGACTGGACAAGTGATGCTCCACCCCAGACAGGAGTGAGGATTTACATACAATGAATGTAAATTAATTATTAAAGTAACATGATGTGACTTGTACCTGAATGTTTTTAGTGCCTGGCTTGGAGTTGCACAATCAGCTGGCATTGTTTTAGCACAGAAGTCATTCTTAAAGTTTTAAAAACATTGGGGCATATTTACATGTTCTGACGCATCTCTGCAAATCAGCAGGGATGCGCCAGAACAGATGCGTCATGCAATCCTTTCCTGCCGCCATCACAGATGCAAAGCATTTACAATGCGGCGCACCATGGTGCAAGGAAGGGAAGATGCGTGACGCATCTTGTGGCGTATGGGTGGTGCATTGCTGGAGTCGCGTCGCAAACGGGACACAACTCCTGCAATGCACAAGGGCCACCCATACTCAACGTGGTGCGTCACTCCTTATGCCTGCTTCAGGCATGCGTAAGGATTTGACGCAGCAGCGTCGTAAAACTGACTCAGTGAAATCTTGTGGATTTCACTGCGTCACTTTTACGGGGCTTTCCTGCGAGGGAACGCCCGCCCACCCACCCTGTGACAGAACGCCCACATGAAAATTGACGCAGGTTTCATGTGGCACAGGGCTTTACAACGTGACGCATCTGCCTAGATGCATCACGTTTTAAATAAGTCGCAACGTGGCGCATTGTTTACGCCGCCGCTGCATCACAAAAGTGATGCAACGGCGGCGTAAAAGTGTCGCAAGGGGCTTGTAAATCTGCCCCATTGCTTCTTGAACACTATGTGCAGCACTCCAAAGTACGTGTAGTGCTATTGCTTTGCTTATAAATCACATACTGCCTATTGGCGCTTTGCAACACGTTGGATGTTCACAGAACAGTGCATGTGGTCGACATACCCAACAAGGCAATTCATTAGGGCATTTGTTATATCGTTTGTAATAGTATGAGCAGACTTCAGGGTTTGTAACCATAGATTTTTAATCACACCCAGTATGTCCCCTCAACTGTAGAATGTTTTGCGAGATTGCAAGTTTTTTTTCATAGTGCAGGTTATTAGGTAATCTTTGAAAATTCCATAACTTTCCTTTAGTAAAGATTTTCCAGTAATTTTCCTAGGCCTTTTCATGATATATTCCATCTACTGACCACAGTACCCAGCGGACATGCTGTCGTGCCTGTAAGTGCTGGGCACATGGCATGGTTTCTGGACTTGACCTAGGCCCAACCTCTATGTCCGGTCTACGTCTAGACAGGGCCACTGTAATTCCGAGGCAAACGAAGACGAGATTATGCAGCAAGGTTTACTAAATTGGAAAAAGCTAATTAACCTAATGCAGTGCATTTTGTGATAGTATAATCTCATTATTTTGACATTTTCACACAAATTAAAACTATCTGGATTAACAATATACCTCATTAGTGCCAGTAAGGCACACACATTCAGCAATAAACAACAGAAAGATGACCCATCAACCGTTGCAAAGGACATTCCACTGTGCATCTACAAAAGTCACTTTTTTGCTAAGTTTTGATCCGTTTGATGTAGAAATAATTTTTTGTTAAAATCTGTTATGCAGCAGAGATGATGGTGTTTGTGGGAAAAGCAGTAAATCCGTAGTTACATGGCAAACGTCACAGCCATAAAATCACATAATTTCAGTGGGCGGGCCTGCTTATTGCGTATGGCCTGCAGACATGCACTGCGCTCAATACCCTTGCCAGCATCACCAGCAGTAACGGGTAAATGTGCCAGCAAGGGATATTTTTATCTCTACTTTTTGATGTTGTTCTTATGTATTTGGGAAATCCTGAATAGTCACTGCTATATAGTATATATATATATAGTATAATAGTTCTGCTATTATTCTGCCCAATAAAACCCTCATTCACGTACAAAAGATCTGGGCGGTATATCTTGATTCTCCGCCTTTCTGTAACGTAACAGCATCATCATAGGGTTTATTTTGAAAATATGCTGACCTCCACCTGGAGGAAGACCAAATGGTTTTTCAGTAGTGCCCAGAAATTAAACAAAGTGCAGTGCCCTTGTGAAATGAATTAAAATTCCCTAAATCACCATCTAAACAACTATTTTAATGATCTTTGGTGGTGTAGACAAGTAAAAACAAAGTGGTGCTTGCGTAGAGCGAGTTACTGGTCTACCGCACTGTTGGTGGTCGACATGTTTCAGCCTCACTGTCTATCTGGAGGCTTTCTAAAGGACCGGTGTGTGTACAGTCGCACGTTATTGCAACTGTTGGAAGTGGTTGATTTACCACTCATTTCTTTGTGTATATCGAGTCAGGGCGATTGTCCCTGTAGCTGTAATGAAAGAAGGTACAATTGTATACTCTCTCTAATCATATACCCAATGTGTTGATGCTTAGTACTATTGGCATCATCATGCAGTTCGTGGTTTAAGACTAAGTAACACTATGAGTAGTCATGGAGGAAAAAAGTGTCTCTTATGGGGACCTTGGTGGTACAGGTGACAAGCGCATAATCACATGTTGATAAAAGTGGGGCTCGTAGTCAGGTATTTGTTGTGCAGTGTGCATGCTCTGCTGTGGTCTTGTGTCACTTAGTGCACGTTCTTAATGGTCTGGCTACTTTATTATAAGATGAGAAAGTTCTCATCAGCAAGAAGTTGTGGTTGAGGAGGTAGTGACCATTACGTGATATTGTTGTGTATAGCGGAACAGTTGTCTGTTCCTATTTTTCAAGAAGTCAAGTGTTGCAACAATGGTTGGTTCTAGTTATTCTAACAAAGTGAATATGTTCGATGTTGTGGCGTGCTCAATGATATATGAATTATAAAGGTACATGCTAATGAACCTCGCCTAGTCTTACACTCCCGCTCGTGGCGTTTGTCGGAAATACCTCAGATGTCCCTTATCAGGACGCAAAGGGGGAATTTAGTTCTGTATTGCAGCGTGCTCAAAGATATGCGGTTTACGAGTTTTAAAAGCGCATGTTAATTAGTGTCGCCTTGCGTTATACTGCTGCTCCTGGTATTTGTTATAAGTACCTCAGTTGTCCCTTATTAGGGCTTCCTCAAGGGGCGGCCGGCTCTTCGGAGCTGCTCTGGGGGAGGAATAAGGAGCAATTAGGAGGCCTTACTTCCAGCATTGAGGATACAGTTAGTCCATGTGAGGTTGGTCGACAGTTGTAGGGTCTTGGTTACTTTCTTCAATTTGCAAACTGAACATGATCCGCATGCATAATGTCCTATAATAGGACTGAGTTTCCTAATACACAACCGATTTATTGCAATTATTGAATGTTTTAACAAATGTCAATGCTTTATTGTCACACAAGGAGAACAAGTATTGCAGAAGTCTTTTCACTCTCTCCATCGCACTCGAAAGGTAGATAATGCTTGCTCATCACAGGCCCACGCTACCCAAGGCACAGCAAACAGAGCCAGTACAAGTCAGGACGAAGCAATTAGCGGTGAGAGACTCGATTGGAACCACGCTGTTCTCAACGTTGAAAGTAAGGCCTCCTATCCTCTCCTTATTCCTCCCCCATAGCAGGTCCAAAGAGCCGCGGGCCCATTGAGGAAGCTCTAATAAGGGACAACTGAAATATTTATAACGAATGCCAGGAGTGGCAGTATAACAAAAGGCGACACTAATCAACATGCACTTTTAAAACTCGTAAACCGCATATCATTAAACATGCTGCAATACCAAACTAACACCCCCTCTTTGAGTCCTGATAAGGGACATCTGGGGTATTTACGACAAACCCCACAAGCAGGAGTGTGAAACTAGGTGAGGTTCATTAGCATGCACCTTTATAATTCGCATATCATTGAGCACGCAACAACATCAAACCGATGCCTGCAGGCAGGTCTCCTATTCACTTTGTTAGCCTAACCCGAAACAACCATCGTAGCAACACTTAACTTCTTGAAAAATAGGAGCGGACAACTGTTCCGCTATACACAATAATATTGCGTAATGGTCACTACCTCCTAAACCACAGCTTCATGCTGAAGTGATCTTTCTCATCTTATAATAACGTCACACTGCACAACAAATACCCGACTATGAGCCCCACTTTTATCAACATGTGATTAAGTGCGCATCACCTGTACCACCAAGGTCCCCATAAGAGACACTTTTTTCCTTCATGACCACTCATAGTCTTATTTAGTCTTAAACCACGAGCTGCATGATGATGCCAATAGCACTAAGCATCAACGCATTGGGTATATGATTAGAGAGAGTATAGAATTGTACCTTCTTTCCTTCTTTTATTACAGCTACAGGGACAATCATCCTGACTCGATATACACAAAGAAAGGAGTGGTAAATCAACCACTTCCAACAGTTGCAATAACGTCCGACTGTACACACACCTGTCCTGAAAAAAGCCTCCAGATGCACAGTGAGGCTGAAACATGTCGACTACCAACACTCCGGGAGACCAGTTACTCTCTCTACGCAGACACCACTTTGTTTTTACTTTTCCACACCACCAAAGATCATTAAAACATGTGTTTAGATGATGAAGTAGGGAATTTTAATTCACTTCACTAGGCACTGCATTTTTTTTTTTCTGGGCACTACTGAAAAACCAGTTGGTCTTCCTCCAGGTGGAAGTCAGCATATTTTCAAAATAAACCCTATTATGATGCTGTCATGTTACAGAAAGGCGGAGAATCAAGATATACCACCCAGATCCTTTGTACGTGAATAAGGTTTTTTTAGAGGGAACAATACCAGAACTGACACTGGTACACAGGACAAGTGGCCCATTCCCCCCAATTGATTTTTTTATTACCTCATGGAAGCCGAATGTACCACAGCTTCTTCTTCCCTCCCTCTTGATTAAATCGTCACCCTTGAATGGAGCTGCTGCTGAGCAATCCCATAATGGGTCATTTGTATCACTTAAGGGCTGTTTGGGGGTTTGGATGCCCTGCAGCTGTCTGTGAATGAAAGTGCAGGGTTCAATCAGACCCTGCCCAGTCATTCAGCCTATAGGTGTGTGTGTGACACAGGGTTTACCCCAGCCATGTTTTGAGGAAAATCACATCTAATGTAATTACAGTGTGGCACCTCTCAGCACCAGTCTGAGGCGGAGGAGAGGTGTGAGGGGTGGCAGTGTATCACCGCTATCATACATTGGCTGATCATGATTCAGCTGGGCAGTTGACTGTAGGACAGGCAGACAGTCCATTAGCATGCACACTACTGTCTCTACCCATCCCATTCCAACTGTGTCCATTTGCTAAGTTTCACGTAGTCAACCGATTTCCAGTATTAATGTAGTTAAGTGACATGCACGCTCCACTTACTCCTTTTACTTTTCAAGGGGGCAGAGTACGCTTAAGCAAGCGACCCGGGAATCCACTATATATTTCTCAAATAGAACTTTAGGGTGAAGTACAAACAAATAACTTTATTGCGTGATTTAAAAAACCATTGCAAGTACAGGATTTAGAAGGTATCAAAAAGTGTCATTTAAAATACGTTTAAAAGTTCATTTAAAAGAGTGAATAAGTAATATTCAATATGGGTAAGTATTGTCAGATATGGGTAAAAGTGACTGGTGAAGCCTGCCAGGTCATTTTGCCAATGAGTGACCACAGACTGTGGGCCCCTCACAAAGTTTTTTTGCTGCGTGATCCATAAATCTGACAAGGGCACAGTTTAATTTAGTGTTCCTCGGATCGAAGCAAGCTAGGACTGCTGCCCTACATGTTCTAATCATTTTTGTATTCCATAGGTGCTTGAAGAGGGCCCGTCTTTCAGTCAGCAGCTTGGGGCAAAGACAAATGATATGTATTATGTCTTCCTTATATTCCCAGCAAAGTCGGCATGAGTCTCGTCCTTGCTCTCTTTTCCATTTTGGCAAATGAACCAACAAGTTAAGAACTCCCAGTCTCAATTTTAAAAAGCTTAATTTTGTTTGTGCATTGAAGGATACGGTTAGAAACTGCTGTGGGATCAACAAGGAATACGATTGCAGAGTCAGCCACCCATGACTTCTTTTAGCTAGGCGCGCCTTGTCTTCGACTATTGAAAGCTGTTTGGTGCTTATTTTCGCCAGCCTTTTGAATTCCTTCTGAGTTACATACATGCTCCAGAGATCCTTTAGGCATAGGGTTGTTAGCCCTTTTAACCAGTAATCATGGCCTGCTCGCCATGAATTCGATTGAAGGGTGGCCACAAGTAATGTCCTAGGCTGCCTTCCTTTGACGACCTCAGTTTGTGACAACACACAAGAAAAGTCATAGCCCTGGCAAGTGGTTGATGGCAAATTCCCAGTTCCAACCTTATTTGTGCGGGTGATGTTTGGGGTGGTAGCTTAAATACTGATCTATATATTTTTGTAATAATTTTGTCCAATTGGTCGCTGTCCAGACCTTTTAGGACTTCGTTACCATAGGTTAGAGTAGGGATGATTTTTGCCTGTGCAATCTGTATAGTTGGTGCGAAAGTTGGGCCTTGTAGTTTCTTCTGAATTGAACCAATTGCAAAGGCAAGTGCAGCACCCTTCCTTTTTTGTTCTTCTAAATAGGATTTATATTTATCGTTGTTGTTGAAAATAACTCCCAGATACTTATGGCTGTGTGATTCCACAACACTTTCCTTGTTGAAATTCCAAGACAGTTTTTTTGCTTTCCCCGGACGGACTGCCAACATTTTCGTCTTCTTATTGTTGATTTGGAGCTCGTTCTTAATTGCGTATTCAGAGGTCGCATCCAGGAGCCTTTGCATTCCAATCTTTGTTTTGCTGAGGAGGACCACGTCATCGGCATACAAAAGGTTTGACAGCAGCAGATCAGCCACTTTAGGGGCGTGAGAATTAACCTTATTTAGGGCGTCAGGAAGGTCAGATAAAAATAGGTTAAAAAGTATCGGGGCCAGAACACAACCCTGCTTTAAGCCTTTTGTTGTCGGAATTGGGCGTGATAATCTCGAGCCGTCCCCGATCTTAATCCTGACCCATGTATCTTGATGTAGAAGTTGTATGGCTCTTAAGAGGTCAGGTGGAATATTGAGACTGGACAACTTCTGCCATAACTTTGATCTGTTCACATTGTCGAAAGCCGCTTGAAAGTCAATGAACCCCATGTAGAGTGGGCAGGAGCTAAATTTTGCTTGGTCAATCAGGCAGAAGAGGGTCATGAGATTGACTGAAGTGCTAGTGTTGATTGTAAAACCAGTCTGGTTTGGAGGAATGATGGAGTTTTCCTCCACCCATGCCCTGAGTGAGTTGAGCAGCAGACCCGCGAAGTACTTAGCCTCATTGTCGATAAGGGCAATGAGGCGATAGTTCCCAGGGGAATTTTTTTCTCCGCCTTTAAAAATTGGTGCCAGGATCGATCCCCGCCAAGCAGGTGGTATGATGTTATTGTACAGGATTGAGTTAAATAAGATGCTTAACTTCTCAGCCCAGAAGGTAACATCTTCCTTGTACAAGGCCTGGGGGATTCCTCCTGGGCCTGGTGCCCCGTCATTCCGACCCTTTTTTATCAGTTTCTCAATTTCTGCCTTGTCGATAGTTGTTGGATCCTTGCTATTATGAGTCAAAGAGCACACGTTTGATAGTTCCATTTTTTGGTCTCCCTTAAGGCGTTCCTTCATTAGGGGGTTTGTTGTGTTCTGGACTGTAACCCGATCAGCATCTTTTTGGCCCACGTTATCATCGGAGGGGGAGCTCTGGTGTTCGTTAAAGTGAAGATAGAGCAAATCAACCCACTCTGACTCCAGTATACATGAAGAAGCGACTTTAGGTGTGCGCCCGGATGCGCTGTTAATTGTGTTTAGGGTGAAGTAATTTAGACAGTCTTGATGGTCGGAGGAAAACTGATTCTACAGTTGTGGGTTAAACCATTTCATTAACAAAAGATTTGAAAAAACTGAAAGGAACCCTTGGGGCTGCCAGTACTCTACAGACACTCATTTTATGAACTGGTATCCACCTACCAACAATTAATTCAGTTCCCCTGTAAGTTAAATCAAGATGTAATGTTTTTTATATAAAGATTCCTCCCCCTTTAAAGCATCCCAAAACCACGGAGTGGATGTTTTTGATCTATTGAAAGTAGAGGACTTATGTGGGGCAACAATATACTGAGCACTGACAAGTCAATTATTAAAACTGACTACATCCTACTCTAGGGCACCCATGCAACAGAAGGGGATGGACTGTAACATCTACACAAGGTAGGAACCAGAGATTTTGTGACATGGTCTGGCTGTTTTCCATATCTGACCTTGTGGTCTGTAAGGTACAGTACAGAGAACCTGAACATTAATCAAGAAATGGGCAGAACAGGTAAGCATCAATTCAGGTTTGACCACGGCCATCGAGAGGGTTAGATAAGATGAGATCTAGAGTATGAACAGCCTTATGGATGGGCTCCTTTATAGGTGCTCTAATTTAAAACCTTCAGGAGGGGTCAACAACTGCTGAGCAGGTCTGCAGTTCAAGTCATCAACATATAGATTAAAATCTTCTAGTACCACAAGACTGGTATGAAGCAGAGACAATTGACATAAAGCATGAGACAAACGCTGTAGAGAATTAGTCATACAGTCAGAAGACTCAGGGATGGGGCTGTGTGGCCCCCTCCCCTTTTTCATAAAATGCCACCCTGGGGGATGGGGTCCCGGGGGCTGATAAGGTTCAGGGTGGGGAAACGCTGCCTCCCTTCCCTTTTAAAAAACAGATGGCCCCAGGGGATAGGTCCCCTAGGCCAAACAATGCTGGGGGAGGGAAGCCACATGCCTGCTCTCCCCTTTAAAAAAATAGTCAGCACCAGGTAATGGGGTCCCAGTACCTAAGAACGTTCATGAAAGAGGGCTGCATGTTATTCTCTCTCCTTTAAAAAAAAAGGCATAGTCCCTGGGGCCTATTAGTGTTTGCGTGGGGTGCCCCCTTCCCCTTTTTATTAGATTTGCCACAGTGGCAATGGAAACCTCTGGCCTATTAGGGATTGGGGTGGGTGGGCACGCAGCCACTTCCACATTTTTATTGTATTTGGCTCCAGGGGTCCCCCGGTTTATTAGCGCTCAGGAAAGGGGGCTGCATGTCCCTGTCCCCTCATATTTTGACCCAGGGGATGACAGCCTCAGGGGCTCAAGAAGCCTTGGGGAAGAGGGCTGCGCAGCCCCCCTGCCAATTTTTTGTAATTGCCACCGGGGTATGCGGTCCTTGGTGCCTATTCAGGCTCAGGGAGGGGGGGAAGCACACCCCTCCCCAAAGAATTTGGTCCCGAGGGATGGGGTCCTTGGTGCTCAAAAAAACTTGGAGAGGGGAGCTGCATGCCCTGCACAACCACTCCCTATTTAACTGCATTTGGCCATGTGGGAGTGGGTATCAGGACCCTTTTAAGGCTTGGGGAGGGGGGCCACACTCCTCCCTCCCCTTTTTTGTGGAACCTGTCCTCAGGGATGGTTTCCCTGGGTCCAATTGAGTCTCAGGGAGGGAGTTGAATGCCCTCTCCCCCTAATATATATGTTTTAGCCTCAGGAGATGGGGATCAAGGGGCCCTCAGTCCAACCACAGGATGTGCATGCCAACAGCTGTGCGTGGCATGGGGTTGGCAGCCTGACTGGGTCTGGACACAGAGCCTGGCAGTAGGCAAAGCAGGCAGCTAACCCTACACCATGCATGACCAAAGGCCATGCGCGGTATAACCTTGGCTGCCTATGGGGAAATGGACATAGGGCCTGGCTGCAAGCCAGCCCCAGTGACAAACCTCACGCCGTGTGTGATGAAAGGCCACATGATGAATTTTATGATTTTTCATATATAGTTATGTATGGCTATATTTTAGAGCACAAAGGACTGACACTGCTCACCTCCTCTTGCCCTACTCCTATGCCTCAGGCTTACTCATCTACTCTCTGTTCTTTGGATCCTTAGTAGTAATGAAAAAAAGTTACTTATCAGTAATAATCATTAACTGCAACCTTTGTGCTCCTGTAGTAGTCCATACCGTACAAGGAGCGATGCCTCCTCTCAGACTATTCCAGTAGAAAGTACCCTTTCTATAATCTATTGAGGGACTCACCCCTCTTCTACAATAGACCCTCCTTCCCCAGCAATATGCTTTTCATAACAATCTGTATTGAGGGATAAAGACTTGAAGGTGGAACTCCTATACTAGGCTGGGACAGTGAGGACTAATGTTTTTGGTGATGAAGATTCCAAGTAAGTAACTTTTTCCTTACTCCAAAACATGGCCCTATTCCCAGGTTTTATATCCTTAGCTGTTTCCAAGCACACCAATGAAGCTCTTCTAAGATCCAATCCCACAACACACACGGATTGACAAAACACACAAATTTTCCTGGATGACTTTAACCTCCACTGGAATGACCCCAATGATACAGTGGTCAACAGCTTCAAAAACTTCCTCAATGCCTTAGACCTCAACCAATTGTGTAACAGCCCTCACACAATAAAGGCGCAATTTTAGACTTAATAATCTCGAAGAGCAATTCCACTCAGTTGGAGTCTATCGTCCCTTGTGATTGGTCTGACCATCACATCATCACCTTCTTTATCAAGCAAAAAGTCAAACTGAATTTGGCCCAAAACACAAAATCTAAAGTATGGAAAAGAGATTGGAAAAATCTCAACCCAAACACGTTACCCACCTCTAGCCAGAATCTAATTCTACCCCCTGCTGTATCTTCCAGCGTAATTGATCTCACCAACCACTACCTCAACTCCATGACTTCGATAAATAATGAATTTGCTCCCCTGCAACTAAAGAGAGTCTCCACGAAAGACTCTAAATCCTGGTTCAACGGTCTCCTTAACGATGACAGATGTTCTCTCAGAACAGCCGAACACAACTGGAGAACAGTCCCATCCCCCAAGCTCCTTATGACTCTAAAAAGAAAGAGAAATGCCTACTATCGAAAGGTCAAGCGCACTAAAGCAGACTTCTCCAGCCAACAACTTGACTTCATCAGCGCCCACGCCCTCCTCTCCGCTGACTACATCCTCCTCGGGGACCTCAACTTCCACCTGGAGAACAACAACGACCGCAACACCACCACCCTGCTGGACAACCTCGCAAATCTGGGACTCAAGCAGCTGGTGACCACCCCCACCCACTACGCGGGCCACACGCTTGACCCCGTCTTCTCATCCAACGAGGACATCACCTTCAGCCACGCCACCGGACTCCACTGGACGGACCACAGCTGCGTCCACTTCAGCTTCAGAAGGACCACGATCCACCACCACCAGCAACAGGTTGCACGCAGAAGCTGGAACAAGATCACAGCCGACCAGCTCCCGACTTCCCTGAGCAAGAACCCACCCACCAGCGCAACGAACCCCAGCCAAGCGGCCAACAACCTCACAAAGTGGATCAGCGACTGCGCAGACGACCTCGCCCCCCTGAGGACCCCGCCTAGCAGACCCGGTAGCAAGAAAGCCCCATGGTTCACCGACGAACTCAAGAGCTCCAAGAAGAACTGCCGAGCCCTCGAGAAAGCCTGGCGCAGAGACCCAACACCGGACAACATGACTGCCCTCAAGCTCGCCACCCGAAAACACCATCAACTCATCCACGCCACCAAGAAAACTGCATTCAAGGAACGACTGGACAACAACGCACACAACAGCAAAGAACTCTTCAACATCGTCAGAGAGCTCTCCAACCCCAACGCCGGAAACAACGACATCACCCCTTCGCAAGACCTCTGCAACTCCCTCGCCTCCTACTTCCACAACAAGATCGCGGACATACACAACAGCTTCAGCACTCAACAGACGCACGCCACGACCGAATCACCGCCCCCCACCACCACCCTCCGCGCCTGGACCTCGATCAGCACCGAAGACACCGTCCGCACGATGAACTCCATCCACTCCGGATCTCCGACCGACCCCTGCCCTCACCACGTCTTCAACAAGGCCGACGCTGTCATCGCACCCCACCTGCGGGACATCATCAACACCTCCTTCGACACCGCTACCTTCCCGGAGAGCTGGAAGCACGCCGAACTCAGCGCTCTACTAAAGAAGCCATCAGCCGACCCCACCGACCTCAAGAACTACCGCCCCATCTCGCTGCTCCCGTTCCCTGCAAAAGTCATCGAGAAGACCGTCAACAAGCAGCTGGCCGCCTTCCTCGAGACGAACGGATCCCTCGACCTCTCGCAGTCTGGCTTCCGGGCCAACCACAGCACCGAGACCGCCCTGATCGCAGCCACCGATGACATCCGAGCACTGCTTGACAACGGAGAAACAGCAGCCCTCATCCTCCTAGACCTCTCCGCGGCCTTCAACACTGTCTGCCACCGCACACTAGTGCAGCGACTCAGCAATGTCGGAATCGAGGAGAAGGCACTGGAGGGGATCATCTCCTTCCTCACCGGAAGGACACAGAGAGTCCGCCTCCCCCCGTTCAGATCTGAAGCCACCGAAGTCATCTGCGGCGTTCCTCAAGGCTCCTCGCTCAGTCCAACTCTCTTCAACGTCTACATGAGCCCCCAGCAGACATCGCACGCCAGCACAACCTCAACATCATCTCCTACACCGATGACACCCAGCTGATCCTCTCCCTCACCAACGACCCCGCCACCGCCATAGCCAACCTTCACGAAGGGATGAAAGAGGTAGCCAAATGGATGAAGAACAGCCGCCTGAAACTGAACTCGGACAAGACGGAAGTCCTAATCCTGGGATCCTCACCCTCCGCCTGGGACGACTCCTGGTGGCCCCCCGCCCTAGGCAGCGCACCCAAACCAACGGACCACCCACCAACCTGGGCTTCATCCTGGACTCCTCCCTCTCCATGACCAGATAAGTCAACGCCGTCTCCTCGTCGTGCTTCAACATCCTGCGCATGCTACGTAAGATCTTCCGGTCGATCCCCACCGAGACCAGGAGGACGGTCACCCAGGCCCTCGTCACCAGCCGTCTGGACTACGGCAACTCCCTCTAAGCCGGAACCAACACCAAACTCCAGAAGAGACTCCAGCGGATCCAGAACGCCTCAGCACGACTCATCCTGGACATCCCCCGTCGCAGCCACATCTCCGGACACCTGAGAGACCTGCACTGGCTCCCGGTCAACAAGAGAATCACCTTCCGACTCCTCACCCACGCACACAAAGCCCTACACAACCAAGGCCCAGGATACCTCAACAACCGCCTCAACTTCTACGCTCCCAAACGCCAGCTTCGATCGACCGGCCACGCCCTCGCCGCCGTCCCCCGCATCCGAAGAGCCACCACAGGGGGACGGTCCTTCTCCTACCTCGCCACCAAGACATGGAACTCCCTCCCGACTCACCTACGCCTGACCCAGGACCACCTCGCCTTCAGGAAGCAACTCAAGACCTGGCTGTTCGAGCAGTAGCGGACCGCCCTCCCCAGCGCCTTGAGACCCTCTGGGTGAGTAATGCGCTATATAAATGCTTTGATTGATTGATTGATTGACCAGGCAAGAAATCGACCCCAAAAACTTTTTGAATTGAACAAAACTCAATCTAAGGACCAACCTCAATGTCCACAAGATCTGACTCACCCACATCCCACATGTGAGGATTTTTCTAACTACTTTAACCTAAAGACTGAGAACATCAAGAAAGATCTCCTCAATGACCTAATCTCTCACTCTTGCCCACTCCCCAAAACCTCCCCTCTACCGCCAATTGCATCACAACAAATCCCATCAAAGTTTACCCTAAAAAACGACGCGGGATGGTCATACTTTCACACCTATTCTGAAGACGCTATATGCAAACTTCTCAATGCCCTGAAGCCTTCTAATCACCTCACTGACCCTCTACCCGCAAATGCGGTTGAAGATCACAGCCTTCTATTTTCGCTGCCTGTCCCGAACCTGTCTGGAGGAGAATTTCAAACCTTGGAGGACCCGTGCCCTGAACTGCGAACTTTGCCTGGGATCTTCGGTCACCGCTCCACGGGTGACGTGTGGGTGATTTCTGTTTCTTGTACATATCACCGGGGGACTGCGAGGACCAGCAGGCTACACTTCCTCACAGCTGGTGCCTCTTCCCCCGGTGGTCACGCCCACGCCAGGTGCCTTCATTAACTTTTCGCAGCCCCCGCTCTGCGGGAGCCGCTCACAGCCTTCTATTTTCGCTGCCTGTCCCGAACGTGTCTGGAGGAGAATTTCAAACCTTGGAGGACCCGTGCCCTGAACTGCAAACTTTGCCTGGGATCTTCGGTCACCGCTCCGCGGGTGACGTGTGGGTGATTGCTGTTTGTTGTACATATCACCGGGGGACTGCGAGGACCAGCATGCTACACTTCCTCACAGCTGGTGCCTCTTCCCCCGGTGGTCACGCCCACGCCTGGAAGGTTGAAATTGACGGCACTTTCCCGCGGCCCGCGGGCTGGCGACGGGAGAAGCCCGGGCCAAGGGCGGGCCTGTTTGAGCCCGTTAAAGACCAGCAGAGACCAGACCGGGCCACACCTCTTGGCTTTCATATTTACCTGCCAAACGGTGTCGCTTCAATAACTGTAAGTTAAAACTTTTTTCTTGATCGAGGGTTCCTGCTCTTTAAGATGGCCGGTCGTGAGCTTAGGAGTAAAACTATATCTGCGACCAGCAACACAGCCAGAACTTTGGATAATTATATCACCAGAACGACTTCCCTTATATCTAACGAAATCTCCATTCTGGAAAAGCGTTTATCCCAAGAACTGTCAAATACTAAAAGATCTTCACTGGGACATATTATGAATGCTAAATCGCCAGTTAAGAGTCTGGTTACAATAAGTAGCTGTATTGAAATGTTGGATAATGTGGTAAATGAGGGGGCAGGAGCATTGGGGGAGACTTCTTTGCAGTGTAGCAATAGCAACGATCAAAGTATCTTTGAACTCAACCCTGCACCTACTGTTAGCACTGTCCCTGCAGGGATAATCCAGGAGTTTTTGAATGATAACAATCCAAGGGGGCAGCAAGAGGGGGCCATACCTAAAAGGAAACGTATTGATCATAAATTAGGCGGCTGAAAGGCCAAGATTGCTAAAAACGCGGGTAGTTTAGATCCCCCCAGAGATAGAACCCCTTCACCCAATATTGTTGATTTGAATAGTGATAATTCTCTTACCCAAGAGGAAGATCCAACGTATACTAAATTAAGCACGATATGTAAAGGCTTGATAGACCCCCTTGTAGCCAGACTAGCCCAGAAAGAGCTAAGGCTGTCTAGTATTGAAAAGGCTACTACTCGGGTTGGAGATGGCATGGATAGGGACAAACTGATGCTGAGGGGGGGAGACCGGGGCGCTAAGAAAGCCCAGAGGGGGTCACATGCTGATACTACTAATGCCCTAGGAAGTGTGGGACACATAGTGCAAATGTCACCCAGTAAAACTAGTACCACTGCATTGAGATGTTCAGAAGCAGGGGCTACCGGGACAGAAAAAGACACTATCCCTACACCAGTGGTTCAGAGTAAGACAAGTCCGACTGCCTGACAGCATAATAAGTTGGTAATTTATCTACCCCCAGAATCTAGCCCCTTTGTTGTTGTATTAACAGGAGTAGCTGTGCTGGAGGTCCCGGGCGGGAATCCTATCAATCACTAAAAAACAAAGTTACTAGTTGGCTGAATAGGAATAGGCCACTGCCTTCCCAATGTTTTAGTGAGATTTTGATGGTACGAAGGATACACTGGATAGGTACCTCAACCAAAAGTATCAATGGGGATTGTGTTTTGGTTAACTTCCGTGACCCAAGAACAGTTAGGCACATACGTTCCTGGCCTTACCCAGCCCTTGGTACTACTATCCAGTCCTTCCCTCTGTCTTTTTTCTACCGGCCTGTCCCCCAGACTACCAATGAGGAGCTAGAGCTGTGGTTCCCAAACTGTGCGCCGCGGCGCCCCGGTGCGCCGTAATGAGGTGCCAGGGGCGCCGCGCACACTAGGGTGACCAACCGTCCGTAAATTCCACGGGCCTTTTATCTGTAATTTTGGCCATCACAGGGAGCAGCGCTGCTCCCCTGTGAGAGGCCTCACCCCTGCTGCTGTAGGCGCCTTGCACTCCTCCAGGAGCACAAGAGCAGCCCCTCCCGCCCATTGTCATTCAGTATGCCACTGATTGCCACTTACTGAATGACAATGGGGCAGTCTGGGGGTGTGACACCATGTGGCGGCCTTGTCCTGCCTCAAAGTACAGAAGGGCATTCTGTACGATAAAAAGTAAAACGCCCACGCTGCAATGTTAGAAAACACTTCATTCGAAGAAGCCTGTAAAATAAGTTTAAAAGAACAGGTTATCGTTCTCTCACTGTCCTGTCATTTTAGAACTGAAGTATTTTCAATATTGTATTCAACAAAGCCATTGTTGCTCCTTTTTTTTTTTTAAGGAACTAGCAACCATTGACAAAGCCAATAGTCCTGGCTTGTTGGGGTGTAATGATACTTGCTGTATTATATATCTGGATGCAATGACACAGACAACATATACCAGTGAGGCAGAACACTATGCTAAGCGCATATTTTTAGCCTAGGTGTTTTAAGCTGCGCTCTTAATTACGTCAAACACCCCCTTTGAAGAGACCCCCCAGTTTTTTTACACCGCTTAAAGCCCTGGAAACAACACCATGTTACAGTAACCTCACATCCTGG
Source organism: Lissotriton vulgaris (assembly GCF_964263255.1). NCBI lineage: Eukaryota > Metazoa > Chordata > Amphibia > Caudata > Salamandridae > Lissotriton > Lissotriton vulgaris. The sequence goes on from NC_141695.1 coordinate 917,428,548, forward strand.
CACTGTGCATCATGCATGACTTCTACGTTTTCAGTCTGCCTATGTGCAGGGGCATAGTGAACTCTCCACCAGCCCACCCCTTGCTTTAGTTCATTCTTGATGGGACTCTTCTGCCTGCCACTCTGCAACAAAGGCTCAGCTCATAATGTGAAAAGGTGGGTGAGTAAATAAGTGAAGGAATGTCTGAATGGCTGGATGGATTACTGAAATGATGAATGCATGAATGAAAGGGGGAATGGATAGATAATGAAAGAAAGGATGGACGGATGAGTGAATGAATGGAAGTATGGATGAGAGAAAAGGTAAATAGATGGATGTATGGGTGGAAGGGTAGATGTATGGGTGGAAGGGTCCATTCTTCAGTTCCGTAAACTTTTAAAGACCTGGCTGTTTGACCAATAACTCCCCACTACTTCTCTCTAGCTCTGTTTTACAAGTAAGTGTATTTCCTAGCGCCGAGACGCCTGCGGGTATTTGTCGCGCTTTAGAAATGTCAAAAATAAATAAATAAATAGATGGATGGGTAAAAGTGTGGATGGGTGTGTGAAAGGATGGATGGATGGATCAGTGAAAGGGCAGCTGATGGGCGAGTGAATTGGTGGATGGGTGTGTGAAAGGATGGATGGGTGGATGAATGAAAGGGTAGATGATGGGCAAGTGAATGGGTGGATGGATGAATTGATAAGTGAAATGGTGAATGGATGGATGAGTGAAAGGGTGGATGTAAGGATTGTGAGTTAGTGAAAGGGGGTAGATGGACAAAAGGATGGATAGATGAGTGAAGTGAAAGGGTGGATGGATGAGAGAACGGATGGCTGGATGAGTGAACGGATGGTTGGATGAGTGAAAGAATGGATGAGTAATAGGATCAATGGATGGATTCATGAATGGATGAGTAAATGGGTGGGTAGATGGATGGATAAGTGAAAGGGGGATGGAGAGAGAAAGGGAGGATGAATGACTGAAAGGGTGAATGGGTGGAAGGATAAATGACTGGGTGAATGGATGAGTAAGTGAATGGGTGGATGGATGAGTAAGTGAATGGATGGCTGGGTGGAAGAGTGGATGCATGGATGATTGTACAGATGGATGGGGTGAAAGGGTGGGTAGATGAATAATGGATGGATGAGTGAAAGGATGGATGAGTGAAATGATGGACGGAAGGATATATGGTGGATAGGTGTGCAAATGGTTGAATATGTTTGGATATAGATGGGCACACAGATGGAAGGACAGACCTTTTTAGTGTAAAAATAAGGCTGGGGATACTGATTACGACAAACGACAGACCAAACTCAATGTTCCAGTTTCTCAGAGCGGGTCTCAGTACCAAAAGGTACTGAAATCAGCAGCTGCCATAAATAAGGGTTTGGGACCAGGTACTCTGTTGGGGGGAAAAACGATGGATTGGGATGCAGCCAGTGGATGAGATTAATAATTCAAGCATTCCAACCAATATAATACCTTCATTGCGTCCCAAATACTTTAAGGAAGATAACAGGAGGTGCACACCACCCACCGGTAAAAAAATGGTGGGGAGCCACGGCCAACTGCTGATTAGGTCAGGGGAGCCACAGGTCAAAAAAGTTTGGGAACCACTGAGCTAGAGGATGGTTGGACGAGGGTGGGTTCCAGGGGATGGAGAAATGAGACTGGGCTAGGGAAGGGCCATATTAATCCCCCGGGCCCTTGCATGACCTGTAATCGTTTTAGCCCCCTGGACATGGTAGACTGACTCCCCCGCATTTACTCCGGGAGGGCGCCGAGTCACTGGCATGCTCCAGGCCGAGATTACATACTCGGCCTTCGATAACGAACTTTGATGAGGATTGCTGCCCACCCAAGGAACCCACTGGGTTTGATGTAAGTGCTAACAAAGACGACCCAAACTGTACAGCGACGGGAGGCTTAGTTCCTTGTGTAGGGGCACAGGAGATCCGGGAGCCCTTTACGAGATAACATAATGGCGGAGGGAGGAATTCTGCTAACCCTGACAGCCATGGCATCTTAACTATTTTGTCATGGAATTTGGCTGGCCTTGGTAACAAGATCGATTGTCCAGAATGGGGAACGTTTATAGATAGGAATGATGTGTGCCTTTTCCAAGAAACATGGGCCAGAGAGGATAAGACATGCACTGGTTATGATGCCTATTCTGTACTAGTTAGTTGGGGTGGGAGGGGTCGCCCCTCGGGGGGCTTTCAATCTGGGTGGGTTCGCACTTAGGCTGTACGGCCAAGTCTCTGAATACATCTTCAGATGACGTGCAATGTGTGGTCCTGGAATGGCCCAATGGCACCAAGCTTGCATGGGTGAATGTACACTCTAGACCGGTGAGCGCTACTATGGAGTCCAATACAGTAGAGGAACTCTCCTCTCTTATAGGTTCCATACCCAGCGGCGCCCAGCTTGTGATTGGGGGCGACCTAAATTGCAACTTCGAGCCGCTGGCAGGGCTTATGGATGGAGGTCTCCTCGAGGAGGATCTTTGCTGGGATATACCCACTTTGGACTACTTTCCCCCCAGGCCTTGGTCACCATTGGCGGTACAAATCACGTACCTAACACTTAAGCACTCAATTAGGGCGTGCAATGGCAGATTTAACTCAGATAGACCCCCAAAGTGCACCTTTAACAAGCAGGGCAAAGAGGCCAGGTTGGACTATATATTTGTAGAAACTAGGTCATGGGGTACAATAGGGGATCATAACGCTTTAAGCTTAAATATAACTATCCCTGGTATTGCAAGGGGGAATATGGATGCAAATCCCGACCTAGACTCAAGAATGATCCTAACTAACGACAGGAGAAGAATAAAGTCGGCAAAAATAGTAGAAAGACCAGAGCGAGTCTCAGAGCTTTATGCTCTCACTTTGCCTATTCTAGAGGAAATTAGTGTTGCACTTAATGATGGATCCATTTACGATAGTTCAGGCAAGGCAGGAAAAATGCATGAACAATTAATATATACCCTATCAGATGTATTTTACCCTACTGCGGCTAAGCGGCCGCAAAAGGGTATTAGCTCCAATTGGTATAACTCCACATGTAGAAGAGCCAAGTCAGCAATTGTCATCTCTATTAAAAATAAGGCTAGCTAGTCCATAGTTCAGACCTTGAGAGCCAATTATAAGTGTGTACTAAAGCATGCAAGAGAGGAATGGGATCATGATAAGTGGACTGGCTTATCTAACGCCCTTGCAACTAGAGATCTACGAAGATTCTGATCCATCATAAACAATGGCTCAGCAGAGCAAGCTGCAGCTGTGGAGGCTAATATAGCCGAAGGTGTCTGGGAAGAACACTTTCGCACCCTCTACGCAGCAGGACCAGTTAGTCAGCAGGTAGCCTTAGGGGAGATGCCACTAGACCAGATATGTCAATCGAATATCTTTGACTTCACAATAAAGGAGGTTGAAAACGCCATAGCCAAATTGGAAACTTGATAAGCTCCCGGGTGATCTTTTTAAGCATCAACCTACAATTTTCGGCCCCATATCTCCTTGTCATATTCAACGCAGTTCTGAGAGGGACCCCAGTTCCGGGTACTTGGCTGGGCGCAGAGATTGTCCCTATATTTAAAAAGGGATCACCTCTGCTCCCAGCCAACTACAGGCCGATCAGTCTGATAGATGTTCCTCAAAAAAATCTTCGGAAGACTAATACTGGACCATCTTCAGGACTGGATGGAGGAAAATTCCATATTAAGTCCATATCAGGCAGGGTTTAGAAACAAACTATCTACTATGGACCAGATACTCCGGTTGCATATGTTATTTTGGAAGTCGGTTAAGTCTGAGGGAGGTAGCCTCTATATTGTGTTCGTAGATCTACTGGCAGCTTTTGACTTGGTCCCAAGACACAAGCTTTGGGTTGTTCTTGCTGAATTGGGGGTTCCAAATCATTTTTTGCACATCCTAATATGCCTACATCAGGACAACTACGCATGGGTTAGGTGTGAAAGAAACGGCCATATTTCAGCAAAATTCCCCGTTGGCAGGGGGTCAGACAGGGCTGTGTGCTAGCACCTACCCTGTTCTGCCTCTATGTCAATGGGGTAATTTCCCACCTAAATGGGATAAACTACACCGACACGCCTAAGCTGACCAGCAGCAGGGTGCCGGCGATAATGTTCGCCGACGACACCCTGCTGCTTTCAAAATCCCCAATGGGAATACAGAGGGTTTTGGATGGCTTTGTGGAATTTTGTGAGGATAGGGGATTGGAAACCAATGCAACGAAAACCAAATTCATGATTTTCAATCCCCCTACACGGACTAGACCTAACCCGTGTACTGGAACAATAAGGCTGGAAAGAGTGCACACTTTTGAATACCTAGGGATAACCCTCAATGAAAATATGACGTGGGCCCCCACCAAATAAAGTCCCATCTCAGGCAATCTCAGTTTATAGGGGGCATCCTAAAACTCTGCAATACCTCCACAATAAAACCTATTCGTCCTGTAGTGGAGATTTACACAACGAGAGTGAGAGGGGCTGTCACCTACGGGGGTGAGCTCTGGGGGCACGCCTGCTGTTCGACGATTGTTGTCACAGAAAACAAATTCCTGAGGCAACTGTTGATGCTCCCTAGTAGTTCCCCCCTGTTACCCATTAGATTGGGCATGGATCTCAGACCGATTGATGAGGTTGTGGGCTTGAAGGCCTCTAATGTTTTGGAGGAGGTTATGGAGTACACCAGAGCTTTCTGCTTATAGACAGGAACTGTTAGAGATTTTAAATATAACTAATATAGGGAAAATTCCCTGGTTACCTTATATTAAAGAAGAATTTGTCAAGTTGGGCCTTTCGGATATGTGGTTTAAACCTGAAACTGCTTGCCCGAGAACTTCACGAAAAAGTCTGTCTAAACTTTTTTATGAAAGCAGATTAACACTCTCAAAATCTAGCACCCACAACGGCACTTTAATAGATTCTTTTCTAAAGGTGAAGGATTTTTATCATTTTGAAACCGTCCTAGATGTTATCTTCCCGGCCCTCACAAGAAAGTTGTATCTGCAGTGGAGGTATGGCACACTGCCAATAGGAACTTTCACATGTAACTGGCACTCAACTAATTTGAAAAATTGCCCCAATTGCAGTTGTGACACCGAGAGTGAAGTACATATCATGTTTTTCTGTCCGGCATATAGGAGAGCGAGAAGGTATTGGCTGGTCCCCTTATGCAAAAACATGCGACTCACACATTGTATGCAAGCCTTACGCATACTAAAATCAGATTTGTCATCTGCAGTTGTTTTTGCCGTTGCTAAATACTTGGCGGCAGTCTGGTTAAAACGCAGGGAAGCGCTGAATGCCACTCAGAACTGTTAATGCATACGCACTTTAAGAAGATCTAATTAATTGATGTTTGTAAACACAATGGGCTGTTTGACAATCCCTGTCTTTTAGATGCTTGATAGCTGAAATGGATACTTTTTAAAAAATGTTTTAAACTATTTACATATGCTGTTTTTATGACTGTATGTCCGTCTTTTATGACATGCATTGCCGAAATAAAGTTTTGTATGTTGGTTAAAGATCTTACCCCTTTGCTACTACCTATCTGGAGCAAGTACATCAACAGTTCACTTCTACAAGGTTGTATCCCTGACTCCCTAAAGGTAGAGCAGGTGTCTTCCATCCTTTAGAAACCCACAGCCGACCCCCTGGACCTAAACAACTACAGCCCAATCTCCAATATTCCCACCTTGGCCAAACTTCTGGAAAAATGTGTTCAACACCAACTGACAAAACATATCGATTACTTCAACCTCCTAAACAAACACCAATCCGGATTCCGTGCAAACCACAGCACGGAATCAGCCATGACACACATCATTGATGATGCACTTCAAATATTTGATCAAAACGAAGCATGCCTCCTTATCCTACTAGACCTCTCCTCAGCGTTCGATACGGTCAAACACGAGCACTTGATAGATCTGTTGAAACACAGAATGAGTCTTTCAGGATCAGTGCTCAAATGGTTCACCTCTTTTCTGCAAAACCGGACTCAAAATTTCAAGGTCAACAAAACCCTGTCCAAACCTGTTCCAGTTATGCTAGGAGTCCCACAAGGTTCCTCGCTATCCCCTACACTCTTCAATTCATTCATGGAATCACTCACCTAGCTGTTACAAACATCCAACTTGCAATTTCACATGCATGTCAACGATACCCAACTGTACCTCAAGATCAACACCTTGGATGACATTAGTTTGCTTAACAATACCCTTAAGACCACCAAAACATGGCTGGCAGAGAATCACCTCAAACTGAATGCTCTAAAAACTGAATTCCTCCTTATTACCCCACCCGCCAAAGTCCCCACAATGCACAACTTGATCAAACACCTTACAGCACTCAATGTTAAACCAACCATTGTTGATTCAGTGAAATCACTGGGTATAACTCTGGACTGTAACCTCAATATGCAGAAACCTAATAGTAATGCTATGAAGGGAGCAAACTTTCAGATTAATACACTAAGAAAGCTGAAGCCCTTCCTACCTCACATTGACTTCAAGATGGCAGTTCAGGCTCTAGTTCTACCGCAGCTGGACTATGGAAGTGTCTCGCTATGCGGTCTCCCCAAAGCCACACAGTTCCTCTAAGAGCCTCTACCGACACGGCAGCGAGACTCATCACTGGTTCGAAAAGAAGGGCCCATATCTCCCCGGACCTAAAATCGTTAAACTGGCTGCCATTTGAAGCCAGAATCCACCTGAAAATAGCTTGCATGACGCACAAGGACTTACATCACAATGCACCCAGCTATCGCACACAAAAACTCACAATATCTTGAGAGACAAGATTAACAAGAGGTGCGGAAAACCTCCTTCTGAAACCACAAAAATTCAACAAGAAAAAAACTTATAATCGAACCTTTTCAGGAATGGCACCCAGGATATGGAATGCCCTTCCCCCAGAAATAAGACTGAACCCCTCCACCTCCTCCTTCAAACTGGAAGTAAAAGGCATCCTTATGGAGAAATTAACGTAAACATAGCCTCATGTGTCTGTATCATTACTGTACTACCATGTCCTATCAGGTTGCTCCGGTTCTGCATCATGTTTGATTTGTCCTTTTCTATGTTATACTTTCTGATGCTAATTTGATGGTCCTGCTGATCTTTAATGTTTGATGAGTCCTTTTGTATGTTAAGCTTTTTGATGCTATTTATTATGGTCCTGCTAATCGCTAATGCTTGATATGTTTAAACGGATGTATGACGTTACTCCGCATACCGTTACAACTACCTACCATTACAACGCGACCATTACAACGCATACCATTACAACGCATAGCGCTTTGGGGTGCTGGATAGTGGTAAGTATAATTTACTATTCTAACTCCAGTCCCCGTGGACCCTAGGGAAGGTGTTGGATAGTAAATTATACTTATTCCCTATCCTAGAGCGCCCCCCAGCGCAATGCGTTGTAATGGTATGCGTTGTAAAAGTCGCGTTGTAATGGTAGTGCGGAGTAAAAAATGCGTTGTAACAGGTGCATACCGTTTAAACACACTGACTGTAAAGCGCTCTGATACCCGCAAGGGTCTTGTCCGTGCTCTATAAAACTTTCAAAATAAATAAAATAAATAAGGGATCTGAAGCCTCATCCAGTTTTTGAAAACTTGGGAGTAATATTTCTTGGTGTTAATGGAACTTAGACTGCATTTTGGGATGACATTTTTGACCAAGTACAACCTTGTTTAGAAAGAAACTGATGTAGGCATATGAGGCTAGCAGCGCTCCTATTTTCTCGAGATCCAGGGTCATAAATTGATCTCCTTCCAACACAACTGTGATTACCTTCCGGAGGGTCATCATTCTCAATGGAATCTTTTTTAGAACAGCTTCAGTCCCTTTTAGATCCTTTACTGGATCAAATAATCCATCTGCTTCTGACACAAGAAACAAGATAGAATCAAAACCTTGGGCCCAATTTACAAAGGGCCTTTACTGTCATGGCGGAGGCCCAGAAATGATGGGGGGATGCCCAAACTTGTAACTGGACCGCTGAATTGCGATTTCTCATTGCATAGGTCCCACCATGAGTACAGGCCACCCACCCTGACTGCAAGCATCTGCCACAATTGCAGAGGCCCTTTGTAAATCAGGCCCCTTGGTGTTTTTTTCCTGTGTGTACACTTATGACATCTTTTCTTTTAATAACAGAGCATCAACCCCTTTTAACAGGTACTCTTTCTTTATCACATCGCTTGGTATAAGGGATTTTGGAACCTTTTTGTTTTAGAGTTTTATACAGCGCAAACTCGACTCGAAGATATTAGGTATCAGAGCTTTACATGAGCACCAGTTTCGTTACAGATGGACACATTCCTTTTTTTTGTTAGGCACAGGGAGTTACGTGATTTGCTCAGAATCACAGGCTGTTGAGGTTCCCTGCCAAGACTCAAAACCAGTTCCCCAGCTTCGAGATCGACCACTCTAGCCATTAGGCTACATCTTCTCCCCTACCTTTACTGAGGTTGTATGTCTAGTTTCTATAAAATAGCCATTTCTTAGGATCAACAGAACCCATGTGTCCCTAATCAGGGACTTCCACTGGTATAATAGATGAGATGCCTTGTCACCCACCATCTACTGTCAATAGTCCTGAATTCTGACTGTAGTTGTGGGGCTCCTGTGGTTGGGGTTTAGCTCCCCATGCAGCCTCCCGACCTCAGGCCTGGCCCCAAAAATTATGGGAAATCTGCACCACCTTTGTCAATTTTCTTTGAAAAAATATTTTCCTCGTTAAAAAAGGTCTAAACAGCTGTATAATGTTCTTCTGCTGTCTTTTTCACCAAGCTTTTGAAATCTTCTCCAAATTCTTTTTTACCAGTAAATGTAAGCTTGTAGATCAATGTTCTCTGAGAGTATTCTACTTTCCATATCAGTAGCCAAAGCAAGCTCCTAGCAACCCTGAAGCCCCTGCAGCTGTTTTAGTTGACCATAAGCAGTCGAATGTAGCATTGGACAACATTTTTTCCAGAAATTTCATATTTCCTAACAGAAAATCCTTCAACATAGTTTGAGATGCATAAGCTGTGTAGTCATTGGTCTTAATTGCAAAGTTGGCTCCTGAATATATTAGCTTAAGTTGCTTTCCTCCTTTTTATCCCTAGGAAGGGGGAAGAGCTCAGATTTGAAACAGCCCCCAACATCCGATCCACTTGTGAAGCCTAGCACATGGACATGGGGACAAGGCAAATCCCAGGAGTGATATTTCTGAATTGATGAAGTGCGTTCAGAAATGGAGGGATTTTGACAGATTAGAAAGCAAGTGGGCAAAAAAACAAGGATAGAAAAAGAACAATGAGGTACAAGGTAAGATGAGGCTCTAACTTTCCCCATGAGAAAGATACCAGGTGGAGGGCATGTTCATGCTCAATCAGCAGAGGTGATCTTGTGACATTCACAAGCAATTTCCCAAAATTGAGAGAATCCTGCTTAATGGTATACAATATTTGACCGGTTTGTGAAAATATCAAAGGTTTTGCAGAAAGATTTGAACACCTAATTTGACATTTTGGTACAGAGTGATTCATGGGCTGAATGAAAGATAGCTGTCCGATGACCACATACAGTGCCCCCAAGAGATGCATGTACCAGTGCACCTTCACCTATGGTGATGACACAGTACAATGAAGTGATTAACTTTTTGAAGGAAAATGTTCCAGAGTGGAACATTCATTCATTACAAATCAATAGAACTACTCAAGAATCGAAAAAGTCAGTGCATGCTTATTATGAACGATTGCTACAGATGTGCAAGCAGCACACCAGACAAGAGAATCCCCAAAAGGGAGCTATGGGGAGTTTTGTTTCACAGTTCCTTCTTGTGTTATGACCAGAAATCAGTATGCACAAGTAAAATAACTTGATTTGTTGGCAGACAAGACCCCTAGATGAGATACTGAGGTTTGCAAAATACTAGAGATTAACCAGATATAAAGCAGAAATGACTTAATGAAAAGTTTATGTTGGTGCAAACAACGCTGACTCAGAAAGATTTTCAAAATCAGTTGTCTGTGGGAAATGTTAGCGGAATGTAAGGTATTGGGTTCCAAAATTGGAGGACAGATGTCCCAAGGTGGAATCAGTGTTTCACACGGAAAAGGTAGAGGTGGTCTGATTGATCCGAATTCAAGGATGGATATTGCAAAGTAAAAAAAGTCAACACTTGTCATTATTGTAACAAACCCAGGCCTTTGGAGTAGGGATAATTCATAATGACGGTGTCTGAGATGGGAGCAATTCTTCATACTTGGTGCAGTCTTGGAGGTAGACTAGAGTGGACCATAAGTAGAAGGAGGTGTAAAGGCCATCAGGTTTTTTTTTCACTGACACAGGTGCTACCCATTTTACTATTACAACAGCAGCGTTCCCAGACCTACCCCTTTTGGGAAAGAAGATCCAAGTAGTATGTGTCATGAATAAGCAAATAACTAACCCTGTTTCAAAGAAAATTCCTCTAAAAATAAGTCATTTAAGGAACATCACCAATTTGTTGTGCGTGACTCAAGTCCTGAAAACCTGCTAGGAAGGGAAGTTTTGTGCAAAATACATTGCACTATTTACTGCACACCGGTGTTGAGTTTCAAACACAAGATGAAGATATTGAATTTAAAATCAAAAGACAAGAAACAGCTGTTGGCTTCTAACCTTTAAGAACAGTCATGGATTCACCTCCCGATTTAGGAGACTCTGTAAAATCAGAAGTATAGGATTTTTCTGAGAAATATATTGGACTAATTAAAGGTGTAGAACTAGCCTAAATAACAATAAAACAGAATACAGTGTGTCCAAGAACACCACCATACAATTGCACACCTGAACCCAGTAGCTAGAATCATTCTGGTGTTTGAGATGTTGCTAAAACAAGGACTTTTGAGGGAAATTGTTGAAAGTTCTTGCAATTCACCAATTATGGGTTTACAAAAGCCCAACTGCAAGTACAGAACTGTGCTGGATCTTCAAAAAATAACAGTATAGTTGTTTCATGTTGTCCTGTGGTCCTGAATTTTGCTACAACATTATTTCAAATTCACCTATGATGCTGAATGGTTTACTGTTGTAGAACTCTGTCAGAACTTTTTTTCTATACCATTTCAGGAGGACAGCCAGTTCCTATTTCCCTTTGTATTCAGAGATAGAGTTTTGGCATGGTGCCAAGTTCTACAGGGGTGTACAGAAAGCTTTTCAATCTTTAATCAGATATTGAAAAATAATCTTGATACTTTACAAATGCCTTGCAATTTGACTCTTGTGTAGTACATTGCTAGTCATCACATTAGCACATGATGACGGCAGGGCTTGCGCAAACTTTACATCTTGTCTTTCTGACTTTGTGAAATGGATGCAGGCTAGCTGTCTGAAGTTAAATGTGGACAATTTGGTCTTCCACCTGGTAGCCTGGTGATCTGGGCTCTACCTCAATCCCTTAACCCAAGTGAAAAATCTGGGGATCCTTTTTGATGCACACCTAATATTTGAATGTCAGATCAGGGCCACGGTGGGCACCTGTTTCGGAGTGTTGATGCTGTTGAGTAAGATCTTTGGGCTAATACTGGACTCAACACAAAAAGAGAACCCAGGCAGACTGGCAATGCTTCAAATAGTAAAAAAGGCAGCAGCCTGGATGCTACTAAGAATTCCGAACTGGATTACCAGTAGCCCCAGTCTGGTCGAACTTCACCAACTTCCCATTAAGCACAGAATCTCCTTCATGGCTCTCTGTTTTACGCACAGGATACAGAATCATATTGGTCCTATTTACCTTTTTCCCTTGATTAAAGCTTACACCCCTTCCAGAGTTCTTAGTTCTGGGGAAGCAGCTTTGGCAGTGATTCCTAGAGTGCACCAACAGCGACTGAGGGGTAGCTCCTTTAGTCTCTACGCAGTCAAGCTGTGGAACTCAATGCCACTCAACCTGAGATTCAAACCTTCTGAAGACAGTTGCTGAAAAAACCTTAAGACTTTGCTCTTTAAACAGCGTTAGTAGGAGCACAGGGCCTAAATGTGTTTTACTCTATATCTGACCATGATATGAGGCTACTGCTTAGCATGGGGCCCCTCCTTGAGAGTATCCAGGAGCTCTACAAAGTCTAAGTAAATAAAATTGATTACCTACTTATGGTGTCAAGTACAGAAGAATCTTGTAAACAGGACATGATTGACTTACTGTATAATTTGGCTGAGAATGGACATAAAATGTACCAAGTAAGTTCCAATACTTCCAAAAAGAGATCTTGCCTTTAGGACATCACATTAAGAAGGGAAGCAGAAAGGTCTCACCGAATCGCAGCAATACTGAAAATGAATCCACCCAAAACACAGAGAAAGGTCAGAATGTTTTTTGGAATGATGGATTGCCATAGACAGTGGAAATCCAATTTTTCTCTAGTGGCCAGACTTTTACTGAACTTGACACACAAGACTGGGCTTGATCTGCTTCCATGGGAGAACAACTACTTACCACTTCTCAAACTGAGAGACAGCCTCTGTCGTGCCCTGGCACTGGGAATGCCAGATTTCTGTTGAATGTGCACTCTGTTTTGCAGTGAGAGGGAAGGCTTTGTTCTTTCTGTGCTTACTCAATTGCATTGAGACTCTTGAAGACCTGTGGCATATTTTTCAACTACTTCAGATCCTGTTGCTGCAGGAATGCCTAAGACAAAAGACACACAGATGCATGGCTGCCTTGGTGTCAGTATTGAGAGAAGCAAGAGTATAGTTATGGGACATCCTCTTACAGTGATGGTCCCTCACTCTATCAAGATTTTGCTCACTCATAACAAGAACAAATATTTGACAAACATCAGACTTACAAAAGATTTTTGTAGCTGAAAATGTGGTGTTAAAAAATGTCAAGCTCTCAATCCAGCTACATTGTAACCATTTCCTGAAAATGAAATTGATGAGGAAGTGGTTAAATATAACTGTCTTGACGTTATGGAACTATGCACCACGCCAAGACCAGCCATTGAGGATGTACCCCTTGAAGCACTCAACTCCGTAATCTTTATAGATGGCTCATGTCTGAGAGACAGTGAGGGGAAATTGAGAGCGGTTTATGCTGTGTGAAAAATTCAGGAAGTGGTGGAAGCCTTCTGGCTTCGAGGTGTTGTATCGGCGCAAGTGGTGGAATTGATCGCGTTACAAAAGCCTGCTATCTTTCATTTCAATTGCGAGTGACTATATATAAAGTATAGTTAGTTTGGCTTTGGTGTGGTCCATGATTTTGGACAGTTGTGGTCCCTTAGGTCAATCATGAATTCATCCACATCTTCAATCCGAAATAGGGAATATGTGATGAGGTTGTTGGAAGCATGGCAATTGCCACAGGAAATTGCAGTAGTTAAATGGGCAGCTCACAGATACAGAAATGATTATGTCACTGTTGAAAACAGTTATTCCAACCAAGTTGCTTGGTATTGTGCGACCGTGGAATGAGATTTTAACAGAGCATATACAAATATATCTGAAGAAAACACCACCTTTTCCGTGCTGCTGTTAGTAGCTGATACCTTGTAAGAAATCAAAAGGTTGCAATAGGACATTTTAGAAGCAGAACAGCAAGAAGGGGAAGGAGCAGGATGTGTTTAAAATGCTTAAAAACATTTGGGCTTCTGTTGATGGAAGACCTGTGTTGCCGGATAGCCTGTTATTTCAAGAAACTTAATTTTCATGGCCTTACACACATTGGGAGGGATACAATGGTGAGATAAATCAGACATAACTGGGTTAATACCCGAGTCAGAGTTTTGGTTTAGGAATTATGCCACACATGTGTGGCATGTCAGCAGCTGAATATAGGGAGGAGAATCCCTGTAATATTGAGTAACATAGGAAGATTAGCAGGAACCTTTAACAAGATGCAGCTGGATGTTCTCAAAATGCTTGGTTGTAACGGGCTAAAGTATGTCCTAGTTCTAGTGTGCATTTTCTACCAGGTGGGGGAAGCATGCCCAACAAGGAGAAATGACAGTCTCACTGTAACTAAATTGCTGTTACACAAACTCACACAGAGGTTCAGATTTCCAGTTGCTTTGGAGTCAGACCAAGGGATCCAATTTAACAATAAGGACCTTAGAGTGCTGTGTGGGGCACTTCAAGGGGAACAGAGGCTGTATTGTAGGTTTTATCCAAAAGCTTTGATCCTCCCGTGTCCATATGTCGTGAAGGACCAGTGAGTTGACATTCATCAGAATTTCTCACATGTCCAAATTCCAGAAATATCACAAATTGAAATGGAAGTATCCCCTGAAGACGAAGACCTGAGAACTGAAAATAGGGAAGCCGTTGAGTTGGCACCAGAACAAACGAAGGATCCTAGTGATGGAAAAAGTGTGAGGTAAGAAAGACTACATTTGCAATCAAAAAGGCCAAGTAGTAGGAGACAATCGGCATCTAGTGTTTCAGTTGAATGGATTTCACAAACCATCACTGAAGAAGCAGAATTCAGTGTTTTAAGTGACATGGAAGAAGATCAACCAACACCAAGGAGATCCATTAGAGCGAGAGTACCTTGCCATAGGCATTCTGCATGCAAATAGATCTCCTATACAGAGAACATTCCAAATGCAATGGATCTGGGTCCAAATTAATTGAGATCAGAATCATTGAAACCTCAGTGATAAGCCACACTAAGACAGCATTTGATTCAATCTTTGAGACACTACTATAAACTAAGTTTTGCAAATTGATATCAAGTTGATTCGATTCTGCAAAATCTGACCCTACAAATAATGAACTGTGTCTGAATCAAACTGTAAAAGACTTTGTTAAATGATCATGACAACTATTTTCCAACGAAAGCAAACAGAAAGAATTAAGCTGAACTCCTTAGGGCCAATGTTGCAATTTAAGAGTAGGTTAACACACTTAGAAGAAAATGGAACAGGGCTAGTGATGCCTCATTGTGGAAACTCAATACGGTTTAGTGAACATTATCTGCGCCATCTTCCCTTTTGCCCCGATGCCACACTCTTCGTCGCACACTCCCACCACATTAGCTGCCTTGACCAGAACCACCCTCTGCACACCCCTGACCCCCAGCACGGCTCTCCACCTACACAAGCACCCCCACGCACTGATCACTCCCGCTTTCACATGCCTTGCGCGTAAGCGGCAGTCATTTTGAGCACCATGGCCCCTCTGCCCCTCGCTGATAGCCAGCGCGTCTCTCTCTCTCTCTCTCTCTCTCTCTCTCTCTCTCTCTCTCTTAACCTCACAGGCATCCCCCGCACGCTGACGACCCCCTCACTCTCACATGCCTTGGGTCATAAACCCCTCTTCAGCGCAGATCTGCCTCAGAATCCCATCCTGTTCCCAGCGCGACACCTCCCTTCATTCCTTTCATAGTCTCAGGCCCTTTGATGCAAACCTCCCTTTTCCGTGTGCCCGTCTGTCTTCCTTGTTCCCAAGCCACCACCTGGCCCTGCGGATACTGTTTATTACCCCGTACAGTAGGAAGCCTCCCCCCCCCCATCAAAAGACCCTCGAGCCGATCAAAGCCCCCACCCTACGAGATCCGATCAAACTTCACACATTCCGTGAACCGGCGGAATGTCCTGCTGCGCGATAATCATCACCTGTTGCGACCGTGGTGGGGAATTCAACTGTAAATGTATGTGGGAACGGGCCTGAAGGGGAGATTCCGAGGATGTTCTTTCAAATATCAAAGTGTTGCAAGAATGTGTTACGTGCAATAAAGATCATAAACCTGAGTATAAGAGGCCAGGCCTCAGAGATGTGGCTAGAGCACCTCGTGACGATACTTGCTGTCTGAATTGATGTGTTCTCCTCCGGAGAGAATAAACCCTCGTTTCCTGCCTTTCAGTCTCCAGCGCCTGCTTCTTCATTGATTAAATATTGGTGGGTCATAGAGGCGACACCGCCGGGCAACACAAAAAGGGTCTTTGGTCACTGGTTGTCTACGACCCCTTTTACAATTGGCGCCCAATGTTGGGCCCATCAGCGACTCATGGATCCAGTGGGAGAGGTCCTGACGACAGAGTGAACGACTGCAACGATCGGAAGGTACCCTGTCCGATAGACCCTCGTCTGACAGCCGATCATCCGAACTTCACTGGTTCCGAACGGACCTCTCTCGAGTGATCTACGGTCCTGACTGGGAACCATCAGGAGTGCCACGAGGAGTACGAAGAGAAGAGGACGATCGGGCGCTGGATTCGGAAGACAAGAAACTGTCCATGCGGTCCGGGTAAGGTCGTGTAAACACGACAAATCGCGAAATAATTGATAATTGATGGAAAATACTAGTATTACTTTTTGTTAATTTATTTGGAGTTTCGCTGTCGGCAAACGGAGAAACAACCGGCTCTCTCTTTGCAAGCAGTGAAGGATAGGTAACGCACCCGTCGTGCCTATCTTTCTCCCCCACTGATCAATTGCCCCTCCCCATTGATTAACTGTTACGGATTGTTTTCTGGAGATTCTCTGTCTGCAAACAGGAAAAAATAGGTCCCCCTCTTTGCAGATAGTGAAAGGGTAGGTGACGCAGACCTTTGCGGGCCTACTTATTCTCCCCATTGACCATTTTTATTTTTATTTATTGACCAAACACTGATTGCCCGATATTGGTTCTTGAGGTATTCACTGCCTGCAAACAACGTAGAATAGAAATATTCTGTCTAGTCTTTGCACGCAGTGATAAGATAGGTAGTGCTGACTATTATCCCCATTGTGATCCGTCATGCCTGTCTTCTCCCCACTGATGGATAGCTGGTTCAACCCGGACCGTTTATTAGAGGTGGACCATCTAGCCCCGCTGGAAGGCACCCCTAATAAAGACATGTTCACAAAGTATGGATTAATTACCATAGCCTATAGTAAGCTATGGCACAAGTATACCAAAACAAACCAAGAGAAACAGTGGCCACTGATAGGATCCTTCGATTTAGACAAAATAGAAACAGTGGAAATAGCCCTTCGTAATAATAAGACAACGCCTATTATGCTCGATAGTCTCGGTATGTGGCGCAAAGAGGCTACGCAACGAAAAGAAAGAGACGAAGTCAAAGTAGTTAAAGAAACGCGACAGGCAATCCTCCAAACGTCTGGTAGGCAAAAGGAAGGGCCAAAGACGACACAGTTCCGAGGATTAGACACAAAAAGAGAACGGTGTAAAGGGATGTGCCGACGGGACAACCCCGAGACACAACGACCTAAAAGTAATCCCCCGACACTATGCACAGGACGAACGGATTTAAGGCAAAACCAATGTGCTTTCTGTAAATGTCTCGGACACTGGAAAGCCCAATGCCCGACTCTACAGAACATAAGTAAGAGCGGAGGGTCGACAGAAATAACAGGCCGGCAGAAAGGGAAAAGGCGCGAGACAAAAACAAATCAGACTAACACGGACAGGACGGATAGAACCACCACGTTCGATTATGCTCGATGGCACAAATTTCGTCAGACCAATTTTAACGACATGTTAGAGTTCTGGGACTGATTGCCCCCCTGTTGCCCCCCACTCTGAAAAACAAAAGCAAATACAGGCTTGCGTAGACAACCTCCCGTTAGAAAAAGGACTCAGGGAAACCAAGCATCTGTTATATAATTTAGGATTTAATTACGGTAAAGATAACACACAACCAACGATAAATAGAAAAACTAGTAAACCATTCTTTAAAGTAAACTGTACTAATAGGAACAATACAAAACATATTATGCTCACTCCGGAAGTTCTCAAAATGTAACAGGTCAACGGTCCCGCCCATCCGGAAGGTGAAACACACAACACGTGTGGGGCGGGGCCTGCCACCAGCCATAGACCAAAAGAAATCGCCGACGAGAAGGTACAGGAGGCTCCATGGGCCGACATGAAATGGTCTCCCCATACTCTCCTTCCTGGGGTGACGTCCCCCGGGCCACGAGTAGGGAGGGGGTGGATGCAGGTGACCTCCTCCCTCGTATCTCCTGGTCCGGCCATCACGAATTCCTCCATCGAACTGATGCAGGGTGGGCTGGGAGAGAGAGGCGACGCGGACAAACCTCTCCCACCTCCACAGGTAGGAGGTTTCCCAGCCCCGACCCGGCGCCGATGTCCTCCAGCCGGGCGACGGCCATATACCTGCGCAGCACAGAACTTACAATGTCCGACGCACATATATTTGCGCAGCACAGAACGTACAATGTCCGACGGGCATACTTGTGCAGCACCGGACATACAATGGTCCCCCAAGAGTCGGAGTCAGGGGTGTAGGGTGGTCATCATGTGCACCCCTGATTCAAAGGGACGGCGTGGGATGCGCCGGGAGAGGGAGGCGGCACGGACGAGCCTCCCTCACCTCCCCAGATGAAGGCTCCACAGCTGCACCCTAGCGCCCCGAACCAAAATGTCCTACTCCAACAGCATGATGTTCTGTCTTTGTCGCCACAAGAAGTTTTCTTCCACTCCTGAAAGACACGACGAAGGGCGGCGGCTGCAGGGTCTCAAAATGGCGTCTGGGCTCTCTGGAAGGCGGGTCTAGACCGCTGAAGTAACTTTGTCCGGAATTGCAACTCGGGCACTTGCCCACCTGGGCACAAGCTCCCACCTTCAACAAACATCCCCTCGACTTTGAAGATTCTACCAAAGTCCCAGGAGCCCTCGGCCCCTTCAGGCTTCCGGTGGGGAACAGCTGCATTGATCACTAATGAAATAACCACGACACAGCCACAAGATGGTGGTGCTCTCGTGTCAGCACCAGCTTCAGTCTGAACCACCCAGGAACATTGTGGGCTAACGAACTCGAGTAAGTTCCGGCTGAACATCAACGTGACCCGGTAAGAAAGATTCTACTTCCCTCCCCCTTTTGATTGACGGTCCACCCCACCAGCCCCTCTGTTAGCACAGGTTTTTGAACTACCGAAAGGGACTCTGGTCCAACCGCCAATCGTCGGAGACATTTTTGCCCCTGATGCTACTCCCGGACTAACCTGGCCTCGCCCAAAATGGCGCCGGTATCAATAGGAACTCACGGACACCTCGTGGTGTTCTTTAGCTAATGAGACTTGATGTGCTAAGATACGTATGTGAACTTTTGTACACTTGGCGAAAAAGGGAGGAGGGTTCACTTGGTGAACATTTGAAAGGATCCCGTCAAAATGTTGATTTCAATGTACGATTTATTTTTTGATGTTTATTGTAACTGGTACATAACGTCGCTTATGATGCACGCCCACGGTATACATCTAGGAAATGTGATTACAATGAGTTTGACTGTGTTTTCATTTATGAACTGAAATGCCCCTGATCCCTCATCAATTAATAAGACGTTTTCAGTTTCTTGCAAATAACTAAGTAGACGTTTTTCAATGTTTTTAAATACTGCAAAATAGCCCCCTACTGTATGTGCTTCAGCCATCGCCGTGTCCGACCAAATACGATTGCATTCACATATTTACTTACTAAACGATTACGCAAATAAAGGTTTTCCAAACTATGAACAGGTATCGCATACTTTTGTAAATGTGGGAATTGGCGGGAGGGCTATTCTGTGCGCAACAGTTTTGCTCTCTTTTCAAGGTTATTAGAAAATGATTGTTCGGCCCTGGATTGATGATCGAATCAAAAGGTATGATACGCTGCCTCCAAATATGCGACTAGGCTCAGGAACTAACGCATGAAGAAGGACCTCGACTTCTGAGAATGGGTAAAGTAAAGCGGTGTGAATGATAGAATGTTATAAAGGTATGGTGGTCGAAGGTACTAAGGGACAGGGTTGACCGAAGAACTGATATGCCTTAGAACATCACAGCTTTGGGAATGATTTAAGGATTCCGATGGCTAGATACATCTACAAAACCAGGTACCTTGCGCTAGGCGCCCCTGGTTTTTTTCTTAGCGTTTTCCCTACACACGATCTAAAATACCACGCTTGGACCGTCTCCCCCATGAACAACCTATCGCTCGCCACCCTTACCACACTGCCCACCCCCTTTGACTTCGGAAACCGGGACCCCAGGGATTATATCCCGAGGGAATGAGACGAGTATGTGGTAAGTGAAGGACTTTCGTGCCCGTACATTTGATATGCTCGAATGTTGTTCCCCCTCCCTTTCCCTCTTTTTTCTCCCTCTGCAGGTTACATTGGAATCACGATTAGGGTATAGTAAAAGATCTGGAGCCACGTCGCGTCCGATACATGAAGCGGACTAACGCTGCAAGATGACACCTAAAGACACCCAACTCAATACACGTCCTTTTTGTACCTGACCTAATGCTCTTCCGTCCCAAACTGCATGCTTTCTACATTCTAACACAGACCCGAAACGTCTCGTATTGGGTAATGCACTGAATGGCCTAAATAGTACACAGTCACTCTCCAGGACACATGTGTATTATTTAGCCTATCGTTGCACATCTCTCTCTCTCTCTCTCTCTCTCTCTATCTCTCTCTCTCTCTCTCTCTCTCTCTCTCTCTCTCTCTCTCTCTCTCTCTCTCTCTCTCTCTCTCTCTCTGTCTCTCCCTAACGACTGACACCTAATTGGCGAACCTGGTGTACCACCCAATTGGCTCCAAATACCACAAGTATTTGCACAAAATTCGTCTTAAATAAAATTACATCGATACCATGTTAATACCTCTCCTTTTCTGCTAAAAATTGATGAAAACTAGATTGGCCGAAAAGAAAAGGACAGGTAAGACGACTACGGTTCCCTAATCTCACCCGTAATGAGGGACTACTTGTCAGTGGCTTCTATGATAAAATGTCTCTGGTAACGAGACCTTCCCCGTCCCAAATTGTCTCAATACCCCAATCCGTAAAGGCGATCGAGACATCCCCGCCTTCCCAGGACCCCCTCAGTTTTTGTATCGGTTGCCCCAGATGAGAATTTGAAAAATGTCCCTTGCTCCAATTCATTGTGTTCCTAGTTATTTTCCATAAGATCCCACTCACCCCGAGGATGAGGTTAATGGTTATCGCAAGCCCCCCCGAGTTTTTAATGAAGTAGCCAGGTTGTAAGAAACGATGTAGAAATTAGAATGATGTTTACAAAGTTAAAATTAGATCGAAAAATGAAAGAACTTGTTGCAGTAAACCTTGTTGAAAATGAGATGTTTAGCCAAAAGATAAGACGCATTGATGTAATGGAGAATAGTTTAGCCTATGTTCATTCCTCAGAAAGATGCCTATCAGACTATGGTGAATAACACGTTACACTTTTCCGTAAAATACAAAGCCCTGAAGACCGGTCTAGCCTTGCAAGACTCGTACTAGGGAAATGGGTCACTACCAGGAGAACTGACATGACTGTAATAAACGAATGCAATAAATGGGTATCAGACCTCGTACCACGACAAAATGAATGTAATAAACCGACAAAACGCCAAAGAAATAACCACAAAGGGAAGTTGTTGGGAATCCAGCAAACCCATCATCAATTGTTTGTACGTTGGCTGCAGACCTCAATGAAGCGGATGTTTACCCCAGTTGCTTGGTGTTGGGAGAGAAATAGATTAACGTAATTACCTACCTCTGCAAAATCTCTAAAGACTGTCTTTTCAAACTCATTTAAGGGTACCACCGTCGGAGGAGAAAGAGACCGGATGTGGGAGCACGCGGCCTGACTGCAGATCGTGGAACCTCAGCAACGGAGGCCAAGGCGAGACCACAACAGTAAGGAGTCGCAGGACAAGGCACAGTTTCCGACAAAACTAAAGGAAAGGGCTGACCTGAGGCCCCTGCTCTATGATCGACGCGTGTCGAAAGGTCCCCGCTCTCTGAACGTGATTATGGACCCGCCTGTCTAAAATTTTCCGTCTCCCTGGTCTGTTCCCGACCTGGCCCTGCTCCATCCCCTCCTCCCCCGACCTGCCATAAAGACTATTCACCCACACACCCTCCCTCCACCTGAACTTTCAAAATCCTCTAAATCCTACTGTGCCATCCGGAAAAGGGTATTTCCTGCGTCAAAGAGGAGGGAGCCCTGACTAAGTAGACCACAAACTGTGTTAAATCTCAGAACGGTGACCTAAAAACACCACCAAGGGTCACCCCAAAGAGAAGCTAAACGAAGTATGTGGTTCTGCCCGGTACCGAGCACCTTGAAGATGATGGAAGCAACAGGAAATACCCACCACAGAAACCCAAGAACAGACAGACTCCACAACTCAAAGACAATTGCACCCTTCACCACAATCCTTTTCTGTCTCCTTCTAATGACCACTCTCTGGATTATGGAAGAAAATGCATCTGCTCCAAAACCGTAACGCATTTCTCCCATGAGGTCTGGCGAAACAGTACAAAGGCACTCTCCTGCCCGCAGACCTCCAACGGCTCAACCCACATGGACATTCCTGCTAACGAACGAATTGTAATACAGGTGTTCAACAGTGCCAACAGAAGACGACAAAGAATGCCGAGAACTGACTAATAATGGTCCACGACCATAAGACACTGGGAACACTGATTATTGTTTTTACTATGTCTCATTTCTCTCCCAACCACCATTGAATTGACTATGCTCCAACCGAGTACAAAAAGAACCTACTTACGTGGTAACCTATCGGCTCCTATTCCGAATGACTACAAGCATCTATGATCTGTACCCAACGCTCTCACTGCATAATTTTTGTCTGATATTGCATTACTATGACTTTCCTGCAACAAAGCTTAACGATGAGCCCGCCCACTGGATGAAAAGATTTTAAAAATGTGATGTTTATGTACAGTCCCTTCACCTGGGTTATCACTGCCTTACTTATGACCACAGCAGTAGACATAGATAGGAAATAGGCCAGCAAGATGTCTTAGAAATGTTAAAGGGAGGACTGTGGAAACTCAATACGGTTTAGTGAACATTATCTGCGCCATCTTCCCTTTTGCCCCGATGCCACACTCTTCGTCGCACACGCCCACCACATTAGCTGCCTTGACCAGAACCACCCTCTGCACACCCCTGACCCCCAGCACGGCTCTCCACCTACACAAGCACCCCCACGCACTGATCACTCCCGCTTTCACATGCCTTGCGCGTAAGCGGCAGTCATTTTGAGCACCATGGCCCCTCTGCCCCTCGCTGATAGCCAGCGCGTCTCTCTCTCTCTCTCTCTCTCTCTCTCTCTCTCTCTCTCTCTCTCTCTCTCTCTCTCTCTCTCTCTCTCTCTCTTAACCTCACAGGCATCCCCCGCACGCTGACGACCCCCTCACTCTCACATGCCTTGGGTCATAAACCCCTCTTCAGCGCAGATCTGCCTCAGAATCCCATCCTGTTCCCAGCGCGACACCTCCCTTCATTCCTTTCATAGTCTCAGGCCCTTTGATGCAAACCTCCCTTTTCCGTGTGCCCGTCTGTCTTCCTTGTTCCCAAGCCACCACCTGGCCCTGCGGATACTGTTTATTACCCCGTACAGTAGGAAGCCTCCCCCCCCCATCAAAAGACCCTCGAGCCGATCAAAGCCCCCACCCTACGAGATCCGATCAAACTTCACACATTCCGTGAACCGGCGGAATGTCCTGCTGCGCGATAATCATCACCTGTTGCGACTGTGGTGGGGAATTCAACTGTAAATGTATGTGGGAACGGGCCTGAAGGGGAGATTCCGAGGATGTTCTTTCAAATATCAAAGTGTTGCAAGAATGTGTTACGTGCAATAAAGATCATAAACCTGAGTATAAGAGGCCAGGCCTCAGAGATGTGGCTAGAGCACCTCGTGACGATACTTGCTGTCTGAATTGATGTGTTCTCCTCCGGAGAGAATAAACCCTCGTTTCCTGCCTTTCAGTCTCCAGCGCCTGCTTCTTCATTGATTAAATATTGGTGGGTCATAGAGGCGACACCGCCGGGCAACACAAAAAGGGTCTTTGGTCACTGGTTGTCTACGACCCCTTTTACATCATGAAGACTATTGTATATAGGCTGAATAAAATACAGGATTTACATCAAAGATTTTGCTCAAGTTGTAAAAGTAGAAGTGAATACAGAGGGACTGATTTGGATCTCGCTCGGAAGGGCTTCAAACGCGATCCGGCCGGAAAAAGTACGAGCCATACGCTTGTTTACCGACCGACTCGTACAGCTGTACGACCAAGCAAGTACGATGCTAAAAACATCAAATCGCCGACCGACTAGTTTCAGGGTCTGAACCTCTCTGTACGCCTCGTATGGAAACAAACCATGCCGTGCAATGGAGACAAATACCAACGAGCTAGTACGAGGCAGGTGTTGGACAGCCGGATCGAGACGAGCCGAGAAGTGTCCGGCTTTCAAAACGTCCAGGAAGCTGTTTTTGGGAGTCCGCCTCGGACCCCCCGTCACCCGCAGCCTTGCAACTCGGACACGGGGGGGACCCAAGGGTCTCCCCAACACAGGCAGGTATGTTGTGGATGACACCGACGCTTACACACTGTAGGGGGCACCCTTGTGTGAGACGTACCCATTCAGTTAATGGGAGCCCATGTACACGTCGTACGACCAGCACCCATTGACTTCTATGGGAGTCCGACTGAACCGAGGGCGGACTGCATGCCGCCGCATTGTACTTGCTCGGTCGGACTGCAACAACTGCAAAAACACTAGATCAGAGAAATAAAAAGCTTCATTCATAGATGCCTCAAATAAAGATTTCCCATCAAATGTTTATTCTAGATTAGTTCAACAATACATACAAGCGTTTGATGCTAAAGACTGTTATGTTTTTGCACTCTTGTGTTCCTCAGCTGCTGAGGGTGTAATATACAATCATATCCCACTTTCATATGAAGTTACATGAAGTATATTACTTAAGCTTATTTTATAGAAAGGAATGTGTTTAATAATACTTTTCTAATTATGATATGATCCTTTCTCAAGTTCCTCTACAGAAAAAAATGAATCCTCACCCACAAGCTAAGGATATGCAGGTAGCTTGGTACTTATTTTTAGAACCCCTATTAAGATAGGTATTGTTAAGGCATACAAACAAAATTTGTCATGTTTAATGAAACCAATTTAAAAGAAAATGATTTAATAATTTGAATAAAGAAGAGTTCATATGTTCCATTAGACAAATACAGAGGACAATGCTTTACAGAATGTTTGGAAGAAAGAGGAAGATGAACATAAAAACAAGCATTTGCAATGCAATAGGTCTCGCATTAGGAAAGTTTGAGCTATTGGTATTGTAAATGACAAATATTTTATTTATGTGTTGGTTTTAAAAATTGCGAAATTAATAGCTTTGTCATTTACAATGCCAATAGTTATAACTTTCGCAAATGTGACACCTATAGCATTTATAATGCAATATGTGTTGTATTTACGTGACTTACAAATAACAATGGCTTTAAATTTTTTTAAATAATTAATACTTAAATAAAAGTTATTGTAATTTATAATGGCAATAGCTTAAACTTTTGTAAATAACTTTTGTGAAGATTATGTTCAGTGTATTTTATTGTGACGAAAATCCAAGAACAGAAGTGAAATATTATCATCTTTTTGTGACATTTGTAATAAAGCTTGAAAAATTGATAGAACATATTTGAACCAGTTGTTGTTGAATAGTTGCACAGATGGATGTTGTGGTGGCGCTGAGTGATGTTGTGGTGGCGACGAGTGATGCCGGGGCATTCAGTGATGCTGTGGTTGCGCATAGTAATGTTGTGGTGCCCCTGAGTGATGCTGTGGTGATGTGATAGATAGAGTGAGGGCGATAGATAGATAGACAGAGTGATGGCGATAGATAGAGTGCGATAGATAGACAGATAGAGTGAGGGCGATAGACAAATAGATTGAGGGCGATAGATAGAGCGAGGGCGATAGATAGAGCGAGGGCGATAGATAGATAGATCGACAGATAGGTAGATAGAGGGCGATAGATAGAGTGAGGGCGATAGATCGAGTGAGGGCGATAGATAGATAGATCAATAGATAGATAGATAGAGGGCGATAGATAGATAGAGGGCGATAGATAGAAGGCGATAGATAGAGTGAGGGCGATAGATAGAGTGAGGGCAGTAGACAGATAGAGTGAGGGCGATAAACAGAGTGAGGGCGATAGACAGATAGAGTGAGGGCAATAGATAGATAGAGTGAGGGCGATAGATAGAGTGAGGGCGATAGATAGAGTGAGGGCGATAGATAGATAGAGTGAGGCGATATATAGAGTGAGGGCAATAGATAGATAAATAGATAGAGTGAGGGCAATATATAGATAAATAGATAGACAGAGTGAGGGCGATAGAGAGATAGAGTGAGGCCCTTAGATAGATAGAGTGAGGGCGATAGATAGAGTGAGGGCGATAGATAGATAAAGTGAGGCGATAGATAGAGTGAGGGCAATAGATAGATAGAGGGCGATAGATAGATGGATAGAGGGCGATAGATAGACTGAGGGCGATAGATAGATAGAGTGAGGGTGATAGATAGAGTGAGCGCGATAGCTCGATAGAGTGAGTGAGATAGATAGAGTGAGGGCGATAGATTGATAGAGTGAGGGGCGATAGATAGAGTGAAGGCCATAGATAGATAGATTGATAGAGTGAAGGCCATAGATAGATAGATTGATAGAGTGAGGGGTGATAGAGTGAGGGTGATAGAGTGAGGGCGATAGATAGATAGATAGATAGAGTGAGGGCAATAGATAGATAAATAGATATATAGATAGATAGAGTGAGGTCAATAGATAGATATAGTGAGGGCGATAGATAGAGTGAAGGCGATAGATAGATAGATAGATAGATAGAGTGAGGGCGATAGATTGATAGAGTGAGGGCTATAGTTAGATAGATAGATCTTTTTTGCCACTACTTAACAGTTCAGCACGAAACTTGCCAAGAATAACCCAAATTGAGGTACTTAAAAAAAGTTTTTAAAAAACGTTTTGGTGGAGTTTTGTTGAATGGCGCCAAACTTATTAAGAAAACTATAAATGACTTTACTATGGGAACTCTGACTTAGCCAGAGGTGAAATAACCCAAGTGAGAGGGTCTGTTGCTATGGGCGTGAAAACACGCCCAAAAGAGGGACAGATGGCACCCTTCACCACACCAAAAAAAATCATTTTGAAAGGCATAGGAAGGAACCAATTAATAGTGGTGGGCGTGGCCAAACTTATACTGAATACAGTGTGCCTCGCAGCGCATGTGCGCCGACTGTAGACTCGACCTGAAAATATAAGGGTGAGTAAAGAATTGTGGAAAGAAACCGACAGTGGCATACCACGAGAGTGTGTCGGAAATAAAGATTTTTGAGGAGTGCGCCGGAAAAAGGTCACGCTCGATGGAGACTAGAAGGCAATAATTACACAACCCGGAGTGGTAGAAAGCTCTATGAGTCTCCATAATTAAATATATGCATAAATAAAAAGGAAAAGCGAAGCGCCGTTTTTGTCAGGGTAGAGAGAATGAAAGCAGAAAGCCACGGAATGGAAAGAATAGGAAACGCTTGGCAGGGCTCGGATCAGTATTCATGGCAGGAACCTCCATGCGCACTCGAGTGAAATGCACTCTATGTGAACTCAACTTGGCTCCTGCACACAGCGCTCGCGCTTCCTGCTAGGAACAGGCACCACAGAGCGCTTGCGCCGTCCCAGTCATGAAATGCGTTGTACAAAGGTGCATCTACGAGTGCTTACCCCTGTTAAACGCCTCTGAAATGCTTTATGAATCAACACACGAGCCTGCTCGCACCCAGGGGTGAAATGTCATATCTAGAGGGGTTTAAGCTGCACACGGCTTCTCCGAACTTTGCAAAGTGTAAACTATTTTTACGATTTGCAAGAAGGAAATATGCTCCGGAGCATGCCATGTTTTTGGTTATGGACATAAATTAAGATGGAGCCAATGAACACATGTCTTTGAAGCGCAGTTTAATGTACGATGACAGGAACGGAGCAAGACGGAAGGAACCCTGGTGCAACAGCCAGCTCAAATCACCAGGCAGACCCGCCCCCATGATTATGCATGGTTTACGAAATGTAAAACACACTGCGACAGCAACCGGGCTGAAATCTCCCACCTGGCTGCGGCCTCGGGTTGCAGGCATGCCGAATGTCACTACCGTGCCCAAAGCTGGCTTGCGGAGATTTCCACATCTGCTTTACAATCAAAACGTGCACCGCACCACACTGCAGAGTCACTTCCTTCAACAGCCAAGCACCGATAGGAAGAATGTGCTCTTTAAGACGTTACTTTTTTAAAAACGTATATTGTTACATGGATGATGTAACTGCTTTGTCGTAGGCATGATTGTCTTCCTAAGAGTCACTCATAAAGTATTTAATTGTCGCAGGCAGAGGCATTTGCACACCAGGAGTGGTTCTGTTGTACAAAGATTGGCCTACTTTCCACGGAGATCCAGTGTTATGCTAGTGAGTCAGTCTTTTACCAATAGAAATGTTCATGTTGATTATTAAAGCCGGTCTACAAATACCACGGTCGTAAGAGCAAAACATGCTGGGGGGTGAGGGGGTGTAGAAAAAATATACCAGAGGCGCCCCCCGCACGCACCCGATATGATACTATCGGGATTGCCGCTGTATTCACTCTCAGGCCGCTGTGCTATGGCACCTGTATAACTTGAGTCGTGGCGTTTAACCAGATGAATTAGTTCACAAAGAGAAATTCTCCCTCAGCCACGGTGCGGTGCGTGGGACCGGCACCACATATAAGAATGAACTTGATATGCGTGTGTATAAAAGGTTTCCTCATGGAGGGAGGGGTGTGTCAGCTGGCACACCGCGCTGTGCATTCCGTTTCCACTCTGTGCCGGGTGGAGCCCCTGGTGTAAACAGCGCCGCACACACCCCGTGTCGTCCCTGCCTGTACCGGGGCGCCGGTCGGCGGCAGGCCTTTGTGTGGAGCCGCGGCGAGCTGGGCCGGCTGCCATTGGTCAAGAGCCGAGCTCAACCTCTTCCTGGTCCGCGCGGGTGCATGTTATTCATGAGGCCGTCCCCGGTGGAAGGGGCCTGGCGCCTCTCCGGGAAGGAGGCTCCACCGGGCGATGGCCATGTCTGACAGTGCCGATGACGAGGAGTACGATTCGGAGCAGGAGCAGGTGAGAGGCGGCCTCTTTGTCCCCGAGCAGTGAGGGACGGTGTTAGACAGCGCTGCCGGCGGGTGTTACTAGAAAGCTGCCGGGACGTGTGAGCGAGGGGGTCGTAGGGACGCGCGAGGGACCATTGCAGGTCTCCATTACCTGTCCGTTTGGGATACTACCAGAGAACCGGCTGCCTTCAGACCCGAAGCCCCGCATGGGTGATGCGGCGTTCAACAAGCAGCTCTGGTAACCCTGTGTGCGCCCACGGCGGAGACTCGCTGCGCTATGAGCACTCGGGTTGTGTATCATGCAGGCTCTTTAGCCTGAACGATTTAGCTTCATTGAGTGCACCGGGCATGTTCCATTGTTTACAAACAAATCGGTCAAATGGGAAGAAGTGGCGTAGGCTTCAGCACTGGAAAAGAATGAGAGAACAAGAAACGAAACCGAAAGCACGCTAACACAGCTCAAGAAACCTGCTGGAGGAAACAAAAAAAAAGCGCGTGCACGCAGTCAAATCCAGCACAAGAGAAGCGCGTGGCACCCTCTTGTCCCTAATTCCCCCGAGACGGCTGACTAAAGTTGTCGAGCTGGGGCATCCTTCAGATGCAACTCCAGCTCGACCTTAAAATGATGTATCCAATATTAGATAGATGACAGAAAGGAAAATTAATTTTTTTGTAAAGGAAGAAATCAGTTTAGAAAAAGACACATTGAGACAATTAGCTGTAAACATACATTTGAAGTTCTTGGAGGACCTGTTCAATTATTAATAGGAGAAGAATCAGGTATCCCCGGAGTATATTTAGATTACAGCAAGATGCATTTTTCGGCTTAACTGCTGAGTAGGGGGGTGTTTGTTATTTAGCCTTATTGTTCTCTAAGAAGTATCATGTAAATAGCATAGCCCCTTTAACCATGACTCGTTCTCCCAGGCTCCCAGACATGCACGCAGTACTATTCATGGGACCCAATTAGTGGCAGACATTTTTGGGGCAATTGTACTCACAGTAGTATTTCTAAATGATGAGAAAATCAGAAAGCTCTCCACAGTAGTAGATACGCTGGCTACTAGTACATCTGGCACTTAATTAACTGTTCACACAGAATTAGTAGCTATTAGATCAATGTTGTTATAAGATTGATTTCCTTTAGACATAATGCTGGTAGAAAAGGGCAGAGTCTGTGAGATGTTGAAGGCTAAATACTGTTGTTAATATATACCTGATGAGAGTAAGATGATCAAAGAATTTTCAAAGAACATTTCTGACCTAAAACCTGCATTAGAAACTTGAGAGACAACTAGTATGTTAGGAATTTAAAGCAAAGGAGCTTCTTCTGTAACCAACTGGCTTGGAACTATTGGTAATAGATTCTTAATACTAAAACCTATAGAGATTGTTGACATATGCCTAATATGCTTATATGCTTGTTATAAAGCTTTTAGATGTTACCTAACAAGAAAGAAAAGTAAAGAAAGAGGCATTCAAAAGATAGAGGAATAGAGATAGAATAAATAAAGAATAAGTCATACAGGAAGTTGATTGAGGTGGTAACCTTAAATGGTCAAATTTATAACCCCACAAAGAAGGAAGGTACACCTTAGGGATTCATTTGTGATGAATTTGTGATGGCTATTCTAGCCAAGAGTGGTGGGAGGCAGCTCAAGCAAATTCAATCATTTTATAAACATTTAACTGAAACGTGCAACATTCTATGCAAAATAATATATATATATATAATAAATGAAAATGTTATAGTAGGTAGTCATACTTATCATTGCGGGCATACAAATGAAACAGCATAATGTGCGGCTTTAAGTTAGTCTAACTACTGATGCCATTTCAACAGTGAATTATACATTCTCATTGAAAGGCTTGTTTTCCAGACCAATCTGTTGATATGTTTTTCTCTGCAGGTGCTGTAAACTTCTAGAAGCCTTCTGTTAGTTAGTGAATAGGTATTTGTTATGGATTACACAACTGATAGTGAAGTTCTTAAATATCAAAGAGAAGTGGGGAGTCAAAAAATGTGCAAAAATCCCAATGCATTAAAGATTATATTAAAATGGTATACTTGTATTTTTTCATTGATGAACATATAGTTAACAGTTATATTTCATTCGTATTATGAAAATGTATACATTGCCTCTTTAGATCAGCCTGACTGCTCTGTGCCAAGGTAACAGAGGGTGAGCAGAAGTTATCTTTCAGTGGGTATCTAGCTTACCCTGACCAGAGTGATGTTCCCTACTTTGACAAGGAGCATACATCTGCCAACTAGAAACCCCATTTCTAGCGGTCTGTATCAGTGGGCATTTTTTCCAGAGTTCTTAAAAGCCTGCAAACATATAATACGTTGTTTTTGATAAAAAGCAAACGTGAGCTAAAACCATGTTCTTCACTGTTCTTATACACACCAACATGCACAGTTGTGATGTTCTCCTGCCTAGATATCTTTTGATTCCATATGGTGAGAAACATTATGTTTTTTTTGGCAACACCCTCCCTTGCAGAACAAGACATGGAGAGAAGGATTAAGGCCCTATAAGGAGCTGGTTATCTTTCATCTGGATACATGCTCCACAAATATCAAAGATTACAGTAATATGAGTTTAGTTGCGTCTGTATGGATGTCTTCCAATCTCATGACTACCAGGGGCCTTGGATAATCCAGCAGGATTGAAGGAGACCCAGACACTTGTTTGCAGCTGCCACATATGTGGTTGACTCTGTCAAAGACCTGTCGGTCTAGTAGAATCTTCAACCTGCCTGGAAATCCTCCTCTCTTGTGACAATAGAGCAGGCCTCCGCCAAGGGCAGACTTGAAAACACTAGATGGGTGGCCAGGATATAGGAAAGTAAAGCTAGTACTCCACGATAAAAAATAGATGGAAAATGTATGGAATATGAAAAGATCACAATACGACCAAAATGGTATAAAAATCATATTTCACCATGTTTGTGTTGCTTTACAGCAGAATCCTGAAAGCTTCTGAGACGTACTGCTCGAAGATGAGCCCTCATCAATGGTATTGGTTAAACCCACATTTTTGCAAGATAACTCAGTATAGAGCATAATGGAGGGTTCAACACTGGCTTCACTCATTTGACTTGTTAATATGAGTATTATTCGGAAGGGGTGTAACAACCTCTATCATTTCAGTCCCAGGAAGACATGTAGAACTGCATGCCTGTTTTGTAATGAAATGGTCAATATCAAGGGGAGTAATTTAATCGTCAAGCAGCGCCAGGAATAGTGCATGGGTAACCACCTATATTCCAAGATAAAGAGTATGGAGCGTGGGCGATGATGCTGCATTTGCTCATCCAGCCCCAGGGGTACCCCGGGACGGAGCGGCCACCGCTACGTCCGCTTTTAGACCTCTCTGGGGGTTTCGCAAAGGCCACCTTCGGTTGTTGTTGTATTTTCTTTAACGAGAAGCAATGGTTGGCTAGTTAGCGTGTTCCACGGGTCAATTAAAGATTATCATTAGGGCCCAATTAGGAGTCGGCACCAACTGTTGCCTTGGTGATGCAAGACTTTGGTCCTTTGAGGGAAGAGTGTGAATATGGTCATCATGTTTGCTGGATGCTCAGGGTGCGACAGTAATACGTTCATCTAATTCATCTCTCCTTTTCTGATTTCCGCTCAACTTTTGCTATTCCGCTCCCCTATGTGTCCACCTTTTGTCTGTGTCTTTTCTTTGTCCTTTTCTCTCTACTTTTAGCTTCTGATTCTTTCCGGGTGCATTCCATGCTTTTCTTTAATATTTCCCTACCAGTTATCCAAACGAATCACACTTTAATTCCGCTCCCATCGCTTAAACGTCTCTTGAAAACGCTTGTTTTCTCTCCTCAATTGCAGCTTTTCTCTTTTCATTTTCATAGGTGCTCAATAGCTCGTCTGCAGCTCACCTAAATAACATGTTTTTTTTTTTACTAGACATATCTTCTTTTTAAAGTTTGTCTGCATATTTACATCGACTACATCGCTCTCTATATTTCTCGAACCCAATTATCTGTTTTATATTTTAGCACAGCAACTGTATAGCTCCTTTTTATAGCTGTTCCTTGTTGACACTTTACCCAGAGACTATTTCTGTTAGGGTGACCACCTCACTCCAGGTCACTACAGACACTGTCTCCAGTAATCAATGTATTCACTTATGAATCACTGATTTCAGGTGTTTTAGTCTAATTAGTTCAAAGCAGCAAAACAAGACTGCACTATACAGAATGCATCAGGCTATCACACAAAGCCCAGAACATGAAAAACTGTCGTATTGACCTGGAGGGAGGTGGTCCTGGTGATTTGTGTCTTCTTGCTGCACCCCGTGAATGTTATTCTTCGTCTGGGGTCCTTCATTCCCCTTTATGACACCTGAATTATGTAATCTCTCCATGTACAAAATTGTTTTATTTTCCTTAGGTTTTTCAAAAACCCTTTAGATGGACCATTTTGCTCGATATTGGTTACGAGTTGATATTTCTCTGTGAGGTTGGATATGCTGTTCATATTTGTGTGTTTGGTTTTCATAGTCTTTTTTATATATTACTAATCTTTTGCACACTGCACCAGCACTCTCCTCAGAAAAAGGAAAGTTCCGCTCTTTATAAAAAAGTGTAATCACAGTTTAATAAACTGATTGAAAAGTTCCATGAATGACGTTCATACTTGCTTCATTATTTCATACCGGTCTTTCCCTTGCGTACAGTGCTTTGCATGATAGATTTACCATAAAGACACAAATAAGAAAACATTACCAGCTTCTGTCCCTACTTTCCATCAAGCACTGTGCCCTCACTCAAAAACATGCTGACTGTCTCGGACCCCTTGCTTTGTACATACTCCCTGATAACCCCCATAACAAATCAGCAGTAGCAGTTGGTGGTGGGAGTGCTGCGGGCGGTGGGGCGGTGGAGGGGGGGAGGGGGTGAGGAGCAGGGTGGGGGGTAGTAAACTACGGCATACGGCCGAACAGAGTTAAGTAAACAAATAAATAAATAAAACAAATTTCATTGCGCCTGCTGCATTGCCAAATGCGATGCAGCGCACGCAACGAAATTCGTTTTATTTATTTATTTTTTACTTATCTCCGTTGGGACGTATTCCATAGTTTACTACCTCCCACCCTGCTCCACCCCCGCCCCGCCTCACCCACCCCGCAGGACTCCCACCAGAGCTGCTACTGCAAATCAGTACTATAAAAACCCTATTTCCCGCTCAGGGGACAGCTGGATTGAGTAAAAGGCTCAGTTGGAGTGAAACAGGCTGGTGGCATGAGCACAAAGGACTGTCACTGAAGAGAACATGTTTTCTGAACTAGGCTTACCTTTCACAAGCCCTTGTACTTTGGGTTTTCAGTCCTACTGGTTCCACTGAAATGAACCAAGGCTGTAACCCCGAGAGCACTTTAGGTTCGGTTGACACTTGCTGGGAGATTTACAAAACAATATCATGCAGCGCAGCCCCCTGAGTGTTTATGCTGCCTTGTGCGACAGGGAGAGAGCAGGAGAACACCATGAGGCTTATTTACAAGCCCCTTGCGCCACTTTTGCGTCATGTTTAACATGGGAAATCTGATGTACAGGTGGCGCAAGTCAATTGTAAATAAGCCCCCATATCTTCAGAAATATGGCTCTCTCCTTCTCTTTCCCTTACGCCGGAGCTGACTTCAGCTGTCTAGCTCCACGCACAGACCTTAGCGCCATAGCACTAGGGTGTGTGCATTACTCTAGCATAGGTTTTGTATAGGAGGGGTTTCAACAAGCATTGGTAAAGCCAATAGGTCTTGCCTCTGGGACCTATTGTATTTTTGAATGGTTTTTAGCTATGCTGCAAAATATGTTGGTGCTGAAACAGCATAGCTAAAAACCATTGCCAAAGCCAATATGTCCGAAAGGGAAAAGCTTTTCGAGACTTATTGAAAAGTGGCATTTAAAGCTGAATTTGCAGATTGACAGATTGTTTCCCAAAAGTCTGCAGAAACACCACAGGCATGTGTTCTGTTTTTTTTTACATGCACTAATGTAAATGCAACGCAATGCAACAGGGTAGCACCACAGACCAGCCCACAAGGATTTGAGGATGGAGGTGCCGTTTTATGCTTCTGGGGAACAGTAGTTACAGTTTCATGGCAAAGGGCTCCTTTGAAACTTGTCTGTAACAAAAATGTTTGTGAGAGGTCACGAGATTTTTTAAGGGCTAAGAGCAAAAATAAATATTTATTTATAGAAGCTAAAACTAGAAACATGTCATCTATGAAAAATAGTAAACAGAATTGGCAGCCAACTAACAAATAAAAACAACCAAGGCAAGTCTTACATATGACTCGAAATACCGCTTGATATGTCGGCCGCGTTCCACACGGTCAGCCACGATATTCTCATCAGCAGATTGGAAGAGGCCGGGGTGGCGGGCCTGGCCAGAGATTGGCTGGTCTCCTACCTTAGGGAGCGACACCAAGTAATGACTCTTCCGCCTTTTAAATCTGGCATAAAAAGAGTGGGGCAGGGGTTACCTCAGGGGTCGGCCATCAGTCCCATTTTATTCAATCTTTATCTTCGCTCCCTAGTTAAGCTGATTAAATCTTTTGGCATCTCGGTTGTTAATTACGCCGACGATACCCAGCTTATCTTTTCACTGGAAGGCAAAGAGGCTGTGTCTCAGGAGGTGTTTCATCGCTGTATGACATCTACTGCAAATTGTCTGCGTACCAACTCCCTCCAGTTTAACGGTTTGAAAACGGAGGTGTTACACTGTTCCCTGGATCGCATTTCTCAGCCTCTGCCGGTGGATTTTTGGCCCAGCACCTTCCAGGGTACTGTGGCGGCGGCAGATTCAGCCCGCAACCTGGGTGTCACGATTGGATCAAATCTGCACCTGAATGTTTTTGTAAATCAAACTATTGCCACTTGTATGATGCTGCTTCGCAATTTGCGCAAAATTCTCCCTATGCTACCGGCCCAAGCTAGACCGGAAGTTGTGCGCAGTATTATCCTCAGTAAGCTGGATTATTGCAATGCACTGCTTCTGGGTGCCCCTGGGACTCTGATCAATAAACTACAGCGTATTCAGAATATGGCTGCTAAACTGGCCCTTTCTCGTCTGCGATCATCTTCCTCATCCCTGGCGCTTAAGGACCTTCATTGGTTACCTGTTTATCAGCGCATCTGTTTTAAATCGCTATGTATAGTTTTCAAGGCCCTCCATGATCAGGGCCCTGTCCAGCTACAAGAACTCTTCTCCTGGTATTCGACCTCCAGAACTCTTCGTTCCTCATCTGCCTATTTGGTCACAGTTCCTAAGATCCGAAGGAGTCGGATGGGAGGCCGCTCTTTTGGATATACCGCGGCCAAACTCTGGAACTCCCTGCCTTTGACCATAAGGAGCATGGGGGAACTCTGCTCATTTAAAAAAGGCTTGAAGACTCATCTGTTCCCCAGGGCAGAGTAATGAGGCGTGTGTGTTGGTCTGAACAAGTCAAAGCGCCAGGATACCCTTTGGGTGACAGTAAGCACTATACAAGTAGGCAATACATACATACATACATACCATGGTCTGTCCTTCAAATGGATTGCAAGAGTGTGCAAACTATGTGGCTAAAAATACCCTGATATATAGGTGATTTAGCTGTCAGTCACTCTGCTTTAATTTATCCTACTTGGGACTGCATAGTTGTGTTTTGTTTGACTGGTAATTAAATGATTTAAATTACAATTAAAGAAGGCTTTAATCCTGTTAAAACAGTAGGGGCAAGATCACTTGAGTTCTGTCATTTGTGTATTCTTGTCGCTTGCTTCCATATTACAGAAGGCCTGTAGACACTTGCTCCGTCCCTTAAGTCAAACCTGTTGCATAGGTGCACAAATCACATGTGTGTAACGTCAAAAGGGATTACCTAACTTATTGGGATGTGTTTGCTTGAGAAGGAAGCAACATCTCTGCCCGTTCACCTATGTCAGGTTATCAACATGGGCATGTGGTAAAGAAGCTGTCATCAGATGTACTAACCATGTGCCACCTAGAAAGTGGTGCACAGGTAGTGCACTCAGATAGCTGTCAGTGGGAGAGAGCAGAGCGTTCCAAGGCAGCCTCAACAAGAAGATGTAGTCATATGTTCCTATATCCCATGAAGGGGTCTATTCACTTCTTTAAATGGTAGTGAAAGATGGAGCGCCATTTTTAAACTACAGTTTTGTATTTCCCTGCTAGGCTCTCTAAACCTCAGACGCACAAATAAAAAGAGCTCCCTAAAGTGGCTCAAATCAGAAACAACCTCTTCCCTTTAGACCACGAAATGGGCTAAAGCGTGCAGTTTTCTCTACAAAGTGCACCGACTTCTGTGCAATGCACCTTTCTCTGCTAGTGATCACCTCTGCCGCAAGTTCCTAAAATGTGCATTTTTGCTGCTTGCGCTGTGCACGCTTTTCTGCAAAATATGTCCATCATACACTCCCTTCTCTCCTGCACACACGATGTCATGCACACATGCACGATTCATGGCATGTGTGCAACAGTCTCTGCTTGTTTGTACTCTTCTCCACTTCTGTTCACAACTCGCTGGACTTTTTCGGACCTAGAAGTTTTCCTTTTCAACAGCTATTTGTGTGTAGCCTCTCTTTCTTGTTTTTGCGAGAGACTCTGTGGCACATATCTCTGAGTATATAGATATTACACTACAACCCATTGTACGCAATCTGCCCTCTTACATTGAGGATACTAAGGACCTCCTTAACAAACTAGAAAATCTGACATGGATGGATGATGCCCTACTGGTGACAATAGATGTTTGTGCTCTATACACCAGTATCCCAGTTGATAAAGGTATGGATTCCCTTACATATTTTCTAGCCAAACGTGATGCTACCCTATACTATCATACTGAAATGATCTTGGAACTTACCCGTTTTGCCCTAAACAACAACTACTTTGTTCATAACAAAAATGGTTTCATCAGCATTCAGGTGTAGCTATGGGGGCCAAATTTTCGCCCTCATTTGCTAATATCTACATGGGATTCTTTGAAGAATTCCACATTTGGAAAAATGGTCCCCCTGAATTGTCGAATCACATCATTTTTTGGTGTCGATTTATAGACGATATTTTTCTAATATGGGGAGGCGATGAAATATCGCTTAACCAGTTTGTCATGTACATTAATGACAATACATACAATCTAAGCTTCACTTCACATCACAGTAAAAGCAGTGTAGATTTCCTGGACATCACCCTATTTGTGAATAATGACAAACTGGAAAGTAAATTATACAGAAAAAGCACTGCTTGTAATGCAGTTCTGCATGCAAACAGTGCTCATCCATCGTCTCAAATTACTGCAATTCCATTTGGTGAAATGACCAGACTGCGTCGTAACTGCAGCCGTGAAACTGATTTTCAACATGAGATAAGTAACCTAAAAGAACGCTTTACAGTGAGAGGATATGATAGGGCAATACTAGACAAAGCTCATGATCGTATTAATAAAGTGGCTAGATCGGAAACTCTGAAACAGAAACCCAAGAAAAAGAATAAAAAAACAACTACAGAGAAAGTAGCTTTTATTACTCAGTTCAATTCTCACAGCAATCAGGTGTACAAGACAATAAATAAACATTGGGGCATTCTCAGAATGGATCCAGACCTGGAATCCTATCTCACTAATAAACCTAGAATTGTGTACAGACGAGGACAAACTCTTAGGAATCAAATTAGTCCCTCTATAATTAAGAAACCTGCACCAACAGGGAACACGAACACATGGTTTCCAAACAAACCTAAAGGTTTCTTTAAATGCACCCAATGCTGTGTCTGCCAATTTGCTGATGACAAAAAGAAAAGCTTTAAGTATAATTCCCAACAAACTCATCAGATTGATCAATTCATAAACTGTAACACGAAATTTACTGTATATTGCATAGTGTGTCAGTGTGGCCTAATCTATGTTGGGAGTTCCACTAGACCCCTTAAAGAAAGAATCCAAGAACATATACGAGCCATCCGTAATTGTAACAGAAGTTATCCTTTGGCAGTTCACTATAACACAGCCCATGCTGGTTCTGAAATAATTGCGATCAAATTCCATGGCATTACTGAGGTAAAAGCCAATCCGAGAGGAGGGGACAGAACCAGTGCACTCAGAAAATGTGAATCTCAATGGCTCATTAAATTACGAGCGGTTGATATGGGACTTAATATTGACCGCGAGCTCCATGTCTTTCTTAAAGACTAGATCACCATTCACACTTAGATTTCTGTTTACCATCATGTACATATATAGATGCCAATATATATATAAAAACTCTGTTACGTCTATATGAATGTGCAATCATTTGTAAAAACTATGCATCTCAACTACTGTAACATTCTGTCGCACCGTATATTATACCAATTCTAAGGTCAAAACTGTTTTAATAACAATACCTTGCTCTGTTCTTTTCTTGGTGGTGTATACTTATAAAAAGCCTTACTTTGTTCTCACTCCCCTGAAGCCCATTCCAACTTGTCTATCACGGGTTTACCACAACTGTTCATTATTTTGGTCAGCGTATCGAAATAATTTGTAGGAACTTAACACAGCTGATGCTTGTGTCCAAAGATATAATTCATTGCTAAACCTTAAACTTTTAGGCCAGGACAATGCGCATATATTTTTTGCATAACTTTCGACGGTCGGTATTTGTGCCTTCCCGACATTCAAATATGGATGCCATTCTCACACAGGTAGTTCGCTATTGTACAAGCTAGTCCTTCTTCTATTCTTCCTGCCCAGTGGCCCACGTGGGTGGCGGCGTATTCAATCTAGCGGCCAGTGCATAAAATGCCGCTTGTCGAGCTACATCGTTTCGCGATACAGAGACCGCACGGGTGAAGAAATGCGATAGCCTGACTTACGGTAAGCGCCCACTAGTTATTGGAAAGCACGGTACCGGTTGGTTAATAGGGATAGTCTAGTTACTTACTTGGTATTTCATTTATGTCGTTTCAGCTTACCAACTTATCATGGTTGTAAATTCTACTCTTGATATAACACCGGTCTGCCTTCGAGTGTTCGTTTTCCTGAACCTGATATTAATAGATGTGCTCTTACCGATGGTATAACTGTATAGCTAGGTGAGTCGTTAAATACCAAGATTATGGTTGCTTCTATTTTTATATAGGTTGACACACTAATATACCTGTGTGTGTATTAAAACAGGATATATATGCTTTCGTCCGCATCACTGACTTAGTAATTCATGTGAGTTATGCTATCTCTCACTGTACACTCGATGCAGGCACCTTATGTTTAAATGTGAATTTCTGATGTCTCAGAGAGGGATTTACAAACATGCCTTCCTAATATGTCAGGCTCGTTTTACCTAGTGTTATGTTTCTTAGCAGCCGGATTTACTACTCGGTTATTCGGTGTGCTAGCACATAGGAGCTTTAAATTACTCTTGAACATTGTGTGATATACCTTCTTTCTTTTATCCGTCATTAGCTTACGAGCTGGGTCGTACTTGACCACTGTGATTGTTGCTACAGACCGGAAGACTTTCCTTATCTCGCATTTTGCTCCACCTCTCACCCTGCTACATATATTTTGGGTGAGTAGATTGACATTCAAACTACTTGAGGTATGGGTGCTCTATAATTTCTAATATGCGCATTGACAGTATCACCCGTGATGGTGTAAGTGTATACTATACACACTAGTACTCATTAAATCTTCATGTGCATTATTTATATTCTTTTGGGCACGACGTGATTGCTCTATGAAATCGACCTTATAGATTAACTTTCAATTTAGTTATCATGCTATACTAAACCTATGCTAATGTAATACAGTTTCTTTGCGGCCTTGGTAATACAGGTTGTTTGTTTGGACACGTGTATCAGTGAGTTGAGATTCCTAACTTGGACTTTTTGTTGTGCTCTATCTCCTCAGATATTAAGTTTCATCCCTACAATCACGGCTTATTCTGCTCATATGTGATGCTCAATACATATCTTAGTTCGCCGTGCTCATGGTGGGTGTGTTTATATATATATATGTTTTAAACTGTATATATGGATCATATTTGTTACACATATGCTCTTAGCCCCACAGGGATCCTTCCTATTGTAAAAGATATCCCCCTTTTGGTATTGGGGATATTTTTGTTTTATATTGTAAACGTTGTTTACACTATCTGACATGCCATTATGTGAGATAATGTATCACTAGATTAAATACAACATCTGATGTGGTATTGTGTCACGTATATTTGAGGCAATGTTAGTCTGTATAAATGCACTAATGTATATATGTCTTTTTAACTTGCTATCACACTGTATATATGTTTTTTAACTTGTTATTACATTGTATATTGTTTGAATTTTTTCCAGCCTTGAAAAAGTCCTTGTGTAGGACGAAACACGTGTTGGTGATTTCTATTTTTGCTGGGAATATCTGTTTTATGGAATTGAAAGAATAAAGATAGAAGAAAACAAAATAAGTGGACTATATCTTGAAACCCTTTGTTTTGACAATTCCTATTGAATGCAACCTTGTCATTTGTTTCTTTTTGGAAATACTCTATAATTAGTAGAGTTTGATATACTGAGGGTTTATAACTTATGCCCCAACTGTTAGAATTACTAGCCCACAGGAGTGCTGCAAAAGTTTCTCAAATTTGCTTGAATTCATGTGACACACTTTCAATGTGTACTGACGGCACCTTCAGGTGGTAGGTGCCCTGAGTTTCTGTAGCACCCTATTGACTATTATTTTTCTTATAAGAAATAGACTACTTGATGTGTACTAAATATAGAAATAATAGGATTGTTTTGCTGAGTGTGTGCGGACGTTTCCCTTTGGGAACACTACCACCTATCTTTTGTGAATAGTCTACATCTATGTCTGGGTCCCCAATTCTTTGCGCCCAGGCAGTTTCTATTTGTCCAATGTCCTCTCCCAAGCCCTGTAGAAGATGTCTATACCCTATTTTGATCTTCTTGCCCCCGTTCATTATGTATTTCACAATCGGGTTTAACTCCTGAATAGAAACCCTAGGTCTTAGTGACTTCACTGTTTGTTCTAGTTGTTTATATAAAAGCCAGTGGTTCGTGGGGATACCATATTTTTGTTGCAAAACCTCAAACCCTAATAGTTCATCCTTACCCATAACATCCCCCAGACATCTAATGCTAAGACTCTTCCGTATACCGCTATTCCTGTTCTGTCCTAGATGTAAAAATGGGCTTGATCTCCAAAGATCTATTGTACAATTGATCTTAGGAATCTTGAGAAATTTCAGAATCGCCTTCCATGTACCCCACGCACTTAACATCACTTTGCTTTTGCTCTTTTTAAAATACAAGACATTGGTTTCACGTGTTAAAATCCCCATAGCCCTTTCACCAATTAATAATTCATATATTGTGGGGATTCTGTGGGATCCAGGCAGCATCTCGGGAACATCATAATACAATAAATGATTCATATGCAGCATTAAACAGACCCAGTGATATAGCCTTAAATTAGGTGCAGATAACCCTCCTCTCTCTAATGGTGTAGAGAGTCGAGCTAATGATCTCCGAGTTTTACCGTATTGCCATAGAAATTGTGAAAACACTGCTTCCATTTTTTTCATCAAACCCTCATCAACTAATAACGGTATGGCACGGAATAAATACAATAATTTTGGAAACATTGACATTTTCAAAACATTCACCCTTCCGATCAGAGACAGATGTAAAACATCGATTCTTCTCAATTCTTTGTCTATTAATGTAAGTAAGGGCACGTAATTTTCCTGAATGATTTTACCTACATTTGCATTGATTTTTACTCCTAGATAAACCGCGGAGTCCACATACCTTTGATCCCTTTTATGAATGTTCTTTGTACAAATTATTATTGTTTTTTCCGTGTTGAGCTTATAACCAGAATACATCCCGAACTCC
The DNA here is from genome assembly GCF_964263255.1 of Lissotriton vulgaris. Lineage (NCBI taxonomy): Eukaryota > Metazoa > Chordata > Amphibia > Caudata > Salamandridae > Lissotriton > Lissotriton vulgaris. Next base: position 917,471,470 of record NC_141695.1, read on the forward strand.
TGAGCCAAATGGCTTAATTCCTGTATTGCCGTTTGCGGATTAGTGGTAACAATTGCCAGGTCATCCGCATACGCCAATAACTTGGTAGTATGCCCGTAAGATATAACAGGGGATATTTTATCAGAAGCAAGAATCTTCCTAAATAACGGGTCTATATAGAGTGAAAAGAGTATAGGAGAGCAGGGGCATCCTTGACGGGTGCCTCTTCTAATCACCACCTCATCCGATTGAAGTCCCATTGTGGTGATTCTGGCTACAGGATCCATATACATTGCTTTAATTGCTTTCCTGCATTTCTCTCCAAATCCCCTTCTGGCCAATACCTCCCACATAAAATCCGAGACCACACGGTCGAAAGCCTTCTCGGCGTCTAACAGGATCATGGCCATATCTCCACCCGCAGCAGCCATTGCATCAAATAACGAGATTGCCCGCGCTGTGTGTTCCGTGGTACCTCTCCCTGGGACAAACCCATGCTGCCAGGGTGAGACAAGTTGACCAATAATCCTTCCTAACCGTTTCGCCCATACTTTTGAATAAAGTTTGGCATCCGCATTAATCAGCGAAATCGGCCGATATGAGCCGGGGTTTTCCTCCGGTTTTCCCTTCTTATGGAATATTACAATATTGGTCTGTTTCCATGTGTCCGGGACATTACCTGAACAGATTATTCCATTAAATAAATCTTCAAGCAAAGGAAGGATTTCATCTCCTAAAACCCTATAAACCTCTATTGGTAAACCGTCTGGGCCTGACGCTTTACCCGATGCCAGTTTATTCAGTGCGATCTTTATCTCCTCCGCTGTTATATCCAAATCCAATTGGACCCTATCCTCCTCCTCCACCCTTGGGCATGGGGGACCCTGATCTTGCACGGGTGGTACCCCCCCTGGCTCTTGATCGTACAGTTTCTGATAGAATTTCTGAAATACATCCATTATTGCTTTTGGATCTGTATATTCTACCCCGTTATACTTGATCTTACCAATTTTATTACGATTTGTTTCTTGCCTGATGCGCAGCGCTAATGCTCTTCCAGCTTGTTCACCTGTCTCATACCTCCTCGCTCTATGTGTTTGATATTCACATATCTCCTTCTGCGTGATTATTTTTAAAATCTCGCCCTTGATCCGAGCCATGTTTCTAACAGTTTCCCCACTATCTTTACCTGAAACTATTTCCTCTATATGACATCTCTCTACCTCTGCTAAATCTGATATGAGTTTTTCCGCTTTACTTTTATCCTCTTTCCTTAATTTTGCTGCACAACTAATCGTCTCTCCCCTTAATGCAGCCTTAAAGGATTCCCAGACTCCATTTCTGGAAGCACTATATCTATTATACTCAAAAAATTCCTTCGCCCACTTTTTAATATGGTTTACGAACCTTTCATCATTTAATAGTTTCCTTTCAAAGGTCCATCTTGATGTTTTCCTCTGTATATTGGGAACCTTATACGTCAAAATCAAGGGGTTGTGATCGGAGACTATTCTCGGAAGTTTGACTATTTTAACCTTGCCAATTTCCCCCACTGTCACAAAAAAATAATTCAATTTGGAATATTTCTGTGCCGGGTGGGAAAAATATGTATACCCTCGATCCCCGGGCACTTTTTCTCCCCATACCTCCACCAAACCATGAGACTGAATCAGGGAACCGAGCGCTCTATTTACTTTACGTTTACGACCTATATAACTACTTCCCTGTTGCCAGTCTGCTGAAATATTCATATCGCCACATACTATCATCGGGGTGGACCATTTAGCCAACTCTTCTTCCAATTTATCGTAAACCATTGGGTCATCTTCGTTTGGACCATATATCACACACAATGTGAATCCCAGGTTCAGTTCCACTAATACCCACCTACCAGACCCATCAGTTTTACTACGTTTCACTCCGCCCAGATTACTTTTTGCTAAAATAGCCACACCTCTGATCATAGATGATTGCGATGAACAACCAATCATGGTATACCCATGCATCTCCAGCAGCTTCCTTTTAGCCCAGGGTATATGGGTTTCCTGAATGCAGACTATATCTATATTATTTGATTTGACCAAGTGACTCAATCTTTGCCATTTTTTCCAGTCGTTTAGACAACCTACATTAATGGTGCAAATCCTAATGTCTGACATTATTGACAAGTTTACATTTCCTACGTTGACTGTTAACCATGAATCTGATACCAGCAAAAATCATATTCCTTTCCATCTCGTAGTTTTTCATTTTTTTAGTCCACCCTTTCCCCCACTCCCCCCCCATCCCCTCCCCCTGCACCCTCTCCCTCCCCTTGCCCAGCTCCCAGCCGGAGCTCCCCCTCACCCACCCCCCTTTTTCAGAGGCGCTCAGACCAATGGTCTGTGCACGTGATGATTCGCAGCCCTGATTGAGGAGATTTGATCCTGTGTCCCATCTTAAGTTCCTGTGACCCCCCACCATATACAATATACACCACCCACACTCTGTATTCCTGCTTTATAATTTTACATAAGCTTGACAGGGTATCACTTTTGTCTAGATACCGCCAATATGGTGAACCCAATTATAATTACCAACCACTTTTACCAATCAATGCTTAACGATTCTAGACATTTTCTAGACCCCCTGTGACATCAAGAATTCTTTGGCCTTAACCTCGGAGGAGAAATAAAATGTTTTTCCATCTTTGATTATCTTCAGCTGGGCAGGGTTTATCAGGTATGCCTGCATACCCTTATCCTGAAACGGTTTGATCATCTGCCGTAATCTCCAGCGTCTCTCCACCGTGATATGGCAAAAGTCAGGGCGAACAAAAAAGGAGTAACCATCAACCATCTTTTTTTTATCTGGTCTCGCCCTCTCAGAAATTGCTTGCCTCAGATTAAAGTTGCCCAGAAAAATTAAAATCGCTCTGGGCTTGTCTCCCTCTTTCGCATTCTTGTGGATATTGGCAGGAATACGGTGTGCCCTCTAGATCTCCCTGGCGAAATCCCAATCTTTCAAATCGGTAAAGGCATGTTCAAAAAGTTTGACAACGAATGCTTTCATGTCTGTATCCTCTGACCCTTCAGGGATTCCCAGAATGCGTAGATTATTCTGACGCGATCTGTTCTCCAACGACTCCAGTTTCCACTGTATATCGGTTAGCTGCTCTGTCTGCAGATCTACCTTGCTGGACACTGCCGCTGACTCGGCTTCTATTGAAACAACTCGCTCTTCCAAGTTAGTAACCCGCTCTCCCAGGTTCACACATACCTTAGTCAGCTTCCTTACCACCCCTTGCATTTTTCTGACTGCCGCCTGAGATTCACGGCTCTCCTGTCTAGCTTCCTCCCTGTGCGCTATTATCTCCTGGTGTATGACCTCCAGGAGGGACATTTGTGCCGATTCCCCGCCAGGGCTATCTGGGGTTGGGTTAGACGACGGTTGATCTCTTTTCTGGCAGTGTACTTTTGCTCCCACCATGGCTTTCACTGCTGTAATCGGGGGGCTAACTTCGTCCTGTTCCAAATCGCTGTCAGTATCTAGACCACTGGCTTCTTGATCCAGGCTGTCCTCCTCTTCCTCCGACCATTCACCGCCCTCTGATACTGAGAAGAATGCCTCACTTGGGACTTCTTTTTTGTCACTGCTGCTTCCCCCGGTACAATCCTCCAAGATCTCTTCTAATACTCGGGGTATCGCCAGTACATTGACCTCGGGATCCACCCCCTCTTGCTTGTGCCCCTCTATGCTTCAGGCAATATTGGGCTGAGCAGTGGAAACTGTAGCATTTTGGGATGCCTCTCCTGTAATATCGGGGCACGCCTCATCAGATTTAGCCATAACCTGAATAGCCTCAGTATTAGGGTCTTTAGAGTCTTTATTTTTACTCAACTTTTGAAATATATCAGAAATCGGGGTGGTGCCCTGAAAGTCTAGGCTCACTTTACTGCCCCCTTGCTGCTGTACCGTATTTTTTGCTGGGGAGACTTGCTTCTTCCTCTTATTGCCCTCTAGTTCTGCCACAGAATCCGCAAGCTCTGCTGCAGCCTTCCTCCTTGCGGTGGCTTTGGCACTTGCACTAATCTTGGGAGCCATGATTTCCCTCCTCCTCTCCTCCAACCCAAACTGCTCCTTACCGCCTGAAATGCTGTCACAGTTGTTATCCACCAAATTCAGATCCGACGGGGTCTCCAGGGCGTTCAGTTTCTTCTCCTCCGCACTTTGTTGTGAGTTTGCTTGCCGACACGATGGGGTCTCTATTTGCCGAGATCCCGCTGACCGGAGCTGTCTGCTCCGCTGCCGGCTCCGTTTCGTCAGAAAGCTCCGCACCGTTTGTTTGGTGAGAGCAACTTCGGCAAACTCCGCAGTCTCCGCCAGCAGCCCAACAGCTGACCCGCCTCTCAGCCTCCTCGCCACCTGCAGCACATCCAATAGCAGCCGCTTAAGCGGCCGACGGCAAGACAGTCTCATATGGCAGATTTTCCCTCCAGCGCGTTCCGAGTGCTCAAGCCGTTTACACCTCGCGTCTCCCGCGTCTCGTGTCTCGCGTCTCCCGCTAGATTGGGTATTCAGTCTCTACATACTCCGTGACTCCGTGATTCCGTAGTACAGGGTTGTGAAGTCATACTACGCATATTCCAGCATCTCCTCAATCGAGCTGTTTCCCGGCCGTCCTACGCGGCCGCCATCTTGCCTCCTCCGCGTTATGGTCTTCTAAAGGTTTTGACAGGCACCAGTCGGCCTTGTTTCAATGTCATTTTTGTGTTTTATCTATTGCTGCCCTGTTACTTTTCAGTAATTTCATAATGCAGTCTAAGTCTGTAGTGGGAGGACTGGAGGAAAGAGGAGTTGGGCGATGGTGTCGAAGTAGAGAGGGGGAGCACAAGTGAAAGGAACAATTTATGCTTTGAAAGCGCAGTTAGGTTTTTTGGAAGAAGGCTAAGGATGCCAGCTCATGAGATAGATGGTTAGGAAAAAAATGGGCAATTAGAAACCCCAGGGACCCAAGTACTCAAGCACAGTGATTGTGTTGAAACTAAAAGAAAGCACACACAACAGACTCCTCCTCCCCAATTGATACCCTCACATACAGAGTCTATATCTGCAATGAGCACGCCAGGGAGAGGTAGGATGTTTCCATTTATGCGTTCCCTCCTTTCCTTGAGTGCTTGGGTCTTGTGGAAGAATAGCACTATTAATTTTGAGGTGGAAGCCCTCTCCTGGGTGCTAAGAGACTGCTCTTGAAACACCCGGAGTAGCCTTGCATTGTTTTGCCAGACTTCTATGGTGGTCGGGTGACTGCTTCGATGAGGTTCACATTTTTTATGAGGCTCAAGCTATGTTTGGAGGCAGACATGCACAGCATTCACATTTGAAACATCTTTCTACTACGCTTTCCAACGCACTACCCTATCTCTCATCCCATACATCTATCAATATATCCTCTACATCCACTCTCATTTATCCCAAACCACTACTATGATCCCCAAATTAACCCGTTCTAGACTCTCTCCTACTCTACCCCTCCTTGCATCATCTGACATCTCTTTTACTATACCGATCCCCTAAAACAAACCTTTCTAAACTCTTCCCTCTGACACCTCCCCTCCAAAACTCCTTTTTACTCATCTAAAAGCCTCCTCCTACTGCCAAAAAAACCAAACATCTTTCACTCTTTTATCCCCCCACTATCCTTTTCAATCAAAATTAACAGACTAACATGTTCACTTCTCAAATTCCATATTCAACTATACTAATTCACCACTAATCCTTTATGGGTTCAGGAGTGTTGTGCTACTCGCCAGAAAAGCGCTTCAACACCCATCAAGGGTAACAAGTGCTAAATTAATACAAACCTTTCTTCCCCTTTCATCCATCCGCTATCCTTCCCTCTCCAAATAACTGACTAATATCCACCACTGAAATTACTTCATATTTCACCATATTAATTCACCACTAATCCTTTATGGGCTTCCTGAATAGCGTGCGTCAACACCCCATCAGGGGTAACCAGCGCTATATAAATACAAACCTTTTTTCCTCTTCTATCCTTCTGCTATCATTCCAAATCCAAATAACTGACTAACCTATCCACCACTTAAAATGTACTTGCGTGTTTCACTATACTAATTCAACACTAATCCTCTAAGGGTCCCGGAGTAGCCCATCATCAGGGGTAGTAAGCACTATATAAATGCAATTACAATACAATACAATACATTAATATAGTGAGAAAGAATGGCATACATTATTATTTCTGTAGAAAAGGCGTGAAAAATTCTACCTCTGCAAGAAGTGACTAGTGATCCCGAAACGCATTGTGCATTGGAATACCCAGATTAAGACTGCAAAGTGAACTGTTCTTGAAACCTAAAAATTGATGCATAAGAAAAATGATATAAATGGTGAATTGAAAACAAGTGAAAATTGTGATAAAGCTTATAGAAATCAAGTAAATTCATTCAGGAGATCAGATCTGAGGAAATGATATCCAGGAGATCCTAGGCCACTGGCTGTGCCTGGTTATGCTGGGATCATCATCTAAGTTGCCATCTAAGTGACATTGCGATGGCGATAGAGGCTTCGCCTTATTTACAAGGCAGTGTTAACGCACTTAACATGGTTTAACGCTGCCTTGTAAATAAGGCACCCTTTCACTCTGTACTTAGTGTGAAAGGGGAGGGAAATGGGTGTTGCGTGGGCCTTCCACTGAAACACGCATTGATTTTGATGCTGCCTCCTATTTACAAGGGCAGCATAAATAGGAGGCAGTGCCAAAATTAAGACCAGGTCTTTTGAACAGATGAAACAAAGAGAAATGCTTTATATCCCCTACATTTTGCTGTTTTCATTTGTGCTGCCTTGTGCAGCACACATACAAACAGCAAATTGCCTATGTTTGTTTATGTGCAGTAAGGTCCCCCTTCCTGCACATAATCATAATTTTTTTTAAATGCCGTTTTACTACTTCCATGTGTGCTGCATTAAGCAGCACACATAAAAAATACAAAATTGCATTTTTAAATATTGTTCATGTGCAGGAGACCTTCCTGCTTATAAACAATCTTCCTCTCAACAGAGGCATAGTGCAAGGGTGCCTGCATTGGCGCTATGCAGCTAAAGTTAGCACCAGCACAGGGGGGAGAGCAGGGCTGCACCATATTCTAGTAAATATGGTGCAGCTCTGCATTTCTAAAGTGACGAAGCGTTTCGTTAGCCTTCTTGGCTTAATGACATGTTTTACCACTTTATGTAAATATGCCCCAAACTCTCAAGACAGTTTGCAAATGCATTTTGGTGGTTGTTTAACCTTTACAGCCAGTAGTACTCTTTTGCAATCTTGGGTCTCCTACTTTATCAAACTGTTTGAGCAAATCATGCTCTCCCTGTTCCTCAGTCCCCTAATCCAACAACAGGCGTTTTACTTTGAAATTGCTTTAATGAAAGAAAGAAGCAGCAAAGCACATTTCCAGAACAGGCCGCCAGCTTGGTTTTCATCCACATGTTCAGAGCCCTTTAACTTCTGGTGCTCATATTGTATATTATCTTTACTAAGGGGGAATTTGCCCTTGAAGCTAAATTGTGCATATGCCTCCTCTGCAGCAGCATCTCCCACCGACACAGTAAACAAAGACTAGCAGCTGACAGGCACCTCTATGTTCTCCTACAGACAAGTATCCAGAAACCTGGAACATGGACAGATTTTATTGAAGTGCTACAGTGTGCTTAAATGATGGGTCACACCTAGGTCTCGAGCTCGAAGGTGGATACTAGGTGGGCAAGGATGTGATGGAGATCACTGTTTGAAAGATAGAAATATGGTCTCTGTTTCGGGTTCCGGAGGCTGCAGAAATGAGGTGTTTTTTTTTGTACTTGTAGGAGTAGCCAGAGGACTGAACTCAAAATGACTGTTTAGATAGTTTATTCTCACTTCAAAGAACAAGGATAAGTCATGGCAGAAATTCTACCTATCCAGAACAGTTTGTGTACAAGCAGAGGGATATGAAAAGCTTTTTACTAATAAAATGCTAAAAATATAGGGGCATATTACCAACAACTAGCGATAATTTTTGTCTCTAACTTGTTTAGAGACAAAAATTATCGCCGCACATCGGCGATTTTTATCGCAGATAAACCTTGCTATTAACAAGGTTTATCGCAAATGCGATAAAAAACGGCCGAAATGCATGAATATCGCTGAAAAGTCAGCGATATTCATGCATTATCGAGCAAATGCTCTTAGCCATGTTATCCACCTCCCATTGGATAACATGGCTAAGAACTGCTCAGGGCAGGTGTTAGCTTTTGGAGATATTCCCGCTTAGCGCGAATATCTCCAAAAGTTGGTAATAGGAGATAGCGATGTTAGCGACTGTTTTCAGTCTCTAACATCTTGGCACGCCCACTTTGCATCTCATTAGTGATAAATATCACTGACATGCAAAGTGGGGCCCAAGATGGTCGCTATCTCCTACTAGCTGTCGCTAACTGGTGTTAGCCACAGCTTGGTAATAGGGAGATAATTTTATCTCCGCTTTCTTGGCTTTTAAAGCCAAAAAAGCGGAGATAAACCCCCTTGATAATATGCCCCATAGTTTATAACCAAGATCACCATCCATGTTGTACCATTTGGTGATAGGCACTGTTGAATTCCCCAGTTAAGGAGGCAAGGAGGTGGTATAAACAAAGCCTTATGCTCAAACCATCATCTGTCTGTTTCAACAGTGTACAGTGAAAGGTAATTATTCCTCACCTAGGATTTTGAGTATTTATGAAGTAAGTTATGGCAGTACCTGTCCTAAGCTTGCATGGGCTCAACCCTTTCACAATAAAGGCTTAGAGGACTGTTTAGATAGGTACATTTACTCATAAACATATGTTTACAAAGAAATTCACATTAGTAATGCCTGCCAGGAATTTATAAACGGATTTCTGGCAGTACTATGCCTATTTACCTTTGCAGAGATCTCTGACACAAATGAGGAGTTCTCAACAGCTGTCAAACCCAGTTAAGGGTCGGGAAGTGGAAATTCCAAGACGTGATTAACTTTTGATGTTTTTGAAAGCCCTCAAACATGGGGCTGTATTATGAATGTGCCCCCGAGGGTGAAACTTGTGTTTTGCGATCACTTTTCGCAGACCTGGTGCACTTTGGTATTTCAGAAGGGGCTATAGACACTTGTGCGCCTCCTTATGTAATACCGACAGCAGTGGTACAAATAAAGCGCAGCGTTATCTTCAGGGGGCATTCCATCATTTGCATGAGGGAATCCCTTTACCTTTGCGCCCGTGCCATATTACAGACGTGGGTGCAGAGGAAAAGAAACTCTCAGGAGGCGCACTGACAGTGCCCCACCTAAAATGTGGGGCATTGTCCTTGCGACTCCTTGAAAGCAGTCCTCTGGAGGGGGTATGGGGTTCCAATGGACCCCCAGTCATCCCCTTACAAACGGGTACAGTCACTGACTGCACCCACCTGCAAGGGGATCTCTCGACCCCTTTCAAAGTGCAAGTGTGTTGCCTCCTGCACTGTGAAAACACAGAGCGGCTTCAAAGCAGCCACTCAATTTTTCACAGGATTGCACAGCCCACAGGGCAGCATGATTTCACGGCTGCCCTGGGGGCAGTGCATTCATGGTAATGCAGCAGATTTTCATTGTAAACAATGAACATGCGCCTTTTAGTGTAATGCGGCCCCTGGTTGTTTGTCAGCATTCACAACCCTCTCTCCTTCCCCTTTCCACCCTGGTTGTGGTCGGACATTTATGTCTAGCCAGGGGATGGTCTAGCTCCCCTTCTAGGGTTGGAAGGAGATTATATAGACTACAAATTATCTGAGGGAGTAGAAGTGGTTTATTCACGGGGATCCTATTTCCCATATGCTGTGGAGAACTCTGCACAGCACAAATAGGATGCCCCCTGGAAATGTCACATAATCTTTCCAGCAATACCTTAAAAACCTGCTCTCAAGACAAACTTCCATGTGTGTTTCTGGGAATGTTTGTGAATTTCAGAAAAAAGTTAATCTACGTTTGGATGTAGGGGTATCTGTGTGATTTTCTTCGGGAATTGGACCCAAATTTCCATTTATTTGCATAAACATATTGGAACTGCTTGGCATGTTCCATTTTGGCTACCTAACTGCGTGATAGAGTATGGTACAGTGTAACTATCTAGGAGGTATATACATAATGTCAATTTGTAATACGATTATGCTTTATCTTGTTACAATTGTGATTCTAAATCATGTTTGACTGCAATATCTATCAATGGGTACATATAACAAGAAAATAACACAGTGAGTGGGAAGGGCAAGGCATAACACCAGAACTGAGATTCTCAACTGGAGAGCAGAAGCCTTCCAATTTTGGGACCTGTGATGATGAAGAGATTAGATTAATGGCTATTGGACCATGCTGATTGGCTCGAATGTGTTTGAAGTTTATTGATGTATCTTGTTCGAATGTCAGATTATCATGTAGGGATCTGCAAGGGGCTATACTCTCTTCAATAGCTATGATGCTCAGCCCCTTACCTTGAGCCACTGGACCATAGATGTATACAAGTACATTTGGGAGGTCCATATTTAATCCCAGTTTAAAGGGCTAAGATTTACTGTATTACGTGCTCCTTATGCCCAGTGATCAGTAAATCCCCTTCAAGTTTGCTGCAGACTTCACTGTGAAAAAATTAAGCTCTTCTTTCAGTCTGTGAATATCTCCTTCACAGGCCTTTCGCTTTTCTGAAGAACCTAAGAGTCCCCACTGACACCAGTCAAATTCGTCACACTGGCAGCAGCTCAAGTAACCACCAATTGTAGAAATTTCAAGCACATTGCCCCTACCTTTCAAAGAAATACATTGGCCCCCTCTTTCTTTCAGAATTCACTTAATGACCAGGAATCGCTGAATACAATTCACTGGTTTTATTTGATTTATCATCCAATCCAGTAAATATGCAAGTCAAAAGCAAACTCAACTAGTACAATAGGCAAAGTGAAATATCTAAGTTGATTGAGACACAATAGAATATTTACAGAATTGTAACAGCAAAAATAATACAGTAAAAAATGAAAGTGAAAAGGTGTTCCATAAAGAAACTTTCCTTCTCTCTTCTAAGAATAAGTTATATATACAGCCATCTATCAAAGGTCTCTAGTTCAGGAGCAAAAAAGAAGAAGGTGTCAGCATTGTCAGACTTCAGTAGAAGTCTGAAGATAAAGGAAATAAGTGCTTGTAAGAATACAGTAAACAGGGAGGTCTGCACTTCTCAAAGTGTACGGTGAACCTCTCCTAATTCTAACTATGAGAACACCAATTTAAAAGTAACAGGAGATACAGACATATCTTATCTCCATTCACACCACTATGGACCAATCAGAACACTGCTTTAGTGCACCTGCAACATTACTCTGAATTCCCAACACATCTGACAGAGACTGCATTCTCAGCCTTGAACGTCTTGCCATCCTGGTACATGATGAACAGAAAGCTTCTTTCGACCATTGTTTCTCCATGTTTACTGCCTAGTCTCTGTCCAGGTCTATCTATCAGCCATCTAATACAAACATTAAGCCTTCGTCTAGCTAATGAAATAATAAACCTGCAACAAAAGGAAAACATGCTGGAAAGCAAAATGCATTTCAGCTCAGGCCTGTCCTCCATTTAACTTTAGCTAAGCATTTAATGTGCATCTCGAATACATGGTTATACATGTCTAACCTTTCGGAATAAATGCAAAACGTGGGCAAAATAATACATGTCAACATATGAGTAAGTGTAAATAGTGAATAAAGTATACATACTTTCAAGTTTAAACTGAACATTAGTACACATGTATATAAATTTCTAGGGGCATATTTACAAATATTTCACACAGAAAAGCAAGCCCCTTGCTGCGCTGTGTGAAAGGGCATGAATGCACAGTATTTAACATGATACAGTGCGATCCTGTCCTTTCCTTGCTCTGGCACCCTGTTGTCTGCCTAGCGCCAACACAGGCAACCTTGCCCCATGGGGCAAGGGTGCCTGCATTGTAAGCAGGATCATATTTGTGCAAGAAGGGACATCTTCCCACAGAAAACCAATCCTAAAAGACATTTTCCTCTTTCTATCTGTGCTGCAATTTTTTTTCAGCAACGGCGGACCATCATCGAAATCAGCTCCCAGCTCGGCAACACACCAAAACACTGGGTAGCCAGTCCGGCCCTGTATATAATCTCATTTCTGTGACTTGTAAGGGTGGAGTCTAAATTGCGCTGCTCCAGGGGCAACTATTGGTAGGTGTATTAGACCCAATGAAGGTAGTTTTACCACACTGAAAAAATATCAATAAGGCAATTTGTAAAGCTGTAACATCGCCTCATATAGTAGCGAACTTGGGTACAGTTGTTATGCACTTTTTTACCACAGGTCTTCCAAATCCCGCACTTCCATGGGTAGGAATATTATATTTTCTGGTAGACAATTATTGCATTTGTAGAATGGGTTCATATTATTTGAATAGGAGCACACGTGGAGTTCTAAAACAACCTGGATGCTGAAACTGAGGATCTTCAAGTCCTTTTCAAATCTCACAAAAAACGCTATTGTTGTACTATAGTACATGCTCATAAAAACAAAATGGCCGCTTGGTAAGTACCAGTGAAAGCCAGCTTTAGTGTATTGATCTCGTTGCACACAGTGCAAGAGGCAGCCCCATCCCAGAACCAGCTCATTGCTATGGAATGCCACTTTTAATCTCAGCACTGTATCGACAACCGATAACCTCGCTCTTCCATTCGAGGGGCCTGCCTGATGGTCCTGGGAATGGAGTCTGCTTTCACAGCGGATATTTGCTCAGATCAATGTGTTTACAATTGAGCCGATACATATTTTACACGACTCTGTGTATTTAACTGAAACCAATATGCCACCAGTCTGTAATCAACTCTAATGTGTTTGCTGGAATGGGCTTCTTCTTAATTATCAGCGCGCGCATGGGAAAGTGAGATCATCATGCTTTCAGCACACAGCGCGCGAGCGAGCTGCTTAATATTTCATTTCCGTTAAAAGGGAGCGCCTGCGCCTCGCAGAAGATTACCGATCACTCCCCTCCCAGATGGTTGAGGCAGGGAGCGTCTGTCTCATAAATGACGGATCTTTATTGGGGTAATTTACCAAACTGCCACAACGAGAGGGGATCAGAACACTGCAAGGTACATGCAAAAGGCCTGCCGTCGAGCCAAGTGGAGATAGAATTCAAAGGATGGTAGTGAATAGCTGGGTGGCAAGAGAATGTACCAGTGTCTTTTGAATGAATGAGTGCATTTTGAATGGGTATCATTTGAACGGTCGTGGGAGTTATTTTGAATTAGTGTCAGGGGCAGAATGGTGGGCCCTGCAGCCCGGGTGGTGCAGGGGCCCCAAGCCCTTCAGAGGGCCCCTATTCAGCCCATGGCCAATGAGAATCAGTGACCTCCGGGAGACTCAGGGAGTCCCTCGTTACATTTTGCAGAGGGGTCCCATCATTTTGTGGTAAGCCACTGATGGTTGCCTCCTGACAGTGGTTATTTGGTAAAAAAGAAAAGCATAAGTGGATGGGTTCAAAATGTTCTTAAGGGCCTGCTGCTGTCAACTGTTTTGTTGTGTTTGTCTGAATATTTAGCTTGTTCAGTCTTGATTCCGTCTAGCGTCTAGTGCCTCTTTATATCAGACCACTCTGCACTTCCTGCCTTGTTTCACCCCAGTAGGGTCTTTTCCAACCATGCTTTTTTCTTTTTTTGCTCCAACCCATCATTCTTATCCTCATTCTTTCTCCCTTTTTGTCTTTCTCTCTTTTCCTTTGGGCCAGAATCTGGCCAACAAAATTAAAGGAAAGGGGGTGGTGATGAACAGAGTGTCTGAATTAAGCAGACCACTCTTACCCAGTCCAAAGATCAGGGCTTGATCCATCACCGTTATTTATCTCACTGCACCATCCCAGTTCAGAACCTGGCTATATGCAAATCAGTCTGTCCCTGGCCCAGTGCATCATGGGAACAGGGCAGACTAAACTACAAAGCCAATTCTTCACCAGAAAGGAGACAAGCTACCAGGGACCGGCTTGCTTGAATCCTGATGGTGCAGTGAGAAAGGGACTCATACCTGAGTATACCCTGCCACACCTATAGTGGCCAAAAACGATTCAGAAAAGGGGGTGGTGATAAACAGAGTGTCTGAATTAAGCAGACCACTCTTATCCAGTCCAAAGATCAGGGCTTGATCCATCACTGTTATTTATCTCACTGCACCATCCCAGTTCAGAACATGGCTACATGCAAATCAGTCTGTCCCTGGCCCAGTGCATCATGGGAACAGGGCAGACTAAACTACCAAGCCAATTCTTCACCAGAAAGGAGACAAGCTACCGGGGACCGGTTTCTGGCATTTCAGCTGTCATCGGCCCGGCTTGCTTGAATCCTGATGGTGCAGTGAGAAAGGGACTCATGTCTGAGTATACCCTGCCACACCTATAGTGGCCAAAAACGATTCAGAAAAGGGGGTGGTGATGAACAGAGTGTCTGAATTAGGCAGACCACTCTTACCCAATCCAAAGATCAGGTCTTGATCCATCACCGTTATTTATCTCACTGCACCATCCCAGTTCAGAACCTGGCTATATGCAAATCAGTCTGTCCCTGGCCCAGTGCATCATGGGAACAGGGCAGACTAAACTACCAAGCCAATTCTTCACCAGAAAGGAGACAAGCTACCGGGGACCGGTTTCTGGCATTTCAGCCGTCATCGGCCCGGCTTGCTTGAATCCTGATGGTGCAGTGAGAAAGGGACTCATGTCTGAGTATACCCTGCCACACCTATAGTGGCCAAAAACGATTCAGAAAAGGGGGTGGGGATGAACAGAGTGTCTGAATTAAGCAGACCACTCTTACCCAGTCCAAAGATCAGGGCTTGATCCATCACCGTTATTTATCTCACTGCACCATCCCAGTTCAGAACCTGGTTATATGCAAATCAGTCTGTCCCTGGCCCAGTGCATCATGGGAACAGGGCAGGCTAAACTACCAAGCCAATTCTTCACCAGAAAGGAGACAAGCTACCGGGGACCGGTTTCTGGCAATTCAGCCATCATCGGCCCGGCTTGCTTGAATCCTGATGGTGCAGTGAGAAAGGGACTCATGTCTGAGTATACCCTGCCACACCTATAGTGGCCAAAAACGATTCAGAAAAGGGGGTGGTGATAAACAGAGTGTCTGAATTAGGCAGACCACTCTTACCCAGTCCAAAGATCAGGGCTTGATCCATCACTGTTATTTATCTCACTGCACCATCCCAGTTCAGAACCTGGCTATATGCAAATCAGTCTGTCCCTGGCCCAGTGCATCATGGGAACAGGGCAGACTAAACTACCAAGCCAATTCTTCACCAGAAAGGAGACAAGCTACCGGGGACCGGTTTCTGGCATTTCAGCCGTCATCGGCCCGGCTTGCTTGAATCCTGATGGTGCAGTGAGAAAGGGACTCATGTCTGAGTATACCCTGCCACACCTATAGTGGCTAAAAACGATTCAGAAAAGGGGGTGGTGATGAACAGAGTGTCTGAATTAGGCAGACCACTCTTACCCAGTCCAAAGATCAGGGCTTGATCCATCACCGTTATTTATCTCACTGCACCATCCCAGTTCAGAACCTGGCTATATGCAAATCAGTCTGTCCCTGGCCCAGTGCATCATGGGAACAGGGCAGACTAAACTACCAAGCCAATTCTTCACCAGAAAGGAGACAAGCTACCGGGGACCGGTTTCTGGCATTTCAGCCGTCATCGGCCCGGCTTGCTTGAATCCTGATGGTGCAGTGAGAAAGGGACTCATGTCTGAGTATACCCTGCCACACCTATAGTGGCCAAAAACGATTCAGAAAAGGGGGTGGTGATGAACAGAGTGTCTGAATTAGGCAGACCACTCTTACCCAGTCCAAAGATCAGGGCTTGATCCATCACTGTTATTTATCTCACTGTACCATCCCAGTTCAGAATCTGGCTATATGCAAATCAGTCTGTCCCTGGCCCAGTGCATCATGGGAACAGGGCAGACTAAACTACCAAGCCAATTCTTCACCAGAAAGGAGACAAGCTACCGGGGACCGGTTTCTGGCATTTCAGCCTTCATCGGCCCGGCTTGCTTGAATCCTGATGGTGCAGTCAGAAAGGGACTCATGTCTGAGTATACCCTGCCACACCTATAGTGGCCAAAAACGATTCAGAAAAGGGGGTGGTGATGAACGGAGTGTCTGAATTAGGCAGACCACTCTTACCCAGTCCAAAGATCAGGGCTTGATCCATCACCGTTATTTATCTCACTGCACCATCCCAGTTCAGAACCAGGCTATATGCAAATCAGTCTGTCCCTGGCCCAGTGCATCATGGGAACAGGGCAGACTAAACTACCAAGCCAATTCTTCACCAGAAAGGAGACAAGCTACCGGGGACCGGTTTCTGGCATTTCAGCTGTCATCGGCCCAGCTTGCTTGAATCCTGATGGTGCAGTGAGAAAGGGACTCATGTCTGAGTATACCCTGCCACACCTATAGTGGCCAAAAACGATTCAGAAAAGGGGGTGGTGATGAACAGAGTGTCTGAATTAGGCAGACCACTCTTACCCAGTCCAAAGATCAGGGCTTGATCCATCACCGTTATTTATCTCACTGCACCATCCCAGTTCAGAACCTGGCTATATGCAAATCAGTCTGTCCCTGGCCCAGTGCATCATGGGAACAGGGCAGACTAAACTACCAAGCCAATTCTTCACCAGAAAGGAGACAAGCTACCGGGGACCGGTTTCTGGCATTTCAGCCGTCATCGGCCCGGCTTGCTTGAATGCTGATGGTGCAGTGAGAAAGGACTCATGTCTGAGTATACCCTGCCACACCTATAGTGGCCAAAAACGATTCAGAAAAGGGGGTGGTGATGAACAGAGTGTCTGAATTAGGCAGACCACTCTTACCCAGTCCAAAGATCAGGGCTTGATCCCTCACCGTTATTTATCTCACTGCACCATCCCAGTTCAGAACCTGGCTATATGCAAATCAGTCTGTCCCTGGCCCAGTGCATCATGGGAACAGGGCATACTAAACTACCAAGCCAATTCTTCACCAGAAAAGAGACAAGCTACCGGGGACCAGTTTCTGGCATTTCAGCCGTCATCGGCCCGGCTTGCTTGAATCCTGATGGTGCAGTGAGAAAGGGACTCATGTCTGAGTATACCCTGCCACACCTATAGTGGCCAAAAACGATTCAGAAAAGGGGGTGGTGATGAACAGAGTGTCTGAATTAGGCAGACCACTCTTACCCAGTCCAAAGATCAGGGCTTGATCCATCACCGTTATTTATCTCACTGCACCATCCCAGTTCAGAACCTGGCTATATGCAAATCAGTCGGTCCCTGGCCCAGTGCATCATGGGAACAGGGCAGACTAAACTACCAAGCCAATTCTTCACCAGAAACAAGACAAGCTACTGGGGACCGGTTTCTGGCATTTTAGCCGTCATCGGCCCGGCTTGCTTGAATCCTGATGGTGCAGTGAGAAAGGGACTCATGTCTGAGTATACCCTGCCACACCTATAGTGGCCAAAAACGATTCAGAAAAGGGGGTGGTGATGAACAGAGTGTCTGAATTAAGCAAACCACTCTTACCCAGTCCAGAGATCAGGGCTTGATCCATCACCGTTATTTATCTCACTGCACCATCCCAGTTCAGAACCTGGCTATATGCAAATCAGTCTGTCCCTGGCCCAGTGCATCATGTGAACAGGGCAGACTAAACTACCAAGCCAATTCTTCACCAGAAAGGAGACAAGCTACCGGGGACCAGTTTCTGGCATTTCAGCCGTCATCGGCCCGGCTTGCTTGAATCCTGATGGTGCAGTGAGAAAGGGACTCATGTCCGAGTATACCCTACCACACCTATAGTGGCCAAAAACGATTCAGAAAAGGGGGTGGTGATGAACAGAGTGTCTGAATTAAGCAGACCACTCTTACCCAGTCCTAAGATCAGGGCTTGATCCATCACCGTTATTTATCTCACTGCACCATCCCAGTTCAGAACCTGGCTATATGCAAATCAGTCTGTCCCTGGCCCAGTGCATCATGGGAACAGGGCATACTAAACTACCAAGCCAATTCTTCACCAGAAAAGAGACAAGCTACCGGGGACCAGTTTCTGGCATTTCAGCCGTCATCGGCCCGGCTTGCTTGAATCCTGATGTTGCAGTGAGAAAGGGACTCATGTCTGAGTATACCCTGCCACACCTATAGTGGCCAAAAACGATTCAGAAAAGGGGGTGGTGATGAACAGAGTGTCTGAATTAGGCAGACCACTCTTACCCAGTCCAAAGATCAGGGCTTGATCCATCACCGTTATTTATCTCACTGCACCATCCCAGTTCAGAACCTGGCTATATGCAAATCAGTCGGTCCCTGGCCCAGTGCATCATGGGAACAGGGCAGACTAAACTACCAAGCCAATTCTTCACCAGAAACGAGACAAGCTACTGGGGACCGGTTTCTGGCATTTTAGCCGTCATCGGCCCGGCTTGCTTGAATCCTGATGGTGCAGTGAGAAAGGGACTCATGTCTGAGTATACCCTGCCACACCTATAGTGGCCAAAAACGATTCAGAAAAGGGGGTGGTTATGAACAGAGTCTCTGAATTAAGCAAACCCCTCTTACCCAGTCCAGAGATCAGGGCTTGATCCATCACCGTTATTTATCTCACTGCACCATCCCAGTTCAGAACCTGGCTATATGCAAATCAGTCTGTCCCTGGCCCAGTGCATCATGTGAACAGGGCAGACTAAACTACCAAGCCAATTCTTCACCAGAAAGGAGACAAGCTACCGGGGACCAGTTTCTGGCATTTCAGCCGTCATCGGCCCGGCTTGCTTGAATCCTGATGGTGCAGTGAGAAAGGGACTCATGTCCGAGTATACCCTACCACACCTATAGTGGCCAAAAACGATTCAGAAAAGGGGGTGGTGATGAACAGAGTGTCTGAATTAAGCAGACCACTCTTACCCAGTCCAAAGATCAGGGCTTGATCCATCACCGTTATTTATCTCACTGCACCATCCCAGTTCAGAACCTGGCTACATGCAAATCAGTCTGTCCCTGGCCCAGTGCATCATGGGAACAGGGCAGACTAAACTACAAAGCCAATTCTTCACCAGAAAGGAGACAAGCTACCGGGGACCGGCTTGCTTGAATCCTGATGGTGCAGTGAGAAAGGGACTCATACCTGAGTATACCCTGCCACACCTATAGTGGCCAAAAACGATTCAGAAAAGGGGGATGGTGATAAACAGAGTGTCTGAATTAAGCAGACCACTCTTACCCAGTCCAAAGATCAGGGCTTGATCCATCACCATTATTTATCTCACTGCACCATCCCAGTTCAGAACATGGCTATATGCAAAACAGTCTGTCCCTGGCCCAGTGCATCATGGGAACAGGGCAGACTAAACTACCAAGCCAATTCTTCACCAGAAAGGAGACAAGCTACCGGGGACCGGTTTCTGGCATTTCAGCCGTCATCGGCCCGTCTTGCATGAATCCTGATGGTGCAGTGAGAAAGGGACTCATGTCTGAGTATACCCTGCCACACCTATAGTGGCCAAAAACGATTCAGAAAAGGGGGTGGTGATGAACAGAGTGTCTGAATTTGGCAGACCACTCTTACCCAATCCAAAGATCAGGGCTTGATCCATCACCGTTATTTATCTCACTGCACCATCCCAGTTCAGAACCTGGCTATATGCAAATCAGTCTGTCCCTGGCCCAGTGCATCATGGGAACAGGGCAGACTAAACTACCAAGGCAATTCTTCACCAGAAAGGAGACAAGCTTCCGGGGACCGGTTTCTGGCATTTCAGCCGTCATCGGCCCGGCTTGCTTGAATCCTGATGGTGCAGTGAGAAAGGGACTCATGTCTGAGTATACCCTGCCACACCTATAGTGTCCAAAAACGATTCAGAAAAGGGGGTGGTGATGAACAGAGTGTCTGAATTAGGCAGACCACTCTTACCCAGTCCAAAGATCAGGGCTTGATCCATCACCGTTATTTATCTCACTGCACCATCCCAGTTCAGAACCTGGCTATATGCAAATCAGTCTGTCCCTGGCCCAGTGCATCATGGGAACAGGGCAGACTAAACTACCAAGCCAATTCTTCACCAGAAAGGAGACAAGCTACGGGGGACCGGTTTCTGGCATTTCAGCCGTCATCGGCCCGGCTTGCTTGAATCCTGATGGTGCAGTGAGAAAGGGACTCATGTCTGAGTATAGCCTGCCACACCTATAGTGGCCAAAAACGATTCAGAAAAGGGGGTGGTGATGAACAGAGTGTCTGAATTAGGCAGACCACTCTTAACCAGTCCAAAGATCAGGGCTTGATCCATCACTGTTATTTATCTCACTGCACCATCCCAGTTCAGAACCTGGCTATATGCAAATCAGTCTGTCCCTGGCCCAGTGCATCATGGGAACAGGGCAGACTAAACTACCAAGCCAATTCTTCACCAGAAAGGAGACAAGCTACCGGGGACCGGTTTCTGGCATTTCAGCCGTCATCGGCCCGGCTTGCTTGAATCCTGATGGTGCAGTGAGAAAGGGACTCATGTCTGAGTATACCCTGCCACACCTATAGTGGCCAAAAACGATTCAGAAAAGGGGGTGGTGATGAACAGAGTGTCTGAATTAGGCAGACCACTCTTACCCAGTCCAAAGATCAGGGCTTGATCCATCACCGTTATTTATCTCACTGCACCATCCCAGTTCAGAACCTGGCTATATGCAAATCAGTCTGTCCCTGGCCCAGTGCATCATGGGAACAGGGCAGACTAAACTACCAAGCCAATTCTTCACCAGAAAGGAGACAAGCTACCGGGGACCGGTTTCTGGCATTTCAGCCGTCATCGGCCCGGCTTGCTTGAATCCTGATGGTGCAGTGAGAAAGGGACTCATGTCTGAGTATACCCTGCCACACCTATAGTGGCCAAAAACGATTCAGAAAAGGGGGTGGGGATGAACAGAGTGTCTGAATTAAGCAGACCACTCTTACCCAGTCCAAAGATCAGGGCTTGATCCATCACCGTTATTTATCTCACTGCACCATCCCAGTTCAGAACCTGGTTATATGCAAATCAGTCTGTCCCTGGCCCAGTGCATCATGGGAACAGGGCAGGCTAAACTACCAAGCCAATTCTTCACCAGAAAGGAGACAAGCTACCGGGGACCGGTTTCTGGCAATTCAGCCATCATCGGCCCGGCTTGCTTGAATCCTGATGGTGCAGTGAGAAAGGGACTCATGTCTGAGTATACCCTGCCACACCTATAGTGGCCAAAAACGATTCAGAAAAGGGGGTGGTGATAAACAGAGTGTCTGAATTAGGCAGACCACTCTTACCCAGTCCAAAGATCAGGGCTTGATCCATCACTGTTATTTATCTCACTGCACCATCCCAGTTCAGAACCTGGCTATATGCAAATCAGTCTGTCCCTGGCCCAGTGCATCATGGGAACAGGGCAGACTAAACTACCAAGCCAATTCTTCACCAGAAAGGAGACAAGCTACCGGGGACCGGTTTCTGGCATTTCAGCCGTCATCGGCCCGGCTTGCTTGAATCCTGATGGTGCAGTGAGAAAGGGACTCATGTCTGAGTATACCCTGCCACACCTATAGTGGCTAAAAACGATTCAGAAAAGGGGGTGGTGATGAACAGAGTGTCTGAATTAGGCAGACCACTCTTACCCAGTCCAAAGATCAGGGCTTGATCCATCACCGTTATTTATCTCACTGCACCATCCCAGTTCAGAACCTGGCTATATGCAAATCAGTCTGTCCCTGGCCCAGTGCATCATGGGAACAGGGCAGACTAAACTACCAAGCCAATTCTTCACCAGAAAGGAGACAAGCTACCGGGGACCGGTTTCTGGCATTTCAGCCGTCATCGGCCCGGCTTGCTTGAATCCTGATGGTGCAGTGAGAAAGGGACTCATGTCTGAGTATACCCTGCCACACCTATAGTGGCCAAAAACGATTCAGAAAAGGGGGTGGTGATGAACAGAGTGTCTGAATTAGGCAGACCACTCTTACCCAGTCCAAAGATCAGGGCTTGATCCATCACTGTTATTTATCTCACTGTACCATCCCAGTTCAGAATCTGGCTATATGCAAATCAGTCTGTCCCTGGCCCAGTGCATCATGGGAACAGGGCAGACTAAACTACCAAGCCAATTCTTCACCAGAAAGGAGACAAGCTACCGGGGACCGGTTTCTGGCATTTCAGCCTTCATCGGCCCGGCTTGCTTGAATCCTGATGGTGCAGTCAGAAAGGGACTCATGTCTGAGTATACCCTGCCACACCTATAGTGGCCAAAAACGATTCAGAAAAGGGGGTGGTGATGAACGGAGTGTCTGAATTAGGCAGACCACTCTTACCCAGTCCAAAGATCAGGGCTTGATCCATCACCGTTATTTATCTCACTGCACCATCCCAGTTCAGAACCAGGCTATATGCAAATCAGTCTGTCCCTGGCCCAGTGCATCATGGGAACAGGGCAGACTAAACTACCAAGCCAATTCTTCACCAGAAAGGAGACAAGCTACCGGGGACCGGTTTCTGGCATTTCAGCTGTCATCGGCCCAGCTTGCTTGAATCCTGATGGTGCAGTGAGAAAGGGACTCATGTCTGAGTATACCCTGCCACACCTATAGTGGCCAAAAACGATTCAGAAAAGGGGGTGGTGATGAACAGAGTGTCTGAATTAGGCAGACCACTCTTACCCAGTCCAAAGATCAGGGCTTGATCCATCACCGTTATTTATCTCACTGCACCATCCCAGTTCAGAACCTGGCTATATGCAAATCAGTCTGTCCCTGGCCCAGTGCATCATGGGAACAGGGCAGACTAAACTACCAAGCCAATTCTTCACCAGAAAGGAGACAAGCTACCGGGGACCGGTTTCTGGCATTTCAGCCGTCATCGGCCCGGCTTGCTTGAATGCTGATGGTGCAGTGAGAAAGGACTCATGTCTGAGTATACCCTGCCACACCTATAGTGGCCAAAAACGATTCAGAAAAGGGGGTGGTGATGAACAGAGTGTCTGAATTAGGCAGACCACTCTTACCCAGTCCAAAGATCAGGGCTTGATCCCTCACCGTTATTTATCTCACTGCACCATCCCAGTTCAGAACCTGGCTATATGCAAATCAGTCTGTCCCTGGCCCAGTGCATCATGGGAACAGGGCATACTAAACTACCAAGCCAATTCTTCACCAGAAAAGAGACAAGCTACCGGGGACCAGTTTCTGGCATTTCAGCCGTCATCGGCCCGGCTTGCTTGAATCCTGATGGTGCAGTGAGAAAGGGACTCATGTCTGAGTATACCCTGCCACACCTATAGTGGCCAAAAACGATTCAGAAAAGGGGGTGGTGATGAACAGAGTGTCTGAATTAGGCAGACCACTCTTACCCAGTCCAAAGATCAGGGCTTGATCCATCACCGTTATTTATCTCACTGCACCATCCCAGTTCAGAACCTGGCTATATGCAAATCAGTCGGTCCCTGGCCCAGTGCATCATGGGAACAGGGCAGACTAAACTACCAAGCCAATTCTTCACCAGAAACAAGACAAGCTACTGGGGACCGGTTTCTGGCATTTTAGCCGTCATCGGCCCGGCTTGCTTGAATCCTGATGGTGCAGTGAGAAAGGGACTCATGTCTGAGTATACCCTGCCACACCTATAGTGGCCAAAAACGATTCAGAAAAGGGGGTGGTGATGAACAGAGTGTCTGAATTAAGCAAACCACTCTTACCCAGTCCAGAGATCAGGGCTTGATCCATCACCGTTATTTATCTCACTGCACCATCCCAGTTCAGAACCTGGCTATATGCAAATCAGTCTGTCCCTGGCCCAGTGCATCATGTGAACAGGGCAGACTAAACTACCAAGCCAATTCTTCACCAGAAAGGAGACAAGCTACCGGGGACCAGTTTCTGGCATTTCAGCCGTCATCGGCCCGGCTTGCTTGAATCCTGATGGTGCAGTGAGAAAGGGACTCATGTCCGAGTATACCCTACCACACCTATAGTGGCCAAAAACGATTCAGAAAAGGGGGTGGTGATGAACAGAGTGTCTGAATTAAGCAGACCACTCTTACCCAGTCCTAAGATCAGGGCTTGATCCATCACCGTTATTTATCTCACTGCACCATCCCAGTTCAGAACCTGGCTATATGCAAATCAGTCTGTCCCTGGCCCAGTGCATCATGGGAACAGGGCATACTAAACTACCAAGCCAATTCTTCACCAGAAAAGAGACAAGCTACCGGGGACCAGTTTCTGGCATTTCAGCCGTCATCGGCCCGGCTTGCTTGAATCCTGATGTTGCAGTGAGAAAGGGACTCATGTCTGAGTATACCCTGCCACACCTATAGTGGCCAAAAACGATTCAGAAAAGGGGGTGGTGATGAACAGAGTGTCTGAATTAGGCAGACCACTCTTACCCAGTCCAAAGATCAGGGCTTGATCCATCACCGTTATTTATCTCACTGCACCATCCCAGTTCAGAACCTGGCTATATGCAAATCAGTCGGTCCCTGGCCCAGTGCATCATGGGAACAGGGCAGACTAAACTACCAAGCCAATTCTTCACCAGAAACGAGACAAGCTACTGGGGACCGGTTTCTGGCATTTTAGCCGTCATCGGCCCGGCTTGCTTGAATCCTGATGGTGCAGTGAGAAAGGGACTCATGTCTGAGTATACCCTGCCACACCTATAGTGGCCAAAAACGATTCAGAAAAGGGGGTGGTTATGAACAGAGTCTCTGAATTAAGCAAACCCCTCTTACCCAGTCCAGAGATCAGGGCTTGATCCATCACCGTTATTTATCTCACTGCACCATCCCAGTTCAGAACCTGGCTATATGCAAATCAGTCTGTCCCTGGCCCAGTGCATCATGTGAACAGGGCAGACTAAACTACCAAGCCAATTCTTCACCAGAAAGGAGACAAGCTACCGGGGACCAGTTTCTGGCATTTCAGCCGTCATCGGCCCGGCTTGCTTGAATCCTGATGGTGCAGTGAGAAAGGGACTCATGTCCGAGTATACCCTACCACACCTATAGTGGCCAAAAACGATTCAGAAAAGGGGGTGGTGATGAACAGAGTGTCTGAATTAAGCAGACCACTCTTACCCAGTCCAAAGATCAGGGCTTGATCCATCACCGTTATTTATCTCACTGCACCATCCCAGTTCAGAACCTGGCTACATGCAAATCAGTCTGTCCCTGGCCCAGTGCATCATGGGAACAGGGCAGACTAAACTACAAAGCCAATTCTTCACCAGAAAGGAGACAAGCTACCGGGGACCGGCTTGCTTGAATCCTGATGGTGCAGTGAGAAAGGGACTCATACCTGAGTATACCCTGCCACACCTATAGTGGCCAAAAACGATTCAGAAAAGGGGGATGGTGATAAACAGAGTGTCTGAATTAAGCAGACCACTCTTACCCAGTCCAAAGATCAGGGCTTGATCCATCACCATTATTTATCTCACTGCACCATCCCAGTTCAGAACATGGCTATATGCAAAACAGTCTGTCCCTGGCCCAGTGCATCATGGGAACAGGGCAGACTAAACTACCAAGCCAATTCTTCACCAGAAAGGAGACAAGCTACCGGGGACCGGTTTCTGGCATTTCAGCCGTCATCGGCCCGTCTTGCATGAATCCTGATGGTGCAGTGAGAAAGGGACTCATGTCTGAGTATACCCTGCCACACCTATAGTGGCCAAAAACGATTCAGAAAAGGGGGTGGTGATGAACAGAGTGTCTGAATTTGGCAGACCACTCTTACCCAATCCAAAGATCAGGGCTTGATCCATCACCGTTATTTATCTCACTGCACCATCCCAGTTCAGAACCTGGCTATATGCAAATCAGTCTGTCCCTGGCCCAGTGCATCATGGGAACAGGGCAGACTAAACTACCAAGGCAATTCTTCACCAGAAAGGAGACAAGCTTCCGGGGACCGGTTTCTGGCATTTCAGCCGTCATCGGCCCGGCTTGCTTGAATCCTGATGGTGCAGTGAGAAAGGGACTCATGTCTGAGTATACCCTGCCACACCTATAGTGTCCAAAAACGATTCAGAAAAGGGGGTGGTGATGAACAGAGTGTCTGAATTAGGCAGACCACTCTTACCCAGTCCAAAGATCAGGGCTTGATCCATCACCGTTATTTATCTCACTGCACCATCCCAGTTCAGAACCTGGCTATATGCAAATCAGTCTGTCCCTGGCCCAGTGCATCATGGGAACAGGGCAGACTAAACTACCAAGCCAATTCTTCACCAGAAAGGAGACAAGCTACGGGGGACCGGTTTCTGGCATTTCAGCCGTCATCGGCCCGGCTTGCTTGAATCCTGATGGTGCAGTGAGAAAGGGACTCATGTCTGAGTATAGCCTGCCACACCTATAGTGGCCAAAAACGATTCAGAAAAGGGGGTGGTGATGAACAGAGTGTCTGAATTAGGCAGACCACTCTTAACCAGTCCAAAGATCAGGGCTTGATCCATCACTGTTATTTATCTCACTGCACCATCCCAGTTCAGAACCTGGCTATATGCAAATCAGTCTGTCCCTGGCCCAGTGCATCATGGGAACAGGGCAGACTAAACTACCAAGCCAATTCTTCACCAGAAAGGAGACAAGCTACCGGGGACCGGTTTCTGGCATTTCAGCCGTCATCGGCCCGGCTTGCTTGAATCCTGATGGTGCAGTGAGAAAGGGACTCATGTCTGAGTATACCCTGCCACACCTATAGTGGCCAAAAACGATTCAGAAAAGGGGGTGGTGATGAACAGAGTGTCTGAATTAGGCAGACCACTCTTACCCAGTCCAAAGATCAGGGCTTGATCCATCACCGTTATTTATCTCACTGCACCATCCCAGTTCAGAACCTGGCTATATGCAAATCAGTCTGTCCCTGGCCCAGTGCATCATGGGAACAGGGCAGACTAAACTACCAAGCCAATTCTTCACCAGAAAGGAGACAAGCTACCGGGGACCGGTTTCTGGCATTTCAGCCGTCATCGGCCCGGCTTGCTTGAATCCTGATGGTGCAGTGAGAAAGGGACTCATGTCTGAGTATACCCTGCCACACCTATAGTGGCCAAAAACGATTCAGAAAAGGAGGTGGTGATGAACAGAGTGTCTGAATTAGGCAGACCACTCTTACCCAGTCCAAAGATCAGGGCTTGATCCATCACCGTTATTTATCTCACTGCACCATCCCAGTTCAGAACCTGGCTATATGCAAATCAGTCTGTCCCTGGCCCAGTGCATCATGGGAACAGGGCAGACTAAACTACCAAGCCAATTCTTCACCAGAAAGGAGACAAGCTACCGGGGACCGGTTTCTGACATTTCAGCCGTCATCGGCCCGGCTTGCTTGAATCCTGATGGTGCAGTGAGAAAGGGACTCATATCTGAGTATACCCTGCCACACCTATAGTGGCCAAAAACGATTCAGAAAAGGGGGTGGTGATGAATAGAGTGTCTGAATTAGGCAGACCACTCTTACCCAGTCCAAAGATCGGGGCTTGATCCATCACCGTTATTTATCTCACTGCACCATCCCAGTTCAGAACCTGGCTATATGCAAATCAGTCTGTCCCTGGCCCAGTGCATCATGGGAACAGGGCAGACTAAACTACCAAGCCAATTCTTCACCAGAAAGGAGACAAGCTACCGGGGACCGGTTTCTGGCATTTCAGCCGTCATCGGCCCGGCTTGCTTGAATCCTGATGGTGCAGTGAGAAAGGACTCATGTCTGAGTATACCCTGCCACACCTATAGTGGCCAAAAACGATTCAGAAAATGGGGTGGTGATGAACAGAGTGTCTGAATTAGGCAGACCACTCTTACCCAGTCCAAAGATCAGGGCTTGATCCATCACCGTTATTTATCTCACTGCACCATCCCAATTCAGAACCTGGCTATATGCAAATCAGTCTGTCCCTGGCCCAGTGCATCATGGGAACAGGGCATACTAAACTACCAAGCCAATTCTTCACCAGAAAAGAGACAAGCTACCGGGGACCAGTTTCTGGCATTTCAGCCGTCATCGGCCCGGCTTGCTTGAATCCTGATGGTGCAGTGAGAAAGGGACTCATGTCTGAGTATACCCTGCCACACCTATGTTGGCCAAAAACGATTCAGAAAAGGGGGTGGTGATGAACAGAGTGTCTGAATTAGGCAGACCACTCTTACCCAGTCCAAAGATCAGGGCTTGATCCATCACCGTTATTTATCTCACTGCACCATCCCAGTTCAGAACCTGGCTATATGCAAATCAGTCTGTCCCTGGCCCAGTGCATCATGGGAACAGGGCAGACTAAACTACCAAGCCAATTCTTCACCAGAAAGGAGACAAGCTACCGGGGACCGGTTTCTGGCATTTCAGCCGTCATCGGCCCGGCTTGCTTGAATCCTGATGGTGCAGTGAGAAAGGGACTCATGTCTGAGTATACCCTGCCACACCTATAGTGGCCAAAAACGATTCAGAAAAGGGGGTGGTGATGAACAGAGTGTCTGAATTAAGCAAACCACTCTTACCCAGTCCAGAGATCAGGGCTTGATCCATCACCGTTATTTATCTCACTGCACCATCCCAGTTCAGAACCTGGCTATATGCAAATCAGTCTGTCCCTGGCCCAGTGCATCATGTGAACAGGGCAGACTAAACTACCAAGCCAATTCTTCACCAGAAAAGAGACAAGCTACCGACCACCGGTTTCTGGCATTTCAGCCGTCATCGGCCCGGCTTGCTTGAATCCTGATGGTGCAGTGAGAAAGGGACTCATGTCCGAGTATACCCTGCCACACCTATAGTGGCCAAAAACGATTCAGAAAAGGGGGTGGTGATGAACAGAGTGTCTGAATTAAGCAGACCACTCTTACCCAGTCCAAAGATCAGGGCTTGATCCATCACCGTTATTTATCTCACTGCACCATCCCAGTTCAGAACCTGGCTATATGCAAATCAGTCTGTCCCTGGCCCAGTGCATCATAGGAACAGGGCAGACTAAACTACCAAGCCAATTCTTCACCAGAAAGGAGACAAGCTACTGGGGACCGGTTTCTGGCATTTCAGCCGTCATCGGCCCGGCTTGCTTGAATCCTGATGGTGCAGTGAGAAAGGGACTCATGTCTGAGTATACCCTGCCACACCTATAGTGGCCAAAAACGATTCAGAAAAGGGGGTGGTGATGAACAGAGTGTCTGAATTAAGCAGACCACTCTTACCCAGTCCAAAGATAAGGGCTTGATCCATCACCGTTATTTATCTCACTGCACCATCCCAGTTCAGAACCTGGCTATATGCAAATCAGTCTGTCCCTGGCCCAGTGCATCATGGGAACAGGGCAGACTAAACTACCAAACCAATTCTTCACCAGAAAGGAGACAAGCTACCGGGGACCGGTTTCTGGCATTTCAGCCGTCATCGGCCCAGCTTGCTTGAATCCTGATGGTGCAGTGAGAAAGGGACTCATGTCTGAGTATACCCTGCCACACCTATAGTGGCCAAAAACGATTCAGAAAAGGGGGTGGTGATGAACAGAGTGTCTGAATTAAGCAGACCACTCTTACCCAGTCCAAAGATCAGGGCTTGATTCATCACCGTTATTTATCTCACTGCACCATCCCAGTTCAGAACCTGGCTATATGCAAATCAGTCTGTCCCTGGCCCAGTGCATCATGGGAACAGGGCAGACTAAACTACCAAGCCAATTTTTCACCAGAAAGGAGACAAGCTTCCGGGGACTGGTTTCTGGCATTTCAGCCGTCATCGGCCCGGCTTGCTTGAATCCTGATGGTGCAGTGAGAAAGGGACTCATGTCTGAGTATACCCTGCCACACCTATAGTGGACAAAAACGATTCAAAAAAGGGGGTGGTGATGAACAGAGTGTCTGAATTAAGCAGACCACTCGTACCCAGTCCAAAGATCAGGGCTTGATCCATCACCGTTATTTATCTCACTGCACCATCCCAGTTCAGAACCTGGCTATATGCAAATCAGTCTGTCCCTGGCCCAGTGCATCATGGGAACAGGGCAGACTAAACTACCAAGCCAATTCTTCACCAGAAAGGAGACAAGCTACCGGGGACCTGTTTCTTGCATTTCAGCCGTCATCGGCCCGGCTAGGCATGGGCGGAAAATCCGTTCCGCTCGCGGATTTTGCGGATTTTCGGGAAATCCGCAATCCGCGAGATTTGCGAATTTCCTGCAAAATCCGCAAATCCGCGAGCAGCGGATTTTGCTCGCACTGCTCGCACTGTTCGCGTGAGTTCGCGCCCCGCGAATAAGTGCGAAATTGCAGAAATACGATCTAAGCAAAACTGAAAGTAACTACTTACCAGGTTCAAAAGTTCAGGCACATCATTAGTAGCCATTTCCTGTAGTGCTTCCTGAGGGGCCCCTCCAGAGTTCAGTTGCCAGTTGAAACTATTATGTGACCCTGCTCTGAACCTCAGAATAGTTACACATATGCCACAAAGGTCATGAATTACAGCTAAGGGAGACAAGCAGGAGCCAGGCTGGAAGTTAAAATCCATTAATCAGCCCCTAATTCATTATTGTCAGTTGGGGCAGGGCAGGTGTTGTAACTAATTTTGCAACAATGAAAGCACTTAGCAAGTGCAAAAGATCACTAATCAGGGCGCACTAAGGAAGCAGGTGCCAGCTAAAAAAATATTCTGTGACACATTAATCAGCCCCAAATTAATTCAGGTCACTTGAGGCAGGGAAGGTGTGCTTTGCTTTGCCGAAAATAATGTACACTGGACAACCAGAGGGTGTGGTGATGAAACAGAGGGTGGCATGGGTGGGCCAGAGGGTGGCATGAGTAGTCAGAGAGTGGCAGTGGTGACAGAGAGTGGCAGTGATGAAGAAGAGTGTCCCAAACAGGTTGGACACGTAGAAACAACAAGTTCGCAAATCTTGCGACCCGACAGGTAAGTTCGCAAATTGCGAAATTGTAAAAACCCTCGCGAACTGGCAGAAACACGGGCGAACACAAAAAAAAAAAAAAATCCGCAAATCCGCAAATTCGCGGGAATTCGCGGATTTTGCGGATTGCGAGTTCGCAAATCCGCAAATTCGCGGATTGCCAATCCGCAAAATCCGCTCATGCCTAGGCCCGGCTTGCTTGAATCCTGATGGTGCAGTGAGAAAGGGACTCATGTCTGAGTATACCCTGCCACAGCTATAGTGGCCAAAAACGATTCAGAAAAGGGGGTGGTGATGAACAGAGCGTCTGAATTAAGCAGACCACTCTTACCCAGTCCAAAGATCAGGGCTTGATCCATCACCGTTATTTATCTCACTGCACCATCCCAGTTCAGAACCTCGCTATATGCAAATCAGTCTGACCCTGGCCCAGTGCATCATGGGAACAAGGCATACTAAACTACCAAGCCAATTCTTCACGAGAAAAGAGACAAGCTACCGAGGACCAGTTTTTGGCGTTTCAGCCGTCATCGGCCCGGCTTGCTTGAATCCTGATGGTGCAGTGAGAAAGGGACTCATGTCTGAGTATACCCTGCCACACCTATAGTGGCCAAAAACGATTCAGAAAAGGGGGTGGTGATGAAAAGAGTGTCTGAATTAACCAGACAACTCTTACCCAGTCCAAAGATCAGGGCTTGATCCATCACCGTTATTTATCTCACTGCACCATCCCAGTTCAGAACCTGGCTATATGCAAATCAGTCTGTCCCTGGCCCAGTGCATCATGGGAACAGGGCAGACTAAACTACCAAGCCAATTCTTCACCAGAAAGGAGACAAGCGACCGGGGACCGGTTTCTGGCATTTCAGCTGTCATCAGCCCGGCTTGCTTGAATCCTGATGGTGCAGTGAGAAAGGGACTCATGTCTGAGTATACCCTGCCACACCTATCGTGGCTAAAAGCGATTCAGCAAAGGGGGTGGTGATGAACAGAGTGTCTGAATTAAGCAAACCACTCTTACCCAGTCCAACGATCAGGGCTTGATCCATCACCGTTATTTATCTCACTGCACCATCCCAGTTCAGAACCTGGCTATATGCAAATCAATCTGTCCCTGGCCCAGTGCATCATGGGAACAGGCAGACTAAACTACCAAGCCAATTCTTCACCAGAAAGGAGACAAGCTACCGGGGACCGGTTTCTGGCATTTCAGCCGTCATTGGCCCGGCTTGCTTGAATCCTGATGGTGTAGTGAGAAAGGGACTCATGTCTGAGTATACCCTGCAACACCTATAGTGGCCAAAAACGATTCAGAAAAGGGGGTGGTGATGAACAGAGTGTCTGAATTAACCACTTCCATGCTAGTGACAAGGTCAACTCGTCATGGGCTTTACCTGCCCTGTGCTTATGACGAGTTGACCTCGTCACAAACAATGGTAAATGTGGGAATCCAACACCGGGGGGGAAAACCTTTAGCACCCAAGGTGTTAAGCAGACCACTCGTACCCAGTCCAAAGATCAGGGCTTGATCCATCACCGTTATTTATCTCACTGCACCATCCCAGTTCAGAACCTCGCTATATGCAAATCAGGCTGTCCCTGCCCAGTGCATCATGGCAACAGGGCATACTAAACTACCAAGCCAATTCTTCACCAGAAAAGAGACAAGGTACCGAGGACCAGTTTCTGGCATTTCAGCCGTCATCGGCCCGGCTTGCTTGAATCCTGATGGTGCAGTGAGAAAGGGACTCATGTCTGAGTATACCCTGCCACACCTATAGTGGCCAAAAATGATTCAGAAAAGGGGGTGGTGATGAACAGAGTGTCTGAATTTAGCAGACCACTCTTACCCAGTCCAAAGATCAGGGCTTGATCCATCACCGTTATTTATCTCACTGCACCATCCCAGTTCAGAACCTGGCTATATGCAAATCAGTCTGTCCCTGGCCCAGTGCATCATGGGAACAGGGCAGACTAAACTACCAAACCAATTCTTCACCAGAAAGGAGACAAGCTACCAGGGACCGGTTTCTGGCATTTCAGCCGTCATCGGCCCGGCTTCCTTGAATCCTGATGGTGCAGTGAGAAAGGGACTCATGTCTGAGTATACCCTGCCACACCTATAGTGGCCAAAAATGATTCAGAAAAGGGGGTGGTGATGAACAGAGTGTCTGAATTAAGCAAACCACTCTTACCCAGTCCAAAGATCAGGGCTTGATCCATCACCGTTATTTATCTCACTGTACCATCCCAGTTCAGAACCTCGCTATATGCAAATCAGTCTGTCCCTGGCCCAGTGCATCATGGGAACAGGGCAGACTAAACTACCAAACCAATTCTTCACCAGAAAGGAGACAAGCTACCGGGGACCGGTTTCTGGCATTTCAGCTGTCATCGGCCCGGCTTGCTTGAATCCTGATGGTGCAGTGAGAAAGGGACTCATGTCTGAGAATACCCTGCCACACCTATAGTGGCCAAAATTGATTCAGAAAAGGGGGTGGTGATGAACAGAGTGTCTGAATTAAGCAGACCACTCTTACCCAGTCCAAAGATCAGGGCTTGATCCATCACCGTTATTTATCTCACTGCACCATCCCAGTTCAGAACCTGGCTATATGCAAATCAGTCTGTCCCTGGCCCAGTGCATCATGGGAACAGGGCAGACTAAACTACCAAGCCAATTCTTCACCAGAAAGGAGACAAGCTACCGGGGACCGGTTTCTGGCATTTCAACCGTCATCGGCCCGGCTTGCTTGAATCCTGATGGTGC
The DNA here is from genome assembly GCF_964263255.1 of Lissotriton vulgaris. Taxonomy (NCBI): domain Eukaryota; kingdom Metazoa; phylum Chordata; class Amphibia; order Caudata; family Salamandridae; genus Lissotriton; species Lissotriton vulgaris. The sequence goes on from NC_141695.1 coordinate 917,505,250, forward strand.
AGTGAGAAAGGGACTCATGTCTGAGTATACCCCTTCACACCTATAGTGGCCAAAAACGATTCAGAAAAGGGGGTGGTGATGAACAGAGTGTCTGAATTAAGCTGACCACTCTTACCCAGTCCAAAGATCAGGGCTTGATCCATCACCGTTATTTATCTCACTGCACCATCCCAGTTCAGAACCTGGCTATATGCAAATCAGTCTGTCCCTGGCCCAGTGCATCATGGGAACAGGGCAGACTAAACTACCAAACCAATTCTTCACCAGAAAGGAGACAAGCTACCGGGGACTGGTTTCTGGCATTTCAGCTGTCATCGGCCCGGCTTGCTTGAATCCTGATGGTGCAGTGAGAAAGGGACTCATGTCTGAGAATACCCTGCCACACCTATAGTGGCCAAAATTGATTCAGAAAAGGGGGTGGTGATGAACAGAGTGTCTGAATTAAGCAGACCACTCTTACCCAGTCCAAAGATCAGGGCTTGATCCATCACCGTTATTTATCTCACTGCACCATCCCAGTTCAGAACCTGGCTATATGCAAATCAGTCTGTCCCTGGCCCAGTGCATCATGGGAACAGGGCAGACTAAACTACCAAGCCAATTCTTCACCAGAAAGGAGACAAGCTACCGGGGACCGGTTTCTGGCATTTTAGCCGTCATCGGCCCGGCTTGCTTGAATCCTGATGGTGCAGTGAGAAAGGACTCATGTCTGAGTATACCCTGCCACACCTATAGTGGCCAAAAACGATTCAGAAAAGGGGGTGGTGATGAACAGAGTGTCTGAATTAGGCAGACCACTCTTACCCAGTCCAAAGATCAGGGCTTGATCCATCACCGTTATTTATCTCACTGCACCATCCCAGTTCAGAACCTGGCTATATGCAAATCAGTCTGTCCCTGGCCCAGTGCATCATGGGAACAGGGCATACTAAACTACCAAGCCAATTCTTCACCAGAAAAGAGACAAGCTACCGGGGACCAGTTTCTGGCATTTCAGCCGTCATCGGCCCGGCTTGCTTGAATCCTGATGGTGCAGTGAGAAAGGGACTCATGTCTGAGTATACCTTGCCACACCTATAGTGGCCAAAAACGATTCAGAAAAGGGGTGTGGTGATGAACAGAGTGTCTGAATTAGGCAGACCACTCTTACCCAGTCCAAAGATCAGGGCTTGATCCATCACCGTTATTTATCTCACTGCACCATCCCAGTTCAGAACCTGGCTATATGCAAATCAGTCTGTCCCTGGCCCAGTGCATAATGGGAACAGGGCAGACTAAACTACCAAGCCAATTCTTCACCAGAAAGGAGACAAGCTACCGGGGACCGGTTTCTGGCATTTCAGCCGTCATCGGCCCGGCTTGCTTGAATCCTGATGGTGCAGTGAGAAAGGGACTCATGTCTGAGTATACCCTGCCACACCTATAGTGGCCAAAAACGATTCAGAAAAGGGGGTGGTGATGAACAGAGTGTCTGAATTAAGCAAACCACTCTTACCCAGTCCAGAGATCAGGGCTTTATCCATCACCATTATTTATCTCACTGCACCATCCCAGTTCAGAACCTGGCTATATGCAAATCAGTCTGTCCCTGGCCCAGTGCATCATGGGAACAGGGCAGACTAAACTACCAAGCCAATTCTTCACCAGAAAGGAGACAAGCGACCGGGGACCGGTTTCTGGCATTTCAGCCGTCATCAGCCCGGCTTGCTTGAATCCTGATGGTGCAGTGAGAAAGGGACTCATGTCTGAGTATACCCTGCCACACCTATCGTGGCTAAAAACGATTCAGCAAAGGGGGTGGTGATGAACAGAGTGTCTGAATTAAGCAAACCACTCTTACCCAGTCCAACGATCAGGGCTTGATCCATCACCGTTATTTATCTCACTGCACCATCCCAGTTCAGAACCTGGCTATATGCAAATCAATCTGTCCCTGGCCCAGTGCATCATGGGAACAGGCAGACTAAACTACCAAGCCAATTCTTCACCAGAAAGGAGACAAGCTACCGGGGACCGGTTTCTGGCATTTCAGCCGTCATCGGCCCGGCTTGCTTGAATCCTGATGGTGCAGTGAGAAAGGGACTCATGTCTGAGTATACCCCTTCACACCTATAGTGGCCAAAAATGATTCAGAAAAGGGGGTGGTGATGAACAGAGTGTCTGAATTAAGCAAACCACTCTTACCCAGTCCAAAGATCAGGGCTTGATCCATCACCGTTATTTATCTCACTGCACCATCCCAGTTCAGAACCTCGCTATATGCAAATCAGTCTGTCCCTGGCCCAGTGCATAATGGGAACAGGGCAGACTAAACTACCAAGCCAATTCTTCACCAGAAAGGAGACAAGCTACCGGGGACCGGTTTCTGGCATTTCAGCCGTCATCGGCCCGGCTTGCTTGAATCCTGATGGTGCAGTGAGAAAGGGACTCATGTCTGAGTATACCCTGCCACACCTATAGTGGCCAAAAACGATTCAGAAAAGGGGGTGGTGATGAACAGAGTGTCTGAATTAAGCAAACCACTCTTACCCAGTCCAGAGATCAGGGCTTTATCCATCACCATTATTTATCTCACTGCACCATCCCAGTTCAGAACCTGGCTATATGCAAATCAGTCTGTCCCTGGCCCAGTGCATCATGTGAACAGGGCAGACTAAACTACCAAGCCAATTCTTCACCAGAAAGGAGACAAGCTACCGGGGACCGGTTTCTGGCATTTCAGCCGTCATCAGCCCGGCTTGCTTGAATCCTGATGGTGCAGTGAGAAAGGGACTCATGTCTGAGTATACCCTGCCACACCTATAGTGGCCAAAAACGATTCAGAAAAGGGGGTGGTGATGAACAGAGTGTCTGAATTAAGCAAACCACTCTTACCCAGTCCAGAGATCAGGGCTTTATCCATCACCATTATTTATCTCACTGCACCATCCCAGTTCAGAACCTGGCTATATGCAAATCAGTCTGTCCCTGGCCCAGTGCATCATGTGAACAGGGCAGACTAAACTACCAAGCCAATTCTTCACCAGAAAGGAGACAAGCTACCGGGGACCGGTTTCTGGCATTTCAGCCGTCATCGGCCCGGCTTGCTTGAATCCTGATGGTGCAGTGAGAAAGGGACTCATGTCTGAGTATACCCCTTCACACCTATAGTGGCCAAAAATGATTCAGAAAAGGGGGTGGTGATGAACAGAGTGTCTGAATTAAGCAAACCACTCTTACCCAGTCCAAAGATCAGGGCTTGATCCATCACCGTTATTTATCTCACTGCACCATCCCAGTTCAGAACCTCGCTATATGCAAATCAGTCTGTCCCTGGCCCAGTGCATAATGGGAACAGGGCAGACTAAACTACCAAGCCAATTCTTCACCAGAAAGGAGACAAGCTACCGGGGACCGGTTTCTGGCATTTCAGCCGTCATCGGCCCGGCTTGCTTGAATCCTGATGGTGCAGTGAGAAAGGGACTCATGTCTGAGTATACCCTGCCACACCTATAGTGGCCAAAAACGATTCAGAAAAGGGGGTGGTGATGAACAGAGTGTCTGAATTAAGCAAACCACTCTTACCCAGTCCAGAGATCAGGGCTTTATCCATCACCGTTATTTATCTCACTGCACCATCCCAGTTCAGAACCTGGCTATATGCAAATCAGTCTGTCCCTGGCCCAGTGCATCATGGGAACAGGGCAGACTAAACTACCAAGCCAATTCTTCACCAGAAAGGAGACAAGCGACCGGGGACCGGTTTCTGGCATTTCAGCCGTAATCAGCCCGGCTTGCTTGAATCCTGATGGTGCAGTGAGAAAGGGACTCATGTCTGAGTATACCCTGCCACACCTATCGTGGCTAAAAACGATTCAGCAAAGGGGGTGGTGATGAACAGAGTGTCTGAATTAAGCAAACCACTCTTACCCAGTCCAACGATCAGGGCTTGATCCATCACCGTTATTTATCTCACTGCACCATCCCAGTTCAGAACCTGGCTATATGCAAATCAATCTGTCCCTGGCCCAGTGCATCATGGGAACAGGCAGACTAAACTACCAAGCCAATTCTTCACCAGAAAGGAGACAAGCTACCGGGGACCGGTTTCTGGCATTTCAGCCGTCATTGGCCCGGCTTGCTTGAATCCTGATGGTGTAGTGAGAAAGGGACTCATGTCTGAGTATACCCTGCAACACCTATAGTGGCCAAAAACGATTCAGAAAAGGGGGTGGTGATGAACAGAGTGTCTGAATTAACCACTTCCATGCTAGTGACAAGGTCAACTCGTCATGGGCTTTACCTGCCCTGTGCTTATGACGAGTTGACCTCGTCACAAACAATGGTAAATGTGGGAATCCAACACCGGGGGGGAAAACCTTTAGCACCCAAGGTGTTAAGCAGACCACTCGTACCCAGTCCAAAGATCAGGGCTTGATCCATCACCGTTATTTATCTCACTGCACCATCCCAGTTCAGAACCTCGCTATATGCAAATCAGGCTGTCCCTGCCCAGTGCATCATGGCAACAGGGCATACTAAACTACCAAGCCAATTCTTCACCAGAAAAGAGACAAGGTACCGAGGACCAGTTTCTGGCATTTCAGCCGTCATCGGCCCGGCTTGCTTGAATCCTGATGGTGCAGTGAGAAAGGGACTCATGTCTGAGTATACCCTGCCACACCTATAGTGGCCAAAAATGATTCAGAAAAGGGGGTGGTGATGAACAGAGTGTCTGAATTTAGCAGACCACTCTTACCCAGTCCAAAGATCAGGGCTTGATCCATCACCGTTATTTATCTCACTGCACCATCCCAGTTCAGAACCTGGCTATATGCAAATCAGTCTGTCCCTGGCCCAGTGCATCATGGGAACAGGGCAGACTAAACTACCAAACCAATTCTTCACCAGAAAGGAGACAAGCTACCAGGGACCGGTTTCTGGCATTTCAGCCGTCATCGGCCCGGCTTCCTTGAATCCTGATGGTGCAGTGAGAAAGGGACTCATGTCTGAGTATACCCTGCCACACCTATAGTGGCCAAAAATGATTCAGAAAAGGGGGTGGTGATGAACAGAGTGTCTGAATTAAGCAAACCACTCTTACCCAGTCCAAAGATCAGGGCTTGATCCATCACCGTTATTTATCTCACTGTACCATCCCAGTTCAGAACCTCGCTATATGCAAATCAGTCTGTCCCTGGCCCAGTGCATCATGGGAACAGGGCAGACTAAACTACCAAACCAATTCTTCACCAGAAAGGAGACAAGCTACCGGGGACCGGTTTCTGGCATTTCAGCTGTCATCGGCCCGGCTTGCTTGAATCCTGATGGTGCAGTGAGAAAGGGACTCATGTCTGAGAATACCCTGCCACACCTATAGTGGCCAAAATTGATTCAGAAAAGGGGGTGGTGATGAACAGAGTGTCTGAATTAAGCAGACCACTCTTACCCAGTCCAAAGATCAGGGCTTGATCCATCACCGTTATTTATCTCACTGCACCATCCCAGTTCAGAACCTGGCTATATGCAAATCAGTCTGTCCCTGGCCCAGTGCATCATGGGAACAGGGCAGACTAAACTACCAAGCCAATTCTTCACCAGAAAGGAGACAAGCTACCGGGGACCGGTTTCTGGCATTTCAACCGTCATCGGCCCGGCTTGCTTGAATCCTGATGGTGCAGTGAGAAAGGGACTCATGTCTGAGTATACCCCTTCACACCTATAGTGGCCAAAAACGATTCAGAAAAGGGGGTGGTGATGAACAGAGTGTCTGAATTAAGCTGACCACTCTTACCCAGTCCAAAGATCAGGGCTTGATCCATCACCGTTATTTATCTCACTGCACCATCCCAGTTCAGAACCTGGCTATATGCAAATCAGTCTGTCCCTGGCCCAGTGCATCATGGGAACAGGGCAGACTAAACTACCAAACCAATTCTTCACCAGAAAGGAGACAAGCTACCGGGGACCGGTTTCTGGCATTTCAGCTGTCATCGGCCCGGCTTGCTTGAATCCTGATGGTGCAGTGAGAAAGGGACTCATGTCTGAGAATACCCTGCCACACCTATAGTGGCCAAAATTGATTCAGAAAAGGGGGTGGTGATGAACAGAGTGTCTGAATTAAGCAGACCACTCTTACCCAGTCCAAAGATCAGGGCTTGATCCATCACCGTTATTTATCTCACTGCACCATCCCAGTTCAGAACCTGGCTATATGCAAATCAGTCTGTCCCTGGCCCAGTGCATCATGGGAACAGGGCAGACTAAACTACCAAGCCAATTCTTCACCAGAAAGGAGACAAGCTACCGGGGACCGGTTTCTGGCATTTTAGCCGTCATCGGCCCGGCTTGCTTGAATCCTGATGGTGCAGTGAGAAAGGACTCATGTCTGAGTATACCCTGCCACACCTATAGTGGCCAAAAACGATTCAGAAAAGGGGGTGGTGATGAACAGAGTGTCTGAATTAGGCAGACCACTCTTACCCAGTCCAAAGATCAGGGCTTGATCCATCACCGTTATTTATCTCACTGCACCATCCCAGTTCAGAACCTGGCTATATGCAAATCAGTCTGTCCCTGGCCCAGTGCATCATGGGAACAGGGCATACTAAACTACCAAGCCAATTCTTCACCAGAAAAGAGACAAGCTACCGGGGACCAGTTTCTGGCATTTCAGCCGTCATCGGCCCGGCTTGCTTGAATCCTGATGGTGCAGTGAGAAAGGGACTCATGTCTGAGTATACCTTGCCACACCTATAGTGGCCAAAAACGATTCAGAAAAGGGGGTGGTGATGAACAGAGTGTCTGAATTAGGCAGACCACTCTTACCCAGTCCAAAGATCAGGGCTTGATCCATCACCGTTATTTATCTCACTGCACCATCCCAGTTCAGAACCTGGCTATATGCAAATCAGTCTGTCCCTGGCCCAGTGCATAATGGGAACAGGGCAGACTAAACTACCAAGCCAATTCTTCACCAGAAAGGAGACAAGCTACCGGGGACCGGTTTCTGGCATTTCAGCCGTCATCGGCCCGGCTTGCTTGAATCCTGATGGTGCAGTGAGAAAGGGACTCATGTCTGAGTATACCCTGCCACACCTATAGTGGCCAAAAACGATTCAGAAAAGGGGGTGGTGATGAACAGAGTGTCTGAATTAAGCAAACCACTCTTACCCAGTCCAGAGATCAGGGCTTTATCCATCACCATTATTTATCTCACTGCACCATCCCAGTTCAGAACCTGGCTATATGCAAATCAGTCTGTCCCTGGCCCAGTGCATCATGTGAACAGGGCAGACTAAACTACCAAGCCAATTCTTCACCAGAAAGGAGACAAGCTACCGGGGACCGGTTTCTGGCATTTCAGCCGTCATCGGCCCGGCTTGCTTGAATCCTGATGGTGCAGTGAGAAAGGGACTCATGTCTGAGTATACCCCTTCACACCTATAGTGGCCAAAAATGATTCAGAAAAGGGGGTGGTGATGAACAGAGTGTCTGAATTAAGCAAACCACTCTTACCCAGTCCAAAGATCAGGGCTTGATCCATCACCGTTATTTATCTCACTGCACCATCCCAGTTCAGAACCTCGCTATATGCAAATCAGTCTGTCCCTGGCCCAGTGCATCATGGGAACAGGGCAGACTAAACTACCAAGCCAATTCTTCACCAGAAAGGAGGCAAGCTACCGAGGACCAGTTTCTGGCATTTCAGCCGTCATCGGCCCGGCTTGCTTGAATCCTGATGGTGCAGTGAGAAAGGGACACATGTCTGAGTATACCCTGCCACACCTATAGTGGCCAAAAACGATTCAGAAAAGGGGGTGGTGATGAACAGAGTGTCTGAATTAAGCAGACCACTCCTACCCAGTCCAAAGATCAGGGCTTGATCCATCACCGTTATTTATCTCACTGCACCATCCCAGTTCAGAACCTGGCTATATGCAAATCAGTCTGTCCCTGGCCCAGTGCATCATGGGAACAGGGCAGACTAAACTACCAAGCCAATTCTTCACCAGAAAGGAGACAAGCTACTGGGGACCGGTTTCTGGCATTTCAGCCGTCATCGGCCCGGCTTGCTTGAATCCTGATGGTGCAGTGAGAAAGGGACTCATGTCTGAGTATACCCTGCCACACCTATAGTGGCCAAAAATGATTCAGAAAAGGGGGTGGTGATGAACAGAGTGTCTGAATTTAGCAGACCACTCTTACCCTGTCCAAAGATCAGGGCTTGATCCATCACCGTTATTTATCTCACTGCACCATCCCAGTTCAGAACCTGGCTATATGCAAATCAGTCTGTCCCTGGCCCAGTGCATCATGGGAACAGGGCAGACTAAACTACCAAACCAATTCTTCACCAGAAAGGAGACAAGCTACCAGAGACCGGTTTCTGGCATTTCAGCCGTCATCGGCCCGGCTTCCTTGAATCCTGATGGTGCAGTGAGAAAGGGACTCATGTCTGAGTATACCCTGCCACACCTATAGTGGCCAAAAATGATTCAGAAAAGGGGGTGGTGATGAACAGAGTGTCTGAATTAAGCAAACCACTCTTACCCAGTCCAAAGATCAGGGCTTGATCCATCACCGTTATTTATCTCACTGCACCATCCCAGTTCAGAACCTCGCTATATGCAAATCAGTCTGTCCCTGGCCCAGTGCATCATGGAAACAGGGCAGACTAAACTACCAAGCCAATTCTTCACCAGAAAGGAGGCAAGCTACCGAGGACCAGTTTCTGGCATTTCAGCCGTCATCGGCCCGGCTTGCTTGAATCCTGATGGCGCAGTGAGAAAGGGACACATGTCTGAGTATACCCTGCCACACCTATAGTGGCCAAAAACGATTCAGAAAAGGGGGTGGTGATGAACAGAGTGTCTGAATTAAGCAGACCACTCTTACCCAGTCCAAAGATCAGGGCTTGATCCATCACCGTTATTTATCTCACTGCACCATCCAAGTTCAGAACCTGGCTATATGCAAATCAGTCTGTCCCTGGCCCAGTGCATCATGGGAACAGGGCAGACTAAACTACCAAGCCAATTCTTCACCAGAAAGGAGACAAGCTACTGGGGACCGGTTTCTGGCATTTCAGCCGTCATCGGCCCGGCTTGCTTGAATCCTGATGGTGCAGTGAGAAAGGGACTCATGTCTGAGTATACCCTGCCACACCTATAGTGGCCAAAAACGATTCAGAAAAGGGGGTGGTGATGAACAGAGTTTCTGAATTAAGCAGACCACTCTTACCCAGTCCAAAGATCAGGGCTTGATCCATCACCGTTATTTATCTCACTGCACCATCCCAGTTCGGGACCTGGCTATATGCAAATCAGTCTGTCCCTGGCCCAGTGCATCATGGGAACAGGGCAGACTAAACTACCAAGCCAATTCTTCACCAGAAAGGAGACAAGCTACCGGGGACCGGTTTCTGGCATTTCAGCCGTCATCGGCCCGGCTTGCTTGAATCCTGATGGTGCAGTGAGAAAGGGACTCATGTCTGAGTATACCCCTTCACACCTATAGTGGCCAAAAACGATTCAGAAAAGGGGGTGGTGATGAACAGAGTGTCTGAATTAAGCTGACCACTCTTACCCAGTCCAAAGATCAGGGCTTGATCCATCACCGTTATTTATCTCACTGCACCATCCCAGTTCAGAACCTGGCTATATGCAAATCAGTCTGTCCCTGGCCCAGTGCATCATGGGAACAGGGCAGACTAAACTACCAAACCAATTCTTCACCAGAAAGGAGACAAGCTACCGGGGACCGGTTTCTGGCATTTCAGCTGTCATCGGCCCGGCTTGCTTGAATCCTGATGGTGCAGTGAGAAAGGGACTCATGTCTGAGAATACCCTGCCACACCTATAGTGGCCAAAATTGATTCAGAAAAGGGGGTGGTGATGAACAGAGTGTCTGAATTAAGCAGACCACTCTTACCCAGTCCAAAGATCAGGGCTTGATCCATCACCGGTATTTATCTCACTGCACCATCCCAGTTCAGAACCTGGCTATATGCAAATCAGTCTGTCCCTGGCCCAGTGCATCATGGGAACAGGGCAGACTAAACTACCAAGCCAATTCTTCACCAGAAAGGAGACAAGCTACCGGGGACCGGTTTCTGGCATTTTAGCCGTCATCGGCCCGGCTTGCTTGAATCCTGATGGTGCAGTGAGAAAGGACTCATGTCTGAGTATACCCTGCCACACCTATAGTGGCCAAAAACGATTCAGAAAAGGGGGTGGTGATGAACAGAGTGTCTGAATTAGGCAGACCACTCTTACCCAGTCCAAAGATCAGGGCTTGATCCATCACCGTTATTTATCTCACTGCACCATCCCAGTTCAGAACCTGGCTATATGCAAATCAGTCTGTCCCTGGCCCAGTGCATCATGGGAACAGGGCATACTAAACTACCAAGCCAATTCTTCACCAGAAAGGAGGCAAGCTACCGAGGACCAGTTTCTGGCATTTCAGCCGTCATCGGCCCGGCTTGCTTGAATCCTGATGGCGCAGTGAGAAAGGGACACATGTCTGAGTATACCCTGCCACACCTATAGTGGCCAAAAACGATTCAGAAAAGGGGGTGGTGATGAACAGAGTGTCTGAATTAAGCAGACCACTCTTACCCAGTCCAAAGATCAGGGCTTGATCCATCACCGTTATTTATCTCACTGCACCATCCCAGTTCAGAACCTGGCTATATGCAAATCAGTCTGTCCCTGGCCCAGTGCATCATGGGAACAGGGCAGACTAAACTACCAAGCCAATTCTTCACCAGAAAGGAGACAAGCTACTGGGGACCGGTTTCTGGCATTTCAGCCGTCATCGGCCCGGCTTGCTTGAATCCTGATGGTGCAGTGAGAAAGGGACTCAGGTCTGAGTATACCCTGCCACACCTATAGTGGCCAAAAACGATTCAGAAAAGGGGGTGGTGATGAACAGAGTTTCTGAATTAAGCAGACCACTCTTACCCAGTCCAAAGATCAGGGCTTGATCCATCACCGTTATTTATCTCACTGCACCATCCCAGTTCAGAACCTGGCTATATGCAAATCAGTCTGTCCCTGGCCCAGTGCATCATGGGAACAGGGCAGACTAAACTACCAAGCCAATTCTTCACCAGAAAGGAGACAAGCTACCGGGGACCGGTTTCTGGCATTTCAGCCGTCATCGGCCCGGCTTGCTTGAATCCTGATGGTGCAGTGAGAAAGGGACTCATGTCTGAGTATACCCCTTCACACCTATAGTGGCCAAAAACGATTCAGAAAAGGGGGTGGTGATGAACAGAGTGTCTGAATTAAGCTGACCACTCTTACCCAGTCCAAAGATCAGGGCTTGATCCATCACCGTTATTTATCTCACTGCACCATCCCAGTTCAGAACCTGGCTATATGCAAATCAGTCTGTCCCTGGCCCAGTGCATCATGGGAACAGGGCAGACTAAACTACCAAACCAATTCTTCACCAGAAAGGAGACAAGCTACCGGGGACCGGTTTCTGGCATTTCAGCTGTCATCGGCCCGGCTTGCTTGAATCCTGATGGTGCAGTGAGAAAGGGACTCATGTCTGAGAATACCCTGCCACACCTATAGTGGCCAAAATTGATTCAGAAAAGGGGGTGGTGATGAACAGAGTGTCTGAATTAAGCAGACCACTCTTACCCAGTCCAAAGATCAGGGCTTGATCCATCACCGGTATTTATCTCACTGCACCATCCCAGTTCAGAACCTGGCTATATGCAAATCAGTCTGTCCCTGGCCCAGTGCATCATGGGAACAGGGCAGACTAAACTACCAAGCCAATTCTTCACCAGAAAGGAGACAAGCTACCGGGGACCGGTTTCTGGCATTTCAGCCGTCATCGGCCCGGCTTGCTTGAATCCTGATGGTGCAGTGAGAAAGGGACTCATGTCTGAGTATACCCTGCCACACCTATAGTGGCCAAAAACGATTCAGAAAAGGGGGTGGTGATGAACAGAGTGTCTGAATTAAGCAAACCACTCTTACCCAGTCCAGAGATCAGGGCTTTATCCATCACCATTATTTATCTCACTGCACCATCCCAGTTCAGAACCTGGCTATATGCAAATCAGTCTGTCCCTGGCCCAGTGCATCATGTGAACAGGGCAGACAAAACTACCAAGCCAATTCTTCACCAGAAAGGAGACAAGCTACCGGGGACCAGTTTCTGGCATTTCAGCCGTCATCGGCCCGGCTTGCTTGAATCCAGATAGTGCAGTGAGAAAGGGACTCATGTCCGAGTATACCCTGCCACACCTATAGTGGCCAAAAACGATTCAGAAAAGGGGGTGGTGATGAACAGAGTGTCTGAATTAAGCAGACCACTCTTACCCAGTCCAAAGATCAGGGCTTGATCCATCACCGTTATTTATCTCACTGCACCATCCCAGTTCAGAACCTGGCTATATGCAAATCAGTATGTCCCTGGCCCAGTGCATCATGGGAAGAGGGCAGACTAAACTACCAAGCCAATTCTTCACCAGAAAGGAGACAAGCTACTGGGGACCGGTTTCTGGCATTTCAGCCGTCATCGGCCCGGCTTGCTTGAATCCTGATGGTGCAGTGAGAAAGGGACTCATGTCTGAGTATACCCTGCCACACCTATAGTGGCCAAAAACGATTCAGAAAAGGGGGTGGTGATGAACAGAGTGTCTGAATTAAGCAGACCACTCTTACCCAGTCCAAAGATCAGGGCTTGATCCATCACCGTTATTTATCTCACTGCACCATCCCAGTTCAGAACCTGGCTATATGCAAATCAGTCTGTCCCTGGCCCAGTGCATCATGGGAACAGGGCAGACTAAACTACCAAACCAATTCTTCACCAGAAAGGAGACAAGCTACCGGGGACCGGTTTCTGGCATTTCAGCCGTCATCGGCCCAGCTTGCTTGAATCCTGATGGTGCAGTGAGAAAGGGACTCATGTCTGAGTATACCCTGCCACACCTATAGTGGCCAAAAACGATTCAGAAAAGGGGGTGATGATGAACAGAGTGTCTGAATTAAGCAGACCACTCTTACCCAGTCCAAAGATCAGGGCTTGATTCATCACCGTTATTTATCTCACTGCACCATCCCAGTTCAGAACCTGGCTATATGCAAATCAATCTGTCCCTGGCCCAGTGCATCATGGGAACAGGGCAGACTAAACTACCAAGCCAATTCTTCACCAGACAGGAGACAAGCTACCGGGGACCTGTTTCTTGCATTTCAGCCGTCATCGGCCCGGCTTGATTGAATCCTGATGGTGCAGTGAGAAAGGGACTCATGTCTGAGTATACCCTGCCACAGCTATAGTGGCCAAAAACGATTCAGAAAAGGGGGTGGTGATGAACAGAGTGTCTGAATTAAGCAGACCACTCTTACCCAGTCCAAAGATCAGGGCTTGATCCATCACCGTTATTTATCTCACTGCACCATCCCAGTTCAGAACCTCGCTATATGCAAATCAGTCTGTCCCTGGCCCAGTGCATCATGGGAACAAGGCATACTAAACTACCAAGCCAATTCTTCACGAGAAAAGAGACAAGCTACCGAGGACCAGTTTCTGGCGTTTCAGCCGTCATCGGCCCGGCTTGCTTGAATCCTGATGGTGCAGTGAGAAAGGGACTCATGTCTGAGTATACCCTGCCACACCTATAGTGGCCAAAAACGATCCAGAAAAGGGGGTGGTGATGAAAAGAGTGTCTGAATGAAGCAGACCACTCTTACCCAGTCCAAAGATCAGGGCTTGATCCATCACCGTTATTTATCTCACTGCACCATCCCAGTTCAGAACCTGGCTATATGCAAATCAGTCTGTCCCTGGCCCAGTGCATCATGGGAACAGGGCAGACTAAACTACCAAGCCAATTCTTCACCAGAAAGGAGACAAGCTACCGGGGACCGGTTTCTGGCATTTCAGCCGTCATCGGCCCGGCTTGCTTGAATCCTGATGGTGCAGTGAGAAAGGGACTCATGTCTGAGTATACCCTGCCACACCTATCGTGGCTAAAAACGATTCAGCAAAGGGGGTGGTGATGAACAGAGTGTCTGAATTAAGCAAACCACTTTTACCCAGTCCAAAGATCAGGGCTTGATCCATCACCGTTATTTATCTCACGGCACCATCCCAGTTCAGAACCTGGCTATATGCAAATCAATCTGTCCCTGGCCCAGTGCATCATGGGAACAGGCAGACTAAACTACCAAGCCAATTCTTCACCAGAAAGGAGACAAGCTACTGGGGACCGGTTTCTGGCATTTTAGCCGTCATTGGCCCGGCTTGCTTGAATCCTGATGGTGTAGTGAGAAAGGGACTCATGTCTGAGTATACCCTGCCACACCTATAGTGGCCAAAAACTATTCAGAAAAGGGGGTGGTGATGAACAGAGTGTCTGAATTAACCACTTCCATGCTAGTGACAAGGTCAACTCATCATGGGCTTTACCTGCCCTGTGCTTATGACGAGTTCACCTCGTCACAAACAATGGTAAAAGTGGGAATCCAGCACCGGGGGGGGAAAACCTTTAGCACCCAAGGTGTTAAGCAGACCACTCGTACCCAGTCCAAAGATCAGGGCTTGATCCATCACCGTTATTTATCTCACTGCACCATCCCAGTTCAGAACCTCGCTATATGCAAATCAGTCTGTCCCTGCCCAGTGCATCATGGGAACAGGGCATACTAAACTACCAAGCCAATTCTTCACCAGACAGGAGACAAGCTACCGGGGACCTGTTTCTTGCATTTCAGCCGTCATCGGCCCGGCTTGATTGAATCCTGATGGTGCAGTGAGAAAGGGACTCATGTCTGAGTATACCCTGCCACAGCTATAGTGGCCAAAAACGATTCAGAAAAGGGGGTGGTGATGAACAGAGTGTCTGAATTAAGCAGACCACTCTTACCCAGTCCAAAGATCAGGGCTTGATCCATCACCGTTATTTATCTCACTGCACCATCCCAGTTCAGAACCTCGCTATATGCAAATCAGTCTGTCCCTGGCCCAGTGCATCATGGGAACAAGGCATACTAAACTACCAAGCCAATTCTTCACGAGAAAAGAGACAAGCTACCGAGGACCAGTTTCTGGCGTTTCAGCCGTCATCGGCCCGGCTTGCTTGAATCCTGATGGTGCAGTGAGAAAGGGACTCATGTCTGAGTATACCCTGCCACACCTATAGTGGCCAAAAACGATCCAGAAAAGGGGGTGGTGATGAAAAGAGTGTCTGAATGAAGCAGACCACTCTTACCCAGTCCAAAGATCAGGGCTTGATCCATCACCGTTATTTATCTCACTGCACCATCCCAGTTCAGAACCTGGCTATATGCAAATCAGTCTGTCCCTGGCCCAGTGCATCATGGGAACAGGGCAGACTAAACTACCAAGCCAATTCTTCACCAGAAAGGAGACAAGCTACCGGGGACCGGTTTCTGGCATTTCAGCCGTCATCGGCCCGGCTTGCTTGAATCCTGATGGTGCAGTGAGAAAGGGACTCATGTCTGAGTATACCCTGCCACACCTATCGTGGCTAAAAACGATTCAGCAAAGGGGGTGGTGATGAACAGAGTGTCTGAATTAAGCAAACCACTTTTACCCAGTCCAAAGATCAGGGCTTGATCCATCACCGTTATTTATCTCACGGCACCATCCCAGTTCAGAACCTGGCTATATGCAAATCAATCTGTCCCTGGCCCAGTGCATCATGGGAACAGGCAGACTAAACTACCAAGCCAATTCTTCACCAGAAAGGAGACAAGCTACTGGGGACCGGTTTCTGGCATTTTAGCCGTCATTGGCCCGGCTTGCTTGAATCCTGATGGTGTAGTGAGAAAGGGACTCATGTCTGAGTATACCCTGCCACACCTATAGTGGCCAAAAACTATTCAGAAAAGGGGGTGGTGATGAACAGAGTGTCTGAATTAACCACTTCCATGCTAGTGACAAGGTCAACTCATCATGGGCTTTACCTGCCCTGTGCTTATGACGAGTTCACCTCGTCACAAACAATGGTAAAAGTGGGAATCCAGCACCGGGGGGGAAAACCTTTAGCACCCAAGGTGTTAAGCAGACCACTCGTACCCAGTCCAAAGATCAGGGCTTGATCCATCACCGTTATTTATCTCACTGCACCATCCCAGTTCAGAACCTCGCTATATGCAAATCAGTCTGTCCCTGCCCAGTGCATCATGGGAACAGGGCATACTAAACTACCAAGCCAATTCTTCACCAGAAAAGAGACAAGCTACCGAGGACCAGTTTCTGGCATTTCAGCCGTCATCGGCCCGGCTTGCTTGAATCCTGATGGTGCAGTGAGAAAGGGACTCATGTCTGAGTATACCCTGCCACACCTATAGTGGCCAAAAATGATTCAGAAAAGGGGGTGGTGATGAACAGAGTGTCTGAATTAAGCAGACCACTCTTACCCAGTCCAAAGATCAGGGCTTGATCCATCACCGTTATTTATCTCACTGCACCATCCCAGTTCAGAACCTGGCTATATGCAAATCAGTCTGTCCCTGGCCCAGTGCATCATGGGAACAGGGCAGACTAAACTACCAAACCAATTCTTCACCAGAAAGGAGACAAGCTACCAGGGACCGGTTTCTGGCATTTCAGCCGTCATCGTCCCGGCTTGCTTGAATCCTGATGGTGCAGTGAGAAAGGGACTCATGTCTGAGTATACCCTGCCACACCTATAGTGACCAAAAATGATTCAGAAAAGGGGGTGGTGATGAACAGAGTGTCTGAATTAAGCAGACCACTCTTACCCAGTCCAATGATCAGGGCTTGATCCATCACCGTTATTTATCTCACTGCACCATCCCAGTTCAGAACCTGGCTATATGCAAATCAGTCTGTCCCTGGCCCAGTGCATCATGGGAACAGGGTAGACTAAACTACCAAGCCAATTCTTCACCAGAAAGGAGACAAGCTACTGGGGACCGGTTTCTGGCATTTCAGCCGTCATCGGCCCGGCTTGCTTGAATCCTGATGGTGCAGTGAGAAAGGGACTCATGTCTGAGTATACCCTGCCACAGCTATAGTGGCCAAAAACGATTCAGAAAAGGGGGTGGTGATGAACAGAGTGTCTGAATTAAGCAGACCACTCTTACCCAGTCCAAAGATCAGGGCTTGATCCATCACCGTTATTTATCTCACTGCACCATCCCAGTTCAGAACCTGGCTATATGCAAATCAGTCTGTCCCTGGCCCAGTGCATCATGGGAACAGGGCAGACTAAACTACCAAACCAATTCTTCACCAGAAAGGAGACAAGCTACCGGGGACCGGTTTCTGGCATTTCAGCTGTCATCGGCCCGGCTTGCTTGAATCCTGATGGTGCAGTGAGAAAGGGACTCATGTCTGAGAATACCCTGCCACACCTATAGTGGCCAAAAACGATTCAGAAAAGGGGGTGGTGATGAACAGAGTGTCTGAATTAAGCAGACCACTCTTACCCAGTCCAAAGATCAGGGCTTGATCCATCACCGTTATTTATCTCACTGCACCATCCCAGTTCAGAACCTGGCTATATGCAAATCAGTCTGTCCCTGGCCCAGTGCATCATGGGAACAGGGCAGACTAAACTACCAAGCCAATTCTTCACCAGAAAGGAGACAAGCTACCGGGGACCGGTTTCTGGCATTTCAGCCGTCATCGGCCCGGCTTGCTTGAATCCTGATGGTGCAGTGAGAAAGGGACTCATGTCTGAGTATACCCTGTCACACCTATAGTGGCCAAAAACGATTCAGAAAAGGGGGTGGTGATGAACAGAGTGTCTGAATTAGGCTGACCACTCTTACCCAGTCCAAAGATCAGGGCTTGATCCATCACCGTTATTTATCTCACTGCACCATCCCAGTTCAGAACCTGGCTATATGCAAATCAGTCTGTCCCTGGCCCAGTGCATCATGGGAACAGGGCAGACTAAACTACCAAACCAATTCTTCACCAGAAAGGAGACAAGCTACCGGGGACCGGTTTCTGGCATTTCAGCTGTCATCGGCCCGGCTTGCTTGAATCCTGATGGTGCAGTGAGAAAGGGACTCATGTCTGAGAATACCCTGCCACACCTATAGTAGCCAAAAACGATTCAGAAAAGGGGGTGGTGATGAACAGAGTGTCTGAATTAAGCAGACCACTCTTACCCAGTCCAAAGATCAGGGCTTGATCCATCACCGTTATTTATCTCACTGCACCATCCCAGTTCAGAACCTGGCTATATGCAAATCAGTCTGTCCCTGGCCCAGTGCATCATGGGAACAGGGCAGACTAAACTACCAAGCCAATTCTTCACCAGAAAGGAGACAAGCTACCGGGGACTGGTTTCTGGCATTTCAGCGATGGTGCAGGAGGGAGTGATTTTTGTCCACCATAAGCGTGGAAGGGTATACTCAGATGTGAGTCCCTAGCTCATTGCACCATCAGGATTCAAGCAAGCCGGGCCGAGGACGGCTGAAATGCCAGAAACCGGTCCCCGGTAGCTTGTTTCCTTCCCAGTATAAGAATTGGCTTGGTAGTTTGGTCTGCCCTGTTCCCATGATGCACTGGGCTGCGGTCAGACTAATTTGCATATAGCCAGGTTCTGAACTGGGATGGTGCAGTGAGATAAATAATGGTGATGGATCAAGCCCCGATCTTTGGACTGGGTAAGAGTGGTCTGCTTAATTCAGACACTCTGTTCATCACCACCCCCTTTTCTGAATCAACAAAATTAAAGGTCAGTGCCCACCACCACCTGAAAACACCCTCACGAATCAAGAAATGCTTGAATGAATATCTTTACGCAGACCCAGACATCACAGGTAACAGCAGTTGGGCAGTGGGGTGGGGGCGGGCGGGAGTGGGCAGACGATAGGATATGGAAAGTAAAAAAATAAAACCATTTACCTTTCCCTCGCCGCATTGCCGAGTCTGCGATGTGTTGAGCACAAGGTAAGAGGTTTTATTTTTATTTTACTTTACCAATCCTGCCACCTGTCCACTTACCCCACCCGCCCTACCGCTGTTACCTGTGCCAGCCGCATCTGCCTTTATGAGTGAGTGGTTTTGAATAATTTGAGTGATGTTGGAAATGGCCGTTTCTAGGATGCTTTCCTTTGACTTTTTGCTTTTCTTCTACCCAGTTTTTCACTGATCTAGGTGGTAGCCCTAGGGCTTTGAGCGTGTTTCTCACTGTCATTCAGTGCCAAAGTGCTGTGCTCGTCATATGCATACTGGTGATTGGTGTATACACGATTGCTTGATCCGAGTTCGATGTAACTCCCTTTTCTAGGAGTAAGACATATATCTAGAGCAAGAACCTCCAATGCACCTCCGTGGACCTGCATCATTGGTTATGCCACCCACAGAGGTAGCTCATCGATTGTGCCACATATTTGCCCTGGTTTGGCCTGTGTGCGCAGGTTACTGTTACTCGGCTTCACATTTGAAAAGCTACTTGCCAAGGCATCTCTCTTGCTATATCAGAGTTCTCCCTGGTGACAGGATGCAGTATTGGGAAGAGGTAGGGCATGTGCGCATGTGTTTTACATGCAAGCGTCATGACTGGCACAGGCTGGTGTATTCCACATGACAGGGCTGCTTCTCACATTTGATTACCATGGGGGAACATAGGGAAAGACTATTGAGCAGTATTTCCTACATGCAGAATAGTAGCAGTATAGTGTTTCATATTGATGAGTTCGTAATTGCGAATCCTCTCTGGTAATGCCAGAAGATCCACCATTACCTATGTTGAAATGTCACTTTGGAAAAGTGGGCATTTCAATGCTGGGGGCTCTGTGTGCCTTTGGCCTGTCTCTAATTCACATCTGAGTGCTACGGGACAGCTACATCTGTGCATTTCTGATGGAAGGCCATAAACTAGTTGCTCAAGGGAAACTGCAGACCTCTGACTCTAAGGGGCCTTTCTGGGATGGTTATGTGGGGGTGGAACTGACACCTGTATTCCAAGGGGCAGGGTCTTGCACCAATGAAGATAGTGATCAAACCTCTCAGTATAGGATGGCAGACAGGAAAAAATTAAGAGGGAGCCTGTGCATTTCAAACATGGCCTTTTGAACTGATTTTATCTTCAAAGGCCATTGTGGGTAAAACTACTAGGGCTCCTGCCTCTGAAAGTAGAGATCCTTTTGGATTTGAAATCATACTACTCTGGTTTGATGCTGTAACATCGACAACAGGACTCATTAGGTCAGGAGAGACTGCAACTGGATTATCCACAGACTTTTGGTGGCCTGGAGATTGTCATGCTCCAGGAAAGGAACTACCGCTTAGTGGATTTTGCCTGGACGTTGTTGGCCTGCAGCTAAGGGCAAACTGTCATGACTCAGATCCCTAAGTACTCTCCAAGGGCTGGTTGGCTGGCCTCCTGTCCACAAGATCCCAGGGACAGAAAGGATCTTCCTGTTTCCACAAGATCATAAGGACCGCGCAGGGTGCTGCAGACACGTGTGGAAGTGATCATTGGTTGGGACAAGAACCATCCTGACATACACCATCATCACACTGTGCAGAGGAGTGCACTTGTTAAGATCAGCAGCTACCTGAGGTGCTTTGATGTGAGGAGTTCAAGGAATGTGGGGCAATCTTACAGAGTCAGAGGGACCTGTGCTTGCAACCAGGGGACCCGTGCTAGCTTGCACGGAGTATGTGGTGTCCAAGGGGTGTTAGGGGACATGAGCTGAGACTGTCTTTGACATTTATATAAGGAGGACAGCAGTGACTGACATCTTGTCCTCTGTCTGAGGTCGCTGGCTCCCTCTCCCCGGACCCAAGCCACAAGGTACTTTGTTGTGGAGAAGTTTGTGATGGGGCCCGAGTGGTTTCATTGTGCCTTGTGGGCACCTACAGCTGGCTGTCGGGAGCTATTGCAGCCCGCATCTCTGCCTGAGGGGAAGCATTTCTACAGACTTGGAAGCATGCAGTTTTCTGGGTCATCACCCTTATCCCTAGGCGGGGGATAGCTATCATGCACTCGTGCAGGTGCCGCTGGCCACTTACAGGTCTAATCCAAATGAACAAAACCAAGAAACTTTCTTTCTGTTTTAGGTGGTTCAGACAATCTAATCAATGTGGCACCAGCAGGGTCAACATGTATCATTGGCTAGTGTAGTTGGATGATTAAGGGGTTAGACATGAGGCATAGTCAAAGTCCTGTATTGTTTGAACAAGTGCAACTGTTGCAGGTATGCCATTTTGGGGATTGTTGTGTTGGATGAGTACCTCTGATTAAAGCATATGTGTTCATTCTATTCTGCTGCGAATGGAAAAGTTTAGCAATTGCATATAACTGCAAAGTGTATATACAATGTGTATCTTGTTTTGATTTCAATGGGAAATCTCGACAATTGTATGTAACTGTAAATTGTATATACACTGTGTATCTCATTTTGATTTCAATGTGCATTTAATACAAGGACCAGTGTTTTATACATATGGTGTGGAGTATTGTTGTGGCATATGCAGTGTGTTGCGAGGGTGGCATTGTGCTAATTCTTTACTCTTGGGCTCTAAGGACAAACTTGACTGCTTGGTGCCAATATACCTAAGGGTGAGCACAGGCTATCAGATACGTTTATCATACTCATCCTATCTGGAACAATGAATCCTGTCTGGCTTTAATGCATCCCAGCTGGCCGGAAAATGCTGGGTCTAACAAGTGGTTTAGATTAAGTGAATGGCTTTTAATAAGTGAGTGGACTTTATGGAAGTGTAAGTAAGTGGACCTTAAGTGTTTGCAATTTGAAGGAGTAAGTGTACAGTTTTTTAAAGAGTTAATTGTAAAGGGGTAGCATTTCTAACAGTAGGTGGATGCTTAATATTGTGCTGTATTGTTTTAGGTATACAGTCATAATATTGGGTAAAAAATAGAGAATTGCATTAACCCCTTCGATGCTGTTGACGGAACGGTTCCGTCATGCACGTCGGGTGAGCTGTGCGGATGACAGAACCGTTCCGTCATGACTCCGCCCGCGCAAGGCGGAGTCAGAATGGGCGGGGAATTCGCGCCGCAGCGATGCGGTTAATATTGAGTTAAAAATATAGAATGGACAAAATATCAAATGGACGGAATATAGACAACAAAAATATCAAATGTAATGGACAAAATATGGAATGGACAGAATATAGACAACAAAATATCGAATTTGAGGTAAGTTAATATCGATTTAAGTAAATATAGAAAGTCAAAATATCGAAGTATATAATATAGATGTTAAAAATATCGATTTTTTAATAATATCGAATTTTTTAAAGTGTTATTTATGTTAGTATATGTGTGAAAAGTGTATATTTACTTTATAATTTATTTTAAGTAATAAATTTTATGGTATTTAATTTTTGTGTAATTTAATTCTGTAGCGGGTTATGGGTTTATAGGGAAATAGGGTGGGAAGTAATTTAATCGTAATTGATACAAAATGTTTTCATTTATTTATTGGTATTTATCTTGAATTAATTGTTAATTAATTTTTATTAATTGATTTATTGATAATGATGTTAATTTTATTAATTTATTTTATGTAGCGGGTTGTGGGTTGATAGGGGAATAGGGTGGGTAGTATTTTAATTATAATTGATTACATTTTTTTATTTATTTATTGGTATTTATCTTTAATTGTTAATTAATTTTTAATTGGTAATTAATTAAATTGTAATTAGTCATTAATTTTTATTATTGATTAATTGATAATTATGGTAATTTTTTTTCTGTAGTTGATTATCGGTTTATAGGGGAATAGGGTGGGAAGTAATTTAATTATAATTGATTAAATGTATTAATTTATTTATTGATATTTATCTTGAATTGAATTAGTACTTAATTAATTTTTAATTGGTAATAAATTAAATTATAATTAGTAAGTATTTTTTATCAATTGATTAATTGATAATTATATTAATTTTGTTAATTTATTTACTGTAGTGGGTTGTGGGTTTATAGGGGAATAGGGTGGGAAGTTATTTAATTGTAATTAATTATATATTTTAATTTATTTATTGGTATTCATTTTTAATTAATTGTTAATTATTTTTCAATTGCTAATTAATTAATTGTAAATTGGTAATTCATTTGTATTAATAGGTAATGATTTTTAATAAATATTTTGTATTTGTATTTTTAATTGATTAATTATTATAATATATTAAATTGGTAAATATTTTTCATTAATTTGTAATTGGTATTAATATATTTTTTTTAATGAATATATGAAGTAGTTACTTTCCCTACTGTTGCACTCACTGGAGTGGGAATAGTAAATTTAACCCCTACGCTATCCAACGTTTTCCCTACTGTTGCACTCTCTGGAGTGGGAATAGTAATTTTTTACCCCTACGCTATCCAAAGTTTTCCCTACTGTTGCACTCCTTGGAGTGGGAGTAGTAATTTTTACCCCTACGCTCTCCAACGCATTCCCTACTGTTCCACTCTCTGAAGTGGGAATAGTCATTTTTACCCTCCCGCTATCCAACGCTTTCCCTACTGTTGCACTCACTGGAATGAGAATAGTAATTTTTACCCCTACGCTATCCAACGCTTTCCCTACTGTTGCACTCACTGGAGTGGGAATAGTAATTATTACCCCTACGCTATCCAACACTTTCCCTACTGTTGCACTCTGGAGTGAGAATAGTAATTTTTACCCCTACGCTATCCAACACTTTCCCTACTGTTGCACTCACTGGAGTGGGAATAGTAATTTTTACACCCCCCACTATCCAGCGCCTTCCCTACTGTTGCACTCTCTGGAGTGGGAATTATAATTTACCCCTATGCTATCCAATGCTTTCCATTCTGTTGCACTCCTTGGAGTGGGAATAGTAATTCCTACCCCTACGCTATCCAATGCTTTCCCTACTGTTGCACTCTCTGGAGTGGGATTAGTAATTTATTTTTACCCCTACGCTATCCAACGCTTTCTCTACTGTTGAAGTTACTGGAGTGGTAATAGTAAATTTTACCCTTTCCTCTATCCTATGGTAAAAATATTGTATATTTTTTTATTAATATTACGCTCATATATATATATATATATGTATTAACAAATCAATGTGTATGTTTTTTTTACTTACATTATTTATTAATTAATTTTAAGGTTTTTTAAGTATTTTAAGTATGTTAATTATATTTATTATTTCATTAATTTTGAATTACTTTAAAGCATTTAAAAAAATCGATATTTTGACTAACTATGGGGTCGATTATGATGGTGGACGGACCTGCATCCGTCCGCCAGCCCCGAGGTGGAGGGACCGTCCGCAGGGGCAGCGGCGTTCCCTCCGGTGGAATTAGGATGTGACCTCCACCCTGGCGGTCACATCCCGTATATTTAACATTGCGCAGGGTGCTGCTTTAAGTAGTACCCGCGCAAAGTTAAAAATGCATGCTGTGCATTTGCATGCACAAAGCGGCAGGCACCGTGCAGCGCCTGCCTCATTATTTATGCAAATGCAGGGGGGTACCATAGGTACCCCCATGTGCACCCCCCACCCCCCATCACCCTGGGGGCCCAATACGGGCCCCCAAAGCTAAGACCGTATGCCTTTCCATGGCGGCAATGCCACCGTGGAAAGGCATTGGACCTCCAGCATCTTAATATGGTTGGCGGTGTCTCGCAGACACCGCCACCATATGTGAGCACTTTTCCCACCGGTCGTGAAGGCAACCGGCGGAAAGGCAGCGGACAGTCTTGCCGTCCGCCGCGGACCCCCCATCCATCCTAATGTGGCAGGGGTTCATTTCAGGGAGAATGGCGGACGGATTGCCCCTGCCAGCCCGGCGGAGGCAATCCGTCCGCCATCATAATCGACCCCTATATTTTTTACAACAACATTTTTGATTCGATATTTTTGTACTTACCTGTTTGGAGATAGGAATTCAGTGTTTTTGGCATTCTATATTTTTTACGCGATATTATGGTAGTTCTATATTTTTGTCATCGATACTGTTTCAGTGATCAATTTTTTTATTATATTACTTTATGCAATGAGTTATTTAATAACGATACATGTGAGCCTGCAATCTAATTTGCAGCCTAATCTTCTTATTGCTGGTGACTCGGGCCTCTATGGTGATATAAAGGAACTCAGACTTAGGCCTTGTTCCTAAATGTGGTCACAGATCTCCCTGGTGATTTGTGAAATCCTCTGAACGAACTGTAGGAGGTAATTTGTCCCATATATAACTGGTGCCCTCTGAGGGATGAGTCTGTATTTCAAATATCAAATATAAAAATCAGGTTAGTAAGTGAATAGTTTTCAGTGTTTAATTGAAAGAGTTTGTAAGTATCATTATTTTTTGGGAACCAATTTTTATTGATTTTCATCATGGTGGTACAGTACAACTCACAGCATCAACTCGGATCTATCTCAGGCCTGTTACATGTAGAACAAAGGGGTAAGTTCTCAGGAGCAATCAGTTCTTAATATATATCCTGTCAACACCTATCTTCTTTTTGATTTATTTACTGTAGCCTGTTGTGGGTTTATAGGGGAATAGGGTGGGAAGTAATTTAATTGTAATTAATTAAATTTTTTAATTTATTTATTGGTATTTATTTTTTATTAATTGTTAATTATTTTTCAATTGCTAATTAATTAATTGTAAATTGGTAATTCATTTGTATTAATAGGTAATGATTTTTAATAAATATTTTTAATTGTATTTTTAATTGATTAATTATTATATTATATTAAATTGGTAATTATTTTTAATTAATTTGTAATTGGTAATAATATATATATTTTTTAATTAATATATGAAGTATTTACTTTCCCTACTGTTGCACTCACTGGACTGGGAATAGTAAATGTAACCCCTACGCTATCCAACGTTTTCCCTACTGTTGCACTCTCTGGAGTGGGAATAGTAATTTTCACCCCTATGCTATCCAACGTTTTCCCTACTGTTGCACTCTCTGGAGTGTGAATAGTAATTTTTACCCATACGCTATCCAAAGCTTTCCATACTGTTGCATTCTCTGGAGTGGGAATAGTAATTTTTACCCCTACGCTATCCAACGCTTTCCCTACTGTTGCACTCTCTGGAGTGGGAATAGTAATTTTTACCCTCCCACTATCCAACACTTTCCACACTGTTGCACTCTCTGGAGTGGGAATAGTAATTTTTACCTCTACGCTATCCAACGCTTTCCCTACTGTTGCACTCTCTGGAGTGGGAATAGTAATTTGTACCCCTACGCTATCCAACGCTTTCCCTACTGTTGCACTCTCTGGAGTGGGAATAGTAATTTTTACTCTCCCGCAATCCAATGCTTTCCCTACTGTTGCACTCACTGGAGTGAAAATAGTAATTTTTACCCCTATGCTATCCAACGCTTTCCCTACTGTTGCAGTCACTGGAGTGGGAATCGTAATTTTTACCCCTACGCTATCCAACGCTTTTCCTACTGTTGCACTCTCTGGAGTGGGAATAGTAATTTTTACCCTCTCGATATCCAACGCTTTCCCTACTGTTTCACTCTCTGGAGTGAGAGTAGTAATTTTGTACCCCTACGCTATCCGACACTTTCCCTTCAGTTGCACTCACTGGAGTGGGAATAGTAATTTTTACCCCTACGCTATCCAGCACTTTCCCTACTGTTGCACTCACTGGAGTGGGAATAGTAATTTTTACACCCCCCACTATCCAGCGCCTTCCCTACTGTTGCACTCTCTGGAGTGGGAATTATAATTTACCCCTATGCTATCCAATGCTTTCCATTCTGTTGCACTCTTTGGAGTGGGAATAGTAATTTCTACCCCTACGCTATCCAATGCTTTCCCTACTGTTGCACTCTCTGGAGTGGGAATAGTAATTTATTTTTACCCCTACGCTATCCAACGCTTTCTCTACTGTTGAAGTTACTGGAGTGGTAATAGTAAATTTTACCCTTTCCTCTATCCTATGGTAAAAATATTGTATATTTTTTTATTAATATTACGCTCATATATATATATATATATATGTATTAACAAATCAATGTGTATGTTTTTTTTTACTTACATTAATAATTTATTAATGTTAAGGTTTTTTAAGTATTTTAAGTATGTTAATCATATTTATTATTTCATTAATTTTTAATTACTTTAAAGCATTTAAAAAAATCGATATTTTGACTAACTATGGGGTCGATTATGATGGCGGACGGACCTGCATCCGTCCGCCAGCCCCGAGGTGGAGGGACCATCCGCAGGGGCAGCGGCGTTCCCTCCGGTGGAATTAGGATGTGACCTCCACCCTGGCGGTCACATCCCGTATATTTAACATTGCGGAGGGTGCTGCTTTAAGTAGTACCCGCGCAAAGTTAAAAATGCATGCTGTGCATTTGCATGCACAAAGCGGCAGGCACCGTGCAGCGCCTGCCTCATTATTTATGCAAATGCAGGGGGGTACCATAGGTACCCCCATGTGCACCCCCCACCCCCCATCACCCTGGGGGCCCAATACGGGCCCCCAAAGCTAAGACCGTATGCCTTTCCATGGCAGCAATGCCACAGTGGAAAGGCATTGGACCTCCAGCATCTTAATATTGTTGGCGGTGTCTCGCAGACACCGCCACCATATGTGAGCACTTTTCCCACCGGTCGTGAAGGCAACCGGCGGAAAAGCAGCGGACGGTCTTGCCGTCCGCCGCGGACCCCCCATTCATCCTAATGTGGCAGGGGTTCATTTCAGGGAGAATGGCGGACGGATTGCCCCTGCCAGCCCGGCGGAGGCAATCCGTCCGCCATCATAATCGACCCCTATATTTTTTACAACAACATTTTTGATTCGATATTTTTGTACTTACCTGTTTGGAGATAGGAATTCAGTGTTTTTGGCATTCTATATTTTTTACGCGATATTATGGTAGTTCTATATTTTTGTCATCGATACTGTTTCAGTGATCCATTTTTTTATTATATTACTTTATGCAATGAGTTATTTAATAACGATACATGTGAGCCTGCAATCTAATTTGCAGCCTAATCTACTTATTGCTGGTGACTCGGGCCTCTATGGTGATATAAAGGAACTCAGACTTAGGCCTTGTTCCTAAATGTGGTCACAGATCTCCCTGGTGATTTGTGAAATCCTCTGAACGAACTGTAGGAGGTACTTTGTCCCATATATAACTGGTGCCCTCTGAGGGATGAGTCTGTATTTCAAATATCAAATATAAAAATCAGGTTAGTAAGTGAATAGTTATCAGTGTTTAATTGAAAGAGTTTGTAAGTATCATTATTTTTTGGGAACCAATTTTTATTGATTTTCATCATGGTGGTACAGTACAACTCACAGCATCAACTCGGATCTATCTCAGGCCTGTTACATGTAGAACAAAGGGGTAAGTTCTCAGGAGCAATCAGTTCTTAATATATATCCTGTCAACACCTATCTTCTTTTTGATTTATTTACTGTAGCCTGTTGTGGGTTTATAGGGGAATAGGGTGGGAAGTAATTTAATTGTAATTAATTACATTTTTTAATTTATTTATTGGTATTTATTTTTTATTAATTGTTAATTATTTTTCAATTGCTAATTAATTAATTGTAAATTGGTAATTCATTTGTATTAATAGGTAATGATTTTTAATAAATATTTTTAATTGTATTTTTAATTGATTAATTATTATATTATATTAAATTGGTAATTATTTTTAATTAATTTGTAATTGGTAATAATATATATATGTTTTAATTAATATATGAAGTATTTACTTTCCCTACTGTTGCACTCACTGGACTGGGAATAGTAAATGTAACCCCTACGCTATCCAACGTTTTCCCTACTGTTGCACTCTCTGGAGTGGGAATAGTAATTTTCACCCCTATGCTATCCAACGTTTTCCCTACTGTTGCACTCTCTGGAGTGTGAATAGTAATTTTTACCCATACGCTATCCAAAGCTTTCCATACTGTTGCATTCTCGGGAGTGGGAATAGTAATTTTTACCCCTACGCTATCCAACGCTTTCCCTACTGTTGCACTCTCTGGAGTGGGAATAGTAATTTTTACCCTCCCACTATCCAACACTTTCCACACTGTTGCACTCTCTGGAGTGGGGATAGTAATTTTTACCTCTACGCTATCCAACGCTTTCCCTACTGTTGCACTCTCTGGAGTGGGAATAGTAATTTGTACCCCTACGCTAGCCAACGCTTTCCCTACTGTTGCACTCTCTGGAGTGGGAATAGTAATTTTTACTCTCCCGCAATCCAATGCTTTCCCTACTGTTGCACTCACTGGAGTGAAAATAGTAATTTTTACCCCTATGCTATCCAACGCTTTCCCTACTGTTGCAGTCACTGGAGTGGGAATCGTAATTTTTACCCCTACGCTATCCAACGCTTTTCCTACTGTTGCACTCTCTGGAGTGGGAATAGTAATTTTTACCCTCTCGATATCCAACGCTTTCCCTACTGTTGCACTCTCTGGAGTGAGAGTAGTAATTTTGTACCCCTACGCTATCCGACACTTTCCCTTCAGTTGCACTCACTGGAGTGGGAATAGTAATTTTTACCCCTACCCTATCTAATGCTTTCCCTACTGTTGCACTCTCTGAAGTGGGAATAGTAATTTTTACCCCTACGCTATCCAACACTTTCCCTACTGTTGCACTCAATGAAGTGGGAATAGTGATTTGTACCCTCCCACTATCCAACGCCTTCCCTACTGTTGCACTCTCTGGAGTGGGAATAATATTTTTTACCCCTACGCTATCCAACGCTTTCCGTACTGTTGCACTCTCTGGAGTGGGAATAGTAATTTTACCCTCCTGCTATCCAACGTTTTCCCTACTGTTGCACTCTCTGGAGTGGAAATAATACGTTTTTTACCCCTACGCTATCCAACGATTTCTCTACTGTTGCAGTCACTGGAGTGGTAATAGTAAATTTTACCCTTTCCGCTATCCTATGGTAAAAATATTGTATATTTTTTATTATTATTACGTTTATATATATATATATGTAATAACAAATCAATTTGTATGGTTATTTTTTTACTTACATTAATTATTTAATAATTTTAAGGTTATTTAAGTATTTTAAGTATGTTTATGTTAATTATATTTATTATTTCATTAATTTTTAATTACTTTAAAGCATTTAAAAAACATTAGATATTTTGACTATATGTTTTTACAACAATATTTTTGATTCGATATTTTTGAACTTACCTGTTTGCAGATAGGAATTCGATATTTTGGCATTCTACATTTTTAACTCGATATTATGGTAGTTCTCTATTTTTGTCATCCATATTGTTTCAGTGATCCATTTTTTATTATATTACTTTATGCAAAGAGTTATTTAATTACGATACATGTGAGCCTGCAATCTAATTTGCAGCCTAATCTACTTATTACTGGGGACTCGGGCCTCTATGGTGATATAAAGGAACTCAGACTTAGGCCTTGTTCCTAAATGTGGTCACAGATCTCCCTGGTGATTTGTGAAATCCTCTGATCGTACTGTAGGATATACTTTGTTCCATATATAACTGGTGCCCTCTGAGGGATGAGTCTGTATTTTAAATGTCAATTATAAAAATCAGGTTAGTAAGTGAATAGTTATCAGTGTTTAATTGAAAGAGTTTGTAAGTTATCGCACTCCAAAGTATCAATACGATATCACATAAAGGGAACAATCTAAACTGATGGAATTAATCTCTGGAAGGAAGAGAATCAAAAGATACACAGAGAGAGAGATTGACTTTCCAAGTGATTCTTCAACTTGTAACAATCGGGTTGGGAAAACGTTACGAGTTGAAGAATCACTTGGAAAGTCAATTTCACTCGAAATCACGCCGAGGTGACTTTATATATATATTCAGTTCCACCATAAGCACAGATTGACTTCTTGCCATCTGCGTTTTCTACCCTACATATTCGCCAGAAGGGTTGAATTTGATACATCCAGGGGGTCTTTTTACCAGCAATGAATTGTTTGGTCCTGATGATGGTCTTCTCGACGACAGCAATATAGACCGAAACGTCGACAACCTCATCATTTCCACCATTGTTTCTCTGGAACACACCTACAACCACTGTTGATTAATTATTCTGGTTGTTTGTTGTAATTTTCCGGAGTTGATGCCCAGTTCTGAACTGATGTGTTTAAATTGCCCATACCTCTGTTCATAACTTTTTTGCTCAAATTAATTTTTACTTGTCTCCCCAGACATTTTTGTGTGATTTATCTTTCCTCTAAACTTATAAAAATTTTCTTTGAATACAGGTTCTCTCTCCGTGTATCTTTTGATTCTCTTCCTTCCAGAGATTAATTCCATCAGTTTAGATAGTTCCCTTTATGTGATATCGTATTGATACTTTGGAGTGCGATAACTTCCATACGACTCCTAACTAAGTGCATTTAGTTTTTCTAAAATTAAGTCCCTTGTAGGATTCCCTTGACCTCAAAGATAAACTGCCCAAGCCTACAAGGGTAAATTGGGTTCCCCTGCCTGTTCAACAGAGTTTGTAAGTAGCATTATTTTTTGGGAACCAATTTTTATTGATTTTCATCATGGTGGTACAGTATAACTCACAGCATCAACTCGGATCTATCTCAGGCCTGTTACATGTAGAACAAAGGCGTAAGTTGGCAGGAGCAATCAGTTCTTTATATATATCCCTATCTTCCTTTTGATTCACTGTCAGCGAGCAGACATAAAGACCAACTGCCATCTACCTCTTGTTATGTGACCCAGGATCAGGCTCCAGGCACCAAATGGTTAGGGCAAGAAAATGCCAACTTTCTAAAAACTGTCATTTTCAGGATTGTGACTAGAAATCCACACTTACCATCCATTAAAGAAACTCAACCTGTCTACCTGCTTCCAATCGGAAGGTACAGCTTATGAAATGTAATAAGTTGAATCCAATATTATCGGAATTGATCTCCATTGACTGAATCAGAGGTTGTAGAAATAATGAGTTACCAATAAGTGGATAAGTGGTATTTCACAACATAACTGCCCTCGGACTATATGATTTACTTGGGAGTGAATATCTGGACTTTGATTGAATTCATAGTCTTTAAATGACTATTCTGTAAGTAAAGAATTAGTCTAAGTTGGATATGTACATGTGAGTAAATGAATGTACTAGTGAATGATAGACCTTTAAGTAGACGATTTAACTAAAGGAAATGTGTAGCATTTGGGTGAAAAGTTGGCATTTAAGATGTCTAATATTTAATGAGTTGCTATTAATTAAATGTGTTGTTTTAAATGAAGTAACATGTTTTGTCTGAATAAGTAGCTATTAAGTAAAGGAAATCCATTAAATGAATGAGTATCCTGTGAGTGAACGAAGAGTCTTTAAAGAAATAAGTGTTAACAAAGTGAATGGCTACCTTGTCAGTGAATGAACATTATTTGAGTGGGTTTGTAGCCTTTGCTTCCCTTTTTTGTTTCAGTATTCTTTGATCAAATGAGCGCTGGAGTAATACAGAAGTGAGTGTTAATTAACATTAGTGCTCTGAAATTATCATATGATTGAAGGTAGTGCTTTGTAAAATACCTGAAATTGCTTAAAAATTGAATGAGAGAGGTTTCAATGTAAATGTGGCATTGTAATTAATTAATTCTAATGAAAGTCAACTTGCTTCTTCAATACTCGCTATCCGTGACAGCATTGTAGTCAGATCTTCAGTATAATTTCAGCGCAGGGATGTTCACTGTGCTCCTTCGCTGAGGTAGCTTCTGGGGAGTGTCATGGTCACATAGAGAGTTTGGAGGAGTTACTGTCTTGGACCCCACACGTGTACCAAAGAAAAATTGCTAATGCAAAGATTGTTGTGCATGACAATACTCTGGGGTTACTAAGATTAACCCTGGGCAAAGCACTACACTACATTCGCGTAGTTTGCGAAGTTTGCGCAACTTCGCACTATGCGAACTGCACGTAGCACAGTGCAAACATGCGTATCATAGCGTAGTGCAGCGGTCAATTTTTGCTTGCTCGCGGTCCTCAACGTCAAGTTGGCGACCGCGAGCAAGCAAAAGAAAATCCGAGCGAGACTTTTTCCTTGTTCGCGATCAGCAACATCAAGTTGCCGATCGCGAGCATGAAAAATAAACCTCTCGGCGAGATTCTCATGGCGGGTAGGTCAAGTTTCTCATTGCGAGTGGTCGTGCATGCTCGCGATGAGAAACTACTAGTCTGCGTTGAGAAAGCTGCAGCTCGAGTAAAAATCTACTCAAGTGGCAGAAAAGTACAGCTCCCACTGTGCAAGATGCCGTTTTCAATAATTGCAGATTGCCAGATGCTTGTCCGCACTGTGCAATCATTGAAAACGACATCTTGCACAGTGCTAACATGCTACTACGCAGTTCGCGTAGTGCTGCGCATAGCTCGCGTAGTTCTGCGCATAGCTCGCGTAGTGCGAAGTGTACTTTGCATAGCCACGCGTAGCGCTACTTCGCGAACTACACCCATCCTTATCTAAGATAGCATTTCTTGAACAGCCCTGCGCACCATGTACATATACATATATGCAACAACAAAGATAGTGTGTGTGGTCAAGCTTAAACACCACCACAGCATCCATACAGCAAAGCAGAAGAGCCAGGAATTTCCTGCATAGTGCCTCTTAATGGGCGTTCCTTCTATGCTACCTGAAGACTACTACCTGCTTCCTGTCACCTGCTTAGTGCCCAGTCTGCCTGCCTCCACCTGATCAATTACTTGACTCCTGTCAGATACCTTACCTGATTCTGGTGATCTTTTGTCTTACGCCCCTTGGCTCCCTGTTTCCCTGTATCCTGCTTAATCTTGGATTGCCCACTGATCAGTTTCTGGAAAACCCCTGACCCAACCAGTATAAGAACACCGAATATACACCGAATATACTACCAGCAGTTCCTCCTATCTCTTCTTGTGACTATCTGTTTAGCTTGCTCTTTCCTGCTTGAGGTTACTGTTGGTTATGTACATAATGTGGACGAAGATTTCTGTGTCCTCTGTTTAGAGCTCTCCCTTCCCTTATGTGTCTATTCCTTTTTTTGTTGCACAACACTGTTCTATTTCTTCTCTGCTGTCTGCACTATTCTCATTTCTGTCTCCTGTGTCTTTTCTTTCCTTCAAAAACTAAAAACTATCAGTGTTCCAAAAGACCAAAGGGCAATGAGAGTACCAGCTGATGTTGCTTATATTAAATGTCTGCTAGTGTATTTTCAGGTGCAATACAGACATCTGGACACTTTGAAACCCCATGACTCTTGTGTATAATCCTTTACAAAGGGTAATACATATAGGGATTAGATACGTATCTAGTCTTAGCACAGCAGATGCAGTAGCACAGTGGCCCAGCATTGGAAGAGGCCCACTGCATTCCAATTTTGTTTACGTTTAGAACCAACCATCTTCTACGCTTTCAATAGGGCACATAGACCTTGCTAAGCCTGTGATAGGGAGATATTTGCAGGCTGTTCCTAAAAAACAACCATAAACACCTTCACTACAGAACACTGCTTCCATGTTTAATGCCTCAATGATACATTGAATGATGTTTGTGAACATGTAACAAAACAAGCAGTGCTCAACATGCTGAGGGTCATCAATAGCAACAAGTAGGAAATAGAGCTTTCCACATCAAAAATGGACAAAAGAGTAATGACCAAATGAAGGTTTGGAACCAGAAGAGAGAAACGTAAAAGGTCAAAGCATACTTAAGGGTCGCTGAAGAAAGACAAAAGACAAAGAATGGAGGATGCAGATCGAAAACTGTTTACTTTCCAAATAATTATGGTTCTATCACAGACCATGGAAAGTTGATTCATTGCACCTTGAGAGAAATAAACAGGGAGTTTGAGGTAGTCACAAAAACATGGTAAAAGGGAAGCCAGCTGGCGGATGAAGAAGGTAGATGGGGTTCCAAAGGCGAACCTCCAAAGAAACAGGATAAAGTCTTGGGGCTATTACTGCACTCCAAGAAAGAAAACACAATACAAGATGAATCATAGAGTAAAATAACACTACACTATTTCTTTCCATGACTATCTTTTACCAGGTTGGATTCATCAGCTTGGTGAATTCCATTCACGATAAAGAAAAATGCAACAAACTGGTTCTAGAGAAAGGAGTCCTCAAAACTGGCTTCATCAAGGTGTTTTTTCTTTGATTTCATATACAACTATTCTTTAATCTGCTGGAGTGAGTTTTTCTTTATGCCTTGTAGTACATTTGTATACTTTCCTTTCGACTGAACCCTCTGTACCAATGGATTCCCCAGAGTGTTAAAGAATGCCTGTTGAAGTGATATATGTAGTAAACTATTATTTTCTGGAAGTTAAAGGAATCAATAGTCTGTTTAAGGAATCATGATGGAGCTCTAGAAGACCCTCTTGCATAGAAGCATCTCTTCAGCCCTTGATTTCTATGACTACCTGTAGTCTACCAGTTGTCACGAACTCCGTGCCACTAGTATCAAAACCCTATCTCTTCAGCATGTATACACCAATAATGTTCTAATGCTTAAACAATAATATGTCTTGTATTACTGCGATGTCTTTATTGTTTTGTTTGCTTTAAAGCTCATGCAAGTATTGGGCTTCACTGTGTTCCTCATCTCTATGTGCTGACTCTGATGACTCATTTATTATTTCAATTTGGCCACTTGTGTCAGTTCTTGAACATGCTCAAATGATCTGCTGACACTGATGACTCATTTGTTTGTGTTGATTCGGATGCCTCATTTGTTGTTTCCTCTTTGGCTGTGGGTGTCAGTTCTGGAGCCTCCTCAATTGACTTGGATTGACCTTGATGACAGATTTTCCCTTTTCATGTATGTGTAAATTCTGGAACATGGTTGAGGGCAATGTCTTCTGGGACGGCACCTCTATTAACAAAGGGTATATTCTTTCAGCAGTTAATGCTATTCATGTTTGGTTTTGAAAGGAGCTGCCAGGCACAGCATCAGCACTGTCAGAAGGAGGGCATCTTGAGAGCATTGCATCTGAGGGCATGAAACCAGCATAGAAATTGGTGACCAAAAAACAAAAGGTTAATTTCACTTTGTTTAAGATTGCTGTAAACCTCGTAAATAAGAATAGGGTTCACTGTAGTTCTCTGTACCTCCATTTCCTAGTCACAACAATTGTCAAAATCAATGACAAAGGAACAGGGACTATAACTTCAAGCTCATGCATTGGAGCAGGTGTTGCCTGTGTTGTTGCTCTCATGTCATTGTGGGTTGTATTAAGCAAGATGCAGTTCCATTCTCAACACTACCTCCATAGATCACTGTTTATATGCTTTTAGAAACCTGAGGTCTTGTCAACTCCTCTCATGCTTTTTATCAGACATATAAAACATCAGGAAGAGATTGGAAGAGACCATTCTGGTGATATCCTACCTAGACTCACATCATAAACAAAAAATGTAAGAAAGAGCTCCAAATCAATGTGGCAATTTCCAAGTGTTTGCAGTTCCATGAGGAGCCAGAGAGTAGTAAAATGTATGAGCTGTGTTAGATTCGGGGGTCTCTAGTTGGAACAGGTAGGTATTTGTGACAAATAAGGACCCTCTCCTCTAGTCAGGACAAGGGGATTAGACCCTAAAATAACCCCTGCTCACCCTCTAGGTTGAGTGGCGCGAGCAGTCAAGGCCTATTTCAGAGGCGTTGTAAGTTAAGCAGTTGTGACCTCATACAGTAACCCAGTGACAACACTACAAAAGGACACCACACAGGTTTTATATCAAAAATAAGTAGACTTTATATAGAGTTACCACAAGACCATAAACAACAAAAATACACACTATGATTACTTTAAGATGGTAGATTTAAACTTAGATCAGGTCAGTTCTTAGATGCGACAATGTGCATCAATGTACCTTAAGTTGCGTTGCGCTTCCACAACAAGCAATGTTGCAGCGATGGAAAATGCGGCAAAGTTCAGATACAAAAAAATAAAGACGTGAAGATCTTCCAGATGCGTTTTAAAGAACGGTAATGGATTAAACCCAGATCTGGTGACTGGGTGTGAGTGTTTGATTGGTTCAGATGCTCCGTCCATCACCACCCCCCTTTTGTACCGCTTTTTTTCCCATAGGTTGGCAGGGTATGCTCAGACGTGAGTCCTTACTCACTTTGCCACTGGATTCAAGCAAGCCTGGCTGAAGACGGCTGGAATGCCTAAAACAGGTCAAAGGAAGCTTGCTTCCGGTCCAGGGAAGGCATGGCTTGGCAGTTCGGGTTGGACTTTTCCCATGAGGCACAGGGTCAGACTGATTTGCATATGGCCATGTCTGAACTGGGGTGGCAGAGTGGGCTCAAGAACGGTGATGGATTAAACCCAGATCTGTTGACTGGATGTGAGTGTTTGATTGGTTCAGATGCTCTGTCTATCACCACCCCCTTTTGTACATCTTCCAGATGCGGCACGATTCTCTGGGATGCGAGAAGTTCTCGGTTCGATGCGTGGACTGCAGCGGCGACACCCTTACGATGCAACGACAACAGCTCTAGCGTTGACGCTCTTCTCCCATGATGCGTGAAGCTTCTGCTTGATGCGACAACTACAGCGGCGACATCCAAGTTGCGACGGCAGCAGCTCCGATGGTGGCGTGCTTCTCGGGGATGCGAGGTGCTCTTGGTCGATGCGGTGCAATGCGACAGTTCCAGAGGTGACACCCTCCTTTGGAGTTGCGACAGCAGGCACAGCGACGGCGACATGCTCCGACCTCGCTGCAAGGTTCTTCTCCTGATGCCATGCAGTGCGACTACAGCAGCGACACCCTTCTTCGGAGTTGTGACGGCAGCAGCAGCGACGGCGACACGCTTCTTCTCGTTGAGTCGCGCTGCCAGCTCCTTGCGACACGCAGTCCCTCAGAAGGCCCAAAACAGCAGCAGGCACTTCCAAAAGAACTCTGGGGAGCTGGGGGTGAAGTCTGTTGTCCCTGAGACTTCAGCAGGAGGCAAGCTCTTTTCCAAGCCCTTGGAGAGCATTCACAGTTGAAAGCAAAGTATACAAAGTTCCTTTCTCCTTCCTTTGGGAGTAAGGCAACCACTGCAGGCCAATCTCCCAAGCGGCACTTCAGCTTGGGAATAGTCTCTCCTCAGTTTCTTCAGGTTCCTCTCCTCAGTAAAGGTTTCCTCTTGTAGTCCAAAGTGATCTAATTTCATGGGATCAGGGTCTCAATATTTATGCCCCAAAACCCTTTGTTCTCTGAGGGGAGAGGGACCTTTGCCTAGCCCAAACCAGTTCTGAAGCACTCTCTTTACCAGACTTCTCCTTTCCTTTCACAGTGCAGGGCATGCACATCAGACGCCCCACAGAAGTTGGAGCCAGCATTGTGAAAGGAAAGTACAGTCCAGGAGAACTTTGTTTACAGGACTCCTCTTTTTTCAGTGTGCAGGGCAGAGACATCAGACGCTCCCCAGGGGGTGGAGCCAGCATTGTGGAAGGCAGGCACATCCCTATTCAAGGTTTAGGTGCAACTCCTCTCTCCCGTCTAGATGCAGATCTCTCCACTGGGTGACTCAGCCTGCCTCCTGGAATTCCCCAGCCCTGTCACTCACAAAACCAGACATAGGAATACACAAACTAGCAGAGGCAGGTTGGAATGGTTAGACAAGCAGATACCTACTTTCTAAAAGTGGTATTTGCAAACACAGAATATTCAAATAAACGTTACTAAAAGATTTCATTATTGTGAGTTCAGG
This sequence comes from Lissotriton vulgaris, assembly GCF_964263255.1. Lineage (NCBI taxonomy): Eukaryota > Metazoa > Chordata > Amphibia > Caudata > Salamandridae > Lissotriton > Lissotriton vulgaris. The sequence goes on from NC_141695.1 coordinate 917,543,881, forward strand.
CATACCAAACTCAAATTTCTACCATGTTCTATGAGTCAGTTAGGATTATAAAATGTAATAACTCTAACAGCCCATTCTGGCCTATGGAGAACAGGTAGCCTTGCAAAAGTGAAAATCAAAAATGGCTGTACTTCACTATTAGGACCTGCCACATGCATCAGTGCTTGTCCTGCCTTATACTTACAATGCAACCTGCCCTTGGGCCTACCATAGGGGTGACCGATAAGAAGAAAAGGGAAGGTTTAGGAACTGGCAAGTGGGTACACTTGCCCAGTCAACATAACAGTACCAGACTGCATGCAGGCTCTGCAATGACAGACCTAGACACATTTTGCAAGGCTGCTTCTGTGGGTGGCACAAACAGTGCTGCAGGCCCACCAGCAGCATATGGATTTACGCAGTGCACTAGACTAGGGTCTGACAAGGGTAGACTAGGGTCTGACTAGGGTCTGACAAGGGTCTGACAAGTAAACCAAATAGCCAAACATGGAACCACTGATTAATACATCAATTTACAATAGGGAGCTCATGCACTGTGGCACTGGATAGCAGTGGCACAGTGCCCAAAGCATCTTACACCAGCAAAAATACATGAGGCAACAGCAAAAATGGACGGGAGACCCACGCCAATGTTGCCAGGTCTAACAAGCTGCTTATATAAAAGGCCAGAACAGTTTTAGAACCTGAAATGTTGTAGTTATAATTGTAAGTGTCTTATTCAGTTATAATATATAAATGTGTACATATGTAATTGTATAGGGATTTATTATTATGTGGCATATTCAGAGTCATTAGTGCCTTTGTGATGTATAAAAAGCTGTTTTTATCAATCACCATCCGGGATGAAGGGAAGAGTTCCCTAACAAGTGTTATGGAGTAGAGAGGATGTGGCCCAGAGGCCTGAGCTGCTGACTCTAGTGCTTGGGATCCCGGTTTGGGGCTCGGCGGCGTCACATCTTGTGAATCTATGAAAATCATGTAATCTCTCTGGGTGATAAATTGTTGTATAAATATTCTGCAAAAGTAAAAAGCAAAAAGAGGCAAAACTCTATGGAAAAAATAGTGCCACAGAAGCGAAAGTTAACAGTATTTTGGCTATTTGCAACTGATAAGAGAAGCATATGAGGAACAAGCATTGGTAAATTCAGGAAAATATGCTACAGTCCATAGAAATGGGGAAGAAAAGTGAGCACAGGAACCAATTTGAAGCCAGGAAAGTGAGGAGGCGGGATGTAAGTCCCTTTTAAGTTTATATTAAAAACAATAGATTTCTCAAGCACAGCACAAAAGCTGTGTAGGCGGAGCCTAAATTGTAGCACATACAAAGGATGAGGGTTTCTCAGCAGTGGGAGAACTTGGTCTCACAGTCCCCATTGCTTACAAGGACTCCAGCTTTCAGGAGGCCTGGGAACCACTTTGATTAGGCATTCATGGGTTGGTCAGATGCAATGGAATGCCGTTAGGCTCAGTCATCACGAGAACTGTATGCTCAAATGAAAGCGAGTTCCTGCCACCTGGCAGACCACAGTGTTTTCAAAGGAGAGGGAACACCTGCCAATGGCGGATATGGTATTTCAGGAGATAGTGGACTCCTTTCTCCCGTGTTTAGAATGTGTTAATTTCAAAGGAACTCTTGCCCTTTAGGAAATAATACTATGCACTGATTGATAGGAGTCTACCTTTAACAGCAACCACAGTGCATGGAAAAGTCAGCCTGCCCTTCATCCCTGTAGAGCTTCCTACACCTGGTTAACCCTCTCCAACTGCTGACAGTAGATGACAGAACTCTCTTCTACAGCAGGATGTTTCGCCTCTAGTGTCTCTCAGGTGTATTCAGGAGTGAGTGACAGATTGACAGCAAGCATTGCTCTCAGTTAACTGATTTCCCGGAGGTCCCACTGAGCAGATTTCCTAGCTTGGGAAGCACGATTCAGAGGGTTCGTAATTTGTCTGCATTATTTTCCACGTTGAAGTGTTTGTCATAAACATTTTTCAGTACTCAAGGGAGTTGCAACAGAGAACTCCATTTTGCATATAGGAAATTATACCGCAAACTGTAGTAAGAAGAGTCTCAGACCGTGAGGCACGGGGCTATGCGGAACCTCGAGTACCTGGTGCTGCTGAAAGAGCGGGATCTGGAACATTGAGTCCTGTGTAGGGATCTCTGGAGACGTTGCAGGCTCATGATGTTCTTACATGCCTTCCAGCAGAGGCGGTGTGTTCTTTCCTGAATATACAGGTCCATAGTTATCATTAATGCAAGAAGACAGCATCACCTGGGGCTGCAAGTGAGGAGACCACAGCACCACATGTATGGCTTTCTTTTACTCTCCAACCGGCGGCCTATATTCCTCGCTTACATTAGTGCCTTGGTACCCTTTCTCTGCCACTGGGAGTAAATGACACCTGCAGCTGAAAAAAGAGTTCAAGAATCATAGCCATTTATCCTTGGAATAGTTTTATTAGATTAGAAGTCAGAACTCACTTGAAGATCAGAAAAATCATTCCTAATAAATTACTTTTGAGTGTTTTATCATCATTTGCTTGGTGCTCGTGGTGCTGTCGTTTTTCAACATAAGTGCCTAGGAGAAAATCTTTTCTGACAGCACCAACAAAAAGAGCAATACTCAAACTATATTCAATCAATACATGTTGTTTACAGATTCAAAGAGGACCTCTTGCCTACCGGCCCCAGTGGCGAGTTGCCGACACCTGTGTGTACACCCCCGACAAGTCCTATTTTTCCGTTCTATTTTTGGGGTCAACTAGAGAAGAGGATGCTTAATCCTCCCAGTGCGTTGCCATGTTTCTGAGGTGGATTCTCCAATTGCTGAGGACATCTTGTTACGGTGATTCCCAGGCACCATGGGGGAAAATCAGCTTCCCCATTCCATGAAAAGCAGACTGATAGTTTCAGTGTGGTGTTTATAAATCAAGGCAATGTACCAAGAAGTCCGGATCAAATGCTTAAACAACAGGAAACCTGCCACCGAAACATGCAGTTTTAATTCAGCAAGGGGAAGACCCACCTCACTGTCCAAGGTATTGCGATAGGGATGTACGACCTACATAGACCAATACATTAGGGGGCACATTTACAAGGAACTGACATATCTGCATAGATGTGTCAGTTTCCTTGCACCAGCGTAAAATGTCTTTTTGCCACTATGGATATGCTGGGGCAGATTTACATGCCCCATGCGCCACTTTTGCGTCACTTTTAACAACGGAAAAGTGATGCAAAAGTGGCGCAAGGGGCTTGTAAATCTGCCCCGCTGTATTTACAATACAGTGCTCCATGGTACAATAATTAACAGATGCGTCAGAAATTCTGACGCATCTGTTGGCCCAAAAGTCTGGCATTGCTGGAGTTGTGCTGCAGGCACGACACAAATCCGGCGATGTAGTTTTTAGGCCTATACTTACTGTACCGTGTCACTCCTTACGCCTGCTTCAAGCAGGCGTAAGGTTTTGACACAGTGGTGTCCTAAAAGTGGCGTAGTTAAATCTTGTAGATTTCACTGCGTCATTTTTACGAGGCCTTCCTGTGTGGAAACGCCCACCCTGCATATATTATACCTGCGTCAGGTATAATGTATGCAGGGTGGGAGTTCCCACGCAGGAAGGCCTTGTAAAAGTGACGCAGTGAAATCTACAAGATATAACTGCGTGTAGATTTCACAGCGTCACTTTTACGAGGCCTTCCTGCGTGGGAACGCCCACCTTGCATACATTATACCTGACGCAGGCATAATGTGATGCTGGGCTTTACAACGTGACGCATCTCCCTAGATGCATAACGTTGTAAATAGGCTGCATTGTTTGCGCCACAGTTGAGTCAAAAAATGTGACGCAACGGCTGCGCAAATAGGGGCAAGTAGGTGCAAGGGGCTTGTAAATCTCCCCCTAGGAATGGTGGATTAAGACAGTAGCAGGTGCAGGTGATAGCTGAAAGCAGTGTGCCAAGAGTCCCACTTTAACTTCTCACAGCAAAAAGATAGCAATGGAAACCAAAACTTCAGCACAAGAGCACAAAGACACAAAGACAGCAACATTTAAGTAGAACGAAAATCAAACTATTTATTGTGATTTCAAAATTGCAGAAAAGGTGACAGTCTGCAATACTTCAACTTGAATCACAACAACAAATTTTCAGAAAGAGAAATTCAGACCATATCGAATTTCAGGTTGTTAGTCCATTTCTAAGGATTGCCCGATTTTGCAACGGAAAAACAGGGCAACAAAGCATTCAGCCTATCACAACACTATGGGCGTTATTAAGAGTTTGGGATCAGAGTCCCCAGTTCATCAAACTTGCTGTTCACCCACTCTAATTAACCAGGGAACTGCTATGTTTCCGCCAGAGGCACATTTAGTTTTTCTTACGGGGAAAACCTTAACCCGACTAACATTGGGCCATTGGTCAAAGTACCTCAGACCATTCATTGTGACATTTTTTTTTCCTCTTTAGGACTGCCATGGAAATGTTGTTTTACTCACTCAAAATCCCGCTTTCTACAGAGATGCATTGCCTTCATCGTCTTCAGCAGAGCCACCAAGGTAGTGTTTCCTCTAAAGTCACGGAGCACTCCTTCAGGCAGAGAAGATCAGTAAATATGACAGGCTGGAATCCACCAGGTCAGTGGAGTACATCCTTTCCTGCACTGGCAGAACAGAGTGCAGTCTGCCAATGTCTCAATGAAGGCCTGTGTAGTTAAGAGAACCATGCACAATCACATTTAGGGGTCTTGTTGCAGAAGCCAAAAATGTACTCACTAAATTAAACCTGCTCATCTTTAGATCACATTTACTCTTAGTGATTATGTTCTCACTTAGGGGTTGATTAGGATGGCGGGCGGATCGCCACCACCGGCCCAGGGGTGGCGATCCGCCCGCCATCACAACACGATTTACCCCCGCCATATTATAATGGCGGGGGTATTGTGGTGGACGATTGCCAGCCGGTCAGACTTGGGCCACACTATGGTGGCGGTGCCTTGCAGGCACCACCATCCATATTAGGGTGTGTGGAAATCAAGGCCTTTCCATGGCGGAGATGCCGCCAAGGAAAGGCTGGCGGGGATTCACTTTGGGGGCCCGTTGCAGGCCCCTGGGGTTGTGGGGGGGGTGAGGGGCTGCACTTGGTGGTACCTACGGTACCTCCTGGTGCCTGCCACATTGTGCATTATTTAGACAAAACAAGGGAACCCAGGGCGCGATATGCTAAGGACCTTGGGTAGGTACTTATTTTCAAAAAACAGTGGTCCTTAGACTATGAAGGAAAATTGTTAAGAAAATAAATATAGACTAAATAGGACTATATTTTTTTAAGACATGTCCAGCCGGACAGTTTAATATTTTGATAAGGAAGATCACAGAGAAATATAACACACAATGTGATGGAAGTGGGACACCAGCCGATGTCCGACTAACCCACTGGGGGGCACAAACAAAACGTAAAAGTAACAGGCAAGGTTGGGTCATCTAGATATCATACATCATAAGTAGATAATCCACAAATATACACATATGCATGAACAATTGTAGTCAGCTATGCATTTAGTGCATTCAGGTCGACGACGTTTCGAACCATACAAAATATCGGTTCATCTTCAGGACAGACAATGATTGCCTAAAGAAATTACTCTTTCAATTGACACCACTAGGTGAAAATACATAAGCCATACAGAAAAATTAATACAAGGAGAAAAGGGGAAACAAAAAGATAAAGCATGTCAGTTAGTCATACCCTTATCACAACTATGTATGCTGTGCAGGATTCATACCATGCCAGGGTGACAGCGACATCGAAGTCTGGTGCATGCTAAATCCATGCAGTGAGCTTATGGTGGTAGAAGCTAAGCGAGTACGTTATAGCGTGGCGCGACGTCTCGAAAGCGAGTCATAACTGGCAATATTTTAATGAGAGAAAAACGGCGACAAAGTGTGGTACTTCCATGCAGTGAGCTGAAGTGGTCAAGGTCGTCTTGTGAGTGACTAAATGTAACAGTCTTTTGGGGTAAGTATGGACCGTGCTACTGCGGTGAAGTCATAAAGTGACAGAGTGATGTATCAAGTAATCAGGTGCAGGGGGTGCAAAGGTGAGAATTGCAGGTGGGCGCTAGAAGGCTTACCAGTGGGGTGAGGCTGAAAAAGGGGATTCAGCACGGTGATCAGGGATATATTATGATCTGCAAGAGAATATGAGTTAAGGCAGTGGTGAAGGGTCCTCGAGTAGGTTAACGTGATAATGAGGGAGGGACTTACCAAAAATGAAGTACGGGGCGAAATAGCGAATTACTCTGTGGGAGAGAGGGAATTATTAAGCAAGGTGCTGAGGGACCGATATGTCCGTTAACGACCGGGAAACCATGTGGAATAAGCTTACCATTGAGGGCTATGCCTTGAATCAAAGGATCTACGGGGAGGGAAAATGAAAGGGAAAGTCACAAAAGGGGTTAAGCTAAAAACGAGCAAAAGGGCTCAAATAGGTCCCATATCGGATAACACAGGCTTACCGGAGGGTCAGTCATGCAGGTCCACAATGGGGGTCCTTGCAGCGCGAGAGGATCTTTTTCAGCCTCACCCCACTGGTAAGCCTTCTAGCGCCCACCTGCAATTCTCACCTTTGCACCCCCTGCACCTGATTACTTGATACATCACTCTGTCACTTTATGACTTCACCGCAGCAGCACGGTCCATACTTACCCCAAAAGACTGTTACATTTAGTCACTCACAAGACGACCTTGACCACTTCAGCTCACTGCATGGAAGTACCACACTTTGTCGCCGTTTTTCTCTCATTAAAATATTGCCAGTTATGACTCGCTTTCGAGACGTCGCGCCACGCTATAACGTACTCGCTTAGCTTCTACCACCATAAGCTCACTGCATGGATTTAGCATGCACCAGACTTCGATGTCGCTGTCACCCTGGCATGGTATGAATCCTGCACAGCATACATAGTTGTGATAAGGGTATGACTAACTGACATGCTTTATCTTTTTGTTTCCCCTTTTCTCCTTGTATTAATTTTTCTGTATGGCTTATGTATTTTCACCTAGTGGTGTCAATTGAAAGAGTAATTTCTTTAGGCAATCATTGTCTGTCCTGAAGATGAACCGATATTTTGTATGGTTCGAAACGTCGTCGACCTGAATGCACTAAATGCATAGCTGACTACAATTGTTCATGCATATGTGTATATTTGTGGATTATCTACTTATGATGTATGATATCTAGATGACCCAACCTTGCCTGTTACTTTTACGTTTTGTTTGTGCCCCCCAGTGGGTTAGTCGGACATCGGCTGGTGTCCCACTTCCATCACATTGTGTGTTATATTTCTCTGTGATCTTCCTTATCAAAATATTAAACTGTCCGGCTGGACATGTCTTAAAAAAATATAGTCCTATTTAGTCTATATTTATTTTCTTAACAAAATGCCACATTGTGCATGGCAATGCACAACATGTCATTTCACCATTGCGGCTGGTGCTGCAGCCAGCAGCACCCGCCGCAATGGTGAGAATGCCTGATGTGCCCGCTGCAGTGGCGGTCGCATCATGATTTGGGTCATGGGACCGCTGCATGGCTGGCGCGGTCCCGTTTGAGCTAGGTTGGCGGGCGGACTTAAGTCTGCCCGCCATCTTAATCACCCCCTTAGTTGTCCGAAAAAATACCAAATAGCATAAAATCTTTCTTGAATTTGCTGTATTCACCAGCTGCAAAAGTCACATCAGACTAATAATGTCTACCCATTACTGTTATTGCAAGCGTATTGCCATATCCCTTAATGAAAACATCTGTACTATATATATCTCACAGGAACAGGTGAGAAGATCTCTGTGAACAGTCTGACCCTAAGGCACGTATGTTTGCTTTGTCCCGGAGCCACTATCTGATATAGCACATGTCCCCCTGTATCTCTGGCAAGAGCTGATTACTCCACACACCTTTCACCCTTCCCCCTTCAGGCCACCCTCATTCTCACCCCTTCCTCAGGCAGACCACCCACTCACTTCCCTGACCCTTTGCAAATCAACCTCTCCCTCACTCTCCTCCCCTACATGTTAAGCTCTCAGTCACCCGCCAAATGTTATCGCTTTCACTAATCCTCCACTCCTGCATGTCAACCTCTCCATTACCCCCGCACCTTCGTCACACTCTCTCTTGGGAACTACACCTCAAATGTATCAGCCTCTATGTCCCTCTCTCCTTTCACAAGCAGGGCACTCTCTCTCTCTCACCCAGTTACCACTACAGGTTAGACTTTTTCTCCTCTCTCCCCAGTACTCATCCTCTTTTCCCTTACTCACTTTTGTCCTGCCAGTCAGACTCTCCCTCATGGGATCAATCCACTTATCATACACTCACCTTACCCATCGGTCATTGCATGCCTTGCTTCCGTCAGCAAGAATGGCACCAGTTTCTTCACAATATTCCAATCACAGGCATCTCCCTTATCTGTCACGGTGAAGATCGTGGTCTCCCTCGCCACCTTATGGTGGTCTCCCTGCCCATCACACTACATGCCATGGTTTCCTTCATAACCTTTTCACTTCTCCAAGCTTACTCGCTCCTTCTCCTCTATTCCCCTGAGGCCACCCTTTGCCTCACCCTCTTCATCCTGAAGGTAGCCCCATCTCACACATCCTCTCATCTGTTGATAACCCTCTCACTTTCCCATCCCTTGAGATGTCACCTTCTTCTCAATCCTTCCGCTGTACATCGTAGTCTTCCTTGTCAACCGGCACCAGCCCCGCTCTCCATTTCACGTTTTTTTTTTATAGTGATATCAGATTTGACTGAACAGGGGCTCAGCTCAGAAGATATTATGAAACATTTTCTTAAATTCTTTTAAGGGCAGTAGAAAGCTCCAGAGATTTGAACCTTTCACATAGAAGGTTCTGTCACCACATATTTTGAGTTTGTATGGATGAACCAATACGAGAATGGTAGGGGCTGATCTTATGATCCCGGTAGGCTGGTATGGATGATAGACTGTAGAGGTATAATGGGATGTATTACAAAGTGATTTGTGCACAATACATAATGTATTAAAATGTAACCTTTTTTAGAGCGGGAGTGCAATGAGGGTGCTTTTAAGATGGCCATTATGTTAAAGCCCAAGTGTGAGCTATTTAGCATACTTCTAACTTCATTGCAGTTTAGTCAGGTAGTTTAGACTTTGGGAAGCACATATAGTGACCTCATATTCTCACGTGTCCATCCTGCCGGCCAGCCACATGCTCATTTTCTTTCACCCATGCCCACAACTAGAACTCGTTCACTCACTCCATTTCTCTCTGCTGGTTCTCCTCCCTTACTCATCTTACACCATTGATGACCCTTTTTACTTTCACCCTACAGTTCATCCACTCACTTCCCAGCTGACAACCCTCAAATCACTCTGTGCCACATTCATTCAATCTACCAGTTTGTCATTCTGTCCCTCATTCATGCATTTTAGCCTACATTTCCCAATATTCAGGCTACACTCTTACACTCATTCGTCATCCTGCTTGGCAATCTCCTCCTCAACCTCTCCGCCTTCAGGTCAAGCACTCCCTCACATGTCTGTCAGCAGTGTCTTTTCCACTGTTCCCCCAGGGATTTCTCGGTATATTTATGAGAGTCTAATATTTGAGTAGTCTGTCATCATAATTGTTATGCCGTGATAATGAACAACATTTATTCACAGTGTAAAATGAAGAGAGCTTTTACCTTTAAAACGAGGTATGATTGTAACTTTAATTACGCTGCTGTAATCAGAGTAATTTTGGTACTTTCATATTGCTCTTTGATGATAATTACCAATAATAATGGGATTACTCCTGCTCATGCAGTTAAGAGACATTTTTGGGGAAAACAATCCTCCCACGAGAGCCCATTTAGTGACCACGAGAGTCCTCTTGCTATAGCTATTTGTGTTTTTTTTCTGTTGGATGCCAAGTTGACATGTGAGTGGATACTGGGTGGGCATGCTCTTCCCACCTATCCAATCAGAAGACACTTTCTTAATGACACCTTCAGAGTATTGGAACGGTATAATCATGATTTCCCAGAACAACAGACATTATTTGGCCTGCCAGCTTTTGGCAGGAAGTGCACAGCACACCTGTCTAGGAAGGAGAACATGGGAGAGAGGAGTGCAGCTTAGATTGTCAGTACTGACTTATCAATCACTCAGTATCTGGAGCACCCATGCCTGCTGCTCTGTAGAGAGGAGTGATACCAACTGTAGCTTCATTCTCCCAGTCTTTTTTTGCATCTCTGCCTTTAATACATAGATGTAGCAGACTGTGGGAAATGGGCACACAGTAGGGGTTGGAAGCAACATGCAGGGTTTGTAGCCCCTTGTTTCTCTCTCTTCTCCTCTCTGTGAAGTCTATGAGAATACCTATCCCTCCACACTGTTTTGTTGACACCATACATCTCAGTATCAGTAACATATAACACAATTGCACAGAGCGTTAAATAGCACAACACCAGACCTTTCAGTCATCACAATTTACAAACCAAATTCCCTCCAAATCATTCCCCACCTCCACGTGCCACTCAACATTGCCCCACATAAAACATCAACTTTATCTTCCATTTCATACTGCTCCTCAGCACTTATGTCAACTCACCTATCAGTTCATCCTCACAGATATCTTACCACACCAAGTCTAACAACTCAATATACAAATCATTACATTTCATATTCCAATACTACCCCACAGCATCACATCTTATCACACACTGATTCATCACACCAAACCATACATCAACAATATACTCTGAAAAGAGAATCCAAATAAAACTAGTATACACAATTATACAAACTATTCAAACAACTTCAAACACACACATACCCATACATAAACACATCACATTATCACTAAAGTAAATTTGAGACCTTGTACAGTTCATCTATTCTGTGATGAAAGAAACAGATAAGTCAGTGCTTCAGTAAGAATGCAGCACATGACGCAGTCACTGTATAAATCTTTTACTGACTCCTTCAAGACACAAGGCAAGCAAAAGGTGGCAAAGATGATAAAAGCCCCTAATATCGGAAAGGAGACCTGTGCTCTACAACACATCAAGCGCGACTGGGATCTTCCAACTCTCTCACTGCAGAGGGAATCAATGGGGTATAGCAGCACAAGGTAGCAACAATTGGATCAATGACATCTTTACACCCTCTGCACCTTGACTACATTAAAGTTGTTAACAGCACAACTGCACCTCCAGAATAGGTCCGCAATAATGTGCAGTGTTGTGATTTGAACAATTGGGGGGGGGGGGGGCGAGGTCACTCCACAAGCTGAAAGAGGAACAGCAACTCAGACTTTTTTGCTCTTAGCATTCCTGGTGCACCCGAAGAAATCTCACTTCCTCCCCCATTAACTCCTTGTGTATAACTGTGGCTGTCAATCGTGCTACCTTGACAGATCACTGTGCCCTACCAGAAATCAGTTAGGCTTTCTTATGTTCTTACTGCACTGAGGTCTCTATCACCGATCTGCACCTAAAACAAATTTCCCCCTCTTCTCCCAGAAAATTCAATGTCACAATGTACAATCTGTTACTAACTGTACTGAGCTTGTTACGGAGCCTGCTCCAGAAGAAAATGACAAAATGGCATATGCAGCAAGCACAGGCTCAGAATGTAGATCCTTAAGATGCTTTATTTTCATCATTTGATGACTCTGGCTATGGGTCCAAAGCAGACTTTGAAACTGAAGTTGTTACAGTTACTGATCATCTTGCCCGTACTGTACTGGCATGGGGCACGCCACATGGCTATATTAACAGCAAAGAAAATAAGGTTGGCAGTGACAGAGAGAGTGAAACAAGCAATTGAAGCAAGGATGCGCTCTTGTGGAAAAAACGGCCCATCATTTAGCTCCAAGTTCTGATGTTACAAATTTCATAGAGTAATTAACTCGTAAGGTTATGAGTTATCAGAGTCAAGAGAGCCCTCAGTCTGCTTTTACGAACTTGCCAGCTAACCAGGGAAACCAATCAGCAGAGCCCTTATTAACAGTGAATTAAGATTTACTAAGTGCTCATTGTGAAGAATTTAGAAGAATATTTTACTGCTATATTCTCTGTTGGCACAATTGTCCGATGTTGAAGAAGAATATACTTGTAAATTAGAAAATGCTACTATAACCATACAAAAAAAGGTTCAATAACAGCAAAAGCAGGCCTTCAATATAATGGATACATTAGAGGATACGAAGAATGGGTTGCAAAGCAACAACTTGTCAGTAGCAAGTATTGAGGAGGATGTCAAGAGGGATGATCCATATAGGTTTAGTGTGCAGTTGTTTCGGTATGACTTCCCTGGTTTACAAGAGTGGGGCATGAACTGTGAAATACAACGTGCACACTGCTTTCCCATCAGGAAACCCAGAGGTGATCAAAAGAGCTCAAATCCTAGCGCGAATCTTAACTATTTAGGGAACTTTATCTTCCTGCAATTACTATACCATGCTGACCGAACTATGGCCCTCATTTGTTCTTTGTGCACTTAGATTTTGGTCAACCCACAGTTGCACAATGCTGACAACTGTGACAAATAATGCCAAGATTCCAATAACTTGGCGCACAGGTGTATCTTCAAGAACTAGCTTAACTCAAAATAATTCATAAAGCACTAAACTATATGACATCTCTGAGGAACTTGCTGATGCTTTGCTGGAGTCTTGGTTTAAGGGCCCTAAAGAAGGACATTTGGACAGTAATAATGCTGTATGTCGTACAGTTTCATATACAATTGGTATCACATCATAGCAAAAGCTGTAAAAAGTTCATTTATGACTTAACTATGTTTGCATAAGGCATTTATTATTTACTAGTTACCTCAGTGAATTCTGCAGCCGCTTAAATGCTGATGGAGCTTTACATTAGTTCTATGTTATTCTTTTCTATGATCTCAAACCCTTTCTTCATCTTCGTCATTATTTTCATTGCGGCTACCTTGACTAGTGGTCATTTACATGGCATTCAGGGATTGCGATGCAGGAGATTATCTCTGAATTTGAATCATAGATAGGAGCTTGTAAGGGAGAAGGAAGAGTTCCTTGCCTTGAAACTTAACCCAAGAACAACCCGCTTAAGTACCGTGGGCCTCATTTATGAGAAATGACGCATCGCTGCGTGAAAGCAGCAATGCGTCACTTCTCAGTGCGCACTCCTTGCGACATTCCTGATGCGTCATATTTAATGTATGACGCATCATGTCGCAAGGAGTTACAAATACGTCAGTATTTCTGACGTATCTGTAAGCGCAAAAGTGACGCATTGCTGGAGTGTGTCACAAAAGTGACGCAACTCCAGCAATGCGTCCTTTCACATGGGGCAAGCCCCATGTGAAAGGGCCTGCGTCAGTCTTACGCCTGCTGTGAGGCAGGCGCAAGATTTTGACGCAACAGCGTCCTAAAAGTGACGCAGTGAAATCTCATAGATTTCACTGCGTCACTTCTACGACCCTTCCTTGCGTCAATACGCCCCCCTTGCATACATTGTACCTGGCGCAGGTATAATGTGGCGCAGGGGTTTACAAAGTGACGCATCTACCTAGATGCGTCACTTTGTAAATATGGCGCAACAAGGCGCATTTTTTGCGCCACTGGTGCATCACAAAAAGTGACGCACCGGCGGCATAAAAGTGACGCACAGCCTCATAAATGAGGCCCCAGGTTCTAGCAATGTGGGTGCAGGAAGCAACAATCTATTTAGGTTCGTAACCCCAACAGATGAAATCAGGAACTCTTTGAGCATCACCCTCAAGATATCTAGAGTATGTTCAGAACTGTCTGCATGTTTTTCCAGTCGAGCCATGATAGACAGTAGTAAAATACGCTCCAAATCCTGGCAGGTCCACTCAGACTCTCATCATTCTGAGGTCGATAAAATGACTACCATTGAGTTGGGTAACAATAAACTTCTGTGGTTCAGTGCCAAGATACTCCTGAGTGAATGTGCACTTTATAAATACATATTATGTTATGTTTTGTTATATTTGTAAAAAAAACTGGGGCATGGAATTATCTCTCTCTTTATTATTACAGAAGAGTATATAATTTAGTAAATTCAAAGGATGATAGAACACTTTATAAAACCACGAGCAATCTTTGCTCAATAATGTGGCTATGCCATCACTAGTATGCCATTTTCTAGACTTCTTTGCGGGATGCAAATTGCAAAGTAATCTTTCACCTCAAATGCATCAGTTACCCATGTCTCTTGTATATATAATATGTCTGGGTTTAATGGGCCCAGATTCAAAATTTTCTCAACACTTTTGGAGCAGCCTGCTAAGTTCTAAGACAAAATATGAATTAGATTTTTATGGAACAAATCTTTTTAATGATGTAGTTGGTAGGTGTCTCCATGTCTGTACACAGCCATTCGCTTACAACCTCTGGCCGGCAGCTAAAAGACAATGCATTGAAGGTATATGTATCGCCACTGCATTAAGGCCGAAATCCCGGAGGCTTAACTGCCAAAGTCAGACCCACCAACTTGGAAGAACATGACTGTCAAAACGATGCAGGTAAGAGAGTGCAAACCCACCATAATGGACTGACAAGAGATAAAGAAAACCCACCCTCCCGGCCACCTCCAAAAGAAAAGGGAAAATAGAGGGACTTCAAAAGTTGTGTAGCGACCCGTACTACCCTCCAAGCCCAACCCCAGCCCTTTTGCTCGCTCATTTGGGGACCACTTATCTGAAGATGAAGGTATGAGACGTAGTCCTTGCAGGAGTTTGGGGGAAATGACCTTGCGGAAGTCTTTCGATAGCAGCATTATGAAAGGAGCCCAGAATTTGGCGTATTTCTCGCCCTTGTGATCTTGACTCAACGAGAGTCGTTCCATGGCTAGGGTCATCCAAAGCCTATGGAGCCAGGCTGTGTGGTACGGCACCGTGGTAGTACCCCAGTGAACTAATATTGCACTGCGAGCCATGCTAGCGCAATCTGCCTACCTCGAAGTGACAGCAATGGAAAAGTGAGTGAATTTGATAGCCCCAGTAAGGTGTAAGCCAGGAATCGGGGGATCTCAGTGTAAAATACTATGTCAGTGTCATTAAGCACCTGTTCCCAAAATCTCTCTAGCCTCGGGCAGTGCCAAAGAAGATGCAAAAGGGAGTGTGAGAGGCCACAGCCCCACCAGCACTCCTCTGTGTGATTCTTGTCCCATTGGTGTATTCTCGCTGGTGTAAGATACCAATCCCAGAGGAATATCCACGTCGGCGTCATCGGGGAGGGAAAGGTAGGCATTGCCCCTCGAGAGCGCCTTCACATCCCATACTGTCATTGTTGCTGCCGTGACTGGGGAAGAGTAAAGGCCCATGAGCGGGAGCGGCGGGGGAGCCAGATTTCATGCCAGACATTTGCACCAGCTACTGCCACTGTCCATGAAGGTCCAGTGCTTCTCGGACAGTGGGTGATTCCACTCCAGCACATAGTGAAGGTGCGCGGCCTGAAGATATCTGTGGACTAGTGGCAGGTTCACCCCTCCGTCACTTTTGGGACATGACAGGTGCACTACCGAGAGGTGAGCCTTCTTATTTCCCCAAATGAATTTGTTCATAGCAAGCTGCAAGTCTTGCAGTGCTTTAGGTGGCAGCACTAGCGGGAGGGTCTGGAAGAGGTAGAGTATTCCCAGTAGGATCGTCATTTTGACCGCGGAAATGCGCCCAAACCAAGATAAATTATGTTAAGTCCACCTGTCTAGCTCCCTCCTTGTCTGAGTCACTAAGGACGAGTAGTTCAGTTCCAGTGTGCGTGGGAGCGAGGGGGTCAGGAGGATTAGCGGATAGGGCACAAGGTAATTAGACCAGTGCACAGGAAGGGTCAGCCGGAGGGCCTCCACTTGAGCATGCAGCAGGGACAAATTGAGGACCTGGGACTTGCCAAAGTTGACCTTGAAGACAGAAAGCAGTTCAAATTATTCACTACCTCGAGCAGCGCAGGGAGGGAGGTGAAAGGCTGCGCAAGGGAAAGGATGACATTATCCGCATAGAGGCTTATCTTGTGGATATCGCCTCCAAACCTGAGACCATGGATGCCAGGGTGGTCGCGAATTTTCTGTGCGAGGGGTTCCATATGAAGTGCAAAAAAGAGCAACAAGAGTGGACACCCTTGTATCGTGTCCCGGGCGATCTCAAAAGGGGACGAGGACATCCCTTTAACTCTAACAAATGCCCGGGGGCACGATAGATGCACTGCACCCATTGGATGAAGCGGGGGCCAAGCCCGAAGCCCCGCAAGATCTCGTAGAGATATTTCCAGCATACTCTATGAAACACCTTTTCGGCGTCGACAGCGAAGAGCACAGCACCTGTTTGGGAGCGGTGAACGCTGCCTATAAGGTGGAGAAGGCGCATGGTATTGTTGCCGCCTTGACGAGTGGGAATGAATCCCGCCTGGTCTGGGTGGATTAGATCCGCCATTAGGGGATTCAACCTAGACGCTAATATATCAGTGAAGAGATTCGCATCGATGTTAAGTAGCGAGATCGGGCAGTAGAAACTACAGAGCCCTGGGTCTTTATTAGGTTTAAGGATTACGGAAATTGCTGCCTCTGACATAGATTCCATAACCGCCCCAAGGAGTTGAACAGGCGGGTTAGGAGGGGGGCCAGTTCATGACATAATGTTTTATAAAACAGGGCAGGATAGCCGTCGGGCCAGGCAATTTGTCCAGCTTCAGTCGGGAGATGGCTGAGATCACCTCCTCCAATCCTCCTACCAAATGGGATCTTCCAGTGGTTCTGCCTGCGTTGTAGGGAGGCGAGTAAAGTTGCTAGATTCCAGGTATTCCTTTGCGTCAGGGAGATCATGGGAATCCGCGATATAGAGAGATTGGTAGAAGCGGCGGAATTCCTCTACAATCTGGGAGTCCAGGTGGACCTCCTCGCTGGTGGGCCGCTTCGGAGAGGGAATAGTCCCTGCCACTTCCCTGCACACAGTTTCCGCGCTAACATCCTCCCACATCTGTCACTACCCTGATAGAACTTACTTTGGAGGCAAAGCAAAGCATATTCCGCCATATCCAGGTCCAAGCGTTTAAGAAGCATCCACTTCTTCTCCAATTACCGCCAGACTCTCGGGCCCCCATACACGTATTTATCGCTTCCAATTCTGCCACTTCTTTTTCAAGGCCCAGAAGGGATTCCTTATGTCACAGATTGTCAGCAGAAGAGGTGGCGAGAAATTCCACGCGTTTCACATCTTTGACTGTTTCCCAAACAGTAGCCAGAGATGTCTCACCAGTGTTGGAGGTATTCTAAGAGTTTGGCACGCAGACACTCAACAATGTAGGGGGGAGTGTAAAAGGCCTTCGTGCAGCCGCCACCCAGTAGGTATATGTTCAACCCCTTCAGGTTGTGGGGAAATAGAGATATGAGCATGATCCGACAGGGAGCGTGTGGCTATAGAGGCGTCACGGATCCTGGGGAGAAGCGTGTGAGAGACCAAAAACATATTTAGGCGAGAGTAGGATTTGTGCGCCGCAGAATAGTGTGTGGAATCACGCATGTCCGCATGCTGAAGGCGCCAGACATCATGAAGGCCGTTATCGGCCAGCCATTGCTTGCCCTCTGGAGAGAGGGTTCCTACCTGAGTGTAGCGCTGTCCCGAGCAGTCGTTATTCATGACCAAGTTTAGGTCCCCACCCACCACTAATGCAGAGACCAGCGAGGCCAAACCCTCTGTAACTTGTCGGCGGAGAAAGGGCTTTTGGTGAACATTGGGCGCATAAATATTAATTAAGGTGAGAATAGTAGACCCCCATTCAATTCAGAGAGCCAGGACCCTTCCCTTGGATTCATAAAAAGTAGACAGTACCCTGCCTTCAAATTTAGCCCCTAGAAGGATGGCTACCATATTCTTTTCGTTGCATCAGAAGACCAATATTGACAGGGGAAGCGCCACGTGCTCATGTGGGGAGTATCCTTAGCAAGCAGATGAGTCTCTCGGAGTAGACAGATATCACCTTCAGACTGTTCGAGTAGGGAGAGGATTGCAGCACGTTTTGTAGGGTGGTTAAAGCCATGCACATTGAGGCTCACAATAACCTTTGTCTCTTATAGGCGCCACCACACCTCCCCTAAGCGAAGACAAGAGCCTCATGCAATCAGGAAAGGGCACAAGCACACACACAGTTCCACCTACAACTCTCCCAAGGCTGAGAGGGGGCCCAGAGGAGAAACTGAATTGGTTAACCAGCACCTCATGTGGCAGAAGTTCAATACTGGCTGGCAGCTACAGGTAGCCGCATGTAGAGAAGAATTAAGTCACAGGATGTGACTGATAAACAAGGTGAGCCCATAAGCCAATTTAGCTGTCACACAAGCCGTATCCCAATCAAGAAGGCCTACTTCCGTGTGGCCAGGCTCAACCCCGTGCGATGCCCAAGGCATCCACCCGTCTGTGCTGCCTCACTTACCACTTGCCTCCTGGTGGAGGCATTGAGCTGATTCAGATGACTCCTGGGTTGGATTCAGGGTGCAAAAGCAGCTATGCTATCCGCTGCTGGAAGGACTCCCCCTCCAAATAAGATGCTTAGTGCTGCTTTTCGGTGCCCTGTGCTACAGGCACCTCAGCTATGAAGCTTGATGTGCCCCGTGTAGCCTGCGGCTTGGGCATGTTTGCTGTGAGCTGCTTAGGCTCAGAAAGGGGAGTCAGATGAGGTTAAAAGCCCATCTTTGACTCCTTAGTTTCAAGCCGCTGGTCCTTCTAGGTACGGGGCAATCCACGGGTCTGGGCTACCACAATAGCCCCAAAACCGCTGAACCACCTCAGAATGCCACAATCGCCCCTCCACGGATGGCGTAGTCCCCCATGGCATCTCTTGCTCTCTTCTCGCTCCTCCTGGGTCTAAGAATTCCCAGCACTAGCTAACAGTTGTCGAATGCTCAACAGGCTTTGAAAACTTTGCTAAAAGATATTTACAAGCACTATTAATTTGAAATGTATTTTCCTTATGCTATTGTATTTCTATTTTACTCCCTGTTGCAAGTTTTATCCATTTATTTCACTTGTCAAAGTAAGGTATTTCATATGAGCTTGCATTAATACATTTTTTTTAAGTACAATGAATTGATATTTCAGTATTCTATGAAATTAAATAGACTGAAACTAATTATATACTTGTTTGTAATTTTATTGTACATATAACTAAAGATAAACATGTAATATATTTTGTAATTATATATTTAATTTAGAATTAGGTGTATGGTATAACGTTTCTACTGATAACTTTTCATTTGTAGGCAGAGTTCTCTGCCACTGTAGCAAAGATCTCTCTATGGTAAAATATAGGGGCTATTTAAAAAGTTTATTGAACTTAATTTTGTTTAGTAGAAATATGTATACGTTAAATAATAATGTAAATCATTTTTTAATATTTATTTTACATATTTATTTTAAATATAGAACAAAATAAATGGTTCAGTACCATTAACTTGACTCATAAATGGATATTTAAGTAATCCGAATATATTAAACTAAATAAAATGATTTTTAAATGTTGCTCAAAAATGAAAAAAAAATGATATTTACCAAATTTGCAATAAGGCTTATTAAACAATTTGTGTAGAATTCATTGAATGAATATCTAAAAAAATATTGATTAAACTGATTTGTAATTAAAAAACAGGTAATCACATTATTTTACCATAAAATATTTATATTTATTTATACATCTTTTTAACATAATGTGTGTGTGTGTATATATATATATATAGATACATAGTATAAATACACATTTAAAATATGATTAAACATTTAAGCTTTTTTATATTTAAACAATTTAATTTGTAAATAAAAATTCAAAATAAATTAATGTATTTTAACATATGTCCTATAGTCTTATATTTTAAGTCCGTCCCCATTATTGTCTATTGAAGGGTGTTGCAGTACCAGTGGTTGGCCATGCGTGATTCTGGAGTTACTCCAAGTCTATGCTGGAGTCCATTTACTACTTTTCTGGTTCCTTTTTGGCTATATTGACTGTTCAAGTGCAGTTTGTGAACAGCAATGGCTTACTCTTTTTTTCTGGGTGGGTGTCTATCCACCCCTAAATCCCTCCTTAGCCGTCCCTAAGCCCCTGCTTTCTTTTTTCATTTAATAGTAAGTATTTCCATTTTTCCAGCTACTCCCCCTCCTCGTCCCTCCTAAATTAACTATATATGCAGACCCTCCAGTTTTTCGCAATTTTGTATTTTGAAAAATAAGCATAAAGTTAGTTGTGAAGCCTGATCCCCTTGAAGTTACACAACTGTCATAATAAAAGTGTGATTGTGATTCTTTGTTTAAAAAAAGAAATGCCACTTGATGTAAATCATGAAACTCCACTTGCAATGTAAATTTATAACATCTACAATGGTTGGTATTATTGTCAATTACTTGTATCTTTCTGTTTAATATGCTATATTTAGGCCTGGGCATGAAATTCTGCTCCGTTCGTGGAGTTTGCAGAGATTTTTCCACTCCGTGCTCCATGTAGTGCATGGAGTTCTGAAAAAACTTTGGAGCTGGGTTTTTCCCTGCTTACGCTTGCCAATGTTAAGTTGGCTAGCTAGGAAAATCTTACTACATACCACCTTCGAGTTAGATTTCTCAGTGCGGGCAGTTAAGGATGGCAGTGACTGCTCACGTTGAGAAGCATTCCGTTCGTGTTAAGGAAGCTGACGCAAGAGTGGAACTTCTACTCGAGAGGCAGAAAGAAACTGCTTCCTCTTGTGTAGCGCGTGGTGCAGTTTGCGCAGATTATCCAGCGTGGAACAAACACTCGGCGCAAAAAATCAGAGCAAACGTTACGACCGCAGAGCTCCACATAGTGTGCGGAACTCCTTGTACTCCGCCCAGGCCTAGTTATGTTCTATCCAATATAACTAAGAAAAAGGGGCTCATTCTGATGGAGGGTGGAGGCACCTCCGCGGTGCTGGTGGTGGTGGAAAATGTCATTTTCCGTATGCCAGCAGCGGTCCTCACGCCCGCCATATTACAATGGGCAAACATAGCCCATTTCACGTCCGCCTCGGTGTGACATGAACCGACATAAAAATGCGCTCACCACCGCAGTGTTGGAAGCCAATAGAGACCCACTGCCGTGTGGAATGATGTCCTGTACGCCCTACAAATCAGGATGCCCCAAACAGCCCAGCACACTGCAGCGGAGAAACCACCCAACCAGAGACTGCGGAAGCACGACAGCCGATCGCCAAACCAGACTCACGGTCCCCTCCACCCGGTCCCGACCGCAATGCATCCAGCTCTAGAATCCTTTCCGGTGCTGTACCTGATCCACTACCAGCAAATAATGGACCATCGCTGACAACGCCGCAGGTACGCAATCACACAAATCTGCACACTACCACAACTCACAACTCATGGGCTGATATGCGGTTCCTGTCCATGTCAGACACTCTAGTGGGGACAGGAACACATCCCCAAGTGTACCCACACATGTCCTACCTGTCACTAAATCACCCCTCCGCATCCGAGTCACCCATTAACTGCCCAATCACAGCAATGTCCCGGTCACATCACCGCAGCAGTGCAGACGAGGGAAAACCTGCGCACAATGTAGTAGGCAGGGCCAGTGCCAGGCATGGGCAGTCCACAAGGAGTAACAAGGCCCAACCTCCACCCTTCACACACTATGCCCCCCACACCCATTTGGGGACATGCTGTGTGCTCCTCCTGTGCATCCCCTGCCCAATTAACCAGCCAGGTGCACCCAGAACAAACACCACACATACCAAACAACCAGGAAGCCTGTCTCAGAAGGTGGGGATGAGGAGGAATACCCTGCACAGAAGCTTAGGGGCAGGACATTCTTCCACCTTACACCTACCCTCCACTCATGTAAAGCAAACTGAGAGCAATCACAAAATAGAACACTCACATTGCATATGAACAACCACTTAACTGTACACACTGCCTGTCAAATCACTCAGACACACCCCAATTGACACACAGCCACATACACACATCAGATGTCAGCAGCAACGGAGGACAATGAATGAGCTAGCCAAAAGTGAAGTGGACAGTGCAGGAAAGCTATGGAGCGAACCACAAAGCATGTGTAAATCACAGGAACATATCACACCACCTTTAGGCCATCAAATCCGACATGGGTGCACAATGAGCGGAATTTAGCCAAAGTGACCTCTGTTCAACAATTCAGGGAGACATCAAGGCAAGCCATGCATAGGCACAGGAATGATAGGAAGTGTCCAAAGTCAAACAGTGATCAGCCACGTATCTGTGTCAACTCACTTGACATGTGTATGACATCAGCACAACACACATGGCTCATTGACACACTCCCTGACTGTCAAACACAAGTTGGATCCTTCACACATACCCCTCCTCTACCCACCTCACACCTGCACCACTCAACACCAGTGTTAAACGCACAGAATGGTGCAAATAATGTCCTGTGAGTAGCCTGACAACCAATCACACTCCCTGGGGTGCATCCACAGACATCACACACACACTCAGGGATGCCTGAACCAATGCTGACAAAAAAAATAGCCAAACACAAACCTCTAAAACAACATACGCAGAAGTCCAACAAGCCACATATGGCCAGTAAGGGTGGGCATAAAATCCGTTTCGCGGGCGAATTTGCAGATTTTCCACGATTTCGCGATCCGCGAATCTCGCGAAATCGCGGTAAAATCCGCGAATCAGCGGGGACGAATTTTCTGCCAAGCAAGGGTTACAGCAGCAGGTGCAAAAGTTGAACCTAATTTCTTTGTAACCTTTTACAAAAGGGTTACAAACAAATTAACTTCAACTTGGACACCTGCTGCTAATTGCTTCCTGGCGCCTCGTTGCCTACTTGCAACTATTCTCTGACCCTGCTCTGACCCTTGAAGCAGGGTCAGAGAATAGTTACAAGTAGGCAACGAGGCACCTGTCCAAGGAATTAAACCTCATCAGGAAGCACTTACAGATATAAAAAACAGGAAGAAGGGAGAGGATGGCAAATACACCCATTTTGAGTTGTCAGGAGGGGTTAAACTAAAAGAGACCTTTACAGCACAATTTTCATATGCATTTTGCTAAAAATAAAAAGCTGTATGTTCTGTAGGGGCAACTCAGGAATCTGGCCCTTCAGAGATCCGGCCTCTCTTTCTTTCTCTCGTTCTCGCTCTCCCTCTCTCTTTCCCTCTCTTTCTCTCTCTTTCTATCTATCTATCTATCTATCTATCTATCTATCTATCTATCTATCTATCTATCTATCTCTCTCTCCCTCTCCCATAAACGACTGCATGGGTAACTTCGCTATGCAAGCGGCTCGCGAAGACGCAAAAATCCCCGCGAACACGCAAAAAACCCCGCGAACACGCAAAAAAACAAAAATCCGCAAATTCGCACAAATTCGCAAATTTTGCGGATCGCGAATTCACAAATCTGCAAATTCGCGGATCGCGAATTCGCAAAATTTGCCCATGCTTAATGGCCAGCCAAACAGTGGAAAGGCAATTGGACCCCAGACAGAACACGAGTATACAACATTGTCACCCAGGACCAATGCACAGACACCGTACCCCAACATAAAGAAGAAGTTCAGCATCTCAAAACAATCATGAACACAAACTGGGATCAATGGGACAATAAGCTAACACAGACAGACACACCACACCACCCATCAAGTCAACATGGTGTCATAGTGTACCACATGCATGTACATGCACAATCCTGACAAGTGACAGGTGGGAAACAACCTTTAAAACACAATCATTACATCGCACTACCTTTACAATGCAGCCATTACATCGCAACATCCTTTACATTGCATGTCATTACAAAGCAGCCATTACATTGCATGTCATTACAATGCACGCCACTACAATGCAGGCATTACATCGCAAGTCATTATAACGCATAGTACCCTTACACTATCCGACACTTACCCTACTGTTGGACACACTGGAGTTAGAATAGTAATTTTTACCCCTACACTATCCAACACTTACCTTACTGTTGCACTCACTGGAGTTAGAGTAGAAATTATTACCCCTACACTATCCAACACTTACCTTAAATGTGATATAATGGTATGCATTGTAATGGTATGTATTGTAAAAGAATGCCTTGTAAAGGATGTTGGGATGGAAACACTGTATTGTAAAGGCATGCTTTGTAATTGTATGCTTTGTAACATCATACATTCGTGACAGGTCAAAGATAGGAGGACATAGTACTAGTGTGCACTCAAAACAAGCCCAGTCACAAGAATAAACCTTGCTGTATGCGACACACACAAGTAAAGAACACTACATTTGCAACACACATCTGAATGTATCACAATGCACAAACAAGTCACATACAATGTAATGCAAATAAATCACACACAGAGCATTTGTCAGCAGAAAAGCCAACACAGGGCAGACACTGCATACATCCACAACAAAAACACAACAGATGCACGTGCCAATCCATCACATTGCAAACTCAGCAGGACACCAGGGGATGCACAGCAGGCAAGTATAAGTCAACATACACTCACAGCACTGCATGCAGGCCAAGCAGTGTGTGCACACCAACCAAATCAGTAGCACCCACATCTCAGTGTCACACCATGTACTCCCACAACACAAATCAACACAGCACACAGTCAACGTCACAGTGAGAAAGGGTAGCAGTACCTCTGCAAACACACATACAGCTAACCCAACACTCACAGATGCATATCTCAGGGACACCCAGGTACAAACAACGACCAGAGAAATGTGCAGTGCAAACAGATGCACTGCACATGAGCAACCAGTACTGCAAACCAGTACAAGAAAATTACACATAACTAATTGGAAAACTGGCCTGAGTGGCACATTGGTCCTGTGCACAGATCAGCACCACAAAGCATAGTGTAACAAATGAAGTGGTGGGGAGGCTCACACACCAGCAACCCAAGGGGATAGCTGACATGAGAGTGAAGTGGTATGTATGCCAGTAGTGGACAGGTCCGGGGTGTACTATACACAAATACATTGAGGAGTCATTCACAATGGGTAGGAATCTGAAGCACAGCTAGGGGGTGATATGACTCCACAACCCACATACCATACTAGAGCGAAAAATGGCTCAAGTGACTGCAATGCATGAGAGAACTCACCAACAATATCAGTGTGAGTGAGCAGGTCTGCACAGTGAGCACAAACACTAACAAGACACATGGATGATCAACAAAACACAACACAGACTTAGCAGTCACACACTGCATACTCACAACTGGCAGCAACAACAAGTAGGTGTCCCCCAGTAGTGCATGGACATACCAACACACTGCACAGTGCACAACCCACTACTCCTACATGTGCACACAATCACAAGCACAGGGTCGACAATTCAATCAAACTGACACCCAGCTCCTGGGTCATACATGTATGCAGTTGGCATTGCAGGGGCCCACATACATCAACACTACTGACAAAGTCACCTCCTTCACACTTCATGACCACTCAAGTCCACACATTCAAATGTACCCATGTTACTAGGAAAACAGGCCATCACCAGATGACCATACATCAACACTGCTGTTCAAACATCAAGAAAGATCACACAGACATGATGGACCCTGGCCAGCCTAAATGTAATCCAGTGGATAGAATTCCATTCTGTGCTGGTAGTGCACCCTAACATGACATGTGTACAATTTAGCTAACCTGACCATAGAATGATTAGGATAACAGTAGATCATCACAAATACCCATCATTGCACCCTCAAGCCCCAGAATGAAGAAGAACTAGTGTCCCTCACCACTGGCAAACCCTTAAAAAGTAAAACAAGCAATTGTCACTGTCATAGTGGCATACAGAGCATGTGTCACATAAAACCATACACACACAGAAAAGTTTTTATTTAACAAGGATACTTGACAAAGCTGACAACAGGAGGAACTCTCTTTATTAAATATTACCGTGTTAGGCATTAAAAGTAGACAACAGCAAGGCCAGAGGCCAATCCATAGCTCAAAGTAGGCACATGTGTGCATGAGAAGCTGCACAGGGAATGGGCAAACACAGTAAACAGCAAGGCCAGTGGCCAGGCCATAAGTCAAAGTAGGCACATGTGTGCATGAGAAGCTGCAAAGGGAATGGACAAACACAGTAAACAGCAAGGCCAGTGGCCAGGCCATAAGTCAAAGTAGGCACATGTGTGCATGAGAAGCTGCACAGGGAATGGGCAAACACAGTAAACAGCAAGGCCAGTGGCCAGTCCATAGCTCAAAGTAGGCACATGAGAACCTGCACAGGGAATGGGCATCCAAAGTGATGAACAGCAAGGCCATTGGCCAGTACAAAGTGCAACATAGGTACATGAGAGTCTGCACGGGGAATGGACATCCAAAGTGATGAACAGCAAGGTCATTGACCAGTAGAAAGTGCAAAGTAGGTACATGAGAACCTGCACAGGGAATGGACATCCAAAGTGATGAACAGCAAGGCCACTTGCCAATACAAAGTGCAAAGTAGGCACATGTGTGCATGAGAACCTGCACAGGGAATAGGCAAACACAGTAATAAACAGCAAGGCCAGTGGCCAGTCCATAGTTCAAAGTAGGCACATGTGTGCATGAGTACCTGCACAGGGAATGGGCAAACACAGTAATGAACAGCAAGGCCAGTGGCCAGTCCATAGCTCAAAGTAGCCACATGTGTGCATGAGAAGCTGCACAGGGAATGGGCAAACACAGTAATAAACAGCAAGGCCAGTGGCCAGTCCATAGTTCAAAGTAGGCATATGTGTGCTTGAGAACCTGCGCAGGGAATGGGTGACACTGTACACTGCCATGGGAAGCAACACAGCTAGGGGGATAAAAATGGGCAGTTCAGGCACCGCTATGGGAGAGTAGTGGTGGGAGGGGGACTCAGCCTCAGACTTGGCTGTCAGTCAGACTGGGAGGTGGCCGATCATCATGGACAGTTGGACGAGTGGACCTGGGAGAGAGAGGACCAGCTGAGGTAGAGGCATCAGTGGCTTTGGGAGCAGAGGGCTGCTTGGACCGGGTGGTGTGGTGGCACGGGGAGGCGGAGACATGCTGCCGTGAGACACAGTGTGTGAGGTAGAATGCGGAGGTGTGCCTTTCCACTTCTTGGGGACTCGATAGGGAATAATTGTCTTGGTAAGAGTGGCAAGTGGGACTGGCACAACAGGCACGCTCTCCACCACAGGAGCATCGGGAGCAGGTATTGGCCCTCCCTCTGGGGATCTGCTGGATTGGGCGGTACACTTGGCCTGACCTTGCCTTTTCCCCTCCATCCCCTGTTGACCAAGTGAACCCCCTACAGTGTCCTCCTTTCCCAGCTTCACAGGGGTGTGGGAGGTAGTTGAGGTTGTGTGTAAATCTGCTGTAGAGGGCTTCTTCTGCAGACTCTTAGCAGGCACCAGCTTCACAGTAGGCACAGCAACTGTTTGTCTGTCTTTGGGAGACACTTTTGAGACAGGAGTGCCCTTGAATGGGGCTGATTTTGAGGCATATGAGCCTGAGGCCTGCTTCTTGACTTGATGCCCCTGAGTGTCACCTGAAGGGCTCCTGCCTTTGCGCTCCTGTGTCACTTTAGCCTGCTTGGGCTGCTGCTGTTGTGTGCTGTGTGTGGTGTACCTGGAGCCTGTGGGCTATGCTGGGTGGTCACTATCGTCAGATGTGGCCACCGGCAGGGGGCTTGCCAAAGGGACCAGAGCTGGACTCTGAGCATTTGACAGCTGAATGGCTGCAGGCACTGTAGAGAACAAAGAATGGACAGTCCTGTGTAGCACACCCACATCTGAATGAATGCCCTCCATGAAGGCAACTTCCCGTGCCAACTTCTTGTCATCGTCTTGGAAGGCATTCAGGAGAGTGGTCTGACCCACACACAGCTGGCGCAAAAGGTCCAATGCCTCAACACTGAGGGCAGCAGGGGAGACATGGGCAGTAGTGCCTGGGGGTAAGGACACTCTTCTCTTCCTATGGCTGTGGGCACGTGCAGCACTAGTGGAAGTAGCTGGGAGGGTGGGCACTGGACGCTGTGTGGTGGAAGAGGAGGAAGATTTCCCACTCCCTGTGCCCGCTAACATCGAGGTGTCACCGCTCGCGTCAGATGACATAGTGGTTGGTGTTTCTGGGCGGGATTCCTCATGAACACTCCTGTCCCCCTCTGAGGCGCTGGTCACATCAGTGTCAGAAAATCATGTGTAGCTGTCGTGCAAGATGCCTCACCACTGGTGTTCGTCCCATGTCCTTCTGTGCCCTCGGTAGATGCTGCAAGAGACAGAGACGTAGGTTCAGTTTAGTGTCATACACACAAACATCATATGCAAGCAAAGCACAAAACAAGATGATGATATCCCAAAGTTGCACAACACCCTATGCAGTAACATTCTGCAACCTAAATTCAAAACTCAAAAGATGGCTGGCAGCATGCACACTTGGCATCATTGACCCATGTGGTGTCCACACAGCCAAATAGCTTGCCCGTGCCGCCATGTGACCTGACATACAGATCACTGTGAGCATACCTAGGTCTCTGTGGGTATAAAAGATGCACATCCCAAAATGTTGTCGCAGTCACATATAGAGTCAACATAAGAGGACAACACAGATACAGAGTCCAAATTGTCATTTAGCAATGGCCATAAGCTCCTGCCATTCACCCTGTCATGCTTTTGTGCACAACTACAGTTGCACATTGGTGTCAGATGTTTAGTTCACACAATTTTGAGGTCAGGCCCTGCACATATTGACGAAAGCACACTCAGATGAGGTACACTGCAGTTCACTGCCATGGGATGTCCCTGACTCCCCTAATGCAGCCAATGCCATAAGGCCACAAATCAGGATGCAATGGCAAGGGCCATTACATCAATGACATGAAAAAGTACATGTTGCCAAAATGCATAACAGCTGCACCCAACACAGAGGCCACTTACAAGCCATTGCATCACACTAGCAACCAGCCACGGCCTGTGGAGGGAGTTTCGGTGGGGCGGAGAGGCGGGGCGGGGGAGGGGCAGGGTTGGGGGTGCTAAAAACTGGAGTATGGATAATTGAAGGTAAGCAAACAATGTAATTAATAAAATGAATTTCGTAGCGCACCCTGCATCGCAAAATGCAAAATGTGCGGGTGTCTATGGACCTCAGCAGCAGGAGGAGCTCACAGGAATATTCCAGAGCCTGGCCTTTGTGTCCCTGGGCTCGTTCATAGGCCCCAAGGACTCTGGCGATGTTGGCCAGTTCTTCGGTCCCAGTATCTGGTTGGGTGTGATGCCCAGTTGCCCTCCCACCTGCTCTGCTGTCCCAGACCTGTGGCGTCACCACTCTACACATCCGCCTATTCTCCCTGCCCTCCTCAGATTGTGGGGTGGGGTGGGCATCCCCTGAGGGAGGGAGAGTGTTGCAGGCACTGGTGGTGTTGGTGGTGGAGGCCGCACAGGTTGTTACAGCAGGGGTCAGCATAGTTGTTGTTGCTGATGTGGTGGTGGGGGGACAGTGGGGTCCTGGGACCTGTTGCGCCCTGGCATGTCTGATGGGCCGTCTTCTGGCTCTGCATCCTCGAAATCCAGGGAGTCAGCATCAGAGAGTCGATGTTCAGGGGGTGGAGACTGGCTCTGCAGGTTGGTGGGATCGTCTTCAGCTGTCAGTTCTTGGTCACTTGTGAAACAGAGGGGAAATAGTCATTAAAGTGCACTGCTCAAGCTTGGTGTTAGATGTATCTTATTTACAGGCTATACAACACACTGTTTACTAGTTATCACATTGTATGTCTGCATACATGACATGATGTGGAGGTACAAACATTACGTGTCAATGGTGTGACATTTCAATAGATACAATGCACCACGTGCATATTTTGTGATTACGAGGACATGTTCTCATCTAAACACTAGCGGCACAACAACTTTATGTGAAGCATCTTTGTTGATTACCCTGCATGGCAGATGTTACAACTAAGCATGACCTAGCCATTATCTCATGCATACCTTTGTCATGTCATGTCCTTTGCTTTATCTGTGCTATAGACCATGCTTGCTTTGTTTTCATATGGTCCTGGATGCTCTGACCCATGACACTTACAAATAGCATTTAGTGCTGTTTATGACTGTGCACTGAATTTCTCCAACATGTGATTTGATGAGTCACACTTTGGTTTCTGTGACAGTTACATACGCTTAACTGTCTGTACAGTTGAGTGACATGCACACAGGGAATGTGTATCGGAATGCTTTTATTAGCATGTACAGTGCCTGCGGTCAGTCAACGCACTGTGCCATTACTGCTAAGGACCAACACAATGTGATGTCAACCAGAGAAGAAATTGTCAATTATGTAGTCCCTACGGGCTCTTCCTGCTGCGGCTGCAGTGGGGTGTGGTCCACCTGCCTCATCTTCATCATCATCGTCTGGCACATTTGGCACTCGTATCCATGGGGCTTTGCTGCATACACATATGTTGGCCAACACACAACTTGAAACAATCATCTTACACACAAGGTCTAGGCTGTACAGGAGCTTACCACCTGTGACATTCAGGCACCTGAAACGTGACTTCAACACACCAAATCTGTGCTCCACGATGCCCCTGGTGCATTTTTGGGCCACACTGCGCTTCCTCTGGGCCTGTGTGTTCGGGGCTCGGAGAGGTGTCCTCATTCAAGCTCAGAGTGCATATCCTTGGTCACCTGTGACAGTGCAGAGACATGAGTCACGACTACGTGCTGCATGATGTGTTGGTAGGCTCACTGGTGTTTGATATGTGTGACTTAGGCCTAGATGTAGGTAATTTTATTTTACCACTTCTTAAATGCCGGATATTACCGATTCGGTATTTAAGAAGTGGTAAAATAGAGGGGGGGATGTAGGTATTACAGAATCGGTAAATACCGAATCGTTACAATTCGGTATTTACCGATTCTGTAAATACCGATTCGGTAATGCCCATTGATTCCTATGGGCATTGAAGCCCATAGGAATCAATGGGCATTACCGAATCGGTATTTACCGATTCGGTAAATACTGATTCCAGCAAAGGTGCAGGGGGTGTCACTTTGACACCCTCTAGCACCCCAAATACAGGCATGTGTGCCATATGGCACACAGACATGCCCTGAGGGCATGTCTGTCTGTCACATGGCATAGGTGTGCATGCACACATGTGCATGCACACCTGGATTCCGTATTTTACCACCCAATTGGATTGGGTGGTGAAATACCGAATCTGAAATGCCTTTGGGACTCAGAAGAGTCCCACCTACATCTAGAAGTTACCGAATCGGTAAAAATACCGATTCGGTATTTTACCGATTCGGTAAATTTACAGATTGGGTAAAATTGGCCCCCTACATCCCAAAAACCCATTTACCGGTCGGTAACGGCTGAAATCGGCCGTTACCGGCCGGTAAATGGCCACCTACATCTGGCCCTTAGTGATTCCTGTATAACATGTACTGCTTGTTGCAAATGAGCTGCATCATTGTGTACTACATAGCCTCACTGCTGCACCTCCCTCCCGAGCACATTCACTAGGGTGCTCAAAACGATTACATCACATGCACCCCTACGCCACACCATTGACATGCCTGTCTGCGCATGTCTACAAGCCTGTGTACAACACATTGATGATGCTGCGCAGAATGTGACCAGCCATGTGTGTGTAGGCCCATTGCAAGGACAGGGCTGACACAGATGTAGAGCACCTGCCTGGCTGAACTCGACATGCAGTTGAGGATACATCTTTAGCTCATGCTGCGCTAATAGCGACACACACAACAGTTGGCATGTGTGATCCCTGACCCCGAGCGGGGATGCCCTCCCCCATGTGCTCCTTCAGCTGATCAAGCACACCGGGGACATGCCACATAGCAATATTGTCGATTGCGTGATGGGTGGCACAGACAATACAACAGAGACACATGCATCAGCCACATCCTTCACAAGGCCCAGATCCATGTGTGTGGAGCCACACCCCTACGCAGCCTGTCCACCCCCCTTATGCTCAAATGAAGATACGACACGGTTACATGTCCCAGGTCTACACCACTGCCTGCGGTGACATGGTTGCGCAAGCTGTACACAACACAATGTAATGTGGAATGGCCCTGGTCCCACATGTATACATAATGACCACATGGACACACTGAATGAGTTTGTGGGACTGGCTACGCGCACGTGCGCCTGGCCCCTTTAATTGCCAGGGTCACATCTCCAGTGACACCTGTGCTGGATGGGTGTTGGGTAATGTAAGCCACCACTCAGGGGTTGGTTGGTGCTGGCAAAAACCACAACAGTGAGCAGACAATCATCAGTACAAGGTACGGACATCATGGGCCCCTGACTTGAGCAGCACAGAGTTTGTGGCCCCGGATGCACAGCGGCTGGCACAGGCACAGCGCCACGGGACGGTGACTTGCGGTGCACTGAGGTAGGGCCACGCAAGCTGATCGTGTACTCGTCGATATCCAAGGGGAATGTCGCGGAGGGTTGCGGGGGACAGTGGGAGGTGTCCTTCCAGGGCATGATGCAGAGGGCATAAGCAAGCAGAAACAGGCAAATGGCGGAGTTGAATGCTACAGACTCCACTTTTCCACCTTTTCAGTATCAGCTACATGTAGAGGAAGACAACGTCCAGCCCATAGGCCCAGACGCCACCGACGTACAAACAGAGATCGCCCATGAATTTCAGGGCACACACTCAGGGGCAACAGAGCTGGAAGGGGATACAGTCTGTAATGAGGCCTGTATAATGCCATGGACTCTGCCAAGTAGAGGGCAAGACTCAGTTCAGAATGTGTGACCTACTCCACGCAGTGTGTGCCGGAGCCAGTGGTAATCAGGGGCCCATAACCATGTGTGGTAGGCATGCGCTGCACAGTCAGTGGCACCAGTGCAGTTGTAGGTAGTCTCCCATCACCTCTGTAAAGGTGAGCCTTTTCTCCTCCGGACTGAAGCTCCGCTTCCTCTTACTCCTCTCCTTGCGTACTGTGACATGTACACTGCCATGAGCAAATCAATACTCAGTTCCAAAAATGTGACCTAGTTGGCCGCAGTGTCGGACGGAGGATGCGGTCAGCACGGGTTAACCGCTGTCCAACGATCTTCTCCTGGATCTCTAATGCACGACGTTGGAATGGCATTTGTATTAGATTTGTGGCTGACGTAAGTAGTGGCACCAGAGCTGAGCGGCTGTTTAGCCAGAGACGATGCTGTGTCCTGCCTGTGATGCACTGCATTGGATTGGTGTGAGGCCTGCAGGACTGCAGTGTAGGCCAATGGCCGCAGTCAGCAAGTGCCCACAGACATGTTTGGTGCGAGTGCTATGCACAGCTTTGGTGGCACCACATTGAAGGGAGTATAGAGACATAACCTCAGCCTTAAATAATGTACTCTGCCATGGTGTAATCAAGACTCAGTTTCAAATGTCTGTCCTACTTGTCTGCTGTGTATGCCGGTGGAGTACGTCAACGAGAATGGAGTTCAGCAGGCCTGTGTTGCGGAGGCCATGATGGTCCAAGGAGGCTGTCAAGGTTGTGGGCCTCAGGCCTGGGGCTTGCACCGGCACGTGGTGGGCACTCTTCGACACACGCCGTGATGGCAGTTGGGCATTGAGGCCTGGGTGCGCAGTAGCAGGCACTACTGGTTCAGAAACCAGGGGCCTGGGGTGCATCAGGCCCACAGGATCGCCGGCAACACCGCTCACAGTTAGAACTGGCTATTTCTTGTTGGCTAAGCCTGACGCCAAAGCCAGGCAGAAACCACCATTCTAGTCAGGGCAAGGGAGTCACACGCCAAGATAACCCCTGCTCACCCCCTGGTAGCTTAGCACGAGCAGTAAGTCTAAACTCGGAGGCAATGTGTGAAGCATTTGCGCCAGCACACAACAGCAACAACATCCTAGGCACACCACAAAAGGAACTCCACACAAGATTATTATAAAATAACTTTTGTATTGTAAAAAACACATCAGATAGTATCACACAAAATACATGGTGCCAACTGGCACGGGCAATATTCACAAGGGATTATTTACAGGAGACAGGGCCACGGGGGCCACTGTCAGAATCAGAAATAACACTTCTAGAATAAAGAATAATAAAGAATAAAAATCATAGTAGCACAAATTAGCAACTATGGCACACAACCAGTAACCACTGGTAACAGGAACCAGGACCTCACTAGGATGACCTGTACTAAAAGAACAACCACCTAAGAATAAAATACATTTAGGGGTATAAACAAGAACACATTACCCATGATGCATGAAACACATTCAGAGGAGTAGTAAAGGAAAAACACATGATGCCTAAAAACATTCAGAGGTGTACGGACAACCACCTAAGTATCACACAGCGTTTAGGGGTCTAGGAAAGAACACATTACCCATGATGCATAAATATACATTCAGAGGAGTAGTAAAGGGAAACACATGATGCATAAACCTACACATTCAGTGGTGTTAAGAACAAGGCACATGATGCATCACAAACACATTCAGAGGTGCAGCGCTAGGGGACACATGACGCCTAAAACATTCAGAGGTGCAGCGCAGGGAAAGAAAGACACATGATGCATAAAAACATTCAGAGGTGTAAAATCAAGGAAGACACATGATGCATAAAAACATTCAGAGGTGCCAGAACATAACTCAATAGCGCAAAAACACCTTAGCAATTACTATTAAAAACATAGAAATCACATTGCGCAGAAATCCCATACAAGCCCCCATCTAATAAAGGGACTAAAGGGCCCTGTGTCCAGAATGTCAGGGCGCGCTGCCATGCAGCGCCAGTCAGGGGTGCGCCACGGGTGCAAAACCTAAATGTTGCAGGTGCCCACTACTTGCTGGGCACCTGAGGACATCACACAAGACCTAAACGGTGAAGCTGCCCACTAATTGCTGGGCAGCTGGGAATCAAAAACTTCAACAGGGTCCTCACTGACCCTTAGGCGCAAACTGCACCTACTGCTGGAGCCACACAGGCTCTGGACTCACTCTACACACGTTGGAGCCACACAGGCTCTGGCATAACACGTGCCCAACGTTGGAGCCACACAGGCTCTTAAATAAATATGCCCCGAGTCCCTCGGGGGGACTTTAAAAATCAATGTGGGCCCTGGAGCACCTTGGCTCCTCTCAAAGTAAGGGGGGCGGGGGGAGCCAATTCAGCTCTTTAAACCAACATGGCCCCTTTAGAGCTTCGTGACTCTGACCAACATGCCTCCAGGACGTTGGAGCCATCTGGCTCTATCAAAAATGGTGGGGCGGCCCACTGCCATCTGGGGCCGCCCTAAGGCACAATTACACGGGGCGCTTAGGTACACTATGCCCCTCTGAAACCCTCGTGGCTTCACACTGAGAACAAGCGCGAGATCGCACTACTGGGGGGGGCGGACACCGACAATGTGTCCCGGCACCCCTCCCTTCTCTTCGGCCCCACTCACCGGTCTGTCTCTAGTGCAGGGCTCCTCTCACCGGCTGCGGGGCTCTCCCTCCATTCTGGGAGCCTCGCGGCCCTCGCGCCGGACTTCTCTCTCTCCCCGAGGCTCTCCCTTCACTCGGGAGCCCCAGGGGGACCCAACAGGCAGCTTCCTTCTCCTCTCGCCGCCGCGCAGGGATTGGCCAGTGAGCTGCTTCCTGGTGGCCCCAGGTACCGCCCACGTCGCGCCACTGCGTGCCTGGCTTCCTGCGCTGAGGGCCGCCAATGGCAGCGTGGCCCTTGGCAAGGAGGCTGGCGCAGCTCCTCTTCCTCGATCTCCGGCCCAGCGGCGGTGAAATCAACACGGGGCAATGCCGGGTGGGCACCGGCTTCAAATAATTAAATAAAAACGGGGTGGCACCCTTAAATTAACCAAATAAATGGGAATAAAAGCGCTCACAGGTGCTTAGAGCAGGGATAAAGCGCTCCCAGCACTTAACAGCAAAACAAAGCACTCCCAGCGCTAAATGCAGGAGCAAAGTGTTACCAGGCGCTAGGGGTGAAAGCAAAGCGCTCCTAGTGCCAGGGACAAGGCAGAGTGCTCCCAAGCGCCACAGGGAACCAAAGAAAAAGTCCAGCAAAGTCCTTCAGGAAAGGGAAGCAAAGGGGACCCAGTAAAAGGTCTCCAGAGTCCAGGACATCAGCAGTCCATCAGGTATCCAGAGGCTGGGCAGGGCCCAGGGATTCCCCTGGGCCCAAGCAGCAGCACTCCCCTGGCAAGATTCAAGTCCAAAAACAAGGACAAATTGTAAGGGGACACAGCCCCTTTTTATACTGTAAAATCCTTTGTCTAAAGGGTGCAGGCAGTGTGAGAACCAGCTAGAACTGGTTATAGGGAATTCCTTTCAGTGTGAGGGGCAAAGGCGACAGTCGCCCAGCAGGAGGTGGAGCCAGCATTGTGGCAGGCAGGCACAGCCCTCTTCACTCCCAGGTGCCATCTCCTCCCACTTTCCTGGCAGCAGATGCAGCCTTTCATCCACGGGCTGACTCAGACAACCTCCTGGGGCTCCCCAGCCCCTGTCACCCTCAAACCAGACAGTCAATCCACAAGCAGGCCCAGGCACTCCTGGACCAGGCTCACCAACCAATCACACGCCAGACACAAATTACACAAATATGCCAACTTCTAAAAGTGGCACTTCTACACTAGACACAGTCATGCCGCATATATCATTTCGCAGCATTCAATCTCACGAGTTCGTACATATCAAACTCGACCCTGCACTCCCCACACATCAGGAACTACCATGGGCATACATATTCCCCATTCATTCCTATCGGAGGGCAGGTCACTCACCACACATACACAGAGAGCTCAAGCACTTTACACTGTACCACAGTGAAAAAGTGCGCAGAGGCCTAAAATCACCAACACAAGGTCACAGAAACAGGCTAGGAAAAAGCAAAAAGGCTCGGGGTGAACCTGCCAAAAGTGCCGGGTCCAACACAACCCCCTTCCAGCCAAAACGCAGGGTAGACCAATCACTCCACTGATGGGCTTCCTTTCTTTGGGCGACAAAACACGGACACGGACCCGCATAGCAGGGACACCTTCCGGTTCTATGCCACTCTGAACCCACCTGGTTACCTCCAAACCAGAACTCTCTTCTCCTACCAGATCAGGACCTCACTCCCTCACTGGTCTACCACCTGGAAACTATTTCACTTCTGAGGTACAAAGCACACAGCACAGTTCCTCTTCAAGCAGGTGGGGGGACACAGCACACAGCAAAGTCCCCTTTCCTCTACCTTAGTGGAAACAACAAACTGCAGGTGAGCCCCAGATCACACAGTAAGGGCAGCCCCCTCAGTCTCTTCAGCTGATCCACTTTGGTAGAGATTCCTCTTGCCCTGGAAGCTTCCTAATCTCCCAACCTAGGATCTAAACCCTCAGGTTGCACCGGGGTCAGAAGTACACCGTCCCTCTGCACCCCCTTCCAGAGTTCTGCACCCTCCCACCTTGGAGCGGTACCCCTAGAAGCCAGAACCGGTCAGGACACTGAGTACAGATGCCCTTCCCTCCAGGTCAGGCTGAACCTGAACCTGGCCTTCCCCCTCCTCGGGGAACAACCTCCAGAGGCCCCACAAATGGTCAAGCACTCTAGATGGTCAAATGCTCAGCGAGCCAGGACTTCTGCACTCTCCACTTAGGAGCGGTACTGCCCAACACTAGGACCGCCGGAGTTCTGGTTACAGACACTCCCCGTCCTCTAGACACAGGAAGGTCCTCCTCAAATGACCTGTAAGTACAGCCTAGGCCCCTAACCTGGCGCTCCCTTAGGGAACCCTCCAGGCCCTGAGATAGGGTTTTGGGCCAACGTGGGACACACCGTCCCACACTCACTCCGCCTCCACTGAGACAGGACGTGAGCCTCTACACCCCTACCATACTACTGGGACCTAGCTGGGTTACACATGAACCTCTTCCCCTTCTCAGGATCATCAGATACACAAGCCACTCCTTTTAGAATCACTCCCTAATGACTTTGCAAGACATCTAGCACACCACCAGACATCCACCTTCTTGTCCAGTGCCTCTGCAGGACCTCCTGCACACCACCAGAGGTACACCTCACATGCAAGCTCCTTATAAAAACTCACATCAACTCCTCCAGTTCAAGACACCTCTCATCCACACACTCCCCCTCCAGACTGGTGAGACAGTTCCTCACTGCCTCTGACTCACAACTTGTACCCCTCTTACAGAGCACCAGGCACCATACTCTGGGAACTGGGAATGGGACTTCATGCACACTGGACACATTTTAGCTGCCACCACTGGACCCTACCATACTGGAGAAACCAGACACACACACACTACACTCAGGTGATAACCACCCTCCTGAGCTAGTCATTTCTCCTCCACACTCCCTCTCTTCCATCTACCCACACAGGGACAGGAACAGGGATGGGCACTGGACCCAGCAAGGGATTTCTAATCTATGGGATTCTCCCTATCTACTGGCGTCCCGCCCTGTCACTTTCTCTCATCTGCCACTAAACATAAAGCGCAGGAACACATTTGAAAATGACACTCTTGAGGAAAAACAAAAATCAAAAACAATAATCCCAAACATGTAACCATCTATAAACTGCAGAGTTTTGTAAGGTAGCCAGCTGTCGCTGTGGCACTACGCAAAAACAAGTCAAAATCCGTACCGCTGACCAACAATGTTAGAACTGGCTATTTCTGGTTGGCTAAGGCTGACGCCAAAGCCAGGCAGAAACCACCATTCTAGTCAGGGCAAGGGAGTCACACGCCAAAATAACCCCTGCTCACCCCCTGATAGCTTGGCACGAGCAGTAAGGCTAAACTGGGAGGCAATGTGTGAAGCATTTGCGCCAGCACACAACAGCAACAACATCCTAGGCACACCACAAAAGGAACTCCACACAAGATTATTATAAAATAACTTTTGTATTGTAAAAAACACATCAGATAGTATCACACAAAATACATGGTGCCAAGTGGCACGGGCAATATTCACAAGGGATTATTTACAGGAGACAGGGCCACGGGGGCAGCTGTCAGAATCAGAAATAACACTTCTAGAATAAAGAATAATAAAGAATAAAAATCATAGTAGCACAAATCAGCAACTATGGCACACAACCAGATTGTTAAAAAGGATTCCAAAGACAACCGGTAACCAAAGACCCTTTTATGTTGCCCGGCGGTATCGCCTCTATGACCCACCAATATTAATCAATGAAGAAGCAGGCGCTGGAGACTGGAAGGCGGGAAACGAGGATTTTATTCTCTCCGGAGGAGAACACATCAATTCAGACAGCAAGTATCGTCACGAGGTGCTCTAACCACATCTCTGAGGCCTGGCCTCTTATACTAGGGTTTACAGCCTTTATTGCACATAACACATTCTCGTAATATTTTAATACTTGAAAGAACATCCTCGGAATCTCCCCTCCAGACCCGTTCCCACATACATTTACAGTTGGATTCCCCACCCCGGTCACAACAGGTGATGGTGGTCGCACAGCAGGGCATTCCGCCGATTCACGGAATGCATGGGGTTTGGTCGGATCTCATGGGGTGGGGGCTTTGATCGGTTCGGGGGTCTTTTGATGGGGAGGGGAAACTTCCTACTGTACGAGGTAATAAACAGTATCCGCAGAGCCAGGTGGCGGCCTGGGAACAGGGAAGACAAACGGGGACACAGGAAAAGGGGGTTTGCATCAAAAGGGTTTGAGGCCATGAAAGGAATGAAGGGAGGTGTCGCGCTGGGAACAGGATGGGATTCCGTGGTGAAGCTGCGCTGAAGAGGGGTTTATGACCCAAGGCATGAGAGAGCGGGGGGGTTGTCAGCGTGCGGGGGAATGCTTGCGAGGTTAAGAGAGAGAGAGACGCGCTGGCTATCAGCAAGGGGCAGGGAGGCCATGGCATTCAAAATGGCTGCCGCTTACGCGCATGAATGGGCCTGGAAAGGGGCAAGATGGCGCAGATAATGTTCACCAAGTTTGTATTTATTTTCTACAGTCCTCCCTTTAACATTTCCAAGACATCTTGCTGGCCTATTTCCTATCTACATCTATATGCAGCGATCATAAGTAAGGGAGAGGGGACTTAGGCGAAAGAATTGTACATAAACATCACATTATAAACATCATATTGAAAAATCTCATCATTTAGTAGGCGGGTTCATTGTTAAGTTGGTTGCAGGAAAAAGTCATCGTAATGCAATATCAGACTAGAATCACGTAGCGAGGGCGTTGGGTACAGATCATAGAATAAGAACTGGTAAGTCATCATATAAGTAAGTCCTTTTTGTATACGGCGGGTGCATAGTCAGTCCAATGGTGATTGGGAGAGAAAGGAGAGATAGAAAAAATATCAGAGTTCTCGTTGTCTTTTGTCGTCTTCTGTTGGCACTGTTAAACACCTGGATTACAATTCGGTCTGTCAACAGGAATGTTCGTGTGGATTGAGTCGTTGGAGGTCTGCGGGCAGGGGCTTGTTTCGCCAGGCCTCATAGGAGCAATGTGTTACTGTTTTGGAGCAGATGCATCTTCTTCCGTAATGCAGAGCATAGATTTGCAATAAAAAAACGCGATTGTTCCTGAATTGTGAGATCTGTTTGTTTCTTGAGTCTGTGGTGGGCATTTCCTGTCGCTTCCATCATCTTCGAGGCGTTCAGCAGCGGGTAGAACCACATACTTCGTTCATCTTTTTCTTTGGAGGCGACCCTTGGTGGAGTTCTAGGTCACCGTTCTAAGATTAACATAGTTCGTGGTCTACTTAGTCGGAGCTCCCTCCCTTCTGACGTAGGGAGTACTCTTCTCTGGGGAGCTCAGTAGGATTTGGAGGAACTTGGGAGTTCGGATGGAAAGGTGCGGGTGTGAACAGTCCTTATGGTAGGTCGGAGGAGGAGGGGATGGAGCAAGGCCAAGTCGGGAACAGATCAGGGGGAGGGGGGTGGAGAGTTTTGCGTCAGGCGAGTCCGAGACCATGTTCAGAGAGCGGGGGCTTTTTGGCACACGTTGATCATAGAGCAGGGGCTTCAGGTCAGCCCTTTCCTTAGCTTTGTTTGAAACAGTGCCCCGTCCGGCGTCTCCTTACTGCTGTGGTCTCGCCTCGGCCTCCGTCGCTGATGTTCCACAATCCGCAGTCAGGCCGCGTGCTCCCACATCCGGTCTCTTTCTCCTCCGACAGTGATACCCTTAAATGAGTTTTGAAAAGACAGTCTTTAGAGATTTTGCAGAAAAAGGTAATTACATAAGTCTATTTCTCTCCCAACACCAAGCAACTGGGGTAAGCACTCGCTACATTGGAGATTCTTGCGGCTAACGTATAAACAATTGATGATGGGTTTGCTGGATTCCTTACAACTTCCTTTTGTTGGCTGATTCTTTGATGCTTTGATGATTATTACGTTCATTTGTCATATGTCTATTATAGTAGATGTCAGTTCTTCTGGCAGAGACCCATTTCCCTAGTACGAGTCTTGCAAGGCTAGGCTAGTCTTCAGGGCCTTGTATTTTACAAAAGTGCAATGTGCTATTCACCATAGTCTGATAAGCATCCTTCTGAGGGATGAACATAGGCTAAACGAGTCTGCATTACATAAAAACATCTTATTTTCAACCATGCCTACTGCAACAAGTTCTTTCGTTTTTCAATCTAATTGTCAACTTTGCACACATCCTTCTAACTTTCTATATAAATCCTCGCAACCTGGTTACTACAAAAACTCGGGAGGGGTGGTTTGCAATAATTATTAAACTTATCCTCGGGGAAGGAGGGATCTGATGGATACCAAACTGGGGGCATTTTGGGTAGATGGGGGTGTCTCGATCATTTCTTACAGCTTGGGGTACGGAGACAATTTTCAATGGGGATGGTCGCATCACCACAGACACATTTTTTTAT
The DNA here is from genome assembly GCF_964263255.1 of Lissotriton vulgaris. NCBI lineage: Eukaryota > Metazoa > Chordata > Amphibia > Caudata > Salamandridae > Lissotriton > Lissotriton vulgaris. The sequence continues at coordinate 917,585,747 of NC_141695.1, forward strand.
CATAGGAGCCACTGACAAATAGTTCCCTGAGAGTGGGTCAAATTTAGGGAACCTTAGTCGTCTTACCTGTCCCTTTCCTATCGGCCAATTTAAATTTCATCCATATTTTAGTAGAAAAGGAGAGGTAGTAACGTGGTATCGATACAATTTTATTTAGGACAAATTTGTGCAAATACTTGTGGTATTTGGGGCCAATCAGGAGGTGCACCAGGTTCGCCAATTAGGTGCCAGTTGCTAGGAAGAGGGAAAGTGTGGAGGGGTGGAAGAGTGAGTGAGAGAGAGAGAGAGAGAGAGAGAGAGAGAGAGAGAGAGAGAGAGACAATAGGCCGAACAGTACACGTGTGACATAGAGAATGACCGTGCATGGTTTGGGCTATTCAGTGCGTTACCCAACGTTAGACGTTTCGGATCTGTGTTAGGAGGTGGGAAGCATGCGGTTTTGGGACAGAAAAGCGTTAGATTTGGTAAAAAGGTCGTGAGAGCGTCCTTGTTGTGCCATTTTGTAGCGCTAGTCCGTCTTCATGCATCGGGCGTGACGTGGTTCCAGGTCCCTTATGATACTCTAATCGGGATTCTAATGTAACCTGCAGAGGGAAGAAGGGGGAGAAAAAGGGGGGGTAGGGGGACAACATTCGAACACATCAAATGTAAGGGCACGAAAATCCTTTACTTACCACATAATCGTACTTGTCTCTTCGGGATATAATCCCTTAGGGTTCTGGTTTCTTAAAGTCATGGGGGCAGGCAATGTGATAGGTGGTTCATGGGGAGGTTCGAGGATGGCGTTAAGGATCGTGTGTAGTGAAAAACGCTAAAAAAGAGGAATCAGAGGTGCCTAGCGCGAGGTACCCGGTTTCGTAGATGTATCCGGTCATCGGGGTCCCAAAATCATTCCCAAAGCTGTGGTGTTCTTAAGGCATACCAGTTCTTTGTTCAACCCTGTACCTTAGTACCTTCGACCACCATATCCTTATAGCAATTTGTCAATCACACCATTTTACTTTACCCATTCTCTGAAGTCGAGGTCCTTCTTCATAAGCAGCGTATCATACCTTCGTTTTGACCATCAACCCAGGGCCGAACAACCATTTCTCGGATAACCTTAAAAAGAGAGCAGAACAGTTGCGCACAGAAAAACCCTCCCACCGATACCCGTATTTACAAAAGTACGCGGAGCCTATCCATAGCTTCTAAGACTTTTATTTGTAGAGTTATTCAGTACGTAAAAGGTGAGAGCGCAATTCATATTTTGGCCTGACATGTCGTCGATGGAAACACATACAGTAGGGGTTATTTTGTAGTACAAGAACATGTAAAAAGGTCTAATTAATTATTTGTAAGTAACCAAAAAACATTTCATTGCGTGACGAAGGAATCAGGGGCATTTCAGTTCATAGATGGAAACACAGTCAAGCTCATCGTAATCACATTTCCTAAATGCAAACCGCGGGCGTGCATTATGAGCGACGTTATGTATCAGTTACAACAAATATCAAAAATAAATTGTTCATTGAAATCAACATTTTTACAGAACCTCTTCTTAAATGTTTGCCAAGTGAACCCTCCTCCCTTTAACATCGAGTGCGCAATGGTTCATATATATATACATATATATCTTAGTACATCAAGTTTCATTTGCTAAGGGACACCACGAGGCACCCGTAAGTTCCATTGATACCAGCGCCATTTTGGACGAGGCCGGTTTAGTCCGGAAGTAGCATCAGGGGCAAAATATCCCCGACAATTGGCGGTTGGACCAGAGTCCCTTTCGGCAGTTCAAAAGAAAACTGTGCTAACAGAGGGGCTGGTGGTGCGGACCGTCAATCAAGAGAGGGAGGGGGTAAAGTCTCTCTTACCGGGTCATGTTGATGTTCAGCCGGAACTTGCTCGAGTTCGTTAGCCCATAATGTTCCTGGGTGGTTCAGACGGAAGCTGATGCAGACACGAGGGCACCGCCATCTTGTTGCTGTGCCGTGGTTATTTCATTTGAGATCAATGCAACTGTTCCTCACCGGAAGCCTGAAGGGGCCGAGGGCTCTTGGGACTTTGGTAGAATCTTCAAAGTCGAGGGGATGTTTGTCGATGGTGGGGGCTTGCGCCCAGGTGGACAAGCGCCCGAGTTGCAATTTCGGACAAAGTTACTCCAGCGGCCTAGACCCGCCTTTCAAGGGCCCAGACGCCATTTTGAGGCCCTGCAGCAACCTTTGCCGTATCCATCAGAAGCGGAGGAAAACTTCTTGTGATGGCGAAAAACAGAGCATCATGCGGTTGGAGCAGGACATTTTGGTTTGGGGCGCCAGGGTGCAGCAGTGGAGCCTTCATCTGGGGAGGTGAGGGAGGCTCACCGTGCCGTCTTCCTCTCCCGGTGCATCCTACGCCGTCTCTTGGAATCAGGGGCGCACATGATGACCACCCTACACCCCTGATTCCGACTCTTGGGGGACCACTGTACATCCGGTACTCCGGAAATATGCCCATCGGACATTGTGTGTCCTGTACCACGCAGGTATACCAGCCGGGTCTTTGTATATCCTGTACTGAGAAAATATACGAGTCGGGCATTATATGTCCTGTGCTACGGAAATATACCAGCCGGACATTATATTTCCTGTGCAGCGTAGGTATATGGCCGTCGCCCGGCTGGAGGACATCGGCGTCGGGCCAGGGCAGGGAAGCCTCCTACCTGTGGAGGTGGAAGAGGCTCGTCCGCGTCGCCTCCTCCTCCCTGCCCACCCTGCATCCGTTCGATGGAGGAATTCGTGATGGCCGGACCAGGAGATATGAGGGAGGGGGTCATTTTCATCCGCCCCCTCCCTACTCGCGGCCCGGGGGACGCCATCCCTGGAAGGGCAATATGGGAAGACCATTTCATTGCCCGCTGTGTGGGGTCTCCAGTACCTTCTCGCCAGCAATCTCTTTTTGGGCTCATGGTTGCTGGCAGGCCCCGCCCCACACGTGCTATGTGTTTCGGATGGGCGGGACCATCGAACTGTTACATTTCGAGGACTTCCGGAGTGAGCATAACATGTTTTGTATTTTTCCTTTTAGTCAAGTTTGCTTTTTAGAGAGTTCTACTAGTTATTCTATTTACTGTTGGTTGTGTGTTTTTACCGTAATTAAATCCTAAGTTATATAATAGACGTTTGGCTTTCTTGAATCTTTTCTCTAACGGGGGGTTGTTTACACTGACCTGCAGTTGTGTTTGTTTTTCAGAGTGGGGGAGCAACAGAGAGCAATCAGTCCCAGAACTCCAACATGTCGTTAAAATTTGTCTGACGAAATCTGTGCCACCGAGCATAATCGAACGGGGTGGTCCTGTCTGTTCTGTCTGCACTAGTCTGGTTGGTTTTTATCTCACGTCTTTTTCCTTTCTGTCGGTCCGTCCTTTCTGTCCACCCTCCATTCTTACCTATGCTTCGCAGAGTCGGGCATTGGGCTTTCCAGTGTCCAAGACATTTACAGAAAGCACATTGGTTTTGTTTTAAATCTGTCCGTCCTGTGCGTAATGTCGGGGGATTACCTTCAGGTCGTTGTGTTCCGGGGTTGGCTTGTCGGCACATCCCCTTACACCATTCGCTTTTCATGTCTACTCCTCGGGGCTGTGCCATCGCTGGCCCTTCCCTTTGCCTACTAGACGTTTGGGGGGTTGTCCGTCGTGTCCCTTCACCTTCTCCGAATTCGTCGCCTTCCCTTCGTCGTGCGGCTTCTTTGCGCCACATGCCGAGACTATCGAGCATAATAGGTGTTGTTTCATTCCTACGAAGGGCTATTTCTACTGTTTCTATTTTGTCGAGATCAAAGGATCCTCTCAGTGGCCACTGTCTTTCTCGATCCCTTTTCGTATATTTATGCCACAGCTCACTATAGGCTATAGCAATTAATCCATGCTTCATGAACATGTCCTTATTAGGGGTGCCTTCCAGCGGAGCCGGATGGTTCATCTCTAATAAGCGGTCCGGGTTAAACAGGCTACTGACCAGTGGGGAGAAGACAGGCATGACGGATCACAATGGGATAATAATCAGCACTACCTATCTTATCACTGCGCGCAAAGACTAGACAGAATATTTCTATTCTACGTTGTTTGCACGTAGTGAATACCTCATGAACCAATTCTGAGCAATCAATCAACGTTAGGTCAAAAATAAAAAATCAATATGGTCAATGGGGAGAATAAGTAGGCTCGCAAAGGTTCGCGTCACCTACCCTTTCACTATCTGCAAAGAGGGGACCTAATCTTCCCTGTTTTCAGACAGAGAATCTCCAGAAAACAATCTATAACAGTTAATCAATGTTTAGGTCGAAAATAAAAAATCAATATGGTCGATGGGGAGAATAAGTAGGCTCGCAAAGGTTCGCGTCACCTACCCTTTCACTATCTGCAAAGAGGGGACCTAATCTTCCCTGTTTGTAGACAGAGAATCTCCAGAAAACGATCTATAACAATTAATCAATGGGGGGGGGGCAATTGTTCAATGGGGAGGGGGAAAATAGGTCCGACGGGTGCGTACCTATCCTTCGCTGTTTATAAAGGGAGAGCCTGTTGTTTCTCCGTTTGCAGACAGCGAATCTCCAATAAATTAACAAAGAGTAATACTAGTATTTTCACAACAATTATCAATTACTTCCAATTATCTATCACTATCGCAATTTCGTCGTGTTTACACGACCTTACCCGGACCGCATGGACAGTTTCTCGTCTTCCGAATCCAGCGCCCGATCGTCCTCTTCTCTTCGTACTTCTCGTGGCACTCCTGATGGTTCCCAGTCAGGACCGCAGATCACTCGAGAGAGGTCTGTTCGGAACCAGTGAAGTTCGGATGATCGGCTGTCAGACAAGGGTCTATCGGACAGGGTACCTTCCGATCGTTGCAGTCGTTCACTCTGTCGTCAGGACCTCTCCCACTGGATCCACGAGTCGCTGATGGGCCCCACGTTTGGGACGCCAATTGTTAAAAAGGATTCCAAAGACAACCGGTAACCAAAGACCCTTTTATGTTGCCCGGCGGTATCGCCTCTATGACCCACCAATATTAATCAATGAAGAAGCAGGCGCTGGAGACTGGAAGGCGGGAAACGAGGATTTTATTCTCTCCGGAGGAGAACACATCAATTCAGACAGCAAGTATCGTCACGAGGTGCTCTAACCACATCTCTGAGGCCTGGCCTCTTATACTAGGGTTTACAGCCTTTATTGCACATAACACATTCTCGTAATATTTTAATACTTGAAAGAACATCCTCGGAATCTCCCCTCCAGACCCGTTCCCACATACATTTACAGTTGGATTCCCCACCCCGGTCACAACAGGTGATGGTGGTCGCACAGCAGGGCATTCCGCCGATTCACGGAATGCATGGGGTTTGGTCGGATCTCATGGGGTGGGGGCTTTGATCGGTTCGGGGGTCTTTTGATGGGGAGGGGAAACTTCCTACTGTACGAGGTAATAAACAGTATCCGCAGAGCCAGGTGGCGGCCTGGGAACAGGGAAGACAAACGGGGACACAGGAAAAGGGGGTTTGCATCAAAAGGGTTTGAGGCCATGAAAGGAATGAAGGGAGGTGTCGCGCTGGGAACAGGATGGGATTCCGTGGTGAAGCTGCGCTGAAGAGGGGTTTATGACCCAAGGCATGAGAGAGCGGGGGGGTTGTCAGCGTGCGGGGGAATGCTTGCGAGGTTAAGAGAGAGAGAGACGCGCTGGCTATCAGCAAGGGGCAGGGAGGCCATGGCATTCAAAATGGCTGCCGCTTACGCGCATGAATGGGCCTGGAAAGGGGCAAGATGGCGCAGATAATGTTCACCAAGTTTGTATTTATTTTCTACAAGTAACCACTGGTAACAGGAACCAGGACCTCACTAGGACCACCTGTACTAAAAGAACAACCACCTAAGAATAAAATACATTTAGGGGTATAAACAAGAACACATTACCCATGATGCATGAAACACATTCAGAGGAGTAGTAAAGGAAAAACACATGATGCCTAAAAACATTCAGAGGTGTACGGACAACCACCTAAATATCACACAGCGTTTAGGGGTCTAGGAAAGAACACATTACCCATGATGCATAAATATACATTCAGAGGAGTAGTAAAGGGAAACACATGATGCATAAACCTACACATTCAGCGGTGTTAAGAACAAGGCACATGATGCATCACAAACACATTCAGAGGTGCAGCGCTAGGGGACACATGACGCCTAAAACATTCAGAGGTGCAGCGCAGGGAAAGAAAGACACATGATGCATAAAAACATTCAGGGGTGTAAAATCAAGGAAGACACATGATGCATAAAAACATTCAGAGGTGCCAGAACATAACTCAATAGCGCAAAAACACCTTAGCAATTACTATTAAAAACATAGAAATCACATTGCACAGAAATCCCATACCAGCCCCCTTCTAATAAAGGGACTAAAGGGCCCTGTGTCCAGAATGTCAGGGAGCGCTGCCATGCAGCGCCAGTCAGGGGTGCGCCACGGGTGCAAAACCTAAACGTTGCAGGTGCCCACTACTTGCTGGGCACCTGAGGACATCACACAAGACCTAAACGGTGCAGGTGCCCACTAATTGCTGGGCAGCTGGGAATCAAAAACTTCAACAGGGTCCTCACTGACCCTTAGGCGCAAACTGCGCCCACTGCTGGAGCCACACAGGCTCTGGACTCACTCTACACACGTTTGAGCCACACAGGCTCTGGCATAACACGTGCCCAACGTTGGAGCCACACAGGCTCTTAAATAAATATGCCCCAAGTCCCTCGGGGGGACTCTAAAAATCAATGTGGGCCCTGAAGCACCTTGGCTCCTCTCAAAGTAAGGGAGGCGGGGGGAGCCAATTCTGCTCCTTAAACCAACATGGCCCCTTTAGAGCTTCGTGACTCTGACCAACATGCCCCCAGGACGTTGGAGCCATCTGGCTCTATCAAAAATGGTGTGGAGGCCCACTGCCATTTGGGGCCGCCCTAAGGCACAATCACACGGGGCGCTTAGGTACACTATGCCCCTCTGAAGCCCTCGTGGCTTCACACTGAGAACAAGCGCGAGATCGCGCTACTCGGGGGGGGCGGGCACCGACAATGTGTCCCGGCGCCCCTCCCTTCTCTTCGGCCCCACTCACCGGTCTGTCTCAAGTGCGGGGCTCCTCTCACCGGCTGCGGGGCTCTCCCTCCATTCTGGGAGCCTCGCGGCCCTCGCGCCGGTTTTCTCTCTCTCCCCGGGGCTCTCCCTTCACTCGGGAGCCCCCGGGGGACCCGACAGGCAGCTTCCTTCTCCTCTCGCCGGCCGCACAGGGATTGGCCAGCGAGCTGCTTCCTGGTGTCCCCAGGTCCCGCCGACGTCGCGCCACTGCGTGCCTGGCTTCCTGCGCTGAGGGCCGCCAATGGCAGCGCGGCCCTTGGCAAGGAGGCGGGCGCAGCTCCTCTTCCTCGATCTCCGGGCCAGCGGCGGTGAAATCAACACGAGGCAATGCCGGGTGGGCACCGGCTTCAAATAATTAAATAAAAACGGGATGGCACCCGTAAATTAACCAAATAAACGAAAATAAAAGCGCTCCCAGGCGCTTAGAGCAGGGATAAAGCGCTCCCAGCGCTTAATAGCAAAACAAAGCGCTCCCAGCGCTAAAGGCAGGAGCAAAGCGTCACCAGGCGCTAGGGGTGAAAGCAAAGCGCTCCCAGCGCCAGGGACAAGGCAGAGCGCTCCCAAGCGCCACAGGTAACCAAAGAAAAAGTCCAGCAAAGTCCTTCAGGAAAGGGAAGCAAAGGGGACCCAGTAAAAGGTCTCCAGAGTCCAGGACATCAGCAGTCCATCAGGTATCCAGAGGCTGGGCAGGGCCCAGGGATTTCCCTGGGCCCAAGCAGCAGCACGCCCCTGGCAAGATTCAAGTCCAAAAACAAGGACAAATCGTAAGGGGACACAGCCCCTTTTTATACTGTAAAATCCTTTATCTAAAGGGTGCAGGCAGTGTGAGAACCAGCTAGAACTGGTTATAGGGAATTCCTTTCAGTGTGAGGGGCAAAGGCGACAGTCGCCCAGCAGGAGGTGGAGCCAGCATTGTGGCAGGCAGGCACAGCCCTCTTCACTCCCAGGTGCCATCTCCTCCCACTTTCCTGGCAGCAGATGCAGCCTTTCATCCACGGGCTGCCTCAGACAACCTCCTGGGGCTCCCCAGCCCCTGTCACCCTCAAACCAGACAGTCAATCCACAAGCAGGCCCAGGCATTCCTGGACCAGGCTCACCAGCCAATCACACACCAGACACAAATTACACAAATATGCCAACTTCTAAAAGTGGCACTTCTACATTAGACACAGTCATGCCGCATATATCATTTTGCAGCATTCAATCTCACGAGTTCGTACATATCAAACTCGACCCTGCACTCCCCACACATCAGGAACTACCATGGGCATACATATTCCGAATTCATTCCTATGGGAGGGCAGGTCACTCACCACACATACACAGAGAGCTCAAGCACTTTACACTGTACCACAGTGAAAAAGTGCGCAGAGGCCTAAAATCACCAACACCAGGTCACAGAAACAGGCTAGGAAAAAGGAAAAAGTCTCGGGGTGAACCTGCCAAAAGGGCCGGGTCCAACACTTGGCATATGCCGGGCCAGCCCACTTTGCTCACGCTTACGGGGGGGACGTGACAGGCTACATTTCAGAGATCTGGCTGGGGTAACATGGTTGCGTCCACTGTCCACTAATCTCCAAACACCAGTGGTGTATGTCGACATGGATATGTGTGTGGTCTGCATACTGCAGCCTGTCCAGCACATCCGCGTCACACTTGGCATTGTGTACATGCTTATTTATGGGTCACTTGCCTCCTTCGCACATGCCTAGTTCCCACCTCTCCCCACAATCTGCTATTGTGTGGCTGAGGCTCCATGCCATTGATGGCTTGTGTACATGGCTAGCCCAGGTTACCACAGAAAGTTGTGCTTTCATGTCTGGTAGGTTGGCATGTTTGTTGGAATGTTGTATGTGAGTTTGTAATTTGTGCATTCCCAGAGTTGTGAGTTGCATGATTGTGAAGTTGAGGTGTGTTCATTCGGTACTTACCAACGAGCAGAGAATTTCCGTAGGTGTCATTCTGGAAGCACCGGTTGATGATGGACTATCGGTAGATGAAGGAATCATGCACACTGCCTGGGTAGTTGACGACGAAATTGATGAAGAGTTCCCAGTGGGCCACTATTGCCTGCACATTCATTTATTTTATTTACTTATCTATAAACTTTTATATAGCGCAGACTAGATCCCGAAGGATATCAGAGCGCTTTACAGTTATAGGGAAAGATAACAATCAGATCATGAATCAAACATGGGTAGTAAAATAAACATAAACTCAAATAGTTCACGCATAACAATTCAATTATGAGTCCAGAGAGGACAAGGAGGGGGCTATAGGATGTGGCGTGGTGATATAAGGGTAGTAGGTGAATAATCAAAAACAGGAATAATAATCATACTATAGTAAAATCTAAAACATGAATTATATGGGGCTTCTGCTAAGCATTGAATCAAGTGGTAAACAACTAATAGAACATTTACAGACCTGGGTGAGCGTACATTGGGGAAGAGGATGTGACATGATGATTAGAGGGGAGTGAACACAATAATCATTTACAGGAAGATGAACTCTACCAGATCATTGATAAGGCTGGCTGTGAGACTTCTCCGACTCTGGCGGTTGTTGGTTGGAAGGTACCAGAGGCCAACAGGTACAGCACAGCCAGCAGATTTGTCTGAGGTGGGATGTTGGCTGTCTGCTGTGTTGGTACCAGCAGCCTGTGAGCAATGATGTACAGGATGCGGAAGATGGTTGTCCTTTTGTGCCTGTAGTGGGCAATGATATTCTGTGGTGTTAAGTCTGTGAGGCTGGTGCGTTTTCTGAAGGTCCACGGTCTGTGTCTGCGCTGCCTCTGTGGTGGTCCGGGTTGGTGGTGCAGGGGGGCGGGGTGGTGGCCGGCCTGCGGGTGGTGGCGGTGGGTGTTGTGGGCCTGTTGATCAGTAGCTCCATGGCATTTATTGTTCTTCAGGTGTGGTTCGGGCTGGGCTCCCTTTCCTGGTACTGGCTACCGTCCGACTTTACACCAGGTCAAAGCAGGTGCTAATTTCCTGCTGCTTAATCACCTTGTCGCATGTTTTGTGGTTGTATCACTGATCTGGCTGGTCATTGGGGAAGGCTGCGGAGTAGTGATGTCACAGCTTTTTGCACGGGAACGCCTACTCTGCATCTCATTAGCGATAGATGCAGGGTTCATCTCTGGCGATGCTTGCGGCTGCTACCGCAGGTAAACTGGTTCTATGGGCTGTTAGCAGCAGCTTGTGAATGGGTGATACATTTTTTGCGACTTTGGCTGCGATAAAGTGCCTTTGACTCGGTGATAACTCCTTGAGAATATACCCTGTCTGTATAAAAAGTGTGCCCAATAAAGTGTGTATTTGTCATAAAGTGGGTTATTAGTAGAGGAAAGAGTGCACCTACCACTAGCAATAATGCAACCAACACAATCTAAGGGTCAGTCAACGTCTCAATACATTAGTCTCTAGCTCAACCCTTGATAGCTGGCTGCGAGCAAGCAGGCTTAATTCTGGAGAAAGGTACCTAAAGCATTTTAAAACACCAATAAATTAAATAAACAAGCCACAACACACAATAAAAATCCTACACCAATTTATAACAACAGGACAGGCTCCTATCTTTAAAATAACACCAAAACAATATAGATTCAACATAAAGAAGCGGAGATATGAATTTGTAAACGTAAAACACATTATAGTGCTTAAAAAAATAGCGCCAACTTCGGACATCTAATCACCCTTAACCAGAACAATATCAAAGTTTGAGGCAAACCGTGATTAAGCCCTGGTTGGATTCACTAAGCGGGAGGCCCCAGTCACAATTATTCCTTCACACTTAGAAACTTTTCTGGAGGATTTTCTCTCAATGTCGTGCGGTCCCCTCCAGCAGACCGTTTTTGATGCAATGTCATCAGAATGCTTCTCCACGAGGGTCCTGGTCAAACCCTGGAAGTTTGAAGCTCCAGAGCTTTCAGCGGGTCAAACCTGCTCTCCAGGCTGGATCATGGTTGAAGGTAGCCAGCTTGACTCTTGACGTCGATCAGTCCCCCTACGGAGATTTTTTCCAAAAGTTGTTCCAAACTTCTCAAATCATCTGGAACTTCTTCCTGAAGTTGCCCTTGAGGGTTTAAATTTCCCACAATGCACCTGGCCAAATCATTAAAAGTCCACTGAACGCAGTCTATGCTGGGGACTTCTTGAGGGAGATGGTGCATGGATGCTCTGGTAACCTGTTGCTTTCAGGTAATCAACTCCTTAATCCTTTTTGAAGCAAGGAAAATTCCTCAGGGCCGTAGTTCCAAGTGTCCAACAGCCCTTCACGGTGCAAGACTTTGATTTGCAAACCAGGGTTCCAGAAGGGCAGTCCTTATTCTCCTTGTAGTTTCAGGCAGCATATCTGAGCTGCTATGCAGGGCACACATATTTATTCAATAATCTGTGGTGGCAAGCATGGGGACACCCTTCACCAATGTGGTGCAGGGTGTTACACAAAAGCATGACAGCTTCCTCCAAAGTGTGGAATATTCTTGTCCCACAAAGCACTGCACTATACAGTTCAAGATGGAGAATTCCTCTCCAGGAGAGTAAGACCTGGCTAAGCCAACCTACTGATGTGGCACAGAAAGAAGGGGATATAGGCCTGGCATTCCTTACTTTTCTGCTATCTTTGAAGCCCAGATTGATTTACCGAGCCCCCTTTCTGACCTGTTCTCTGCAGCTGCAGAGCTCCCCAAACTTGATTACCTCTGCTCTATGAGTGCCACTTATCACCTCATCAAAGCAGCTTGGCTAAGCCTGTAAAGGCTGACCAAACAGGAGAGGCTCCTAGAAGGCTGGGTTTTGACTCACAGAAAAGAAAGTTCTATAACTTCTCTTCTGTACTAGTTATGATAACCAGTGGCAAGTTGTTGGATTTATCATTAGCAATCTTTTAAGTTGTTGAATGACATTGTAGCTTCTTCCTAGCAATATTTATACTTAAATAACATATTCCAATGTTAGCATAAGAAGCTAATAATCTACAATGGGGAAAATGAAATTGACAGTTTGTCTCTCACCAGGGCATATAAAATATCTTTTATAATGTCCCCTGCTTATAGTTACATGGCACCAAACCTCTGGGGCACCTAGGGGAGACCTTGGGAGTGATTTATGTGTAAAAATAAGGTTGATTACCACTTTGGAAGTACCCTTGATTCCAAAGTTGAATTTGAATATGATTTACCTTTAAAGACAGTGTGCGAAGGCACTTGTGGTCGAATGCGCACAAGATGGCTGCTGCATAGTGGAGCTCCTGTTTGCCGGTCCGGTTTTTCTTCCCTTTCTTGGTCCGGAGCCACTGCTTGCTTCTTTCAATGGAGGCATTTTACTTCTACAGATGAGAGGACTTGGGCAGTGAAGCTTTTTTAATGAGCGAATCGCTCTTTGTCAGCGAATTGCTTCAGTTTCACATTATTTGCTGAGTGCGTCTGAACATTCCCGCTAAACGCATGCTGACTAGATTAGCAGCATTCCATTTTTAAAACCTTGGATGTCTCGGCTGTTTCGTGCCTCCTATACTTAGCAGAGGTTTGCATGTTGAATTGCTCTAATCAAATAATCTTGTGCCTTGAACTCTGAGCTTGTTTCTGCATAACCTGAGGAGTTGGCAGAGGAATGAGCAATACAGCAATAGTATCTAAGTGCTGGAGCACACAGAAGCACATTATTCGATATATATTGTGTTAGAGGCAAATTTGGCCATAAAGTAATCCATTGGACAGCGAATATTCTAGACATCACGCTGGAACTAAGGGGCCTATTACGATGGCGGGTGGTGCAAAAGGAACTGCCCTCCATAGGTGCAGCTGTCCCACAAAACGAATTAGGATGCACCCCCCACACTGGCGGGCGAATCCTGTACGTTCACATTGCGGCGGGTGGCAGCACCCGCCACAATGTAAAACTACAGGTTTTGCATGTGCATGTACAACGTGGCAGGCACCGTGCGGTGCCAAGGGTACCCTAGGTACCCCCACATGCAGCACCCGCCCCCCCCCCGGGCCGTGCAATGACCCCCAAAGGCATTCTCCGCCTGTCTTTTTGCGGTGGTAATTCTGCCGCAAAATACAGGCATCCTAATACCCACGGCACCGCCTACATTACCCCATTGTACCTGGTCCCGCAAGGCGGGCAGAAAAGGCCCGCCTTGTGGGACCTCGGCGGACAGTCTTTCCGTCTGCCGCGGTACGTTTCCCATTCCCACCGCCATCCTAATTTGGCGGTGGGAATATTCAGGGTGATGGCGGGAAGTCCGCCACTGCCGGGCGGGTGGTCCTCACTGCCAACCCGGCAGTGGCGGACTTCCCGCCTTCGTAATCGGCCTCTTAGTCTTTTCTATCTCACCTAGGTTTATTCTTTAAGCTAGAGTTAGTCAATACAGATATTTTTGTCATACCTTTCAGAAATAATTTCATAGCAAACTCACTGCCAAGGACATTCAAGTCCTTATTTTCATCCTGCTGAATGAGCGCTTCTAAGCTTTCTCTTCAAACGCATGATGACAGAATTTGTGGCGTTCCTTTCTCATTAGTTTGGATGCCTAGGCTGTATTGTGCCTCTCTTTTGTTCACTGGCTGTGGTGAATTCTGTGTCTCGTTTGGTTTGGCAGATTTAATTATTCTTTTTTACTAATCTACGCTTCTTACTGGCATTTTCCAAATTTTGCTCCTTTAATTTGTACTCAGGAGCATTGCTTCCCACGCAATTGTTGTTCAGCTTGCATCCTTCCTATTTTCTTCTTTTCTCCTCACCATAGCTGAGGGTAGCATTTCTTCTCACAAGACTGGATCTAATGGCAATTCATCCTCAGTCATTCACAAAGAGAACGTGGGGTGTAAGTAAGAGACTTAAAAAAGACCAAGCTTACCCTAGGAAATCACCCCTCCCAATCACAATGGAGGATTTGATGGACGAACTCAAAATTCTAAAATCATTTATTTTGGAAACAACTACTACTCTTCAACGACTTGATGATAAATGGTTCTCCCTTGATGCCAGCGTTTCTGATATTGCGCTTCATTCAACTGAATTTCAAGACAAATTGTTAAAAGTTGGTGCAATGTCTAAGGAATTTTAGGCTCTTAAAAGACATACCGAAGATTTAGAAAATCATAATCAGCAGCATAATATTCGCGTTCATGGAATACTGGAGGGGCAGAAGGAGGTGTCCTCACCCCTTTTCTTTATACGAACCTCTCTAAGATAGTGGGTCTTGCTTGAAGTTCCCCCCTGAAATCCAAAGAGCTCCCCGTCTGGGACCAAAAATCTCTTATGCTTGCTCTACTTCTAAATCCAGAGTACTCATTAGCTTCGTCCTCCAATATACTGATTTTATGCAGGTTCTCCCCACTTCCAAGCTGCGAAAACAGATGATCTGATCCAGGCACAAGATTTTTGTCTCACAGGATGTATCTACAGTCACTGCTGTGTGACGCAAATAATTTTTGAGTACATGTCTACCCTTACGGGCTCTGGGTGCCAGATATCCATGCACCTTCAAGGTCACTTATGAGTACAGAACTTCCTCCTTCGTCTCTCCAGCTCAACTTAAGGACTTCATTGATCTCCACAGAAAAGAGGACATAAACACTGATGGAACATGAGTTCTTATCATTTTCTGGCTCTCTGGCCTCATGCTTCTGCCTTTGTTTGAGAGGCTATTTTGATCTGTATTGTTGTCCTTCTGCATCTTATTTCAAGACTATCTCTTTCTTTATCCTACTCAGGTCCTCCATCTGTCATTGTTCACCTCCATCATCTTCCCATTGTTCCGTTGTTGTCCAGTCCTCCCTTATTGGAATGTTCCTCTGGAGTACACTTCTTCATGGGTAAGTCCTTGGTATTTTTGGTGCACTTTCTTCAGGTCTCTTCTTTGTTTTGTCTCTGATCTCATTTCTCTCTTTTTCCCTATGTTTCTCGGTCGTTCCTTCATTCTTCGTCTTGTAATCTCAGACAGGACGCTTTGGCTGTTTTATTTAATGGTGTCTTCTGTTGCTCTCTTTTATATGTATTTCATATTTTGATGTTTAGCTTATGGTTTGAATCCCTTGGATTTTTGGGCATACTCTCTTTCTCTTCCATCTTTTTGGTCTTTTGTAGACTTGTTCCTCCCTTTCTTCCTTATTTTTTCCTCTAGTATTTCCCTTCCCTCCCTTTTTCCCTTCCCTTTTTTCTTATTCGTCTCTCTTCCCCATCCTCCTTTCTTCTTCTATCATTTGTCATTCTATTGGAATCTCACCTCTTGGATCTTTTTGGGCCCTCATCATCCCACTCCTCTTTTTCACTTTCCTTTGCTGCCTTTTCTTTTTCACTTCACATACTTACGTTTTAGTGGTTCATAATAGATGTATCCAGTAATGCTCTTTTGTGATTTGGTTTTCTTAAATTCTTGTTTCCCTTTTTTTTTTTAAATAAAAGGCTTTTCTTCTTTGTATATAATGATGTTATGAATGGTTTCCAAATTATCTCTTGGAATGTCAAGGTCTTCAAAGCCCAATTAAGAGGTAGAGGGTTCTTTCTCACCCTTATAAGTTATCTTGTCATGTTGCCGTGCTGTAAGAAGTCCATGTTCTCAATAAAGATTTATATATGTTATAGAGAAGTTGGATTGGTTCTGTTCATTCTTCTACTGCAATTAACCATAAAAATGGTGTGGTTATTTTGTTTCACAAATCTCTAAATGTTTTTATTTTAAACCAATAATCTGATGTTAATGGCATATTGTTACTTCTTCATTCTAACGTTAATGGCGGTCCCTATTCTTTTTTCATTGTAAACGTACCAACTGGGATAGATGCTCCCTTTTCGATTGTCTTTCCCCCAAAATAATGTCTGTAGTGCAGATCAATTTGGTTTGGGGGGGGGGTGATTGCAACCAAATTATGTATCCCTATTTAGATAAAAATCTCAGTTCCATTATATTAGTAACAGCACACAAAAGGCCTTTTACAGAACTATAATGCATAGAGGGTTACTTTATGCCTGGGGATTCATAACCCTGATGTCGTAGAATACTCTTTTTTATTCCCACCCATCATTCTTCCTCTAGAATTAACTATATTTTTATGGATAAGAACTTTTCACAACACCTTGTGCATTCTGACCTAGGTCCTATCCCCATTTCCGACCATGCCTCTGTGATTATACATTTAGAATAAATAAATCCTTGACTCGCTCCAACAGATGGCGCTTTAGCAGTTGATTATTACAAGATCAGCAATTTGTCTCTTGTTTTGAGCAGGTTTTTCTGAATTTTCTTACACTAATATTTGCCCAGATATCAAGTTCCACTATGTCTGGGACTCCTTCAAGGCAACAGATAGGGGTTATATCATAAATTATGTTTTGAGCAAAACAAGACTGCTGCCAGGGAATATTCTACTCTTTAATTACATATAAAGAAATTAGAACACACCTATTATTCTTCCTCTCATAAAGATGTTTTGGGTCAACTTATACAAGCCAAACTTCAATTCAATAGATCTTCTGTTACTAATGCTAACAATACTCTCCAAAAATAAATGCCAGTATCACAGCACTTCCAATCAAGCAGGTAAGATGTTGGCCAACTATTAGTTGAAATCTAGGATTGAAGTCATACATGACTCCCTCTGTAATCAATTATTTAAAGATCAGGAAAGTATGCCTCACTTTGCAGGATACCATACTCTTCTTCATACTGAAGATACTTGGCCCTCTGAAGATCTCTTGAAATCTTTCTTCCACACAATTCAAAACCCACAAATTCCAATAGTTGCCGATTCCTATTAGAAGCTGCTTTTGCCCTTGCTGAGATACGTGCTACCATATCTAATCTCCCAAAAGATAAAGCCCCAGGCCCAGACGGCTTTACCGTCAAATTCTATTCCAAATTTTCCTCTCTTCTTGTTCCTCAACTTCTCTCTTTTTTCCAACACATTCTCTCTCTAGATTCCAAGGCTAGCTCCTTCACAGAAGCCATGATTTGCTTGATAACCAAGAATATAAACTAATAGTAAAATGGAAGAATTGCAGACCGATTTCCCTTATTAACACAGATTGCATAATTTTCTCCAAAATGCTGACTCTGTGGTCTAATGATTTGATTCCCTCTTTAATTGGCATCGAGCAATCTGGTTTTGTAAAAGGTCGTTATAGCTATGATAATTATCACTCCTTTTTAAACATTCTTCATGTGGCTAACCAATCTAGGATTCCCTTGGCTGTGGTCACTTTGGACTCGGAAAAGACTTTCAACCCTGTTAATTGGAATTTTCTATTTAAAGCTTTTAAATGGCATAGCTTCAACCAAAATGTTTACATTATATCAAAGTTCTATACTCCTTCTCTTTTTCCTCTGTCTTTGTTAACAGTTTATAGTCCCGAGACAAGGCTTCTCCCTTTCCCCAGTACTATTCATTATTGCTTTAGAACCATGTTTATAATTCACTCGTCTTTCCCAAACCCTTATTGGCTACAAACAAAATATTTTGCATGGTAAATTTACCGCTAATGCCAACAACATTTTACTTCATGTTTCTAAACCTTCCTCCTCGATCCCTACGTAGTTTTGTCTTCTATCTCGCTACTCCTCTGTGTCCAGGTATAGGCTTAATACTGACAAATAAGAAGTTATGCTCTTCACAAATTTTGTCTTAAGGATATGTTTAAAGATTCTGGGGGCCTATTAGAAAGAACCTCGTTAAAATTATCGCCGTTCCTGCCGCTAAAATGGCAAAAATGGGCTTGCTAGTATGCGTTATAGAATTCCAATAGAAGCCCAGGTTAGATGTGCAGGACATCTAACCTGGGCTTCTGTTGGAATTCTAGAATGCATATTAACAAGCCCATTATCGTCGTTTTAGAGGAAGTTTCCAGTTTCCTTAATTCTAGAGGAACTCCTCTAGAATTAAGTACATTCTTTATTCGCCCCTCCCTTAAAGACACTTTTAAGGCTAATATAGAAGCTCTATGACTGTAGATCACTTCTCTCCCTGCCAAATGATGTTTCCCTTTATATCATTCATGGTGGGGCAAATGACACACTATTTAAAGGATGTTCTTGCCCAATATCAACTTTTATTTAATGCTCCCTTCACGGCTCCCTCACACCTTTTTCCATTCTATTGACAGTTTACTTTCTAAGTTCTTATGGAACAATCTTCCGGCTCAAATTTCTTTATCCAAACTCAAGCAGCTTAAAACTAATGGTGTTGTTAACCTTACAGATTTTTCACAATATCATCTCACCTTTTTTCTTATGCAGATTTGGTCCTCCTTAGGCCTTTTTAAACCTTTTTCGGTCCCCCTTTGGCGAGCTCTTGAACTTTTGTTCATTTCCCCTTTTTCCTTTCTTCAGTTCATCTTTATTTCCCAAAAACCCCGGCATTTGTCTTCCCCCTCATTAAATGATTCTAGTAACATTGCCAAAAAGTACATTTCCTGGGTATACTCTCCTTCCCAAATCTTGTTACTATGCCTCATTTGGCACAATCCTGCTATTACCATATCTAATAAAATTATTAGGTGGTCTTCCTGAATTGCCTTTGGTATTACATCCATGGGCCAACTCATCTCTAATGACGAGATATGTCCTTTGAGGAACCATGTAGTCGTTTTCATATTCTGCTTAACCATAGAAATACATATTCTTTGCTCACAAATATTCTTCAACAAAACATTATTGATCCTTCAATTTATTTAGACAAGTCCTCTGGTGATCTTATATTTCCTCTTAACGTTTCTACAGAACTGAAAGCTGCTTTTATTTATAAACATATTCTACAACACAGTGGTCCCTATATGTGGACAGTATATACACGACCAATAACCATACACCTAATAAGTGGTATGTCTGTTGACCGTCCGGACAAGAATTTTAATTTTTCAATTAGAAAGAATTTCAAAGTTTTTTCAAGAACAGTTGAATGTCAAGCGGGCACAGCCGTGACCCTCAACATACAAGACAGAACAACGAAGCAGGTGGCCAAGAAGGGCAAAGCAAAAAATGTGTCTGTGCACTTGTACTCAGTATAACAGACTTAAATTGTATAAAAAACGCCATTGCATTTACTCTTTGTTACATTAATGCTTTTGCATATGGGGTTGCTTTGGTCGACGACGTTTCGATGCCTTTTTACATTTGGGGCATCATCATCAGGACAAAGAATAACAACATTGTTGTCTTGAATCAAACTTATTAACACTAAGCCTTTTTGCTACAGTTACTTCACATAAATTATTTACATAGGGAAGAAAAAGAAAGAAAAACAAAGAAATGGCATGAATAGCAGGCATGTTACTTTTGACTCCTTAATATTGCTAGGAGTGAAATAGAACCACAGGTGAGACTGTGCTTTATCCTAAGACTGTGCATGAATTGCTCGCAAAACCGGCGATTTTGATCGGCGTGGCAAACAAGTGAAAAGCGAGTGAAGAATTAAAAAACACGGCAGTTGCTGGGCGTTCGTTTATGGGGAATTGCGTTGTTGGAGTGGGAAATCGGTACCGGCGTGATGAACGTGCCCAAGTGCAATGGGTGATCTATGCGAACAAGATGAAAATAATCGGCATGCTTGCTTAGCGTTGTCAGGGGTGATCTATGTGAACAAGATGAAAATAATCGGCATGCTTGCTTAGCGCTGTCAGGGTGTGCACATAAGTTAACACGGTGAAAAAAGACACTGGCTCTCAGTGAACGGACATAAATAAGGGCGAGCGCGTTCGAGTGAGGTTACGAATTGCACCTACGTGCTCGGTTGTCATCCGGCCGCGGTTGTACAGGTCCTTTAATAAGGAAATGACCATGCAAGCCTTCTGTGGAGAGCGAAAAAGTGAAGTTAGTTAGGATGCCGTGTTGGTCAGTGGCGGCAAGCCGGAAAAAACTGGATTTAATCTTTACCTTGAAGACTGTTTTTTTACATATAAATCACAATGGATCTTGAAAATAATCAGTGGCTCGTCCACCCGATCTGTTCCGCTTTAGGCACAATGGCTGAATCTGGCGGGAGGGCAAGAGATAAAAATGGGTGTGTGTGAAAGAGGTGAATTTTAGACTGGTATCGTCTAAAAGGGGAGTCGGGTAAACAGCTTTGTATCCAAAACCCAGATAGAGTCAAAACTAAAACTGAACTTGCTTGGGAACAGAATCTTCACGCTTCTTTTTCGATCTCTTCATGGAATAAATTGTGGCAGGAAATACATTATACATCTCGCTCAGCAAGGACTACTCAGACTATGTTTTTCTTCTACAATAGATTGTTCCTAACTCATTCCATTTTATTTAAAATGAAACTCCTACATAAGGACAAGTGTTCCTCATGTGGTTCTTCTAACTGTGGTTTTCTATATATGTTATTTCTTTGTCCCAAACTCATAACTTTCTGGCAGCAGTCAGCTATTTTCAGTCTCACTTCCTTTTCACATAGTTTGTCTTTAGTTGATCATATATCAGTTGCCCTGATGTATGGTCAGGTGACAAAACCAAGTGCATGTTAGTGGAACTTCTCTTGGCAGTTGCTTTTCAGGTAATTACTTCAAACTGGATATTTTTTTGACAAGGTTTCTAATTTGGTATTGTGGGACTTAATCTGTCATAATCGCAGATTAAATACCTCTTACTCTTCCTCATCACACTCCGCTATCAAGAGAGATTTTATTTGTCTCCCCTTGACTTCATTCATTTCACATCCATTCTCTAGTAATATTAAACATGTTGAGGTTACTAAACCTCTTTGAAGTCAATTATTTCTGGTTTCCCTCTTAGATAAATTCATATCCCATTATATAGTTATCTGTAAACATCTTGCTCTCACATCACTTTTCTTTTCTTACCATCCTCCTTTTTCTCTACTAACCATACATTATTTAGTTTCCCCTGTTTTATTTTCTTTTCTTTCCCTCTCCCTCCCTTCCTTCCGCAGCACATTGTAAGAAAAATTTATAAATTGCTAGTCGTGTTCTACTGCACAATTGCCTTTTTAGTTTTTTTATGAAATATGTCTTTTTTTTCAACATCTGTTATAGGATTTCATGTTTATGTTGTTATTTTTCCATTACGTTTATTGATTTTTATATGACATGTCTCAATGCTAAGGTTTTACATATATGTTGCTGTATTTCCCTTTTGTTACCTTTTAATTCAGCCTTTTTAAACTAAAAGAAAAGAAAGTCTGCAAAGCAGGACTGCCTTTAAAAATTACAGCAGGCAACACAGCAGTGCACATTCCAGTGCAGGAAATCTACCGGGTCTCTAAACCTCCCTGCCCTATTATATACTAGGTACTTATAGGTAGTTTGAATCCCCTTTGCCTTATTATGTACTAGGGACTTACAGGGGTGTGTCATTGCCAATTGTAATTATACCTAATCACCATATACCTTTTTCATCAGATCACTGGCCCGGGGCCTGGTTAGCAGAGCCCAGGGCACAGTCAGTCAGTTACCACAAATATCAGCCAAAAAATGGGGGTGTCCAGGGCAAAAAGGATGACTTTCTCATAGATGCTTTTTAAATCCTTGAAAATAACTCAGGAGTTGCTATATACATGTCCAATGTTACCCAGTGGTGGCTCCTCCGATAAGGCGGAGGAGCGCCTTCCCACTGCTCTTTGAGCAGTGGAAAAAGGAAAAATTAAATGATAATAACACATTATTATCCTTTTATTTTTCCATGCTGAGGCAAGTTTATGGTGCAGGTTGGTGGGGCTGGGCTGACGTCACAACTAGCAGGGGCACTTAAGTGAGCATGACGGTTTGGCCGGATGTCTTGCGCACTTTGCATGTTCTCACCCGGCTGTATTGTACAGCCTGGGTGGAGCACATGCACAGGCTCTTAGTCCCCGTCTGAGAGCCGATCATGGAGCTCAGACCAATCAGGACACTGCTGTAATGGTTGGGCTGGACTGTTCCCAAGAGGCACAGGGTCAAGACTAATTTGTATATGGCTCGGTCTGAACTGGGGTGGCGAGGATAAGCTAAAGAACGATGATGGGCTCAACCCCTATCTGTGACTGGGGGTGAGTTTTCACAGCTCTGTCCATCATCTCCTTCTATTTGCTTTACTGCTGTAATGGGGACAGCAGTGTTGTGATTGGCTTAGGGGAGCCTGTGTGTGATTCTTGCTTCTGGCAAGGAATAGAAGAGGACAGAGGTGAGGCGACAACTGGCAGTCAGGTAAGTCAGTGTTATATATTTTTTTATCCCCATGCCCCACCCGTACTACTCGGTGGCAGCCGCTGCTGATGTTACCTTCAATGACAGTATCCTTTCAGAATCCATCTTTTCCCCTGTTATGTTCTTTATAGATTTTCCAATCTATATTTAAGTACAATTGATGACAGAAAGAAAGGTCATTTTACCTTTTCAACTTTGTAAACTTTAATCTTTTTTTTAAAAGGTACGCATCTATTTCCAAAGGCATACGCAATTAAAAATTACCCGTTTTTAGTCAAGGTATTTAAAAAATATGGGTCTGATTACGATGGCGGAGAACCCGCCACCCACAGCCTGTCGGTGGCAGGTTCACTGCAATCGTGAGGCCATTTCCTGCCACCATATTATGATGATGCGCAGGTCCATGACTGTTGGAAAATCCGACCACCACACATCCGACAGGCCCCTTTAACTCGCCGGTGTAGCTGAGGACTTCCCATCCCAACAAAAAGGGTACCAGGCACCACCATTGGGATTACGATGTGCCTCTTCGCCCGCCTTTCCATGGTGGCTCACCCGCCATGGAAAAGCCGGCGGGGATGGACCTTGTCGGCCCGCAGCGGGCATCCGTTCATCCCTGGCACTTTCGTTTGGGGGTTGGGGGAACCCTACATTTCCCTTGTGAGACCACTGCCTTGTAGGCGGGTGGTCCCACTCCCCGAGACGATGGCGGACAGACTCAAACATGTACCATGTCTCAGTTTTTCAAACAATTGCTCAGCTAATTCGGAGCTAATCAGGTAGTGTCTATATTCCAATAAAAAGTACAGAAAAGTGACATTTTATTGTACGCTACTACAGCGATTTGCTTTAAACAAATGTGGCAGCCCTAACTTGGGACCTGCAAACCTCTGGCTCGAGTTCGCCTAAACACTACTTAATCGAAACAACGAGCAGACACCTTGCAAATGTAGTGAGCAGGTAGTAATGCCCCTCCCTCATTTCTAGTCTCCCAGGAACAGTCCCAGCCAAGCTCTCCATCACTGCTTCCAATCAGGCACCCGGAGTGTCGTTTGCCTTGCTGATCATAAATGAAAAGGTAATTCCATTTATTACACGTGCGGGATCTGCGCACTCCCTTAAACTGTCCGACCTGCGACAAATGAGCCCGTGTCTGCTATTTATGAAGACAGCGGGAATAATAGCCAGGCCTGTAAATTAAAAGTCTGCGTGTGCCCGGTGCTGACTCAGCCGGGGATAATGAGGGACGAGAAAGAGCCCTGCCGGGCACTGGAGGGGGACGCAGCACGTTCACGCACAATATCATTTGAGCAAATATTGTCTTAATCACGTGAAAAGCGATTAAGAAATGAAGAGGACGCTAATTTACGCACACTGTTGCAGGCACACAGGAGTGCATCTAGGTCTCGCCCACAGAGAATTTTTAGCTGCCGGTTTTTGAAGACAACTTGTGCCAAATGTCAACACGTACAGTGGGCTTTGGGCCTGATCATAACTCATTATTTATTTGGTTTCTTGTCAATCTAATTTGCTTGTTTCTCATTTAATGTCTTCATTTCGTCTTCTTGAATATGCCGTTTCGCTGGACCATAGCTTCAAAATCTCCATCCTTTTTGATGGTATTGACTTGTACTCTTGCACGACTCACATCGGAGAACTCATTTTTTCTATTACTTTGAGAACTTCATGGATTTGAACATGCTTTCTGTTTCTCTCCCTTATGAGATGCTTCTCCCAACACATCTTTTACCTCGTGCTGTACATGTTGCTCCTAACTCCTCCCAGTTCTCATTAAAAGCAAGAAACTGGTGTACGGTGTGAGTCATCAATTAGAAGAAAGTTTAAATGTACGGCCTTGCTTTCTTCTTTCCCTTGTACCACTTAAGTGAATATGGATGTATGTGCTAGGCCAAACATCAGAAACTGCCGTGGCCTTAGCTTTAAGGCGCACGCGAATGTAAGAAGGGAAGTGCCCCTTTCCACGTGAGGGCTAAACAAACTGGGCCTAATTTATGAAAAGTGACGCATCGCTGCGTGAAAACAGCGATGCGTCACTTTTCACTGCACACTCCTTGCGACACCAATGATGCGTCATATTTAACGTATGACGCATCATGTCGCAAGGACTTACAGATACGTCAGTATTTCTGACGCATCTGTAAGCGCAAAAGTGACGCATTGCTGGAGTGCGTCACAAAAGTGACGCAACTCCAGCAATGCGTCCTTTCACATGGAGAAAGCCCCATGTGAAAGGGCCTGCGTCAGTCTTACGCCTGCTGTGAGGCAGGCGCAAGATTTTGACGCAACAGCGTCCTAAAAGTGACGCAGTGAAATCTCATAGATTTCACTGCGTCACTATTACGAGGCTTTTTGCGTGGGAACGCCCCCTCTGCATACATTATACCTGACGCAGGTATAATGTGGCGCAGGGGTTTAAAAATTGACGCATCTACCTAGATGCGTCATTTTTCAAATATGGCGCAACAAGGCGCATTTTGTACGCCGCTGGTGCGTCACAAAAAGTGACGCACCGGCGGCGCAAAACTGACGCAAGGCCTCATAAATAAGGGCCACTGTTTATAGAGCAAGTCCACACAAGGCGACTGCCAGTGGGTAGGATGCGGTTGGGACTAACATTTTTCGCAGGAATCAGCAAATGAGTCGCTATTGGAAAGTTGGGTGCTAAAATGTTATTTCAACATGGCGTCAAAGTACCTAGCAGGTGCTTTTAGTCGACAGAATCAATGGTATCTTTTCTGAGGGCAAAAGGACATTACATTTCTCGGTATTGTATCTGTCCCGAAAAACACTGTGTATAGAAAGTGAAATGTAGATGAACGTTTATTTACAAATATTGATGAATGTGGGATTGTTGTTACAACAACCGTTTACAATTGTGGTATGGCTTTCGTATTTTTCCAGTTCTGCCTTGTTTATTCATTGTTTATGCATAATGGAGTCTTATTGTCAGAATGAGATTTTGTAATGCCTTCTACCACAAATTGCATTAATCACTCCGGCTCCCAATTAAATACACCTTTAACTTTCGACATCATAATGACTGTCCAAAAATCGCAGCACTCAAATTGATGGTCATTTGCCTATATGACTATCACCTACCCAGCCGCACTTCGGGCTAACAAGCCTGCGTCTCTCCTGACCTTACCTTCCCCCTACCCCTTCCCCCAACCCTCTCCCTCTCTGCTCCTACTCTTTCCAGCTTCTGTCCTCTGTCCTCCCATGCCCTTGCCCTTTGTCCCTACCCTGTTTTTCTGTTGAGCCTCTTCCCTCGCCACTTGAGACTGATCTATTTTGTCTGATGCCTGATGGAGCTACCTGGTTTAGCTATAGGGGAGATGGGCCGTGGATTCCCTCCTTGGTCGTCACCTACCCAGTCGGTCTTTAGACAGACTTCCTTTCGTCTCTACGGTTGTCTCTTTCCTTATCCTCACTCTCTCTCCTCTCCTCCCCTACCCCCCACTACTTTCTCTCTCCTCTCTCTCCTCCCCTAATGTATTGCTGACTGTTTTATTTAATGTTTACTTTTTGTTCTTTTTCTAGTATATTGTTGAACCACATTGTTGAACTTCCTTTCATCTCTCCTGTCGTCTCCTCCCGCATCCTCCCTCTATTAATATCTCTCCTTCCCTCCTCTCTCAATGTATTGAGACCAAACTATTTTGTCTGATGCCCGATGGAGGTACCTGGTTTAGCTATAGGGGAGATGGGCAGTGAATTCCCTCCTGGGTCGTCACCTACCCAGTCGGTCTTTAGACAGACTTCCTTTCGTCTCTATGGTTTTCTCTTCCCTTATCCTCACTTTCCCTCCTCCCCTACACCCCACTACTTTCTCTCTCTTTTCTCTCCTCCCCTAATTGTATTGCTGATTGTTTGATTTAATGTTTACTTGTTGATCTTCTTCTAGTATATTATTGAACCACATTGTTGCACTTCCTTTCGTCTCTCCTGTCGTCTCCTTCCACATCCTCCCTCTATTTATGTCTCTCCCTCCCTCCTCTCTCAATGTTTTGAGACTGAACTATTTTGTCTGATGGAGCTACTTAGTTTAGCTATAGGGGAGATGGGCTGTGGATTACCTCCTTGGTCGTCACCTACCCAGTCGGTCTTTAGGCAGACTTCTTTTGTCTCTCTTATTGTCCCTTCCCTAGCTCCTATCCTCTCTCCCGTGAATCTCTCCCCTTGCCTGCTACTCTGCCTACCCCCTGTCCTTTGTGCTCTTTGACTAAGCACTCCTTCTCTCCTTGTTGGGGAAAGATCCAATATTTATACTCTGGAGTCTCAGCGAACCCGCTGAGTGAGTCCACTGCACCAAGGGAGCCACTCACACTTGAGGTATGGTATGGCACCCCTTGCCAAAGCACTCCCTCTCCCCTTTTTGGGGAAGGATCCAGTATGTAGGCCTTGGAGTCTCAGAGACCCCTCTGAGAGAGTCCACTGCGTAAAGGGAACCTCTCGCAATAGTGATAGGAAAGGGATACCACTTCCCCTGGGATCACAGCATACTGGACTTTGGACGTTGCCTTGACTCGTCTACCGGTTTGTGTCCCCGTCACCTTTCCCCTCCTCTCCCCATGCTGTGTCTCTCACCCTCCCCTCTGCTTCCCCACCTTCACTATCTGTATACTTCCCCTACTTCAACCCCCTCCCCTGAATCTCTCACCTTGCCTTCTTTTCCCCTTACGTATTTGTGCTTATTGTTTATCTCAACCTTACAAGTAACTATGTTGCCATGCAACCTGTAACTATGATCTGATGCTCATGTAAAGCTCTCTGATACCTCCGGGTCTAGCCAGCGCTATATAAAACTTTTAAAATAAAATAAATAAATAAAATAAATATGACAGATGGTCATCCGGCCAACACAAGCCATCTACATGGAGGCTAACATCAACCAAATGGCGCCTAATGTCCAAGCAATCCCCAAGAACTTCTAATAACACTTGAGACAGCATAGCAAATCTGGATATTGTACATATGTGTTCATGTGATAGTTGTGGGGGGCACCTTTGGGAATTGGTGGGTTATAAGGGAAAGAGTATCAACTCATATTGCTTAATGATGACTCAAAGCATTCTGAAGGAGTTAACAGACATCTACACAGAAATCCTCTGAAATACACTTCTTCCAGGATTCTCAGTTACTTTTATTTATATACATACATACATACATACATACATATATACACGCATACACACACACACACACACACACACACAAAAGGCATACCTCTTCAAACATAACACCATGAGGCTTCAGTATCCAATCCTCATTGCGTACGACAGGGCACATCTGAGGTCAGAACACACTACACTCCTACTGTATGATAGGGCAAATCTGATATCGTAACACCCAACCTTAATAGACTATAATAGAGTCCATCTGAGGTAACAACACCTGTCGTTCATAGGGTCATACAACCTTCAGTGTACAAGAGTGCCCATTTGACATCACCACACCCCACTCTTTTGAGCTGAGTCCTTAAGATGATGAAATGTCTTCTTTGTACACAGGTTGCATTTTATGCTGGTTTCATGCTGTTCGTATTGTGTTGTATTATCCTGTGTGTCCCCATTTCGTGTATGTCTCAGCTAGTGTATAGCATGCTGAGAGTGAATGGTGTAATAGAGTGTGTGCATGTGCGCGTGTGTGTGTGTGTGTAGTGGAATCTAGAAGATAGGAGCTATTGGAAGGAGCTATCAGGCTGTTGTTGTAACCCATAGGCTTTACATAAAACAAAGAACGTACCTCTTTCCTGAATATCTCCAGACTCCGATATGAAGACCCTCTCCCCTCACTTCAATATTATGGTGATGGGTATTAAAGGCTCTGTCTGAAAATGAAACAGTACCCTTTCAGTTTTGAGCCATCGCTGGCAGAAGAGGATACCTGCTGTGTGAGGTAAGATGGTCCTGTGGCCATGGAATATACGTATATGTATACTGCACTAATCGCCTGAGGCTTGAGCCGGGCAGTCTTTTATTTACTTTACTCTGACACCAGATTTTAACTTGTGTGAATTACCCTGTGTGTCCTTTCCCTCCCACCACTAGCGCGACGATTTACGCGACGCCCTGCGCCTCACCGATTTTAGGGTGAAGGCACTGGGGTAAAATGTGCTTTTAAAACTATCCTTGCTGCTATTTCATTTTCCAGCGTTGCCCCCCCCCCAGAGTGTCTGGCGGATTTAAGGGCTAGGTCTCGGGCGAAGGGACGGTGGCGGCCATCTTGGGTAGGGCTTGACTCCCTTGGTGGACTGAGCCACCAGTATAAAAACAAGCGGTTATGACTCCGCGCAGCGGACACGTTCAGCGGGCGCGCCGGATTCGCGCCGGAGTCAAGCCAGAGTCCAGCCCGTCAGCGCCAGTCCGCGACAGACCGGGGCGTGGGGCGTCTCCTCATGACCGGTTAGTACCATCTAGGCTCGGTATACACTATACTCAACAGGAGTTACTACTAATGCGCCCAAGTGTGCTTACTGACTGCGCCCACGCTTTTCAAGCTGATACACTGCCGCCAACATGCGGAATATGTAAACAAGCTTTCTCATCCCCTAGAACGACCATTTACAATGTACCCAAAGCCAATATGATATTACTAAACTGCAGGTCATTGAAAAAACATAAGCTCGAAATACATGATCTATTAGTTGCTGAGAACCCTGATGTACTCTTCCTTACCGAGACTTGGATGGACGAGGAATCGTCTCCCGAGGCACTTGAGGCAAATCCTCCCGGGTACTGTCTACTTCGTTTAGACAGACACAAACAAAGAGGGGGGGTTTAGCCCTCATGTACAAATCAGAACTAGAGTGCACCCTAGAGAAGGCCACCTTACATAATAGCGAAAGTGGCTTATTCACTATTAATATAGGGCCTAGAAATGCCATTCATGGGCTGTTGGTGTATAGGCCACCGGGGGTGGTAGGGCAGTTTGGCAACCAGCTTTTAGAGTGCATTACTCAAGCCGCCCTGCGATACAAAAGATTTATTATTCTAGGAGATCTTAATCTCCATTTTGATGACACAGATTGCAGGGAAGCGCAGGATGTGGCGGATGCTCTGACATCCTTGGGCCTCAACCTTAAATCTACATCCCCCACCCATCAACATGGTCATCTCCTAGACCCCATTTTTGCGAACTGGGATGGTATTGATATTTCTACTCCGGTTAGAATAATCTGGTCGGATCATTTTATCATCCCGTTCACAGTAGATAAAACCCTATCAGACATCACTCTTTCTAAACCCCCCCCTCATGAAACGAAGAAAATGGAAAAACTTTAATCAAGAAGATTTTAGATGTGCTCTCCAAAAAAATCTCCCTCCCCAAAGCAACTGTCTGGAGGAGGCCTGGAATAAATATGAAACATGGGTGACCACCGCACTCGATGAGATCGCGCCATGGACAACCAAACCCCCTGCTAGGCAATCGAAAACTGCCCCTTGGTTCTCTCAACCTCTTAAATTAGCCAGATCCAGATGTAAAAATCTAGAACGTAGGTGGAGATCACACTATAACCCAGAGGTCAAACTAGATTATAAAAGAGAACTCAATACTTACAAGAAAATGCTGAGAGCAGAAAAAAGCTGCTATCTTAAAAACAGAATTGACTCTGCTGAGAACCGTACGAAAGAACTCTTTAGCATCTATAGAGAGCTCACGGTCCCTACCAGGCTGGACGCCCTAGATACCTACTCGGAAGAGCTGTGCGATGTTATCGCCGACTTCTTCATAGGTAAGATTGATAAAATCCATGCCACTTTTACAAAAGACAACAGCCAGCCGTTTGAACACGCATAGTTACAAACACCCACACGGAGACTTGCCTCTCTTGTTTTATTACTCCAGAGAAACAAGAACTAGTGAGCATTGCTAACAGTATTCAATCAGGCTCACCCAGCGATGTCTGCCCCCCGGCTCGCTTTGAAGGAGTACTGGAAACTACAATAATTGATCAGATTAGTCTCATTACATCGCTCTCATTTAAAGAGTGTCAGGTTCTGGACGCGTGGAAAACTGCTCAGGTTATCCCCCTAAAAAAAAAACCAATATACACATCACTCAGTTTCAGAACCTCCGCCCCATTTCCCTCCTCCCTTTCTGCGCTAAAGCCGTTGAGAAGGTGGTGAATAAGCATCTCATGAGCTACTTGGAGGAACATTCGCTCCTGCACCCCACTCAATCGGGCTTCAGAGCAGGTCACTCCACTGAATCAGCCCTACTCTTTTCCACCGAAGGCTTGAGGAGTATCGTGGACGATGGAGAGACAGCAGCGTTGGTTTTATTAGATCTCAGTGCAGCGTTTGACACCATGCTGCACTCAACGCTGCTGTCTCGATTGGCAGGCATTGGAGTGAAGGGAATGGCCTTGGCTTGGCTGGAGTCTTTCTTGACCAACAGAAGTTTCCAAATGCACTGCCCCCCCTTTAAATCCTCTCGCAGAAGTGTAGGCCACGGGGTTCCACAGGGCTCGAGTTTGAGCCCCACCTTATTTAACATTTATATGGCTCCCCTGGCCTGCATAGTTGAGAGTTTTGGGGTGGGCATTGTCAGCTATGCCGATGACACACAACTGCTACTGAAGCTCACGCCTGAGTGTAGAGAAGATGCCATCAACTTCTCGAGCTTTTTATCATCGGTATCAGCCTGGATGAACCACAACTGTCTACGCCTCTGAAGAAAAGTATTAAATGACTCACTCTCCCCACCAGGGATCTATCCAGCAGTTTGCATAATAAAGCAGAACAGGAATTGACAGCCAATCTGTAAAATCAAAAGACATCTTTATTATAATTATCATGAGGCTTCGTCGTCCAACCGTAGTTTTACAATTGAAAGAGGGAGCCTGCCTGAGCTTTCTCAGGCAGGCCTTTTATACAAAAAGTTTGGCCCTAGGCTCACATTCTTGCTGTGAAACACATCATTGTAGGTCGCTCCCATGGTACCATAACAAAGCAGGCTATAATTATGAATTCCATTCTACTTGCCCAAACTGACCAACCCATCTTCCATCATGAACATATGTCAAACTTCACATATTTTCCTGTGCAGGCCGGAGAAGCTCACAATAGACTGGTTTCCTCCCCATCATATAAACAGTCACCTCCCCATTGTAAAAGCCCAGAAGCAGAGAAACAGAGCCAGGTGTGGAAGATAGAAATGTAGGATAAGGGATGCTTGTGGGTCATAAACAGGCATGGCTACTGTATTCGGCCTTCTAATCTTGCTCAGGCCAATGTACACAACAAGTTACTCAGATCTTTAATATAGATTGACTAGAGGGCATGGACTGGTTTGGTGAGGCCAACATCACGTAGGCAGATTCAGCCTGTTCAGGTCAAATGGGAGTCAGAGAAAGGTGGACGTGTCCTTTGGATCAAATTCAGCCTTTAATCAATTGACTATATGAGGGCAAGACACAAGATGGATGCCGCTCACAAGATGGATGCCGTGGGCTCAGGACAAGAACAGTGATTTAAGGGTGATAGCATCACTCGATCGTGACGAAAATACACAGGCATAATGTCCTGATCATTACCGGTCTATTGATACCAAATTCGTCGTGGTATGATGATATTTTCTGCACGAGTGTTTATGCCTTGGTACACCATTATGGCGGGGTCCGGAATTTTCAGAACCACAGACGCTCCTTTTGCCCTTATATAGGCAATAACCTAAACCCATGTCAGTCTGAATCTAGGTCTATACTTATCAGATCATCAAGGGGTTGCTGTAGTATTATCTCACTACTTAGCAACTCTTTCGGGACAAGTCTTCTTACACACGTAGTGGTACAAAGGCCATATATGGCAGGACCAAATAGTGAACACCTCTATCTGTAG
The DNA here is from genome assembly GCF_964263255.1 of Lissotriton vulgaris. NCBI lineage: Eukaryota > Metazoa > Chordata > Amphibia > Caudata > Salamandridae > Lissotriton > Lissotriton vulgaris. The sequence goes on from NC_141695.1 coordinate 917,617,904, forward strand.
TATGTGGTATAAGATCACCCACCCAACAATTAGTGATCTTCTAGTGTTGATGTAGAAGCTGTACAGAAGGGTCTGTCAGTAAACTCTGGCCTAACCAATGTATGTTCAGGTAAAATATGAAAATTATGTGAAGAAACAGTAAAGAAAGAGTAGGTTGAGAAGGATTGATGCAGACGTCAATTGTGTAGAAGAAACAAACCAAAATATAGTAGCCAATAAAATACATAAAAGTATTAAAATAGATAGAGCTATACCACTCTTAGAGAACAATATTCTATAATTTTGGTTTTTCATCTCTTGCTTTTTATCGTCATTCCTCAATACAATCTCCATTTTCTAATGTCGCTCACGCAATCTTGGTAGAGTACTTCAGCTGTGATTATTAGCAGGTCATAGGGACACTGCAAGTCCTGCAGGCCTACTGCCACTACTCAGGTCACAAACTGAACCGTTGGTACTCCTACGTGACCCTGCAACTGGCAAATGGTAACCAATCAAAAATTTAACAAAAAACCATAATACAATTTCAGAAAAAGCAAGAGAAAAGGAAAAGCAAAAGTCAAATGCAAAGAAGTAATAGTAGGAAGAGACATAGGTTGGAAGGTGGGTACAGATGTCAATTTGGGTAGCAACAAGCTATAATCCCACCCACAAAAGACAATGTTATTTTAGAATGACACTAGTAAACACGTTGTTGAGAACATATAGACCACGGGAGGATGTAGTGACCATTATTACGAATGAAATCATAATTTTCCACAATCCTAAACAGAAGGCAAATCCTAGAATAATCTAATAACATTCTATATAGCTTCCTATGCATTTCAGTAATCTATTATATGTTCAAGTGAAACAGTGGCGTTCCTGATCAATGCTCTCAGATGAAAAAGGGATACACTTCCACAGAGAGACTTCATTCTGCTTTTACTAAACAGAATAGTACTTTAAAACAAATGCCAGCAAAGCAGCAAAAATTAGTTTCCACACTCCAATTCTATGCAAGCTCACAGAAAATACCCAGAGTCAGTCAAAGCCTCTCCTGGCAGGCTTCTATTAACCATCAAATCCGCTTCCAGTGTCTTCTTCGCGTTGGGCCTCTTGATCCAGGCCTTTTCATGCTCAGTAGGAGTGCCCTCCTGGAACACCCACAGTTCATTCAAAGTCTCAATGTCTTAAAACAAATGCACCAGTGTCTCTTCTCTGTGACACCTCAGGAAATGTGCTCTTCATTGATCAAGGGCACAAAACATCTTGTGCAGAAACAAGCACCACTGAGAATCAACCTCTCAAGATCAGTAGCTCCTTTCAGACTCCAACACTCATCATTTAGTGTCAGAGGACGATCAAGCTGCTCTTCTCATGGGCACCGGAATGTAGTGCCTTTTCCAAACTTGGATTCTCAGGTGCACTGCCTTTCTGCTGGAGCAAAGGGAAAAGAGGTGTGTGTGGGAAAAGGCCAAAAACTCAGGCCAAGGGGGTCAGGGGACCGCGCGCTGTCAGAGGTTCAAGCACATGACAGTTTGAACAAATTGCACAAAGTGGATGACAGTCCTGCCATCAAAAGCAGGGATCCTTCGCATCTTTGCACTGAACTTCTGAGGCAAAACAGAAAATCAACTCCTTTTTTCTTTTCTTTTCACAACGCCTTCTGATGAAACAAATGGCTTGCTTAGGAGGTACCACTGGAGGCACGCTGATGATCGCTGTCCAGCTTCGCGACTTCCTTGTTGCAGGATTAGTAGAGCAATATGTAGCGGTCACTGATGGGGAGTGGGCTTTAGTGTTGATCACAGGTCTGCAGGGAATCACTCTTCCTTTGACTCTGGAAGATCCAGCAGGACCCTGGTGATGTAGCAAGTGTAACACAATTGTTAGTTTCCTTCAAGTCAGATATAAAAACAGTTCATGGGTTGGCTTTTTGACAAGAGGGCTGCAAGCAAGTGGCCTGCAATCTGCAAAGGAGTGGCAATTCGTCATGGCAACCTAAATGGATGCCCTCATACAGTGGCATTATCTAATAGGATACATTATTTAATGGGGTAAATACATATTCTCCTTTATGATGAAGCCTAGGTGTTCCTAAACTCCTTATCTAGAACATCTCAAATAGAGCAATGGCATAATACATATTATCAAGGACATGAAGAAAAGTCCCTTTTTAAAACAATGTGCATCAAGTGCGCTATGTAATACAAAGGCTAATGATCAACTGTGCAGACAAGAGGACAAGAACTAGAGAGTCCTGGTATCTGCATGATTAGAACACATCTTATTAAAAAATTGAAACAGCAGAAACAGAAGGGAACTGAAAAATTAAAAATAGACATAAAAATATGCCGTACTAAAAAGAATGTAAACTTGAGATATCTCCTATTGAGATGGAAAACTTGTATTGGGTCATTTAACCAGGCTATCACTATCCTGACAGTCAGTCTGAAAAGACATTTGAAGTGGGCCTAAAGAAAATTCTCGAAAACTAGTCTGATCAATCAAAAGGGAATGTATGTGACATAAGGGGGTTCCTACTACATCACTGCAGTCTTGAAGTGTGAACATGAACAATACACCCATAATAATAAATGGGCTGACTGGTGAAAGGAAGACGGAGAAGGGAAAAAATGGAAGTAGGACACAACTAAAATCTTCAATAACTAAACATGATGCAACATTGGTCAGGGAAGAAGCAAAAAGAAAAATCTATAGGAAGGACAAGAGTTTGCTTGGGTGGCCTAAGGCATGTGACACAGCACCAAGAGCACGGGGATACATGAAAAGACCAATGTTACAGAATTTTAACTCTACCGCTGACAATCTATACCCTACACAGTAATTCTAACTAATGTTCAGTTGTCTCTTCAGGGAAAAAATGAATCCATAGGCTTATTCAGGAATCAAAAAATGCGATAAAAAATGCGATATCAAAATTAGGCCACCTTTAGTCACGGATCTATAATTCCATCCTTAGGCCCAATCAAGGATACATAAATGCAGAGCTGCCTGTCCTTAAGGAAAAAGGGCAGTTAAGTGACTAACAGCGGATGGCATACTTTAATCCAGTATATCATTTTAGTTTTCTTAAAAAAATCATTACAGCCAAATTAGGCATGCACTGGAAAAACACAGCTGCCTTACTGCTCACAGTATGAGGTCCATATCTGTGAAATTTATCTTAATACAATATTCATCCAATTTTCTCAAGCCATAAGATATACTTGCTGTATATCAAGCACAAGGAAAAACAGCCCAGACAAACAAACAGCATATATGAATAAACGGTCATGCATAATACCATGGCACATGCCCTTCTTTTGACAGCAGGGCATCAGGTAATTGATACCCTGCAGTCAACTATAATGTCGCTGTGTCAAATAACGCGTTTCAGTGGACCAAATGTACAAATGAAACATAACCACACACATTTTTTTCTTAAACAAATTACGCAAAAAAAAACATTTCTCTTCAACCAGCCAACTCACGTGTCTTGTGAATTAATCCATGAATCATCTGTAGGAAGAAGTAGAAAAAGATACACGACACACACATTTTTCATAACACAACATCAATTTTAACCCTTTTTATCAGACTACAAAACATGGCACAACGTGACATACAAAAACTTTTCATTACTTACCTGTAACCTATTTTCCATGTACCTTGCAAAAACGCGCATTCTCACTCAGGCCTAAGGCCTTTAAGTAGCAGAACTTTGGGGAAGGGCTTCTATTTATTGCCTATCTAAAACTCAATGTAACACTTCGTTTTTCATTTTGTCAAATAAACTTAACTTAAAAAAAAATTCGTTCCTAGCATGGAGACACACATATACCAGTTCTACAGATCATTTAGCAGAATGTTTGATATTTGTCTTCTCAAAGAAATCACTTTTGCATTTGCCCTTTTTAAATCATGTTCCTTCATTTTACACAGTGCTTAATTTGTAAGACATGAAGTGCAGGTGCTACAATTTTGCATGAGGAATACCTTTCCTATTTGTTTATTATCTCAGATGTGCGCTTTTAACGCAGATGTAATGTGAATGCGGCAAATGAGAACAAGCCAGCCTGCAATGAAATGAAGGTTACAGATTTAAATCATATACAATCAACTACATCTCATATAAAGCGCTTGTGTGCAGCATTTTGAAAGCAACTGGGAGCTATGCAAACCACGTGTGGTGTTCCTTTTATTATTATTAGCGGGATGCAATGCTGTGTCAGCACATATCTAATTGAAAATAAATGTGTTGGTGACATAATTTACCAAACAACAAGCGTTTTGAGGAACATGCTGGAGCTATTATTTATTCTTTGGCTAAAATGCAATCATCATTGCTGTACATGTGCCCTGCATCCTTTGCTCATTTTAGTTCAAAAACAAAAACCCCATCCCAGCTAATGTCAAATTTGTAACACTTTAAGAAGACACTTTTAAACAAGTCAGGCTATTCAAGTGACCTCAGGTCAGGACCGTGGCATGGGCAGGGATTTAAACACAAAGAGGCAGCTGAAGTTAGCACCAGATGCACGTTTAACCATGTCACGCTGCATTCCACAGGCGAGGCCCTAATTAAAAGGTCACAAATGTCAACAAGACAGCCTTACAAGATAACATCTCGGCCGGCCGCTACTGCTGGAACACGTTATACAGGTTCTGCCAGTCCCCTGCTCCTGGTAACTGAAGCTGACAAGGCCAGTAGGTTTAACCACTTCCACATAACCTGCAATATTTTACTATATTTAAAACAATAATTTCTCTCTTTTTTTTCTTGTAATTCTATGACACATTGACTTGCTGAATCATAAGAAGGCACAACCTGCAAACATATATATTAAGGTCTAAATGTATGCATTTACTAAAGAGATGCTTTAAAAAGGGCCCTGAAACCATTCAAAACAGTCTATTCATGTGAAAATCGACTTTTGTATTCTGGATACTAAGAAATAAATATTCTATAATTTTATTGGTTAATGGGTATTACTAGAATGTCTACTATCCAATTTACGAGAAATGCTTTTGAAAATACTAAGTTATACCTTATAGAAATGAGCTTGTTTGCGCCTGGGGTAAGGGAAATTGCGCACAGAAGTGTTTGGTCATTTTCGTGGTACAACATAACTTAAATCAAACATTTTAATGCTAGGGGGTCATAGTATGAGTGTTAAGCTTCACAAATATTAAAAAACGATTTTTGTAGCACTTTGTTTTTAATAATTATTTTTCATAATTAATAAAAAAAAATTCTAATGAAGCCTAATTATTGCTATTTGTGACTGTTCTACTTATAAAACGCTCACTACATCCCTTGCCTATTAATTAGATACATATTAACACACAAGCCTAGGCGCAGCTGCCTAACTGGGATATACTGCAGCTGAAAAGACTTGGCTGTGAACATCTAACACTGTGCGTCTAAAGAACAGGCAATTTCGTTTTTTCATTTTTTTCTTTGGAGCCTTATTTACATCTATTGAAGGTGACCCATACACATACATACATTGAGCTCATTCCAGACACAAAACAGAAGGGGGGTCAAACACTCAGGACACACAAAGCAGCGCGCTCTAAACATTTCTTGTAAATCGCGCAGTCGCAATTTACAACAAAACCCACAAACAACATAGACATTTAAACACACATTTTAACCCATAGGTCAACACTTAGGACAGGAACACGGAACAGCCTACGGACTGTCTTCAAAAATAACCTGCCAAAACTAGTTGTAAACCATATTTACAACAAAAACGTTTTAGTTCCTATTTTTTTTAAAATTCTTCAACAGATTTCCAGAAGGCTGCAAAAGAGACAGCCTCACAGACCTTTAAAGAGAGCTCATAAATTGGAGTTCCAACTGGAGGTATCAGATGCGAATCCTCCAACCGGGAATCCTTTGTTGCAACCTAGTCAATACTAATACCAAACAAAATACCGCGACCAGGCATCTGCGCTCACTAGTCGGGTTTCAAACTTCATGGGGCTATCTCCAACGATATACACGCAAATGTACGTGACCCACGGTTTTTGAATACTGCAGTGTTCAAATAAAACCAAGGAACCAATACTGAGGAAGATTATCCAACGATAATCTGAACCACAGCAACCAAAAGGCCTACCAACTGAACCAAATGTACCGGTACCCAAACCAAAGCGTCACATTTCTGCGACCAATAAATAACTAAGGACTGCGTCACATTTCTGCGACCAATAAATAACCAAGGACTCAGAACCAAAAAAAAACTGGGAGCGACCCATTTTTATTCTTCAACTAAAACAGATGGAGAAAATATCTCTTCAACTGCCTATACAAATTGCAATTTGCATATACACAAATATTTGTCCAGATTATAACTGTCAATTCCCCACTGCACTAACAGTCTGTTAAAAATACTTACAGCAAAAAAAAGAATGGGTTCCTTAGTCAGGAGTGACATCTTTAGGAGAGTTTTAAGTCAGAAAAATCAAAAAAACGTACTGTGCCACAGAGACAGATAATCCCCCAGAAAACCCTGTGCCCAGAGTACCTCTTTTTGGTAGAATTCTGTCCTGCCTCCAGTAGTTTTTCCATCCTTTGACAAAACACTCCTGCAGATAACCACTCCATGATAAGGCCCCACGTTGGGCGCCAACTGAAGAAAAGTATTAAATGACTCACTCTCCCCACCAGGGATCTATCCAGCAGTTTGCATAATAAAGCAGAACAGGAATTGACAGCCAATCTGTAAAATCAAAAGACATCTTTATTATAATTATCATGAGGCTTCGTCGTCCAACCGTAGTTTTACAATTGAAAGAGGGAGCCTGCCTGAGCTTTCTCAGGCAGGCCTTTTATACAAAAAGTTTGGCCCTAGGCTCACATTCTTGCTGTGAAACACATCATTGTAGGTCGCTCCCATGGTACCATAACAAAGCAGGCTATAATTATGAATTCCATTCTACTTGCCCAAACTGACCAACCCATCTTCCATCATGAACATATGTCAAACTTCACATATTTTCCTGTGCAGGCCGGAGAAGCTCACAATAGACTGGTTTCCTCCCCATCATATAAACAGTCACCTCCCCATTGTAAAAGCCCAGAAGCAGAGAAACAGAGCCAGGTGTGGAAGATAGAAATGTAGGATAAGGGATGCTTGTGGGTCATAAACAGGCATGGCTACTGTATTCGGCCTTCTAATCTTGCTCAGGCCAATGTACACAACAAGTTACTCAGATCTTTAATATAGATTGACTAGAGGGCATGGACTGGTTTGGTGAGGCCAACATCACGTAGGCAGATTCAGCCTGTTCAGGTCAAATGGGAGTCAGAGAAAGGTGGACGTGTCCTTTGGATCAAATTCAGCCTTTAATCAATTGACTATATGAGGGCAAGACACAAGATGGATGCCGCTCACAAGATGGATGCCGTGGGCTCAGGACAAGAACAGTGATTTAAGGGTGATAGCATCACTCGATCGTGACGAAAATACACAGGCATAATGTCCTGATCATTACCGGTCTATTGATACCAAATTCGTCGTGGTATGATGATATTTTCTGCACGAGTGTTTATGCCTTGGTACACCATTATGGCGGGGTCCGGAATTTTCAGAACCACACCTCAATGGCGACAAAACCGAGTTGTTGGTAGTTGGGAAGTCTGCTTCAGTATGGCGCATATGTGGTGGCCTATGGAACTGGGCAGTCTCCCTCATCCTGTGGAGTCAGTGCGTAATTTGGGGATAACACTGGATTCAGATCTCTCATATAAAACACACTTGAACAAAGTCACAGCTAGATGCTTCAGTATACTGAAAGCTCTCCGTAAGATTCTGGATCTTTTGCCAATCGACTCTAGAAAGACCATTGTGCATGCCTTAGTAACCCCCCAACTTGACTTCGGTAATGCTCTACTCCTAGGGCTGAGCCAAAAAGGATTGCACCAACTTCAATGTGCTCAAAATGCTGCAGCTCGCCTAGTACTTAAACTTCCTCGCAGAGCATCAGGGAAATCAGCTCTATCCATACTCCACTGGTTACCTATAAGAGAGCGGATTAAATTTAAGTCTCTTTGTTTTGCTCATCGTATTGCTCAGGGCAAAGGTCCGGCCTATCTCCTTAACCTTCTGACAATACACCGCCCCACCAGAGACTTGAGATCAGCCGGAAGGATGATGTTCAAACTTCCTAAAATCACCAGAGCCAGGATGGGCGGACGCTCATTCAGATTTTTAGCGGCCAAATGCTGGAACGATCTCCCGCTCGATCTTCGGATGGAGCCTTCCGAAAGCATGTTCCGAAGAAAACTTAAAACCTATATTTTCCCCCAGGACTAATCCCGGTGCCATTATAAATCTTTAATTGTTTTCCCCCTGTCTCGCCTTTAGCTTTTTTGTGCAGTATACAGCGCGGGGACACACTGTTTTGGGTAACCAGGCGCTTAATAAATGGTTTTAATAATAATAATATGGAGGGCAAGTCTGGGACCGCCAACCCTTAAATTCACCTGCAAGTAGTGTTAGCACTTGATGCTGGGTAGGCAGAGCTCAGTGAGTAGGTAGAGAAAGGTCTGGCAAAGAAAAGGGGCCAGCTGAAGGGAGTTGTAAACTGAGGTGATGTGTCCCAGTGAATAGTTCTAAGCTATAAGGACGAGACAGTACTGTGGAAATAGTAGGACGAGGTAGAAAATCTAATTTACAGTAATAATAACTCTGAAATTACCCAGGTAGCTTCATGCAGGAATATATTTAATGGTGACTTAAGGAGCAGCATTGGTGAGTGAGCAGTACGAGTTCTCAATTAAGTTGACTGTTGCACAGATGAGTCCATGCCTTTGGAGGGTCCTGTGCTATGGCGGCTCGCAGGGGGAGTACTGTGGGGCGGTGGAGTGTGGGGTAGTGGACTCAGACATACGAAGGGCAAGAGTAAAGTAAGAAAATACCTAAATAAAACTATTTACCTTGCGCTTGATGATGCAGCAAGCGCAAGGTAAATAGTTGTATTTATTTACTCATTTTACTTCTGCCCTTTGTATGTTCGAGTACCCTTCCCCCACCCTGCCCCGCCCCACCGCCCGCAGCACTCCCTCTGCGACCCACCACTGTTGTGTACATTCTACATATTTACAGCATCCAGGGCAGGGTGACCACAGGATATTACGCAACTCTATCTAGCACTGTGGGTAAAGCGTTATACCAATGTCTTGAGGCAGTGCATCTCATCAGGTAAATGGAAACTTTGCCATCTAGCATGAGTCAGGCAGCACTGGAAGTAAACGATTTGGTGTTTGGGGACATAGAATCACAACTTTCTTGTGAGAGAGCTTCACCAATATCTTGAATATCTGACCTGGGTGCTGGAGAGAAAAGGCTTGCAATGTAGACTTTGATCTCATGAAAGAGGGTAGTAAGTTGATGCTTGATTGGGACAGGTCTGTAGACATTGGAGAGAGACTTCCCAGGGGCTCTTGAGCAATTTAGACAGAGAAGTAAGACAGTCTCCAAAGACAATGGTGAGAGATCTTTCACTTTTTTGTTCAAGGCTATATTGTGTCCTGAATTCAAAGGAAGTCAAAACATTGCCTGCTTAGCACTTCTCCTATTTCAATGTTTAAATATGACATTCAGTTAATTATTCACCAGGGTTATTTGCCATTAAAGGAGTTCATATTACTCTATGTGCTTCTGTTAAGAAATGTGCATTGTTTCCCACTGTGTGCTTCATTGGGTTGGGAAGAGATTGGTTGGTTATTCTTGTGTATTGACATCTATCATGTACATCTTATTCGTAATGCGTGTGTTGGGTTAGTAAGTTTCTCTATAAATTAACTTTGGTTGTTTTACAGTTTACGCTTATAATAATGTTCATGGTGTGCTGAATGCTAAGTGCTTCAAGACAGGTAGGGAAGTTGCAATAATCCAACTGTAAGTTGTTTTGGTAGTACTTTGTAAGCTCTTTCTTTCCAATAAATGTGGAGTTCAGTTAGCAGTTTGGGAAAGATGGTGTAGAACCCATCTGGTGTTATTGTGAGTAGATGAGTGCTGGTTGTGTTTGTTTAAGTCTCGTAAATGTTGGATAGGGTATCATCCTGTTGCAAGAGATACAAGTGTAGTACACCTTTGTGTGTGTGTTTGTGTGAATGGGAGAAAGAGACGTACCCTGTTACCACAGGTTGGTACTTGTTTTATGAGTGATTACCCTATGGTATGTGAAGTTGAGGAAATATAGTACCCTGTCATAAGTTACTTGAGAAGTACCCCATGATGAGCCAAGTCTGGGAAGAGTAGTAACCTGTCATGAGAAGTTGCGTGGGGGAGTATCTTGTGGTATGTTATGTTGGGGAAAAGTAGTATCCTGTTCTGAGAAATTGCATGGGGGGGTACATATGGGTGTGATGACGGAAAAGTGAAGTGCCATGTTGTGAAAGTTTGCTAGAGAAAGTACCCCATCAAGTGGTAGTGTAATGCTTTGTGGTTTTGTGAGTGACTGTTACAATTTGTGCCTGAGTGTGCTGTGGTGCTAATCTTATTTCTGTACACATGGGATGGGTTTTCAAGGTGTGGTTAAGGAGGCAGAGAATGTATGTGATAGTCTTTTGGTGCATTTTATTGACTTTGATTTCAATGCAGTTGATTAGTGTTGTGTTTCAATAGTAGTGTTTGATGCAGCTCAAGACTACCTATGTACCTACTGATGTGGTGTGGTGTAAGTGTCACGTGTCCCTCAGAGGCCTCTAAGGATCGGTTCATTGCTCAAATGGGTCCACCTATTGACATCCTCAATTCCGACTTGCTATAATAGCACAGAAGATTAAGGGGGTCAATCGGCGGAAGGAAAGAATGGGAACAGCGGGGAGGGAGACCTGCAGAGAAAAAAGGATAGTTATAGAAACACTGCTCTAAACATATCTGGTGCATTAACTTAAGAAACATACTAAAGTTGCTCTACCCATGTGTACCTGTAAAGGAAAATAACAAGCATCTGCGATAGCTCTTAGAAAGACAATTGTGTATTCATCAAAGACTTACCATAGGTTTCCACATCTTCTGGTGCTTAGGATTGGCTTACTCTCCTAGCTCAGTCATAGAAACTGAGAAACAGAAACATATGATTTTACAACGTCTTACCTAATACTTCTAAACCTGTGGTAGGGACCCTACCACAGTCCAAAGGGATTTGCATAAACTCAGGTTAAGGGAATATAAGCAGGCTATTAATGCGGAAAAGGACTCTTATTATTCCATGATGACGAAATCTATTAGATCCCCTAGGGAACTTTTCACTATGATCAACTCCCTTTTAGCTCCCTCGACCAATGTTAACACCGAGGTTTCTCAGGCCCTCTGTGATAAAATGACAGATTTCCTCTGTGCCAAAATTAAGGACATATATTCCTCTTTGTAGAAGTCTAATTCTTAGGGAGCTAAGTTAAATCCCCTATCGGATCCTCTGGTAGTACCTCTGAAGGACTGCTGTCTGCGCTCCTTTCCTCTTATTCTTCAAGAGGATACTGAGTTGATGTTAGGTGGAATTAGATCTGGCTCTCCCCTCCAACCCTGTCTTCTTAAGATCTTGAATTTGGGAAAAGAGGCCTTTGCACCACCTCTGACTGCCCTCCTTAATACTGTCACATCCTCTGGCCAATTTCCCACCGCATGGAAAACTGAGGTGATTAAACTGCTTCTAAAGAAGGGGTCTCTGGACCCGATAGAATTAAAAAACTTTTGGCTTATCTCAATGTTACCTGTCCCTGACAAAATCCTGGAAAAACATCTTAACCGCCCCCTCAGTTCTGGAGAAATACCAACTGCTCGATGGCTCGCAGCATGGGTTCAGGAGTCAACACAGTACGGAGACGGCGTTAACCGTTGTTTTTAACAATATTTGGCAACAGGTTGATGCTGGTCATACCACCCTACGGATCCTTCTGGACCTGATAGCAGCCTTCGATATGATTTCTCCCCGTAGATTGGTTGGAAGGCTCCGGGAAATAGGGATAGAGGGTTCCACACTCAATCTGATTTCATCTTTCCTCTTGAACTGCTCACAAAGAGTCAAGATGAGACAATTTCTTTCTGCCTCTTATCAATTGTTTTGTGGAATCCCCCAGGGATCCTCATTGAGTCCTACTCTTTTTAATATTTATGTAGCCCCGCTCGCCAGCGTGGTAAGGACTTTTGGCCTTGAACTGCTATCCTACACTGATGACACTCAGATCATGATATCCATTACTGAGAGTGTATCAGCTTCAGCAGTAAATTTTAAAAACTGCAAGCGGGTGGTGGCTTCATGGATGGTTGAGAACTACCTAAGGCTCAATGGGGTTAAAACGGAGGTCCTAATTTTTGGAGACAAGAAGGACATTTGGACGGAGGCTTGGTGGACTGACACGCTGGGATCCCACCCTTGCCCTTGCCTCAGTGCCAACAATCTAGGCATTATTGTTAATTCCTCCCTTACCCTGGGCTTACAAATAAATAGAACTGTCTCTACCTGTTTTGGGATGATACGGATTCTCAGGAAGATCTTCCATTTTTCTCCCTACCCACACGGAAACAGGCAGTGGTGGCCCTTGTGGGGTCTAGATTAGACTACTGCAATGCCCTTTATGTAGGGATAAACAAGGGGCTTCTACATCGACTTCAGCTGGTGCAGAATGCCGCTGCTAGGCTGGTGATGAGCTTCCTTAAATTTCACTCAGCTTCAGCCACCATCAGAAGCCTGCACTGGCTCCCTTTGGGGAGGAGAATTGTATTCAAAGCCTTATGCATGGTTCACAAAGCCTTCCACCATATGGGGTCCAAAGGCATTAAGAAAATGTTTCAAAGGTACCTCCCCTGGCAAGGATTTGAGATCTGCAAGCAAGAACTGGGTAACAGTTCCTAGGATTAGGAAAGCCAGGTGGGGGGGAGGGCTTTTTTGCTGATCTGAGCTAATCTGTGGAACTCTGTTCCTTTCTCAATTTCCACTCTGGAAACTCCCTCCCTTTTTCATAAGGCATTGAAGACCTGGCTCTTCACCTGTTCTAACCTGTAAGCCCTGATAACTATGGACATCTCTAACTCTGATCCCTCTCCCCAGCGCCTTGATGCCCCTGGCCTAAGTTCGCGCTTTACAACATTTATATTCATTAATTCATTCTAAACCAGAGACGCTCTTGTTTATCAGTCCTATACCCACCAAATAAGTAGTGTGTTTGAGCTTTGCAAGGAAGGAAGGATAGGCTTTAGTTAGCAACCTCTCACTGTCCCCCTGCTAGAAGACAAACAAGAAAACATACAACATTTAACATATAGATGACTGTTAACGGCATAACCTGGGTAGCTTTCCCAATGCAATGTTAGTAGGTATCACCTCGTGTCAACTGGTGTAGCGACATACAAATCATATAAGTTGAGGATTCATAGGGGAGGATGATATACCACCTGGTGTATCTGAAGAATAAAATGTCTTACATAGTTAATTTCTTCATGGCTTATAGTTGAGCATTTACATGAGCCTGAAAAAAGGAGAGGTTTCTGCACCCTTTCTCATAACCGAGGTTTTGAAGACGAAAACTCTGAAAGCGGCCTATAGCCACTAAGTTTGGCAATGAAGGAAATTGGAACAGCGGTGTCTGTGACACCCTTACCCCACCGGTGACTGCAAGCTTCTGTAATCCTTCGTCCTGGCACAGCCGGTTTCTACCAGGATAATCTGCGGTGTTGCCTCCTTCCTCTCCGGCTTACATAGCCTGTCAGGAGGCAAACTGTGTTGTTTCCTGTGCGTGCACTATGCATCACACAGGCTCTTGGGAAATGTAGTTTGTTTGCTCTGAGGGGTTTTGAAGCAGCTGGGTTCTCCTTCACCAGCTTGCCTGCAGAAAGACGTTGGCTCCTCGCCTCCTGAAGTCCCCTTGCTGCAGCGCCTCAGGTGAGTGGAAAGCGGTCGGAACAGCACATCCCTATTCTGAAGACCGCTTACACAAACAAGCCCTCCCCTCCGCCAACTACATCCTCCTAGGGAACCTCAACTTCCACCTGGAGAACAACAACGACAACAACACCACCACCTTGCTGGACAACCTCGCCAACCTCGGACTCAAGCAACTGGTGAACACCCCCACCCACTACGCCGGACACACGCTTGACCCAGTCTTCTCCTCCAGCAAGTACATCTCCTTCAGCCGCTCCACCGGACTCCACTGGACAGACCACAGCTGCATCCACTTCAGCTTCAGAAAGACCACGACTCACCACCACCCGCAACAGGTCCCCCGCAGGAGCTGGAACAAGGTCACCACCGACCAGCTCACCACATCACTGAGCCAGAACCCTTCCGCCAGCTCAACGGACCCCAACCAAGCAGCCAACAACCTCACACAGTGGATCACCAACTGCGCTGATGACCTCGCACTTCTGAAAACCCATCCCAGCAGGCCCGGCAGCAAGAAAGCCTCCTGGTTCAAATACAACCTCAAGAACTCCAAGAAGAACTGACGCACCCTCGAGAAAGCTTGGCGAAAAAACCCGACTACAGACAACATGACCGCCCTCAAGCACGCCACCCGCAAACACCACCAGCTGATCCACACCAGCAAGAAGACAGCATTCAAGGAACGACTCGACAGCAACGCACACAACAGCAAGGAACTCTTCAGCATCGTCAAAGAGCTCTCCAACCCCAGCGCCGGAAACAACACAACACTCCCTCACAAGACCTCTGCGACTCACTCGCCTTGTTCTTCCACAGCAAGATCACCGACATACACAACAGCTTCGGCGCACAGACCTCGCACCCAACCACCGAACCAACACCCTCCACCACCACCCTCCGCGCCTGGACCCCGGTCAGCACCGACGACACCATCCACACGATGAACACTATCCACTCCGGATCACCAACCGACCCATGCCCCCACCACATCTTCAACAAGGCCGACTCCGTCATCGCACCCCAACTCCGGGACATCATCAACCGCTCCTTCAGCACCACCACCTTCCTGGAGAGCTGGTAGCATGCCAAACTCAGCGCCCTCTTGAAGAAACCATCAGCAGACCCCACCGACCTCAAGAACTACCGCCCCATCTTGCTCCTCCCTTTTCCTGCCAAAGTCATCGAGAAGACCGTCAACAGACAGCTTGCCGCCTTCCTCGAGACGAACGGATCCCTCGACCACTCGCAGTCCGGCTTCCGAGCCAACCACTGCACCGAGACTGCCCTCATCACAGCCACTGATGACATCCGAGCCCTGCTCGACAACGGGGAAACAACGGCCCTCATCCTCCTGGACCTATCCGCAGCATTCGATACGGTCTGCCACCGCACCCTAGTGCAGCGCCTCAGCAACATCGGAATCCAAGAGAAGTCACTAGAGTGGATCATGTCGTTCCTCACCGGAAGAACCCAGAGAGTCCGCCTCCCCCATTCAGATCCAAGGCCACCGAAGTCATCTGCGGCGTACCACAAGGATCGTCACTAAGCCCCACCCTCTTCAACGTCTACATGAGCCCCCTCGAAGCCATCGCACGCCAACACAACCTCAACATCATCTCATACGCCGATGACACCCAGCTCATCCTCTCCCTCACCAACGACCCAGCCACCGCCAGAACCAACCTACACAAAGGGATGAAAGACGTAGCCGAGTTGATGATGAACAGCCGCCTGAAACTGAACTCAGACAAGATGGAAGTCCTCATCCTGGGATCATCACCCTCTGCCTGGGACGACTCCTGGTGGCCCCCTGCCCTGGGCAGCGCACCCAAACCAACGGACCACGCACGCAACCTGGGCTTCATCCTGGACTCCTCCCTCTCGATGACCAGACAAGTCAACGCCGTCTCATCATCATGTTTCAACATCCTACGCATGCTCCGAAAGATCTTCCAATGGATCCCCACCGAAACCAGAAAGACGGTCACACAGGCACTCGTCACCAGCTGACTGGACTACGGAAACACCCTTTACACCGGAACCAAAGCCAAACTTCAGAAAAGACTCCAACGCATCCAGAACGCCTCCGCACGACTCATCCTAGACATCCCCCGATACAGCCACATCTCCAGACACCTGAGAGACCTGCACTTGCTACCCGTCAGCAAGAGAATCACGTTCCGACTCCTCACTCACGCACACAAGGCCCTCCACGACCTGGGCCCCAGGTACCTCAACAACCGCCGGACCTTCCACACTCCCACCCGACAGATGCGATCGACCAGCCAAGCCCTCGCCGCCGTTCCACGCATTCGAAGAGCCACCATGGGAGGAAGATCCTTCTCCTACCTGGCAGCCAAGACTTGGAACTCCCTCCCCTTCCACCTCCGTCTGACCCAAGACCACCTCTCCTTCAGGAAGCAACTCAAGACCTGGCTGTTCGAACAGTAGCGGACCCCCCTCCCCCAAGCACCTTGAGACCCTCCGGGTGAGTAGGGCACTATACAAATTTCTTCATTGATTGATTGATTGATTGGGATGTTTTGCATGGAAGGACTTAATACGTTTTGGAGCATGCATCCCGTTCGCAGGCTTCCACGAGTTGATCCTCTCATCTTGGAGTCCAGGATCTCACGAACCTCATACTCTGGTTCTTCATTTATCCGTATAGGTGAAGGCTTCTTTTTGATGGGTGTGTACGAGGGTTTAAGAAGTGAAACATGGAACACTGGGTGTAAATTCATGGATTTTGGAAGGGCTAGCCTCATAGCCAGAGGCGAGATTATCTTCGTTATTTTATAAGGACCGATGAATTTTGGATTAAGCACACTATATCTGCGGAACCAAATGTTTTTGGTGGATAACCATACTACATCGCCCTCTTTGTACACAGAATTTGGTCTATGGTGTTTGTCAGCCTTTGCTTTATAGAGTATTTTAGCTTTTTTCCGATTTCTCTAAGTGTGTTTCAAGGTTTGCTGTATGTGGATCATTTTGGTTTGTACTTCTGGCACCTCTTGCTTGGTAAAACACATAAGATGATGGACGGAATATTGCACAATGGCAAAACATTCACCCCCCAGTCGCAGATCTGGGTTTAATCCATCGTTATTTTGCTCAAAAAAGCCACCCCAGTTCAGACATGGCCATATGCAAATCAGCCTTGACCCTGTGCCTCATGGAAACAGTCCAGCCCGAATTGCCAAGCCATTTCTTCCCTGGACCGGAATCAAGCATCCTAGGACCGGTTTCTGGCTATCAGCCGTCTTCAGCCAGGATATGTTATGTTATGTTATGTTAACAAGAATTTGTTAAGCGCACTGCCACCGATTGGTTTCCCGGCGCTGTTAGAGACAGAGGATGAGTCAGAGTTTAGGGCCAGGACGTTAGCAGTATGCTTGTTGGTAGAGCCAGGTCTTTAGAGATTTCCTAAATAGCAGAAGGTCTGGACATAGCCGAATCTCAATGGGGAAGGCATTCCACAGGCGGGAGGCCAAGGTGCCGAATCTGCAACCGCCCGAACTTGTGCGTTTGAAAGATGGTATCTGTAGGAGACATTGGTGTGCCGAGCGTAGGTTCAGGGACGGGACATGCTTCATGATGAGTTTTGTAATAAATTTAGGGCTTTTGCAATGGAGCGTCTTAAAAATCATGCAGCCTACTTTGAAGGTGCAACGCTGAGCCACAGGGAGCCAGTGAAGTGCCTTCAAAAGGGGAGAGGCAGGTTGCCATCTGGGCTGGTTCAGAATCAGTCTGGCTGCCTGATTTTGTACCAGAGACATTTCAGAAGATACTGAGGGAGGCCTAAATAGATTGAGTTTGCGTAATCAAGGTGGGAGATTACAGTAGCAATCACCACCTGTGTTAGAGCTTCTAAGGTCAGGAAACGACGTACCTTCCAAATTTTCCTGAGTTGGAAAAGGCACTTGGAGACCACCTGGCCCACTTGTGTTTTGAGGGAGAGGTCGCTATTCAAGGGGACACCAAGTGTTTTTTCCGAAACGGAGGGGATAGGTGCCTGACTCATGTCTGTAGGCCAGTAATGTGAGCCCTAGTATTTGACACTGTCCCCTGTCAAAACCAGCTCTGTTTTTCCTGGGTTCAATTTTAGATGATTTTGGTCCATCCATGATAGCTTGACTCCAGTGGCTTAGTGAGCACGGGTCACAGGATGTATCAAGGGTATGAATCGAGGATGAAACCTGTAACTGCTATAGAAAGGAGCTACTTGGGTTGATTGATGTTTGGCACTGTTGAAGGCAATTTCAGCCAGACACAGCAAGTCTACCCATGCATCAGAGTTCTCTGCAACGTAACACCTCAAATACTGCTTCAGTGTCTGATTTCGTCTCTCGGTCTGTCCATCTGTTTGTGGGTGGAAGCTAGTTGATTTTGAAGGATTCATATGCAATGCATTTCACCAGGCCTTCCAAAACTGGGCTGTAAACTGGGGACCCCTATTAGAAACAATGTAAGTTGGCAGACCATGTAACCTGATCACGTGCTGCATTAGCATCTGGGCTAATTGTCCTGAGGTGGGTTCTGGTGCGCAAGCAATAAAGTGAACCATTTTTGTAAGACTATCAACCGCCACTCGGATGGCAGTACACCCCTTGTCTTTTGGTAATCCCATTATAAAGTCTAAGGAAATGGTTTCCCATTGGATCAACAGAGTTGGCAACTGTTGCAACAAACCTTGGGGTTTTCCATGGTAATGGCTTGTACACACTTTTCACTTCTGTGTATCATGTCTTTTATATCCTTTACTATGGTAGGCCACCAGAACTGCCTGTAGATTCTGTTGAGGGTTTTCTCAATGTCGTTATGTCCTGCACTATGATGGTTGTGACACCACTGAAACACCTCTTGGCATAGGGCCTTATTCGGCACTAGTAGTTGTTTACCTTTCAATGGCAATCCGTTGATCAGAGTCCATTGGGTGTGTTGATTTAGCTATTCTTTCCAGTAGCTATTTTTCACCCCCTGTGCTACCTTTTGAATGAAGGTATCCATTTGCAGTAGCCACACTACTTGTTTCAGATTCAGAAAAGAATGTTGTTGTTCTGTCCTGTTTTTGAGAATGTTTTGTTAAAAAAAAATGTTTTAGTCCTCATTCAACGAAAAGTGCTCTGATTTCCAAAAGATAGGGCCCAGTCAGGCCAGTAAGAGGGGAGAAAGAGCCCGGTCACTCCATACCGGTACGTTTTACCTCGGGATCTGTTGTGAAAGTAAACCTCCTGGATTGACCCTGGCCCCTATTCTTCTACAGGCCAGTGCGTTGAGATAACTGAGCTGCCTTCATAACAGCATGTACAGCAAATTGGTAATCATTGGACCATTGAGTACATAACTTACCTTCTTATTTAAATGGAAAAGAGAGAGTAAACCCCACAAAAAAAGTGCCAGTGAAAAGAGTTTGTGAAAATTATGTTCAGTGAGAGAAACTGGAAACATAAATTGTAAACCAAGTGTCCCAGATATCCCAGAATGTTGTTTTCTTAACCCGCTTATTTGCACGATCATGTTGTGAAATTCTCTGTATTGAGACGATCCATTCAGTTTTATTGGGGGAAGAAGGGAGGATCCATTTACTACATGACTCCATTTGCGCCAAAAGGATCAGACCAAAACCCCTTCTGGGTTTTGGAAAACATTTGGTTCTCCACCCAACCTAGGATCACACCAAAAATAACTGAAGATCCAGTCAACCCAATTTCTCTACCCATAATATCAGAGATGATCTAACCCACGTGTTTCCAAAAGGACTGGATTGAAGGACACGGCCAGAACATATGGACCTCGTTCACGCTGTTCTCATCACATTTCAGACACTTCTTTGTCACTCCATTCCCCATCTTTGACAATTTCTGTGGTGTCCAGTAAGCCTTACGGACAGTGAAAAGGTGATTTCTCTTTAAAGGTGCAGCTTTTACATAAGACCACAAAAGAGACATAGATACTTGACCTAAGGTTTCGAGGTCTTCACCCGGCAGGTCCTTCTTCCAGCTCTCTGTGAATGGGTTCTGTGTGTCCTCCCGGTCTAAATTATCAGCCAATACTATGCTGCTACTTCTTTCCACATTGTGAGTCTTGTGCAGATCCCATTCACCAGATCCCGGTTCCCTTCTATCTCCTTCCCTATCGATTTTATCCAACTCAAGATCTGATAATATTTGAACTTTGATACCGAGTTCTTTGTGATTGCAGAGAAGCACTGCCAAGAGATCAGCTCATTGCCCACAATTAGTTGCTCCCACTTTAAAATCCCAGATTTTCACTGGGGAATTGCAAATGCATCCAGCAAGCATTGCGGGGTACCTGGAGACTCCCAAATAGGTGTTTTCTTATTATAATAGGGGTATATGCAGCATCGACCTCACCTTAGACCATACTTTAGTTGGGGCTAGGAGGACTTTCAGCCTAACCTTCTTAATGAATTTGGGGTGGCCAAATTTTAAAAGAAAAAAATCTGCTTGACTCGTATAGCTCATGCCTAGAGCCTTAAAGAGTGGCGAAAAAGGAGAGCTTTTAATAGTTGTCGTGAATTTATCAGGTTGAAGGCACAATAATATATGTGAAGGCCCGGGGTGGCTATGCCGCCACAAACTTTTTTTCTCCTAAACTTCTTCTGAGATATTCTTGGGTTGTTCCTTCCCCAGATAAAAGAGGAAAAAAGCCCCTGTACTTTCCTAAACCAAAATTTTGAAAATTCTAATGGGATAGAGTAAAAAACAAGTAAACTTAGGTAAAATTTACATTTTTAAAAGGTTTGACCTACCCAGGATAGCAAGTGGAAGCGTCTCCCATGCCTGTAGCTGTGATCTCACACTCGTAGTTGTTTTATCAAAATTCACCTGTGCTATCTTTTCTATTTTTCAACTCTTTGAACCCCAAGAGATCTTATTTCATGTTTTATAAGGTCACTCTTATAGGGGGTGTTCCATGTCATTAGTTAAATGTTTTGCTGGTTAATTAAATATCCAGATACTCTCCCAAAATTGCTCCCAAATCTCTGGGAGTCAGTGCTCTAGATTCCCCGTCAAGATCATAAGGTCATCAGCGTATAGGTCTATTTTCTTTTCCCAGCTATTACAACTGAAAGAAGAAATGCCCTGGCAAGCTCTTAATTTGCAGGCTAATGGTTCAATATACATATTAAACAGAAGGGGTGAAAGGGGGCAACCCTGTCTGGTTCCTCTGGAGATTTTTATTTGTTTTGTTAAATTACCATTAACAAGTACCCTAGCAGATGGATTTTTATATAGGGCCCTCACCGCTGCTATAAAAGTTTCTCCTGAGTTAAAACGCTGGATCGCTTTATGTAGGAAGGGCCAACTGACTCTACAGAATGCTTTTGCAGCATCAAAGGTCATAACCGCTAGCGGGATCTCATATTCCTTGGCCAGGTCGATTGCTCCAATTAAGTCATGAGTTAATTCGTCAAGTTGCCTCCCCTTCATAATTCCTTCTGATCAGGATGTATTATTGACTCTGCTACCCTGTCTAACCTTTTAGTTAAAATCTGGGTATATATTTTATGGTCACTGTTCAGGAGAGAAATAGGCCTGTATGGTTCGCAAACTTGCTGATTTTTATTCGGTTTCAGGATGATGGTTATTGTGGCTTCGTTCCAGGATGAAGGGAGGTCTTGGACAGATATAAAAGCAGAATTAAACAATTGGAGCAGGAATGGAGTTTTTTTTGGATGTTATATATTTCATTTTGAATGGTGTCAGGGCCCGTGGCTTTTCCTTTCTTTAGATTAGTAATGGTATGTAGGATTTCTTCTAAGGTAATAGGGTTGCCCAACATATCTTTATCAGAATCTAGTAGTACAGGAAGTTGCAGGTCTGAGTGAAAAGTTTTTGTAAGTTCTTTTCTCAATATTAAATCTTCAGAATAGAGATCTTTGAAGAATTGGGGAAAGGCCTCCTCAATCTCAGCATCCTCTGAGATGATTTTTCCAGAGGTCGGGTATTTAATGTCTTTTATCATATTCCTGGTGTGGTCAACTTTGGCTTTCCACACCAGGAATTTGCCACACCCCTCTCTGTATTCATAATGAGATAGCCTACTCGCTTACCACTTCCTTTTAGTTATTACTTCTAGATAGTCCCCTAACTCATTTTTTGCCATGGTTTGTTTTTGTATGTTGTTTAAATCATTCGGAGCATGTTCTAATGCCACCTGTTTTAGATGTATTGTTGTTTCTAGAATTCTAATTTCCTCCCTCACTTTCTTATTTTGGGTTATTGAGAGAGGAGTTAATATTCCTCTCAAAAAAGCTTTATATGTATCCCAAACTATGGGGCACATTAGGATCGCGGACGGACTTGCGTCCGTCCGCGAGCCCTGAGTAGGCGGGAACGTCTGCATGTGCAGCGGCGTTCCCTCCTGTGCAATTAGGATGTGACCGCTTCAAGCTGCACCCGCCGCAATGTTAAAAACGCATGCATTGCATTTACATGCACAAAGTGGCAGGCATCGCGCAGTGCCTGCCGCTTTATGCATGTAAATGCAGGGGGGTACCATAGATACGCCCCATGTGCACCCCCCAACCCCCTTCACCCAGGGGGCCCGCAACGGGCCCCCGAAGTGAAGATCCGTATGCTTTTCCACGGCGGAGAACCCGCTGCGGAAAAGCATGTCTGGGAAGCCATCCTAATATGTCTGGCAGTGTCTGAGAGACACCGCCACCATATTAGAGCTTTTCCGCTGCAGTTGTAAGCCGACCGCGGTGGAAAAGCGGCGGACTGAAACCAAGACCCACCAGCCATCCTAATGTGGCGGTGGGTCTTTGGTGGGTCCGCAGCGGATTTTCCGCATCCTCCGGGTCGGCGGTGGCTTCTGCCGGCCCGGAGGATGCAGAAAATCCGCGATCCTAATCGACCCCTAAGTGCGGGGATACAGAGTTTGTATTAAAAAGAAAGAATTTGTTTGTATCTTTTTTTAGCCTATCAATAACTAATGGTTCTAAAAGTAATGAGCGATTTAATGTTCATCTTCGGGAAGAGGGACTCTATGGCAAAGTTATTTCCAAAAGGACGTCTGTATGATCTTACAGATGTTCCGGGACATGACTAACTTTAGTCGTGTTCTTGTTATGAAAGGTGAAGTTTCCCCCTCAAGTCCCAGAATTACGTCTCTTCAATCCCAATTATCAAGAAGACCTATATCTGACATCAGTTGTTTAAGGACCTTTCATGTGCTCTGTGAGCCCCTGCAGCTCTCTTGGACATTGAGTAGCGCCTAGGATCCAAGACTATGTTAAAATCCCCCCTTATTATAATAGGATCATTAACGTCTATTAAGTGGAGAAACCGGGCTTGTAAAGAGGTCAGCTCATCCATGTTAGGGCCATAATAGCCAACAAAGGTAAATCAAGAGCTTTTGATTTTTGCCCTGGCGATTGCCCACCTATCATGTGGATCTACAGTAGCATTCCCTAAAATTTCTTGTGTTATTTTACTTATATATAATGGCAACTCCTTTCGTTGGGCAAGTTTGAGGTGGTATAAACGCAATGCTCTATCCATTTTTGATTTTTGAGTATCCCTACTCATTCTTCTTTACATAAATGTGACTCTTGAATAAGCAAAACATCATAGTCCAGGAGGCGCAAGTATTTTAAGATTTTCCTTCTTCTGGGAAGAACCCTGAGCTCATTCACATTCCAGGATAAGATTTTAAACATTTTTGGGCTCTTAGGTCTACCCAAGTCTGTCATTGGAAAATAAGTTGTATAAGCATGTTTCTTGTATCTCCCCCAGAAAAAAAGATTAGATTTTGCTCAATTGAGAAGTTGTATTAGTAAATGAGGAATGTTTATCCCCATATGCTCCCCCATCCTGTGCCTAAAAACAAACCCTGTGATTTTTGTATTTTTTTCTAAACCCGCCCACCCTTTCCCAGCCTAGGGAACCCTCCCTCAACTCTGGAGGTATGCTACCTCCTCTTCAAACTCTCTCCCTTTCGGGGCAGACGTAAAAAACGTATAGATTTTTCACTTGGATATACTTTTAATGTAGTCAATCAAGGAGCTGACTTCAACTGGATCTCTAAATTTATACATTTTATTTTTCTAGATCACCTTCAGGGAGGTGGGGAATTGGAGTTTTGCCGTGGCACCCAAGCTCCTCAATCCTTGTATGTGTTTCCCCAATTCCCACTGTCTACCCTGTGTAATGCACAGTATGTCCGACCTGATACGAAAAGACCAGTCCCCTTTATTATATACTCCTTTTTTGAGGCTCCCAGCAAGAATCTTCTCTTTAATTAGGTATGTTTTGAAGTTCACTAAAATTCTTCTCTGACTTTTTTTCCAGGTCTTTTAGTGAAGGGGTCTCAGTGAACTCTTGGTACAACAATTTCCAGGGACTGTTTCTCTATCTCTGGATGGAGCTCATTGAGGCGGTCGATGACAAAGGACCTTATATCTCCCCCTGAAGGTCTTCTGGGATATTTAGTATCCTAATATTGTTCCTTCTTGCGCTATTCTCTAGGCTTTTGAGCTTATCTCTCTATCCCTTTGGTTTAATCTCAAGACCTCTGATGTGTTTTTATCAACTTGTTTTGAGAGGTCTTCCACTGCCGCTTTCACTACTCCTACTCTTTCCATTATTATTTAATTGGCTTTAACTTCTAGTGTTTCGCACACCCCTTGGATCTTTTGCTGGTTGCTTTCTGACACCACAAATTTCTCTCTCATTTCTGATATTAGAGTTGACAGCAAGGTCTCTGTAAAGGGCTGTTTCCATGAACTGTGACCTGTATTTTGCCCCCTCTGAACCTCTCCCTGCCGGAGTGGTTGACTCAATGGGACAGCTGGACTGAGATTGGGACTGGGACTGGGGTTATCTAGCACCTGTGTAGAGTCATCCTCTGTCATTAGCTCTGTCACTGCTAATGGGGCGAACCTATCTTCCAGTAAAATTGTGTCATTTCTTGCCTCCATTACTCTTGTATTTATTATGCCGCTCAGAATATCTGGAGGCTTAGGGGTAAGGCTAGTGCTGTTTTCTGCCGTTGAGAAGGTGGGAGTTTGAGACTGTGCGTGTACCTTAAAGTATGTGCGCAGTGAAGGTGCTATTTGAGAACTGGTCGATTTGGTCTGTTTAACTAATTTACATCTGGTGGCCTTTTTGCTCTCTATAGGTGAGGGCTTATCCGCTGACACCTTTTTCTTTTTTAGTAGGGGGCAAAATGTTGTTGTTTTTTCGTGAGACTGCAGTGTTGATGAAATAGTCACTTCGGGTAGAGCCTCAGTGGGGGATAGATCTTGTTCCCAGAGGTCTCTACTTCTTAGGGTGTATCTGTTTAGCTTGCTGTATTTATGTGAGTCCCCTAAAGTCTTGCTGTTCTCTATAAAAGTTGCTGTTCTCTATAATCACTCTGCCCCTGTTTAGGTATCAGCTCCCGCTTCCCCTTCTTCCCCCTCCTTACAATGGTCATTGAAGGGAACTTCAACTGATGGCTGCTGGAGCTAGGAATAAGCTCCTACCCCTCTGTAAGCCGATCCTTGATGCTACGAGCCGGCCTCTGGTGATTCGTAGCGCAGCCTTCGCCCAGTTTCCACCTCACGGCAGCCCCGCTACTGCCGTTGCCACCGCGACTCAAAATTCAGAACCCGTCACCGCCGAAGAAAAGAAGAGCGGAGAATCCCCCCCGCACCCTCCGGAGGCCATCAGCTCCAAGTGCCAGCAAGGTCACATCCAAAAATTCAAAAATATCCTGCTTGTCTGCCGAGAGTGAGGAGCGAATCCGCGACCACTCTAGCTAGAGGCCGCCATGTTCCCCCTAGCCTCTGGGATGGTTTCTTGCCTGGATAATCATCAGCCTTTTTGTTTTCTGCTCCTGGTCTATAAGTAACAACATAATAAAATTTTGAGAAAAAGAGCATCCATCTTAGTTGTCTTGGGGATAACATTCTGGTGGACCGCATAAACTGCAAGTTGCAGTGATCTGTATACACTGTCACCACATGGCAGGCTCCCTTCAATAGATGTCTCCAAACACTGAAGGCGTCCTTAATGGCGCATAGCTCTTTTTCAGCTATGGTGTACCTTAGCTCCGCATCGTTCAATTTTCATGACATGTAGGCGATAGGGTGCAACGGGCCTGTGGTATTGTGCCTTTGTGAAAGGATGGCTCCTATGGCTACATCGGATGTGTCAGCCTCCACCACATAGGGGCTTTCTGGGTCAGGGTGAGCCAAAATAGGAGCTGTAACAAAGCCTTGTCCCAGATTCTGAAAGGAATTCTCAGCTTCTTGTGTCCAAAGGAAGGGTTCATTCCATTAGTGATAGGAACTGCTGTGTTTGAAAAGTGGCTTATAAATCGGCGATAAAAATTTGCAAAACCAAGAAAGCAGTTTGTGTCTCTAAATGTGGTAGGTCTTGGCCATTCTTCAACAGCCTGTATCTTTCGCTCTGACATTCCCTTGCCAGTGGGGGACAGCATAACTCCCAGAAACCCTACCTTTTGCACGTGAAAACCAGGTTTACTGAGTTTACAGTACAGTCCGTTCAAACGAAGAGCTTCAAACACCTGGCGAACATGTGTAAAATGTTCTTGAACTATGGATGAGTAGATCAAAATATCATCAATATTGGCCACCACAAACCTGTCCAGAAACTCCCACAACACCTCGTTCACAAAGTACTGAAATCCTGTTGGAGATTGAGTGACTGTGTACGACTGTCCTTGTACATCAAAGGCAAAGGAATGACTGTTCTTTGTTTCGTTATTTGTAAGAAAGGGATTTGTTTAGTATCTTATGCCTCCATTCCCTGCATTTCTGAGCTGGTGCCTGGACTGGAGGGTAAGCTAAGAATGGGACAGTTAGAGGGAAGAAGGACCCTGAAAGGAGCAATCAGGCTGTTGCTGTAACCTAAAGATCTAACATAACATGCAGGAGCGACCCGTGCAGGTAAGAGCGGTGGGGTAGGGTGGGTGGGGAATTCGACAGACGAGGCAGAGGGAAAAGTAAATAAATAATACATTTCCCCTCATCGTCGTCAGTCAAATCCCCCCCACCTCGCCACACTGCTCTTACCTGCATGGGCCGCTCCTACTAACATGAAATAAAGACCTTTCCTCCTGCCTGAATGACTCCAGACTCTTGTATGAAGACCCTTCTTTCATACTTGCACATGTGGCTTCAAAAGATTGGTAATAGTGCCACATGAAAATAAGTGCAAACATAGCTTTACATTTTTGTCTTTTTTAACCCCGTAATTTGGGAGCATTTGATACAGGCACCTATGTTAGAACCTGCTTCCAGATGACAAATAACCGATCTGATCAAGCAGTAACGAAATAGCGTAAGTTAGGGAGCGAATCTGTCAGACTTTTCCGAGGGGTTGACAGGGTGGGCTGATCGCACAGGTCTGATTAAATGGAGTGCAGACTCCTTTATCTTTTAATGGACTCAGGAGAAGGTGTGAAAGGTGAAAGACATGATTACATTTCGAATACTGAATACTGCTTGGAATCTAGAGTCCAGTGGAAATGGAGCCACTGTATTTAAAGTAAAAGCGCTTCATTAAATCTCTATATTTGGAAATTTGATGCAGATACTTATGCTAATGTTGTTATTGGTGCCAAACATTTTCATCTGATTTGGAGGAAATGTATCATACGTAGTGTACAAAGCTTAAACTAGGTTGGTTGAGCATTTTGCTTGATTAGGTTAATTGATCTTTCATCATGTAAAGGAGATATTGCACAGAAAGTATCTAAGACTGTGGCCTTTTCCCATTCTCTAACAAAAAATACTTCAGCATTGATGACACTTAGGAGTAAGGTAAGTTGAAATCAGAGATTCATACTTGACATATCTATTGCATGCACGGCACATTCTGGTCATGAAAATTAACCAACATTCCCACTATATCTACAATATATGTAAGCCAGAGTTTTATACAAGTTCAATCTAGATCTCACGTGTCACTTTGCCACACTGAATGCCTTTCCCAAATTCAATACTTTCAGTCGTATTGCTATATTCCTCATAGAACCAGTGTCCTTTGGTGTCAATTAGTAACTTTTTAATATTCTGCAATGCTTAAGAGCATTCCAATCAGCTTATTTTTTTAATATATGTTACTGAACCATAGGATTCAGAGACTATAACACACAATGCCTAAAGGTATTGTAAGAAACATAAACATAGAAACCCCAAACAGACATTATACCTGCCTAATGTTATCACAAACGACATTAAGGTATACAATGTAGTAAGCAAAATTGCTCAGTTTTCTAGAGATTATCAAAAGTCTACTACTCAGTTTCGTGGGCTAGAAATGCCATTCTATTTAGGAAAACCACTTCTTTATAAGCTTACATATAGAAAACAAAGACGTTTTCAAGTAGAACTTACCATATTGCACAATAAATTACTAGTGATGTTAGCATGCTCTTTGAGAATGTCATTGTCCATCTGTGGCTGTGTAGATGTTGTCAGAATGCACCATCAAGAGTTGTGTCACGGCGACCAAGAAGAGGAGTTTCCTGGAGGAGGGTCATGGCTGTGTCCATGACAGAAGGAAGGAGATGAAGGCTTGTCGTGAGTAGCACCAATCCGAACAGGGGACCCTCATCATGTCTAGGCACCATGGATGTCATTTAGGGATCGCAGCTGCAATCCTTGGCTTGCCCCGTGCAACGCCTTGCACTGCCTTTGCAATCCCTGCCCTCTGAGGTGGCAAAACAGTGAAAGAAAGCAGAAGAGACACTGTATTCCTAATTTTCAGCATTTTTTTCTTTAAACTGATTTGAATAATATTCTATTATTTACTATGAGTGTGATAAAAAATGGAGCACACTTATTTGGAATGGGACCTTTGGTGGCAGTTGTGGTAAGTAAAAATATGTTTAAATGTATGTTGTGTGCGAGAGAAAGAGAGAGAGAGAGTGTGTATGTGTAAGTGTTTGTGTGTGGGAGTGAGAGTCAGTGACAGGTAGCGAGCGTGATTAAGTCCTAGATCTACTATCCTTTGACTTGAGGCAATGCTGCACCAAAGATGCAGCACTGCCCTGTGTCAAAGTGAGAGAGAGGCACTGCACCATATCTTTGTCTGTATGGTGCATTGTTTTTCTCTCTCTGCACTGGTGCACTTTTGGCAGCCATGAGCTGACGCACATGAATTCTCTGAAGCATAGGTTTTGCACTAGAAGGGGTGCTTTCATTACAAAAACAATGCTTTAAAGCTTTTCCCACTTTGTATGTGTTAAGTACAATGCAGTGAAAATGCAAAGTCAGAAAAATATGGAGAAATTAAAATATTCTTCCTTTGTTATGCCTGTCTAGAGGAGGTGTAAGATTTTGCACAAAGTACTCTCTTCCAATATTTGCAGATAGGGATTTGTGTCAAAACCCGTGGGTGGTTGCATTTGAACAACCCACGAAAGCCTACTTGATACACAATAATGCATTGTAGAGTATAGCAAAATGTTGCTAACTTTGGGATACTATCCATCACAAATCAGGATATGCATTGGATAGTAAATTCCACCCAAACACATGGCTCCAGGTTTGTGTCACAGAAGTGCAAAACATTAGCAATCTGTGGTCTGGGAGACAGTATGTATGAGTGAGATTAAGAGTGAATGCTGGTAAGTGAGAAAGAAAAAGAATGAGTTTAAGGGGGTGTAAGAGAATGTGATGTTAGGGTCATGAGAAATCTTTTCCTGGTGAAAGTAAGGTCAAGGGTCATATGATATCACTTCCCGTGAAGTCATTAGGGTAAATAAGTATGTGAAATCACTTCCACTACCCCTGGAACTTTGATGAATCAACACCCTAGCTAGGCACATTAGAGGACTAATGTGTTTGTAGGAGTCTGGAAGAGAGAAGATATTTGATGGCCTATCCCAACTTGGATAGCTGGGGTATCAGCTAATTAGGCATCTTTGATATGCCTTCTTTCATGGATGTCGATTCACCAAAATGCCAGGGGTAGAGGAAGTGGCATCACATGATCTTTGACCTTAATGACATCACAGGAAGAGACTTTATATGACCCTTGACCAAGATTCTTTCCGCTAAGGCATGTCACACAGTCCAAACATAACACTCACATTCCTTACACCCCCTTAACCTCATTCTTATTCATTATCACTCACTTGCATTTGCTCTTAATCTCACTCATACTTACTGACAGTAAGGCCCATGTTTAGTAATTCTTTGCACTGTGTTTGTGTCACTTTGTGATGCCAGTCTGGTCCAAAGTATTAGTGTGGGAACACTATTCAACGGAAATCCTGATTTGCATTGATAGTCTCCCAAAGTAACATACAATTACACTATGCTCTGTTTTGCATTATTTAGCATCAAGATGATGTTCCATGGATGGTTATATGTGTTCACATGCAACCATCTAAGGGTTTTGATGCAAAACCCTGTCTGATTTAGTAGAAAGGAATTTGCTCCAAAATCTTATGACTGTTCGAGGCAATCATAACATGGAGAAATGTTTTCATTTCTCCTCATTTTTCTAACTTTGCACATGTGCTGTATAGTGCAGCACAGAAATAAAGTGGGAAAAGTCTAACAGCATAGTTTTTGTACTGGAATGTACCTCTTCCAGTACAAAAGTAGGGGTGGGCGGAATTTGCGTACTTGTGTTACGCAAATCTCTGCGAAACTGTAAAAAATCTCCGTGAACACGAAGAATTTCCGCGAACACGCAGAATTGCGTGTTCGCAGTGCTTTTTTCCTGTTCGCAATTGCTGTTGGCGTGCTCGGGGGGTAATATCTTGCGAACACGCATTTTCTGAACGCGATGCATCAAAAAATTTTGCGAAGTCGCGAAACTCAGAATTTTGGGCAATTTTGTGTTCTTCGCGGAACGCAAAATTACCTAAATTCTGCGAGCGGAACGGAATTTACCACCCAGGCCTATACAAAATATATGCTACAACGAATGCACATACCCTTGTACTATGGTGCAAGGGTGTGTCCATTGGTGCGTGGCTGTCAAAGAGCACCAGCGCACAGGGAGAGAAACAATACACCATCTCTTCGGGGATATGGTGCATTTTTTTCCTTATCCTTTGATGCAAGACAGCGCAGCATCTTTGGTGGAGGTTGCCTTACATTAAAAAATAGAACATTTTGGCCTAAATTTCACACAATCTAATCACTACCTGTCACTCACACACATATACTTACAATTATAGACACATGCTTACACATACGCGTGCTGTTATCTCACATAAACTTACTCTCATAGGCAAACACTCACAAAACATACATTTGAGAATATTTTTACTTACTGCTGCTTCCACGAAAGGTTCCATACCAGCTAAGTGTGATCCATGTTTTATAACTAAAATAGATTATTCACTATTAGCATAAGTTATAACGTGATGAAAATATGAAATGCTGTGTTCTTGGGGCCGATTTTGCCACCTTTGAAGCCAAAGTTTGCAAATCGAGAGGCTGTGGCTGCAAGGGGCCTGCCAGAGGTCACAGATGCGACCCCGGGGGACCCCTAAATTACATCCATACCTTCTTTTAGGTTGGAACAAATATGTCAAGATTATTTGACCAATAGATGACCATGTGAATTATACTTCAGTCTATTCTACCAAGCAATTCTTAACAGGTGTTATATATATATTGAATCACAGCAGTAAGAGTGGTGATCACTTCTGAACCCCACCCATTATCCCTCTGTCTTTTGAGTTAAAAGGGCCATTTTCACAAACTGCATTTTAAAAGTATTTATCGCTGTTTTAGGTACAAATGTCTGCTCTGTAATCGACAAAAGAGTAATTTGTAAAAGACTATATTAAACTGTCGAGGATTGGACTTTCTCCATTGCTAAAGAAGTCACAAACCATCTATTCATGTGCACATTCAGGCCAGCAATGGCAGTCATATTAAGGGCAATTACTCAATGAACGTACGAATTGCAACATTTTTCCTATATACTTTAGAGATGTTGCAAGGAAGCAGGAAAAAAAAGAATTCTGCTTTTCTTATGTGATGCTGTAAACTTTTGCAAATAGCCATTGACAATACCAATAGGTCCAGGAGGCAAGACCTACTGGTTTTGCCAATGCTTGTTATCCTTTTTCGCTCTCTGTAGGTGCACTCTTCTCCTTCCTTTCACTTAGGAGAGAGGGAAACAAACAGAGAGAGTGCGAGATAAGGATGTTATATTTAAACGCCACCTCCCTTGATGCCATGTAGAGCCTCCATCCTCTTCGCCGCATCGTAAATTGAGCATGTGGAAGCTTTGTCCAACATAATAATATGCTGCATTGTGGTGACAGCTGTGCTGGTGGTAACACCTATCGTTCACAGATGAGTTGCTACCACAGTCTTATTTTCTTTCAGCATTTAGTACATTTTCTCACATTTTCCCTCTACATTCTAAAACGTGGGGGGTGTTTTAATCACAGCGTGTTACTCATGCTTTCTAAATGAAGAACAACACTTACTCATAATCGTGTGTGCAGTCGCAGTACTCCCCCAGCTCTTTGACTAATTACTGGTATATGCCCCATGACTTGCATTACTGACGAATCTTCCTCAATGTGTTGCCTTTCACTAGTTTATCTGTGACAGAGGGAACACCGCACTGTCACGAGCAGTATTGTTTGTAAACCTAACTTAACATATGACCTAAAATAAGTCCTCCTTGGCTTGTCAGGAAAAAGCCAGGGCAAAAAGACCGTTTTCGTGTTTGGTGTCCAGTACACACGCAGTACATTTGATATCCGGTTAAAAGAACTTTAATTCAAATAGACTATTTTCATCCCTTCCCTGCAGCATCCTGTCATGGCTCTTCCTATCTGGCTTAACTGGGTGGAATACACAAGATTTACAGTGTAGTAAGCCCTCTTCTACAGTCTCAGGAATAACACTTTAAAGATACTCTGCCAACAGAAGGAAGAGCACCATAAAAACATGTTATTTTTATTTTTGGCTTAAATGCTGGAATTCAAATCCTCTTTTCTTCCCAGACAGTTTTCTGTAGATCAGCTCAGGGAAAAGCCAACTCTGCCACATGATTGGCTAGTGGTCAGGAAAAAGCATTTTTTGGGAAATCGTGTTGTGAAATGCACTAGACTAAAATGATGGCAAAACAATCTCCCTCAATGTACCTCACGATGAATGCTCAAAGCGCTGACTACATGACAGGCATTGCTCACTGGGTATCCTTTAGACTCTGCCTTCTGCATAAATGCTGCATCAAAAGATACACACGCTCAGGAATACTATGCTTTGAGTGAGAAGGAAGCAAGACATCAGATAATGAGTTATAGAACAGATTAGATAGCAAGATAGAAGCATGGGTTATGCCTTATTCCAAACAGGAGGAATTTGTGACAGTAACAATGGACGAACCGTCATAACTGCCCAAATTATAGGACGCAGGCACCACAGTCTCATATTTGTCACTCAGGACCAGATGAAGAGTCAATTACCTCTGTGGAAGACTACTGCTAAATCTTCAAATACTTAGGAAACCTTACACAAATAAATCTGCTACTAGATCATAGAATCCCACCGAAAATCAGAGGGGATCTTGCCCTACCAAACTCATGGTCCCCAACCCAATTTACAGGTGAGATCCATGGCAGTTCGGGATGGACTGTCCCTATGAGGGCAAGGTATTTACTGATTTGCATAAGTGTGGCATAGTGGATGAAAAATGATAGACCCAAATGCAGCCACAAGCAATTGCTATTGGCTGAGATCAACTCAAACATTCCATCCATCACCTTGTTACTGTTGTAAAATTATTGCCAACAGCCTTTCTGCCTCAGAACCGTTGAAATCAGCGCATTGGGAGATTATCCCTAATTAGAGTCGAATGTCCCAATGCACATATCCCTACTCAAGCGTGTCACATAAAGCAATGCATTGTGGGCCAGATCAAGAAAAATCAACAATAGCCCCATGCAGTGGGAAAATACTGCATTTATTATTTGTTTTGGAAAAACAAATTCAACCTTTGAGAGTTGTTTCGGAACACAAAAAGAAAGGCTGCAAAGCTGGCTGCAAAATGATGGCCCAACTGGCATTCATCTTTGCTGGAAGCAAATTTGCATGGTTGGCTGATGCACTTTACACAAAACAGTCCAAACTGAACAGATATGGCTCTTTTCATTTGTCAGACTGTCCTTTGCTGAGTGCGAGGAATTGAGGGGCATATTATCAAGGGGGTTTATCTCCGCTTTTTTGGCTTTAAAAGCCAAGAAAGCGGAGATAAAATTATCTCCCTATTACCTAGCTGCCGCTAACACCAGTTAGCGACAGCTAGTAGGAGATAGCGACCATCTTGGGCCCCACTTTGCATGTCAGTGATATTTATCACTAATGAGATGCAAAGTGGGCGTGCCAAGATGTTAGCGACTGAAAACAGTCGCTAACATCGCTATCTCCTATTACCAACTTTTGGAGATATTCGCGCTAAGCGGGAATATCTCCAAAAGCTAACACCTGCCCTGAGCAGTTCTTAGCCATGTCATCCAATGGGAGGTGGATAACATGGCTAAGAGCATTAGCTCGCTAATGCATGAATATCGCTGACTTTTCAGCGATATTCATGCTTTGCGGCGATTTTTACCGCATTTGCGTTAAACCTTGGTAATACCAAGGTTTATTTGCGGTAAAAATCGCCGCAGCGCTGCGGTAAATTTTTGTCTCTAACCAAGCAATAGCGATAATTATCGCTATTGCTTGGTAATATGCCCCTGAATGCGTTCACCATACAGGCATCCACCCAATCAAAAATGAGCTTAATAGTTGGTAACGCCTAGTTCCTCAAAAGAAGAGCATGACCAATACATTGAAAAGCGTTACTGACCACTATCAAAAAGTGACTGAATATTATACAGAAAATAAAAGTATTTCAAAAGTGCCTAAGTAGTTGAATATAGTTAGCTGAGCCAAATGTGCTACCCATTCAACTTGGATTTAGGTGCTAGAAGCAGCAGTCCAGTAAAACATGAAGGCTAAATCTAATACAAGGGGGCATATTACCAACAACTAGCGATAATTTTTGTCTCTAACTTGTTTAGAGACAAAAATTATCGCCGCACATCGGCGATTTTTATCGCAGATAAACCTTGCTATTAACAAGGTTTATCGCAAATGCGATAAAAAACGGCCGAAATGCATGAATATCGCTGAAAAGTCAGCGATATTCATGCATTATCGAGCAAATGCTCTTAGCCATGTTATCCACCTCCCATTGGATAACATGGCTAAGAACTGCTCAGGGCAGGTGTTAGCTTTTGGAGATATTCCCGCTTAGCGCGAATATCTCCAAAAGTTGGTAATAGGAGATAGCGATGTTAGCGACTGTTTTCAGTCTCTAACATCTTGGCACGCCCACTTTGCATCTCATTAGTGATAAATATCACTGACATGCAAAGTGGGGCCCAAGATGGTCGCTATCTCCTACTAGCTGTCGCTAACTGGTGTTAGCGACAGCTTGGTAATAGGGAGATAATTTTATCTCCGCTTTCTTGGCTTTTAAAGCCAAAAAAGCGGAGATTAACCCCCTTGATAATATGCCCCAAGGTTCTTTTAAACTTCAAATGGTGCACTGAGGAAAACATATTCTACAATGGAAGACATTTCTGCTGGAGATGAACCAGACAGCAGAAAAAACACCACCCAGAACAACATAGGAACACATCACAGTGCATGTTTGTCTTGGTGAGCATGAGGTCCCACACCATCTTCCAAACCACCTGCATCTTTTACAAAACGATCATGACCTACACCCCTGCTTATCTTGCAGACAAGCTTGCCATCTCTGATGGTTCTCGGCACACCCACAGGCAAGAAATCATTAAACTGCAGACTAAGATGTGTAAAAAAGAAAAAACTAGACAATAGGCATTCCCCCTCTATGCAACTATGGCCTGGAACAAAATCCCTGTATCCATAACTAGAGCCCTAACTCTGCTCCAGTTTAGGAAAGAGTTGAATAATCACCTCTTTAAAGACCACTACAGAAAAATGCATTAACTGTCCACAACTCAGCTTCCTCTCCTATTACTCGTTGACTTCAACCTTGCCATGCCCATGTATAGCACTCCGCTCCCTTTTTGCTAGTTTCATGCTATAGAAATACCATATCTATCCGTCCATACATACATACATTTCGGTTTAACAATAGTATTACACTGTTGAAAAAATACAGTACTTCAATAGAAAAATTGATTAAATCAAAGCACCTGCACCTAGAATGGTTATGACAAATCAGACATTAGACAGATCGCCATGCCTATTTATTGATGCATGATTTTAAATGTATTTATGTATTCGCGTTTTATACAGCATGCAAAAGCTCCAGGTCAGTCTCAGACTGCTTTAGATAAGAACAGTTTTGGTACAAAAGAGCGGTGTTAGTACAAAAGAACTCCAGGATCCTTGCAATACATTAAACTGGGGATGGTTTTGAGGAGCAAAGGTGCAGCCCAAGTAGGAATGACAATTTGTTGAATAGTTTTTCTGCCAACAAACAGGCCAGAAAACTTGTACCGTGAGGGCGTCCAGTTATATAATCTGTTCCTTTGCTAGGCTGCAGCTGTCCATCATCATGGAGTGGACACTAGTCCAGTCCATACACTCCCATGACCCATGTCTTAATGAATGTAGCAAGTCCTAGTAGGTCAGTGGAGTTGTGTCCACCATCTTATGGTTCAAAGCTGTTTTAAGGAACTCTGAATATTGAACACATAATCTCACCTACATCCAAAGGCTGGTGAGGTGGGATAATTGTGAGGGGGAAGCAACAAGGAGGGTAGGGGAAAGTGGTGGGAAGTGATGCAGAGAAGGGGAGACAAAAACAAAAGGGTTTTGGGGGATCATGAAAGTGGTATGCGGAGTGGTCCCAATTTTCCAGTAGAGGGTCTTGGAGCTGTGTTGGTGTCTGCAAGGGAGTTTAGGAGTCATTTCGGCAAACATCAGCAAGGTCTTGTCAGTAGTCTTGTTGGGGTTCTCACCCCCATTGGACCACCCAGAGGTAATGACGGTAGGTGAGCCCCTAGAAGTGCTGTGCTAAGAAGTGAATGCATGGTCTCCACCTTCTGTCGAAATGTGGCATTGAATATTTGAGGTAGGCTGTGAGCTTCTCCATAATTATGATATCCGATAGTTTATGTAGTCAGCCTATGTGGGCAGGCTTGATGTCTGTCCCCTATTTAGATGTGATGACGGGCCTAGCAGCATTAGCCTAAAGGGCGTGTGAGCTTTCCTGTTTGGATGCAGTTCCGACAGCAGGTGTCCATGCTCATAGCCTTACATTGGGTACGTCTGGCAGGGATGTAGTACCATAGTGGATGGTTTTAAATATGGATTCTTTCCCTGCGGCAATAAGGAAGGAGGTGGGAATTCCTTGAAGGATGTTGACCCACTCTCTAGGTGTGAAGGTGCATTTCAGTTTGGTTTCCCAATGCCTTTGGGGTGGGGATTTGCTAGTATCGATGGTGGTATTTAAGAGTCTGTACATATCAGAAAGAAAGCTCTTATCATCAGATTTAGTGAACAGTCACTACTCGAATTTTGTCTGTGGTCTGGAGGCATGGAAGTGGATTGAGTGACCCAGTGACTGACTGTGGTATAGCACCAGTATTCAGTGACTCCCAAGCCGTAGTTAGATTGGAGGTCCAGAAAGTCAAGGATCCCCGCATGATCACAGAGTTTGCTGATTAATTTGTATTTGGCTGCTTGCCATTCCTGGAATTTAGAGCCTATTCAGGCTGGGGAGAACTCTTGGTTTTTCATGATGGGTGTGACAGGAGAGAAACAGATAGGCCTTTTGTGGACATAACTCTGTCATTGCTTCTGGGGGTGGACTCAGGGCGGGAGTTCTGCAGTGTAAGAAGGTTGTTTTTACTGTTGCTATCCCGCCAGTCCAGGAGCGGCCTTCTGCCATCCAGTTTTGCAGATCTCTGCACACTGTTGCAAGGAGGTATGTGTAGTTGTGCACCACTGTATCTCACAGCATGGGGAGTACTTTTATTCCCAAGCAGGACAGCCCAATTCTTGCCCAGAGAAAAGGAAACTGGCTCTCCAATTGGGCCTGCTTATTCTGTATTATGGGTATATTGAAAGCCTACATTTTCTGAATATTTACTTTAAAACCCAAAACATTTCCAAAGGTGTCGAGCTCACTTGTGAGAGCTGGGAGGGAGGACTGAGTTTGTGTTAGACAGATCATTAGCTACGCCATCACCATATCCCACGGAGAAAATTACAAAAAACAATTTGATGGACAGAATGTAGATCAATGTCTTACATTCACCCCAGTACAAGGATCTGGGCCTAAATCCATCGTTTTTTGCACTCCACACCACCCTGGGTTAGATAATGGCTTTATGCAAATCGGCTCTGACCCTGTGCCCCATAGGAACAGTCCAGTCCGAACTACACAGCCATATCTTTCCCAGACCGGAATCAAGCATCCGAGGACCGGACCGGTTTC
The DNA here is from genome assembly GCF_964263255.1 of Lissotriton vulgaris. Lineage (NCBI taxonomy): Eukaryota > Metazoa > Chordata > Amphibia > Caudata > Salamandridae > Lissotriton > Lissotriton vulgaris. Next base: position 917,656,249 of record NC_141695.1, read on the forward strand.
GAGGTAACACCTCTCATCAGCCCGGCTAGCTTGACTCCAGTGGTGTGGAGGCTCTGGGACCCACGTCTGAGCTACCCCAGTACACTCAGGGAGAAAATTACAAAAAACAATTTGATGGACAGAATGTAGATCAATGTCTTACATTCACCCCAGTACAAGGATCTGGGCCATATCCCACAGCAACATGATCGCAAAGAGAAGATAATTTGCTTGCTCTGTTTCCAGCCTTCCTGTGACCAATACGCCAGTGAAATCATAGCCCATCTCTAGTCACATGCCTCAAGACCATGATGTATGTCTTCATTCTCCTGGAGCCTGTTCAGTGAATTTTAATATTTATTGTGTAAGTCTATATAGAAATTATTCCAAAGAGGCATGAATGGCTTAAGGAAGAACCAGTCTAAACAGAAGAGCCAGAGAAAGAACATAAGGATGACCATGAGCAAAAGGACAAGTTAAGGTTCTGTGAAGTACAGTGAATGCTGGTGCAATGAGGCAGCAGTGAGGCAGGTGCACATTTCAACTTGAAGAGGCAACAGGATATCTGGAACTGAGTTCATGCTGGTTCACTTTGTGGCCTGAAGAAGATGAAAGGATTTACAAGAAAAAAGTGATGGTGGCAATGAGTGCTACATTTAACCAGAACTACTGCTTCTGGAGTAGGGTCTGGACTGATTAACCCTTTCCATGCGGCCGTGATTCCCCTGGTGTGCTGTAAACAGCACGACCAGGGGCGGGCCGTGACGAACCCCAGCCGTCATCAGCACACGAGCACCGTAGTGCATGACGGCTGGGGTTCGTCATCAGCATGGAAGGGGTTAAGGTGTGAAAGGTCCCGTGCATAAATGACTCAACAAGCAAAAACATTCTGGATAGGGATCCAACCCAGAGCAAGGATAGAAATTATGACTAAACAAACCATTCCATGCTCCACTCATTTTGTGGGTCAAAGACAAGAAGATATGTGAAAAGAAATATATATGGGTAATTCTTCAACTATATAAATGATGAGGTGTTCTTAGTTTCAACTACACAAGCAGATTGCTGAATCCAAAGAGATCCTTGTACCTGTTAAAAAGAAAAACATTAGCAGGTGCAGATGCAATGAGATGGGTGCATATGTATCAAGCCCTTTTCCCGTTTGCAAACGGGCCGATTCTCAGAATTTGCCCATTTGCGAATGGGAAAAGACCTTTTGGGATGTATCATCCCAAAAAGCCATCGCAAAATAGGGATACTCAAAATTTGCGATTCCCTATTTTGCGAATGCATTTAAGGAATCGCAAATTGCGATTCTTTAAATGCGATGGAGGAAGCACCCAATTTGTCTGATTGTGACTTAAGAAATCGCAAATTACCACCAACTTCAAGGTGGTGGTAATTTGTGATTTCTTAGAAAAATTCACTTTTTTGCATTTTTCTATGTGCCATGTGCTCTTGGGGCATGTATGTGTACCACATTTGCACACATACATATTTCAGGGGTGCAACAGGGTGTCCTTTTCACACCCTTGCACCCTTGAAATTGCATTTGCAATTTGTGTGTACCTAATGGGTACTCACAAATTGTGAATGTCTTCCCATTCATTCCTATTGGCCTCTAGGCCTATAGGAATGATTGAGAAAGTATTCCGTTATTGCGAATCACAATTTGCGATTCACAATTGAGGAATATTAAGGTATCGCAATCAATATTGCGATTTCTACATACATTCCATTTTGCAAGTCCTTAATAGTGATTCGTAAAAAAACGTTATAAAGAGCTTGCAAAACGGGTTTTTCATACATATGCCCCATGATTGCCAAAGGGATGGATGTAATTTTCTTAGACACTCATTATGAGAGCAAGACTAGTATGCACTGCTCTACATCAATATGCCACATTAGAAACGGCTTATTTTATGTGGATATGAGTTATGAAAATTTCACAGTTTGTTATTTTTAAGCTGCCAATGAACGCCCAAATCAGTATCCGTGGAATCGAAGAATAAAGATGCCTGAAAAACAGAGAAACAAACTCACTTGAGTATGGCAATTGTGATATGAACATTAATAATCTTACTGGTAGCTGAGCAATTATTCTAAGCCAATCAAACTCTCGCTATTGATCACATAAAAAATCCCTAACTCCGGGTGCTGATTAATAATAATGGAAATGAGGCTTTTTACAGAGCTTAGAAAACATGACACGTCCATAAATAATTTCTATATACATTGTGCCCAAAAAGTCCCATGGGTCTGTTTAGTCATTGGTGAGCTGGTGGCCACAGAAGCCATCCTTGTATTCTAGTATTAGTTCAACCTATGGGTAACACTGTGAGTTCAATCGCAGTGTCTCAACTGCTCTAGTTGCAGTGTCAATGTCATTTCGCAAGAGTGCATATATCTTGGGACTAAGTTGGATATTCATATTTAAAATAAAAACCTCTACTTAACTTCCGCCGTTCAAAAGATTTAGCAACAGCAGTGAACAACTTTTAATGACCGAAATGTCTGGACGAAAATAGACATTGGCGCCTTCTAAGAATGACTAGAAAAGCTGATGTTTGGAAATAAACAGGAGCTGCTGGGCGGGACGAGGGGATACCAGGAGCTAAAGAGTGTGCACGTGGAGATAATTTCTTGGAAAAACAGAACATCTATAATGAAAATCTGAATGTGGAATACTAGCACAGTGACTACAAGGAGTAACATGTAGAGTCTGAAACCCCATAAAAGGCACCGAGGCTTGCACATATTTTACTTATAAATTATCTTGTAGGCATTTGTCCAACAAAAAAATAACACGGAAATCAAAATCAGTAAAGATACACGAGTAGTGGCATGCAATGAAAGATATTATGGAATGATATCAACATTTTCCGGTGGCAGCCTGCAGCACTACTGAATCCAACACAAGAAGTTATAGGTTACTCTTTTTTCTTAGCACCAAATGCAATTACTGTTTTATTAAGACATTTATCACACTCTTTGGAGAACAGCGAGCAATGCAAGTACAGCTCAGAATGTGTGATCATTGAACCACTGTACAAAATGAAGTCACAGGACTACCCTTATGTGTACCTGTTTAGCATTCAAAGTTTGCTAGCAAAGTGATGTGCTTAAATCTTTCTTAGACACCTGCTGAACTAGCAAGGCGTAAGTTTACTGTCATGCATCAATATGCAAATGGGACTTCTAAATAATGTTTATTATCGGTGTAATTAAAATATGAATGTTGATCTTATTTAAATATGCAGCAATATCCCAAATAAGTACCAGTGGAAAGAAAGCGGAAAGATGCACCAAAACAGCTAAAGAGTTTGGGGCAGATTTCCAAGAAGGTGCCAAAGCATTGTACCGCAACCCCTTTGGCTGCGCCACGCTGCAGCACTTTCAGAGCACAGGAATGTGATATATTCACAATAATATTTCACATTCCTGTGTTTTCCCCTGCGCTGGTGCCCAAACAGCTACCATGCATAAACAGCATATAACATAACATACATAAACATTTTTTTGGCAACCTACTTGATTTGTGAAACAAATCACATACATACTGTAAAATAATAAGTGAATGGCAACAAACAATATTGAACAAAAACTGACATTTTAAAACATATCATAAAATAGAGATGGATAACTACATAACACTTTAACATATGTGACAATGTGTATGAAAAGAGAGAATGACCATAATAACATTACAAGATTATTTACACAAAACAAAAAGAAGGCATCATGGTAGTTGTAGTCATTTCAAATACACATTTACAACACTTGCAAAATTGTAAGTCAAATATATGCAGATGAACAGACATTTACAATAGGAAACACATATATGAAATATGTTATTACGTGAAAAAACACACATGCACCATAACTTCATGTGATATTAAATGGAGATTGAAACCTGTAATCTTAAGTACAACAAAATAGAGTCTAACAAACAGAGAAACATGGCAACAAAAAAAGTAAAATAGAAAAAAAAACATGTTGACAACACATATTAACAATTAGTAAAATGAGCGAAATAACAATCTTGCTACAAATTCGTAAAATAAATTGAAATAAAAAATGTATCTATGGGTTTGTATGTTTGAAAATGGTGCAAAACATCTTAGCAACAGCTAATCTAAAAGTAGAAAGGCCATTTAGGTTTAGTGACACATTCAAAAGTCTAACTTACCAGCCTCAACTTCACCAGGAATTCCTGTAAAGGCTTCAGGACATAGGATCTGCAAGACCAGCTCTTCCCAGGGAAGAAGTTTTAAGAGGGTGCTGGGAGAATCACCATCAGTCCTCTGGGCCTCAAATGAAGCTTGAAGGCCATAGAATGCACTGTCTGCCACAATTCAATCCACCTCTTCCTTTTTTTCCTGTGGGCACAGGTACTTTGCTACAGCATTCAGTCTGTCAACTATTCTGGACCAAATTGCCTTTAAAGAACTACAGTTGTATTATGTACTTGGGCTCCAAACAACTGTGACTCTACTCTTGTAATTTCATCCACCATGACTGACAATTCTCCCTCAGTAAAACGTGGATTTCTCTTCTCTGCCAATATGAAATGAAAAATGTAAATGATTGTAAAAACTCACAAGTTATAAAAAACAAAAAAAAATAGGACAACGAAATGAACAAGAAAGAGAGAAAGCAAAACAAAAACACCTGACCACTGAAAAAGTGCTCTGAAACAAAGTTCTGCTTTAGTGAAATGGAAGAGGATCATGGTCAGTAATGGAGTGTGTTTTATAGTGTGGTATGCACGTTGAAACAATTAGCCAAAACTCATCAGCAGCCATGGTCGGCAGTAGGAATTCCTACAGGGAGGTGACTTGGGGAGGGGGAGGGGCAGGGTGGGGGATAGTAATGTATAGATTATGGAGTTTAACAGGAAAGTACACATATGAATAAAAAAATGAATTTCGTTGCGTGCACTGCATCACCAAATGCGATGCAGTGCGCACAACAAAATTTGTTTTATTTATTTATATGTTTACTTACCTGTTAAACTCCGTAATCCATACATTACTACCCCCCACTCTGCCCCTCCCCCTCCCCACGTCACCACCCGGCAGGTACTCCTACTGCCGACCGCGGCTGCTCATCAGGTGTCTAATGCTAGAATCAATCCAAAAACTGAAGGAATATTACAATGCTGAGTGCGTCCTGCGACGCAATAACTCCGTCAGCAAACTGTTGCTAGAACAACACCAGCACAACTGTGAAATCTAACTATGCTCTGCATGATCCTGCCACCCTGATGGCGACGGAGTAATGTTAGCCAGCAGTGGAGTCTGCCGCATCACCAGCAGTGAACTGTTTATGCGATGGAAAACAGTCTGTCAACGCAGAGGGTGGATCAGCCAGCTCACATCTAAATACAGCAGGCATGAATCTGTCAGCTCGATGGAGTATCAGCTCAACTGAATAATTGTAAACTACACCACAGAGGGATGATGGAAGTCCTGCCAATATTTAAATCAGGTACTTTGTTTTTAAAGAAGAAGCTAAGCAAGAGGACTTAATTTCCCATAATCCATCTGCAAAGGGAATTTGATATCATAGGATTTCCTATCATCTAAATGCACAGAAAGGGCCTATACTTCCAGCCTTTTATATTCTTTGATCAACTATTTAAGGCATCTCATCACCTAGGTTTCCAAAAGAAAGGGTGGACTCAGACAACAGCATTGCCTGTGAGGGCTAGGTACAGTCTTGGGCCAGAACTCTTGGTCAAGAGAAGCTTACAAGGTAAGATAAAACCAAGTTCATCCCAAGTGAAGATGACCTAGACACTCACACAAAATTCGCACAAAACATAGACCTAACCTCATAGACATCCCAATAACTACCACACACCCTCAAACTACAGAGCACAGATTTCAACTCATTAACGCTAGGTCTTAAGCACTCCATGCTCCAGACATTACAGACTGCATCATTTGTCACAAGCTTGATGATCTCTTCCTCAGAAAAACATGGTTCACGTCCACATCCTAGTTGATCTTCTCACATGCTACAACATCCATTGTGTGAACTGTGCATATAAGAAAAGAAGAGGCCTTGCTTTAATCCATAAATCTACATTGTCCTGCACCCTAGACAAGCAGGTAGCACTGGTCTCCATGCAGCTGCTGACATACTATGCCACACTCTCTGCAACTCAGACCACCACCTTCTATCTCATATATAGGCCTCTTTGATAGAACAAGGACTTCATTGATGATTCTCATATCTTCTCACCACTTTGTCAGTCTGATATACCCACACCAACCTCTTGGGTGACTTCAACCTCCCAGACAACCCAAGCTCAAAAACACAAGAGACGCTCTCTTCAACCTCATCGATACACACAGCGTGGTACACCATGTCCACAACTAACACACTCCAAAGGCTACATCCTTGACCTTGTTTTCTCAATATCACCAAGAATTCAGTTCAAACAACTAATATCCCTAGACTAGACTGACTACGTTGCTATCTCCAGCTCCCTGCTCAGCATCCTACCAACAAACCAAGGCAACACAAAAGAGAAGACAAATCCTTCAGATTTTTCAAAAATGTCTCCATAAACAACCTAATGCATGAACACATCTCTTATCCTTACAAGTCCATGCCCAAATCCAACTCCTTCCACAACTTCAAGAATTGTTAGGAAAGCTATGTGAACATTGATGTTTCAACTATGACATGCAAGTACAAGCCAACATCTTTAGCACCCTGATATTCTAAAGCCCTTGCTGACAATTAAATATAAATCCATGTCACTCACCTACAGTTTATTGGGAAGGTTATTGAAAAAACAATCTATGTTCAATTCCAAGATCTCATGAAAGCTAACCATCTCCTGCATGACTAACATCTTTGCTTAACTCACGCTACATCACAGAGACCACTACCTTACACACCCATGCCCACAGATGAAGATGAACCCTGCCTCCTAATATTCTGGACCTCTCAGCTACCTTTTACACAGTCCATCATATTACCCCTCATAGCCACACTGAAGTTTTAAATGGGATTCACCGACAGAGTCCTTCACTAGTTCTCCTCCTAAAACTCCAAACAACTCCAGTTTTTTTCACTTGGTCACCTGCAGGTGACCAAATGTCCCACAGGATCCCAGTGTCCATTCATTTTCACCCTTTGCATGGAGCTTCTTGGTGCTCTACTTACAGATAACTGCATCACAATTCATCAGTAAAGTGGCACTACCTATGTCCGCGGCCTGTAAATTAAATGATATCAGTGGGACTGCCATAAAAAACAAACTGCTCTGTGGATCTTACTTAAAAAACATCATGAGGTAAAAACACATATCAATGTTTGATCACCACACTAAAACAACGTTATTGTTCTTTACAAAAGGTGCTAAATGATATAATGATAAGGTGCAGACAGCGCAGTGTTTATAGATGACACATATATAAACACATATATACACAGTGGGTATTCATGATCTAAATCATAACAGTCCAGTTTGAATACTGATCAAAATGTCAAAGTTCAAAGTCTTTATTCGATTACATAATCATAAAAGACATTTACATTTAAAACAATAACGGTAATATCCTTACAATTCATTCCTTATTGAATACAAAGTACAAAATTCCCCTGAAAATAATCCTTAGTTACTCCTTCCGTACATACAAGAATACAATAATTTAATATAAAATACATTTAAAATAGACAATTAATATCAATAAAAAGACAGGCCGCAGTACTATGCACCAGATTTTAAATAAAGCCAATTAGCATAATCTTGTTATGGTAGACCTATCGTATCCCTCAACAGTATTAATTGTTCAATCTATGAGCACGGGTCATCCACATGCCATGTAAAAATTTGGCGATTGAGATTATAGTTAATTCATTTCCATCTGTTTTTAGGATCCTTAATGCTTCAGAGCCAGAAGTGGTCCCCATCATCTGACAGATGGGTTTCAGCCATTTGTACCTCAGGTTCTTATAAACGGGGCAAATAAAAAAGATATGGGCTATAGTTTCTAATTGTGTGGACATTCCGTACAGGAACCTATACCCCATTTACCAGTGAATGATTTAATAGGAAGGGTACCTATCCTAAATTGGTGGTACCATTTCCTATCACTGGGAACCGTTATAATGTCCCAGTACATTTCATAATCAGGTACATGTTTGGTCTCTAAAAAGTCTCTTGACAGTGAGGGACTCGTCAGAGACGAGAAACGTTTCATAGTGACCATATTCCAGTATAGCCTCCTCAATTCTTTTCAAAATGGAAATGTACCATTTGTTGGATTTTGCCGCAACCTGTTAAGGCCCATATCACTCAGAGTGGACTTTACCTGCCTCAACCATGAAATTTTTCCTGCACTACCTGCATCCCTAACCTCCAATGGTGCTTGCGTATACTGGGTTAGCTCAGGGGTGACCCAGAGCCTCCTCCAGTAAGCCACTGGTTTAAAGCGAGCCACATCCTCCAAGTACTGGCTTCCCAGGTCGTAATAAAGCGCTATTAGTGGAGTAGATTGGGGCAGGACTGTAATAGCCCTCATGAATTTATTTTGCGAGGTCGAGAGTGCAGATAAGTTGCTGAAACCCCATAATTCAGCCCCGTACAAAACTGAAGCTGCAATTTTTGCATTATAGATTTTCAGAACGGGGCAATCGGCTTTTTATGAAATAACCGGAGCTCTTTTAACAGAGCCCCAGACAATTGAGCATGTTTTAGTAGCAACTGATCCAAATGTGGGTTCCAATTAAGTCTAGAGCTTAATGTAATGCCAAGATACGTAAAAACATTTGTCTGCTCAAATATAACTTTGTTCATGGTAACTCTCCCTTTTGCAGTTTTTTGTTTGTGTAGGACCATGAACTTGGTCTTGTCTACGTTAATTTTGAGACCAAAGTCCTGGCAAAACAACTCAAATCTTACTATGGCCTTCTGCAGGCCTTGTTGGGTTTTCAAAAGTAGCAGGGTGTCATCGGCAAACATTAACAGGGGTATTTTCCTTCCATTTAAATTCTGAGCATCAGTCGGGTGATCCTCATAATACTTAATCACCCTGTTAATGTAAAGAGAAAATAAAGTTGGTGCCAGTACACACCCCTGCCGAACCCCTCACGCAATCTGGAATCTATCTGTCACTTGGCCTTGCTGGCCCCAACGAACTTGGGCAAAGTTTGCTTCATGAAGTTTAATCAGAAGAGCCAACAAGTCCAAGGGCATTCCCTGTTCTACTAAGACGCTCCACAACTTGGCTCTCGGGAATAAGTCGAAAGCAGACTTTAAATCTATAAAGGAAGCTTATATTCTGCCTCCATTAAGAATCACCACACGCCAATAAATTAAAACAAATCTAAAAACCTGGTCTATTGTGCTCTGGTGTGAGTGGAACCCGGCCTGTAAGGGTGAGAGGATATTAAACTCATCAATCCAATCCTGGATTCTACTTAGCACAAGCCTGGCTGCCACCTTCTGAATGCAGACAATTAAACTAATAGGCCTGTAATTACCCGGATCAGATCTATCCCCTTTTAAAAAAATTGGTAAAATCTCTGCCCCCTTCCATGACTCAGGGATTGGGGAAGCCTTTGCAATAGCATTCACTAAGGTCTGTATATATGTTACCCATAGGGCCTTATTATACAAGAACAGGTCAGTGGGAACACAATCAAGCCAGGGCGCCCTGCCACTTCGTACAGTATTAAGAGCAGCTTCGATTCCTGCTTAGTAAAATACAGTACAGGAGTACCAACTTGTATAATCAGAGGACCCTGGGATAATTCACAATCTCAGGCATCAATGGCAAACTGTGTCTTAAAGTGCAAAACACCATGTTCGGGGGCTACATGGTTGTTCAGCGGTTAGCTCAATCTTCCCTTGCCCCACTTTACCAGGTGCCAGAATCCAACCATATTCCTATCTAGACTAGCGCCATATAGCTCTTGCCAGTGTTCCTCATCCCATTCTTTTTTCGCTTTATATTGTGCTAACTTGTACTCCACTTGTGCATTGTGGATGCTATCCCTATTCTTAGATATTATTGCCAAAGCTAGTGCTTTGTATGCCACCCTACAGGTTTTCACATACCATGAGTCCACAGGTACCTTTGCGGAGGATTTCGGTTTTACTGTATTGGAAATAAAAAAGCCCTTGAGCTTGTTAAAAAATTCATTATGTACCATTGTAACTTTGGACTCATTTCCTTGTTGGTCTTGACAATTTAAGCGTTCTGTGGTTGCTTGGTCACCAGAATATTAATAGCCTCCAACTGATCTTCTTTAGGTATTATATTCGACCATTTTACTCTCCTGATATCATTGCTTAGATAGAGTTCTACACCCGCTGGAAGCCCATCATCTATACTTTTGCCTACTAGTACAAATGCTAACACCAGGGGGTTATGATCCCTCTCCACCCTCTCCTCAAAGATCATGTCAATTAGATTTGGCCAATATTCCTTATTAATGAGTTTGTAGTCTATACGGCTACATCTCATCCCGCAACTCCAAGTAGGGGACCCATGCTTGTCAGATTTAGCCCTCCCATTAACCGCCCTGAGTCCATGCTCCAGGCATAAAACTTTAAGCTGTAGGGTCGCCTCCGACCATTTCTTGATCGGATCCAGAGTTAATTTAGGGATGTCCCATATCAGATCTTCCTGATGGTCTAACTCTATATCATTTGAGTCTAATGGCTCAAAAGAGCAATTAAAATACCCGGTGACCACTATATTTTCCTCTCCTTTGTACAGATTGAGGTAGGAATCTAGAAGGGCAACAGTGCCTGAGGCTTTTCCTCCAGGCAGTCCTCTACCGTATGCATTAAATATTATAAGATCCTCTACGCCATCTGTTCTTATCTTAATTATTAAAATGTCATTGCTATCCGTGGCCAACTGCTGAACTGTATACCTATCGCTCTGTCTTACCCAAATGATTAGCCCCCTCGTTGGTCTCCCCCTTTGCCTAACAATAGCAGGTTTATAAAAATTAATATAACCTGGTCTGAACACCGGACCCACTAACCAGGTTTCCTGTAAGACCACGATATCATTGGTTTCAATAAAAGATAGCCAATCGGATGACTGTAGTTTATTCTTCAGTCCGGCAATATTCTATGAGGTCAGGCTGAAATTCTGTGCCCCATTTTGAGTTTCACCGTAGTTGAGCACCTTACTGCCTCCATTCACTATACATATGTCAGTTCTGGCTGTTTGTGGGCTAGTTTCCTTTTGTGGTGTCTTAAGGGGGTTTTCACTTAACTCCGTGATAATATCATTACTAATTGTTTCATCTAGAGGGGTAGTGGTTTCAGAATGGAGACCCAGATTTTGACTGTTTTTAATATGACCCATTTCTCCCATGGCCCTTTTATCTGGATACGGAAAGGTGCGATGTTTTGATTAAAAACCCAGTCAATCGTTTTCTTCTAATGTGTACAGTGCCTCATATCTATTACAGATCGGGACCGCACAATTGGTAGGGCCTAGAAAATGTCCCAAATTTCTTTAGGTGCCCCCTCTAGTGGATACATTTGCTCGGTAAAAGAACCCTAGGGGGAGGACATTAATAGCATCTTTCCAGATTGTGGGAGAAGCTGCCCTTTCCAAAATACACCTAAGTAGGTTTGGAGACCTAAAACGTATAACTACGCTGTCCCCAGCCATGCCTATTTCAGAGTTTCCCACCCAAGCCACACTTCTGACCATCAGGAATTCTTCAAATAAGTGATTCCCAAGCCCTGTTTTTAAATCCAAAAAGTTGAGGGCCTTATTTTTTAGTGAAGACCATTGTTCTTCCTCACGTAACTCCAGATACAGAACATTGTCCAAAACTATTGTATATGGTGTTGCCTCTGGGGGAAGATCAAGAAAAACCCTCGTAGCCTTTTCACCATCCTCCACCCAGGCATCAGCACAGGGCCATTTGACAATTAATTGCATGTGTGTAAAACATTAGGTGCTGTTGTTGCTGTTGCAGGAGGATTAAGGGGGCGCACTGAAGTGTGGATAGGGTTTGGGGGGACTGAGTGAGCTAGTATCTGATCTTGTGGGCTAGATGAATTTCCTGTCCGAGTAGGCCCTGAGGCTTCTCTGAGGCCGCTCCCTTTATAATTAGCTGGTACTTTGATTAATTGGTCTTCTATATTAGCTAGTCTTTGATCTATTACTGTTAGTCTGCACATGAGAGGATCAATTAGAGCTAAAAGTTTATCTGCCATCTGCTTGAGGAACGCGTCTTTAACCTCTTTAAAGTCTGGATAATGCAGCCCAGACTGTGCTAGATCCGTACCTACTACATCAACCCCAGTGTGTTCTATCTCAACCGATGGAACTATAATCCCTCCCATTTCTGGATCCGCGCTCTTATTCCTAGCTAGTTTTGCAACCTGAGCACTGGTTCTGGGGGCACTGCGTGCTTTTCTTTTCTTTCATTGGATAGTGTTTCCGGGATCCACTACTACTTTCTTTTGTTTTGTACGGGCCTTAGTGTGCGAAACTACAGGAGTACTAGATATACTGTCTTCGACTGCCTGGTGGGGGGAGCCTGGCTGGGAACTACCTCTGGAAGATAATAATGGTTGAGAGTACATTGTCGGACCAGAAATTGGATATATGGTGGTAGTTTGTCTTATGGATAGGCTTAGGGGATCTAGGGCCAGATGTAGGTGAAATAGATTTACCGATTTTAAATTACCGAATTTTACCGATTCGGTAATTAAAAATCGGTAAATCTATGGGGTCGACATGTAGGTATTCCAGATGTGCTGGAACACCGAATCGGATGATTTCGGTATTTACCAATTCGGTAAATACCGAATCGGTAATGCCCATTCATTCCTATGGGCTTTGAAGCCCATAGGAATGAATGGGCATTACCGATTCGGTATTTCCCGAATTGGTAGATACCGATTTTCACAAGGGTGCAGGGGGTGTCACTTTGACACCCTCTGGCACCCCCAAAACAGGCTCAGGTGTCATGTGGCAGGCATACATGCCCTAAGGGCAGGTCTGCCTGTCACATGGCATAGGTGTGCATGCACACATGTGCATGCACACTGGAATCGGTATTTTACCATCCAATTGGATTGGATGGTAAAATACCGATTCGGTAAGGCTCCTGGGACTCTGAAGAGTCCCACCTACATATGGCTGGCTCAGATTCGGTAAATTTACCGATTTTTTATTTTACCGAATCGGTAAAATTACCGAATCGGTAAAATAATGCCCCCTACATACCTAACACCTATTTACCGATCAGTAATGGCCGAAAATACCGATTTTCGGCCGTTACCGACCAACCTACATCGGCCCCTAGTGATAGCCTCCTTTCTGTGATCTCAATTTCATGCACAAGCACAGATTCTGCACGAGTAAGAAAGGCGTCCAGAGTCCCTACCACTCCTGGCACCCCTTTACGTGTATTCTTATTCATATCGAAACCAGATTATCTTAGAGACAATACATAAAGGTGGAAGTCTACTATGATTTTTACAGTAGTATTCTTGGCAATCAGTCTCCCCCACAATAGTACAGACAATCCTTCTCGAAGAGCTTACTTAAAGTCCTGGAATGGATGTTAAGGGGGTGGCCCAGCCCAGCCTCTTCCGGTCAATGACGGGTGCGGGATGGGCCCGCCCTTGGCCCGGGTTTTGCCCGGGCAGCGCCCGGGCATGCCCACGCGCGCCCCGCGCCGCGGGAGGCTTGGCGTGTTTTTAAGCGCCTCCTGGCGCTTACAGGTGATGCCTATGCGCTGCGCCCCACAGGAATGCCGGGAACTGTAGTTCAAGACCGTCCACGTCACCACCAGCGGAACGGTCTCACCAAACGTTGTTGTAGGGTGGCGTGAGGACTTCACAGAACAGTGTCTGCCAGGTAAGATCCCAGGAAAGCAAAAAGACCAACAATGGATATCGCAATTCCGCGCCGCGGGAGGCTTAGCGTGTTTGTAAGCGCCTCCTGGTGCTTATAGGTGATGCCGGTGCACTGCGCCCCACAGGAATGCCGGGAACTGTCGTTCAAGACCGTCCGCGTCACCACCAGTGGAACGGTCTCACCAAACGTTGTTGTAGGTGGGCGAGAGGACTTCAAAGAACAGTGTCTGCCAGGTAAGATCCCAGGAAAGCAAAGTGACCAGCAATGGATATCGCAAACCCCGACATTCACTTGAAGTCCTTGCCATAAATATTGAGGGATGAAGTGAGATGAAGACATTCAGAAGCCAAACCACGGAAAGCACAGGGGCACCTGACCGATACGACCACAGAGCCCGACAGTTACAATCCCAGTGCACGGCGGGCGAGCCACATTTTCGGTCGGAGTCAAGACCACCAGACAACCACCGGTCCGGCGTAGTATTCCATCAGTCATGTATCTTGCCTATATGTAGGCCTGATCCAATTTCAACCGAATTCCAGTCTGACAGTGGGCTTTAATAGCCTTGCTGTCTGTGTCAATTGAATCTGAAATAATGGGGCAGAGTGCAGCCAGGCTTGTCTCCTCCTATCCATAATTGGATGAACTAGTGGGACTGCAGCACTGATGGTACCAACCACTTAAGTAGCCCTTTAAACATGTCTCAGCCTACCTTTGCAGAACCTGTGTGTGCAGTTTTAAACTGCCATTTTGAGCTGAAAAAATAACATTTTTGCCAGGCCCAAACCTTCACCTCTATGGAAAGCCCTAGACAGCCCACAGGGAAGAGTGCAATGTATTTAAAAAGTAGGACACGCACATTTAGATTTTCATGTCCTGATAGTGAAAAACTCTTAATTTGTTTTTCACTATTTCAAGGCCTATCTCCCCTGTTGGATAACTTGGAGTTGCTTTATTACATTTTATAATAGTAATTTCCAATCACTTCTTTTTAGTGTCTTTGCAATCCCAATTTAAATTCCTATTTTATGATGAAATCGAATTTTTTTTACATTTCTGAAAATGCCACTTTTGGAAAGATGACATTTTTCTGGCCTTACCCATTTGGCGCCTGCAGTCTGTCTCTTTTATGGAAACAACAGTGGTCCCGACACTAACGGGGTGAACACAAGTGGAGATAGTAGGAAAGGTTCAAGGCAAAACAAACGTTTTTTCTGTTTACATATAAATTTGTACAGAAAATATCACGCTGCACCATTACATAAAATCAAACAATCAGATTTGTATCGAGTGATGTTATACATAACCTTGCTATTAAGGTTGTGTCACTACCTTAATAGCAAGGTTATGTATGTATAACATCACTCCCTGACGATCTAGCATGTGCACAGCGCACGTAGAGTCACTTCACTTATTCTTGTATGTATTCTGTTTTCTAAAGTATATCTTTATCTTCTTCTTCATAGGCAAAATTGAGGTTTAATTTAAAGGCAAAGTATTTAAATGTCCTGATGATGGTTTCTATGATTTTTTGATGAAACCGAAACGCCGTCGACTTGCTTATGCACCCGATACAAATCTGATTGTTTGATTTTATGTAATGGTGCAGCGTGATATTTTCTGTACAAATTTATATGTAAACAGAAAAAACGTTTGTTTTGCCTTGAACCTTTCCTACTATCTCCACTTGTGTTCACCCCGTTAGTGTCGGGCACAGGCTGTGTACCACACAGGGGCAGTGTGGAAGGTACTCCTGACATCTTATTTGTTGAAATACTGTGTTTATTAAGTAAACCTGGAAGACCTCTGTCCGGCTGGACATGTCCTTCTGAAAATATAGAAGCGATTTCGTCTATATTTATTTTGTTTGTTGCATCACATAAGCATGGGACCACTGTTGTTTCCATAAAATTGTTCCCCGAGGTCCCTGTTTGACTTGATTGGGGTCCCTTGTTGTTTAAGAATTGCAGTCTGTCTCTGGTCACAAGACTGTGTGTAGTTTTCAATGGACCTTTGTGTATTCTTCCTAGACAATGGGAGCTTAGGTGTGACTGGATAGGCCATCCCTGACAGGATGGGAGGGAGGACCTGGACACAGCCTCACTTACACCTGAATAGGCTGTGTCCTTTCTCCACATAAAGGTCCCAAATGCCTCTGCCTTGTCACTTCAGCCAGCTTGGAACCACAGCAGGGGAGGCAGGGAATTTCTTGCACTTCAAAGCCACTGTCTAGAGGTTTTCCCACCTTCCAGAACCAGATCACCTGTGTATAAAAGAAAGGACCTTAGATACCACCACTTCAGTATATTTCTGGACTTATGTACAGTCTGCAAGGAAGAAGGACTGCTGTGCTGATACAACGACTGCCACTCTGCTGGAGTGCTGCTCTGAAGGAACTGCTGCTCTTCTGTGCTGACCTGCTGCCTGCTGCTCTCTTGCCTGAGAAAGAAGAACTGGACCTGCAACTTCATCTTGAACCCAGGACCTCAGAGTGACTCAAGCGACAAGTCTGCTGGCCTCCTGAGCTGAGCTTCATGTACATAAAAGGTTCTAAAACAGCTCCTGGACCTGGTTTTGCCAAGTTCATGAACCTGAAGTGGTGCCTTTCAGGTCCTTGACTCTTGGTGTGGCTCCTGAGCTCTTGAATTCAAGCTTTGGGCCCTTCACAGCTGTGAACGGGCCTGTCTGCACTGGAATCACACCGCTTGCACCGGAATCCACTGCGAGCCACCACCAGCCCATTTCTTCACACAACAAGCTTCGATTGCCCTTTGGGGACTGCTAACATTAAGCTCTAGCCTGCCTGTCTATGATGCCCAGCCTACTCTTTGCCCCTGGCCATGGTTCTTCCAGATGAAACAGGCATGATAACATAACAAAACATGTCTTTGTAAAGCGCATGTTCATACAAAGGTATCTTGGCACTGAGTAACACATGTTTATTGTTATCCAAATCAATAGTACTCATTTTATCAACTTCAGAAGGATGAGAGGCTGAGTGGACCCACTGGGATTTGAACCTGTGACCATGAGGTTGAATACAGTCCCCTACAGTTGGACACATTAGTCCACTGAGTCACAAGGCCCTGCGCTGAAAGACTTAGTGTACCTGCCGGGATATATCCTCCTCACCCCTCAGGCCTGCCCTTCTCAGCACCAAGATACCCTTACGGGTGATTAGCTGTGCTCCACATATACACAAAACAACACTCTTCTCGCTCCTCCTTCTACAATGTGAATAGGCCTCTTGGCATAAATAAAGAGAAGCTACAATTTCAGCTGGGCTAATATGGAACTTTATCTGACCCACACTGCATAACAGTTTGCCTGAACATTTGACTTTGCACTATTTCGGAGTTTATTCTTTAAATATTCATAACTTCGATTCTACTGATTGGAGTTTTGTCATTTTGGTCTTGCTTTATTTATTAATGTTTGTCCTATTTTCCTAACTTGATATAGGGTCCTTTTTGTGTGGTGTTTTCACTGTTTTACTCTATGAAGTGTTGCGCAAATACTTTACAAATTGCCTCTAAGGTAAGCTTGACTGCTCTGTGCCAAGCCATCAGGGGGTTCAGCACAAGTTATTTTGGGGTTTGTTTGTTCCTTAACCTGACTAGGACTGTGGTTGAAGCTTGACCAGGGCTCATACCCAAGCCAACCAGTAACCCACTTTCTAACAAAAATACATTCTACAACCCAGCTTCTTCTCCTGTTACTCGCTGACTTTATGCTGGTCTTTGACCATTTACAACACCCCACTATCTTTTTTCTATGTTCACACAATAGAAATACCATATACATGCATACATACCTACATACATATATATATACATACATACATTTATACATTGGTCATGGTCCAGTGACACTGGACCTGTGACTATAAACCTAAATCCTCCAGTGAGTATCAAGATTCGGCCATCAGGCAGGATCACTAACCAATGGCTGACTCAACTTTTTTGATGTCATACGTTTTTAGGATTTCCTTTTTGCCAGGGGATGCATTCACAGTATCACTTCTTTCTCACTCAACTATGGCTGCTGGAGGGAAATGTGCCACAGAGTTGCTCCATATCCCAAGGGGTACCACCATATGATCCAACAGAATAATTAGTGAATGCCAAACGTTTTCTCTTTACTGAGACCAACTACAATCAGTAAGTAACTCGTTTTCTTATTTCTGATGGCAGCCATCCAGGAACCAAACCAAACATGGGAAATCTAACTTGAACTGGCTTCCTAGAAAGTGGTCTAACCAGGGATAGGTGTTTAATTGTACCTTTAATTATTCAGTTAACATGTTAATATACACACTGGCACTGCATGGAGCTTTAGGAAGTTTTGCGTCAAACATTTGCGTACAGCAAGGCATGCTGAAATAATACATCTAATTAGAACACACCGTAGAACAGAAAAAAATGAAATTACAGCAACACCACTATAATAGATTTGTGCTTAGATATGTCAGTCTGTGCCAGAAGGGCATTAGCATAGAACCTAATAGAGGAGATGAGTTAAAGATGTTTTATGAAGGCAAGAATAGGTAGAATGCTTCCTGGTATCAAGGATAAAGAGCTCCATAGTGCAATAACTGCACTTGGAGAAGCCTGTTTAAATGACAATGTAGTACTTAATTTGGATACTTCATGTTAGAGAGTATTTTTGCTTCAAAGGCATCCCATACTACCTACATTCTACTACGGAATGAGGGTTTGTGGAAGAATGATTTGAAAGTCAGAGAGCAACATCTGGAAACTGAACAGAGGACTTGTTAAGTTTTGTAATGGATGACAGGGTGCTGCCTACTAGCATAACATTTTTGAGAATTCAGTCTAGCGATAAACTTGGACATCTACAGCAGATTTTAGTTGGTGGGGTTAGGGTAGCCTGATTTTCTTTAAATAGTGAATATATACATTTGCTAGCTTGTCGACTCTGTGTTATGTTGGCTCGAAACGGGTGAGTCAGGATAATGTTAGGGCATAAAGGCTCAAAAGGCAAAGTAGGTCATATTTTTGTCTAAGAGGAATAGAGGCATATTGGTAACAACACAGGAATGCATAGGTCAGAGGCTGTTCTGCAGTAAAACAAAACACAATCTCCGTCCTGAAACCAGTTGTTCATGTTATCAGACATACTCACACTTCTAATGAAAAGGAAAAGGCTCATTTAGCAGTGTCAGCACTGGATGTCTTCAAAGGGATCAGTTATCTCTGAGTCCCCAGGAAATGTTCTCCTGATAAAGATTAAATGGTTAGCACCCTGGGTGCTCCTACACAAAACAATGTCTAAATCTGCTTTTTTGTACCTGAGAGATTTAACAGGATGACCATTGATCCATAGAGCTACAAGAGACAAATATTATAAATGGATGACTCACGGGCACAAAGGAGGGAACAAAAAAAGGCATGGGATGGTGTGAGTGAAAAATGTAGGCGTGAACTGTCATCCACGCAGATCCCCATGCAATAAAAAGGTTTTCGGTGTTCTCTGCTCTGCAGCCTCCCGGCTAGGTATTGATCGAAGATATCGGACATTCAAATATATTGTTTCGCTTACAAAAGTCAAAAGTCAGCTTCTTATCTAGTTAGAAAATTTAGATTTAGGCTCGAAGCATTGTTGTGTCCTATGGATGAGCAGAATTCAGCTTTTTAGACTACTATTTTGCTTGCGACACGGATTTTCACTTGTGCGGTAATGAAACACTAAGGGGCAGATTTACAATAACTGGCGCATCCTCAGGGATGCGCCAGTTATTGTGCGCTGCAGGTCCGCCACCCATGGTGCGCCATATTTACAATGCGGCACACCATGGGGCAAAAACGGCACAGATGCGTGACGCATCTGTGCCGTAAAGGCGGCGCATTGCTGGAGTTGGATCTCAAGCGTGACGCAGCTCCAGCAATGATTTGGGGGGCCTTATCTGTCCAATGCTGCATCAAGCCTTACGCCGGGTTCAAGCAGGTGCAGGGTTTTGAAGCTTAGGTGGGCAGGTGGGAGCTCATTTGTGGAGTAGACGTACTACCACTAAGTAATCTGGATTTGAGTTCTGATCAAACTCATTCCTGGGGCGTTGAAGGGCTCCTCCAGCTTGCGTTGGCAAGGATGTTGCATGATCGATCAGTGAGGTGTTACTTGCATTGTCTATATAATTTCTACGTTTCTTTGCTCTTTGCTACATGTATATATGCTGCATGTTATTCTGGTTTTGTGATTCAGTTACTTGATATTTGGGAGTCAGCATTAACCAATACATTTTGCCTTCCCTTCCAAAATCTTGAATTAATACATATGTGTGTGTCACTTTAAATACACCTGAATTTGTTTTCATGTCTCGCCTTAAGAGAGTGGTGGGTCTTATTTCATCGCCTCGTCTTTTTGGAGTGCTGCTTTACTTGTATTATTTAAAGGTGCAGCAGTGATTTGTCTCCTCTCAGGAGTGCCGGGTTTGGGTGTGTCCTACTGTGAAAAATTACAAGCATTACAGATGGTTAAGCTCAAATTGAAAGAATGTTCTCCCTATATTTGAAGATAATCATACCCTTTACATTTTTAAATGGTGGGCTCAGATGTGGCAATATTGTTGCCTACATCTTAGCTTGTCTTCCACTCCATTGTGCTTTACCAAGGTCCTTTTTGTAGTGGCTGCCCACCTTCATTCACTGGGAATCTGTCTCATCATTTACTTCAGCAGCATCCTCCTGATTCACCAATGTCCTGGAACTCTGTCTTAACATGTAGACTTAGCCTTGGGTTCTTGGTCACTTTCAGGAAATACTTCAGCAACTAGTCACAGATTCAGCATAGATACCATTCTGTGCACTCCAAACCTACTTGCAAGAAACTGGACCCAATAAAATGGGAACTAAAATCTGCCTCCGTATCTCACTTACTTCCCTTTAGGACACTGGTACACCTGATTAACTTCTTGGCCATTTACATCCAAGCCATATTTCCAGCTTCTCTCTAACATTGTGCCCTTCAGTGGTGGACAACTACAGCTCTTCACCAGTGTCTCTCCTATTTATATCTTATCTCCCTACATGAAGATTCCTGCTCAGAGCTCCACTGATGGTAACTGAACATGCAGGCCTGGAATACCACCGGTATGTTTTATTCTTCTCAGGAACAAATCCTTGAGCCAGACCACAGCAGGACTAGCTGGGATGCCATCCTGGGGGTTATGGAGGTGTCCAAGAGGGGCATGTGGTGCCAATCTAAGAGGTGCCTTCTAGTCAATGTACTATGGCTTTTTGCTTACACCTTCACCATCAACAACCTGGCAAATTCGAGGTCCCATTGATATATTCTCCTCCTTAGCTACAACCTCTCTGCAATGAGGTATGCCAATAACCTTAGGGGAGCAAGGTTGATTGACATCTCACAACTCTCACATGATCTTTTGAAGCACCAGGTGTCTTTAATTTGCAAGTGATTAGAGGATACCCCTTCAAGTTTTTGGGATAATCGCCCCCCCCCCATGCCCTCCAGAGCTCAACCTTTTTTGCATCCAGCCTGAACTGACAGTTGCCTTAATTTGTGTATTACTTCCCAAAACTGGAGACATGGGCTATTTATGCCTTCCTCTTGCTCTAGTCCCCATCATACCCTGATGCCCTGCTACCCTGTGCCCGTCTTTGCTCATCATTTTCTCTTCAGACTTGTGCTGTTAATGTGCTGTTAACAACTTGACTATCCCTCCTGGGCCTGCTTCCATCAACTCTTGAAAATGGCAATGCACTTCCTTTAACTCCTTCATCATGTCTACTGTCTCCTTTTGGATCCAGACAGTTGTCCCTATGACCTAGTACTTCATAGACACTTGCACTTCCTTGCTTGGGTAATCTCTGATGATCTACAAAATGGCCAAGCTTTTCATGACTTGCTGTAGAATTAATTGACAAGCCCTGGGCACCTCAAACCTGATGTGCTTAAGACTCTGTCTAGCGAGCCTGGTTTCAGTGGAGAATGGAGTGGACCTTGAATTGCCTTATTTCTTTTTCTACCTCCTTACTTAATCTTCTGTCTCTGCCCATTTTGGCAAGAACCTTGTTTTTACAGGTCTATCAATGTTTGCCACTGAGCAATCACTGTGCATCTTCCCTACCATGCCTCCATCTTGATAGATAAGGATCCTTTAGTGTGCTATCTCATGAAGGTCTCCAGGAGACCTCTCAGTTGTTGTTTTTCTTCCACCGAGAATATATTCCTCATCCCTCTCTCCTAGGGACCACACACTGAAGCTTGGTTTAATTCTCAGTCTCATCTCATGAAAAGAGTTTCAGACATAAAGGCTCTCGTCATCTCTTGTATTAATCTTTCCTTGGATGGTGCAATGTTCTACATCTTAGTTTGGACTTGGATGGCTTCTTGTACAGTTCTTTATCCTTATTCTCTTTCCCCCTTTAGAGGGGTTTCTTTCTTACAGGAATGCATCTGCGAGTCTTCTCTCTTGCTTTTTCTAATCAGCTCCTAGTCTCCTTTAGAAGTCCTCTTCTCATAACCCATTCTGCTGTGTGAGAATTTCCCACTGGACCAGGTGCTGGAATTGATATCTCTGCCTTTGGTGTTCAGTCCACTCATGAGACTATGATGTCTAAAGACCTCATCACTGGATCAAGACTCCAGTTTATGCTTGTGGTTAGTGAGTGGTCCTTGTCCTGCAGCCTAAAGGAACTTTTATCTAAAATCAGTTCTATATGACAAAACAAGTTTGTTTTTAAGCCTTTTTCGGAAAGAACTATGGTCTTGTATGTTCCGTAAAGTAGTAGAGAGTTGGTTCTAAATACTAGTACCAAAGGTATCTCCACTGTGAGAATAATTAATTCTGGGGATCCTGGATACCTGGATCATGATGGGCAAGTTTTAATTTATTTTACAGGGCTATCAGTTATGCTTTGTGTAACTAACCAAACTTTGGCCTTTGACTTCATAATTTATGACACACAGACACACACACGCACGCATGCACGCATACACACACACACACACACACACACACACACACACCTGTTACCTGTGTAAAATAATCGAGTATAGATATCAATGGGTTCCAAAGACATCAGAATTCATGATGTCACAGGCCGAGTGTTATATTTTTGTAAATATCACCAGAACCTTGAGAAGGCAATATAGGGCCTTGATAGACAAGTTATACTTTATATATTTTTTATATTCCATGTTTATTTTGCAGTGTCTCAAAAAATATGTTACAATCAAATAGGTACATTTTTATAAAAATAGTAAGTAAAATTCCTCAACTGTGCAAATTGATGGTCTCGAGTAAAAAAGGAAATAATACTTTCTCGAGTAAAAAAGGAAATAACAATACTTAGATAGATAAGAATGCAAAATTTTAGAAAATAACCTTTGCATTGTAACAACCTCATCTGTGTCTAAAATGAGGATACCGTTGAAGCTGTCCTCTTGCAGGTGAATTAGTAGTGGATACCGATAAGAATTTGAATGCTAAAGCTTTGTTAACCTTTTAGTAAGAGATTACTGGCAAAACAACTGCCAACATCTGGGCCAGTTGTATTATGTGATATTTTTCCATGTATAAACATGTCATGTAAAAAACTACATAATGGGTAATGTATGATATGGCCCTATTTTTTCATACCAGAAGTCTACTGACAGGTGCAAATAAATTGACCTTTAGCCTCATGGTTTATGGTATCTCTAGAACCTCTGGATGAGAGGAAACAATGTACCGGATGCACAAAATAT
Organism: Lissotriton vulgaris; assembly: GCF_964263255.1. Taxonomy (NCBI): domain Eukaryota; kingdom Metazoa; phylum Chordata; class Amphibia; order Caudata; family Salamandridae; genus Lissotriton; species Lissotriton vulgaris. The sequence continues at coordinate 917,679,828 of NC_141695.1, forward strand.
ATTTTTTGATAGCAAACAGTTGGAGTCAGTGTTTGCAACCATAAAACGGCATTCCCAAATGTACGAATTCCACTTTAGGAATCTGTAAACTTTTACCAACCCCTAAAACTGGATTGCAAACCCATATCAAATTGGCCTTTTCAAGAGGAAATGTTGAACTTGGCCCTCTCTGCAGGATTACCCCTCAAATTGTTTACGTCTCCCCTCCTGTTTACTGAAATTCGTTGTCTTTAGGACTCTGTACACTTTACTACTGCTAACCAGTGCTGAAGTGCCTGTGCTATCTTCTTTAAACATAGTACAATTAATTTACAAGCAATTTGCATATTTAATTTACTTCTTTAAATCACTAGTACAGTTGTACTACAGGTACAGAGGGCCTGTAAATTAAAGGCTACTAGTGGGTCTGAATCCTAATTGCGTCACCCACTTAAGTAGATTTGTAAACATGTCCCGGTCTACCATTTCAGCCCGTGTGCAGTTTTCAACTGCCTATTCAAGGTGTCAAAAGAAATCTTATGCCAAGCCTAAACCTTCCTATTCAATACATTGGTAAATTGAGTAATGGGCTGAGGGGGTTGAAAACCCTTCTCAAGAAACAACCACAAACCTCCTCAGGATGAACCATAAAAGTCACTAAATTAACCTCTGCTTAACTCTGTGCTAATTTGCCACTAAAGCAGCCAGGCTTAACTTAGAAAAAAATGCTGCACAAACCAATGATAGATAGAATGCTGAACAAATCAAACTTTCACCCCCAGTTGGTAGATCTGGATTAAATACATCATTCATTTGCTCAGTATGGCGCCCCAGTTTAGACCCAGCCATTTGCAAATCAGTCTTGACCATGCTCCTCATGGGATCAGTCCGGCCTGACCTGCCAAACAAGGACCTCCCTGGACCAGAAACAAGCATCCTGGGACCGGTTTCAGGGTTTCAGCCCTCATCAGCCAGGCTAGTTTGAATTCAATTGCACAGTGAGCAAGGGACTCACGTCTGGGCATACCCATCCCACTTAAGGCAAAAAGTGCAGCACAAACCAATAATTAACGAAATGCTCAACAAATCAAACATTCATCACAGTTAAGAGATCTTGGTTAAAACCAAGCTTAACTTAGAGGCATTGTGTTAAGTATTTATACAGCCCACAAACATGAATAAAGTAAAACCATATTGGTCAATCTGTTAAACTCTTTACTGGCCACAAAGAAATTGGTTGAAATTTGCCACCACTGCTTTGCAACCAATTTTCTTGCAAATCAGGAACTATGGACTAGATGTACCAGTATTAGGAATAGCAATCTCCTATTTGCGATGTGTTGCAAATTTAAATTGGGAAATCACTATTCCTAATGTATGAAACTCATTGAATTTAATTTGTCAATTCTTAGTGGTTTGCAAATAGACCTACCTCATAAATATTAATGAGGTAGGACGTAATGTGTGACCCACTGTGATTCCCTGCCATCACAGGGATGGTGGTTTGCTTAAGTCAGCAGACCAGCCCACCATGTCTGTGATTGCTTTTAAATAAAGCATTTTTTTTTAACAAAGCTCGTTTTCTGTAACGGAAAAATAAGTAAATGAAATGTTTAAGTTTCATTTTTTAAGGACAGGCAGTCCTGCTCCTAAAAAATGTTTTGCCAATCGTTCTCAAAGGAGACATTTTGGGAATGGGTTCCCACTGTATTTCAAATGGGGGTTAAATTGCGAATGTTTAGTGACCACATTTCAATTCGCTATTAGGAAGAAATGCCCTCAACACGCCCTTTCCAAATACTGAATCGTAAAACTCACAATGTGATTCGGTAACAAGTTACATCCCAAAAAGTAATTGTTCCAGCGCAAACAACCAGATTTCACGAATTGGGCAGTTTGTGATAGCAAAAATGCTTCATACATCCAGCCCTATATTCTTAGCCTCATAAGGCCACATGTATGAAAGTTTGAAACAGCAAATTACTAATTGCGATTTCCTGCAAATCACAATTAGGAAATCGCTATTTAAAATATATGAAACTCTTTTGAGTTTCAATTGCGATACCCAATGGGTCGCAAATAGACCTACCTCATGAATATTAATGGGGTAGGTCTTCGTTGCGACCCACTGGGAATCGCCAAAATCACAAGGATGGTGTGCCGTTGGGGTCAGCCGACCACTATGTCTGTGATTGCTTTTAAATAAAGCAATCTTTTTTTTTAAATGGGGCCCTTTTTCCTTAAAGGAAAAAAGGATGCTTTTCAAAAATAAGAATAAAAAGTTTTCTTTTCATATTTTAAGAGTGAGGAGTGGTCACCATTTGCGAATGGGTTACCACCTACTTGAAGTAGGTGCTAAAATGCAAATGTTTTGCAACCACATTTCGGTCACAAAACATTCCTACATACCGATACGATTTGGTATCAGGAAGGAATGCCTTAAACACGGACCTTCCTAATAACGAATTGCTAAACCATTTTGTGATTTGGTAATAGGTTACCGGATTGCAAAACAGGGCTTGGTACTTTGGGAACACCTTTTTTCCAGTCTCAAATGACCTTAAAAGGGTATGTGGCCCATAGTTCTGACCAAAATAAACAGTGTTCTATTTGCGAAACATAGACGTTCAAGGCACCTTTAGCTACTCAACAACACAGCTCCTGCAGTTTAATGTGATAATATCAGGAGAATTTTGACAATGTGACCAAATATTCATAACCATTGTGTTGTTTTCAATAACTACAATTTGCAGGTGGGTTACTTCTGCACAGAATTCATTTCATGATTAGTTCTTCTTTTTCAAGTTCATTTGGGGGAAGCCAATCTAGAAGAACAAAAAAAAGAAGGAGCCTGCATAGCTTAAGGATGAGCTGGCCTCTCCTTAGCCCGATGTTGGGTGCTGCAAATTGCTTTTGATTTTCGGTTCATGGTTTGTACCTTATCATTCCTATTGAACGTAGAAATGCAGTTAAGTACCATGGAGCTTCCCACTGACAGAGAGCGAAGGAAGCGCAACTAGCGACTCTGCTTGCAATTTGTTAAACTCTAACTATTTGATGCAGCGGCGGCATCATAAGGGTAGTTCGCTCTTCTTAAGGGGAATGAGTGAGGAGAATCCTCTTTTACCAATTACTTGTCTCCAATCCATAAATGTTGCCGCTGTAGCTCTATGCAGCATGGTGTTAATGGGTTGTTCAATGTTTATGCTAGCGTACATATAGTTCTCCAGGTGTTCCAGCAGTTCACGACCGATGTAAACAAGCGAAGATGGGAAATTATGTTTTTCGCTCAGACTCCCTTACCATGGCTTTGGTAAATAAAGTGTGTCCAAGCGCGTTACCTTTATATGAGTATAATAATATTTGATTTCATGTGTTTTTCTGAAACTCTTTTATCAAATAGTCACAATGATGCTATGAAGGACCTCTCATGGACCTCACTGCTTTTCAAGATTCTCCCCAATGTCCATATGCCCGAGTTCCTCAGAGTGCCCAAGTTCCCTCAGCTCCTTGCATTTTATGCGGATGTCTCTCTAGCTCCCCACACAATATCCATGTGTGGCAAACTTCACATAGTGTCAGTCCATGTTCCTAGAGGAATTTGCATGAATTATATTTCATGTTTCTCACACCTGGCCGTGAACCCAACGTTTCTCACAATGCTGCTATCTCTGCAGCTCCTCACATTCTGTCCAGGTGCATAAAGTTCCTCACACTGTTGAAGTCTCTCAAACTCCTTATATTCTGCTCCTGTCCACCATGCTCCTCACACTGTCAGGGCCTGGTTCACAAAGGTGAACTTACACATTTGGGTAATTTTACGCTTTTTCAGTGTTAACAAAACTGTATTTTGATAGTAAGTTTATGAGTGTTAAGACTCCGCAGTCGAATGGAGATCTCCACACATAAAAGAATGGCGCAGGCCTATTTCTCTATGTGCAGAGTTCTCCGCCCGACTGCAGAGTCTCCGCACAAGTCAATTTACTATTACGCCTAGGCAGAACTCGAGGAGTTCCCAGAAAACTCAGCGAGCTTCCGCTGCACTCTGCGAGTGGGCGTTAGTTCTCGCCTGCGCATTTGCGCTGCTTTTTTACATGTAAGTAGAGTGATCCATCCTTCTGAATTGAAAAATCACTCAGCATGGACGGTACAACGCGGTCCTCATGGGAATGGCCATTTTGTTTTTGTCTGATTCTGTTCCCTTTTCCTTGTAGTCTGAATCCATCTCAATCCAACTCCATCTGCTCTTTCCTAACCTGATTTTCAACTGTTTGTACTTATTGTATTGCTGTCTAATTGCCCCTGTGTTTATTTTTGTGATTACTTTACGTTTTGGTTACTTTTTTGTACTTTGTTTTTGCTTAATCCTTTTTCTTTCTTGGCCTACCCTCTCTGTGTCCTCCTCCTGATTCACATCTCCTTCCTCCTCCACAGCGACGGCTCGTGGAGGGAGTTACGGTGGGGCAGGAGGGCGGGGAGGGGGAGGGGCAGGGCGGAGGTTGCTAAAAACCGGCATATGGATAATTGCAGGTAAGTAAACAATATAATTAATAAAACGAATTTCGTAGCTCGCACTGCATTGCATTTTGCGATGCAAGGCGCACTACGAAATTCGTTTTATTAATTAAATTGTATACTTACCTGCAATTATCCATATGCCGGTTTTTAGCAACCTCCGCCCTGCCCCTCCCCCTCCCCGCCCTCCTGCCCCACCGTAACTCCCTCCACGAGCCGTCGCTGCTCCTCCAATATTCCAGATGGCAGAAGCAGGCAGAAGGGACATCACCCGCAATGCATGCGGTTGACTTTGACTGGCAGGGGTCCAGCCCTGCCCCATCTTTCGTGAGGCAGAGTTGGCTGCACTAACATTTTGGGTGCAGCGCCACCCCCTGCATGCTAGCAGCAGGTGGCAGGTCCAGCAAGGACTATGCCCTGTGGGAGCATCAGCTTCTGTGGGAGCAAGTGCAGCAGTGAGTGCAGTGCAGCACCAAAATCACTTGCACCTAGAAGTAGCAGATGCACTACTGGGGAGATGTCCTTGACTAGAGGCAGGACCTGCTTGGCCTGGGTTTAATCTATCATTTTTTTGCTCACCATTCCACACCAGTTTGGGGCCAGCATTATGCAAATCAGTCTTGACCTTGCTCCTTATGTGCACAGTCCTACCTGGACTGCCAAGCCAGCCCCCCCTGGACTAGAAACAATCATCCTGGGACAGGTTTAGGGGGATCACCCCTCATCAGGCAGGCTAGCTTGAATCCAGTGGCATGGTGAACACCGGACCAATTTCTGAACATACCCCTCCAACTCAGAGAGACAAAAACAGAAAAAAAAATTGATGGATGGAATGTCGCCCATCATTTGTTCTTTTTGCTTTTGTTGCTCTAAGCTAGCCTGGCTGATGAGGGTTCCAGGATGTGTGTTACCGGTCCAGGGAACACCTGGCCTGGCAGTTCAGGCTGGACTGTTACCCTATGGCTGGGTCCAAACTGGGGTGGCGTGGTTAGCAAAAGAAACAATGGTTTATACGCAGATCTTTGTGACTGGGGTGAATGTTTGCATTGTTCAGCATTCCATAGATCATTTGTTCTTTTTGCTTTTGTCACCTTAAGTGGGATGGGTATGCCCAGATATGGGTTGGGTCCCATGCTCACTTAGCCAATGGATTATAGCTCGCATCGCTTATGAGGGGTGATACCCCAAAAAAGGTCCCAGAATGTTTTTCCTTGAGGAGCAGGGCACAAACAGATTTGCATACAGGTGGGTCAAAACTGGGGTGGCGTGGTGAGCAAAAAAACAATAGATTAAACTAAGATCTTGGAGACTGGGGGTGAATGTTTGCATTGTTCAGCATCCCGTCAATCACTTGTTCTTTTATTGTTTTTTGTTACTGTTAAGTAACTATAGGCCACAAGTTATATTTTCTTAACACAAGTATAACTATAAGTATGACTATAACTGCTGAAATTCTATGGTATTGAACTAACTATAACTTTATGTCCCCGCAATGCACTGCTCATGACCTCACATATTACATCACTCATGGCAGAACATCCCTGATGAAGTCCCCTCAGCTGCTGAGGATTGTTGGGGGTCAAGAGCATGTGCGGACACGCATGCATGCATAGTTTTTTCAAGAGATAGCAGAAACGGCAATGAAGAGGAGTAGGGCAGCCCAGGGATGCCCCAGTTCATGTAAGTGGTTTAAATGTACTTATTAGTTGTGTCATGCCAGCTCAGTTAATCATACTCACCTGGGCCCAGAAAACATTCACACCTTTGAACCGGCAATCCTGCTTCTACTTACTGCCTATCAGGATTTTAATTTCTTAGGACTTATATCTGTACACCATGACTTACCAAACCTTTGTCACCTATGCTATAAGTCCTAGGGATTGAAAAGGGAGTTAGCATAATAGGTAGCAATTAAATAAATTACCTTTCCTGTAATAACCACAGACTCAGGAGAAGTTTGAAATACTTTATCTATGCACGTTTTTCTGACTCAGTGGCCACAATACAGTGACAATAAATTTTACAAGTAAGACATTAATCAAGGTAAAGTTTGCAAGAAATTATAGTAACACCTTTAGACATTGGTACCTGTGAAGGGTGAGAAAAGGAAATAGCACAGGGATTATATTTACCTAGAATGGTGTGAGGACCAACCCTGGCCACGGGCTTGAGCAAAGAAAAGGGCTCCTGACTAATCAGGTGCCAATGGGACAGGACAGGTGACCTCCGCTAAGTGCAACGCCAGTTTCATACCCCTCTCTATGGCAATCTGTTACCCCGGCTGGGTAATCGACACTTCTCCCTCAGCACACCCCAATTCCTCTAACAGAGTGCTCCGCCAGCACCTCTGCTCTCAATTCTCCTTCAGCATACGTTGGGTCAGTAACAGGTCGGTGACAAGTCGGACAAATTAACTAGCTAAGCCTACCTTAGTTGTACCATTTTCTGGGCAATGTACCACACCTAAATGTTGCAAATTCTATGTGTTCCCTTCATTTAAATGGTCAGAAAGACGAGGAGAGGTCATCACATCATACTAAGATGAGGTAATTTTCGTTCAGTGTAATGGATCAATGTTCCCGCCCATAATTTACTTTCTCAAGGTTTTATTCCACCCAGCAATATTATTTCATTTTAATATACAATGTTTAACAAATTTGCAAGTTGTCTTCCCTTTCCCAGGGCATCGCGAGTAAGACAGTCTTTGGCAAGTTTTCAATGCCACTGCTCGAGGTCTCTCAGTGCTCCTGGCACATGCGCAGAGGGATTTCAACATGGCTGTTCATGTCACCCTTAGACCCAAATACGAGCTATTAATAAAATCAGAGAAAGACACATTAGATTATAAAAGTAAATGATTGCACTGTATACCACTTATCTCTACTCTAACCACATTACTTTAATAAAACTATAGTATTAATAGTAATTAGTGATATCCCCATTATTGGCATCAGTACTGTACCTACAATGCTTTTACCTACATTAAAAAAGCCAACTACCTACTGAGGAAAGATCATCAGTTAGTCTCTTCCATGCACTATCAACCTCCAGTGGTTTCAGTTCGTTCTTCTGCCAATTGAGTAGTATTTCTGACATACTTTCCAATTTCAACACTTTTATCAGGTATGTAAGTCCAACAATGTTGTGCCTTCAACATTCTACAGACTCCGCTCTCTTTTGCCAATAATATATCAAGAGCAAGTCGATTTTGTAAAACCATTGATCTGATTGCAACCAATGCAGTGTTGATCAATAAGAATCCTTCAGCAGTGTCAGTCGATAAGCGATCCACCACTGTAGATAATTTACAAATTCAGTGTTCAGAATTACTCCCACTGAAGGTATCAATGCACTAAATATATCACCTACACTTTCTGAAAAGCTAGCTCTTTTATGTCGTGTTCGTTCATTATCGTTTTCATTGCTTCCAGTGATTCTTTTTACATGGTATACCTTCGGGAATACTATTCTGAAATAGCAACTCCCGCACCAATGATCAGGCAGCTTAAAATAAGCTTTGTTCCCACAAATATAATAGATTCCAGGAATTACTGGATCAGTTCCCCCTTTTAGTCCCCAACCCCCAATTATCAGGAAATTGTGTTCACATTCACTGGAACCGATGAATACTCAGTTATCAATCTATGGAGACAGAGTTTCCCCTTCTTTTCAAAGTACAGAGACATAGCAGCATGAGTCCTGCCAGTTGCCATAAATTATTCACTTTCAGCCCATTTGGGTATTTGAGGTTTCAGTTCAGTGGCCTTTCTGTGGAAATCCTGTCTCCTTTTCTCTACTAAATTCAAAAATATTTTCTCTTCTTCATTTAATCTACAAGTTAAATTGTCTTTGTGTGTTTCAGCTATATCTATTGTTTTCATTGTTAGAAAATATTCACCCATGAACTGTGAGTCTCTACTGCTAAGGTCAGGATTTATTTTTGTGCGTATAGGAATTTCAGAAAAAATTACATCTAAATTGGAATATTAATACTGTAATTTTCCAGTTCAATAAAACAAACTAGTTAAAATACTACATGAAATACCATAGGTCAGTGGTAAATGATGGTAAGTAACCCCTTCAGCTACTGATGTCATACAGACATAGCAATCACTAACTTGCATTGGGCCCGATTTACAGAATGAACTTAAGACTCAATCCTAAACTTACTACTATTTTGGTATTCACAGAATGCACTTACTCATTTCGGTATTCACAGAAGGCACTTACTCATTTCGGTATTCACAGAAGGCACTTACTCATTTCGGTATTCACAGAAGTTAGTAGTCCTAACTTTAGGACTCCTAAATGCCTTCTGTGAATACCGAAAGTCTTAAAATTAGGATTTTTCTCAGTTTAGTAGTAGTTAAGTTAGGACTCCTAACTTTAGGACTCCTAAATGCCTTCTGTGAATACCGAAAGTCTTAAAATTAAGATTTTTCTCAATTTAGTAGTAGTAAAATTAGGACTCCTAACTTTAGGACTCCTAAATGCCTTCTGTGAATACCAAAAGTCTTGATTTTTCTCAATTTAGTAGTAGTAAAGTTAGGACTCCTAACTTTAGGACTCTCAGTTTAGGAGTCCTAAAGTAAGGGGTCCTAACTTTACTACTACTACTAAATTGAGAAAAATCCTAATTTTAAGACTTGCGGTATTCACAGAAGGCATTTAGGAGTCCTAAAGTTAGGAGTCCTAACTTTACTACTACTAAATTGAGAAAAATCCTAATTTTAAGACTTTCCGTATTCACAGAAGGCATTTAGGAGTCCTAAAGTTAGGAGTCCTAACTTTACTACTACTAAGCTGAGAAAAAACCTAATTTTAAGACTTTCCGTATTCACAGAAGGCATTTAGGAGTCCTAAAGTTAGGACTACTAACTTCTGTGAATACCGAAATGAGTAAGTGCCTTCTGTGAATACCAAAATGAGTAAGGGCATTCTGTGAATACCAAAATGAGTAAGTGCATTCTGTGAATACCAAAATAGTAGTAAGTTTAGAATTGAGTCTTAAGTTTATTCTGTGAATCAGGCCCATTGTCTCTACATAATGGGGTCGATTCCGATTCGGGAAACGAATCTGTACGACGGTTCGTGTTCGTTTCCGTACGAAACGTACAAATCCGTCCGAATCACGTAGTACAATCCGTTGGTAAAAAATCCATCCGAATCTTTGCGAACCATAGAAAAACAAGCGACAATCCGTATGATACTGACTCGGAAAGTGAACAGTATGATTCGTAAACATGCTGTACGACCCGACAAGTACGATCCAGACCGGGGACCAAGAACGCGATTTGTACGGGAAAACGTCGTCGCGTATGAACTGCGATTTGTACAGAAAACATCGCGTATGAGTGATCCACAAAATCAAATATGAAACGAACCCCCCTTTAACGAAGCGCACGCGAACCCCGTAAAAACGTCGCGTATAAGTGAGCTACAAAATCAAATACCAAATGAACCCCCCCTGAACTATGCACACGTGAACCCCACAAAAACATCGAGTATGAGCGAGCCACAAAATCAAATACGAACGAACTCCACCTGAACGAAGCGCATGTGAACCCCTTAAAAATGTTGCATATGAGCGAGCCACAAAAGTAAATATGACACGTACCCACCCAAAACTAAGCGCACTCGAACCCCTAAAAACAGCACAAGGAGGGTGCAAACGACTCGCACAACACCACAAAACATGTCTCCTGTGTGCAAACCATTAGAAAAGAATGTCCTGGCCAGATCCAAACAGGCAAACAGAGGGCCTTACTCAGATCCACCCCTTATAACACACCCACCAAAATTTCAAACTAAGCCCCACCCACAAATGGACCAATAAAAAGGGCCCTCACTCACAAACCATGATCCTTTGCAACATACCCATTTCGCTACAGAGACTGACAATACACCAACAACTGCACAGATCCACCTTCACACATACCCCCAATCACATTCAGACCCGAACACCCCCATTCACATTCAGACCCACACACTCACATCCATACACACCGTCACCCCCAATCACTTTCACCCCACACCATGTCCGCACAAAAGAATCCAAAGTTCACAAAGGAGGAGATGGAGATCCTTGTAGATGAAGTCATCAGAGGCGAGCCACAGCTGTTTGGCGCATTGGTCAGATGGACCAGCATAGCCGAGAAAACACAACTGTGGGAGAGGATTGTCAATAGGGTGAATGCTGATGCACCCATCAGACGCACCAGGAGGGATTGCCAGGCCAGGTGGTACAATCTGCGGAGGATGGTGAAGCGGAAGATGGACAAGGACTATGCCAGAGCCAGCTCACTGGAGGTGGTGATCCTGCAGACCAGTACAGCACCATCCCTTAGAGGAGAAGGTCATGGCCCTGCTACCACCTGTGGGAGTACTTGCATTGAAGGAGTCATAGAGCCTGGTGAGTACACAAACAACTCAAGTAACATGGGGGTAATGGCATCTACACTCCAAGTACAAAAAATGCTCGCAACAAGCGCCAAGCACCCGCTGCCCATAACTACAGGCAAAAACAATGCTAACGCCACTAACATGTGTATGCCCCATTGACAAACCAAGGCCATGCTATTTCCCATGCTACAGGAAGCACAGACCCAAGAATGGACATCCGGTATCCTGGGAGGGTGGCTGTCACAACATGCATCGTGGAACTCCAAATAAGACCCAATTGCATGGGAGTCCACAGGGGGGGTGGGCAAGGGTGGCTCTTGGTCCCCCCCCTTGATCGCCAGTGTGTCTGGTATGGGCCAAGTCAGGGCTGGCCCTAGTCCATCATGCTTTTGAAATGGTGCCATTGTCCCAGGTGGCAGCACCCTCAATTGGGTGGGAAGGGTGCAAGGGGGTTGCCAAGAATTGTGCAAGGCAGAGGGGAGGAGGGTTCAAGGTGGAGGGTGAGAAGGGTGCATGGCAGCGTGCCAGAAGGGTGCAAGGCAGAGGGGAGGCGGGTACAAGGCAGAGGGCCCGAAGGGTGCAAGGGGGAGGGTGAGAAGGGTGCGAGGCAGAGGGCCCGAAGGGTGCAAGGGGGAGGGTGATAAGGGTGCAAGGCAAAGGGCGATAAGGGTACAGGGGGGAGGGAAAGAAGGGTGTAAAGCAGAGGGGGCGGGAGCAAGGCAGAGGGGAGAAGGGTGCAAGGGGGAGGGCGAGAAGAGTGCAAGGCAGAATACGATAAGGGTGAATGGGGGAGGGCAAGAAGGGTGCAAGACAGAGGGCGAGAAGGGTACAAGGCAGAGGGGAGGAGGGTGCAAGGCAGAGGGTCAGAAGGGTGCAAGGGGGAGGGCGAGAAGGGTGCAAGCAGAGGGAGGAGGGTGCAAGGCAGAGGGCCCGAAGGGTGCAAGGGGGAGGGTGAGAAGGGTGCAAGGCAGAGGGCGATAAGGGTGCAAGGGGAGGGCAAGAAGGGTGCAAGACAGAGGGCGATAAGGGTGCAAGGGGGAGGGCAAGAAGGGTGCAAGGCAAAGGGGAGGAGGGAGCAAGGCAGAGGGGAGGAGGTTGCAAGGGGGAGGGCGAGAAGGGTGCAAGGGGGAGGGCAAGAAGTGTGCAAGAGGGAAGGTGAGAAGGGTGCAAGGCAGAGGGCGATAAGGGTGCAAGGGGAGGGCAAGAAGGGTGCAAGACAGAGGGCGATAAGGGTGCAAGGGGGAGGGCAAGAAGGGTGCAAGGCAAAGGGGAGGAGGGAGCAAGGCAGAGGGGAGGAGGTTGCAAGGGGGAGGGCGAGAAGGGTGCAAGGGGGAGGGCAAGAAGTGTGCAAGAGGGAAGGTGAGAAGGGTGCAAGGCAGAGGGCGATACGAGTGCAAGGGGGAGGGCAAGAAGGGTGCAAGCAGAGGGGAGGAGGGAGCAAGGCAGAGGGGAGGAGGGTGCAAGGGGAGGGCGAGAAGGATGCAAGGGGGGTGAGAAGGGTGCAAGGGGGAGGGTGAGAAGGGTGCAAGGGGGGGTGAGAAGGGTGCAAGGGGGAGGGCGAGAAGGGTGCAAGGGGAGGGTGAGAAGGGTGCAAGGCAGAGGGTGATAAGGGTGCAAGGGGGAGGCCAAAAAGGGTGCAAGGTAGAGGGTGAGAAGGGTGCAAGGCAGAGGGGAGGAGAGGGCAAGGCAGAGGGCCCGAAGGGTGCAAGGGGGAGGGCGAGAAGGGTGCAAGGCAAAGGGGAGGAGGGTGCAAGGCAGAGGGCCAGAAGGGCACAAGGCAGAGGGTCAGAAGGGTGCAAGGCAGAGTGTCAGAAGCGTGCAAGGCATGGTGATGAAGCTAAAAATGTGGTCACTCCAATAAACATTTCTGAGGACGCCCATGCCGAATCGCACTCACCCCATATGGCCCAGGTACACACCCATGCACCATGCTCAATGCACATGGAGTGGGAATGTACTGACAAGATAGTTGACACTGGGCCCTGGTGTAGGCAGCACAAGGCCCTCCTGTGACCAGTGCAAACACAAACACCAGGACAACAAGGTCAGATATCTTGTTCAGGAACTCACAACCACTGTCATGGTAGCATGCTCCATGGGTGGACAGCAGCCCCACGAGGTGAGCTTGGGTTATGTTTTGGAATTATTGCTGCACAGTTTTTGTTACCCTGATTCTGAGGTCTCACTTCTTGAGCTGTATCAATTACATTGACTGAGGTATGGGGTGTTGTCCAGGAGAGGTCTACATGGGCCTGCCTGATTTAGCCTTGCCAGGTCTGACCTGTGGGTGAGAATTGGCTGATCAATGTTTCACTATGCACTGCCACAGTGATGATGGCCAGTGATTTCATTTGAGGCTTGGCAACCGATGTCATTTGGTTCCAGACATGATTCTGCCTCATACATTTTGCCACATGTATGTAGTTCAGATGTAACGCTGTTTTGTCTTAGTGTGCACACTTCTGTGTTGACATTTTTTCTGGGGATAGCGGTGTGTCCACAATGCAGCAATGATTTTGTTCATCACAATTGCAGACCCATTAGCTTAAGCATTGTCCTGAGTTGGGACATGTGTGCCACTTCACCTGACAGCCAGTGGGTCTTATGTACAAGCAACTGTGTCATCAGGGAATGGATGCCCATGTTAGGACTGACATGTTTCAAGTAGTGTCACATAAATGAGTGCACCTTGGCACTCACAAGGCTTGTTAAAAGTTGTTCATGTTTTGAATGTGTTAATATGATGAATTGTGTAAAGGACACTTATGTGCCTGCATGATAGTTGTCTCACAAGGTAGTGCACACAAAATGACATTTCCAATGTTTTGAAAGAAGCAGGCAGCTTTTCAAAGAGGCCAGTGTTAGTGATTAATGGTGTGCCTTGATCTCCATATACATGTCCCCACAGTGGTCTTGAGGTCTTGAAACTCCTTTGTTGTCAATTGTACAAACTAATGAGTGTCAAACCATCAAGAGCTCAGTTGGACCATGTATATGGCAAATCTGCAACGTCATTTGATTCTAACAGTGTTTTATCTTAAAGGGTGTAAGCTGTTTCAAAGTATGTGTAAATCTTTTTTTTGGTGTGCATTTCATTGTGAGACATCTGTCATGCAGGCACATACGCGTTGTCTTCACAAGATGGCGAATTACCACATTCAATACATGTCAATTGTGTGAAGTGTGCTGAGTCCCAAGATGCCAACATTTATTTACATTGATTTTTTCACCAATGTACTTACAGGGCTCTGAGTGTGGTGTCACGTTGAGGAGTGAGGTGGGTTAGTTTTCCCTGAGGGCCTCCACCACTGTTTATTTCTTTGTGTACTTGAGGTCCACCCGGATCTAGCGGCAAGGTGTAGGCGCTAGACGAGTAGCTCAGGAACTCCCAACCTTGCGGTGGAAGACCTAACCTGAAGCTTTACCCGCTGGATACTGTTGTTATCTGAACATTACACTTTTTAGGTAATGACAGCTTAACACAGGCTATTCACGGAAGAACGGTAACATAGGGATACAACTAATCCCCCCCCGTTTTTTCCAGTTATTTCATGGTTTTAACTCACACTAGTGTATACTCATAATACATTAGGGATTCCTGTAGACAGTCACTCCGTAGATACCTGTTAAATAGTTCCATTGGTCCTGAAGAATCGCTTGTTAGTAAACATTAGCGAGAAACATGTTGACCGGACATTAGCACACTCTGGAAGATCTCTGGAAGCATAATACTCCAGACTTACCTTCCAGATTCTCGTTTTAATGAAAGCAGCGGACCGCCAGAATAAATCATTCCTTGGTACCCCTAGCTTTATTTTAATCACCTTATAATGTCTACATCCTTTACTGGCCCAACACCCGCACTTCACCTACACGGCTGTTGGAAAAAGATCTCCGCTAAAGAGCCCCTCTTTGAGTTGTTGCCTGTGGGGTATTGCACCGCCGACCCAACAAGGAGCAGGCCAAAATGATGAAGCATGACATCTGCAAAGGTGTGTGAGGGCATTAAATCCAACAAAATGGATACCCAGGGGTAATTCTTCTTTACCCTAACAATATCCACCGCATCTCTTGGCACATACATTCCCCCTCTTTTCAGGAACAGCTCAGCAATTCTTGTTTTACCTTGTACTTGAGGGGGCATCACTTCATTGTATTGTTCTGCTCTCCTGTAAACTAACAGTAACTTCTCTGCGTAATTCTCATTCAAGTTGTGGCCTGGTGGGTTCTTTGGATCCTTGTGCCCAAGTAGCATTGTGTCTAAACCAACTGGACAGTACAAGTCTCAAATGTGTGCAGGGCTATCTGGCTGTTACTCATGATGCATGCCATGATTTGCAGTGTGACCTACTGATTTTGTGCTCCTGTGTCAGATGTGTACAGGTGACTGATGCATTTCTGTTTCTTCTTCTTGCCCACAGTATCATCAACAGAGACAGGAGAAGACAGCTGCACGGACCAAGAGGTGGGACCCAGCCACAGTGCCACCATTGCTGAGGAGTCGGAGGGAGCCAGTGTCAGGGAGGGTGAGAGGAGTCAACCTACGGACCTCTTGGAAGGTGACACTTCCTACCACGCAGATGGGTCTGCTTCTGACTCCCAGGAGGAGGGGGAATACGCCGCAACACCTGGCAGCATCACTGTGTCTGTCACCGCCTCCTCCAGAACCATCTCCACCCTCCCAGTTGCTCCAGTCCCTTCTGTCCGTGCAGCCACCCATGTCTCCTTCAGCCCAGGCACCGCAGCCCCTGCCCCTGTCTCCCCTTCTGCCCTCAGTGCGGAGTCTGTGGACCTACTCCGCCAGATTCAGGTTGATCAGACATCAATGCTGAATGTCCTCCATGGCCAGACTCAAATGCTGACCCAGTTGTTGTCGTTCATGGAGGGCATGTCAGCTACGATATCTGACCAATGTCGGATTCTCACGTCCATGGACTCCTCACTGACGGCAGCAGTTTCCCGACTGCAGCGGTCCGTCCCCCCCCTCCTTTTGACCCATAAACACTCCCCTCTCCCATACCTGTCCAAAGCACACTCAGAAAGGCACGATCATGCAAACCAATGGACACAAGCAGCACACCCCCACAAAAGTCGAAGCGCACACCTCCTGGCACGCAAACTCATAGGGCTGCAGGCACACCCACAGGGACTGGTGTCAGACCGCAGACACACAGCCAAAGTCACAGTCCGTAAACCTCACAGCCCTCTTCCTCCACTCCCATAGTGTCCTCGGGTGCAGGGGTTGGTCTGGACGAACTGGCAGCAGTATGCAGCACTGAGTATCTTTCCACCTTTGATGCTGCACAAGCCACTGAGGACGATACGTCCCACCCTGCACCCACCACACCTACCCTTCCCACTACTGTCCCTGCGGTGTCTGGTCCTGACCCCGATGATGCCCCCCAAGGGTCAACAGACCATTAGTTCATTCCTGTGCAGGCAAGTTTGGAGTAGACGACCTCCCCAACGTCCCCCTACAAGACAATGTTGTGGCCTGGCAACTGGCCTTATTTGAGCTGGGACTCATTTTTGCACTTGTTTGAATTTAAAGCTGAATAAAGCCTTTTATTTTGCATTCTACACTATTGCTTTTCAGGTACATGATGTTGGAGATCAGGGCCCTGGAGTTAGTGTCATGGTAATGTTTTGGGGATCAGAAAAATGTTTTTTGTTGATGGTCATGAGGTGGACCATGGTATCTGTGTGCCATCACAATGTCTCTGCAATTAATCATTGGTTGTGTGTGTTCAGTTAGGCTACAGACATTGTCCCAAGGAGTGTTCCTTCCTCTGTGACACCTGAGATCTTCACTGCAGACAGTTGCACAATTGTTGTGCTGACATGTGTGCACATTTCATTTTTTGGTGACGGTTCCCTTCAGCAATGGCCATGTCTGCTCACAGATGTCTACTGCTCATTCATTTGTGCCTTACATGCTACTCACTGTACTTGTGTTTTGAGTATGAAGAAATGCCTTCATGGACACATTCACCCTTTTTGCCACTATGCATGTGTGTTATCACAGCCTACCAAAATGTTGGGAAATGTTCTGCAGGGTATTTGGGCACATGACTCATCATTTTGTGCATTGTATCTAAGGGGTTTCAAACCCGTTACTTCGATGAGAGACTACATCTTGGTGGTCTGACCACCACCTGGACATTCTAATCAGCCCTGGGATGTACGTGACAGTGTGTGATCCCTCTCACTCTCTTTGTTTGGTGGGCTGTTATACATCACTATACACTATTGTGTCATGATGGTAGGGTGTGTATTTCGCCAGCAACCTCCATGGGTGGGTATGCATGTGGAATTTGACATCACACCCACATGTAGTCTGTCACGCAGTGTGGGACAGGAATTCATCCTCCATGGGGTGGGACACTGCTGTAAGTGATGTGTTGCTATGGCACTATCATGAAAGTCACACGTTAGGGATGTGCACATACCCCCATGTAGTTGTGGTATGCTGATGATGATGTACCCCCCTATATCTGGCCACACTGGGAGTCTACTGCACCCACCACCACACTGTTGGCCTATGGTGGGAGTCCTCTGCACCCACCCCTCATATGTCTGGCCACTGCTGGGAGTCCTCTGCACTAACCCTCATACTGTTGGCCTATGCTGGGAGTCCTCTGCACCCACCCCCATACTGTCTGGTCACTGCTGGGAGTCCTCTTCTGCACCCACCCCCATACTGTTGGGCTATGCTGGGAGTTTTCTGCACCCACCCCCATATGGTTGGGCTATGCTGGGAGTCCTCTGCACCCACCCCCATACTGTTGGCCTATGCTGTGAGTCTTCTGCACCCACCCCATACTGTCTGGCCACTGATGGGAGTCCTCTGCACCCACTCCCATATTGTTGGGCTATGCTGGGAGTTGGCTGCACCCACCCCATACTATTGGCCTATGTTGGGAGTCCTCTGCACCCAACCCCATACTGTCTGGCCACTGCTGGGAGTCCTCAGCACCCACCCCTCATATGTCTGGACACTGCTGGGAGTCCTCTGCACCTACCCCTCATATGTCTGGCCACTGCTGGGAGTCCTCTGCACCCACCCCCATACTGTTGGCCTATGCTGGGAGTCCTCTGCAACCACCCCCATACTGTCTGGCCACTGCTGGGAGTCCTCTGCACCCACCCATCATATGTCTGGCCACTGCTGGGAGTCCTCTGCACCCACCCCCTTACTGTTGGCCTATGCTGGGAGTCCTCTGCACCAACCCCCATACTGTCTGGCCACTGCTGGGATTCCTCTGCACCCACCCCATACTGTTAGGCTATGCTGGGAGTCCCCTGCACCCACCCCCATACTGTTGGCCTATGCTGGGAGTCCTCTGCACCCACCCCCATACTGTCTGGTCACTGCTGGGAGTCCTCTTCTGCACCCACCCCCATACTGTTGGGCTATGCTGGGAGTTTTCTGCACCCACCCCCATATGGTTGGGCTATGCTGGGAGTCCTCTGCACCCACCCCCATACTGTTGGCCTATGCTGTGAGTCTTCTGCACCCACCCCATACTGTCTGGCCACTGATGGGAGTCCTCTGCACCCACTCCCATACTGTTGGTCTATGCTGGGAGTTGGCTGCACCCACCCCATACTATTGGCCTATGTTGGGAGTCCTCTGCACCCAACCCCATACTGTCTGGCCACTGCTGGGAGTCCTCAGCACCCACCCCTCATATGTCTGGACACTGCTGGGAGTCCTCTGCACCTACCCCTCATATGTCTGGCCACTGCTGGGAGTCCTCTGCACCCACCCCATACTGTTGGCCTATGCTGGGAGTCCTCCGCAACCACCCCCATACTGTCTGGCCACTGCTGGGAGTCCTCTGCACCCACCCCATACTCTTAGGCTATGCTGGGAGTCCCTTGCACCCACCCCCATACTGTTGGCCTATGCTGGGAGTCCTCTGAACCCACCACCATACTGTCTGGCCACTGCTGGGAGTCTTCTGCAACCACCCCACATATGTCTGGACACTGCTGGGAGTCCTCTGTACCCACCCCCATACTGTTGGGCTATACTGGAGTCCTCTTCACCCACCCCATACTGTTGGCCTATGCTGGCAGTCCTCTGCACCTACCCCCATACTGTTGGGCTATTCTGGGAGTCCTCTGCACCCACCCCATACTGTTGGCCTATGCTGGGAGTCCTCTGCACCCACCACCATACTGTCTGGCCACTGCTGGGAGTCCTCTGCACCCACCCCTCATATGTCTGGACACTTCTGGGAGTCCTCTGCACCTACCCCTCATACGTCTGGACACTGCTGGGAGTCCTCTGCATCCACCCCCATACTGTTAGGCTTCACTGGAGTCCTCTTCACCCACCCCATACTGTTGGCTTATGCTGGCAGTCCTCTGCACCCACCCCCATACTGTATGGCCACTGCTGGGAGTCCTCTGCACCCAGCCCTATACTGTTGGGCTATGCTGGGAGTACTCTGCACCACCCCAATACTGTTGGCCTATGCTGGGAAACCTCTGCACCCACCCCCATACTGTCTGGCCACAGTTGGGAGTCCTCTGCACCCACCCCCATACTGTTAGGCTATGCTGGGAGTCATCTGCACCCACCCCCATACTGTTGGCCTATGCTGGGAGTTCTCTGCACCCACAACCATACTGTCTAGCCAATGCTGAGAGTCCTCTGCACCCACCCCTCATATGTCTGGACACTTCTGGGAGTCCTCTGCACCCACCCCTCATATGTCTGGACACTGCTGGGAGTCCTCTGCACCCACCCCCATACTGTTGGGCTATACTGGAGTCCTCTTCACCCACCCCATACTGTTGTCCTATGCTGGCAGTCCTCTGCACCCAACCCCTATACTGTCTGGCCACTGTTGGGAGTCCTTTGCACCCACCCCATACTGTTGGGCTATTCTGGGAGTCCTCTGCACCCACCCCATACTGTTGGCCTATGCTGGGAGTCCTCTGTACCCACCCCCATACTGTCTGGCCACTGCTGGGAGTCCTCTGCACCCACCCCTCATATGTCTGGACACTTCTGGGAGTCCTCTGCACCCACCCCTCATATGTCTGGACACTGCTGGGAGTCCTCTGCACCCACCCCCATACTGTTGGGCTATACTGGAGTCCTCTTCACCCACCCCATACTGTTGGCCTATGCTGGCAGTCCTCTGCATCCACCCCCATACTGTCTGGCCACTGCTGGGAGTCCTCTGCACCCAGCCCAATACTGTTGGGCTATGCTGGGAGTCCTCTACACCATCCAAATACTGTTGGCCTATGCTGGGAAACCTCTGCACCCACCCCCACACTGTTTGGCCACTGTTGGGAGTCCTCTGCACCCACCCCCATACTGTCTGGCCACTGCTGGGAGTTCTCTGCACCCACCCCCATACTGTTGGGCTATGCCGAGAGTCCTCTGCACCCACCCTCATACTGTTGGAATATGCTGGGAGTCCTCTGCACCCACCCCTCATATGTCTGGCCACTGCTGGGAGTCCTCGGCACCCACTCCCATACTCTTGGCCTATGCTGGGAGTCCTCTGCAACCACCCCGATACTGTCCGACCACTGCTGGGAGTCCTCTGCACCCACCCATCATATGTCTGGCCACTGTTGGGTGTCCTCTGCACCCCCCATACTGTTGGCCTATGCTGGGAGTCCTCTGCACCCACCCCATACTGTTAGGCTATGCTGGGAGTCCCCTGCACCCACCCCCATACTGTTGGCCTATGCTGGGAGTCCTCTGCACCCACCACCATACTGTCTGGCTGTGGAAAATCGTTACGGTTTGGTGAACATTATCTGCGCCATCTTGCCTTTTTCCCGATGCCACACTTTTTTCATACGCCCCCACCACTTTAGTTGTTTTTGATCAGAACCGCTCTCTGCCCGTCCCTGACCCCCAACCCGGTTCTTCACCCTCGCCAGCGCCCCACATGTACTAGTCACCCCCCCCCCCCGCCCTCACATACCCTACGCATAAGCGGCAGCCATTTTAAGCACCATGGCCTCCCTGTCCCTCGCTGATAGCCAGCGCGTCTCTCTCTCTCCTATCCTCGCAGGCATTCCCCCCGCACGCTGACAACCCCCTCCCACTCTCACATGCCTTGGGTCATAAACCCCTCTTCAGCGCAGATCTGCCTCAGAATCCCATCCTGTTCCCAGCGCGACACCTCCCTTCGTTCCTTTCATAGTCTCAGGCCCTTTGATGCAAACCTCCCTTTTCTGTGTGCCCGTCTGTCTTCCTTGTTCCCAAGCCATCACCTGGCCCTGCGGATACTGTTTATTACCCCGTACAGTAGGAAGCCTCCCCTCCCCATCAAAAAGACCCTCGAGCCGATCAAAGCCCCCACCCTACGAGATCCGATCAAACTTCACACATTCCGTGAATCGGCGGAATGTCCTGCTGCGCGATAATCATCACCTGTTGTGACCGGGGTGGGGAATTCAACTGTAAATGTATGTGGGAACGGGCCTGAAGGGGAGATTCCGAGGATGTTCTTTCACATATCAAAGTGTTGCAAGAATGTGTTACGTGCAATAAAGATCATAAACCTGAGTATAAGAGGCCAGGCCTCAGAGATGCAGCTAGAGCACCTCGTGACGATACTTGCTGTCTGAATTGATGTGTTCTCCTCCGGAGAGAATAAATCCTCGTTTCCTGCCTTTCAGTCTCCAGCGCCTGCTTCTTCATTGATTAAATATTGGTGGGTCATAGAGGCGATACCGCCGGGCAACACAAAAAGGGTCTTTGGTCACTGGTTGTCTAAGACCCCTTTTACAATTGGCGTCCCAAGCGTGGGGCCCATCAGCGACTCGTGGATCCAGTGGGAGAGATCCTGACGACAGAGTGAACGACTGCAACGATCGGAAGGTACCCTGTCCGATAGACCCTCGTCTGACAGCCGATCATCCGAACTTCACTGGTTCCGAACGGACCTCTCTCGAGTGATCTACGGTCCTGACTGGGAACCATCAGGAGTGCCACGAGGAGTACGAAGGGAAGAGGACGATCGGGCGCTGGATTCGGAAGACAAGAAACTGTCCATGCGGTCCGGGTAAGGTCGTGTAAACACGACGAATTGCGGAATGATTGATAATTGATGGAAAATACTAGTATTATTCTTTGTTAATTTATTTGGAGTTTCGCTGTCGGCAAACGGAGAAACAACCGGCTCTCTCTTTGCAAGCAGTGAAGGATAGGTAACGCACCCGTCGTGCCTATCTTTCTCCCCCACTGATCAATTGCCCCTCCCCATTGATTAACTGTTACGGATCGTTTTCTGGAGATTCTCTGTCTGCAAACAGGAAAGAATAGGTCCCCCTCTTTGCAGATAGTGAAAGGGTAGGTGACGCAGACCTTTGCGGGCCTACTCATTCTCCCCATTGACCATTTTTATTTTTATTTATTGACCAAACACTGATTGCCCGATATTGGTTCTTGAGGTATTCACTGCCTGCAAACAACGTAGAATAGAAATATTCTGTCTAGTCTTTGCACGCAGTGATAAGATAGGTAGTGCTGACTATTATCCCCATTGTGATCCGTCATGCCTGTCTTCTCCCCACTGATGGATAGCTGGTTCAGCCCGGACCGTGTATTAGAGGTGGACCATCTAGCCCCGCTGGAAGGCACCCCTAATAAAGACATGTTCACAAAGTATGGATTAATTACCATAGCCTATAGTAAGCTATGGCACAAGTATACCAAAACAAACCAAGAGAAACAGTGGCCACTGATAGGATCCTTCGATTTAGACAAAATAGAAACGGTGGAAATAGCCCTTCGGAATAATAAGACAACGCCTATTATGCTCGATAGTCTCGGTATGTTGTGCAAAGAGGCTACGCAACGAAAAGAAAGAGACGAAGTCAAAGTAGTTAAAGAAACGCGACAGGCAATCCTCCAAACGTCTGGTAGGCAAAAGGAAGGGCCAAAGACGACACAGTTCCGAGGATTAGACACAAAAAGAGAACGGTGTAAAGGGATGTGCCGACGGGACAACCCCGAGACACAACGACCCAAAAGTAATCCCCCGACACTATGCACAGGACGAACAGATTTAAGGCAAAACCAATGTGCTTTCTGTAAATGTCTCGGACACTGGAAAGCCCAATGCCCGACTCTACAGAGCATAAGTAAGAGCGGAGGGTCGACAGAAATAACAGGCCGGCAGAAAGGGAAAAGGCGCGAGACAAAAACAAATCAGACTACCACGGACAGGACGGATAGAACCACCACGTTCGATTATGCTCGATGGCACAAATTTCGTCAGACCAATTTTAACGACATGTTAGAGTTCTGGGACTGATTGCCCCCCGTTGGCCCCCCCACTCTGAAAAACAAAAGCAAATACAGGCTTGCGTAGACAACCTCCCGTTAGAAAAAGGACTCAGGGAAACCAAGCATCTGTTATATAATTTAGGATTTAATTACGGTAAAGATAACACACAACCAACGATAAATAGAAAAACTAGTAAAACATTCTTTAAAGCAAACTGTACTAATAGGAACAATACAAAACATATTACGCTCACTCCGGAAGTTCTCAAAATGTAACAGGTCAACGGTCCTGCCCATCCGGAAGGTGGAACACACAACACGTGTGGGGCGGGGCCTGCCACCAGCCATAGACCAAAAGAAATTGCCGACGAGAAGGTACAGGAGGCTCCATGGGCCGACATGAAATGGTCTCCCCATACTCTCCTTCCTGGGGTGACGTCCCCCGGGCCACGAGTAGGGAGGGGGCGGATGCAGGTGACCCCGTCCCTCGTATCTCCTGGTCTGGCCATCACGAATTCCTCCATCGAACTGATGCAGGGTGGGCTGGGAGAGAGAGGCGACGCGGACGAACCTCTCCCACCTCCACAGGTAGGAGGTTTCCCAGCCCCGACCCGGCGCCGATGTCCTCCAGCCGGGCGACGGCCATATACCTGCGCAGCACAGAACTTACAATGTCCGACGCACATATACTTGCGCAGCACAGAACGTACAATGTCCGACGGACCTATTTTCGCAGCACGGAACATACAATGTCCGACGGGCATACTTGTGCAGCACCGGACATACAATGGTCCCCCAAGAGTCGGAGTCAGGGGTGTAGGGTGGTCATCATGTGCACCCCTGATTCAAAGGGACGGCGTGGGATGCGCCGGGAGAGGGAGGCGGCACGGACGAGCCTCCCTCACCTCCCCAGGTGAAGGCTCCACAGCTGCACCCTGGCGCCCCGAACCAAAATGTCCTGCTCCAACAGCATGATGTTCTGTCTTTGTCGCCACAAGAAGTTTTCTTCCACTCCTGAAAGACACGACGAAGGGCGGCGGCTGCAGGGTCTCAAAATGGCGTCTGGGCCCTTTGGAAGGCGGGTCTAGGCCGCTGGAGTAACTTTGTCCGGAATTGCAACTCGGGCACTTGCCCACCTGGGCACGAGCCCCCACCTCCGACAGCATCCCCACAGCTTTGAAGATTCTACCAGAGTCCCAGAAGCCCTCGGCCCCTACAGGCTTCCGGTAGGGAACAACTGGAACGACCACGACATAGCCGCAAGATGGTGGTGCTCTCGTGTCTGCACCAGCTTCAGTCTGAACCACCCAGGAACATTGTGGGCTAACAAATTCGAGTGAGTTCCGGCTGAACCTCAACGTGACCTGGTAGGGAAGATTCTACCTCCCTCCCCTCTTGATTGACGGTCCACATTACCAGCCCCTCTGTTAGCGCAGGTTTTTTGAACTGCCGAAAGGGATTCTGGTGCAACCAACCCGGCATCGCCCAAAATGGCGCCGGTATCAATAGGAACTTACGGACACCTCGTGGTGTTCTTTGACTAACAAGACTTGATGTTCTGAGTTATGTATGTGAACCTTTGTACACTTGACGAAGAGGGGAGGAGGGTTCACTTGGCGAACATTTGAAAGGATCCCGTTAATATGTTGATTTCAATGTACGATTTATTATGATATTTATTGTAACCAATACATAACGTAGCTTGCGACGCACGCCCACGGTATACATCTAGGAAATGTGATTGCAATTAGTCTGACTGTGTTTCAATTTATGAAATAAATACCCTATGATCCCTCAATTATTAAAAAGGCGTTTTCAGTTTCTTGCAAATAACTAAGTAGACGTTTTCCAATGTTTTTAAATACTGCAAAATAGCCCCCTACTGTATGTGCTTCAGCCATCGCCGTGTCCGACCAAAAACGATTGCATTCACATATTTACTTACTAAACGATTACGCAAATAAAGGTTTTCCAAACTATGAACAGGTATCGCATACTTTTGTAAATGTGGGAATTGACGGGAGGGCTATTCTGTGCGCAACAGTTTTGCTCTCTTTTCAAGGTTATTAGAAAATGATTGTTCGGCCCTGGATTGATGATCGAATCAAAAGGTACGATACGCTGCCTCCAAATATGCGACTAGGCTCAGGAACTAACGCATGAAGAAGGACCTCGACTTCTGAGAATGGGTAAAGTAAAGTGGTGTGAATGATAGAATGTTATAAAGATATGGTGGTCGAAGGTACTAAGGGACAGGGTTGACCGAAGAACTGATATGCCTTAGAACATCACAGCTTTGGGAATGATTTAAGGATTCCGATGGCTAGATACATCTACAAAACCAGGTACCTCGCGCTAGGCACCTCTGATTCCTCTTTTTAGCGTTTCCCTACACACGATCTATAATGCCACCCTCGAACCCCCCATGAACAACCTATCGCACTGCCCGCTCCCTTGACTTCAGAAACCAAGACCCTAGGGATTATATCCCGAGGAGATAAGTACGAGTATATGGTAAGTAAATAACTTTCGTGCCCGTACATTTGATATGCTCGAATGTTGTCCCCCCCCCTCCCTTTCTTCCTTTTTCTCCCTCTACAGGTTACATTGGAATAACGACTAGGGTATAGTAAAAGATCTGGAGCCATGCCATGTCCGATACATGAAGCGGACCTACGCTGCAAGATGGCACCTAAAGACACCCGACTCAGTGTATGTCCTTATGTACCTGGCCTAATGCTCTCCCGTCCCAAACTGCATGCTTTCTACATTCTAACACAAACCCAAAATGTTTCATGTTGGGTAATGCACTGAATAGCCTAAATAGTACATGGCCACTCTCCATGTCACACGTGTACTATTTAGCCTATTGTCGATCTTTCTCTCTCTATCTTTCTCTCTCTATCTTTCTCTCTCTATCTGTCTCTCTCTCTCTCTCTCTCTCTCTCTCTCTCTCTCTCTCTCTCTCTCTCTCTCTTTCTCCTCCACTCTTTCGCTCTTCCTAGCAACTGGCACCTAATTGGCGAACCACTACCCCTGGTGCACCACCTGATTGGCTCCAAATACCACAAGTATTTGCACAAATTTGTCTTAAATATAAATTGCATCGATACCACGTTACTACCTCTCCTTTTCTGCTAAATATTGATGAAACCTAGATTGACCGAAAAGAAAGGGACAGGTAAGACGGCTAAGGTTCTCTAATCTGACCCATTTTGAGGGAACTACTTGTCAGTGGCATCCATGATAAAATGTTTCTGGTAACGCGACCTTCCCCGTCCCAAAATTGTATCAATGCCCCAATCAGCAAAGGCGATCGAGGTATACCCGCCTTCCCAGGACACCATCAGTTTTGTATCGGCTGCCCCAGACGAGAATTTGAAAAATGTCCCTTGCTCCAACTCACTGTGTTCCTAGTTGTTTTCCATAAGACCCCACTCGCCTCAAAGATGAGTTTAATAGTTATCGCGAGCCCCCCCCCCCGAGTTTTTAATGAAGTAGCCAGGTTGTAAGAAACGATGTAGAGATTAGAATGTTTACAAAGTTAAAATTAGATCGAAAAATGAAAGAACTTGTTGTATTAAACCTTGTTGAAAATGAGATGTTTAGCCAAAGGATAAGATGCATTGATGTAATGGAGAATAGTTTAGCCTATGTTCATTCCTCAGAAGGATGCCTATCAGACTATTGTGAATAGCACGTTGCACTTTTCCGTAAAATGCAAAGCCCTGAAGACCGGTCTAGCCTTGCAAGACTCGTACTAGGGAAATGTGTCTCTGACAGAAGAACTGACACGACTGTAATAAACGAATGCAATGAATGGGTATCAGACCTCGTACCACGACAAATGAATGTAATAACCAACAAAACGCCAAAGAAATAGCCACAAAGGAAAATTGTTGGGAATCCAGCAAACCTATCGTCAATTGTTTATACGTTGGCTGCGAACCTCAATGTAGCGGATGTTTGCCCTAGTTGCTTGGTGTTGGGAGAGAAATAGATTTATGTAATCACCTTCCTCTGCAAAATCTCTAAAGACTGTCTTTCCAAACTCATTTAAGGGTACCACTGTCGGAGGAAAAAGAGACCGGATGTGGGAGCACGCAGCCTGACTGCAGATCGTGGAACCTCAGCGACGGAGGCCAGGGCGAGACCACAACAGTAAGGAGTCGCAGGACGAGGCACTGCTTCCGACAAAGCTAAAGGAAAGGGCTGACCTGAGGCCCCTGCTCTATGATCGACGTGTGCCGAAAAGTCCCTGCTCTCTGAAACTGGTTATGGACCCGCCTGTCTAAAATTTTCCGTCACCCTGGTCTGTTCCCGACTTGGCCCCGCTCCATCCCCTCCTCCTCCGACCCACCATAAGGACTACTCACACACACCCCCTTCCACCTGAACTTTCAAAATCCTCTAAATCCTACTGAGCCATCCAGAGAAGGGTATTTCCTGCGTCAAAAGGGAGGGAGCTCCGACTAAATAGACCACGAACTATGTTAATCTCAGAACGGTGACCTAAACTCCACCAAGGGTCGCTCCAAAGAGAAGATGAACGAAGTATGTGGTTCTACCCGCTGCTGAGCGCCTCGAAGATGATGGAAGCAACAGGAAATACCCACCACAGGGACCCAAGAAACAAACAGACTCCACAACTCGAAGGCAATTGCACTTTTCATCGCAATCCTTTTTCTGCCTCCTAATAACTATGCTCTGGGTTACGGAAGAAAATGTACCTGCTCCAAAACCGTAACGCATTTCTCCCATGAGGTCTGGCGAATCAAAACAAGGATGTACTCCCGCCCGCAGACCTCCAACGACCCAGTCCACATGAACATTCCTGTTGACAGAACGAATTGTAATACAGGTGTTTAACAGTGCCAACAGAAGACGACAAAGAATGCTGAGAACTCACTAATGCTGGCCCATGACCATAAGACACTGAGAACTCTGATTGTTACTTTTATTATATCTCATTTTTCTCCCAACCACCATTGAATTTGACTATGCTCCCACCGAGAAAAAAAAGAAAAGAGGACTTACTTATATGATAACTTACCAGTTCCTATTCCGAGTGACTATAAGCATCCATGATCTGTACCCAACGCCCTCGCTACATAATTCTAGTCTGATATTGCATTACTATGACTTTTTCTGCAACAAGCTTAACGATGAACCCGCCTACTAGATGACAAGATTTTCAAATGTGATGTTTATAATGTGATATTTATGTACAGTTCCTTTTGCCTAGGTCTCCATCCCCTCACTTATGACCACCGCAGTAGAGATAGATAGGAAATAGGCTAGCAAGATGTCGTGGAAATGTTAAAGGGAGGACTGTGGAAAATCGTTACGGTTTGGTGAACATTATCTGCGCCATCTTGCCTTTTTCCCGATGCCACACTTTTTTCATACGCCCCCACCACTTTAGTTGTTTTTGATCAGAACCGCTCTCTGCACGTCCCTGACCCCCAACCCGGTTCTTCACCCTCGCCAGTGCCCCCCATGTACTAGTCACCCCCCCCCCCGCCCTCACGTACCCTACGCATAAGCGGCAGCCATTTTAAGCACCATGGCCTCCCTGTCCCTCGCTGATAGCCAGCGCGTCTCTCTCTCTCCTATCCTCGCAGGCATTCCCCCCGCACGCTGACAACCCCCTCCCACTCTCACATGCCTTGGGTCATAAACCCCTCTTCAGCGCAGATCTGCCTCAGAATCCCATCCTGTTCCCAGCGCGACACCTCCCTTCGTTCCTTTCATAGTCTCAGGCCCTTTGATGCAAACCTCCCTTTTCTGTGTGCCCGTCTGTCTTCCTTGTTCCCAAGCCATCACCTGGCCCTGCGGATACTGTTTATTACCCCGTACAGTAGGAAGCCTCCCCTCCCCATCAAAAAGACCCTCGAGCCGATCAAAGCCCCCACCCTACGAGATCCGTCCAAACTTCACACATTCCGTGAATCGGCGGAATGTCCTGCTGCGCGATAATCATCACCTGTTGTGACCGGGGTGGGGAATTCAACTGTAAATGTATGTGGGAACGGGCCTGAAGGGGAGATTCCGAGGATGTTCTTTCACATATCAAAGTGTTGCAAGAATGTGTTACGTGCAATAAAGATCATAAACCTGAGTATAAGAGGCCAGGCCTCAGAGATGCAGCTAGAGCACCTCGTGACGATACTTGCTGTCTGAATTGATGTGTTCTCCTCCGGAGAGAATAAACCCTCGTTTCCTGCCTTTCAGTCTCCAGCGCCTGCTTCTTCATTGATTAAATATTGGTGGGTCATAGAGGCGATACCGCCGGCAACACAAAAAGGGTCTTTGGTCACTGGTTGTCTAAGACCCCTTTTACATGGCCACTGCTAGGAGTCCTCTGCACCCACCTTTCATATGTCTGGACACTGCTGGGAGTCCTCTGCACCCACCCATCATATGTCTGGACACTGCTGGGCGTCCTCTCCACCCACCCCTCATATGTCTGGACACTGCTGGGAGTCCTCTGCACCCACCCCCATACTGTTGGCATATGCTGGGAGTCCTCTGCACCCACCCCTCATATGTCTGGCCACTGCTGGGAGTCCTCTGCACCCACCCCATACTGTTGGCCTATGCTGGGAGTCCTCTGCACCCACCCCTCATATATCTGGACACTGCTGGGAGTTCTCTGCACCCACCCCCATGCTGTTGGGCTATACTGGAGTAATCTTCACCCACCCCATACTGTTGGCCTATGCTGGAAGTCCTCTGCACCCACCCCCATACTGTCTGGCCACTGCTGGGAGTCATCTGCACTCACCCCAATACTGTTGGGCTATGCTGGGAGTCGTCTGCACCACCCCTATACTGTTGGCCTACGCTAGGAAACCTCTGCACCCACCCCCACACTGTCTGGCCACTGTTGGGAGTCCTCTGCACCCACCCCCATACTGTCTGGCCACAGTTGGGAGTCCTCTGCACCCACACCCATACTGTTGGGCTATTCTGGGAGTCCTCTGCACCCACCCCATACTGTTGGCCTATGCTGGGAGTCCTCTGCACCCACCACCATACTGTCTGGCCACTGCTGGCAGTCCTCTGCACCCACCCCTCATATGTCTGGACACTTCTGGGAGTCCTCTGTACCCACCCCTCATATGTCTGGACACTGCTGGGAGTCCTCTGCACCCACCCCCATACTGTTGGGCTATACTGGAGTCCTCTTCACCCACCCCATACTGTTTGCCTATGCTGGCAGTCCTCTGCATCCACCCCATACTGTCTGGCCACTGCTGGGAGTCCTCTGCACCCAGCCCAATACTCTTGGGCTATGCTGGGAGTCGTCTGCACCACCCTCATACTGTTGGCCTATGCTGGGAAACCTCTGCACCCACCCCCACACTGTTTGGCCACTGTTGGGAGTCCTCTGCACCCACCCCATACTGTCTGGCCACTGCTGGGAGTCCTCTGCACCCACCCCCATACTGTTGGGCTATGCTGAGAGACCTCTGCACCCACCCCCATACTGTTGGAATATGCTGGGAGTCCTCTGCACCCACCCCTCATATGTCTAACCACTGCTGGGAGTCCTTTGCACCCACCCCCATACTGTTGGCCTATGCTGGGAGTCCTCTGCAACCACCCCCATACTGTCTGGCCACTTCTGGGAGTCCTCTGCACCCACCCATCATATGTCTGGCCACTGCTGGGAGTCCTCTGCACCCCCCCATACTGTTGGCCTATGCTGGGAGTCCTCTTCACCCACCACCATACTGTCTGGCCACTGCTGGGAGTCCTCTGCACCCACCCCATACTGTTGGGCTATGCTGGGAGTCCTCTGCACCCACCCCCATACTGTTGGGCTATGCTGGGAGTCCTCTGCAACCACCCCCATACTGTTGGCCTATGCTGGGAGTCCTCTGCACCCACCCCCATACTGTCTGGCTACTGCTGGGAGTCCTCTGTTACCACCCCTCATATATCTGGACACTTCTGGGAGTCCTCTGCACCCACCCCTCATATGTTCGGCCACTTCTGGGAGTCCTCTGCACCCACCCCCATACTGTTGGGCTATGCGCTGAGTACTCTTCACCCACCCCCATACTGTTGGCCTATGCTGTAAGTCCTCTGCACCCACCCCCATACTGTCTGGCCACTGCTGGGAGTACTCTGCACCCACTCCCATACTGTTGGGCTATACTGGGAGTCCTTTGCACCCACCCCCAAACTGTTGGGCTATGCGGAGAGTCCAATGCACCCACCCCCATACTGTTGGCCTATGCAGGGAGTCCTCTGCACCCACCCCCATACTGTCTGGCCACTGCTGGGAGTCCTCTGCACCGACCCCCATACTGTTGGCCTATTCTGGGAGTCCTCTGCACCCACCCCCATACTGTCTGGCCACTGCTGGGAGTCCTCTGCACCGACCTCCATACTGTTGGGCTATGCTGGGAGTCCTCTGCACCCACCCCCACACTGTTGGCCCATGCTGGGAGTCATCTGCACCCACACCCATACTGTCTGGCCACTGCTCAGAGTCCTCTGCACCCACCCAAATACTAATGGCCTATGCTGGGAGTCCTCTGCACCCACCCTCATACTGTCTGGCCACTGTTGGGAGTCCTCTGCACCCACCCCCATACTGTTGGGCTATTCTGGGAGTCCTCTGCACCCACCCCATGCTGTTGGCCTATGCTGGGAGTCCTCTGCACCCACCACCATACTGTCTGGCCACTACTGGCAGTCCTCTGCACCCACCCCTCATATGTCTGGACACTTCTGGGAGTCCTCTGTACCCACCCCTCATATGTCTGGACACTGCTGGGAGTCCTCTGCACCCACCTTCATACTGTTGGGCTATACTGGAGTCCTCTTCACCCACCCCATACTGTTTGCCTATGCTGGCAGTCCTCTGCATCCACCCCATACTGTCTGGCCACTGC
The DNA here is from genome assembly GCF_964263255.1 of Lissotriton vulgaris. Taxonomy (NCBI): domain Eukaryota; kingdom Metazoa; phylum Chordata; class Amphibia; order Caudata; family Salamandridae; genus Lissotriton; species Lissotriton vulgaris. The sequence goes on from NC_141695.1 coordinate 917,711,904, forward strand.
TGGGAGTCCTCTGCACCCAGCCCAATACTCTTGGGCTATGCTGGGAGTCGTCTGCACCACCCTCATACTGTTGGCCTATGCTGGGAAACCTCTGCACCCACCCCCACACTGTTTGGCCACTGTTGGGAGTCCTCTGCACCCACCCCATACTGTCTGGCCACTGCTGGGAGTCCTCTGCACCCACCCCCATACTGTTGGGCTATGCCGAGAGACCTCTGCACCCACCCCCATACTGTTGGAATATGCTGGGAGTCCTCTGCACCCACCCCTAATATGTCTGACCACTGCTGGGAGTCCTCTGCACCCACCCCCATACTGTTGGCCTATGCTGGGAGTCCTCTGCAACCACCCCCATACTGTCCGGCCACTTCTGGGAGTCCTCTGCACCCACCCATCATATGTCTGGCCACTGCTGGGAGTCCTCTGCACCCCCCCATACTGTTGGCCTATGCTGGGAGTCCTCTTCACCCACCACCATACTGTCTGGCCACTGCTGGGAGTCCTCTGCACCCACCCCACACTGTTGGGCTATGCTGGGAGTCCTCTGCACCCACCCCCATACTGTTGGGCTATGCTGGGAGTCCTCTGCAACGACCCCCATACTGTTGGCCTATGCTGGGAGTCCTCTGCACCCACCCCCATACTGTCTGGCTACTGCTGGGAGTCCTCTGTTACCACCCCTCATATGTCTGGACACTTCTGGGAGTCCACTGCAACCACCCCCATACTGTTGGGCTATGCTGGAGTACTCTTCACCCACCCCCATACTGTTGGCCTATGCTGGGAGTCCTCTGCACCCACCCCCATACTGTCTGGCTACTGCTGGGAGTCCTCTGTTACCACCCCTCATATGTCTGGACACTTCTGGGAGTCATCTGCACCCACCCCTCTTATGTTCGGCCACTTCTGGGAGTCCTCTGCACCCACCCCCAAACTGTTGGGCTATGCTGGAGTACTCTTCACCCACCCCCATACTGCTGGCCTATGCTGGAAGTCCTCTGCACCCACCCCCATACTGTCTGGCCACTGCTGGGAGTACTCTGCACCCACTCCCATACTGTTGGGCTATACTGGGAGTCCTTTGCACCCACCCCCAAACTGTTGGGCTATGCTGAGAGTCCTATGCACCCACCCCCATACTGTTGGCCTATGCAGGGAGTCCTCTGCACCCACCCCCATACTGTCTGGCCACTGCTGGGAGTCCTCCGCACCCACCCCCATACTGTTGGCCTATTCTGGGAGTCCTCTGCACCCACCCCCAAACTGTCTGGCCACTGCTGGGAGTCCTCCGCACCCACCTCCATACTGTTGGCCTATTCTGGGAGTCCTCTGCACCCACCCCCATACTGTCTGGCCACTGCTGGGAGTCCTCTGCACCGACCTCCATACTGTTGGTCTATGCTGGGAGTCCTCTGCACCCACCTCGACACTGTTGGCCCATGCTGGGAGTCCTCTGCACCCACACCCATACTGTCTGGCCACTGCTCGGAGTCTTCTGCACCCACCCCAATACTGTTGGCCTATGCTGGGAGTCCTCTGCACCCACCCTCATACTGTCTGGCCACTGCTAGGAGTCATCTGCACCCAGCCCTCATATGTCAGGACACTGCTGGGAGTCCTCTGCACCCACCCCTCATATGTCTGGACACTGCTGGGAGCCCACTGGATCCACCCGCATACCGTTGGCCAATGCTAGGAGTCCTCTGCACCCACCCCCATACTGTCTGACCACTGCTGGGAGTCCTCTGCACCCACCCCCATACTGTTGGCCTATGCTGGGAGTCCTCTGCACCCACCCCCATACTGTCTGGCCACTGCTGGGAGTCCTCTGCACCCACTCCCATACTGTTGGGCTATACTGGGAGTCCTTTGCACCCACCCCCAAACTGTTGGGCTATGCTGAGAGTCCTATGCACCCACCCCCATACTGTTGGCCTATGCAGGGAGTCCTCTGCACCCACCCTCATACTGTCTGGCCACTGCTGGGAGTCCTCTGCACCCACCCCCATACTGTTGGCCTATTCTGGGAGTCCTCTGCACCCACCCCCATACTGTCTGGCCACTGCTGGGAGTCCTCTGCACCGACCTCCATACTGTTGGTCTATGCTGGGAGTCCTCTGCACCCACCCCCACACTGTTGGCCCATGCTGGGAGTCCTCTGCACCCACACCCATACTGTCTGGCCACTGCTCGGAGTCCTCTGCACCCACCCCAATACTGTTGGCCTATGCTGGGAGTCCTCTGCACCCACCCTCATACTGTCTGGCCACTGCTAGGAGTCATCTGCACCCAGCCCTCATATGTCAGGACACTGCTGGGAGTCCTCTGCACCCACCCCTCATATGTCTGGACACTGCTGGGAGCCCACTGGATCCACCCGCATACAGTTGGCCAATGCTAGGGGTCCTCTGCACCCACCCCCATATTGTCTGGCCACTGCTGGGAGTCCTCTGCACCCACCCCATACTGTTGGGCTATGCTGGGAGTCCTCTGCACCCACCCCCATACTGTTGGCCTATGCTGGGAGTCCTCTGCACCCACCCCCATACTGTCTGGACACTGCTGGGAGTCCTCTGCATCCATCCCTCATATGTCTGGCCACTGCTGGGAGTCCTCTGCACCCACCCCCATACTGTTGGCCTATGCTGGGAGTCCTCAGCACCCACCCCCATACTGTCTGGCCACTGCCGGGAGTCCACTGCACCCACCCCTCATATGTCTGGCCACTGCTGGGAGTCCTCTGCACCCACCCCCATACTGTTGGCCTATGCTGGGAGTCCTCTGCACCCACCCCCATACTGTCTGGCCACTGCCGGGAGTCCACTGCACCCACCCCTCATATGTCTGGACACTAATGGGAGTCCTCTGCACCCACCCCCATACTGTTGGCCTATGCTGGGAGTCCTCAGCACCCACCCCCATACTGTCTGGCCACTGCCGGGAGTCCACTGCACCCACCCCTCATATGTCTGGCCACTGCTGGGAGTCCTCTGCACCCACCCCCATACTGTTGGCCTATGCTGGGAGTCCTCTGCACCCACCCCCATACTGTCTGGCCACTGCCGGGAGTCCACTGCACCCACCCCTCATATGTCTGGACACTAATGGGAGTCCTCTGCACCCACCCCCATACTGTTGGCCTATGCTGGTAGTCCTCTGCACCCACCCCCATACTGTTGGCCTATGCTGGGAGTCCTCTGCACCCACCCCCATACTGTCTGGCCGCTGCCGGGAGTCAACTGCTCCCACCCCTCCTATGTCTGGACACTAATGGGAGTCCTCTGCATCCACCCCCATACTGTTTGCCTATGCTGGGAATCCTCTACATCCAACCTCATACTGTCTGGACACTGCTGGGAGTCCTCTGCACCCACCCCTGATATGTCTGGACACTGATGGGAGTCCGCTGCACCCACCCCATACGGTTGTCCTATGCCGGAAGTCCTTTGCACCCACCACTCATATGTCTGGCCACTGCTGGGAGTCCTCTGCTCCCACCCCCATACTGTTGGGCTATGCTGGGAGTCCTCTGCATCCACCCCCATACTGTTTGCCTATGCTGGGAATCCTCTACATCCAACCTCATACTGTCTGGACACTGCTGGGAGTCCTCTGCACCCACCCCTGATATGTCTGGACACTGATGGGAGTCCGCTGCACCCACCCCATACGGTTGTCCCATGCCGGGAGTCCTTTGCACCCACCACTCATATGTCTGGCCACTGCTGGGAGTCCTTTGCTCCCACCCCCATACTGTTGGGCTATGCTGGGAGTCCTCTGCACCCAACCCCATACTGTTGGCCTATGCTGGGAGTCCTCTGCACCCATCCCTCATATGTCTGAACACTGCTGGGAGTCCTCTGCACCCACCCCCATACTGTGGGCCTATGCTGGGAGTCCTCTGCACCCACCCCTCATATGTCTGGCCACTGCTGGAAGTCCTCTGCACCCACCCCATACTGTTGGGCTATGCTGGGAGTCCTCTGAAGCCACCCCCATACTGTATGCCTATGCTTGGAGTACTCTGCTACCACCCCCATACTGTCTGGCCACTGCTGGGAGTCCTCTGCACACACGCCACATATGTCTGGCCACTGCTGGGAGTCCTCTGCACCCACCCATCATATGTCTGGACACTGCTGGGAGTCCTCTCCACCCACCCCTCATATGTCTGGACACTGCTGGGAGTCCTCTGCACCCACCCCCATACTGTTGGCATATGTTGGGAGTCCTCTGCACCCACCCCTTATATGTCTGGCCACTGCTGGGAGTCCTCTGCACCCACCTCATACTGTCGGCCTATGCTGGGAGTCCTCTGCACACACCCCCCATACTGTTGGCCATTGCTGGGAATCCTCTGCACCCTCCCCTCATATGTCTGGACACTGCTGGGAGTCCTCTGCACCCACCCCTCATATGTCTGTACACTGCTGGGAGTCCTCTGCACCCACCCCTATACTGTTGGCCTATGCGGGGAGTCCTCTGCACCCACCCTTCATATGTCTGGACACTGCTGGGAGTCATTTCTACCCACCCCTCAGATGTCATGCACCGTACCCCAACATTCCTGGCATGCGTGCGTGCACTTCGTATCACTATTGCAATGGTGCCATACGTGAGTGTGTGACGCACCGTACCCCAACATTCCTGGCATGTGTGTGCATCGTATCACTATTGCAGTGGTGTCATATGTGAGCGTGGGACGTACCTTACCCCAACATTCATGGAGTGTGTGTGGCTCGTAGCACTATTGCAATGGTGCCATACGCGAGTGTGTGAAATGCACCGTACCCCAACATTCATGGCATGTGTGCGGCTCATAGCACTATTGCAATGGTGCCATACACGAGCGTGTGATGCACCGTACCCCAACATTCCTGGTGTGTGTGCAGCTCGTAGCACTATCGCAATGGTGAAATACGCGAGTGTGTAAGACGCACCGTACAAGTACACTTCCGTTGTTGCTGTTCCTTGTTCTCACCATCTGCACGTCGTCAGTTTCTGTGCACCAGGTCATAGGCGTTCAGGACTAGAATGACACGAAAGATGTGGTTCATGGCGTGTATGTCGCGTACCAGGGATGCGATACAGGCCGGACTCTGCTTTTACGGACGTTTTCAGCTCCCATAGAAAAAGGGTCATACGGAGTGTCGCCGACACGAATTGTACTTGCTGGACCGGAAACTGCTGCTTGTTTACATAGCGTACTGCATGTACCGGATACAAATCGTATGTATTTTTGTGTTGTACGTCATTTGGTACGATTCGTACGGAGATCTGCTTTGGGTTTGGATTGTACTTAAGCGTACGTACGGGGACGTTGAAGGTGTACGATTTGTACAGGAAATACGCCCCGTATAACTATTCGTAGGGGATTTTACCGAATCCGAATAGGCCCCAATGTACTAATAGGTTAGCAAATACATTCAGATCTGTTTTATTCTTATTTCTAAAATGATGTAATTCTATCTCATCTGTTGCTTCAAAGTCTACTCTGGCTTGTTTATGGTGAGCTACCTTTACATGTATACTAGTGTCATTCTATTTAGCAGCCATTACGTATGGTATTGCTTTTGTCAGTCCTAACCAAACTATAAGCACTACCAATACACTACATGTGCATATTCTACATCATGGCTTTATACAATTTCTTTTAGAGTTTCCAGTAACTTTAGTATCAGCCATTTTGACTGAGGAGACTTAGCCCCTCTTTGTAAACCTTACACAGAATATGACTGTGAATTTATCTCAAGTTGGTCTCACTTCTTCGATAGATTGATCAGCAACTAACTCTTCATCACTTTCATCACTGATTTCCAAATTCTCAAATTCCTCGAGAATAACGTAAGTCCATTCAGGACCCTTGCATTTATTGTTCAGTCTTTTCAAGCGTGGACTTCTTCTTTGGTTGCTTGTCGACGGTTCAGTTTGACTTGTTACTTCATCCACTTGTTCAGGTTTTTCATTTATTATGACTAGGGGATATTTCAGTCTTTTAGCAAAACCAGGCCAAGCATCACATTTCCTGAGTCTTTTAGCTGGCACTGTGCTTTCAGATTCCTCAGATGTTCTTTTGTTTTCTTTGAGTTGTGGCCCAATTTGATTTTTGTTGTCTTCAGGTATCCTCTCTATCTGACCTTGTGCAGGGCTTATTACTGTTGACGTTTCTGCCTGGATGGAATCTTCTACACTGGTCCAACTTTGTTCAGGGTTCTGTTTTGTTTGGCCTGGATTTTTCTCTTCTTCCTTAACACGTTTTACTATTCCTGTCTGGTCCTGCTCAGATCTTGTAGTTTCTTGATTGTCTTCTGCCTGAGCATTTTCTTTAGTGCCTATCTGTCCCTTCAAAGACATAGGAGTTCTGGTGGGTGTTTCGTTGGTCTGAGTATGTTGCTCTCTCCTTATCTGGTCCTCCTCAAGATTACCATTAGCTTCGATTTCTGTAATCTGAGTGTGTTCCTCTTTTCCTGTTTCATCCTCACTATCACTCTGACTATCTAAATACGTTTGACTTCTTCTTATTATTCTTATTTCAGGTATGTCGACTACTGGAATCCTTTCATCCTGACTGGTGCTTAGTTGTTCTTCGTCAACTACTTCAGGATCAACTTCTTGAGACCCTTAAGCTGCACAACCTCCAGCCTCTACTTCTTCAGGTTCTGTTACTCTCTTGGTACGGCTGGCATGGATCCAGTTTGGGATTCCCTTACACTTTAAAGCTGTGGTGGTAACCAATATAACTTGGCGTGCTACTCTCCACCTTGGTGCTAGGCAAGATTCCTGGGTGTGATCTTTTATCACTACCCAATCTCCAGTGTTCAAGTCATGTGCTGGAGTTGATTGTCTGGCCACAGCGTCTTCCCCAACCTGGTGAGAGATAGAACGTACTTGGTCAGCCAACTCTTTGCAGTACTCCAACACTAAATCATCACATATAATTAACAGCTTGTGTCCTGGCACACATGCTTGCCCTTCCCATGAGCATTTCATGGGGACTCAAGCCCATTTGCTAGTCTGGAATGCTTCTGAGTCCCATCAGGACAAGAAGTAGAGTCAGGCTATTCCAATAGGGTAGATTCACACATCTTTCCCAATCCAGCTTTGATTGTGCCATTTAGTTGTTCTAACACTCCAGAAGCCTCTGGGTGATATGCACAGTGCAGCTTTTGTTCAATTTTGAATGCTTCACAAATCAGTCGAATGATTTCATTAATAACAGGAGACCCTCGGTCTGATTCAATCATTACTGGCAAACCGAACCAAGGAATGAGCCCTCTTAAAAAGAGTTTGGCTACAATTAAGCTGTCATTTCTTCTGGTTGGATAGGATTCTACCCACTTGGAAAATAAACAGAGGATGACAAGAACATATTTTAATCCTCGACAAGCAGGTAACTGACTGAAATCAAGTTGTTGTCGGATAAATGGGCCTTCTGCCTTTCCAATTTTCCCAGGACAAACCACAGTCTTTCTACCAGGGCTCATTCGTTGACAAATCAAGCATCTCTAGCAAAGACTCTCTGCTATGTTCCTGAACCTTGCATTGAATCAATCCAGTCTGAACAACCTTATAATTGCATCTCTGCCTATGTGTGAGTCCCCTTGGTACATCCAGGCCATTGGTGCAGGCATAAAATCAGGTAGTACTGGTCTCCCATCTAGGTAAACTATCAGACCATCTTCAGGTCTTATCTGACACCCTATTTTCTCCCTGTCTTCCTTTTCTATGAGTTCTGCTTCATTTTGCAAATCTCTCACTTCCTCCCATGTATTTATTCCTCTTTGTAGCATAAGTTGGCAGCTGATTCCACATGCATCGATTTTCTTGTTTACTGCCATTTTATATTTGGCACAATGTTGGCCACTTGGTCAGCATAACGATTACCAGCTGTCACTTTCTCATTTCGAGATTGGTGAGCAGCACACTTGACCACAGCAAAATTATTTAGGTAATTGATTTGCTTCAAGTAATTTCTATACAAATTGTCAATTATTATTAGGGGTTCCTGAAGAAGTCATGAACTCCCTTTGCATCCACAACTGGCCAAAGTCATGCACAACCCCATAACCACACTGGCTATCAGTGTAAACGGTTACTCTCCAATTTTTCCCAATTTTACACGCTTTTATTACATCAATCAATTTGGCTACTTGTTCAGACTTGACTCCTGGTAAATAGGATGCTTCGACTACACCAGATAATGTACAAACAGCATAAGCAGCGCTCAAGCCTCCTTCTTCATGGCTCATACATGAGCCATCTACAAATAGCTCATGTTCTGTGACTTTTAAAGGTTCTTCTTTTATGTCTGTGCATGGTTTAGTACTGAATTCAGTGAGGTCGATACAATCATGTTCGACTTCCTCCCTTATTTCTTCAAAATGTGAATTCGGTAACAGGGTTGCCGGATTTAAAACTATACACCTGGCTATTGTCACGTTTTCTGAACCAAGAATAATTCTTTCAAATTAATCATCCGACTTGGAGTTAAGTACTGAGTTCATGTTCGAGTTAACAGAATCACAACTGCATGTGGGACATATACTGTTACACGGTGTCCCATGACAATGGATTCACTTTGCTCAAGACTCATGCAAGTTGCAGCTACAGATTTTAGGCAACCTGGCAGGGCTGATGCCACTGGTCCAATCTGGCAGGAAAATATGCCACAGGATGTTGCATTAACCCATTGGTCTGGGTTAGAACTGAGAGAGCACAATTGTCTCTTTTGTCACAAAATAATGCAAAATCTTTTGAGTAATCAGGCATTCCTAATGATGGAGCTTCACACAGACAGTTGCATAACTTTAAGAAAGTAGTAATGCTTTCATCATCCCATTCGACTGGATCCTTTGCCCATTTCTTTGTTAGCTGAATCAAAGGTTTGGCTAGTACTGCAAATCCCACAATCCACCGCCTGCATTAACCTACAACTCTGAGAAACATTCTAATTTCTTTCTGAGTTTGGGGTAGTTTCATGTCTTGAATTATTTTGATTCTTTCTGAATTCACTCTACTGATCCCTCTTTCTATCAGGTGTCCCAGATATTTGACTGAGGTTGTACAATATTGCAATTTTTTCAGGAGACACTTTATGTCCACCTTTTGTCAAAAGGTTAAATGATGCAATAGAATCAATCATACTGTAATTTCTGGTTCTTGATGCTATTAGTAGATCATCGATCATCGATATACTGCACCAAGACAGATTGACTCAAGACACTTTTTCAAAATTTGATTAAAGATGGATGGGCTTTCTGTGTACCCCTGTGGAACACGATTCTAGGCATAAACATTCTTGTCAAATTTGAAAATAAAAACTTGCCGTCTGGATGCAGTGGAATGGAAAAGAAGGCATGACATAAATCAATTACAGTGAACCACCCTGCCCTCCATGGTATTTGATACAGAATCACTGCTGGATTCGATACTACTGGGCAACATGGGACGACAATTTTAATTATCCTTCGAAGATCTTGGACCACCCTGTACTTTCCGTTTGGTTTTTTTATGCCAATTATAGGTGAATTACAAGGACTGCTCATTATTTCTTCTAAAATGCCTTGTTCAACCAAACGCTCTATTTCTTCTGCGACACTTGCTTTTATTTCTTGACTAATTGTGTACTGTTTGGGTAAACTGCACCTTCTAAAACTGTCACCTTTACGGGATCGACATTTGCCATTAAGCCTACTTCTTTTCCAGAAAAATCCCACAGATCAGGATTAACAAAGGTTCAGAGCTCTTCTGGTAAATCTCCTAGGGACATCTTTTTAACTTCTGTTTCTTGTTTAGCTAACATAACAAAAAAGACTGAAAAGATTGTGCAGTTCATCTTACATAGTAGATCCCTTCCTAACAAGTTTACAGGGCTAGAGTCGCACACAACAAACTTGTGCATCTCTTTAAAATTACCTATACACACTTCCATTGGTTCTGTGACAGGGGTCCTAATTTGTCTATTAGAAATGTCCACTACTTGGATCGCTTCTCCCGAGAGGGGTAGGTTTGGGATGTCCGCTGTTCTCACAGTCGAACGGGTAGTACCAGTGTTCAACAAAGAGGTAACATCATTTCCCTCCACTTTTCCCTCAATGTAAGGTCTTGACTGATTTACCGGTAAGAATGCGCCAAGTACGCTTTTCTCTTCCCCCCCTCTCAGACACCGTCAGTAGGGCTCGTCCTCAAAAAATGTCCTGTAAAAGAAACTGTGGTGTTGCCATATTTTTCTTACCACTTCCCTCCCGACATCCGGTGTCCATAGTGTATTTGGCTTGACTCACAAAATCAGGCATAGGAGCAGGAGGTAAATGATTCTGTGAGACCTGTTGCAGCTGTCTCATTGAAACCTCATTCTGCATCTGTGGATTTAAATTTTGATTTTGGACATTATTATTCTGTATTAATTTACATTTGTTTCTCCAATGCCCCAATTTCCGCACCCATGGCAGAGGAACTTTTTCTTTGCCTCTTCTTCACTCATTTTCCTCCGGGTTTGCCCCCACCACTTTCACCTTGGCCTTCTCCCTTCTTCTGATTATTTGCCTGCTGACTTAACTGAAGTTCCTGCTGCGCTGCCATTTTTACTTGAGCCCACATCACCTTTTCTTCCAATTTCTTTAGCTTATTATCAATTTCATCCTCACAGTATTTTGCATACTTGAGAATCTCATCGACAGGCTTCGCCTGCCAACATAGTTTATGTTCTTTAATTGTTTTGGAAATTTTTAGTTTTAGTCCGGACACAAAACGATATATAAAATGTGTCATGTCCTTATTATCAATGTTTTCAAACCCACTGTATTGTTTAAATGCCTGCAATAGGCGTTCATAATATGCATGTACAGATTCATCTTTATTTTGGGTGGTTCTGTCTATTTTTGTCAAATCTGTTTCTTTTGGAGGTATTTTTCCCTTCAAATAGGTTATTACTTGATTATACATTTTCATCACCTCTTCTGATGGGGCTCCTGTCTTTGGATCTCTAGAGTATTCATCATTTAGCCAATCTACTGTAATTTTACACTCGGTCCATAAATCAGCTGCAACAACTATGTCAAATAAACCATCTAAATCTTTTAACAGTACCTTCGAAGCTTTCACAAACCTGTCAACTTGCGGGTACCATTCTACAGGTTTTTCTCTCAGCTTTGGGAAGTCATTAGTAAATGATAAAATATCCTGTCGGGACCATGGGGCATGTACATATCCTCCTCCTGGCACTTCTCTCATTGGGCACAACTTTTCAGCCTTTTCCGTACTCTGATGCTTTTCTATTTGTCTGTGCTTCTTCCTTTTTCTTAGTCCTTCTGGCATTCCATTTTTCTAAATCTCCCCATTTTTGCAACAACAACATTAATTCCTTTATCTGCAATTTTCTTCCTGACACATTCATGTTTTCCAAATCTTTATCGGAAAATTCAGCTCTATAAGGCTTCTGTAATTCCTTTGATTTGCCAATGTCAATTCCCATTTTTAGAAGCCAAATTCATCAATTTTTCATGATATATTTTCGTATTTCGAGTAATACTTCTGCATATAAACAACAATTCTTCTTCATTAAAAGAATTTAATCTTTCCTATCCTACATTTCCAGCTACCATCTCTTCTAATTCTACCCTTAATTTGAATATGTCCAATACCTTTGGCTGTGATTTTGGCTATTCTATGTCTCAAGTCCATCTATCTAATTCATCAGGGCTTACTACAGTTGCACTTCTCGTTCCTGAAGATGTCTCAATCTGTACTTCCTTTGAGCATCAGGAGTAATTTTCCTGATCAGGTTAATCACTGGATCTCATATCGGTAAATCCATTAGGGAAATTACTGACTCGCATTCACTTGCTTGATCATCAACTATTAGGCTTTCTTTCCTAGGCTGTACTATGGGTGTAGTCAGAACAGGAGTTTTAGGACTGGTTTGCTTATCTCCATATAAAGGAACTACAGGACCTATAGTTACTGGTATTGTGAGAGCTTCAGGACTGGTATTTAATTCAGTGATTTTCTGTATTAACTCACTACACTGTTTGTTTAATGCTTCTTTCTCTCTTTCTTATAGTACCTTTTCCAATGAGGTTTCATGTATAATCTGCAGAACCAAGGGTGGTTGTAGAAATGGAGCACTAGGGATAACCCTGGATCACTGACAGAATTTCGGCCTCATAAATATCGACCTACAAGAATATCGAGTCAACAATATCGAGGGCAAAAATATCGACATCCTATCTACAACATGGTAAGTACAAAAATATCGAAAAAATAATATAGATGTAAAAAATATCGATGTTAAAAATATCGATTTTTTTTCTTTTAATATATAAATGTAAAATTAAGTATATAACACTAATAAATAAAATATACATATTTAAAAGTATCTAATAATGTTTAAAATTAATAAATAATACATATATATTAATAATACATTAATTAAATATATACAGTAAATATATAATATATATGTACTGAACAATAAGTATTAATAATTATTTTACTAATTTATAAATTAATGAAATATATTCTAATTTACTAATACATTTACAAACATAAAACAATAACATAAATAAAATGTAAGTAATATAAAAACTAAAATAAACATTTAATATTTTAACAATTAATTATATAAAACGTTGGATAGTGTAAGGGTAAAAATTACTATTCCTACTCCAGAGAGTGCAACAGTAGGGAAAGCGTTTGATAGCGTAGGGATAAAATTACTATTCCCACTCCAGAGAGTGCAACAGTAGGGAAAACTGACCCTGAACCCAAAAAACACCCCTTTACCCAAGAACTGAAAACTGACCCTGAACCCTAAAAATACCCCTTTACCCAAAAACTGAAAACTGACCCTGAACCCAAAAAATACCCCTTTACCCAAAAACTGAAAACTGACCCTGAACCCTAAAAATACCCCTTTACCCAAAAACTGAAAACTGACCCTGAACCCAAAAAATACCCCTTTACCCAAGAACTGAAAACTGACCCTGAACCCTAAAAATACCCCTTTACCCAAAAGCAGAAAACTGACCGTGAACCCTAAAAATACCCCTTTACCCAAAAACTGAAAACTGACCCTAAACCCTAAAAATACCCCTTTACCCAAAAACTGAAAACTGACCCTGAACCCTAAAAATACCCCTTTACCCAAGAACTGAAAACTGACCCTGAACCCCAAAAATACCCCTTTACCCCAAAACTGAAAACTGACCCTAAACCCTAAAAATACCCCTTTACCCAAGAACTGAAAACTGACCCTGAACCCTAAAAAAAACCCTTTACCCAAAAACCCAAAACTGACCCTGAACACTAAAAATACCCCTTTACCCAAAAACCCAAAACTGACCCTGAACCCTAAAAATACTCCTTTACCCAAACTTAATTAATATTATTTAATTATCAATTAATTATTAATTAACAATAACAATAAAGTAAATATATTAGCACATTAGCTGTAATTAATATAATTTAATAATTAATATCATTTTTCCCCAATTAATTAATTAACAGTAACTAAAAATTATATATATATATAAATTACTCTAATTAATGTAATTAACTAATTAATATTATTTAATTACCAATTAATTACTAATTTAAAATATGTACAAAATTATATTAATTAATTAACTAATTAATATTAATTATTTGCCAATTAATTAATTATAAATATTTACAAACATATATTAATTAATTAATTATTATTAAATTACTCCCCACCCTATTCCCCTATAAACCCACATCCCGCTACAGAAAATATATATCAATTAATCAATTAATTTTTTTCCCAATTAATCAATATTAATTAGCAAATAATTATAATTAATTAATTAATCCTACTAATTATTAATCAACTTACCATAATTAAATTACTTCCCACCCTATTACCCTATAAACCCACAACCCGCTCCGATACTAAAACATAAAATTTACTTATAAATTTATTTATTATTATAGAAAATTTATACACATATAATAGTAATTATTTTAAATACTTAAATTAAACATATAACACATACATAATAAAAAACTATAAAATAATACAAATATCGATATTAGTGTCATCGAAATTAGTAACATCGATATATATGCTATCGATATTACTAACTTCGATATTACTTACATCGATATTAAGTATTTCGCTATTACTTACCTTGGGTCGATATTCGGTCCTACGATATTCTTGCCTTCGATATTATGCTCCTTCGATATTTCAGACTCGATATTATGGTAGGTCGATATTTCCTACTCGATATTTTGACTGTGTACCGATAACCCTATTGGTTCTGTCTTGATAAGTTGGCAGATTTTTCATTAATAAAAAAGCTAAATAATCATCATCTGAATCACCACCACTAGTAATTAAGCACTTTGTTTTCTCTATGCTTTTACTTCCGGTCGGTTCTTCTGTGGTAAAGACAGGATATAATCCTTCCACTAGCATAAACTGTCTCCATTGTTTCATTTGTTTATCTTGAGTTTCTTTTGGAAATCTGGGATAAAATATGCTAAAATTTCTGTCACATCGAGATTTATCTCGCTCAAAAGCCTCTGTCTCCCACTCTTCTAAGGTTTCATATTGCGTTAATCTTGGTCTAGGGTCTAATTCATTCATGCGAGTTCGCAAATTGTGCAATATTTTACCATTAAATGTTCCATGTTCTGGAAATGCTAATATGCCATCATCTTTGGTGTACTCTATCCAATTCTCTAACCATACACAAGTGTGGTAGCCTCTCTCTATCATCATGTATGATGCGGGCGTTTTCGGTGGTAGAATAATATATCCTTCTCTTGTTTTCACTGGTTCACTTCGAGATCTATCTCGCTCAAAAGCCTCTGTGTCCGACTCTTCTAAGGGTTCATATTGCGTTAATCTTGGTCTAGGGTCTAATTCATTCATGCAAGTTCGCAAATTGTGCAATATTTTACCTTTAAATGTACCATATTCTGGAAATACGAATATGCCATTTCCTTTGGTATACTCTATCCAATTCTCTAACCATACACAAGTGTGGTAGCCTCTTTCTATCATCATGTATTATGCAGGCGTTTTCGGTGGTGGAACAATAATTCCTTCTCTTGTTTATCTTTTTTAAAGTAATTCTCGATTTTCTGCAAAAACAAAATTTTTCTCTTTTCTCCATACATGTTATATGGTCTTCCTCTAATACTTTGTTCTCAGGCAAAACCTAAGTATTTTCTATCTGGACGATTTCCTATGATTGCTGGATCTAAATGCCACATATAATTACCGCTGTCTAATTTTCTAAGAAATTTCAATTAATTCAATTACATTTATTTGTTTACTTTGCAGAAATATTTCTCCAGTATCAGCGCGTGTCTTATTTTCAACGACCAATTAGTATTTGACTTGCAAACTGCGTTTAACCAATGCTTGCACTGCTTTTCTGTGACGTGAATCTCACTCTCACCCCTCCTTTACAATTTTTCCACGACTACACACCCGCTGGTTCTACCAACTCCAGCGCGGCACTCTATGATGGCAGTGCAGCACCCACGACTGACTCCCTCGTTTGCAAGGTAATACAACAACTCAATTTCTTTTGATTTTAATTACACATTTCATTAATTAACAACATGAAAACATTTGCTACTGTGCCTGATTGACTAGTTTTAAAGAAAAGACAATTTCTTTCACGAGTAGAACTTTTTACATTTTACTCTTCATGCACTACGAGTAAAACAACCTTCCGCTTACTCTTCACTCAAGCAAAAAGAACCTGTTACTCCTTCAGACTTACCCTTTCTAGGTGATATAAGACCAAAGTTTCACTAGTGAACTACTTTGCTAACAATCACTCTCACTTTTATACAAGAAAATAATCCCCAACTAGTGCTTCAAGTTTTACCTGACTTTCCGCTCTTATTTCATCAAGGCAAGTAACCTCACTGCAGTGTGGCTTCCATTTACCACCCGCTATTCCATATCCCCGGGGATTTTCGACAACATGGAACAATACAAACGGGTTTTAGTTAATACATAAAATCAATAAAAAATCAATATTAAATATGCAACAAACAAACTAAATAAGTTTAACTAAACCCTAACCGTCGCTCTGCTACCAAAGCAATACTGATGGCGCGTGGGATTACCAGCTCAGTTAGTCATACTCACCTGGGCCCATAAAACATTCACACCTTTGAACCGGTAATCCTGCTTCTACTTACTGTCTATCGGGAATTTAGTTTCTTAGGACTTATAACTGTACAACATGACTTACCAAACCTTACCAAATGCTATAAGTCCTAGGGATCGAAAAGGGAGTTAGCATAATAGCTAGCAATTAAATAAATTACCTTTCCTGTAATAACTACAGACTCTGGAGCAGTTTTACACACTTTATCTATGCAAGTTTTTCTAAATCAGCTGCCACAATACAGCGACCAACAATTTTACAAGTAAGAAAATAATCAATAGGAAATAAAGTTTGCAAGAAATTATAGTAAAACCTTTAGGCATTGATACCTTGGAAGGGTGAGAAAGGGAAATAGCACAAGGACATACCACATGGATTATATTTACCTAGAATGGTGTGAGGGCCAACCCTGGCCACGGGCTGGAGCAAAGAAAAGGGCTCCTGACTAATCAGGTGCCAATGGCACAGTACAGGTGCAAATCAGGACAGGTGACCTCCATTAAGTGCAACGCCAGCTTCTCACCCCTCTCTACGGCAATCTAATATCCAGACTGGGTAATCAATACTTCTCCCTCAGCACACCCTGATTCTTCTGACAGAGTGCTCTGCCAGCACCTCTGCTCTCGTTTCTCCTTCAGCATATGTTGGGTCAGTGACAGGTCTGTGACAAGTCGGACAAATTAACTAACTAATGATACCTTAGTTATACAATTTTCTGGGCAATGTACCACCCATAACTGTTGCAAATTCTATGTGTTCCCTTCATTTGATTGGTCAGAAAGACGAGGAGGGGCCATCACACCACACTAAGATGGTAATGGATGAGGTAATTTTCGTTCAGTGTAATGGATAAATGTTCCCGCCCATAATTTACTTACTCAAGGCTTTATTCCATCCAGCAATATTATTTTATTTTAATATAGAATGTTTAACAAATTTGCAAGTTTTCTTACTTTTTCCAGATCATGGGGTGAGGTTCCCAGGTGCATCGAGAGTAAGACAGTCGTTTGGCAAGGTTTCCATGCCACTGCTTGAGGTCTCTCAGTGCTCATAGATGTGGCCAGCCGCGGCCCGTGGAGGGAGTTGCGGTGGGGCAGAGAGGCGGGGCGGGGGAGGGACAGGGTGGGGGGTGCTAAAAACCAGCATATGGATAATTGGAGGTAAGTAAACAATTTTATTAATGAAACTAATTTCGTAGAGTGCCCTGCATCGCAAATTGCGATGCAGCGCGCGCCACGAAATTCGTTTTATTAATTTTATGTGAGTAACTCTATGGGTGAGCGGTGTGTGTGAGTGTCTGTATGGGTGTATGAGTCCATATATCAGAGACAGTATGGGTGAGTGGATGTGTGTGTAGACTTACGAATTAGTGAGTGGGTATGTGCTAACTGGTATTAATGTGTCTATGGTTTCGAGAATGGTAGTCTGTATTTTAGAATGGGTGTATGATAGGTTATATCAGGGTGTGAGGAGCTGCATCAAAGATTAAGTGGATGATGTCACCAGTGATGTCATCAGTAATGTCATTTGAGATGCCTTAAGTGATCTCTTCAGTGATATCACTGATCATGTCATGAGTGATGTAATATGTGACGTCATAAGCTGTGCATTGCGGTAGCAAATTAAAGTTAGCTCAGCTAACTCTAACAGTTAAATTTCTCTGGTTTTATATGAGTGAAATGTCAAACTAACTACAATGTCCCTAAAACCTCTGGCTTTTTCAGTGAATTTCTAAGGTTATTTAAATGCTAATTACTAACTATAACATCCCTGAAACCTGTGTTGTTTTCAGTGAATTTCTAAGGTTTTTTGAATGCTAATTACTAACTATAATGTCCCTGAAACCTATGTTATTTTCAATGAAGTTCTAAGGCTTTTTAAATGCTAATTTATAACTATAATGTGGTAGTCACGTTTGCAGAGTGGTGCAGAAAGGGGACTGGGCCTCCATCCAGTGCTCAGGAATTCCGCTGCGTAGGACTTACAGGAACCACAAGAAGGGTTTCTTGGCCCCCAAAGTCCCTCAGGAGTAAAGTGAACTTCATCCCCCCAACCCATAGTGTGCCAGGAGTTGTGTTTGCAGAGTGGTGGAGAAAGGGACGCGTGGCTTCTGAAGACCTCTTAGCAATACCACTGTGTGAGCCGTACTGGAGGTAACAGGATGGGTAGCTGGCCAACGACCCCTCCTATTAACTCCAGTAAGTCTCACAAAGCAGCATTGGTAAGTTCTCAGAGCAGGGCACGCCCCCTTTGCCCACCAGTCTACAAATGTGCTCTTGGATGGGAATTAAAGTCCCTTTTGCTGCTGGTGGTCATTAGGGGCCAACTAGCCTACCTGACACCTCCAGTAAGCCATAGACAGTGATACTGCTGAGACGTGGACACAGGCCATGCCCCCTTTCTCCACCACAATGCAAAAGCGGTATGCACCTGTTACAACGCATTTTTTACAACGCACTACTGTTACAACGCATCTATTACAACGCAGATACTGTTACAACTCATGTTTTTACAACGCATTTTTTTACAACGCAGGTACCTTTACAACGCATACCATTACAACGTAAGTGTTGGTAAGTATATAGTTATATTTTAAATGTTATATGTTTGGGGTAAAGGGGTATTTTTAGGGTTTAGGGTCAGTTTTGGGTTTTAGGGTAAAGGGGTATTTTTAGTGTTAAGGGTTAGTTTTCAGTTTTTGGGTAAAGGGGTATTTTTAGGGTTCAGGGTCAGTTTTTAAAGGGGTATTTTTAGGGTTTAGGGTCAGTTTAGGGTTTTAGGGTAAAGGGGTATTTTTAGTGTTAAGGGTTAGTTTTCAGTTTTTGGGTAAAGGGGTATTTTTAGGGTTCAGGGTCAGTTTTCAGTTTTTGGGTAAAGGGGTATTTTTAGGGTTCAGGGTCAGTTTTCAGTTTTTGGGTAAAGGGGTATTTTTAGGGTTTAGGGTCAGTTTTCAGTTTTTGGGTAAAGGGGTATTTTTAGGGTTCAGGGTCAGTTTTCAGTTTTTGGGTAAAGGGGTATTTTTAGGGTTCAGGGTCAGTTTTCAGTTTTTGGGTAAAGGGGTATTTTTAGGGTTCAGGGTCAGTTTTTAGTTTTTGGGTAAAGGGGTATTTTTAGGGTTCAGGGTCAGTTTTTAGTTTTTGGGTAAAGGGGTATTTTTAGGGTTCAGGGTCAGTTTTCAGTTTTTGGGTAAAGGGGTATTTTTAGGGTTCAGGGTCAGTTTTTAGTTTTTGGGTAAAGGGGTATTTTTAGGGTTCAGGATCAGTTTTCAGTTTTTGGGTAAAGGGGTATTTTTAGGGTTCAGGGTCAGTTTTCAGTTTTTGGGTAAATGGGTATTTTTAGGGTTCAGGGTAAGTTTTTAGTTTTTGGGGTACAGGGTAATAATAAATTAAAATAAATTTTAAATTAAATTATTTAATAGAAAATAAATTAAATTAAATTACATTACATTATTTTTGGGGTTGAGGGTCAGTTTTGAGTTTTTGGGGTACAGGGGTACAGGGTAAAAATAAAGTAAATTTTTTTTTAATTTACAATAATTAATTTAAATTAAATTTAATAAAATTACTTACATTTATTTTTGGGGTTGAGGGTAAGTTTTGAGTTTCTGGGGTACAGGGGTACAGGGTAAAAATTAAGTAATATTAATTTTAATTTAAATTAATTAACTGAAATTAAATTAAATAAAATTACATTAAATTATATTTTTTAAAATTAATTTACTATTATAATATTAATATTAATATATACTTACAAATACTTACGTTGTAATGGTCTGCGTTGTGAAGGTACCTGCGTTGTAAAAAAATGCGTTGTAAATACATGCGTTGTTACAGTATCCGCGTTGTAAAATCCGCGTTGTAACGGGGACTTTAACATCCGGATGGATGATCCATCGGACCCCGCCGCTACTAAGCTCTTGGAGGCTATGACGCCGCTGGGACTGACCCCACACCTACAGGGTCCAACCCACGAGAAGGGGCATACCTTAGACCAGGTTTTCTCGACCTCTCCGCTGGCTGTGAAAGAGATTCTTCCGGTCCTGTGGTCGGATCATTGGCTTGCCAAATTTGTCATCAGTGGCAAGGTGAGGGCATTGAACCCTGTCCCACAGCAGAGGGGACGAGCCTATAGAGCATTCAGCAGGGTGACCCCTGAGATGCTAGCCCAGGCTGCTGTGACTCATCCTTGCCCGCGGTCGGGTGTGCTGGAAAGCGACCTGGAGGCCCTGCAAAAGTGGCTGACGGAGAGGCTGAACGACCTGGCCCCTGCTCTGCCCCCCCGCCCGACATCTAAGCGGGTTTCTGCCCCTTGGTTTACCTCGGCTCTGTGGGCTACGCGGCAGCAGTGCAAGGTAGCCGAGAGGGCCTGGCGGGCACACTACGACAGCAGGGACAGGTCTGCCTACAAGGCTGCGGTTAAGGCTTACCACCGCGACATCCGCCTCGAAAAGAAAGCCTATCTCGCGGGGAGAATCGAAGCAGCTTCGAACTCCAGCAAGGAGATTTTTACGATTGTTCGCGAATTCATCTCACCCCGGACTACCGCCTTGGAGGTGGGCCCTGTAGAATCCTGGGCAGCAGATCTGGCGTGCTTTTTTACAGGCAAGATCAAACTCATCCAGGCCTCCTTTCCTTCGAGTGGATTGGTTACTCGGCCGGTGCCAGAGGAGGGTATGCCCCCCTCAGTCATGCAGGGGGCCATATTGGCTGAGTTTCCTTCTCTGCCAGCCTCCGCCTCCCTTGCGCTCATGGGCAATTTAAAATCTGGGTCTCCGCTTGACCCATGCCCAGCTAAGCTTCTGGGTAAATTGGCGGAGGTGGTTAACCCGTTGGCTCACCCTCTTCTCAACCTTTCGTTGAGCTCGGGAGAGGTGCCGTCATCTTGGAAGCAGGCAATGGTGATCCCGTTGCTTAAAAAGCCGGGACTTGATCCGAAAGCCCCTGTTAATTACAGGCCTATTTCGCTGTTGCCGGCTTTTGTAAAAATCTTGGAAAAGCACGTTCAGTCGGTGCTCACCAACTTTCTGGAGTCACATGAGATCTTGCACGACTCCCAGTCAGGCTTCCGCTCAAACCGCAGCACCGAGACCGCGCTCCTTGAGGTTTCGGAAACCATCAAAGGGGTGCTGGATTCCGGGGGCAAAGTCATGCTGGTGTTGTTGGACCTGTCGGCGGCCTTCGACACCGTCCCCCATGAGGGCCTGCTCGCAAGACTCTTTGAGATTGGTCTGCGGGGGACGGTGCTCAAATGGTTTTCTTCCTTCCTGGCCGGCCGCCGGCAAACGATCTGGACATCATCTGACACCGCTGTAATGCCGCCTTTGGGAGTCGGGGTCCCTCAGGGCTCTATTTTGAGCCCGACCCTTTTTAATATCTATATGACCCCTTTGGCGGCGGTGGCGGAGTCTTTTGGTGCCCGGATCGTGTCGTATGCAGACGACACTCAGCTCCTCTTCTCTTGCGAGAGGGGGGCTGACTTTGACGGGGAGAGGATCCAGAATTGCCTTGGGGCTGTGTTCACATGGTTTCAACTGCACAGCCTCAAGTGCAATTCCGATAAATCGGAGGTTCTCTTCTTCGGGTGCGATTCGGAGCCCAGCTGGCAGGCCTGGTGGCCCATCGACATGTTCCCTCCGTCCGGCTCTTCCCCCATGGCTAAAAACCTGGGGGTTAAGATCGACAAGGGGCTGACGATGAAAGCCCAGATTCTGGGGGTAACTGGCACTTGTTTTGGCTTGCTAAAAATGTTGCGGAAGTTTCTGCCTCTCTTGTCTGAGGATCACAAGAGGCTGACGGTGCAGGCCCTGATAGGCTCTAGGCTGGATTATGCCAACAGTCTGTACCTGGGCCTACCAGAGTATTTGCTGCAGAGGCTTCAAGTGGCACAGAACGCAGCGGCCAGGGCCATTTTTGGCCTAAGTAGACGCACCAGCGCCTCTGGGTTGTTGGTGAAGCTACACTGGCTACCCATCCGCAAACGGATTGCCTTTAAGGCGCTGACCCTAGCCTACAAGGCTCTCCATGAGGTGGGAGCCAAACATCTGCGAAAGAGACTCACTTTCTACCACCCTACTCGCGCGTTGAGATCGGAATCTTTACTTCTCGCGGCTGTTCCGCGTGTGAAGAGGGCCCGCCTAGGTGGCCGCTCCTTCAGTCTTTTGGCCCCACAGATGTGGAATTCCTTACCGCTCCCTTTGCGAGGGGCGTCCAGTCTTCTTGAATTTAGGAAAGGCCTCAAAACTTGGCTGTTCTCTCAATAGGCTTGCAGGTTGCCCTGTTTCTTTTGTGGACTTGTAATTTGTTTTTATTTGTGTTGTGTTATTCTGTAACCAGTTTCACCTTACCTAAAGCGCCGGGATTCTCTTTTTGAGTAACCGTTGCGCTATATTAAATAAAAAATAACATAACATAACATAACATAACGGTATGCGTTGTTACAGTCCGCGTTGTAACATCATATATCCTGCAAAAGCACCTCTTGGCTTTTTCTTGGTTGGGGAATGAAATCCCCTTGCCTACTGAGGGTTCCTGGGGGCCATCCATCCTTCCTGTTATCTCTAGTAAGCCCCACACAGCTGGATTGCTGGGAGTGGTCTGAGGCCATTTCCCTTTTTACTCCACTGGTGATCCTCGGGCAGTGTGAGCGGGACAGGAGTCCCTCCACACACTTTATGTAATCTATTGCTGTCCTGGGGAGGTGGTGGTCCTTGTGTTTTTACCATGCCCCCTTTTCTTGATTTTTAATGTTTTTCCCACCTTTTTGCTTGTGACTCGGTACCAAATCATAAGATGGAGGCCAACACTTCTTGGTTTGAAGTGTTGACAGCCAATCAGAAACAAGCTCGTGAAGAGTAGGGTTCAGCCAATCAGATCTCACAATTCTCAAATGTTGATATCTGTAAATATTTACATTTCTCAAAAACTACTGAACAGACTTACACCATCTAAAGAAAAGAGTGCTTTCTGGACCAAAAGCTGCCTGTTTGCCAAATTTGGTGTGATTCCGTTCAGCAGTTCGGGCTGTAACCGTGTCTAAAGTTTCCAATGGAAATTAACATGGAGAAAACACATTTTGGGACCCCCATTATTTCTTGGCCCCCGTTTGATGAATCAACCCGAAACTTTCAGGACAGGAGAGCCCCATTAGTTTTGAACATTTTGCAAAGATTCATCAACCGGTTCCAAAGATATTTGTAAAAGTAAAAATGCAAACAAGATTTCTGACTATACCTATATATATATATTCACTGAAAAAACCATAGGTTTCAGGGGCGTTATAGTTAGCTGGACATTACACTGGTACAAAACCATTGAAATTCCCCCTTTGTAGTTAGTTCAGCTAGCTATAGCTTGCGCGCCCATAATGCACTGCTGATGACTTCACATATTACTTCACTCATGACATGGTCAGTGACATCACTCATGACATCAATGATGACATCTCAAATGACATCACTCGTGACATCACTAATGACATCATCCAGTGAATGTGTGTTTTTCTGAAAATTTTAATGTTTTATATATGTATATCTCAAGGTCTATGAAAGAATAAATGGGTATATAGGTGTCTAAATGGATGATTTTTTTAAATGAAAAATTGATTGTATAACTGACTGATTGAGTGTATCTTAGTGAATACATGGGTTAGTGAGTAATCTTTAAATATATAAATATCTGTATCAGCCTCTCACTTTGTGTACAAGTGGCTGCTTTGTTTAGTGAGTAGCTACATGAGTGTCTATATGGGTTATAACTTTATTTTTGAGTATCAGTATGAGTGTCTGTATGGTTCAGTAAGGGTATTGCTTAGTGCATACATGCATGAATGGGTGAGTCACTATTTGTATGTGTTGAAGACAGTATGTGTGCAGGACTGTATGGGTGGATGAGTGTGTGTACGGGTGTGTTAGTGAGTGAATGACTCTCTCAATAGTGTCTTTATAGGTAACTACATATATTTTAAACTAGTATATGTGAGTATTAGTGTATATATGTGAGTATATGTGAGAGTAAGAGATTGGAAGAGTTCCTGTATGAATAAGTATGTCTTTCTATAAGTGATTGTTCAAAAGAGTAAGTATGTGTAAGTTTTCCGTAGAAGTAAGTGTGGTGGTATGTGTATAACTGTATATGCAAGTAAATTGATGTTTGATTATTTATTAGCAAGAGTAAATATGTGTATGAGTAACTCTATGGATGAGTGTCAGTGTTTAACATGATGTATAGGTGTATGAGTATATATGATGAGTGAGTACATGTATGAGTGACTGTATAGGACTGTTGGTGAATGAGTGGATGTGTGTGTAGATCTTGGAGTTACTAAATAGGTGTGATGTAAGTGGTATTGGATGTCCATTGTTTTGAAAATGTTAGTTTCTATATTTGAGTGTGTGTATCAAAGGTTATATTAGGGTGAGAGGAGGTCTGCCACTCTATCAAAAGGATGATGTCATCAGTGATGTCATCAGTGGTGAAATTTGATATATCATCAGTGATGTCATGAGTGATGTCACTGGCCATGTCATGAGTGATGTAATATGTGACGTCATAAGCAGTGCATTGCGGGCACGCAAGTTATAGTTAGCTGAATTAACTATAACAAGGGAATTTCATTGGTTTTGTACGAGTGAAATGTCCAGCTAACTATAACGCCCCTGAAACCTTGGGTTTTTCAGTGAATTTCTAAGTTTTTTTAAAGGCTAATTCCTAATCATAACATGCCTCAAACCTATGTTTTTTTCAGTGAATTTCAAAGGTTTTTTAAATGATAATTTGTAACTATGCCTACAGAGATAGGACATGTGAAGAAAGAAGAAAAAATGCACAGGAAGAAAAAAAAGAAATGCAGAAAGAATCAACAAAAGTCCTCAGGATTGAAGGGGAATTATTTCCACAACTTAAAACACGCCACAGGGCGTGTTTGCACACGTCACCTCAGGCCCCGTCCCCTCCCTTCCCCACTGTGTAAATATGCCCTGTGGCCGTTTTAAGTTGGTAGATTAAGTCCCCTTGAATCCTGAGGGTCCCTATGGGCATATTAGCCCACTAGATACGCCCAGAAAGCGCCATTGTAGAGATGTGTAAAAAGGGGCACGGCCTGCACCACCTCTCTGCAATGCAGCGCACTGGCGCCTACTGGAAGCCGCTGGTGGGCTAGTTGGCCCCCAGAGTCCCTCAGGATTGAAGGAGAATTATTTCCCCAACTTAAAACGTGCCACAGGGTCTGTTTGCGCACGCCACCTCAGGCTCCATCCCCTCCCTTCACTGCTGTGTAAATGCGCCCTGTGACCATTGTAAGTTGAGAGATTAAGTCCCCTTGAATCCTAAGGGTCCCTAGGGTCAAACAAGCCCACCAGGTACCTCCAGCATGCGCCAGAGAGCTGCGTTGCAAAGAGGTGGTGCAGGCCGTGCCCCTTTTATTTTTAACTTTTTGGGGAGGGGGCCGCGTGGCCCCCCTCCCGGGCCACTTGTAGCCCCGGGGACCCCATCCCCTGGGGATGGCACTCTCCGTTGGGACCGTGGGGGGTCCCCAATCCCACTCAGTCCCGCCCGCTCCCCACGTCCCTCGGGAGCCGGCGTTGCTTTTCTACATGGGGAGCTGTTAAGATGTAGCTCCCTGTGTGGAAAAGCAATTTGGTTTGAATTTTGAAAGAGAGAGCAGGTTTCCTGCTCTCTCTTTCAAAATACAAACCAAGTTTGCTATGGCAGGGCGGGAGCCGCGAGGCTCCTCCCCTGCCATAGCAAACTACAGGACACAGCCTGGGGGTGGCAGTCCCCAGGGCCATGTCAAGGTTCCAAGAGGGGGACCACGCAGCCCCCTCCACCATTTCCAAAGCCCGAGGGGGTGGTGGTGGTCCCCGGGGCATGTTGGGGGCTTGAGCCACCCTCACACAGGGTATTTTTTAAAAAAATAAAGCCCTCGGGGGTGGCGGTCCCCAGGGCTGTATGGGCAGTGTGCAACCCGCAATCCAAAATAAGTAGAGCCCCGGGGGTGGCAGTCCCCAGGGCTAGGGGGGCCTTAGAGACCCCCATCATTATATTCACAAGCCATGGGGGGTGGCGATCGCCGGGGCTGCGGGGCCGTGGGCCACCTGCAACTATTAGTGCTGTGCTTTGGCAGTGTGGGGGGATTGGGCCCCCCCACACTTTGTTTTTGATCTTGCCCCCGGGATTTGCCCCCCCCGGGGGCTAATTACCAACGAAGCATGGGCGCCTGCACTTCGTTTTTATTTTATTGGCAGGATCCGCGCACCCGGCGCGGATCTTGCCGTTTTTTTAAAAAATAATCTTTTTTTTTGTTTGGCCTTGGGGGTCCTTGTGAGACCCCCTGAACAGGCCTAGGGGGTCAGGATGTTTCTACCCTGCCCCCTTTTTGCATTTTGCAAGTTTTTTTTCTGATTTCTTGTGCCTTGGTTCTACAGAGACACAAGATGGCTGCCAACACTTCCTGGTTTGGAGTGTTGACAGCCAATTAGCATACAGCTAGTGCTCGGCAGGGTCCGCGTCTATAGATATAAATGTGATTTTAATTTTCTCAGCAACTACTGAAATGATTTACACCATTTAACTAAAAGACATGACTCTGAACCAAGGGATACCTTTTTGCCAAATTTGGTGTAATTCCGTTCAGCAGTTCGGGCTGTAGCTGCGACTAAAGGTTCCTATAGAAAATTGCATGGGGAAAACACGTTTTGGGACCCCCGTGTTTTCTCGGCTCCCGCTTGAAGAATCACCCGAGACTTTTAGGATAGGAGTGGACTAGAGCACCCCGCGAGTTTTGAACATTTTGCGAAGATTCGTCAACCGGCGCAAAAATTATTGGGAATAGAATATTGCGGATTCCTATGGAAAATAGGTCGGAACTATAACTACCTATGTATATATTTTTATACTCTCTTTCTCTCACAGCTACTCACATACCCATAAAGATACTGCTACAAATACTTACATACCCATAAAGAAACTCTCACATCCACTCTTACACCCATACAGACACTGTTAGACCAATTCGCAAACCCATACAGAGACTCTCACACCCATCAACAAACCATACAGAGACTGTTAAACCCACACTTAAACCTATATAGACACATTTGCACCCACTGACATACCAATTCAGACTTCCTACAGACATTGTTTCACCCATTCACAAACCCATAAATAGATTCTCCCACTCCCACTGACATCCATACAGAGACTTTCACACCCACTCAGATCCCCACACAGACCCTCTCACACCCACTCTTGCAACTAAGCAGGCTAAACAAGCAGCACCCACTTGCTAGAAGTGGAGCACAGTTTGCTATGGCTTGGCTAAAGCTCCCACAAACCCATAGCACACAGCTATGTCCTGGGGTTTAGCACCCCGGGACATAGCAGGAGCCAGCCCTAGGGCATCTATGGCTGCCGGATTGGTGCCACACAGCCCTCCTCCTTTAATCAATTTTTCGCCGGAGAACCCGGAGCTGCGGAGGTGCCATTTTACAAATGCCTGAGGAGGTGGCGATTCCTGGGGCTGCTTGGCGAGGTCTACATGGTCCCCCAGCAGTAACTAAAATTAAAGCCTGGAGAGGTGGTGGTCCTGAGGGTGCTGGAGGGGATCCACAAGGCCCCCACATTCTTTAAACATAAAGCACCAGAGAGGTGGTTGTCTCCAGGGAAGCTGGGAAGACTGTACGGGCCTCCCCTGCATTTTTTGATAAACAAGCCCCAGGGAGTTGGTGCTTGGGCAACAATAAGCCCTAGGAGCGGGGACCAAGCAACCCCTTCCTTTATTAAAATGCCCCAGGACCTGGACTACCTGATGGTTGTTTAAAAGCAAGCACGGGGCGCAATCTTGCTTTAAACAATTGAATCTTTCCACAAATATCACAATTTTGCAATAATTATTATTATCATTATTTTTACCTTTTTTGGCTTGTTGGGGTCCCTTTGTGAGCCCTGGTACAACTTTATAGGGTCAGTGTATTCCTACTCTGCCCCCTTTTTAAAACTTTTTTTTGGGCAGACTCCATTGAAGCAGTGTCCCAAGATGGCTGCCAACACATCCTGGTTGAAGTGCTGGCAGCTAATCACATGTCTGCATTTCTGCATGAGCTGATCTATTTTTCGTGAAGTAGTCGTGGCCACAGATATCACTATCCTTATTTTCTTAAATATATCAACAACTACTGAATGTATATACACCAATTAACAAAAAACACAAGCTGTGGAACAAAATCTAGCTTTCTGCCAAATTTGGTATAATTCCGTCCAGTGGTTGGGCTGTAATCGAGTTGATAGGTCGTATGGGGATTAACATGGGAGATGCACCCTTTTTAGAGCCCCATTTTTCTCAGACCCGCTTCATGAATCACCCTGAAACTTTCCATGTCCAACAAGAATCACCAGGCCACTAATAAAAAAAAATGAAGATTTTTCAAATGGCACCAAAGTTATAGGAAAGTAAAAAAAAATGATTTTCCTAGGGAAACAAGGTCCTAACTATAACTACCTACTGGCGATCAGCACTAGGTAAGGGATTATATATTTGGCATGTCACCCTTGATTGTTTTGTGCAAGGAAGTAGGGCTCCCTGCACAAAAACAGTCCTACAGAAAAGGGCAGCACAAATCCCTGAGAGAGTACAATACTGCTGCATGGTGCCAGGCAGCATGACGGAGAGGATGAAGGCAGCTGGGAATGTCGGAGGGTAGTGGAAGTCAAGTAAATGATACTAGCAGGATTCCTCTCTAGTCTGAGCTAGACAAGTGCTTGCTTCGGCTGGTTTAAGGCATAATTGGTAAATCAGGACTGTTGCGTAACTAATTTATGTTCTTCTCTGTGACTTTATCTCTTTATATAGCTCAAAATCCCACTCTCACGGATGTGCAGTATGCAAATGGTGACTGATTTGACTCCTCAGAATCAGGGGTTGGTGGCGAACTCCGCTCCGCATCTGAACTCTCTGCCCCACCCCAGCCTGAGCAGTGTTGTGCTCCACCAACGCACCCAACGCACCTGCCGCCCATCAGCAAGCAGCCCCCAGCAGTGCACAGGAGACAAGCTGGTCCTTCTTGCCCCACCTGTCAGATCCTCTCCGGCACTGGGCCGACATCCCAACAGATGGCAGCTGACAGCAGCAACAGAGGCCATGGCAGTGATCCACTGTGTTTCTTCTGTTTCTAATGAAACCCCTTTGCTGCAGGACTTGCGAGGACTGCGCTTGCGTGCGCATGGATAGTGGAGACTATAGCCATGTCTCCACTCTCCATGCATGTACATGCACAGTTCTCACGAGTCCTGTAGTGAAGGGGATAAATTACAGAAGAAACACTGCAGATTAACGCAACAGCAGCAGGAGTGGTGGTAGCGCTGTGCCCAGCGCAGAGCAGCACATAGAGCAGCTGACATGTAAGCCGGTGAGAGATGGAGGCAGTCTGGGGGTCAGGGAATAGCGGGAACCCTCCCTGACAAATGCCCTGTGTGCCACCTGCCAGGTCTGCAACTCTGTGTGAAGCCATAGGGCAGGGTGGAGCTCTGTGGAATTCCACTTGAGTTTTTACGCAACTCTGTACAATCTCATGGTACAAAGGCATAGGTTGAGAGGGTGATGTTAATCTTGCTACAGATGGGGGTACATTTGGACAGTCTCACAAGAGCAATTGGAGCTGGCAGTGGTTCTCTCATCCTCATGATTGTCTGTGCTCTGGTCATGTGGCATCAAAGCATGTTCCTATGCCAATGATAGAGATGATATACTAAGCCTTGTACTAGTGGTTGTCCGTGGTAATGTAAAATGTGTGGTGTGATGATATGCTTGCATGTTGGTCTAAAGCATTTGTTTGAAACCTATATCTACTCCTATTACAGCATCTACATAGGGCAGTGAAGGATACAGACCGAAACTGTTGAAGTTGCAGCTGGCAACAGTTTTCCCCTATGTCACAGTGACTGAGTCGACCACTGGCCTGGAGGATGAGGGGAGTGCCCGGGAGGAGCAAGACAAAAACAACTCAACATCATCTTTTTCATCAGCCTTTGTTGGCCTCTCCCTGGTGTTGGTGGACCAAGCTCAAACACCATCAGCCTCATCTCAGTCTGCCACCCCCATTCCATCTCCATTCTCCCTGCTGCTTCGTAACCTGATATCCGGGCCCATTCCTCTGAGCAGAAGAGAGTCTCCTTCAAACCAGGCACCTCTGCCCCTGCCCCTGTCTCCCATGGTGCCATGAGTGTGGAGGCGATAGATGTCCTGAGGCAGATCTCTGTTGGTCAAACTGTAGTGCTGAATGTCCTCCAAGAGCATGGCAACAACCCAGGATGTTGCCTATCTTGAGGGCATTCACTCTGACATGGCACACCTACAGAGATCGTTTCAGGTTCTCTCATCCATACTGCCAGCAGCCTTCCAAGCCTTCCAAGCTTCTACCCATTCTCTATACACACCTGCCCAGCTCACACACACACACCTTAGCATGCATCAACATCACGTTCCACACAGAGCATACTCCAACACAAAAATAAGACACATAAACACAGCACAGATACACACCAGCCACTCACCATCATCACCACAACATCAACTGACACCCACACATACATCACTGCCTAGTCCCTGCCACACCCACTACTAAAGACAAACAAGAAAAACACTGCAACCACCACACCACCAACACATACATCAGACAGAACAGCCAGACACACCACCTACAACACCCTTCTCTTCAACAACAGACAGCACACACTCAGACACAACACCCACAACACCAGCCACAGACACTACCCACATGACCAAGCCACACACACCAGCCAAACTGACAGGCACATGGCCACACAACACACGCATCCACAAGTCACATCTCACATTCTTCTACCTCCCACACCCAACCACTCGCCTCACCTCCTCCCTAATCTCCCAGGACCATTACCATGTCCACCCTCAACCTCTTCTCTGCAACAGCTGCACCACAGAGCAAACACAAGAGGGCTAGGCTCCCACCAATACTCTACTCTACTGCTTCTGACCCCACACCAACAACACATGCCCACCCCCCTACTACTACAGTTCCTATGAGTTAAGGGGGAAAGTGGAGGAAAAGCACACCCTCCCAAAAGAAAAAGGACCAATTCCTAATCTCACTCCTGGTCTGAAAATCAGCAAACCAAAAGGTCCACAAATTATCCCCCTCTATAACCCGTCAGACTCCTAGGGCTCCAAAATCTCACGCATATGGCACCACAGCCTTCCAAATTCCAAACCCAGCCATCCCACAGCCAACCCAGCCCTCTCAAATCTGAGTCTGCCCCTCCCAAAGCGCAACCCATCCTTTTCAATTCCAAGTCTTCCCCTGCCACAGCCCAACTCAGCCCTCCCAATCCCTAGCCCAATTTTCCCAAGAAGTAATCTAGCCCCCCTCTCAATCCCCACTCCACCCATTTTTGTTCTCAGAGGTGCCTTGCCTGCTCATTTGATGCCCCAATCCGGGGGATGTTTCCCTAGCAGTGATCTGAGTGGCAAGTTTCATGACACAGCAGGGTGCTGTTCCACATGTTCCCTCCTTTGGAATGGCTACTGGCCTTTGTCTTCAGACACTCATGTTAAGTGATGGACCACATTTGCCTCATTTGTACTGGCCATTGGCCTTTGTCTTCAGACTCTCATGTGTTTGTTGTAATAGAAATACTATTTTTTGTCCTTGTAGACCTGTGTACTGGTACTGAACTTGCTAATAATGCAGATTGTTGTAGGTGTATACGTAAGCCTGTGAGAGTTTTGTTGTGTTTATTTCACCCTGCTATATGATTCATTTGCAGGCCATGGAGTTACAGAGGGCAAGGCTCAATGTTCAGTGGATGCATATTTGGCATGAGTTATTGTTGGGGCACACACTGCGGTGATTGGTGTCAGCTATGGTAAGTATAGCATCTTTGTTTCAGCCAGTGTCCACATCTGCTAGCTTGCAGTGCTACCCAGGATGTAGGTTGGAAGGGTGTTTGATGTGTGCACAATAGTTCTTTTGTTACAGCACATATGTGTGGTCTTGTTAATGTAATGTGTTACTTTGGAGGCTTATGTGAGCATTTCTATGTGTGTTCTTCCAATCAAAATTTCTTGGGTGTCAGACCAACTACTGGTTCTGTGATAGTTGTTAGGGACTTGCACTTACGCATTAGCTACATGTGCATGCCACCTGGTAAGAAGATTGGTTGTCCTAAGGACATGAAGACATTGATACAGGTGCTAAGTGGCCTTGACCACTTGCCTTCCAGGAGTCCACTAGCCTAAGCTGACCCAAATCAGCAGGAAGCAGTGACAGTGTGGGCATCAAATGTCTGTGACTGTGATTTGGGACTAACACATTTAGCTGCATGTTGTGTGTTAGCCTAGTACAGTGCATCAGAAGTGGAGGAAATTTGTCATTCACTGAGACATACTTCATGATGTTTTATCGAGGTAACACCATAACGTAGCTCATGAAGTACTTGAGGCTTTGTTATGAAAATCGTGAGGCTGTCCAGGTGTTGGCAATGTTGATGGCACAGCATTACATCAGCTTCTGAGATGGCCACACATGTGGGATTTTAAAGTGAATGTCTGTACGGGACACATCGTTTACAACGAATGCAATGCAATGTGTTCCATTACAATGCAGTCTTTACAATGACCGCTTTGTTATATTGCAAACCATTACAGCGCAAGTCATTACAACGACTTGCTGTAGGGGGCAGAATCTGTTGAATCTGAAATCCCACACCTTCCCTACTGTTGCACAAACTGGAGTTGGAATAGTAAATTATACTACAGTATCCCCTACAGCAAGTCATTGTAATAACTTGTGTTGTAATGGTATGTGATGTAACAACGCAATCATTGTAACAAACACGTTGTAATGGCAGGTGATATATCTCATGCGTTGTAACATCGCATATTCGTCTGTTCAGAGTCATTGATCTGACCATAGGTGGAACCAATAAGATGTGATGGGAATAAACTATCTGTGATGTTGCATACAGGGCCACACCAGATTGATTAGGACCAGGCATAAAAATGGCCCTAACCTTGTCCCCTGTGTTGTGGCTCCAGGGGCCAGAAAGTATCTCCCAAATGTTATTGATGTTTACTGGGTGACTGAGTTAGTTATCAGTTCCTTCAGTCAAGTGACCCAAAGTGTCTGTTGTGTTCCACTGGGATGTTTGTGCTACCCGCTGTCATCTACACACACGCTGCCTGGCTTCTATGTTGTGGTGGTTGTGTACAGTTTTGTGTATTTCTAGGTTTGAAACTGTTACTCTCGTGCTCCACAAGAGGACTTTTGTTGGAGCTGGGGTAGGTGGGAGTTGGACTCCCACAGGAGCATGGCTGATTTACATGAGGGGCTTCCACGCACATCACATGTACCTCTGTGATTGACATTTTGTCACACACAGTGACATTTTTCCTCCTGTCACATGGCACTACATGCTCTATGTATACATTTATGTGTATCAACTATACAAAAAAAGTCAAACCTATTGTTTTGGTAAATTCTTGCTGTCTTCGTAGGAGAAAATAATCCATATTGGAGTTACACCATAATTATGTTGCATAATCCTACAAACGCCTTTTAACTGGCCTACATTTTGGTGCACTGTTATCTGATGTTGGGTGGCAGATACAGTGGAAAATACATTATTTTAAGCAGTTGACCACTGGTGGCCAGTGGGACACTTTATCACTGAATGGATGAGGGATATTTAAATGACATTGTAACATAGTTTAAAAACACAACTAGACAGTCTGCTGACTCACTTTCTGAAATGTTCTTTTTTTTAGGGGGGAAACGTTATATGTTGGTTCCGCAGGTCTCAGTTCCAGCACGGACAACCAACCCACAAATACAACGACGAGGCAATGAACACATTTGCATTAGGCATAGAAAACAAAATGCAGAGCAACAACAATCATGCACAAATGCATACCAGAAACAAACCCGCAATTCTTCATGCCATCGCGTTGAAACTAATTTCTGCTGTGCACACAGAGAAGCGACGGCGATGCATGTCTTCGTTCACTCATTAACAATAAATTCTCAAGACAGGGTAAAAAACGGTGAACATGGAAATATGCTATTTAATGTGATCAGCCAACCAGAGAAAAACAATAATATTGCATGTTGCTATGTAGCACCCAAAATGGATGCCTGCCTGCGCCGTTTTATCGCTTCTGTCAGCTCATCAAAAACATGTGCGCACATTGTACTCTTCCTGTCTAGTCCTGCTGTTGTTACCAGTGGACCTTTTGGTTTAGTTGTGCATTCCACCCCTGTTCACTGTTACCCTATCCTCCACCTGCATCCTCTGGACCAGCTTTCCATCAATCTACCCCGCCGTTCGGCGCCCCTCCTTCCGCGGAACAGGGGGATTTGTCAGCGAGCTGAGAAGTGCTTCAATAAAACAGTTGAATGGCATATTTCCTGTATTATACTCAAGCAATCTGCATCTCCTCGTAAAGATGTTTTCAGTGTTATTATGTATATCGCATGGATCATTGCCATTCCGGCAACTCTCGGAGGGGACTCTACCAACCATTATTGTCAGTGGCTGCACATTGCGATGAAATAAGCATTTAAATAAAAAAGCGGAAAACAATAACAAAGTCGTAAAAGAAATCACAGCATACAGTCACATCAGCATGGGGCGAGGAGATGAATATCTCACAGGCCATGAAGGTGTGGGGGCTCCTGCCGGGCCATAAATGGAGAAGTGCAGGAGGGGGGGGCGACTGTGTTGCTCTGGTGTCATCAATAGCACGGACGGTTGTGCGGCCTCTTTCATTTGTTATTTCTTGTACTTAAGTCTATAATTGTATGTCTCACATGAAAATATACATGTCGGGTGTTGAATCTTCTCTTCTCCCTCCTCATTTCCTCTGTATTGCTTTCTATTAAAAAGCTAATATAGTTTCTTGGGAGAAAAAAACAACAGTGCTGACAGAATTATCCCACTGCAAAAATATTGTGGCTAAAATATCGACAACCAAAACATTGTGAAGGTAAGTATACGTAGGTAAGTATATATCTTTTTTTCTTTTACATATCTCTTTATTGGGTTTACATGCATGCTTAACTGATCACACAATACAATGTACAGAACAGTAACTACACATCATTTACATTGTATATATATATCTCAAGGTACATATACATGGAGTTAAGTTTTTTAAATTCTACGGATTTTATGTCTTTTGAACCATGGATGAAATACCAGCGTTAAATGAAGAACTAATAAGGGACTCAGGTCCGGAATTACCAGTTCTCTTTGCACCCTATATTTAGGGGGCCTCAAGGTTCTCATAATGAGCACTATAAAAGGTGCATGGTTTTATGGTCTGTTGGGAGGTAAGGTCTGTTGGGAGGTAAGGCACAGGGTCTAGTAACCGGTGTTGCCATCAGTTTATTGTGGGCACAGAAGGTTTGACAGTGCGGACACTTGGCGGTGATGTGCAGTAAGGTATGACTCTGGACACTGTTATAGGATGGGAGGAAAGGTAAAGAGTATTTTGTTCAGTATAAACTGCAATCATAATTACGTTTTGGAGGTAACCATTGAAAAGTTATATACAGACATACCCCCTGGAAGGTGACGGATAATCCTGCGGGTCTCATGGGGGACATGTCATGACTTGTGTACTGGATGTGAGGGTTGAACTATGGCTGGACACTGCTCTTTATTAATTACTATTAGACTATAAAGGCATACTCCAAATACAAAAGCATTTTTAATTATTTTTTTTTAAATTGACGATCACTCTGCGCATACTCACCTGAGACTTGCTCTGACTACTAGAGCGCCCCAGCAACTTTCGGCTACCTCCCTGGTCCAGATCATGTGACCTCGAGGAGGGGCCATGGCAACCGGCAGACACAAAAGCCAGCCACAGCGCGGGAGCGGGCACTCGAGAACAGAGGCCGCCTGACCCCAGCTCTAATATCACGCACTAGTGATTTAATTTAATTTACTGTTCACTGTTTTTTAAAATTGAAGGAACTGTTTTAAAATTGTCACCATTCTCTGCATTTTCTTTAAATTGACGATTACTCTGCGCAAACTCATCTGAGGTTTTCTTTGACTGCTGGAGCGCCTCAGCAAATTTCGGCCACCTCCCGGGTCCAGATCACGTGACCTCGGGCCTTTAAGGAAGCTATTGTAGTCCCTCCCCTCAAAAAACCTTGCGCAGACCAACAACTGCCGGCCAACTACCCCCCCATTTCTCTGCTCCCCTACATGGCCAAGCTACTGGAAGCTCATGTTGACAGATGCCTCTCTAACTCCCTGGAACAGGTAGGATTCTTTGACCCTGGAGTTGGAATAGTAATTTTAACCCCTACGCTATGCAACACTTTCCCTACTGTTGCACCCTCTGGAGTTGGAATAGTAATTTTAACCCCTACACTATCCAACACTTTCCCTTCTTTTGCACCCTCTGGAGTTGAAATAGTCATTTTAATACCTACATTAGCCAACACTTTCCCTATGGTTGCACCCTCTGGAGTTGGAAGAGTAATTTTAACCCCCACGCTATCCAACACTTTCCCAACTGTTGCACCCTCTGGAGTTGGAATAGTAGTTTTAAACCCTACGCTATTCAACACTTTCCCTACTGTTGCACCCTCTGGAGTTGGAATAGTAATCTTTACCCCTACGCTATCCAACACTTTCCCTACTGTTGCACTCTCTGGAGTTGGAATAGTACTCTTTACCCCTACGCTATCCAACACTTTCCCTACTTTTGCACTCTCTGGAGTTGGAATAGTAATTTTTACCCCTACGCTATCCAATATTTACTGTTTTAGTTAATGCATTGTATAATTTATTTAATTTTTTTAAATTTATTTTGTTATATTTAGTTTTGATATTTGTATTTATATCATTGCTGTATGTGTATGTATGTATTTATTATTTATAAAATGTTTTTAACAATTTATAAGTTATTATAATAATTAACTGTAAATAATATTAATTAAGTATATATATATATATTCTATTTTACATGTATATGCATAATTTGTTTTACATTATATATATTACTTACAAATTTAAATATATTTGTAACTATGTTTATTTTAAATATATGTCTTATTTATTTTATTTCACATTATTTTTATATATTTAAAAAAACGATATTTTTAACAATATTTTTGACAACGATATTTTTTTCCGATGTAGATAGGACTTCGATATTCTGGACATCGATATTCTGCCTCTGATATTTTTGACGTCGATATTTTTGATGTCGATATTATGTCAGTGATTCATCCACAAGGTAGCAGAGTCCTGTACTCGTTCAAAGACAAGCATAAATTCAGTGAGTGATAGAAGAAGGGCAGTGGTGTTAAAAGGGAGGGGAGGCAGCCTCCCTCTGCTCTTATCTGCAGGGGGGTAAAGGCAAGATTCACCAGCAACCCCCCTCTCTTACATGTGTGTGCCGCGGCCAGCACAAGCAGGGACTGCCATCAGCGGCTAAAAGTCTAGCTACACACCCGAAGAGAGGACTGCTTTGTGAAAAACTACTGCATTGTGCGTAGTATTTTTTAAAGTGGTGCATCTTAAACTCTTTCCTAAATTGGAGCCGAGCTGGGGTGATTCTGATGG
Organism: Lissotriton vulgaris; assembly: GCF_964263255.1. Taxonomy (NCBI): domain Eukaryota; kingdom Metazoa; phylum Chordata; class Amphibia; order Caudata; family Salamandridae; genus Lissotriton; species Lissotriton vulgaris. The sequence continues at coordinate 917,749,672 of NC_141695.1, forward strand.
ATACACAGATGTTGTTCTAAGTCTTAGGTGCATATATGGAAAATGTTGAGGGTGATGTGATCATATATATCTCTTCAGGCCCAGAATGAGATGTACTGTGGTGTGTAGGGTGCCCCTAAAGGGTGCTAGTGTGGAATCTGAGCAGCCATGGAGCAGGGAGTTACCACAAAGTAGATACAACAGCATGAGGGCGTAAGCAGCTGTTATGAAGTCACTTTCTGAAAGAAAGAATTTCATTTCATAATAAGAGAAAGCTGGTACCAGGTTATGTTTGTTTATTGGCAATGTGTTCCTTGAAGGTAGGTTGGTCTCCAGTGTAATTGTGAATGACTTAATATTCAGAGGAAGTTGGGATTCAAAGCCGTCAAGGTTCAAGTCATTGAGTCAGATAGGTACTGCTTCTTGTTAATTGGTAAAAAAGAATTCTGACTTGGCTGGGTTGAGCTTAAGGTAGGTGAAGGTCATCCAAGACTGAATGATGTACATGCAGCATTTGAGGCATTAAACATCTGCAGCAGAGGAGACTTTCAAGTACAGTTATTTATCAAGGTATATTATTGAATCTTGATGTTGGTTTTTTCTTCTGCAAGTAGAGCACCAATTGGCCCCATGTAGAGGTTCAATATGACAAGGGACATTATGAAATCCTGGAGGACTCTGCAGGTGACAGGTCAGGTAACCTGGTCTCGTTGGAAAAACAAGCGGAAAACCAGTGAAGGACAGTGCTGATTAATCTCACTGGACACTCTAGGGGGTAATTGTGGGTATGCACTGTGTAATGATCATGCTTCTTGACATAACTCTTACGGCCAGATGTACGACAATTCAGTTTAGCGAGTCACAAATTGTGCAGAATTGTGACTCGCAATTTTTGCGATTTGCTAAACTTAATGTACACCAGTGTCTTAGACATTGTTTGCGATTCCCAATGGGTTCGCAAATTGCATGCCTTATCCATATTCATGATGCAAGCTCAATTTGCGACCCCATTGTAAATGGCTAGCACTCACAGGGATGGTGGCCTGCTGGGATCATATCTGTGAATGCTTTTTCAATAAAGCAGTTTTTCTTTTTAAATGCAGCCCATTTTCCTTACAGGAAAACGGGATGTATTTAAAAAAAAAAAATTAAACTTTTCAGTTTAAAATATGGTTTGTGCACGGGCAGACCAATTTTGCAGTCGCAAACAGGCCGAATTCCCATCTGCGAATGCAAAAATCGGTCGCACATCTGCCCCTAAGACTAGAGGGGAGAGACTGAAAAGAAAACAAACTCTTGGCATTGCTGTGGTGAGGGGGAAGGAGAAATGCAAGTCACGGCCGCCAGGCCGTGAAGTGTGAAGCAGTGGGCGGCAAAGCAGATCCCTTTGAATCTGCTGGGCAGAAATTCGAGTCACGGCCTGGCGGCTGTGAAGTGTGAAGCAGTGGGCGGGGAGGCAGGAGCAAGCAAATGGTAAGGGGAGCCTTTGACGAGCAAGGCAGGGGGATAGAAGCGCGTTCACGAGCATGTGAACTTCTACAAATCCGCATGGTAAACTCAGCTTTGTGGTTTGATGGCAATAGGTCTCTCTGCGAGACCTAAAAAAGGATCAGTTGAAAGAGCAAAGAAGGTCAATTGTGGAGGCTGCCAGAGAAAATTCGATGAATATGAAAAGCTGTAGGGAAAAGACAGAGAAGATGGACCAAGAAAGAGCTACAGAAAATCAACAATACTACATCATGCTTTGTGTGCATTGACAATTTTACAACGTGGACCACTCTTTGTGACACCAACTTCTGATTTACAGCCGTGGATTTAGCAGCTTGCGCTGCAGAGAAATCCACAGTAGTAAATCCTTTACGGCTGTCAGGAATCCTTTTGAGAATAACTCGCAAGCATAATTCAAGGTATTTTTAGGTCCAAAAGGTATCATTATCACTGAACATACCTTTGTGAATCAGGTCCTAAATACTTAGCTGGAAGTAACAAATGAAGACACGGAAAAGTTAGAGTCCAGGAAATGTGGCTAGAGCGGGTGACTTTCGAACCTGGTGACCCTGGTTCGAAATTCCATCCTACGCACTTGGGTCAACATTGTATAATTCCGGGCAAATCGCTCAATCTCCGATGCCTAAAAACACCCACTTCGCAGCACTTCGTTGCTACCTAAGTTCATCTAAATAAATACAAGCACACACATACAAGAGCGAAGGGCTAAGGGGTTTTAGAAACAGTTTCAACTATAGGGGGCAGTAAAAGGTCTAAAGATCAGGGCCCTTATTTATGAGGCCTTGCGTCAGTTTTGCGCCGCCGGTGCGTCACTTTTTGTGACGCACCAGCAGCGTAAAATATGCGCCTTGTTGCGCCATATTTAAAAAGTGACGCATCTAGGTAGATGCGTCACTTTTTAAACCCCTGCGCCACATTATACCTGCGTCAGGTATAATGTATGCAGAGGGGGCGTTCCCCCGCAAAAAGCCTCGTAATAGTGACGCAGTGAAATCTATGAGATTTCACTGCGTCACTTTTAGGATGCTGTTGCGTCAAAATCTTGCGCCTGCCTCACAGCAGGCGTAAGACTGACGCAAGCCCTTTCACATGGGGCTTTCCCCATGTGAAAGGACGCATTGCTGGAGTTGCGTCACTTTTGTGACACACTCCAGCAATGCATCACTTTTGCGCTTACAGATACGTCAGAAATACTGACGTATCTGTAAGTCCTTGCGACATGATGCGTCATACATTAAATATGACGCATCATTGGTGTCGCAAGGAGTGCGCAGTGAAAAGTGACGCATAGCTGTTTTCACGCAGCGATGCGTCACTTTTCATAAATGAGGCCCCTGAGATACTGCTTTCATAGGTGTAGCAGGTTCAGTAGCACCAGGAGGTTTGGTGCCCCATTAGGATCCAGTGATGGCTGTCTTAGTGGTGAGCCCGGAGCTAGGCTGTCCGTGTTCCCTGCTTGCACTAGAGCCCTTTTCACTTTTGACATGACACGAATGATAGATAAATGGACATGAAAAAGGATGAAGAGAGGGAGGAAGGAAGATGGGATATGAAGTGCCGGAAGCTCAGCCAACTATTTAGACCTGCGTTAGGAGACAGAGATCATGAGTAGAGAGAAAATGGAAGGTTACAAATTAAAATCTAGGAGGCAATACGATTTAGCAGACAGACAACATGAGAAAGAGTGTGAAGTAGGAGGTGTGAAGGGGTTCAAAATGGAAAATGGACCAGAAAAAAAAAGCTTTTAGGTGTAGAAGTGACTAAAGACCGCAGAGAGAGCAACAGGAAGTGTTAAGAGGAGCGTGGCCAGAGCAGAAACACTGATTAATGTGCTATTAAGTGAGAAGGAGAAGGAAAATCAAGCAATGGTATATTTCTTTCATGCACCGATCAACATAGAAAGATGTTCTTAGAATTGTTCTGTGCGATGACATTTATTATTTCAAAGCTTTCCAGCAACAGAGTGAAAGAAAACGAGGAGCAGGGGAGCCGGCGCGGGGAAGGCTTCCTGCGCTTTGCCAGGGATTTTAATGGGCGCTGAAAGCTCTGCAGATGCATCCCCTTCACCCTGGCACTTGCACACGGTGACCTTAACAGGCAATAAACCCCGAGCCTGCGCTGGAAACAGGTTGTTCTTTGAATCCGCGCCATACGGGCCCGGCAGGGCCATGTGGGCCAGATGAGAGCACAGGAGAGGAGGCACAGAGGCCGGTCAGGGCGGCCAGCTCGGGCCAGACGTTTGTCCAGTAATTGGGTAATCGACATGAAAGCAGAGCGCCGAGGGCAGAAGGGCACTGGCTTGCCGAGCACGTTTTGGGCTGATGCAGTTTTGATACTTTTCAGCCTATATTTTTAAGAAGTCAGTTTAATGATTCGGAATGCTCCCGGCTCACTTAAAGCTAAAGGTCTGTCTTTAGCTACCAAAATGTAAAGCTGATGTGGCAGCAGTGGAAGCTTCACACGGACAGACGGGTACAGGCATGGGAGAAGGAGGCAGACTGGGACGTAATGCTGCCCGGCGCCACAGGGGGTCACCACCCATTTAGAGGGTCACCACCAGCTCTTCCAGGGACGCCCCATGCAGCGCAAGGTCAAGGAATACCTATAAGAAATGGGAGGCTCTAGTCTAGGGTCACTCATCTCATTCTGCCACTAGACCCCTGTCACCCTGCGTTTCATCACTGGTGCCAATGCATGCTTCCAACACACATACATGTGGTCCCACACACATGCTCATAGAAGCACACATGGGAGGAAGCAGCAGGACAAAGGTCCCACATGGCCCACAGTGAAGGAAGCCCTCAGCAACCTGTCATTTTCTCCCTGCACCACTTAGAATTATTTTGAAAACCAACTTTCTCGTGATAGTCTTTTAAACGATAGTTTTAGTCTGCGTGGGTTTGGCCACGTATGTTGTGGGGCAAGCTGTGTGTGTGTGTGTGGGGGGGGGGGGGGTTAGGGGGAGGGGGTTAGGTTTCATTATCCCCTGAGGGGTAGAGCTTGGGCAGCATCAGAGTAATTTTCCCTCTGCACAGAGCTGCAGCAGTTCATACTTCTCTTGTACATAAGCAAGAGCAGAGCTTGAACAGCACATGCAGCAACAATGCACATTTTGATTGCACATGCTCAATGGGCATCAACAGCACAGCTTCCATCACACGTGGGTCATCAGTGCAGTACAAGTTGCCTCAATAAAATGTTCCCTCACTTACAGACGTGGCAGTATGCATTTCGAAACGTATGCAGCATAGGCAGTAGAACTGCAGTTGTCTCACACAAACAGGCACTTTCTAGAGGAACATCAGAGTCCAGTCGATTATTTATCAAACATGCTGAATTGCAGCTAATTTGCATATACACAACTAAGAGCCTGACTTAGAGTTTGGCGGAGGGAATATACGCCATCAGGGTGACAGAGTTAAGCACTCCGTCACCCCAAGGGAGTACCCAACGGTTACATTTAGAGATGTCAGCCAGCCCAGTGGACATCTTTTGCATCGAAAAGAAATACTGTCACAGAGATTCCTGTGAATGATATTAAGGTTTGACTGATGGGTCCATCAACATGAGGAAAGCAGACACAGTCCGGGGCCCCAAGCGGCCCTTACCAGCCACTCCAGACAAGTTTGAGCTGGTGATACCTCACAGTGACTGTTTACACCTGGTAGTGACCCATCTTGCAGCCCAGTTCTTCGCCTTGTCTGAAGGTGAGTATTTACTCCCTAACTACCTCTTTTATTCCATTTGATCCATCCCCGGACTGCTAAATTGGTGTCTTTCCACAAAGGTTCGTGACTCATCCTTTTTCCAGGTCATTCCTGATCAGGAGAGCTTACCTATTATTCCTTAAGGTATGACTTGTAAACCCTTCTACCCGCCTCACAATCCTTTTATAGGTCTCGCCTAGCTATCGCGTAAGCGATCACTATGCGTGAGATTTAGTAAGGGGCACCAGAAAATGCTCCCAAAGACCTTTGGAATGCGGTTTATAGCCAGTGCATGTGAGGCATTCAAGTGCAAAGCTGGCATCTGGCATCGGACTTGAAAGCAGCAGACTACTTTTACCAGCCCGCGCTCTGCCTCACTTCCTGCGCCCCCTCTTACAACAATTAACTTTTGTTATCGCTGACACGCCATATGCTCGTTCCCTCCCACGCTTCCTTTGATGTCCGCTTTTCTTGTTGTTTACAAACCATTGCGTTGGTTCACTCTCTCACAATTTCCGATTAGAAAACACGCATTACTGCCCTTCTTCCTGCTTTCATCATTCATTCATACTGTTAGTTACTAAGAACCCGAAACGCACTCACTCTGAGAATGAAATGCGCAAACTGTTGCAGCAGAGCGTGCACGAAACGCACTCACCCTGAGAATGGAATGCGCACACTGTCGCAGCAGAGCGTGCGCGCACTGATACAAGAGCATGCATACTCGAGTATCAAAGCACTTACACTGCTACATAACTCACACTGCTGCATGCCTCACACTGCTGCACGCCTCACACTGCTGCATGCCAAACAATGCTGCACGCCACACTCCTGCACGCCTCACACTGCTGCACGGCTCACACTGATGCATGCTGCACACTGCTGGATGACTGTTAGATTTGGGGGTCTCTGGTTGGCACAGGTATGCACTTGTGACAAACAGGGACCCTCTCCTCTAGTCAGGATAAGGGTATCACCCTTTAAAATAATCCCTGCTCACCCTTTAGGTAGTGTGGCGCAAGCAGACCAGGCTAATCTCTGGGCGTCATAGGCTAAGCGTTTGTGATCACATACAGTAATCAAATGACAATACCACAAATGGACACCAGTCTAGGGTTAATGAAAAATATGTATGCTTTATATAAATATAGATAACTCTTATGCAGGCTTAATACAAGACCATAAATAACGTTTTACTTGTGCACACAATACTGAGGTTGAAAAAGGAGTTCTCTCGTAAATAGGCTTATTGTTCAGGTTGGCACTGTTTGTACTGCCTGGGGTGACTCTTGGATGGTGCAAGCAACAAAAAAAACAAAGGAATCTCTTAGCCAAACGGACTCTCTGGCCCGAGGTGCGCACCCTTAGGCTGCGTGCAAAGTACCTGAAAGGTTGCTGAGACAAATGCGGGCAAAACGGAGACAGTCGTCAGCTGCCCCCGGGGTGTAGGTTCGGCTCTCACAAGCGCTGCGATGCGGGGCGCTCCAGCGGAAACTTCGGAGGTGCTGCGGAGGGTTCACGGTTGCCGCAGGGTCCAGCGGGATATTCCTTTGATGCGGAGCGGCTTTTCACTGAGGCTGCAATGCGGCACGGAGCGGCCTGTACGCGACGTACAGAGCGGGCCCCATGCGGCACGGCCTCTGGGGGGTGCGACAAGGAGCGGTAGGAGTTAGTACGCACCCAGCGTACAGACCGCACCTTTGTTGCTTGGAGGGGCCTCCTGCCAACAGGGCCCGTAGTGCGAGGCATATTGGGCAGAGAACAAAAGGTGGTACGGCTCTAGGAGGGTCAGGTTGCGGTGCAGATCGGTACGCTTCAGACGTAGGCACCGTACCTCTCAGGGCAAATGCAGGGTGCAGGTCGTGGCAGTTGTTGACGGTGGGGGTCATGGAGGGAAAAAGCGAGGCAGGTGCGGGCGGCCCTGGGGTGACACGATGTGGCTACATCTGCAACCAGCAGGGGCACACAGTGTCGGGCGGCAATGGCATGGACTGGGGACACTTCAGGGCCAAATTTTAGATGTACACAGCGACGGCGTTCAGCGGGGCACGAGCGTAGGCAGCCCAGCAGCTCGTTGTTGAAGGGGGGAAAAGAGCTCAATGGTCCCGGGGCTCAGTTCAGGAGACCAGCTCACTTCCAGGCCCTTGGAGATCGTCTTTTTTGAAGCACAAGTTCTTTGTAGCAGGGAATAAAGCAAGTCTCTAAAAGTAGCAAATCTTTGTGGGTTTTCTTCCTCTCCTTTGGCAGCAAGGCAACCACTGCAGGCCAGTCCCCCAGGATAGGGACAGTCTTCCTCCTTCAGCTTTCTTGGTTCCTCCTCCTCGGGCAGAGAGTTCTTCTTGGTTCAAAACGCAGGATCTAGTTTCCTAGGAGCAGGGCTCCTCTTTTATACACAGTTTCTTTTGTTCTTTCAGGCCAGTGGGGCCTTTGCCTAATCCAGTCCAGGCAATGAGCACTTTGTTTTGCAAACTCTGGCTTCTCCTTTCAGGGAGCAGGGCAGGGACATCAGTCTCTCCACAGGAGGTGGAGCCAGCATTGTGGTGACGAGTACAGTCCAGGAGCACTCTGTTGACAGTCTTCCCCTCTCTCTTCACAACGTGCAGGGCAGAGTCATCAGTCGCTCCCCAGGGGGAGGAGCCAGCATAGAGGTGGCAGAGCACAGCCCTATTCAGAGTCAAGGGGCACTCCCCCCACCCATCCTGGTGTAATCCCTCTATTCACCACCTGTCATCCCCAGTCCTGTCACTCACAGAAACCAGACAGCAGATGCACATCCTAGCAGAGGCGGGCTGAAATGGTTAGGCAAGCAAATACTAATGCTCTCTGAGTCTGTTAGGATTATATAGTGTAATAATTCCAGCAGCCCATTCTGGCCTATGGAGAGCAGGTAGCCTTACAATAGTGAAAAACGAAAATGGCTATACTTTACTATTAGGACATGCCACACACATCAGGGTTTGTCCTAACTTATGCTTACAATGCACCCTGCACTTGGGCCTACCATAGGGGTGACTAATATGAAGATAAGGGAAGGTTTAGGGACTGGCAAGTAGGTGCACTTGCGCAGTCAGCATGACAGTACCAGACTGTACGCAGGTTCTGCAATGGCAGACCTTAGACACATTTTACTACGCCGCTTCTGGGGGTGACACAACCAGTGCTGCAAGCCCACCAGCAGCATTTGTATTTACAAGCTCTGGCACTCCTGGCGCACTCTACTGGGGACTGAAAGTAAACCAAATAGGCCAATCATGGAAACCAATCAATCTATATACTTTTCATAGGGAGCACTTGCACTGTGGCACTGATTGGCAGTGGCACAGTGCCCTGAGCAGCTAACACCAGCAAAACATATGAGGCACAACAGCAAAAAGTTGAAGGGAGTCTCACGCCAAGGTGCCAGGTCTAACAACGACACACTGCTGCACGCCACACACTGCTGCACACCTCACACTGCTGCACGCCTCACACTGCTGCATTACTCATACTGCTGCATGCTGCCGCACGCCACAAACTACTGCATGCCATGCACTGCTGCACGCCTCACACTGCTACATGCCTCACATTGCTGCACACTACACACTGCTGCATGCCTCACACTGTTGCATGCCTCACACTTCTGCACGCCTCACACTGCTGCACATTGCTGCATTACTCACACTGCTGCATGCTTCAAACTGCTGCATGCCACACACTGCTGCAAGCCACACACTGCTGCACACCTCACACTGCTACACGCCTCACACTGCTGCATGCCTCACACTGCTACACGCCTCACACTGCTGCACGCCACACTGCTGCACGCCTCACACTGCTGTATGCCTCACACTGCTGTATGCCTCACACTGCTGCACGCCTCACACTGCTGCACGCCTCACACTGCTGCATGCCACCCACTGCTGCACGCCACACACTGATAAACGCCTCACACTGCTGCCTGCCTCACACTGCTGCACGCCCCACAATGCTGCACGCCTCACACTGCTGCATGCTGAACACTGCTGCATTACTTACACTGCTGCATGCTGCACACTGCGGCACTCCTCACACTGCTGCACGCCACACACTGCTGCACACCACACACTGCTGCATGCCACACTGCTGCACACCTCACACTGCTGCACGCCTCACACTGCTGCACGCCTCACACTGCTGCACGCCTCACACTGCTACACACTACTGTATTACGCACACTGCTGCATGCTGCATACTGCTGCATGACACACAGCTGCACGCCACACACTGCTGCACGCCAAAAACTGCTGCATGCCACACACTGCGGCACACCACACACTGCGGAATGCCTCACACGGCTGCACACCTCACACTGCTGCATGCCTCACACTGCTGCATGCTGCACACTGCTGCACGACACACTGCTGCACGCCACACACAGCTGCACGCCACCCACTACTGTATGTCACACACTGCTGTACTCCTCACACTGCTGCACGCCTCACACTGCTGCACACCTCACACTGCTGCATGCCACACACTGCTCTACGCTGCACACTGCTGCATGCCCCACACTGCTGCATGTCTCACACTACTGCACGCCTCTCACTGCTGCATGCCTCACACTGCTGCAAGCCACACTGCTGCTCGCCTCACACTGCTGCACTCCTCACACTGCTGCACGCCTCACACTGCTGCACACCACACACTGCTGCACACCTCACTCTGCTGCACGGTGCACACTGCTGCATTACTCACACTGCTGCATGCTGCACACTGCTGCATGACACACTGCTGAATGCCACACACTGCTGCACGCCACACACTGCTGCACACCTCACACTGCTGCAAGTCTCACACTGCTGCACGCCTCATACTGCTGCATTACTCGAACTGCTGCATGCTGCATACTGCCGCACGCCTGCGTCTGCGCCTGCGCCCGTCCGCGACAGGACGTGGCTAGGGGCTGGGGGCAATGGCGGGCTCTATCAGCCTCTCAGAGCCTTTCCATCGTCCCGTTTATACGTATTCGAGTCAGACTTTGCGGGATGTGGGCAGGTATGTTTCCACTTTGTGTTCCCATAGGGTGGAGATTTGTTTGGAGGGACCATTTACTTACAGGGAGTGTTTTACACACTTTACCCGCAACGCTGTCATATCTTCTCGGCACACTACTTCTATCCCCACAAAATACCTGACTAAATCACCTCTCAGCCCTTCTAACGATTCTTCTCTGAATTGTAAGAACCTTCTTTGCAATGTTCGCTCACTAGTGTCCCACGCAACTCAGATCTGGGATCTCATTACTTCTGAGAACCCACATCTCTGTTTCTTAACTGAAACGTGGCTTAAGCCCCATACTGTTCCGGCCATTACAATGGGGGTGCCGTTAGGGTACAAAATAGTGAGAATGGACCGCCCTATCAAAACTGGTGGTGGACTGGCCATTATTTTCAAACAAGATATGGAGGTGGTGGTCACCGAAACGGTGTGTAACCCACAAATGGAGCTCCTGATTTTTACTATCAACCCGAATTCAAAGGAAACCAGGAAAGGTGCACTGGTTTATCGACCTCCAGGCCCTCTTGGGAATTTCTCCACTCAACTTGTGGAAGCGTTGGCCCCCCACATGCAGTTCAATTCAGATTTTATTGTGGTAGGGGACTTTAATGTTCATAGCGAAATAGCGACATGTGTGGAAGCACAGACACTCTTGGCTGATCTGGCCACGCTTGGTCTTAGCCAAATGAATCAGGGACCCACACACATAGCTGGACATACCCTGGATCTTGTGCTATGTAACTACACCTCTATAAAATGTGTGCCTCCCACTCCAGTGGACTGGACTGACCACGCAATTATTGAATTTTACACCCGCTCTAATTATAAGGTCAAGGGCACCCAGAGGACTATGGCAGAAGTCAGAAGACCCTGGAATAAACTAACTGCAGAGGGTTTCAGGAGGAAATACACAGAGCCCAATTGGGATGAATGCGGGGACAACGTTTCCTCTGCATTAGTTAAATTCAATGAAGCTTTAGCATTGACCATTAACCATGTTGTTCCTTTGAGGAAATATAAACCACGGCCTGCCCCTAAACAAGAAGTCTGGTTTACAGACGATCTTAGACAGTTAAAGCTAACTGCTAGGAAGTCAGAAAAACGCTGGAGGGCTACTCGCAAGGCAGAGGACAAAGAAACTCATAGGACCTCATTAAAAGTTTACCATAAAGCTATTCGGGCTGCGCGGAAACATCATATTGCAGCCCAATTGTCAGCAGCCGGTAAAAATCCCAAAGTACTCTACCAGATTCTGCAAACCTTTATAAAGCCCTCGGTCTGCGAAACGGATGGGATTGAGTCTCAGGAACTTTGTAATAACATCTCTCAGTTCTTTGTCAGAAAAATAGATGGCATTTATACGAAGATCTTAGCCACTAAATCCACCTCTAACAATATGAGTACCGTTGATAGCATGGTCCAGCCTCATTTTAGCTCAGTAGGAAATACGACCAGTAAGCTTGAAGTCTTCCCGCCAATATCTTTGGAGGAGATAACCACCCTTATCACCCAAACAAAGAGTGGGTGTCCTTCAGATATTATTCCAGCACGGGTTATGGCTCTTCTTAGCGATGAGCTGGGTGCAGGAATTCAGCAAGTACTCAATCTTTCTCTGAGCACAGGGGAAGTTCCCCAAGGCTGGAAGCAGGCTTTGGTCAGACCTCTACGTAAGAATAACTCCATTCCCTGGACCGATCTGACAAACCTGAGACCCATCTCCCTCCTCCCTTTTCTAGGGAAGCTTACTGAGAAGTTTGTAAATCGGCACTTATCTAAATATATAGAAAGTGCGGGGGGACTTGATCCTTCCCAATCGGGGTTCAGGCCCAGGCACAGCACTGAGACCGCCTTGCTGTCCGTCGCTGATGATCTCCATATGCTACAGGATAAGGGTTATTCCGTTATCCTGGTGCTTTTAGATCTGTCAGCGGCGTTTGACACTGTGTCACATGATATCATGACCTCCAGACTCATTGACATCGGTCTGGGAGGCAAGGCGCTGGCCTGGCTAAGGAGTTTTTTCACCAAGCGCACTCAGAGAGTCATACTGGGCCCATACCAGTCAGAGGAGGTGGAGATCTCTAAGGGGGTGCCGCAGGGCTCCTGCTTGAGCCCAACGCTTTTTAACATCTATGTGGCACCCCTAGCTAACATCATGAGATCCCATGGGTTTATCCCTGTATCGTATGCAGACGATACTCAACTCCTCTTCCCTTTCAAAATCATGACTCCCGAGGTGCGTAACTCCTTTGCCCGGGGGATGAAAGAGGTGGCTCATTGGATGGCAGCAAACTTCCTTCAGTGTAACGTCTCAAAAACTGAGGTGATGCTTTTTGGAGAAGCCAAACGATTGTGGACTCCTGACTGGTGGCCTCAAGACCTAGGCCCAGTCCCTGTGCCCAAAGGGGTAGTGAAAGATCTAGGAGTCAAACTGGATCAGGAGAGTCAAACTGGATCAGGAGCTCGCCCTTAAACATCATACTAATCAAGTGGTAGGCTCCTGCTTCCATGTTATTGGTCTTCTCCGAAGGGTATTCCCCCTGTTACCTGACACCACCAGGAAAACTCTAGTTCAGTCGCTTGTGTTGAGCAGACTGGACTACTGTAATGGTTTGCTGTTAGCCGCCAATGAGGGCATCATTAACAAACTCCAAGTCGTGCAGAACACGGCAGCACGCTTGGTTCTGAATGCCCCAGCAGGTACACCCTCAAAACCATTGCTGAATCAACTGCATTGGCTTACAGTGAAACAGAGGGTGTTGTTTAAAACGTGCTGCATCATTCATAAATGCCTCACTGGTAAAGGTCCTGACTATCTAACTAAAAAATTTGTTCCTTACATCCCCCCGAGAACTCTGAGATCTGGTGATCAAGAGTTGTTATGTGTCCCCAGGTTCTGGAAGACCAGACAAGGAGGAAGGGCTCTGTCCGTAGCAGGACCAAAGCTCTGGAACGATCTTCCTTACGACATTAGAGTCTGTAAGGAACATTTTCCTTTTAGGAAAAAATTAAAAACTTTTCTGTTCAACTACTAGTTCCGTTTAGGCATTACTTAACCTTAAGATAGAGCCTGCTTTGGTCTCAGATGCTGCTAAAGGCGCGGAGATACACCTCAGGGAGTCGATTCCCAGCGCGTTATAAGTATGCAAATAAATAAAATAAATAAAATAAACAAACTACTGCACGCCATGCACTGCTGCACGCCTCACACTGCTACATGCCTCACATTGCTGCACACTACACACTGCTGCATGCCTCACACTGCTGCATGCCTCACACTTCTGCACGCCTCACACTGCTGCACATTGCTGCATTACTCACACTGCTGCATGCTTCAAACTGCTGCACGCCATACACTGCTGCAAGCCACACACTGCTGCACACCTCACACTGCTGCATGCCTCACACTGCTACACGCCTCAAACTGCTGCACGCCACACTGCTGCATGCCTCACACTGCTGTACGCCTCACACTGCTGTATGCCTCACACTGCTGCACGCCTCACACTGCTGCACGCCTCACACTGCTGCATGCCACCCACTGCTGCATGCCACACACTGATAAAAGCCTCACACTGCTGCCTGCCTCACACTGCTGCACGCCCCACAATGCTGCACGCCTCACACTGCTGCATGCTGAACACTGCTGCATTACTTACACTGCTGCATGCTGCACACTGCGGCACGCCTCACACTGCTGCACGCCACACACTGCTGCACGCCACACACTGCTGCATGCCACACTGCTGCACGCCTCACACTGCTGCACGCCTCACGCTGCTGCACGCCTCACACTGCTGCACGCCTCACACTGCTACACACTACTGTATTACTCACACTGCTGCATGCTGCATACTGCTGCACGACACACAGCTGCACGCCACACACTGCTGCACGCTAAAAACTGCTGCATGCCACACACTGCGGCACACCACACACTGCGGAATGCCTCACACTGCTGCACACCTCACACTGCTGCATGCCTCACACTGCTGCACGACACACTGCTGCACGCCACACACAGCTGCACGCCACCCACTACTGTATGTCACACACTGCTGTACTCCTCACACTGCTGCACGCCTCACCCTGCTGCACACCTCACACTGCTGCATGCCACACACTGCTCTACGCTGCACACTGCTGCATGCCCCACACTGCTGCATGTCTCACACTGCTGCACGCCTCTCACTGCTGCATGCCTCACACTGCTGCAAGCCACACTGCTGCTCGCCTCACACTGCTGCACTTCTCACACTGCTGCACGCCTCACACTGCTGCACACCACACACTGCTGCACACCTAACTCTGCTGCACGGTGCACACTGCTGCATTACTCACACTGCTGCACACCTCACACTGCTGCACACCTCACACTGCTGCACACATCACACTGCTGCACACCTCACATTGCTGCATGCCTCAAACTGCTGCACACCACACTGCTGCACTCCACTCTGCTGCACGCCTCATACTGCTGCATGCCTCACACTGCTGCACGCTGCACACTGCTGCATTACTAACGCTGCTGCATGCTGCTCACTGCTGCACGCCTCACACTGCTGCACGCCTCACACTGCTGCACGCCTCACACTGCTGCATGCCACACACTGCTGCATGCCACACACTGCTGTTCGTGACACACTGCTGCATGCCACACACTGCTGCATACTGCTGCATGCTGCACACTGCTACATGCCTCACACTGCTGCACGCCTCACACTGCTGCATGCCTTACACTGCTGCACGTCTCACACTGCTGCATGCCACACTGATGCACAACTCACACTGCTGCATGCCTCACACTGCTCCACGCCTCACACCGCTGCACACTACTGCATTACTCACACTGCTGCATGCTGCACACTGCTGCATGCCTCACACTGCTGCACACGTCACACTGCTGCATGCTTCACACTGCTGCATGCTGCACACTGCTGCATGCCACACTGCTGCATGCGACACACAGCTGCACGCCACACCCGGCTGCACGCCTCACACTGCTGCAGGCCTCACACTACTGCATGCCTCACACTGCTGCACGCTGCACGCTGAAGCAAGCCACACTGCTGCATGCCACACTGCTGCACGCCACACACTGCTGCACGCCACACACTGCTGCACGCCTCACACTGCTGCATGCAACACACTGCTGCATGACTCACACTGCTGAACACCGCACACTGCTGCACATCTCACACTGCTGTATGTAACACACTGCTGCATGCCTCACACTGCTGCACACCTCACACTGCTGCATGCTGCACACTGCTGCATTACTCACACAGCTGCATGCTGCACACTGCCACACGCCTCACACTGCTGCATGCCTCACACTGCTGCACGCCTCACACTGCTGCATGCTGCACATTGCTGCATTACTCACACAGCTGCATGCTGCACACTGCCACACGCCTCACACTGCTGCCTGCCTCACACTGCTGTACGCCCCACAATGCTGCACGCCTCACACTGCTGCATGCTGAAAACTGCTGCATTACTTACACTGCTGCATGCTGCACACTGCGGCACGCCTCACACTGCTGCATGCCACACACTGCTGCACGCCACACACTGCTGCATACCACACTGCTGTACGCCTCACACTGCTGTAGCCTCACACTGCTGCACGCCTCACACTGCTGCACGCCTCACACTGCTGCACACTGCTGTATTACTCACACTGCTGCATGCTGCACACTGCTGCATGACACACAGCTGCACGCCACACACTGCTGCACACCAAAAACTGCTGCATGCCACACACTGCTGCACGCCACACACTGCGGAATGCCTCACACTGCTGCACACCTCACACTGCTGCATGCCTCACAATGCTGCATGCTGCACACTGCTGCATGCTGCACATTGCTGCATTACTAACGCTGCTGCATGCTGCTCACTGCTGCACGCCTCACACTGCTGCCCGCCTCAAACTGCTGCACGCCACACACTGCTGCATGCCACACACTGCTGTTTGTGACACACTGCTGCATGCCACACACTGCTGCATACTGCTGCATGCTGCACACTGCTACATGCCTCACACTGCTGCACGCCTCACACTGCTGCATGCCTTACACTGCTGCATGTCTCACACTGCTGCATGCCACACTAATGCACAACTCACACTGCTGCATGCCTCACACTGCTCCACGCCTCACACTGCTGCACACTGCTGCATTACTCACACTGCTGCATGCTGCACACTGCTGCATGCCTCACACTGCTGCACACCTCACACTGCTGCATGCTTCACACTGCTGCTTGCTGCACACTGCTGCACGCCACACTGCTGCATGCGACACACTGCTGCTCGCCACACCCGGCTGCACGCCTCACACTGCTGCACACCTCACACTACTGCATGCCTCACACTGCTGCACGCTGCACGCTGAAGCAAGCCACACTGCTGCACGCCACACTGCTGCACGCCACACACTGCTGCACACCACACACTGCTGCACACCTCACACTGCTGCATGCAACAGACTGCTGCATGACTCACACTGCTGAACACCTCACACTGCTGCACACCTCACACTGCTGTATGTAACACACTGCTGCATGCCTCACACTGCTGCACGCTTCACACTGCTGCATGCTGCACACTGCTGCATTACTCACACAGCTGCATGCTGCACACTGCCACATGCCTCACACTGCTGCATGCCTCACACTGCTGCACTCCTCACACTGCTGCATGCCACCCACTGCTGCACGCCACACACTGCTAAACGCCTCACACTGCTGCCTGCCTCACACTGCTGCACGCTCCACAATGCTGCACGCCTCACACTGCTGCATGCTGAAAACTGCTGCATTACTTACACTGCTGCATGCTGCACACTGCGGCACGCCTCACACTGCTGCACGCCACACACTGCTGCACGCCACACACTGCTGCATGCCACACTGCTGCACGCCTCACACTGCTGCATGCCTCACACTGCTGCATGCCTCACACTGCTGCACGCCTCACACTGCTGCACACTGCTGTATTACTCACACTGCTGCATGCTGCACACTGCTGCACGACACACAGCTGCACGCCACACACTGCTGCATGCCAAAAACTGCTGCATGCCACACACTGCTGCACACCACACACTGCGGAATGCCTCACACTGCTGCACACCTCACACTGCTGCATGCCTCACACTGCTGCAAGCTGCACACTGCTGCACGACACACTGCTGCACGCCACACACTGCTGTACTCCTCCCACTACTGCACGCCTCCCACTGCTGCACACCTCACACTGCTGCATGCCACACACTGCTCTACACTGCACACTGCTGCATGCCCCACACTGCTGCATGTCTCACACTGCTGCACGCCTCTCACTGCTGCATGCCTCACACTGCTGCAAGCCACACTGCTGCTCGCCTCACACTTCTGCACTCCTCACACTGCTGCACGCCTCACACTGCTGCACACCACACACTGCTGCACACCTCACTCTGCTGCACAGTGCACACTGCTGCATTACTCACACTGCTGCATGCTGCACACTGCTGCATGACACACTGCTGCATGCCACACACTGCTGCACGCCACAAACTGCTGCACACCTCACACTGCTGCAAAACTCACATGCTGCACGCCTCATACTGCTGCACACCACACTGCTGCACTCCACTCTGCGATACAGAAAAGGGGGTGGTGATAAACAGAGTGTCTGAATTAAGCAGACCACTCTTACCCAGTCCAAAGATCAGGGCTTGATCCATCACCGTTATTTATCTCACTGCACCATCCTAGCTCAGAACCTGGCTATATGCAAATCAGTCTGTCCCTGGCCCAGTGCATCATGGGAACAGGGCAGACTAAACTACCAAGCCAATTCTTCACCAGAATGGAGACAAGCTACCGGGGACCGGTTTCTGGCATTTCAGCCGTCTTCGGCCCGGCTTGCTTGAATCCTGATGGTGCAGTGAGAAAGGGACTCATGTCTGAGTATACCCTGCCACACCTATAGTGGCCAAAAACGATACAGAAAAGGGGGTGGTGATAAACAGAGTGTCTGAATTAAGCAGACCACTCTTACCCAGTCCAAAGATCAGGGCTTGATCCATCACCGTTATTTATCTCACTGCACCATCCTAGCTCAGAACCTGGCTATATGCAAATCAGTCTGTCCCTGGCCCAGTGCATCATGGGAACAGGGCAGACTAAACTACCAAGCCAATTCTTCACCAGAATGGAGACAAGCTACCGGGGACCGGTTTCTGGCATTTCAGCCGTCTTCGGCCCGGCTTGCTTGAATCCTGATGGTGCAGTGAGAAAGGGACTCATGTCTGAATATACCCTGCCACACCTATAGTGGCCAAAAACGATACAGAAAAGGGGGTGGTGATAAACAGAGTGTCTGAATTAAGCAGACCACTCTTACCCAGTCCAAAGATCAGGGCTTGATCCATCACCGTTATTTATCTCACTGCACCATCCTAGCTCAGAACCTGGCTATATGCAAATCAGTCTGTCCCTGGCCCAGTGCATCATGGGAACAGGGCAGACTAAACTACCAAGCCAATTCTTCACCAGAATGGAGACAAGCTACCGGGGACCGGTTTCTGGCATTTCAGCCGTCTTCGGCCCGGCTTGCTTGAATCCTGATGGTGCAGTGAGAAAGGGACTCATGTCTGAGTATACCCTGCCACACCTATAGTGGCCAAAAACGATACAGAAAAGGGGGTGGTGATAAACAGAGTGTCTGAATTAAGCAGACCACTCTTACCCAGTCCAAAGATCAGGGCTTGATCCATCACCGTTATTTATCTCACTGCACCATCCTAGCTCAGAACCTGGCTATATGCAAATCAGTCTGTCCCTGGCCCAGTGCATCATGGGAACAGGGCAGACTAAACTACCAAGCCAATTCTTCACCAGAATGGAGACAAGCTACCGGGGACCGGTTTCTGGCATTTCAGCCGTCTTCGGCCCGGCTTGCTTGAATCCTGATGGTGCAGTGAGAAAGGGACTCATGTCTGAGTATACCCTGCCACACCTATAGTGGCCAAAAACGATACAGAAAAGGGGGTGGTGATAAACAGAGTGTCTGAATTAAGCAGACCACTCTTACCCAGTCCAAAGATCAGGGCTTGATCCATCACCGTTATTTATCTCACTGCACCATCCTAGCTCAGAACCTGGCTATATGCAAATCAGTCTGTCCCTGGCCCAGTGCATCATGGGAACAGGGCAGACTAAACTACCAAGCCAATTCTTCACCAGAATGGAGACAAGCTACCGGGGACCGGTTTCTGGCATTTCAGCCGTCTTCGGCCCGGCTTGCTTGAATCCTGATGGTGCAGTGAGAAAGGGACTCATGTCTGAGTATACCCTGCCACACCTATAGTGGCCAAAAACGATACAGAAAAGGGGGTGGTGATAAACAGAGTGTCTGAATTAAGCAGACCACTCTTACCCAGTCCAAAGATCAGGGCTTGATCCATCACCGTTATTTATCTCACTGCACCATCCTAGCTCAGAACCTGGCTAAATGCCAGAAACCGGTCCCCGGGAGCTTGTTTCCTTCCCAGTGTAAGAATTGGCTTTTGTAGTTTGGTTTGCCCTGTTCCCATCATGCACTGGGACAGGAACAGACTAATTTGCATACAGCCAGGTTCTGAAACTGGGATGGTGCAGTGAGCTAAAAAACGGTGTTGGATCTAGCCCTGATCTCTTGACTGGGTGAGAGCTTTCTGCTTAATTCAGAGACTCTGTCCCTCACCACCCCTTGTTGTAAATATTTTTGTCCACCCTAAGCGTGGAAGGGTATTCTCAGATGTGAGACCCTTGCTCATTGCACCATCAGGATTCAAGCAAACCGGGCCGAAGACGGCTGTAATGCCAGAAACCGGTCCCCGGGAGCTTGTTTCCTTCCCAGTGTAAGAATTGGCTTTTGTAGTTTGGTTTGCCCTGTTCCCATCATGCACTGGGACAGGAACAGACTAATTTGCATACAGCCAGGTTCTGAAACTGGGATGGTGCAGTGAGCTAAAAAACGGTGTTGGATCTAGCCATGATCTCTTGACTGGGTGAGAGCTTTCTGCTTAATTCAGAGACTCTGTCCCTCACCACCCCTTGTTGTAAATATTTTTGTCCACCCTAAGCGTGGAAGGGTATTCTCAGATGTGAGACCCTTGCTCATTGCACCATCAGGATTCAAGCAAACCGGGCCGAAGACGGCTGTATTGCCAGAAACCGGTCCCCGGGAGCTTGTTTCCTTCCCAGTGTAAGAATTGGCTTTTGTAGTTTGGTTTGCCCTGTTCCCATCATGCACTGGGACAGGAACAGACTAATTTGCATACAGCCAGGTTCTGAAACTGGGATGGTGCAGTGAGCTAAAAAACGGTGTTGGATCTAGCCCTGATCTCTTGACTGGGTGAAAGCTTTCTGCTTAATTCAGAGACTCTGTCCCTCACCACCCCTTGTTGTAAATATTTTTGTCCACCCTAAGCGTGGAAGGGTATTCTCAGATGTGAGACCCTTGCTCATTGCACCATCAGGATTCAAGCAAACCGGGCCGAAGACGGCTGTAATGCCAGAAACCGGTCCCCGGGAGCTTGTTTCCTTCCCAGTGTAAGAATTGGCTTTTGTAGTTTGGTTTGCCCTGTTCCCATCATGCACTGGGACAGGAACAGACTAATTTGCATACAGCCAGGTTCTGAAACTGGGATGGTGCAGTGAGCTAAAAAACGGTGTTGGATCTAGCCCTGATCTCTTGACTGGGTGAGAGCTTTCTGCTTAATTCAGAGACTCTGTCCCTCACCACCCCTTGTTGTAAATATTTTTGTCCACCCTAAGCGTGGAAGGGTATTCTCAGATGTGAGACCCTTGCTCATTGCACCATCAGGATTCAAGCAAACCGGGCCGAAGACGGCTGTAATGCCAGAAACCGGTCCCCGGGAGCTTGTTTCCTTCCCAGTGTAAGAATTGGCTTTTGTAGTTTGGTTTGCCCTGTTCCCATCATGCACTGGGACAGGAACAGACTAATTTGCATACAGCCAGGTTCTGAAACTGGGATGGTGCAGTGAGCTAAAAAACGGTGTTGGATCTAGCCCTGATCTCTTGACTGGGTGAGAGCTTTCTGCTTAATTCAGAGACTCTGTCCCTCACCACCCCTTGTTGTAAATATTTTTGTCCACCCTAAGCGTGGAAGGGTATTCTCAGATGTGAGACCCTTGCTCATTGCACCATCAGGATTCAAGCAAACCGGGCCGAAGACGGCTGTAATGCCAGAAACCGGTCCCCGGGAGCTTGTTTCCTTCCCAGTGTAAGAATTGGCTTTTGTAGTTTGGTTTGCCCTGTTCCCATCATGCACTGGGACAGGAACAGACTAATTTGCATACAGCCAGGTTCTGAAACTGGGATGGTGCAGTGAGCTAAAAAACGGTGTTGGATCTAGCCCTGATCTCTTGACTGGGTTAGAGCTTTCTGCTTAATTCAGAGACTCTGTCCCTCACCACCCCTTGTTGTAAATATTTTTGTCCACCCTAAGCGTGGAAGGGTATTCTCAGATGTGAGACCCTTGCTCATTGCACCATCAGGATTCAAGCAAACCGGGCCGAAGACGGCTGTAATGCCAGAAACCGGTCCCCGGGAGCTTGTTTCCTTCCCAGTGTAAGAATTGGCTTTTGTAGTTTGGTTTGCCCTGTTCCCATCATGCACTGGGACAGGAACAGACTAATTTGCATACAGCCAGGTTCTGAAACTGGGATGGTGCAGTGAGCTAAAAAACGGTGTTGGATCTAGCCCTGATCTCTTGACTGGGTGAGAGCTTTCTGCTTAATTCAGAGACTCTGTCCCTCACCACCCCTTGTTGTAAATATTTTTGTCCACCCTAAGCGTGGAAGGGTATTCTCAGATGTGAGACCCTTGCTCATTGCACCATCAGGATTCAAGCAAACCGGGCCGAAG
The DNA here is from genome assembly GCF_964263255.1 of Lissotriton vulgaris. NCBI lineage: Eukaryota > Metazoa > Chordata > Amphibia > Caudata > Salamandridae > Lissotriton > Lissotriton vulgaris. The sequence goes on from NC_141695.1 coordinate 917,771,808, forward strand.
ACGGCTGTAATGCCAGAAACCGGTCTCCGGGAGCTTGTTTCCTTCCCAGTGTAAGAATTGGCTTTTGTAGTTTGGTTTGCCCTGTTCCCATCATGCACTGGGACAGGAACAGACTAATTTGCATACAGCCAGGTTCTGAAACTGGGATGGTGCAGTGAGCTAAAAAACGGTGTTGGATCTAGCCCTGATCTCTTGACTGGGTGAGAGCTTTCTGCTTAATTCAGAGACTCTGTCCCTCACCACCCCTTGTTGTAAATATTTTTGTCCACCCTAAGCGTGGAAGGGTATTTTCAGATGTGAGACCCTTGCTCATTGCACCATCAGGATTCAAGCAAACCGGGCCGAAGACGGCTGTAATGCCAGAAACCGGTCCCCGGGAGCTTGTTTCCTTCCCAGTGTAAGAATTGGCTTTTGTAGTTTGGTTTGCCCTGTTCCCATCATGCACTGGGACAGGAACAGACTAATTTGCATACAGCCAGGTTCTGAAACTGGGATGGTGCAGTGAGCTAAAAAACGGTGTTGGATCTAGCCCTGATCTCTTGACTGGGTGAGAGCTTTCTGCTTAATTCAGAGACTCTGTCCCTCACCACCCCTTGTTGTAAATATTTTTGTCCACCCTAAGCGTGGAAGGGTATTCTCAGATGTGAGACCCTTGCTCATTGCACCATCAGGATTCAAGCAAACCGGGCCGAAGACGGCTGTAATGCCAGAAACCGGTCCCCGGGAGCTTGTTTCCTTCCCAGTGTAAGAATTGGCTTTTGTAGTTTGGTTTGCCCTGTTCCCATCATGCACTGGGATAGGAACAGACTAATTTGCATACAGCCAGGTTCTGAAACTGGGATGGTGCAGTGAGCTAAAAAACGGTGTTGGATCTAGCCCTGATCTCTTGACTGGGTGAGAGCTTTCTGCTTAATTCAGAGACTCTGTCCCTCACCACCCCTTGTTGTAAATATTTTTGTCCACCCTAAGCGTGGAAGGGTATTCTCAGATGTGAGACCCTTGCTCATTGCACCATCAGGATTCTAACAAACTGGGCCGAAGACGGCTGTAATGCCAGAAACCGGTCCCCGGGAGCTTGTTTCCTTCCCAGTGTAAGAATTGGCTTTTGTAGTTTGGTTTGCCCTGTTCCCATCATGCACTGGGACAGGAACAGACTAATTTGCATACAGCCAGGTTCTGAAACTGGGATGGTGCAGTGAGCTAAAAAACGGTGTTGGATCTAGCCCTGATCTCTTGACTGGGTGAGAGCTTTCTGCTTAATTCAGAGACTCTGTCCCTCACCACCCCTTGTTGTAAATATTTTTGTCCACCCTAAGCGTGGAAGGGTATTCTCAGATGTGAGACCCTTGCTCATTGCACCATCAGGATTCAAGCAAACCGGGCCGAAGACGGCTGTAATGCCAGAAACCGGTCCCCGGGAGCTTGTTTCCTTCCCAGTGTAAGAATTGGCTTTTGTAGTTTGGTTTGCCCTGTTCCCATCATGCACTGGGACAGGAACAGACTAATTTGCATACAGCCAGGTTCTGAAACTGGGATGGTGCAGTGAGCTAAAAAACGGTGTTGTATCTAGCCCTGATCTCTTGACTGGGTGAGAGCTTTCTGCTTAATTCAGAGACTCTGTCCCTCACCACCCCTTGTTGTAAATATTTTTGTCCACCCTAAGCGTGGAAGGGTATTCTCAGATGTGAGACCCTTGCTCATTGCACCATCAGCATTCAAGCAAACCGGGCCGAAGACGGCTGTAATGCCAGAAACCGGTCCCCGGGAGCTTGTTTCCTTCCCAGTGTAAGAATTGGCTTTTGTAGTTTGGTTTGCCCTGTTCTCATCATGCACTGGGACAGGAACAGACTAATTTGCATACAGCCAGGTTATGAAACTGGGATGGTGCAGTGAGCTAAAAAACGGTGTTGGATCTAGCCCTGATCTCTTGACTGGGTGAGAGCTTTCTGCTTAATTCAGAGACTCTGTCCCTCACCACCCCTTGTTGTAAATATGCACTCCACTCTGCTGCACGCCTCATACTGCTGCATGCCTCACACTGCTGCACGCTGCACACTGCGGAATCTCTCACACTGCTGCACACCTCACACTGCTGCATGCCTCACACTGCTGCATGCTGCACACTGCTGCACGACACACTGCTGCACGCCACACACAGCTGCACGCCACCCACTACTGTATGCCACACACTGCTGTACTCCTCACACTACTGCACGCCTCACATTGCTGCACACCTCACACTGCTGCATGCCACACACTGCTCTACGCTGCACACTGCTGCATGCCCCACACTGCTGCATGTCTCACACTGCTGCACGCCTCTCACTGCTGCATGCCTCACACTGCTGCAAGCCTCACTGCTGCTCGCCTCACACTGCTGCACTCCTCACACTGCTGCACACCTCACACTGCTGCACACCTCACTCTGCTGCACGGTGCACACTGCTGCATTACTCACACTGCTGCACGCTGCACACTGCTGCATGACACACTGCTGCATGCCACACACTGCTGCACGCCACAAACTGCTGCACACATCACACTGCTGCACACATCACACTGCTGCATACCTCACATTGCTGCACGCCTCATACTGCTGCACACCACACTGCTGCACTCCACTCTGCTGCACGCCTCATACTGCTGCATGCCTCACACTGCTGCACGCTGCACACTGCTGCATTACTAACGCTGCTGCATGCTGCTCACTGCTGCAAGCCTCACACTGCTGCACGCCTCACACTGCTGCACGCCACACACTGCTGCATGCCACACACTGCTGTTCGTGACACACTGCTGCATGCCACACACTGCTGCATACTGCTGCATGCTGCACAATGCTACATGCCTCACACTGCTGCACGCCTCACACTGCTGCATGCCTTACACTGCTGCACGTCTCACACTGCTGAGCTGCATGCCACACTGATGCACAACTCAATCTGCTGCACGATACACACTGCTCCATGCCTCACACTGCTGCACACTGCTGCATTACTCACACTGCGGCATGCTGCACACTGCCGCATGCCTCACACTGCTGCACACCTCACACTGCTGCATGCTTCACACTGCTGCATGCTGCACACTGCTGCACGCCACACTGCTGCATGTGACACACTGCTGCACGCCACACCAGGCTGCACGCCTCACACTGCTGCACACCTCACACTACTGCATGCCTCACACTGCTGCACGCTGAAGCAAGCCACACTGCTGCACGCCACACTGCTGCACGCCACACACTGCTGCACGCCACACACTGCTGCACGCCACACACTGCTGCACGCCTCACACTGCTGCATGCAACACACTGCTGCATGACTCACACTGCTGAACACCTCACACTGCTGCACACCTCACACTGCTGTGTGCAACACACTGCTGCATGCCTCACACTGCTGCATGCCTCACACTGCTGCATGCTGCACACTGCTGCATTACTCACACAGCTGCATGCTGCACACTGCCACACGCCTCACACTGCTGCACGCCTCCTACTGCTGCACACCTCACACTGCTACACACTGCTGCATTACTCACACTGCTGCATGCTGCACACTGCCGCACGCCACACACAGCTACACGCCACACACTGCTGCACGCCTCACACTGCTGCACTACTCACACTGTTGCACGCCTCACACTGCTGCATGCCTCACACTGCTGCATGCCACACACTGCTGCACACCACACACTGCTGCACACTACTGCATTACTCACACTGCTGCACGCTGCACACTGCTGCATTACTCACACTGCTGCATGCTGCACACTGCCGCACACCTCACACTGCTGCACGCCTCACACTGCTGCACACCTCACACTGCTGCACACTGCTGCATTACTCACACTGCTGCATGCTGCACACTGCTGCACACCACACACTGCTACATGTCACACACTGCTGCATGCCTGACACTGTTGCACGCCTCACAATGCTGCATGCCTCACACTGATGCATGCCTCACACTGCTGCACGCCTCACACTGCTGCACGCCTCACACTGCTGCTCGCCACACACTGCTGTACGCCACACACTGTTGCACAACACACACTGCTGCAGGCCACACACTGCTGCATGCCTCAAACTGCTGCATGCCTCACACTACTGCACTTCGCACACTGCTGCATGCTGCACACTGCTGCATTACTCACACTGCTGCATGCTGCACACTGCTGTATGACTCACTCTGCTGCACGCCTCACACTGCTGCATGCCTCACACTGCTGCACGCCTCACACTGATGCACGCTGCACACTGCTGCATTACTCACACTGCTGCATGCCACACAGTGCTGCATGCCACACACTGCTGCACGCCACACACTGCTGCACACCTCACACTGCTGCACACCTCACACTGCTGAACGCCACACAACACCACCATATCACCCACGGACACCACCATATCAATCTAGGACACCACCAAATCACTCTAGGACACCACCACATCACTCAGGGACACCACCACATCACTGAGGGACACCACCACATCACTCAGGGACACCACCACATCACTCAGGGGCACGGCCACATCACTCAGGGGCACCACCATATCACTCAGGGGTACCACCACATTACTCAGGGATACCACCACATCACTCACAGACACCACCACATCACTCTGGGACACCACCACATCACTCAGCCCAACCACATCATCACTCAGCACCACAACAGCATCACTCAGCACCACAAACGCACTGTCCTTGCTTGCTACCAACAAGCATTGCCATAGCCAATGGGAATCGTAGTAGGAAAGTGTAAGCTATTGGCTTTGTGAATAACAATGCTATTAATTTATATATTTTCAAAGCCAGCACATAATAAAAAGAAATGTTATTTACAATACCAATAGCTCACACTTTCCTAATGCGAGACCTATTGCATTGCAAATGCTTGTTCTTGATACCTTTTCATGACTGTGGATATGTTTTATCAATCAGCCTGGGTTTTGCCACTAGCCTCCACTGGGTCCTTTAATTCTTCTCTCCTACTAAGGAGGAGGAACAATGCACTAAAGTATATATATATATTTTAAATATCTACTTGACTTGACCTTGCATAAAACCAACCCTTCACCTTATTTGATTTATTTCTTTTCTTTTCTTTTCTTTTCATTTCCTTTTTTTTTTTTAACGCAGACTTAGGGGTCGATTAGGATGTAGTTCGGAAACTGTTCCAACCGAAACGGTTTTGAAATAGTTTTTGACCGAATCAGGTTCTGCGAGTGTGACCGACCGATTATGATGCTTCCCAACATCGTTCGATTGGACTTACATTGACTTCACTGGGATCCGGTTGAAGTCAACACAGGCTCCCATTGAAAAAAAGGGGTGGTTGGGAAAAACCTTGTACCCCGTGGCGGGCACCCTGGGGTGCCTGCCATATTGTGCATGGTTGGAAAAAAAGGTCCCTTGGGTACCCCTGCAGACCCCAACAGGAGGCCTCAGGAGGAGGGGGGCCTGCAATGGGTCCCCAAAGTCTGATTCCGACAGCTGCTTCATATGGGGCAGACCGAGTCAGAAAAGCTGTCCGAATCGGTCATCATAATCGCGCTCTCGGAAATGGTGTCCTCAGAGCTGTACAATTCAGCTCTGAAAGACTCAGGCTGCCCGAATGCCTTTTGGAACTGAATCAGACAGCCCAAATGGTTTCCAAGCATCGTAATCGGTCGGTTGGGAATGTGGATGATTCGGTTTGAATCATAGTTTCCGAATCGGATTCTGAGATTCCGAATCCCATTCGGAGCCTTTCCAAATAACATTGTAATCAGCACCTAAGTGCCCTCCCCTGTCTTGATGATGATCTCTAACTGACAAGGTCAAAACGCTGTCAGCTACAGATGCAATATATACTTCTACCCTTTGTGGTCCAGCAGCTCCACATCAAAAATGTAAAAAATACAAACAATAATTGCACACAATCGGTCCCGTTAATATATAAACAAACACTGGGGGGACTTGTTAGATTACAGACAAATATTATGAAATTAAAAGATGAACAAGATAAAACAAGAAGGAAATAAAACTACTGATTGATTGATTATTAGAAAGATATCTAGTGAAGGGTTTTCATTTAGCAACCAACAAAAATCGTTACATAATATGGTTTGCTTGACAGTGATGCGCATTTTAGAATAAACAATCAATCTTAATTTTACTCCTAACTGTTCAAAGAAAATTCTTGTTTGATCACATTGTTACTACGTGAGAAGCCCAATTTCCAGTATGTTTTCAATTTGTGGCAATCTCAAAATAACTGAGCAGGCCCACTATCATTCAATTCACAATGGTAACAAAGTTAACTTTTAATCTTAAAATATAATTGTATAGAGATTTTAAATGTAGTCTACCTAGAATTGTGTAGAGCTCTCATATGTATTCTGCTTAAAACTTACATACCAAAATCTTGGCATACCTAATGTCAAGAAAGTATCTAGAAATGTTTGTGAGAATGCCCAATTGTCTTTGCAGTTATTTTAAAAAAAATTGTTATGTACTAGAACTGGATTCCTCATTCCTTAGGAATCATTCAATAAAGAAAGTAAAAAATAATTTCTTGACAAAAACTTTGGGGTTGATTACGATGCCAGTCGGACCAGCTTCCGCAGGCCCGTCGGAATCGGTTGGACTTTTGAAGGTCTCTTCGGAAGCGGTCGTTCCGATCGCCGTATTACAATACATGCATTGTGAACTCCAACCGACCACTGAAAGACTGCCGACTCAGACAGCTTTGCTCTGACCACCGAGATGATGGTCAGAGACAAACTGCATCCATAGAGCTGTACAGGGATCTCTGACTGCCTTCCAGATTACAACGTGGCTGTCTGACCTGCGGCCTCGAGTTTTCAGAAACAAAGGATTTGGAGTGCATACCCCAATCCGCTTCTCTCTAGCAGTCTCCACCGTTGATCCTTTATTCCAGGTCCCCCCGACAAATCAGAAGCAGAACCCTGATGACAGTGATCCTGTGGGTGCCGGAATCCTGGTAAGTCCTTTTATGGTGTGCATCCCCATTGACTGGACTGTGCACATTCAGCCACATTACAGCAATGGGGCACAGGTGCACAAGGCTTATTCTGACATATGTATGTACATATCACATGTTTTCTGTATGTTTTATACACATTTGCAGCAACATATTCGGGGATATGTGCTCTACCATAGCTACAACCATGGTGGTAGTAGTAGATGCATCGTAATATGACGGGGAGAAGCTTCACGGCCTCAGCGGTAGGAAACGGCTTACGAAGATGTCAGTCAGTCGGTCCAACTGACATAGTAATGAGGCCCTTAAAGTCCATAATATGACATATTAATAGCTTGAATTGTTGATAGGCCTTTTAAAGGAATATAAGTATCCTGATTAACTTTTCTCAGAGCATGACTTTCATTAAATTTTAATATTTCAATATGTTCATCTACCTCCTGCAATTGTTAGACAAATTAATGTTAATGTTGTTAATGTTATTGGGATTTGTATAGCGCTCGGCTGCCCCAGCCAAGGGGCGTCCCGGCACTGTGAGTGAAGCTGAAGGCAGAAAAAAGAAGAAAGCACCAGAGGGGAGAAGGGAAAATTACTGAAAGAGGTGGGTTTTGATGGCTTTCCTGAAAGCCAGAAGGTCCTGTATGCCACGAATTGTTTCTGGTAGGCTGTTCCAAAGCTTGGCAGCGAGCAGGCTGAAGGATCGGCCGCCCATTCTGGCCAGTTTGGTACGGGGAATGACCACAAGATGTTGTCCTTCTGAGCGAAGTGACCTCCTAGGAATATACTCCGCCAGGAGGGGGAGCAGCATCGGGGGGAGGCGGTTTTAAGGATTTTGAAGGCTAAGCAGATTGCCTTAAACTGAATCCTTTTTCCCACCGGGAGCCAGTGCAGTTTTTTCAAGACTCCAGCCACCGAGGAGTGGCGGGGAAGACCAACCAGAGCCCTGGCGGCCGCATTCTGGACTCTCTGGAGTCTGGTAGTTTCCGCTAGGTTAGCGCCCAGTAAAAGAGAGCTGTCTCAAAATGTTGATTTCTAATTAATTCATGTCCCTTTATATATAAATATATATATATAGAGAGCGAGAGACCAATGACAACAATAAACAATGCTTTATAATATTTCGAGGCAGTAGCAAATTCGCCTATTTGCCTGCAAATCCTAAAAAGGCACCATAATATTCCAGACATTTATGAAAATTTAGCAAAAAATGGACCCTGCAGATTGCCCAAATATGTCTGCAATCCTCCAGAATGCGAATATTTCATTGAAGATTGTAGGGATTTGTTTTTAAATGGACGTACCAGTCAGGTCCTCCATAAGGCAAGGCTCTACCAAGGATTTCAGCGTACTGTTCAACACAATGTATTCATACAACATTGCTCTCTCTGCTTGCAATAGAACTACTCCGATTTATCCCACCTATCCTACTACCACATCATTAATCTCTCCTCAACTGCACTGCACTCCATTCATTTGTAGCACATTTTAAGCTATATAGCGACATGTAAATGTACCTTTTTTTTCAGAGTAGATCCACCAGGCCACTTTTGTCCTAACAAAACTAAATCTAATGTTTCTGGTACATAGTTCTAACCTGAATCAATGTTGGCATTGATAACAGCTTTTCAGTAAAAGTGTGCTGAGTTCAAGCATAGCACTCTTCTGATTTCTTCTTTGAGTACCTCAGTTTACCTCAGATACAGTACTGCTGCTGAAACCGAGGTATACTCCCAGCTGCAAAGTGGGTTTTGCCCATTTAATACCCCTGGATTTTTCACTTTTGGCTACCCTGTTTTAAGACCTCTACTGTGAATTGCCTAAGTCTCATCCACAGAAAATCATGAGGAAATGTACGTGGAGTGCAAACCACCAGTGTCCTTTTTTAAGATAAGGCTTGGGTATGAAGCTGTGGGCTGGTAACATTTGAACACAAGCGTGTGCGCGCATGTGTGCGTGATACCTCCATCTTGTGCAGCCAGTATCATTCTGCAGGTGGCATGCCACAGAAAGATCCTTCAGGGCTTGGTGCTGTCTTATTATGGGAGTAGGCATTCATAGTGCAAGTCTGTAATGCAAACAGTGTCCAGTGAGGTATCACTGGCTTTGTTCATAATAATATTACAGACCTTTGTCTTACCTACTGGGCCAAGTTAATTACTCTGCTGCCCAGAAAATGGATCAAAGGTGTCCCCGGACAATAGCACAATTATCAATGTTTATCTCAGTTCCTAGGGAAGGAAAGGGTAGATAGGACATCTACATGTGCTAAGTGACTCCTTGCACTGCACCTGGGCTGGGAAAGTCCAAGCTGGAAGAAACAAAAGAGGAAGACCAGGCCTCTGGAGCCAAATATAAGAGAGGCTCACCTTTGACGTTTTGGTGGGAAGGGATCAGGCAGCTGTGTGATGTGTCGGCAAAGCTGAGGCTCCCATGAAAGGGGCTTTTCAGAGACCTCTTGTTGTCACCATGTTTAAATGTTCCAGCATCCTCTGTTGTGATTGGGGCAGGGTTGGAGTGATGATGCAGCTCATAGGATTGTACAGGGGTGCCTGGATTGTAAATATTTCCACCCCAACCTAAAAACTCCTGCGCGAGGGAGCAGATTTTGAGAAGACACTGGACCCTGGAGTGACAAAGGTGAATACATGCTCAGCTGTTAGGAGAAGCCACTTAATATTACTGCAAGAATGGACTAAAGGACCTTACCTTCTGCTAAAGCCAAGGCTTGGATGGGACACTCCAGGGTCAGTGGTGATGCACTCCTGAGCGCCTCTAAAGACAATTGGAAATTGGACCTGCTGGGGAACTCTGGATGGTTTCCCTGAGACTTCTGTGGACTGCTCCTTGACTCTACTGACACACAGGTGCCACACCAGGAGGATCTGTGAACTAGGGTGTGTGGCAGGGGTAATGTTCTGCTGACTAGCTGCAGAGGGACAATTCCCCAGCAGAAGAGAGCACCAGGCGCCTAGGTAGAAGACAGCTCTGGCAACAGGAGCATACCAATCAGGTTTGCGGCCTGACAAAAAAGCTCCTGATGGTTAGGGATGTCCATCAGGAGTAACACAAGTTCAAGGACATGTGAATTCGCTCACTATAACAAATAGAGTATAAAAAACATTAAAAACATTAAAATTTAATTTTGCATAAACGCAAACAATAGGAAAAAATACTGTTTGCTCAAAATATCTTAAAAATAACAAATGTATTACTATTAAAAATATAAAATTAAATACACAAGCAAATGATAATACAAAATAAACAATATTAAAAAAATAAAATAATTAATAATACATTAACAATTCATTATTATTTAAATATCAACCCTATCCCCCTAAAAACAAAACAAAAGACATCTAATATACAACATAAATAATATATTTATTAAATAATTCACATATTTATAAATAAATTAGACATTTTAATCAAAATGATCCTTTATTTGAAATATTGAATTAATTATCTTCCCATCATATATCCCTAAACACTTAAATTGCACATAAAATATAACTTAAAAAATACAATAATTACACAATTTACATGATTATCAAATACATACTTAATAGTTCATTATTAATTTACACACTTTTACTTATTTAACTTCCCACATTACACCCCTACAAACACAACCCACACCTAAAACATAATGTAATTTCTTTAAACAAAATATACATAATCAATAATCATTTAAATAATTAATTATAAATTAGTACGTTAATACTTAATTAAATTCCCACCCTATGCCCCTACCAGCACAACAACCTGCACCTAAAACATAACTTAAAAATAATAATTACACTATTTACATAATTTATTATCAATTACATTTTTTATAATTAAGTAATAGTTAGTCAATTATTTGTCAATTAGGTACCCACCGTATACCCCTACAAAGCTAACAACCCACACCTAAAACATAATAAAAATAAAAATGAATTAAACAAAGTACATAATTAATGATCAACTAAATAACTGTGAATTAATTAATTATTACTTAATTAACTACCCACACTATACCCTACAAACCCAACAATCAGCACCTAAAACACAACTTTAAAAATATTAATTCCACAAGTTACATAATTATTTATCAGTTTAATAATTACTTTCAATTTAAAGATAACTATTCATTGATTGTACTTAATTTACTTCCCACCCTGTACCCTATAACCCTCACAACCCTCTATGATACTATAAATAACTATCCAAAATGTAACTACAATTGTAAATAACTGCAAACGAAATAAAAAAAATTTACAATTTTGCAAACAATATATATAATGTACAACTACAATATTATTTTAAACACAAAAAGATAATAAAAATTGATATTCTTTGCAATGATATTCTCGTAAACAATATTACTTATCTTAAAAATCGATACTTTTGTCAGTGATATTCCTGCATTACGATATTTCTGTGACCCAATATTGAAAAATGCAAGAAAAAAGTAACTTAGAATTGTAATACCCATTTTTATTTTTAAATAAATGAGGGATATTGTTAAATTGATCATTTAAATTAAGGAAATTGTTTATTTTCATAAAATGAATGTGTAAATACAGGCATTTTATGTTTAACCAAATTGCTGACTCAACAAATATCTTTGATCAGGCTTGCTCAATTGGTATTTGGCTATTGGTCTGAACTGGACAGAATTTGAACTCTAAAATACAATATGTATAATTTCAGATCTGATTTATTTAATGACTGGATGGATACCTGGTTGGTACCAGTCACTTATTCAAACCAGCCTTCTCAGTAGAGTGGGATATGTATCTGACAATTCATTTTGGAACTCGTGATTGTTTCTAATGGTTAAATTAAAAGATTCTAGTGGAAATGTGAAACACACTGGGGATTATAGGCAAACCTAATGTGTTCAACCCTGCTTTAATCCTGAAGGTGATATCGATAAGCTCTAGAATTGCAGCATTTTGGAACATGTACAAATACCTTACTTATTAAAACTTTTTGCAAACCTAGGGGCATATTACCAACAACTAGCGATAATTATCGCTATGTTCGTTTAGCGGCGAGATTTTTATCGCCGAGCTGCGGCGATTTGTATCGCTTAGGAACCTTGCTATTATCAAGGTTTATCTCCTAAGCGATAAAAATCGGCCGAAATGCATGAATATCGCTAAAAAGTCCGCAATATTCATGCATTACCCAGCTAATGCTCTTAGCCCTGTTATCCACCTACCATTGGATAATATGGCTAAGAACAGCTCTGGGCAGGTGTTAGCTTTTGGAGATATTCGCGCTTAGCGCGAATATCTCCAAAAGTTGGTAATAGGAGATAGCGATGTTAGCGACTGTTTCCAGTCGCTAACATCTTGGCACGCCCACTTTGCATGTCATTAGTGATAAATATCACTGACATGCAAAGCGGGGCCCAAGATGGTCCTACTAGCTGTCGCTAACTGGTGTTAGCGACAGCTAGGTAATAGGGAGATAATTTTATCTCCACTTTCTTGGCTTTTAAAAGCCAAAAAAGTGGAGATAAACCCCCTTGATAATATGCCCCCTAGTTCTCCTGGTGAGCTAGATCTTTTACTTGTTCCAAATAAATACGATCAGCCTTTGATGAGAAAAGCGGCCTGGAATCTTCATCTTTGAATGATATCGGTGAATCTAGCTTATTTGTAAGGTTGTGAAACCTTCAAGAAATTTTGAGCCACACGAACAACGGAAAGATTTACATATGCTTGGAATTCCATGGTGCATTGGTGCTTAGAAAGAAAGGAGTTTCAATTTTTTACTAGCTTATCCAGTGATTGTAGTTAATTTTGCAATGGAGTTATAACCTAAAGGCTTGAATGATAGAACTGCCATTTGTTTCAGGCTTGCAGATTCTGAAGGGCTTAGTCATAAAGAGGTAAGTCAATATAAGGAGATCCTTTAGCATAAAGAAGCAGAACACTAGTTGTGAATATGAAATTGGCAAAATCATTTCTAACCTTTTATATGAGGTTAATAAACCTCTCTTTTTTTGAAGCAGATTTTAAGGACTCTGGCTACATTCCTGTACGTTATTTCTTTTTGTAGAAAAGTGGATGTTCAAAATAAGTAGGGATGTGCAAAAGTCACCCAATTTGCTTTCAAGTAAATAAACAATATTACAGCAAAATTATACAAAATCACACAGAATTATGTGAAATTGAAATCCATCATTTAGTTTAATATTTTAATGTAGTTCAGAAAATGTGCCGCTTTGGCATGGGGTGGGCAATTTCAACCTAGGCATGATGAATAGAATACATCTGCTGAATTTGTAATTTGTATTTACAATTTTAGAAACACATTAATGTATATGAAAAGCAGAGAAAAAAAACTTTGACCGTAAAACAACTCATAGCCAAGAGAGAAGTTCAAGAAATATTGAACAACAGTTACATTCATATATCATGTAAACAGGGTGCTCAAATAGAGTGAAAATAGTGCAATGTACTTGAGTTGTGAACTAGAGGCAATGGCATATAAAAACATCTGATTTGCAGCCGAATGCACTAACCATTTTAATGGTCACAAATGCTCCAATTGGCTGTTTGCAACCCTTAAAATGCTTTTTATTCTGTACTAATCCCTTGTTAGGAGTCTTTCCATCATAAACACAGCCACATTTCCTTTAGGGAAAACAGTCTGCATTAAAAAAAAGTGTACTTTATTGAAAGGTAATCACAGATACAGTGGTCTGCTGGCCCACAGCAGGTCACAATCCTTCTGATGGCCTTCAGTCTTAATATAATTGGCAATTTAGTGCATTAATATGAATCAGTTAGGTCAGATCACAACCCACTATGACTTGGATTTTATAACAACCAAACTTCTAGTGTAAATTTTACTAGTCGTAAAAATACTGTTCACAATTTGAGAAGTGTTTTACGACCCGTTATTCGTACATCTGGACCTCGGTTATTTTGGCAGGAAAAAAATGCTAAGAATGGAAGCTTCTTTAGACTAAATATCTGTCCATGTAGCAACACATGCTAAGACCAATCCAAAATGTAGGATCCCAATGTTTCTCTAATTGGTTTGAAAGAATGAGAAGGAATCATCGTCTTTTGTAATGTCCCATTCAACCAGGTTCCTAGGAACGCAGAGAGACCACTTTCAAGGTTTTGATTAGAATTTGCTTTTTGTAGCTCAAACTTTCAGTTATTAAAAAAACTCAAATTTCAAGAAAAAGGGGAATTTTTAAAATATGTCCTTTTTACTTCATTTGCAAAATGTTTCTACATCATTTTCCTGCTGCAAAATCCCATTAAAATCAGTTACCGCAAACAAAGGGGTTATGAAACAAAAATAATTATGACACAATTAACACATTTTAAAATGTTCAAGAGTTATTTCGCTGGTAGTTTTAACAAGCAAGCTAGTTTCAAACGTTAGTTAAGAATATAAACAAAAACCTGCTATTGTTAGTTTTTAGAAAAAATGGGAAAAAGCTACTGAGGACTTAAAAAACGTTGGGATGGTTAATTAAAATGTTATAGACGTATATTCAGTATGCAGTGTTCCGAAAGAAAAGCTTAGCCATTCACTAATAAACTCTTACTTTCGCTGGCTAAAAGCACATTCTGTTCTTGCTAATTTTTCCCCACACATTTTCAGGTGTTAACGTGCAACCTTGTCAGCTTCATGGATTTTATCTTCTACTTCAGAAGTAGAAGAATGCATCTCTCTCGTCGCTGCAGAGGCAGTGTGCTTTGCAACATGGCCACCGCCGCTAAATGTTCATAGCCACGCGGGCATTAGAGCTGTCACATCGCAATCTGCTCAGAACAATGTATTGGGACGAGTGTTTGTTGTGCCAGTTGAATGAGTCCAGAAGTCCCTAATAAACAGAAGGGCAATATAAGTTAAGCGTAGTGCACTTAAAAATGCAATTTACACTCATTAACAACTGGGAGAATAGATTATCGACCAGATAATTGACTATTGATTAACTGATGTCTCGTTAATTTTGTCCCATGATGAATTTCTTTATTACAGTCCTCCGTTAGCTCTCTTTTCAGATTAGGTGAAAGTAAGGGTGGGATGATTTATTGCAACATATATGTTACTTCCACTAAAAAGAAGTGAAACACATACTAATTTGAGGGTGTACTTTCTCAAGATTAAAACGTGGCTATTTTAAAATATTTTATAATTGATACTAGGCTCTGAGATGTCATTTGTCGCCCAAGTGCTAGAGATGAAAGGCAAAGAATGGAAACACTACCTGTGCGCTCTTAATGCAGCAGGTGCAGTGGCATGGGAGCATGAGCAGCTCCCTGCAGCACAGATATGGCTGTGTTTTCACCGAATCAGAGAAAGGGACCTCTTCTCCCTTCTTCCTTCAGGGTCTATTGCATCCTTGCTGTGCCACTGGGATCATGCCAAATATATGACAGTTCTAGAAAGTCTGGTGAAATCAAATGAATGAGACCAGCAGGCAGATACTCTAAAGAGTATCCAAGCTGGCTCTGCAGCATCATTTCTTGGAAGAATTGCTGGAGGCATTTGCAAACAGTGATTACTGCAGAGCCAGCAGGAATAGTGGTTACTGCAAAATAGCAGAAATAGCCTTACCTTTAGGAATGGCTTGGAGAAATAATGCCTGTGTTAATATCTGAAAAGCCAATGTACAGACTACCAAACCAATTTTCAATTTTCAGAAAAAAGCTTGGATCTGCTGTAGAAGGCATGACTGAGGAAAAACAGGTAAACAGCTAAACAAGAATGCTGAAAAATATTGTGGCTGCTTTGAGAAAGTCATCCTTTTTGCCCTGATCACCTGCATTTTTTGAGTCACACTGGTGGGAACTGACTTTGCTTGTGCCCTGGGCTCCACTAACCAGGCTCAGGGTCAGTGTTCTGTGTAAAAGGTATATGGTAATGAGGTGTAATGGCAATTGGTTTGACAACCTACCAGTCAGACCCTAGTACACGGTCAGTATGTGTTAGAACTGGGGGTCTCTAGTTGGCAGAGGTAGGTACCACTGTCCAAATAGGGACCCTTGCTTCTAGTCAGGGCAAGGAGATAACCCTCTGAGATAACCCCTGCTCACCCTCTAGGTAGCTTGGCACAAGCAGTCTAGGCTAACCAGAGGCAATGCGTAAAGTATTTGTACCAACACTCACAGTAACACAGTGAAAACACCACAAACTCACTCCACAACAGTTTAGAAAAATAAAGGTATTTAATCTAAACTACACAAGACCAAAATGACAAAAATCCAACATACACAGTTCAAGAATATGGTTTCAAAAGAGTTCTTAAGGTTGTAATCAAAGTTCTTTAAATTGCGATAGAATAATCCACAGAGCCGTGAAAAGTTGACAGTTGCGTCACGTTTACTCACAGTACCTTTTAGTTGCAACAAAGTTCCAAAAGCAGAAGCTGTTGCGGTGGAAAACAAGCAATGCGTTGCTCCTGAGACCCTGGGGAGGCGATGGGACAGCCCCCCTGCACCAGCGGGCGTGTGGCGGCGATTCCAGTCTGCATTGGAAGGAAGGCCACTTATATGGATTCCAGTGCGTAGGTTCCGTAGGAAGTTCGTTCTCGCACAAGCACGATGCGACGATCTCGAAGGTACTGCAACGATCTCCGGAGCGACGATGCGCGGTCCAGCGGTGATCCTCTCTCTCGCAGCTCCTCAATGCATAGGTTCTGCGACGATGCTCGCAGCGACGTGATGCGGTCCGCAAGCAAGCGGTGCGGCGATCTCACCCAGCGATGATAGGCTCTGCGACGACACTCGCAGCGATGTTCGACTTTCCCGCACCGGTCTGGTGCATCCTGCAAACGAAGGATGCGACGGCTCTGGCAGCGGCGTCAGGCGCTGCTACGATCTCGACCTTCGTAGCAGCGGGAAACTTCTCGCACTGTCGGGGATGCGCTCCGCAAGCGAGTGATGCAACACTTTTCAATTGCAAAAGTCTCTCAAGCTTAGTTTCAAGCATCCCAGCACAGGTACAACTTCCAGAGGCCCCACAACTGGATCAAGCACTGTAGGAAGGACAGAACTCTCTCAGCAGAGTTCAGGGAAGCTGGGGGGTGAAGTCCTTTTGTTCCTGGGACTTCAGAACAGAGAGCCAGCTCTACTCAGGCCCTTGGAGATTCCTTCAAGACAGGGGACACAGCACAACAGCAAAGTCCTTCCCCTCTCCTTGGCAGCAAAGCAACAGGTCAGTCCAGCAGAGCAACAGCAGGACAGTCTTCCTTCTTCAGATTCAGCTTTCTCCTTGGCAGAGGTTCCTTCTCGATTCCAGGATGATCTAATTTTCTGTTGTTAGGGGTCCTGTTCTTATACCCCTAAAAGTCTTTGTTCTCTTTGTGCAAGTGGGCCCTGAGCCCGGTCTGAACCAGTTCTGGGTGTCTCCTGAGTGCTTTGTTTTCCTGGCTGCTCCTTTCCTTTCAGAGTGAGGGGCAGGGTCGTCAGCCGCCCAGCAGGAGGTGGAGCCAGCATTGTGGAAGGCAGGCACAGCCCTATTCAGGCCCAGGTGCTAACTCCTCCCACCACTCCAGTTGCAAAAGCAGTCACTCAGCCTAGGGCTGACACAGCCAGCCTCCTGCGGAATCCCCAGCCCCTGTCACTCTCAAACCAGACAGTCAATACACAAACAGGCCAAGGCACACAGAAGGGTCAGACAAGAGAACAGCAACTTTCTAAAAGTGCTGTTCTCAAACACAGGATTTAAAAACAACCTTTCCTAAAAGATGTGTTATTAAATTCTGAGTTCAGGGATACTAGATACTTATGTCCTATCTTGTTCCTATGGGAAGAAATGCTGGAAGCCACTGTAGCCAGCATCCCCCATGTTAATCTATGGAGCAAGATAGCCTTACAATAGTGAACAACGAAAATGGCTGTAATTTACTACCAGAGCATGTCACCTGAACCAGGACAGGTTCTACCTTTCACATACACTGCACCCTGCCCAGGGGGGTACCTTGGGCTTTCCATAGGGGTGACTGATGTGCACAAAAAGGGAAGGGTTAGGCCTGGTCAGTGGGGACACTGACCAGGAGGACATGGCAGTTTCTAAACTGCCCACAGGCACTGCAGTGGCAGGCCCGAGACACCATTTTAGAGGTACTCCTGTGGGTGGCACAATCAGTGCTGCAGGCCCACTAGTAGCATTTGCCATCACAAGCCCTGGCAGACCCAGTGCACATTACTAGGGACTTCATGGTGATACAAATATGCCAATCATGTATATCCAATCATGATAACAGCTTACATAGGGAGCACTTACACCCTGGCACTGATCAGCAGTTGCAGAGTGTCCAAAGCATCTAAACCAGCAAAAACAAAATCCAGCACAGCATCAAAAATACAGGAAGTAGAGGCAAAAAGATAGGGGAAAACTACGCCAAAGATGCCAGGTCTAACAGTATGTAAGTTTAGAGGCCCAGTAGATTTAATGCACTTATGTGTGCACTGCTGAGTTGCCTGCTGTCATTTTAAAAGACAGTCTTGATTTAAAGGTACTCCGAAATTCTTAAACTTCCTTATTCTTTACATATAAGTAACCCCTAAGTTCTTCCCTAAGTGCCGCAGGTGTGGGGTGCCTTGTAAGGATAAACAGGGACATCTTATAAGATATTTCATATGGCCTGGTGAGGGAAAAAAAGTGCCAATTTTATTTTTCCCCTTCGTAGGACCCACTTATCCCTGCTAATAAACCACATTCCATCAGATACAACGTAAGGAATCAACAAAAGATGTTAAACTCTGAAAAACTAGCATGGAATTCAAATGAGACACAGCTCTGGGTCTTTGCGTCCCTACTACCTTTAGCACATTTATGGTGTTATGTACTGAAAACTTCAATTTCTTCCATCTTCCCTACCTTGGAATGTGTATCACCGTTCCACTTTTCTAAATTGAGAAAGCTCCACGTTTCCATGTACATGATCTCCGAGCAGGGTCTATGAGAAGCCTCTTACTGGTCAATGGAGCTATGTAGAAACCCTTTACAGAAACCAAGGCGAGAAACTGTTAGGTCTTGCAATGTTTGTAATGCTCTCAGTTAAGGATAAACCTAAATTAAAATGATATGCACAGAAAGGAACCTATTTTCTGAAGAGTGGGAACTTTACTTGATTATGTCATTGCGAAGGGCAGTAGGTCCCAGAGGCACGTGGCAGACAGGGTCATAGTACAGGCTCGAAGATTGATATGTCTAAAACCTTCATATATTAAAAAGACCATCAGCCAGATTCATCAATCTCCCGTTTTGCGAGGCCCTAATAGCGAATTATAGCGATTCGCTATTAAGGACTCGCAAAACGTGATTCATGTAGGATTAGCAAAATTTATTGTGATTCCTATTGATTCTTTATTTGCGATTAGCAAATTGCTAATCGCAAATAAGGAAAAACTCCCCATTCATTCCTATGGGCCAAAAGGCCCATAGGAATGAATGGGGAGTATTCCTTATTTGCAATTTGCTAATCGCAAATAAGATTGCGATTTGAAGGGTGCCAGGGGTGTCCAAAGGACACCCTGTAGCACCCCTCAAATGCACATTTGAACAGGTGTTGCGCACACACATGTCCAGAGGACATGTGTGTGTAACATGCAAAAGTAAAAAATGCACAAAAGTGCTTTTTACTCGTTTTTCGCAATTTACCACGAAGTCAGATTTCGTGGTAAATTGCGACCAAATATTGCGAATTCGCAATTTCAATTAGAGTGATGAATTGCATTTAAGGAATCTCTATTAGAGATTCCTTAAATCCAATTCCTCGCAAATATGCGATTTCGCAAATAGCGATTTTTGCATTTGGGATGATGAATCCCAAATGCAAAAATCGCACTCGCAAACGGCCAGATTCTCAGAATCTGGCCATTTGCGAGCGCAATTCAGGTTGATGAATATGGCTGTATAACTGTACATGTATCCTTCTCGCTCCTTTGCCAAATTAATTCTATTTTATATTGGTTTGCTTCAAACCAATATGCTTCAAAACTGCATGAAAAAAAAGAATTTACCATTATTATTCCACAAAGGGTAAGGAAACAAAAAGAAATTGTGATACAATTCCCACATTTTTAAATGTGCAAATGTTATTTTTCTCTGCAGGTTTTAGCAAGCGCGATACCAGTTAAATGTTATTTAAGAATCTGAGAAAAACAATAAATTAACAGAAAAAGTGTGAAAAATTATGAAGAAATGTAGGGGCAGATTTACAAGCCCCTTGCGACACTTTTATGCAGCCGTTGCGTCACTTTTGTGACACAGCGGCGGCGTAAACCATGCACCGCGTAGCGACTTATTTACAACGTGACGCATCTAGGCATATGTGTCACGTTGTAAAGCCCTGCGCCACATGAAACCTGCATCAGGTTTCATGTGGGCGTTCTGTCGCAGGGTGGGCGTTCCCTCACAGGAAAGCCACGTAAAATTGATGCAGTGAAATCTACAAGATTTCACTGAGTCAGTTTTACGATGCTGCTGGGTCAAATCCTGACGCCTGCTTGAAGTAGGCGTAAGGAGTGAGGCACCATGTTGAGTATGGGCGGCCCCTGTGCATTGCAGGAGTTGCGTTGCACTTGTGACGCGACTCCAGCAATGCGCCGCCCATGCGCCTCAAGATGCGTCACGCATCTGCCCCTCTTTGCACCATGGTGCGCCACATTGTAAATGCGGCGCATCTGTGATGGGGCAAGGGGGGGGGGGGTTACGTGACGCATCTGTTCTTGCGCATCCCTGCTGATTTGCAGAGATGTGCCAGAAGACGTAAATATGCCCCCATAGTTTCCAATAAATAAGAACCACTGCAATTTAGTAACATTTTGGCAGAAACAGTTACATCCCTGGGAAAGAAGTTACCTTGTTAAAATATTGGATGTCAATAGTCTAGCTCAATAGACATCTCACCAACATAAGCTTGCTCAATTAAACAGCATCTTGACTTGTGAGATAGGATATATTGGGGCTGATTATGATGTCGATGGAACCACCATCAACAGGCTGCTGGTGGCAGTCCTACCCACAGACAGCCCTTCTGTCCAACTGTCGCATTAGGATGGACACGGTCGGGCCAAAAACATCAGGGGGAAGACTAATGCCTCCAACAAGATCACAGATATTGTTGGGCTGCAGTGTCGGCTCCTCCGCTAAGGTGGGGAGCATCGCCTCACTGCTCTCAGAGCAGTGTAAAAAAAAAAGAAAATGATAATAACTGAACTTATTATAATTTTATTTTTAGCATCATCGGGTTAGGGCGGGGTGGGGTTTGCCTCCCCTGATGTCGGGTAGGAGGAGTGGTTGCTGAACTCTGTAGTGCGCATAACGCGTGGCCTGGCCAAACCGTCATGTCCACATTGCATGTTGTCCACCCAAGCTGCGTTACAGCCTGGGTGGAGAACATGTCCAGGCTCCCTGTCCCCATCCAAGCACCTAACCATGGTGCTCAGACCAATCACAAGGCTGCATTGCAGCATGTCATTGGCTCAAGGGAGCCTGGGTGTTTAACATTCACAATGCTGGATTGCAGGGTTGTGATTGGCTCAAGGGAGCCTGGGTGCTTCCTGGAAGATGCGCATTGGAGACACGACATGGGCGAGACAGAGGAGAGACATGGTGATCAGGTAAGTGAATATTTTTTTTCCTGAGCACCTCCCCACTCCCCAGCCCTGCCATCATTTACCGCACCGGCTGTCAATGTTGGGATAACGGTCTGTCTCGTCTCCATAGAATGATGGCAGTACAGAGGCAGGCACTGCCGTCGACATTATGCTGTCCCTTTTGGAAAGCGATTTTGGAGCCCCAAAAAGGACCCCGTCCCTCGTGGGCCACTGCACAGCTGCCCAAGGGGCACATGTAATGACCCCACGCACTTCAATGCAACGTGTGCCATGACCCATATGGTGCATGGCACAGGGTGCATGGATGTGCACAAACTGCTCTTTTACACTGTTGTTTGTGCTGCAGCCGTTTTTTTGGGTCGCAGCACAAGCCACTGTGTTAGAGAGTAGTCATCTGACTGCCAGCCAGGCGGTCATATCATAATTAGATGGTCAGACTGCCGCTTGCTTGTCGGTCGATCTCCTAACCAACCTGATAGTGGGTGGGGGTCCGAGCACCCGGCATTGTAATGATGCCCATAGTTTTGATTATTTAGAAGTAGTGGGATCTCTACTCATATCTATCACAGCAACATTGTTATATAACCATTCATAGGATTCTAGTTTGTACTATTAGTAAACAAAGTAAGCAAAGTGACATATTGTGATCTCAAAAAATCACTTGAGTAGCAAAACTGCATTGAATGACCCACATTTCACGGAATTGTCCCAAGCTCATGACATTACCACATCTAATTAAGGCCCTTCATCCAAGTATTTCAGATTTCGTGGACTGCATGAAAAGGGAATTTCTGTCTTAATGGTTATCAAGTGATAACCAGTATAAGTACTTTTGGTATTACCCCAGTCTGGGTTTCCGATGACACATTTCTCTAGAAGTTACTTGGTAGTCTATATCTCCAGAAAATGCCCCACAAATCAGGAATTACCTATGGATATTACAGCAGAAACAACAATGTATGCAGTAATTCTCCATTTCATAGAGAGAACTTGGAATGATAAGTTAATACTGCACTTCTTCGTTGACATACAAGAACATCAGAAGTTCCACACTGATCAGAATGTGGGCCTTCACTAACATAACAGACTATGTCCTTGGAAAATAGCTTAAAATCCATTTGCAATTGGTATAGATAGGCTGATTTGCATGGTAAATAGGTATTCCACTGTCTGACACATGACTGAAGCAGTAATATTATACCCTTTATTTAACGCACACCACTATATCGGTATTCCCAGGTGCAGATTTAACACACCAGGAATCCTGTAGCTGGCAAAATGAAGCCCTCGGGATTGTACAGACACAGCTTTGAAGGATACCTCTATCATTAAATATGACAGATTTGTTAATGAAATGCTCCACATATCTAAATTAGTAGCACCCTGACATCTACACAATGACCTCCTTATATTTTGAATTTCTATTAAAAATGCCCAAACCAAATTCCCCATATGATGGAATGGGATCTACACCTTGATTAAATTGCAGCGCACCTCGTAACATTTGAACACATTTGAAGCAATAGGCCATCGAACTTATGTAAATCATTTACTGACTTCTTTAATCACACAAATATATTGCTTGTTTGTTTTCTCAAAGTCGCAAATGCTCTTTTTAATAGTCGCCTTTTACATTAAAATGTTGGAATCCCAACACGACGGTGAGAGACAAGATGGCGGTCACCTAAGACAGCGCGCAGGCCCGGTAGAGAGCCAGAAGTGCGTATGCTGCAATAACAACGTGATACAGGAATGACCCCAGAGATTTGTGATGAGGAATCGCCAATCACCCTTAGGAAATACGGCCACTATTTACACCTAATTGGGACACTCATTGGTCTGGCGGTATTAAGAAACTTCAGCACAGCAGTTGCCAAGTCCAGCATCAGCAATCCTTACTGAGAAACTACGTCCACACTCGTAGAGGCCGGGGGGTTGGCGGAGGATATGGGCCTAAAGCCGGTGGGAGGTGCCTCCAAGGCAAGGGCAGTGTGATTAGACATGAGGGGACTCTCTGAGACTGGGGACGCCAGTGAGGATACCGCAAAACTGGCGGCGGCTTCAGCGGCACAGATTCCCAGGCAGAGGAGTCGCGGGGAGCCTGCTGATCCATGCCCGGAGAAGAGAGGTAGAGGCGGGGTGGCAGCGAAGTTTCTTCCAGCCGGCCCCTCTGTGGTTGACTTACTTAGAGGACCCATGGGGAAAGCAGCTCCGGTTCATGGTGAGGTGAGCCAGAACAGTCAAGAGGGCAGAGCCAGGACCGCCACTTGAAGGAACTGAGGGATGAAGGCTCCCCTACACTGAATGCTGATTTTCAAAATGCGGAGTCGGACGGATTGATTGGTAGGCCTGGAGATAGCCCCCTCTCCAAGAGATTGTGAACGGGGGTTGGGAAAATGTGCACGCTTCAGATGCCGGTCTCACTGAAGGTGGTGGTGAGAACACAGACGAGGTAAATGCGGGCGTGGGGGGACAGCCCCCCTCTCAGACTGATGTAACAGCAGCTCCTTCCCAGGACTCTCAGTCACTAGCCAGTCTCAATCCTTTAAATACATCTGTGGTACCCAGATTGAAGTGCTCCAAGGAGCAGGCTATGCCAATAGTGGTAGTATGGAAAGGAACTTCGTAAAAGTGCCGGATTAGGAACCCAGTGACAACTTTTTTTCAGTTTCAGACGTGGGTGAATGGTTGGAGGATTTTTCAGCTACCTCCACCGATCTGAGTAATAGTGACCTGGATGAGTCAGATGGTGGTAAATCAAAAACTGTCCTGACAGGATGGTCGCAAAGCTCAGCCAGCAATGCGAAGGGTGCAGGGAGTGGTTCGAAAATTGACTAAAACTTGCAGTGTATTTGGGGAGGGACTGGCCGATCTTGAATCAAGGGTTGTTACAACGGAATCAGATCTCACAACCAACCATGCACTAACAAAATCCCATGAGGCTCAATAAGTAGATATACAGTGGAAGGTTAAAGAGCATGAGAATCACCAGAGGAGGACTAACCTGAGGGTGCTCAGGGTTCGTGATGGGGTTGAAGGGTCAGACATTCGCTCACTTGTTGTGGATTTATTTAGAGATACGCTACCAGAATTTACAGCCTGGAACTGGGCTCAAGAGTTGCAACGTGCCCACCTTGTGTGCAGAAGCAACCTGTGAGGGCAGGAGCTTTACAGAGAGCAATTTTGGTTTACTTTGCCAATTGTTTACTATGCCAAGCTATTTTTGAGAAAGCCAGGCCAGAAGCAAAAAGAACCAGGAATGAGGTTTCCTATTTTGTCTGACCAGACTTTTGCCATGCTACTGTCGAAAGGCGTCGGAGGCTGCGGCAGCTCGTCAAACCATTTCAGGACAAAAATGCACAAGCCTTCCTGAACAAACCAGCTCGACTTAAAGTAATCTGGAAAGGGCAAACACAAGTTTTTCTTTCAGAAATCAAAGCTAAAGAATACCTGGATAGTCTGACAGGCTAGCTACAGATCAATGGTTATTATAGATTAGATTACATTAGATGAGATTAGAGAATAGAGTTTAGAGACTATAATTCACAGGTATAAAAAAACATTTTTTTTTAGGTATTGTGTGTTATTGTTTACGAAATACATTTGGGGTGTACTACTGGGTGGTGATTTGGAGAGGGTTTTGCGGGTTTCGGGCGGGTCTGGGGTTTTGGACTCGAAAGTAGCAGCTGTATGAAACTTAATGGTCCCTCATTTAGGGCCTTCGGGTCTGTGTGACACATCTATCATGCACAGACCTAAGTCTGAGTGCCTCTCAGTGAGGGGATGGGAGGGGTAGGAGGATGGGTGGGTGGAGGGAGAGGAGGTGGGGTTGGGTCTAGGGTGAAACATTTTGGGGGAAAAAACATATCCAAAACTGATCACATAAAGTGTGTATTATTAAAAGAGTGAGAGAGTAAACAGGTCATCATACTAAAGATGGGTGAAAATAGAAAATAATGATACTGATAATGATAAGGATACAACCAGAGTACTACAGGATATTTACTGCTTAGTGAGCACTTCGAATGTGGAGATGGGTTGTATATATTAAAGAAGGAAGACTTAGATAAAGAAATTTCATTAGAGGAAGTCTAGGAAGCACTGCAAGGGATGGCATCAGGGAAAGCTGCTGGTCCTGATAAGACCCCCCCCTTAGAAATATTTAAGGTATTAGGAGCAGTCATAACCCTTCTTTTCTTGGACCTTTTCAGGGGTGTTAAATATAGTCGAAGACCCCCTGAATCATGGAGATAGACTGATATTATAATCTTTCCAAAGAAAGGGAAACCAAGAGATAATCCTTCATCATACAGACCGATCTCCCTGATTAATTCAGACACAAAAATGTACTCAAAGATATTGTTTAATTGGTTGGGAAGGGTTATAGGAAGTCTGGTCTCCCCTGGCAAAATAGTTTCCTTCCTGGGAAAAAAACAATTGACCATATTCAAAGGGCTATTTCAATTTTTGATATTATGACCAGGATCAGGGGCCCGATGGCTATGATCCTCCTCGATTCAGAGAAAGCATTCGATGGGGTCTCTTGAAAGGTTTTATGGGGGATACTGGAACTAAATGGGTTTGGTCCGCAATTTATAAGGGGAATTAAAGCTATGTATTATGAACCAAAAGCCCAGTTACAAATAAAGGGGAAGGAGTCTAGCAATATTGTAATAACCAGGGGGACTAGACAGGTCTGCCCTTGTTCACCCATTGTATGTGCTATGTATATAAACCCTCTTTTACTTAAACTTTTACAAACTGAGAAGATTAAGCCTGTAGTAACCATGGGATATGAGACAAAAGTCCTGGCTTATGCCGATGATGTTGCCATATTAACTACGGATCCAACTGAGGCAATTGAGGAAATTACCCATATAGCTGAGGGCCTTGGGCTTCTTTCAAGGTATGCTTTGAACAAAGGGAAGACCATTGCTATTTGTACGGATAATATTGGTTTTATCGATCCTAGATGAGCAAATTCGGCAGTCTACCTGGGGGTCAGAATCAGTGCAAAAGTGGATGATATTGTTAAGATTAATTTTGATCCGTTGGTTAAATCAATAGCCACGAAGTTAAAGAGAGTTAATTGGTTACATCTATCTCTTATAGGGAGAGGGAACAACTTGAAAATGACAATGATGCCTAAAATTCTTACACATTGCACTGTTTAGACTGTGGCTAAACCTCCTTCTCCTTGCCTCCGTTGTTATCAGAGATCCCTATTTCATCCATTAAATTCTCCTCACTTCTAATTCAATACCCCTCGAGGTCGAGGATCATCTATTGAAAACAATGGAATCTATTTTTTCTAATTGTATATGGCAGTACGGGAAAGTAAGGAGGCCTTTAAAATATTTAACCTTACCACAAAATAGAGGAGGACTTACAGACCCCAGTATTGCACTATACTATTGGGCGGCCCTTCTTCATCAGATGACATCCCTGTTTATTGTAAATGGAGATAGAAATAATGAATTGGAGGGGGATATGAGTGTTCCTATAGTATATGAACTTGCTATAGGGAAGGAAGCACAGGGGCTACTACTGAGGCAAATGGAGCCGAGTTTTTATAAAAAAGTTTACTTTAAAATAATATATAGCTCATGGAAGATCTAGAAACAAGTTTCAAGAAGTATGGCAATTCCAAAAATCTGCAGATACACTCCTCTCTGGTGCCCCTCGCTATTTCCTCCTCAGGTATATAATGCTATGGGGAATGATGGGAAGAGTTGGGTGTAGGTACAGTTAGTGAGCTCTATGGGGGGGAACAAGCTATGCAATTCTCAAGGCTCCAGTGTGATTTTGGAATCCCAGCAAATCATTATTTTAAATTTGTGCAGATAAGGAGCTTTCTTAATCTTTGTAAGCCAATGATTACGTTTGAAAGGATACTACTGTTGGAAGTTATCACTAGGAGAACAAACAGGATTAGGAATAATTATGGTCTATTACTTGAAAAACTACCAGTTGATTTGAAAATGTAGTTAAAGAGGGGAGAAAGCAACTTACTCCAACCCTTAGGGTCTGCCTGTAGGACCTTGATTGGTATTTGGTCTGGGCCGGATGCCCCTGTAGATCTTGCCTTTCGGATGTGCATTTCTATTGCGAGCGGGGAGGTCTTTCCAATCGGATCGTTGTTTCTTTCACTGTAGCTCCCTATGTTTTCGGCGGCTTCGCTACTCGTGTTTTCTTTGTATAAGGCTGTCAGATAGGTTTCCCAGTCTTGAGGTGACACTGGGATGGAATGCAGGGCCTTTTTTGTCCCGGTTTCCTTTGCGATTAGTGACCAGCATGATCGTTGGTTGCGCATTTTTGCCGCGATTTGTAAATCAAGCCAGTTTTTATCCTGCGTTATTCTTTTTAGGCGTTGCCTTTCCCGCTTGAGTTGATTTTTCAGTTTATTTATTTCTACCTGTCTTGAAATTGAGCAATCCACATATTGGGCTCTAATAAGTTGGTTTAGTTTTTTTGCAATTGCAGAGTTCGAAATATGATTTCTGTTTTTATTTTTTCCTGATGTCGCTTGTTTCAATTTGTTTAGAAAGACTTGCTTTAGATTCTCAATGATGGTTTCAAAGTTCGTTATTAGATTAGCAGAGTATTCCATGGATAGTAGATAGTTAGTATCAATTAACGTTGTTATTTTATCTAATATGGTTGAGTTCCAGTAGATCCGTCTTTGGTTTATTTTTGTCTCAACTGTGCCATATTTGTTCGTAATTTGGCTGGGTGAGCAGTGGCTTATTTTCCATTGCGTATGTAGTGACAAGATTGCATGGTCACTCTCTTCTGAGAAGTAGGTGCGCAAATGTGTAGCTGTCTCGTACAATTCCATACTACAGATCATGTAATCTAGAATTGAAAGGGTGCCATTTCCCCGTCGTGTATGGGATGCGGGGATGTCTCCTTCTACGTTCCCGTTCAATATAGTTCCATTAAGTATTGGGAGTGATGCTAGTAGAATTTTCCCCCTTTTGTCTGCCCTGCTATTAGTCGGGAATGTCGGCACCGGTATTTCTAGAGCTTCATCCTTATACCAGTTCGCCCAGTTGGAGATTTCGATGTTTGAAATTTTACCATTGAGATCACCCATGATTAGGAATGGCGGGTAAGATTGGGCTTCAATTATTTGCTGAATGGCGTCAAGGGTTTCCTTCAATTGGATATTTTCCTTTGATCCGGGGGGGACGTAAACGTTAAAAAGGAGTAAACCTTTTTGAGGGTCTGAGGAGTGAGTCTCCGTCTTGATCTTTATGCACTGGAATTGCTTAGAGTTGGTATAAAGAATTTCTTGGGCCCAGAGATACTCATCCCTTAGTAGGATAGCTATCCCTCCCTTTGCGTGTCCCCGTTTGGTTTCCTGCGCAGGAATATCGTACACAAAGTAACCGTCCTGGTTAAAAGTTTTTGCTGACCACGTTTCCTGTAGTGCCAGTATATCTGGACAATTTTTTGTGACTTCCGTCATTTTATCTATGGTTTTCCCTGCCATATTCCATGATGTTATCAAGAGGCCGTTGCTAAACGGAGTGGGTCGAAAACTTTGCGGAAACATTGGTCCCAAAGCAAGTGCAACAGTATGTAGATTTTAATCTTTCGCACGGCGCTAGGAGAACAATTACTCTGTTACGGCTTGGCATTTTACCAACACTATCTTTAACGTCAAGATGGTACTCAAACGGTTCTACATCATGTAATTTTTGCAATGGAGGAGAGCAGGATGTAGAACATCTTTTACTTACATGCCCAAATCCAAAACTAGTGGCAGCGAGGAGAAAATATCTGATTCCTATATACATCAACTGCTGTATCACTACTGTAAAGGACTTGATTATAGTATGTAAATCTCCGCCCAATGAACTAGTTTGTTTTAACTTTTATAAATTTCTAAAACCCTTTTTAGCTTTGTACTAATATGAAACTCTAAGCGTATCTGTAACTGAATTTTATCGTAAAAATTTGTGGTCCTCAGTAGAGTACCAAAACAAATAAAAATAAAATTGAACTTGAACTACCAGTTGATTTGGAAAAACTGAGAAACCTTGAGTACTTAAACTGGATAATCCAGAGGTGGATATTGATATGAGCCTATCCCTGACTGCCAAAATACTCCTGTCCACAAATTTAAAAGCTCACCGTTATTAAACTACATTTAATCTATATTTTACACCATCCAAATTATTTTTGTGGAGGAAAAGGCAGGATGATAAATGTCCCAGGTGTAGGGTAGGACCAGCAACTCTGATTCATATGTTTTTTGATTGTGATAAATTATCTGTATTAAAGAAGGGGTTGCTTGGTTTCTGGGGAAAATTGTTGGGTATTGGGTTTGAGCTGAGCCCTACATTATTGATTTTAGGATACGATAGCTCTTTGGCTCTCAACACCGCACAGGAATACTGTTTATTTCTGGGTACAGCGATTTTTAGAATAATATTGGCCGCCAGGTGGAAAGATGGTGAACCTCCAACCTTTCAGATGTGGCTTAACAGACTTCTCGAATATACAATCGAGAGATAGCTTTATATGCTTGAAGGGGCCAGCAGGCTAGAATCCAGGGGAGGAAAATATGGGCACACATCTCTGAATGGAATAGAACAACTAGGGAGTTGTAAAGAAGATGACATGTTCTAATGGGCTTTAGCTTAATACACTATAAAGTAAGAATGAAATGTTAAAATACATGATTTACACCATAGTTTTAACTGTTAGAATCATATTACATGATCAAATAATATCTTAGTAATTGTTCTTAATTTCGAAAAGGAGCTAAAGGACGACCTGGTATTTTATATCAGTTAAATACTGTATGAATTGATTTACATCTAGATTTTAACCTGTAGAATTTTATAATATGATAAACTAATATATTAACAAAAGTTTTGAATATCGATAAGCTGCCGTAGGTTGACCCTTCATATTCTATTCATTATGTACTGTATGAATTACTTTTATGAAATATTTAGCTGATATTTATTCTTGTGTAATGTATAATCTGCTGTAGGACCTGATTGACTAATATGAAGATTTTGTTTTTGACGTCTGTGTAAATGATGCTTTCTGGATATGAAATAAAAAAAAATACAAAAAACTTTTGAATCCCTCAACCACTTTTTTTCTAATAACAAACACACACCATGACGGATATAGCCTCAAGCCTATCAAGTCCAAGCATGTTGAGAGACATGTGGGAGCAATGTCTCCTTGTATCGGAGTCGCTCAACATGTGTCTCCTCCAATGCAAGAGAGCATTGTTAGAACATGCATCTTCCCTTTCTGAAGAAGGATACTTCGATTGCACGTCTTCCCAGTCCAAGAAGGAATTCTTGCTGAAACCAAAATATATTCTTGCAGTACAAATCTTCCTATCACAAGGTAAAAGTCTGAGTGAAAATTGTTGTATCTGATGCTTAGCTCATTTACCTTGTTGAGGGATGTTAGTGGTCTTCTTTGGAGACATTATCATAAATAATCTCACACATAGCACTGTTTAGAGTGTGGCTAAAGCGCCTTCTCCTTGTCCCCGTTGTTATCAGAGATCCCTATTTCATCCATTAAATTCTGCTCACTTCTAATTCAACGACCATAGAAGTCACGAGATTGATAACGGATAACTGATGCACGCCTAAAAAGGCGTCATTGGGGCATGGAATGGTTCTTGGAAGTGCTCTTCACATAATTACATGCCACCTCACACATGAGACACCAAATGACGATTCCTCTTACAACTGCACCACACCTTATACAATGAATTGGTGTGTCGTGCATGTAATAGTCACAAACCACTTGATATGACATAATGTCAGATCTGGTATATCTTGTAAAATGCTGCTTGCCTGATGACATAGATAGAAGAAAATGCTATGCACAGCTTTTGAAATTGCCAAAAACAACTCATGAAGCAGCCCCACATTTTATATAAGGAATGCGTTGGATGAAATATGCACTCCTGCTTCTCCACTCCTCAAAATTGTCCTTTTCTTGTGCTCTCACATATATAAGTAAAAAAACAATAACATCCTCTCATTCTGAACCCTGGGTCACCCAACTTGCTGATTTCTTTGCTAGTAAAATTACATCCATTCAAGACTCCTTTCGGGGATCTGGCTCGGGGCCAGCCCCTTGCATTAGCTCCTCTTTGCCTTTGTCCCTGATTCATGAGGGCCCAACCCTTTCTACCTTTCCTTTTCTTTCCAGCTCTACCTCGCTAGACCTTCCCACTACATTAAAATTGGGTTCTCGTTTGGATCCATGCCCAGCCAAATTTCTTGGAAAAATGGCTTCAGTAATTAACCCCCTAGTCAGCCCGGTGTTGAATCTTTCACTCAGCATGGGAGTGGTCCCTTTGGCCTGGAAGCAGGCTCTCATTCTGCCGCTACTGAAAAAGCCAAATCTGGATCCTCTGATACATGCTAATTACAGGCCAATTTCTCTCCTCCCAGCATTTGCCAAGGTGGTGGAGAAGCATGTACACTCCTCCCTCTCCAATTTCCTTGAAAGCCATAGCATCTTGCATGACACTCAGTCGGGCTTCCGTGCCAATATGAGCTGTTGGAGGTCACCGAGGCTATTAAGGAGGTTCTCGATCTGGGAGGTGAGGTAATGCTGGTGATGTTGGATCTGTCGGCGGCCTTTGACACCGTTCCCCACGACGGTCTCCTTTTAAGACTCTGGGAGATCGGGCTTCGGGGAACGGTGTTCAGCTGGTTTAAGTCCTTTCTAGCTGGCCGCCGCCAAACGGTCTGGGCCACCCCGTTCTCTGCCGAGGTGCCACCTCTGGAGGTAGGAGTTCCTCAGGGCTCAATTTTGAGCCCAACTCTTTTTAACATCTATAGGGCCCCTCTGGCGGCACTGGCAGAGTCGTTTGGTGCCCAGACCGTTTCATATGCGGACGACACCCAGCTCCTTTTCACCTGCAAGAAGGGCTCTGACTTTGATGGGGAGAGTATCAGACGCTGTCTTGAGGCTGTGTTTGATTGTTTCCTGCTCAATAGCCTCAAGTGCAACTCAGATAAATCGGAGGTGTTATTTTTCGGCTGTTCTGCTGACCCCAGGTGGCAGTCGTGGTGACCGGCAGCCATGTTCCCTCCGTCAGCGGCCTCTTCCAAGGCTAAGAATCTTGGGGTGCACATTGATAACGGCCTCACTATGAAGCCTCAGATCCTTGGCCTAGTGGGGAAGTGTTTCGACCTGCTTAAAATGCTCAGAAAGTTTCTCCCTTTGCTCTCCCCTGATCATAGGAAAACCACCGTGCAGGCTTTAATTGGCTCCCGTTTAGACTATGCTAATGTGCTCTATCTCGGGCTGCCGGAATATCTTCTTGAGCGGTTGCAAATTGTTCAAAATTCGGCTGCACGAGACATTCTTGGTGTCCATCGGAGAGCCAGTGCCACTGATTCGCTGAAAACCCTTCACTGGCTCCCTTTCCGTAAACGGATTGTTTTTAAGGCGCTTACGCTGGCATTTAAAGCGCTCCATGGGTCCGGTGCCAAATACATTAGGAAATGGCTGGCTTTTTACCAACCATCCAGATCGTTGCGGTCACCCTCCCTGGCTTTGGTGTCGGGCCCGGTCTTTAAACGGTCACGCATTGGAGGTCGCTCTTTCCGATGTTTGGCCCCCCAACTGTGGAACGCCTTGCCAGTTCTCTTGAGAAGGATGGTACTCTGTTAACTTTCAGGAAGGATCTGAAATCCTGGTTATTTGTCCAATAGGTTTGCCACTTGTTTGTCTGTGCCCTGCTTCCGTATTTGGGTTTTGAAGCGCCGGGACACTCCTCGGAGTTGCTGAGCGCTATATAAAACCCATTTTTAACATAACATAACATAACATAACATCTTTCTTAAACATAAATTACACAGCAATTTTGCAGCTAATTGATGGACAGAGTTGCTAATTATATGTTGTTTGTGCGTAATTTCAATTAAATCTGAGATACTGGGAGAGCAGAGTCTAAAAAGGCTGTATAACAACCTGCCAGTTAGAAAAATTCAAGCAAAAAAGAATTCCCTCTCCCCCAATACGGTGTTCTTGTCTATTGCCGTTTTGCTGAAGCGTAAAACTCTGATTTGTTGGTGTTTATACTTTAGCAGATTTTTCCAGTGATTTTCCCATGAATATTGCAATGAATGGGTTGTAAGCTACGATATTGATTTGCATTAAACAACCCGCGCATACAGCGTCTGGTCCTTGTGCATCACTCCCTTAAAACGCTTGCTACTCTCGAGCATGTAGTTCCAGTGCTTTAAAATGTGTAGTTGTTAGTCCTGTATTGAAAAAGAGCCCCCATGACTCCTATATGTGCAGGGTATTGATCACACGACTGTAACTGAGGCAGACATAATGCAATTACAGGGAAATATTCTTCACACAAATAATCTACATAACATCATGTGGATGGAACAAATGTGTGATAAGCATTCAGGGACACAGATCACAAGGAAACAAACACATCCAGCAGTGACAGCTTCTTTAGATATAGCTACCTGATTTGGTGGGAGACAATGCATTTAATTACAGAGGTCCTGTAATCATTTCATTGCCACAACCTTGACGCTAAGTACTTGTTCTTGAATTAAGTAAGGTCTATTTTCATGGCGTATGTATATTTAACATTAGAAGGCTTAATGTGCAGGCTGTAACGCGGAGGGTGATCAGGTAAATTTATGCTTCCTTTTTGTGCACCACATGTAACAGAATAATTTACCGCTATTGGTTCTCATTCTTATCATAAACAACTGTGTGATTGAAATTAGATGTGAAGAGCTACATGTGACTAATAAATGCCATATGGACAAATGCTGCGATTCACAATCCCTTCGATCATCTTAGCAAACAGTACTTACTTGAGAGGAGAGGTGAAAAAACAATTTAAATTTGGAATTCCAATGGCTGGCTTTCTCAATAAATAGAGGAAGAATTTAGGAACCGATTTGGTACTTAAGATGGTGACTCCTGCTGGATGTTTAAGGTTAGTAGCGAGAAGTTGATTTTTTTTTTTTTTTGGGGGGGGGGGGGGGGGGGGCGTATTTGAATGCTATGTGTTGACTTAGTAGGAGTTCCTGGCTTAAGATATTACATACATCTTCGGACCTCCCTATATTAAGAATTATGTACGTTTTTTTCTTCTGTCTAACTGAGGTTGGTGCAAAGATAGCAATGTTCTGTTGGTCAAGAGTCATGTTGTTTTATCTTCTCAGTCACTTTTTCTTGGTGTCTCCAACAATTTACTTTCTGCCTCACTGAATTTAACTGCCTCTGGTTTAAATATTTATGCTAGTGTTTTTAAAAATATCTTTCCTACAGTTAGTAGTCTGAACGACTACGACTAATCCAACATGCCCAAGCCACATTTAGAATTTAGTGAGAAGAAATGTTGATTGTGCAGCAGTGTCACTTCATGTTCACCATAGGTGGCTATAGCAACTTTTCTGGTTTCCTTAGTCATATTTGTTACCATGAAGCTATCTGCTGTCTTAAAAGCCACCCCAAAAGTCCGTACAGCACAGGAATGCCTTTTGATCTTCTGACAGAACCAGAATGATTTACGTTTACATGTGAAGACATCAAATGTCTTTATATTTACTTTAAACAACAATTACTTTTTGGATAAGCCTACTGGTGCACTGTAATTGATGGCAGAGGTGGATGTCATTTCTAGGTCATCAGTTTCAATTGCAATGCATGTCTTGTACCTTCCTTTGTGAGACATTTTTGATTGTGTAATTAAAAAAAATCCAGTTTTTTTCAAACCTCTTCTTGCGATTTCACTATGTAATAAGACATTGGACATCACTTTCTCTCATGACATCTGTCTTAATGATGATGTGATGCCACTTCTTGTGAAGCCTTATTGTTTTTGAATTTACACCAGCACAGAGGATTCTAAGCTGCATGCCACTGCTTTGATAATCTTTATCCAGAAGCGCAAGGGTAGAAGAGAAAACCCAGATAAACAGAATGAATGACCTAGGCTGTAAATTTGTGACTGTGTTTACTGAAATCATTTTTGGATCATATTTGTTTTTTTTCTTTGAAACAAATGCTGACTGAGCATCTGCCCCAAAATCTTAATGGGGCATGACATTTGTGTTTGGCCGTATGGCATCACAACTGACAGAAACCTACTCACAGGCGGCTTATGTCTTAAAATACTTTTATGGAAAAAGGAAGCTCCAGCCAAACCAAGCCCTCAAACCACTATGTTATGTTATGTTATGTTATTATGACTTCAATAGCGCACAGCTGCCCCAGCAAAGGGGCGTCCCGGCGCTTACGACAGGCAGAAGAAACACAACACCGCAAGAACAACAGAAAAACCAGAGAACGAGAAAGCAAAATACTAAAGTGCAGGAGGGAACAGGTAAGTTTTAATAGCCCTCCTGAAATCAAGCAAATCATCCAGTGCACGGATATGAGATGAATAACTATTCATAAAGCAGTGTTGTACACTCCTAGGTAGCTGCTCGTCATTGACTTTGATTATTACCTCATATTTGCTAACTAATATTACCCCTAGATATTTTGTTCATTACCGCCACACAATTGTTGGTTGATTGCATGCCTCTGAATATTAAAATTAGTGAACGGTTTTGGTTAAAATTACAGCCTGATATTAATCCATATTCTAAAGCTTGGTATTCAGTTATCTTCATTGTAGATTGTAGGTCTTTAGTATACATTGATACATCATCAGTGTAAATTCTCCTTACAGTTTTTGCAAATTACCAAAGGTATAAGATTAGCTAACCTTCTGATAAAGTGTTCCTTATAAACAGGGTACATTATCAGAGAGAGAGGCAACTTTGATTCCCACTGAATTGCAATTATTGTGGTTATTCGCTGAGGTGCTTTATACATTCCCTAAACCATTTGATGAATATTAGGTTAATATTCATTTGCTGAATTCCCTTCCATAGGAAAACCCATGACACCTGATCAAAGTATTACCACCGCTAACAGAATAAGTGCTGTTGATTCATTTAACAATTGTTCATGTTTGATCAGACTCTGGCCCGATTCATATGTGAGGCAGTGTCTACTGTGTCTCTTTTTGGTCAAAACCCATGTTGACATCATAAAACACTTGAGAAGAGATCATTTGTTACTCTCTCCCAGAGTATTTTAAAATACATTTA
Organism: Lissotriton vulgaris; assembly: GCF_964263255.1. NCBI lineage: Eukaryota > Metazoa > Chordata > Amphibia > Caudata > Salamandridae > Lissotriton > Lissotriton vulgaris. The sequence goes on from NC_141695.1 coordinate 917,808,529, forward strand.
GAGTTTTTAATTTAGCAGTGAAATTGCCCCATATAACCAGCATTCACATTTTTTAAGACATACTGACTTAATAGCTTCTCTTCAGCTATCTGGTACTATTCCTAAATTCCTTAAATAAAATCTTTCTTACAGTTTCGTAAAACAAGGGCGTAATCCTTTATATTATTACACTGTTACTGTATCAGAGCCTGCAGCTTTCTCAGAGGTGACGTTCTGTATTGTGTTATCCATTATTTTCTATTCAAGATTAACTAGTAGCCTTTCCGATTGAGAGAGTCTAGGTATCTGATCCTGCTCTAGCAATTGATTAATGTTTGAGATGTGTGAATAAGTGTGAGATACATCCTTATACAACTCGTATAGTACTATGTGAACACAGTAGCTATACCTTCTGTTCTATGTCAAATTTGGCACTGTTCCTTTCAAAGAGTATAAATATGTTTTGACTCTCTCGTTCCTCCAACATATATTCTATCTAGAGGCCACATCTTTCCACAACCTTGAATATTCTTGTCTGTAATTTTAAGGATTTTTTTGCAATAGCAATGAGATATATATCCATTCAGGAAGGACCTCAAGACCTGGCTCTTTGAATGAACCCAGCGCTCAGACGGATCTGTAGCCCCCACCCCAGTGCCTTGAGACCCTCATGGATGAGGAGCTGCTCTTTACAAACCCTTGATTGATTGAACCTATCTTTAACCAGATCAATGTGCTGCCTAAAAAAATTATTTTCTTATTATCACCTTTATTTAATTACTTTGAGTCTTGCTTCATGAAGTGCCCAATATTCTACTAAGCTATTGCTCTCTTGCTTGTTGCTCTTTGTTTATTCGACCTTGCCAACCCTCTAATATATGATTTCAATTACGCCCACATCACTATAAAGGACCTAAACCCCTAACTGTCTTTTACATGTATTTTCACCAAAGATTTAAATTCTGTTATAAAGTCACAGGAATGTCAACTTTCCAGTTTTTAGTAGTCCCCCTTAACCCCTTGGGTGCGGCCGCTATTCTGCGCCTGTGCGGCGCTTTTAATAAGTGGGCGGGTTCATGACGGCCCCCAGCCGTCATCAGCACACGCCCACCACGCTGCATGACGGACGGGGGCCGTCATCAGCATAGAAGGGGTTAATTTAAAAACCCAGTTGATATAAGTGTGTGGTCTAAGTGCATTGTGGGTGTGATTATAGATGATGCCCTATTTTTCAGTGAGTGTGGTTCCAGTAGTAAGTCTATAGTTCAACATTACTGGTGGAATACAGAATAAAGTGTGCTACCTATTGAGCCAATGACCCTGGTAGCAGACATTTACAATTCCATTGTACTTTGTACTTGTCAAATGTGTGTCTTGATGGCAGATTATATCTTGGGTAACCATCTTTATTTCCTCTGATATTTTCTGCCCTTTAGCCTTGGCTCTCAAACCCTTAACATTCCAGATAAGTAGCTCTATAGGTTAGCCATTTTCATTATATCTAGACATGACTGTACATTTTTATAATTTAACTGTAAAATATAGATTGGCAAATGCTTCCTTTTTTACCCTCTTTTTTCCTTTCCACTCATCTTTCCCCACATCCTGCATCCCTCCTATAGATTCACAAGTCCTTTTTCTCCTGCCTTACCACCACATCTTGTGTGCACTTTTCTACAGAGTTTTCTGCCTGCATCTGAGCTAATACGCTACCCTATCTTTGTCCCTGGGGATTATTTGCTCTAATCACTGCTGGTGGAAAAATGATTTTCTTGTTTCTAACATAATTTTCCATTTATTTCTATTTTTCTTACTCTTCTTCACCCTTCTTTCTAAACCTCTCAATTCCTGTTTCTACCCTAGAACTGGGAGTTGGTTGTTATTGTATTTTGTTTTAAACAATTTCAGTTGTATTCCACCTCCAGTCTGCCCTCTTGAATTCACTTGCAATCATTTATGATTCTCTCTAGTTGCTTACTTACTTATTAGTCTTTATTTCGATCACAAGATCATAACAGATATACATTCAATACTATACAAAATTTAAAAAGCATATTAAACAACATTAGTGATCAAGATAAAAACTGGAGTTTAAAAATTTAACACAATTTTGGGACTGTCTCAAGACTTCAGGTTTCCTAACACATCATTTTTACACGGCGACATCGAGCATACCACATGGAGGTTAAAAATTTAGATAGAGCAAATACTAGAGTGGGGGATAAGTCTGTCTTTAGGACTCTATAAGCGGGAAGAAAAGTTCTGAATCCCAGGTTCCTGAGCAAAGGGACTAGCCAATATTTCCTACTCCTTTTGTACCCCCTGCAAAAAAAGACAACATGAACGTCATTCTCCTTTAAATGTCCACAGGCCGGGCAAATTTCTGAAGAGGAACGAGAAGACCAGGATGCTGTAAACGATGCTAGGGGAAGGGTTCCATATCTCCATTGGGGAAATAATTTCCTGGTTAGTTGTGGAGAAATGGCATCTAAGACGCTTTCGAGATGGTAGGAATCTTTTGTTTGTATGAACTTGTTGGACAGTGACCCCTCCCGTACACCGTCCATGGTTCTAAGGAGCATGTGATCGTAATAAGCTCTCGCCAGTGCCTTTTTTGGGGTCTTTGGGCAAATGTTTAGTGGGTCTGTCCATAGTTCATAGAGTCCAATTGCCTCCAGCGTTCTCCTGATGTAGATCAGCCATGGCATTGTTTTGGCATTGGGTAGCTCTAGAAATTCCTGCAACTCAGCTCTGTAATTTGAAAGGTCTGGACTACTCCATAGACGCCGCCAGAATGTCAAGGGCTTTAGGCCCAGCTCCTCCGTTATAGGTCGAATGTCCAAGTCCAGTCTGAGCGGGAGTAGTGGAGTACTCTGTGGAAGAGCAACAATCTGTCTCAAGAATTTGTTTTCAGTTGTTAATAATGTGGACGATGGAATGTGCCCCCACAGCTCACCCCCATACGTGACACCACCCCGGGCTTGGACTTTGTAGATGTGAATAATGGGGCTAAGTGGACGGAGGGGAGATTTGTTCACCAGTCTCATAGTGCCACCCGCCAACTGTGCCAGTTTGATGTTCACTTTCGACTGGTGGGATGACCACGTTAGGTGTTCGTTAAGAGTGATCCCCAGGTATTCAATTGTATACACCCGTTCCAGTTGGACTTCTCCCAACCTTGGTGGAGGTCGATTGTGCGGCTTCGGGTTGAGGATCATATATTTGGTCTTTTGAGGGTTGATTTCAAGTCCTCGATCTAGACATAACTGTAAGAACCCGTCCAAGACACGTTAATTGCCCATAGGGGATTTGGACAGCAGCAGGGTGTCATCTGCAAACATGATTGCAGGCACCCTGCTGCCAGTCAGTGTTGGGAATCCTGGTTAGGTGGTCAACTATCCCGTTCACAAAGAGGCAAAACAGGGTCGGTGCGAGCACACATTCCTGTCTTACCCCTCTGCGAAGGGGAAACCTTTCGGTTAAGTTGCCTCCTCTGCCACACCTAACGCGGGCGTAGTTGTTATGGTGCAATCTCATCAGGATACCCAAAATATCTCCAGGGACATTCAACTCCTCCAAAACTTTCCATAACTTCAGTCTTGGTACCAAATCAAAGGCGGCACGCAAGTCTACAAGACTGTATACAGGGTGCCGCCCTCGATTATAGCTGTCCTCCAGAATAGCAGATTCAACCTAAAGATTTGGTCTGTTGTGGACACTCCCTGTCTGAATCCAGCCTGATAGGGAGTCAGAATGCCCATCTCGTCTACCCAGTCCTGTAGTCGATTCAGAACCAGTCTCCCAAAGAGCTTCTGGGATATGTCAATAATACTGATTGGGCGGTAGTTGGCTGGGAGCAGAGGGGACCCCTTTTTGTAAATTGGGACCACCTCTGCGCCCAGCCAAGTATCCGGAACCTCCATACCCCCAAGGATGGCGTTGAATATCAATGTGAGGTATGGGGCCCATATCCCTGGTTCTTGCTTGAATAAATCCCCAGGACCGGGGGCTTTTCCAGCGGAAAGCCCAGCTATAGCCGCCCTCACCTCTTTTTCTGTGAAACGGTCGCCACATGTGCCTAGACCTGGCGTGCTGTTTGAGATGTTGGGAGACCTTTTTTCTGCTGAGTACAGTGCCTTAAAATGGCTCTGCCATAAGCTGGGAGCAATATTGGGCTCGATAGCTGAGGATAAATCCTCTGTGCCGTTTGAGACCAGGCGCCAAAATGTGCGCGAGTCTCGAGTGGTTAGTGACCACGAGAGATTTTCCCAGTATTCCTGGTCCCATTCAGCCCTCGCATCTACCAGAAGCTTCCTATAAGATCTTCTCCTGGCTTGGACTTCCTCCCTATTATTGCCACTCTTAATGGCAAGTAGCAGTTTGGTCTTGGATTCCCTGCAAGTAGCATTGTACCAGGTCATCTTGGCTGGGGGTCCTGATCTTTTTCCCGACTTTGAGAACAGATGTATCTCTAGGGTACTAATTAGCTCAGCATGTTTGTGAGCGAGCTTTTCTCTATTAGCTGGCCCTTCCGCCTCTTCCCCTATCTGGAAAGCCTTCTCCAAGTGCGGGATGATCCTTGCATATAGTTTGGGTAATCTGTCTCCCCTAGTGACTAATTTCTCCCACCTGACTTTCCTCCGGTTATTTTCTAGTAGAAGCCCTGACTTGTCATTATCCGTGCCGAGCATAGTGGGTTCGTTGCCTGGTGAGATATAGGAGAGTTCCAAGGTATTATGGTCACTATCCCTTCTCTCGATGATTTTAAAATCGACTACTTGTGGCCACATGGATAGTTTAACGAGAATATAATCTATTCTCGATTCTCTGCCAGTTTTATTGTAAGTACAGGTGCTAGGTATATCTGATTTACATCGACCATTGCAGGCCCTTAAGCCTTGGTTTAGGGTGAGGGCAGTAATCTGCAGGGCCAGGGGGGTCCAAGCTCTCGGGGGAGGTGCCACCGTCACAGGGACGCGCCAACGTAAGTCTTCCTCCAGAGAGGGGCCATCACGTAGACCTGTTAGTGGTTCATACTGTGAATTTAGATCACCTCCCACCAGGCATGCAAGTTCCCAGGGAATACCGTCAAGGAACACAGAGAGTTGCTCTATGGTGCTGGATTCCTTGGACATTGGTACCGGCCTGGAATATATGTTTACAACCACCAATTTCGAGGAATTTGGCCACTCCAATAAGACGGCCAAAATATCCTCTGAATCTGTTTCCAGGCAGTTAGCCTGGCAGCCTAAATCTGTTGCTATCCATGTCGCGAGTCCTCCCGATGGCCTTCCCCTTCCCCCCCACTTAGCAGGTTTAAAAAAGGCTACAAAACCCTGGAGTAAGATTTCCTCACGCGCCCAGGTCTCCTGGAAAAGTAGAATGTTTTTAGAACTAATAAAGGAGGCCCAGTCAGGAGAGTCAATCTTACTGGCTAATCCTGCAATGTTCCATGACACCAGGGTTAAGGGGCATAGTTTGGTAAAGGATAGGCCCGTAGTGATGTTCTCCGGAGTAACCACCTGTATTGGGGGTGAATGAGCCGGGGCAGATCTTAAATTAGTATGGGTTGGATTTGGAGCCTTTGGGGAGGACTCCGGAGCTAGATTTGGTTCCAAAGGGTTTTGTGTCCCTGTGAGCAGGATGGATAGTGGGAGTGGACTGTTCCCCATCCCTTCTAATGCTGGCAGTTCACACCCCCCATTGTCCATGCGTCAATCCACCATTTCCAAACTGCTATATCTGTTAAAGACAGGGAAATGGGCTGGATAATGCATTCTGTGGGGCCCTTGGATACCTCTTGTAAATCCCCCCCCACGGCCCCTCCTCCTTGAGATAATTTCCCAGCCTTCATCCTCCTCAAACTGCATGAAATGATCAGTGGGTCTTCCCCTATAATTGAGAGGATCCCTTCTCTCCCTTCGACCACTTCCCCATTCATCCAGTAAGTCTTGATGATGTCCCCATCTTTCATCCTCCAAGTTATATGGACTTGATGGATAAAAGAATGAGAGAGGGAGAGGTTGGATGTTGCTGGCTTGGTCATCAGAGTCCCAGGCACCGATGTAGGCAGCAGTGCCCAGTTCTCTGAAGGTGACCAAAACACAGTCTCCCCTTACTGATTTTCTGGAGAATGCCACCCATGTAACCCGCCTAACCATAGAGATATTGCTGGTTATTCCTCTAGGGAGCGGTCTGTATGTGGATAACCAGCTGATAACTTTATTCCTGAGTGATGATATTGATTCTGTTGTAGATTTTAATTCCGGAATCCCTGCCAAAACTAGCGTGTAAGGGGCAGCCTCTGGAGGGAGGTTGACAGGTTTTGGTTTACGGTTGTAGTTGGGTTTCTCTCCCGTGTATGTTTGATCACCCTTGGATTTAGACTGAGTAGAAGCAGTGTCTTTGGGTGTTGGGGTAGTAGTCGGTAGAGCGGTTAGTGTTTGTGGCATTGGTGGTGGTGCTTTGTTGGAATTTGGGTTGGGCGGGGGTAGAGGTGTTTTAACCGAAGTGGGCTCTGGATTATGTGCATCGGTGGGGGGTAAGTTATTCTTTGCAACTGTGAATACGTTACCCTTTTTGGACTTTGGATCAGGACCCCCTTTTGCTACTTTAGCTGCAGTGGGGTCAAGTTTCTTTGAGTCAGCTAGTTGCACAGTGGATTTTTCAATATTAACTAGCCTGGCCTCAATCTTGATCAGTCGAGCTTTAAGAGGGCTCAATAGTGATCTAAGAAGTACACCAATATCCTCCAGTGTGATATCATCACTGGAGTTGTCAGCTGGGGTAGTGGTTATGGCCATTGCTGGTACCTTTTTAGTATGGATTGTGGGGGTAGTTATTATGCCCTGCTTTTCTGGGTTAGGAACAGTAATGCCTCCCTTTGCCCCTTTTCCCCTAGAAGGTTTGGATTTTGGGGATTTTGTCTTGTTGGCTTCTTTGATGGGACCCCCCTCTTTTTTTGTATGGCACCTTCCCTGGTCCCCCTATCTCTATCGAGTCTAGGCTCTTGGGCATTGACTACCGTAATTTTTGGATCAGGCGGTAAGGATAAAATTACAGGTGATGTATGTGGCAGTTGGGTGTTTGGGAGGGCCATTATACTCAAGTCATCAAATTCACTTGGGACCTCGATTGTTAAATCCGGGTCGGTGATATTTTGGTTAGGTAGATGAAGTGTTACCTGGTTGGTCTTTTCTTTTGGTATGAGTTCAGTCCTCCCCTCAGGTGTTCTAGCTTGAGCCATTGGCCCAATTGAAGATCTTCTAACCCAGTCTATCTCTTGGGAGATTCTTCTTTCCAAGACCTCAATTTCTTCAATTAACAGAGATCCGGCTTTCACAAAATAGATATCAATGGGGCCCTTTGCAGCTCCTGCCGCGGCTAATGTAGATTTACTTCTGGTTTCTCTGGTACACATTGTTCCGTATGAACAGAGGACCAGATATATAAATTAAAGAGGGGGGCCCGGGCCGGGCTCTCACGTGCTCGAACGACCTCAAACGGCCCGCTCTTTGCCCGGTCTTCGCCCCGAGCTCCGTCCCGCGCGCGTCCCGCGTCGCGGTAGTGGTTGAGCCAGTAACGTACGAGGAGGCTGGGGGCGTGGCCGCCGGGTGAAGAGGCACCAGCTGTGTGAAGCTGAGGATGCTGGTCCTCGCAGTCCCCCGGTAGGCTCCACGCACTGTACTCTCGCCAGAGGGCTCGACCTGGGCCGTCCTCTACTGGGAGTGCGTGTGCTCTCCGCCGACTGCGGAGCCGCTCACACCAGGGAGAAACAGCCTCAGGGAGCAAATGAGCGGCACCCGCGAAGCGGGTGTCGTGAAAGGTAGCGGACGAACTGGACGAACAGGCAGCAAAAGTCTGTAGCTGACCACGTAGCAAAGGTGAATTCCTGAATGAGGCACCCACTCAGCCGGAGTTCCCAAGCGCTGATATTGCTGGGGGCTGGGGGCATGGCCGCCGGGGGAAGAGGCACCAGCTGTGTGAAGCTGAGGATGCTGGTCCTCGCAGTCCCCCGGTAGGCTCCACGCACTGTACTCTCGCCAGAGGGCTCGACCTGGGCCGTCCTCTACTGGGAGCGCGTGTGCTCTCCGCCGACTGCGGAGCCGCTCACACCAGGGAGAAACGGCCTCAGGGAGCAAATGAGCGGCACCCGCGAAGCGGGTGTCGCGAAAGGTAGCGGACGAACTGGACGAACAGGCAGCAAAAGTCTGTAGCTGACCACGTAGCAAAGGTGAATTCCTGAATGAGGCACCCACTCAGCCGGAGTTCCCAAGCGCTGATATTGCTGGGGGCTGGGGGCGTGGCCGCCGGGGGAAGAGGCACCAGCTGTGTGAAGCTGAGGATGCTGGTCCTCGCAGTCCCTCGGTAGGCTCCACGCACTGTACTCTCGCCAGGGGGCTCGACCTGGGCCGCCCTCTACTGGGAGCGCGTGTGCTCTCCGCCGACTGCGGAGCCGCTCACACCAGGGAGAAACGGCCTCAGGGAGCAAATGAGCGGCACCCGCGAAGCGGGTGTCGCGAAAGGTAGCGGACGAACTGGACGAACAGGCAGCAAAAGTCTGTAGCTGACCACGTAGCAAAGGTGAATTCCTGAATGAGGCACCCACTCAGCCGGAGTTCCCAAGCGCTGATATTGCTGGGGGCTGGGGGCGTGGCCGCCGGGGGAAGAGGCACCAGCTGTGTGAAGCTGAGGATGCTGGTCCTCGCAGTCCCCCGGTAGGCTCCACGCACTGTACTCTCGCCAGAGGGCTCGACCTGGGCTGTCCTCTACTGGGAGCGTGTGTGCTCTCCGCCGACTGCGGAGCCGCTCACACCAGGGAGAAACGGCTTCAGGGAGCAAATGAGCGGCACCCGCGAAGCGGGTGTCGCGAAAGGTAGCGGACTAACTGGACGAACAGGCAGCAAAAGTCTGTAGCTGACCACGTAGCAAAGCCAGAAAAACGATTGTACTCGCGCTCATAACACCCCATTTGGACTACGGAAACGTTCTCCTTTTAGGAGTGAACCAAAAGCAGTTACATCAGTTACAATGCATTCAAAATGCAGCCGCCCGCATGGTACTGGGTCTTCCTAATAGAACATCTTCCAAAGCGGTGCTGGCCAAACTTCACTGGCTCCCTGTTAGGGAAAGAATTAGATTTAAAAGCCTTTGCTATGCCCATAAGATTGCCCATAACAAGGGACCTATCTATCTAAGAAACCTTCTCACCATCCATTGTCCGATCAGAGATCTTAGATCCTCAGGAATGACACAATTCAAACTCCCTCGCATTCACAGAGCCAAAATGGGGGGTCGCTCCTTCCGATACCTTGGAGTAAAACACTGGAATGCCCTCCCCGTCCATTTGCGTATGGAACCCTCAGAAACCCTTTTTAGAGCCAGATTAAAAACCCATCTCTTCCCCCAATAATACTGCCCTTCTCCTTTTCCGTCCTCTCCCTCTGTTAGTTTAGTCTGCAGTCAGCGCGGGGATACACTGTTTGTGCAGCCAGGCGCTTTATAAATGTTTTTATTATTATTATTATTATTATTATTATTCCTGTCTCTTCATTTAGACAAAACCTGGTTTTACCTTTGCAAATTATTTTCAATCTTGACGACTCTTCTAGGTATGACTCCCCTTTTACTTCTACGAGCTTGTTAGTTATCTCATTTCAGTGCTGTCTCTTGTCCCTCTTTTAACTCAGAAAGTCTGATCAGAAGTAGAATGTTGTGTCTCCAGTCCAAGTTAGATCTTTAGGGCCTGTTTTTTGTACAAAATGTTGTCATAGCAGAGTATTGTAGTTTGATGATGAATGAATGTAACATTTTAGCATAATTTCTTGCATATATACAAAGTCTCTAAGCCCATTGGACGACCTTGTGAAAAGTATAATCTTTGACAGCTGAAAATGTCCTTTGTGACATGATTTGCTATGTAGCTTCTAGGATTCTTTTTTTATTTACCTTCAGATATCCTAAAAATCCTCAGTTTCTACACTTGTTGCCTAGTCTCCTAATCTTCCTCGTTAGAGTGGAAGGTCTTAATTTGGATTGTAATTACTTCCATACCCTTGACCGTTTGTAAGATAACTTTTTCTGCTCTCTAAGTTGTTTTTCTATTTCTGTTACAGGTGAGGTGATTGCCGAAGATGTAACTGAATTTGTGCACGGTTGGTCTGAAATGAAGTACTGTCCGAAAAAACTTTTTCAAAATTATGTTGTGTTTCTTTTTGCTGTTGGTGTCTCAGAACCAGACTTAAGTTGATACTGAGCCCAGTCTCCACCTCAAGGCCATCTAAATTCATTTTTCAGACTGTCTCCCTCTGGTTTGCATAACAATGATAGGGCAGAGAAGTTTAAAAAAAAAGAAATCTGTTTATTACATTTTGCAAAACACATACAACAGAATATGTGAGGTGTGAGCAGAGGTCTAGAAAAGGGTTGTGCAACCACAAGACCATACTGCAAAGTTACATCAATAACATTTAAAGCACATAGATACAGCCCCCAGCATTTTGGAACTCATTAGTCAGGACTCCCCCTCTCCCCGGATCATGGGGGTTGCCACAGTGTCTTCCCTTATTTCCCTATATGATCTCCATGGGGACCAGATATTTTCCCTTTTACGGGGACATCCCTGAGCCTGGTACATAGTCTTCCCAGCTAACATACACCAATCCATGTACTTATCCCATCCCACCAGTTGGATAAGGCAAAACCCCAATTTGATGGCCACTTCTTTAAATGCCCCAGTGGCTTCCTCCCATTTCCTCTCCTTAAAGAGCCCTACCTCCAACTCCCATTTGGTGCGCAGGGTGACAAGAGTGTCTGGGGAATTATAAATTAGTTTCTTGTATATGAGTGATACGCGGACGATACGCAATTGGTTCTGGCCATCAAAGGCGACGGAGGCAAGGTGGCTCAACGCTTCCAAAATGGAATGCTAGGAATTGGAGAGTGGATGGCAACAAATTGCCTGAAGCTCAACTCTGAAAAAACGGAGGTAGTTATTTTCGGACCTTTATCACCAGCCTGGTCTTCATCTTGGTGGCCACCTACATAGGGCGCACTTCCAAGTCCAGTAGCGAAGGTTAGGAACTTGGGAGTCGCATTTGACGAGGCCCTCAATTTCATGGATCATGCGAATAAAGTAGCAACCACAGCCCACCACAAATTACGCATGATCAGGAAAATTATTCCGTTCCTGCCAACGACAGCCACTAAAACACTGGTCCTATCATCCCTCGATTATTGTAATGGACTATTCTTAAATGCACAGGTTAGGGTTACGATGAAGCTACAGGCGATACAAAATGCCGCAGCACGTCTGCTTTCTGGAATACCTAAATTTGCGGCCATCTCAGACGAAATTAAAAAACACCACTGGTTGACGGTCCGTAACAGGATCAAATTTAAATCACTTTGTATAGTGTATAAGGCACTCAATGATCAGGGACTGCATTTTCTTAAGGACCAGCTGGTACCTTATCAACCTTCCAGACAGCTCCGTTCCTCCACCCTTAACCAGTTAGTGATCCCACGTTCTAAAACAGTGGCATGGGGCGACCGCCGCTTCTTGGTTGCGGCACCCAAATTATGGAACACCCTGCCTCAAGACATCAGGCTGAGCTCTTCACTCATCCAGTTCCGCAAGAAAGTAAAGACATGGCTTTTTAATCAATAGCTTTCACTAACAATCTCCTGGAGCATTTAATACCAAGCAGAAATTATGCGAATCTGCTTAGCGCCGAGACGCCTGCAGGTATTTGTTCGCGCTTTAAAAATTTAAATAAATAAATAAATAAATAAATAAATAAATATGGCCTTTCTGTGAGGATCCTGTCCTCCAGCGGGGAGGATTCCATGATTAGAGTGTGTGGGGGAATGTGTGCCCTCGGTGCATGCGCAGTTGGAGATATTTAAAAGTTTCCACTGGTGATAACTTAAATTGGGCCTGCATGTCTGGCAAGGTAAGCATTGAGTCCCCATTCCAAACATTCCCCTTTGTGGAGATACCAATGTCATTCCACCTTGTGAAACCCTAATGCTTGCCTACATCTCTCAAACTATCACTGTTCCACAAAGGGGTCACCGCCTCCATCCCAGCGCCTTGGTAAGTGTTCTCCAAATCTGTGACATGGTGCGGGTTTGAGGCAGGGAGTCCCCCAGTGCACACAATCTATAGAGTACCCCAGATAATCTGCCTCCCCCATGAGAACCTCTCCAAGCTATCTGCCAGATAATCCCAGGCAGAGAATGCCCAGTCGTTGACCACCACCAATTTAGTGGCCCAATAGTATTTTCTGATGTCTGGCAGTCCAATACCCCCATTGTACAGCCCACATGTTAGTTTGTGGAGGGCTATATGGGGAGGGCCTGCAGCCCACTGAAGGGAGTGGAGCAAAGATTCAGTTTTTTGGTGCAAGTCATCCGGCATGGGGTATGGTGTGTTCTGTCAGGTATACAACAGTTGGGGTAATGTCATCATCTTGAACATTGCCACTCTTCCTAGTATGGAGAGTGGCAATCCCTTCCAATGTTCAACATCTGCGGCAAAGCAATTTCCGATAGAAAAGGTGAGGATATGTTGTGATATGTATCCCCAAATATTTAAAGCTCACCATTGAGACAGGCATACGAATGTCACTGGGCAGTGTGGGCATGGGACCCGTGACGCATAAGGAATTTGTCCCAGTCTATTGCGTAACCTGAATGCTATGAAAAAATATGCAGTATCTGGGTCAATTGAGAAATGATAGTAGGGTTGTCTGTGACATAAAATAGGATGTCATCTGCGTATAATGAGATGCGTTCCTCCCATGATTCCCCCTACTAGATATTTATCATCAACAGGTCCTGTCCGACCCATGCCACAAGGGGCTCTAGGGCTAAGGCAATGATTAGTGGAGAAAGTGGGCAACCCTATCTAGTACCGCTGTGGAGAACGAAGTCATGAGAGACCACCCTGTTCACTCTAACATATGCTATGGGGTAGCTATAGAAAAGGTGCATCAATCCCATGAAGTTCAGACAGAACCCCATTTGTTCCAGTACCCAAACATATAGTTCCATTCTAACGTGTTGAATGCCATGGAAGAATCCATGGACAACACCATTGTCAATATTGTCTCATCCGGGATCCCGCCATCACTCTGAAAAGCCTTTGCAAGTTCAGTCTGGTCCCTCTATTCACTATGAAGCTGGACTGATTCGGGTGGACCAGGGATGTGATGACTTGGCCGAGACAACAGGCCAGAAGTTCAGCAGTAATTTTTATTTCTACGTTAAGGAATGAGATAGGGCGTAATGAATTGTATTTGTAATTGTATTGTATTTGTCTGGCTGCTTCCCTTCCTAATGAATCACCACTATTGTATCCTTTTGCTGATCAACAGGTAGTTGGCCCACGGATTGTGTCTCAGTCCACATTTTCAGGATATGAAGTTCTAATTTGTTGGCTAAATGTTTATAGAGTTCAATGGGCAAGCCATTAGGACCCATGACTTTCCCTGAATTAAGTGCCGTATCACCTGACCTATCTCACTGGGATCTGTGTCCGCTTCAAGAAGATGTTTATGGTTTGCTAAGAAGTGAAGCAGTCTAATATCGGGCAAAAAGGTTTTCACCTCTAAAGGGGTGCGTTGAACTTCTGTGGAGTAAAGATCTTCGTAGTAGTCAGCAAACACATCAGCAATCCCCTCTGGATCTGGTCTAGCCTCTCCCTTTTCATTGACCAATTGTAAAAACCAGCAGCATGCCTGATCTTGCTTCTCCAATCAAGCTAGTAGTCGCCCTGCCTTATTCCAAACATCATAGAGATGCCCTTGTGTCAGTATAGAACAGGATTTCGCATTCTTTTTGGTTAGGTCTCTGTACTCGTTTTGTTTGAGTTGGAGGGTGTAATGTGTTCCATGTCTCCCTCCTGTGATCCTCCCTTCTCCATCTCCATAATCTCAGCTTCTGAGGTCAGTAGTTCTGCCTGCATTTGTTTCTTTTTACCTGAGATGAGTGAGTAAGTGTGTCCCTGCACCACTCTTTTGTAGGCTTCCCACAACATAAGCTGTGTGTCAACTGAGGCCCCATTTGTTTGGGAGCAGGAAGTGGTGGAGTGAACCAGATTGCGCATCACTCTGTCTGTGAGATGCCAGGCACTGATGGCTTTTGGCACCTAAGGTCTATTGAACATTCTCCACACCTCCAATCATAGCAGGAGTGATGAGATATTCCCCAGGCCAAGTGACATATGTCGGCCACCTGAATCTGAGTGAACATAAAGTCCAATCTCTAGAAACTGTGGCGTGGTCCCAACAAATAAGTGTACTGGCATTCTCGCAGATGTAAGACACCAAATATCAGCTAGCCTCATTGCTGCTCAAACGTGGCCAGAGTGGGGTACCATTGAAATTGCTGGGCCTGGGATTGCCTATCCATATCCTCTGATAAGGTGGCTGTGAAGTCCCTACCCATGAGAAGCACCCCGTCCGATAATTGCAATAGGAGATTGCTCAGTTCTGGTACCAATACATGGTGGTTTAGTGGTGGGATGTACGTCAATCAGAGATTAACAGGAATCCCCTCATGTGCCTGATAGGGCTATGTATTTGCCCTGGGTATCAATCCAGGTCTGGTGTGCAATGAACGGGTCGAGTTATTCAACAGGATACCCACCATATGTGCTCTTAGTGTGTACCCTCCTCTAGTCAGGGCCTTACATTTATTACCAATGAGGCGGGTCTCCTGCAATAGCACCATATCTAGGGAGTGTCTTTTAAAGTAATAGAGTACTATCCCACTGTTTACCTTGTCCTGGAAGCCATTAACATTCCACAGTAGGATCTACAATCGGGTGTGGGGTTCGTGTGACATGGCTGTATCATGTGTATGGAAACATAATGTGTGTCTCTGCAGGTGTTGCATAGATCCCAGTAGAGGCAAGTGACCCCTTGGCTTGCACTGATGTGTGATTTAAACTCAAACCATCCTATCCCCAAAACTAAATCACCCTTCTCTGACACCCTGCATGGTGGATTCCAAACTGCCCACAAAACCCCAATTGTGAGCCCGAAACCGGTCCCAGGATGCTTGTTTCCGGTCCAGGGAAGACATGGCTTGGAAGTTCAGGCTGAACTGTTCCCAAGAGGCACAGGGTCAGACTGATTTGCATATGGCCATGTCTGAACTGGGGTGGCGGAGTGAGCTAAAGGATGATGGATTAAACCCAGTTGACTGGGGGTGAGTGCTTGCAATGTTCTACACTCCGTCCAGCAACCCCTTTGGTTTTGCTTTGTTCATCAAACCCCAACTAGCAAGGCGCCTGTCGCCTCTGAGCACATTGTAAACTGTTTACTGGGGGACAATTGCCAGACAGAACCCCCACGTTCACCCTCCCTCAGGATTGATCCAATTTATACACCCATATAATAATTAAGTAATAAGCCTCCCCAGCGGCACCCCAAAGCACAGCAAGAGACTGCAGCAGGATCCATGCTAGACTACCATAGATCATCTTAGACTCCAGGTAGACCCACAGTTCTAAGGAAACAGACTCCTGTGTCGATGGGCCGGGCCATCCCAGACCTCCTTGCATGGGTTCTTCAGCCCTCTGCATCAAGGCATCACTGGCTGTCTTTTTGTCAGAGCCTTTAAACTGCAGTCGGTGAGTGTTCTTCCCTTTGCAGACAGGGACCAGACGCCAGCCCTCCAGACACTCACAGGCCGCCTCCAAAGTGTAGAAATGCCAGGTTTTCCCTACAGCAATGACCCTGAGCTTAGCAGTGAAAAGCATCATGTATTTCATTTCCCGATTTTTCATTTCTCTCTTGACCTCAAGGAAGCTTCACCACTGTCTTTGAACCAGAAGAGTGAAGTCTGGGTACAGGCTAATTGTGGTGCTCTCAAATTTTAAGCCCAGTGCACGCCATGCCATTTGGAGTAAGGCGTCTCTGTTCCAATAGTTAACAATTCGTCCGATGATAGAGCGGGGAAGGGAGCCCAGGTCTGGGAGGAGCCATGGGCAGCCTGTGGGCCCACTCAACGGAAAAGAATTTGGAGAGTCCCTTGGGCCTTAAAGTGTTCATAATAAAGTCCTTAAAAGAAAGGTCTACACATTGTTCTTCTGCTCCCTCAGGCACCCTAACCAGGCGCATATTATTCAGGCGGGACCGCTCTTCCATATCCTACAGGCTTACCTGTATTATGGCATTGTCGTCTTGGAGTTTTTTCACCTGTGTTTGGAGTGCAGTTGTGATGTTCGAGACTTTCACCACAGTTTTCCGGTCTCTCATAGAAGGTCTTTTCCCTTGTTAACCTCAGCTTTTAAAAGGGACATCTCTGCCACCAGTAACTGCAATTTGGGTTCCAAGATGTATTTTATACTCTGTATGGCGAACAAACTTCCCAGAGCATCAGTTCGATGGTTCGTCCCCAGTATCCACTGTGCCTCCCATCTGAGGGCCCTCACTCCCGTTGTGGGGGCTGCATATCTATCCATCTTGTTCAGATGCACTTGTTGCCTTCTTTGCCACCCACCATAATGAGGTGTTATGCCTGGGGTCAAAGACCCACTTTCTCAGGGGTCACTTGTCGCTTTTGTAGTGTAGTTCCTATATTCCCATTAGGCTCTGCACATTGGAATAACATAAACAGCAGTGTAGACGTAGGACTGAGGTCATCTAGGTCTCTACTGACTATGTTAGACCTATTTGGTTTTGCTAGCTAGCTCAGAGGTCACTAGAAACTTTCTCGAATGTTCAGGAAAGAGTTAACCGTCCTGATTTAGACAAGAAGGGATTAGTGTCTGACAACCGCATAAACATGACAACTTTGTTCCCTCAGAATAAAGAGTGTATCTCTAGAGTCGGGTGAAAACAATAGATCGCTATTTCACTCAGTCAATTGTGCATGCTTAATTTCACCAGTGTGCAGAGAAATAGAGAGACGGGCGTTTTCAATAAAAGGTGTTATTTTATTGAGCAATCTTCTTTCTCATGCAAGAGAAATGAATTGCCACAATTGCAATACTTATTATAAAGTAAAGTGCGTACAGTAAAAGTAGTATTATGAAAAAATACTGTAAAAGCATGGATATGGTTTCTTAGCCATATGATACTTTAAAATGGATAAAATATATACATACATAAAAACATTGACTAACAAACTCAACTGGTCCTTCTAAGATACGCCTACCCCGGTGTACCTGACCTAAGCCTAATACGTGGGAAGGAGTAAGTAAGTTGCAGTTTTAAGTTAAGTTAGGTTTTTGCCAAGTATCGGAATCAAAAATTCTCTCTAAGGTTTTAATCAGCGCCGTACCTTGGTTATAGAATGAAGGAGGTCTTGTATCTCGCTACGCAGGACTCATTCTCCCAGCAACCCGCGAGGGTGACTTGGGAACACCGGAGCTGGATTTTCTCGGCAGGAGAAAAAGACAGCGTCTCTCTCAGTGCGTCGAAGGGAGGGGCGTTTTCCTTTGGCTCTGGCAACAGCTGGGCTCTCGGACAAGTAGAACGTCGCTCTGCTCCCCACCACCGTGTGTTTGCTTAAGGCAACGTTGGTATATTTATACCTGAAAGGTGCCGGGTTTGACTTAAGGTTGGACATAAGACGTCACTAAGAACTAACAGTTCTTTCTGGACTCCAGGAGTTCTTGTGCAAATCAAAACAGAAGCAGGGGGGAATTCCCGGGCTGCTGGAGGCTTGGTTTGTTTAAAGAACGGGTTGTGCTTTCTAGGAGTCTATGGGAGTAGCCTTGCCGTGTTTTGGACTGCATGGGCTATTACTAAATATGGATATGATTCTTATGCCTTTATAAGGATATTATTAGTTATAACCACATAAGGGCATGAATCGGGAATATCCAATTAGGGTCCTAGATAGAAATACAACACTTTCAGAGGATACAGCTGCACCCACAGCCGCCTGCTGAGCTTAGGGAGGCAGGAGGGAGAATGGGGGGAACCAGCAGCGTCTTGACCTGAGAAATTTCAGTGTATGTATCCAAGACATCCTTGACTTCTTGATGTCTTTCACTATCCATATTACCCTCAGTTCATTCTCACTCTCCCCTCCATCTGCTCCATCTTTTTCAGAAAAGGAGCAAAATGTGTCCTTAGATTAATTTCCATTTTAGGGTCAAACTGATCATTCTGAGCTTTGAGTTTATTAAGCAGGTGGTCTTCCTTCTTAAGAGCACCTGATCCAATCTGAATCAGTCTTTCCTCTGTACCTCAGTATTCTCAGTCTTTTGCTCTTTTGTTGTTTGTAGTCATTGTTCACCTACTATTTGCCACCTAGTGTTTCTGCTAACTTTAAGTTATAAAGTGTTTCAATATCTGTATGCATCTTGGGTCTGCCACAAAAACACTGGGACCTTCTATCCCTTTATCTAATTCTGTGCAGGGAGAATAACTATAATACCAACTGGACCTTTTAATGTAGCGGTACAGCCTCCCTATTTGGTTTACTGTCTGGTTATAATCTACCTGAACTGTCTGAAAAGTCTAGGGTATGATTGGGTGGCCTTTCTTGTAGTTTCATCCCCTGAATGAGTTAATACCTCTCTTTCCCTTCTGATAGTACCATGGGGCTCCTGCTCTTGATCCTGGTGGGATAGTTGCCTCTGTCAATCATACCATACATGCTTTGAGGCTTAGATTTATTTATGTGCGAGGATCTTTAGATGCATTTTGGTGTGCCTGCTCTCCATTATTGTCACTATTTTGTATTTCAACCTCTTTTTCTCCCTGTCAATTCTTTTTCCTTGTTCATCCCCTCCTTCTCGACCTTGGTTATCGAGAGTTCATACAACGGTAACTTGATGTCTGCCAAAAAGGCATTCCATTTTAATTGTTGAATGTTCTTAACCACATAGGTTATGTTATGTTATATGCATTTGTACCGTGCACAGATACTCCAAGGAGTGTCATGGCGCGAGCCTCAAAAGGGTCCGAATCAGAAACGAAAAGGCGAACTAGAACTGAAGAGTTTTCAGCTGCCTGCACCGCCAGCCGGACAAAAGAGCTCCCGCCAAGCTTTTGGCGCTTAAATCGAGGAATCTGCGCCAAGAATTAGGAGGTCGAACGCAGCTGTCTTGTCGGAGTATAGAAAGCCAACCTATTCTGTAAATAGATAGGACCCACCCCATAAAGGACTTTGTGAGCAATGGACAAGATTTTAAATGCTATCCAAGCCTTTGAAGGGAGCCAATGCAGAGATCGCAGATGATAGCGCACACAGCACCTGCTGGAAAGACCAGGAGCCCCATGGTACTAACAGAAGGGCAGCTGAATTTTGAATCACTTGCAATTTATCCAGCAGGTAGCCCGGAATGCCAGTGTACAATGCATTAGCATAATCGAGGCACGAGAGAATTAAAGCACGAACCACAGTCTCCTTCGCAGACTTAGGTAGGAGAGGAAGAAACTTTCTCAGAAATGTAAGGATGCCAAAGCAGGAGTCAGCCAGCTTCTTAACCTGCGATGAGATCGGGGGCATATTAACAAGAACCTCGTTAAAATTATCGCCGTTTTAGCGGCAGGAAACTGCCACTAAAACTGCGATAATGGGCTTGCTAATATACGTTATGTAATTCCAATAGAGGCCCAGGTTAGATGTGCAGGACATTTTTCAGCAATAATTTCAATGAGGTTCTTGCTAAAATGCCCCCAGGTTCTCACTGAACCAGACCCAGGGATTCTTAACAGAATCACCCTTAGAGCTTGGAAGAGTGGACCCAAGGGGCCATAGCTTTTTCTGAAGGCGACAGGGAAGGCACCATACAAGAGGATCTCCGATTTCTCCTCATTGCATTTTAGCTGTGCCTGGGCCAACCACTGAAAGAAGCGGATAGGCAGTGTTGGGTGGGGAGTTCTCATCCCGGCCCCAGTAGAACAACCGTTGGGTGTCATTAGCATAGGCCATCACCTTAGCCCCTAATTCTTCTGCAAGATAGACCAGCTGGGTAACATAAATAATAAAGAGAAGGGGGCTAAGGGATGACCCATGGGGGACACCAGTGGCCACCGCTTGAGGAGAAGAGGCACACGGTGGAAGCCAGACCTGCTGTAAGCGGCCTGCCAAGAAAGACCTGATCCAACTCCACACGGCCCGGAAACTCCGATCTCCAGGAGGCAATCCAGAAGCAGGGCATGGGGCACAGTATCGGAGGCTGCTGAGAGGTCCAGAATATACCTTTGAAAGTCCTTCAATGTCATGTTTCTGCATCTTGTAGAAGCCTACCCAGCTGCAAAACTGCTTCTTTCTAGCCATAGCTCTGAAGACATCTGTGCTTGGTGGGCTTGCAAGTAGAGTAGCTGAGCTTCCAGCTCTCTTTGCTTGTTCTACTGATGTATGGGTGAAGGAGCCAGCTTTCTGATCTCAGCTGGCTCCTTAAGATCAGTGAGGGTAAGTCTGCTTGTTGATGCAATGTTTTGCCCTGCAATTTAAAGCACAATGCCAAATCCAGACTTCTCTCCTGCTAGGTGCCTTTTGCTTGAGATCCCTAACAATGTAATCTTGAGGCTTCATCAGCAATGAATGAGGATAAACAAGTTGTAGAATAAGAGTGATGTACTTGGCAACCTTCATCCATATTTCTGGTCTTTTTAGACCACCGGGAGTCCGGGATGTGCTTCGCAGCTGAATCTGTTAGGCTGCCGCTCCCCCACCCCCGAACAAAGCTTGTCAGGAAATAGGTGCTGGGTCATTTACAGGTGGCATCTTGATTCTCTAGCTTGTTGTTAAATCTAGTTTGTAATTTTCATCAGTGCATCATATTTCACTTTTTCCTGGTCAGAAGGCAATGGCCTTCTCAGTGCTTTAGCAGTAGAATCTTCCTCCTCCACCGTCTTGCTTCTGCCTCAAATTATTTTGATGGGGTGAGCTACTGAACATGAAAATTTCTTAAAAGCTTGTCCTGTGTCTACTTTGTTTCTCTGTGGTTCACACTGTATAAATGAGACACTGAGGATCACATTTGCCTCACCAAATGGGCACTGTCCATTTTAAGGTAAGGCCCCTGGTTCTCTGCAATCTACATGGAAAAACCATGATTGTGCATGACAAAAAAAGTCATTTATTTCTACAACAAACCACATTTCAACGTAAATAATTTCAATAATATAGTAACTCGAATTTCTACACAGAAGACTTTGACCAACTCAGCACATTTACTGTGGCAAGACACAAACGGCGTTGCCATTTTTAAACAAGTTTATCACAGATTAGCATTTTGCACATTTTATCAGTGCCCCTTAAAACCTCAAACTGGCATCCACTGCTGCTGATCCAGTTCCTGAATTATTATTAATGCCCTTTCCCTAGTAACGCCTAGCCTCACAAAGATCATTAATCTTTCACCACATGTAGAGAATATGCCCCATGTGCCATGGGGCTATTATCTGCACATTAATCAGAAAGGCATCATTAGATCCTAGCATGTCCTGTGGTTAGAGACATGCAGCAGACCTCGCGATGGCAGATAAACTAAATGACTAGATTGTGCTAAAACATTGCAAGCCTGTTTTTTTCTCTCCCTCCGCATCATGAGAAGAGAACACTTTGTGAAACCCAGGACCACTGGAATTATGTAATTCGGCAGCCGCTTTTCTTTCAAATAAATAATGATTGGCCGCATTTGTCATATAACCCATCAACTGCTACTTAATCTGCAGATTTTAACAAAAAAATTGTTTCTACTTGAACCAGATCAAATCTTACTAAAAACATGGCAATGCGGATTGGAAGACTCTTTGCAGAAGTTAACTGGTCATCTTTCAGTTGCCTATTTATGTATTTGGTGTGAACCTGGAACTAATTAGGTGAAATATATGCCCAGGTAATATTAACATGTGTAAAAAATCCAAAATAATGAAGTAATACAATAAAAAACGGTGCTGCATTATGCCACATAATTTGCCTTTCCTTGCTGCATAATGTATTCAATAATGTCACATAATGAGCTGCTCCTCTGCTGCATAATTGCAGAGGCCCTTAGCATAAGCACTGGATGTGACACTGTTGGCTATCAGACACTTGGCCAGCTGAGATGCACAGAGGATCTCCTCCCCTCGGAGTCAGTTGTGCACCTTGTCTAGTACATGAGACAAAAAAGTCTGATTAGGGTTATCCCCTCTAGCTAGCACGGTATCGGCAACGAGACGAGGCTGGTTGTTCTTTCTTATGAGGGTGATGGTCAGCGATAGGGACTGCTCTGTGTCCTAGCTGATCTTTATGAATGCAAATTGTAAATCAAATAATTTTCCTCGACAACATTCAGCCACACCTTCAAATCAGTGCTTGAAATGGAAACATAGAAGTGCAGGGACTCTGTACCAGAGTACCTGTTTATTTCTGAGAAGTGCTGGTATTCTCCACTGAAAAGTATAGCATTTCTCTTGAGAACTGCCTGTACTCGCCCTCTCAAAATAAAAAAAAAAGTACCGGTACTCCATACCGGACAGTACCGGCCCATTTAAAGCACTGCTTCAAATTAAATTACAACTGATTCACAGACTCCATTACATAGATCCGTCCGACATGGGAGCTCTTTTCATTTGTAAATGCTGAAGCCCAGCTTGCTGAATCGGAATCTGGGAACATGCATGCCTCCGCTGAGACTTACAACCTCGGGAAAGCCACTCATTGCGTGCATTTGTTCAGTATTATTTCTGGACTTGGAGACGGTACCATGAGTGCTCCTGGAAAAAGCCTCAAGTAGTCATTTGGGAAAGAAGTGATCACTCACGAACCAGTCATTTTGTATAACTTCACATACCTTCCCAAACTCATTTTTTTCCACATAAAATACTGCAAAAGTAGGCTATGGTACTTTGTAAGTAAAATTCTAACTCTTCTAAAATACCCCTATTTCACGTGGATGTAGAGGCTTGAAACTTCAACACGAGGGAAAAAAAATGGGAGAAAATAGAATAACCTTAAATGTGCTAATGGCCTTGTGCAGAATGCCCACTCCTGAGACTTGTGTACCCTGTGGACACCCAGCAGAAGTCAGGCCTCTTTTTTACCTGGGTGGAGGAAACGCTTCCATCGAAGCTTAATAATACAACCACATTCACAGGCTCCCACCTCGGATGCCTGCTGTTTGGTGTCACTTAGAAGAAAAGCAGGCCATGGCAGAGGCACTGCAGGTGGCGGTGCACCTGACCTCACCATGGACCTGCAAGCTCGACTGGAAAGACTTGGGCACTGAGGAGCAGCTATCAGACCCTGCACCGGAGAGGCCAGCACCCCATGGGCAAGGGGAATTCCTGGGATTGAACACTGCTCAACACATTTCACAGACTTACGTCTTACATACATACATACATATGTACATATATACATACATACTCTTCAAGGAATGCACAGCAGTGTAGTGGAATCGGAAGAGTTGCTTCAGGACCAGCGGCTTGGCAAGGGGGGGGGGGGGGGGGTGTCCACCCCTGGCAGCACCAGTTTTGGGGGTGGCTCATTCCCCACGCTCTTCAGCACGGGGGCAAAGGCAGGGATCGCCACGAGCGGCAGAGTGCCTAGATATGGAATCCTTAGCATTATCCACTCTTTCATGCTCAGACACACCCTGGCAAAGACAAACCCCAGGATTTCACTCAGTGATACCAGGTTCATGTACAGACCCGACAGTGCCAGAATTCCTCTTTGCTGGTAGTGTTCGTCCATACAAGGGAAGGTAGCTCCCGCAGTTACTATAGTCCCTCAAGGGCCAGAGGTGGCAGAAGTCGGTCTGGTGGCTTACTGGAATAATGCGTCCATGTAGAGGCCTGTGTTTGACCTCATGGGTACAGGTTCTAATCCGGGTGGATACACTCATCCTTTCGTGCTTCCGTGGTCCATAAACATCTGGTATTCAGCGCCACGATACCCTTGGGTGAACGGGCACTTTACAACTGCACATTAATTTATAAACAATCTTCCCTTCCACATGGTCCAAAGGGTCTCTCTGGACTTTTACTAGCTTTCATGAGCGCTAGGTAGGGGGAAAACGGGCTACAGCTAGCTTGTGGATCATGGAACTCTCCATCACCTCACCAAACTTTGAGACTCTCAGCAGCTGTGTTGCTAAAAGAGAAAGATCCAGCTTGTGGGTGGGGGAGCATAATACTAGGACATAACACATTGACGAGGGGGAATTGGGTAATGGGAGGTCAATTGACCTGACAGAATAAGATATGGAGAGATAAAACTCCGATCCCCCCAACCCACAACTTAGATGAGCGCTGGTACACAACTGATGTATGTCTGATTCACTTTAGAGATACAAGGCCATGCAACTCACACATTTTGTCAGGAACATACTGTTTAATGCTCCTTTGATTATCAAATTGTCATTTTTTTCATACACAAGCGTCTTTTCAATGGACCCTATCACTACAGTAGCCATCACAGCAAAATCCTTAAAGAGGAGAAAATGACAGCGACGTGTCACTCTAGCGGTCATTCACCTTAGTGAAAGTTTGTCATGTATGTCCATATGGGCAGCTAATGCCAACCAACCAAAATATTCTCCTTCAGACAAAAGATCGTTCAGTCTTACTAAAAACAGAAAGGCAGTTCCACCTGTTAATTGTAAAAAAAATATCTCTTATCGAGTCTACTGCTTGCATTTCCAGACAGGAAAGAAAGCAAAGGAACATATCCATAAAATAAAGTCTTAGTGATAAACTCATCAAAAGAGCCATATTGAAGATAGCTTCTTAGAAATCTTTTTAGAGATTTGTCTGATATATGTCCGTGTATAAAAAAAATAACAGCACAAAACAAAACGCTAAGATGCTAAAGACTGTAGCATTTTGCAATAAGATGTTAAATGGAAGAAGCCAGATTAGGGATGGAATACCACAGAACCAGCACAAATTGGGAATAATACAGATTTCCTGGCAAGGACATTAGAGGAGTATCCCTGCGGTGGAGCAGAGTTGGCATTAACAATGTGGCAGATATATATCATCTAGACAGGATCATGTCATTTATTGGTTTTATAAAGAAATATGGATTTGTAGATGACTCTTTTATTAGATTTACACAAATAAGACCGAATGCTCTTACATGAGCTTCTGTACGCTGGCCAAAGGCAAGATCACGCATCTCTCTCTGGAGAAATATACATAGGAATGCAAGAAAGACATGCAGATAGCTGTCTTTGAAGGATTTTTAGGTTTGAGAGATCACTTCTTGATCATTTTTATGCGAAAAATGAGGATAGAAAACAAGCACTGATGCATTTGATAATGCAGTTTTAGAAAAATATCTGAAAAAGATCCCTTTACTTTCACAGGATGAAGATCCATTCACTTGAGTCAATGTTTAATTGGAATATTCCTCAAAACAAGTATGCAGATTGTTTTTCAACATATCCAATATTTTGTTTTTATAATACAATAAGTACTTTCACTGGACAACAAAAACATGCGTTTTTATGTTGAGTTGATATCAATAAGCGACTTTTGCTCTATAATTATGATTCCTCGTGACAGAGGTTACCTTGAAGAAAAAAATAGCTAAATAACTGCAGGATTTCTTGTCGTTGTCAAAACTTTGTATACTGGAGGGGTGGTAGCCACAGAATCCTTTTTATATTGCTTTATGGTACTGAAAGTGTTCACATATGCTGTTTAGCTTGAAATGGAATACTATATCATTGCCATTCTGATTAGATTTCGTAGAAATATCCAGATATCAGACATTAGCATACTCAATGAATGCAGATTGGTATTTTGGAACTGCACAATAGAAACTGCAATTCCGGGGACAGTTTAAAGCATTGCAAACTCTAAGGCCCTGATTGCAAGCAGGCTTTGTAGAATTAACATATGGACTTCTGCTGCCAGGAGCTTCAGGGGGGATGTTTGGGATGTGACACCTTCCAAATATATGCATTTTTAACTTGGTAGATGTGTATAGGGACCCTTAGTCGAGTGTGTTATGGCTGTGTTGGTTTTTTCTCATCATCCTGATTTCACTAAGAGGTTTTAATTTTCTTATTTTTTGGCTCAGGTACGTAAATAAATATAGTGACTGGTTTCCAACACAAGTAGATCTGCTTCCATGGAAGTACTGGTTGAATGGATGCAAATTTGCTACTTTTTAGAATTCACAAACATCGGTAATAGTAAGATTGCAAAGCTGCCCCGGTCTCGGGATTCCAGGTATACTGCTGGCAATCAAACACTCAAAAGGTTATGGGACGAATGCTTGCAATTGCCTAAAGACTAGCAACACTTCAAGGTAGCATTCCAAGCCATAGTTGTTCACCCACTACGCCACTCCAGACAGAGGGCAGAATTATGGTTTGACAGATGGCATAAAAGCAGAGAGGGTGGGGGAGGACTTTATGCTCAATGTATAGCCTTTATATCTCCCACCAACTTTAGAGATGTCCACCGGCCTCACAGACATCTTTATACATTGGCAGGAACCGCAGTCATGGTGATTCCTCTTATTGTGAGTAAATGTTTACAGATGGCGCCAACATACATGACTGCTGGCCATCAAACTTTTCCAAAGTTTTATATTTTTCAAAACAAACTCCCATCCAGATTTTTCTCCCATTGACTGTCCACTCTAAACAGGATGGACAGTTGGATGGCTTACCTCCACCGGCACCTACTCTGGAGGAAGTTTACACCATCATTGTAAAACTTGCATACCTCACGACTCAAAATCAGATGGGTGGACCTTGACTTTGGTGAACAGGGTACTCGGTTGCTGTTGCAATGAAGTACATGCCCATCAATCTCTAAATCAGCACCAGAGGGCCACCTAATGCAAATCAATATTCATTATCTCATGAGGACCCTGCTCCTCATGAGATAAGTCAAATCTCATACATATTGCAGCAAATTGTTTTTTTTTGGGGTAATTTGAGATTCACAACCCTCAAAATCTCCCTAACTATGTCCCTGTCTGCTGCACCTGATTCTGAGTAGGCTAGTGTTCCCAAACCCTGTTTCCCAGGTGTTGGACACCAGACCCCATATGAATGGCCAGCAATACCACCCAGAAAATCGCATGAGGCATTAGATGTGGCAGCAAACATTTTATTCTGGCATGAAAAATTGCCACAACTTACCTTTCCTTCTCTTAGCTACATGTCACCACATCCCCCATCAACACCCACCCTGCACAGAGCCCTTAGTATAAATTTACCCCCTGCTAAAAATCAGTGGTAAATGTATGCATTAAAACCAATGGAACTGGGAATTGCATGTGATTTATGACTGATAACTCTAGTCCCACATGATTTTCCTTTTTAAATGGTGCTAATGTGGTGGTTACATTAGGATAACATATATTTTGCATGCAGAGTTTGCACCCCTTTAATACCAGGCAACTCATAATCAAGACCCTGAAGTCTTATTAGAAAACACATTTTCTAGGGATAAGTGTAACTTACACTAGCAAAAAGTTAAAACATGGGTTAAGGATGAAAGATGTGCAAATGTTTGCACTGAATGACTTTTTTTTATATTGTACCTAATGTGTAGGCTACACATCACAGTTGTAATGAAAATGCCACCAGTGGGGGTTCCAGCAGGGTGTCAGAGGAGTAGTCAGCAAAACCTTAATCAAATGTGGTAAACACTCACTCGCTCATAACTTAATGGCTGTTCATGAACAATTTTACATTTTTGTGTAGCAAATTCAAATCACAACTGAAAGAAGCAGACAAATATGCTGGCTTAAGTGTATGAAGGATGACTAATGTCTCAGGTTTTCACACAGTTTATGAAGGAAGGAACGATGTGATACGGACTTATAATAGCAAGTTGTCTGGACATGGAATGAGACCCTGAGCTTCAGCAAGGAGAGACTTTTGCCAGGTACACAACTCAGCCTGTTGATTTATCTTGAAAAAGTAAGGAGTAGTTCTAGGATCTGGATAATGTTTGCTGATGACACCTGCCCTTGAAGTAGAGAAATCTCTACTGACTGGTGTGATGAGGTTCCATTCCTAACTTAGAAAATAATAATCAAGACTCAGCTGACTGAAACCTCTCCGGTGGTCAACCCAAGTGTGTTGCCAAATATCACGCATATCATCAACTTTACCGCTTATGATGAAGTACATGTCCAAGTTAAATTATCAAATTTGTTAGCAACTCTTTATTTAAAGATAATGGGGCATATTACCAAGCAATAGCGATAATTATCGCTATTGCTTGGTCAGAGACAAAAATTTACCGCTGAGCTGCAGCGATTTTTACCGCAAATAAAGCTTGGTATTACCAAGGTTTATCGCAAATGCGATAAAAATCGCCGCAATGCATGAATATCGCTGAAAAGTCAGCGATATTCATGCATTACCGAGCTAATGCTCTTAGCCATGTTATCCACATCCCATTGGATAACATGGCTAAGAACTGCTCAGGGCAGGTGTTAGCTTTTGGAGATATTCGCGCTCAGAGCGAATATCTCCAAAAGTTGGTAATAGGAGATAGCGATGTTAGCGACTGTTTTCATTCGCTAACATCTTGGCACGCCCACTTTACATGTCATTAGTGATAAATATCACTGACATGCAAAGTGGGGCCCAAGATGGTCGCTATCTCCTACTTGCTGTCGCTAACTGGTGTTAGCGACAGCTAGCTAATAGGGAGATAATTTTATCTCCGCTTTCTTGGCCTTTAAAGCCAAAAAAGCGGAGATAAACCCCCTTGATAATATGCCCCAATGATTTTTAAAAATAATTAAATAACCATGGAGAAGGTAAAATCTTTTCTTATTATAAATGCAAAAGCTCTCAGCCTACTAGCAGATAGAGCCTACATTCTGACTATAAGATCTTTAACACGCTCAATTGAATCTTGGGGATCCTTGGATTTTCCCTTATTTAACAAAAATTGTCGACAGCAGATTGAGACGCAATGTTACTTACTCGCACTGGTGTTGGCACGCTAAGGAGAACCTCTTTTCATTGGAAGAAGATGAATCAAAATCAAGGCATTTGCTCATGTGCACTTGGTGTGGAATATTCTATAACCCTAATACTAATTGATTGTTTACACTTTCAAGAGCTAAGACAATGGACTCTACGTACCATTTTTAAAAGGTACACAGTCTACTCAAGGACAGAAGCACTGAACGCTTTATTTCAAATGAAGTACTTTGATGTCCCTGTTGCACTTTCAAGATTTATTAATGCTACTCAGAAATCCTAGAATTATTAGCAGAAAATGATGTAGTCTTTATTGTTACAAGTTGAAATCATTACTCTTTGTACTTGTGGAACCCATGCGTGGAGTATACTTTGAGTCCATGGACCTCACAAATATCCTAAAGAGAACATGACTTATCACCTTATCTTATGTTGTGATTTTTCTAGCTTTATATGAAGAGTTTACCAGTCTATATAGGATCTCATATATGTATTTATTTGATATTACTATAAGAGGAATTCTTGGAAATAAATACATTTGAATACCTTTAATGATGAAGTCAGAGTTTCAAATAATGTTTTAATAAGAATCACCCTATTTTGAATTCACAGTTCCAAATGATGATTGGGTAGGTCCAAGAGTAAGAGCGGGACAGTTGGTTCTCCTACCAGCTCAGAATCCTGATCATGTCTGGACAATTCTAAAATATGGACATATTAATTTCCATAACATGAAAGATGGACTACTGGGTGTCAGTCCTTTTCCAATACATGTAGTCCTTCAAGAGGAGCTTCTTGGCTTGCAGGCCACTTTAGACTGTGATGGTAATGAGAGGTGAAAAATTATTTCAGTTGTAGAACCGGGTATGCACAAAAACATCACATTTTTTAACATAAGCATCATTAAAACCTGTTCTGTGTGCCTGGCAACACATGCCTGCACCAAGAGACCACAGGTACACCCAGGCAATGTGAAGGGCTAGACATTTGATCTGATTTAACTACTTTGTCATCATCTGCCAGTGGTAATGGCAACCCTTTCCAGTAGGCGTGATGCCTCCAGTGCCCAGAACAATAAACCAATGAAACTGTGTCTTATAGAATGAGCTCAAAGGAGGAAAAGGTCAAAAGGCAACACATTCTCCAAGACGAAGAGTGAGAAGTGGAAGTTATCTTCAAATGAAGGCCAGGACTGGAACAGAGGATGGAATCTGAAGGAACCAGAATATTCTAGACCAAAGAAAAAAACCTGGGGCAAAATTAGAGCCAAGTGGCAAAGAATGTGACAAAAAAGTGCCTGCAAATGTGTTGTGGTGCAACAAAACGTTCTGTAGCTCCTCATTTATAGTAACAACACAAGAACTATCCCATGCTCCTTAAATCTTCACCTTGAGTTAGGCTTCTAGACACAGATGCTCAGTTAGAAGGAGGTTCTTTGAATTGTATTAGCTTAACAAAGTAGGGCGCTTTTGTAATCCAGGGATACCAGGAAGTTAATGCCAGAGATGCAGATGACCAGAACACCCCTCATTGCGAACCTACGAAGGAGCGCCAAGCATGACAGCCACCTCAAGGTGAATGCATCCGAAGATCCCAGATGTACCGCAACACACTGACATTCCCCTCCTCGAGGGGGCCCACATGAAAATATTCTGATAACCATACACAAGGCTGCTTCACAGGGTGAGACTGATGCAGTGACTGTTGTAGAACCACAGTCAATTCTCACACCTTTTTCATGGGAAGCTACTACGTCACCTATATTACTACCTGTGTTGCAATGCTCTGAAGTCCCACGAGTTTGCCAAGTGCACAGGAATGTTTCTTCTTGTGACTGTGCATAATTAAGCTATTTCAAAGGCCGAACAATCTAGTGATTTGAAGCAGATGTCCATCACCTTGGAAGATGTGCCGTCAGGCAAGAGTTTCTAACAGTGAAGCCATTTGGGCTCCTCTGGTTCCTCCTCCTCAAAATGCCATAGATGAACAGTAAGTTTTGTAAACTTGGCACTTGGCAAACTCTTGGTCCCAAGAGTGTGCCAAGTGCACAGGAATGTTTCTTCGTGTGACTGGATATCATTAAGCTAATTCCAAGGCCAAAAAATCTAGTGATTTGAAGTGGAAGACCATCACCGTGGAAGATGCGCCGTCAGGTCAAGAGTTTCTAACAGTGGAGCCATTTGGGCTCCTCTGGTTCATCCTCCTCACAAAGCCATAGATGAACAGTAAGGGGGATATTCTGAAGAACGTGTGATAAGTACCGCAAAATTATCTTAACGCAACTCTTCATATTGCAGTCTATCGCTGGAAAATAATGCCATGTTAACTAAGTATTCACATCACTGAGGTACCATGTGATAGGCTCACGACAACGCGACAAATGTCCGCGTTAAAGTCAATGCAATGCCACAAAAATTCAAAACATGAATGCAAAAAAAGTTGTGATGAGGCCAATCGCAAAACAAAAAGCAGCAAAAACCAGTGACAGACCTGCAAATCCCACGTGGCAGGTGGGAAAATGCACTCGAAAAGAAACAAAAAGAACACCAAAAATAATTCAGAGTGCATAGCATCAAGGATGCACCCAGACAGAGTGCAGAGGTCAACGTGAACCCCACGAGACCACCAGCAAAGAACAACGGAGTCGGGGAAGGCCAAGGAGAAGAGGGAGAGGAAGACGGGATGTAGTCAGCAGGAAAACCAGATCAGCGTCACGAAAGTGACAGAACACTACCATCAACCGACTCACAATTAGACTAACGTGAATGCAGTCAGAGTGTCGAGGAGGTCCATGGAGGAGGCCAAGAGGCGCTAGCATGATGTGAAAGCAAAACCAAGCACAAATCTGCTGCCAACAAGAAGGCAGCAACGGCGAGAGGAGGTGGTAGTCCAGTGCCACAGGAGGAGTTGGAGGAAATGGAGGCCACAGTCATCAGTGTAGAGACGGTGCAAGGAGTTGGGAGTACGGACACAGCTTGAGAGTACCTGGCACAACATCAACAGGGTGAGTAACGACCAGGGACTGGGGGGCTAGGTGCAGATGGGCACACATGCACAACAATGTGTAGCACACTGCACACCCACAATGAACCTGGATCATGTCCCTGATCCCCGAGGCACACTGCAGCACACACATAGCAATAACAGCACATCCATATTGACGACAATGTCGTACAATGTGCAACCCGTTAATGCAGAACAGAGGA
This sequence comes from Lissotriton vulgaris, assembly GCF_964263255.1. Taxonomy (NCBI): domain Eukaryota; kingdom Metazoa; phylum Chordata; class Amphibia; order Caudata; family Salamandridae; genus Lissotriton; species Lissotriton vulgaris. The sequence goes on from NC_141695.1 coordinate 917,840,587, forward strand.
CACAACTGGCTCCGCTCATGCGCAGAAACATGCCAACTACATCTAACAGAGCAGGAGACTATGAGATGGAAATGTACGCATACAACCTCACATCTGTCATGTAGTCCAAATGTTCACTGTCCCGCATTAAAATCCAGCTCCTCCCAAACAGTCACAATGTACATTGTAATACAGTCTGCATGTAAACAATAACAATGTGCCAAAATACATGTCAACACAATGTTCACATTCTTCTCCCCTTCACATTGCAGAAGGACAAACAACACCCCCAGCAGTGCAGATCAAACAACTCATCAGTGATGCTGGAGAGGACCACCACACCTTTGACACTGACTCCCTACAACAGCTCATAGACATCCCAGGCAACCCACCACCAGGACCAGGGCAGCCAAGCTTCATAGAGGAGAATGCAGCCCCTGCACAGACCACACAGCAGGAAGCACCCGCCAGCACGGCTGGTTCCCAACACTTCAATGAGCCACACATGGCATTCAAATGCCAGGTGTCAGAATGCCAAAAGGAGGTGGCTTAACAGCTGCAGGTGGGGTCTGAACCCATGGAAGACGAACTGGATCATATATGTGAGTATATAATACCCATCAGGGACCACCTGCATCCCATAAAGGAGATCCACACTGTGACAGAGACACATGCATTTGCACATTTCCAGGACAGAACCACGCCCAGAAGCACACAATTATCATTCACACACCCACGCTGGAACTGCGTACGATGGCCCAGTCCACTCCTCTTATGTATTGAGTGGGTGACAACAAAGCTACATGTCCAAGGTCCAACCCGCTGCCTGCGGGGACATGTTTGCATCCCCTGCACACAGCACAATGTATGTTGTAGGGTCCGGGCACACGGACACACAAAGATAGTTTGTGGGACTGGCTACGGGCACATGCGCCCAGCCCCTTTATTGGCAGAGCCACATGTACAGTGACGCCTGTGCTGGATGTGTGTCGGGTGAGTGTAAGTCAGCCCACATGGAGTGGTTGGTGCTGGCAACAACTTGAACAGGGAACACCATGAAAACAGAAACTGAAAACACCAGCATAACAGAGAAAACTGCGGAGTATCATGGAGGTAGCAGGAGCAAGTACAGAGGTCACCCAATATGCAAACATAATGGTCCATGAGTTGCAGTGCACGGAGTTTGGGGCACAAGAGCTGAGCGCGCTCATGAGAAGAAATTGTCAAGGATTGTGTCCCTTCGGAATATCCCAGATGCCGCTGCAGTGGTGTGTGTTACAACTGCATCATCGTCCTCGTCATCATCCCAGGTCTCCCACACTGCCTGAGTTGACCTTGCTGCGTAACCTCTCTACAGCACAAAACTCAATCAGTAACCGTCCATGGGTTGCGGTGCACCTAGTTAGTGGCACCTGGAGTGCTGAGCAGGGTATTAGGCAGATGTTGTATTCCACGACAGGTGTGAACATCTTGGTTAGTCTGCCAGTATGACTGTTTCCAATCTGGCAGTTGGCCTTTGGAGGTGATCCTGGTGGTGGTGGCGTGTGCCTCCTGCGGTGATGCGACGTCTTGGCCGGTCTGGACTCGATTTGATGTGTGAGCCCTGGTGGACCGCAGTTGAAGTAGCTGGCAGCAAAGGGCCACAGACACATGGTGTTGATGACCCTAAGGCCATCGTCTCAGAGGCCATCCAATATCTCAGAAGACAGGGTTCCTGACTTGAGCTGCACAAAGTTAGTGGTCTTGGATGCACTGCGGCTGGCACAGGCACACCGCCATGGGACAGTGACTTGCGGTGCAATGAGGTAGGGCCACGCAGACTGAGCAGGTCCTCATCAATGTCCGAGGTGAATGTGGCAGAGGGTTGCGGAGGCAGTGGAAGGTGTCCTGCAGAAGCCATCTGTAAGCGGCAAATTGAGGAGTGAAATGCTACAGCTTTGTTATTACCTGCACATTGGCATCAGCTACATGAGGATGAAGACAACCCCCAGTCCATAGACTCAGACGCCACCAAAGTTCAACCAGAGAGAGTCTGTGAATTTCGGGGACTGACTTAGTGGCACTGGGGCTGAGAGGGGATGCAGGCTGCTATGATGCCGCAGCCATGTGTTGTTGGCTCGTGATGCAGAGTTAGTGACACCAGTGCAGTTGTCGGTAGTGTTCGATCACCTCCGTAATGATGATCCTTTTCTCCACCGGACAGAAACGTGTCATACTCTAACACCTCTCCTTGCGTGCAATGATATGTAGTCTGCCATTGAAAAATCAAGACTCAGTTCCAAATGTGTGACCTACTCAAGTGCAATGTGGGCCGAGGGCAGTAGTCTGCGTGGGCACACAGACACGTGTGGTTAGAATGGTATACAAAGACTTGGTGGCATCACATCGAAGGGAATATAGTGATATAAACTCTGCCAAAATAATATTCTCTGCCATAGCGTAATCAATACTCAGTCGCAAATGTGTGACCTACTAGTCCGCTGTGTATGCCCGTGGAGTACATCAACGAGAAAGGAGTGCTGCTGGTTTGTGTCACGGGACCGTGATGGTCGGAGGAGGCTGCCAGGGTGGTGGCCCTCGGGCTGGAGCTTGAACCAGCACATGGTGGGCCCTCTTCTACACATGCCGGTGTTGGCAGGTGAGCATTGAGGCCTGGGTGCGCAGGGGCAGGCAAGAATGGTTCGTGGACCAGCGGCCAGGGGTGCAGCAGGCACACAGGTTTGCAGGCAACACCACTCATGGTGAGGGCGTCGGCCTCATGTCGGGGTGAGAGACACTACCCTGGCAGACACGTTGGGCATTCTGGAAGAGAACCACATCCGGATTTACGTGCTTTTTATTCACACCCTTATGCTGGCCTGGCATATGCCGGGCCAGACCACTTCGCTCGCACATACAGGGGGAACGTAACAAGCTAAATTTCCGCGATTTTCCCCACTGGCTGGGGTGACATTGTTGCATCCACTATCCACTACACTCCAAACACCAGAGGTGTATTTCGACATGGATATGTATGTGGTCTGTATACTGCAGTCTGGCCATTGCATCCATGTCACACTTGGCATTGTGTACATTTTCATTCATGGGTCATTTGCCTCCTTCGCACATGCCTGGTGCCCACCTCTCCCCACAATCTGCTATTGTGTGGCTGAGCTGCCATGCCATTGATGGCTTATGTACATGGCCGGCCCAGGTTTCCACAGTAAGTTGTGCTGTTGTGTCTGGTGGTTGGGCATGTTGCTTGGCATGTTGTATGTGGGTTTGTAACATGTGCATTCCCAGTGTTGTGAGTTGCATGATTGTGGAGTTGAGGTGTGTGGTGTGTTCATTTGGTACTTGCCAATGAACAGTGCATTTCCATGGGTGACATCCTGGTAGCGCTGGTTGATGATGGATTGTCAGTAGATGTAGGAATCATGCACACTGCCTGGGAAGTTGGTGACAACATTGGTGGAGATTCCATGGTGGGTACACCTCTGGGGGATGTGGGGGGGGGACTTGGGGGTGGTGCAGTTGGTGTTGTGGCCATCTTTGGTGTCCAGGCTGCATGATCAGTGGCTCCATGGCATCTGTTGCCCTTCTGGTGTGGCTCTGGACTGGGCTCCCTTTTCTGTGCAGGCTGTCATCCCACTTTACACCCGGTCAGCGCAGTTGTTAATTTCCAAGTAGAAATATAGGGACCCCTCTTAAGCAAACATTTTGGGCCAGGGAGCAGAGGGGAATAACAGTAAACAATCAAGAACAAACATCTCCCCCACAACTTCTTATCATTTTCACAACATTAGCTTTAAAGTATCTGGGCATGACCAATCAGTGAGCATACATCCTTTCTACTTTTTCATTTCTTTTTATTATAATTGTTTAAAAAAAGAAAAGAATGACTTTAATAAAAAGAAATTAAAAAGTAGAAATAAGAGGTCGTGTGATGTGGGATGTGCTTTTCCCAAGATTTGGGTTGAGTAATATTTAGACTATTGATTTGGACCGTTACATGTACTCACTGAGTGATTGTAGAAGTGGTGGTGGTTTTCTTTACTTTTGGTGGTTGGAGTTACTCTTATGGTGTTTCTTTGGTTATAAACAAATCCTTGTAAAAGGTTTTCCTCTATTTGATTTGTGTTAAGCGCATGGTTGGTTGTTACGTTCTTAAAGCTGTTCCTGTTTAGGAAGAGCCTTAAGACCTGGCTTTTTAACCTTTAGGACGTCTTTCATTCCCTTATCTGTCACTGAGCTGCCTAAATAAAGCGCCGGGACACTCTTACTGAGTAGCCGTGCGCTATAGAAATAAAATATAACATAACATAACATAACATAACATAACATAACATAACAAGCTCACCAATCAGTATGGAGGGTCTACAGACCTTTGGGTTTACAGATGAAGACCTTACAGCGTTAGTAGGAAGAGCACTAACAAGTGATCATGTGACTCCATTACAGCAGAATGAAAATGGTGAGTGGAACAACTTGCTCAATATGAGGAAAAAATTAAAGCGTATGAAATCACATGCTCACTATATGCTTCAATATTTAAGATCAGGAGTCATACCTTCAGGTCTACGAGTAAGAAATGTTCCAGAATTATTTGTGGAAGTCCGGAAGTTCCTGGAGCGGTGGTCACTGATTGCGAACCGCTGCTCCAGGGACTGGATGATGCTGATAATAGAAACAGCAAGGGAAATGATGGAAGTTTTAAATAAAGAGATCTTGACATTGGAAGAAAAACTCAATGCCTCTTCGGCATTAGAAGAAGCTAAGGCAAGAATAGAAAAAATTAATACTGACATGAAGAATTTTGAGACCTATCTAATAAATAAAAAAACAAAAATTAAAAAAGGATATCAGGTGGTATACTCAAGAGAGGGCATACCCCTTTCTTAATCCCAAATACTATCAGGACACTAATTACAATCAGGGTCAACAAGGAAATCCGGGTGGATATCGTAGAAGAGTGTTAAACTTTTCGGATACCTTCTCGTCAGATTCCGATAATGATGCAGCTCAGGACTTACATGATCCACAATATGATACTCGCCCCTATCATGGGAGATCGATGGGACAACAATCTCACTGAGGCCAATCTCCTTTTTTATCGAGAGGCCAGTTTCATGGGGGGAACAGGAGATGGGGCCCAGAAAGAGGGGAACCACAACAGATGGCGCCTCAACATCAGCAGCCATATTTGAAAACCAGGAAACAGCAGTATTGGTGCTAGCGAGGGGTGATGGAGGGGGACAGGGAAGAACAGATACTCTACCTATATTTAATCTATCATCTTCCAACCTGAATAAGGAGGAACGCTTAGTTTTAAGCAGAGGTTTGTCGTTTGTTCCAAGTACCCGCCCGAATCTTTTCAAATTACACCAAGACCTATTTGCTTTCTTTAGGAAAGTAAGATTGAAGAAATATTTCCAAGATCGACCTATGGTAATCGATGAGGTCAATCGTTCTGGGTGTAAACCACCCTCTCAATTTACTCCGACCATAGAAATGGTGGGCCCTGAAGTCCATATTTTTGAACAGAATGTCGTTAAAGAAATAGCTAGAGTCATTAAACATCCTTCTTTGGTACATAAGAACCTGACACCTATTGAAAATGAGGCTCTACAAAATATCAGAACTAAAAAGGATCTGATTATTAAACCCTGTGACAAGGGAGGAGGGATAGCTGTCATGGATAAATGTCAGTATGACAATAACATGAAGGAAATGTTGGCGGTGACACACCATTATAAAAAATCCCACCCCAGAGAGTTGTCCAAACTAAAAGATCGTATAGAATCAGTAACGAATAGAGCATTGAAACAGGGTGACATCTGTTTAAAAGAGTTTAACTTCTTGAATAAATCTTGCCCTAGAACGCCTGCACTATGTGGTCTTCCGAAAACACATAAATATGTAGCCAATCCACCCATGCGTCCGATTATATCGACCATAGGCTCAAGCACTGAGCCCTTCTCAAAATATGTTGATTCATATTTGTGTCCTTTAACACAAACTTATGCATCATTTATTCGGGACACTGGAGACTTCATTGGAAAGTTGGAAGACATGCCTTTTGATTCTGAGATGGAAATATTAGTAACGCTTGACATTGAGGCGCTGTACACCAACATTCCTCAATGTCAGGCGTTACAGGCAGTAGCTGCCCTGCTACCAAGAACTCCAGGGGGCAGACCAGACAATTTTATTCTTGAATGTCTGGAGATAGTCCTTTTGAATAACTTTTTTTAATCTAATGGATCCCTGCACCAGCAAATCAAGGGCACCAGCATGGGGGCTTCCTGTGCGTATATGTATATGGGAGAATGGGAGAGGAAAAATGTCTTCAATGAGGCAGCTCCATTTTTTGACCAGGTCATTACATGGAGGCGCTTCATTGACAACATTTTCTTCATCTGGAAGGGTGACAGCGACTCCCTTGATGAATATGTAGCATGGCTGAATGCGAGTAACCAAAATCTAAAATTCACTGCCAAAAGTAGCCCCCAGTGCATAGAGTTTCTCAACATCCTCATCTCAGGATGTAATGCTGTTTTAGAAATGAGTTTATATCGTAAACCTACTGCAAAAAATATCATTTTACAATACCAGAGCGATCATCCTGCCATTCAGAAGGATTCTATCCCCTTTGGGGAATTCTTTCGCATTAGGAGGAACTGTACTAGCATGAGGGAATTCCACAAACATGGCGATGCTTTAAAAGAGAGACTGTTGATAAGAGGCTACCCAAGAAGGCTAGTTCCACACGCATATAAGAGGGCAAAATATTATAAACGTGATGCTCTACTAGAAGGAAGGACACGCACTCCGAATGACCAGGTGGTTTGTGTTGTGAATCATTCACCGTTTAATTTCAAAATAAAAACATAATACAGAAAAACTGGAAAATTTTGAATACAGATGAGGAGGAAACCAAGCTAGAACAACAGCTGGTTGCTTTCCGTAGAAACCTAAACGTACGTGATATACTTGTTCATACGCGGCCTTGCAAGTATGACAAGATTCGACAAACAACTGTCACAGGGCTGCCATTAGTGTTAGGAAATCACAGATGTGGCTCTTGCCACACCGGTGATACAGCTATGGTTACAAATAAGCATGGGCTAATTTTGCGAATCTGGTGTTCGCGAATTTGCGTATTTGCGAACTCGCAATCCGCAAAATCCACGAATTCTCGCGGATTTGCGGATTATTTTGTTTTTATAGTGTTCGCAAGGGTTTCTGCCAGTTCGCGAGGATTTTGTACCAGTTCGCGATTGCGAACTTACTTGTCGGCTCGCAACGGTCGCGACTATGTTGTTTCTACATCTGGTTCATCATCACATGTTCCCAGAACCCTCTGTTTCAACACTGCCACCCTCTGTTTCACCCATGCCACCCTCTGGTACATCAATGCCACCCTCTGGTTCATCATCATCACTGTAGATTATGGGGGGGAAAAAGCAAGCACACCTGCCCTGCTTCAACTGACATGAATTAATTTGGGGTTGATTTATTAATGTGTCACTGTTTTAAAATTCCCGTCTGGCACTTGCTTCCTTATCTGTAATTTGCTTTCTGTTGCAGTGCAATTTTTTTTCCCAGGACCTTTGTGGCTATTCTATGATCCGGCTGTGAGGGTCAGAGCAGGGTCATACAATTGTTGCAACTAGCAACTGAACTCTGGAGGGGCCCCAGTCAGGAAGCACTACAGGGAATGGTTACTAATGATGAATGTGAACTTTTGCACCTGCTGCTGAGTGCTTTCAGTTTAGCAAAACTCGTTTTTCTGCAGAACAGCAAATGTAATGCCCCAAACAAACTTACTTGTGAAAGTTTATTTCTAATGCAAAAGTGATCCAAAGAAAGTCAAAAGGCCTCAAATCCAAAAAAGGGCAGGTAAATGTCAACCTGAGGAGTTATTCTGATAAAAATCATCATTTTCAGAAGGTCTATGCTGCTTGCTAGTGGATTTCTTGTGCAGAATTGCAAATGTTGTAATTTCACGAGTGCGAGATTGTTGCTGCCCGCCGCACCTACATGTTCGCAATTGCGAACTTACACCGCACGCCGCAAAATTGTATGACCAAGAAAAAAAAATCCGCTGCATGCGAATTTGCGGATTTTCGGTAAATTCCCGAGCGTTCGCGGATTGCAAATTTACCGAAAAACCGCAAAATCCGCGAGCGTAACGGATTTTCCGCCCATGCTTAGTTACAAACTGTGTAGAATATCGCAGAAAGAAATTCCAGTTAAGAGATTTACCAAATTGCAGGAGTCGAAATATAGTCTACTGCATAACTTGCCCCTGCGAATTATTCTATATTGGAGAAACATCGCGTGAGTTCAGAGTACGGTACAGTGAACATAAATCGGATGTACGTAGAAGTAGAAGTGATGCCCCTTTGGTACAAGACTGTGTAGCCAAACAGCATACAGAAAATGAGTTCAAAAGGTGTATATTGGAAAAAGTAAAAGGGCAACCAGGGACCCCAATTGATATTTTGCGGAAAAGAAGAGATTGTTTTTGGATATTCACTATGGATACGGTCAAAAATGGCCTAAACGATAAAATCCAATGGAATATCACCCAGCCCTGGTAGACATTTAAAAGATAGCTATATGAGTGGATTTGTAGAAGAGCCAGTCAGCGGATGTGGTATATGAACTTGGTATAAGATACTTATTGTGTCCTGAGTCAAACTTGACATCTGTATGATAAGAACAGAGTTATGAATTTTGCATGGAAACGAAGACTTGATTAAGTAAGGTAGGGACAACTAGGCAGGGAACAGTGAGTCTAGATTGTGAGGGCTCTTAGATTGATTCTGCAAAAAAGGAACTGGGAGTAATAATTTTTCTAATCAGAGCATCTTAATTAGCATGACCTTGGTCATTTCTGTGGTGCCTGTTACTGGTAATTACCCAAAGTAAAAACGTGATAAAATCAAGGAAGAAAGATACTATAAAAAAGCTTTGAATGAGATTTAGTGCCATAGTACTGCCATCTTATGATGGTGCCTATCAAATTTGCAGTAATGTGGCCAGGGTTATGAACACTCGCATTTGGTGATATCAAAGGGACGCACTATATTGCGACAGTAACCCTTTCCTTGATATATATTCCTTAGATCTGATCATTCATGAAATATGCTGATTATATCGAAATATTGTGGTGATGGAGCAAGGTGAAGAATAAGATTTTGTTCAAACTTGTGAAGTTAAACTCCCATAACAGTAGTTAAATTAATAAGCATGTGGGGAAATTACTAATCAACTTAGTTTAAGAATACATTCATCAATACACGCGGGATAAACTAATGTGCTTTATGTTGCAAACGCAAAGAGAAAAAAATAATAAACTAATCTTGCCTATTGTCTTTGTCAGTATTTATAATGCTGCTTGTTTGTGCTTTTTGCTAGGTAACATAATTAACAGGATTATTTAGTAAAGGGGGCGGGTAACAGAATAGGTCTCAATTCCTTAATTAATTGATGTCTTATGTTTGTTTAATAATAGATTCCAAAGTGAGGCCTGAAGGTGGTTCAGAAAAAATGGCTGACAGAGCTGCAGACACAAAAGCTTGTCCAGAGTGAAGTCTTTGCACATGCGTAGCTGTGAAGATTTTTACTGCATTGTCATCGCTAATTGAAAAAACAGTTCTCTGGTCGTGTTTGAACGTGCTCATGGAGAAAAAGCTCTAGGACAGGAACTTAAAGTGTCTGCCAAGGCTAGGAAGGAAATGTTCGAAACTCGAGGACATAAAAGTAACTTTCTTGGGGAAGCTGAAAGATGTGGAAATGAAAAACAATAGGGCTTATTTGAAGCCTGGACTTGGTGAAGAAAGGGAGATGACCTAACACATTTTTATCATGGACTGACACAGGACAGCCAATGAAAAGCTCGGATTTGCTTAAAAGAATTTAAAATGTAGAAAGTTTAGCTAGAGAGAAAGGTATAAATTATGACAATAAGAGCAGGGAAAAAACTCTTACTTTCCGATTCCTGAATGATTTGACATGCTGATGGACCTTTGGCGCATGTAAGGACAGCAGACTTTTAATAATTTTTTCCTTTCGTGGTTGAGTAAGAAATAGACAGGGAAATAGATTTAGGGAATGGAAACTGTTATTCTGCTAATATTTAATGTTTTTGAGCTTGCTTTGAAAACGTCAGTTTTTTAATTAATTTCCCTATTAAATGCTGCTTTCTTAATTGCTTATAAAATAAAGATTCTAAAACGTAAATGCTTTTTCTTTATGGAAAAATAAAGTTAATAAAATTAGATTTGAAAGGACAAGCTGGTCTTGTTTATTCATGATCTAGTTACCATCAGTTGATTCAATCACCTCAGTGGTCTGATTAATAAATAATAAATGTTTAAAACCATGATAAAGATCGATAAACTGCAGTTGTATATAATATTGTACATAATATGTGAGTAGTTTAATTAATCATACCACCTGATTCAGTTGCTCAAAAATTGTCTCATTGGTATTATGGGCCTTTAATTGTGTTTCATGATTAATGGTGGGTATTGAGGTGATAGGTAGGTTTTTTCAATCAGAGCGCTGGATCAATTACTTGGTAGCTTAGTTACGGTTTCTATGGTAACTAATATGTTACATGGTAATGCATAGGATTGATGTCTAAAACATGTTAAGTTTGTTCAGTTGTTATATGTAGTCGTAAGGTTTTTCCAGCAGTGTGAAAATTCCTGATTTGTGCCGGCATGAGAAGTGTGACAGGTGAAGTTACACAGTGCATTTGTTCTGTTTCAAAATAGTGGTATCGCCGTATATCAAGTGTTGTGGTCGTACAGCACAAGTTTAGGGATTTTAGGTGTGTTAGGTAGAATGCATAGTGAGGATTGTCTATAAAATTGTAGCTATTGAGTATAGGGACTTGTGTCCTGTTCTAAAACTCACTGTGAAAAGAGTAGTAGAATTTATCTAAGCTTGAGTGAAGGGTAAGGGAGCGTCGTCTGCCTCACTGGTGAATGAGGATTTCTATTAATGGGTTAACGTCCTACTAAAGATTCATGTATGCATGGTTAGGGATTTTTCTGTATGAATGTGTGTAAATGAATTTGTAATGTACGATCGAGTGAAACTCTAAATTGTCTCTAAGGAGGTGTCAAATATCTCTGTATGTGCATTTAGAGAGAAACAAGTTTGTTATTATTTGCTAGAAGGGTAAAGTAGCCTTACTTTATCGACGAATTTAAATATTCTGTGAAAATAGCGGCGTCTTTTTCACGTGATAAGAATACTTGAGTGTTTGGGAAAGCTATCACTTTATTTTAGTGAAACAGACAAATGGTTTGTTTTTGTGGAGTTATTAACTGAATTTAATTGAAAGATTTGTAAATATGGGGATGTAAAAAAAAAATGTTGTAAAGGAGGTGTCAGTTTAAGGAGGGGAGTGAGGGACAGAGCAGCTGCAGCGGTAGCATACAACACAAGTGTTGCGCTTTGATTGGCTAACATACGTCACAGTATTCGCGCACAGATTGTTCATGTGACTAAGGCAAGCTTGCAGCTGATTGGCTCATCCTGAAAACAGTAATTCTATTGGTTGCGCAAAATAGTGACGAAGCTTAACTTGATTGGTTTGTTGGTAAGTTTAGATCACGGATTGGTTGGTGTTGTGGAATAACAAGGAAGTTATTACGATCTTTTCCGAAGTAAGGGAAATGGTTTTAAAACATGGATTACTATTACATGAAGGAGAAAAAGAAGCTTTCATGGTTACAGAAATTGAAAAACAAAATTAAACCTGATAAGAAAATTTCAACGGGGGTGGAAGATTATTTCATAAGTATAAAACACCTGCAGCTTATACGTTGGGTGAATATGGTTATCATACTTGTCTTTGGATTGAGAATTGGATGAAGTACACTGAAAATGATGGTGTATTAGCATGGCCAGAAGATGGATCATTTAACATGTCAGTTTTGAAAAATTTAAGAGAAAAAATTATGAAACTTGTACCAAAGCCTAGACCCACTCAATTTGAAGCTTTAGTTGAATGGGAAGATGACATGTTTGAATTAGAACGAGAGAGTAGAGGAATATTAAGGGGAACAGGATTAGGTCTTGATAGGGAAACACACGAGGATAGAATGCGTCGATGGAGAAGTGCAGACATGTGTGATGGTTTATACCCAGTAAGATTAATTGATGAGGTAACTCGACAAAAGAGTGCTGAAAAGAAAAATAATAATAGTGAAGAAAGTGATTCAGAAGATGCGATATTAGAAGAAATGTATACTAGAAAACCGCCACCTTATCAACCAGTTTGTTCTCCAAGTGCCCCTCAAAGAGAAATTATTGATGAGACATCTCCTAAAACAAATTCGAATTATAGAGAAACACCTGAAAGAGTAGAAACAGGACGTAATTCAAATATATCAGGAGAAAATAGAAATTATACTAAAACCCCAGTTCAAAGAAATGAAACTCCAAGAAATGTAAATAGAACAGAAAGGTATGAGGAATTACCAAATACCTCAGAATATATTCGTTCTACGAATGAATTAATACAGCAGTTAACTAAAAGCATGGAAGCAGTAACAGTACCTGTGACGATTGGACCTGTTCTTCCAGTGTTTGATCAAAAAGAAATTAGGCATTCAGCTTTAACTGTTCCATTAAATTCAGAAATACAGAAAGTGACTAAAAGATTTTATTCAGATTTGTCTGACATACATCAAGAGAAAATAATGATGCCTGACTTAACTTTTAATCGAAGTTCTTCATGTAAAACTCCATATGGTGCAGAATCTGACTCTGGTACTCCGGAAAAGAGTCTGAGTAAAATAGATTTATCACAAACCCCAGAATGTAAATTACTTGATATTGCAAAATTGAAGGCAGATTTAGAGGAATTAATAATTGGAACGATTGGAACTGACAGATTGAAGGCATATCAGGATGATGAATTATTATTTATTTGCAAAAGCATAACATGGAAAATGAAAAACAAATATGATCAATTAGAGGATATGGCTTTTGAATTAGAAATAGATTTAAGTAAGCAGAAGAATTTGCAGAAAAATTATAGGGTAGATTTCTCTGAAAAAGACATTGAAAATATGAATACCAGAGGAAGAATCCTTCATATAAAAGACTTAATTGTGATTTTGAGAAAATGGGGTGAATTAAGTAAATGGAAAGCAAAATGGACAAAGAAAAGAGATGAAGACAGAACAAGTTTAGCTTTTCCTATCAGAGTAAAGGAAAAAGTAGTAAATGAGTTTCCAATTAGAGAAATAGCGGGAGGAGGGTATGTGCATGTCCCATGGACAAGACAGGACATTTTACTGTTTACAAATGATTTTCTTCGATTAAGAGAAAAACCTGTAGAATGGTATCAACAGGTAGACAGATTTGTGAAAGTTTCAAAAGTTTTGTGGAATGATCTTGATGGATTCTTTGATATAGTTGTCCCATCAGATCTTTAGACAGAATGTACAACTACTATAAATTGGCCTAGAGAAGAATACCCTCGAGATAAAGTAACAGGTGCTCCTTCACCAGATGTAATGAGAAAGTACGAACAGGTAATTGTGTTTTTGAAAAACAAGATTCCCCCAAAAGAGATAGATTGGGTTAAAATAGATATAACAATCCAAGAGTCAAAGGAATCAGTATATTCATTGTAAGAAAGATTACTGCTGGTATTTAAACAATACAGTGGTTATGAACATTTGAGTGAAAAAGACATGAGCCATTTTATATACAGATTTGTATATGGCTTGAGACCTGAAATTAGTGAAATGGTAAGAACTGGAATAGTTGGTTGGCAATCACACACAGTAGATGATATCTTGAGAAAAGCAAAATACTGTAGTGATGAAATAGAAGCTAAACAAAAGAAGTTGAAAGAAAAGGCTATGTGGGTACAGGTAAAAGTGGCTGAACAACAAATAGCAAGTTTAGGAAATAAGAATGTTGAACAGAATCAAGGGAAATTTAAAAGTAATTATAATAAACCAAAGTTGATGGGAAATATAGAAGAGTTAAAACAGAAACTCCCATGTTTTAATTGTGGCGAAATTGGACACTGGAAGCTTGAATGCAAGAATCCGCCCAGAACTTTTTAAAAAAATACATCATTAAATCAACAGATGCAGAATGAGATAAATGGAAAGGGGCGACCACTCGGCCCTTCCGAACGTATGGTTGGGTGCCCCGATCCTCCCGGGAAACCATTTTGGGCGGGGGGCGTGTCTCGGCTGGTATGCCCGAAGCGGCGTAGCCGGGGCGCGCCTTTTCCCGCCCAGGAGGGGTTGTCCTAGACACCTACACCGATGACCACGCCCCGTAGGCGTACCGGAGGAGGGTACACGCCCTCCCGCAGAAGAATAAATGGAGCGGGAATCCGAAGAAGCGTCCTCTTGTTCCTGTGCTCTGAAGGCTGCACCCACTCGTTGCTCGTGAGCCCTCGACGGAACAAGCAGCAATTTTGAGAACATATAATTCTTGTGTTTCTCTTTCAGTTACTCGAAGGCGAAGAGTCCAGGACCTCGTTGATCGTCTAGAAGCGGATAATCGAAACCATGGCTGGCAAGAAAGCAGGAAAGGGTTCCGAGACGGATAAGGTGCTACGCCTGTTGGCGAACCGGACGGCTTGCATGGAGCGGAAACTCGGACAAGTCCCATCGATCGGTCGAGGTTTGGCGGAGGTCAAAAAACAACTGGCTGCACTGAGCAATCCTGGTAACCCTAAGAAGGTAATAGGCCCGGCCTTGCTGGGAATCGTCCCCGAGGGTAGAGGGAAGCGGGTCAAGAAGAGGGCGTTTTCAGGGGAGGTTCCGGTCCCAGAGGTACCCCCGACCACCCCTGTCACACCGGCAGACAACCCGGTACAAATCCCAGACGCGGGTCAACCGATCCCGGTAGTGATTACCCCCGCTAACGATGAAGATATGCCTCCTGAATTGGCCACCCAGTTGGCCGCATGGCTCAATAAAAAGGCAGGGGGTGCCAGGGCGCCCGGAGACACGGCCGAAGAGGCCAAGCTACTAATCCAGCAATTGCGGCAGTCGAGAGATGCCGCAAAGGCGAATCTTCCTCTTGTTTCCCCACAGGTGACACCGGTAGGACCTGCAGTTGGTCTCGAGAAAACAGCGGGAACAACGACCGAACCGGGTAAGCTCGCTTTGCCAATGGCGGGGGAAGGCTCATTACCCTCAAGGCGGGAGAGGGTGGCACAGCACATCCCTATGGCCACAAAAGAGTTAATATGGGGAGACAAATATGTAAATATGTTTTCATTATTAACTGACCATCGCGAGATGGAATATGCAAAAACCCAGAAAGATTTGTGGCACCCGAGCGTGTGGCGCGCCAAGATGGTGGAATTCAGGGTGGATGAAACGATAACGAAATGGGCGAAGGCCTTTGCAATATTTACTGCAGTTATGGGGGAACGTAAACCTGAGGTGTTAACTGAACTGTCTTGCTATCAAACTCGTATTATGGATTTTTATGCAATGTATGAGGGAGAGGAATGGAAAGGTTATGACATGAAATTCCGAAAAGCGAAAGAATATGATGCCTCTCTGACATGGGACTGCCTCGACTCGGTCTCATGGCATAAGCAGCTCCTGCCGGGGGAGGCAGGTACATCCTCGCCGGGCGGGAGTGGGTCGGGGGTCTTCCGCCAAAAGCCCGCGGTGCCCTTTCGAGCAGGCGCCGGTGTCGATCACCAGCCAAAAACCAGCGGGAATGGCGGCAAGCGGGGGGTCTGTTGGGGCTTCAATCGAGGCAACTGTAATAGACCGCAAGGAACATGTAGGTTCAAGCATGTGTGTGCGGGCTGTGGGAATTCCTCACACCCGGAGAGTTCATGTAGATCAAAAAATAACGGGGCGGGAGGAAAGGGAGGGTCCAAGCAGGAGTAAGGTAGAACGTTGTGACCAATTGCCTACACCCGTTGATCTCATGGCTATGACTCCTTGGTTAAACAAATACCCTGATCATGTCTCCGCTGGGGTGTTGAGGAAGGGATTCTTGCACGGCTTCCACATCCCGGCGGGGGATTTTCGAGGGGACTCCTTTTGTAAAAACCAGTTATCGGCGCAACATAATCCAAGTGTGGTAGAGAGAAAAATTGCAAAAGAAGTCAGCTTAGGGTGAGTGGCAGGGCCTTTTCATCGCCCACCGGTGGCGGATTTCATCTGTTCCCCGTTAGGGGTTGTCCCGAAGAAAGACCCAGGGGAGTTTAGGCTTATTCATAACCTGTCTGCTCCAAGGGGTTCCTCGGTGAACGAGGCCATTGACCCAGAAGTCTGTTCGGTGCGGTACGCATCATTCGATGAGGCTGTGGCCATGCTGAATCGCCTGGGCCCCAGGGCGCTGATGGCGAAATCAGATATCGAGTCGGCGTTCCGGTTGCTCCCGGTACACCCGCAGGATCAGCGTTTGCTAGGTTTTGCATTCCAAGGGAGTTATTACATGGATAAATGCATGCCTATGGGTTGCTCCATTTCTTGTGCCTATTTTGAAATGTTCAGTTGTTTTTTAGAGTGGGCATTCACCGAGGCCACAGGGCATAGGCATGTTATGCATTATCTCGATGACTTCCTGTTTTTGGGAGCAGCCGGCGATACGAAATGTGCGCAGGCGCTGCACGATTTCTGCATCCTCATGAGGGAGTTTGGAGTCCCATTAGCACCAGGTAAGACGGTTGGACCATCTACTTCACTGGAGTTTCTGGGAATTGAGCTCGATTCTGTGGAGGGATGTTTCCGTTTGCCGATGGGAAAGGTGGCCAAATTTAGGGCTTCCCTGCAGCTATGCCTTGGTAAGGAGAAAGTGACCCTGCACCAGTTGCAGCAAACAGTGGGTCAGCTTAACTTTGCCTTGAGAGTGATACCAATGGCCCGCCCCTTCTCACGCTCTATTGCACAAGCTATGGTTGGTCTCAAAGAAGGACACCACCGTACGAGACTGTCTGCAGAGGTTCGCCAGGATATGCGCATTTGGTTGGCATTTCTGGCGGACTTCAAAGGTCGAGTAGTGTGGAACAAGCCACCAGCGTCTTCAGATGAGCTAGGTCTGTGGACTGTCTCGGTGGGGAGCGTGGGATTTGGCGCCATTTTTGGTAATCGATGGTCAGCGCAAACATGGCCGGCGTGGTGGCACTCCAGCGGTCTCACAAGTAACATTGGGTTCCTGGAGCTATTCACCATTTTGGTTGCTCTGATGGCATGGCCAGACGATTTCAGAGACCGCTCAGTGGTGTTTTGGTCTGATAATATGACTGTTGTCGAATGCATTAACTAACAGGCAGCACGCTGCAAATGGATCTTGAGATTGTTGAAAGAAGTTGTGCTGCTTTGCATGAGACTGAATGTACAGTTCAGGGCGAAACATGTGCCGGGTGTACTGAATCATGCGGCTGATGCACTCTCTCGTTCACATATGCAGGCGTTCAGGGGTTATCTACCTACAGCGGACCTAGTGGCGGCACCATTCCCCGAAGCACTTTGGCTAATCGGTGCCCCGGATTACAAGACCTCGTGGCAGCAAGCTTAGCCCCCAGGACAAGGAAGGCATACGAAGGAGCGTTTCGTTCCTATTGCACATTTTTGGGTCCGACAGGGAATCAGAGCTGGGGTCAGGAGGAATCCTTCCTGGGGTTCCTGGTAGCACTGCACAGGGAAGGCCGATCAGCGGCAACGGCCAATAGGCATAGGGCGGCCATTTCATTCATGGCGCAGGTGCATAGCATAAAAGACCCAACGGGTTCCTTTTTGGTGAAAAAAGCCCTTCGCGGCTGGCAGCGCCTCGAGGGTCGCAAGCAAGATGAAAGGCGCTCGATTGGCTTAGATAGGTTGTCCCTACTCATAGCGAAACTAGACGATACATGCTCCTCCCAATTCGAAGCAGTTCTGTTCCGGGCAGCTTTCGCATTAGCGTTCCATGGGGCTATGCGGGTGAGCGAACTGGTCGCAAGGAATAAGAAAGACGTTGAGGGAGGCTTGTGCAGGGATCACGTCCAAATTAGGGGTGATTCGATGGTGGTCACGATAGCCAGGTCCAAGACCGACCAAGGGGCTATGGGAAATAGTGTTGTTGTGCAGCGCGCGCGAGGGTCCCCCACGTGCCCGATAATGTGTATAGAGGAATACTTGGCACTAAGGGCGGCTACATGGGGGGGAGTTTGCTGAGGCACAAGGATGGCACCCCACTGACGAGGTTTCAGTTCCAGAGGGTGCTAGCACTGACAATCGCTGCGGCAGGCATGGACCCGTGCGATTTTGGGACCCACTCCTTTAGGATAGGGGCTGCTACGGAGGCTACAGCCAGGGGTCAGAGTGCAGACGAAGTGAAACAGTTGGGGCGATGGTCCTCGAATTGCTTCAAAAGGTATGTGCGATTGCACATGTTGTAAAGATCAATTGACATGCACTCACGTTTCTTGTCTTTTGTTTTAATTACAGTTTCGCGAGCCTGTCACGCGGGGCGGAATTTGCAGTCGACCCAGTACCAGGAGACCAGCGGTCATGGATCACCGTCTAGAGAGAGAGTGGTATGGGTTGTGGGCCACTCATACGTGAGGCGCGCCGGGGACGTATTCAAAGCAGGTGACGCGACTCACGCAGCTGGGGAATACGGGTACAGAGTGGCCTTCCATGGGAAGGGCGGGCTCTGTTTTGACCAATTTGAGTCATTTGTTGAGGGTCTCTTAGGGCGGCAAAGGTCACCGCCATCTGTAGTCATAGTACACCTGGGGGGCAATGACTTGGTGACACTGGGTAGACGAGTGTTGTTTGAACAAGTTTTGTCTGCTGTTAGCTGGTTGGCGAAAAGAATCCCGGGGTGCACGATTGCCTGGTCCCACATGATTCCCAGGAAGGTATGGCGGGGGGGCCTTTCGGTGTCACCAGTGAACCATTCGGTGAAGAGGGTAAACAATAAAATTGGTAGATTGTTTCGCTCTGCGCAGTTGCATAGCATTCCTCATGGGTGTATTCGGGGTGATCACATGTATCTGAATGATGGGGTTCACCTGTCCCGGGAGGGGAATGATTTACTCATAGGAGACTTCATAGCATGGCTAAGGGGTTTGAGGAAGCATGACCTTTAGGAGGAGTTGAGGGGGCCGGATAGTCGGTCAACTATCCGGCCTGTGGCGGTAAGGTCATGATCGGTGAGCAGTAATTTCAAGGTCCCTAGAGGGGGGCGCCACCCAGAATGGATGGGAGCGCCCGGGGGGAGGCGGCCATTGGCCCCTCCCACGGGGAGGCGGCACCCACTAAGTATGGTTCGCCTAAGAGGAGACGGCCATAGGCCCCTCCCAGGGGAGGAGGCGGCTATATGCCCCTTCGAATAATTTCCCGGGGGCCGGATATCTGCGACGGCGGATAGAGAGTGTGGGGATGGGGGGGAGTCCACGCTGTCCTTCCTACAGATACCTCACACGGGAACTCGGACGACCTTTAAGATGGCGTCGAGTGGAAAGGGGGCCCCCACCACGACAAGGGAAATTACAGTTGGCAATGAGGGTAGAGTCCTCTGCGCATGCGCCACTCACACCGTGAGGGCGAGAGTTTTGGTAGTAGGGATCTGACACCGGTTAAGACCTTGCCGTTGGCCCTTAATGCTAGGATGTACAATTTTAATTTAGAATGTATGCATTTGCAGGATGTTAGACTCGGCTAGGAAACCTTTGTATTAGAGATCTGTTAAGGTTAGCCAAAGAACATGTCTTCATCGAAATGTAATAAATGTAAAATTGTACATGATTATGAAACTTTTATTTAATGTTTTAAATTTTGTTTCATATTTTAATAAATACGGCCGGGAGGGTGACTCCCTCCCGTCTTCCAAAAGTTCAAGCCTGCGTCCGACTTCCCATCCTTGGGGATTGTGTTGGGAGGGGTGACGGGCATCCCGGCCATATGAGCAGCAACAGCTACAGCGACAGGTAGTGATTCAGCAAAGTCAGTTCCCACAACCGCCACTTCCAAACTGTGTAAATGTGCAGAGATACAGTGCAGAAACAGGATTCAGTGGAGGTGAACAGGTAAACAGATCGCCAAGAGTTAATGTGTCAAATTTGGCTCAACAATATTGTTTGAAAGAAGATGGAGGGAGTGAATCGGAAGAATACTTCTGACGGTGCATGAGAGAGGAGGAAGAGTGTGTGCTTGGAGCCACTCTTGAGGTAGATCAATCTGGTCCATTTGTAAATGGTAAAGTGAATGGTGTAGAAATTACTTTCCTAGTGGATACCGGTGCTACCTGTTCTACTGTTAGATCAGTGGAAATAGAAAACCTTCCTCCCTCTGGAGATAAAATCCAAGTAGTAGGTGTAGCTAATCGGCAAATAAAAACAGTTTTAACTGAACCAGTTAAAGTTGAAATAGGTAAATTTGAAGACATGCATAGATTTGTAGTTTGTGATAGCAGTCCTGTAAATCTATTAGGTAGGGTTATTCTTTGTAAATGAACTGTGCAATATATTGCTCACCGGATGGTATAGAGCTTCAAACTCCAGAAGAAGATGGGCTTTACAAATTAACAATGTCAATGGTTGAGGCAGAAGAAAGTAAATTATTTCCTGTGGATTTCACTGGAGATGAGATGGGTTTGAGGAAAAACGTAGACCCAGTAAAAATATCAGTAAAACAAGGAGCAGATTATCCAAACATTCCTCAGTATAAAATGAAAGCAGAAGTGATTGAAGGTGTTACCCCTGTAATAGACAAATTCATAAAACAAGGTGTTCTGAAAGAAACTGAGAGTAGGTCCATGTAATTCACCTATTATGGGAATTAAAAAGCCAAATGGAACCTTCAGAATTGTTCAAGACATGAGAAAGGTTAATAAAATTGTTGTTCCATGTTGCCCAATTGTACCAAATCCAGCGGTAATTTTATATCAAATTCCGCATGATGCAGAATGGTATACGGTTATTGATTTGTGTGATGCATTCTTTACTGTTCCATTGCATCCAGAAAGCCAACAAATTTTTGCGTTCCGGGTCAAAAAGCGTATTTTACCATGGTGTCAAATCCCTCAAGGGTACACCGAAAGCCCATCTATTTTTAATCAGTTGCTAAAGAAATCATTGGAAAATCTAGATTAACCTGGAAAATCTATGCTAGTGCAGTACATTGATGACCTCCTTGTGGCCGCAAAAACAAGGGATAATTGTATAACAGATACTATTATTCTTTTAAATCATCTGGCAGATGAGGGACATAAGGTATCTCCTGCGAAATTACAGTTTTGCAAACAAGAAGTAAAATATCTTGGTCATAGAATTGCAAAATGAGTCAGACAAGTGACAATAGAAAGAATAAAAATGATTCAAGCAATGCAACCTCCAAAAACACAGAGACAGGTTAGAATGTTTCTAGAAATGGTAGGTTATTGTCGCCAATGGATTAGTGGGTTTTCAGTAATTGCAAAACCACTGCAGAGACTGACAATAGCAGACATAAAAGACCCAATTAGCCTAACAAAAACTGAATTAGAAGCTTTTGAACAGTTAAATAAAAGTTTATGTGAAGCTCCAGCATTAGGAATGCTGGATTATGAAAAAGAATTTGAGCTGTATTGCAGTGAAAGAGAAGGATGTGCATTATCAGTTCTGATTCAAAGACATGGAAAAATGAGAAAGCCAATAGCATATTTCTCAGCTGTTCTTGACCCTGTTGCAAAAGCATTACCAGGTTGCTTAAAAGCAGTAGCTGCAACAAGTGTAAGTTTGGAACAAAGTGAAGGAATAATAATGGGATTTCCTGTAAAAGTATATGTACCACACTCAGTTGAAATTCTCCTCACTAGAAGCAGAATGTCGTATACTTGTAAAGCGCACAGCTGCCCCAGCAAAGGGGCGTCCCGGCGCTATATACCGCTGGGGAACCCATCCTGGCTTTCCCTGTGAGATGGTCCCTCCTGGGCATCTCCAAGGTGTAGACAAGCATCCCCGGTGCTGATGGGGTCATTAGTAGAGATTAAGCAAGCTATTGCCCAGAGTTGCTGAGTGGGACCCATGGTTGGAGGAGGCACCAAGGTGAGAATTATCGAGTCCGCTGACCATGGCTCAAGACCCTGCCGCGTCGGGAATCGAACCCTGGTCCCTGGCCGACATCGGCTTCCAAGTCTGCCGCCTCTAACCAGTGAGAAAATTACAAAAAACAATTTGATGGACAGAATGTAGATCAATGTCTTACACTCACCCCAGTACAAGGATCTGGGCCTAAATCCATCGTTTTTTGCACTCCACACCACCCTGGGTCAGATAAAGGCTTTATGCAAATCAGCTCTGACCCTGTGCCCCATGGGAACAGTCCAGTCTGAACTACAACAGCCATATCTTTCCCAGACCGGAATCAAGCATCCGAGGACCGGACCGGTTTCGAGGTAACACCTCTCATCAGCCCGGCTAGCTTGACTCCAGTGGTGTGGAGGCTCTGGGACCCACGTCTGAGCTACCCCAGTACACTCAGGGAGAAAATTACAAAAAACAATTTGATGGACAGAATGTAGATCAATGTCTTACACTCACGTGTGTCCCAGGCACTCCACACCACTTGGAGTCAAGCTAGCCGGGCTGATGAGAGGTGTTACCTCGAAACCGGTCCGGTCCTCGGATGCTTGATTCCGTTCTGGGAAGGACATTGCTTTTGTAGTTGGGACTGGACTGTTCCCATGGGGCAACAGGGTCAGAGCTGATTTGCATATCGCTATTGTCTAACCCAGGGTGGTGTGGAGTGCAAAAAAATGATGGATTTGGGCCCAGATCTTTTGACTGGGGGAATGTGTGACATTGATCCACATTCGGTCCATCACTTGTTGTTTTTGCAATTGCCGCCCTAAGTGCGCTGGGGATGCCCAGACGTGGGTCCCAGGCACTCCACACCACTTGGAGTCAAGCTAGCCGGGCTGATGAGAGGTGTTACCTCGAAACCGGTCCGGTCCTCGGATGCTTGATTCCGTTCTGGGAAGGACATGGCTTTTGTAGTTCGGACTGGACTGTTCCCATGGGGCAACAGGGTCAGAGCTGATTTGCATATCGCCATTGTCTAACCCAGGGTGGTGTGGAGTGCAAAAAAACGATGGATTTGGGCCCAGATCTTTTGACTGGGGGAATGTGTGACATTGATCCACATTCGGTCCATCACTTGTTGTTTTTGCAATTGCCTCTAACCAGTGAACCACACCACTCCACAACACAACATTTGACAAATAATAGGCTAACAAAATATGAAAAGGTTATTCTTGGCTCGGACAATGTTTCAATTGCAAGATGTGTGAATTTAAATCCTTCCACATTATTACCTGGTACTATTGAAACAGAAATCAGGGATGAGGTTGATCATGAATGCCTGGATGTATTAGAATATTGCATTAAACCAAGACAAGACATAAAAGATGTCCTGTTGGCTGAATCCGATTATGTTTTATTTGTTGATGGTCCATGCTTAAGAACAGATGAAGGTGTTCTGAGTGCAGCATGTTCGGTATGTACAGTTGCAGATGTAATTGAAGCTTCCTGTCACAAAGGAATTCGTTCAGCTCAAGTAGCAGAATTAATTGCTTTGATTCGTGCATGTGAATTGGGAAAAGAGCTAAAAATTACCATAGTGACTGATAGTCAATATAGTTATGGTGTAGTCCATGACTATGGCCAGCTGTGGTCTCAAAGAGGTTATTTAACTTCTGCGGGATCACCAATAAGAAATGCTCAGTTGATTGAAAGATTGATTGATGGAATTCAGTTACCAGAAAAAATTGCAGTACTAAAGTGCACAGCCCATAAAAAAGGTGAAGATTACATAACAAAAGGAAACTCATATGCTGACTCAATAGCAAAATTCTGTGCAAAACATAATGTGTCAGTGAATCGGGAAAAAGAAAATGAACATGTTTTGAACTCACTTATGCTAACATCTGTAGTTGAGATTTGGCAGGAAGTACAGTTGCAAGATGAGGCAAATGATGAGGAGAAAAACATGGTTAAAAGCAGGATGCAGACAAAGCGAAGAGGATGAGATTTGGGTTTACAAAGATGACAGAGCAGTAATGCCAGATAGTATGATTTCTGACATGGCACGCATGTACCATGGTCCAGGACATATAGGTAGAGATTCCATGATTAGATTATTCCGACAAATATGGTACAATCCAAAATTCAGAATAATTGCAGAATCCCTTTGTCAAAGGTGTCTTATCTGCCAACAGATCAACCCAAGCAGAAAAACTGTTGTAAGCATGGGAACCATAGGACGGGAGGGTGGTCCATTTACCAGAATACAGCTTGACTTCATTGACATGCCACCTCACAACAAACTCAGATATGTCTTGGTGATAATCTGTTTGTTTTCAAGATGGGTAGAAGCATTCCCAACACGCTGCAATGATTCAATTACTGTGGCAAAATTGCTTTTGAGAGAAATCATACCAAGGTATGGTTTTCCAGTGACGATCGAGACAGATCGTGGCACACATTTTGAAAAGAGATTGCTAAAATTGATTTGTGAAGCATTGGATTTAAAGCAAAAATTACATTGTGCTTACAGACCAGAAGCATCAGGTGTTGTTGAGCAAGTGAATTGTACAATAAAAAACAGAATAGCAAAGATGTGCTTAGCAACAGGAATGAAGTGGACATATGCACTTCCACTTGTTTTGATGTCTTTGAGAAGCATTCCAGATAGAAAAAACAGGATTGAGTCCTCATGAAATACTAATGGGCAAAGTTATGAGGCAAGCATTTGTTCCAGTTGATAAACTGTTGAGCATTAGTGATAGCATCATTATGGATTACTGCAAAAATCCATCTGATGTGGTGACTTCTGTGTTCCATCAGGTGGGAACTGAAGCAATAACAAAAAAGAAAGAACAAGCTCATGATCTGTTACCAGGAGACTGGGTAAGGACAAGAGTTCATCAAAGAAGAAATTGCCTAGTACCAAGGTGGCAGAAGGCAAGACAGGTGATATTAGTCACGACAAATGCAGCAAAGTGTAGGGGATTGAAGAAATGGATTCATGCTAGCCACACCATACGTGTGCCAACACCTGAGAATCCTGACGAAGGAGAAACAACAGCTGATTCAGATTCAGAAGAAGAACCTGAAAGAAATCCAGGGCCTCATTTATGAGGCCTTGCGTCAGTTTTGCACTTCCGATGCATCACTTTTTGTGACGCATCGGCGGTGTAAAACATGCCTCCAGTTGCGCACTATTTACAAAGTGATGCATCTAAGCAGATGCGTCACTTTGTAAACCCCTGCACTACATTATACCTGCGTTAGGTATAATGTATGCAGGGGGTTTGTTCCCCACAAAAAGCCTCTCAGAAGTAACGCAGTGAAATCTATGAGATTTCACTGCATCACTTCTAGGACACCGTTGCATCAAAATCTTGCGCCTGCCTCACAGCAGGCGTAAGACTGACACTGGCCCTTTCACATGGGGCTTTCCCCATGTGAAAGGACGCATTGCTAGAGTTGCGTCACTTTTGTGACACACTCCAGCAATGCGTCACTTTTGCGCTTACAGATACGTCAGAAATACTGACGTATCTGTAACTCCTTGAGACATGATGCGTCATACATTAAATATGACGCATCAGGTATGTCGTAAGGAGTGCGCAGTGAAAAGTGACGCATCGCTGTTTTCACGCAGCGATGCGTCACTTTTCATAAATGAGGCCCCCAGATCCTGAAGATCGACAAGAAAGTCGACATCTGGAAAATTCAAATGAGAATGAAACATTGAATGAAATTGTGATACAAGATTCTGAAGAAGAAGAATATGAAAAAGATCTGCTAGATCAAGAAGCAGAAAAGGAAACTGAACAAGAAGTGATTCAAGATCAAGATCAGGAGAGTATTGAAAAGCAGATTGGAAGCTCTGGAAGAAGGAACCAAAATTCTGAAACTGGTGAATTGGAAGTAATTGAGGAAGAAGAAGAAGAAGATATTCCAAGTACCAGCAATAAGGATGTTGTTCCTAACAGAGTGAAACTGCTGAGTAAAGAAGTACCTGAATCTAAAAAAGAATCTGATACAATAAAACTGATTATTAATGGATCAGCTGATAATATAGAAAGTGAAACAGATGATAGTGGAGATGAAAACAAATTGAAAAGATCAAGGAAAAGAGCTTGGAGAGTGGAATATAATTTAGCAGAACCAAAAAGGAAATTAACAAGAAAAGGAGATAATTGGCCAAATGAAAACGAAAGCCTAAAATTTAAATTAGTAAATAAAGCAAAAAAGCAGGTGAATGAAATCACAAGTCAAAGAGGAAAAGACTCAAATAAAGAAAAACAAGCAGGTAAGAAAATAGAAGTGATAAACAGCAGAGCAAAAAGAGTAATAAAGCCAAATCAGAAGTACAAATCACCGGAGTGGACCTATATTATAATTCCACCAGCAGTTGAAGTAAATAGTAGTCAAGGAAATTGATAATGATTGAATTTGTTCATTAGGTGACACAAGGTTGAAGAAATTGTGTTAGGTGACACAAGGTCGAAGAAATTGTGTTAGTTGGAAAACACATTGATGTATGACATAAGGTTGAAGAATAGCTGTTAGAAAATAAAGTTATCTGTTAAAAAAAAGGGGGAGTGTATTTAGTATTTTTTTATTATTTTTTTTTTTTTTTAGGGCTTTTGTTTGAAAGTAAAGATGCCTTCTAATAATAATAATTAGAGATGCTCTATTTTCAAAAGATGTTGCAAATTATCTTCAATATGTGTAATCATGATAATCTTAGTTTGGTTAATTTTAGCTGTCATTTTTAGGTTGAGGACCTAAAGGCTGCACTTGCGCAGTCTGGGGTCGGAGATTTAATGCTTCTTAGTAGTGCGGTTTAACCCGCCTCCCTGCCCCGTCTCTCCTCCATTGGCTGGCTTCCTAAACGGAGGCTAGCCATTGGAGGGGAGATGCGTCACTCTAATTTGGCCCTGTCTCTTTCGGATTCGGGGGCGTAGGTTTTGCTGTTCTTTAGACAGTGACGTGGTCTGTCACTCAGAACCACAAAACCACGCCTCCGATTCCGAAAAATTCGGAAGCTTGCGGCCGCTTTTTTTTTGTCACCCGCAGTGAAGGTGAGCCGTTCCTCGTTATTCCTCGTTGTGCTTGTGTCCTTGTGTTCGTCACCCCCTTGCCCCCTCCTTCCGTCCCCTCTCGTGTTGCTGTTTCCTGTGCATCCCGGCTCTCCCGGTGACCCGCAATGTGACCCTCGGCATGAGATGCGGCGCTGGAAGACCCTTGCAGAAGGCGAAGGCAGTGCGAGCCTTGCCCCCTCCTTCCTTCACCTCTCGTGTTGCTGTTTTCTGTTCATCCCGGCTCTCCCGGTGACCCGGCAATGTGACCCTCGGCACAACAACTATGGCGGAGGTAAGGCATAAAGTGCAGGGCAGGGAGGCCAGAGAACCCACCACTAGGGCAAACTTAATCAAAACAGCCGTTCCTCGTTGTGCTTGTGTCCTTGTGTCCGTCCCCCCCTTGCCCCCTCCTTCCATCCCCTCTCGTGTTGCTGTTTTCTGTGCATCCCGGCTATCCCCAATTAAGATATACATGTAAGGAATTGAGTACATTAACCAGACATATGGTTTAGGTATACATCTCCCAGACCGTAAAATAAAGTAAAATGGTACAACCATTTCTTTGCACCAACCTTTATATTCACAAGGTTGCCATATTCTGAACAGCCGGCCTGTAAATTGCATCCACGAATGGCAGGAGAAACATCCCCTTTTTTTATTAAAGGTCCCTCGCGTCTTAGCTACATGACATGTTTTTGGTCCGCTAGAGTGGCGATTGAAGTAGAGATAGGACGTGGGATCCTATCGTTGTTGTTCTATGCCCGATTGGCAACTGCCATGCTGAAATAGAAATAGGATATGGAATCCTATAATTAGCGTTCTATGCACGATTATCAGCTGTCCTATTGAAATAAAAACAGGATCCTAAAGTCTGTATTTTGTACCCGATTAGCAACCGCCATAGTGAAATATTGATGTATCTTATCCCAGCAGGCAGCAGCTGCCGGTGCAGGGCAGGGAGGCCAGAGAAACCACCACCATGGCAAACTTAATCAAAACCACGTGATTGGGATGCACCACATCCTCCTCTCTTCTACCTTTCGCACATGCCCTTACTTCCCTCATCATTTCTCTCCTCTTTTCCCCCTCGCGTATATTTCTCTCCACGCGCTCTCCTTTCTCCGTTGCACGGCCCTCCCTCCCCCTGTTTATTCTCCCTGCTGCTAGGCCCGCTCTCGCTGGTTCCACCCTGCCCGGCCGCATCTGCCTCTTCTCAGCGCTGTAGATAGTTGGAGATTAAGTGATTTGTCCAGAATCACATATGTTGTGCAGACGCCGAGCTGGTTCTTCAGCTCCAAAGTCTCGAGCTCTGGCCGTTGCGCCACACCCTCCTCTCTTCTGCCTTTCGCCTTGCCTTTGCCCTTACTTCCCTCATAATTTCTCTCCTATTTTCCCCCTGGCGTATCTCTCCCTCTCCACGCGCTCTCCTTTCTCCATGCAGGGCCCTGCCTCCCCCTGTTTATTCTCCCTGCTCCTAGGCCCGCTCCCCCTGTTTCCACCCTGCTTGGCCGCATCTGCCTCCAGGGTTGTGCGAGGGGGTCATCAATCTTAGGGCGTACATTTGAGGGGGCGCTTTCTGGATCTTGAGCCTGAAATACTCGCTATAAGGTACGGATCATCCAGGATGGAACAGTAATGCGAATCTTAAAATGTGACCGATATTTAATGAGCTCCACAAAGTGGAACTCTCTCACTACCTCACTCTCTATCTCACTACCTCACAACTTCACTCTCTCTCTCTAACTCACTACCTCACTCTCGCTCTATCTCACTACCTCACTCTCTCTCTTTCTATCTCACTAACTCACTTTCACTCTCTTTCACTACCTCACTCTCTCTCTATCTCACTACATCACAACCTCACTCTCTTTTTCTATCTCACTACCTCAGAACATCCCTCTCCCCCCCTACCTCACTCTTTCACTACCTCACTCTCTCGGTCTCTCACTACCTCACTCTCTATCTACCTCACTTTCTATCTACCTCACTCTCTCTCTCTCTCTCACTACCTCACTCTCTCTCTATTTCACTACCTCACTCTCTATCTCTATCTCACTACCTCACTTTCTCTCTGCTAATGCAATAGGTCTCGCATATGCAAGCAATTAAGCTATTGCCAATATAAATGACAATGCCATTTATTTAGGGATACAAAAAAAATAATAATGAGCAATGCCAATAGCTCTACCTATAATATTGCCAAGACCATTGCATTGTAAATGCTTGTTCCTTTTGGAATAGATAAAGAAATGTATAAAACTTACATGACTAGTAAAGTTGTGGTTAATCATGATAAAGTTGATGAGACCGATAAAATTATTGTACATAAACCAGAGATTCATCAAGATAGATCTGTGGGAGATTTTTCTAGTAATACCTTTTCAAGACTTTTATCTGAATATGTTAAGGTGATGGAAGCAAAAGACTTGTGAAGTTACCTACTTCTGTGTCTGAAGGTGTTACGTATAATATGCTTCCTCTTACTTATGGCATAACATGTAGTGTAATAGCTAGTTTGTTTTATAAAACTGGACGTTTGGAGTATCATTATTCAGATTTTGATGACATTTTTGCAAATTTAAAAGTTGAAGAAAGCTTGAATAAAATGAAATATGCTAAACAGATGAGGTAATTTTTCCTAGAAACTAGTGAACTCACTTATGAGTATGCTTTTAGAAATAATTTAACATGTAAATTGAGAACAGAAGAGAAGATGTTCTTAAATATGGTGGAAGAGAGAAGGGCAATTTACAATCGAAATGAGATGTTGAAACCTATTAAGTCTAAATTTTGGCAGATAAAAGATGAAAAGCTTAATGGTAGAAATGAAAATGTTGCAATTCATATAGATAAACCTGTTAGTGGAAAATGTTGTATAAGAAAAGATAATTCTTTGTTTGATAATTTTTTTGTAGGTGCAAGTCAATGTGAAGACTCTTATCGTATTACAGGGGGTTGGGGATTTAAAGGAGGCAAGGATCCAATTTTTCATGGTATTTATTTTGTTTGTGGTAATAAGGCTTATTACAATCTCCCAGACCATTGGTATGGGACGTGTTATGTAGGTTTTTCCCAAAAATGTTAATGTAGATAGAAATGCAAAAGGTTCATTTGAAATTAGCAATCACTTGAATAGATTTAAAAGGGAACGTTTTATAGAAATAATGGGAGACATATTTGGTGCATTAATACCTATGGTAGGAATAACCCTGAATGCAAACACAATCAGAAAAATGTGTACAATTGTTGATAGATTGTCAACAGATACTGCAAGTGGATTTCAATTAGTGAATACAGAGCTTGTTGCTATGAGAACTATGGTGATGCAAAAACGTCTTGCGCTAGATATTTTGCTATTCAGAAAAGGGGGTGGTGATGAACAGTGTCTGAATTAAGCAGACCACTCTTACCCAGTCCAAAGATCAGGGCTAGATCCATCACCGTTATTTATCTCACTGCACCATCCCAGCTCAGAACCTGGCTATATGCAAATCAGTCTGTCCCTGGCCTAGTGCATCATGGGAACAGGGCAGACTAAACTACCAAGCCAATTCTTCACCAGAAAGGAGAGGAGCTACCGGGGACCGGTTTCTGGCATTTCAGCCTTCTTCGGCCCGGCTTGCTTGAATCCTGATGATGCAGTGAGAAAGGGACTCATGTCTGAGTATACTCTGCCACACCTATAGTGGCCAAAAACGATTCAGAAAAGGGGTTGGTGATGAACAGAGTGTCTGATTTAAGCATACCACACTTACCCAGTCCAAAGATCAGGGCTAGATCCATCACCGTTATTTATCTCACTGCACCTTCCCAGCTCAGAACCTGGCTATATGCAAATCAGTCTGTCCCTGGCCCAGTGCATCATGGGAACAGGGCAGACTAAACTACCAAGCCAATTCTTCACCAGAAAGGAGAGGAGCCTTCTTCGGCCTGGCTTGCTTGAATCCTGAAGGTGCAGTGAGAAAGGGACTCATGTCTGAGTATACCCTGCCACACCTATAGTGGCCAAAAACGATTCAGAAAAGGGGGTGGTGATGAACAGAGTGTCTGAATTAAGCAGACCACTCTTACCCAGTCCAAAGATCAGGGCTAGATCCATCACCGTTATTTATCTCACTGCACCATCCCAGCTCAGAACCTGGCTATATGCAAACCAGTCTGTCCCTGGCCCAGTGCATCATGGGAACAGAGCAGACTAAACTACCAAGCCAATTCTTCACCAGAAAGGAGAGGAGCTATCGGGGACCGGTTTCTGGCATTTCAGCCTTCTTTGGCCCGGCTTGCTTGAATCCTGATGGTGCAGTGAGAAAGGGACTCATGTCTGAGAATACCCTGCCACACCTATAGTGGCCAAAAACGATTCAGAAAAGGGGGTGGTGATGAACAGAGTGTCTGAATTAAGCAGACCACTCTTACCCAGTCCAAAGATCAGGGCTAGATCCATCACCGTTATTTATCTCACTGCACCATTCCAGCTCAGAACCTGGCTATATGCAAATCAGTCTGTCCCTGGCCCAGTGCATCATGGGAACAGGGCAGACTAAACTACCAAGCCAATTCTTCACCAGAAAGGAGAGGAGCTACCGGGGACCGGTTTCTGGCATTTCGGCCTTCTTCGGCCCGGCTTGCTTGAATCCTGATGGTGCAGTGAGAAAGGGACTCATGTCTGAGTATACCCTGCCACACCTATAGTGACCTAAAACGATTCAGAAAAGGGGGTGGTGATGAACAAAGTCTCTGAATTAAGCATACCACTCTTACCCAGTCCAAAGATCAGGGCTAGATCCATCACCGTTATTTATCTCACTGCACCATCCCAGCTCAGAACCTGGCTATATGCAAATCAGTCTGTCCCTGGCCCAGTGCATCATAGGAACAGGGCAGACTAAACTACCAAGCCAATTCTTCACCAGAAAGGAGAGGAGCTACCGGGGACCGGTTTCTGGCATTTCAGCCTTCTTCGGCCCGGCTTGCTTGAATCCTGATGGTGCAGTGAGAAAGGGACTCATGTCTGAGTATACCCTGCCACACCTATAGTGGCCAAAAACGATTCAGAAAAGGGGGTGGTGATGAACAGAGTGTCTGAATTAAGCAGACCACTCTTACCCAGTCCAAAGATCAGGGCTAGCTCCATCACCGTTATTTATCTCACTGCACCATCCCAGCTCAGAACCTGGCTATATGCAAATCAGTCTGTCCCTGGCCCAGTGCATCATGGGAACAGGGCAGACTAAACTACCAAGCCGATTCTTCACCAGAAAGGAGAGGAGCTACCGGGGACCGGTTTCTGGCATTTCAGCCTTCTTCGACCCGGCTTGCTTGAATCCTGATGGTGCAGTGAGAAAGGGACTCATGTCTGAGTATACCCTGCCACACCTATAGTGGCCTAAAACGATTCAGAAAAGGGGGTGGTGATGAACAAAGTCTCTGAATTAAGCATACCACTCTTACCCAGTCCAAAGATCAGGGCTAGATCCATCACCGTTATTTATCTCACTGCACCATCCCAGCTCAGAACCTGGCTATATGCAAATCAGTCTGTCCCTGGCCCAGTGCATCATGGGAACAGGGCAGACTAAACTACCAAGCCAATTCTTCACCAGAAAGGAGAGGAGCTACTGGGGACCGGTTTCTGGCATTTCAGCCTTCTTCGGCCCGGCTTGCTTGAATCCTGATGGTGCAGTGAGAAAGGGACTCATGTCTGAGAATAAAAAACGGTGATGGATCAAGCCCTGATCTTTGGACTGGGTAAGAGTGGTCTGCTTAATTCAGACACTCTGTTCATCACCACCCCCTTTTCTGAATCATTTTTGTCCACCATAAGCGTGGAAGGGTATACTCAGATGTGAGTCCCTAGCTCATTGCACCATCAGGATTCAAGCAAGCCGGGCCGAAGACGGCTGAAATGCCAGAAACCGGTCCTCGGTAGCTTGTTTCCTTCCCAGTATAAGAATTGGCTTGGTAGTTTGGTCTGCCCTGTTCCCATGATGCACTGGGCCAGGGTCAGACTAATTTTCATATAGCCAAGTTCTGAGCTGGGATGGTGCAGTGAGCTAAAAAACGGTGATGGATCAAGCCCTGAACTTTGGACTGGGTAAGAGTGGTCTGCTTAATTCAGACACTCTGTTCATCCCCACCCCCTTTTCTGAATCATTTTTGTCCACCATAAGCGTGGAAGGATATACTCAGATGTGAGTCCCTAGCTCATTGCACCATCAGGATTCAAGCAAGCCAGGCCGAAGACGGCTGAAATGCCAGAAACCGGTCCCCGGTAGCTTGTTTCCTTCCCAGTATAAGAATTGGCTTGGTAGTTTGGTCTGCCCTGTTCCCATGATGCACTGGGCCAGGGTCAGACTAATTTTCATATAGCCAAGTTCTGAGCTGGGATGGTGCAGTGAGCTAAAAAACGGTGATGGGTCAAGCCCTGAACTATGGACTGGGTAAGAGTGGTCTGCTTAATTCAGACACTCTGTTCATCCCCACCCCCTTTTCTGAATCATTTTTGTCCACCATAAGCGTGGAAGGGTATACTCAGATGTGAGTCCCTAGCTCATTGCACCATCAGGATTCAAGCAAGCCAGGCCGAAGACGGCTGAAATGCCAGAAACCGGTCCCCGGTAGCTTGTTTCCTTCCCAGTATAAGAATTGGCTTGGTAGTTTGGTCTGCCCTGTTCCCATGATGCACTGGGCCAGGGTCAGACTAATTTGCATAAAGCCAAGTTCTGAGCTGGGATGGTGCAGTGAGCTAAAAAACAGTGATGGATCAAGCCCTGATCTTTGGACTGGGTAAGAGTGGTCTGCTTAATTCAGACACTCTGTTCATCACCACCCCCTTTTCTGAATCATTTTTGTCCACCATAAGCGTGGAAGGGTATACTCAGATGTGAGTCCCTAGCTCATTGCACCATCAGGATTCAAGCAAGCCGGGACGAAGACGGCTGAAATGCCAGAAACCGGTCCCCGGTAGCTTGTTTCCTTCCCAGTATAAGAATTGGCTTGGTAGTTTGGTCTGCCCTGTTCCCATGATGCACTGGGCCAGGGTCAGACTAATTTGCATATAGCCAAGTTCTGAGCTGGGATGGTACAGTGAGCTAAAAAACGGTGATGGATCAAGCCCTGATCTTTGGACTGGGTAAGAGTGGTCTGCTTAATTCAGACACTCTGTTCATCACCACCCCCTTTTCTGAATCATTTTTGTCCACCATAAGCGTTGAAAGGTATACTCAGATGTGAGTCCCTAGCTCATTGCACCATCAGGATTCAAGCAAGCCGGGCCGAAGACGGCTGAAATGCCAGAAACCGGTCCCCGGTAGCTTGTTTCCTTCCCAGTATAAGAATTGGCTTGGTAGTTTGGTCTGCCCTGTTCCCATGATGCACTGGGCCAGGGTCAGACTAATTTGCATATAGCCAAGTTCTGAGCTGGGATGGTGCAGTGAGCTAAAAAACGGTGATGGATCAAGCCCTGATCTTTAGACTGGGTAAGAGTGGTCTGTTTAATTCAGACACTCTGTTCATCACCACCCCCTTTTCTGAATCACTAGATATTTTGCTGGCAAAAGAGGGTGGAGTCTGTAGAATTTTGCATGTTCAACATTGTTGTACTTACATACCTGACAAAAGTCAGAATATAGATACTTATATAAAAAATATTACTGAGTTACATAATGAAATTGAACCTTTAGAGGACGAAAGTTTTTCAGAACATTTAAGTAAAAGATTTGCAGCAATTAAACACTGGTTTCAAGAGATTGGTAATTCAATTATAGGTAAAATAGTTTTTCCTTTAATAGTCATAGCTATAGTGATACTTTTGTTAAAAATTAGTTGCATGATACACAAGAGAAGAAAACATGTAATAGAAAAGAAAAGAATTTGCAAACTAAGAAAAGAAAAAGAAAAAGATATAGAATTAGAAGAGTTTCGGAGAATTCAATATGAAAAATGCAGAAAACCAGATGAATCTAAAGCTTAGAAATCCTAATATTAAGAAAGTCCAAAACATGTTCAAGCGTTGAAAATTTATAAATTTTGGGTATTATTTGGTGATTTAGAAATCACCAGATGAGGGAGTTGATGGAGCAAGGTGAAGAATAAGATTTTGTTCAAACTTGTGAAGTTAAACTCCCATAACAGTAATTAAATTAATAAGCATGTGGTGAAATTACTAATCAACTTAGTTTAAGGATACATTCATCAATACACGCGGGATAAACTAATGTGCTTTATGTTGCAAACGCAAAGTGAAAAAAATAATAAACTAATCTTGTCTATTGTCTTTGTCAGCATTTATAATGCTGCTTGTTTGTGCTTTTTGCTAGGTAACATAATTAACAGGATTATTTAGTAAAGGTGGCAGGTAACGGAATGGGTCTCAATTATTTCATTAATTGATGTCTTGTGTTTCTTTAATAATAGTTTCCAAAGTGAGGCCTAAAGGTGGTTCAGAAAAAATGTCTGACATAGCTGCAGATGCAAAAGCTTGTCCAGAGTGAAGTCTTTGCACATGCGTAGCTGTGAAGATTTTTACTGAATTGTCATCGCTAATTGAAAAAACAGTTCTCTGGTCGTGTTTGAACGTGCTCATGGAGAAAAAGCTCAAGGACAGGAACTTAAAGTGTCTGCCAAGGCTAGGAAGTAAATGTTCGAAACTCGAGGAAAAAGTAACTTTCTTGGGGAAGCTGAAAGATGTGGAAATGAAAGACAATAGGGCTTATTTGAAGCCTGGACTGTGTCAAGAAACGGAGATGACCTAATACATTTTTATCATGGACTGACACAGGACAGCCAATGAAAAGCTCGGATTTGCTTAAAAGAATGTAAAATGTAGAGAGTTTAGCTAGAGAGAAAGGTATAAATTATGACACTATGAGCAGGGAAAAAACTCTTACTTTCCGATTCCTGAATGACGTGACATGCTGATGGACCTTTGGCGCATGTAAGGACAGCAGACTTTAAATAATTGTTTCCTTTCTAGGTAAAGTAAGAAATAGACAGGGAAGTAGGGAATGGAAACTGTTATTCTGCTAATATTTCATGTTTCTGAGCTTGCTTTAAAAATGTCAGTTTATTAATTAATTTCCTTATTAAATGCTGCTTTCTTAATTGCTTATAAAATAAAGATTCTAAAACGTAAATGCTTTTTCTTTATGGAAAAATAAAGTTAATAAAATTAGATTTGAAAGGACAAGCTGGTCTTGTTTATTCATGATCTAGTTACCATCAATTGATTCAATCACCTCAGTGGTCTGATTAATAAATAA
Source organism: Lissotriton vulgaris (assembly GCF_964263255.1). NCBI lineage: Eukaryota > Metazoa > Chordata > Amphibia > Caudata > Salamandridae > Lissotriton > Lissotriton vulgaris. The sequence goes on from NC_141695.1 coordinate 917,876,895, forward strand.
TAAATGTTTAAAACCATGATAAAGATAGATAAACTGCAGTTTTATATAATATTGTAAATAATATGTGAGTAGTTTAATTAATCATACCACCTGATTCGGTTGCTCAAAAATTGTCTCATTGGTATTATGGGCCTTAATATGTGTTTCATGATTAATGGTGAGTATTGAGGTGATAGGTAGCGTTTATGAGACAGTTTTTGAATCAGAGCACTGGATCAGTGGACAAATGGGGAGTCCGCAGTTTTTGATTAGTAGACACACTTTTTAGCCATTTTAAGATCGCGTCCAGATTGAGAAATAGATGAGACAGAGTGCATTGGGACTGTGTAAAAGTGAGTCTGTTGTTTGTCTCTATGACTATTGACAGGTGGGCACACTTGCTTGGGTTTGGCGGAAGTGGCCTCATGACCTAATACGTATAAATAAGACAGGAACAAAGTTACAAGTTTGATGCTGACGGTGTGCAATACAGGACGGAGAAGCATGAAAAGACATTAATTTGGTGAGTGAATAGAGGAGCTTTTTGTAGCTGCGTGAATTCATACCGGCACGCCATTGTATATTTCCCCATGATATAGGGGCTATCAGTAATTGGTAATGCATGTGGCAATCCGGGGGATCTTTGAAGCCGGTATCGGCACGTTCTTTTCTAATGACTGAGAAGTTAACGTTTTAGTTATGCCTGTTCGTATATGAGCCTTTCAGTTAGATGTGCTCCTTAGCTATAGATAAACTTTCAAAAGCTGATTACATAGTTTTAACTCCTACTAGCAAGCCGCAATATACAAGTTTAAGTCACGAGAGACAGTTGTGTAAACTATGTGCCAATAAAGAAATACCTTGTGGCTGTGAGAGGAGTCTCGCTAGTGGTTGATTAATGGACAGCTGTATGCTGTAAGCTAATGAGGGATAGTTTTCAATCTGCTATCGTTTTTTGTATACAGCCATTTGCCTGTTCCTAAATGAGCTTTCTAGTTGGATGAGCTCTTTAGTTATAGACATATTTGTAGATAAAACCTGGTAGCTCGTGTAACTCCCACTGGCAATTCGTAAAATATGAGCCTAGTTCAAAGAGGAAGTTTTAAAAACATGCAAATATTTTTTTGCCACGAGTGTAATAAAGAAAGACCTTGTGATTATGACAAGAGATAGTCTTGAACTCGCAAGAGTTTCTGTTGAGACAGAAGTAAAACATCTAAGTGATTATTGTTTGTATATTCCTGCAGTTATTACCCGCTGATAAAGAAAGAAAATATGAGCGTCTGCATTAGTCGTTTCTTATTGAAACACATTCATTCCAAATATTAAGGTATTCTTTATTTTTTAAATACAACAATGTGTCTAGTCCGTTCACGAGTCTTAAGAAAGTTAGATGGGTGGCCAATTGAGATATTACCAATGTATTTTTATCTAGACAGGTGAGGATAGCATTCAATGGAACGCCGTGGATAAGTAACATCGAGCGCAGACTCTTACCAAAGGATTTAATGATAGATGTGCTCTTTCAATCCTGACACAACTCAGTGAAAGGTAAATATTTCGTGTGTTAGTGAGTGATATAGGCTTCCACATTAGGTCAACAAACAATAGAATGATGTGTTGCAAAAACATTTTTTTTTCTTTGTCAGAAGTGTATTTTGAAATACCTGGAGTTTGCAGCTATATTCGCGCAACTTTAATAGGGAGACAGGAGAGAGTATATGCCCTTCTAGCTTGGCTGAGAACACCACAGGTAATTTAACCTATCTGTCTCTTATGTTACATTTTTTAGGTCTGCAGGCAATTATATGTTCTTCAAGCAAGGTCGTTGGAAGAAATAGAACGACAGAAAAGATCAGAGTCTTTGAAGTAAGTTGGTATTTCAAAACCTGAAAACAACAGACATATGACCAGGGTTTTAGGTTGAGCATGTAGAAAGATCTAACATGGCGGTCTTTTAAAGGAAGTATATGAAAATGACCTCTTGCCTTGAGTAGGTAAAGGCAAATTGATGCCCTAATCTATAGAACGTAACTTGAAGAAAAGTGAGCAAATCAGTCCCAGCTTTTGGAGTATAAGGTAACATGAGTGGGTGTTGTAGGTGTGAACTGTGACCTTTTGCCTTGAGTAGGTGAAGGCAAATTGAATCTTGAATCTATACAATGATAATTGGAAAATAGTGAGCACACATTTTTCTTAGTTTGGGTTATAAGGTAGCACTTGTGTGTTTTGTAAGTTTGAGCCGTGATGTACATAATGGCACGGTCCAAACAATGTTTGTTTTAAAAAAAAGAAAAACATTTTTAAATACTGTGGGCATGAAGATAATTAAGGCCTTTTTTGTTTCAGATTCTAACCAGGGTAGAGAGAAAATAAACTGGTAAAATTGGCTGGTCCTGATGAAGGTGGTTCTAACGCATTGTCTTTCCACCGAAACGCGTTGACCTAAGTCCTCCTAACATCCCACTGATTTGAGTGGACAAATATTGGACAATAAAGAAAACAACGAATAGGAATGTTCACATGTCCAGACATATGAGTGGTATGATTGTGTATGTTTGTGAGTAAATGTGGATGTTGTGTAATTGTGTTCTCCACCTGGCTATTGGTTCAATTTTTTGTGTATGAATAATATAGACGGTTGTTTAGAATTGTGATGTTTTTTTAGTACAATGAACTTTGTATAAAAATGAGTTGCTTTTAAAAAAAGAAAAAAGATGGTATGAAAATAATCATGTTATAATTGTTTAAAAAAAAGAAAAGAATGACTTTAATAAAAAGAAATGAAAAAGTAGAAATGATGTATGCTCACTGATTGGTCATGCCCAGATAATTTCAAGCTAATGTTGTGAAAATAATAAGAGGTCGTGGGGGAGCTGTTTGTTCTTGATTGTTTACAGTTGTTAATTTCCTGCTGCTAACGTGCCTTATCGCATGTTTTGAGTTCTTATCGCTGATCTGAATGGTTGTTGTGAATATTGCGGAGTGGTGTTGTCACAGCTTTTTGCATGGGAACGCCTACTCTGCATCTAATTAGCGATTGTTGCGGGGGTCATCTGTGGCAATGTTTTTTGTGGCTGCTATCGCAGGTAAACTTGTGATATAGGCTGTTTGCACCAGCTTGGGAATGGAGCGATAAAGTTATCGCAACTTTGGCTGCGAAAAAGTGCAGTTAACTCGGCGATACCTCTTTGATAATATGCCCCTAAGATTGGTGTTGCAGAACAACCACCAATTTGTGGTAGATGCCCCACTCTGTGAAGTAAATTGTGCCCAAAGTTTAAATTGCAACAGAGTAATTTTGAATATCAGGTGTTTTACACAGATCCCCAACTGAAAGCAGGGTCTAAATGGTACCAGCTGAACAATATGCAAAAATATTTTATGCTCATTAAGCCTGCACATATCATCAAAGCATAAGGCCTGATTATGAGTTTGGTGGTGCTCCTGTGGACCCCCCACAGCTGTGCCCACAAGAGGACCGCGAATCCCGTGGTTCTTCGCCTGTCGGATTACAACTTTAATCCATGGTGGGCATGCAGTGCTGTGGTGGTCTCATGGCAACATCTGTTTAAGGCTCATTGGAGAGCCTTAGCAGTGGACTGCTGCCATGACAGGGCCTGCAGCACATTCCTGCATGGTGTGGCATGCACCTTGTCATGCATATCATACTGTGCAGAAATGGGGGTGAATTTCTAAAGGGGCACAACATGTTACCCTTGCCTGCACCCCAGGCCGAGAAGCAGAAGGGTGCCCTATTTGGGCCTCCTTAATTGCATCTCTGCCACCCTTTTCATGGCAGGCTCAAATCCATAAAATGGGCAGTGGACAGGCAGCTTTTTATATGCTCAGTGGTGCGGCAACGGCACAGCCAGCATATTTCTGCCTCTTTCTGCTGCACCACTTCCGCGGTATCCTGGCAGAGGAGGCAGTACCTGGCGGTCTGACCACCACACTCAGAATAGTGTGGGCGGACCCGCAACGCTGTCAGTGGTAGTACCGCCACCGCGAGTACTGTGGGCCTGTGAACGGTCATACTTCTAATGTGGCCCATAGTTTTAGTGACTAAATAAGTGTGTTGCAATGTACTGAATGTACTATGTGAGTCAGAAAAGTTGTTTTGACTTTGTATGTGTCTTTTCAGTCTGAATCGCAAATATGAGTTGCATGAAAGGGTTTCACTCTTCTCTATGCATTTTGAAATGCAATGAGGAAAGGTTTTTTAACACTATTGTGTTCGCAAATTATAAATTGGTTATGAGACCCAACATAGGATGGCAACTGCTTTGCAAAGTAAAGGTTATTCCCCACAGGGGACCTTGAAATTTGTTATGGCTGGCGTCATGGGTTTCAGACAGTTGTCCAAAAGACCACTGAATGCTCCTTAAAATGTCATTCTCTTGATGAAAATATATATTTGAAAAGCAAACACAGACTCTTTAAAGAACATTGTCTGCTTTAAAAAAATGTTTACATCAGCAGCAGCACCTCCATCAGGGCGGAGGAGCGCTGCCCCCACCACCACCCACCCAAAAAATCGATTAGAAAACGAGTTTTAAACCCGTTTTATTATAGTTTTATTTTAATGGCCTAGGACCCGCATCCAGAAATCTGACGAGTCTTGGGAGTTGGGACCAGGGGGATGACACTGTTGTGGGGAAGTGGTAGTGCACTCCCTTGTCCCTTCTTTGCGCATGAGTGTTTGGCCGGCCATTTCAGGCTGGCCCAACCCTCATGCGCAGTAAAGCTTTCTTCAGCCCCAGCTGCTTTGCTTGGGAGCCTGTGTCAGAAAGCTCACACAGGCTCCCGAGCAGCCTGGGAGAAAAAAGTTGCAGTACTAAGGCCAATCCTGACGCTGCTTTCATGCAGCATCAGAATTAGCCGCAGTGCAGTCTGGGATCCAGTTCCAGAAGCAGGAAGAGCTTGATGGAGCGGACAGCGGCGGCGGCGGTGATCAGGTAAGTTATTTAATTATATTATTTGTATTACTTTTATTAATAATAATAATAATAATAATAATAATAATAATAATATTTTGTCCGTCGAACACCACCCCCATCCCCAGCTCCCTCCTCCGGCCCTCCCCACCACTTTGGAAGAGGACGGGCCACTCTTGGTTTACATCCCGGGAATACAGAAGAAAGCTGCACTATGTCTCCTGCCTCCTAAATATTCATAATGTAGTGTTTGGAGAGCATTGTAAATTTACATTTTGCAATGTAGCTGATTAGTACAAGAGTCACAATGCAAAAAGAAGCCATGGGCCCAAACCAGTTGGAGTGCATGCACTAAACAGAGACTAATATGTGACCTAGCCATCATACATCAGCATCACAATCACAGAAACAAGTTGTGACTGAGAGGTTGATGGCAGCATGTAAATAGGAGACCACGATGTACTGTTTTTTAATACTTTACAAACAATTAAATCTCAAGACACTGTCAGATTAAGCTATTTGCCCAGAATCATAAGATGTTGGAAAATGTCAAGCTTGTAATTCGCACATCTGAGTTGCAAGTCCAACAACTTGCCTCTGCACCACATGCTCTAACATAAACATAGTAAACATGACTGTATTGGGGCAAGTATTTACCCGCCCATATCTACAAGCGGTTCTATGACATTACAACGCATGCTAATACATCGCATGCCATTACATCGCAAGTTGTTACAACGACTTGCGTTGGAGGGCGATGGACTTGGGAGTAGTATAATTTACTGTTCCAACTCCAGTCTACATACAGTAGGGAAGGTGTTGGATAGTAAATTATACTATTCCTTGTCCTAGAGCGCCATCCAGTGCAAGTCGTTCTAACGACTTGCGTTCTAAAAACCGCAATGTAATGGCATCGCGATGTAACGACCGCGGTGTAAACGATGTTTCCCCTACAGGCACAACTTGGCTGAGAAGACATTTTTAGCACAAAACTATACTAATAACTGTAATGACAATTGCAGTGAATCGCTGTTTTAAACACAGGAGTCTTCTATTTCTGACATGTTTGATGTTTTTCAGACCTTATTTCATTTTCTGCATTTTAATATATTTTGGAAATTGTAGGCCAGTGCAAACCGATTTCTGTTTTACTATATTATAATAGAGTGTGCACAAAAGTTACGTTTATGTGTGTTAAAATACAGCTATTCATGATTAATCAATCAAGCAGGATTTATATAGCGCAATTTTTCACCTGCGAGGTTATCCAGGGTTGGAGATACATCTGGTCAGGTGAATCAGTTGAACAACCAGGTCTTGAGTCCCTTACTGAGTTCCTGAAGAGAGGGCAGCAGCGGCTGCTCCACTGGAACAGAGGAGCGCCGCCCACCCCAGCATATAAAACAATAATTACACAGGATATAAACCCATTTTATTGTTGTTTTATTTTAATACCCTTGAACCACCCCCAGGACTCTGATGAGTCTTGGGGGGCGGGTCCAGGGGATGAATGCTGGTGGAGCAGTGTTGGGCACTTCCTTCACTCTGCATGTGTTGTTTGGCCAGCGTCTCAGGCCAGCCAAACACCTCATGCACAGTGAAGCTCTCTCCAGCCACATCTGTGATGCTGGGGCTGGAGAGAGCAGACACAGGCTCCCATTCTGCCTGGGAGTGCAAGTTATCAGGCGCTCAGGATAATCCTGATGCTTCTTTCCTGCAGTGTCAAGATAGGCCACAGAGCATTCTTGGAGCATGTCCCCAGAACCAGGAACAGCATGATGGGGTGGGGGAGGCTGCGGCATGAAGGTAAGTTTCATTCTTTATTACTTTTTAGGTCTCGCCTACACAGTGCGCATGCGCTGCTTAGAAAAAAGACATTTAGTAATCGACACAGCTTTGCGGGAAAAAACGGGCAAGTTTTAAAACCATCTGTTAGTAATTAACAGATGTTTCCTGCTAGCTCCTGCAAGGGAAACAGCTGCAGGCCCCCTCCACTCTCCCCTCCCCCTGCTGCCTCCTCCTCCTCTCCTCTTCAAATTCGCGCTTGTTCTATTTCTCTTAAAAACTCTATTCCCGAGAGTCCTATCTCTTCACGTTCCTAAACCAGACTCTCCCCCTCTCTTGAAATCTCTTTTAACATATCTTGTCTCCGCTCCTTTTAATTATTTCCACATTTTGAATTACCCTCCATCTCTGACTTTTTAAATGTATCTTCCCATATAGCCCATACTTGCTCAAATATTCTTCCTCTATTTTAATCTCCCTTTCTCGGCTACATTCTCATTCAATAAATCTTTTCTTTCTGGTTTCATCAATATCCATTTAAACTGCATCGGAAAGCATAACCTCTGTCTCTTTAAATATATATTCTCCCCCTACCCGCCTAAAGGTCCCTCCCTCCCGAAACCTGAAGCTGCCACCCTGGCTCCACCGTCCCCTGCTTCGTCACCAGCCCCCACACCTTCTGCGTCACTGTCCTCGCGCCTTCTGTCCTCCTTACCTCATCAACTCACTCCTTGTCACCCCGCCTCCCCAAACACACAGCCCCCCTGTCCAAATGGACGCATTGCTGCGCCCATCCCCGCTCTTCCTCACCTGCTTCCACATCCCGGAGGATGCTTGCAGCAACCCCTCTGTGTCCCTGGTCTCTGCGGGATGCACTGCAGAGAGCCAGGGACAGCTGGAGCAGAGTATGGAGGAAAACATCCCCCCGCACCATCCTCCACTACCCGGGAAGTAGAATTGGATCAAAGGCAAAACTTTCTTTAACCTATAGTGGATAGTATAATAGTTATCAGGGACTTCACTTCCGGCATGGCAGAGCGATCTGAGAAGTGTAAGAGATGGCGGTGGAGGGAGCTGTTGAGCCAGGCTGGGAGGTAGAGGTGCGTCTGCTACTTTCTGCCTCGTACGCCGCGTTTGATTTGACAGGACTGGCTCCACTGCTTAGCTCGGTCATTGAGAGGTGAGAGACATTTCAATGTGCGTCTTAAGCTAGCTAGTGACTCCCATGACACAGTGGACCACCTCTACCATAGTGCTTCAGACCGGAAGTCTGCCTCAGCTGTCAGTGAGAGGCAGCAGATAGGGTGACGTCAGAAGAGATCCCAAGGGTGCTCTCAGGTCGCGATTTTTGGGGAAGTACACCATACCTTTAGTCTCCCTGCCTGCTGGTTGCCGTGGTGGTCCCTCCCGCCGCCGCAGCACACCATCTTCGCGGCCGCTGTGCGGGGGGACTGCATTACCCGGGATCCTTTGGGACGGAAGCCGCCACAGCCATTTGTGAGCCCTGAGGTGCTTAAAAGTGACGTGAGCCCCGGTGTAGCGGGTGCTCTCAGGTCACGATTTTTGGGGAAGTAAACCGTACCTTTAGTCTCCCTGACTGCCTGCTGGTTGCCTTGGTCATCCCTCCCGCCGCCGCAGCACACTGCATTAACCGGGATCCTTTGGGACAGAAGCCTCCACCGCAAAATGCGCGCCTGGAGGTGCTTAAAAGTGACGTAAGCCCCCGCGTCGCGGGACCGCGTGCGGGCTAAGCCTGGGCAAAGGGCGGGCCGTCTGTGGCCGTCCGGGGCCGGGAGAGCCCGGGCTGGGCCACGTTATTTGGTCCTTGGTTCCAGTTTAGTTTTTAATGAACTAATGATTCTTTGGTGTTAATTTAGTCACCATTTTTATGAATTCATAGCAATACTGTACTAAACATTTAATCTAATTTTTGAATAAGAGTATATGCTTTGTATCTCAGTGTTGATTCGCTTTTATATATGCTGGTATTACTGCACTACTTTTGATATTATTTTTAAAATTGTTTGCATATTTTTGTGATAGATTATGGGGAAGAATACTCTTGCACAGTCCCTGCCACGAAAGAAAGGGTAGTTCCAAATACTCCTCTCCCTAGTTTGACATCAATCAAATGCTGCAAAAAACTATAGGGGTGGTTGCGTCTGCCATTGAAAGCACAGAAAGGCGCCTTTCCCTCCCAGCAGGTACCCTACCACCATTGCCTGCTATAAATACATCGATGTTCACAATAGATTCTCAGGACTCGATTTTAGCACCATGTTGTGCTGCCTTGCCAGGGGCTCAACCTATCCTATTATCACATGATATTGTCCCTACTATGGGTAATGTACCATCTGAACCCTTGGCCTCTTAAACCAGGCTATCGTTGACACCCACTGTCTTTGTAAAGGATGTAACCTCTGAGCCTCCACTTTTGATTGAGTCTCTTACAGAAAAGATGGGGTGCAATACGCTTTTAAGTCCAATCTCTGTTTCAATCTCAACCGCTAATAGCAATAGCCCGCGAGTAACAACCAGAGGGCAGAAGGCAAGACGTAAATTAAAGCATACTAATTGGGAAGGGTCATCTGCAAAAAATGCTAAAGGAAATGTGGGCCATAAACAGCGAAAAATTTCTGCAAAACAAACGAACAAAAGGAAATAAGGGTAACCCTCAGAATGAGACTGCATTTCCCCATAATAGTATAGATAATATAGCTGTTGAGGAGTGTTTCTGGGAAAGAATGGAGACCCTTCTAACAACCCTTCTAGAACCTATTTGTTTAAAAGTTACGAATATATAAACCAGGGTAACTAATATGGAGGAAAATATTGCTGGTTATCAGCAGCCTATTCAGGATAATCTAATTTCTATATTACCTCAATCTATTCTTATTGACTCTAATGGAAAGCCTAATAACACATCAAGGGCCACAGTCTTGGGCTACATCCATCATCATACCCATTTTTTAAAAAAGGCCTAAAGAGTGACCCTGCCTGTTACAGACCTATCTCCCTAATTGACTCTGCTGTTAAAATCTTGGGCAGAGTCATTTTGGGGAGACTAACATCTTGGCTGGAGGGCAGGGGAATTCTATCTAATGCCCAATACGGCTTTAGGGCTAAAAGAAGTACATTGGATCAGTGTCTAAACTTATACCTGATAACTAGTAAATACACTGTAGTTAAAAAAGGGGCCTTATATATGGCTTTTATGGATCTCTCCTCAGCCATTGACCTGGTCAACAGGTCAAGGCTGTGGGGGGTCCTCTTGGACATAGGTATTGAAAAATCTTTAGTTGGCTTTTTGGCTGATCTGCATCAGGGTTTGGAGGCCTCAGTTAGAGTCACTAGGGATGGTAGATGCACCAAACCTTTTAGCTCCGAGAGAGGAGTGAGGCAAGGATGTATCCTTGCCCCTCTCCTCTTCACTTTGTACATAAACACATTGGAGCCGGTGCTTTCCGCCCTGGGGGCCGACGTCCCGTGTGCAGGAGAGACTAACATTCTGGTCCTCCTGTACGCGGACGATGCGGTACTCTAGGTGAGAACAGGTGTTGCCCTTAACAAACTTTTGGCCTCTTTTGGGGATTTCATGACCTATCTAGATTTAAAAATAAATACGCAAAAATCTCACGTTATGATCATGGGACTCAAAGGTAAAAGGAGGAAACCCATATCCCTGGTTTGCACGGGAAAGGAGGTACAGAGGGTCCCCTCTTTCACCTATTTGGGTGTCCTATTTGATGATAAAGGCACTTGGGGTGCCCAACATAAGGCCAAATCAAATGCAGTGAATAGATCGGCAGGAGCCATCTTGAATTTTGCTAGAAAATTGGGTTCAAGACCGACGAGCGCGATCCTCAAAGTATACAATGCTAAGAGTATCGCGATCGCCAACTACGGGGCTTCATTCTGGGGATACACAAATCCTGTCCTTATTCAAAGGGCAGAGAACAGGTTTTTAAGATTATTACTTTCTGTTCCCCAGTCTACCCCCACTTTTACTATTCATTCAGAATTGGGGGTTGGGTATGTCTCAGACGTCATAAAATCTGCCCCTGTCATTTCCTGGTTAAAAACCTGGTTAAATGAAGAGATTTCTTTAAATCATAAAACTCTAGAAGATTGTCTAAATATGGATGGAGCACTTAAGATTCCATGGATGTTGTATGTGAAAAACATGTTAGCGCAGGTGGGACGTATCGACCTTTTTAATTCCCCCGAGATCATACGGAAGGAGGATGTTAAAACAATCAAGGAATCACTGATGAACCTTTTTACAACAGAGCAAGAGGAAATTGAACTCAAGAAAATGACAGTGAGAAGGAACTTTACACTCAAAACTGTCCAAGGTCCAGAACCTTACCTGGTATTTGTAAATAATCCATTCCACTGCTTTCTTTTAATTAGATTTCGTTTGAATTAATACATTTTTTATTGGGCACATACTATAGATGGGATACCTCTGATAATAACAAACCTTGTGATTGTGACAACTTTTCACCCCAGGACACTTTACATTGTATTATGTTCTGTGATCACTATGATAAAATCAGAAGGAAATATCTTGTTCCCATCCTCAGAGAGGCCCGCTTTCTACAAGTTAGGCCTGCACTCTTATTCCTGCAACTTTTGCACAATGCACATGTCACTTTCCATGTTGCAAACTTTTTAGTAGCAGGAGTGCGCATTAATAAGAAGCGCAGCAAAAGCAATAATGGATTGATTATAAACGAAATTTCTTAAATGTAACCTCAATAAGAATATAGATATATCGATGTTTTAAATGTTTTAACTGTATCTTTTAACCTTTTTTGACTGTATACATTAATTGTTTATGCACATGTCACTTTACATTACTCTGATGATATAACTTATGAACTATCATGTATATATATTATGTAAATATTCTTCTTGCGATTGTTTAACTTTTTGTGTGTAATCTTTGAAATGTACCCTGTGTCTTTTTATGATTTTTTAAAAATCAAATAAAAGTGATTGACTGACTGACTGAACTGCACTTTGTGTAATTTAATGGATGATAACCGGTGTGAATTGACACGGGAAGACGGCTTGTGCCAGTCCCATTTTAATCATTCTTTCCTGGGTTAACAACTTAATTAACTATGTGGTAAATTTGATCTGGGATTTGTAAATGGAGTTTGTATGACACCATCTTCCCTCCCTCCAACATTTAATGGGAGGGGTTTGTGGTGTTGTCGTGTCATACCTGGAATCAGGAACACCGCTGTGTTCCGGATTCCATGGGATGACAGTTACGACCCAGGTCTCTTGTATGGACTTGCTTTATCCTCTTGGCAATAAATCATCTTCAAACCACATTTCTGTCTCCGGAATCATCATCATTACACTGGCGACGATTGGGCAAGAACCTTTAAACAGACCTGGAGTCCCTACCTGCATCATTGCTTCTCGTCAGATGCGGAGGATCACGAACTGAGAAGGAGGGCTGTCGGAGCTGTCTGCGCAGTGTCACGGACTGTAGCAGGATCAAGAAGGTGAAATCGCCACAGTTTTATATCCATCTGTGACGGATATTTGTATTTTTGGGCATTTTCAAGATTCGAATCTTGGTGATTGAGGCTGCGTGAGTCTGGTAGCCCGAGAGCCGGTGCGCATGCGTGTAACGTCACGACGTAGCCCGAGAGCCGGTGCGCATGCGTGTGACGTCACGACGTTTTCTTCACGCATTTTGACGCACGGCGGCCATCTTTTGGGACAATGTTGAATGAAAGGCAATGAGAATGTACTAACATCGCGCATTAGGCTCATCGATCGTTTTAAAATTTTGGTTTTGCCATTGGTTTTGCCATTAACTCTTGAAATTGGCATTAAACTTTGATTTTGCCTTACAGTACATACAGAAAAAAAGAAAGCATATAAAGGAAAACGACCTTACAATACATTAAAAAAAAGAAAAAAAAGAAAGCATATAAAGCAAAAGAACCTTATTCTAAAAGGAACACTACATCCTACCTACCAAATAATTTTGTCTTTTTGCTTTATCTAAATGGAAAGTTTTTCAGCTCCACCTCCATTTCTACCAAATCCAGGTGAACCTATCCTTGAATGGAAAAGATGGAAAGAAGGTTTTTATGCTTACATTGAAGCTTTTGGTGGAGAGGACTACACCGATAAACAGAAACTTGCCATTTTAAAACACTGTCTAGGTGCTGAAGGAAGACATGTCTTAAGTCACTTACCTTTATCTGCAGGTAGTGTAACATCTTCTGAAGAAGCGATAGATGTTTTTGAGGAAGCGATCAAACAGTTGGATAAACAATATATTAAGAAAGTCAACGTTGTGGTTGCCCGTCATAAATTTCTAAGTAGGGGTCAATTACCAAGTGAATCAGTTGACTCATTTATGAATGACTTATGAGTTTTGGCATCTAAGTGCAATTATTCAACCTTTCATGATCAAATGTTGCGTGATCAAATGGTCCACAAAATTGCTGATGTCAAGCTTCAAGGAAAACTTTTAGACACTGAGGATCTGACTTTAGACAAAGCGTTAGATATCGCACATCGTTTTGAGAACATGAAACTTGGTGTGAAGGAACTTGCAGAAAAAAATATTGCTGAAGTCAATGTTGTAAAGAAATCTAACTTTGAGGAAAGATCTTCATTTAGAAACAGAAACCAACAATTCCAAGAGAGAAGAGAATTTGCATGTTTTAAATGTGGTAGTCCGGATCACCTAGCAAATGATAGAAAGTGTCCGGCAATTGGTCAAGTGTGCAGATATTGCAAATTGAAAGGTCATTTTACCAAAATGTGTAAGAATAAGAACAAGATTAAAAGTAAGGGTTATAATCAAAAAAGAAATTCGGATGAGCATGTCAATGAAATTGATGACGATTACTTAGAAGAAGAATTTCTTTTTGCAGTGTATGAAGTCAATGCATGTGATAAGGAGTCTCCCTACTGCACTGTAAATGTTGGAGGGAAGGTTATCAGTGTTATGGCAGACTCTGGGGCAAAACGTACTCTCATTGGCGAAGAATGGGTAAAAGAGTTTCCGGGTTTAAAATGATCTCCTCCTGACATAAGGTTGCTTGGCTATGGGAAGAAACCCATTGAAATTCTTGGCTTTTTTACGACATCCTTAAGTTTCAAGGGTAAAACTATTAATTCCAAGGTTTATGTGGCTAAAGATGGCTCTTGTTTATTGGGATGGCCTCAGCAGAGGGACTTAATGATAAAATTGGATCCCAATCATCCTGAACAAGTGCTTGGGTATTCTGATCTGGTCATGAGTGTAGAGTCTGATCTCGGTTCTGAATGTGAAAAGAAATTTCCTTCTGTTTTTTCTACGTCTGCATTAGGTCTTTTGAAAAACTTTGAACATAAAATCATTCTTAGAGAAGATGCTGTACCAAAAGTCCATAAAGTTAGGAATGTCCCTTTACATTTAAGAGATGCTGTAAAATCTGAACTCAAAAGGTTATGTGATTTAGATGTCATTGAGGAGATAGAATCTTTTGTTTGGTTATCATCAGTCGTTGTCGCTCACAAGCCCAATGGCAAAGTGAGACTTTGTGTGGATTTAAGAGATTTAAACGGGAACGTATGGGTGGATAGACATCCGTTGCCTAATATTAATGAAATGTTCACTAAATTGAAGGGGGCATCCATTTTTTCTACTTTAGACCTGTCTAATGCTTATCATCAGATAGCGTTACACAAGGATAGTAAGCATTTGACATCTTTCATCACTTCAGAAGGTGCTTTCAGGTACAAAAGGATGCCTTTTGGTCTAATATCAGCATCTTCTGTCTTTCAAAGGGTGATGCACAACCTTTTTAAGGATTTTGATAATGTCTTATACTTCCAAGACGACATTTTGATCTTTGCATCTAATCCATCTGATCATTCTGAAATTTTGTATAAAGTGTTATGTGTGTTGCAAGATAGTGGTCTTACACTTACAAAGGAAAAATGTAAATTTGCTGTGTCTTCTGTTGACTATTTGGGACATACTATTAGTAAGGAAGGCATTTCCCGAAAATGAATTTAGTCAAAGCCATTGAATTAGCTCCAGACCCTGTGAATAAAGATCAGCTCAGATCTTTCTTGGAGCTTGCCGAATACTATTCCAAATTCATTCCCATGTTCTCTGATAAGACTGCAAGCATGAGGAATTTGATGAAAAAAATGTTCAATTTCTTTGGGATGAAAATTGCAAAAAAGAGTTCATGTTGTTGAAACAAAACATTGCATCTGCACCTGCTTTAGCAACGTTTAATACTGCACATTGTTCATTTATCATCACTGATGCAAGTAATGTAGGTATTGGTGCAGTTTTAATGCAGCGTCAAAAGGGTCAATTGGTAACAATTGTATTCGCATCAAGACCTTTAAGGGATGCTGAGTGCAAATATTCTACCTTAGAAAAGGAAGCTCTTGCTTGCTGGTGGGGTATAGAATATTTCCACAAGTATGTGTACGGTACTGTTTTTAAGCTCTGGTCTGACCATCGTCCTTTAGTGGATTTATTTACTACGAAAGGTTGTGGAAAAGCGACTTCAAGGATTGCTAGATGGCAATACAAGCTTCAGGATTTTCATTTTAAAGTGGAGTATATCCCTGGTATTAGGAATGTGTTAGCTGACTGTTTATCTAGATTGCCTATTCCTGATGACAATATTGTTGAAGAAGACAAGGATGATGATAATGTTGTGTCAATTTGTGAAATCTCCAAAGGTTGTATTGATGAGGATGCATGGAAATTGGCGTGTTGTAGTGATTCTGTTCTGAGTGATATTTGTAATTTTGTAAAAACCCAGTGGCCACGCAAAGTTTTGTTGTCTGATGAGATTCTTCCTTTCTTTCATGTTGCTCAGGAGTTGTCGGTTGTTGAAGGAGTTTTGTTTAGGGGTCTGCAATTGTTGGTCCCTCGTGAATTACAACCTAAGATTTTAGAAATGGCTCACGAAGGACATCCTGGAATGACATCTATGAAAAGAAGTATTAGAAGTGAATTCTGGTGGCCAGCAATGGATAAGTGCATAGAACGGCATGTCAGAGACTGTTTAGATTGCTGTTTGAGTGATAAGTCTCAAAAGCATATTCCATATGAACGGTTTCCCATTTCCAGACCTTCACAGGTTTGGGAAAGTGTATCATTAGATATTGCTGGTCCTTTGTCATTTAACAAGAGTGTGATGTATGCCATAATTTTGATAGATCAGTTGTCTCAGTGGCCTGAGGTAAAAATGGTTTCTAACATAACATCTAGTGTGGTGATCAAGTTTTTAAATGAAGTGTTTGAAAGGGAGAGTTTTCCAGAATCTATTACAACTGACAATGGTGTGCAATTTGTATCCCAAGAGATGAGGGAGTTTATGGAGCGTCATGGTATCAAACATAAACGTGTGTCGGTTTGTTATCCCAAAAGTAATGGCATCGTTGAGAGGTGGATCAGGGTGTTTAAGGAAGGTCTTCAACTAGCCTTGCAGAATGGTAGAGATTGTAAACAAACCATTAGTGAAGTCCTGTGGTGTTACAGAAACACACCTAGGAGTATGGGTGATCTGTCTCCTTTTGAGAAGATGAGAGGGAGGAGAAGTGGCTCCAACATGAGTCAATCTTGGATGAGAATGCTTGGTACTAGTAGGGCTGTTGTGGTTGATCATGCTCCATGTAGTGATTCTTCCTAGTTCTGTGTCAATGATTGGGTCCGTGTCAAGAAGTGTAGAAATGTTAAGTCTGGTGAGTCATGGTATTCTAGTCCTTTGATGGTCACGCGTGTTGGAAGACAAGTTGTTGAACTTTCAGATGGTAACGTGTGGAATTTGTCTAAAGTGGTTAAGGTTCCTAGGTGGTTGTGGCCCAAGGATGAGTCACCAGTGTCTAGTGTTCCATCCGGCTTGAGGTCTTCCAATGGTGCTAGCAATTGGAGGAAATTCTTTGGTTCTACAACTCTTCACGGTTTTTCTGAAAACAAGTCTTCCTGTTCTTCTGATGACAATGTGCCTGTCCAACGAGCACAGAGGAAATGTCATGTTCCTGTGTGGTCTAAAGACTATCATCTTTATAGGTGATTTGATTGGTGTATTTTGTAATTTGTTCTCCAGATATTCATACTTATGTCTTTCTTTTCAGAATTCATTTTGTATATTGTTTGTTTGTTCTTGTTCTTTATCCATTGCTCATATCGCTGTATTTTCCCTTACGAAGGGGAATGTGTGGTGTTGTCGTGTCATACCTGGAATCAGGAACACCGCTGTGTTCCGGATTCCATGGGATGACAGTTACGACCCAGGTCTCTTGTATGGACTTGCTTTATCCTCTTGGCAATAAATCATCTTCAAACCACATTTCTATCTCCGGAATCATCATTATTACAGGGTTGTGCTTCTACTATTGACTATGCACTGATAACAAATAAGCATGCGAATAGAATATTCTCTTTTAAGGTTTCAGACATTGTTTTAAGTGACCACTTTCCACTCTGTGTAGCCATTGTATTCCCGGAGTAGTCCTCTTTAAAACGTAATATAGAAGAGACAATGTGGACGAAAATTTTTCCATTGGCAGCACAAATGGTTACTTGTTAAGATGGGCTATGGTGGATCAAACTGAAACACTTAATATAGTAATTGGCAAGTGCATATCTGAGTTAGCGATTTGTTTGGGGGAAGATTCTACACCCGAAATCCTCCTTGCATCCTTCCTGACTATTTCTAATGAAATTAGGACTTCCCTTATGAGACAGGGAAAAAAAGGTTAAACAAAAAGGAGGTTGGTTGCAATAGAGCTTATGCACTCCTAAAGAAAGAATTGCACAAGAAACCAAGGTGTATTGAGGAAGTCAGCAGACTCAGGAAAGAGTATAAAATCGCTATAAGAGATAGAAAGAATGAGCTAAAAGCAGAAGTCTGGGAAGCCCTGCATCGAGCATCCGGAAGGAACGATAGTGCGGGCTACTGGAAGATTGTTAGAACTCCCTTTCTTAGGGAAGAGGTAGGTCCTACACTCGAGATAGCAATTCCTGAATCAGATTGGATCAGGCATTTTTCTAAAGTATATGAGGGCGAGGGACTGGTGAGTACTCCCTATACCCCCACTGCCCACTCCACCTCAAGGAACTTACTGTTCACCCTAGAAGAAGTTGAAAAAGCCTTGCATGTGAGTCAGGGTGGGAAGTCTCCTGGCCCGGACGGTGTCCCTATAGACATCTTCAAGGCCACTATTTCTCTTTGGGGCCCTCTATTGGCCCAGGTGCTGAACGCTAGTTGTGTTGCAGAATTCTTGCCTACCTGGGTGGAGTCCATAATAGTGCTCATATATAAAAAGGGGGATAGACATGATCCGGGTTGTTATAGACCCATCTCCCTTTTAGATTCCTTTACTAAAATAGCGGGCCGGATAATTTTGGACCGGCTCTTGGTTTTGGCTGAAGACAATTCTATCTTATCTGATCTACAATACAGTTTTTGTTCTGGCCTAGGAACCATGGAACAGGGCCTATATCTTTTAATGCTGGTCGGGAAGAATACAAGGGCCAAGAAAGGAAATCTGTTCCTGGCCTTTGATGATCTCTGCTGCATTTGATTGTGTGGTTCATACCAAACTATGGATATTGTTGGGACAACTTGGGGTTGAAGAAAACATTATTTATTTTCTTAAACGTTTTTACAGTGATGCTTCAGCCCGCGTCCGTTATGGCCTAAAGGGGGAACGCACGGGCGAAATTCCAATCAGGAGTGGTATCAAGCAGGGCTGTGTCCTGGCCCCTTTCCTTTTTAACTTGTATATAAATGGGTTCCAGGTAGTTGGGAACTCCTTTTTAAAATTCCTCCTTGCAGTTCCTAAGAGCACTCCTAATTATAACTGCCACGCAGAATTGGGTCTTGCCTTTATATCTGATCTCATCAAGCTTGAGCCTGTGCTATTATGGCACAGGCTATGGACTGAAGAAGTACCAAAGCTGAATTAATAGAGATATTTTGACAGATATTTTGAAATTGGAAGGAGCTATGAGGATACCATGGCTGAGCAATGTATGTAAATTCCTAACGGATATTGGAAAGTCAGACTATTTTCTAAATCCTTCTACTATCTCAGCCATTTCACGCAAGGACCTGAAGGAGGGTTTGGCTTTTTTGGATTCTTTAAGAATTGCATCTGAGGTCTTAAAACCTACTGTCCTGCAACATCGAATGTTATTAACAACTTTTAATTTTCAACCCTATTTGGTACATGTCTCTGATAATTATGATAGATTTTTGTTATCCTGTTTTAGATTTGGAATTTTCCACAGGCTGGTTAGTTTTCCTACAGTGAACAACTGTACACAAGACTTACCGCCTTATCCCTGTGACGATGTTTCCCCCCAAAGCACTATGCATGTTCTTTTACTTTGTAAATTTTATAGCTTGATTAGGCGTAGTGTTTTACTGCTGCTACTGAGAGAGATGGGCCATCGGCCATGCTAAGCATTCAATACCTGGATAATCATCTATGTGTTGCAACAATTACATGTTTTTTTAAAAAAGTGATTTGCAGTAAGGAAAGTTTGATCATATAATGTATTTTAATGATATTGAGGTTGTTTATGTATTGGAATTTTTTTACCATCAATGAATTTTCTACTTTGTATGACACTGAGATAATGTACAATGGAACTGTAATGAATTTTTAATGTAATGTTTTTTTATGTACACTTTTATGATTGCTTTTTAACAATCAAATAAAGTTATATTTGATTGATTGATCCCAATAGCTTCAAATTAATTACTGAAGATTACAACAATGTCAACTCCAATCACTTCCTACTAGGTTATACAAACTTTCATGATCCTGATTCAGCCATTGGCTAAATTAAGTAGAGAGGTCCCGCGTACCAGTCACATAATATGTCAAAACAGCACTTATAAGAAAAGGGAACGCACCACGGGACAAACACAAAGTGTTCTAATTGTCTTTTGTATATTTTGGCATCTGTTTGTGTAGTTCTTTTTACCCTTAGTGTTGAACCAACTTGCTTTCGTAATCTGGACACCATATTCCCATTGTTCTGGAATTTCCATTGCTTGTGTCTGGTTTATATTCTCTACAGTTAATAGAAATTTGAAAGTGCTTAGTAATGGTGTGTGTATTTTTTTTTTACCAAAGAGCACTGTGGGGGTGGTATTCGTTGTATAGATGTGTGACGCAGAACTTTACTTTTTATCGTACATCATGGTTATTGGTTGTTGTGATTGGGCCTGTTTACATTTTTGTAGAGAGAGCATTGCCGAAACGGATAACTAGCTGTGATGAAGTGCGGTGCCTGTGATGATGCGCTATGTTTAAGCCAACTTAGTCTAAAGGGAGTGATGGAGAGTTGCTTGTTCTGTGGCTGCCGGCTGTCATTGGTGTTAATTCTCTTTAAGCAAACACATTGGCAAAGCCAATAGCTTTGACTAAACACTTATAAGGTCCAAAAGGTGAGACCTATTGCCTATGCCAATGCTCGTTTTTGTTTGTCACCTGACACCCTTCTCCCCCACCTCCCTCTCCCTTCCTCTGCCTAGCCCGCTCACCTCTTTGGCAGGAGATGGACCGCTACTGAGAAAGGGTGAGATCCAGAGGAGGAGGGGAAGACAGTTCTGGGACTTTGTGGAGAGGTAGGAGAAAGAGCATCTTCCACTGCTGCTTTGGCAGATGTGGGGAGGGTGAGAGACAGAGAGGGAGAGGGAGGCAAAGTGAAGGTGTCTAGAGGGTTGGTGGAAGCTCAGGTTGTTTGTTGATGTCTGCAGGTTCTTGACTGTGCAGGGCTTTTTAGGCATGGTTTAGCATCTTGAATTAGCAGCTCTTGTGGATGGGGAGCATGTAGAGTTTCTTGACGTGATGTGTGAAGTGGGTCCATTTGAAGAGTTCGAGGATGAGTCTGGCTGCGAAGATATGTATGGTCTGCAATTCCAGCATAGAGTGCGTTGCCTAAGTCAAATCGGCTACAGGGAAGTGCTTGAGTGATGGCATGCCTGGTGCTGACTAGAAACCATTTGAAGATCCTGCTGTGCATGCAAAGGGTGAGGAAGCAGGTGGAGGAGACTGTGTTGATCTGTTTCCTCATGGTGAGTTTGCTGTCCAGGAGAATGCCGAGGTACTGTGTGTAGTCTGTATGAGTGCCTGAAAGTCCTAGTTCAGCAAGTCTCCTGGAATCGTTCCACAAGGATGTGTTCTTCCAGAAGATCAGTATTTTTATTTTGTCTGTGCTGAGTTTGAGGCAGTTGTTTTGTCTTCCAGTCAACAATGCTGGTCATGCACAGGCAGAAGTTGGCCCTCACGGTGGATGGTTCCTCTGATAGAAAAAGAATGAGCTGGGTGTCATCTGCTTGGATATCATGTTCAGTTCAAAGGTTCTGGCAAAGTTGGCCAGGCAGGTCATGCAGACATTGAATAGAGTAGGGCTGATCCTTCAGGGGCACCGCAAATGATCTTCTTGGGTTCCGAGGTGAAAGGTTATAGGTGGAGTCTCTGGGTTCTTCCGGTAAGAGGATGCAATACATTTTAGGGTGTCTTCTTTGATTCCAACCTGATGGGGCCTCTTGATGAGGGTGTGGTGGGACATGGTGTCAAAGGCTGCTGAGAGGTCGGAGGATCATATCAGTCCGTTTTTCCCCAGTCTAGGAGAGGTCTGATGTCATCAGTGGCTGTGATTAGGGCGGTATTGGTGCTGTTGGTCTTACAGAATCCAGATTTGGATGGGTCAAGAAGATCTTTGCTCTCCAGGTAATCCGTGAGTTAGAGGTTGATGGTCTTTTCTGGGATTGTGGCGGACAAGGGGAGCCGAGAAATGGGTTTTTGAGCTTGTTGGGGTCAGCAGATGGTGTCCTTAGGAGGGGTTTGACTTCAGCGTGTTTTCATTCTTATGGGAAGGTTGAAGAGGTGACGGCTGTGTTAAAGATGGTGAGTTTGTTGCTGATATTCCTATTTCTGAGATTGAACTTTCAGTGGGGCCAGGGGTCCGTGGGTGCTCCTGAATGGATGTAGTGCATGTTGGCTGTGGTGCTCTGTGTGGTGACCTGGTCCCAAGTGGTGATCCAGTGGTTTGCATTTGTGTCTGTGGGAACAAGGAGGCTGAGGATATCTGAGGTGGCTGGTTAGGGATCAAGATGTTTGTAGATGGTGGAGATCTTGTTTTTGAAAAAGTCTGCGCTGGTGTCGCTGAGTTATGTGAAGGGTTGGTGATGATCTCGGTTGCTGAGGTGTTGGACAACCCCTTGGCAATGCTGAAGAGTTCTTTACTATGGTTGGATTGGCTTTGATGTGGTCAGCTAGGGCGTTCTTTTTTGCCCCTTTTAGGATTTGGTGGTAGCAGTTGAGCAATGTATTGTAAGCGGTACACCAATGGAATTCTTCCTCCCTTGTCTTTTCCAAAAGAGTGAAATTGTTGTATTGCAAACTTGTGTGACTAATTTAAAAAATAGTCTAAATTTGATGAAGGAAAAGAATAACTACCAGTTAAAGTTTCTGCAATTTCTAAAATTACTTACCGAGGTTAAATTGCCTGCAATAGTTTCAGCTTACCTCGAAGATTCTGTGTTCAAGCATGACTAACCTGGGGTAATTCAGTGCTTAATATAAGCTGAAGAAAACAAATTCCAGATTTACACAATCAAATAGAAATGACTTTTCCTTTCTCACGAGATTTAAAGATGAAATTACCAATCAGACTAAGAAATTACTTGTGTCTTTTTTACTGAGAAGGTACACTTTATTTTATTAAACAATTGGTGATAGTCAATAAAATACGAATTAGTAACGTATGTGTAGATGTAATGTACACATTTACAGCTTTTATCCTATTGTTTAGTTGTATTGTTTCCTAGGTGTCCTTTACTAGAGTGGTCAGGGAAATCCAATACAAATGTGAGGATGATTGATATAAATCTAATAAAATGTAAATGCATTTCTGGAACTTTACTGAAAAAATTGTGGCCGAAAGGTCTAATTGTAATATGGTCAAGAAGCGCCAGTCGCCAAAAATTTCCAAAAGGAACTAAGTTCAGGTTTGTTTTCAAAGAATGTATTTTTAAAGTTAATTAAAGAATATTTCCTAACCTATACTGCCATATGTTACACAATGCTTGAAACATGAAATGTAGAGATAGAGAAATAGGTCTTTTTTTTAATGAATACAGTTGTATCTATTTTTTATGAACTTCACATTCAATGCCTGCTTGGATAGAAAGTATATTAAATATCCTAAAAGGGTGTAATTTATGAACATACATAGATGCAATTCACGACTTGTGTAACTTATGATTACCTCAGTAATGTAGACCCTATTTTCTCTGGTGATTTCTTCATTGCCAAGGAGGATTCTCTTTATATTTGAAGGCATAACCAGTAGCATTTAGTCCGAAAGATGTACATGATGTGGCGGAGAAAACTTACAGACTAGAGTGAAGAGAGTCAAAGTTTCAATCAAACTTGGAGATAAGGTGAATAGGTTATGCTCTTATATTGAAGCTGTTTCATAGATAGGTGGCCCGGACCCTATAGGTCAGGTCATCTGAATTTGCTGTAGAAAAGACAGGAAATGTGAATAAGAAATTGAATTCCTAAAATAGTTGGTGGGATTGCATTTTATTTATTATGTTTTTAGAGACATAACTTGTATCTTAAAATCTTGGGCTAGATTTATGAAGGCATTACATTGGTCCAACGTCACAACAAATGACGCAAAGTGGCCAAAGTTAAAAATTGGGATTTTTTTTTTCAGTGTAAATAATGATTGGTGCAGAAATGTAGTCCTAAAGAAAGGCAAGGTAGCTCTTTGCGTTATTTTGCTTCAAAGCAGCATCCCATGGGGGGTCCATGGATATTTCCATGCTACCACCAATAGATTTTGACAGAAAGTCCTATCTACTGAAAAAGGGAGACAAGGCTTTGTGCCAAAAATATGTGCCTCCTCAAGCCAGGTGCAATATTTAGAAAAGTTTTAAACTAAAGGACTTATTTAGATCTTAGTGAGACTGTCCAACCTTGGTGGTCCTCCCCCTCGATTTAGATGTTGACTGGTCACTGGAGGAGAGACTATCACATTCTCACTATCTCAGCCAGCATCTTTCTCCAGCTTCAACAGCGTCAGATGCAGAACTGCTGTCAGAAGGAGTTCCGCCAAGAATCCCGCTGTCCAGATTACAATGGAATTGTCGAAGCAAGTGTGGCAGGGAAACCTCCATGTGTGAGTTGGCAGAATCGATGAAAAAGAGGTAAAAGCTCACCTTTCTTCTGAATTCGTCTTGAACGCCATTATCCAGGGCCTTGGTGTGCTTATGCTACTTTTTATGTTGGGTGTGGGTGTACGTTCAATAGTGTGTGTATGTTGATGGTGTGCAAAGCTATATGTAACAAAAATGGGCAGTACACATTACCTACATGTACATTTTGACAGAATAACAACATATATGTTTATTGAGATGAAAATAAGTAATACTTACCTGTCTCCACACCATCATGGCCTCACTCTGTCAGGATTGCGCCACCAGGAAACCACCAGCACAACGGGAATTTCGAAAATGCTCAGCACAATCCCACAGGCATGATAGCGATGGAGCACTATTTGCAATCAGAAAAGACAGCCACTGTGGCGATCTCCTGTCTATTGCTGCGAAATCTAAATATGACGGAAAGACTGCCATCAGATTGACGGCGCACTTGGAACCACCGCCGTGGCGGGATGGAGGTAGTACCACCAAGATCTAAATCAGGCTTTAAGTCTAAGCATAATATATTGAACTAGAGGGAATCCCTTCCAGTGCAAAACCTATGCTAGACATCATACAGACACACTTTCACTATAGTGCAGCGGTATGTGGGTGGCAAAGGACATCCTAAAGTGTACTAGTGCAGGAGATGATAGCAATAGCATCGTATCATTTTAGGTATGGTGCTCGACTGCTGACTTCCTTTCAAGCGACACACTGTGTTGCATTATAATATAATAAATGTACCCTCTATGTGCAATACATTAAGATTTAAAGATGATTCCTTTCTGAAATAGCAGCGAGTGCAACTCAACTAATGGAGATGAGATGTGGGGGAACTGTCCCAGCATAAGCATGGAAAATACCTTCTAAAGCTGTCATGGGCAGTCCAGTACCTGATAGGAAAGATGCAGGTAATCGCCAATCGCGACATTCTAAGGTGGACAATACAAATACATTGAAATTCATTACTTTATGATTATGATTATTAGTAGTAGGCATGATTCCCAATTCGTTTTCTACATTTTTTTGAAAATCAGACCAAATCCATCAGCTGATGGGTGCCAGATAGGAAGTGGTATTCCTGTCTATTGCAGAAGCAAGGAAAACAAAAAGAACATGTCAATATTAAGCACACATGTGGGAATAGAAGTGACGTGGGGAGCACGTTCTTCTGGGAAATTAAAATAAAGAAAAAGTGATAGTGTAGGAGTAGTCAAGCAAAAAAGGAAACACATGAGAAAAAGGAATTGTACAGGGCACAACAGGTCCTCATTGCCCACAAAACTAGATCTGCATGCAAAAGTCTTCATGATTTCTGTTGCACACGCTCTCTATGCCAGCTTCTTGAATTGTGTCCCAGTGCTGTTTCTGTAATAATGCTCTCCAGTGCCAAATCCTCACCCTGAGTAGCAGAGCCAGATACTTATACATTCCCCCAGAGTCAGCTTTCCATCCTGCCCACCAAGACCTCCTCCTCAATCTTCCGATCTATTGTACCAACACAAACTGCAAAATAGTCTTAGATTCTCTCGTGGCAGTTCAGTGTCCACACCTTGTAGCTCGGTATTTGGGAAAAATATCTGATTAAAATATGGAGAGTCAGAGTCAGCCAGTCAGTCAATAAAACTTTATTTGGATAGTTATAACCATAAAAGTATACACTTTACATCTTATCCTTCCGTTAAAAAACGTATGTAAATCAATTCATAAAAAATATATCACATGTTCAACACACATAAAATGACCCGCGGCCTATAAAATAAAAATTACATATTATTCTAAAATGATAAAACCAAATAGTTCATTCATAAACATCCAATATTCCGATAAATCATGTACCGTACTGTTATCCTTTAAATGCACAATCTCGCATGAACCTCAGGGAAAATATGCATTATTTACTCAGTGCACTTGAGGAACGCTTTGACCTTACACATAAATTTCCCCCTGGCACAGGCTATGTCTAAGTTCATCATACCCACTAAAAGTACAACAGCTTCAGTCCTACTCCTAATGCTATATTTTTTGAAGATTGGACATAAAATCTTCTTTCGTATATGTAAAAATATCATGCAATCAAGTAAAACATGTAAAATATCACAGGGGGTGCCCAAAGTGCAAGTGCATTTCCCATTATATTCAATCATAAAGTTTTTGTCCCCATTATGCGCGTAACAGGGATTTATCCCAATTCGCGCTTCTAACACCTCACGTCGTAAACGGTAGCTAGGTAACCTATCTACATAAGGATAATGTTGGCCCTTTTCCCAAGCCAGGATCATGTGGGACACTGACGTTTTTTGCAAAAGATACTCCTGAGCATGTATACGGGACATATCACGACCCAGTGACCTAAGTTCCTTCTTATCCATTTGTGGATGTCCTAGCTGCGAGCAGAGCCTTAAGCCTAATGCTCCATACCCTTCTCTTAATGATGCACTTGTCTCTTTCGCCCAGGCCAGCTCACTGATGGTAATTTCAGCTTTACACCACTGGGAAATTTTATGGGGCTCTTCTGCTCCTAGGCGCTGCCAGAACGTTATTCGGGCCATTCAAGCTGTTATGGCCCAAGAGGTAATTACCAACTCCAATCTTGCTGCTTGTATCATAGATGATTTTGGCAGCGAGAACAAGCTTTTTAGAGTATTTCCCTCTTCTTTATGCCAACAGATTTAAGTAAAGTACTTCTACCCCATACAGGAATTGTGGAGGGACCATTGCTAGATAGGCCTTTACAACCGGCCTGTCCGACATTTCTCCATAAACACGATTAAATCTTTTTAGCCACTTCACAGAAGATGCTGCCCTCATTTTTAAAGCTTCCAGATGGGTGTACTATTTTACTCATGAACCACTTTCCTAGATATCTGTATTCTAATACCCTCTCAAGAGGTTCTGTGCCAAGATACCAAGGAAACTCAGTTTTACTCCTCCCGAAACATAGAATTTTGGTCTTCTCCATGTTCACTACATGTACTGAGGGGAGTCTGCTCCAATCCCTTGGGGATCCCGCCCGCTATTTTCGGCACCCACCGTGAGATGGAGGGCGGCTTGTGGGGACATTGCTGCTATTACCATGAGCACTTGAGCCCAGGGGTGAGCCCGGATGCTGTTTAAGTAATGCTCCTGATTCCAAAATGGCGCCCGCAGTAGATTGTCGCTTGGAGTGTAAGCAACACCTCAAAAGAGTCCCCCGGTTTTCATCTATGATATAAATGCCTCATAATTGAACGGAAATTGCATCTACTTTACAGACCTAAAGGGATGACCCAGATTAGCCCCCCTGATTAATCGAGAATGACCCTTGAGGTGCCCCGCCTTACCTGCAAATGGCTGCTGTCTCTCCCACTGGTGGATATTACTCACCTGCGCTCACCCCCCCTGAAGACATGCAGACACTGGCCCTGTCCTCATACTGCACCACTGCATTGACTACACCCCTTTTGTCTCTGAGTTATGGAGAATTTCGGAGACTGACTGAGTTTAGCAGCAAGGACTCCACCACCTTGCCTGACCTCAAGATGGCCACCTCAGTTGGTCTCCCCATGACGCCCTACCACTCATTGACAATTGATCTGGTCATATACCTGATCTTGATTTCAGCCCTCACCGGCCCTTCATCCTGCTCTCCCTCCAGGGCATTTACTCATTGATCATTCCCTTGACTGTGGAGACCTTGCTATCTGACTGACGCCCGGTGGAGGTACCTGTTAGCTGAAGAGTAGATGGGCTGTGGATTCCCCCTCAGCCGTCACCTACCCAGCGTACCTTTCACAGACCGTCCTTTGTCTCTCTGTCGTATCCCCCTCCTACCCCTTCACCCTACCCCATTCCCCCTCTATGCTCGTTTCCTCTCATCATCTTTGCTCTTTAAATGTTTTTCCGTTGAGACCTAGCTGTGTGACCGATACCCGGTGGAGCTACCTGATAGCTGAAGAGGAGATGGGCTGTGCATTCCCCTGTGGCCGTCACCTACCCAGTCGGACCTGGAGCAGAATTTCCCTTTGTCTCTCTGTTGTATCTATACCTCACCCCCTTTCCCTACCCCCTTTCCCTTCTTCACTCCATTTTACTTACCCTCTATGTTCTTTAAATGTTTTAAATGGTATGTTTTTTGTTGTTGTAATTTGTAACAGATGTAATTTTGCAACTATGTGGAACCTTATGTAAAGCACTCTGATATCTTTGGGTCTAGCCAGTGCTAAATAAAACTCTTTAAAATAAAAGAAAATTAACAAAATAGGTCTCTACAGTGCCAGCTCCTCATTCTACCAGCACTGCCAGTTTCTTGCACTGCTCGACACTACCAGCTGCTTAGAGCAGTCAGATTTATTACATCTGTTGCCCACCAGTGGAATTTATAATACAGCCAAACCATATGAAATTATTAACCTGCCCAACATTTTCAGTTGCTCACCCTGTCCCTTTGTATCAGCTGTTCACTCTGCTATGAGTGGCAGATCATCTCACTGTCCAGGGGTGCCGGTTTCTTATATTGTTTACCGATCCATGTTCTTCAGACTCTCTGTCAGTGTTACCCCCTGACAGTGCCCACCGGAGCCCACATCAAACATTGCTCCATTACCTTTCTCTTTCACTGTGCATGAGTTCTCACCCCTAAAATAATGCATCAGTGTCTGTTTCTCTCATTGCTCACCAGTGGAACTTGGGTGCACAACACACATGAGGCAGTACTACTCACTGACCGCTTCATTGCAAATCATGTCCAATTCTTTGTTCAGCCCAGAAGTGGTAGCCCTTCACACAACTCCCCACATTTTTTTTCTCATTGTGCAAAAGGGACAGTTTCTCACACTGTCACCAATATTAATTCACCAAACCAGCCACCAAAGTCAACCACCTGTGCATGCTCCTCTCACTGATAACCAGGAAAGATTCTGACATTTTTCAACAGTTTAAAATACTCACACTGCTCCTAAGTGCCAGTGCCATTCATTGTCCATTAGTGCCAGCTTTACACCCTTCCTGCTGTAGTGAAGACAGGGTTCTGCCTGCACACATTGCTATGTTAGCATAAGCGTATTAGAAGATACAACACCATTTTGCTACTTTGCCGACTTTGCACACGACACTACATGTATCTGTTGTTGTAAGTTAAACTGTTTAATTTTCTTCATATGAGAAAGGTTTGCTTTCCCCATCCCTAGACTTACATGGCGACCTCAGTCGGTACACTTTGTGCTGCAGGCTCCATGGTCATATAACAATGTATGCTGTTGATTCAGGTTGATCGGCCCATGCTCTAGACACAACATGCACCCAGCTGCGAATAGTGGAAACTCAAGTGCCTTCAATATTACACTGCATGCATGTTTTCAGGCACTTGGGGAAAAACTATTCCATCCACAGAGAGTTTGCTGCTCCTGTGATGTGATTCACTTCAGCTGATCTTGGAGGTATGGGGTTCCCCATTCAAGCCTAGAGACCTTCTATTATCATAAAACCTAGCTATTAGCCAGGGGAGGGTGGTACACAAGGCGATATAGGACCTGTTGCCACTATCATTATAACATGATTTCTCCCTTTGTGTTTTATGGAATTGTAACAATGCTGATTGCTTTATTTCTAATCATAGACCTGCTTAAGTTAGCCAATATACTGCATTTTAGAGCAGGTAGTTCAAATACAAATTTTAAACTTTACTGTGTCTCTGATTACTCATGTTGTGGACTTGTATGAGAATATAAATGAAAGAGTGTTCTTGATTCCCACCATTTCTGAGAGTATTCTAAGTTGCTTGTTCTGGGTTGACTAATCATTGTTAGCTTTGCTGGCGGATGGAGAATGAATGAGACACTGATGCTAGTTGGATAGGGGTTCTGGGTACTGAGGTGAGTTTTTGGTACACCACAATTCACTGAGGTACTGGTTTCCTGCGCATAGTTCTGTGCATGAGCAGGATCCCCGCAACACTGCAATGTGAGTCCCTGATGCTGGCAACCAGAACCTAATGCCCACCAGATCCATTATCAAACAATAGCCACTTTTGCCACCAGTGTTTGCATCTCACATTCCTTATCACTGTCTGTCCTTAGAACTTACACCTGTTCCAGCTCTTCATGCTACGTTGCAGAGCAAACACTGCCAGCCACACTTAATTTCTGACAGGGTCCACAAATGCTAGTATATCATACAGTCCACCAGTACCAACTTCTCTCACCACATACCACTCTTAGCTTCTATGTTGGTCACAAATACCATGTACCAACACTTTCTATTCGTATCATGTTTTAAGGTTGCCCATGCTGTCCACCAGTGCTATTTATTCACCCTTCTCACCAAAGTGAACGGTACATACTGTCCAGCAGTCAGTATTCCTTACACTGGCAACCAGCTCTAGCTACTCCTTCAGTGCTCACACACACCTGCCAGCACATCAAACTGTCCACCAGTGCCAGTTTATGAGTGCCTGATCAGTGCACTGCCTAGCGTGCAGGCTCCTCAAAATGCAACCTGTGCATTCTCCGCACACTGTCGATCAGTTTAATCTTTTCACACCATCTATCCATGGATGGAGGATGTTTAATAATATGACCCCTCGGAAAGTGGCCTCTTTGTTGAGATGGCAGGCAGTGCTGAGGATTTTCTTTTTAAGGAAAAGCAGTAAAAAATATCCCCTTTGCACTATCTTTCCTCTTAACTCACTCCCTCTTTTGCTGTTGCTGTTCACGGATATCATCCATCCAGAAGTCCCCTTTTCAATTATTTTTTGTTTAAAAGTCCTTTTCAATCTTGCCCTCATTTCTCCCCTTCTTTTCTCCTTTATTTATCCTCCACATGCTTCCTCC